>NC_090925.1:1200591188-1203257438 GCF_040938575.1 Ambystoma mexicanum
ACAGGGCATGAGCCGGGGTGGGGGCGGTGTGAGGGATAGAGACATGGGGCGTGGGCGGCGGGTGGGATAGACATGGGGCATGAGCGGGGGGACGGGTAGACACACGGGGCATGAGCGGGGGGGTGGGCGGCGGGAGGGATAGACACACGGGGCATAAGCGGGGTGTGGGCGGCGGGGAGGGATAGACACACGGGGCATGAGCGGGGGGTGGGGCAGCGGGAGGGATAGACACACGAGGCATGAGAGGGGGTGGGCGGCGAGAGGGATAGACACACAGGGCATGAGCGGGGGGTGGGCGGCAGGAGGGATAGACACACGGGGATGAGCGGGGGGTGGGCGACGGGAGGGATAGACACACGGTGCATGAGCGGGGATGGGCGGGAGGGATAGACACACGGGGCATGAGCGGGGGGTGGGCGGGAGGGATATACACACGGGGCATGAGCGGGGGGTGGGCGGCGGGAGGGATAGACACACGGGGCATGAGTGGGGGTTGGCGGCGGGAGGGATAGAGACACGGGGCATGAGCGGGGTGTGGCCGGCGGGAGGGATAGAGACACGGGGCATGAGCGGGGGTGGGCGGCGGGAGGGATAGAGACATGGGGCATGAGCGGGGGTTGGGCGGCGGGAGGGATAGAGACACGGGAATGAGCGGCGGGAGGGATAGACACACGGGGCATGAGCGGGGGGTGGGCGGCAGGAGGGATAGACACATGGGGCATGAGCAGGGGGGTAGGCGGAGGAATAGGCACACGGGGCATGAGCGGGGGGTGGGCGGCAGGAGGGATAGACACACGGGGCATCAGTGGGGGGTGGGCGGCGGGAGGGATAGACACACGGGGCATGAGCAGGGGATCGGGCGGTGGGGGGAGGGTGAGACACACGGGGCATGAGCGGGGGGTGGGGGGAGGGAGAGAGACACACAGCGTTCGTGTGCAGGCGGCAGATCCCGCTCCTCGGCCCTCCGCTGGCCACTGTGTGCCGATGGCGGGGGCTGGAGAAACAGGGGAGACACGGAGCATGAGTGGGGGTGGGGGGACAAGAAGGACACACAGGGCATGAACGGGGTGGGAAGAACAGGAGACAGACACGGGCGGACTTACTGTGCAGGCGGCAGATCCCGCTCCTGCTGACAAAGCCTCTCATGCGATGAACAAAGATGGCGGGCGTCTCTGAAGCCAGACGCACTGCACGCTTTCACCGCATCCAATGAGAGAGCACGTCAGATGTCCGTGGACATTACGCAAGCTGCTTGCCCAATCACCGACCTGTCCGCGGAGCGAACAGGGAAGTGTGTCCGCGAAGCGAACACAGATATCACTAATTTTTTTCACTTACATTTTTGTCATTTTGTTAAAAACTACTGGACGGATTTACACCAAATAAAGCAAAGCAGGCCTTCGGGACCAAGCCACTGCTCCTGCCGCAAATTTGGTGTAAATCCGTCCAGCGGTTTGGGCTGTAGGCGTGAGCAAAGTTTATTCCCATTATGTCTATGGGGAAAAAAAAGTTTTGGGACCCCCCCTATAACTTTGCCCGCCCTGGACGAATCCTCACCAAACTATGCAAAAAAATTCAGAGTGACCCAAATATTTCGGTAGTGGCCATGTAGTTATGGTTAAGTTGCTGTTTCCATAGGAAGAGTACTTTTTGGGCGGTTTATAACTTCGCTCTCCCTGGACAAATCCTCACCAAACTGTGCAAAAAAGTATTTGGGTCACTCTGAATTTTTTTTGCAAAGTTTGGTGAGGATTCGTCCGGGGGGGCAAAGTTATAGTGGGGGTCCCAAAACTTTTTATTTTCCCATAGGCATAATGGGAAAAATCTTTGCTCACGCCTACAGCCCAAACCGCTGGACGGATTTACACCAAATTTGCGGCAGGAGCAGTGGCTTGGTCCCGAAAGCATGCTTTGCTTTATTTGGTGTAAATCCGTCCAGTAGTTTTAAAAAAATGACAAAAAATTAGCGTGCTTTGCTTTATTTGGTGTAAATCCGTCCAGTAGTTTTTAAAAAAATGACAAAAAATGTAAGTGAAAAAAAATAGTGATATCTGTGTTCACTTCGCGGACACACTTCCCTGTTCGCTCCGCGGACAGGACGGTGATTGGGCAAGCAGCTTGCATGATGTCCGCGGACATCTGACGTGCTCTCTCATTGGATGCGTGAAAGCGTGCAGTGTGTCTGGCTTCAGAGACGCCTGTCATCTTTGTTCCTCGCATGAGAGGCTTTGTATCCCGCCTGCACATTAAGTCCCCCACCCCCGCTCATGCCCGTGTCTGTCTCCTGATCCTCCCACCCCCCGCTCATGTCCGTGTGTCTTTGTCCCTCCTGCCCATCCCCCGCTCATGTCTGTGTGTCTTTCTCCCTCCCGCCCACCCCCGTTCATGTCTGTGTGTCTTTCTCCCTCCCGCCCACCCCCCGCTCATGTTTGTGTGTCTTTCTACCTCCCACCCACCCCCGCTCATGTCCGTGTGTCTTTCTCCCTCCCGCCCACCCCCGCTCATGTCTGTGTGTCTTACTCCCTCCTGCCCACCCCGCTCATGTCTGTGTGTCTTTCTCCCTCCCGCCAACCCCCCTCTCATGCCCTGCTCATGCCCCGCTCGACCACCCGCTCGTCTCAACCACCCGCCCTCCCCCGCTCATGCCCGTGTGTCTCTCCCACCCCCGTGTGTCTCTCTCCCACCCCCCGCTCATGTCCGTGTGTCTCTCCCCACCCGCCGCCCACCCCCCGCTCATGTCCGTGTGTCTCTCCGCACCCGCCGCCCACCCGCCGCTCATGTCCGTGTGTCTCTCTCCACCCGCCGCCCACCCCCCGCTCATGTCCGTGTGTCTCTCCCCACCCGCCGCCCACCCCCCGTTCATGTCCGTGTGTCTCTGCCCACCCCCCGCTCATGTCCGTGTGTCTTTCCCCACTCGCCGCCCACCCCCCACTCATGTCCCGTGTGTCTGTCTCCCTCCCCCCGACCCCCCGTTCATGTCCTGTGTGTCTCTCTCCCTCTCCCCACCCCCGCTCATGCCCTGTGTGTCTCTCTCCCTCCCGCCCACCCCCGCCATGTCCGTGTGTCTCTCTCCCCTTCCCCCCACCCCCCGCTCACTCCCCGTGTGTCTCTCTACCTCCCCCCCCCCCGCTCATGCCCCGTGTGTCTCTCCCCCCTCCCGCCCACCCCCCGCTCATGCCCCGTGTGTCTCTCCCCCCTCCCCGCCCACCCCCCGCTCATGCCCCGTGTCTCTCTCCCCTTCCCCCCACCCCCGCTCATGCCTCGTGTGTCTCTCTCCCTACCCCCACCCCTGCTCATGCCCTGTGTGTCTGTCTCCCTCCCCCCCACCCCCGCTCTTGCCCCGTGTGTCTTTCCCCCTCCCGCCCACCCCCGCTCTTGCCCCGTGTCTCTTTCCCCCTCCCGCCCACCCCCACTCTTGCCCCGTGTCTCTTCCCCCCTCCCGCCCACCCCCGCTCTTGCCCCGTGTCTCTTTCCCCCTCCCGCCCACCCCCGCTCTTGCCCCGTGTCTCTTTCCCCCTCCCACCCCCGCTCTTGCCCCGTGTCTCTTTCCCCCTCCCGCCCACCCCTGCTCTTGCCCCGTGTCTCTTTCCCCCTCCCGCCCACCCCCACTCATGCCCCGTGTGTCTCTCCCCCTCCCACACCCTCCCCGCTCATGTCCCGTGTCTCTCTCCCGCTCCCCGCTCATGCCCCGTGTGTCTCTCTCCATCCCTCCACCCCCGCTCATGCCCCGTGTGTCTCTCTCCCTCCCCCCACCCCCGCTCATGCCCCGTGTGTCTCTCTCCCTCCCCCCACCCCCTGCTCATGCCCCATGTGTCTCTCTCCCCTTCCCCCCACCCCCCGCTCATGCCCCGTGTCTGTCTTCTGTTCCCCCCGCTCATGCCCCGTGTCTGTCTCCTGTTGCCCCCCACGCCCCCGCTCATGCCCTGTGTCTGTCTCCTGTTCTCCCCACCCCCCGCTCATGCCCCGTGTCTATCTCCTATTGCCCCCCACCCCCCGCTCATGCCCCGTGTCTGTCTCCTGTTCCCCCACTTGCTCATGCCCTGTGTCTGTCTTCTGTTCCCCCCACCCGCTCATGCCCCATGTCTCTCTCTTGTTGCTCCCCACCCCCCCCGCTCATGCCCCGTGTCTGTCTCCTGTTCTCCCCACCCCCGCTCATGCCCGGTGTCTGTCTCCTGTTCCTCCCATCCCCGCTCATGCCCCATGTCTGTCTCCTGTTGCCCCCCACCCCCCGCTCATGCCCAGTGTCTGTTCTCCCCACCCCCCGCTCATGCCCCGTGTCTGTTGTTCCCCCCACCCCCGCTCATGCCTAGTGTCTGTCTCCTGTTCCCCCCACCCCTAGCTCATGCCCTGTGTCTGTCTCCTGTTCCCCCCACCCCCCGCTCATGCCCGTGTCTATCTCCTGTTCCCCCACCCGCTCATGCCCCGTGTCTGTCTCCTGTTCCCCCACCCGCTCATGCCCCGTGTCTCTCTCTTGTTGCCCCCCACCCCCCCGCTCATGCCCCGTGTCTGTCTCCTGTTCTCCCCACCCCCCGCTCATGCCCCGTGTCTGTCTCCTGTTCCTCCCACCCCCCGCTCATGCCCCGTGTCTGTCTCCTGTTGCCCCCCACCCGCCCCGCTCATGCCCCGTGTCTGTTCTCCCCACCCCCCGCTCATGCCCCATGTCTGTTGTTCCCCCCACCCCCCGCTCATGCCCCGTGTCTGTATCCTGTTCCCCCACCCCCCGCTCGTGCCCCGTGTCTCTCCTGTTGCCCCCACCCCCCGCTCATGCCCTGTGTCTCTCCTGTTGCCCCCCACCCCCGCTCATGCCCTGTGTCTGTCTCCTGTTGCCCCCACCCCCCGCTCATTCCCCGTGTCTGTCTCCTGTTCTCCCCACCCTGCTCATGCTCCATGTCTGTCTCCTGTTGCCCCCCACCCCCCGCTCATGCCCCGTGTCTGTCTCCTGTTGCCCCCCGCTCATGCCCCGTGTCTGTCTCCTGTTGCCCCCCACCCCCGCTCATGCCCCGTGTCTGTCTCTGTTCTTCCCCCACCCCCCACTCATGCCCCGTGTCTGTCTCCTGTTCCCCCCACCCCCCGCTCATGCCCCGTGTCTGTCTCCTGTACCCCCCAACCCCGCTCATGCCCTGTGTCTGTCTCCTGTACCCCCCACCCCCCGCTCATGCCCCGTGTCTGTCTCCTGTTGCCCCCCCGCTCATGCCCCGTGTCTGTCTCCTGTTCCCCCACCCGCTCATGTCCCGTGTCTCTCTCCTGTTGCCCCTCACCCCCCGCTCATGCCCTGTGTCTGTCTCCTGTACCCCCCTGCCCCCCCGCTCATGCCCCGTGTCTCTCTCCTTTTGCCCCCACCCCTGATCATGCCCCGTGTCTGTGTCCTGTACCCCCCCACACCCCGCTCATGCCCCGTGTCTCTCTCCTGTTGCCCCCCACTCCCCCGCTCATGTCCCGTGTCTGTCTCCTGTTGCCCCCACCCATGCCCCGTGTCTGTCTCCTGTACCCCCCACTCCGCGCTCATGCCCCATGTCTCTCTCCTGTTGCCCCCCACACCCCCGCTCATGCGCCGTGTCTGTCTCCTGTTGCCCCCCACCCCACCGCTCATGCCCCGTGTCTGTCTCCTGTTCTCCCCACCCCCGCTCATGCCCCGTAACTGTCTCCTGTTCCCCCCATTCCCCGCTCATGCCCCGTGTCTGTCTCCTGTTCTCCCCTCCCCCCGCTCATGCCCCGTGTCTGTCTCCTGTTGCCCCACCCATGCCCCGTGTCTGTCTCCTGTACCCCCACTCCACGCTCATGCCCCGTGTCTCTCTCCTGTTGCCCCCCCGCTCATGCCCCGTGTCTGTCTCCTGTTGCCCCCCACCCCCCCGTCATGCCCCGTGTCTGTCTCCTGTTCTCCCCACCCCCGTTCATGCCCAGTATCTGTCTCCCATTCCCCCACCCCCCGCTCATGCCCCGTGTCTGTCTCCTGTTCTCCCCACCCCCGCTCATGCCCTGTGTCTCTCTCCTGTTGGCTCCACCCCCCACTCATGCCCCGTGTCTCCCTCGTGTTGCCCCACCCATGCCCCGTGTCTGTCTCCTGTACCCCCCACTCCGCGCTCATGCCCCGTGTCTCTCTCCTGTTGCCCCCCACACCTCCGCTCATGCGCCGTGTCTGTCTCCTGTTGCCCCCCACACCCCCGCTCATGCCCCGTGTCTGTCTCCTGTTGCCCCCCACCCCCCCGCTCATGCCCCGTGTCTGTCTCCTGTTCTCCCCTCCCCGCTCATGCCCCGTATCTGTCTCCTGTTCCCCCCCATCCCCCGCTCATGCCCCGTGTCTGTCTCCTGTTGCCCCCCACCCCCCGCTCATGCCCCGTGTCTGTCTCCTGTTCTTCCCACCCCCGCTCATGCCCCGTATCTGTCTCCTGTTCCCCCCATTCCCCGCTCATGCCCCGTGTCTGTCTCCTGTTCTCCCCACCCCCGCTCATGCCCCGTGTCTGTCTCCTGTTCTCCCCACCCCCGCTCATGCCCCGTATCTGTCTCCTGTTCCCCCCCATCCCCCGCTCATGCCCCGTGTCTGTCTCCTGTTATCCCCACCCCCCGCTCATGCCCCATATCTGTCTCCTGTTCCCCCTCCCCCCGCTCATGCCCCGTGTCTGTCTCCTGTTGCCCCACCCATGCCCCGTGTCTGTCTCCTGTACCCCCACTCCGCGCTCATGCCCCGTGTCTCTCTCCTGTTGCCCCCGACCCTGCTGCTCATGCCCCGTGTCTGTCTCCTGTTGCCCCCCACCCCCCGCTCATGCCCCGTGTCTGTCTCCTGTTCTTCTCACCCCCGCTCATGCCCCGTATCTGTCTCCTGTTCCCCCCATCCCCCGCTCATGCCCCGTGTCTGTCTCCTGTTCTCCCCACCCCCGCTCATGCCCCGTGTCTGTCTCCTGTTCTCCCCACCCCCGCTCATGCCCTGTGTCTCTCTCCTGTTGGCCCCACCCCCGCTCATGCCCCGTGTCTGTCTCCTGTTGCCCCACCCATGCCCCGTGTCTGTCTCCTGTACCCCCCACTCCGCGCTCATGCCCCGTGTGTCTCTCCTGTTGCCCCCCACTACCCCGCTCATGCCCCGTGTCTGTCTCCTGTTGCCCCCCACCCCCCTGCTCATGCCCCGTGTCTGTCTCCTGTTGCCCCCCACCCCACGCTCATGCCCCATGTCTGTCTCCTGTTGCCCCACCCATGCCCCGTGTCTGTCTCCTGTACCCCCCACTCCACGCTCATGCCCCGTGTCTCTCTCCTGTTGCCCCCCACCCCCCCGCTCATGCCCCGTGTCTGTCTCCTATTGCCCCCCACCCCCCCGCTCATGCCCCGTGTCTGTCTCCTGTTCTCCCCACCCCCGCTCATGCTCCGTATCTGTCTCCTGTTCCCCCCATCCCCCGCTCATGCCCCGTGTCTGTCTCCTGTTCTCCCCACCCCCCCGCTCATGCCCCGTGTCTGTCTCCTGTTCTCCCCACCCCCGCTCATGCCCTGTGTCTCTCTCCTGTTGGCCCCACCCCCGCTCATGCCCCGTGTCTGTCTCCTGTTGCCCCCCACCCCCCCGCTCATGCCAAGTGTCTGTTCTCCCCACCCCCGCTCATGCCCCGTGTCTGTTGTTCCCCCACCCCCCGCTCATGCCCAGTGTCTGTCTCCTGTTCCCCCCACCCCTCGCTCATGCCCCGTGTCTGTCTCCTGTTCCCCCCACCCCCCGCTCATGCCCGTGTCTATCTCCTGTTCCCCCACCCGCTCATGCCCCGTGTCTGTCTCCTGTTCCCCCCACCCGCTCATGCCCCGTGTCTCTCTCTTGTTGCCCCCCACCCCCCCGCTCATGCCCCGTGTCTGTCTCCTGTTCTCCCCACCCCCCGCTCATGCCCCGTGTCTGTCTCCTATTCCTCCCACCCGGCCCCGCTCATGCCCCGTGTCTGTTCTCCCCACCCCCCACTCATGCCCCATGTCTGTTGTTCCCCCCACCCCCCGCTCATGCCCCGTGTCTGTCTCCTGTTCCCCCACCCCTCGCTCGTGCCCCGTGTCTCTCCTGTTGCCCCCACCCCCCGCTCATGCCCTGTGTCTCTCCAGTTGCCCCCGCTCATGCCCCGTGTCTGTCTCCTGTTGCCCCCCACCCCCCGCTCATGCCCCGTGTCTGTCTCCTGTTCTCCCCACCCCCGCTCATGCTCCATGTCTGTCTCCTGTTGCCCCCCACCCCCCGCTCATGCCCCGTGTCTGTCTCTTGTTGCCCCCCACCCCCCGCTCATGCCCCGTGTCTGTCTCCTGTTGCCCCCCACCCCCTGCTCATGCCCCGTGTCCGTCTCTGTTCTTCCCCCCACCCCCCACTCATGCCCCGTGTCTGTCTCCTGTACCCCCACCCCCCGCTCATGCCCCGTGTCTGTCTCCTGTTGCCCCCCCGCTCATGCCCCGTGTCTGTCTCCTATTCCCCCACCCGCTCATGTCCCGTGTCTCTCTCCTGTTGCCCCTCACCCCCCGCTCATGCCCTGTGTCTGTCTCCTGTACCCCCCCGCACCCTTGCTCATGCCCCGTGTCTCTCTCCTGTTGCCCCCCACCCCCTCATCATGCCCCGTGTCTGTCTCCTGTACCCCCCACACCCCGCTCATGCCCCGTGTCTCTCTCTTGTTGCCCCCCACTCCCCTGCTCATGCCCCGTGTCTGTCTTCTGTTCCCCCGACCCCCGCTCATGTCCTGTGTCTGTCTCCTGTTCCCCCCACTCATGCCCCGTGTCTGTCTCCTGTTCCCCCCACCCCCCGCTCATGCCCCGTGTCTGTCTCCTGTACCCCCACCCCCCGCTCATGCCCTGTGTCTGTCTCCTGTACCCCCCACTCCCCGCTCATGCCCCGTGTCTGTCTCCTGTTGCCCCCCCGCTCATGCCCCGTGTCTGTCTCCTGTTCCCCCCACCCGCTCATGTCCTGTGTCTCTCTCCTGTTGCCCCTCACCTCCCGGTCATGCCCTGTGTCTGTCTCCTGTACCCCCCTGCCCCCCCGCTCATGCCCCGTGTCTCTCTCCTGTTGCCCCCACCCCCTGATCATGCCCCGTGTCTGTGTCCTGTACCCCCCCACACCCCGCTCATGCCCCGTGTCTCTCTCCTGTTGCCCCCCACTCCCCCGCTCATGTCCCGTGTCTGTCTCCTGTTCCCCCCACCCCCGCTCATGCCCCTTGTCTGTCTCCTGTTGCCCCCACCCATGCCCTGTGTCTGTCTCCTGTACCCCCCACTCTGCGCTCATGCCCCGTGTCTCTCTCCTGTTGCCCCCCACACCCCCGCTCATGCGCCGTGTCTGTCTCCTGTTGCCCCCCACCCCCCCGCTCATGCCCCGTGTCTGTCTCCTGTTCTCCCCACCCCCGCTCATGCCCCGTATCTGTCTCCTGTTCCCCCATCCCCCGCTCATGCCCCGTGTCTGTCCCCTGTTCTCCCCACCCCCCGCTCATGCCCCATGTCTGTCTCCTGTTCCCCCTCCCCCCGCTCACGCCCCCTGTCTGTCTCCTGTTGCCCCACCCATGCCCCGTGTCTGTCTCCTGTACCCCCCACTCCGCGCTCATGCCCCGTGTCCCTCTCCTGTTGCCCCCCGCTCATGCCCCGTGTCTGTCTCCTGTTGCCCCCCACCCCCCCGCTCATGCCCCGTGTCTGTCTCCTGTTCTCCCCACCCCCGCTCATGCCCCGTATCTGTCTCCTGTTCCCCCCATCCCCCGCTCATGCCCCGTGTCTGTCTCCTGTTCTCCCCACCCCCCCGCTCATGCCCCGTGTCTGTCTCCTGTTCTCCCCACCCCGCTCATGCCCTGTGTCTCTCTCCTGTTGGCCCCACCCCCGCTCATGTCCCCTGTCTGTCTCCTGTTGTCCCCCACCCCCCGCTCATGCCCCGTGTCTCCCTCGTGTTCCCCCCACCCCCGCTCATGCCCCGTGTCTCCCTCGTGTTCCCCCACCCCCCGCTCATGCCCCTTGTCTCTCTCCTTTCCCCCCCACCCCCGCTCATGTCCCGTGTGTGCCCTTTACCCCCGCTCATGCCCTGTGCCCCCCTCGTGTTCCTCCCCACCCCCCGCTCATACCCCGTGTCTCCCTCATGTTCCTCCCCACCCGCTGCTCATGCCCCGTGTCTCTCTCGTGTTCCCCCACCACCGCTCATGCCCCATGTTTCCTTCCTTTTCCCCCCACCCCCTGCTCATGCCCCGTTTGTACCCTGTTCCCTCTCACCCCCCGCTCATGCCCATATGTCTCCCCTGTTACCCCTCTCTCCCCGCTCATGCCCTGTTGTGTTGTTTATACACCCCGCCTTCCCTTTCCATGGTGGCCAGGAAAATCTTTTTGTTTTTTTACCACCCGGCATTCCCACTTTGAAGACATAAGATGTTAGTGGTCTTCATCTATTGAAAAGGATGTTATGGTGACGTTGCACTACTAAAAACCTATGAAATTCAGTGAAAAAACTTTGTTAAAGGGACGTTATGGTTAAGTTGCGCTACTAAAAACCTATGAAATTCAGTGAAAAAACGTTGTCAAAGGCACGTTATGGTTCCAAGTAAAACCGAAAAACCCTTGAAATTCACCAGTTATGGTAAGCTAAGCAACCATAACTCGCGCCACCACCGTGCACTGCTAAGACTAACACCCAGGACATCAAAGATGACATCACAAATGTCATTGATGACATCACTGATGACATCACATGTCTGGCTCACTCTTTTTTCTTTTGCTGACACATCTAGGCCACATGGTTTTCTTCAGTAACAGTCTTAGAAACTAAAAATTTTATTTTATTTGTAGACGTATCCTTCAAGTAGGTTCTTACAGTAATTCCCTTAGAGTCCAGTCACATCATATGAAACATATACATACGGAAGACACAAGCTTGAAAGACAGCAATCCTTTTTGTGCATAAAGATAATCAATGGACTTATTAGCACTTTGATAGTTCTGTTGTTTTTTTTTTTATGGCTGTACTTTCCCTGTGGGTCCAATCACATCAAGTGATACATATACATAGGGTAAATAGCAGCTTTGAAACAGAGCAATCATTTATTTGCATGAAAATAATCAGTTAAGTTATGAATTGTTTCTGCTACTACTTGTGCTTTTTTGCTAACTTCACTTTCCCTGTATATACCCATATTGGTATGTGTTCTTGTGTCTTTGTGTTTTGTCTATAGTAATGCAATTATGTAATACATGTGTTTTATTAGCTACGTATTACATATTTCACAGTACACAAGAATCTATTAAGAAAACAATTATCATTTAATTATTCAACATATTAACATTACGAATATTATACCTTCATCTTGTACGCTGCACACAATGTCATGTTTCTGTATGAGTAGCTTAGTATACTAGATAGAACCCCATAATAGAATGCTATTTATATCAATGCATCGTTCAATGCACTAATTAGGGTATGATATTTATTGCAATGATCCTTGACACTTGTTTCGCAACATTATAATAAGAATCCCTTGTACACATATTTCATGAAAAGTACATACACATGTGATGTCATCAGTGATGTCATCAATGACATTTGTGATGTCATCTTTGATGTCCTGGGTGTTAGTCTTAGCAGTGCACGGTGGTGGCGCGAGTTATGGTTGCTTAGCTTACCATAACTGGCGAATTTCAAGGGTTTTTCAGTTTTACTTGGAACCATAATGTCCCTTTGACAAAGTTTTTTCACTGAATTTCATAGGTTTTTAGTAGCACAACTTAACCATAACGTCCCTTTAACAAAGTTTTTTCACTGAATATATATATATATATATATATGTTATGTACTTGATCATACTAATACATACCAATAGCATACAATATTTCAGTCACAATTATACACAGTTGGGCTCACAATCAAATATTCTCCGTCATTCATTCATACACTCACTCACATATCAGCAATGGCTTTCCATCTTTTTGTGTAAACACAAATTCATATTACACGTTTCTTTGACAAGTACTTATATAGCGTATGTTGACCCTATCCTTGGTACTGGTGTCATTCACAGTTTGTTACAATTCCAAACAGTTTGTACAGTGTTCGTGAGCCATCACTCGACGCCATGTGTGTGCCCTAGCGGTGGTTCAGGTTCACTGGACTCATTCTACTCGAGGTTGGGATTCGGACAAAAGTGACTTGTAGTGTGCCAAATTGCTGGGTGTCTGATAGTACTGATCTGAAATGTTTGGTTGCAAAAGCCATGTGTGTTGTTGTCACTGCAACTCCGTCGTCCTATTGCTGTTAACAATATCTGTTTTATGATGAATCTGTGTAGAGTTTCCTTTCTGCTATTCCTGAACATACCGTTTTTTATGACCATACTAATGCTGGTTGTGTGTTGCAAACCGTTATTTCTGTAGTTCCACAGTTTGGTGATGTTATGTTAAACTTACTTTTTTTCAGTGCCACTTTGCCAACTGGAAAATGGTTTTTCAGTGCAAAAGAGTTCAAAACGAAGACAACCATTGACAGGAAGGCCAGGGTGATCCAGGAGGGCGCCCCAGAGCTTTGCCGCCTGGTATGTGCCGGCGCATCCTTCCAGTCTGCTCTTCTCATATTTAGGGGTGGATAGCAAGACTCCCAGATCAGTGTATGCCGAGTTTGGCAGTGCATGAAGGTACGAAGAAACATGAACAAAGATGTAACTTCCACATGAGGCATAACAGGCAACCAATGACGTGAGCAAAGAGCCGTAAAATATGTTCTAATGTCTGAAATCTGAGCAAAATGTGAGCTGCAATATTGCACACTCTCTGCAGAAGAGGAACAAAGTACTGGGCGATACCCAAATAAACCTTATTGATGCAATCAAAGTGGGGAATCACTAAATCACTAGTTCCTGGGCTTTGCATGTGAACGCTAGATACAAGCATGTCAGTTGTGAATTCAGAGGTCGTAGAAGGGAGACTTCTGCCAGGATCAGTATTTGGCTGTTCTATCCCCCCTTTGTGTCTGCTATGTTATCCACCAGCTGCAGCAGCCATGTTTATAGGGATACTCCTACCAATAAGATTACTGTTTTGTTGGGGTTCATTTTAAGAAAGCTCTGGCGCATCCGAAAATCGTTTTGTGTGATGTATGTAGCAACGTTGTGTGTGCGATCCAGAAAATCAGATGTAAGCTTGAAAATGAGTTGGCAGTTGTCATCATAGTTATATAACTTGAAACCAAATCGACCAGTTATAAGGAACTAAATATATTAATAAAAACGAGGTGAAAGCAATGAATTCTGTGGGACCCTGTTAGGTAAGAATTGGTGCAGTCACACTGTGTGAGACTACACAAGACATATATGCTTGGTATTAGGTAACCCAACTTTTGGTATAGGTCTGTACTACACATGTTTGTAGTGTGACTGAGCAGACAGACCTATCTCAAGAGGGGTAAATATGAGCTGTAGAGCTGTACAAATGAAATCAGTCAATACAAGTAACCATGTAACACACTCAAGGTTTCAGTCATAGTTATTTATTTATTTAACATCAGTTTTAATAAAGCATTCTTTAATAAGGCAATCATTTGTAACAGTTCAAGCAAACTTTGGAATTACTTTTCAGAATCAATAACACTGGTGAATACTCTTTGGATATGCTCAATACATTTCTCCTACACCACGAAGTGACTTCAATAACAAGGATAGTATTTGCATTTATATATAATACCAATATACTTTGTAGACTCTGAGTTGCAGAAAGGAAGGGTAAAGGAAAGTAAAGAGGTTAGAAAGGTTTCTTAGAATGTGAGGACAATTGTAATCATCCATTGACATCTAGGTAGCCTTTCTCAGCAGTAAAAGTGTTCAACACTTCACATCCTATGAGGGAGAAGCAATGCCAAAGTCAGTGGATTAAGAAAAGTGCATTTAGGGAGCCAGGACAGCCAAGGGTCATTTGGACTAAGTCTATAGTTCTAATGCACTTCTTGCACCAAGTTAGATAGTTCCGGAAATCACTGTAGACACACAAGCTGTAAAACCTGTGCAAAAGGGAGCTGAAATCAACTCTGAAATTTAAGCAAGTGCCAGCCTCAAGTGAGAAAGCACAATTTAAGGCAAGATGGTAAGTACCCTCAACCCCAAACAGTGCCTGTGGTTAGAAGAAAAGTTGTCCAGCTGTATTCCGTCTTGCTACAGCCAAGCAGACCCTGGTTCCTGAGTCACAGTCGTGGGGACAAGAGGGAGGACGTCTGGAGGGCTCCTGCGGCAGGACTCGGGAAAGTCATTGGCAGCTATGGGCTCTTTTTGATTAAGTGGCACTTAACGGTTTCAGTGCTTCGCAAACAGCACTGATGCAGAACGGTAAACTCCGGTTGGACTTTCCTTGCCCCCTCTGTCCTGCACTCTGGTGAGGGGACTCTGGATCTAGATTTCCTGCTACTGGAGGGTCCTTAGGAGGCTCCTGGAGCTTTTAGCCAGATTTGTTCAGCGGCAGACGTTGCACTCAGTTATGGACACTTGACCACTGGCATTGGGCTTCTGCAGCAACAGAGACGCAGAGCAAGTCGGGGATTGCACCAAAGTGGAGTTCGCCTCGGGTTAGTTGGTCCCACTAACCCAAGGGTAGAAGTCATTCTGTCCAGAGCTTCTCTGTCGAGGTGAAAAAGGAGGTCAGGACAACAGCAGGGCTTCAGCGGGCAATTCAAGGTCCAGGAGGTTGCAGTGAGCTTCTCATCACGGTTTCTTCATTGGATGTTTCTTCCAACGGTCGACTCTACCTGTAGTACCAAAAACCCTCGCCTTTTAAGCAAGTTTTCCCATTCATCCACAGCCTAGGCTGCCAATCACACAGCAGGGTGGCTGTCCATTGAGGACAGCAAGCCAGCCAATCAGGACTGGTTTCATGCAGGCACACCTAGAGACAAAGGACAGGGAAATTTCAGGATCCTCCATCAATTCCTGCCCTTCCATACACACTGGAGCCAGAGGCGGGCTTCAAGGCTGAAGTCTGCCAAAGGAAAAACACACAAAGGGCTCAAACCTGTCTCAATGCACAGAGTAATAGCCAAGAAAGACCTCACAGATGGAAAATTGTGAAAAAAGAAGACATGGGCCATTTTGACAAAATGGACACCCATGGGTGCTGTACTGCAGCTGAAGGTTCAGCTTGCGGAAGAAAAGCACAATGGTCGAAAAAAGTAAACCTCTGCCACCGGCCATTTAAAGTTGTGAGGATAACTAAAAATGTTACATGAGAAAGTCAGTTAAGGGGCTACTCAGTAACCCCCCAGCACATAAGATGGTGTGTGCTGGACCTACAAAGAGAAAAGGTAAGTAAGATACGTTTCACCTTAATATTCTTGGGAACGGTAACTCACCCAAGAAAAGGTATGTAAACCTTAAGACAAATCCAAAGGACTTCTCAGTGACACTGCACTGAATGTGGTGTCTGTCGCCATACAAAAATCAGATGCCTATGGAGTTCGTCAGACACCAAAAACTGTAAAAACACAAAATCCAAATCAGGAAAAGCACATGAGCGAGTGTGAAATAGGTCTCACTCATTCCAGGGTTAACATTAAAAAGTCCTAAGGTCAGCAAAAGAGCTGGGGCTCTCCAAGGTTGAAGGGAACTAGGACAGAAACGAAAGTTCTCCCTAACAAGACCCTACATCCTGTGGGGTGGCCATTTGCTGGAAATGTCAGCACCAGTACTATCCTTTGTTGGCAATCTGGGAGAAAGGATTTAATTCAAAGCAGAATCCTTTTTCTGCAGCCATTTCCGTACAGTGGGTACATGTCTTTCATGTGGCCTATGTTGGAAAGGTTAAGCCAATGCCCTCTGAGTTACAACCTAGTCTCTTTAGATACCTCGTATCAGTTATCCCTTTGTATCCTGCACCTTGCATTTCTTAAAAGTGTTTCACATATCTTCTTGTTGCTGCAGAGTTACCTTTCTTTAGAAAAATATTATAAGAATGCAATTCTCATTATAAGAATTGATAACAATATTAATGTAGGTACTAAATATTGTGCAACACAATTTATTCCTCTAAAATGCATTTGCTACAGCCACAGTTTCATTCTTCTGATAAACATTCAGGATTTCATTTCAGGCCTTCACTTGGATATATTGGTTTATAAAAAATGATACTTCAGCCTAGCAAGTAAATGATCCAACAAAATAAATGGGTACCTTCCAAAAATCAGCCATGCTGCTGATGGTATTGAATGTCGTTCTGTCCGTGCGGGAAACAGGCATTTCAAGGAAGAGATTTTTCATGACTGTGTTCAAAGTGTACATGCTTGGCTCTACCATTCCAAATGCCACTGGAAAGAAAAAACAGACAATTACCAAGGGGGCATTTTGGATGCACTTACAATGAAAATGTGATACAAGCAGATGATGAAAAATGAATCCACCAAAGGATAAATAATACAGAGTCACCAGTTAAAATATTAAAGGCATGCAAATTGCCACACATAAACTATCTCTTTGATGGGAAGGGACTCTGAGATAGTTCTCCTGGGGGGACCTGTCTATATCACTCTGCTGAAGAGATGAGCACCCGCTGAGCAGCCCACCTTGTGCAGTGGCACAAAATATTTCTCTGCCACTAATTAAAAAAAACTACTGCCGGAGTTCTGAAGACAGGAGGGGAAAGGAGAACACAGGCAATTCTAAATAGATGCAGAGGAAGAGGGGTTAAGAATAGGCTGCAAAAGAAAGAAAACCACCCGATATCTCACTGACTAGAAAACGTGCATTTTAGAGGTGCTAAATAATGAACAGAATATCCACTTCATAGGTAAAAGAAACAGCTCAGTGAATAGTGGTTCCTGGATCTAGGCTCCTGAGTAAGCCACTGATATCTGGAAGAGTCCTGAACCCTAGTGTCAAAAAAAGAAAAGGTGGGAAGCCTTCTCCATGGACAAACACCTCCTTAAACCTTGTATGTATGTATTTATTTATTTATTCATTGTTTATTTATATAGTGCTTATACACTGTTTAAGTGCTTCAAAGCGCTTCAAGGCGGGATGGTAACAAGGGAGTACAGTGATCATATACTTAGGCCTTGAAGATTCCAAATGATCTAAACAGAATAACTAGCATACTAGGCCTGATGATATTTCTCCTAGTGCAAGTACATGAAGTGGTTCATTTGAAACCAGGCTCGGGAGGGGGGATGGAAAACGGTGAACTGGGCGGACCCCAGCCGGCCCATAAGACTGGGAGTCTCCAAGCTGCCCTTTAAGATGAGTAGCAACACCCTCTAGATAGATGGGGATGCAGATTCATACTCTTGCATCAAATAATAATGACAACTCAATAGTTTGGCAAAGGGAGTCCGTTTAATGACAAGTACAAAAAACAGGGAGTTCAATGAACATCAGCAAGCGCTCGATCTTCTCGCTTAAACTCCACTTAATTTCATAAAAAACACAGTATTTGTATCAAAAACTCGTCATCACTGATGCGCAATCTTAAAAAACCTAACATGCAACGTGATTGGTTATAGGAAGGTAACTTTAACATAGGTACTATAACTGTATGTGGTAACAGGGAGAGGGGATTGGATAATCAATGTCAGGTGGGGCAACTAAGCCCTTCCTTCAAAATAGCCACTATAAACGTCACTAAAAGTATGACGTCTCATTGGTTTCTACTAACTATAGGAGCCTAGATTACACGGTCCACTATGATTGGGTTGGCATCAACTCCACTCATACCTTTCCACTAGCGCCTAGCAGCATGCAGAATAACCAGCCAGGTGCAGGGAGTTAGTCTGCACCCCAGCTTTCCTCCAATTATGTTACAATCACTCATCACCTCAGTGGTCATGTGTCAATTACTTCTTTGTAGTTTGTTCGAGTCTGCTCTTGGTCTGAGAAAATTAAGGGGTATGGGAATGGCAGGGGTCCATGCGTAGGTGTGAAAGTCTCATCCCTTCCTGCCTGCCTTATCACGTTATTCAGACAACGTGAAATCAGCCTCTTCTTCATGCATTTTCGTGTATTTGATTTAATTCTGCCAGTCTTCTACCATCTGTGGCTTATCTTGACCTTTCAGAACAGGATACTCTGTTCTTTTTCTCTTTAATTGTATCCACTGTTGGCCTCTTCCAGCCCGATACAACCTTGACTTCTTGGCATGGTTACCTTCAGCTGGGTTTCTCTCCGTCTTAATTCTCGATTTGTTTGCTGCAGCACTCTTCTCTTGAGACCTTTAGTAACCTTTGTTCAATTCTCTTCATGTGCGTATTGGATTTACACTCATCTATAAAGTGCTTTTGAGGTATATATATGTATAGTTGGCGCTTGCAGCAATCTCTTTTACTACTAAGCATAAGCAAGCTTCACAATCTCTTTGCTTCTTGTGGTTTCTTGCATCTGTACACGTTTAAACTAACTTAATATCTTCATTGTGCATATGGCATACGTTTCTGCATCTTGACATCAATTTCTTCATCTTATGCTCACAATGTCACTTATCCATGGATTCTCGTCTCTTTGTCAGTGTTCTCAGGTCATTATATCTTCTATATGTGTGCCCGTCTGATTTCTTATGATGTCACCATTTGTCTTCCTTTAATATCTAATTGACTTCTTCGGGTAATCCATTCTGACAAATGTGACTTTGTCTTGCCTGTAGATATGGCTTTCTCAATGGGTACCTTACTGTCCAGGTTTTCTTAGGTGTCAGTACTTCAATAGGTGTTGTTACTCTTATAGGCACTGGGCAGAGCCCAGCAGTGGCTCTCTGCTGGTTTATCTGTTCATCATTCGTCACATATTTTGGTGTGAACATACCTGACACTTTGAAGGGGGTGGCTGGAGTGCGGATGACACTGGCACTTGTTCTTCACTGGTGGGGGGGGGGGGGCAGGACAGATGAACTAACTGGTCCTAACACATTTAGGACATGCATACGTATAGACGGAGGTGCAGCGATGGGGGTAGAATGGTATGGTATTTTGAAGCCTACAACCTAGCTGGAAAGCAATAGGGTACTGTACAAAGGGGTTGCACACAAAGGGATGTGCAACACCACACCATGCCAGCTGAGGGCATCAAGTGTCCCAGCTAGAACAATAGGGTTGTGCTGTGCAAGTCTTCGAACCACCACATCCTGAACAAAGTCTCAAACCATCAGCATCTTTGTCACCGGGCTAAGCTTGAACATTGAACCTATTCTGCACACAACTTCAGTTCAAACCAGTATGAATCAATAAATACAAATAAAAATACAATGTTAAGAAACCTGTTTCACCATTGCTAAACTGCCAAGAACTGATAAAGGTACTATTGCAAGGCCCAAGATACCATGGTATGCTTTTGGGACGCTAGAGACTGCTAAGCCAACAATCTGAACATTTTCTCAGCAAAGACATGTTCATTTGGTAACATTTTTGTAATTTATTTGACTTTCATGACTGCAACCTTACTCATATTGCTTGCATTAACTACATTGTGCATAAGCTGTGTTCTTTTCATAGGGTAGGTTTTTGTTAGTGTTTTTATTGTACAGTCATTGTATATGGTTTACTTAATTAAGGTACACATATGTTCATAGAACCTTGATTGGACAATTCTTTATCTTTTACTATTGGTTGCTACCGTGATCACAATCACACCCCACTTAAGAGTATCACCTGCCCCCAGTCCACGTAACCACAAAAGATGAAGGATGTATATATCTCTTTATCAGTGCCTTTTTCAGCATTTTGATTAGGATCAATGCTGGTTTGTAGTAGTGTGAGGGCAGTGTAGGTGGTTTAGCCACTACTCATCCTTTTACTTCTGCAGGACTGTAATCCTTTCATCATATTATGACATTCTGAAAACCTTAACAAAAAGAGTGTGACATGAGCAAAGGATCAGGATGTGGAGGGACCACACTACCTATATAACACAGGGAGAAGTGGAATGACATGTGAAGGTAGCCTGGTTAGAATAACATTCTTAATTCAGTAAAATACAAGTAGAAGATGGCAAATGTGGAATGAGGAAAGACTTTGTATTCATATTTATTGAAATCTTGAGTGTGCTTTCACCAAAGAACTTAACAAACATAACAATGGGACAAAATAATGAAATGAGATGAAAAATCGTGAACACAGACAAGAGAATGTTTTCACTTTAAGTATTAGAAGATGAGCTTTTGAGCGGCTCTAAAAGATTTGAAGAGAAGTGGAAGAATGTAAATAAAAGGGCAAAGTCTTTCAATGTTTAGGCGCTGGTAAATTCAAAGAGAAAAAACGAGAAGCGGCACAAGGGGTTGTTGGTACAGAGAGAAGATAGATGGATTGAGAGTGAAGTGGATGGGTAGCAGAGTAAAAGAAAACTAGAGAAGAAAGATAGGAAGGAGCAAGACCATGAAGACACTTAATGATGTAAAGAAAGTGAAAAAGAACATAGAGAAAGGAAGAACGTAAGGAAGCAGAGAAAGGTGAAGGAGTTATAGGGGGCTGTGAGGAGATACAAATACTGAGACGAATAGCAGAAATAAAGATTGAGTGAAGGTGGACCAGATGAGAAGAAAAGAGAGCAAGTAGTAAGGCAGAGCTGCATGGGGGCAAGACGGTCTGTGTGAGTGATGTGAGATTAAAGGACCAAGACACCAGAAGAGAAAGAAAGAAAGAAAAGTGGGGGGATAGCAAAGACCAGTTGAGGAGTGGAAATGAGAAGGAGAGGAAGAAGGGAAGTAAAGAACTTCAGTTTTAGGTGTGTTGAGGTGAAAAAAACAAAAAATCCATGCAGGACTCTATGGTTGAGAGTGAAGATGAGACAGAAGAGTGAAGAGAGTCAGAGAAGTAGCAAAGGGAGAAACCGATTTGGGTGTCATCAGTGTAAAAATGGCAGGAGATTTTGAAGGAGCGGATGAGATCAGATAGAGGAATAGTATAGAGAGAGAACAGTAAACCATCAAGAATATAACCCTGGGGGACACCATAAAGCAGGGGATGAGAAGAGGAAAGCCAGCCTATGAAAAAGATTAAGATCTATCAGAGAGATAGGATTAAAACCACAGCAGACAAGAGCCAGAGAAGGCTGTGGAAGAGAGGGAAGACAGGAGAATGGAGTGGACAATCGTGTCAAGAGCAGCAGATAGGTCAATGAGAATTATGATGGAAAATTGTTTGTTGTGACAGGAAGAAAGGAGAGGATTAGAAATGTTTAATAAAGTAGATGCAGTGCCCAGGCGAAATCCTGATTGAAGGGGAGGAAGAAGAGACTGAAGGTGTTAGTAAGAAGATAGTTGAGAGTAGACAATCCTTTCAAGACCTTTAGATAAGAGGGCGAGTAAAGCTATTGGATGATAGTTGGAGGGGGAAGAGGAGAACAAAGACATTTTTCTCAAGACAGGGATGATACCAGAGTGTTTAAAGGAAGAGGGAAAAATAGACGCTAAAGATTAATTAAGCAGGTAAGGTAGGGAAGAAGGTATGGATAGATTGAAGGAATTAAAGCAGAAGGGATGGGGTATATGGGGAAGCAGTAGGGTGGGCGTGGGATAGAACTGTTACAGTATAAAAGTCAGTAAGAAGGGAAAAAGAGGAAAGAGGAGGTGGAGAAAGAGAAGATGGAGGGACAGTAAGAGAAGGAGAGAAGGGAAAGGAACAGCAAAGTGTAGAGACCATGGTAGTAAAAAAGTCTGCAAAGTAAGAAGAGGAAAGGGGGGATGAGAGAGAGGAGTCAGGGGGACCAGAAGAAAGGATGCTATTGAGCAGCTAAAATAGGCAATGTGGGTGGTTAGAAAGGAGGAGAGAGTGATAGGTGAAAAGTAATGTTTTACATTACAAAGTCATAGAATGAATGGCGAGAAAATAGGATGACGAGGTTGTCAGATGCATGTGACTTCTTCAATCAGAGCTCAGCTTTTCAAAGTTAGGAATGAAGGAGCCAGGGTTGAGGAGATTTCCAGGAGGGAAAAAAAAGAACAAGCAGGATTTAGTCAGTCAAGAGTAGATACAAGAAAAGCATGATAATGAGAGGAGGCAGCATCAATAGAGAGGGAAGAAACATCTTTGATGGGGAATGGAAGTTCAAAGTGAGGAGAGAAAAATTGAGTGAATGAAGATCAAGATGTGGAAAAGAGACCAAAGAGGAGCGGAAGGAGGGGGAAAAGGAAGGTATATAGAAAGGAGAACATGATCAGGAGAATAGATAGGATAGGCAGTAACAGGAGTGTTGAAGGGAAAAGAAGAGAGCATTAGATCAAGAGAGGAGCTAGAGCAGTGAGATGGAGGAATAGAAAGTTGAGTCAGATGAAAAGAGTAAAGGAGGGATACAAATCGGAGAGAAGAGTGAGTGGTCGTAAGATCGATATTAAAGTCTCCAAGAAGAATACGTGGACAGGAGGGCAGAAGAAGACAGGTATGAAGCATGCCAAGGGCATTAAGAAAAGAGGAGCGAGGTCCAGGAGGATAGTGCAGAATGAGAAAAGAAAGAGAAAGAGGTTGAGAGAAGGTAGAGAAGTTATCTTAAAATGATGGTTGGACAGTAGGATTAGAGGAAGATGGAGCAAGTACCCAGGAAGAGTGAAATAAAATGCCTACTCTACCACTCTTGGCACGAAGGTGAGGTGAATGGGTAAAGTTAGTGAGAGTGAAAAGAAAAGAAGCCGAGGTAGAGTATAGGATGAGGACATACATGCCTCAGTTAAAAAGAGAAATTGGAGATTAACACACTAAAACAGATCAAGGATGGAGTGAGATTTATTACAAGCAGATTGGATGTTCCAGAGCCGATTGACACAGATGGAGAAGGGGAGGGAGGGAAGTGGGGATACGGAAGATTAGATGGGTTGTGAAAGAGAGAGGAAGAAAAGGAAGCAAGTAGGGAAGCCGAGCAGCAGAGGTGGACTGGGATTGAAAAAGACATAATAATGACACAGAAAAGCAAAAAAGAAGAGAAAAAGAAGGGTTGGGGTGTGAGATTGTGAAAGGCCATGACAGGGATAAGGAGAAAATGCTGGAGAAGAGGCATGAAATGGACCAAGGGCAGGGGCAAATAGGGAGTGTTAAAACCCCCTTGAGTGCACCGCCCTTTGATGAAGACACTGACAGTGAGGGTGTGTAATTTAGATGGAAGATAAGGGTCAGGAGAGGCACATGATCCTTCACCTGACTTTGCCAGATGGTGTGGTGGGCGGCATTGGTGGCAGCAGAGTCCTAGAGTCATATGGGAGGTCCGAAGAGCAGTGTATGCCACTCTGATGCACGGGACGTCACACAGCTGCCTCGCAGGCAAGCAGGCAGATGGTGAGGCAACTCATAAAATTAACGCAAGGGAGGGTCAATCAAGGGCGAACAGGGCAAGGTATACAAGAACTATCATGAGAAAACAATAAGGAAGAAGAAAAGGGCAGAACAAGTAAGAAAGTGGATCATCAGGAAAAGGGAAAAATGATGAAACAATTCTACAATTCTTAAGGACTATTTGAAAGATCTATGAAATGTGGCCATCAGAGAGTCACAGATAAACAACATAAGATGGACACTATATTTTTCTAGGAGACTCTTAAGCACTATGATGTGTATGTATTTGTATTTGATTGCATCTATATAGTGCTTTACAACAAAGAGCTTCATAAAAGAATACACGGTATGAAACGGGCGAAAACAAATCAATGGAAAATCAATCAATTGCAGAGAAGATGGTCCTTGATACAGATTCTGAAAAGAGAGAGAAAATAGAGAATGGAGAGCGAGAGCATTCCAGTACATAGGTGGGGGTAGAGTGAAGAGCGAAAGCAGGATAGGATGCAGGGGATCAAGGGACAGATAGAAGAAAATAAGTCTGGGAGCAGAAGGGGACAGGCAGGGGAATAAAACAATCTGAGAGATGAAAAATAGGGATGGGCAGACCATGAAGGCACTTAAAGACGATGCTGAGAAAATTAAAGAGTAGATGAGAATCAAAGAGTAGCAAATGAAGGGAAAGCTGAGCAGGGAAAATAGGCTCCCAGGGGGGTAAGTAGCAAATAGACCGGATGCAAGTAGTATACATGCAGCGAAGAGTAGCAAGTTGTTATGCTGGTAGATCGAGAAGAAGGCTACAGCAATAGAACAGAGGGGAGAAGACACGAGATGAAAGAAGAGTCTTTGTGGCATAGAAAGTAAGACATTGAAAGACTTTCCAAATGTTACATTTGGAAATTACAAGAGCAGGAAATAGTAGAGATGTGCAGAAAGAAAGAAAGAGAAGAGTCAAACATGATGTCCAGATTATGGGCAGAAGAAGTGACAGTGATTGTGAAAGGAGGAAAGAAACCACCACAGGCAGTACAGGGGGAGGAATAATTGAGGCAGGGAAAAGAGAACCTCAGTTTTAGAAGTATTTAAATTCAAATAGTGAGTAGACATCCAACAATGGATAAAAAGAAGACAAGAAGTAAGATGGATTGAAGAGAGTCTGAGAAAGAAGAGAAGGAAAGGAAGACATCTGAATCGTCAGCGTGAAGTTGATGTGAAAATCCAAAAGGAGAAATAATAGGAGCATGAGGGATAGTATAAAGAAGAAAGACAAAGGGGCCCAGGAAAGAACCTTGTGGTATGCCACAGGAAAGAGGATTAACTGGGGAGTGACTGGCCCAGGAAACCGAAAATGTGCGACAGGAAAGATAGGTCCGAAAACTTTCCAGAACAGATCTGCAAAAACAATAGTGGTGAAGAGAAGACATAAGAATAAAGTGGTTGACATTGTCAAATGCTGCAGACAGATCCAAGAGTTCTAGGAGAGAGGCGAGTTTAGAATTAGGAGCAAAACGAAGACAGTTAGAGACTGTGAGAAGCTGTTTCGGTGGAATGACATGGGTGAAAACCTGACTGGCAAGCGAAGCGCATTCGTAGTCACGTGAATTGAAACTTGAGGATAGATGACAAAAGCAAGATACAAAATGAGATTGAAACTTGAAAACCATGTACTCTCCGGTGAAATTAAGGTGGAAAGCCATGATACCTTGACTAACCATGCAAAGCAGATTGGGCCTCATTAGGACCCTGGGAGTCCCATAATGAACGGTGCCGGTACGGGACCAGCACCGTTCATTACGGGCTGCTCTATTCCGAGGTCTGCAGCGGGACCTGCTAGCAGTAGAGGGTGCTAACAACGGGCCTGTTATCAACGGACCCGTTGTTAGCACCCTCCCCATTCCCATTGAGCCCTATGGGGGCTCAAATGGGAATGGGGAAGTACTGGGTCCCGCAAAAGGGATTTACCGGGCCCTCCAAGGTCGGAATGGCCAGGTAAGTCCCCTTTTGCGGGACCCAGACCTCGAACCCGGTATGGAGGCAGCCATGCCCTTATTAAGGGCATGGCTGCCTCCATACTCGTAGTGAGGCCCATAGAGTCCATTCACTAACATTGTGTAGGCCTAGAGAATCAAGCATATAGATTAAATGCCTGGGTAATAGGAGTCCCTAAGAGGGAGGAAGACACAAGATGTGATTTAAAGTCCTTTTATTACAGCATGGAAAGTAATAAAGTTAATTCCCGAAGGTGAAGAGGTCTTTTAATGGAAACCTTGAAAGTCATTGAAAAAGTCTTACAAACAAAAACTTTCAATATGCCCATCCCATTGATAATGCAACTAGCAGAAATAGCTCTAACCAAGAACTATTTCCTAACTGGAGAAAACTATTATGAGCAAATAGCCGGAACAGCTATGGGGACGACGTTTGCACCGGCTTTAGCAAACTTATATGTTGCAGACTTCGAAGAAAAACACATATACCCTGCAACTAACCCATTTGTCAGTAACATAGTGAGCTGGCGAGGCTACATTGATGATATTTTCTTACTGTTCAATGGAGATGTCGCAACCCTTATACAATTTACAGAGTGGATCAACGGTCTAAACCCTTTTCTCAAATTTACGTATGAGGCCAGTCAAACGGAGGCCACGTTCCTAGATCTAAAAATCACAAGGAGAGGCCAGATTTTTGAGACTACTGTGTTCCAGAAACCGACAGATAGAAATTCATTATTGGACTATACCAGCTTCCACCAAAGGTCACTAAAAGAAAATCTACCCTTTGGCCAGTTTCTCCGATTTAGGAGGAACTGTACTACACAAACTAAATACGATGAACAAGCGGAAAGACTCTCCAAGAATCTAAAGGAGAGAAATTATCCACACAAAATAATAAAATAAGCCAAAAAGAGGGCGAGAAATATACCAAGGGAAATAACCCTCAACCAACATGGCAGAAGAAAGAGAGACGATAACTCAATTACAGCAGTATTCAGTCACTCTCCAGTTATCAACCGCTTGAAAAAAGAGATCCGAAAAGCATGGCACCTACTAAATATTGATGAGAATCTACTTACCGAGCCATTGTTTGCGATAAGAAGGAGAAAAAATCTTAGGGACTCACTAGTGGAAACTTACAAAGATGCAACTACTGTTACTGATACAACAACACTGTGGAACACACCCAGACCTGTGGGCCACACTCCATGTGGAAACTGTATTGCATGTAGATTTACTCAACGTACAACGACTGTAGACATAGGCTGGAAATACCCCTGGGAGCAGAGGCAATTCACGAACTGTAATACCAACAATGTGGTGTACTTGATTCATTGTCCATGCAAGACAACATACATTGGAATGACGACAAGAGCAATCAAGATACGTATTGGGGAACATAGATCCAACATAAGGAACAAGAAGAGGACTGCCCCATTGGTTGAACGTTACATCAAAATGAACCATACTGAGAATGACCTTAGTTGGACCATACTGGAAAGGGTCAGAATACCGAAAAGAGGTGGGAATATAGCAGCCCTTCTTCTGAGAAGAGAACAACAATGGATCTATAGGACCCAGAGCCATGTCACAGGCCTGAATGAAGAAATTTGTTCGCAAGCTTTGGCAGTCCTATGGTAGAATTAGAATCAGCTTGAATATCCACAGTGTGAGGGCGGTCAAGTTCTTTCACTTGGGATTTTACTATTCCTGAGCTATCGCTTCGGAATATATCTAGTGATTCCCATGGGCAAGGATGCTGTGCCAACAGCTATCATGATTGAACCTCTATGGCCATGTACGATCAGGGTGAGTTGCATTTAAAACAACACCAGATGTGCTGTTTGATACACAATAATGATACAACAATGTACATCAGCACACACGACGACACATGATCTATGTCAATAGCCCTGTTAGCTCAAATAGTAGGCACACTACATTTCCCAGGTTCCCGTTGGGACCGGACTGCACGCAATCACGTGACCGCGCCGCTTCTCTAACAACATTGCGGAAGATATAACAACACTCCGATATACGATCCAGGAAAATATCCCCGTTAACTCATACCTCAGATGAATTATACTCCCCAGATCCCCTCGGAGACCGAAACACACGCCATCACTTGACCATGGTGTTTTTCTAATAATAAATATTACGGAAAATAGACGTGGACAAAAGGAAAAAACTACATCTCCCAACTGCCCTTAAGGTTGTTTGACAACTCGCGAGCGATTGGACTACCCGCGCTCACATGATCACGATGCTTCTTCCGAACAAACGTTGCGAAAATAAAGCGTGGACGAGAGATAAACTACATCTCCCTAGTCACTTTGAATATATGCTTTAGTTCGCGAGCGATCATGTGATCACCACGCCACTACAACTTACAAACAGAAACACAGAATGGTGCGTAACGTAAGCACGGACGAAAGCGGCAGCACGATGAAGCAAAGAAGGTAAGCGGCGGCATCTACCAGCCTCCCTTAAAACCCCCCTTTGCTGTCCAATCGGGTGGGTCCACCATATGACTAATGACTATAAAGGGAAAGATAAGTAAGATTGAGGTCATACTGAGGGATTGATTATGAAGAAACTGAGGTGTCAGTTTCCAACTGTGGGATTACACATGCAGAACCGCACAGAAAATCTGATGTGGTAAGATATAGAGGCAAGCGACATTGTAAATTAACTTGTATAGAACGGAAATGGGCTGGGAGATATATTGAAAAGTGCAATTTGAACCACATAACATGCTCTAAAGCTTCCCGTTCTCCATTTTAGGAATTAATATTGGAGAGACACGGAGTATCTCACAGGAAGAATCAGTAAAGACAGGATACTTACAGGATACTTACAGCTGAGTCCCAATATAGAGCAGACATAACCACAAGTGTTGGAACAAGAGGTAAGATGAGCCTCACTGTTTAGTGAGGTGAATGACTTAAAACAACTGTCGAGTAGGTTTTAGAAGTACTCGGAGACTGATGACAGTCCCCTTTGTCTCTTTTTGTTGTTTGTCCTGTAGGACCCAGGGATTGACCCAACTAAACTGGTCCGCGACCTGAAGACATCCTCAACATTCTTCATAGTACTGAGGAATATTAAAAAGAATATTTAACTCATTAATATTCGTCCTGAAGAAAGCAGCCACTTACGAATCCCGCTGAAACCGGTTGACTGTTGTTAGAGCAGTATCTGGCTGATAGCCCAGACTCCGATACCCTTACACACTAAGTAAAGGGTTTGCATAAAGAAATTCAAGTTATCATAACTCTATTTGCTCTCCACGGTCTCAATACTGTGCAGGGTGAAAGAGCCTTTTAATAAAGTTCTAGGTTACCAGAATGTCATAGAAGTCTTATTTTAAAACCTTGTGTTTTTGCTTTTATCACTGATGAGACACACGGCAGGGAGGCGAAAACATTAAAATACAGATATCGGCCCCCAACTGTGTGCACTTATTATTTTTAGCCCGTCGGAAAGTGGCTTAGAGAGGATAGGGTCAGGATCTCGACATCCCCTTGTAGTCAGCACATCAGCACCCACTAAGGCCAAGCACACACGGGCACTAGATTGTTTACACATAGGGCGAATTAGTCTTTTTTATTAGGGACCTTGTGTTACGAATAACTTTGTAAATAAAATAGCCTTCTGTCACATATGTGTTGAAATACTGAGGTATAGATAGGAGGCGTACACCTATCGACTCCGTTTTTGTAGTTACTTTAGGTGGAATCCTAGTTAGTTCCAGCCAATTTAGTTATAAAGACTCAATACTTAATAAGGCCTCATAAAAGCTGTGCAAAAGATCCAAAAAGATGGGAGTTGAAACCCACAAATGTGAAATTTCAGAGCATTGCAACACAAGTTTATCTTCAATACAACACCAAATGAAAGTTTACTATGGAAAGTAATAATAAAATGGTTGATAAGTTAGGAGAAGAGAGAGAGAGAGAGAGTGAGGGAGAACAAATAGATCAGCAAGATGAGAAAGAGATGCAAAGCAAGAATTAATGTGAAATGTTTCATTGTATACTTTCAGTTCAATTGCATGCACGTTTCCAAGTAAATACTTCACATATGAGGTAGCTTTCCATGTAGAGTTTGTGCCACTTTTTGATATATGCAAAATACACTTCTGTTTCATAGGTTACATTGTTTATTTTAAAAGACAGTTTTCACAGACACTGGCTGCTTAATTGCAACTCTTCTTCTGTAGCAAAATTCACAAGATTGTGGGAGCTCCTCTACTCAGAACAAACATGGTTCAAATAGCCTATTCTATGGAATTGCGTCCACTCAGGAAGGTCTACAACCACATATTAGCTCACTGCACCCTTCACAGAGGAGAAATATTAATTTGCATATCTGTCTGGTCCAGCACCGAAATACTAGGCAATACTCCTCTGAACCAAAGTAGCCAGACACGTGTTTCGTCCTTGTTGGGCCTCCTCGGAGAAGGTCAGATGTTTCCATGGAAGGTTTGGGAGCTTACATGGATCAGCTAATTGTTCTGGGCATGTGGTTCTTATGTTTTCTGAAGGAAAAACTCTCCACATCAAAATGTTAGTGTCACAAGCTTCTTTCTTTCTCACCTTTTTCTCCTTGCTTGTGTTCTTCCGGGATGAGGTTTCTTTCTTTTTCACCGACCGTGACTTGTACAGGCTGGAATACGAGTCCTGGGGTTCCAGCGTGGAAGCCGGCTGCCAAGCCGGTAGCGTTCGATTTCCAGGAACAATGTCAATGACTCCAGGAAGGAAGGTATCAGAAGGTAAGGATTGGAGGGGTGGGAGTTCCAGGAACCAAGAAGGAAGATAGAATTCTCGATAGCGCAGAGAGCGAACTCGAACAACGTCTAGTAACTCGTAGGGGTAGAGTTCAGACGCGCGGAGCCGCGGGGGTGTGCCGGTTTTCTAGGAAGCTGGCGACTGCACACAAAGGCTAGACCGCAATGGTTCTGACTCGTCGGCCATCTTGGATGAGTTGCAGTGTTTATGCCGCGGTGCATCATGGACCACGAAGTCCAGAAGGGTTGAATCCGGCTATTCATGACAGTTAGAGACGAGAGCAGTTCACCCAGCTCTGAAGGTTTTCTTACAATCAATCAATTGAGAATGTTTCCTGATTCAGACAGACAGCACAACCACAATGTACTTCTTAGCTAGCCAAGAAGGAGCAAGGTCTAGGAATCTCTTCTGGGAGGTTCATAAGATCTGATACCTCTCCGTTACAGAGATGCACATGCCGGGAGAGAAATTGACAGTCTGAAGAGATCTTTTTGAGATGAACAAATGTGCATTTTAAACAATGATGTCATATGAAAAATTGTCAAAAGATAGGGAACACCTTCACTCTAGCTTTTTGTGACAAGAAAAAACACAAAATGCTAAGACTTTGCCTCCAGGCTTCAAGAACAGGGGCCAAGCGGGTTGCTCTTTCAATTTTCCTCTGATCCCACCGATACCAAAGGTGGTTCTGAAACTAAAACAGACAGACTCTATGATGATCCTGATCATGCTGCTGTGGGCTCTCCAGATGTGGTATTAAGATCTGATCTAATTGTCCATCCAACCACATTGAATTCTGCGATGCTGAGAGGATCTCTTATCTGGACTATCCCACAAAATGTTCCATTACTACCTTACCTCGCTGAACCTAGCACCCTGGCCTCTGAAGTCATACAATACGGTCACCTGAATCTCCCAGTGAAGTGCGTGAGACTTCTCTAAGAGGTCATATGACCTTCTATCAGATCATTGTATAGCGTGAAATGCAAGAGGTTCTCCATTTGGTGCCAGAAGAGAGGACCTGAACCAGGTGGAAATTGTACTCATCTTTTATTTTTGATTATATCTGGCTTAATGTGTTCCTCTATTAAGGTGAATCTCTCTGACATCTCTTCTATAGATGAAGTCCCTCACAAAGTTTGTTCTTCACTGTGCCAGTTTTTATGGAGTCTTTAGAGGGTTTCAAGCAATTGTATCCCCCGTTAGAAGGGCATAGCCACTATGGAAGCCTAATGTTGTTTTCTCCAAATTAATGAGTTCCCTGTGCAAATCGATGCATAAAACAGACCTACAGCATTTCACATGTAAGGTAGCTTTCCATGTAGCGATGACTTCAAACGGAAACAATAGTCAATTCCAGGCTTTATGTTCATAGGAGTTTTACATTGCATTTCACAATCAAAAGGCAGTTCTTAGGACACAACCATCCTTTCTACCTAAGGTGGTATTGAACTTTCACATAATCATTTCATTTCCATTCGTACCTTTTTTTCCTATCACGTCCACCCTGGCTGAAAGATCTCGCCATACACTGGATGTGAAGAGCACCCTTCACTATTAGCTTGACCGTGCTGAGGATTTTATACAAGATAAGCAACTGTTTGTGGCTTATGGTTCCAAATAATTCACAGATAGGTGGATCGTATCTGGCATTTTGCTGCACTGGGTAGGCCTCAGGCTCGCTTGACTAGAGAGAAAACGGCCACAACTGCTCTACTAAGGAAACTATCTATGTCAGAAATATGCAAAGCAGCAACGTGAAGGCCGTTGCATACCTTCACTGGACACTGCTGCCTAGACTCTGGCGTCAGAGCGTATACTCAGGTGAGGCAAGCTGAATTAAGTAATTTGTTTGCTAATCCATTTTAACACCTTGGTTTTCTTGTGATCTCCTCGATTCTGCTACCTGTGCTCTGATGTCTCCTCCCCATTTGGGGGATAGGCTTTGTAGTGTTTACAATTCTTTCGAATATCAATGAATTTCCCATGCTGGAGAAGGAAAAGTTACTTACATATAATCCAATTTCTCCATCATGTCCATCATGATATCTTCATTGAATTTGGAAACAAGCGGCCCACCTCCCCATGGACATCATATAAAGTGGGGAAGATCAAGATGGGACTGGTTACCCCCTCATTTAAGCCTGATCCTAAACTACCTCTGTTTGACCTTGCTGTAAGCAATAACAAACTGTACCCAAATCGCTATGCATGAGGAAGATGCATCATGCCCGGTAACTGGAGTGCCAGAATCTTTGTATGCAATCGAAAGTCCTTCGATACTCTCAAAAGACAGTTTTAACCATCAAATAGATGGCATTTTACCGACATGTAAAGTGCACATGTGCAAACTGTACCTGTGGGAATATTATGCGTTTGCAAAATTTTTATACAAAATGAGTTTTTCTCAAAATGTGCACAGTGGCAATGAATGCTTCACCTATCTCATTTGCTGTCAACAAATAATTTCCCGAAAATCAGAACCAATGGGTGTGTTTGTGGTTTCTAATTTCAAAAGTTGTTCTATGCGTTTTTATTCAGTATTTACATTGCACACCATCTTCCCCAAAAGCATCCTGGGGTACTACAGAGAGCAGAGAAAATAATTAAAGATAGACAAAACTAGAGAAACAGTTATGTTTGGAGCTTCATTGTGAAGTTAGAGTTGTTTTTAATACTGTGCAAAGATATATCAAGCACATTCCAGGGTATACGAACAAAGAAAAAAAGCAGGATTCGTAAAGTCCAGAAGCACTAAAGAAGGCAAATCCTGTTGACTGATGTGATTGAGAGGGAATGTATGATTGTAGTCAAAATGGAGCACAGGTTTGGAGAGCTTATTACCTGTAGGGGAGACATAAAAAATGTTTTCATTGATAGGTGAGGTACAGCATTTTTGAAGTAACAGGACATTTTCTATGGAGATATTGCCATTGAGTTTAAATTGGGAAGGACACAAGCCCCACCAGGGGGTAGGAGTACATCAACTCCAATGGGTGATATGGGTGATACAACTTAATATTGTTTTTAATAGCATTTATGCGTTTAGGTGGTCCACCACTGCTGATTTGCACAGGGGTATATTGTTCATGTGTAACCTGCCTGCCAGTTCCACTTGTCATGTGAGGAAGACTAGAACACATATGCCATGAATCCCAAGTTGAAGTGAGACAGAACACATTGCAAGATTCTTTCATGATCCCTGAGGGAGAATCCCATTTTGCCAACAGATGTACCATGGAGTAGGTCTACCACACCAAAAGAATTTGTGAATCAGAAACCCACTTAAAATGTTCATTCATCCTGGAAGCCAGCGGGTGCTAAAGAACCCCTCCATGCGGTTAAGGCCGATACAGCAAACACCTCCAATCAATCAGCCTATTTCGAGTTGTGTAAACAGCACTAAAAATAAAGATATTTAAGCAATCAATTAGGAGCCTATACGGCCAACGGATTCGTTTGAAAATCCTCCCCAAAATGTGTATCTTTTATTAATGCTTTATTGTCACAGCCCATTGTCTAAAGCTGGTTAAAATATGTGGTTATCACCCCAGTGTTTTAAACACTGTGTGATGAACCAAAAGACCAAGGCAGCCAGTGCTTGATATCCGTTCTACCGTGCCCAAGCAGTATCCTTGACAGCGAAGTGACCAAAGAGATGTATGTGTACTTGGAGGTGTATACTATCCTCAATGGCCGCCAATATGACGCTTCACTCACAGACCCTCACGAGCAACCAAGTCGGTGCTGGCAGACATCTGCAAAGACTTATTCACCTCCATAGATTAACATCCAGCGGCTCATGGCACATTGCACCATGAATGCACTTGAACAGTTTACAGGACTGGGCACAAGTTTCATAGACAGCAATGGCAGTTGTAGTTGTGGGTAGTGAATATGAATGTTCCTGTTTTCAGCAGGTATCAAAACTCTGTGGTCCTAACTAAGGAGTTCCTAAGTCTTTTGGCTATTATACCATAACGTAGGGAGTGGTTTGGGGCTGTAAAGACCAAATCATTTGTAGTTGTTAAATCTCTAATGAGATTATGACCAGATGTAGATTGTGACCCTTGGAAATCCTCTGTCAATGAATCTGGGTGTGTGGTGCCTCTGGTAATACAACCACAGATTATAAATCAGGGTTATTGACCACCCTCAAGGACTAAAGTGAACTTAATGCAGCTAGGATTTGGGGTGTGGTCAAGGCTCAGAGAGGAAGCAATGAGTCAATTTTTTAAGACAGTGTTAAAGGTGCAAATTAGGTTATTACCATCAGGAGCAACTGTAAGCAATATTCAAGGTGGAAATCACAAGGTACTTTCAGGGTGTAAATCAGGGTGCAACCAATAAGCAAATATCACAAGGATGCAATCGGTGAGAAGCTATCACAGTGGTTCATTGAAAGATCAGCTATCCCCAAGGTCCAAAGAAGAGGCAAATCTAACAAGAAGCATTTTACAGAGCAAATTTCATAAGGGTGTAATCAAGAACACAAATCACAAGGGTGCAATCAGAAGCAAACACTATGATGGTGCTAAGTAGGAGAAATATAAGGTTAAATGAAGCAGTGAATCTTATGGGCAGCACTCAAAGAGCATATTTTATCAGGGTACCGTCAAGGGGAAAATCTCATATTCAGCATTGAATTAGAACATCTCACAATTTTGCAGTTAATGATCAAACCCTGCCGCATGCACACCTGGAGCAAACCTCATGTTGGTGCAATCAGAGCGAACATCACAATCATGGGCGGCGGGAGAAAATTACCCTTTTCTTAATGCTGCCCTAAGGAAAGAATGAGGAGCCAAGGAGCAGATATCATAAGGGCAATGATGGGGCCATGTCTCTTACCGGAATGATGGAGATGTGATAGCCCAAGAGGAAAGGGAACTGGCAGGACAAGGCTAATATGAGACGGTGATCAGCTAAAAATGAGTCACGTTAAGACACTGGCCCTCATTACAATCCTGGCGGAGGTCCATGGGGCAATTTGCACCATGGACCATGGCGCAGAGCTGCCAACTCCGCCATGGGGGTTGGCGGACTTGCCGCCCCATTCCGACCTTGGCGGGGCGGTAAGTCCCCAATCCCCATTTACCCTTCCCCATTCCCATTTTTGCCCCATAGGGTATAATGGGAGTGGGGAAGGCGTTAATTACGCCACCGTAGAATACGGTGGCGTAATTAACGAGGGGACCCGTAGCGCCATGGATTTTTCCGCCCGGAAAATCCGGGCGTAAAAATCGCCATGGCGCTACGGAAAGTCCTAATCTGGCGGAGAGGTACGCCATGCATTACGCTGGCGTAAACCCCTCTCCGCCAGGGTCGTAATGAGGGCCACTGTCATTTAATGGCTCTCTTGGCAGGGCAGCTATATGGGTCCTTGGGTTATAGAGTGAAGGAACAGTGAAGTTGTTTATACTAAACAATCAACATGGAAGCCAGGATGACTGATAAGAGGAGTCAGTAAGGAAGTAGGAGAGAGGGTCAATTGAAGCTCTCTGCAGTAGTCAGAAGGCAGGAAATGCGCCTCGTAGGTCGATGCAGGTGTCAGGAACTGCGGGTGGAAGCTGTGGGAACGCTGGATGCATTGACTTTAGCGCTTCACCCGCTCTAGTCCTCATCCAATATGGCGGCGTCTAGTATATTACCAGACCCCGCCCCCTCGCTCATTGCGTTGTATCTGTTGTTCTTGGCACAATGCTCTGTGCGACTTAAACTTTAGTCCTCTTACCTGTCAGTTTCACCCTGACTTTCTTCCTTGTTTTTCTGTGTGTATCTCTTATCCTGCCTCCCTACTAAGGTTTGTTTCTTTCTGTCTTTCCGTATCTTTTCCGGCGTTACTTTCTTTCGGCGTCTTGCCGGTATTCCTACTATCCGCTTCCTGTTTTGGGACCGGGTTTCTTCCGCTGTCTTGCGGTTCACTTCTAGTACTATTTCGGCATCTATCGCCGCTCATTTCTTACCTTCGTTTCCTGCTGTTCGCCTCCTTCTTTCAGCGGTGCTCTGCTCTCTTTGCCTGGAGCACTCATGCGCCAGGGATCCTTACGCGGACCTCCGCATTATTGGTTTTGGTGTTAGTTATTCCTTACCGCACCACTCACCTGCTTTAAACTCTTCGTGTTTATCCTGTTTCTATTTTGGAGGCTATTGCTTCCTATCCCAGGGAATAGCTGCTTATACTTCCTGCTGCCACGTTTCAGTTCTAAGATCTCCATTGCTTCTACTCTGCACTCCGGAACGTTTAACTCCAATCAAGACTTTTGGACATCAGGGTTTTTCCGCCACTTGGCTTTTTCCCTGCTTTGGGGCTGGCTCCCCGGGGTCCCCCAAGGGCAGGTTCCAGCTCTGCCAAGGTGGCCTCCGGGGGAGCCAGACCCTATTTACACGAACGGAAGGACCACAAGCCTAAAGAAAAGCCATATTTCGACAAGAAAAAGAAGAGCAAACCATCTGGTACTGTATCCGAGGACCTTACTTCAGTGGAATCAGGTGAGGAGGATTGGGAGGGTACACAGGAACTTGACAGCATACAACGCCCAAAGATACCCATGGCATCCCTGGAACAGTATCAAGAACTGGCGGCTGCCATGCAGAACCTTACGGTTGAAGTACAGGCTTTACGAAATGAGAATATCGGCTTGAGGCAGCAGGTGGTGCTGCGCCGCGAGGACCAGGGGGACTTACCACCCATGGCTTTGTCCTTTGGTAAATATGACAGACATCCTGGGGATCTGAAGGACTTCCTTGACGCCTGCCAGGTCCATTTCACTTTCAGACCTTATGCCTATGACACCGCTCGATCCAGAGTTGGATTCATCATCGCCAATCTTATGGGAAATGCTCTATCCTGGGCCACTCCCTTGGTCACCGGGAATGATCCCTCCTTAAACAACTTTGACCACTTTGTGGAATCGCTTAAAGCGTGATTCGACCGACCAGAAGTGCTGTACACCTCTCTGGAAGCAATACTCGATGTACGGCAGGGAACCACAGACCTACAGACGTACATATCCCGTTTTATGAGGCTGGCAGCTAAGTTCGACTGGCCGGACTCAGCAAAACAGACCATTTTCCACCGGGGTCTCCAAGATGAGATTAAGGATGAACTAGCCAGAGTGGCCAGGCCGGCTTCCTTTCAGGATTTGGTAACATTGTCTTTACAGATTGAGTATCGGATACTAGAACGTCGTCAGGAAAGAAGAAGAGGTTGCAGCGTTCCTCAGGCATCCACACCGCCTTCCCAATCACCATCACCTAGGAACACGCATTCTACGGAAGAGCCAATGCAGATTGGATCCATGCTAGGACCGTTAACCCAGGAAGAGAGAAGACGACGTTGTGAAGCTGGGTTATGTATGTATTGTGGTTCTTCCAAACATCTCTTAAGGAACTGCCCAGAAGTACCACCCAGGAGGAAGGAAAACTCCAGCCCCCGTTCTTACGCAAGGGAAGTATCGGGGGAGCCACCTGCCACCCTTGCAACTCTTCCAAACCAATAGAGGATTCAGACGACAATCAACTCATGGTATTCAGAGTACACCTTTGGCTATCTGATTCAGGACCCATAGAAGTTTTGGCTATGCTGGACTGCGGTGCAGCGGGTAACTTTATCGACTTAAATTGGGCCAAGGAGAAGATGGTACCCTCAAGACCTAAGCCAAGACCCATACCAGTCGAAGGAGTGGACGGTACACCATTGTCCTCAGGTCCCATAATCAACGAGACTATTCCATTGAGGATGAAGCTGGGAGATCATCAAGAGTATATGGTTTTCGATCTTATCAGGGCAGCTCACTTCCCCCTGGTTATCGGGATACCTTGGTTGAGATGGCATAACCCCACCATCGACTGGACGTCCAACAGAGTGAGTTTTAACTCATCATACTGCGGATCTAACTGGATGAAACTTCCTGTCAAAAGATCCTATGAAGAAGAAACCAACAGCATCCGAACAGTGACCGTGTCTTCTGTTCCGCTCCAATACCAGGAATATGCTGAGGTGTTCCAAGATACACTGCCAAGAATCTTACCCCCTCATAGGAATGAAGATTGTTCCATAGACCTTACGCCGGAAGCAGTGGTGCCTTTTGGTCGCATGTATCCATTATCCATGCCAGAAAAACGTGCTCTCAAAGACTACCTGGACGCTAATTTACAAAACGGACTTATCCAAGAATCCAATTCTTCTTGTGGGGCTTCCTTGTTCTTTATCCCAAAGAAAGACACCTCTGAACTACGACCATGCATAGACTACAGGGGTCTAAATCAAGTCACCATTCGCGACAAATACCCTATGTCATTGATACGAGAAGTCCTGGAGGCAGTCCAGGGGGGCTGTCTATTTTACCAAGCTTGATTTAAGAGGTGCATACCATCTTTTGAGGATACGAAAAGGCGACGAATGGAAGACTGCCTTTCGTACCCCTTTGGGGCTCTTTGAATATAGGGTGATGCCCTTTGGGCTGGTAAATGCGCCAGCAAAATTCCAACGGTTCATGGATAAGATATTTTCGGTCTGTTGTCGTCTACCTAGACGATATATTGATATTTTCTCGCACTTTACAAGACCACCGCTGACTTGTCAAGGAGGTACTACATCGTCTACAAACCCATCAACTGCTGGTCAAACCAGAGAAGTGTGAGTTCGAGGTGACCACTATATCCTACTTAGGTTTCATCCTATCTAAGGACGGCATTGAGATGGACCCAAAGAAGATAAAGGCCATAGTGGAATGGAAGGAACCCTCGAACGTCAAAGAAGTACAAAGGTTTCTTGGGTTGGCAAATTTTTACAGACGTTTTATACCCAATTTTTCCAACGTAGTGTTACCCATCACATCACTTCTAAAAAAGGGAGTCAAATACATCTTTGACATAAGACCCAGAGAAGCCTTTCAACGACTAAAGGATTTGTTTATTTCAGCTCCAATCCTCGTCCAACCAGATCAGGCTAAACATTTCATCTTGGAAACAGATGCTTCCATTGGGGCAGTAGGGGCCATTCTACTCCTGAAGGCTGATGATGGGGAAGAACACCCGGTTGCCTACTACTCTAAAACGTTGACCAGCAGTGAACGGAACTATTCTGTCCTTGAGAGAGAACTGTTGGCTATCAAGTTAGCTTGCCAAGAATGGCGCCATCTCCTGCAAGGTGCGGCCCATAGCTTCCTAATCCGCACCGACCACCGCAACCTACAAGTCCTTCAACAGATGGAATGCACAAATGCCCGTCATGCCAGGTGGGCCTACTTCTTCCTACAATTTGACTTTATAATTACTCACATTCCAGGTTCGGAGAACCAAAAGGCTGATGCTTTGTCCCGCAGATACGGTGAAGATTCAGGGAACGATAAGAATCACGAACTGGTGTTTCCGGACCTTAAGATAGTTGCAGCAGCCTCCCTTTTTCTTCAGGATCTGATCCCACAGTATAATGTGCAAGCCGGATTACCCTCTACTGTTACTCAGGCTAGTGATGGTCTCTTTTACCATGATTCTGCTCTTTTTATTCCCACTAAGCCGTTACAGAGACAGGTGCTTTCCTGGTGTCACGATGCCCCCCTGCACGGTCACCCTGGAATTAGGAAGACATACAAACTACTTAACGGGGGTTTCTGGTGGCCCACCGTTAGGAAGGACGTACAGGAATACGTATCCTCTTGCCCTGTTTGCGCATCTAGCAAGTACCAAACGGGGAAACCGGTTGGTTTATTGCAACAGCCACAGTTGCCAGAACGTCCGTGGGAGCACATTTCCACAGACTTCATTGTTGACCTCCCCAGATCAAATGGTAAAACCGTAATCATGGTTACGGTAGATTCCTACAGTAAACTAGCTCATTTCTCCGCCTTCTCCCATATACCTACAGCACCAGAAACCGCAGCCACTTTCCTCTGTGATGTGGTTAGTCTTCATGGTTTACGCAGGACCATTGTATCGGATCGAGGTTCTCAGTTCACCTCCAGGTTCTGGTCAGCGCTCTGTCAATCATTGGGTATTCACAGAGCTCTTTCTTCAGGGTACCATCCCCAGAGTAACGGGCAGTCGGAGAGGCTCAATGCAAGCCTCGAACAGTACCTAAGTTGCTTTTGTAGCCCCCAGCAGGACGAATGGTTTCGATTCCTTCCACAGGCAGAATTCGCCTATAACAATTCCATCCATACAACCATCCAGATGAGCCCTTTCTACTGTACCTATGGCTATCATCCTCAACACTTACCTTGGAATAACAGACCTTCAACCAATGTACCTGCCCTAGACAGTATACTGAAGGATCTACATGAAGTACATACCTTAGCCAAGAAGGCACACGAAACCAGTCAACAATCACAAAAGAGGTGGGCCGACAAGGGCCGGCGTAACAACCCAGACTGGAAAGCAGGTCAGTTAGTCTGGTTGTCTACCAAGTTCCTGCCAAAATGGGTTCACACTGGTAAATTCTCTTCAAGATATTTGGGTCCCTTTCCCGTCTTGTCCAGAATCAGAATATAAGCTTAAGTTAAACAAATATCTCCAGAGGGTTCATCCAGTTTTCCACACCTCCCTCCTGAAACTGCACAAGGAAGACTCTTTTCAGAGACAGTTTCTTAGAGTGCAAACTCCTGTAGCCCCAGTTCCTGATGAGTATGAGGTTTCCTACCTGGTTGATTCACGATATCGTAAGGGCAAGGTACAATACTTGGTGCATTGGAAGGGCTACCCTGTCGAAGAGAGGTCCTCGGAACCAAGCTCCCATATTCATGCCCCCCGATTGCTAAGAAGATTCCATCAACTGCATCCCGGAAAGCCGGGGGGGGTGTTCCGAGGAGACGGGGGTATGCTGTCAGGAACTGCGGGTGGAAGCTGTGGGAGCGCTGGAGGCATTGACTTTAGCGCTCCACCCGCTCTAGTCCTCATCCAATATGGCGGCGTCTAGTATATTACCAGACCCCGCCCCCTCGCTCATTGCGTTGTATCTGTTGTTCTTGGCACAACGCTCTGTGCGACTTAAACTTTAGTCCTCTTACCTGTCAGTTTCGCCCTGACTTTCTTCCTTGTTTGTCTGTGTGTATCTATTATCCTGCCTCCCTACTAAGGTTTGTTTCTTTCTGTCTTTCCGTACCTTTTCCTGCGTTACTTTCTTTCGGTGTCTTGCCGGTATTCCTACTATCCGCTTCCTGTTTTGGGACCGGGTTTCTTCCGCTGTCTTGCGGTTCACTTCTAGTACTATTTCGGCATCTATCGCTGCTCATTTCTTACCTTCGTTTCTTGCTGTTCGCCTCCTTCTTTCAGCGGTGCGCCGCTCTCTTTGCCTGGTGCACTCGTGCGCCAGGGATCCTTACGCGGACCTCCGTATTATTGGTTTTGGTGTCAGTTATTCCTTACCGCACCACTCACCTGCTTTAAACTCTCTGTGTTTATCCTGTTTCTATTTTGGAGGCTATTGCTTCCTATCCCACGGAATAGCTGCTTATACTTCCTGCTGCCACGTTTCAGTTCTAAGATCTCCATTGTTTCTACTCTGCACTCCGGAACGCTTAACTACAATCTAGACTCTTGGACATCAGGGTTTTTTCCGCCACTTGGCTTTTTCCCTGCTTTGGGGCTGGCTCCCCGGGGTCCCCCAAGGGCAGGTTCCAGCTCTGCCAAGGTGGCCTCTGGGGGAGCCAGACCCTATTTACACGAATGGAAGGACCACAAGCCTAAAGAAAAGCCATATTTCGACAAGAAAAAGAAGAGCAAACCATCTGGTACTGTATCCGAGGACCTTACTTCAGTGGAATCAGGTGAGGAGGATTGGAAGGGTAAACAGGAACTTGACAGCAGGCTCAACAGGTGTCAGGTGAAGAAAGTCTACCCCTTTTTGGGTCCTGTGGAGAAATTAGCAAAGGGTGGGTCATGTGTTGAGACGAAGATAGGGACAAAGGGAATTTTCATTTGGTCTCTGCCATTCCTTTGGGAGGAAGGCTTTATGATATGATATGATTGGGTTTTTATAACGCGCTTAATGCCCAGAGGTTTCTAAGCATGAACCCAGGGATCGAACCTGTGGTGCTCCATGTCGTCTTGCTTCCAAAGCGAGCACCTTGCCCCTGAGCTATCCCCCCGAAACAAAGGATAGTGGGAGCAGAAAAGTGAGGAGGCTGGAGCCTCAATGGAGGCTTGGTGTCAGAGGTGGAAGGTGTGTGGGTTCCTCGCAAGGTCAATGCTGGCTCAAAGGGGGGTACAGAAGAAGAACATCTTATTTGTTCTTTGGGACATCTTTAGGGATGAGTGGTCAGTGGCTGGTGAGCAGGTGCAAGTGGATTAAGGTAATGTGGCCTAAGCCCCACCCCCTGTCAATCACTTCTAAACTGTTGGCGCCTTCTTGTTTTGCCACTCTTTTCCCCTACTTAAGCAGCTCTCCAGCCGCTTTTCCTTTGCAGTTGATGAGCAGGAGCAAGTGGATCTAGGTCACATGGCTTAAGATGCACCCCGCCCTGCCTCTTCTTTTCTGCTCCTAACTCTTAGATCAAGGGCGTCTCTCGCCCGGGCGTCCAAAGTGAAGGGCAGATGAAGAGTAGGGCAAATCCTGTTTGGAGCTGTTTGGACCAGGAGGAACCAGGACTCGAACAGCTGCTCAGACAACATGTAAGCACGCACCGACATGTACTTTCTCCATCCATCCCCACAGGTCATCCTCACCATCAGCAGGCAACGCCAATGTCAATGACATCATCCCTCCTGTAAAGCATGGACTCTGCAATGCAGCAACAACAGCCTCAAGCCCATCAGCACCCCCTTACCATCCACAACATGGAAGTTGATGCTCGATAGTGTCCGCTCAGTTATCACCCATGCACCAGACATCTCCGTACAACCTTGACACCATCTTCATCACAGAAACATGGCTGACACTCACCTACATACATATCCTAGACGTCCTCGACCTCAATGCCTACAGAATCCAACACAGAGACTGGTCGAACAAGACAGGTGGATGCCTCACAGTCATCCACAAGACCTTGTGGCCCTTCACCAGACTTGACATCAACAACATTGGCTCCTTTGTCGTCCTCTCCTGCCACTTCCCTCCCTCTCAACTGGCACAGTCACCTTCCATCTCATCTACAGACCTCCCGAACCCAACACCACCTTCATCAGAGGCTTCCATGACCTAGTCACCATTGTGTCCCTCAGGCACGCCAACAACATCTTCCTAGGCGACTTGAACCTTCCAGGCCTCAAGGCCACCAAACCTCTCCTGGCCCCTCTCGACACTCTCAGCCTCCCACAGCACATGAAAGACCCAACAAATGAGAAAGGTAGCAGCATTGACCTAATCATCACCACACTGCCTTCCGTCCACTTCACCTCTCCTCTCCCTCTTCACTGGTCTGACCACCTGGCTGTGTCTTTCAACATCCTGCGCACCACCCCAGGCAAGCACTCCCAGCAGAGACCCATCAGACAAACCTTCAGGTCCTTTAAGAACTTCCCAGTGCACACCTTCATGGAAGACCATGCCAACCTCCACATCAGATGGACCGAACACCACAAACTGAATTTCGATTCTCTACTGGACACACTCAACACCACCTTCTCAGCCTCCATCGAACGACAAACACCTCTAAAACAACACACCAACTGAAACTGCCAGCACCTGGTGCATGCAAGAACTGAACCTCAGCAAAAGAGTCATTAGGAAACAAGAGAAAACCTGGCACTGCTCAAGGACCGCATCTGACATGGCACTCCTGAAGGAACTCTGAGCAACACGCCGACAACTAATCAACACACCCAAAGCCAACTATAGAAAAATATAGCAGAAGCTGACAACAAAAGCAGAGCCCTCTTCAAAGAGGTCAAGCACTGTGTCAACCCAGTACTCCACTCTGCCATGCCACACTCTCTCGAAAAATCCACTGCCATCAACACCTTGTTCATCGACACAATCAGCAAGATTCACCAGTGAAATCTCCACACCCTGGACAACATTCAAGAAACTCTCTACAGAGGAAATGGTAGAAACCCTGGCCCCTCTCAAAGCCACGTTGTACACATACAACATCCTCCCTGGATCCATTCTCAAGACCCTCCCTGCAGAGGTTCTCCTTCCCTACCTGGAGATCATCTACAGCTACCTAACTCAAATCACCTTCCCATCGACCCTAAAGACATGACAAATCTTACCTCTACTAAAGAAGCCCACTCTATTGCCCCATCACCCATTTACCCTTCCTAGATAAGATCATCGAGAAAGCGGAAGCCATGCAACCACAGGAACATATCAACACCAACAATCTCCTCCAAACCTACCAATCTGGGTTCAGACCCAGATGCAGCATTTAGACGGACACCATACAGGTGGACAACAATGCCCTCAACATCCTTGATGACGACCACCCCTGCCTCCTGGTTCTACTCGACCTCTCACCTGCTTTCGAACACACTAGACCACCAAGCGCTCACAGACACCCTACATCGGCTCATTGGGATTAGCGACCTTGTCCTACACTGGTTCAAGTCCTACTCTGCCAACCGCCAACTGTCTGTTCAGATAGACTCCTCTAGATTGCCAATGTGACCCGTCACCTGTGGAGTCCTGCAAGGTTCCATCCTCTCCCCAGTGATCTATCTTCAATCTATACATGGAGCCACTGGGAGCCCTCCTAGCCACACACAACATTCACCTTCACCAATACGCGGATGACACACAGCAATACCTCAAGATCGACTCTATCAAGGATACCCACAGTCTCAAAACGTTCTGCTCGCTGATCCAGTCTTGGATGTCCAATGCATACTAGAAGCTCAACCCCTAATTCCTACTCCTCACCAACAACACCGAACACCCAGACATACAGACCTGGCTATCAACCACAAACCTTGAGGGCTTCACACCCAAGCTCACTTCCTGCGTCAGGTCCCTCGTGTTCTACATCGACAAATACCTCTCCTTCAAGGGACACGTAGCTAAGAAAACCCACACAGCTTGGCATCAGCTCTCCCTCCTGCGGAAGTCAAGCCATTTCTCCTTCTGGACAGCTTTATATCCACCATTCATGCACTGGTCCTATCCCACCTGGATGGGCCAATGCCCTCCTCAAAGGCCTCCTGTTGTCCTACCTTGTGCCCCGAGGAGTGTCCTACATGCTTCTGCAAGCCTCATCAAGGGGCTACGTAGACACAATCACATCACCCCCACCCTCATCGACCTTCACTGGCTCCCACTGCAGACGCAAATGAACTTCAAGTATTGCTGCATCATCTATAAGGCAGTCTCCCTCAAGTCACCCAGCTACCTTGCAGAGAAACTCGGCATCTCCGGCAGACAGCACAGCACCAGAAGCCAGGAAACTTGCAGATTTGAAATCTGCCACTGCAAAAAGGAAAGGACCAGAAAACAAGACTACTCTGCCTACACCCCAAGACTATGAAACCACATCAGACTCGCCCCCACGCTCCTACAATTCAGAAAATAACTCTAGACCCACCTCTTCAAGGAGTCTCTTCTCCTCAATACTAAGGGCATCACATCACCCACCCACCCCACCTGACTCGCTAGATGCTGTCTGCCCCTCTCCTCCCTGCCGCTCTGTACTGCTGTACCCCTCCTCTGTGCCCCTTTGTATCTGACTCCCCACTGTATATCTGTTCTGTCCTTACCTCTGAAAAGCACTCTGTTATGCATCTGTAAAGTTATATACCTCTGTAAAGTGCTCTGCTGTGTATCTGTATTGCTGTACACCTCTGTAAAGCGCTCCGTTACTCCTAAAAGCTAGGTCTGTGTTCAATAAATACTATATTATTAATAATAATATAGGTGCAGAGGGACAAGGATACATAAGGTATTTTCATGTGATCTTTGCCAACAGGTTGTTCGGGAGGCCAGGGCAAAGAATAATGTGGGTAGAAGGGAAGGAGGAGGAAGGCTTAATGGTAGCCAAGTGTGCAGGGCAGAGACAGGAAGCAAGCCTCCTAGGTCAATCCCACCTCCAATGGGACTTCACATGAAGAAAACGTTGCCATATCTGTGACCCACTTGAGAAATAAACATAGGGTGAACAGGTGGAGAAGGAGATATGGGTGCTTTTTCTATGACATCCAGCTGGCAGGGATGCCAGGATTTGGGGTAATGGGAGTGGATAAGGAAGGAGGCTATATTGGAGCCCAGAGCAATGGGGGAGAGGAAGTGGGCCTTCGAGGCCGAGGCTGTCTCAAAGGGGATTGCAGGTAAACAAAGTCTTACCACTTCTTGGCCCTCCGGAGGAATGAGCAAAGGGTGGGGTGCAGATGGAGAATGAGATCGGGATGTTTGGAATTGCCACCTAGGCTGTGCCATCCACATGAAAGGGAGACCAGCTCATAGGATGGCGGAAGGGGTTAGGAAAGATGGGGAGGGGTTCAATTGGAGCTAGAGTGCAAGATGGGAGATACGTGGGCCTCCTGGGTAATTAAAGGATTAAAGGGCGGGTGCATTTGTGAAGAAAGTGATAACATTTCCTCCGCTTCATAGACAAATGTCATTAATTCAAAAGCACATGCCACTGCAACGGTTGCATTTGCTCATGATCACCCTGGGCAACATGGTCATTGCTCATGGGCCATCGGAATGTTGCCCACGGGCAACTGATACAACCATATGTTACAATGACTAGTGTTCTCAGTGCATCATAACTGACAGAGATGTCTGCGAGTACAAGGGTGCCATGACAATAGCGTATGTGTCACTTCCTCAGAACTGGATGCGGCACAAAACACTATATTTAAAATCAAAAATACATTGACTGTGGATTGTGAGCAGACATGCTGAACTTAATTCGGTCTGTACATGTACACTGCCACCATGCAAATACCATGATCTGCTCACAGAAGCTGGAACATGTCATTTATAATCCACGCAGGATATAGCATGCTCTATGCTCGACCAGGTTGCCTAACACCCGAGGGGTGCAGCAGTGCAGTATATAAGTCGTTCATGGACCCCCCTCTGCACCAACTGCAATAATGGTCCCACGGACCAGAGAAGCGCATGGAAAAGAGATTCGGGGGCCGTTCATGACGTAGAATTGAAGATGGGTAACTTTCAACCGTGGACTTTCATAGAGCTTCACTCTCCTCTGATATTAGAAGTCAATCAGAACCTTCAATGAAAAATATGCTCATAGTGGCTGGCTGCCCATCTATAATTGCATATATAGCTAAAAAAAACTGTCATCACTTTCTTTTTGGGCCTATGTTTTTCATACTTAGCACGAACAAGGCCTGAAATAATGTCGCTTGTTGGCCAGAATTAACAATGGCAGAGTGATATTAATAACAAAAGTACATCATTATTGTGCAACACATTTTTAAACATTATTATACCGCAAGGTTTCTCGCATGTATATTTCTCTTTTCTCTGTGCAGAGTACAGTCTGCTCTCACAGCTCCTTGCTCATGTATGAATATGGGCAGTCACTACTTGGGTTCTTCGATAAGTTCTAAGACGCACAAATCTCAGCCCTTCTCAGGTTCACATCACTTGAGGTTTCTCAGCTCTTCTCTCATGGTGTGAGGTATTTTTACATTTCTCTGTGCCATTCGTGGGCTCTAGCCGCTTTCTAAAACTTCTCAGTTCTCCTCTCAGAAAGCGTGGGGCCTTTCAGTATTCTCAGCATCCATCTCAGGGTATAGGGACTTTCTCAAACGTGTTAATGTCGCTGCTCAATTCTCCTCTCATGAAGCGTGGGGCCTTTCAGTATTCTCAGACCTTTCTCATCATGCTCTGCTCAGGGGCGTAATTTAGTGGGGTGACCGAGGTGCCCCCCACCAACTTTGGTGGCACTGCAGATTGTCCCCTCCATTTTTCAGCATAGCTGCCAACTGAAGCATGACAAGAACGGTGTGAGAAGACATGCAAGGAGCGCAGGCTAAGGAAAAAGGCCATCATTGTACTAACATGATGTTTCTTTAAGATGGAAAACAAGCTCCTCTTTAGCTTCCTGTGGCTTTAATGAGGTTGGCTTCTGAAGACGGCCACAGGGCTTTGACCTCCTTAGCTCATAGCAAACTGTGGGTCGCCCAGGCCCCCTTCCCCTGCACTTATCTGCAAACCATGAATACAAGGCTCCCTGAAAACCTGGCATTGAGGGCCCTGCAAACTCCTTCATCTGTCTGCTCTTGGTCAGCTGTGAATGGCCACTAATTTATCATTAAAGTTAAGGCGATAAGAGCTGGTGGGGGCTCTTGCCTCAGAAAGCCCCCACATCCTCCACCCGTCAATCTGCATCTTCTCCGCAAGAAACTTAAATGGAATCGCAAAATCTCCCCTTGCCCCATTTTTAAATACATTAGGCCTCATTTAAGTGTAAGCTACCGACGCCGTTACTACCAGACTGGCAAACTACAAGTTCTGCTTGTGGGTGCCTTTTCGCCTGCCAGGTCTGACCTGGCGGGCCTTCCTGCACCCGGGAGCAGAGCATGTCGGATGCACTGGCACCATTCACCATTTACAGCGCCCACGAATGCGCAATTACAGGGTCCGGCAAGGCTGTAATTACCCGGTAATTGCCCATTCACGGGTGCTGGAAAAAAATAATGCCGGCAGCAGTGCAGGTTTTACCGGCACGGCTGCCGCCAGTATCATAATGAGGCCCATTGATTTCCATGATGCCATGGACATAAAAGGATGTTCTCTTCCTATTCTGGAACTTCCTATTTTCTTTACATTCTGCATTGTCACAATCTCCAGTTTGGGTTTCTTTAAGCCTTCAAATCAAATTACAGAAACAAAAGAGGAATTATTAGTCTTATATAGCATTCCTTTAGGTGTATACTTCAATTGTGAATGGGGGAACATAAAGCTACAATAATACACCTTTTACTTTATGGATTTATATGTTTGCCAGATTTTTTACAAACCAGACCTAAGAAAACAATGTGCCAACCAAGGGACCACATTGCACACTGGGCTGAAATAAAAACTTCTTGGGCAAATAATGTTCTTTTACTGCACCGTATCTGCCAAAATTGTTATTCTATAGAAGGGATTCACTTTATAGTCCACTCTTTATGAACAAGCCTCAATCACAGTTTAATAGACTGTGGGCCTTATTATAAGTTTGCCGGTCTGGGTACCACGGTACCGGTAAGCATGCCGGTACCATAGTTCCCAGACCGGCAAACTATGAGTTCTGCTTGTAGGTGCCATTGCGGCCGCCAGGTCTGACCTGGCGGCCGCAATGGCACCCACGAGCAGAGCATGTCGGATACACCGGCACCGTTTATAACGGTGCTGGTGCATCCGGCTTCCCCATTTCCATTGAGCCCTATGGGGCTGAAATGGGAATGGGGAAGAATTTTTTCCGGCTCCCAGGAATGGGCAAATACCGGGTCTGGCAAGGCCGTAATGACCTGGTAATTGGCCATTTCTGGGTGCCGGAGAAAAAAAATACCGGAGGCAGCCGTGCCTGTGCTACAGGCACAGCTACCGCCAGCCTCCTAATGAGGCCCTATGAATGTTTTCCATTTATAAAATAAGTGACCACTCATACGCACTTCAGAATGTTTTGTTGCTGGCAAGTGCTATCTCCATATTATCTGTATCATTTTTTCATTTTTACAATTCAAGAGTGTGATGGAAATACATTCCTTTTTTTGTCGATGTGCTTTGAATATTTTAAATGTTTGCAATGGGAATGTTGTTTGTTTCTGTGTGCTCCATGAGGAATTGCTAATTCCAGTGTCAGCACCACCTGTCAGCACCACCATACTCTCACATTGTCCAGCAGTGCACGCACCACACACTGTCCACCAGTGACAGCCCCTGACACCATCTATAAGTGCACTAGCGGGCAGATCCTCACAAGGCCCACCCCTGGCAGATTCTCTCACTGTGACAGGTGCTCAACCCACTGAACTACCTTATGCCAAAGATCTTTGGAGGTCAAGTACAACCATGGCACCAGACAGAACCAGTCCTGAAAACGCACTACTTTAAAAACACTTTATTCCAAAATGTCTTACGAGGAAGGCCCCCTCTTCTGTTTCTGCCTTACCCCCTTCTTTCACCTGCCCATTGTTGTCCCTTTTATCACCTGCCTCCCATCTTTTCTGTAGGTATCACATCCCCCAAACTTTCTCAGCAAAATTACTCCTTTGGCTCTGCTTACTGGCTCCTGACATTTAACTGTGGACGAATACTTGTTTTAAACCTGGTTGGTCATACTGAGGTGTGTTGGTGATTCTTACTGTGTGGCTGTTAGTTGTGGGAAGAAAAGGTTGCTAAAACTCTGTTTTTTGGAAACCCGCAAGTTGATCTTCTGGAGTTATGGGCAATTTGACACACACCCCCACGCCTAGAATCATCACTGTTGAGTTTTCAATACAAATGGGGCTGTGATACCTGCAGTGTATTCATTGATTTCCTTGTATTTTTTACATGTCTCCTCTGATAAGTACCTGGCATACATGAGTTTGTATCTGATACATGCAATGTGTCTAACCATTACATAAATTCAATCTCACCTTCAGCTTTCTTCTGCTTTCCTGTCTATTGAGCAGACCTTTCTGTCTTCTTTGATTCTGGTTGTTTCTTAATAGTATTTCTCCTTGGGTTGTCCTCTGCCTCTGTTTCCCATTCCTTCCTATTGCTGTATGTGTTTAGCTCTCATATGGCTTCTACCATACCTCAATGGATCACAGGCTTTCTCTGCTCATATACATGTTTACATACTTGACTCTCCAAGTAGGATAAATAGGTACCCAAAGTGAGTGTTTTTTGTTTTTTGTTTTTCACCTTTGGACTCACCTGTGTCTTTCTCTTCTGTCTCTGTGGAGTTGGTGGCAGAGAGGTTGTGTTTCATACCTCCCCAAGATACTTATTATTTTCCTTATTCTTCCAGTAGGCACATGTTGGACTTTGCTCTGATCTGGCTTTGTTCCTTTAGTGCCACCCTTAATGCAGCCGTCAATGTGTCCTGTTCAGCACTTTACAGTTAATACCAATCAATTCTAAGTTGTAATTTCTAGCATCTGGGTGGACTTGCCTCTGTCCTTTCAGGATCGTTAGGGTTCTACTCATACCACTATTTCTTGATCAAGAATGTTGCATTCTGCTTTCCCTCCTGAAGGCCAGTTCACGCCACCAATCATTAAGGCCACATATCCCAATACCTGCCCCCTTCACTTGCAGGTTCCACATTGATTCGAGTGCTTTCAGACAGTTTCTGATCTCCTTATAGCTGGCTGGTATTCTGGAAAATAATGTCATCCACCATACATCCTGTCATTATTTTATGAAGCTGGTTTTTCAAGTTTAAAACCTTTTAACCTCGAACAACTGCAAGTTTTTTCAGCCATCTCTATTTTTTCTCACGAGTCTGGTCAAGTGCCTCAGAAGTTTCTTTCCGAGACGTCCGGCTGTTTATTATTTCCATGCAAAGCGACTCCTTGAGGCCTGATTCTTTTGTTTGATTTGCTGTAGTTGCTGTACAAAATAATATGGTTAATCTTTCATAGTGTCAGTGCAATGCTTTGTTATATTGAAGGGTTGAGGGACAGTTCAAATAGTTTCTACCAAGCTTCAAATACCTCACGGTTTTCCAGACATGTATTCTTGAATTGACATTTTCTTTAGAAGTGGAGTCAGGTTTTTCTGTCAGCACCTTGGAAGCCGCCTTCTATAATGGTATATGGAAGAGTTATATTAATAACCCAAAGGCATGGATTCTTATTCGAAATGTGTTGAAGGCATAGTTTCTCACATTGAGCTGTGTTTCTGCTCATTCTGTCTGGATTACTCCTGTGCTCAGATTCTGCTTTTCCACTGATTGACTCCTGTCTTGTTATGTTTAGCATTGACAGGTGTCATGTTGTAATTCATTGGGCCTCATTACGAGTATGGGGGCAGCCATGCCCTTATTAAGGGCATGGCTGCCTCCATACCGGGTTCCAGCACCAGGTTCCTTCAATGAGGAATTACCGGGTCATTCCACCCTTGGACGACCCGGTAATTCCTCATTGAAAAAACCCATCCCCATTCCCATTTGAGCCCCCAATGGGCTCAATGGGAATGGGGAGGGAGCTAATAACGGGCCCGTTAATAATGGGCCCGTTATTAGCTCCCTGGTCCCCTCGCGGGACGCGCTAAGTACGTCTGGTTTTACCAGACGTTCTAAGCGGGTCCCGCAAGGGAATCTCATAATAGGGCATCCCGTAATGAACGATGCCGGTCCCTTACCGGCACCATTCATTACGGGACCGCCAGGGTCGTAATGAGGCCCATTGTCTTGATTTTATGGAGAAGGTGTGGTGAATCAGATGAGGCTGTTTTAGGGCCCTGCATTGGTATTGGTATTGTTTATTTATAAAGCGTCTATACCCAGTCAAGTGTTTCAAAGCGCTCAAGGAGGTTGGGAACATGGGGAAAAACAATAGTCGCTCAGAGCCCTTGAAATTCGGAGATGATAATAGTCTGCACACGATTCTGCAGTTTTACCAAGTGCACATTAAGGGGTGAAGACAAGGGAGACCAGACAGACAATCTTTAGGGAAAGGTGCATTTGGTTCGTGCAAGTGCACAGACGGTCAAGGGAGGGGGACGTCCAAGTGCACCAAGTCGGTGGAGACTGGGCTAAGTGCAGAGAGAGCCACTCTCTTGTGTTAATCTTAAGTGCATTGAGGGAGGGTGGGGTGCAGGGCCTTAGGCAAGTGCAGAGAGAATTGGAAGGGGTGCCCGGGACCTGTGAGACTCTGAGGTACACCAGGCAGCCAGTGGGCAAGCTGTAAGGAAGAGGAGGGAAGATTAGCAGGGTAGAGGGAGAGGGAGAGAGAAGGAGAAGGAGAAGAGGAAGGTCTTGAAGAGTTTCCGGAAATTAAGAACATCAGGCTCAAGATGGTGGGTGGCAAGGAGGCTGTTCCAGAGGGAGGCACATGCTGAGGATAAGATCTTCCTCTAAGTCTCTGTTTGGAGAACCAGCTCACTCGCAGAAGGTTGGAGGTCAATGAGCAGAGTGCCTGTGACTGTCAGTATTTAGGTAGGCAACATTGCAGGTAGGTAGCCCATAGAAAGCCTTGTGGACTATCCAGAGAGTCTTGAACTTGATCCTTGCAGCCACTGGGAGCCAGTGAAGGGATTTCAGCTCTGGAGAGATGCAGTCCCTGGGCCTAAGGCCAAGGATAAGTCTTGCGGTTCTGTTCTGGATGAGCTGCAGAGGGCGTAGGACAGAAGTAGGGAGGTTGAGGAAGAGGCTGTTGCAATAGTCCAGCCAGGAGAGAACCAGGGCTCTGGAGACAGTGAGCCGATGGGGGGAAAGTGAGAAAAGGTAGAGTTCCTCTGAGGAGGTGTAGCTGATAGACTTTTTTGAGATGTCTGAAATGTGAGAGGAGAGGGAGGGAGTGGAGTCAAAAATGACCCCAAGGTTTTTGGCCTCGCAGGTGGGTGCGGGCGCAGGGCCATTGGAGGCCAGAAACAGTGAAAGTGGGAAAGTGCGAGCAGGGGTCCCAATGCGAACAATCTCAGTCTTACTGGCATTGAGGCAGAGGTTGTTTGCAGCATGCCATGACTGAATAGCAGACAGACAGTCAGATATGAGTGAGGAGGAGGAGGCAGTTGAGGGTAGCCTGAAATAATGCTTCGTGTCATCCGTGCAACATTGGAAGTTAGAGGTGAAGTGGCAATCACACGTGCCAAGGTAGCCATATAGACGTTGAAGAATTAGGGGTATAGGTTTTATCCCTGTGGAATGCCGCAGGTTGGGAGAGCGATAGTCGAGAGAAAGGCTCTGAGCTCCACCTGGGATGGGCAGTCAGAGAGAAATGAGGATAACCACGGCAGAGCTTGACCTGAGATTCCCAAGGTGTCACAGAGAAGTGAAATCAGGATGTTGTGGTTCACAGTGTCAAAGGCAGAGGAAAGATCAAGGAGAATGAGGACAGAGGGAGTGTTAGTGTCAAGATTTGAGAGCAGGTCTTCACGGGTGTTCAGATGAGCAGTTTCCATGCCTCTGGATGCTCTAAAGCCAGACTGATGGTCCTGGAAGCAACCAATAGATTCAGTGTGGAGGGTCAGCTGAGAGATAGCCAACTTCTCCAGGAATTTGCCCAGGAAAGTAGTGATAGAGATCAGGCGGTAGTTTGCCAGAATGGGGGGGTTGGCAGAGGGTTTCTTGAGCAGTGGGTGCACAAGGGAGTGCTTAAGAGCAGTTGTGAAAACTCCAGTGGAAAAGGAGAGATTGCTGAGATCAGCCAAGGCTTGGGGGAGTCAATATTTTGTCCTTAATGGTTTTGAAGGGCAGGGGTCCACCTGTTTTAGATGAGGCCTTCATAGACCGGAATCGTCTAGTAGCCTCATCCGGTGTGACAGGTGAGAGAGAGGAGAGCGAAAGTGGAGGGGGGCCAAGGGAGGCTCCGCTGTTGGTGTATGCTGTGGTGTGGAGGAAAGAGGGGAAAGCATGTCTTGGGTTTTTGTGATAAAGTGTGCAGCCAGGACGGTGTAAAGGTCCTGGGTAGGTGTGACAGAAGAAGAGGCTGCTGCGGGATTGGCCAGTTCCTTTCAGAGTTTGAAAAGTTCAGCTGTGTTGTTTGATGCTGCAGAGATGTGGGCTTGAATAAACACTCTTTTCTTGGAGTGGATGCAGAGTCGACATTGCCTTTAAAGGAGGCGGCATGCCAGTTTGTCAGATGGTCCACTCAATGAATTCCATTTCCGCTCAGCTGCCCTACACTTGCGTATAAGGGCAGCCAGATCGGAGTCATACCAAGCGTTGCACTTTTTGGAAGGCTTCAGTTGGACCCTCATTACAGGGGCAACAGTATCAAGAGTGTTGGAGATAGAGAGATTGAGATTAGTGAGGGCTATGTCAGGGTGCGAGTCAGCTGCAGGAATGGGAGGAGGAGAGTAGGTGGCGCCAAAGGCAGCCACTGTCACTTTTTTCATGGGTCTGGTGATTTTGAGGCCAAGTGGCTGTGCTGGGTGTGCCGTTGCAAGAGGAGAGGAGAGCTTCAGGTGTGTGGAGAGAGGAGAGTGGTCAGTCCAAGAAAGAGATATAGTTATATGGGTAGAGAGAGGGATGTCAGTAGAGATGAGAGCATCCAAAGTGTGGCCCGTGGTGTGCGTGGAGCCAGAGGGTAGGATAGAGAAGGAGAGAGAGACGCATAGGTTGCATACATTGTTACATCCATGGTCTCAAGCATAAATACATAATATCATTGCCAGTCTATTGTTGGGTCCTCAATGTCTTTCCAAGTCTTTCACAATTCTATGTTCTTCTCAGCCACACAAACCATCAGGTGTCTTAGCATGTTTCTCCAACTCTAGGACAAATTTTAATGTTTCAGCACCCCTCCCAAACTATATATGTCCTTCAGGCTTCAGAGAATCCCTCTCAGGCTCAAGACACTTCCTAAAGCATTTCATTGTGAATAACAGCATGTTACAAAGCATACAGCACATACCTGGTTACCAACAGAGAAATGCATCATACGTATGCTAGGATTTGCATAAGCCTAGAAGCAGAGAGCATCCAGAAGACTCCATAGAGCACCCTTTCTTTCTTTTTGTGTACATGTATGTTCATTGTACGTGGGTACCCTGTTGATTTTACTGTAATTTTCTTTGCACATTTTTCATTTGCTTGAATATGGTACTTTTTAACTTGGTTATATTTCTGAACTGGAACAATGATATACTCCTTGTAACCCCACACCACAGCACATTGTTGTTTACTTTGTGGCTATTTACTTTGATTAGGAAAGGCCCTGATGAAGGACTACATAGTCTGAAATGCATTGGCCACTTTATGATGTTGACTTATAAACAACGTCAGCACACTATACTTTGAGAATAAAATACACTACTGAAGAATTAAATATTTGTTCAACTTGGATTAATGGAAAATTGAAATATTTGATGAATCCCGTTGGGATTAAAGGGTGTGCGGCCCACACCGCAGACAAGATTGTCGAGGTCATTTTTCAATTCACTTCTTCTGTGCTGGCACACGGTAGCACAAGTTAGTGGGCTGCACCCCAAGCAGCATTATTTTTGGATAAACTCACGCGCAACAAAGAATAACCAGCAGTGCCCGCTCGCATCCCCAGCTTTCTCCAGTATATTGAGTTTTCCCAAAGTTGTGACAATTAAGTAGGTGGTAAATAGGTTGTGTCTGAAGAAGGTTTGTAGGTAAATACACCTCCTTTATGGATGCTCCCATGAGTTAGGCAGAGTCCTTTGAAAAGGATTCTCTGGTTGATGGGGGGGCCTGTGGAGCATCTTTAAGCCAGAGCAAAGGGGTTTTGCATATTTTAAAGCCCAATATCGGTTGGCCTGATGAGTTTTTGATCTGCATAAGTGTCACAAACGTCGGTAATGTCCTCTTCTTCAGATGATAAAGTAGACTCTCACCCTTCCCCCCACTCCTCACCTTCCACCTTCTTCTTAGGTTTTCCTTCCTTGCGTCTTGAAGGTCTCTCTTTTTTTTTATGAAGGTAAGGACGCCCTCGATAGGATGCCACCGTGCCACTAAAATAGGGGCAACGGGGGTAACCCCTCCGGGAGCGCCAACAAGGGGAAAAAGCCGGAGGCACAAAAAAACCCTAAGAGACTTCCTTCAGATTGTTGAGGCGAGGTTGGCTGGTTACGTTGGAAATTGGTAGGTGATCGAAGAGTAGTCCAAAAAGCTCCCAAGAAGACTGGGTGGATAGGACTGTAAGGAGCAAACATCAAACTGCTACAGCGGAAAGGATTCTGACACGTGGCTGATCAAGAAGGCACAAGGGCTGGTCGAAAGTCACTCCAGGAGTTAGGCAGTAGAGCGTAACAACAAAGTCCAGGATGTTAGAGGACAAGGCAAAGGCAGTCCAGGAAACAGGCAAGGGTCGGGGTACACAGCAGATCCAACAGGTAAGGAGGCAAGACGAAGGCAGTCCAAACAGCAGGCCAAGGTCGGGTACACAGCAGATCCAAATGTAAACAGGCAAGAAGAAATCAAAGAAGGATAAGGGGAAGAAGACGAGAAGAGAAAAGGAGGGACCGAACGAGAAGCAAGAGGGAGAAAGAAGGAGAAGAGAGAGAGGAGGAGTGAAAGCAGGGAAACGGGAGGAGACGGAAAGGCAGCAAATACTAGGATCTAGCGAGAGAAAGAAATACAGAACACTCAAGAAAACGGGGTAGCAAACGAGCAACACGGAGTGGAAGTGAGAATACAGTGGGAGCGGCAGCAACACAGGAGGAAATCCGGAAACATTGCAATGCGTATGTAACCAGGAAGTGATGGAATTTATACTTCCGGCTACGTACGCGTGAAACATCTAGAACGGGAAACGCAATGGCGGACTGTAACGCCAGCGATTCCGCGCCAGCAATTCCACACCCGCCATCCCTGCCGCGATATGACAGTATGCCCCCTCCTAAGGAGGCCACTCCCAGGAAGCAGGAAATGGAATATGTGGACTAGAAGTGGGGCATGGACGTGAGAGGCTGGTTCCCATGAGTTTTCCGACCAGTGATAACCTTTCCATCGTACCAGATACTCCAATCTACCCCTGCGGTATCGGGAATCACAGATCTGGGCAACCTCAAATTCCTCCTGGGTAGAATCAGTGGGCAATGGGGCTCTTTTGGGGTGACGAGCCCAAGTGTCTTCGTGAAAAAGTTTCAGTTGAGAAGCATGAAACACTGGGTGAACCCTATGTAGGCCTTTGGGGAGTTTTAATCTGAAAGCCACCGGGTTGATAACCTGTGTGATCTCGTAAGGACCTAGACATCTAGGGGAAAGCTTGGAGGGATGTGCCCATCGTGGTAAGTATCTAGTGGACAACATGACACGAGAACCCACCCCCCATCCAGGAACCGGGTTACGATGTTTGTCGGCCTGCATCTTGTATCGTTCTTGGGCTTCACTAAGATTCTGTTTAACTTGCAGGTGGATGTTCCGCAGAATGGGGAGAGTGGAATCCACAGTGGGTAAGCTGGTAGGTATGTCAGAGACGGGCAATACGGACCGTGGGTGATAACCATAGTTACAGAAAAAAGGGCTTAGACCGAGAGTAGAGTGGAAAGAATTATTGTAGGAGAACTCTGCTAGAGGTAGTAGAGAGACCCAATTGTCCTGTTGGAGGTTAACATAGCATTGTAGGTATTGTTCCAAGGTGCCATTAAGACGTTCCGTCTGCCCATTGGATTGAGGATGGAATCCGGACGTCAAGGCTCTCTCAATGCCTAATCGGTCGCATAGGTCCTTCCAGAATCGGGAAGTATATTGGCTTCCCCGATCGGAGATGATCTTCTTAGGTACCCCATGGAGACGGAAGATATCTTTGATAAATGTCTCGACCATTCCAGCCGCTGTCGGGACCCCTGGTAATGGGGAGAAGTGTGCCATATTAGTGAAGAAATCGATGATACAAGTACACCCCTGAGATGGAGGCAAGTCAACGATGAAATCGGTTGAAATGATGTTCCAAGGCCCCTCTGGAACGGCATTGGGTTCCAAAAGTCCCACAGGTCTTTGGCGGGTACCCTTGCTGCGAAGACATGCCATGCAGGATTGGATGTAACGAACCACATCTTTTTTCATATCTGGCCAGTAAAAATGTCTTTGCAGATAGTCCAAAGTGCCCTTGGTGCCTCTATGACCAGCCATCTTGGAATCGTGACACCAATTTAAAGCCAACTTCCGAAAAGCGGGTGTAGGTAAATATAATATACCTTCCACAAGGTAGAGACCTTCCTTGATGTCGTATACGATGTTCCTGGGATGTTTCTCCAACTCAAATTTGCCTACAGAAGCTTCTCTCACCTGTCTCAAAAATGTGTATAGTACTCCGATCCGTTTGGGAAGAGGAAACATCAGGTCATGAGCACAATCCGATCCTGACATATAATCTCCTCGGCGAGATAGAGAGTCTGCGACTAGGTTTTGATGCCCAGGAATGTAGGTGATATCGAAATCAAACTGGACAAAGAAGTGGGCCCAGCGTGCTTGACATGTATTGTAGCACTCAAATTGTCGTAGTACTTGTAGGTTCTTATGGTCTGTTCTGATGGTAAAAGGGTGTTTACCTCCCTGTAGCAAATGTCGCCACTCCAAACAGGCTGACTTCATAGCTAACAGTTCGCGCTCAATGACTGAATAGTTTGTTTGGCTGGCATTGAGGGTTTTAGAAAAATAGGAAATCGGGTGTTCCACTCCTTGGTGTTCTTGCAGTAAGACCGCCCCAATGGCAGATGAGGAGGCGTCTGTCTCGACAATGAAGGGTCAGCTTTGATCCGGCTGTTGGAGAATGGGAGCGATACAAAAGGCTTCTTTGAGATTGCGAAAGCTGTCTTCTGCTTCGTAGACCATGAAAACGGGTTGGATGATTTCTTGAGCAAGGTGGTAATGGGTACTATCCTGTGGGAGAAGTTGGAGATGAATTTCCGATAGAAGTTTGCCAATCCTAGGAACCTTTGTGCGTCCTTGATGGATTTTGGAGAAGGCCACTCCAGGATGGCAGATACCTTGCGAGGGTCCATGGCGATACCCTGATTTGATAGAATGAATCCCGGATGGGGAATGGAGGTTGCAGAAAACACACATTTGTCAAGTTTGACCGAGAGATGATTGTCCCTTAATCTCTGGAAAACGTCTTTGACATGCCCTTCATGTTCTTCCGTAGTTTTTGAGTACACCAGGATGACGTCGAGATATACTATGGTGGTCTGACACAGCAAATCGGAAAACAGCCTGTCCATAAAGTGCTGAAATATCGAAGGGGCATTAACTAACCCAAAGGGCATCACCTGGTATTCGTATAACCCATATGGAGTCCTGAAAGCTGTCTTCCACTCATCCCCCTTTTGAATCCGGAGTAGGTGATAAGCATTCCGAAGATCCAATTTGGTAAAAACCGTGGCACCCTGGACGGCTTGAATGATTTCTGCAATAAGTGGGATTGGGTATCGATCCTTAATGGTCATCTTGTTCAATCTCCTGTAATCAATACACGGTCTCAACTCCTGTGACTCCTTCTTGGGGATGAAAAACAGGGAAGCACCAGCCGGAGATTTCGAAGGTCTGATTAGCCCATTGGCCAAGTTGTTATCCAGATATTCCCAGAGGAAGTGTCTCTCCTTGAGTGATAGAGGAAACATCCTACAAAAAGGTACTAATGCTCCTGGAACAAGGTCTATGCAGCAATCTTCCGGTCTGTGGGGAGGCAGATCACTAGGAGATTTCTATGCCACTACCTCAGCGTATTCCTGGAGGTGATGAGGAAGTCTGGACTCGTAGATACAGGTGGTCTGGACTGTCTAGAACCTTGGCTCCGGAAGACATTCTGCCTTACAAAAAGCGGATTGAAAGCTTAGTATGTTCTTAGCCCAGTCTATGTGAGGGTTATGTCTTCTAAGCCACCCTATCCCCAGTATGATGGGGAAGTGAGCTGCTCAAATGATATCAAATGAGATCCTTTCAGAATGCTGCTGTATGCGTAGGTACAGTTCTTCAGTGGTGTGGGTGATCATGCCAGAACTCAAAGGCTCTCCGTCAACTCCTTCTACCTTCTGGTCCTCTTGTTTAGCCACTCGGTTTATACCCTTCTGTTCTGCCCACAAGGTGTCGATGAAGTTGCCGGCAGCACCACAGTCGAGCAAAGCCTGAGTTATGATTTCTGTGTTGACCAGCGTTAGGGTAACAGTAAGAACCATCAGCCTGGAATCCTCTGGTGTCTCAGAGGAAGACACCGAAAGAGTTGCATAAGGACTTGAGATGACCCCTCGGGAGTGCGTCCTAACACTTACCGAGGGCGCTCGTTTCCCGAACGTCTAGGAGGAGGGACATCTGGACAGTCACGTAGCAAATGGGTAGAGGCTCCACAGTACATACACAAACTGCCATCCCGTCGTCTCTTACGTTCCTCCGGGGTGAGCGGGGCTCGAGCCGTACCAATCTGCATTGGTTCGTCTTTGCCTTGGCGTGAGGACGGTAAAGAGGAAGGTGGCTGAGTCTCTGGGGGAGGAATACTGTAGAGCTTGGTCTTCTTTCTTTCGGACCGTCGTTCCGATAGTCGGAAATCAATCTGAAGAGTGGCAGTGATGAGATCCAAAAAAGATGTCGGACGGGCTAAACGTGCCAACTCGTCCTTGAGATCCTCTCTCAACCCTCGATGAAAAATGGCATATTGAGCCTGTTCCTGCAAGCCAGCTTCTGCGGCTATCTGTTTGAAGGTGGTGATGTAGGTCAGTAAATCTGAATTTCCCTGTCGGATGTCCAAGAGATCCTCGGATGCAAGGAAAGTACTTTCCATGCGCAGAAAAGTCTGCTGTAGTAGAGTCTTGAAAGCATCATAATCTTGTAAAACAGGATCGGGTTGAGTGACCAGAGGGGTGGCCCAAGCCAGAGCATTACCCGTCATGTGGGTAATCATAAAGCCTACTTTGGCGTGATCCGAAGCGAAAGTCTGTGGGCGGAAGGAAAAGTGGAGATTGCAAGCATCTAGGAACTCCTTCACTCGCTTAGGCGAGCCATCAAATTTGCCTGATACCAAAGGGAGCGAGGGTAGGTCTGCAGAGGGTCGTTCTCTTGCCGTCATTCGCTGTTGTAGTGCTGTGTTGGCAGCCTTGAGGTTCTGGACCTCCAGGTTAAGGCTTTGAATGGCAGCTACAAGTTCCTGCACTTGCTGGGGAGTTGCCATATCTTTTTCTTGTTGGAATTGCAAACTGTCACAAACGTCGGTAATGTCCTCTTCTTCAGACGATAAAGTAGACTCTCCCCCTTCCCCCAACTCCTCACCTTCCACCTTCTTCTTAGGTTTTCCTTCCTTGCGTCTTGAAGGTCTCTCTTTTTTTTTATGAAGGTAAGGACGCCCTCGATAGGATGCCACTGTGCCACTAAAATAGGGGCAACAGGGGTAACCCCTCCGGGAGCGCCAACAAGGGGAAAAAGCCAGAGGCACAAAAAAACCCTAAGAGACTTCCTTCAGATTGTTGAGGCGAGGTTGGCTGGTTACGTTGGAAATTGGTAGGTGATCGAAGAGTAGTCCAAAAAGCTCCCAAGAAGACTGGGTGGATAGGACTGTAAGGAGCAAACAACAAACTGCTACAGCGGAAAGGATTCTGACACGTGGCTGGTCAAGAAGGCACAAGGGCTGGTCGAAAGTCACTCCAGGAGTTAGGCAGTAGAGGGTAACAACAAAGTCCAGGAGGTTAGAGGACAAGGCAAAGGCAGTCCAGGAAACAGGCAAGGGTCGGGGTACACAGCAGATCCAACAGGTAAGGAGGCAAGACAAAGGCAGTCCAAACAGCAGCCCAAGGTCGGGTACACAGCGGATCCAAATGTAAACAGGCAAGAAGAAATCAAAGAAGGATAAGGGGAAGAAGACGAGAAGAGAAAAGGAGGGACCGAACAAGAAGAAAGAGGGAGAAAGAAGGAGAAGAGAGAGAGGAGGAGTGAAAGCAGGGAAACGGGAGGAGACGGAAAGGCAGCAAATACTAGGATCTAGCGAGAGAAAGAAATACAGAACACCCAAGAAAACGGGGTAACAAACGAGAAACACGGAGAGGAAGCAAGAATACAGTGGGAGCGGCAGCAACACAGGAGGAAACCCAGAAACGTTGCAACGCGTATGTAACCAGGAAGTGATGGAATGTATACTTCCGGCTACGTACACGTGCAACATCTAGAACGGTGCAGAGAGAAGCCGTGCCGGGAAACGCAATGGCGGACTGTAACGCCAGCGATTCCGCGCCAGCGATTCCACACCCGCCATCCCTGCCGCGATATGACAATAAGATGTTGGATTTAGTATTTGTTCAGTTCTATCTACTTAGTGCTAGCATAGTTACATTTAGAAAAAGCCTGTGCTCTGGTCAATATTGCCATCTGTACCATCTAAAAATAAGGTATGATCTTGCATAACATGTAGACTTTCCTGTGATCCTGGCAGGAAACGTCATCTGCCTGGAATAAGAAGGACCTGTCAGAGTCAATGGTGATGCCCAAGGTTTTTGTGTTTGTGGCAGGGAAATCAGGGTTCTGAGCAACTCTGGTCACTTGAAAGTAAGGGAAGTGGGATCTAAAGAGCATTACTTCCGTTTTAGCAAAGCTTATTTTATGTCATCCGCACTTGTACAGTCCAAGAACAGTTAATGATTGTTTTGTGGAAAGAGAGGTTCTTATCCAAATTAAAGGCAATCTGGGAAGTATCTTTGCAAGTTTGCAGTTTAGGAGAGAATGTATGAAGTACTGAGGCTAATGGTTTTATATAGGCAGCAGGTGTGACAGAGAGGGCATTTGAGGATGCACCTAATAGGATGATAGGTTTGGATCTGAAATCACCTACCTTTACTAGGGTAGAGCCATCTTAAAGAAATGATCTGCTGGACATGGTGGCCCAAGATTGTATGTAGTTGATTGATGGGTAGCAATTGATAAACCATAGTATAAGATGTTGTAGGTTCTAAGACAACCTGGACATATGGGATATTAGAGTCGAGAGTTATTTTGATTAATTCCCCATGACATTTAACGCCGTTGCAGTGCTTTCAGAGCACCTAAAATCTGATTGTCATTCAACAGATGAAGTCTCTTCCTGTTTACTGTCAGGTGAATCATAATGATGCTTTCCATGTTTAGTAATAGATGGTATATTAGAGATTAACCAGTGGTTGTTGGATGTTGACATCTAGGTTGCGGTCATTGTAGCTTCTGTGCAGGATAGATGCAATTTGTATTCTCAATATAATTAGATTTGTCATGCAAATCCTGCTTGAGTTTGCATGCGCTATTTGCGCAGCCACAGCGTGCCTACTATCTACATTTAAATACTCAAAGTAGGGTATTTAATTAGCATGAATGCGGCAAGCAAGCATTTGGGAACATTTAGAAGCTGCACAAAGCTGGGTTTGACTTCCTTTGCACAAGATGGAAACCAACATGATCTTTATATATGTATGTTTTATACAGAAAGGTATCCATCTGGCATCGCCTCATCCTATTTTACTACTCCTTAACAGAAAAGGTATTTTAAAAAAGCGACTTACAAATACAAATATCAATGATGAAGATGCAGTAAATCAGCAGCTCTTGAAGGGTAGATTTCATTTCAACTTCCGAGCCATAGGTATGATTGGGTTTGGGGGGACCTGAAAGATAAAATGATAAAGTTACCTCTGTGCTGAATCTGATAATCCCAATCCATAGATCTTTCTTATTGTCAACCACTGGGATGACTTTGCCTAAATCGGGGTGAGAGTTAGAGGGGGCTGAAACACCTGCCGCCTCTGTTTGAATCCAAGCATTGTGCAAGCAAACAAACCACATGTGCGAGCGGAGCATTACACGGTCACAAGTTTACCATTTGTAAATAGTTAGTGTGGAAACGTGGCTGAAGAAAGGGTGCTGGATGGCTTATGGGATTACTGGTACCAGCAAAGGAATCACTATTCATTAACAGTGTCACAGCTCTTTTTTGTTCCCAACAATTGAGACAGATTCCCAAGAAGAAATCCAAAATGACGGAGGAATGTAAATCACCATTGGCCAGCCAAGCATCCAAACAAATGCATTTCCTAGGAGGTTGTGGCAAATGGATCATTGCCATTTGAAGATTAGCCAGGAGAAACATATTGACATTAAGACATTAGGGGAACAAGACAGCTGTCCTACAGATATCTCTTTGTGCAATGCTTCCTTGCGCCTCAATGAATGTGTACCGATAGTCTCTAGAGCAGAAGAGCCAGGGGAAGGTTGGAATAAGGGATGCATGACACAATCCATATTGCAACGGCTGCATTGGTATTTTAATGGTATGGTGCTCAGATTTATACTGGACAACACTGCCATTTCTATGGTCTCCAGGCACTTTAGCAGACCTGAAAGATAGTGGGTGGGTTTGACTAGTGGTTGAAGATGGAAAATGCAAGATAGCTTTGCTCTTGTGTTGATGCATGCAGACCAGGCGTACCATAGCCCTGTGTGCAGGTGTGTTTCAAGGTGTTTTTTTGTTTTGTTGCCAGGACCGTTAAGAGGTTTGCGTCCAGAAAAGAAAACATGTGCCCCATAGTGCTAGGCATCTTTGGTCAGGGTTAGGGTATGTATGTCTTTTATTGAGGTGTAGTATTCTATTTATTCTCATATGGTGGAAGGGGTATTAAGAAACTCTGTGTGAGTGGCTCAATAGGTTTGCCTATAGATTGAGCTGGGAAGTTTGATTAGTTAGTGAGTCTTGTTGGCAAAGGCTGAGTGAGAGATTGGAGAGTGGGCATAGTTTCATTGTTCATATTGCAGAGAGGCTGGGGAATCATTTACTGCATTGTTCCATGGGTGGTGCGGTACCTGGTGGCGAGGACTATGTGTGAGAGTAGTAAAGAGAGAGGGCGGCACAAAGCAAGGTGACAGCAAGGCTGTTATCCTGTGATGCAACGATAGGCAAACGTTACATTATGGCATGGACTACGTTGTGTTGGAGAGGATCAGAATGCCATGCCTTGGTTGGTTGGCTGAAGCGCAAAAAGTGAGCATTCACAGTGAGCTCTGTCCTGAGTTGCTGGTTAGCCTGAAATGTTGACGACATCCGATTGCTGAATGGTATCTCATTTGGCTTGGTTTAGAAATGCTTAGTCTTTAGTGTTTTGCTGAAGCTAAGGTGATCCTCAATTGTGTGGATTCCTGTTGGCAGAGTGTTTCAGAGCTTGGCTGTCACGTTGGATAATGCCAATGATCTGTCTCTGTCTCTCTCATACTCTCTCTCTCTGTCCCTCTCGAGCGGAGTGTTTTCCAGTGTCTTCTTGTGAAAGTGGATTCCCCTTTATGAGACCGGAGCTTGACTGCTGGTGCTTTCATAACTAAATGTATTATGAGGTGGTAGTGCCACAGAACATGGCTGGAAGGGGCTGTAGTAGTTAACATTTCTTCACAGAAAATTGTGCCCAGTGAATGCCTGGCAGAAGAACACATTATTTAGCCCTGGTAATGTTCTCTCTGATGCATGTTCCTCCCACAGATTCCTCCTCTTTGAAATATCTGATATCCTGCTTGCAGCTTCGGAAAGACAGCAAAGGGTGCTGTGCATCGTCAGCTCGGCTGTGATGTTGACACTGGTGTAAATGGCACTCACTGCGCCCATTGCTTCAGTTCAGGTTTTCCCCTATTTATGCATAGTCATCTCTAAGGTCATAGAAATGCAAACGTTGAAAAGAGAGGAAGACATAAACCATGAAGGTTCTCCCACGCTCTCAAATGAACTGGGATATCCCTGCCGGCTAAAGTGTAGCATTCCATGATGCCTAGAATAATCAAACAGGATAATGTCTGTCTGGTAACAGCTTGTCCCAACTTATGACGAGTATAGCCCACAAAGAACTAGTCATTCTGTCTGACTTTAGATTAAGTCTCTCTTCATCCATAGATGGATGATTAGGTGGATAGAAGGTTGGCAAGATAATCTTTTGTGCCAGGTGAAACTCAGACACCACCTAGGTAGAAATGAAGGATGAACCATCAAAACAACCTTTCCTTATAAAAGGTAGTGAACAATGGTTTGCAAGATAAAGCCTGAAGCTCACTTACTCTGTGAGCCAAAGTGATTGTTGTTAAAATGTCAACATTCTAAGTGTACACAAATGAAGAGGCTCAAAAGGTGCTCCCATTAAGAACTTCAACACTAAATTAAGGTCACTATAAACTATATAAATGGTACCGGTGGGAAAATGTTCACCAGGCCTTTCAGGAACTGGATAACAATTGGAATTTTGAAATATGAGCCTTGTTCAGTAGAGCGCTTGAAAATGGAAAGCGCTGCCAGATAACCTTTTGCAGTGGAAACCTACAGCCCTTGATAGGCCAGTTGTAACAAGAAAGATAACACTGACAGTGTGCCACAAGAAAAGGTTCTATATTCTTAGCTCTGCTTCAGATGCAAAATGTGTTCCAATGGCAGCAGTATAGAGCCTTTGTTGCTGGCCTTCTGGCCAAAAGCAACACCTCCATTATGTCTTCCGGGAGGTCTCAATCTCTGTATTTAAACCTCTAAGAAACCAGGCATGAAGGTTCAGGGTTCTGATTTCTGGGTGGAGAAGGCAACCTCCTTCTTCAGTGAGCAGGTCTGTGCTTTGAGGAAGACGAACCGGAGGGCAGATGGACATGTCCAGAATATCCGGGTACCACATCCTCCTGGCTCAATCTGGAGCAAGACTGTCATCTATTGGGTACTTCCACAAATCTATCTTTGTCGGGGGCCAGGCTCGAGTGTGGAAGAATGTAGACACTAGTCGAGAAAAAGGAGACTGGTTACCCCTCCCTTAGTTGGTTGATGGTACTGAATGCTTTCACTTCCCAGATTACCTAACCATCGGCTGCTATTTGTGCTTCTAGTCTATGAGACAGAGTAATATATTACTCGTATGTTTTTGTATTTCAAAAACAGTTTTATTTATAAAGTGCATAAAAAAGCCTAAGAGACACCCTCATCACTAAATCAAAGTCAAACAAAACAACATAAATATTCAAATATTCAGGTTGTGTGCAAATAGTGTTTGGATGAAACAATGCTAGATACAGAACTTAATCAGTATAGCAATTGTCACACACAGTAAAAAACGTTGTGACTGGGGGTTAGTATCATAGTGATATCGCTATTATTTTTCTGTCAAGACACAGTGATGTATATGGTGTCCATTCTATTCTGAAGAGCACCGAATAAGTTAGGTTTTCTTATTCATATTGTCGACACGTGCTTCGGCTCTCGATCTATGTTACACTGTACTCGCGTGTACACAGTTAATTAGTTGAGGAGCTATCTTCAGGACATATAATTCATTTTAATGCAGCATTAGTCAGAGACACTTCCCTATTTCTTAGCTACCTTACAACAAGGCAAATGCAGTACAGAGATATGTGATGCTTTCCAGTGACAGGCACTCGGATGTCAGAATTCTTCTATAAATGGGCGACTGTATCTTGCTACTCAGTTGTTGGTCCTATGGAGAAGCAGTGTCCATGGACGATGAGTTTATTCTGCCTGTTCCTCATTTTTCATCAATCACTGGGCTTTTGTGCTCACTTTCATGCAAGTTGTAATTTCCGTGCAAGCCGTGCTTTGAGGAAGACGAATCGGAGGGCAGATGGACATGTCCAGAGGATCCGGGTATCACATCCTCCTGGCCCAATCTGGAACAATCAGGATCATGGACTTCCTGAACTTTCTCAACCTCCTGATGACGTGAGGAATGTTAGGGACTGGAGGGAACGCATGCAGGAGTGGAACATCCCAGTCCACCACAAACGCATCTGCCAGAGCTCCTCTCTGAGGAAATTCCCTGGAGCAGAACAGGTCACACTGCCTGTTGATACTGGACGCACACAGATCCACTTGAGGGGTTCCCCAAACAGTGAAGATCTCTAGAAGGACTTGCTGAGCTAACTTCTACTCGTAGGAGGCTGTGTTCTACCCATTTAGATAATCTACCACTGTATTCTCCTCTGAAGCTTGGTGACCAGCTGACAAGCCTTCTTGCAGTGCCCAAAAGCAGAGCTGCATTGCCATTCTGCACAGTGGTAGTGACCCTACAACTCCTCTCTTGTTGATGTAATGTATGACCACTGTGTTGTCCATCATTATTGGGAATTTCTTCCCCTGTACAGAAGTCAGAAAGGCCATCAGTACGAGTCTGATTGCCCCTAGCTCCAAAAGGTTTTGGACTCCGATGGAGACCAGAGATGCGGATCATCAGATCGTTTGCATGAGCTCTCCAACCCAAGAGGGTGGTGTCGGTACCGGCAGTTATCTACTGCCATAGTTCCAAAAATGGATGCCATGAGGCCAGAGCAACTTCACAGAATCTAAGGCTGGTAGATACTGGCCCTTCTGAAATTTGTGGACCATCTGCAGAATTTGCTGAGCCCTCGCCTTGGGGGGCGAGGCATTCCCCAAGGAAGAATCCAGGACCACTCCAATGAAATGAAGCTTTTGAGAAGGTGCCATGTGGAAATTCTTCAAATTAAGGGAGACGCCCAGTAAATTCCTCCCCTCCTTAGAATCACTGCCACCACCCCCATCAACTTGGTGAAAACCCTTGGGGCGCAGACGAGCCAGAATGGTAGAACTCAAAATTGAAAGTGAGAACTGAAAATGGCGAACCTCGGGTACTTTGTGTTCTTGGGATGTATAGGCACATAAAAGTAAGCATTCTGAAAATCCATTGACACCATCCCGTCCAATCCTGGAGCTGAGGGGCCTGGAGGATCTTTGATATAGAGTTACCATCTTGAACTTGTCCTTCCTAAGGAACTTGTTCAAGCATCGCAAGTCCAAAATGGGTCACAGTGCTCCGTCCTTTTTAGGAATCAGAAAGTAAGTGGAGTACCATCCTTGGTTCCACTCCACTACAGGCACCATTTCTATTGCACCTTTCTCCAGCAGGGTGAGAATCTCCTGTAGGAGGAGCGGATCTGGCTCCCGGAAAGATTAGATGCTTGGCAGACAATCCAGTGGCCTTTCTAAGAATGGGAGATAGTAACCATGGGCTACTGTTTGCAGTGCTGAAGCATCCAAAGTAATGCCTTGCCATTCTTCCAAATACTTTGTCAACCTGCCTCCCACTACCATCCTGTCCACTAAGGCCCCAAAGAGGATTTGGTGCTGTGGCTGCTGCACTGGATAAAGGGGCAGTGGCTGTGTGAGTAGCTTTACCTCCATGACCTCGTGCCCCACGAGGCAGCCGTCACAATGCTCTGACAACTGAAGAGCAGAACCGAAAGGAACGACCCCTCCAATTCTGAGAAGCCATATGGGCTTGTTGCGGCTGGTGAATCACCACTCCTAGTGACCTAGCAGTTGCCTTGGCAGTTTTTCCAAGCTCTCATCAGCTTTAGATCCAAGCAGATGTGAGCCATCAAAAAGCATATCCATAAGCCTTGCCTAAACATCTGTTGCAAACCCTGACCTGCGCAACCACACAAATTGTCTTGTAACGGCATTTGCTGCCATAGCACGACTTACGCAATTAGAGGAGTCTAAGTCTGACTGCAGAGACTGGAACATTGCATCTTTGTTATCCTGAATGATGTTGAGGAAACCTTCCTTCTCTTCACCCTCAGGAATTTGTTACACAGCCATTGTCACAACTTCCCAAAGCATAAATTAATATTTTGCTAGGGCACTCATACCATTAATGGCCTTGAGAGCCATGCTTCCTGCAGAAAAGAACTCTCTTTGCCAGGGTATCACATTTTTTGTTATCCCTATCTGGAGGGATCATTGGAAAGGCAACCACCTTTGAGGTAGACATGGCCGCTTGTACCACCAGACTTTCTGGAGTGGGATGCCTAGATAAAAACCCTGATCTATGGCCGAGGGCTTGTACTTTTTTGTGAAATCTTTATTCACAGCTGGTATAGTGTCCACCTTCTGCCAATTCTCCAGGATTCTGTTTTTGAATGCCATATGAAATGGCAGTAGAGGATCCTTAGGAGGACCATTATATAGGATATCAGTGAGATCATCCTTTTCATATTCTGCAACAGGCCTACCCCGGCCTAGGTATTCAGTCACTTTGCCCATGACATGTCTATATGAGGCATCAGCATGCCTAGTTGAGTCCACTGGCATCCTTGACTCTCAGAAATCAATTCCTCTGCCGCATATAGAGTTCCAAACTCTAAGCCAAATGGAAGACTGTCCACCTCAACTTCCTCTTCCTCGAAAATTGAGACCATAAACCTGAAAAACTCTTTCTTTGATAAGGGCTTAAAAATATTCAGTGGTTCCAGTGAAGACGATGAATTCGACATCAAGACCACGACGTTGAGGAACTCGACGCTGACTCCTTTGACGGAGCAGAACAGGAAGGCCGTGGCTTTGGCTTATCTTGAGTCATCAGATTCTTCAACACCTCTCGAGGAAGCTTCGAGCACTTACTACACGCGCGATTGGTCAGACAAGTAACAGTCTTTATCGACTCCCTGTCGGCCTCACTAGTTGCGATATGGTCTTAAGCCTTTTTTTGGTTCCTACAAAGGGGTGGGTGGAGCCACCTTCTTGAACTCCTCTAGCATTTAGGGGTGAAATGCCTCCCAATTGGCTTTATACACCCAATTGCTAGGAAATCTTATGCTTTTTATGTCAGTGAGGAATCGGTCGAAGACGAACGGGAACGATGACGCACTTCTTTGATTGATGATGACATGTGTCGAGAATCACTCCTCGCTTGGTATATTTAGAGAGCCGTTTAGCTCTCTGATGTGGAATATCCCTCAAGCTTTTATCATCATGTGACCTCTTCTTTGACGGGGTAGTTGAAGGAGATTTAGATGAGTGCCTACCTAGGGTGAGTTTCCCCTTCCTCCCCTTCAACGACTTAATTGTAATCGACTGGCATGAGCCACAATCATCAACTTTATGGCCCACCCCAAGGAACCAGAGGCAAATTCGGTGTGGATCCTGATGGAGATTTCCGACCCATAGTCCTAACACCTCTCGAATCCGGTCTCTGGAGTAGACATAACGAGGATTCTGAGAAAATGCAGTAGAAAATCGCTGAGGCAATCGAAGCGCTGTGTATGTGAAAAAATAGAACTGAGACAATGGGTGCGATGCATGCCATTAATACCAATGTCGACGTCATGGCCAAGAGCGGATGGAACCCGCCTAGCAACCTCGATTCGAAGATGCACTGCATCCTCTGCTTTTGAAAAGTTTCCAAAGCTGCAATCAGTATATCGGATACATCAAAGATGAGGAATCCATGGGAGGACACAATCCATTAGAATGTCTTTTCCTTTTGGCCATTTCCTTAAGGTGAAAGCTGGCCATATAGGAGCTAAAAGATTTGGTAAACGTTTCACTTTCTGTCATGTCTGCGCCACGGGCGCATCCATTTACGCTCAATATGGACTATTTGTTTATCATTTATTTACAACAGACTCTTGAATCCATCTATATTTACTTTGGGAACTTTATTTCCCATTTGCGAGACTTTGGTGCTTTATTATTTTTTCCAACAAACTACGTATACCACAATGCACCTGGCTACAAGCATCGATTCCTGGCTGTTCCTATTGGTTATCAAAGGAACTACACCCCCCAGAAGCCCTAGGGACTTGCCCTGCTTCCACCAGCCCAGGAACAGAAAGGGTTTGGGTGGTTGTGCCAAAATAAAGTGGACAGATAAGTACACACACAGCAGAGAGGAAAGAGAACAAAGAGTAGGCCAGAGCAGCAAGGGAAAAAGGTACAGAATGAATTCCCTCTTGGGGTGTATGCAGATCTAGGAAAAGAGTATTCCACGAACTTTAGGAAATACTCTAGCCTTCTACACAGTTTGCTATAACAGAGGCCCACGCTGTTTGCTGATGGCTTGGAACAGCAGCTATGGGTGTCTGTAATGTAGAAACGAAACAAGGGAAGGGGCAGAGGTTGACTGATGGGAACCAACAGACAAGCTCTGTACAAAAGGGTCTACAAACAGTACAAGAGAAGATACTACAGACAAATCCAGGAAAGGAGGTGATAGCAAACTAGCAGAAGGAAATGAAGGGAAAGTCGTGTAACAGGATAGGATAGCAGAGGACAGTAAGGAACAAGGTTGAGAGCTCAGAGGAGCAGGAAAGCAATGAGCAAGCCCACAGGAGCAGGGCTGTAAGTTAGAGAGCCCAGATGAAAAGGGCTTAGGGCAGCAGAGTAAAGCAGGCTGCACGGTAAGGAACCCAGAAGGGCCGGGCGGCAAGGAGTGGGCCCTGAGGGGCAGGGCCGCTGACCGTAGAAGGTAGCAGAGGACTGTAGCGGGCTGCTAGGTCGAGAACCCATCGGAAAAAGATAGGTAGTAGGCAGCGGAGCGTGATAAGCTGCAAAGTAGGAAGGCCAGAGGACAAGGGCTGTAGGCAACCGGAGTGAGGTAGGCTGCAGAGCAGGGAGCCCAAAGGACAAAGGCTGAAGGCAGCCGGAGTGAGACAGGCTGCAGAGCAGGGAGCCCAGAGGACAAGGGCTGAAGGCAGCCGGAGTGAGGCAGGCTGCAGAGCAGGGAGCCCAGAGGACAAGGGCTGAGGCTGTAAAGCAGCAGAGCGTGATCAGCTGAAATCTAGAGAGCCCGCAGGGCAAGGGCGGAGGCTGGAAGGCAGCAGAGCGTGATCGGCTGCAATGTGGATAGCCCGGCAGGGCAAGGGCGGAAGCTGGAAGGCAGCAGAGCGTGATCAGCTGCAATGTGGAAAGCCCAAAGGAGCAGGGCTGTGAGGCAGGGAGCCTGGAAGGCAATGGCAGGAGGCAGTGAAGTGTAACAGGCTGCAAGGCAGGAAGCCCAGAGGAGCTGGACTGAGGTAGGGAGCCCAGAAGGATAGGGCTGTAGGCAGCAGAGTGTAGCAAGCTGCAAGGCAGGAAGCCCAGAGGAGCTGGACTGAGGTAGGGAGCCCAGAAGGCTAGGGCTGTAGGCAGCAGGGTGTAGCAAGCTGCAAGGCAGGAAGCCCAGAGGAGCTGGACTGAGGCAGGGAGCCCAGAAGGCTAGGGCTGTAGGCAGCAGGGTGTAGCAAGCTGCAAGGCAGGATCCAAGCAGGAGAGATGGTAAACAGCATACAAAGATCTGTAGAAAGACGCGAAAGGTGGAGGAAGGACTCTCAGATGCAAGAGGCTGAGCCACTGCAGGCAGCAGCCTTTATACTGCCTAGTCCAGCACATAGGCAGGCTAATTGGTTGCACCTGGCTAAGCACACCTGCAGGCAATCGGCCACCTCCCTTTCTGTTCCTGGGCTGGTGGAAGCAGGGCAAGTCCCTAGGGCTTCTGGGGGGTGTAGTTCCTTTGATAACCAATAGGAACAGCCAGGAATCGATGCTTGTAGCCAGGTGCATTGTGGTATACGTAGTTTGTTGGAAAAAATAATAAAGCACCAAAGTCTCGCAAATGGGAAATAAAGTTCCCAAAGTAAATATAGATGGATCCAAGAGTCTGTTGTAAATAAATGATAAACAAATAGTCCATATTGAGCGTAAATGGATGCGCCCGTGGCGCAGGCATGACACTTTCTTCTTTGGACCACGTATTGAAATCTCCAAGAATGAATAGGTGCAGTTGTTCTATCATGAGATTGGCTACTGTGTCTGAGAACCTTTTTACAGCGGTGGGATTGAAGCAAGGTGGTCTGTATATGAGCAGGAAGGAAAGGTGTGGTTTGAAGGATGAGTATAAGGCCTATGAGGAGTGTTCAAAGTGTGAGTTGTCTGTAGGTTGCAGAGTTGAGATTCTGATGTGTTCCTTGAGTACTACATGTTTTCATCCTCCTATTTTTCTCTATTTGTTTGGCTTGGAGGAGTTTGAAATTGCATGGGAATAGTGTGCTATCAGCTTATAGTCAGCACCTTGAAGTAAGCGTCTTGTAGTCTGTTAATAGCCATGTGTCTTTGATTAATTGAGAATCATTACGCCTTTGCTGAGGATCTAATCGATCCCCGTTCTGTGCTTAGACATATAGTGAAAATGCGTCAGGTTGCAATGTATCTTATCCTCTTCTTCAGGGTACCATTCTGATGCTTATTGTGGCCTTGTGTTGGCCATGCATTTTCGGTTTATCTTGTATCTAGTGGATATTGATGTTCCTGAGATTCTGGATGCCTGCTTCATTAGGATAGATGCCTTGCTAAATAGTTCCAGAAAGTTATGTTTGTTCATTGAGCTCATTTGTCTTCTGGTTCCTTGCATAAACCACTGTTTTTTTTAATAAATGGGCATGCAATTCCTTTGTGATTAAGGGTGTGATCAGTCACAAGTACCCGTTAGTGCTGTGTGAACTGGGTGCTTTGAAGTGGGGGAGATTGTCCATTTTCCTCTGGTAACAGTGGGCATTATGAAACCAGAGCTTGCGTGCATTTGTCACGATCCAGATTGTGTATGCACGTTTTATCGTCTACTGCTGATAGCGCTAGTATGGTGTTCCTGACCAATCTCACCTACCTTACATTATGTTGTATGTTGACTGTGTTGGTAGGCTGAGATGTAGAGTGAGATGTAGAGATTCTTTGGTCTCAGTTGTGGTCTCTGCCTCCAATATGTGTCTTTGGTGAAATTGTTAGGTGTTGTGCTCCTTCTCTTTAGAGGGGGTCCCACATTTGTATATATCAGGTATGCATAAAGTTAATCTAGTTGTACAAAGGTCAGCGTAGCTGTGCAAAACAGCACACTAACTAGCTACAGCAATTCATCTATCTATGGCTATAGCTCTAACAATGAATTGAGATATGTATAATATGAATGGATCTTCACGTAAAATGAATCTACCTTCAACAATGAATCCAGCTGTGCATACAACTGACCTAGTGGTGCAGGAAAATAAAAGCAGGATGCAGTTTGTCATTGGCCATTATCTGATGGTAGACATGCACTGTGGACTAGGGGGTAGATGTACATTGGCACCAGGTGAGTGGACAAGCATGTGCCACCCTTTGGTTTGGCCCTTTGTCAGCTGCTGAGGCTAGGATACCCTTGGGGCACTATTGTGCAGTTCTCTTACAAGTAACCTCTGGAATGACTGACCAGTAGCTAGTGGGGGCCGATTAGGTTAGGGATAGGGACAGAGACTGAGTGGTAGGGCAATGGGCTACAAGTGTCCACTCTTTTGTCAAAGCCAAAAACACAAACAGCAGTGAAATGATTACAAACACACCAAAGGTCTAGTGAGGGCATGGACAGCACAGGGAAAGTCACTGTGTCCATCCCACCATTGTAAGAATGAGTGATAAAAGATGGGTGAGTTAAATTTCCTTTCAGACAAAACAAACTAAGGAACCCCCACTTTATGTGCACCTTATGTGTAGATGCAGTAGTGACACTCTACATTTTTGTCACTCAAATGGGCAACTGTTTCAGAGAAGTGGGGGTGGGATCTAGCCAATAATAACAATGTGGGGACCGTGGAGATAGATCATGCTGGAGCTTGGCAGCAACAATTCGGACACCTGGATTAATGGCAACTCTTACATTGAAAGGGAGGCCATCTGGACCCTTAGAACTTGATCTTTTACACCTATTAAGTTGAATTTCTATGTCATCCACTGAGAATTTACCATACCACATATGGAGGGTGTCAAAATGAAAAGCTAATTTCGTCCTAGATGAAGGGAAACATTTATTTATTTAGTATAATGTTCAACCCAACATGATATCCTGAATAGTATTAGATAGCATATCATGTGGGCAGTTAAATAAACTGTGCATATATTTCCCCAAATAATGTGCAGATTTTTTTTATAGAGGTTTAATAATCCAGGGATTGACATTTCTGGGGATTGTTCAATATTCAGTATTTGGAAGAAAAGCTACCTTGTACCAATTTTCAAAAAGGTTGATGGATCCAGTCCAGGCAATGATCATCCTATTGCTCTGCAAGACTCTACTGCAAACATTTTTGCTGCTATACTGTTGGCTTAATTTAACAAATGGGAAACTAAAATCGGTAAACCCACGAAATTCCAGAGAGGGTTTAGAACACAAATTTGAACATTACTTAATGGCTGTCTTACTTCTGGAGAAGCAAGCATTAACAACAAAGAACATCTCATTATTTAATGTGTGCTTTGACTTATCTCTTACCATGTCAATCAGAATCGCGTATTGAATAAACTCTGGTCTTGGGGAATACATGAAGGTCTATTGAAACTAATAATGAGTTTGTATCTTGATACTTCTGTTTATATTAGATTGGAGAAGGGAGGGACTTTTAGTAAAGCGATATTTACATTTACCTTTTAAGGACTGTGCCAAGGCTGTCTCCTGGCACTGACATTTTTAATTTAAATGTATCTGGTTTGAATGAATATTAATTCATTTCCACCTAAACTGTGCCATCTAAAAATTCAAGCATTGTTATTCGCTGACGATATCATGCTGTTTGACCAAATGCAAGATGGTCTACAGAGTGCTCTTTGTGCTTTGGAGGATGATATGAATCTGCATAACTTTAAAATAAAGCCCACAAAATCAGCTGTTTGAATAAAACAAGCAGGTCAAACTAGGAAAGAAAAATTCATCTGGTTTTTGGAAAGGGAAAAGATTCCACATGAAGCCAATTTTACGTATTTGTGATAAGGAAATTTGTACATTTTTTGGCACACATTTGTAAAATTAAATCAAAGTATGATTCTCGCACTAACAAAGAATTATTGTGTACAAGTGATACCTTCTTTAACTTATGGGCTAGAGTTATCTCCTCTTCCCTCTTTAATAGCATTAGACCGCTCCGATGGGGTCTTTTGGAAAAAGATCTTGGGACTGTCGAATTCAACACCACAAGCAGTGATCCGAGACGAATAAGGGCTCCAAGCATGGATTTCTATAATAAATCGGAATAAATTGAACTCATTCTATAAGATGTTAATTCCTAGTATGTATAATGATTTGAATGAAATGTGTCAGGAAAAATCAAGTAAAGTTTTAAATAAGTATATTTAAGAATGTGAATCAGTTTTGTCAGAACTAGATACCAACTATTTGCTCTGCAGGAGAATCCAGCAAAGATCTTGAGGAAGCTAAAATCACATGGCTGGTGCCAACAATTACAAAAGTTAAACAAATATAAAATATTTAAAGAATATGTTAAAATCTCTAGACCAATACACAAGTTACAGACATATCTCCTTTGTTATCCCATCAATCATTTTGCTGTGCTTTTATGAGATTCTGTTTTAATCTATTCAGACCCCTGGCGAGATGGGGTCCTATTTGTGGCTTAAATACTGAAAATCACGCTGGCAAGCTCTCTAAAAATCCACTGTATCAGGGATCATTGAAACACAACATTTTGAATTGTGTGGCTATACAGAATTATAGAAGACTTTTATTAGAAACATTTGTGTATTGCCCTACTATGGCTTTTAGTGAGGAACTTTGGTTGTGCCCAATGGTGGGAAATAATGCATCATTTACCATGGCACTTATTAGACGTCCTAAGAAAATTCATGAACTTTTAGATGATGATTTCTATTATACAATATAATGAATTGTGTGTTTGATATATTGGATTAATTATTCGTATAGCCTTTTTTGATGCATGAAATGTTGTAAAACTGTCTTTTAATGTATATATTTTTTACTTTTCATAAAACAATTGTGAAAAGTAAAAAAACTGTAATACAATAAAAATTAATTCTCTCATTCTGCTCTCCTCTCTCAACATCGTATCATTCTCTTCTACTCTTCTTCTCTTTCCAATGCCTCCACCCTCTTCCTCAATGTCACAAGACATTTTCAACTACTCCTAACTGTGTAGCCCTACATTGCCCCTCCTTCATCTACTTTCCCCCAGGTCTCCTCCTCTTCAATTCCCCTCTTCTGGCTAGGTTTATGACCCCCCACACAGCTCCTTGCTTTAGCTGACTCTCTGTCACTTTCTAATATGCCCTTACCTTGCCTGTGCCCCCCTCCAGGACCTGTGTTTCACTCCTCAATGCTTCTTTCAAATGTGTCTTACACTAACTCCTCTTAACCTCCTGCTCCTTCTTTCTAGTCTTCCTTTCCTACCCTTTATTCTTTCCAGCACTCCTTCTCCCATCCTGTAACTCACTCTCACTCACTGCTCACTTTTCCTCCTCCAAGTCCAACTCTTCTCTTGCAGCCATGCAGCTAAGGGCTGGAGGTTAACCAGGCCCCCAGGCAAAAAACAGCTGATGTTTCTAGCACTGGTATTACTGGTGCCAGAAACACTGGAAATCCCACCCCCAATGGAGTCATGTGAGACTCCATGGAATGGGGAATGAGCACTGTTGCCTGCAACTGTAATATTCCAGCATTACCGGGATATCAGAAGCCGGTAACTGTTGGTCTGTTTCCCGGTATCCCGCTGGAATTACTGGCCGGATACCGGGAAACGTATAATGAGGGTGAAAGTAAGTAAAAGATACCTGGCAGAAATATCTTCCTGCTGTATGACTGAGGTGAGAGGGTGGATGTTATGATTTGAAAGGAAATGAGATACACACCACAACGAGGGATGGCAGATCGGGGTTTATATTGTCACAAATATTCATAAATAATAAACAACTGGCTGTACTCACGCATGGAACATTGTTCCTAGGACTTTCTTTTATAAAATAACTGAAGCAATGAGCAAGCTTGAGTGCTTCAATCTGGGTCTGGGTGGAGATTTTAATCCATTACTAAATAATAAAATGGCCTTGTTGAATGTTGTATTGGTAATCTGGTTCATTCAAATTCAAACTTGAACCTGCTCTTTTAAACTGCATTATGAGAAATGTTTGGATATTACTTTACCCGGTGGTGAAGTCATCCTTTTTTCACTCACTTATCCATGACTTGTATTCTAAGCTTGACTATCTCTTTGTTTGTCAAAGTCTCATAAAACAATGTGTCTAGTACAGGAGCAGATGTAGTAGTAATATCTGAACATGCTAGTGCCCACTTAACTCGGACGATGGGAGGGGTCCATGTGGGACGCGTCAGATAGACCTTTCCATAATTTCTACAGGGGCCTACTGTATTTGCTTGGATACTTACTAAGAAAACAGACCTGTGCTTGACAGACAACAGTGGAAGTGTGACAATATTAAAGGAGGCACCTTGTTTACTTTGCAGGCTGTGGAAGTTGGTCATTTACACTAGACAACTACAGTAGGAGAAATGGGATAGATGTAGTAAGTGTCACAAAGTCCACTGAGGTTGGGGCACAAGAAAATACCACGCTCAGTGTGAAGTTAAGAATATTATTAAACCATGTGCATATAGGTGATAAGGGTACAAGTAAGAGTAACTCAAAAGGGAAGGAGTAACAATAAAGAAACAGAAAAACAGTTTGCTCTCGGAAGACCCACTTTCTGAGTCCTGTTGGATGTTTGAGCCTCACACCAATGGTATTATAAATCTTTTGTTCATGAACAGTGAAGCTGGCTACAGGTGGATGTGGAGGTTTGAAAGAAATGTGTCAGGAAAAATCAAGAAAAGTTTTAAATAAGCATATTCAGGAATGTGAGTCAGTTTTGTCAGAATAAGATACCAACTATTTGCTATGCTGGGGAATCCAGCAATGATCTTGGGGAAGCTAAACGCACATGGCTGGTGCCAACAATTACAAAAGTTAAACAAATATAAATTATTTAAAGAATATGTTAAGATCTCTAGACCAATACACAAGTTACAGACATATCTCCTTTGTTATCCCATCAAGCATTTTTGCTTTGTTTTTATGAGATTCTCGCGTTCACCCTGCCTTGTATTCAAAAGCTTTCTCTGTGGTACTTCACGTGTCAGGGGGGGATGGCTTCTCAACCCTGGGACTTCAGGCATCGCCCCCTATCCATCGGCATCCCTCCATCGGGTTCACTCTTGCCAACTTTGTCAATCACACAGTTTCTTGAACAGTTCTTACGATGCAGGATTCACTTCCCTTAGCTTCACAATCATCTGTCGGTCAAAGACTTTCGACTGTACAGAGGTTTTTACAAGACCCCTGTATGGCCACTTTGACCCCTTTCTCGCCTTTCCCAAGGCCTCTGGTAATGGTAGTTTCAACAATAGGGTAGTCGCCCAGAGTTTCCTGAGGGAGCACCCACGTGGTACCTGACTCCTCTGTAGCTGGTTTTCCCCTCTCGTAATAACAGTTCTATGTACTTACTTCAATTAGCCGTTTGCGACTTCTGTTCAATACAGTTCGGTTTCTTATCGGCTCTCCCTTCGACTCACTGGCTGTGATGAACCGCTTGGCTTTGCTTATGTCTGGAGTCAAGGTCAGTACCATGGTGGCAAGTGTCTCTCCCCGGCTTGGTTATCAGCAGAGGAGGGCCATTTGTACCGTTAATATCTGCTGCAACACACGCTGGCTATTATCCACGGTCTTACGATTCCATCCATTGAGGTTTCACTGGCCTGACTCGGAAAGGGCAAGGTTGCTTCTCTCCTTGTCACCCTCTCGATTTGCACCGTCTTTCTCCTTCCCTTGAACTGCCGTGCTGAGTTAGGTCTCTCGTTGTGCGGTCTGCCTTGCTCATTTTGTGCACTCATGCTCCATGTTTTATCCCTGTGGGGAAGGGAAAGGGCCATCAGGCGTGTGTGATTCTGGTCAATTGCCTGACTTTGCCTGACCATTGTGGTGGGACATGTCAGGTAAACGGCTCTTGTGTATGTCTGTCGTCTTTTGTGGTGCGTGAAAGTGTTTATGTCGGAAAATGGGGACTGGGGGCGTTAAGAGTGTTTGAGTATCCTACAGGTTAGGATGGGGAAAGGGTGTTATAAGAAGGGGACCACATCTCACCCATCGGTGTCCCACTTCCACTCCCCAAGAACCCCCCATCCAGGTAATGCTCCGTCACGGGTCCACCCATAGGAACTGTATCCAGTAGCAATGGCTGTGTCCTGGCCACCTGGATGACAGATCCGCGGGGACTAGTAAGTGAGACACCTTCAGATTTCTCACAGTTGTCAGTGTGTATATTAAGACACAGGCAATCTCTAAGTCAGAAAAACTCTGCTATAATAACATTTCCATTATGGGGAATTTGCAGATTTATGATCCACTCAATGCTAGTGAAGTTGGAATAATGGGGTCTGTTTATTTTCATGCTTGTGCAATGCATGCATGCTACGTTTCCCTTCTTCTGGTGAACAACTGTGCCTGTGGGATGCCTCTGAACCACAAAAAGTGCCCATCCCGATATGAAAAGTTTCCTACAGCCTGTGTCAGGGAAGAGAATGTCTTTCCTCACTCTTTTGGTCCCTTAAACTTTGGTAGTATTATTCCCATGAAGGGAGACGCTCTAATTTCCATAATGACAGTGTGGGTCTGGCAAGGGGGCTTAAATGCCAGCTTTAGGAGCAGGAGTTACTTTAAGGTGTATGACCATCCATGTTCCTTTTTGTTGATAACTGAGTAAGGCTGGTGAGGTTGTGTGTGCACTTCTCTCTCTCTACCCCCTCGGTAACCCTTTACATTTATAGAAGTGGTAGTTGGGTGAGTATCCTGGTAATTACTCCCTTAGGGATCCTGCAGGTCTGCATGAATAGAGGGGGGTTAATGTCCATGTGACTATCCCCTAGAATAGAGACTAGTCAGAGAGTTAGCTAGGGTGTAGGTGCTCTTCTGACTGCGGGGACCCAGGTGATTGGTTATGATAGGTTATTTATAACGTGCTTAATACCCAGAGGTTTCTGGATTGGGCGGGATGGTGATCACCTGTATAGTTCCTTTGGGAACAGTATTCCTTAGCTCAGGGCAGCTCCTTGCCTCATTGACTACCTCACGGTTAGCCCCAAGTTCAGACAGGGGACTTAGTCACATCATTTACTAGCTAGGAAGCTATGGAGCCTGCACATGGACTGCAACATTTATGCCATGTATACAGTGACTAAAATACTGCTCACAACTGTGTCTATTAATTTGTGTTTTCTACATTTGTCCCTGAATCTATGAGGAAATGTCCCACCTAGAGGATATTGTGCTAGACCAATATTTGACAAAATACAACTGTCTCACTAAGTGAACCAAAGATGGGAGGTTTAAAGGGTCCATATCTGGTAAAAAAAATTCTCCATAGCTATTGAGGTTATGAAACTTGGAAGTTTACTAGGACTGGATGGGATTATGGCAATTGTGTGTATATGGACCTATTGGTCCCGTATTTAGTGGAGATATTAGATAACTCAGCAAATGAAGGAATATTGCCAGAGTCAATACAGGAATTAATTATAACAATACTTCTATGGGCAGGCAAAGACAGCACTCTTTGAAAGAACTAAAAGCTTATACCTACACTAAACCCTGATGCAAAGATCTTTCCAAGGTTCTGGTCTTGAGACTGAAGGGGTTATTTGGTAAATTGATTGACAAACACCAGACTGGATTTGTGATTGATAGGCAAAGTATTGCTAATGTTAATACTCTGCAAAATCTGATAAGCATATTTAGAGAAAATGTGCTCCAAGCAGCGGTGGCCTGTTGTAATGCACATAAAGCCTTTGTTTGGGTCGGTTGGATCTTTTTGAGATATGTTATGGAGGTTCAGATTTGGAGAAGAGTTTATTAAAACATTTAGGATACTCTATGCTTGAGGGGAGATAATAATTTGTCTAATGGCTTACATTTTGACTGCTTTCATTTGGAAAAGGGGACTTCCCAGGGTTTTTTCCTCTATGCGTTCTCCTGTTACCTTGCACATCGACATAGCTTTAAATCAGAAGATTGGGACTAGGGGCCTGCAATTGTCATGGAAGGATTATAACGTTTTACATTATGCAAATTGCGGGATAAAATGGGAATGGAAGACCTGTCTAATGACACATTTCCTACAAGGGGGCTTAATGTAGCACTCTGCAAAATACCTGCGTACAAAATTAAATAATGGGAATCTGAACCCATCCCAAAATAATGTTTCCCCAGGCATTTTGAAGGCTGGTCCGTGAATGGGTTGGACAATGGCTTCATGCACCTGGGTATACAAATAATAATTAGAAAATAATGTCACTAAATTTGATAGCCATAACATCACGTTTAATAAAGCAAGATGGGATAGACCCAATTTGATTTTGTTGGGTTAAGATCAATCACACTCAAATGTGCTTTGGTCCCAAGATCCTCTATCTCCTGCAAGCCCTTCCAAGTCCCATGCTGATAAGAGACAGGGATAAGAGGGAAAATAGTTCTTAAAGAGCATCTTATTGGATGGGAATAGTTTATGCCTCAGTAGTGCCTGTTGTGGTGGGACGAATTGAAGTGAAGCTTTACATATGCAGAGTTGAAGAGGACCTAGAGGCCATTCAACCTAAAGGACTCTCCAAAATGTTTTTAATGGGAAGAGTCTTGTAGCAAGAGCTGGCTACCTGTGCAGAAAGGGGAAAATCCCCCCTACCAGTCAGAAATGTTGATGTCAATGGACTTGGTGCCAAAGCAGGCTAGTACCCTACTAGTAGTTTCGGGCACAGCTACCATCTGGAATCTGCTTTCATGGTCTGTGGACCATGAAAGCAGACACTTCCCTTCATGTTGCAGTATCAATCTGGTGGAATAACAGCCGCATGTTGGGAAACATTGAGATGCATTGGCAAAGCTTGATCAAAGCTGAGATTTGGAGAATTACGAATACATGGAAACATCAAAAAACTGTATACTTTGAACACCTGAAATTTGAAAACAAACTGTCTGCCTGTGAAATAAGCAGATTCATTCAGCTCTGCCGATTGTTGGAAGAAAAGGCATAATTAAAGCCTGAGGGAACTGTCGATGAGCCAGCTCGTATCAAGACAATGGCATAGGGAAATGCAACCAGCACCCTCAAAAAAAAAAGAAAGACACCTTGGGAAAGCAAACTTGTTTTGTGTGGCATGTACAGCACTGAGGGTCGAGTGGGTGGGAGGGCAAGGAGCAATCCAGCTGACACAGCGGTAATCCTAAACCAAAGGTAGCCCAAATGGGTGGGTGTTGGGGCATTCACTGAGCTGCAGGGAGATGAGGAAGTGGAAGGACTCATAGGGGCTTGAGTGGGAGATAAGTAGGGAGTGGAGGCAGCGATAGAGCAGGATCGGGATGACACAGAGACAAGGTATAAAGAAAAAGGAGCCTAGAGGTACAGGGATGCACAGAGAAGGCATGGGATGCGGGCATTTCATAGCTAAACCATGCCTACGATCTGCACTTTCCATTTGGATGTGCCACGCCTCCAGGGTTCAAATGATGCGTGTACGTGGGACTTTTCCAGACTCTAGTATAAGTTATGAGTCCTGTCAATTTAGACAGGAACTTTGAAGGACCTCACATGAACAATCATGGATTATGTGAAATATAGTATCAAAGAATAATTTCAAAAAGACCATTTGCTGTCAATATTTGAGTAATATATACAATGGTTCACCAAATGATTATACAGTCAACAAAGTTTCCTGATTAAAAAAATACAGGCAGAAGGGGTTAAACTGAATCATCCAATCCATTTCGGACTAATAGTCCATCCTTAGGGAAAACATTCTGCCTGGTCTTTATAGGTAGTTGTGCTACATAATGTGGAACCTGCGGTATATGACTGATATTAAAATGTGTTGAGGTCTCAGCCAAGGCCTCATGGTTCCTAAAGGAGAGAGCTCCTGGACGAAAAAACTGAAAATAAATTAAATGCACTAAAAATAGTTTTTTTAAAAACTTACTTTTTCAAACTTAAACCTGTCGCAGTGCAAAGTATTTAAAAATGTAATTCTTTGAACTTTCAATTTCGAGATTTAAATTTCAAACTAAAGATATGTAATTAAAATAACATGGTGTTTTAATCATTTTAAAATGTAAAAATCTGCAAATAAAGTAATAGAATTTGAACTGCATGAAATCGCTGTTTGTAATGGAACACACATTCAGTAACTTACCACCAACTCTTCTATGGACTGATATACGCCTCTCGCGAGGGATTGCCTCAGGACTGTATAGCTTTTCGGAAGATGTCATGCTTGCTCTAGAATACTTTTATGAGATGAACTTGCAGAAGGGCCTAGAGATATTAAACATGAATTTTAGAATCTGAAATTAAACAAGATGATATCTAACAGGGTGATATTGTTTTTAAGGCAAAAGCATACTTTTGAAGAGTTGCTTCCAAGACGACATTCGTACCCTCCCCAGAAACGTCCTTAGTATTACAGGATAAAGAAAACATGCTGCATAGTGGTTGGGGTATTTCACCCTTTACTAAAAATAATAGTTGAAATACGGGCATGCAAAGTCAGACCATGCTGTACATATTTGCCCTCATACATCTTCCCCTGACAAATCCGATGCACTCATGAGTGCTGGTGTAGGTCTCACCCATGTACCAGGTGGTCCTACCAGAGATACAGGGACAAAGAGACTGTTCAGCCTCCCCCTCTCAGTCTATGACAGTTACTCTAGAGGGCAGACAGGCAGACACACACATCTGGAATTTGCACTGGGGCAACTTGGTTGACAGTACACTCACACAAGACACTGATACATATGAGCATTTGAAACCATTGTCGAATTTATTAGCCCACTTTGAGTGAAGAGAAAAGTCTTTGAGGTGTGCCGCTTAGTTTGTTTGTTTGTTTGTTTGTTTTATTCACTTTTTATGCGCACCAGACCCATGGGTAGCAGGGCGCAGCAATAAGAAAATGCAAGGTTTACATGGTTACAACATAGAATGATATGCAATGTACAATAAAAGTCTCTAGAACACAGATAATTACAAAATATACAATATTCAGGTATGGTCAATCGGAATTACAGAAATATACAGTATGGTTTGCCAGGTATGAAGCGAATGATTACAGTAGGAGGTAGGTGACACAGGTCACCTAAAGGTCGGTGGAGGTAGGGAGTTCAATGACATTTTTTCTGAAGCGAAGCTAAGGCAGATCCCCTCTCAGGTCTTGTGGGAGTAAGTTCCAAGTTTTGGCAGCCTTTGCAGGGAAGCTATTTCCACCAATCGTGGTGAGTCTGAAGTTAGGTATTATCAAACAGAATTGACAGCTCTGCTCGGTCTGAGCGAGGTTTTCCTGTGAAATTTGTCTATCAAGTATCTGGGGGCGAAGTTATTGAGGGCTTAGTTCAACGTGCACCCACACATGACTAGGTTGAGCACAATAGCTGACAAAAACAAGCACCTGAATTTATTGTAAAATGTAGTAAGACATTTTGAAAGGAGGTACATTGTTGAGAAGAAATTATTTGCAGTGTCTTGAAGTTTAGGCCACGTGCAAGTTTGTATACTTATAAACTGAATTCTTTTCACCATTTGTGTACATGTATTCTCTTGTAGAGATACTCTATAAACATTACAAATAGTATAGTCGAACAATATAGAGTTCCACATATTAGCAGTAAAGTAGATGAGTAGATACCAAGCATTCTACTATTCTATTCACTTCAAAAATGTTAACATTACATACACCCAATCAACAATGTGTGTGTAGCCATCATAGCATAGTAAAATTATGGATGCCCCCTTAGATGGAAAAGGTAAAAATTCAAACATCCATGTATTCTATGGGCAGTTAACTAAGAGCAAACTAAAAGCAATTCACTACAGCCATGCCTGAAAAGATTACAAGTAAAGCATTTTAAAAACTCATGCAAGCATTCCTCTCACCCTTCCTCTGTCCTTTGATGGATCACATATCCTAGCCATAGAACTATGAGGGGCAGCACAAGCCATCTTTGGACACTATATATTACCATCCTAAGCTCAGTGTGTCACCAGCATAGGGAACATTGAAAGGATAACCTAACAAACATACATGATGCTGCCTGTTAATGTTGTTAACATGGAAAAGAAAAATAAATGATGCAAACAATTGGTAAAAGGACTTGTTTCCACCACCAAAATTTTAAAACAGTCAAAAAATTAGAATTTGGAATAATTGGCAACATGACAATTTATAGCCCCATGACCAATATAGGGTGTCAATGTGAAGGCATCTGAAAGCTGTTTGCTTCTTGTTTCCAAAGCAGTTCAGCACTGTAATTTTATTTTGCCTCCAAATTATTAAAGCGGGCATTAAAACATCCGAATTTGGACGAGTTGGCACAGTCCCAATTTTGAGGCCCATAGACTAGACTTACAGTCTAGGCTTAGTCATTAAATGTATTTGCTGCTTGCTTACTCAGTAGTTAAAGTTTGTGGGTTTAATGTTGTCCTCCAAGTCCTGCCCCACAGGAGGATGTAGAGGGAAGTGGCCAGCTGTATCATTTGGGAAGTGATTCTTTGCTGTCTGAAACATCAGTTTTATAAAGGATTAGACCATCCTGTTCAGCATAATTTGCCCCACCCTGTTAGCCAATTCAACACTAACATTTGACTGTCATTCATGTAATCAGTTGTACTGACTTCACTGTTAGTTTACATTAAAATGAAGCTAGCAGTTCCCTATCAGTTATGCACATATAAACTGTCATGTCTGCCTTTGAACAAAGATTTGCAAGATCAGTGTTTCTCATTTTAGCCTTTCAGGGACTCAGGCTGCCAAAGAGAAGAGAACAGCAGCATTGCCCATAGTAAAAATAATACCAAATATCACCAAAACCGAGGTGTTCTTCTTCCCTGCCAAAAGCTCACTATCATCTCTTCTGCCTATCCAGTTCCCACCTGACACTCTCCCCTACTCTTCTTCAGCTAGAAACCCTGACACCATCTATGACCCTTCTCACACCTTCTCTACTTTCATCAACAGAACTGGAACAGCAGCTCGCATCAACCTCATAAATATTAGGAAAATCAGACCCCTCCTTCCTTTCAACACCACCAAGCATCTCTTTACCACTCTTGATCATTAACTTCGCTACCAGGACTTTCTTTACTTCCTCGTACTGTCACCAGGTTGGATGGCTGACAATGCAAAACAGGGCCAGATTTCAATTTCTTCTCCTGGTTCACAAATCAGTCCACGGTAAGGCCTCAACCAAGATAACTGTTAAGTTGCTAGCCCCGCGGCCTGGAGCGCACGCGGGCAAGCGTAACATCAGTAGGCCGCACGGCCTGTGTCGTAGCTCCAGCCGGAGCTCAAATAAAACGCTGCAGGCGTGTGGAAGGTATGCCCCGGAACTGACTCCCTGTTCACGGGGGCGGGGCTTTTATTAAGACGCCCTGCGTCACCGCGTAGCGGGACGCAGGACGGATGCAACATTCCTCCTTTATTTTAACAAAACAACAGTGACACTAAACAATGGCATAAAATTACAACAACCTAACCAATGTTTGGGAGACCACCCAGTATCTACCGTCTATGCCCTATCGGCCACATTGCCACACATAGTCATTTAGTCTGGCGGGCGGTTTTGTAGCAGTTCTCAGACCATACCGCCCCACTTGGGGGCTAACCCCCACTGTCCCACTGGGTGGCTCACCTTCGCTGTCCGGGTCCCCCAGATTCAGCTCGCTCTCTGGTTCCCAGGATCGATCCTCCACCCCTGCCTCATCTTGGATGGACCCGGGCTCTTCTTTGCTGGGCTGACCTCCTTCGTCTTCCTGGTGGCACTCGCCATCTGTCCACAGATTCCGTGGCACCGCCTTAAACCATGACGCATTTCTCGTCACCTGGCGGCGTCCTCTTGTCACCGTCACCATAGTGCCTTGCCGGCTACTCACGGTCCATGGGATTTCTTCATATCTGGTGTCCAGTTTAGACTTCATTGGATTTCGCAGCATGACCACTTGGTCACCCACTTGGTGATTGGACGGCCTCGCCCTCCTCTTGGTACTCATATGGGCGTTGGCGCTCCTTCTCCTTCTTTCGGTGTGCTCTTCGTTGACCTCGTCCTGCTAGGATGATGCGGAATGGAGGACTTGATGATTGTTCCAAACATGAGGTCCGCCGGCGGTATGCCTGTCGTGCTGTGAGGGGTTACACGGTAGTTCCTTAAGAAACGATAAAGGTCAATCTTCCACGGGCTGGCATTCGCCTTGGCCACTCTTAACACTTTGTTAATGGTCCTCATGAAACGTTCAACATCCCCGTTTGCCTGGGGCCACCTCGGCATAATGTGATGGTATTTTATATTGAGTTCTTGCAGGTACTGTTAAAATTCCTCTCCCGTAAAAGGGGGTCCATTGTCACTTTTAATGGAGGTTGGCAAACCATGGGTTGCAAACATTTTCTCTATGGCAGGGATTACGACCTCCGCTGCTGTGGATTCAACTATTTTGACCTCTGGGTAGCGGGAGTGATCATCAATAGCCACCAAGAGGTATAGGCCTTCCCGTAGCTTACAGAAGTCAATGCTGATTGCCTCCCATTAGGCGCGGCCACGTTCTGCCGACAGGATTGGTTCTGGTTCCGGTGGGGACCCAGTTATCTGGCAGGGCAGGCACATGCTTACGAGTGTCTCGACCCAGTCATCGATTTGTGGGAACCATACTCTGTGCCTGATCCGGGCTTTTGTCCGTGCCATCCCTTGGTGTCCCTCGTGGGCCAATGCCACTATCCTGTCTTGTGTGCCCAGAGGAATGACGATGCGATTTCCCCTTAGTAGCAGTCCTCTTTCAGTGATCGATAGATCCTGTCGAACGGCGAACATGCCAGACAGAAACGCCTTCGCCTCCGTCGTTCTGTTGTGCGTGTGCTTCATGAACGTCTTCCAATCACCTGAAATGATAGCGTCCTTCACCAGGTCACAACAAGGATCCCGGTGTGTCTCCGACTCAATGTCCTCAATGCTGACGGCTTTTGGCCTCATGGCGCGTACCACCTGGCATATATGCTCCTCGGTCTCTTCGGCCACTTGGACTTCTTGTGGAGTCGCTGCTCTAGGATGCCTTGATAGGAAGTCTGCCGGGTTTCCACTGCCCGGCTGATAGACCAGTTCGAAATGGTACTGCTGTAGGTGGAGCAGCCATTTGGTGATCCTTGCTGGCGGATGTGACGACGTACGCATGAAGATGGGTAGTAAGGGTTTATGATCAGTAATCGCCGTAAATCGGTGTCCATACAAGTATAGATGAAAATGCCGACACCCCCAGAGCACGGCGATGGCCTCTTTTTCAATATGAGAGTATCTCTGCTCTGTCGCTGTGAGCGCTCTTGAGGCATATGCGATGGGTCTTTTCTCCCCTTCTTTAGTTACTTGCATTAAGATGGCTCCGAGCCCTACTTGGCTCGCATCAACAAACAGTTCTGTGGGGAGTTTGGTGTTGTAGTACGCATTCTTTGTGTCGACTGACAGGGACTCCTTGATGTACTCGAAGGTCTCCTGGCACTCCTGTCCCCACTCCCATTTTGTGTTAGCTTTGGTCAGGTCACGTAGGGGCTCCGAAAGAGTAGCCAAGTTTCGGATGAACCTGCCGCAGTAGGTGGCCATGCCAAGAAAACTGCATACCTCAGTGGGAGTCGTTGGTGGGCTCGCGGCTTGTATGTCCGCAACCTTCTGGGGATCGGGGGGATGCCAGTACCACCGAACTTGTAGCCAAAAAATGTAATTTCAGGTCTGAGAAATTCGCACTTTTCCCTGTGTATGGTTAAACCAGCATCTTCTAGCCTGCCCAGTAATGCCTGGAGTCTTTTGAGGTGTTCTTCCTTGTCAGGTGCGTGAATTAGAATGTCATCACTCACATTCAGGACGCCAGGTATGCCTCTGATGACCTCTTGAATGGTTTGTTGAAAGACTTCGGCCGCTGATGATATCCCGAAGCTCAGGCGCTTGTACCTTCGCAGGCCTAAATGCGCTGAAAACGTCATGATGTATCGAGAGTCCCTATGAAGTTTGAGCTGATGGTACCCCGCCTTCAGATCGACTTTGGAGAACAGACACGGCCCCGTGAGGTCGGCCACAATTTCATCGATCGTCGGTGTGATGTGACGTTCCCCTTTAATAGCCATGTTCGGAAGGCGCATGTCGATGCAAATCCGGACTTTTCCAGGCTGTTTTGGCTTTCTTGTTACCACCATTGGAGAGACCCATGGTGTGGGCCCTGTGACCTCCTCTATGATGCTGGTGTCTTCTAGCGCTTTAAGTTCATTCTCCACCAGTTCCCGCATGTGGAAAGGTGTTCTCCTATGCCTTACCGCTCTGGGTTGTACCGACTCATCGATATGAAGTTTGATGGTTTTGCTTTTCAAACAGCCTATTCCGTCTTGCAGCTTGGAGTACTGGCTCAGAATGTTTTCCACCTCAGTGGCCTCATCCACATGGCAAATGAATTTGACTACACCCAAATCTTCCGCAGCGTCGCCACTCAGGAGACTTTCAATTCCTGCTTTTACAACATAGACCTTCGACCATAGCGTGTTTTCACCATGGCCCAGAGTGGTGCGGCACCTGCCAACGACTGGTAGAGGCTTTCGGCTGCCGTATGCAAACAACAGCGTGTCTGTGCTTTTCAGATCTGGTTGTGGGTTTAGAGTCTGAAATACGCTTGTGGGCATAACGTTCACCGAGGCACCTGTGTCAATGGTCATGATGACTTTCTGGTTCTGGATGGTGACCACACACTTCCGCGTTCGGACAGACTTTTTCTGTGGTGCTTGACCCTGGTTCAGGGCAGACACCAGGTAGACCTTCCTCCCTTTTCTGTCGTTTTCCGTGCCGGGGTCATGTTGTATGCCTGAGACATCATCACCCTCTTCTTCCGTTGAGGAGTTGGCAGCTGCGACCCTCCTTGCGCTGGCCTGCTTTTTCTTCTTGGTTGCGTTCTTTTCCTGAAAATTCTGTGAGGGCTGTGTCGTCGTGCCTGCTGACCTGCATACCTTTGCATAATGGTCCTTCCTGCCACATGCTCCGCAAGTGGTACCTTGCGCGGGGCAGTTTCGTCGGCCATGTCGTGGTCCACCACACCAACCGCATTCCGTGGGCCCCGGACCGCGTGGTTGCCACCTGTTGTGAGCATAGCCCCCACTGACCTCGTCTCTTGTAAATTGTCAGTTGGTGATCTGGGACACCATGGCTGTGGTGAGAGCGGGTTGCAATTTATGTAGCGTGGCCTCCATGTTGGCAGCCCTGGTGTGTGTCAGTTCCCTTTGTCGTCCCAAGGATCCGTTGCAAAGGGATGCCTTTCTCACTAAGTACCAGCCGCCGCAGTTTTTCTGAGTGGAGGCCATTAATGATTTGCCTCCGGATCTCTTTATCCACATTTGTAAATTCACAGGACATGGCTAACTTTCTTAATCGTGTGTGGTAGGCATCTAGAGTTTCATCCACTGCCTGAACAGTGGTGCAAAAAATAAACGTCTAATAGTCCGGGTTTAGTTGTGGGAGGAAATGTGCCGTTAAAGCCTCTTTTGCACTCACATATGCATCTTGTCCATCGTCAACGTTTAGGGAATTAAAGATGCGTAGTACCTCATCGCCCACACTGAGCAGCAGGTGTGCCTTCATCTTTCTGCCCGTCGTTACGTCCTTACATTCCATCGCCATTTCGAACTTTTGGATCCATAATTGCCATCTGGGCCCACTCGATGATGGATCTGTGAAGGGGTCAAAAGGTTGGACCAGCGTCGATGAACCGCCTTGTGGGCGAGGTTGTGGTGACGCCATTGACAAATTTGCCGCGATTCTTGACGGCGTGCTGGGCCCAGGAGTGGATGTTCCGGTCGCCATGTTAACATGTGCACGTACCGACTAAGTGTGAGTCCTTCAGCGTTGTGCCACGGCACCGTGGTAATCACAGGTCCAACGCACCTCGGGAGTACCCCTTAGATGATGCAGGTGCAAAATGTACTGGGCCCTACTAGGGGTTTGCTGCAGCTTCTAGACTCTGGGGAGGTGTAGATTGGCCAGGTTGCTCCACGTCGTGGCTGTGGCGATCCTGAACGTTGCAATCTATTTTTGGTGGGTGGATGGCACCACCGGAGAATAATGGTAGAGAAAAAAAAATGTTTATTTTATTTTATTTTTTATTTATTTTTTTTTGGGCTGGGGGGTCACGTGTGCTGTTTCCCCCCCACCGGGTGTCCAAAAATGTGCGTGCGATGGTTGTAGGCCATCCGCGTGCTGTGGTACGCCGAGCGCGTGTTGTTGTCAGCTCCACCTCGTCGCCATTGTTAAGTTGCTAGCCCCGCGGCCTGGGGCGCACGCGGGCAAGCGTAACATCAGTAGGCCGCACGGCCTGTGTCGTAGCTCCAGCCGGAGCTCAAATAAAACGCTGCAGGCGTGTGGAAGGTATGCACCGGAACTGCCTCCCTGTTCACGGGGGCGGGGCTTTTATTAAGACACCCTGCGTCACCGCGTAGCGGGACGCAGGGCGGATGCAACAATAACTAGTGTCAGAATGTCCAAAGCAAAAGTTACAATGTCCAATGTCAGATTCCTAGCTCTGAATGACTCCCTTCCCTTGGACAAAAGACTGTTCTGGAACCTTCAGGTCTTGAGGCGTTGGGAAATATCTCCCTCCCTGGCCTTGTTCAAGCTTGAAATACAGTTCAACACTTGTTGAGGAAAGCTCTGTTCCCTAGTTGGCCATTCTCTGGCTTCTTTTCTGTCTCTGGGTCCCTGACCCTGATGGGCAGACCGGGTTCCTCTTCACCAGGCATAATTTCAAGAAAAAAGAGTTTGATTGTGTTTTCAAACTGGGGTGGGTCCCTTATCCTGGTTGATAGACCTGCTTCCTCCTACCAAGCACTGCAATGAAGAAGAATATCTTGGACACACTCCCAAGCTGTGGTGGGTCCCAGACCCTGATTGACAGACCTGGTTTCCTCTTACCAAGCACTGTGTTGAAGAAGAATTGCTTGGGTGCACTGTGAGGAGTCAGAAATGAGCGGCGGACAAAAGGTTTTGTTATTCAGACATTTTATTAAACTGAAATGGTTTGGAAAATGCCTCTGTAGCCATATTCTTAAAGAGGAATTTCTCTACCTAGAAAACTAGGAGTGGATGTTCCGGTCGCCATGTTAACATGTGCACGTACCGACTAAGTGTGAGTCCTTCAGCGTTGTGCCACGGCACCGTGGTAATCACAGGTCCAACGCACCTCGGGAGTACCCCTTAGATGATGCAGGTGCAAAATGTACTGGGCCCTACTAGGGGTTTGCTGCAGCTTCTAGACTCTGGGGAGGTGGAGATTGGCCAGGTTGCTCCACGTCGTGGCTGTGGCGATCCTGAACGTTGCAATCTATTTTTGGTGGGTGGATGGCACCACCGGAGAATAATGGTAGAGAAAAAAAAATGTTTATTTTATTTTATTTTTTATTTATTTTTTTTTGGGCTGGGGGGTCACGTGTGCTGTTTCCCCCCCACCGGGTGTCCAAAAATGTGCGTGCGATGGTTGTAGGCCATCCGCGTGCTGTGGTACGCCGAGCGCGTGTTGTTGTCAGCTCCACCTCGTCGCCATTGTTAAGTTGCTAGCCCCGCGGCCTGGGGCGCACGCGGGCAAGCGTAACATCAGTAGGCCGCACGGCCTGTGTCGTAGCTCCAGCCGGAGCTCAAATAAAACGCTGCAGGCGTGTGGAAGGTATGCACCGGAACTGCCTCCCTGTTCACGGGGGCGGGGCTTTTATTAAGACACCCTGCGTCACCGCGTAGCGGGACGCAGGGCGGATGCAACAATAACTAGTGTCAGAATGTCCAAAGCAAAAGTTACAATGTCCAATGTCAGATTCCTAGCTCTGAATGACTCCCTTCCCTTGGACAAAAGACTGTTCTGGAACCTTCAGGTCTTGAGGCGTTGGGAAATATCTCCCTCCCTGGCCTTGTTCAAGCTTGAAATACAGTTCAACACTTGTTGAGGAAAGCTCTGTTCCCTAGTTGGCCATTCTCTGGCTTCTTTTCTGTCTCTGGGTCCCTGACCCTGATGGGCAGACCGGGTTCCTCTTCACCAGGCATAATTTCAAGAAAAAAGAGTTTGATTGTGTTTTCAAACTGGGGTGGGTCCCTTATCCTGGTTGATAGACCTGCTTCCTCCTACCAAGCACTGCAATGAAGAAGAATATCTTGGACACACTCCCAAGCTGTGGTGGGTCCCAGACCCTGATTGACAGACCTGGTTTCCTCTTACCAAGCACTGTGTTGAAGAAGAATTGCTTGGGTGCACTGTGAGGAGTCAGAAATGAGCGGCGGACAAAAGGTTTTGTTATTCAGACATTTTATTAAACTGAAATGGTTTGGAAAATGCCTCTGTAGCCATATTCTTAAAGAGGAATTTCTCTACCTAGAAAACTAAAACTAGAGGTCTATCTGTGTCAAGTAGTCAGTAACTTAAAAGCTGTCCATGTGTCCAAACATTCTAAGTTGACGGTCACACAAGGTCACACGGTCGCACAGCTCTCTCCCGCACTTCCTCTGCCACTTTTAAACGTCCTGCTCACTTTATGTCCAGTAAAACAACTAGCCTTCATGTTAGGCTTCAGGCTTCTCTTGTTTTGCATAAACTCCACCCTCCTCTTCCTTGTCTCAGTACCTGAGGGTTTATGGAACATGTCAGTGACTTGATTTTAGCAAATAGAGGTTCACAACAGAAAATATAGAGATAACTCCAACAACAATAGATTTCAAGGAAAGACCTTTGTATACAGAGGATGGTTACCTTCCCCTGGATATTTAGGTAGGATGGTAAAAGTGCCTCTTTATCCGAAGGTTTCTTTGTATCAAAGTGTCTCTTTGTATTGGACTCACCAAGTTTGTTTCAAACAATCAATTCTATAGCAGTCTACCTTTAATTTCAAACAATACATTCCGTAACAGTCTTCTTTTAATTTCAAACAATATATTCCATAACAGTCTTTCCTTCAAACAATACATTCCATAACAGTCCTTCCCTAGTTTTAAACAATCAATTCCATAACAGTCCTTCTTTAGCTCTTCTTGAAACTTTTGTGGATTGCCTGCTATACTTCCCTGCCAGGAATCCTTCTATGTCTCGTTTGCTTTCAAATGTTCTTCTTTTTGGGGTTTGAACTTATACTTTGTCTGTCATTTGCAATTTCATACCGATCAAACATTTGCTGGTGTGTGTGTTGGAATACCGTGGTGTCCCCCGCAGCCCTAGGCAGACTCACCAGGTCTCCTTTGCATTTCTGAACTTGCTCGCGTTTCCACAGTGTTGTCCCTTCACCGCCACGAATTTGCAGGCACTCTGTCAGTGTCCTATGCAGCTCTGCGACCAAGCACCAGCTTTTCTGGACCGAAGAGTGCTGTTTGTTTGGGTGGTCGCATTCCCTGGAGTTTCTTGTGGCCTCCCACCGCTCTACGGCTTTCCTTCCTCCACACCTCCCTTTCTATATTGCCACACTGATCCAGACACCTCACAGTCAGGAGCCCCAGCACGGGGTCCCTTGTCTTCTCCTGCACAGGTCTCTCCCGCACTTCCTCTGCCACTTTTAAACGTCCTGCTCACTTTATGTCCAGTAAAACAACTAGCCTTCATGTTAGGCTTCAGGCTTCTCTTGTTTTGCACAAACTCCTCCCTCCTCTTCCGTGTCTCAGTACCTAAGGGTTTATGGGAGTTGAAGTCCATAGATATCACTAGATTTCATAGATGTGGTTGTTCAAAAGTCTCACATAAAGACACATCAAAAAAATAAGATGTTATGTATGAGTTGTGAGTGCTTGAGTGATAGATGGGGGCTTGACGAGAGTGATTTAAAGGAAAGGTTTTTCTGACTGTTACTATAGGGTGGAACTGTTAGGTGACAACAGGCCATTAAGGACTTGGTTTTAAGGGTCTACCTCAGGGGAAATGGCGGGGGATACCTCATCTCATCCTATGCAGTCACCACCTGCCCCCTGTAGTTGTTTTCTCATATATGATCTTCCCTCATATAGTCATCCCCAGTGTCAGGATTAGGTAGTGACTGCCATCTCCTGGCCACATGGGAGGAGGTCACTGTGGGCAAACCAGTGATGACTCCACTGGATTCTTCACAGCACTCCCAAGATGTGGTGGGTCTCTGCCTCTAGTTGGCAGACTTGGCTTCCTCCTACTGGGCACTGTGATGAAGAAGAATAGCTTGGATGCACTCCCAAGCTGTGGTGGGTCCCTGACCCTGGTTGGCAGACCTGGTATCCTCCTACCAGGTACTGTGATGAAAAGGTGTAGCATGTATGCACTCCCAAGCTGTGGCATCACATACAGACTTGCTTTACTTTCCTGCCACGTACTGTATTTATTGTAAGTCACTCTCACAGTTCTCTTTCTATGAGTTCGGGTCCCAGACTCACACTGTGGGTTTTCCACCAGTACCTTGCTAAACTTGGTTCACTGTTCCGTTAAGTATTGTTCTCTTTATTAGGCTTTCTTAATGTCTCTTTACTTTCACCAGGGTCCCGGACTTATTGATGTGGCTTTTTAAGCTTACCTGCCCCCTCGAATTGTCTCTGCCACTCTACAGGGAACCCAGCACATCCTCGTCTATCAGCATACCTTATTTCTTGGTGTGTGATGTTCTTGTTGGGGGTTCTCCTGCTTCCTTCTCTCATCTTCGGACGTCGGTGGCTCTGCCATGCCTGCTTCTTCCTAGTCTGCGTGGGACCATTACTCCATGGCTGCCGACCTTTTGGGATGCCATGAACATCTTCTTTGCTGCTCACCATGCTGTCCATACACACTGGACCAGCTTGACAGCAACATCCTTCTTGCTCGGCTACTCGGTCTGCCACTCTTCTTCCCTGAGTGGACTCTGTCTCGCGTTTCCTCCTGGGTGGGCTTGACACTTTTTCCAGTGCTTTTAACTTGGTTCCTTCCAATCGGCTAGTTCTGGTAGGTACTCTGAACAGCTCTGCACCTCCTCCTTATCCCAGTACTGATTGAGTTATGATGTTGTAACTCACTAGAGATCTTCCTCGTCTACTTTTGTTTTACTACAGAATTACATGGCATAGGAGGATAGTGGTGGAGAGTGAGGAGGTGAAGGAGAGGTGGCGGTGTTAGACGGATAACGTATTCACCCGATATGGTTGACATTGGTGCCACAGGGGGTTTCCCCTCCAAAGAGATCCATTCACTGACTACCGCCCCAGGGGTATAATCGGGTAGCAGGCTCACATCCCTGGCCTCATGGGAAGGGACTCCCCCTCGGAAGCAATGATGACATCCTGGAATTCGTCACAACACACACAACCCTGTTGTTCTTGGATCATGATTCTGCATTTGTCAATATGTCCCAGACATCTAAAGTTGGCTGGCCCACTGTTGCAAAGATGGTGGATATGAATTTGAGGACACAAGCCATCTTGTAAAGAATGATTATGAACCCTAGTGCAAAATACTTTGCCAGTGCTGCTGGAGTAGGTGTCTCTGACAACAAGAGAAGTCTATCTCCGTACTAAATGTTGAACAACTGACAGACAAGCTCCTGGTGCTTTTACAAGCACAGAAACAGAAACATTATCCTCAAAGTCCTCAGCTGATCATAGTTGAAATAGACAATGAGCTTGGTCTGTGTGAAAAGCAGGTAAGTCAGGGAAGTGGAGTTGGAGCGGTGGCTAGTGTTTTAATGGATACTTCAATCGCAAGGTCTGCAGAAGAAATGACACTGCAGTGGTGCTTCAGTGGAGCTGGTGATTAAAGTGACTCTGGTGTGGAACAAAGTTTACAGTAACAAGCCCGATACTTTCCTTGTCTGTGAACAAAATGTAAAATGGGGATATGAGAGAAATTCCCCAGTTTAGGCATACACTGCACTGAGTTAACCGGCATACATAGGTATTGCCACTCACCTAGTTTTTGTTACACTCTGGTAGGGAGGAGGGCAAACACACAATTTGTGCTGCACTTGTGTAGGGAGAGGGGGACACACATAATTATTATTGTACTCGCATGGGAATGGGATTCATGACTATTTTTTTGATACACTCCCGTAGGAAAGGGAGCACATACTCAATTTTTGCAACACTTTGCGCGTTCATTTTTTTCTGCATTACAGCTGTAGAGGAGCAGGTAAGCAATTTCTTGCCAGTTCCCACTGCCTTACCACTGTCATATTTGAACAGTCAGAGAAAAGCCATAAATGGGACCCCCTGCAACGTTCCTATACCGCATTGAGTGTATGAGAGATGTTATGTACTCAGACAGCCATACAGAATGTACCCTCACGCTGAAAGTGTGGAATGATGTTGCATGGAAGTAAGCTACATGGAAGGATGTCACTTGCCAAGATGTCAGAATGCATCAATGAATATCATGGATTGGCATGACAGTGAAATCTGATGAGAACAAAGTGGTGTCATGAAGAACATATATGCACCTATGTTGAACCAATATGAAAATATTAAGTTACAACATAACTGAAGCACTGAGAGTAACATGAACCTAAAGCTAAAGTAATCGTGGATCTATAGAAGATGAAGTAACTTACTGACCAATAACATTAAATACGCATTAACGCAAGGTAGAAATAAAACATATAGAAGATTGCTACAGAGGAATATATAACGTGGCAAGGGCGGCCATATTAGGAAAATGGATGAGAGCTCAGGTTGTATTCAACAAAGCTACCTCAGAGCTGGCCGAGGCCGTAAGAATCAGTATATCTGGAAAAACAGCCCCTTGAGCAGACCCGACGATGAGTCATGGTTGGCGAATAGCGAAGATGCTAATTTGGGGTATAAGCGCAAAGCACAAAGGGAGTACATGGATAAGCTCTGAATGTGGGACATTCTTTATAAATGAAGGAAGACGGAAACATCTGTGAGAGCCAAACTGTTGGTCGATTAAAAGTGTATAAAGGTCATGTGAGATAGAGTGAGCAACAGCAACCTGCTTAATTAAATCAAATAGCAGTAAATGGAAGGCTGAAATTGACACATTTGGGGTCTTTTCACATGTGACTCAGAAGTCGAAAACAAATGCTATTCATTAGAGCCCCGAGTTAAGATAGTGGTATGCTTTGGCGGATAGCCTGGCGATGAGAGATGATGGACTAATTGGGAAAAAGGGAAGTAGTCGGTTGGGATTCAAATACCTAGATTTCGTTTCACGTACATGCGGCTAAGGAGCTAAAAGTCCAAGGTTTGGACTTAAGTAGAAGTTCAGCAGGATACACAAAGAAGTAGGTGCATTGGAGAAGAGGTTTATTGTAGTTGTTAGCACAAGTAGTAGGTACAAAGGAGTTGCATCTTATCACAGTACAATTGATGCATATATGCTCTGGACTCAAGACAGAAAGCACACACATCAATGTAGTTAATCTAGGGGTTCACTGGATGCACGATGAAGCAAATGTAAAGATGGAGAATTACTGTGAAAGTGCAATTAATGCAGCTATGCAATGTGTTCAACGGGGAGAGGCGCATGCAATTGCAACAGTTTCAATCAGAGAAGATATCACAAGTGGCAGATGCAAAGGAGTCAGTTTCTTTCGCAGAGCAATTGATGTGGCAAAGCTATGGACTCAAAACAGCAGTGCAAAGAAGGTGTGCTCAAGGTGTGGGTTCAGCGGGTAGGATGCAGATGCAGTGAAAAACAACTTTCTATCACAGTCTAATTGAAATAGCTATGTTATGGGTGAAGCAGGTAACATAGGGAGGCAAATGCAACGGAGAGGTGTTTCTGTGATGGCGGAACCGATGACAAACAATGTCTATCAAATTTCATTGCAAGTAACTATGCTGCGGGGTCAGATCTTAGCACAAGTGCTAGATGCAAAGGGAGATAATCAAGAACCATATCTATCACAGAACCACGATGCAGGTCTGATGGGCCTCAGCAGGCAAACAGAGAAGAAAAAGCAGAAGATACAGCAGCAAGCAGGTTCTAAGGCAGCCAATAATGTAAGTGGCAGATGCAAAGGCAGACCATTTTTATCATGTTGCAATTGATGTAGTTATGGTAGGGGTTCAGCCGAAAAGACAAACAAGCAGATGCAATGAAAAGCGAGTTCTGTTACAATTCAGTTGAGGTATGCATCCTCCCCGACCATCTCTCCTGGAGAGACCATTTATCCATCCCTTTCACAATCTTCACCAAATCCCTGCCTCATTTGGCATTCTCCTTTTAGCCTTTGACCCTGTCCAAACCTTGGCAAGAAGTACATATTAATACCTTAATAGAACTACTGGAATTAAACTAACCATCCACCATACCAGACGGACCAACAAACATCCCAGATAAAGAACTTCACAACATTCACAAATGTATTATCGCAAATGCGAGATCACACCAAAGTAACACTTTAAAAACTCATAGAAGACGAATCTTGCAAAATGCTACACACCAAAATGTCTTGTCATGAAAATAGAGAATAGGAAATTGGAGAAAATCTGAAGGAAAGACAGTTTTCACGTAGACGATTCACCTACCATCAAGGGTTACTCTTTTAGAGGGCTGAAGACTGCAAAGCCAACAAACGAATACAGACACATTGATTCAGCGCATTGCATCCAAAAGGAAAATAAAGATAATTAAACATTTTTAAAAACAGACAGCTTTTACACAACCCCTATCCCATCGCAAAAACTCTGTAGTCAAATCTCGATGCACATCTTCAAAAGGATTCCGCTTATGCAAGAAAATTTGGATAACAAAGGACTACCTCCCACTAACCCCTGAAAAGAAACACCACCCCCTGATCCAACCTCTTCACTACTAACCACATTCTACCATTTCTCCCTCCAAGTCCTTTTCACTTCTATCGACTCATGAACACCAGCAGGATCCCTGGAAGATCCTTTGTTCTCTCAATCATTTCAAAATCATCATGCAGCATCCAGAACTGTTGCCTGAAGTTCTATCATTTCCCAATAACTTCATCACCACTGGGACTGTCCACTTCCATAAAAATCATCTTGCGTCAGACCACTCTTCACTACTTCGCTACTACTTCACTATTTATATAGCAAAGGTTTGAACACATAACCCCTGCACTTTGCAAACTGCATTTGATTCTCCTCAAAAAAAGTCCTACGGCTCAAAACTCTGTGCATTGCCTTCCACACTTGGAAAGTTAAATGTTTGTTAAATGTTAAAGGTATTTGGACCGTGCACCGTCACCAACGGAATTGGTCCCCAGGCGCTCTGGCGGATCTGTAAACAAAAAGGTGGGATGGGTTAGTAAGGTGAAGAGGGAGTAGGATAGTGAGAGGAGTGGTGTTCTGTTGGCAGCTTCAACTCGGTATACACCGGGTGCTGAGCTTTGGTGCGGGTATTGGATCGGTGTCAGTCCTCGTGTGCTATTGCTCCGGCTTATTTTTTTTTGCAGTGTTGTGAAGTGCATGCGGCTTGTTGTGCGAGAGATGGTTGTGTGAGTTTTTTGAGTGAGATAAGTATACAGAGTTTGAGCTTATATTGGTTAGTGGGTTACCTGACCTTTAGCATGCTAACATTCACAGTTTTGTCTAAGTGTGGCACCTGTTGACCCTCACAATTCTATCTGGATGCGGCGCAGGACAATGTTTAGGATTCCAACTAGGTGTGGGCATGACAACACTCACAGTCTAGTGCCTAGATTTCTTCACAAAGATGTTTCTGCCTTACCCACCCACCATGACTCTCAGATCAAGTATCTCCATTTAAGTCTGTGTGCCAAACTTCAAGAGGAAAAGACAAGGAGGATTGACCCTCTCATGTTTCTGCTACTAACCTTTGTAAAATACTATGGAAGCACCTTTGCTTTGAAGCAAACCACCAGACATTCAAGAAGCTACTCAGAGCATGGCACCTCAGCTAAAATAAACTGAACATACATAAAGTAATTAAGGCTAACCGACGGTCCTAGCCAGTTTAACACTTTTATCAACAGAACCTTTGAGAATGGCATTGAGTCTGCTGAAACAAAAGAAGAATGCCATGACAATGCCAAAGCAAAGAAATGCCATGCATGGACCCCAGACTTCCCTCACATCTATGCATCCGTCACTAAGTACTCACAGCTAAATCTAACAACTTTTAAACTACATACACATGGCCTACAAGGTTTAGCATACTATAAGCAAATTCATTCCCTAGTGTCTGCCTATGAAAACCTCACCTGATTCCAATGCAGCCACTACTATTACCTTAACTCTGGCTCTGCCATTATGACGGACACACCCCTGAGCATATCTACTCACACTAAAACAAAATAATCCACATCCAGTACTCAGCTAGTAGGTGTGTCTGACCTGAACTCACCAACACAAGAGCTGTTCCACTTCTATCATTTACCACTATACCCTTAACAAGAACCTTACCATATCCCGGTGTGTACAGACTCATGCACAGTGAGGCCAACATTATTGGAGGAAGGGCACCATACAAGCCCATTGTACCATACTTTAGCTAATTAGATATGGATGCTGATCTGTGCAAGTAATCTGCAACCATTAGTGCAGAAAAATAATCCAAAAGTAGTGAAAGAAGTTAATGAGACAGATGTAGGGGCGTGTGTGTGTGTTTGTGTATGTGTGTATATGCGTTTGGTCCCATGTAGCATTAGAATGTTTCGAGATCCGATGTGTATGCAGTTTTGTCCTGATGCACTGTACCTCTCAGTGAAGTTTGAGCATATCTCTCAATATTCGCGAACTCTGCATTGTCTCCCACACATCTAATCGCTATTCTGGTCGCAATGCTTGTACAATACTTGCAGAAAAGGGCCTTTCAAGATGTGGTTTTCCACTTCACCGGTAGGTGAATCATTACTATTCCATAGGGGTAGGAGTGAGCACCTACAACTACATGCACTGCCCTAGCCACCAGCCTGTGATGTAGGCATACATTCTAGAACATAGGCAGATCACATGCCCATTGCTCACCATTGCAACGATGGCCACTGGGTGGAATGTGTACCTCGTGCACCAGTGGGGCTTGGCCTTTGAACCTAGTGTATACCTTCTAAACTGGGCGACAGCCTCATCATCTTAATGATCCCTCAATCAAATGGGCCTTACACTTCGATCCACACCACTGTTGTCACTTTAAATGCACTCATTAAATCATTAATTTTACAACAATCATTTAGTGTTTATTTATTTTTTCTTTTCGATGCATCCGCGGCTTTTGGATATACTCTGATAATGACACAGGCGGGGATTAGTATTTATTCTGTTGATGTATGCCCTCTTGGTTTTCCAGCACATACTGAATGCATGAGTTGTATTCCTGTGTAATAAATACTGTGACAAACAAACAAAGGCAGCCTACTGCACAGCTTGCTTCTCTAGGAAGGCCCAATCCAGCATCTACTTCAAAGGCTGTGTTCAGCATAAGCTTCCCACCCCACCCCCATCTCTCCTCGCCCATCCATTAAGACTTGGCAGCAATATGTGAAATGGTGAAAAAACCCTGGAAGAGGCCAGAGGTGATATCACATGCTTTGCATGAGATGAATATCTCCATATGAGCGGGACACCATCACCTCAAAGTGTAGTGCATATGTCAGCAACAATTCACACTAAAAAGACATCATTATTTCACTAAAACACAAACACAATGTTTGTTGTCCAGCTATTCCAAATATGTGCTGTCACATGACTGGAGAGATTATTCTGAAAAACCTTGGTGTTTCTATACACGGGGTATCTCCAGCTACAAATACAGAACTCCTCGCCAACCAAGCCTCAATGCTTATTGTTGCTACAAGTGTACATACGTGTACAAAAGAACCAAAATAAATGTAACAAAAGGCCAAACTCACAAGGCGTTGGCATAGGTGACAATCCAAATCAGCTCCATTGACTTCTTGGCACCAGAGGAGAATGCCCGTGCAGCTTCACAACCAACCCATATGATACATCAGTAGGGAGTCTACCAACCTCTAAAAGTCAATCATAACAATAGGCCTCATTACGACCCTGGCGCTAAGTGGTTAACGGCGCCGTAAAAGGCTGCGGCGCCGTTAACCACTTAGCGCCTTACTACGAGGTCCCTTTGCGGGACCCGACCTGAACGGCTGGTCTAGATCAGCCGTTAAAGTAGGGACCCCCAAAGGGACTCTCGAGGTAAGTACGGTACCGCAATTTGCGGTACCGTACTTACCGCCTTCCCCAGTCCCATTGAGCCCTATGGGGCAAAATTGGGAATGGGGAAGGGCCAATGTTCAATGGGGAATTACCGCCCGCCAACATTGGAATGGGGTGGTAATTCCCCATTGAACATTGGCGGACTCGTTACAATACCGGCACCAACCATGGTGTTAATAGTGCCATGGTTTAGCGCTGGTGTTGTAATGAGGGCCAATATATTGTATTCCGAATAAATTACTTAATAAAATATACATCTCTAATGTACCCACAACTTGTTTGCAGACCAACATAAATTCCTGCAAATAAATATAAGATCTAAAAAATATAATACAAATTAATCACAAGGTAAGAGCACTGTCAGGATTAGTCCTGCGAATACTAAGGCAGCGAATATGGCAAGGGAAATGTGCACATAGGAACAACGACTCATGTATGCTAGAAGCCAGGAGTGCAAACAGAGTGTGATATTAAACCCAATATGTGAAAAGGGATGTGGGGTAAGCACCTGACCGCGAGGAAAGTCGGCAAGCGCCTTACCCCCAATTGCTGTTACAGGTACTGACAGCGCTAAACCCACGTAGAGGGCAAGCAATGACAGGATCTGTGAACTAACACTCTGATGGTATCAAATAAGGGAACTAAAGAACTGTACTCACAAGGACGAGAATAAACCTCTTGAACGTCAGCTAGCCCATGAATCCTGTTGATGAACTGGGACCCCGAGAGGCTAGAACAGCAATGGGAGAAGTAGGAAGGTCCAGAGGGCACGGGCTGTAGGTTGCCAGGGAGAGGTAGACTGTAGAACAGGGGGCCCAAGAGGACAAGGGCTGAAGGCAGCCGGAGCGAGGCAGGCTGCAGGGCAGGGAGCCCAGAGGACAAGGGCGGAGGCTGGAATGCAGCAGAGCGTGAATCCGCTGTTAAGTGGGGAGCCCGACAGGGCAAGGGTGAAGGCTGGAAGGCAGCCTAGAGTGATCCGCTGCAGAAAACTAAATACCTAAGTTGAAATAGTGATAACAAATAGTGAGGAAAACATAAGCATTCACACAGGAGCTAGCTAACAACCGCACACCACACCTAAAATCAAATGGGAAAATAAATGCAGAAGTGCTAAGGAAAACCTGAAATGGATCCCAAAAGAAGTAAGGATCAGGAGCAGGGAAAAAGCTAAATAACCAATGCAAACTTCTCCCTATCCTTCCAAGGAAAAGACAGGAAGCAAAAGAGGAAGGCTAAGGCATACGGGTTAACAGCAGCAAAGGACAGAGTCAAAGAAATACCAACTGGGCTGCATTTGAAAAGGGAAAGCACTGAGAAATGCTGCCTGTAAACAGAGGAAGGAAAAAAGGGAAACAAGGGAGCAGAAATCAATTAGAGCATGAATCAGAGATTCAGGGCGGAGGGAACAAGAAAACAGGAACCAGGACCTAGGTAAAAGGGCAAGGAACAGTGAACAAGGGACTAGTCAAAAACAGGAACACTGCAAACGATGACCAGCGCTGGACTGAAGTGAGACTGTGGCTTTTAAAGCTGCTAAACGAGCACACGCCTCAGGTGTGCTGACTGCTGCACCTGCAGCCACAGGTGTTGCTTATCCTCCACCCAACCTAGTCCTGCAAGGGTGGAGGTGGAGCAGGGGGCCAGGCATTCTGGGAAACACAGTCATTTGGTTAAAGAAGCATGCTGGCTGCCAAAGACCTGGAATGGATCCGGAAGGGAAGTAGTTTGGAAAATAGGGATTTTGCGCTCCCAATTCATTACAGCACTGTGGCATTAGGTTCGGAGGAAATGTCCAGCAAGGAATAAGCCCCAAAACATGCCCCCAAGTGGCGGGAACGGGAGCGAAGGGAGCGAGTCGTGACAGTATACCCCCTCCTACGGCCCTCTTCGGGTGCCCGCCACCCGCACGAGACTTCTTCTTTCCATGATGGGAGTGCTTTTTCTTTGGAGGTGGCACTGATGGAAATGGTGGCTTGTGGGCAAAGGCAGATGGGCTTCCATGATAGGAGTGCTTTGTCTTTGGAAGTGATACTGCTGGAATCGATGGCTTCTGGTGAGGAAGAGACTCATGGTTTGAAGAAAGGCATGAAGGACTTGCAAGACCTGAAGCAAAGTTGAAAGGTCCAGGAAGCTCAGTCACTGGGAGTGGACCCTTGTAAGTCTTTGAGGAGGGAGGCAGGCTGGTGCAACTTGCCTTAGACAATGGTAGAAGTTCTGTTAGCCTTTCTGCCGAGAGCGCACATGCGGGAGGTAAGGAAGTTGCTGGCTTCAGGAAATGTTCATGTTCAGCCATTAGAGAAGGTGGCGGCTGAGGTAGAGGTTCAGATCTTTTTCTGTCATCCATCTGGGAAAAGGCTTGTGGTTGAAAATGATTAAGGTTTGATTGCACGTTGGATACAACAGCAGGGACGTTTGGCATACTGATAGGAGTGATAGACACAGTACTTGGTATTTCAGGCACACTTGCAGAAGGAGCAATAACAGACACATCTTGAACTGCAGCAGTCATTCCCTTCCTTTGGCTACTAGCACCCAACTGGTGCTTCTTGGCGGAATTCTGTTGCACAAGTTCTGTAGGTAATACGCCGGTCTGCACCACCCCCTGTGCACACCCAGGTGAGTGGTTCTGACTCACCACTTGGTCTAGCTTGATGACTCCGAAGCGGGAGCTGGCAAAAGTCTCAAAATCTGATGCTGCATCTTTTGGAGGCTCTGATGCTAAAGTGAAGCAGTTGGGAGAATCGTCTTGTGGAAAAGGCTGGCATTCTGATGCTCCTCCTGAAGCAAAAGAAAGGCATTCTAAACGTTCATCGACAGTAAATGTTTGGGATTCAGGAGGACTGTCTGGAGCAGTAGAAAATACAGCAGGATCTGATGGTGTAGACAGGTATACCTCTGATGTTGGAAGCGAAGCTAAGCAGGATACCGGTGTATCATGAACTGAAGGCAAACAAGCAATAGACTCTGGAACTGAAGACATGCACATATGATGGACTACCGGAGGCTCTCTGGCTGAAGGATGATCTTCTGGATGAGTCACTGTAGACAGGCAGGCCAGAGGAAACTTTGAAGCGGAAGGCATGCAAGTTGGAGCCATCTCGGTAGCTGAATCCAAACATGTCAGGGTCTTTGGGACTAACCCCGTGCATGGTGGAGGCTCTTGATGAAATGGCAGACATGGCAGTGGTTCATTGGTTGAAGACACGTGTACCAAAGATGACTGCAGGGCTGTGGATTGGATCATAGAAGAGTCAATGGTTGTAGGAGGACACACAGAAGTCTCAGAAGTTGATAGACACATTGGTGTCTCAGGAATGGAGGGCACCTTTAGGGCATTAGACTCCTTGGCTCCAGTAACCAAGGACTGAACTGTACCCTTGCGGTCCTTTTCTTTAGTGGGTGACACAGAGTCTCTTTCTTTGTGGAAGTCAAAATCAACCAGTGGAATCACCATAGTAAAGTCTCTGTTAATCAGGATTTCGTCAATTGTCCATTCCTCTGTCTTGGCTTCTGAAAGAGGCAGATTAACAATCAACAGTTCAGGATTCGCCTGCTGGTCTTTTGGTTCTGTATACTGTGGAATGAGTTCATCAGAACATGCAATCTGTACAGTCTCTGGCTGTTTGTATTGATCAAAATTGGCAGAAGGAAGAGTGAACCCAGAGGTAAGATCGTCTTCCACATCAGCTTTAAACTCTACTTCAGTCTCAGCAGCTGTATCAAGAGCAGGACCTAAGCCTAGTGTAGTGACTGAATCTGTGTATGCCACCTTTGTGTATTGTGTTTGGAGATCAGAAGCTTGTATGTGTGCTAGCTCAGAATTATGACAGACTGCTACACAGGAAACTTTAGGTAAAGGAGTGGCTTGTAAATCTTCAGCTAACTGCAATCCCTGATAATCAGCAGAACAATTGTTAGAAACTGTGCCCAGGTTGAGCGCTGTGCTAGAAGAAAGACTTTCACTTCCAATAGATCTAACATATTGGCAATTATCATGATTTACCAAAGTCTCTGCACTCAGGGGCTGAACTGTGTTCACTTCATCAACATCAATGGATAAAGTCTGAGGTGTATTCAGGAATGCGTGCAAGATCTTATTCTCCTCTTGTAAAGAAATGAATTCTTGTGTTAACTCCTCAAGCTTGGCTCTTAGTATGCCCTGCATTAACTGTACATCACTATCAGTAGGCACAGGGGGAGGCATAGTAGCATCAGGGCTGGATCCTGCACTAGCAATCTGGATGTGCACCGATTGTGCACTGTCCTCTACTGCTTTCAGGTTCTGAGATTTATACTTTCTCATACTAACTTGGTCTGTGTTACCCTTAAGCAAACTATTGACCTTAGACCTCTTGACATTAGGGACTACCGTATGTACTTGTGCAAAGAAGTATTTGGACTGAGGGTAGAAAACAGACGTTATGCAAGGAACCCCTCCATTCTTTATGTTTGTACCATGAAACTGTTCTATCTGAGGTGAAGCACAACTGGAATCATGGGTTTCAACAACCGAGGTACTCTTGTCTAATAAGTCTGACAGTGTGTTGTTTTCTACGGTTAAGGCTTGCGCTGACATAGAATCGGGATCAGAACAAAAGATCGAACTAGGATCAGGCAATGTAGGATGAGCCATCCTATGGGAAAAATACTCTGCTCGTAAATGCCCATTCGTGACAAGGAGTTCATTTAAACCAAGACTAGTGATTTGATTGTCACAGGTAAATGTAGGGGAAGCTTTCTGTACAAACTTGTTAGAGGCCTTGCTGCCTTTCTTTCTTAAACTTGCCATATTCAATGGGAATTTTGGGCTGGTCATTCTGTCAGGATTAGTCCTGCGAATACTAAGGCAGCGAATATGGCAAGGGAAATGTGCACATAGGAACAACGACTCATGTATGCTAGAAGCCAGGAGTGCAAACAGAGTGTGATATTAAACCCAATATGTGAAAAGGGATGTGGGGTAAGCACCTGACCGCGAGGAAAGTCGGCAAGCGCCTTACCCCCAATTGCTGTTACAGGTACTGACAGCGCTAAACCCACGTAGAGGGCAAGCAATGACAGGATCTGTGAACTAACACTCTGATGGTATCAAATAAGGGAACTAAAGAACTGTACTCACAAGGACGAGAATAAACCTCTTGAACGTCAGCTAGCCCATGAATCCTGTTGATGAACTGGGACCCCGAGAGGCTAGAACAGCAATGGGAGAAGTAGGAAGGTCCAGAGGGCACGGGCTGTAGGTTGCCAGGGAGAGGTAGACTGTAGAACAGGGGGCCCAAGAGGACAAGGGCTGAAGGCAGCCGGAGCGAGGCAGGCTGCAGGGCAGGGAGCCCAGAGGACAAGGGCGGAGGCTGGAATGCAGCAGAGCGTGAATCCGCTGTTAAGTGGGGAGCCCGACAGGGCAAGGGTGAAGGCTGGAAGGCAGCCTAGAGTGATCCGCTGCAGAAAACTAAATACCTAAGTTGAAATAGTGATAACAAATAGTGAGGAAAACATAAGCATTCACACAGGAGCTAGCTAACAACCGCACACCACACCTAAAATCAAATGGGAAAATAAATGCAGAAGTGCTAAGGAAAACCTGAAATGGATCCCAAAAGAAGTAAGGATCAGGAGCAGGGAAAAAGCTAAATAACCAATGCAAACTTCTCCCTATCCTTCCAAGGAAAAGACAGGAAGCAAAAGAGGAAGGCTAAGGCATACGGGTTAACAGCAGCAAAGGACAGAGTCAAAGAAATACCAACTGGGCTGCATTTGAAAAGGGAAAGCACTGAGAAATGCTGCCTGTAAACAGAGGAAGGAAAAAAGGGAAACAAGGGAGCAGAAATCAATTAGAGCATGAATCAGAGATTCAGGGCGGAGGGAACAAGAAAACAGGAACCAGGACCTAGGTAAAAGGGCAAGGAACAGTGAACAAGGGACTAGTCAAAAACAGGAACACTGCAAACGATGACCAGCGCTGGACTGAAGTGAGACTGTGGCTTTTAAAGCTGCTAAACGAGCACACGCCTCAGGTGTGCTGACTGCTGCACCTGCAGCCACAGGTGTTGCTTATCCTCCACCCAACCTAGTCCTGCAAGGGTGGAGGTGGAGCAGGGGGCCAGGCATTCTGGGAAACACAGTCATTTGGTTAAAGAAGCATGCTGGCTGCCAAAGACCTGGAATGGATCCGGAAGGGAAGTAGTTTGGAAAATAGGGATTTTGCGCTCCCAATTCATTACAGCACTGTGGCATTAGGTTCGGAGGAAATGTCCAGCAAGGAATAAGCCCCAAAACATGCCCCCAAGTGGCGGGAACGGGAGCGAAGGGAGCGAGTCGTGACAAGCACTTTCTAATCATTATAACAAGACATGCATAAACACTAAACAGCAAATGTGTCTTAATAAATAGTTAAGGTGCACAAAACAGGCATTCTATTACTCATTTCAATGTGGTTCTATTCTGACTGATTCATGCTTGTGCATTGTTCATATGTGGGAACCGCACCGTCACCATCTAAGGTAGTAAAAAATCTGGGAGTCCTGATGGACAACACCCTAACCGTAGAACCACAAATAAATGCAACAGTCAAGAAATGCTTTTTCCTCCACACGGAAAGAAGAATCCTATCTTTCCTCTCCTTCACGCACAAAACACTCACTATCGTCGCCCTCATCATGTCAAGAATCGAATATGCAAACAGCCTCTGACTCGGAATACCAGAATACCTCCTGAAGAAACTACAACAGATCCACAATACAGCAGCCAGGCTGCTCCTCAAACTATCAAGAAGAGAACACATCACTCCTGCCCTAAAAACACTACACTGGCTCCCAGTAAAACATTGCATCACCTTCAAAACAATGTGCATAACGCACAGGGCAATCAGTGGACAAAGAGCAGAATTCCTACAAAAGAAAATAACAATCTACAAGCCAACAAGACTCCTCAGGTCAAGCAATGATATCTGCCTGGAACCAAAACCATACCTCAAGAAAAAACTTGGAGGCACCTCCTTCTACCACTTAGCCGAAAAAACCTGGAACAACATCCCAAAAGAAATAAGAAACACCAAAGATCACATAAAGTTTAGGAAATTACTAAAAACCTGACTCTTCAACACAACCGATTCAAACTGAAAACCGAAACAACAGAAAGGGACGACTAAACTGGAGTGGAAACAGACAACTCCCAGAACCGACTGAGAAGCTCCCACGTCATCTGGTCGGGTGACGCTGGGTAGAGTGGAACACAAACGACACCCATGGAGAGGGAATCAACAACCCCACTCTAATCCCACCCAACACCGGCACTCACTACTTAGTTGCCACCAGGTACCACAGAGTTGTGTAACTTGTTGGGACATTGACAATCACCACACTAGTTGAGTTGTGGACATTGGCAGGTGCACTGGCCGTATGAGTGGGAAGGGAAGACAGGTAGGGCGGCTAGGGAGGCAGGTGGAGGAGGGGCCAGATGTGAAAGGGACCTTAAAGGCGAGACGGGCCTGATCAGGTCAGAGGTGCAGGGGCGCTCCCAAACCCATCTGGGGAGATTACACAAGCCCAGCGCCTCAATTCAGGATAGAGATGTCAACTAACCAATTGCACTAACAATTTTCCCCTCTGCATACACCTCTCAAACTCTAAACCAAACTCATCCAGAAACCTACAGCACAACAAACCGCACAAACTTCACTACATTGCAACAACAAAACAAAAACACACATAGACTCGCACAATAGTACACAGCGACTTTCAGCTGCAAACACCCCAGGCCCAGCCAACAGATCCACCGGGCTGAGGCCGCCAACAGCACATCACTGCTCTCTTGCACTTTTCCAGCTTCCACTAACCCCCCTTCCCTTCCTCTTTCAGAGCTGCCAGAGCGCCTGGGGACCACTCCGGTGGTGATAGTGCGCGGTACAAATGTCCTTTAACATTAACATTAACATTAACATTAACATTAACATGTGTAGATCATTTTTCCAACAGGTTTCTGTCATCGCATTTTCTCTTACGACATGAATCAGGGAAAATAGTTGCTTATGCTTATTCTGTCTTGCGCATTGACAGGTGTAGTTTAATACTGGTACAAACCTGTATGAACATTCATCTTGGAACTTCTTCTGTTCCAATTCATCAATATGCGGTACACCCCCTAATTAACTAAAAGCAGAAACCAAGGCTCGGCTGTAATCAATACAGCGAGGCATGAAAGTTCAAAAGTGCCTTCACTTATTGAACACATGGAGAAGCTCGTTTAGTTGTCGTTATCCCCATTCTGAAATCAGAGGTTCACAACGTGTACCTGCAGACATAAAGTGGGGGTTTAATTGAACTTTGGAGGTTGTTCGAGTCCCCTCTGATGTATCATATTGGTTAGATTTTAATTCCAGGGTGTGTAGGGCTTCCTGATTCCTGGAGTCTCACAAGAGGGAGTTTTCACGGCTTCATAACCAGCGCCATGAAGATGAAGTCAGGAGAAAGGTAGATGTGCTTCAACCTATCACCATATGTTGAAATACAATCAGCTCCAAAGTGACAACGACAGTGCACCATGTCATGGTACACAAAGCATATTGCTGCTACTAATGCCTGCTTCTTTTTACATTGCTATTGTCATATTTCAAAGAAAATAAAATGTTCTTGCAGCACACAGTGTCCATGGGCAACATGGTTTCCACATGCATGCACTGTCCGTGAACACAACTAGAGGTCATTGACTGAGACCAAGGGTCTTGAATGATGGCAAAGTGTGCCTAGTGTTCCACAGGATATTTCACATAGTGAGGACACAGCACCTGTAATCTGGCCAATACTGTGACAGCACTATTTTTCTAGTACTGCGTTTCCTGTACAATACACAGCCCCAATTCACTTTTCTGACAACACATTCAGCACATTCCCTGTGCATTTGTACTTGATTACAGCAACGCTGAGATGGCAGCTGTGAAAAATTGCCATCTGTCAAATGTTGAAGCCCTGGCTTTTTTATTTTGTATTCATGGATCAAATGGCTCTGGTATTTCCATCTCTGAAAGGGTAATCTGCCAACCAGATTCCCCTTTTATAAGATCCATGCCTTAAACATAGTGTAGATTTGTCCCCTGCTGCATCAGTAGCCTGATCTGTAGCACCTGCTCTCTAGTGGCACAAAGCAGGTTCAGAGGCCACAGGTGCCCATTTGACAGCTGCAATGATGGCCATGCTTCTGCAGGGCAAGGGCTGCATTTAAGATATGCACCCATGTACCAAAACTCCATAATTTTGGGGATATGCTCCTGGTGGTAGAATAAGCTTTAATTATAAGCCATACATGAGTTATCGTATGCTGGATGGTATTTCTCATGAATATTACAGCCACGGCAATTTGAAATCACACATGTTTCGGCCTTTTGAGAACAGCTCAGCTGTGAAATGATTATGTGTACTCTCCCCAGGCCAGTTGGCCTTGCAACTTGGATCAGGAGTGTAGCCTTGTGGTTTGCTTCTCTTTTTGTTCCTTTATGACGGCAGGTGACACATTCCCCGAGAGACAGTCATTGACAACGGGAGTAGCCTCACATCTGGGTGCTGCATATCTAAAGGCATCTTACTCTATTCAGAAGAGAAGGGGGCAGGGTGAGTGTAGACAATGGGAGTTATTTATTGTTGGAGAAGGTTCCATCATCCTGTGACTCTCTTCCTCTATCTTTCCTTCCTGTCCCCTCCACTTCCTGTATCACAGAGCCTTTGGGAGTGATGTCAGGAGGTACAGTCCACGTTTTGCAAGAATAGGGATTGGACCACTAAAGTAGGCTTGCTATTGTCCAATCACCTGTGGACTTTTACCTTTAAAAAAGGGGGTCTCCCACCACTTATTTCATTAATCTCCGGACTTCAGCCATTGAAGAAGAATTTGCTTGGAACCTATTGGGAGAGCAGTCCTTTTCAAAAGTCCTTCAGTTGTGAGGTGAAGATAGGTAGTCTAAGGCAAAGGCAAGTTCAGCTCCCTAACCATCCACAGGGAACATTGGGGGTGATCTGCTGCCGAAACAAGACCTGCCTCTCTGGCAGCCACAGCGGTACAGGACCTTGCCGTATTCAGGGACCCATATCATTGTGTGCCAGCCTTCCCTATGTTTGGGAGAATGAGAAAAGGACTCATCCTGTCCCTGACCTCCTGGACTGGGACTCACAGAACCCAGAGAGCCAAGGCAGTTAGGATCCTAGTGTTTTTACTGTTGAACTGCTTGGAGCCATGTTGCAAGAACCGTTCCACACATTCAAACCACTAAGACCCTATGGTGCTATCTTTTGCACTTTCCAGATTTTCGAATCACTCGCACAGCACCAAGAAGTCTAGTTAGTTTGGCGCTGTCAGACCATCAAAAACTGAGAGTTAGTATTGACTGCTAATGCTCTAAGGGTGCAGAAGTAAGACTCCGACACAGAGGGTTCATATTTACTAGCAAAAACTTTTATTTAAGTGAGAAAATGAAAAGAAACCCCTATCTTGCCCTAATTCTAAGAGGGGTTTCCCTGCCTCAACCAACATAACCAGTGTCAGTGTCAGAATGTCCAAAAGCAAAAGTCCCAATGTCAGAATCCTAACTCTGTCCCTCACACTCTAAGTTTAAACTAAATGAAAAGTAGGTATTTCTAGTCCAAAGGGAATGACTCCCTTCCCCTGGACAAAAAGACAGTTCTGGAATCTTCAGTTTCCCAAGTGTTGGTGAATATCTCGCTTCCCCGGCCTTACTCAGGCTTCTTGTGAAGTTCATCAACTGCTGGCGTTATGTCTCCCTGCCCCAGCATTCTTCAGACTTGCAATACAGTTCAACAATTACTGGGAAATCTCTGTTCCCTAGTTGGCCCTTCTCAGGCTTCTTCTCTGGTTCTGAGTCCTCGACACTGATTGGCAGACCTAGTTTCCTTTTCACCAGGTACAATTACAAGGAAGTAGAGTTTGGATGCGTCTCCAGATTGTGGTGGGTCCCTGACCCTGGTTGGCAGAGCTGGTTTCTTCCTACCCAGCACTACAAAGAAGATGTGTAGCTTGGATGCATTTCCAAGCTGTGGTGTGTCCTTTTCCTGGTTGGCAGACCTGGTTTCTTCCTACCAGGTACTGTGATGAAGAAAGGTAGCTTGGATGCCCTTCCAAGCTGTGGTGGGTCCTTGGCCCTAGTTGGCAGACCTCGTTTCCTCTTACATGGTATGGCTGTTAAAACATAATCACATAATACCGCCTTGTTATGAATATTGACCTAAGTTCATTCGCATTACACAGAAAACCACGTTCATAATGTTCCGATTTTTTCGATCGATGTCGCCGCCCTTTGAAGAATTGTCCGCCATTTTGATTTAAACTCTTGTTTCTGTGTCCTAAAATGGTGGACTGTGTTTTCAACTCGCAGCGAAGCTGAATGACTTTTGAGCTCTGTTAATGTTTAGGTTGACCGAGAGCAGACTGTTTGACCAATGCAAAGAAACCTTGTGGCTCATATGAACTGCAGTCCAAGTGTTGTCTGCGCTCACAAGCTTCATCCTTATATAAACAATGAGACAATGGAAACTAAACTCAAATCGTGTGGTCTGGCTGAACCGCATTGTAGCGATTCTTGGAACAAGGCTTACCGTGGATCAGAGAACCAACAAGCATCATTGTATCTTCATGGACATGCACATTTGTTTAATTCCTTGTACAATATTGTAATATTTGACATGTGAACGGGGAACTAACTATAGCATGTGAATTATTAGCTTGGAGAGAGGCTGGACAATGTTTCAAAAATGGTATAAATATGTCTGTGTTCAGATGTCCAGCACTCTCACCCCTCACTGTGTCTGCTGGTACACACTGTGAGGTGCTGGGAGCCAGATAGCTATCTGTTTTGCTTTGACTGTACAGAAATAAAAGATACTTGTATCTTTTCAGCCCGTGATTGGTGTATTTCATTTGTGATACTAAGCCCCGATATTTCTTCGGTCTTTCACGGTGATGAATAAGAGTATCTTGGATGCACTTCCGAGCTGTGATGTCAAATCCAGACTTGGTTTACTGCTCTGCCATGTACTGCCTTTGTGTATATCACTCTCACAGTTCTCCTTGTGGTTTCTTGATGTCACACACAGGCTTGGTTTTATATGGGTGCGGGTCCCAGACTCACACTGCAGGGTTTCGCCAGTACTCCACTAAACTTGTTTCACTGTTCCGCCAAGTGTAATCTCATTTGTTTTCTAAATGTCCCTTCCATCAGGGTCCCAGAGCCAATCATGTGTCTTCTTGTGCTTACTTGCTCCCTCAAGTTGCCTCTGCCACTCTACAGATGTCCCAACAGCTCATTATCCATCAGTGTACTTTATTTTGTGGTTTGTGATGATCTCGGGTTGTCCCGTGCACCTGTTGTCTGCGATGGAGCTTCCCCTATTTTCTTCTCTCATCTCCATATGCCGGTGGCTCAGCCTTGCCTCCTTCTTTTTTGTTAGTGTCTGACTGTTCCGCCGTGGGTACCGACCTTCAGGGATGCCAGGAACGTCTTCCTTGCTGCTCGCTGCGCTGACCCTGCACACTGGACCAGCGTGACAGCAACCTCCTTCTTTCTCGGCTTCCCGGTCTGCCTCTCTCCTTCCCTGAAGGTACTCCATCTCGTGGTTCCTCCAGGGCGGGCTTGACACTTTGTCAAGACCTTCCTTGCTTTTAACTTGGTTCTTTCCAATTGGCTGTCGAGAACCACAAGAATGGCGGAGTGGTTCTGGGAGGTACTCGGTACTGCTCTGTGCCACCTCCTCGTCACAGTACTGATCGGGTTATGATGTTGTGACTCACTACAGATCTTCCTTGTCTTAGTACTTTCTACTTCTGAGTTACTACTTATTAGTTCATGTCATTTGTATTTTATTTCTGCATGGCAATGTACTCCTTTGCTGTGGATTTGGAATAAGGACATTAATCAAATCATACCACAACCTTCTAATACGATCTATACAATGGAGAATCATGGGCAGAGCCTGCAACCATTTTTTTGCGTGTTCCTCTAGCATTTCCACCAGCACAATATCCTAAAATCTAACATGGCCTAACAACTTCTATTTACCCTGGGTCATTCTGCCAACTTTTGTCATGGTATAGTACATCACATATAACTTTAGCCCCCTTGCACCATCCATGGTTCTTCTGAGACCAGTATCTCATTTACTTCAGTAGCGATAGAAAGATGACTTCCCAGGCCCACATCGCACCTAGATCAGGAGTGGCAGGCTCCCCTTTTGGTAGGGCCCACACCATTCTTATATCGTTTGACTGTAGCATGTTAATCATTTGTTGCATCCTTCCACCCACTCCCCCACCCAACTCCCCACCTGCTTTGGTACTTTCTTTACCTATGCGTCTCTAACAGAGGTTTCCCTCGTGTGTCATTTACTGAATAACGTGTTCCCTACCAGATTAGATGCCATAAGCCTCCCATGTTCTTGTTCTCCCCCACCGCCCTAACGATTCTTTCAAATGTTACATGTGCTGAACATGCGTGGGCTGCACAGATAGGCAGGCATATTATAAGTGCTGCCTGCATCACACATGGCAGATCATCGGCCGTCTGCTCGGTATGCGGGGGCAGGGAGGGGCGGGGCAGAAAGCCCAGCCTTTGCATTTTCGGCTGCTGGCTGTCGAGTGGTGCCGAGATGAAAAGGCTGCTCTGGGAGGCTGCTCTTCCCAGAAGGCCCCGCAGTCTCTCTAACATAGTCCTCGAGTGGGGAACATCAGCCTATGTTAGCCAGGTGCCATCGCATGCAGGTGCCCCATAACTCCCGACGATGGCGCACAGTTCAAATATGCCAAGTATTCAGGTGCCTATAAAAACTGAAGTCTAGTCTTGTTTCCAGGCCCTGGATATCTTTAGTTTGATGGCTTTAACACAGCTCAATCTGCCTCTCTCAGTCCCTTTGCACACGTACAGATCTCTTCTAAAAGACTTGCACCTCATGCTTGTTGCTATACGCATTTGCTCCAATGTGCTCCTCTCCCAAGCATGCGGTATCACCATCTGAGCAATGCGGCTTGTCTCGCTCCCCAGATTACTGCACCCCTGTGCTGTACCTTAGTCCCCATGTCTAGACTTGGAGCACTGCTCCACTCGTACAAGTTTGCTCAATAATAGGCTACAGGGGAGGACTGTGTTGCCACCAGCAACCCAGGCTTGGAAACAGAAGTGTATACGAAAGCCATGGCCTACTCCTCTCCACACACGCCAGTGGAGGCGACTGTGCGCTCAGCACTGGCCCAGGAAAAGAAGACTTCCATTGCAAGCCTGGTACCCTGGCCCCATGCAATGTGTGCCAGTTCTCTCTCAAATTCTCTGCTCTGAATCAGATTATGGACACATGCAGCTCGGTGCAGGGGGCACGTGAAAAGTGAATTTAAACTGTAAGGTCAATCTCTATAAAGCATCGTACGGGACATATTACAGAAACTCTGCATCAATGCTGGTGCAATTAGCATCCTAGACCAAAAAAGCTCTTCCGCCAAAGCATTTTTGCACACAGACAAAGGATTGTGACTGGGGTAATCTTTTTACTGCTGCAAAAAAACATTAAAAGAACCATACATTCTTCCTGCTTCCATGCTTTATTGTAAAACAGTTTGTATTATCCAGTTCTATGGAACTCAAGTTATCAACCTACGAAGGATAAAGGGCCGATTCAGCTATGCCAGGTGTCACACTTTGGAAGTGCAGGCTGGCAACTTGTGTGAGGCAAGCACTTAACACTTGCGCTGTCCTCCCAGAAGGCAATGCGTGTTGCTGCTATAGAGCAGTGCTGCTATTATCCAATGCAATGGTGTTAAATACAACGAGCACAAAATATTCAAAGACTGAGTTGCCCCTTCCAGGGCTCGACCATGCGCTCGTCAGTATTCACACAGCTCTCAGAAGCAAACTCTTATCTTAATGAGCTATACGAGCTGCGGGTAATCAAGGGCGGTTTAGATGTTGCTGCTAGTGGGCAGCACGTTGTTTCCAAGGATAACTGCAATAGGAAGGTACTGCAGAAATGGGCACTTCCGCTAGGCTAACGGCATTATTGTTTTGTGCAGTGAGGCCGCATCCGGCTTGAAGGAAGCGAGGGTACCTGTGAGCTGTTAATAATCGAACAGACCTAGACATACAGGAGTCCCTGGACAAACAGGCGTCCAGCCACAACATTTCGTTTTTTTCCAGGATGGCAGCCATACAGTAAACTCGGGGTCCAGGCAGCCCCCAGTCATGCCAGACACGTCATCAAACACGACAACTTACGTTAGCCTTCCTTTTGTTTTGAGTCGCTCATTAGATGCCATTTTCTCTGTGATGATGACGCTGCCCTGGTGTGTCTATAATCCTCATCCAACTGCCGCGGGTGGAACCCTAGTCACCTCACTGCCCATTCTAGAACCCCATCTCATTCAGCAAGGTGCCCTCAGGCAGTGGGCAGATGAACGCCTACGTTCTTGGTTCCTCAGGCGTGTTGTCTGGCTGGGCAGAATTTCGAGGTTTAGCCAGCTCCATCAGGCCGTCTCCTTCCTGGAGAGTTGGTAAAGCACCTCAGAAGAATGAATGCAAAGGTTGTGGCGCGCTCCGCATTACAAGACGGTTTGTCATTTTACAAAAAACGACGTCATTACTTTGGCATTGTGTTTTGTCCCGTGCCAAGGAAGGCGCCGTCCGTTCCTCACACCGTAAAACGGGGGGCACCTTCTGTTGAAGAAGGCATACTGGACTGTCGAGCATAGCGCACAGGGAAATGGCTAAGAATTTTAAGAACCCTCCATCTCCTTGCATCTGATAGCAGGCGTGACTGGAGAGAACTGCTCTGAGCAGCATAATACCAAGTAGCGCAGGTGTAGTTGCATAAAGGGCTGAAGTAACTTAATGAGGAAGAACTTTGCTGGAAGCAGTTCTTAGGCAGCGAGAGCTTTAGAAAGTTGCTAATGTCAGCCTTGCTATGTTGCGGGGTGGACTGGAAACCAAAAGAGGCCCTGGAAATAATGTTCAAAGTGGCCCCATATTACACATTTTAGGCAAGCCCAACCCCTTTCCTATGGTAAAATGTGAAAATTAAATACAAAAGAGGTCCAGGGTGCAGAGGTCCACTGGGAAATTTCTAGAGTACCCTCTAGGCCAGTCAATCCCTGGCTATGTTATGTTATATCATGCCAACATGTGTTTATCCTGCACCCACCACCACGATAGTGGTCTCATATCGCCCCCCTACCTGACGTGGCGTAAATATGACTGGTGGCTGTGGCAGGAGAATGGAAAATGACGGGTGAGGAGAGAAGGGAGGGGGAGAAACATTAATTTAAAACAAATGGAAAGGTACAATAGGGATGAGGGTGCGGGTGTATGATTGTGTGGGTGGGGGTGTATGATTTTGGTAGCAGGTGTGTTTTTGTAATCATTGGTTGCGGAGCAAACAAATGCTGATCTAAGAATGGAGAATGAAGCCTTTGCGTAAGGGCAGGCAATTTTCCACGAGGGCGGTTTCTAGTGCACTGATGCAGTGCAGTACTTGAATTTGCCCGCCTGTGCAGTGTGGTGGACCCACATGTGCTCCGTTGTGTCCTTGTAGTCCAGCTTCTTCACTAGATACATTTTTGAAAACGTCCCTCGGCTGATAGCTGGAGGTGCCAAGCCATGTGACAGAAGTGATAGAACCAAGTGATAGAACCAAGACATGTTCATGTCACGGTGAAAGTAGGGAAGGAAAAGGATGGACGATGGAAGGGGAAGGGGTATTGTCGAAACCTCTAATGCCAAACTAGCTTGACTACTTGATAAAGGATGGGATTGAGTGATCAACACTGGGTGATGTGAGTACCAGGCAGTGCATTCATGGGTAGTAGGCGATCCTAGGTAATATGTACCCATCTATATTATTGGCAGCCCTACACTCCCCATCCCGGCTGAGCCCAATGGAACCGGAGAAAAACGACTCGATTAAATCAGACAGAATCATATGCTATCCCAGGTGATGAAGTCATGCTTTGCCCATTTGATTACACTTCCAGATCCACTTGTTCTCCCGCGAAGACCAATAGGCATCAAGCATATCAAGCAGTGCAATGGTAAATATGATATATTCATAAAAGATGCTGCATCTGAGAACTTTTGAAGTCATTTAGAATATCAGTGGTTCTCTCTGGAGAATAATGAAGCATCAAAGGCCAAGGTGAGGAGCATCACTGATCAGCTACACGCTGCAGGTGCAAAGTGAGGGCCGTTAAACCGAGGGCCTTTAAGAGGGTCTTGCTGCCATTACCTGATGGGTAATGCCCCCATCAAGGGTGTTGTAGCTTTTTGCCCCCTGACATAAATTCCAGGGGGTAATCTATTTTTTCTTCCGTTTTTTTCTTAAGTTGAGAAACAGTGCTGTCACTGTTTCTCAAGTTAAACAAACTACAAAAGAAAATGGCTGCCACGGAAAGCAGAAAAGGGAATTGCGCTAGGCCCTTCTCCATTTCCATGGTGTCTAATGGCAGAGGGGTGGTGCCGGGAGGAGAGTGGGCATGCAGTGAAGGATATGTGGTCCTGCATGGAGGACGGTGCCCGTGCATTGGGAGGAAGATGGAGGCCATACACTGTTCAGTGGACTTGAGGCATGGGCAATACCGTGTAGTAGAGCCCATGATGCCAGCTCCTAGATTGGAAGGAAGCATAAGGTCACCTCCTGGGTTCTAATAGATATTTAAACAAAGGTCTGTGCATTAATTATTACAACAGGTCTAAACACAAAAGTGAAATTAAGAAAAAAGAACCCTAGATTACAGGCCTATCAGTCCCACCAAGAACTTGCCTTCTAGCATTCGGGTAAGCAGCAAAGCTAAGCGCTCATTACATGCATGGGGTTGTAACCAAAAATGGGACGCATCTGCACCCTTTCACATGAATAATTCAGCCACCATTCTCCACTCTGCTATTCCTGTACCTTCAGCCTCATACTGTTCCATCAATCAGCAAAGGGCTCCCCCTCCCAGTCACCCGCATGTGTGAGCCCTGGAAGCACCATGGTTATGGCACTAGAACGTATCTCTCCTCACCCCCACCTGCATATCTCCGGATATCGCCTTAGCCCCACCTGCATATCTCCGGATATCTCCTCAGCCCCACCTGCATATCTCAGTATCTCTCCTCAGCCCCACCTGCATATCTCCGTATCTCTCCTCAGCCCCACCTGCATATCTCCGTATCTCTCCTCAGCCCCACCTGCATATCTCCAGATATCTCCTTAGCCCCACCTGCATATCTCCGTATCTCTCCTCAGCCCCACCTGCATATCTCAGTATCTCTCCTCAGCCCCACCTGCATATCTCCGTATCTCTCCTCAGCCCCACCTGCATATCTCCGGATATCTCCTTAGCCCCACCTGCATATCTCCGGATATCTCCTCAGCCCCACCTGCATATCTCAGTATCTCTCCTCAGCCCCACCTGCATATCTCTGTATCTCTCCTCAGCCCCACCTGCATATCTCCGTATCTCTCCTCAGCCCCACCTGCATATCTCCAGATATCTCCTTAGCCCCACCTGCATATCTCCGTATCTCTCCTCAGCCCCACCTGCATGTCTCCGTATCTCTCCTCAGCCCCACCTGCATATCTCCGGATATCTCCTTACCCCCACCTGCACATCTCTGTATCTCTCCTCAGCCCCACCTGCATATCTCCGGATATCTCCTTACCCCCACCTGCACATCTCTGGATATCTCCTTACCCCCACCTGCACATCTCCGTATCTCTCCTCAGCCCCACCTGCATATCTCCGTATCTCTCCTCAGCCCCACCTGCATATCTCCGTATCTCTCCTCAGCCCCACCTGCATATCTCCGGATATCTCCTTACCCCCACCTGCACATCTCCGTATCTCTCCTCAGCCCCACCTGCATATCTCCGTATCTCTCCTCAGCCCCACCTGCATATCTCCAGATATCTCCTTAGCCCCACCTGCATATCTCCGTATCTCTCCTCAGCCCCAACTGCATATCTCCGTATCTCTCCTCAGCCCCACCTGCATATCTCCGGATATCTCCTTACCCCCACCTGCACATCTCCGTATCTCTCCTCAGCCCCACCTGCATATCTCCGGATATCTCCTTACCCCCACCTGCACATCTCCGTATCTCTCCTCAGCCCCACCTGCATATCTCCGTATCTCTCCTCAGCCCCACCTGCATATCTCCGGATATCTCCTTACCCCCACCTGCACATCTCCGTATCTCTCCTCAGCCCCACCTGCATATCTCCGGATATCTCCTTACCCCCACCTGCACATCTCCGTATCTCTCCTCAGCCCCACCTGCATATCTCTGTATCTCTCCTCAGCCCCACCTGCATATCTCCGTATCTCTCCTCAGCCCCACCTGCATATCTCTAGATATCTCCTTAGCCCCACCTGCATATCTCCGTATCGCTCCTCAGCCCTACCTGCATATCTCCGTATCTCTCCTCAGCCCCACCTGCATATCTCCGTATCTCTCCTCAGCCCCACCTGCATATCTCCGTATCTCTCCTCAGCCCCACCTGCATATCTCTAGATATCTCCTTAGCCCCACCTGCATATCTCCGTTTCTCTCCTCAGCCCCACCTGCATATCTCCGTATCTCTCCTCAGCCCCACCTGCATATCTCCGTATCTCTCCTCAGCCCCACCTGCATATCTCTAGATATCTCCTTAGCCCCACCTGCATATCTCCGTATCTCTCCTCAGCCCCACCTGCACATCTCCGTATCTCTCCTCAGCCCCACCTGCATATCTCCGGATATCTCCTTACCCCCACCTGCACATCTCTGTATCTCTCCTCAGCCCCACCTGCATATCTCCGGATATCTCCTTACCCCCACCTGCACATCTCCGTATCTCTCCTCAGCCCCACCTGCATATCTCCGTATCTCTCCTCAGCCCCACCTGCATATCTCCGTATCTCTCCTCAGCCCCACCTGCATATCTCTAGATATCTCCTTAGCCCCACCTGCATATCTCCGTATCTCTCCTCAGCCCCACCTGCATATCTCCGTATCTCTCCTCAGCCCCACCTGCATATCTCCGTATCTCTCCTCAGCCCCACCTGCATATCTCCGTATCTCTCCTCAGCCCCACCTGCATATCTCTAGATATCTCCTTAGCCCCACCTGCATATCTCCGTATCTCTCCTCAGCCCCACCTGCACATCTCCGTATCTCTCCTCAGCCCCACCTGCATATCTCCGGATATCTCCTTACCCCCACCTGCACATCTCCGTATCTCTCCTCAGCCCCACCTGCATATCTCCGTATCTCTCCTCAGCCCCACCTGCATATCTCCGTATCTCTCCTCAGCCCCACCTGCATATCTCTAGATATCTCCTTAGCCCCACCTGCATATCTCCGTATCTCTCCTCAGCCCCACCTGCATATCTCTAGATATCTCCTTAGCCCCACCTGCATATCTCTGTATCTCTCCTCAGCCCCACCTGCACATCTCCGTATCTCTCCTCAGCCCCACCTGCATATCTCCGGATATCTCCTTACCCCCACCTGCACATCTCCGTATCTCTCCTCAGCCCCACCTGCATATCTCCGTATCTCTCCTCAGCCCCACCTGCATATCTCCGTATCTCTCCTCAGCCCCACCTGCATATCTCTAGATATCTCCTTAGCCCCACCTGCATATCTCCGTATCTCTCCTCAGCCCCACCTGCACATCTCCGTATCTCTCCTCAGCCCCACCTGCATATCTCCGGATATCTCCTTACCCCCACCTGCACATCTCCGTATCTCTCCTCAGCCCCACCTGCATATCTCTGTATCTCTCCTCAGCCCCACCTGCACATCTCCGTATCTCTCCTCAGCCCCACCTGCATATCTCCGGATATCTCCTTACCCCCACCTGCACATCTCCGTATCTCTCCTCAGCCCCACCTGCATATCTCCGGATATCTCCTTACCCCCACCTGCACATCTCCGTATCTCTCCTCAGCCCCACCTGCATATCTCCGGATATCTCCTCAGCCCCACCTGCACATCTCCGGATAGAGTTAGTTCGCCTTCCTGCTAGGGTTGCCCTGTTTACATGTCATACATAGAAACAGTGCACCAGCCATCAGACCCAGACAGACATGGATCAGGGTGATTCCTCGCAGTGATGTCTTCAAAGGGCATTTCACTCTATTTTATTACCACCTCCACACATCCCCACCTTCCTAAGTACCTAAATCCACACCCCATTTACATGTTTTCTGTGAAATGCAGTAAAATCTTCGCGTTGAAACGCGATGCGATGACACTGGACTGTGAGGAAAAGGAATGGTTGTGGTAAAATGACATCTATACATTTTCAAATGGCCCCTAATGGATCCACTTGTAGCACATATGGCTTTGGACACTGGACTATATGTCCAGTAGAAAAACAATGATACTTTCTAATGGATTAATAAAATAATAACCACACCAATGGAAAGCATTAGACCGTACGAGCCCTTTCCACATTTTTCATAGGATTTCAGATGTCTAATGACCCCTACTCCTTTTCTGCGACTAGCAGAAACCATGTGCCACTGTTAAACTGGAAAGTCCACATTAGAGATGGGTATGTCCTGGTCGCTTAGGAAAGTAATTAGGAATAATATAAGGAGCACACATTCGCTATGCTCAGGGTCTCCGAATTCTCGCTATTTGGATACACGTACTGCAGATTTCCCGCTCCACGGACACAGACGTGCATCCCGTGCCTGCTGGGCCTAGAGACCCAAGCTACTCCTCACTGATGATGCCCATTGAGGCCGATACATGTCTGGGGATGTTTGTGGTCTCGTGCAGAAGGCATGTGACTTAGCAGTTCAGGCTGGACTGCCCCTTTTGGGTTGTGACCAAGACTGATTTGCTTTGATCTTTCCTTTCTGTAATGACTTGACAGGCTGAAAAACGGTCTGGAGGGTTGCTCAGAGCTGTGCCTGTGGTTATGATGCTGTCTCGAAGTTTCGAAACAATAGTTTCAAATGCCAAAAGTTCAGACACAAAAGTGTTGAAAAAAAAAGTTTCTAATGTTTTTTAAAAAAATATAAAAGGGTTTATTTTAATTTCATATAGTAAAATAAGTGTCTAAAAAAACAGGGGTTTGGGGCCCCCGCCCCCATAAAAGAAAACAAAAAAAAAATTTGAATCTTTTATTTCTACACTTTTGTGTCGGAACTTTTGGCATTCGAAACTTTGACTGTCGAAACAGTCACTATCACCCGTTATGATTTATTCTAAACCTTCCAGCCATCAACTTTCAGTATTGCTAGTCCCCCCGAGTGGGACGGGAATGCCCAGACGTCGCCCCCGAGCCTGCGGGCCTGGAAAACCAAGCTACTTCTCACTGATAATGCCCAACAAGGCCGAAGCATGTCTGGGGATGCGTGTGGTCTCCTATAGAAGGGATGTGACCTAGTAGTTTGAGCTGGACTGCTTCTTTTGGGGTGGGACCAAGCCTGACTTGCATATAGTCTTTGCCCTTCTGTAATGGGTTGGCAGGCTGAAAAACGGTCTGGGTGGTTGCTCAGAGCAGTTCCCATGGTTATGATTTATTCTAAACCTTCCAACCATCAACTTTTGGTTTTGCTATAATCCCCACAAGTGGGATAGGTATGCCCATACGTGGGTCCCAAGCCTGCTGGCCTAGAGACCCAAGCTGCTTCTCATTGAAGATGCCCAACAGGGGTGAAACATGTCTGGGAATGCTTGGGGTCGTTTGCAGAAGGGATGTGACTTAGCAGTTCAGACTGGACTGCCCCTTTTGGGGTGCGACCAAGCCTGATTTGCTTTGATCTTTCCTTTCTGTAATGACTTGGCAGGCTGAAAAATGGTCGGGAGGGTTTCTCAGAGCTGTGCCTGTGCTTATGATTTATTCTAAACCTTCCAGCCATCAACTTTCAGTTTTTCTAGTCCCTCCAACTGGGACGGGAATTCCCAGACGTCTGTCCCAAGCCTGCAGGGCCCGGAGAACCAAGCTACTTCTCACTGATGATGCCCAACAAGGCCGAAACATGTCTGGGGATGCGTGTTGTCTCGTACAGAAGGGATGTGACCTAGTAGTTTGGGCTGGACTGCTCCTTTTGGGGTGGGACCGAGCCTGATTTGCATATGGTCTTTCCCCTTCTGTAATGGCTTGGCAGGCTGAAAAACAGCCTGGAGGGTTGCTCAGAGTTGTATCCATGGTTATGATGTATTCTAAACCTTCCAACCATCAACTTTTGGTTTTGCTACAGTCCCCACGAGTGGGACGGGTCTTCCCAGATGTGGATCCTAAGCCTGCTGGGCCTACAGACCCAAGCTACTTCTCACTGAAGATGCCCAACAGGGGCGAAACATGTCTGGGGATGCTTGTGGTCGCATGCAGAAGGCATGTGACTTAGCAGTTCAGACTGGACTGCCCCTTTTGGGGTGCGACCAAGCTTGATTTGCTTATGTCTTTCCTTTCTGTAATGACTTGGTAGGCTGAAAAACGGTCTGGAGAGTTGCTCAAAGCTGTGCCTGTGGTTATGATTTATTCTAAACCTTCCAGGCATCAACTTTCAGTTTTGCTATAGTCCCCCCGAGTGGGATGCGAATGCCCAGATTTGGGTCCTGAGCCTGCTGGGCCTAGAGACCCAAGCTACTCCTCTGTAATGACACCCAACAAGGCCGAAGCATGTCTGGGGATGCTTGTGGTCTCGTGCAGAAGGGATGTGACCAAGCAGTTTGGCTGGACTGCTCCCTTTGGGGTGGGGCCAAGCCTGATTTGCATGTGGTCTTTCCCCTTCTGTAATAGTTTTGCAAGCTGAAAAAAACAATGGTCTGGAGGGTTGCCCAGAGTTATGCTGTGGTTATGATTTATTCAAAACCTTCCAGCCATCAACTTTTGGTTTTGCTATAGGAACGGTAAATGGCACGGCACGAAACTGCCAAATCACTAAAAGCTCTTTTTCCAAGCTCCTCCTGCACAATTCCCAAATAGAAGTTCCCTAACAATATTTGCCCCAATCAGCAGCTTTGTAAGAAGCTCGTTTTTGCAGTCAATTTGTCTATTCTTGGGCTACTTTTGACAGTGAATGTTTTTTGTCCTGCTGAGACTGCCTTTCTGCAACAACCTACCCACCCCACACCCACTCTCTCTACCCCTGTTCCCACTCTCTCCCCCTTAACCCACCCCACTCTCTCTGCCTCATCCAACCCACCCGACCTCCTTTACATGTGCTGGTTAGGTTTTATTTGGGCTATTTTGGGCTACTTTTGACAAGTCCTCCCAAGGCTGCTTTTCTTCTTGTTTTTTGCCCCAACCAACTACCATCACCCACCCACCCCTACCTTCTCTAGCCCCACCCACCCATACCCACCGTAGCCCCACCCTCTCACCCTACCCACTCCCTCTCTACCCCCAGCCAGCCAGTCCATACTCTCTCTGCCCCAACCCATCCAAAACTCACTCTCTCTCTCCCAACCAACCACCGTAACCCTACCCTGTCTACCACCAGCCACCCACCCTATCCTGACTCTATCTGCCCTCACACACCCTACACCCATTCTCTCTACCACCACCCACCCTACCCATTCTACCCCACTCTCTCTACCAACATTCCCCCATCATATGCACACTCTCTCTACCCCAACCCATCCACCTTACCCCTGCTTTCACTACTCACACCCACCCTGCTCCGACTCTCTCTATCCCTACCCATCCTCCCTGCACTCTCTTGACTGCTACCCAACAACCCTACCCCCACTCTAACCCCACCTACCCACTCTACCACATTCTCTCTACCCACCCACCCTCTCTAACCCCATTCACTCTACCCCAACCACCCTACCCCTATTCGCTCTACCCTCACTTATCCTACCTCCACTCTCGCTGCCTGCACCCACTCACCCCACCTCCACTCTCTCTACCCTAACCCACCCACCCTACTCCCACTATCAATCCCCACCAGCCCCACAGCTCGTTATCTTCAGAACTACTTCGATGCTTTCTTCTCCTTTTGCTGTCGCTTTTAAGCAATCTTCTCTAGTGCACAGCACGACCCGAAAATGAGAACTAAATGAACAGGCACATCATTGTCACAGAAGTTGTTCCTTTCGGGTTCCCGGCCATGCTATGCTGAAGCTATTACACAAAACTAACGGTGGTGATATGGTGCCACCAATGAGGCATAACTAATGGTGCAGCTAAAGAACCAACTTTGCGCCAAAACTAAGCACCACTTAACGGATGAAAGACGTCACACTATACCACGAATACTAGCAGAAGCAGTGCAGGCAGAGCAAATGGAAGCACAGGTGACATATTTGCAATTAGGCTGAGTAGGCCAATGCCTAAGGTGGCAGGTTGCAGAGGAGTGGCACATTTCTATATGTATTACACATTGCAGAGCATTTATGTGATTACTGAAACTGTTTTGGGGAGGTCGGACTTTGGGAAGCAAATGCAGATGTACAATACACCAACTTCAATTTGTGACACTGATACTCGTGTGAATAAACTTGTGGCGTCAAACTGTGGTAAACTCCCAAATAAATAAATGTTGGCATGGGGTTAATGGCTGCAGGTTAATTGGTGTCTGCACAACAGAAGAAAAAAGGCAGGGAGCACTGGGAGCTGAAACCGTACATGACATCGTAAATACAGTTATTTCACTTTCAGAGTCGCAGGGCAATTGTAAAAGATGAAAGGCCCTGACAGCGGGCATAATCGCCAGGCTTAATCGCCAGGCTTGTTTTACTGTAACTGAATGCATGCTCAATGACAACCCAGAGTTGTAGGTTCTCCGTGATTTCTCTGCAGTTGGCTACCGATGACCACCACAGATCTTTTTGATTTCTGCACTTTTGGGTTTTTTTGTGAGAAGCACACTGTTCTTGCCTGCCTCACAGTCACACCCCCGGAGCTGCGTCTATAAAAAAAAAAAGCATAAGCACCTGTTGGAGTTGGGTGGCGATAGGTAAAGAACAACACCCCAAATCACAGAAACGATGTGTCTTGTCTGTGGTGAACTCATTAGCGCCTGCCACCTAAATGGCGTAACCTATTCTCAACGCTGTCCACAGTTTCATTGTTTCCGTTAATCCCAGTCTCTCACTGCACAGTGTATGACTCCCCCTCCCCCCGTCACGCAATCAAGTAACAGGATTTCACCCCCACACATCACCGTCATTATAATACGTGGCTACTCCTCAAGCACCCGGCCGTGCGTAGGCCTGACGTCAGGTCAGGTTCAACTCACCCCAGCCATGAATCTGCTGCAGGAGCGCCTAATCATCTAGTAAGCAAAACAGCCCTTACATATCTACTAAGCAAAGACATCTCTGCGATAGTCTGTGAAAAATGGCAGGTCCAAGTCCGGACTGGTGGCGTATTGTAAACTCACTGGATTAGGCAAGTCACTACATGTTCCTTCTGCAGTCAGTTGACTCAGTTCAGAACCGAAGTGTTCAGGTGGCATGGGTTTGGCGTCCATGACTGTTTGCCTCATTGTGCCTGTGCACGACATTCTTTTTTAAGGAACTGTTTTTCTGTCAAAGACTGTACACGTGCCGCATTAAGTATGTGGTGTAATGGTTCTGTTATCTGATTTTGTAGATGAGTTTCATTTCGACCAGGGTATATCCAAAGAATTTCTTCTTGGTAAATGCACGTTTCTTGCCGATTTCAATGCATAGATTGGTCTCTGAGTGCACGAGCCGTGGACTAGTATATGTGATTAATTGCCTGTGAGTCTCTAGACTTTTGTGGCATGAGCAGTAGAGGCAATATAGCAAACCGTGCTGGAGTGGAGAGCAGGTACTTTAGTTGTTGGCCAAGTTGCGGTGTGCATTATAGTTGAACCTTTATACAGTATTTTTATATTATAAATGGGAAAGAGTACACACTCCCGCTATGTTATAAGAATATTACAAGTCACAGAGGAGTTTGGTGGCCAAAAAGAGGAATATGCCTAAATGCAGAGTTGTTTTGTAAAAAATGCAGAGTTGTTTTGTAAAGACAATGAAGATTCCCCCTGCTAATAGCGCAGGGAGCTCTTGATTCTATTAAAGACAAGGAGGCGAGCATTAAGCTTCACCTTCTTTTATTTTCCACTCTCCAGCAGTTTCAACAAATATAACTTTGTAAACTTTTATTTTAAAAATGTAACTTTTTTTTTCCCAAGTAAAACTTCAAGTCCCATCAGTCCTGTAGTCCCATAGTCTCTGGCCATGTGACCTAGTCCTTCCTGTTCTTCTGTCCTTCCTCTTCTTAGACTGCTCAAACTGCAATCCTTTTTTAACTGCGTAACCAACTGGTCAACTTGCGCTGAAACTTCCTGCTTTGTGCTGGGTCGCTCTCTCACATTCGAACTTGCGAGCTTGCTCCAGACCCCCTGATCTGCTTAGGGCTTTCAGCCGTTCTTTTGCTCATCCCCTAATTCCAGGAAGAAACAAAACGTATACGTTAGGGCGGGGAATACACACCCTGTTCTGGAAGGAATAGTCATGTTAATTATCAACAATGCATCATATCGATTACATCCTCATTGCATCAACTTGTGTATTCGGGACGGGAATTTAATGCTCGCCTCCTTGTCTTTAATAGAATCAAGAGCTCCCTGTGCTATTAGCAGGGGGAATCTTCATTCTATGTCAAGACGGAGGCGAGCATTAAGCTTGTTCAAAGCTTCGTACCACCGTCTCTGCTATTGAAGTTATTGGTCTAAAATAGAACGTCCTGAACGTTGCATCGCTAGCCCAATCTGCTGCTTTCATAATGGCTTGCAACACTGCGCCTTGCCCTAGTGCTTTCGAGGCCATTGCCCCTCTGACTGAATGCGCCGCCCCAAATTTGGACATGTCAATGCCTGCCAGGTTCATGATATCTCTAACGCATCTCGCTATGGTGGCTGTTGCTACTCCTCTATGAGGTTTCCTGCGCGCTATTAGCAGTTGGGTTATCCCTGCCGGCCTCATTTCTGCTGTTCTGTTCTCGTATTCTTTAATACATGTCGCAACGCACCATTTAGGGTGGTCTGGCATATATGGGTAAGTGATCGTAGAAGAATCTGTTTTCGTCCTTCTGGCTAAGTTGAATGTCACTCCCTCTGGTCCATAAGTCTTTCGATTTATCTCCAATGCTTTCACGTCTGCTACTCTCCTGCATGACAACATGCACAGGAGCATAGCTAGCTTTCCGGACAACTGACCCAGCGACAGATACCTGTTGTTGAGCCAAGCTGCCAGCAACTTCAGCACTATCGATACGTCCCATAGAGTGTCGTATTTAGGTTGTGGGGGTTTCCTAAACCTAATCCCTTTCAATAGCCTTATCACTGCTGGGTTCTCGCCTACTGGAATCCCTTCCAACGGCAGATGTCCTGCCGAGATTGTGGACCTATATACTCCTATAGTCCTGTAAGCTTTACTGTCTTGTAGCAGTTCCGCAAAAAAAAATATTATATCGACTAGAGGGGCAGAAATGGGATGAATATTTCTCCTTCTGCACCATGTTGACCACCTATTCCAACCTGCGTTGTAGCTCCTTCTGGTATAGGGTGCCCAAGACTCCGCGATGAGGCTCGCAGCCTGCGCTGAAATTCCCGGGAGATTCCAGCATCTCCTGCTATCCTGCACGCCATCAATGATAGTGTCCCCTTCACTCTCAGAGGGTGATATGACCCAGCTGGGTCTGTAAGAAGGCTCACTCCTTGATGCAATAGTCTTGGATAGTCTATCAACAGCTCCATGAGCGTCGGAAACCATACTTGCGATTTCCAGATCGGAGCCACTACTATGAGGTTCGCTGCTTCCCTGCGCACCTTCGCTGGTACCCTGCTCATCATTATAAATGGCGGGAACGCGTAGAGCACCTGGTCTCTCCAATCCTGCAGGAAAGCATCCGCCCCTGCTGCTGCTGAGTCTAATCTCCAGCTGAAAAACCTCTCTTTCTGTGCGTTCTGTCATGAACCATCTGTTAAGAAAGGAAGAAGGCAATGAATATGGCAAGGGAAATGTGCACGGAATCGCACAGTGAACAACTTTGAATCTAACAACGTGCATACAATACCCAAGACTCGTGTATACTAAAACCCAGGAGTGCAAATAGAGTGAAACAATAATACCAATATATGAAAAGGGATGTGGGGTAAGCACTTAGAACCTCCTTATGAATGAAAGGAAAGTCGGCAAACTCCTTACCCACTATGCTATTACAGAAACTGACAGCGCTAAGCCCACGTAGAGGGCAAGCAAGGACAGGATCTGTGAGCTGACACTCTGGATGATACTGAATAAGGAACTTAGAAACAGTACTCACGAGAACCGGAAAGACCACTTGAATGTCAGTAAACCCACAAACCCAGTTGATCAAACAGGGACCCAGAAGGCTATAACAGCAATGGGTGGAGGATAACTAAATACATAAGACCCAAGTCAAGGAGCAAGTAGGAATTGTGATTATAGAATAGTGAGGAAAACAAAAGGCATTCACACAGGGACTAGTTACAACAGCACCCCACACCTAATAATCAATGGGAAATAAATGCAGAAGTGCAATGGAAAACATGGAATGGATCCCAATAGAAAGTAAGGATCAGGAGCAGGGAAAATGATATCACAAAAGGAAACCTTTCCCACCCATCCAAGGAGAAAAGGCAGGAAGCTAAATCTAAAAAGGGAAAGACTAATGCATCAAGTTTTTCAGTAGCAAAGGACAGCATCAAAGAAACAGAGAACACAGGCAAATTGGGCTGCATCAAAGGGTAAAGCACAGAGAAAGGCTGCCTGCAGACAGAGGAAGACAGAAATGGAAATCCAGAAAGCAGAAATCAATTAACCACATGAATCCGAAATCCAGGGCAGAGGAACAAGAAACAGGAACTAGGAACTAGGCACAAAAGCTAGGAACAAGGGAGCAGTCACAACAAGAACACTGCAACAATGACCAGTGCTGGACTGAAGCAAACTGAGGCTTTTAAAGCTGCTTAACGAGCACACCCCTCAGGTGTGCCGCCTGCTGCACCTGCAGCCACAGGTGTTGCCTATCCTCCACCCATCCTTGTCCTGCAAGGGAGGAGGTGAAGCAGTGAGCCAGGCATTCTAGGAAGCATAGTCATTTGACTAAAGTAGCATGCTGGCTGCCAAAAACCTGGAATGGATCCGGAAGGGAAGTAACTTGGAAAATAAGGTTTTACGCTCCCAATTCATCACAACACTGTAGCATAAGGTTCGGAGGAAATGTCCAGTAGGGCATGAGCCCCAAAACATGCCCCCAGGTGGCGGGAGCGAAGGGAGCGAGCTGTGACAGTATACCCCCTCCCACGGCCGACTCCAGGCGATCGTTACCCGCACAAAACATCTTCCTTCCATGACAGGAGCGCTTTGTCTTCGGAGGTGGCACTGACGGAAACGATGACCCGCGGGCAAAAGCAGTAGGACTGGAATGAATAGAATCAGGCCGCAGTCTAGAAGAGCCATAGGCAGGTTTTCGGTGAGGAAGAGACTCATGGGTCGAAGAAAGGCATGAAGGACTTGCAGGACCCGAAGCAGTGTTGGAAGGTCCAGGAAGCTCAGACACTGGGAGCGAACACGCATACATCATTGAGGAGGGAGGCAGGCTGGTGCAACATGCTTTAGACAATGGTAGATGCTCTGGTAGCCTCCCTGCCGAGAGCGGACACACAGGAGGTGAGAAAATAGCAGGTTTCAGGAAATGTTCATGTTCAGAAAAAGAAGGTGGCGGCCGAGGTAGAGGTTCGGATCTTCTCCCGTTATCCATCTGGGTAAAGGCCTGTGGTTGAGGGTGACCAAGGTTCGACTGCATCTGTTCCACGCCTTGGGGGCCTGGAAGTCCAATGGGTTGTACGAGGCTGGCACTCCTGGTGTCAGTCATGTAGCCACCTTGTTGCACGTGGGATACAACCGCAGGGACGTTTGGCATACCGATAGGAGTGATAGACGCAGTACTTGGTACATCAGGCACACTCGCAGCAGGAGCAATAACAGGCACATCTTCAACTGCAGCAGTCATACCCTTCCTTTGGCTACTTGCACCAGACTGGTGCTGCAGCTGGGGGGCCGTGCCCGTCCCCTCCCTCAGGCTCATGTGGGATCCGGCAACAAGAAAGCTGTCAAGCGGCTGATCCAAACTGGCCCCCAAATGCGAACCGCCCAGCCCGCTATCCTGGTCGGCTACTTGTTCGGTGACTGGGCCATGGCGGATGGTATCCATCTCCCTCTCGTAAAACTCCAGGCAAGTCCAACGGCCTCGCATGTAAGGCCCTTCCGAGTCGTGATCCAGCTTGATGTTTCTGAAGAGAGAGCTGGCAGAAGTCTCAGAATCAGATGTTGCATATTCGGGAGGCGCTAATGCTACAGTCAAGCAGTTGGGAGAATCAACTTGTGTAAAAGGCAGGCATTCTGGTGATCCCCCTGAAGCATAAGAAGGGCAGGCTGGACGTTCATCCGTAATAAATGGTTGGGATTCAGGAGGTAACTCTGAAGTAGAAGAATATCAACATGATCAGACAGAGTAGACAGGTGCACCTCCGATATTGGCAGCGAGGCTGAGCAGGATACAGGTCTCTCATGGACTGAAGCCAAACTAGCAGTAGGCTCTGGGACTGAAGACATGCACTCAGAATGTGCTATCGGAGGCTCCATGGCTGAAGGATAATCCGTTGGATGAGTCACTGTAGCCGAAAACAGGCATGCCAGAGGAAATTCTGAGGCTGAGGGCATGCAAGCTGGAGCCGTCTCGTTAGCTGAAGACAAACTTGTCAAGGTCTTTGGCTCTGACCACGTACATGGTGAAGGCTCTTGAGTGACTGGCAGACATAGCAATTGTTCATTGATTGAAGACACGTGTGTCAACGATGACTGCAGAGCCGTGGACTGGATAATCAAAGAGTCAATGGTTGTAGGAGGACAGACTGAAGTCCCAGAAGTCGACAGATACATTTGTGGCTCAGGAATGGAAAGCATCTTTAGGGCGGTTGGCTCCTTGGCACCAGTAACCAAAGACTGAGCTGTACCCATGCCGTCCCTCTCCTTAGTGGATGACACAGAGTCTCTTCCTTTGTAGAAGTCAAAATCAACCAGAGGAATCACCATAGTAAAGTCTCTGTTAATCAGGATTTCGTCAAATGTCCATTCCTCTGTCTTAGCTTCTGAAAGTGGCATATTAACAATCAACAGTTCAGGAATCGCCTGCCGGGTCTTTGGTTCAGTATACTGTGGAATGAGTCCATCAAAACAAGAATTCTGTACTGTCTTTGACTGTTCGTTGTGACAAACATTGGCAGAAGGAGGAGCGAACACAGAGGTAGCATCGTTTTCCACATCAGCTTGAATGTCTACTTCAGTCTCAGCAGCTAGATCAAGGACAGAACCTAAGCCTACAGTAGTGACTGATTCTGTGTATGCCACCATTGTGGATTGTGTTTGGAAATCAGAAGCATGTATGTGTTCAAGCTCAGAATTATGACAAACTGCTACACAGGAAATCTTAGGTACAGGAGTGGCTTGTAAATCTTCAGCTAACAGCAATTCCTGACAAACGGTAGAACAATTGTCAGAACCTGTGCCCTGAATAAGTGCTGTGCTAGAAAAAAGACTTTCACTCCCAATAGATTTTACATATTGACAAGTATCATGACCTACAAAAATCTCCGCACTCAGGGACTGAACAGTATTCACTTCATCAACGGATAAAGTTTGAGGTGTATTCAGAAAAGACTGTAAGGTTTTATTCTCCTCTAGTAAAGTAATGTATTCTTGTTTTAACTCCTCAAATTCAGCTTTTAGCATGCCCCGCCTTAACTGTACATCCCTATCAGTAGGCACAGAGGAAGGCATGGTGGCATCAGGGCTGGATCCTGCCCTAGCCATCCGGATGTGCACTGATTGTACATTGTCATTTACTGCTTGCAGGTTTTGTGATCTATACTCTCTCTTACCGCCTTGGTCTGTGTTTCCCTTAAGCAGACTATTGACATCAGACCTCTTGGCATTAGGGACTACAGTAAGTACTTGTGCAGAGGAGTAAGCTGTAGACTGAGGGCTGAAAACAGAAGATATGCAAGGAACCCCTCCATTCTTTATGTTTGAATCATGAAACTGTTCAATCTGAGATAAAGCACAACCGGAATCATGGGGTTCAACAACAGAGGTACTCGTGTGTAATAAATCTAGCAGTGTGTTGTTTTCCGCTGCTAAGGCTTGTGCGGACATAGAATCTGGATCAAAATTAAAGACAGAACTAGGACCAGGCAATGTACGATGGGCCATCCTGTGGGAAAAATACTTTGCACGTAAATACCCATTCGTGACAAGGAGTTCATTTAAGTCAGGATCAGTGATTTGATTGTCACAGGTAAACGTAAGGGAAGCTTTCTGTACAAACTTGTTAGTGGCCTTGCTGCCTTTCTTTCTTAAACTGGCCATATTCAAACGGGAACAACGGCTGGTCATTCTGTTAAGAAAGGAAGAAGGCAATGAATATGGCAAGGGAAATGTGCACGGAATCGCACAGTGAACAACTTTGAATCTAACAACGTGCATACAATACCCAAGACTCGTGTATACTAAAACCCAGGAGTGCAAATAGAGTGAAACAATAATACCAATATATGAAAAGGGATGTGGGGTAAGCACTTAGAACCTCCTTATGAATGAAAGTAAAGTCGGCAAACTCCTTACCCACTATGCTATTACAGAAACTGACAGCGCTAAGCCCACGTAGAGGGCAAGCAAGGACAGGATCTGTGAGCTGACACTCTGGATGATACTGAATAAGGAACTTAGAAACAGTACTCACGAGAACCGGAAAGACCACTTGAATGTCAGTAAACCCACAAACCCAGTTGATCAAACAGCCGAGGATGGCCGAGCGGGCTTATTTAAGTCCCGAACCATACGAAAGAAGACTCCATCTAAAGAGGACATCAGGCAACATAGACAGGTGAGAAGGGGGGAAACCTGTGACAGATTGAGACGCCACCTGACCGAAGTCGATACAGACATGGAGGCGGCCATCCAGGATCTTATGTGTGGCATGCAAGAACTATCGACCGAAGTACAGAACTTGAAAGCGGAGAACGCCGCGCTGAAACAATTGGTACTTTTACGCGACTCTGCCTCAAAGGACAGCGTGCTTTTGGGCGGCATTGTTGACAAATATGTCGGCTGTGCAAAAACCCTCAGAGGATTCCTGGATTCTTGTTTGGTCCATTTTACCTTTAAACCTTATTATTTTTCCACCCCCAGGGCTAAAGTGGGCTTTATTATTTCTCACCTCTCCGGGAATGCCTTAGCCTGGGCCACACCATTAGTTAACACCGGAGATTCCCTTTTGGATGATTATGATGGATTCATTCAAGCCTTAAAGACTATGTTTGACCACCCAGAACAGGTCTTTAGTGCTCAAGAACGTTTACTCGATTTCCAGCAAGGCTCTCAGGACATGCTCACCTACGTAACTCGATTCAAGCAATTGGCTAGAGAAGTGGGTTGGCCTTCTGAAGCTTGCTTCAGCCTCTTTCGAAGAGGGATAAATGAAGATGTTAAGGATGAATTAGCCAGGGTAGCACGTCCTAGTTCTTACCAGGCACTTATGGATCTTGCTCTACAAATGATTTCCGCATCCAGGAAAGAAAGGCAGAGAAAAGGAAGACCAAGTCAACCATCCAAAAAAATCCTCTTGTGAGCCCTTCAAAATCCGAAGATTCTCCTGTTCCTACAAATGAAACCGAACCCATGCAGCTAGGGGCCTTCCGTGGACCCGTATCCCCCCAAGAAAGGCTGAGAAGGATCCATACTGGCTTATGCATGTACTGTGCCTCGGACAAGCATTTAGTCAGAGAATGTCCCTTAGCCCCTCCACGGCGTTCGGGAAACGTCAGCTCCCGATCCTAGATGGAGCTCAGTTTCGGGAGAGAGATGCAGGCTCCACATTTATACCATCCTTGAACTCACCTGGACAAAACTCCCTGGTAGTTTTACAGGCTTTTCTATCGTCATCTAAGAAGGAATCCTACCCCATTCTGGCACTAGTGGACTGTGGGGTCATGGGAATATTCATAGATCAGGAATGGGTCCTTAAACATCATATTCCTTACGAATCCCGGAACGTCCAGCAACCTGTAGAAGCAATTGATGGAAGACCTCTTTCTTCTGGACCCATAACCCTTCAGACTAAGGAAATTGAGCTTGCTATAAACCATCACCGAAAAAGGATTAAAGTTTGAAATCATAAAATCTGCCCATTACCCAATGGTTTTGGTAATGCCCTGGCTACAAAAACACAACCCATACATCAATTGGACAGCTGGTTCCCTGTTCCTAGGTTCCGAATTTTGCATGCCCCATTGTCTGCTCCAGGATCCTTCACCGACAACATCAGAAGAACATTCAACAACTCAGCAAGATCCTCTTATGGTCTCCAACATCATCCAGGTTCCTAAAACCTACCAGGAATACGACAATGTGTTCTCTTCTGCTATTGTCCAAGCCCTACCACCCATAGGCCTAAGAACTGTGCTATTGAAACGGAACCTTCAGCCGTGATTCCCTTTGGAAGGGTGTTCATCCTGTCTGAACCAGAAAAAAAGGCCCTTCGTGAATACCTAGATACTAACCTAAAAAACAGCACCATACGCCCACCCAAGTCTCCGGCTGGAGCTTCATTACTTTTTGTTCCTAAAAAAGACACCAAGGAACTCAGACCTTGTCTTGATTATCGAGGTCTTAATCAGTGCATCCTTAAGGATCGTTATCCATTACCCTTGATCTCGGATATCCTGGAAGCCGTAAGAGGAGCCGTAATATTCACCAAATTGGATTTTAAGGGTGCTTATCACTTGATTCGTATTAGAGAAGGTGACGAATGGAAGACAGCCTTCAGAACACCCTTTGGTCATTATGAATACTTGGTCATGCCCTTTGGACTCTCTAATGCTCCGGCAATCTTCCAACGCTTCATGGACTGGGTGTTTTCGGATATGCTATTTCTTTTCGTCATCGTCTACTTGGACGATATTTTGATATTCTCTAAGGATCCTCTCAAGCATGAAGAACATGTTAAATCAGTGTTACAACGGCTATGTGAACACAAGCTTCTAGCAAAACCCGAGAAATGCCTTTTTCATGTTTCCACTGTTCACTATCTAGGATTTGTCCTTAGCCCAGATGGCATAGGCATGGATCAATCCAAGGTTAAAGCCATACTATCCTGGCCAACTCCGACCACCGTAAAACAGATCCAATCTTTCCTGGGCTTGGCCAATTTCTATTGGAAGTTTATACCATCCTTCTCCAATATTGTTCAACCGATCATCTCCTTGTTGAAGAAAGATACTCCCTATCATTGGACCCCAGCCCAGGAGAAGGCCTTCCAACGCCTAAAAACAGAATTTACACAAGCCCCCATCCCATCCTGGTTCAACCTGATATAAATCAACCATTCCTAGTGGAAACAGATGCCTCTAACTATGCCATCGGAGCAGTTCTGAAAGAAGAACTAGATGACGGGCTGGAACATCCTATTGCCTATCTTTCACGGACATTGACCTCCAGTGAAACTCATTACTCAGTCTTAGAAAAGGAACTTCTGGCCATCCGTCAAGCCTTCACCAAGTGGCGTCATTTACTTCTAGGAGCTAAACATCCTGTCCAGGTTCGGACGGACTATCGAAATCTCCAAGTGTTACAGGCCCTGGAATGCAGGAACAGCCGTCAGGCCCATTGGGCGTTCTTCTTTGCTCAATACCAGTTCCAAATTCACCATGTTCCGTGAACACAAAACGTAATTGCTGTCGCCTTGTCTCGGCGCCCTGACTATGAACCTCCTGATGACCGAACATTTCCCAAGATGTTTCCCCACACAATAATTGTAGCCCAGGCGACCAGCCTCCTAGATGAAGTCTGCAGTCAGACTCAATCCTCGGAACTCTGGAAAGGTATCTCGGACAAGAACCAGTGGAAACTGAAGACCAAAGATGGACACTTGTTCAAAACAATGCCTTGGTCATCCCAACACAAAAACTACAGCAAAGGATAATAAATCTCTGTCACAATACTCTTTACTCCGGGCATCGTGGTATTACCAATACTCTCCGATTAATACAAAGGCAATTTTGGTGGCCTGGAGTGAAAGCTGATGTATAAAGGTATATCCAGGCATGCTCTGTCTGTAATCAAAACAAACATGACAACAAGAGACCAGCGGGTCTATTGCAGCAACCTCCACTTCCAACAAGGCCTTGGGAATTCATAGCAACAGACTTCATTGCGGAATTACCACCTTCCAGGGGATACACAACCATCATGGTCACCATTGATTTGTTCATCCATGTGGCCCATTTTACACCTCTGTTTAAACTACCATCCTCATCAGAACTTGCTGGAATTTTCCTGGAACACATATTCCGACTGCATGGACTTCCTTCCAAGATCATATCAGACAGAGGGCCCCAATACATTTCTCAGTTCTGGAAACATCTTTGCCAAATACTAGGAATCCAACGCGCCCTTTCCTCAGGATATCATCCCCAAACCAATGGAGCCACAGAGCGCGGAAACCAAACCTTGGAACAATACCTCCGTTGCTTCGCTACCAAGGTCCAGGACGATAGGTCCCTCTTAATACCAGTGGCAGAATTCGCCTATAATAATTCGGACCACTCTGCTATTAAGACCAGTCCTTTTTTCTGTAGCCAAGGATTCCACCCTTCGGTTCTACCCTCCATCCTTCCTCATCCTACACCAGTTCCAACAGTCGATTCCTGGATTGAAATGCTCATTAATGTTCAAAGAGAAGCCAAAGAACAATTAGAAAAGGCCAGGACCCAGACCAAACTGTATGCGGACTCCAAACGAAGACCAAGCTCCTCCTATACAATAGGGGATAAGGTTTGGCTGTCCTCGAAACTGCTACCACGGCATTTGCGACCAAATAAATTGGCTCCTCTATATTATGGGCCATTGCTTATAAAGGAAATCATCAACCCAGTGGCCTACCGACTCAAGCTTCCAGACTCCTGGAAGAAAATCCATCCAGTTTTCACACGTCCTTAATAAAGCCATATGTTCAGACCTCTCGAACTAACCTTCGGCCCAAACCAGTACTCATCAATGATCAACTGGAGTATGAGGTCTCCAGGATTTGCGTTTCTAGATATAGACATGGCAAACTCCAGTACCTGGTGGAGTGGAAAGTATATCCCCCCAGTGAAGGCACTTGGGAACCTATCTCAAATCTAAATACCCCGAGGCTACTCAGAAGGTTCCATCTCATACACCCGGGCAAACCCGGTGGAACGAGTTTCCGGAGGAGGCATGCAGTCATGAACCATCGAACTCACCCCTTCTGGGCCTCCTGGTCCCTAACACGTCGGTCCTTACACTCCATAATACTACCAACATGGCGGAAAGCTCAGAACACTGCTCGGCAGTCTTCACGTTCTATGCACGTCCTCTATAAAGAAGCCACACCCCCGCGGCCCCGCGCGTCTCAACGCTGCTACTTGCTGTGATCGCACGTGTGCTCCGAACCTTCTCTAGTGCTACTTGCTATCCCCTGGCCCCTGGATTCCCTTCTCCCGACTTCTTCCCTCTTTCCTACTTCCCGGAATCCCTGTGCTGCCTCTGCATGCCCCCAACACCTTCTTGAATACTCCTGGAGTTTCCCGTGATCCTGGACATCGAAGCTGAACGTAATCTGGAAGCTGAGGATGGCCGAGCGAGCTTATTTAAGTCCTGAACCGTACAAAAGAAGACTCCACCTAAAGAGGACCTCAGGCAACATAGACAGGTGAGAAGGGTGAGAAGGGGGGAAACCTGTGACACGTTCAGTCTGGACGCAAACAGATCTATGTGAATTGGTCCCCACAGTTCTTCCAGCCGTCGGAATATGCCCCGCTCTAGCATCCAATCGCTGGAGTCCGAGAGGTATCTGGAGTTCCAGTCCGCTATCACATTCAACGATCCTGGAAGGTATTCGACTATTACTGAAATACCCGATTCCAGACAGGTGTGCCAAAAGTCTTTGGCTATCTCCGCCAGCAATTTGGATCTCGTCCCACCTAAATGATTTATGTATTTGACTGCTGAAATGTTGTCCATTTTCAGCAGAATACAGGAATTCACTTTCCCTTTGGTAAAAGCCTTGATCGCAAAAGATCCGGCTAACAGTTCCAGACAGTTGATGTGCAGCCGGAGTTCTTCTGCGCTCCACCTCCCTCCTGTCTGGAGGTCTCCACATCGGGCTCCCCAGCCTGCTCGGCTGGCATCCGACTCTATTACCAAGTCTGGACGGTTGCCGAAAATGGCTCTCCCGTTCCAAGCTTCCATGTTCGCCAACCACCACTGCAGTTCCGTCCTGGACTCCTGATCGATGTGAACTAAGTTGTGGTAATGCAGGCCCTGTTGTAAGTGTAGTATTTTTAGCCTTTGCAGAGCTCGATAATGCAGCAGACCTGGAAAGATTGCATGTATCGAGGCTGCCAATAAGCCTACCACTCTTGCTATGGTGCGGAGGGATATAAATGTCTTGCTGAGGCATGTTCTCAATTCTCTTTTTATGTCCCTGATCTTCCTGCTTGGAAGCTCTAGAGTTGCCGTCCTGGTATCTAAAATGAACCCTAGGAATTCTAATCTCCTGGCTGGTTTAATCTCCGATTTCTCTTGGTTCACTAGGAATCCCAGAGACGTCAGGAGCTTCACCACCCAGTTGGCTTGATAATGGAGCGTTACTTTGCAGCTAGCCATCAGTAGGATATTGTCTAGATATATAATCATACGAATCCCCTTCTCCCTGATCGCTGCTGCTACTGGCTTCATGATCTTCGTGAAAGCCCACAGCGCTGATGCTAGCCCAAAAGGCATTGGTCTGGAGGAGCAGGAGCTCCTTTCACCCACTGCAGGAGCAGTAGGCAACTGGACCGTTGCCCATGTGCCCTGCCAGATGTAAGGTAGGCTCCTTGCCGCCCCCAGCTGCACTCCTGAACCCAGCAGAGCGAAATATTTTTTACCCAATATTACGGCGATATAATTAATTATATCTGCGCCGTTCCTCCGATCTGCCCAGCTGCCCCTCCTGCATCAGGATCTACTGCTGACCCGCACTGGAGTGCATCAGTCTCCATTGTAAGCCACGAGGCTCACCACCTTGAAAGATGGCCGTCCGCCATCCACATAGCCTTCCATCCGGGCCCCCAGCACTGCGCGCGCTGTGATTGGCTCCACACTCGTATCTATAGCCAACCACAAGCTGGCAGGCTGGAAGCCGGCCCACAGGCGAAGGCACACGCTCAAAGGCACGGTGCCTGTCTCTCGCCTGTGAGCTCATCCTGTGCCGAAGTCTGGAGGAGCAGAAGCTCCTTCCACCCACTGCAGGAGCAGTAGGCAACTGGACGTTGCCCATGTGCTCTGCCAGATGTAAAGTAGGCCCCTTGCCGCCCCCAGCTGCACTCCTGAACCCAGCAGAGCGAAATATTTTTTACCCAATATTACGGTGATATAATTAATTATATCCGCGCCGTTCCTGCGATCTGCCCAGCTGCCCCTCCTGCATCAGGATCTACTGCTGACCCGCACTGGAGTGCATCAGCCTCCATTGTAAGCCACGAGGCTCACCACCTACATAGATGGCCGTCCGCCATCCACATAGCCTTCCATCCGGGCCCCCAGCACTGCACGCGCTGTGATTGGCTCCACACTCGTATCTATAGCCAACCACAAGCCGGCAGGCTGGAAGCCGGCCCTCACGCGAAGGTACACGCTCAAAGGCACGGTGCCTGTCTCTCGCCTGTCTATGCCGGCGAGCCCAGGGCTGGGACCCCTAGCCCTCCGGTCTGGCCCTCACTCCACAGGGTAAGCACGCCGCTCTTCCTCTACAACCCTCTCCAAGAAAGTACTCTCGATGGACTGGCATGCGCCCCTACTACCACGGACCTATTTTCAAGTAGCAACTAACTTCATCACCCTTGAGGTCCCCGCTGTAACACTGTTTAGTATCTAGCATGAATATATGCCGCCTCACCTTGCACACACGTAACCTTGCACTACCCAGACCTACCACCGTTATCATTATGCACTGAGCTAGGATCCCGCTCTGCATTAGTAAAAGCATCCAGCTCTCCCTCACCCCATTTCAGCAACCTCGAACTCTGCATAAATGCAACTGCCTCACTGCAGATCAAATGAAACTGTTGTTGCATAACTGTAATCACCTGGTTCAGATGCTGCTCATCTAGCAGGGCTACCTTGCTGCTGCCTCATTAGCTATTCTCGATTTTTAGCCTATGCCTACCTCCTGTTGTATAACTAGAACTGCCCTTTTTGCACCTTAGCAGTAATTTCGAATTTAGCCTGTGCCTACCTCCTGTTGTATTATTAGAACTGCCCTTTTTGCACCTTAGCAGTAATTTCGAATTTAGCCTGTGCCTACCTGCTGTTGTATCACTAGAACTGCCCTTTTTGCATCTTAGCAGTAATTTCGAATTTAGCCTGTGCCTACCTGCTGTTGTATCACTAGAACTGCCCTTTTTGCACCTTAGCAGTAATTACAAATTTATCCGGTGCCTACCTGCTGTTGTATCAGTAGAACTGCCCTTTTTGCACCTTAGCAGTAATTTCGAATTTAGCCTGTGCCTACCTGCTGTTGTATCACTAGATCTGCCCTTTTTGCACATTAGCAGTAATTTCGAATTTAGCCTGTGCCTACCTGCTGCTGTATTATTGAAACTGCCCTTCTTGCACTATAACAGCAATTTCAATCTGTTACCAGGGATGTACTCTAATTGAAGTTGCCCTCCTCCGCACCACACTAGCTAGCTCAAACCTACTATGTTCCTTTGGCTCATGCTCACCATGTTCCCTTTTTGCATCATAAACAACAACACTCCATGTAGCAACAACAGCTACATACCATACAACAATGGTCTAGCTAAACTACGCTGTCCTAGACACCACCCCATCCCCTGCCCCACACCGTTCCTCCCCTCCCTTTCACCTTTCACACACACCACTCACCATCAACTCACTGCTAAAAGTAAGGCCACACTAGCCAATATCCTACCTAACAGCACCAACTTAACTAAAGTTGACCACATTGCCTCCAACCCTCACCTTACCAACCCATTAGCTCACTGCCCCACATTCAACCCCACCCTCCAGGACCGCAATAACAGACTCGGCGCTAGACTCCCTACCACATCTAGTAAGTTGCCTACCACACCTGGGACCAAGGCCACAACCACTAAGGACAGCGCTAAGGCCACCAACGCGACTTCTCTAAAAGGTGCACTACTCAATGTTAGATCTCTAGTAGCCCACCCCACCGGAATTGCCGACATTATCCTCTCAGGAGACCTCGACTTCCTTGCTACTACAGAAACTTGGTTACATGAAGCAGTAGGACTTTACCTCACTCTTGCCATCCCCGACAACTACTCTAGCCTCAGAGCAGATAGACCTAATGCTCGCGGAGGAGGTGTAGCTATCATTTTCAAATCCTCACTCGACCTCAGACTAATTACCTCCCCCCGCTAAAGTCCTGCGAGCACCTCACCATCAAAGTACAAACCACCCCTAAGAGTACCATTACTTTGCAACTAATATATAGGCCCCCAGGCCCCACAGGCTCCTTCGAGGAAGACATTACCACTCTTATAGCAGAGAATTCCAGGCCCCACTCCCAAAATATTATTCTAGGAAATTTTAACCTATGATTTAATGACCCTAACGACTCTCCAGCTGCCTCCCTGGCTAACGCATTATCCGAGCACGACTTCACCCAAGTCGTTACACTACCTACCTACCAGAAAGGTAGAACCATTGACTGGGTCGCAGCCCACAACTGCAATATCACCTGCAAAGCCCCACAACCTCTTGTATGGACTGAGCACTCCCTCATATTATTCAACATCAACCAAAATAATCCTAACCCCAAGCAGCGCCCCTATTCACCAGCCTGCCTGACTAGAAACAAGAGCAACATCACTGCAGAGACCCTCACACCTCTGATCCTCCCCCTTCTAAACACACTCCCAGCCGCCGCCGACCTTAACCTTCTAGTCAACACCTACAATGATGCCCTAACCAGCGCCATTGATGCCGTTGCACCCCTAAAGGAATGCAAAGGCAAACCCATAGCTCACTTGAACCCTTGGTACACACCGGAATGCAAAATTCTAAGAAAAAAGAAAGCAAAGATGGAAACCCTATGGAAAACCAACCCCTCTGCAGAAAATAAATCCAATCTCAAAACCATTTCCTCCTTCTATAAGAAAGAGATAATCGGCACTAAAAAAGAAGCCTACAATACTAGAATAAATAATGCCCAACCTTCTGCTAAAGAACTCTTCACCATCCTGAAGGAATTAGAAAACCCGAACCCTCCAACCGATACCTGCGTGAAGGACAAGCCATGGTGCACCAGCATCCAAAATGCCCTGGCCAACAAAATTACTGGTCTCCAAAACAAAATTGATGCCAAAAGATTACAACTTTCAAATAGCAACGCCCTCATACCTAGCACACCCACCCCGACCAGCAACACCACTGGCTTCACATTCAAACCGGTCACTATACCCGAAATCCAAAAAATCATAGCATCCCTTAAACCTTCTAATTGTAAAGGGGACAGCAGCCCCGCCCAGATTATCAAAGATGCTGCATGAGACCTAGCCCCCTTCATCTCCAAACTAGTAAACCTATCTTTCTCAACCAATTCTGTACACAACAACCTGAAACAGTTATGGGTTCTCCCCCTCCTAAAAAAACAATCTCTCGACCCGGCCATTCCCACCAACTACAGGCCTATCACCACAGTCCCCTTCCTGCTAAAAATCCTCGACAGAGTTGCCTATCTGCAAATCCAATATTACTTGGAGACTAATCATCTGTTAGGCCTGCGTCAATCTGGCTTTCGTCCTCAACACGGAACAGAAACTGCCCTTGTTGACCTCAAAAGTCAGATTGATGACATCAAGGACAAAAACAAAGCAGCTATCCTACTGTCAAATCCTGAGGGCCACGTGGATTAGTATACCTCTGTCCCCAAGCACCAGTCAGAGAGGGGCAAAGTACTCGCTGACCGGTTATTGGAGCCACAGGTGGGGGAAAACAGGAAACTCCAGGTCCCGGGTGGCTGCAAAGAAAATACCAGGTTAGCTAATGGCTACACGGTATTCACAACAAGCATAAACAAATAATAAGAAAGACCTACCCTGGAGGTGAATGATGAGTGACTTGAACCTAAGTGAGTTTTCCCCCAAGGGTCAGATGAGTAGTGCAGAGGGGATAACGGGACCATGGGATCTGAAGGGAGAGGAGAGGGTTTGATTGTAGGTGCACAGTTTTTGACAAAGTTCCAAGAGTTCAAACAAAAGTTAGCTGAAGGTTTATCAAGCGCCAAATCCAAAGGTCAATCCATAAACAATCCAAGAAAGCAGTTCAAGGTTCAGATAATCTAGTTATACAGGTCAGAAGAAATCCAAGCACCAAAATTTGAGGGCAATCCAGAAGAAAAACGAAGTCCAAAATCCAAGAAATTCGATAAGCATGAAGTTCAAAACACAGGAAATCGCTAAACGCCGAGAGACCAGCTGAGAAGCAATGTGTGCAAAGGCCAAGCCCCTTTTATTGCAGTCTTCCTGATTCGTTGGCCAATCAGGGGCGATTTCCTGGTCACATGATCTTTCACTTGGTCACATGATCCATTTTCCTGGTCACGTGATCTTTCACTTGGTCACATGATCCAGTGGTTCATTTGGTGCCTGTTTCCTGAAAGCCATGTCACATGACCCCCCTTCTTCGTGACGATCCGCGTCGAGCGGAGGACCGCAGTATGGAGTGGTGATCTCCTCTGCGCTTGCAGTCTCCAAGGCAATCCCCACTGCAGGCGTGGAAATCGACGCCAGGGATGCCTCAGAGTGTAGCGTCGCACTAACGATCGAGCAGAGGTGATCGCGGGAGGGGTCCATGTTTCTCTCCGCCGCCTGCATATCACCCGGTCGTGATTGGGTGAGTCTGAAAGCATGACAGAGCCCCCCCTCAAAGGCACACGTCCTCGTGGGCTATGGGGGTTGTTCTTATGAAACCGGGCAACTAGGAGTGGGGCATGTACTTGATCAGCAGGTTCCAAGGATCTTTCTTCCGGGCCGTAATCCAACCAGTCCACTAGATAATAAAGACGGCCCTTCGTGAGACGGGATCCAAGAATATCATTGACCTCGTACTCTTCAGAAGTACCTTTCATTACAGGGGAAGGGGGTAGGATGATACGAGTGGGGAGAGGACATGGTTTGAGAAGGGAAGTGTGGAACACAGGGTGTATTTTCCAAGTGGTTGGCAGGGAAACCTTGTAGGCTACTGGATTGATGACTTTGGTAATACAATACGGCCCCACGAAGCGAGGAAGCAGTTTACGACAACCGGGTACAGGTAGGTGTCTGGTGGAAAGCCATACCCGATCCCCAACTGCATAAGTGGGGGCTGTAGTTCGTTTCTTATCAGCAGCCCGACACATAGAAGCCTGTGCTTCCTGAAGATGTAGTGTGACCTGGCCATGGATGTCTTTAAGATGCTGTACACATGAGGAAACAGAAGGAGAGAGTAGGAGAGGTACATCTGGAATAGGAAGTATGCGAGGATGCTGCCCATACAAGGAATAAAAAGGTGAATAGCCTGTGGATGAGTGGGGTGCATTATTGTAAGCAAATTCAGCTACATGCAGTAGTTTGTGCCAGGATTGTTGATGTTGTAAGGAGAGACAACGGAGATATTGCTCCATGGTTTGGTTGACACGTTCGGTCTGCCCGTCAGTTTCGGGATGGTAGGAGGACGAGAAACGTGTGTCAATACCTAGTTGTCTCGTAAGGGACTGCCAAAATCGGGAAGTAAACTGGGAGCCCCTATCAGAAATGACAATAGCAGGTAACCCAAAAAAACAAAAGACATGGCGGAAGAAGAGGTCAGCCAGGGCAGGTGCTGTAGGTATACCGGTGCAGGGAATGAATCGGGCCATCTTCGTGAAGGAATCAATCACTACCCAAATAGTATCAAACCCACTAACTTTAGGTAAGTCAGTGACGAAATTCATCGTAATTGTATGCCAGGGTTTAACTGGGAGAGGCAATGGTTGTAAAAGGCCTAGAGGACGACCTTTTCTGTTTTTGCATTGGGCACAAACCGAACAGGAAGACACATAAGCCATTGTATCTCTGTTCATGGAAGGCCACCAACACCAACGTTGGAGCAAGGCCAGTGTGCGCTTCTGGCCGGGATGACCATTTATGGGAGCATCATGAGGCCATTCTAATGCGATGGAGCGAGTATCTGGTGTTGGTAAGTATAATCTGCCCTGTATATATGGTAGGCCTTCATACAATTCTATCTCCCACTCCCGTAGTTGTTCTGGATGTAACTTGACCCATTGTCGAACTAAGGTTAGTAAGTCTTTAGGCGTACAGAGACAGATGATGTGTTTGCTGTCCAGAAGTGTCTCCGGAAAGACAGGCAAAGAAACGCCCCCAGGAATGCGGGAGAGAGCGTCCGCTTTGCCGTGGGCTATGCCCGGTCGGTGCTTAATGACAAAGTCATATGCTGCAAAGAATAAATGCCAGCGGACTTGGCGGCTATTAGTGCACTTGAATGTGGCCAAATCCTGAAGATTGCGATGGTCAGTATAAACCGTGACCTGATGTTTTGCCCCAAGTAAATGGTGTCGCCAGACTTGGAAGGCATCTTTAATGGATAGAAGTTCTTTCTCTGTGACTGTGTAATGGATTTCAGCCTGTGTGAATTTTCGAGAATGAAAGGCAACCAGATGTGGGAGACCTGTGGAGGGGCATGATTGAGACAAGACAGCTCCCAGAGCATAGGAAGAGGCATCGGCTTCAAGAATAAAGGGGAGATCCGGATTGGGATGCTGTAAAATAGGGGCTGTGGTGAAAGCCGTTTTGAGAGCTGAAAAAGCATCTTGTTGAGAAGAGGACCAAACAAACGGGGTACGGGGGCTAGTGAGTTGAGTTAATGGGGAAGCCAAGGCTGAAAACCCTGCAATGAATCGCCTGTAGAAGTTGGCGAAGCCAAGGAATGACTGAACTTCTTTGACAGTTTGGGGAGTGGGCCAATCTGCGACTGCACGGATCTTGGTTGAATTCATAGCCAAACCGCCAGACGTGATGTGAAAACCTAGGAAGTCTACTTCCTTGGCGTGAAATAGGCATTTTTCTGGTTTAGCGTAAAGGGAGTGTGTGCGCAGCCGATTCAGGACTTCTTGTACATGAGTGACATGATCTTGGTGTGATTGAGAAAATACCAAAATATCATCCAGATATACCACCACGTAGTTATCTATGATGTCGTGGAATATTTCATTCATAAACCTCTGGAAGGTTGCGGGTGCGTTACATAGCCCAAAGGGCATAACGGTATATTCGAAGAGGCTGTATTTGGTACAAAAAGCTGTTTTCCATTCATCCCCTTTTCGGATGCGAATGAGATTATACGCTCCTCGCAGATCGAGCTTGGTAAAAATAGTGGCATGTGTGAGACGATCTAGCAGTGGAGTGATAAGGGGTATGGGGTATCTATTCTTGATCGTGATGTTGTTCAAACGGCGATAATCAATGCAGGGGCGAAGATCGCCTTCCCTCTTGGGTACAAAGAAAATAGGACTTGCTGCAGGAGACTGTGAGGGTCTGATGTGGCCTAAACATAAAGAATGTTGTATGTACTCTTTAAGAATCAGGTCTTCAGATGCTGAAAGGGAGTATATGCGTCCGTGGGGCACAGGGACCCCTGGTTCCAGATCTATCGGACAATCAAAGGGACGATGAGGGGGTAAGTGTTCAGATAATTTTTTATCAAACTCTACCAAGAAGTCATGATATTGTGAGGGTATATGAGCCGAAACCAGACCTACCACATGCCTAGGAGGGTCAACCTCCATATGTGATTCTTGTAAAGACAAATGAGCTAATGCCCCGAGCGTTTGTGCTGGCGTCGTTGCCTGCTCTGGGGATAACAAACAATGTTCCTGACAGTACAAGGATTCGAAAGAAATGGAGCCCAAGGACCAGTTAATGAGGGGATTATGTATGCGTAACCAGGGGATACCAAGGATAATACCGTATTGAGGGGTAGTTATCAAGTCAAAACTAAGGGTTTCCTGGTGTGTGTCCTGCAGTATGAGAGTTATGGGTGCCGTCTGTTGCCTGATAGGGCCCGAAATCAACGGAGAACCATCAACCGCTTGTACAGGTTCTGGATGCTTTTTATTTTGTAAAGGGAGATTTAGGGACGCGGCCAAAGCACTGTCAACGATGACCAAGTGTACCTGGTGTTTAACGTTGTCAGAGGAAAACAAAAGTGCCGGAAGAAACAAAGACCGGGTTGAATCCGACAATGAAGGGGGTATGTACGATTGTACTGGTAGGCTCGTCCGCGCCCCCTTATCTAAGGACGAGCCTTCAGAAAACCCGTTGTCTTTTGTTTGGGTCTTCGGGGACATTCCTTGACAAAATGACCTAACACTCCGCAGTAAAAACAAGCATTAGCCTGTCTGCATCGTTCTGTCTCTAAGGGTGATATGGGACTGCGTATTCCCCCTATTTGCATGGGTTCGCTAGTTTGTTCTGTAGAGTTCGAGCGTAGGGAAAATACAGGATTCGTTCTCTTTGTTTCAGTGTTTCTTTCATGGAACCGGGCATCAACTTGTAAGACCAAGTCAACCAATTCAGGGTATTGAGTAGGTAAGGTAGGTATAACGGACAGGGCGTCCTTCAAACGTTCGCTGAGACCTTTGTAGAACACAACTGCCTTTTTATTTCTTCTGGCCAGGCAGTTTCGACAGACAGTTGGTTGAAGCGTGTTATGTATTCTATTAATGTGTTTTTTCCTTGGGTCAAATCTAGGAATTCGAGGTCCCGTGTTTGCGCTTTATATCGTGTGTCAAAAACCTTAGTCATCTCTGCCACCAGTCTATCAAAATCATACAAAACGGGACTATTATTCTCCAACAGGGGATTCGCCCACGTAGCGGCAATGCCGCTTAAATGAGACAAAGTGAAGGCTTCCTTAGTAGTCGAATTAGGGAAGGCCTGTGGCCGACATAAAAAATGTAGCTTACACTGATTTAGGAAAGTGCGAAATTTACGTGGGTCACCCTGGAATTTCTCGGGGGCCGCCAAAGGAAATGGGGTGGGGACGTAGACTGGGGCTAGTGCCACTGCCCCTACAGGTGCAGCATGTTCGGGTGCATCTCCAAACTCCTCATCTGGTGGTAAGGCGTGTCTTTCACTTTGTATGGCATCTAACCGCTGATGAATAGCGGTGTTAGCGGCTGTCATGTCAGCCCTTAAGACAGTGATTGCTTGTACAAGCGCAGCCACCGGATCCCCGGCGGAGGTATCCATAATCCAGTGGTAAAAGGCTTCTCAGTCTGTCAAATCCTGAGGGCCACGTGGATTAGTATACCTCCGTCCCCAAGCACCAGTCAAAGAGGGGCAAAGTACTTGCTGACCGGTTATTGGAGCCACAGGTGGGGGAAAACAGGAAACTCCAGGTCCCGGGTGGCTGCAAAGAAAATACCAGGTTAGCTAATGGCTACACGGTATTCACAACAAGCATAAACAAATAATAAGAAAGACCTACCCTGGAGGTGAATGATGAGTGACTTGAACCTAAGTGAGTTTTCCCCCAAGGGTCAGATGAGTAGTGCAGAGGGGATAACGGGACCACAGGATCTGAAGGGAGAGGAGAGGGTTTGATTGTAGGTGCACAGTTTTTGACAAAGTTCCAAGAGTTCAAACAAAAGTTAGCTGAAGGTTTATCAAGCGCCAAATCCAAAGGTCAATCCATAAACAATCCAAGAAAGCAGTTCAAGGTTCAGATAATCCAGTTATACAGGTCAGAAGAAATCCAAGCGCCAAAATTTGAGGGCAATCCAGAAGAAAAACGAAGTCCAAAATCCAAGAAATTCGATAAGCATGAAGTTCAAAACAAAGGAAATCGCTAAACGCCGAGAGATCAGCTGAGAAGCAATGTGTGCAAAGGCCAAGCCCCTTTTATTGCAGTCTTCCTGATTCGTTGGCCAATCGGGGACGATTTCCTGGTCACATGATCTTTCACTTGGTCACATGATCCATTTTCCTGGTCACGTGATCTTTCACTTGGTCACATGATCCAGTGGTTCATTTGGTGCCTGTTTCCTGAAAGCCATGTCACATGACCCCTTCTTCGTGACGATCCGCGTCGAGCGGAGGACCGCAGTATGGAGTGGTGATCTCCTCCGCGCTTGCAGTCTCCAAGGCAATCCCCACTGCAGGTGTGGAAATCGACGCCAGGGATGCCTCAGAGTGTAGCGTCCCACTAACGATCGAGCAGAGGTGATCGCGGGAGGGGTCCATGTTTCTCTCCGCCGCCTGCATATCACCCGGTCGTGATTGGGTGAGTCTGAAAGCATGACACCTACTCCTCCTAGACCTCTCAGCAGCCTTTGACCTGTTTGACCACAAAATACTCTGCAACCACCTCTCCTCTGCTGCCCACTTCTCACCCTCTGCTGTCACGTGGTTACAATCCTTCCTAGCCAACAGAACCATGAGGGTTTTCTCATCTGTGGCTGCAGCAGACCCCATCCCCATCACATGCGGTGTCCCACAAGGGTCCTGCATCTCCCCTACCCTCTATAACATCTTTACAAAGCCTCTCTTTGACAAACTGGACCACCTGGGTGTCACCTACACCAACTACGCAGATGACACCCAGATACTCCTCACCATCACTGGCAACTACAACACTGACGCCACCAGGATTAGCGAAATCTTCGCCATCATTCAGGCATGGATGGCCACACACAGCCTCTGCCTGAATGATGAGAAGACCGAGCTCCTCCTGGTCGGGTCCCCCAATAACCTACAGAAACTCAGCCCCGATTACTCCTACTTCATCATAGATGGCAACATCATTCCAGTTGTGAATAATGTGAAAACCCTAGGCTTCTACCTTGACGCCAATACCAACCTTTCCAAACAAGTTAATATGACCGCCTCAGCTACCGCCTACACGGGAAAATTAATCAGGGCTTGTAGACCCTTTCTATCCACAAACAGCTGCCTCATTCTGGCGAGGGCCCTCATACAGTCGAAGCTTGACTATTGCAACAGCCTCTACCTTGGTGCCAACCAAGCTATAATCAAGAAACTTCAGATCCTCCAGAATAATGCGCTGAGAGGAGCATTAAATGTTCCCAGGAGAGAGCACATCTCCCACATAAGAATATCTTGCAAATGGTTATCTATCCAACAAAAAATCGACCTGAAAACCCTCTGCCTCACTTATAAAGCCTTAAACCACCTAGCCCCCCAGTACCTCACCAACAAACTCTCCTTTAAGCCAAACACAAGAATCACCAGATCATCCAACACTCTCTGCCTCACCGTGCCTAGATTCTCCGCCAAAAGAGTGGAGGGCTCGAGCTTTACTGTCCTCGCCCCTCAACTCTGGAACACCCTGCCACTAAGTATTAAACTGACCAAATCCTTCCAATCGTTCAGAAGACTAGTCATTAGTTGGCTTCTGGAGAAGGCATTCCTCAGATAGACTAAGATCAGTACCAACTGTATATATTGTACATACACTGAAATGTTTCCTACTTCCTGCCTGTACATACTATATATGGCATATTAACGCCACAATTGTATAACTGCTTATATACTGTAACTATGTAACCTGTCCTTAAGCGCCCATTTACCCCTGGGTCTGGAGCGCTATGCTAAATAAAACAAACAAACAAACAAACATTGTGGCAAACTGCCATAATTGCCCGTCCCAGGCGAATGCCAGGAAGGGGCGAAACTCTTTGTGTTCTGGTATCGTCAGGTAAGCATCTTTCAAATCTATCCTCACTAGCCAGTCGTCTTGCCTGAGTGTATCCCTGAGCTGATGGGTCCCTTCCATCTTGAAATGGTTGTAGAGTACCCATCTGTTCATGTCCTTTAGATATATTACAGGTCTTACTCTGTCCTTCCGATGGACTAAGAACATGCTGCTCACGAATTTCGGGAATGTCTCGCATTGCTCTATCGCTCGCTTCTCTGTCAGCTTTTGCAGTTCTGCATATAATAGCTCCTTTTCTGTCTGTGTCGCGGCTAGAGGACGGGGTGTTTTGCTTTGGATAGGGGTCCCTATGAACTCTATGTGCATGCCTTTCACTGTCTGAAGTACCCAGGCGTCGTTGGAAAGCGATCGCCAGTTTTCCCAAAACCTCTCTGTTCTCCCCCCAACCGGTGGGTATACGCAAACTCTCACCTGTGGGGAAGTTGTGTCCTCTTCCCTGTCCTCTGCCTCTCCTCCCTCTCGGGAAGCGACCTCTCAGTGGGAAGAATGAGTCTGGTTGTCTGTTCTCCCAGTAGTTGTTTCGATTTCCCTGAGGCCTTCTGAACGCCTGAGAGCGACCGGTCTTTCGGCCTCTGAACCGACCGGTCCCACCAAAAACTCTCTCGGGAAAGATCTTCTTCATAGACGCTTGCGCCTTTTCTAGGGAGGTGTATGTTCCCACGAACCTCCCCATTTCCTTGCCAAATATGGCGCTGAACAAGAGTCCTTGCGCTGCCTCGCCTGCTTCATAGGACGAGAGATCTCCTAGTTTCTTGTCAATCTTAAGCAGGAGGCCTCTTCTGCGCGCCGATGAAATTGCGCAATTCGCGTTGCCTAAAAGGCATATGGCCCTCTGCGCCCAGTTTGCTAGGACTCCTGGGTCCACCTCCTCACCAGTGTCCTTAGCCCGTTCCGCTAGGTCCATAATTTTTGCTAGCGGACCGGCTATGTCTAGGATCTTTTCCTGACAGCTTTTCCAGGAACGGTCTATCCCTTTCCTGGGATCTCTGTTCGATTTTGGCGACGAAGGAGAGCATCTTCGGGTCGAGTTCCGGGGTTTCCGCCACCTTGCCCGGTAGGTCGGGTCTCGGACACTCCGCTCTCATCCTCTGTCTTACTTCCTTCTCTATTGCTTTACGCAGACTTTGCGTCATGTATTTCGTAACCCTTGTGAGGGTACCCATTCCGATGATCTGGGATTTCTTATCTCCTCAGGCTGGAACATATCAGAGGTTTCATCCTCTTCTAGGTTGTTCAGCTTTCTGAGCTTCTTCTTTGGAGGGGGTTGGCATTCCTCGTCTTCTTCATTATCTGCTTCCTCCTGTGAGGAGCTCAGGGATTCTTGCGTTTCCTCTTCGGGAAACCTTCCTCTATGTTGCCCATATTGTCGTCCCCTGGGTAGGGGGTCTCGAGGCTCGGCACCTGCGATTTCTTCATGACCGCTTCCCTTAGTTTGCTGAAAGCGTCATGAGCCTCTGGAGCCTTTGTACCTGCCCCTTCAATTTGGCCCGGGGGGTCAGAAGAGTCTTTGCTCTTCCGGGCCTTGTTACACCCCTTTGGGCCCTTTGATGAGCCCCTAGTGGACATGCTTTCTTAAGTGTTCCTGGCTCAAGAATTGCTCGATGGTTTGGAGTCTCTCCTGGAGGGGTCTAATTCCCTGTGCCACTGCCTCTGTCAGTGAATCCCCCAGAACTTCTTTAAAGCTATATACTAGGTCCTCATGTGAGACTGCCTCCTGTTCCTCCTCACTCCACTCGTAGTGAGACATATTAGTGCTGTCAGGTGCCTTAAATACCTTAGGAAGGTGTAGTGGCACGTCCACTGATCCACTCTGTGAGGCTGCACCTTATCTGCACCTAGTATCTGTCGTGCAGTCATTTCCTGGGACTCTTGCACTGTCCCTCGTGTAGATTTGCACTTAAAAGTGTTTGTCAAGTTTAAATCTCATGATTATGGAGAAACTGGAGCTCCGTAGCAAAGCGATGAATGTTTTCGCTTCTAAATCTCTCCCCACACGGAGCTTTCCGTGCTAGGCCCCGCCTGCACGAGGGTGGGGGCTCCTCTGCCACGAGCGTAATGCTCTAATTCACTTTGAGGGATTCCCTCTGCACGCTCGTCGTGCGCGGTTGTTGTCTCCGCCCCCCAAGGGTGGGGGCTAGAGCTCATAGATTGGATTGCGCGCGAAGGCTTTCCCGTTCGCGCTGCAGCTGACACGCGAGTGGGAGGAAAACGCAGGGTTTTCCCACTCGCGCTTGGCCCTGCCTCCCCAAGGGTGGGGGCTCACTCGCTCCATGCGCGAGGACAGTGCTGTGGAGCTCCCGAAGTATTGAGAGAGGAATCTGCAGGCCCCTGAGGTGCCGATAGTGCAGCACAGGGCTGCAGGAAAACCTCACTTTCCAATCTCTAATTTCCCCACAGAAAAATAACGCTGGGCCGCGCCTGCACTTCTACGGTATACCAGAAATGTATAGATACAAATGGTCACGTAAATCACTCCAACCAAAACACAATGTCACGGAGCATATGAAAAGGTTACTTATCTCTTGGAGAGCAGGAAAAGAAGAGGAAGGAGAGAAGAATGGGAAGGACTAGGTCACATGGCCAGAGACTATGGGACTACAGGACTGATGGGACTTGAAGTCTTACTTGAAAGAAAAAAAAAAGTAAAATTTTTAAAATAAAAGTTTACAAAGTTATATTTGTTGAAAATGCTGGAGAGTGGAAAATAAAAGAAGATGAAGCTTAATGCTCGCCTCCGTCTTGACATAGAATGAACTCCGGGATGACGTAGATTGTACAGTAGAGGATATTATAGGGCGCGGATGGCAAGGAACCTCTTAAAATTCTATTGTTAATAACGTTTGATTCAAGTATTGGATTTGGCCAAAATCACGAAAGTTATTAGGGACTTGCGGCCCTTCCCAGACTGCAAAGTTTCGTAAAGACTTGTTAACTAATAAAAAGGTTATTGAGAACAACAAAAAAATGGTTTCCAAAGTTGCTGCCTATTAACTATTCATTTTCCCATAAACAAACAAGTTACATTTTTGCCAAATTGTACAGCCCAAACTGCTAGACAGATTTGGACCAGGTCCGAAACAACTTGGGCATGAAGCAATGACTCGTGATCAATGTGTGGTTTGGGGTTATTCTGTACAGTAGTTGTTTAAATATTTCATGGAGAAAGATGGGCCCCTTTCTGGAAAATAGATAGCCATATCTCCGGGACTTAAACCCACACAGGACGTTTGTAGGAATGAGACAGCCGCCTTCCTCTTTTTCTCTCGCTGTGAGAAATAGCTGAGATTATGGGAAAATGAAACATAGGTAAAAAGCCGTTTGCAGGTCAAAAAACATTCAAGTGCCATCAGACTAAAGGTGTGGGGTGGAGGGGGGGTTGGCTAGAGGGCACCAAGTAAATTGGGAAGTTGGAGGGTGTCTAGGGACTGAGTTTGCAACACCAAGCTTTCTGTAGCCTCGGCTATAGCCGCCATCTGAAAGCAAACTGTGTCACAGAAACAGCGTTTGTGGTGCGGGAAAGGGAGAGGGCAGGGGAGGTGAGGAGACCATCGGGTTGGGGGTATCTGGCAAAGATGAGGGGGGAACTTGGTGAGGGCCAGGAAAGCAGCTAAGAAGGATTACAGATAGCTGAGGGTATATGTAGTTCCGTACCTATGCTTATAGGGTCAAAAACAATGGTGGACTGGGGACCAAAAGAGGTCCTGGAAATAATATTCCAAGAGGCACCATATTACACATTTTCAGCAAGCCCAACCTTTTTTCCTATGAGAAAATCTGGAAATAAAGCAGATTACTTCACAAAATAGGCCTAGGGTACAGAGGCCTACCAGGAACTCCCCAGAGTTCCCTATAGACTAGTCCGCCCCGGGTGAAAAATCATGGCCAGCGACTCGAAAGCCTCCAGGTCTCCCATCCATGCAGTAAAAAAGGACAGACCTGCTTAGCTTCAAAGTGAGGAAAATTCCAGCCTCCTTAAACCATGTGTCTAATAAATGAGCATAACTTACAAGACCACATGATTTGAGGGGGCTGGCCCTTTCCTTGCTTTGGAGCTAAGCAGAGTCAGTTCCTGGTTACTGCATGGATGGTCAGCTGAATGAGCATCTCCATGGTCAGTCCTTGAATGTTTTGCTCTCAGAGACAGTTTTTTTGCCTTTTGCTGAATTGCATTCTGGTATTTGTAGTCTCCCAGTGAAGATGGGGGAATAATGCCACAAATGTACACTTTTTGCCTGACATAGTTCTATAATGATTTATATAATTAAGTGACGCTATGGTATGTGTACTTTTCAAGATACCTTTATAAATCAGAGTATTGTTGAAACCTGGCATTGGTGCGAGAAGGTGAAATATTGAGACGGCAAGTAAGTCATAACTATTTGCCCACAATGTGTTAATAGAGTCTGCAATCCTGGACACTGGTGCAAATATTTCCACCTGATTGTGGCTGCTTTTCAGGGCACAAGTAAAGGACACATGTGGGTGGACAGCATAATTTTTTTTCAGAGGGCGGATTCAACACCTTGGTTTTTTTTAGGTTGGCAAGCTTGCTCAAGTATTTGGCTACCAGGATTTTACTCAGGTTGTCATGTTCCCAGTGCAGACGCTTACCCACAAGACCACAAGCACTCGTTTTGTATTGGGATTTTGATTTGCAGGGAATATTTCATGACAGCTTGCTGGGTTTAAAAGGTGAGCATCTTTAATCTTTGCCAGCATATTAATTGGAACATATCCTCTTCATTTTTCTGGTGTTGATGGCTTTTCCAGTGCTTTTTTGTCTTGCGCACTTTCTTCTATGCAAAAGATCTAATGAACTACATTGGTATATTTCACGTTAAGATATATGTTCACTTACTATGCGTAAATTCATGGCTGCCAGCTTTTGATTTTCGCTATGGGGGCAATAGCACCTGGGCATATGTTATTCTTGAAGCCAATCCTTTTTTACCTTTTCAGTGCTGCTTAAATGCAGTTAGTTGGGGTTGTGTGATCTATGACAACAGTCACCAACAGACAGGCCATAAAACAAGGGGCTTGTAGCACGTTGCTTAACCAAAGTGTGCAATCCCCTGCAAATAATGTAATCTCACTGCGCAATGCCTAAAAACATTGTGAGTTCTCAAAGCTTTGAATCTTTTATACATAATAAAGAAAAATATATATTTTTACAGCTACAGTGGATTTCCCATCCATGCAGTAGCTGGGACTGATGCTGCTTAGCTTCAAAGTGAGGAGCCCCCTCAGGCCATATTGCCTAATAAATTAGCACAAATTACAAGTCCCATTAGAGCAACATGGCCTGAGGGAACCAGATCCGTTTTAGCTTTGAAGCTAAGCAGGGTTGGTCCTGGCTACTACGTGGATGGGATACAGTACACAGTCCCAAATGCTGTGTTTTCATAGTTTTAAATATATCATAACACATGGCATCAACATTATTTTTTTTTTAAACTGTGCTATTCTCAGTCCTTGAAAATGTTGCACTCAGAGAACATTTGTATTGCCTTTTGCTGAATTGCATTCTGGTATTTGTAGTCTCCCAGTCAAGATTGGGGGAATAATACCACAAGTGTACACTTTCTGCCTAACATAGTTCTATAAAGATGCATACATTATAAAGATGCATACATTTGAGTAAGACTATTGTATGTATACTTTTCAAGTTATCCTTATAAAGCAGAATATTGTTGAAAGCCAGACATGTGGGTGAGGAGGGGAAATGATGAGAGGGCATCTTAGTCATGAGAATTTGCACACAATGTGGGAAGAGAGTTTGCAATCCTGGACTCTGGTGCAGGTATTTTCCCCTGATTGTAGCTGCTTTTCAGGGCACAAGTAAAGGACACATGTGGGTGGAAAGCCTAACTTCTTTTCAGAGGGCAGATGCAACTCCTTGGGATTTCTTTGTTTGGCAAGCTTGCTCAAGTATTTGGCTAACAGGATTTTACTCAGGTTGTCATGTTCTCAGTGCAGACGCTTTCTCTCAAGACCACAAGCACTCGTTTTGTATTGGGATTTTGTTTTTCAGGGAATATTTCATGACAGATTGCTGGGTTTAAAAGGTGAGGACGTGTGGCGCCGCCTCGGTCGTCATGGCAACGTTTAAACACGAAGCTTGGGTGTGCGGTTGCATTTGCAGCCCGCCGCGCGAGCAGAATGGTTCAACGAATACGGCCTAGAGGTAAGGGCTTTACCTGCACGGGTATGGAAACACACACAGCTGCATCATGAAGCTCAACACACTGATTGCATACTGTTTCTCCCGCAGAGATATCTACCCCGTATACTTGAAATTGAAGAAACACAAGACACATACTCTCGCCAGTCATAGCTAAGGTAATTACGAAACATGACGCGGGTTACTGAAGTTTGTAAAAGGTGTGATACACAATGCAAATATGGGTTTGAGTATTGTAATTAGGGTACTCTGTCTTTTTCTGTTTTTTCCTGACCTGTTCATCGACATACAACTATGCATCATTTGTGACACGCTCAAATGGGGGTATGTAAATACTTACAATTTATTACATGATTGAAACGTTTGTTTGAACTACTTTTTTTTTTTTTTAAAACGCAGCCCTGACGAAGGTGCTTTGCACCGTATTGCATTGGCCAAAGAGCTTGTATTGTTAACTGAGGATTTGTTGATTCTCTTGGGATAATTGTGTGATTAAAACACACATCTTTTACAGCATACTTTCGAATGAGTATATTTTGAACATCTGATCATTGAAGCAAGCAAACTAGGAATAATTTAATTGAAGAATTGAAGCAAACATAATTACAAACAAATGCTTTTTTACTTGAGAACAAATGAACTGAGCTCCTTTTATGGGGCAACGAGGAGCACCAGGCTTTACAGGGTGGATCCCACTCTGTTTTTCTTTTTGAGACCTTTTATACTTTGCCAGCATATTTATTGGAACATTTCCTCTCTCAGGTTATTTTTCTGGTCATTACTTTTCTTGAAAGTCTAATGCTATTTTGTCTTGCGCACTTTCTTGTGATGGGAAGGTCAGTTGATCTACATTTTTATATTCACTTTAAGATATATTTTCACTTACTGTGTGTACATTCATGGTTGCCAGCTTTTGAAATTTCGCTATTAGAGGGCAAAGGTACCAGGGCATATGTTATTCTTGCAGCCAGTTATTTTTTTCCATTTTCCGTGCTGCTTAAATGCGGTTAGTTGGGGTTGTACGATGTATCACAACAGTTACCCAAGAGACGGCCATAAAACAAGGGGCTTGTAGCACGCTGCTAAACCAAAGTGAGAGATCCTCAGGAAATCATTTAATCTCATTGCGCATTGCCTAAAAACATTGTGAGCTCTCAAAGTCTGCAATATTTTATACATAACCATACCATGGCCAGAACAGGTCAAAATCAGTTTGTGATTGATGAACATCTTTGAGTGATGGGTTGCAAGTGTTTTAAAATATAGAGTGGCCGTGCCCAACGGTCATGGATGAAGGCCATGGGTAGTGGTCTGGTAGTGTTTTAAAATGGACAGTGGGCACGAGTGAAAAAATCTATGGATTAAAAACAACCTTGAAATTGAAGGAGAAAAGTTAAGTTGCAGGGACGTTATGGTGAGGAATACCTTGTAACAAACCATTTGAAATTCAAGGAAAAAACGTCAGTTGAAGGGACGTTAAGGTGAGAACTTCACGCAACAAAATACCTGAAATTCAGTAAAAACAACCTTAACTTCACACCCCCTGTTGCGCAGCCTATGGACATAATGATGACTTCACTGATGAAGTGCTGTACAACAAGCGTATACAGGAATAGGATATTATGGATAGAATTGGAAGTATAGAATATTAATGGTACAATTATAAGGATAAAGCAACAGGCTAGGGAGAGACACAGGAAGATCATACAATAGTTGATGAAGGCAAGACAAGCACAAAGATAGAAATATTGCAGAGAAGGAAGACCCACATGTAAAAGTTAGTGACATCTTAAAGCATAAGTGAAGAAACTAAGAGGGGGACATGTTTACTCAAAATGTGTACACTGCTGATTGACATAATCAGCATTATCATATAACTTTATTTCCGCCACAAGCCATATAGGTTTATGCAGCACATAGAAACACATACTCAGCTTAAAGATGTCATCAAAATGCATCAGACTCCAGACAGACTAAATAACCTGAGAGCCCAATTATAAGTTATGCTTAAGCAGATTCATAGCAACAACTTCTCATTTTAGATCTGGGGCAACCCACTGGAGCTTCAATGCACCATATAACGTGAGGATCTGGACTAAGAGGTGTCGCTTAATAGTCCTTTCCCCAGTGGAACAGCATAGCTCCCGTAAGCATGGGCTGCTGGGGTCCATCTTTCAAAGGGATAAGCCCTTAATTCAATCACACTATTTGTGGTAGCTTACATAATGGATCTTCTTAAGGATGAACAAAGCTAGAGGTAAACACACTGAAAGTACTTGGGAGTGACATTTGCACACATCGCTCTTCTTTATCAGCCAAATCGACTGTTTCACTAAGACATTTCACAACTATTGTAGGCTCAATTTATCTTTGCTGTATGCCAGACAGAGCCTTCTGGGGTGGTGTTTCACATTTCAACACTAGGGGGCTCCGTGTCATTCAACAGGGTCTGGATATAAATGCACTGCAGAGAGGAACAAGCAAATGTGGACCCAGGTGCTCGTACTTCTGTGTAACACTAGTAAATGCAGGGAGAGCATATACCTGATGTATTCTTATTTGATTGGGGACTGGGTTTTGAGCCTTGTGAACACACCATCAACTAGTCTGTGGTCTCATTAACACGATGACCCCTTAATCAGCTGGTCCCAGGCTCCTATTCACTTCACCCATGTTATTTAAGTGCATTCACTAACCACTACATTTCAAACCTGAGTTACGTATTAATTATTTAGTTATTGTTTCAATGTATCCCCTGCATTATTTCACAGGTTGTGTTTTTTTCTAGCCCGTTTTCTTTGGGTGTGGGAAAAATGCAGCATAGTTAAAGGGTCAAAAGGGCAGCATCAGCAGACATTTTCTTGGTGCAGTGCTACAGTAGAGGCTCTCGCATCTGCATTTTTTACAGTTAGAGGACTGTATGTCCCAAAATGCATGTGGCAAATTGCGTTGTGCTACACAGAACACACACATTCTCTACTTTTGTAGGCATTTAGAAAAGCATTCCATACTATACACAAACAAACTGAACTTCACAATTAGCTCCCATCCCCCACACCACCCCATCAGCTCCCCCACACCACCCCATCAGCTCCCCCACATTGCAAACTATTACATTTCCATTACAATTTCCATTGGGAAGGTTTGAAATTAACTGTATGGGGAAAAGGTACTGTCTGGTGTGTTCTTTCTATTTCAGCACACTTCCGATGTCCTATTTCAGGCGTCAGCATTACAGTACAGCTTCCCTTTACAAGTGTGTCAGTCATTATTGGCATTGGAAGGGTTCGATACTATATGGGGGAACAGTACTGCGAGTTGTGTTCTTTGTGAGGGCCCCCAGCTTTGGCATGCTGTATGTTTCTTTCCTTTCGCGCCAAAACCTCTGCCAGTGCTGAACATGATCTCACATGAGGCATTGCAACTGAAAACCATCTTTGAGTGCGAGAAAGATAAGGAACCCGGCCAACCTCCCTGCAATCATGGCAATAGTTGGGAAAGCCAGTGGGTGACACCATTGTGTGGGGGGAGGTGGTGGGGGTGGACCATAATGATGAGGCCAGGAAGACAGCTCTGGTTTTAGTGTGCTCTAGGGGACTAAACAACATGTTCAGCAGGTCCAGGCATGAGTCATGTCAAGAAGGACTTTCCCGGGCTCACGGAAAAGCCCAGTACCTACATACCTGCTCCCCTGAATGCAGACCATTTACAATGAACTGTGAATAGAGAAGTGATATTTGCACCTATACAAGATCACTGTGTGGCTGTTAAGGAGGATGGTTCAAAATAAGCATATGGGGCAGGCAAATATAGACTTGCAGTATATTGACAAAGAACAACTCAACCTGAAAAAGCATGACTCTGCAATTGTTTTGACTTGCGCCTGAGCAGAGAGCATCCTAGGATGGGGCTGCCACTACCCCCACTCGTTAACTAATCACCCGAGTACCCTCCAGCACCTCTTCTACATCCTACCACCCTCACTTGACTGTTTGGAACGTGTTCCAGTCTCTCTGCGCCAACAAAAAAGATTCAGATACTGCTTAGTTGCAGAATTATTTAACGGGAGAATATGCAGCCTGACACGTGTTTCAAGCAGTCCTCGCTCTTGCTCTGAGGCTGATACAAATTGATTATGTAAAATAATTCAACACAACAAAAATAAAATGAACCAAATAATGCAATGTGTGGATAAACATAAAATAAATATCATGGTGGGGACAAACATGTCCGACTTGACTGTTGCCTCTCTCATGTCACCCCTCATGGCCAGCCTTGCAACATAAACCCCTATAACAATATCACCTGTAGCAGCCTCGCCCACAACATCACAACACTATATAGTGGACAACAGCACACAAATTACACCCATTGTTCCTTGTACCCATTTCCCACAGTTGCTTCCTATGGTAGCATGGATACCTCACCCCTGCCATATGGTGCTGCCCTTTACAACTACCTATTAGGAGAAATTTTCCAGAGGATGAGCAGGTCATTGATAGCAACTACAAATATTCCACATGCAGGATTATAGCCATGTAGTTGAATCACCTAGTGTTGTTTTAATAGCATCAATAATGGCATACGAAAATCAACTTTGAAGGTTCTAACAACAAGGTATCCCTGCCTCTTAATCCGAGGACCACCATACTGACCTTTGTGAACATTGGAATTACAGTCAGCACATTAACAACAACAAAATAATCGTGAATGCTTCTCCAATTTTACATGGCAACTTTTGTGCCCTAAATAAACTGCATGCCGCACTCACTCCTTTAGTCAGGCAAGTGTTGTTTATATTCGCTTATGGCCAACTGGAAGTGACTGATGGTCCACATGTGAATGAGGTCCATTCACAATTTATTCTCCGAGTAAGTACTTCTGACAAGCCCTACGGACACCTCTCCACCATCTCTCCCATGGCAATACAACGACTCCACTGCAACCACCTTCTTCCGAATCTATCTCTCCATTCTAGAGCCCCACAGCATTCTACTAATGCTTAAGATACTACACATTCCCCTCCTTTGCCTAACTTACAACATGAAACAAAAACAACTATTTATATTTATGAACATAGAGTCTTCTTACTTAAACACAACATATTCGTTTAGTTTGTTTAGAACTTTTCGACTTCTTTTACTACTTCTCACATTACCATCCTCTCCACTCTCATTGAGTGTTCTTGGCTCTCTCACTCTTCTCTCATTCTCATTTGATGCTTCTCCACTTCTTACTTGACTGATCTCAACTTCACAACTCTCCCCTACATGATTTCACATTCTTCTGTCGTATTCCAATTCTTCTAACAGCCTTTCACTTTAACATAAACTCCAATCAACACTTCACCACTATTTCTTTTTATGCTACCCTTACATTTCTTGTCATTAAACTTCTTTTGTGTTGACAATATTTGTTCTGCAATGAAACCTTATTCCACTTTTTTGATCCCTCGTCTTTCTATCAACCACGCAGGAGAAACTGTACTATTCGGTTCTTTGCCTCTCATCAAACAAAATAGGGAAACTCCTGTAGCACTATGTGGTATCACTTGCCTACTCCATATCAATTCTCTCAATTTGTTTTCTCCGTTGTAAACAATTAGCTAAAGCTTGTTGGATGCAAACTCCTATCACCCTGTTCATTCTTTACACCATTCCATTTGTTTCCAGATGATATGTTGTAGAAAACCTCCACTTAAACCCTAACTGACCACAAAACGCCTCATTTCTCTGAACTGTGGTCCATTATCACTAAGAACAATCTCAAGATTTCCTTCTCTCCTAAATACGTTGTCCCAAAAAATTCTGTCACATTCTTAGATGTTATCGTGCCTGTGGTGGCCACTTCCAGCCACCGTTTCTATCTACTAATACTAACATAAAACTATGTACCCTGCCCAAACCTTCCTAAGGACATAAAATACCTCTTCCCAATTCCACCCATCGTCCTCTAGGAACAGGAATTGGATTAATTGGAAATGTATTTTTCACCATATTTTTGTCACAGTTAGCACAGGATGCACAGAATCTCACCATCTTTTCAACTAGAGTGTCCATCGCCGGCCACCAGTATCTTTCCCTTATTGTTCTCTTGGTTATTGTGATGCCAGGATGACCCTCATGTGCTAACTGAATGATCTGTGCCCTTAACAGCTCAGGGGGTATCACCTTACATCCCTTCATAAGCCATCCATCTTGAATAGATGACGCTTCGTTAGCCATAATGATATACCTTATACTTTTCCTCCAATGCACTTTTTTTCCAGCTGTCCTTCTCTAACCCATTGTTCCACTTTATTTAACAATCCATCCTTTCTACAGTTCTCCTCCCAATCATCTAGTTTCAGAACTTCCATTATGCTACATACTTGTTCCTCAATTTCTTCCATGCCTTCTTGTGTCATTTTAGAATTTGGTAACAGCCTTCTTAATATAAAATAAGCCACACAATTTATTTTGCCTGGTAAGTATTCCATCTTACAAATATATTCCATCAATTGTAGTCCTTGTCTAGCAATTCTAGGCATCGCCCTTGACATACCTTGTACTGTCAGAACCTCTACTAAGGGTTTATGATCCGTTCTCCTAACAAAGTCCTCTCCCCATATAATTATTGCCTAAAGCATTCTGCCCCCCAGCAACAGACCAACAATTCTCTTTCCACCACCGAATACCATGCTTCAGTATCTGTCACGGCTCTGGTTGTTAACATTATTATTTTTTCTCGGTGCCCATCTTTCTGAGAGAAAACTGCACCTAAACCTTTGCAACTAGCATTAACAGTCACTACTGATTTTCTGTCAGATGCAAATCCTCCTAACAAAGGTGCATGAACAACTAACAGAAGACATACAGGGTCATTCAGAACAGCTGGTAAATCAAGTTAGTATACAGCAACTTACAACATACAGCAGATTCCCTGTGAGGTCGCTTTTGAGAGTCAGTCAACAACAAAGCAGAGAGAGGTGGGACAGGAAGAGGAGTGATCAGAAAGTAAAGAAGGATTAATTAGTTGATTGATATATTACATTTATATAGTGTACTAATACTCAGGGTTTACTAGACACTGTACTGCTGACTGCCTAAGTAAATAAGTGTGGTTCATGTTTTTATCTAAAGATTATTAGTACCTGGTGGGGGCGGGGGGAGGTGTGGTGGCCCCACAGCCAATGAGGAGGCTCGGAATGGGGGAATTACCACATAGCAATCCTCCCCTCTCCTAGCCTCCTCACGGCTGGAGGCCATCATCTTCCCCCGCTGGGGATTCAGGTAAGTGCTCCCCTGCCCCCCTGCCCCATCTCCGTTCCTACCATCCTCCTACACAGATTTCCCTTGCCTCCACCCCCTTCTCTCCACTTACCTGCTTTTTTGCTCCTCATCGGGAGCAGACACTTCTGTCTCCATCGTCGCGCCTGCTCCCGATCTGTGGCAAGCCGCCATGGTAGTCCCTTCTCTCCTTTCCATGGTGGCCATTTTTTGAAATCTTTTTTTCCTATTTTTTGAATGGTCGTCATCGAAAGGGAGAAGGGACTATGTGTAGTATATTCTCCCTTTCCATGGTAGCCATTTTGTTTGTTTACTTTATTTGATTGTATTCAATTGCTGGCATAAAACGGGAAAACATACTTCGTTTTTCCTTCCCCAACGCTATTTTTTAATGTTCTTGCGTTTCAGAACAGAACAAAAATGCTTTGAGTACACCGTTTTTTTGGGCTGGGGTACTAACAGCAATAAGCCCCTCGCAGGGGGGGCATTACCTGTAGTTGTAACGCCCCCCTCTGCAGGGGGCTTATTGCTTAAATAGGTAATTAGCTGACTGCACAGCTAACGGCTAAGAATTTGAAAATGTTGCTGCCTGAACTGCAAAGCATCCTTTCCCCTTTGAGCTCAACTTAAAAGAAGGAGAGAGCAGAAGATGCTGACTAACAGTTCTGAGATTCCTTCCTGGTAAGCTCTTTCTAACTTTGCAAGAGAGGTAAGTTGGGCTAAGGGAAGGAGTATATCTGAACACCAAACAGGCCATTTCAAATTGTATGCTATTGTTCCTCTGAAGTGGTCATAGTTTCTCAGGCTCAAACTAAACAGACTGTCTCCTTTTCAGACCTTTGAGGTTTTGTGGAAATGGACACGGGCAAATCCCGACAAAGGGTGTTACATTAATTCCATCTGAAATTAACTGCTGCCCCAACTGCTAATTTCTTATAAGTCTCAGATAGTTAATGAACCACCCATCTCAATTTTTGCAGCTGGGAAAATCAGTTATTCTCAACAGCATGCAGGAACAAATTCATCTCTTCATCAAATATGTTTCCTGGATTGTTTTGTCTGTGGCTCAGAAGTAATGAAAGACCAACATGAGGTTAAATAGTTATTGCTTAAATGGCCTTATGGGGTTTTGATCTAAGGAAAATGGCTTCTGTCTTAGAACTTGTCAGTTAGAGATAATGAGATGTCATCTAATCATTCATGGCAGTAAGGCAGTTCTGGAGCATGATACGTTTGCACTCCACTCCCGCTATCTCAAGATAAATCTGCTTGTAATCCCAGTACTCAAGGAGGTGGTAAAATGGACCAATTAGACAATCAGGAAAAGTGGAGAAAGTGGCAAATCCTGGGGCACTCCACAGGTAATCAGCATGGAAGATGAAGAGAAGTGATCCACTTGCATTCTGTGTCCTCTCTTGCAGGAAGGAGCAACACTATCTGTGGGTGCTACTGCACATGTTGACAACGGATGCCAATGCATCAAGAAGGATGATATGGTCCACAGCGCCAATGGCTGTGGATGAGATGCCGTGAAGCAATATGCTCTAGCCAGCATGCAGTGACACTGACAGGTCAACCCCTACTCTGCTCAGGACCGGGTAAATATAATAGCATAAAACAGAAAGGTGTCCTGACAGGTAAGAAATTGCTTAAAGGGAATACGTTCCTCTACGTTTATGGCTCAAGATCACTAGTTGGTGTTCCAGGCGTATGCCACTAATCCTGGTAGTCTTAATCTAAATCCAGGATTCAGTCTTCTAAGACAGGGGGAAGAAAAACACACATTTGCACATAAGTGTAATGTTCTACCTTGCATGTAGCAAATCATTTCATCTTCTTTATTTTGCAAAAGGTTTTTTTCATGTAACAAAACGTATGGATCACAAAGTAAACAGCAATATGTAAAACCAATACATTATAAAATCATAGGAGAGAAAATAGGGTACCTCAGGGTCAAAACCTTGTATTATTATGTTAATTGAGATTGCCTATTAAATTCAAATGCCTCTCTATCTAATTAAGTATCACAATAAACATCTGCAAGCCACCAAATGTAATAATTCATGGGTTCAGGGGTCAAACAGGCAAACAAGATAAAAAAATGATGGGATCAGATGACTGTCAGAGGTTATTTTATTTATTGGCTATTTGTAAGGCGCCTATACAGCAAATGGTGTTTCAAGGTGCCACAAGACAAAAAAAGGCGGGACAAGGGAGAAAGATAACAATAACGGTCCTATTAGGCCTTGTGACATTCAGATCGTGCAAGTGCAGTAACAAGAGGTGTGAAGGAGGGGTGCAGGTCTGTATGAAATGTGACATGCTAGGGTGCATGGGGGTGTCACCACTTCCACCTTTATATCTGACATTTGCCCTACTGGGAGGACAGGAGGGCAAGGGGAATAGCATGGGGTGAAGGGAGTGAGGGTCCACATGCTAAGTGCTAGGGGTGGACTGGGCGTGCGGGGTGCTGGTTCCCTGTAGAACTCAGTGGGAACCAGGCAGCCAGTCATGGCGGCAGACCGGGGTGTTAGTGGAGAGGGAAGTAAGAAGAGAAAAGGAGGGTCTTGAGGAGTTTACCGGAACTTAAGGGGATCCAGCTGAAGCCTGAAAGGGGCAGGGAGACCATTTCAGAGAGAGGCTCCTGCAGAGGAGAGAGATCTACCCCCACTCTCTACTTGGAGAAACATCTGATCTGCAGAGAATTGGAGCTAGAGGACGGAAGGGCTCGAGCAGGGGGGTGTTTAGGGAGAGAGAGTTGGATGTAGCGGGATACATGAGGCCCACATTGAAATACATAAATAAATCCTAGGCCCCAGAAGGCCTTGTGGATGATGCAGAGGGTCTTGAACTTGATCCTAGAATCAACCGGTTGCCGGTGGAGAGATTGTAGGGCTGTAGAGATGCAGTCCCTGGGCTTGAGGAATAGGATAGGTCTTGCAGCCCTATTCTGGATTCATTGAAAGGGCTGAAGTGAGGTTAGAGGGATATTGAGGAAGAGGCTGTTGCAGTAGTCCAACCTAGAGAGCACGAGAGCTTTGGAGACATTGAGTTTCGTGGGAAGGTGAGGACAGGGAGAATGCCTCAAAGGAGGTGCAGCTGATAGTGGGCCTTCTTGGCAAGGTCCACAATGTGAGGAGAGAAGGAGAGGACTCAACAATGACACCAAGGTTCTTTGCCCCACATGAGGGTGAGGGAAGGGGACACATTTAGTGAAGCCAGCGGGTAGGAGGGAAGGGGGGAGCTGGGGTCCCCATGAGAAGGATCTCAGTCTTATTGGCATGAAGGCATAGATCATTGGCAGCACACCATGCCTGAATAGCAGTCAAACAGTCATGGATGGGAGAGAAGGAAGAGGAGGAAGTAGAGGGAAGCTTGATGGAGAGTTGTGTGTCATCTGCATTACACTGGAAGTGAGGAGGGAAGGAGTGAAGGAGGAGATCAGGTGGGCCAGAGGGGCAATTTAGATGTTGAAGAGCCACAGTGATAGGATTGAGCCTTGAGGGACACCCCAAGTGAAAATTGTGATAGGGGAGAGAAAAGGTTCAAATTGAAACTTTGAAGGTCAGTCGGAGAGGAAAGAGGTCAACCAGTCAAGTACCAGCCCTGTGATGCCAAGCGTGTCATGGGCCCGTTTAGTCAGGGTGGCACGTTTGACCATGTCAAAGGCAAACGAAAGATCCAGAAGGATAAGAAGGGATGGAGAGTTGGAATCGAGATTTGAGAGCAGGTCTTCCGGGGTGTTCAGTAGAGCAGTTTCCGTGCCTCTGGCTGCTCTGAAGCCAGACTGGTGGTCATGGAGACAACCAAAAGGTTCAGTGTGTTGGATCTGTTCAGGGGTAGACCCCGCCCCCCTCCACTGAATGTATTGCAGATACACCCTCTCAAACCAAATGTAGATGTCGGGTTGATCAATGACTCTAATACTGCAAAAATAAGGAATGTAGTACCTTTCAGAAATGTGCTTTGAAGGGTGATCTATTTTGTGGGGTCAGAATTCCCTGCACAGTAGAGAATATGTCAGGTAGTACATGTTTATGATAAATTATCCAACAATCTAGATTTGAAACTGAGCAGGGACTAACCAATAAGTAAAAATAGGTTGGTCAGGCATTTTGTAATTTGATCAGCCATTTTGAGTGGGACGAAGTCAGACAAACTCTCAGGCAAACTCTAAGATGGATGTTAGATACAAAATGGTGGGCTTTTGCAAAATCATGCTGAAATAATGAAAGAATTACCTCATGGCAGTTCATGGAGAGTTCAGTAGCCAAGGACATAATGTCTGGACTTCTCAGCTGTAATCTTGACAGTGACGGGCCGGGGGAGCCATGTAGTGATCAATGGAAGATAGTAAGAGTACAGACATCTGGTCAAACTAGGAACAATTTCTGAGTTCACAGACAGGCCACACAGCTGACACCCATATTTGGGCTTCTTTGACAGGGAGACATGATGCAGCTTGCTAAAAATATCTCAGGATTGATGTCCAATTTGTTCTCTCCTGATACCTGAAAAGATTCACTGTAAAGGTCAAATGTATCACACACAATTTTAATCAGTTACATGCGTAGGCATGACATGGGGACTTGATGAATGACAGTTCAGTCAACCAGCCCTAAAAAGGGCAAGGGCTTGTCTTTGGGTCTTTAAACCAATAAGAATAAACTGCATCATAAATAGGGAGCTGAGCTGAGCCAAATGTAAAGCATATAAAAGGAGGAAAATGTAAGGCTTAGTTGAGATCTGCTGGAGCCCTGATGTATGATGACTGCCGAGTCTTGCCCTTCTGTACTTTGGAACAATAAAGATAACTTTTTGAAATCCAGTCTGAGTGTCCTGATGTACTTCTGTTTGGTCTCCAGCATGACTTTCTTGATCCGGGGTGCCAAGGCCCACAGATGGTATTTGGACCTTATCTTCAGATCAGTTGGGAGATGACCAGCTTCTCCAGTAGTTTTCCCAGGAAGGGGGTAGTGGAGATAGGGCAATAGTTAGCAGGAGGGGTCAGGTGCACAGGGGAGTGATTGAGGGGTAGCAGAAAGGAGCCACTGACAAAATAGTGATTACATAAATCAGCCAAGGCTTGCGCAAGGGAGACAATGTTGTCCTTTATTGTTCCTTTGTAATCTAGAACTGTTGAGTAGAGCATATCCAATGTATACCTTTCATTATGTATAGGCTCTGAGATTAAATAATGGTGGCCTGAAGCTAGCACAGCTTCATAAAACAAGTATGCTAACTTATCATTGAGCAAAGTATAATGGGACTCATTACACGGTAGGCGGTAAGGGTTTAACAGCGCCAGTAATGGTGCCGACGCCGTTAAACCCACTCCGCACTATTACGAGGTTCACTCACGGGACCCGATGTGGATGTCTGGTTTTACAAAGACATCCATAGCGGGTCCCTTGAGGGAACCAGGTAACTAACAACGGGCCGGTCGTAATCGTCCCGTTGTTAGCTCCCGCACCCATTCCCATTTGAGCCCTATAGGGGCTCAAATGGGAATGGGGAAGGACCGGCCCGGGTTCCCTGAAGGAGGAATTACCGGGCCCTCCACCCTCGGAATGGCCCGGTAATTCCCCATTCAGGGAACCCGGACACGGTTTTGGAGGCAGCCATGCCCTTACGGCTACCTTCAAAGTCATAATGAGGCCCTTGGTGGAGAACGTTAAAGTGGGTAAATTTGTATCGAGAGTTCAGGGACACTTTTTGTGTCTGTTGTAGTATAAATGACCAGTCTTCATCGCTAATCGTGTCCGCTACGGCGGTTTCACATCTCAGTTTTGGGGTCCGAGGGTAGCGTGTGAGGGTGGCCATTAGGTTTTTGTAAATTCTAGTCCTAGCTTGCCCTCACCTTGCGCCTGGATGACTCTGTGTGTGTAGAAGTTGCCATTCCGGTGGTTGGGCCAGGAATGAGGGTAACAGAGACCGGAGAGTGTGTCTGAGCCTAAAGTAGAAGAAGATGTCCAGGGGAGAGTCTTCCCCTCTTTCCCGAGACTGCTGGATCATCAGTAAATGACCATCTGCGAACCAATCATTCAGTGTGATGATCTTTAGCTTGTCAGCCCATTGGAGATATGCTTCCTCGGCCATAAGTGGTAAACCTGGTATAAATTGGGCCGGTAGTATGTGGGAGAATCTGACGCTGATGTTATTTTTGTAGCCAATTTCGTAAGTGGTTTGCACCACCTTCAGGGTTTTGGGTGGTACTTTGATTTCCCCTATGATGTCAGCCCTTAGAAGATTGGGAGACATTAGGGCCCTTTTGATCTGGACGTGTGACGAATGGATTGGGTGGTGTACCTGGGCGGCCCAGTAATAACGTTGCAGGTCAGGGAGCACCAGCCCACCTTTTGCAATTGGTTGGACAAGGATCGTATGGGCACTCTCGCTGGTTTGCCCGCCCAGATCAGCTCAAGACTGAGGCTGCAGGGACGCTGGAAGAAGCCCTGTGTCAGAAGCAGTGGGATGTTGACGAATAGATATAGGAGTTTGAATAATATGACCATTTTAATGATAGACACCAGCCCCTATAGAGCGAGTGGGAAATGTTTCCATCTTGCTGTTATGTCTTTGAGTTTTTCCATCACCTTGCCATTGTTGTTGCGAAATAGCTCATCTCGGTTTCTGGAAATCATCAAGCCCAGGTATCTGACTGACTGAGGCTTCTCACTTGAACGCAAAATCGTCCCTGAATTCCACTGTACCCGTGGTCAGAGGGAACACAATTGATCTATTATGATTGATCTGCAGTCCTGAGAAGCCGCAGAATCTTAGCACCTCTCTCATCACCGGATTTAGATTTGACGCTGGGTCGCTAACCAGGAGTGTGATGTTGTTGGCATAGAGGGACAGGATTCATTTGTGTGGGCCGATGGTGAGGCCCTTATCTATGAGTTTGGCTCTGAGGCTGGCGGCCAAGGGTTCCATTGCTAGTGCAAACAGTAGGGCCAACAGGGGGCATTCCTGTCAAGTTACTCTTTTGAATTCTATGGGCTCTGATTTTGATCTCCCCAGTGTGATGTTAGTTACGATATGTTTGTAAAGAAGTGAGATTAGTCTCAGGAACTGTTGTCCCAGGCCTAGTTTTTATAGCACTGTAAAGAGATAGGGCCATTCGACAGAGTCAAATGCTTTCTCTGCGTCGAGTAGGATTGCAGCCGCCTGTGTTGAGTGGTTTAGTGCTTCAATGATGCTGAAAATACGCTGTATGTCAAATGTTGTGTTATGTCCTGGCACAGAGCCGGCTTGGTCGGCCAGTGCCAGTCCAGGCATTAACGGTAGCAACCGGTTAGTCAGGATTTTGGCAAGGATCTTGTTATCCACATTTATGAACGAGACTGGCCTGTATGAAGCACACTCCTTTGGGGGTTTCCCTGGTTTGTGAAGCAGGATAAGATTGGCTTCACGTAGTGTGCAGGGCAGACACCCATTCGAAAAGGCTTCTTCATAAACCGCTGCTAGGATGGGTGTGAGTGTTGGGCCAAATGCCTTGTAGAATTCACTTGTAAGGCTGTCAGGGCCTGGTGATTTAGATCCAGGCAGTTCTTTTATGACCGCTAGGATTTTTTCTGGTCTGATCGGCCTGTTTAGGGAGTCTCGTAACTCCCCCTCCACCCAGTACAGTTCAATGTCATCCAGGTACACCCGAAGTGCACTCGGGCCAGAAGGGGTCTTGGAGCTGTATAGGTCAAGATAGAAGGCATGGAAGGTTGCAACTATCTCTCCCTCCATGTGGACCAGTTTCCCCTGTGTGCTGCGGACACATTCAACCTGTGTAGGCCTCCTGTTTGTCGCTAGCAGTCTAGCTAAAAGGGCCCCGGGTTTCTGGCCTTCACCGTATTGGTGCACTTGGTGGCCTCGCACCAGGAATCGGGACTCACGGTCGGCATTGCTTCTGAACTTGTCCAGCTCCTCTTTTATGAGTGCTACTTATTTAGGGTCTTTTCAGATGGTGTAGTTCTGTTTGAGTTCTTTTAGCCGGGATTCATTCCCAGCCAGTTCTCTCCTAATGGTCTTTAGTATCCCATTCTCTTTGGCCATGCAAATGCCTCTGGAATTGTATGGATTCCCACAGGGTTCCATGCAATGTGACAGACCCTTGGTTGATAGAAAAGAAGGAACTGATCTCATCACAGAGCTCTTGGCCAAATACTGGGTCTTGAAGTGCCCCAGGTTTGAGCCTCCAAGCAGGACTTCCCCTCAGGCTGTTTGCTAGGACGCACTCCAGGGTCACATGGAGTGGTCAGAGAGGGTTCTCGGGAGGATCAAGCATTCGCCCCATCGAAAGCTCCCCACCCGGGACACCAGGATGTAGTCTAAGCACAAGCTAGTTCCATGGACCCAGGAGTGAAAGGTGAATTCCCTAGATTATTTGTGGCTTAGTCACCATATATCTATTAAGTCATAAGTTTCAGAGATCTCACAGACTTGGAGGCTTTTTTTGGCAGGTGTGAGGGTGGATGGGCGTGATTTGTCCAACTTGAGGTCAAGTGTAGTATTCAGGGCGCTTCCCCAAATAATAATGGTACTGTCGGCCACTGCAAGGTGGGTCATCACCCAGTCAAAGGTATTGGTGCCATCAGTGTTTGAGCCATATGTGTTCACAAGGACAACCTCTTCAAGTATCCTGTGAACTAGTAGTGCTCTGCCTTCATCATCCTGTGTCACTGACACCAACTGAAACTTCACGTTCCTGTTAATCAGAATGGCTACCCCTCTAGCATAGGACGAATACGAAGAGTAGTACCTGTGGCATCCCCAGGCGGGGGCCCACCAGTTTTCAGACGAGGGAAGTAGGTGGGTCTCTTGTATAAAGGCGACATAAACTTTATGCCTTCTGAGATGCTGGGATAGCTTTTGTGTTTTGAACGGGTTGTTCCCCCTTCTATTGTTGGCAGTGGTTTTGTGTGCAAATAGGATGTTTGTGCCATGGCCTTTGTGTAATCTAATAGATTCATAACTGCTTTTAGGAAGGTTGAGGTGCTCCTGGGGGTTTTGTCGGTGGCTACCGGGTTTTCAAACAGTGCGCTCCTTGAAACTCTGCAACTTCCCATCCCTATCCCTCCCTTTCGGGCAACTCCCAATTTACCCGATATGTGTCCCCACTCTATCCCCCCAGAACTGTAGAACAGTACTGAGCTCACGGCGCTAGTGCCAGCCAAACTCACCGGCTCCCATCAAAATTATGCAATAGATTGCACCTGTAGGACGTGGTGATGTGGTTAGATAAGGGTGGTGCATGGTGGGGATGGATGAGGGTCGCCTCCTCACGTCGGTGTTTTTCATTGTGGCCGTTGAGTTTGGTGAGTGATGATGATGCATTGGGCCCCTGTGCCCACAGAGGTTCAGGTTGGGTATCTCCTGATGTGATCGGCCCCAACTGGTCTCGGGGTATTGTGGTTGGGGTGACAGCCGATGTTGTTCAGGTAGTTTCTTACTGCCTCGGGGGAGCTGAATAATTGTGTTCTGCTACCATGTTGTATGCGTAAAGAGCATTGAGTATTGTATTTGGTTTTCTCTGAGGCGTTTCTTCACTCCGAGAAAGGACCTACGGGATGATTGGACTGCTTGCGAGAAGTCCGAGAACACTTTATTTTGTCACTGACACTTTATTTTGTCGCCATCATAGTGTAGTTCCCCTTCCTCTCTGGCGAGGCACAGGATCATGTCCCGATCTGTATAACTGAGCAGCCGCGCAATGATGGGACACCGAGGCGCTCCCGAGACTGGGCGGGTTGATGCCATCTGTTCCGCTGTGTCAAGTCTGTCACCATGCTTCTCGAGATGGTGTTGTAGTTAGTCAACTTTAGAGGACAAGGCACTGAGCTATGTGTCCAGATTGCCAATGCTAGCCTTGAGATCTAGAAGAATTTCACTGATGTCTGGCCTCGAAATTTGGGGAGCGTCGTCGTTTGTGTCCATAGCTGCCTCTGCAGGTTCGAGTGCTGTTTGCGTTTTGGAGGTTTTGGCAATGGCGCCGGCTTTAAAATTGAGTTTTCTCTGCGATTTGTCTGGTTTCCCCATGTGAGGCGACGTTGTGCGTTATCCCCTGTGGGAGGACCAAAGTGACTTGTGCTGTGGAGAGCCGTGTTCAGGTGAGGTTAGGGTGTAGTTGGTCGAGAGTTTCTACTGAATTAGGGAGTTCAGTGCCCCAGTACCGCCTCCCGGGCGCGGTGCGACTGGGCCGCTTGGCTGTGGGTCTGGCCGGTTGCTCCACCCGGATTGAATGTCTCATTTCCCTCAACGCTGTGAGTGGTTATGGTTAGCTGCTTCCCGTCTATGAGCATTCAGGGTATGACAGCATTGTGGATCCTTGCTCACTGTTTGCGAGCGCGGTGATGGGGTAGTGGTTGTTTCCTTGTCAGCTGTGGTTGTCGAAGACAACTTATTCACATGGCATGACCCAGTGTCGGTGTGCAGGAATCCACCTCCCTAAGCACCTCGTCCCGGCCCAGCACTCACACTGGAATGAACTTGTTGCAGAGGTGAAGTGGTGCTTGTGCTTTTTGCCTGATTGGGGCTCTGGGCAACTGAGTGTATGGGTTCTGGCTGATTTTCTTGTTGTGGTGCTTTAGACGCATAGGCACTGGTACCTTCCGGTCAGTGTGGGCCGTGCAGTTGCGCGTGCTTGTGTGCTCGTGGCCTCTGGGCTTTAAATGTTAATGGTAAATGTTAACTTCTCTTTGGTCCCCAGAGCCGGGGTAGATCAGGGCAGGGATGTTCCACATCACATTGTTGAAAACGCTGGTGCACGGTAAGCAGAGGCCAGAAGGGTGGAGGCAGCTGGCTGCTCTCGTGGTTGGAGCACACGTACTCAGCCTAGTGTGGTTTGTGCAATGCAGTCCACCCGATTTTCAGAGAAGGGCTTTGTGAGAGAGGCTGGTTGCGGGCCCAGAACTCGGCACTGAAATGCAGGGTGGATGGGGTGCCTGCTGCACTCCTAATTCACACGCTGCTTTTGGTCTTCAGTTGAGGATCCTGCCGCAGGCACCCTGCGTGATCAGGAGGGGGACCGCTCCCCCTGCTTCGGCTTGAAGTTGGGAGCTGGACAGTGGCCGCACCAAGTTGGTGTGAGTGGGCCTGGAGCGCAAGTGCATGGCATGGTGTACCTGACCCCCCCTATCCGGATCAGACGTGGCTGTCACTTTAGGGTTCCTGGTGTCTTGGTAACTGGCCCGGGGCGGCCCAGGGATCGGTCTGCGCTCCATCACAGCTGCAGCAGCGGAGCGCTGGGTGCAGGGGGAGAGCAGGGGCCAGGGATTCTGCAGCGCTACACCTCACCCTCAAGGACGGTTGGGCCCAACGGGCACAGCTGGACCCCACTCATAGGATGTTGGGCCCACTTGGTGATCTTCCGTACGGTGGGCAGACCCGATGGTGCCTTCACTGCTCTTGCAGCCGTGGCCGACAGCTGTCCGAGGGAGGCTGCACCTCGCGACCCGGGTGCTCCTGCAGTCCCACACAGGGGTGATGGCAGTGTCAGGCGTTCGGGAAGCCACATCCATTTCATAGCTCGAGGACCACCGGCAGCTACTCTGTTAATCCGGGGGTGCACTGTGGGAAAGTAGCAGTGCTTCTCCGCCTCCTAGATGGTTTCCCGCTCACTGCCTTGGCCGGGGTCGCGATTGTACGCAGGCCATTACGGGCTCGCTCACGCTTTGTGAGGCTTCTCAGCATGGGAAAAACCCACAGGGGGGGGGGTTGCTGCGACTTCCGACAATTATTTGTGTAGTGTCCAGGTCAGTTTGGCTTCAGCAGGTGCAGATTTGGTCAGGATTTCGGAAGGTGGACCGGGGAGCTCACAGTGGAGCGGCCATCCTGGTTGGGCTCCCTAGCGCCCTCAGGGTGGAAAGATTAAAAGCAGTCAAAATCAGAAGAGTGTGAGAAGCAATTATCATATAGGATCCGAAGTTTGGAAGAAAACAGTAGCAACAGATTTGAGTGTATCATTATGCTCTTCCAAAATGTGGTTTTAAAGTCAGATAAGTGCCCCAAGTGGAGGATGTACAATATACAAAGTGGCATATGTGAATTAATGAATGTTAATGGAATGGATGTATGTCCTTGACGAAGACAAGTCATTCCCAGATGTCTAAATTATAGCGCATCGGCCTAATGTTCTGAACTATATCGAATAGGAAGTGACTGGAATAACAAACCACAATCATCAAAAAGCAAATCAACAAAGACGTTTCATTGAATGTATTTGCAAAGAATGTATAAACTATGCAGACAATAAATTATAATTTTGATTTGCTAGATGTGTTGTGAAGGTCAAACAGTGGCAATTTAATTAATGGCAGTGGCAGATAATTTATTTTTAAGCCAAGACCAAACACAATATTACTAAACTGACATTTATTTCAGTCAAGAACGACAAAGCAAATGTAAATCACCCAATTTTGAGAAAAATGCACTCACATCAATAATCTGTTAGCAACCACCAGTCAGGGGTTTGCTTCCCACCCTTTAGCAGCTATTAATGATCTTTAGCACTATTAATGAGCTACTATGAGAACAATAGGCTGGTGAAAGCAGAGTTAAGAACTGTGATTACACAATTAACAACACATTAGGGCCCCATAACACACTAACAGGAGCAAGTCAGTAAATAGAATCCTAAAATCAAATTGGAAGATTATTGATTCTGAAAACTCGAAATACATTCTAAAAATATTAAATGTCACATATAAATAGTTTCAACTTTATGTTTCAATGGAAGATTCAAGTGTAATCAAAAACTGGAATCCATTATTAGCCTTGTGCAAATGGGAAATGGTGAAAGTGAGGATTAGAAAAAAAACAATGTTTTCTCTCCAGTTTGGTTTGTTTTTTAGCTGCTTTTTGAATTATTTCATCCTCTTTGCCAGTGACAGCTTCTTGATTGCCCTTCCTCCCCTGTATGCCCTATCCTGCTGCGTGCCTTTAAAACGTGTGTTTTGTGTCATATTCGATTGTCCCCGTTTGTGTTACTTTTTTGGCTGTTTGACTATTATTTTACTTTCCCTGCTCCTGTGGCTGATTTCTGCCTCCCCTGTCTCCTTCTGTGTGACTCTTCCCCCTCCATTGCTTTCAAAGCTTGTGTTTTATGTTACACTTGTTTGTCTTTATTTAGTTCCGTTTTTATGTGCGTTTTCACTTTCTCTCTTCTCTTGCTTCTGAGACCGCTACCTGTCTCCCATACCTACCACTATGTAGCTCATCTCCCTCCTTACCTTTATAAAGAAAGTTTTAAAAAAAAATAAACATGTGTTTTGCTTTGCGCTTGTTTGTTTTCTTTTTGGTTCCCTTTTCAGCAGCTTTTTTAAACTTTTGTCTACCCCTGCACCTGTAGTTTCTTCTTGCCCACCCTGTCTCCATCTGTGTGCTCCTCCCCATCCCTTTCTTTAAAAGCCTATTGTTTTGTATTGTGCTTTCATTGTGGTACATTTGTGGCTCTTTTTGATTTCTTTGGTTTCTTCCACTGCTCCTCTGACTACTTCCTGCCTCTCCCACCTCCATCTCTGTGGTTCCTTCTCCTCCCAGCCTTTATAAACCTGTGCTTTGTGGTGTGCTTGTTCGTCTCTATTTGGTTTTGTTTTTTACATTTTTTTCACCTTTTCTTCTCTTGCTCCTGTGACTGCTTCCGGCATCCCAATCTGTGGCTACTCCCCATCCCCGCCATTAAAATCCTCATCATGAGCATGTCCCAAGAAAACGTCTGAAAGAGACAAGTCCTTCAGTAATTGCAACACCTATTTGGTCCCATAAAAAGCCAAAGGCCAGAACACCTGCACAGCACACCCCATAGAACTCATGCACCAAATGCATCACACCTTGCACACCGAGACCTATTCTAACGCTAACATTCAAACACTCAGCACGCACCAAGCACCTTAACAGCTCCAAACCATACACCCTAATCTACACCCCACTAAAAATCATTCAGCCGACTCCACCCAAGCGCACACACAACATCATGTTCATCAACACTCACTCTGCAGATCTCCACATGGAATACATTGCTGATAACATTGCAACATACAACCTTAACATCCTTTCATAACAGAAACATGGCTTACCTACCTCCTGGACGTCTTTGTCCCTGCCAACTACACAATCCAGCATGCCAATAGTAAAGAGAATACTGTCTCGGGCCTTGCAGTCATCCACAAGACTTAATGGACATGTTCACGAGGGGAGGAATTCACTGACTGGCCCATAGGTCAGCGCTCACCCTCTAGAACTTGTAGGACAAGATAGCCTCACCATGTGAGGACAGGGGGTTCAGGATTCACATACTCCAGCACGACTCAATAAGGACGATTCAGTAAGTTGGCAAAGGGAAGTCTGTTTACTGGCAAGTACATAGAACAAAGAAACAAAAGGGAATCAGCAGCATTGTGATCACCTGCCTTGCTCCGACTTCCTCAAACTTCAGTTGAACAGTAATCCTTATAGGCAATATTCGTCATCATTGACGTGTAACTTTACAAAACTCGACATGCAATATAATTGGTTAGGAAAGGTAACTTAAGTATAGGTGCTATATCTGTATATGATAATAGGGCATGCGGATTGGATAACTCTTATCTGGTGGGCATCTACACCCATCCCACTACATCACACGTGATTGACGTCATCACAAGTACAACGTCTCATTGGTTCTACCATCTATAGGACTCCAGATAACTTGGTCCATTGTGATTGGTCAGGTTACACCCCTAGACATAAATCCACATTTTAATTAGCAGCATGCAGAATGGACACCCAAGGGCCTGGTGTACCAGGTTTCACCCTGCCTCCCTTCCATCAATCAGTATCTTAGGGCTATGTGTCAATTAGTTGGCTGGGTTTGGCCTCAAGACTGTAGTCTCTTATCGGGAAAAGTTATGGCATCCTGGGTTCTGGATGACATCAGGCGATATTACCTCTTCGCGCCTGACTGGTCACGTGTCTGTTCACCATGGACCTGCTTTAGTTTTCCAGCTTTTATTGTATTTAATTCTGCTTTGGCCCTACCACTTGCCTGGGCCTCTCTTATCTTGACCTTCACGGACAAGCTAGTATGCTCTGAGGTTTGGTTCTTGCGAGTTGACGCTCTCCTCCCCTCTCTGGGTGACCTCGATTTCCCAGGCATGAGCTGCTCTCTGTTGAGTTTCGATTCCGCTCTTCCTTTCTGTTCTGGCAGAGTTGTGAAACTTGGCCTGCCAGGCCTCTGGCAGCCTGGGCCCATTTCTGCTTTACAAAATGGAGTCACGCTCGTATAACGTGCCTCTTGAGGTAGCTATATAGTTGGCGCATGCCGCTTCTAATATTCTACTAAGCATTGCAAGCAGTATCGATTTCTTAGCATCTTGCGTTCCAAGCCTATTTACACACGGTTAACAGGTCGGTTGCTTCCATTTTGTCTCGTAGCTCTGTTTCCTCACGTTTTAACATTGACTCTTCTCTGTTTCCATTATATTTATTTAGTATTTACTTACGTTGGCGTGTTGTACTGGATAGTGACTTTTTGTTCATTCACGACTCTGATTAGGCCCTTGTGTCATTTCCACTGGCCTTCCATTAGGGCTCTTGGGGTCTCTTCGTGGATCGTATGTAGGCACTCCTCATTTCGTATTGGCGGCAGGTATGGCTGTCTGATAGGGTACCGTGCTGCCCAGGGTTGTCTGGTTATGGGCGCTTCAACAGGTACGGATCTTCTAATGTATACTGGGCAGAGTCCTAGTGCAACTCTGTTGGTGTTCCATCCTGCTATAAACGTTGGTCCTTGTGGCATCACGGCAGGACGTGCCATTCCGCATTTGTGAATCCCCCCAGCAACGTGGCGTATCTTTCTTGCTATTCTTTGAGTGCCGGCATAGTTTTTTTTTTATGTACTTCTCAGATGCTGCCAGCGGGTCATGTGACCGGATATAAGGAACCGATTGCTTTGCCTCCGCGCATCGCTACTCTCTTAGCCCAGACGCTTCGTAAGTGATCGCCTCCTAGGGATCTTTACTCTCTGACTTGTGTTCGATTGCTAACCCTTTTCCCTCTTGTATACTTTAGACTTGAATCTTCCAGATTTCAGGGATTCTTTGACTCCTTGCAGCGTATCTCCGGACCTCTGTCCGAATCTAATATTTGTGCCCGGCTGTTGCTTTCATTCTATGGTACTTACTTTCCGGTCATTTTTCTCTTCTTTGTTCCTAGACCCGCCATTCTACTACTTGCTATTATTCTACTAACCATCCTCCTCTTCCATACCTTCCAGGAGTGTTCCTTCCATCCCTTCTGCCTTCCGAGTTCCTTGATACACGGAGCGTAATTTGTCTGCATTAGAACATCAAGGCAGATATAGGTAGGCGCAGGGTTTCTGTGGGACTCTCCTCTTCCGACCTTCACCTCTCTCATCTGCCCTTTCTCATTTTACAGAAATCTTCCCAACCAAACTCGTACCCAGCTTCACAGTTCCCGCAAGATTCCAGGACATTGAATCCAGCCCTGTACCAGAGTCTTCAGTTCCGCGCAGGTTTTTTTCCCATAGAGGGTTTCCCTGGGGGCGCAGTCCTCTCTTCTCCTGGTTGTTCTATCTGGGTAGGGAGTGATTGGGCTTATAGGGAAGCCTTCGCAGTCGTCAGTACCTTTGCCCTTCCCGGTTACAGCTGGATGTACAGGTTAGTGCGTTATTCTTTATATCTCTAAATGAGCTAATCGCTATTCGGACAACAGTTGGTTCATTTGCTCCTCATACGTCACGTGCCTTGGCAAGTACCATCCTGGTAGCTCGAAATGAGGGACAGGGGTGCAGGTCATGTCTGGGACCTCCTTTACAGACATGTACACGCAAGGATTCCTTGCCTCTTAAACCCATGGAGCTCCTGGCATGTCACTTTCCACCCTCCCTCACACCACCGCAACTACTACTTTCAATATCATCTACTGCCCACCACCAAGTAACATAGCCTTCCTGGATGAAATCCCTGACCTCATCACTGCTTCATCTATCAATCATTCCATCAATGTCTTACGAGGATATCTCAATCTGCCTGAAACAGAAGAAACCAAGAAAACCAACAAAGCTCTATTTGATCTCCTGGACACCCTCCACATCACAGAACACACCACTGATTCCACCCACATGAAAGGAAGCGCTGTCAACCTGGTGTTCACCTCATCACCAGAAATCAACTGTCTCCCTCATTTATAGCTTACCTGCACTGACCATGCCACCATACCTATCAAACTTCAGCACTCAAAGCCCTCCAATCGAGGGTAACTGAAACTAACAAAGACAGTGCAACGCTTTTTCAAAAACCTCCCACTGGAAGCAGTGGTTGAAGTGTATGAAAAGAAGTAGGGGAAGTATGTTCACTGCTGGCCTGCCCCGCTCCCCACAAAACCCATCGCCAGGCACCCCTCCACGCACAATAAAACCCAACAAACGCATGCGCCTGCTGTTTAAGGGAATGTTCAGTGCAGTGCGCTGCAGTGCAAGATTCAACTGCTTTCTATACTTTTATTTTAAAACGAATCCATTCCGGAACGGTTTCTTTATAAAATAAAAGTATAGGAACTCTAAAACTTAATTTTAAAAAGTAGAGGAGCACCGCTCCCAACCGCTCCCGCTCACTTCGATCACTGACTGGAAGCCTTAGAAGAAAACTTCACCAACCTGGCTTCAACACACACTCCTTGATACGGCACGAACATCCTTCTTAACCAGCTCAATTGCACTCTAACTCCACCAACACCCATGCACCATTGAAATTACAAACAAACAAAATCAAGTCATCTGCACCGGGTTTCACACAAGAACTCACCATAAGTAAACGTGTCATCTGCAAACAATACAAGATTGGGAGAAAAGCACAATTGTTAGAAGATCTCACCACCTTGGAAAGCATCTGCTCAGCCTGGAGGACACTCATCACCTCATCCAAAGCACATTGCTACACAGCAATCTCAGTGAAAGCCTGTAATAAGAGCAGAGCCATCTTCAGGGCTGTTAAACACTGCACCAGCCCCCTATCAGTCCCTGCAGTAGCCAAATCCACAGAGAGATGCAATGCAATCAATATAATCACCATTGACAAAACCAACAAGATCCATTGCTAAATTGACAATACTCTCCCACCAATGACACCACTGCCGTACCACCACGCCATTTCCCAAGATGGTCAGAATTCAATACCCTATCACTGGAAGAACCCACAAACAACCTTGCATCACTCAAGGACACCTCATATAAGGATGGAGTCATTCCAGTCTCCATCCACAGTTAAGGCTCTCACTTCTCTCCTCCACACTATCATTGCCTCCACTCTGCAAGGCATCTCCTCCAATGCATGAAAACCTGACCAGTTTCTACCCTTAATAAAAGAGGGACACACTCAACACTGACAACCTATCAAGCTACTGTCCCATCGCTCATCTACCTTTCATTGGCCAGGTCACTGAGAAGACTGTCATGCTCCAACTACATAAATATATTTTCCAACACAACCTTCCTAAATAAATACCAGTCTAGCTTCTGACCAAGATGCAACAATGAGACCCCCACCAGCAAGGCCTTCGTTGAGGCACTCCTCATCATGGACAATGGCGACCCATGTCTCCTGGTTCTGCTCGAACTCTTTGTCGTATTCGATGGAGCAAGCTACATAATGCTTCTCTACAACCTCTCCTCTGCATGGGATTCAATCCCATTGTCCTTTGATGGTTTTACTTCTAGATCACCAACAGATACCAGCTCATCCAGATGCTCCAAAAGGTGTCCAGCATGCTGCAGCATGTCTCAAAGGATGATAGAAGAAATTCAATGACATCTCCTCAACTCTCAAGGAACTACACTGGGTAAACCCTCCAAGTTCTCATCACCCTCAAGACAGCCTGCATCATCTAGAAAGCTACCTAGATCTAATGAAACTATTCACCTATTGTTTGTGGTGGCTAATGGCCAAGATGGCATCATAATTAGGTAAAAATATTACCATCTCAGGAGGTCACTTCAACACCCGGAGCCAAGATATCACCAGACTGGAATTCAAGAAGTGCAAGAAGATGACCAGAAAACAAGATCCTTCTGCTATGCTCACATTCTGTAGAACAACCTTCCTGCTTGTTTGAGGCTAACTGTATACTGACTTTGATTCAGGACCAATGAGGACAATAGACCGACAAGCTATGCCCCTCGCACCCCATTTGTTCCACTCCCTTCATAGTACATTGCTTTCTTGCTAGGTTTGAGCTATGTAAATCACATACTTACATACACATACATTCATGCATACATAGACACATGAGATCTGGAGAGAAAGAAAACCCTGGCTCAGTATTATTAGTATAAGTACCTACTGAGGGACAATGAGATTGTAACAAGCAATCTCATTGGCGCTCGCCGAGTCGTTACCAGCCCGACAAAACCTTTCAACTCTCATCACATTTTTGAATGGCCCTCGTGGAAAGCAAGAAGGGACTATGTGTAGTCTCATCTCCCCATTCCATGGCAGCAATCTTCTTTGTTCAACTTTTTTTCTGCTCCTTTGAATGACCACCATGGAAAGGGAGAATGGACTACGAATCCTGTTCTATGGTGGCCATATTATCTTTTTTTTTTCTTTTTTCAGCTGCTAAATGCTGGAGTTTGTCCACTGTAAAATACACTATTAGTACCCCGGTCTAACGGGCTGGAGTACTAATAGCAATAAGCCCCTGAATGGGGCCTATACCTATGGGCACTGGGGCATTCCCTGAAGCAGTAATGCCCCCCTAGCCTGGGGCTTATTGCTTAATTAGAGCTCTATCAGTTAGATTAAAAGGAATGCAAATCTTCGGTCTAATTTGAACATTTGTGTTTTTCTTGTAGTAGAGGAGAAGATAGATGTTTATCTTGCCAACCAACGTCATTGATAAATACTAATTTCAAAGTATATTCTGAGGCAATGGAAAAATGAACGGCATAATTCCTACCGGACCATTATGGAAGAAAAACAAATGATTAATATTCAGTTTTTTTTCCACAGTAGATGCAAAAAGGACTTCTGATTTTGTATGGCTGAAATTTCTTGAGAAAGTAATGGAAAATATATTGACTAATGACATTCAAAGCAACATATAGGTTCCTAGGCCATGACCCAGCATGTGGTGCTCTCGGGTGGCGCTCTAGTCCAATAAATTGCTCTTTCGTTGTTGTGAAGACATCATGAAGCAAGACACAGACAGCAGATTCAAAGTTGCATTCAAAAGTTTTATGCAAATTCAAAGTCAGGGTGGTGTAAGGCCTAACTTGCGCTAGGCTAAGGCGGGATTTCCCTACCTAAACAAAATGAAGGATAGTCTGCATCAGGATGTCCAAATCAAGTGACCGTCTGTGTCCAAAACCTATACTTGCCCTCACAACTACCTGTATACAATGTGTAGAGATGTCAGCTTCAAAATCAATAGTGTTCAAAAGTTCAAAAAGAAAGTTTAGACCTTCTTTCAGCTCTTGGCTTTTGATCACCTTCCTCTTCCCCAAGTTCAAGATAGTTCACAAAAGATTGGGGTTCCCTTGCCTAAGAGTTCACATCTTCCAGCTTTGCAAAACAATACAGTTCCTTGGGACTCTTCCCAACTCTCTTGTCATTAGTACCTTTCACTGGTTCACAAAACAAGTCTCTTTCTTGACTTCCAAATCATATAAGCAGTCGTTGCACAACACAAGCTTTGTATGGATTCTTACATTGGCTTTCTTCACAAAGGGCCCTCGGTCCAGGAGGTGCAGTTGTCGCACCACCTCGTCCACCCATCACAGGTCATGCAACCGGTACCCTTTCTTATTTATTTCCATCAACAATAGTTCAATTCTTTCCTTGAACAATTAAACTGGTTACTTTCATCAGTGTCACTCTTCCAACACTTTGCAGTGGCCTGGTTTGGCACTTTGCACTTTGTTACACCTTGTGTATTTGCCTGGCTCTTGCCAGTACAGCTTTTCCCTTAACCTGAAATTCCTTGAAATATTTATCTTTGCCCAACACTTTGCTCCTCCTGTTATACCCTTCTTTAGTTTTCCTTGGCCTTGTCAACATTTGTGTATCAAACAATTCACTGTGAGGTGTCTCTTCCCTGCACCACCTTCTTTCAATTCCATTCCATTCATAAATACTTGTATCTTGCTTTTGTTTTATGCAATATTCAAATTGGTTCGCAATGTCTTTCAATTTGTTCGGTATTCAAATAACTTGCTTTTGCTTTCTGCAGCATTCTAATTTGTTTATTATCACCTTCAGTTCGTTCACTTATTCATAAACACTTGTTTCTGCCTTCCAAAAGTGCTTATAACAACTTTTCATTCATTCGGAGTGCCCCGGTGTGAGTGTTTCCCTTTAAGCACTCACCGGTTCCATGCAGCAGCTCCCTTCGGCTTTTCGCAGGCTCCTCGCACTGCTGTCTGGCTCCCTGTGTCTCGCTCTCCTGACATTCTATGGCCACTGGAGTACCTTGGTGCCCACAGCTCCTGCTGCATGCACCCAACGAGGAGGGATAGCATGCCTTGCAGATCCTCCCGTGACAAACCTCTGCCATGGCGTCCCGCTCTCCTGACCGACACTTTTCCCTTGTCCCTCGCTCCTATCGCTCTCCAGCCAGCCACTCTCCAGCTCATGATCGTAACCCGCTCTCTCTCTTGCTGTGCAGCCAGGCTTCTTATAGCAATTGGAATTGTTAACGGTCCCCAGGCGTGGGTCATTTAGTTCATTTGCCTGACCATAGGATTCCTATTAGCTGGACATGCCTGGCTATTCTAATGGTATACTTCCATAGCCCTCTTCTTCGTCTCAGTACCAAAGTGGTGTTTGGGGAGGTTTGAAAAGGAAATGTGCATTGCTCTGTGCTGCCTCATACTCCTCTTGGTACTTGACTGGTGTGTGTCTGCATTAACAATATAAGGTGAACATGGGTTTCTCTCACCTAAATGAGGATGTGTCCTCCTAGTTCGTCTCTTTCTCGTGCCACTTTGGAGGTGATAATTGCAGGGACATTCCAGGGGGAAGGAAGGGGAAAGGTCTGACATTGTACAAAGGCTTAAGGGAGGGAAGGTTTGGTTTGGAAAGGGAATGGGGGATACCATGTCTCACCTGAGGATGTCCTCTGCCCACTCCCCAAGTTCCCTACACCCAGGCTATCTTCCCTCGCATATCCACCGCCAGGTTTGGGTAGCCCAACAGCAAGTCAAGATCATATTCTAGACATATGCATCTCGATACTTCACATTTGAATGTATCTGTTCAGCTTACTGAGGTGTCTATAATTCAGGATAAAGCCCAGAAATCTTGCCCAATAGTATTGGTTAACCAAGCAAAGGAAACCCCTGTACCTATGCTATTCAAACAACAGAATGGGAGAAGAAATCTAAGAATATTAAAAATGTTCCACAGAAAAATAAAAAGGGCTCACGAAAATTCCTCATTTCCCTTAAATGCATAGAGGGATCACCTATGGAAACTAGCGCTGTCACGTCTTTTGGAATGAAAACATCACCAGTAAAGCAGGGGGGCGAAAAGTCATTGGGGCACTGCAAAATAGACTCGCTTCCTATAGCCCAACCTAAGGGCTCATCAGAAGTGAAGTGCTTGACACCGAAGTGTACTAAACCAAATATCAACCAACTAATTACTAGATTTGTGAAGCGCATGCACGAGTCTGGTCACAATAGTCCTATAAATCAGACCTTCATCTTAGGACCAGCTGTAGCGGATAATGAGAAGCTGGACTCATCGATAAAGCACTTACAGGTAAATTGCAATGATTGTAAAGTAGAGATAGCCCACGCAGCACAAGAGACAAGGGCACATCCAGTTGGGCCATTGCTGCTTAAATTAAATGCCATGCCCTTTATTCTGACTAGGCAACAAATAGGCACTTCAGAGAATGTATTTGCACTGTTTAAGTCATTGGAAGACAGAAGAAAGAAAATCATTAACCAGTCAACTACAACAGTTAAAACCACTGTTGAAGTTCCGGTACAACAACATTTTAAAACGAACCATCTAAGACTTCCATGCGTAGATTATCTGTTTTCTAGGCCACATACTGTTGGTGTCAAGTCTGTTGAGGGACAGAGGGTACATGTTACCTTGGAGCACCTCTTTTTGGTAAATTGATCTTTTCCTTTGAATTGGCGATATGTACTAAATTTGGAGAGTTGCCAAGGTTAAAATGTTTAACTACCAAAGATTTAGCTCAAGTAGAATTTATTGACAATAATTGAGTTGATTTGATAATAGTTGGGTACTACTGTGAGCTGGTTAAGAGCACTATTTTACAGGAATGCTCAACATTGAGACAACTTGGCTCCATCAAGTGCTTCTCTACTACCTGAGCTGGTGTTAAGCTATCAACCAACTTCACGAGACCCTTTTGTGGTTACAGTCCACCCAAATGTTGGATGGGCATCCAACCTCAAGGGGGGGCTAGGAAAAAAGAATAATTTCTAATGACTGGCCACATATTTTGAACACTTTTTATGATCGGGGAGACACGAGACAAGGAGCTAATTGAAATCAGTACACAATAGTAGTTTGATGGAGCACACATGGATTTCAACATCTGAGGTCAAACTACCATGTGTGGGCAACAACAGATTTGATCTGTTTGCAAGAAACATGACTTACTGATACACCTTTAATAGATGGGTTTGATGTTTGCTCTGAGCCAGCGTGTAAGGGTATAATGGAGGATTGGCATGTGCACTTCGACGTGCTACTGGTGGTAATATGACCAAGCTGGACATAGGAAGAGAGGACAGACTTGATTGGTGTTAGGTAGACTCTTCCGTACAATTAGCATGCATTGTTCTGACTGTCTACTTAAACCCAGGGGCTACCAGCTTGCAGCTCTTTACAGATTTTATATCAGACTGCTTACAGAAATTTGCAGTTGGACTAGGAATTGGTGTTGTAATACCGGAGGACCTGAATAGCGGGTGCCTCGATACCCATTATTATGACATTAGAGGGGGAAGGAAGGCCACAAAAATGTTGAGGAATAGCAGACAAGTAATTAGAACTACCCTAGATATGTCAGACATAACCTTTTTAAATGGGAACCAAAAAGGATATATTCCATCATGGCATACTTGGTGTAACTCTGTGGTGGAGTCAGTGTTAGATTATATGTTCATTTCTAATGATTTAGTGCCCAGATCTGAAAGTTTATTGGTGGCTACTAGGGAAGAGAGTGATCATTGTCAAGTAATACTGAAATTGCATATGACCACTAAAGTGGAAGAGACACCTACACGTATTGGGTGACTAGAAATAAGGGGAAGAGATCATGTGATTCTTTGGTGTCCTTCTCTTTCAATGAGGCCTAATTCCAAAGTAAATGAGCGGCATGAGGAAGGTAAATTGGCTGAGCTTGATCCACCTAATTTTGGATCTTCGATGGAAGATCTTCTGAGAGGATTAGTCACAGCAAAGAAATTGGATAAGGCCCTGCTACTGGGGAACCATCTCCACAGATACAATAAGATAATTAGGTACAAAAAAGAGAAGATGCCGAATCAATGCTAAATGCTCTTCACTCTGGCATTAGGCTGTGTTTTAGACACTGTGGAAGTCAATAGATCATCAAACCTATATGAAAGCCCAACCGATTGCCGGGTCTGTTTGGGAGTGCCATTTTAACGGCCTCTATCAGACCAATGAGGAGATTAATTGTACTCCTTCAGTAAATGCTAAAATACATAAATGTATTACATTTTGGAATATCTTAGATATAGATATGAACAATATCTATAGTGTAATATCAAAGACTAAAACTTTGAATGCCCTCAGTCCCTAGGGCCTCTCCAACATGACTCTACAACCGAACCTGTCATTCTGGGCAAAGGTCTTGTTTGATCTATTTAACAACATTATGAGACTCTCTGTTTTTCCTCCCTCTTGTCTCGATGAGATAGTAGTTGTGATATATAAAGCTGGGGATCGGCTGAATCCTAACAATTATTGGCCGATCTCACTTTTGGATCCTACCGATATTTACTCAAAACTTCTCCTGAGGGCTCTTAAGATCTGGGCAAAAGAGCCACAGTTTTTGGATTCAAACCAGTTAGGGTTGAAGAGAGGCACGCACATCTCATTAAACTGCTTGCTGTTGAAGATTCTTGCTGAGCAGGCGGCGGAGACCAAGAAACAGCTTTATTTTGCTTTCTTAGATATAAGCAAAGCGGTTGATTGCGTCAACAAAGCTAAACTATGGAGTAAAATGTGCTCAAAAGGCTGTCTTCTCCGCTGCTTGCCATGTTGGTGTCCCTCCACACGCTTACTAGGTTACGAATAAAATTGGATCAGTGTGGAACACTCACTTATTGGGTTGAAAGGAAACGAGGCCTACGCCAGGGGTGCGTAATGGCCCCGTTTTTATCTAGTATGTATATATCTGACATTGGCAATAGCTTAAAAGACGTGGAGCGAATCCCCCAAGATTGGGGCTTCATAAGGTTCATTATCTTCTCTACGCTGATGATTTGCTACTTGTTCATTACACTCAAATTATGCTGCAGCGCTCGTTGGATGTAGTCAGCAAGTACTTCAAAGATATAGAATTGGATCTCAAAATTCCAAAATCCGAGTGACTTCTTTGGATAGGAAGACAAGGACCTGGTACAATTGGATAATTAATAATCAATCACTTGGCATTGTTGACAGCTTTAAGTACCTGGCTGTTTACTTCCGTGATGAGAGCTCCCATGTGTCACAGAATTCTCTGTTAAAATCTATGTCGGGAAGTGTTGCCACCCTGTTGAGAACACTGCACAGGAGGTAAGGCAGATTCTCATTAAGACCAGTAGTAACAATATAAGATCAAAAAATTGTGTCGAGAATTATCCACGGTTCAGACATTTTCGATGAGGGTTGGAATTGGACAATGCTAGAAGCACACATTTGGAAGAAGGTCCTAGGTCTTCCATTAGGGACCCCCTATGCAGCAATCCACCAGGAATTACGGTTAGTTCCTCTCCATGCAGGCATTGAATGGCGATGTCTATTGCTGCTAAAATCAATTCTGGTACCACCAGAGAGTACCTTTTTTGTAGTGTTGAGTGATCTGTGGACTAGCTACTCATGTAAAGCCTTCAATGCATGGGTTGTCTCTACTCAGTTAATTTTGCCTAAAGTTGAGTCCTGTGTCGAGGAGTAAGTGCATCACCCACCTAAGGTTAAGAAAAAAATAAAAGTGCAAGATTGGATTGCTAACAGATAAATGTGGTGGAATATTAAGTGTTTGAAAAATTTGAATTGTATATTAAATCATACAACACCTTGCAGCCGTATCTAGAAAAGCATCTCTCTCTCTCTATGTGCTCGGTGCAAGAACAAAAAATCTGAGGCAAGAGAGAGTATGCCATTGAGATGATAAAACATCTAATGATTGTATGCACGGCCCTGTTAGATCTTCATTCAATCACTTTTGGGTATTGTATGATAAAGATAGGGATTACCTCGTGTGAGAGAATGTGGCAATGCGTGTTGACTAACCCAGGGGATCAACCTTCGATAGCTGTAATGAGATACACAAATCTCTTCTTGCTGGGAAAATGATTATATAGATATTATTGGACAGAATTTCAGATTTTAAGATGGTGCTCTAATATTCATTTTTCTGTATTAATGAGAATATTATTATGAACTAAGGGAAATTGAGATATTCCTAAAGCTGAAATGACTAGGATGAGGATTTTAAATGTAGGGTTACTTCGGAATCAAATTAATGAAATGATCACGTGGCTCCAGGGAAATGAATGAATGAAGTTCCAAAGTAGATATCACAAGGTAGTTACAGAAGAGCTTGCTGGCTAACCCAGGGGACAAACTTCCATAGTTGTAATGAGATACCCTATCTTAACTTTGCCAGGAAACCAATCATGTAGTATTGCACTTAACATCAGATTTTTAAATGATGTTTTTATATTTATTCTTTCTTTCTATTGATGAAATTACCATTATGAATTAAGGGATATGAATACATTTTTTTTAAAGTTGTAATGATTAAGATGATGATTTTAGGTTTAGGCTTACTATGTCATTGTATTCATAAAATTAATATTGTGACTTTAGGGAAATTAATGAATGACTGAAATTTCACAATAGCAAATAAAGGGCAGTTAAACAGCGGCTCTGTCATAGACGGAACCAGTGTTTCCATGTTCCTCATCCCCATGGAGTTCTATCGGACTCCATGGGAATGGGGCTTAACAGAATTCCGCCTCCGGAATTACCGGGTCAACAGGGTTGTAATGCCCCGGTGATTCCGGCAATCACGGAGGTGGAAGGGAATTACCAGTCCGGAGGCAGCCTGCCGGTTTTTCTGCCACGACTACCACCACACTCGTAATGAGGCCCCATGTCAATTACAGAAGTAGTGCCAAATCTGACATAATAAAATAACATAACATTTACATCAAAATTATGATCCTTCCAACAATACCATTCATTTTACAGTCAACATTATTAAATGTTCCAACAACGTTTTCAAAATCCTTAAAAATATTTATTGTAAAATGCATCCAATATTATAATTACGAATGAATTGTGTTTGTCAAATTAATTAAAACTAACTACACCTGGTACAGCATACACAGATCTAGTGTTCTCTCTCTCGCTCGCTCTTTTGCCCCTCTGTCTTATTCCCTCTTTCTACCTCTCTCCACTCTCTTTGTCCCTCTCTGTCTCTGTCTCACTCCATGTCCCTGTCTCTGTTTCTTCCCTTGCCTCTATCTCTCCCTCTTTCCCTCTCCAAGCAGTAGTCAAATTATCAGTGCAACTTTGCTGGAGCAAACCATGCCTTTGCTGAAAGCAGCTGACCACAAACATAATGCAGCTATTTTGAAGTGGGTGTAAAGTATTGCACTTTTTTGCAGTAAATATGCACTGCTGTGGAATAACCTTAAACTACTGCATGGTTTGCATCACGCTGGATGTTGGTTATTACGCCTTTGTGCAGAAATATTCAAATACAATAAAGAGAGCCTGCCATTTGATTCTGCACTTTGGAATTGGAGTCAGGACTGGAGGAAAGTGAAAGGTGCTGACAGTCTATGCGGTAACTAATTTCAGAATGTCCATATCTAGTCTATGCTGTAGGGAAATCCCATTGGTGGGTATAGTAGAATGAGGCAAACTCGTACCATGTTACTCCGGTGAATTAGACAGTGTTCCTCAGTGTGCTGCAATTCATACAGGTTATGTGAAAACAACAAACTTATATGAAAAGACTGGCATCTACAATTGAATCAAAGCAGTAAAGGGGGTATTGAAACATCATCATAAATGATCTATGTGAAGAACAGCATACAATGCCCTTGGGTGCTTTGGGGGTGGACGCCCCACAGGGACACCAGTGTTCTAAATGATTCAGGTCAATGTCAGCTTGTGTTTTTGTTTTTGTGCTGGAGCTTTAATATTGTACCTGAATTTGTGTGAGTGGCTGAGCATAAAGAGGAGCTGCAACCTCTCTCGGACAGTGAGGTTCCCCACCCAAGACAAATATTCCAGTTGTTCATCTGTAAGACACACTTTCATGATCACTGTTCCCCTAATATATGCCAGCATTGCCACTTTAGAGCACACTTTCATGAGCACTGTGCTCACAATATTCCCCAGAAGTGCCACTACAAGCACTTTCAATATTCCTGTGACCACAATATAAGCCATCGCTGTTACTAAAAATACTTTCATGATGACCTCTGCTCACCAATTAGCCTCACCCCTCAGGAACGCTGACTCCCTTTGGAAACAAATGTCATTTCCTGCTAAACATTTTACTTCTCATCACCCCAAACATTTGTTGATGCTTGTCACTAAAACCTGGATCCTGCCATGTCAGAGCCACCCTGGCAGACCCTAACATTGGCTTTGCTTCTTTCCGCTACTCATCTGGTGTCTCCAAAACAGGTCAAAGTGTCTTATGATTTACATGGACATGCCATCAGCTTCCTACCCTTCTGTTTTCACTCCCTCTTATTTTGAGGTAATTTAAGTACAGTGCCTCATTACCAAAGCACTTATAATTCTTCTCAGCTACCTCCCACCTGACACCCTCAACCATTTCTTCCACAATCTTGACCTCTTACTTAAAACACTGCCAGCCGATGTCCTATTCATCATAATGGAGGACCTTAACTTCGCTATGATGTCTAAGCCCCATCAGCACCAACTCAGCTTTAGTCTCTCTGCCAAATTACTAGTCGTTTTACATAACCATCGCACCCAAACCCAAGACCACTCTCTTTAGCTCATATTTCATATTTATAGGTTTCACTTTGGTCTGGTCTGATCTGTTCACACAAATGACTACACTCTGACCACTCATTCACTTCACTTTCTGTTTCATATCTACTCTCACTCCTACCAACCACATCTATTGCCAAAAGTAAATTCAAGTTTGAAGTCCCCTGCCTCAACAAGGACATTGCTCCAAGCTCTCTCTTGTTCACTCCATTGAACTTGCATTTATCAAAATCATTTCTGCATTGTCCACTCCATTCAATGATCACAGTTCTGTAAAGGTCTTCACTCCCTGCGACCCATGCCCTCAACCATTGCTCCCCCCAGCCGTCCAACTCCTGTGGATAACCAAGTGTAGCTACTTACACCGCAAGTGCAAAGATTGATCCACCTTCCACCTCAGAGAATACAACACTGCTGTCAATACATCAGAATCCTCCCAAATTTCTTTCATTCATTAAAAAAAATGTGTTTATGTGTTTCAGTTCAAAGAACGTTTTACATATAAAGGGTATTTATTACCCTAACATGTTCACACTACCACATTATCACATATCCATACAGTTTTCATTATAAATCATGTGTGCACTACAAATGCATATTAAACACATACATGCTGGAATTTATCATCATTAGATCTTCGTACAGTTCATTTAAATAATTTAAACCATCCTTACATATCATGTATAGATTGCTAACAGCCTTTCTGAAATTACCTGCCACGTCCTATACAATGCTATGATGGTATGGTATAACATTTGTAAAGTGTGAGCTAAGACCAAAAAGAATAGGACGAAATGTCAGAAAAAAATTACCGACCGCACCAAAAGACCTAAATCACACAACACGAAAAGTTATAACTACCAAAAGTTTGAACTTTTCATGGTGTGTGTTTAGGTGTTTTGGTGGGGTCGGTGTGAACATTTTTTTTTAAAAGGCTGCAGGGGCCTGGGGTGTGTCCCCCGCAACACCCCGCTCACTCAAGTGAGCAGGTGTTTCAGGGGGACACCCACGCAACTACCCCGACAGGACAAAAATAAAAAAAAATAAAAACGGGGGCTGCAGAGGTGTCCCCCATTTTGTATTCATGCATTTCCCATGCAAACATTTCTGTTGCAGCAAAATCAGCTGCGGAAAAATCATGTTTTCAATCCTCGACTGCCAAACCAGACCTGGTAACCACCCGATCCATACAGCTCGAGTAGACTCTTCGAGACCGCAGATCCCCTTCCGTTTGACCCTGACTCAATGCCAGCTTGCCGCTGGACCATAGCAACTGCCATTTCTGCAGTCGACACCAAGAAGTCTGGTTTGACGGTGTCGAACCTCCAAGACATTTGTAGAGGTGTCATGGACTAATATTGGCCTCCCTGGTCCATCTTTGGGCCCTAGAGACTGGCTAGGTCATTATATTTCCCTTTGCAACCTCAAATATCGTTTTTGAGCCTTGCAGTCTTTAAATTGCCTTTTCCCTCCCTTGTCTCAGCACCCATGGTGCTGCATCTTTTCTATCTGTGCATATTCTGTGTTTCTTCTACAGGGGTGGGTCTCCACAGTGTTTTCTAGTTAGTATTGTATATGTTGTGTCTGATTAAAGTACATATTTCAATAGAACCTCTATGGGCAGTCCTTTATTTTGGACTGTTATATTTCACTGTTTGGGTTGCTAGTGAACCACATTCACACCCCTCTTAAGAGTATAGCCTTCCCTCTGTCCACTTACCACAAAAGACAAAGGAGGTATATCTTTTAACTGTGCCTCTTTAAACTTTATGATTGTGTTGGCTCTTGGTTTGTAGAAGTGTAAGGGCTGAGTGGGCGTTTTAGCCTCTACTCATCCTTGTACTCCTGCAGTGCAGAAGTCAATTAGTCACATCAACTTCGTGGCACCCTCTCTTTTCAACCTACCCCAATCCTACCCTACTTCTTCCCACCATCGCCATGATGGTTGACTTGCCACACAAAATTACACTCTTTACGTTATTGCTCTACTCTGCTTTCAATCCATCCATGGTCTTGCCCCTACTTTCCTGACTGCATCTCAATGTACTCTTCCCGTCTGACTCTCCGCTCCTCATCCCTCTGCATCAGCTCCCTGCCCTTTCCTGTACCTCCTCCCACTCCTTACGCTAACTTGTTCCACTGGAATGGAATGTTCTCCTCTGACCATCAAAGCCATTTCATCAGCGGAGCCCTTCAAAACAAGGTTCAAACTTCATCTCCTAATGTGGCAGGAGCCCACTTAATCCCACATACCTTCCTACACAAACTAACTGCCCAACCTACCTCTCTTGCTCTTACCTCTCAGTACTATTCTCAGCAAATTGAAAGTATGCAAATACTCGTCTTAAATTCCTAATGTAAAAAATAATACTTTTGTGCCCTCCTGTGCCTGGTATATGTGCCTGCTCTATCCCCTTCATCACCCAGTACACTTCAAAGAATTCAACAATGCATTATTTTTGTAAAGGCGCCTTACTTAAGGAGTGTTTCATCTCTCTATTACTGCTTTACTGAAACTGATGTTCAAAATGACACCCTGGTTGTTCAATAAATAAAATAAATAAAAAAATGACTGTCAAAATATAAGGAGGCATTCCCACTGCAAAGCGCTCTTTCATGATCACTGTGCCCACAATATATAAGGGCTTTGCTACTGTAAATCAATTTCATGATACCGCACCCACAATATTTGACTGCATTGCAAAGTAACACACTTTAATGCTGACTGGCTTTGCCAAATTTATGCCAGCGCTGACGGTGTTAAATATTTTCATGCTGGCTGTGGCCAATTAATGCCAGTTTTGCCACTGTAAAAACACATTTTCATGCAGGCTGTGCCCAACATATCCCAGCATGCCACTATAGGAACATCATCATGCAGACTGTTCTCAAATTGTGTCAAGAATGCCATGTGAACTTTCTGATGCTGTCTATGCCGTGCATGTAATATGTGGCAGTTGGCCACTGTAAAACACGTTCATACTTTCACTACGCAACCTACTCCACCAAACACATGCATACATCACACACAGACCTACACGCACACACAAACACCCAGGCAGACTCACTCACACAACACATACATTTCATTCACAACGCAAATGTGCACAAATATAATTTTCTCACAGTTGCCTTGCCACACGATGATGTCATTGGAGTACAGGCGCCCCGGCATCCCCTGCAGTGCTGGGAGCCCTGTGAGTACTGTGCCTGAGAGGGAGCTGAAGCAAAGTTAAGGCTAGAGCACTCCGCTGCCTTAAAAAACTTTAAAAAGCACAAGCGTTGCACAGGCTCTACATGCACCATTTCAGGTTTTTTGTGCAGTGCCCAGCGCACGCTTTTCTTTCACTTAGCAGCGTTGTACGTGCTCTTGATTGCAAGGCAGCCTAGAGCCTGCCCATGTGTCGGCCAACATAAGATTCTGGGGAACACGGCTGCCAGCTGACGCTGTCATTGCCTGCCCAGGTCCCAGACCAGATACCAGCAACAGCATTGTGTGAAGATGAAGAGCAAGGGTATGTTTAAAAGTGTTCAAATCATGCGTGAGTGTTGCAATGTGTTTCAGTGTGTGCATGTGTGAGTATTTTGTAATGTGTGTATGTGTGTGTACGTATGGGTGCACATGTGTGTGTGCACATTTCAGGCCTGAGCTTTGGTGTTTCAAAACCTGTTACATCAAACTTTGTTGTGCAGTCTTTTTTACAAAATGTCTTTTCCTCCTGCCAGACCCCCCTCCTCTCCCCAGTACAGACCATGATGTGTTGAGTGTATCCTGAGGATGTCTATCTGCATGGGTTCAGCTAAATGTAATGCAAGGTAGGAAACAAAAAACCTTACAAGAGCGGCAAAGGCCCTCTTCCCCTGGGCATCATCATGTAACTATCAAGAAGAGATGCCATTAGAATCGAGCAGCTACTGCAGACATTTACAGCTGTCCCCATCATATGAGAACAGAGAGCTTGCCCTAGCAACATGCTATGCTGTGTGGCGCCCATCTAAATGGATGAGAAAAAGTGTACAGGAAATGAATACTATGAACTGGCATATTTCTCTAGGAGTAACATTGCTCAATCAACTGTTAAATCCTGGTACCACCTGCAGGGACCCAAAAGCATTTTATTCATTTGACAGAGTGCTTAGGGGTCAAGACCTCATACAAAAAGTGGGGCAACTGTGCCGCACGCAATATGAACTGAATGTGTCCTAAAGTGCAATATTCACATTTCTTTCAGTTTGTCTTTCACAACTGATGAAAGCCACAGGACAAATAATCATTTGCCAAAAGAACAGATGTCCCATAACATTGCTGGCTAAGCATAAAAGGTGCACACCTTTTTCTGTCCAAGAATCTGTAACAAAACATCCTGTGTGGCAAAATATCAATATAAGACTTTTGCAGACCACGATGAGCAGTGTGAGTGGTCTTGATACTAAGTGTCAGGCCTCCCAGCCGTGAAACCTGGGTGTAAATCCCGTCGCGCAGCCATTTAAGTGGGGGTAGAATTTGTTTTTAATTACTTGAAAATACACAGAGGTGGCAGCGTCTGCTCTCTGAAAAAAGGTGGACGGAGGCAGTCCACCCACGTGGTCCTGACTTGTGCCCTGGTAACACCTGTGCCTGTTTCTCTGTGTAGCGTTGTAATGTGGTAATACATATTGGGAAAGAATGCAGCACTTCATCTTGCAGAACCTGTCTTCTCACTTTCCTGGGTGGAAGCTCTTGCAGTCTCTAGCTGCCTCCTATTTGACAATTTATGTCACCAATAAGCAGCTAAATTACCACCAGCAAAACAAATGTGTCTGGATCTAGAAGGCCATGCGTGTGAATATATGCTAATATGAGAGAGAGAGAGAGAGAGAGAGAGAGAGAGAGAGAGAGAGAGAGAGAGAGAGAGAGAGATAGGTTAAAAGGCTCTGCTGCCTGTTGTTTAAAAAAATAAGTGATTTTTATTGACTGTTACTTGTGATTGCAGCTTCACGGGAGATTTACGTCTACGATAATAGCATATGTTGTGTCCTGCATGTTCATGAAAGTGATTTGGCAGTCCACACTGGCATAGTTAGTGGCCATTCATAGGAGTAATTTACATTTGACATACTGGGAAAGATTGGGCCTCGTTATAAGTTTGCTGGTCCAGTAACAACGGTACCGGTAAGCTTGCTGGTACCGTTTTTACCAGACCGGCAAACTATGAGTTCTGCTCGCAGGTGCCTTCCCGCCCGCCTGACCTGCGAGCAGAGCATGTCGGAAGCACCAGCACCATTCATGAATGGTGCCGGTGCATCCGACCTCCCCATTCCCTTTGAGCCCTATGGGACTCAAATGGGAATGGGGAGCATTTTATTCCGGTGCAGCGAATGGGCAATTACCAGGTCCGGTGGGGCCGTAATGACCCGGTAATTGCCCATATGTGGGCACCGGTAAAAAATGATACCGGCTGCCACCAGTCTCATAATGAGGCCCATGTGTCTGCAGCATCATGCAATGTATTTACAATGATCATTACTGGCATAGATTTTGTTTCCAGATGTATGAAAGATATTTACAGTGTCCATTATTTGCATAAATAGATAGTGGCTGCAGATTAATAAAAGTGACCTAAAGTGGCAATGCTAGGGCAGATTGTGGCCAGAGGCATCATAAAAACTTTGCAAAAATACTCCCATGTATTATTTTCTATTCCATTGGTTTTTTATATCGTGCTAACACACCCGTAGGCCTCAGGGTGCTATGTACTTACTACAATAGTATCTACTGTATTTTTTCATGTTAGCCTACAGAACAAAATGTAATATGGCTTTTTAACCCATTTTCTTCAAAACCGTTAACATAAAATGGGCTATTTCAAAACATTTTAACCATTCTCAGGAGAGAACCACCCCCAGACTTACTACATTACTAGGGCTCCCTCACTACGCTCAGTCAATCACACTAATTCGTGGGAGATGTTAATGCCCCGCCACTAAAAATGTTCAGCTGCCACCACTAACCATGTAATTGTTTACAATGCCAGTGCCCCCCTCAGGAATCTGCCCACCTCCCGGCACCAAACCACTGCCTTAGCATGATCATAATGATTTTAATGGTTCGCGCACGATGAAGGCTGGTACTTTTGGGCACCAGGGAACAGATGTTGCCTCCCCATTGTTCCTAAACTAGCTGAAAGATGAAGGGTTTGATTGGAATAGGGCAGTAATTCCCCTTTCCACCAAGGCGGTGCCGGTATTTTACCGGCATGAACCATGGCATGGTTCACCGCCATCCGTGTAATGAGGCCCTATGTATGGATCGTCATAATCTTCTCTATGTGCAAAACATGGTACGTGGGCAGTGTCATTCAGTCCCTTACAGCCCACATAAACAAACATCCTTGAAAAATAAGAAGCTGCAACACAATATACCCACCTGCACTTCATTGGGGAACTCTCCTCAAAGAAGACTGTCCAGCAAAGATCAGATTCACGGACCTGAACCGTATCAACATTCCAGAAGTAAGAAAAAGGCAATTGCAAACTACTATTGAGAGGCCATGAGAGAAGGTGGATATATCGCCTCTGAGCAGCATCTCAAGGCCTCAGTCGATACAATGAACTTTTTTTGTATTTTCCCAATAAAAGGTCACATAAATTGTGTGAATCTAAATGATATTCACTACTATCTGCTTGGTCTGAAATGAGAAATTTCTATGAAAAGAAGGATTGTTTTTAGTCTTGGCCATTCTCTCGCCTGGAAAGCTTTCCACATGCAGGCCGATTCCTCTGCCAATATTAGCATATTTTAAAAGTGAGAGTCAATGAACAGTTCACTATTTATGCTTAATAAATGAATGTTTAAATAACCCTTTCCATGCACCCTTGGTAAAATTGGTATTCATAAGTCTATAAAAAGACAGTGGGGGTCATTCCGACCCTAGCGGTAGGGGGTTAACGGCACCGGTAAGGATGCCGGTGCTGTTAACCCCCTACCGCCCTATTACGAGGTCCCTTAGCGGGTCCCACCAGGGCCGGCTGGTTTTACCAGACGGCCTTAGCGGGACCCGTTAAACGATCATGGAGCTAATAACGGGCCCACAATTTGTGGTCCCGTTATTAGCTCCTTCCCCATTCCCATTGAGCCCTAAGGGAGCTCAAATGGGAATGGGGAATGGTTTTCGAAATGGGGACTTACCGGGTCCTCATAGGTCAGAATGTCCCGGGAAGTTCCCATTCCGACACCACGGACCAGGACCCGAATTTGGAGACAGTCATGGCTGCCATGGCTGCTTCCAAACAGCCCCATGGCTATCTCCAAACAAGGAATGACCCCCAGTATCTTCACACCTATAATTATATATGTTTTCCTAAATTTCCAGAAGAAAGTACATGACTAGTAACTTGTATGGATCGTGCCTTAGATACAAACAGACATTATTACCTTTCCTCTTCACCAACTAAATTCATATACATTTCCCTATTTTTGTTTGCTATAATTGGGCACATAGCAGTCCTGCGCCGGCCTAAGATGGGGATTGAATTTGACAACGGATCGCCTTATGTGATGCCAATCTGCTTTCTACCTTCTGAGGCCTAGACTTCCCAGGGATACTGCCCCGCAGGTCCCATTGACCTTACCCTTTCCCTGGATCTGAGGGTCACATACCTTGTAGATAGCATTGCTCTCTGATAACCCTCTACATTCACTTGCACACACATTAGGTTCCAATTACATTTTCTCTAAATGCGTTAAGTAGAATTTTTAGAACTCCCATATTGATCTTAAATCTTTTCTTATACTGAGCCATTCTATTTTCGTATTACAGGGTCCTTGCATCACTAATCTTATATTTCAAGGTGAAGCATCCTAATATGTTACTTATCATTGCCAGTCAACAATGCTCATGCTCCGTCACTCATACATGGATGCATTTGTGTTATGGTATATTATATTATGTTATGGGAGTTTTGATGAAGCACAGCTTCCACCCAAGGCTGCTCAACGCTAGCATTATAGTAATGCAGAAAATATCAGAAGTTGGATCATGGCATTGGTTCTGATTGAAAAGGAACGTTTTCAAGTATTTCCTAAAAGTAAAAGGTGGGTTTTGTTACATACAAATGGGGTAGAGATTCCCAGATCTTTACTGCCTGTACTGAGAAGGAATGACCACCTTACCTTTACTTCTTACAAGGAGGGATAATTAGTAATTTGGTCTGATTGCTTCTTGAGAGGGAGGCCGGTGGAGGTACGAGGTTTGAATCTGTTGGAAAGGGGAGCATTATTGGGCCAGCAGAGACTTTTGAAAATGATACATGCTTTTAAAAATGATATGCTTCCTAATCAGGAGCCAGTGTGCTGATTTGTCTTTTTAAGGTAAGGGAGTCATCTAATATGATACCACAATTCCTGGTCTCTTGTTTAGTCTCAGGGCATTTTCAGAAGCTATCCGCTAAGAAGGAGAGCATTTGAGGGCCAGCAGTCTGGTTGCTCAGCATGCCCTCCCATGTCAGCATTAATCTTGAAAATAGGCATATACCAGCTTGTAAAAGTTGAGGGTTCTCTACCTGATCAAGATCTATTCAAATGTGAGTATCATCGGCATAGTGAAAAAAGGTTAAGCTATGTTGGTGTATGATCCCCATTAGAGGAAGGATATTGAACAATATAGGCCACAATGCAGAACCCTGTTTTACTCCACAGGTTACAGACGCTGATTTAAGAACTGTAAATCTGAGACCGCAGTCAAAGGGTCTATAGAAGAGGATACTGTGGTTGATGGTCTCGAATGCGGCCAATAGGTCCAATACTTTTCAGATACCTAATTGATTCTTATCTGTTTTCTCTCTTAACTGATCTAAGATTGAGGTTGTAATGCGCGGAAGCCGAATTGGTTCCAATTTCTTAAAATCTACATGAGGATACAAGGCAATGCATTATCCATCATTTGGGGCTATACCAAGCTGGTGCTCAAGTTCCACAAGCCTTAGACACCATGCCTATGTGCAGCTTGCCATTCTGCAAGTGTAAGAAATAGAGAACATCAGCATGTGATGCATGCCTTAATGAAGGGGTCTGCAACCATTGGCTCGCCAGATGTTTTGGACTAAAACTCCCACCCGGCCCTAGTCAGCATAGTCAATGGTGAGGGATCATGGACGTCATAGTCCGAACATCTGGAGAGGCACAGGTTACTGACACCTGCCTTAGTGCTTCATGATTTTCCTCCTGAGGGCACCCCCTAGAACACCAGTGCTCTTACTGCATCATTGGGCCAGATTCTCACATCTCTTTTTGGCATAAGTGAAAAGATTCACTAAACACATCTCCTCACTTGCACCAAAAAAAGGAGCAGCCCAATTCACACAGCTCTCAGATGCACTCATTCAGATGCCCTTTTCCCACCTTTGCACATTTGCGCAAATAAGGGGGCATTTCTGCAGATTTAAAAGTGCATCCCGAATTCACAAACAGGGATACATGAGTAAAACTGAGGGTCTTCCCCTGGTGCCTGTTCAGAACAGGTGCATGGGGGGTGCAAATAATGACAGGGTCATTTCTGACCCTGCCATGATTTGTTTTTGAATTGTGACATCAGCGCTTTAAACTGTGGCTGTCACACTAGCATGTTCATCCCCTAAACAAGAATGGAAATGCTTTTCTATTTTCTCAGTCTTTTGACCAAGACGGGCCCTTTCGTAGCCTGTCTCGGTGAAATGGGCTCCCAGCAATCACTTTTCTGCTCGGAGCTTGTCATACATTAGTGTGGGGAGCACGCTCCAGATGCTAATGTATGCAAGGTGGCTGGACAACGCATCTGGACAGCGCATCTTTGCGCTAGTGAACAGCCCCTCCTAAAATGCTGAGGTCCCCTTTGATGATAAGGGGACCCGAGCATTTCAGTAATGAGCGCAGCCGAATGGTGCGCTTTCTCTGTGCTTCCTCCATTTGCGCTCTTTGATGAGAATCTGGCCCATACCTTTTCCTGTGAAATCCATTCTTTTTTGGATGGGAACTAACAAACTCTACCAAAAATGCATTTTTCCTTTACCTCTTCTGCCTCCTTACATCGCCTCGCCTAATTTCTGCTACAGTAAAGATGCTGTCTAAAATTGATAAGAAACACCTGATCGGTAAATTTACGGCAATAACGAAGTCCCCCAAACTGAAGACAATGACGTATTTCACTGACACCTGCTATCACGTTAATTCTTTTTCTCCACACCGCTCTCTTACCTGCCCCTTTATATCTCCAAAGTGTAAAATTGTGCAAATGTGAATGTTTTATTCCTGCTTTTATCACCCTTGAAAAAATACACGTGTCGCTTGATCAGTACACCAGTGAAACATAGATATAAAATGGTTGAAAGCACATAAATTAGCATGTACTAAATTCTCATTAGTGGACAAATATGAACACTGTCACCTTGAGTGCATGCAATCCGATCCCAAGGAAACCATCAAATCCAAGTTTACCAATGTTCTGCTTGTTGAAGCTTGCACTGCGACTGCATGTGCAGCATTTGTTCTCTTGGAGGGGGGTTCTATTATATATCACTGTTGCACATATCAAATATTGTGAGAGAAAATGTGTACTGTGCTGCCTGTGCTGCGAGTTCTTTGCTTATGAAGGAATCGTGTTTATATAGTGCACAGGCAGACAGAAAGCAGTGAAGCACGGCACCAAGCTCAATACTATATTTACAAGAGCAGACAGACGTGGGGTGACAGTACACTTGAATCTTGGGAATGCATTTGCAAGTGTACATGCTTTAAGTTCAGTGATTTGCAAGAGGAACTCCCTGAAGAGCAGTAGCTTAAGTTCTTACCCAAGCATGAATAGTGCTGGAGTTGTATGCATGTCAGTCGGAATATCATTCCACGGTATCGCTGCATAGTTGGAAAAAGTCTGCTTCCTAGTTTTCTCCTGGGATTTGTTATTTTTCAGACTCTCAATCTTGCAACTTCTGGAATAGTTCTGGCTCCCAGAATTGGCTAATTATTTGCCTATTTAAGACAAGGCTTGAGTTCATACACCTTTAATATGCATGCTCTTGCGAACAAGATCTGGGCGGGATCACCAGCCAGACAAGGACCAAAGATGCAGTCGAGTATCCAGACGCTAGTGATTAGCCGTGCAGCACTACTTTGAGCGGCATGAGGGTTGAGGCAGTGACTCCTGAGCGGGGCATGTTGAAGTCATGGGGTTCAAGAACATGTTTTATATACTGTGTTAGCTGAAACCAGCCCTTTGAGACTCCTTCCTGATCTGAGGTTTGAAGAATATGTTACTCTTTCTGTTAAAACTCAGCAGTCTGGTGGCAGAGACTTATTGCAGTCCTAAAAGTTGGCATTACGGCCAGATAGACAAGTGTGGAAGAGTGCTTGCCTGGCTGGGTTGCTTGGTTGGTGACAAGTCTAACCTGAGTTTAGACTGGGTTAAGCTTGAAGAAGGTGTTCAATATATAGGACTGGATAAGCATGAGTTAGACTTTATTTATTTATTTATTTATTGTTTGCTTGTTAGGCGCTTATACAATAGGAACATGCTGTTTCAAAGCACCCACAGGGCAGGAAGGGAGGGAGAGTGGGAAATACATTACACATACAAAACACTATTTAGGAGCAAAGGGGGAGTAGGAAAGGGGGACGGACCTACTATGCCTTGTGAGTGTTCAGAACATGCAAGTGCAGAAAGGAAGAGGGAAGAGGGGTAAGTGCTGGGTAGTCTGTGCCCGCGGGTGAGCCAAGGACAAAGTGCTAGGAATGAAGAGTGCTACACAGCCTGGGCCGCGGGAGGTGTAAGTGCGAGCCTCCAGAGTGGTGTGCCGGTGAAAAGTGCTGTGGATAGACAGGAGCTGGTAAGAATAGGTGTGGGGGGTCAGGGTCCTGAAGATGCATAAGGGCCAGGACAAAAATTCAGCAACTGTGGGATTCGCAGAGGAGAGAAGAAGTGAAGGAGGAGGAAAAGAGGAAAAGAGGAAAGTCTTAAGGAGCTTCCGAATTTGAGAAAATCTGTCTCAAGGCACAGGGGCAGGGAGAAGCTCTTCCAAAGGAGGGAACCTTTACACACTTTACTCGTAAAGAGTTGGTGCCAGAGGAGTGAAGTGGTCTGGAGGGAGAGTATTTAGTGAGATAAAGTTGAAGATAGTGTGTTCCTCGACCACAGACAGCCTTGTGGATGATGCAGAGGGATTTGAATTTAATCCGTGTAGCAACCAGGAGCCAGTGAAGACTTTTTAGTGCAGGGGAGATGCGGTCCCTGGGCCTAAGGCCAAGGATAAGTCTTGCTGCTTTATTCTGGATAAGCTGCAGGTGTCACAGAGTGGACGAAGGTAGATTCAGGAGAAGGCTGTTACAGTAGTCAAGTCTAGAAAGAACCAGGGTTTGAGTCACACTGAGCCTCTGAGAGTGAGAAAAGGTAGAATTCCTTTGAGAAGGAAGAGCTGATAGATGGACCTCTTGGCAATGTTCTGAATGTGAGGGGGGAAGGAAAGAGAGGCATTGAAGATGACTCCAAGGTTCCTGGCTCTGGTTGAATGCAAAGGTGGAGAGCCTAAGGAGGAAGGCCGGAGTGAAGGGAAGAAGGAGGGAGCAGGGGTCCCAATGGGAAGGATCTCAGTTTTACAGGCATTGATGCAGATATTATTGGAGGCGCACCAGGACTGGGGAGGGATAGGCAGTCAGGGATGATGGAGGGTGCAAGAGGGCCAGCAAGGAGTCTGAAGAAGAGCTGTGTGTCTTTTGCGCTAACACTGGAGGTTGGAGGAGAAAGAAGAGATGAGGCATGCAAGGAGAGCAAGGTAGATGTTAAAGAGCCAGGGGGGAGAGTAAAGAGCCCTGTGGGACTCCACAGTTGGAGATAGAAGTAGGAGAGGAGAAGGAGCCTAGGATGACTTGGGAAGAGCGGTTAGTGAGGAAAGAGGACAGACAATCCAGTGGCCGTTCTGAGATACCAAGTGCATCGTGTAGCCTTTGTGTGAGGATGGAGTGGTTAACTGTGTCAAATGTAGAGGAGAGATCGAGAAGGATAAGGACAGCTGGGGAGTTGGACTCCAGAGATGCAAGCAGTTCTTCACGGGTGTTTAGAAAAGCAATTTACGTCCCTCTGGATGCTCAGAATCAAGATTGATGGTCATGGAGGCCACCAACAAGTTCAGTGTGGGAATTAAGTTGGGGAAAGGCCAGCTTCTCAAGTAGCTTCCCCAGGGAAGGGGTGATGGAGATAGGGCGATAGCTGGCAGGGCAGTTAGGGTCAGAGGATGTTTCTTTCAGGAGTGGGTGCACAAGGGAGTGCTTAAGGGAGAGGGGAAAGATCCAGTGATAAAAGAGTGATTGCAGAACTCAGCAAGAGCGGGGGAAAGAGAGCCATTGTTATTCTTGATGGTCCTGGATGAGCAAGGAGAGACCTGTTTAGAAGAGACCACCATGGAGCGGACAGCTCTGGTAACTTCTTCAGGTGTGACAGGAGCGAAGGAGGAAAATGAGGAAGGAGGAGGGAGGGGGGTGTAGTGGGTGGGGATTGGGATGGGTTGTTATGGAGTGTAGAAAAGGTGGTAAGAATGTCCTGAGTTTTGGTGGCAAAGTGTGAGGCCAGTGCATTGCAGAGGGCCTGGGAAGGAGAGGGGGGAGGAGGATACTTCAGAGGGGTTAGCTAGTTCCCTGCAGATTTTGAAAGGTTCAGCCCTGTTATTTGATTTGCCCGAAACACGTACCTGAATGTGGGCTCTTTTCTTTGCATGGATGATGAGTCTGTATTGTCGTTGGAGCAGGCAGCAGGCCCGTTTGTCAGAAGATGAGCCTGAGGATTGCACTTCCATTCTGCAGCCCTGCACTTTCGTTTCAGGGCTGCAAGTTCTGTGTTGTACCAAGTGTTACACTTTGAGGCAGGTTTCAGACGGATCCTAATGACTGGGGCAAGATGTCAAGAGTATTGATGATGGAAAGATGGAGGTTGCTGAGGGCAGAGTCAGAGGTTGGAGGGTGAGGGGGTGGAGGTGAAGGCAGCCGCAGTCACTCGTTTCATAGGGAGGGTATTACTGAACAAGGTTGGTGCAACGTTTGGGGGAGGGGACAGAGGGCCAATGGGACCCAGATTCGAGTAGAGGAGTGAGTGGTCTGACCAGGAGAGAGGGGTCACTAGTGGGGAAGAGAGAGAGAGGTTAGAGTGTATGAGGGTGTCCATATTGGAGAATGGAGAGGGAAAGTGAGGAGCAGAGCTCAGTGAAAAGAGTGGATGCAGAGCCAGGGGAGTCCAGTTGAATGTTGTAATCGCCCAGGTGGAAGAAAGTAAAGAAGAGCCAAAGTCATCCCATTCATAGAGGAATGGGGAGGTGGCACCTGGAGGCTTGTAGATGGTAGCAATGGTCAGGGTGGAGGTGGGGGGGGTGACCAAGTTGCAAACGAGGCTTTCAAAAGAGGAATAGTTCTGAGTGGGTAAGATGGAAGCAGGAACCCATTCAGGGAAGATTAGGGGAAATCCCCACCAGAGCGGTGAGGTTGAGGCTTGGAGATGATCTTGAAGCCATCTGGGAGGAGGGAGTCTAAGGCAGTGACTGAGCTGGCATTGAACCAAGGCTCGGTAAGAGCGAGAATGTTGAGGTCAATGTCTTCAAGAAGGAGACAGATGTCAGTGCAGTGTTTGTTGGCTGAGCGGACATTAATAGTCGCCAGCTGAGAGGTCTTAGTCACAAGTGACCTTTGGGAATACTTGTGTTTCATCTTCTTATTGATGGACCGGCATGTTAGAGTCATTGAGGACATTTGAGGAGAACAATGGGAGACCATTTGGATAGATTAAAGATTATTAATGAAAGGATGGAGCCTCAGGGGCTCTGCACGTGATCGGACAACATATTGTTCTGAATGTCCACATCTGGTCGAACTGGTGTCTGTCTGATCGCAGGAGATGAACCAGTAGAGCGCAAACACTGAGAACACAATTTGTGAGGTTAATGGTGTAATTAGAGTCACGTTGTTAATTGTGTCAAAGGCAACAAAGGTGTTGAGTTGTACTGGGGCATATTAATCTCCTCAACCATTTTATGGAGTGCATCACCAGTAACCAGTATACTTGCTGCTTTGGTGCTGCATCTGGGTCTCAACCTAAATATGTAGCCCTGGAATAGACTGTGTTGCTCTATTTGCATCATTTTATGGCTACAGTTCTTTCTATGATCTTCTCCAGAGAGGTAATATTGGTGATCAGGTGATCATTTGTGAAGTGTTTCTTTCTAGAGAGGTGGGCATCTTAAGCCTTTTTTGAGTGGTGTAGGGAAGGTCCCTTGTGAGAGAGATGTAATGTTGGGTTGAAGAAAGGTCAAGAGTGCTGTGATCTTAAAAGATTTGACCATGGTGTTGAGCAGGAGGACATTCTCATATGTGGTCGTTTTGGTGATGTGAGGATGTTGGCATGTTCCACTAAGGTGATGCGCCTGAAATCTGACTATTTGCATGTGGTCCTAGAGGGAGGGACCGGGAAGGCTGGTTTAGTGGATGTAGTGTTCTTAATGGGCATTCTGATTTTTGAGATCATGTCAATGAAGTAGCTGTTAATTGTGTAGCATTTCTCCAATCAGTAAGGTATTCGAAGTTCTGCAAGGGCCTGTCACCTTAAAGCACGATCAGATATGTGTTGCTGACTCTGTATTATTGCTGTATAATATTGGGCTTTTAATGAGGGCCAGGTGAGTGCTGTGCATTTCATTAAGTGTGTGAGATGTGATGAAATTGTATTTTGACACCAGATCTTCTCTGCTCAGTGGTTGCTGTCAGAGAGGTCCTGAGTACGCTCAGTGGTTACTCCTTGTTACAGGGCTGTTTCTGTGCAACATTTTAATCTATCATATTGGTCATGTTGTGGTTAAAAGTGCAGGGGAGAGATTCAAGATTCATTGCAGGATATTTATCATCTGTTAGGGAACTGAGGTTGGCCTCCAGATCTTCTGTGGGTAAGTCCTCAATAGAATGAGGGGCCAATGAGGTGGGTTTCAGTTTGCTTTGGTTGAAAAGCATGTGTCGATGAAAAGAATTGAGATAGCAGCATTATCCATCCAAAAAACAAGGAGGGGTCCTGGGAGTCTCTCTGCCAGACATTAATCCTGGTTACAAGGGCCTTACCCAAATTCTTTAGCTCACTATCTTTCACAGAGGAGAAATATCCAAGGCATATCAGTCTTTGTCCTGCCCTGGGGCAGTCCAGCACCAAAATGCTAGGTTGAGACTCAAACCCGGGATATAGGCTGGTAGAGAGAAACTCCTAGAACCCACCTTACTTATGCTTATTAAGTAGCTTTGGTTTTTCACCATAAGTTACTAGGGTAATCCAGACGTGGAACCTTTGCTCACTGTTCTTAGAGAGGCACAGCTCCACCTCACTGACGAGGCCCAGCCAAGCCGAAACACGTGTCTACGGTTGCTGTTGGTACTCTTGTAGAGGAGGTCCCAAGCACGACCCGCACTCCAGCTGTCCATTTTGAAGTACCAGGAACATTCACACCGAAATATGTGACTTACGTTGAGCAAATAAACCAGCAGAGAGCCGCAGTGGGGCTCTGTCCAGTACCTAGCAGAACAACAGCACCTATTGAAGTACCGACTCTACAGAAAACATGGACAGTAAGGTACCCATTGAGAAAGCCATATCGACAAATGAAACAGAATGAAGATTGTCAGAACGCAGTCCCTGAAGAAGCTAAAAAGATACTGAAGGAGGATGAATGGTGACATCACACAAACTTAGACTGACTCACATATAGAAGATATGACGATCTGTGAATGATGAAAAGAGACAAAACACCACGGATAAGGGACATCATAAAACTAAAGTGAAATAACGATGTCAAAATGTCAGAATCTTATGCCATGAGCACGATGAAGATATCCAGTTAGTTTACACGTGTACATATGCATGGAACCGCAAGAAGCAAAGAATCGTGAGGCATTCTTATACTTAGATATGTATATGTGGCGATTGCCGCAATCTATTTTACTACTACCTCAAAAGGAGCACCTTATATAAGTATACTTCCACTATGCATAAACTCAGAATCAACCAAAGGTTACTAAAGGTCTCAATAGAGGAGCCCCGCAGCAAGCAAATCAAAAACTAAAGACAGAGAGAAACTCAGACGCATGCAAAGCGTGCCAGGAAACCAAGGTCGTATTGGCGGAAATAGACCAACAGTGGATAGAATTAATGAAAAAAGGAACAGGGTATCCTGCTCAGAAAGGTCAAGATTAGCTACAGAAAGCAGATGGCTGGCATAATTAAATCAAATATACAAATTGAACGATGAATAAGATGATTTCACAGTGTCTGAATCACGTGACCAGCCAAGCGAGCAGATATGAAACTTTCACAACTACGCGTGGCCTTGTGCCATGCACAGATAACTTCATTTTTCCAGACCAAGAAGCAGTCTCGAGGCCAACCACAAATAAATCATTGACACATGACCACTGAGGTGATGATTCATAATAACACTAATTGGAGGAAAGGTAGGGGTGCAGACAAGCCCCCTGCACCTGGCCGGCTATTCTGCACACTGCTAAGCTAGTGTAAAAGTATGAGTGGGGTTGTTACCAACCCAATCATAGAGGACCAAGTAATCTAGGGTCCTATAGTGAGTAGAACCAATGAGACGTCGTACTTTTAGTGACGTTTACAGTAGCCATTTTGAAGGTAGGGCTTAGATGCCCCACCTGACAGTGTTTGTCCAATCCCCTTACTCGGTTATCATATACATATATAGTACCTATATTGAAGTAACCTTCCTAGAACCAGTAGAATTGCATGCAACATTTTAAGCATTACATGTCAGTGATGACAAGTTTTTAGTATAAAAGATGTGTTTTTTATGAAGTTTGTTGGAGTGGTGAAGCGAGAAGGAAGATGGAGCGATTGCTGATATTCATGAACTCCCCGTTTTTTGTACTTGTCATTAAATGGACTCCCTTTGCCAAACCATTGAGTTGTTATTAGTGATTTTATTAATACTAGAGTATTAATCTGCATCCCCATCCATCTCACAGGTGCTGCTACTCATCTTAAATTGCTATTGGGCAACCCCCAGCTTTATGGGCCGGTTGGGGTCCTAGTGCACACTCTTGTTCAGAAGAGAATTGCCTGGCATTTCAGTGTTGGACTGCCCTTGGGAAGGACAAAGACTGATTTGTAGTGGACATTTCTCTTCTGTGAAGGGACGGTGAGCTAAAGACTCTGATTGAGACCCAAACCCGGGATATAGGCCGGTAGACAGAAACTCCCAGAACCCCCTAACTTGAGCATTATCCATCCAACATAGCTGAATATGGGCTTGACACTACATGTGAGGGATGTGGTCAGGAGTACGTTCACTGTGTTGCCCTAGAGGTGGGTGTGTACTGAGCTATTCAATACCCATTGTGTTGTTGAAGGTGTGTGTGTGTGTGTGTTGGATCCAAAGAATGTTTGAGCTGCTGCTCCTGCTTAATGATGCTGTGCTGTTGATTGTGGGAATGGCTTTGCTTTCCAGCGTGGCATATTAACAGTCTATTTCTGGCAATGGATCTCCAGTAAAAAACAAAATGTGACCCCTCTGATTTAGAAATCTCCCCATTAGCTTTTGGGCCCCAGTGTCAAACATAAGTCATGCTTTCATATTAAAGACTCTCCTCCCACCTTGGTAGCAGTGCGGTGCTGAGATCACCTATGCCAGGGACATCTTATTTGTTATTCATGCTGGATGCCTGCTTCTCATTGCAAAAGCGATGTGATAATGGTGTCGTTATAGTGAATCCAACATCCACATTATTACTTGTGATAAAGTGTGCATACGCAAAAAGTTGTACAGTCCCACAGTAGGAACTGCTAATATGCACATCAACTTCAGAGGACAATTCTATAAGCAAGGCTGAAAAGTACCAGAATGTTTTATAATTAAACTTTCAGAGGAATTATCTGAAAAACCTATGCAATATAGTCAATTTATTTGAAAATATGTACTGTAAATCATTTGGATTTCAAAATTGTTTTGGGGCCAGGTGAAATAAAGAGTTATCGCTCCTGCTAAAAATATATCTTAATAGGGGGGATTCATTCTCCTTAATAGGGGGACGCATTCAGCGTGTTTAGGCTTTTGCCACTTACTGACAGATATTGACACGAGACACGTTTGCGATATCTCCAGCTGACCATGGTCATGGAACCCCTATCAGGATGGCAAGCACACAAACCACTAAGCGATATCAGTGCTTTAGGGAATGTGGCCTAAAAGTACAAAGTTAGAAACCCTGCCAACAAACATGCTGCTTTGAATAATCGCTAGCTGGCAGATAGTGATGCCAGTGTGCTGTACAGGACACATTCCCTCGGGCCGATCGCTCGACACCTTAAGGATATGCAAGCTCCTGGCTCCATCTCCACCACTGGAGATGACATCTGAGAAGCAAGGCCTGCAGTGCAACTTTACCTACTCCAATTGAACCTTTCAATGAGTGGGTCATATTTCTACTAGGGGGATCATCACATCGGACTGTAATGCAGAGCCATAAAGGAAGAAATGAAAAGGGGTGGAAGGAGAAGTCAGGCTACTGTTTATAATTGGTACAGCAAGGGCATTTACAGACATCTACAATAAACAGAGACATATTGTAGAGGAGCAGACGTATATATCCACAGGAGATCCTACCCCCCTACCTCTCCTGTATTGGAGCCATGGGTCTATGCCCTGTCTAGCACCAGCGAGTGTATTGAAGCCTGTATCCATTAAGAAGACCATATCAAATGCACCCTTGAGTTGATGGCAGCCTGCAGGAGGAACTCCCTGAAGGAATATGAGAAAGGGCTAAGAAAACGAACTGATGACGTCATATGAAAGTGTGCATGACGTCCTGAAATTCTGAACGAAGACGAAGAATGAAGTAAACAATCGAGTGAAACTTAAAGTGTAAAAGAAGAACATTACAAGGTAAAACGTGCTGCCGAAATCAGAAGTAAAAGAATACTCTGCAAGGCCACGTACAAAGAGAATTTCATGGCAGAAGGCATGGGTGATGAAAGATGTTGGGCTAAGCTAATTGGGTGGTATAAGAATACTCTGCAAGGCTAAGTACAAAGGGAATTTCATGGCAGAAGGCATGGGTGATGAAAGATGTTGGACTAAGCTAATTGGGTGGTAGGGCAGCTTCAAATCGTATCTGCTTGCACCTGTGTCTTGGCTTATGTGCTGCTAATTGAACCAAATGTTCCAGACATGGCAAAAGCGTGTCAAACCAATTGTATTAGTCCATATAATGAAGGACCTTATTGCTCGAGAAACCAATGAAACACTGTGCAACTGATTTGTCTTAATATGACATGTTTGAAGACGAAGTCATGAGTTGTCCACCTGATATCGGACAGCCAATAACAAACCTAGCTCCTATATGATTGTATATATAGATGTGTCCTTTAACCAATACCAACCCTTGATAGGTTTGCAACTATTGCCACACACCATTATGTCATTCTGATGCATAAAGAAGGCTATAGATCATTAAAAACAATGCTCTCGTAGAAGCCCTGGACCTGAGTGTTAGGGAGAATTCTCATTTTATGGCTAATTTCCCTTACCTATAGAGACCCCAGCAGCTTTGCTGGATTTGAAGGGTTTGTTTCTTTTTACCTGCTAAGAGTGAGACTCTTTTTCCCACTCTTAGGCATTTTTTTGTGTTTAATTCCTATGGGATTTGCTCTCACCCATAGGAACCATCTTTATTCACATGTGTTACACCGCACCCTCAGTGCAGTGACACAGGGGTGCCGGAGCGACCCCCAAACATAGTAGTCAGTCCCAGGGTATGGAGTCTGTCTCCCAGGGCATGTAAAGTTCCCATTGACTTTACTAGTCAAATCTACCAACTTAACCAGTCCAACCCATCTTACTTTGGAGGTACTGGAAAGGGTTAATAGTTTTTCCCTTGGGTTCATTTTCGAGGGGGTATCTTAAAGTCCCGCTCCCTAAAGTTTCTGGCTGGTGGCAGTGGTTACTACCAACAATATTCAACCACAAATATTTTCCTATGGGATTTTCCCATTGTTCGAGGCTAACACTTTTACTGACAGCCTCTAATATACTGCTGGTTTATTTTATTATTAACTTTACTCCGGTAGGTTTTATTTGCCAGAACTTTAATATAACTTCTTTCTCGTGTCTTACTCTAAACTCCTAACCCAGGTCGGGGATCCTTTGTTCGCTCTTTTGGAGGGCTTCTGCCAAGAAGCCCTCCTTTCGATGTCTCTGAGTCTGGGCTGGGTCTGTTGTTTGGGAGGGGGAGTAGAACCCCTGGACAGAGTTGCCGCAGCAACTCAGGTCGCACTCTAACCTGATAGGCTGGAGGGTCCCCCGCCACGAAGACTACTCCACTGTGTGAGTGACAGCTAGGCTGTATGAATGGGTCTCTTTCTGCATAAATGCAGGGTCATGAGCACTGGAAGGGCAAGACGTCGCCACTGGAACTACGGAACCGAAGGGGAGAGAAGCCACAGACATCTTCAGCATCTACACTACCGGTGAAGCCCTGCTGGATCGTCTCACCACTTTTCTTCCACAAGACGAGAGGATATCTTCATCGAAAGAGCCTTCTTCCCTTGAGCTGGTGGGAACAACCAGTTCACCCATCGCTCCTCCGGACCTGCCTTGGTCGAATCGACAGTGCCCAGCACTTAGAGACCGGATAGCCAGGCAGCTATCGACCCGGACCGCGATTAAAAGGAGCGTAACTTTTAAACTTTGTTTGGCAGCACCGTGGCTGGTTTCATCCCTGGGTAGTGCAGTGACTCGAACCTTCCTCCACGACGAGAGCCTCTCTTCCTCTGCTGGACCCCTCAATCTGCAGGAACTACCAGGAACAACCGCCACCGCAGGAGCCACTTCTTCACGTTTAAGGTACATTGTTCCGCCAGTCCTCCCTTTCCCCGTGGTAGCCCTAAAGGTGTTTTAAATCCTTTTTCTACTTGTTGGGTTGGCCGCCCTATCTCTTAACATTGTCTTTCACCTCGCATCTACCTTTTCAATATTCTTTTACCAAAGACTTGACTGCAGCTACAAGAACATTTTTTCTTCTAGGCTCTTGGTCCTGTACCACTGACTCTGGCTCAGGCCTATTAACTCTGGCTGATTTGTTAGATCTGCTCACAAATGTGTTGATGCACCTGAATCTTCTAAACCCCTCTTCCTTCCTACTGGTTTAACTTGTGGAGTGCCATTTTGCTCAGTTTTCATTCACTTATCTTTCTGCTAAAGTGTTACTGTGCATTACTTGTTCACAAAACTTCAGGGAAGTGTTGCTAGGGGGTGTCTGAAGATATTTCGGTTTAACTTGTGCTTTCCCTCCCTTTTGTTAAATTAATAGAGTGCCATTTATAGTTGGTTTTCACTGTGCCGTTTTGCTCAGTTTTCACTCTACCGCAAACTTGTCTACAATTGAATAGGAAGTTGTATATACTTTTTCTTGACTGAACTTAACTTACTTTATCAACTGTGATTGATGTGTTGAACTAGATGTGTATAAAATAAATATATATTCTCTTTTTGATACAAAGCTTTGGTCAGTGTTTCCTTGTTCCATAGTACTGTGATACCTATTGTGTAAACCCTGAATACTGCTCATCTCCCTCTTGAGATAAGTCTGACTGCTCAGCCACAGCTACCAACTAAATCTTTGTGGTACAGACTGATACCAAAGGGGATTTATTGCTCTCACCTGTAGTCCTAATCTGGTGTAGTGCTCCCTAAGGGAACTGCACTGGATTCTGCCTAACACTGTGGGATGTTTTTACCCATGCATCCAAGCCCTGCCAGAGAACTGTGCATTACTGGCATTGAAAACATCATGATGGCCAGAACTCCTCAGAAAATGCACAGGGAAAACATGAAAAATAGGTTGCCATCCATTTTTGCCTCTGTTAATATTAATACAAGAGACCATTGCCAGGGCCTATCCTTTGGTTAAACACAGAGAAAAAACCAGTGCAAAGAAATTTGGTGCTGTTCAAAATCCGAAATGCATTAATTCAAGACAGCTCCCAAAAAGGGGTGCAGTACTGGCGCTCGACACTAACTGGCGCTAGCGGTCTAAACTCTGACAGGAGGCCTGTCTTTCAGGAGCTGACAAGGAACCTGAGTTATCTGGAAACTTCAAAGCCTTGCTGGTTAATGAGAATTCCTAACACATACTGTTCACAGGCCTGGTTGCATTCTGCTGCCCCCACCAAAAGGAGATCACACCTCTCTGAATCAGGGGAGGAGTACCTGGGACTGCAGGAAAACATAACAATGAACTTTCCTTGGCTCAGGCAAATGCTAAATCAGGGGTCATAAATGGCTTCCTCTTGGAAGGAAATGGGAGGGGCGCTGCCCCTGTGAGCCAGCTGAGCTTGGAGGCGAGGACAGACAGAAATTCCCCCATGTGCTTTGGAACTTAAACCACACCCCTCTGGACCAGAGCATAATTTTAGAAAGATGGATAATTCATAGTAGATAATCGTCAAAATTATATCAATAATATCATTATTCCTGTGATTTTTCTGTGCACATTTTAAGAGGTGTTAGGACTCTGTGGTATGTTGAGGGGGGTAGCAGCGGAAAATAAGGTATTAATCCATATGTCTGTATGTTAAAAATCTGACACTTCATCATCTGATGCCCATATTCCTTGCGCACATTTGTGTAAATTCTGGAAAAGTTTAGAGGTTGTGTTCTGGATGAAAAGGGCAGAATCCTGTCAGAAGTAGACACAACATCTTACAAAGACAGGGATCGGATGGTTTGGTGCTACAGAAAATATGTTAACTGGACATATAATATTAGAAAAATTGTACATAGATAAATACGCATTTGGATCAAAAATAGATTTGTGTGCAAAGTGACAAGGGGAGGATCCTCTGACCCATAAACATACCTCATCACAATGACACTCCATTTCCTTCCCCCAATCAAGGGAGAGAGGAGAACTTGGCCAATGATAAGTTGTGAGGGGCAGGCTTAGTTATGCCCACGCACACACCCATTTTCAAAAGACATAAAAAGAGCCACTGAGACCCAGGAAGGGACACTCACTTCCCACTTCAAACTGATTTCCTGCGAAGCGCTTTGCCAGAAGACTCCAGAACCAGAACTTAGAATCCAGACTTCAAATCCAGAAGACTCCAGAACCAGAACTTAGAATCCAGACTTCAGAACTTGCAGCAGAGAGGCCTAGTCCAAAAGCTGAATCCTTCTCAGCAGGCCTCAGAATCCAGCCACCTAACCAAACTATTCAACAGCCGGGCGAGCTGTTTGATTCTGGCTAGAACCCAGAAAGCAGAGCTGCATCCAGACCGCCGTGCAGTGCCGATAGAAGAGCAGACCCAGACCAGACTGCTGTGCAGTGCCAGAACTTTTGCCAGAACAAGAGATCCAGACCAGCAGAGCAGATAGAACCGCAGCTAAACCTGTTGACCAGATCTCTGACGAGGCCCATTCCTTCCAAAATTAGGAGTGAGTATCCAGCCAGAACTGTGCATAGTCATCTCTTAGTCTAGAATAATCTAATTCAAACCATGTCCACCGATTTAGAACTGCATCATGAAAATTGTGTGTTCATTCTGTGATTTCAAACCTGTGAAAGTGTCATTTGCCATTCTGAATCATTATTTCATTTCTGAAAATCTACCTCCACAAAATCGTCTGTATCTTTTGAACCGCGTGTGCTAGGAACGAGATTTAACTTTCATTTTAAAGCTAGGACCCTCACCTTTCCAATGAGCCAACTTCCTACTCCTTATAGTTTTAGTGTAATCGCGCTCGACACACTCGGAAAAAGTGCCGCGAATTTCAATTTGAATCAAATTTCTCCACCTGTCAAAATCGCTGTCTTTTGTTTGCAACTGCTGAAATCCGTTTTCAACCTGATAATCCCTCATGAATCACTGATAGTGTTGACCTGAACCAATCCCAAGTAGCTATCACCTACCCTGAATCTCCTATAGGGAATTAAAATCATTTTAGCACATTTACACTTCTTTGCAAATCACATTTAAAGTATTTTTGCCTGTGTTTTAAAAGCATACCGGTTGCTCTAAGCTTGCTAGGGGGGAACTGAATTGGTATTGCATTCAATTGTATTCCTGAAAATCGTGTGCTCCCCTTCCATCTCCTTATATTGCATAGGGGGGGAGTGAATTGTCAAAAGAAAAAGTGATAAAATTATCTATTGTGGAAACCATCTCAGTTTATTTCTGTGCTGCATTCTCTTCCATCATTGCATTTCCTTGAAACCATAAAAGCATTCTCAGCTATTTTATCCTCTCTATACCAACTCCTAAGTAATTAACAAAGTGTGCTAGTGTAATATTATCCATTGTTGATCCCTGTCATATTCATAAGTGTGCTATTGAATATTAATTTATTTATAAAAGTGTGATATATATCTTGTTTAATTTTTCAATAAATCTTTTAATTTGCAAAACAAACCTACTTCTTGGCTCAGTGAGGTCGGGGGATTCCAAGAGAGGGGCGTTATATAAGGGTTTATCATCCAGATCTATGAACTTGTCATAAAGATATATAAATAAGGGCTTCCCTTGGGCATCCCAGAGTAGGCACTGACTTAGTTGGAGTACTGAATTGAAGTCACTTAACAACACTGAACACATCTGACCATATCTCTGAGCTAAGGCTCTCAGTCCACTAGCTCCCCATCTGGGAAAGAAAACAATTTAAAATCCTCTCGCCTGCACACAGGTGCCTGCCGAACAAAGCCCCAATCCACCTTGCCCAGAGGATCAAGAAATACTCACCAGACCACTCAGATCCTCCCAACAGCCAGCAACTACTCACCTTCAAATTCATATGGAAACATGCAGGCGGCTCAAGTTTCCACACTGTCGTAGCTAACCTCTGGAACAATCTCCCACTACATTTATGCTCTGAGACGTCCTACAAACTCTTCAGAAAAAATAAAATAAAGACTCACTTGTTTAACTAATCAGCCTCTTGCACTGGCTTGAACTATACGTACCTATGCCAATGCACCTACCTATGAGGGCTTGGTGGGTTGCTATAAATGCTAAAATAAATAAATAAATGTAATTGTATTCTTGTGGAAATCACTGAGAACGAGCGTACGTCCATTGATGTTTGTTATAAACTCCCTGTTTTAGCCATCCTCTTGGGTTTGTCCGGTTATTTGGACTCAGACTTATTTTGGTGTAATCCCATCCAGTAACAGATGGACGTTCCAGGGCCATAAGCTCAATGTTAAACCCGCCAAACTAGTCAGCACGTTTGTAAAGAGGTTTTGCATCCTTTGGTTCCTCTACCAATGAGATTAGTTTGCGAGAAAAGCGGGCCCTTATAGCAAAGCCCCATTTCTAGAATGCACACTTTGTCAGCCAATTCTATCTCAGACCATCATTTCTTGAAAGGGAGATAATTCTGAAACGGGAAAAAGAAACTCTACAAACAAAGATAATAACAGCATTCCCACAAATGGCTACTCAGCCTTGTCTGTAACCTACCACCTGAGGCAGACCGGAGGATTCCATATCCTGATGTGGATATTGACATACAATTAATGAGGTTTTCTCTTCAAGGGCATGACAGGTTGCCTCTCTCCTCAATGTAAACTTATTGTAATGTTGTAAAGACGGTGAAGAGGAAGCCAGGTAGACAGCAATAATGATCAACACTTGAATGGAATATTTGAACGCCTTTATAGAGTTTAAAAAGCATTACTGTTTTCAATTTCTTTATCGTAGGTTTAGTAGCAGCTCAAACAGTTCATATCCAGGTACTGTGCAAATAAATGAAATATGCTGTTCAGAAAAATACAATTTCAAATACATTTAAACAATTTGTGACATCTTTAAAAATCGTGTTTAAAGGTAGTCATATGTTATTAATAGGTTTGTTGTATGGAAGTTTACATCTATTCTGACTGGTAGAACACTCATGGACAAGGTAACATTTTTGACTGCGACACAGTTGAAAACTCAAATCTCCAAAGTGGGTTCGGATAAAATGGGATGGAGCTGGGAAGGAAATGTCTTATTTTACAGCAATATCTATCTGCCAGGTACTTTGGAGGGTGAGAGGGGGGTGTTTTGAGACTGTGGTAACACATTTTCTTCTCTTGAAGAGGGTCATGTCATGCAGCAATGTGGCAATGGTGGATTTTATATGGCCTTTGACCTCTTTGAAACAATCAATGTCTAAGAAGGAATTTGTATTGTACAGGACGATATGAGTTATGGTAAATATGTGTAGAGTTTTGCTAAATTTTATTGGCTTAAGTCAAATGAATTTGCTAGGATGTCATGATGCAAGGGCTTACAAAGTCCCTGAGCCACGATGGCACGGAGAATTAGGAGCAGGTCTGGACAATATATTTCATGGATTTCAATCACTGTATAGTTGCTATATGGGTTCCTTGTCCCGTCGCCTACAATTCCTACATTAGGAGTTCTTGCTTGGCCTAGGCATACTAACAAAGGGCTTGAATACACAGTGTTACACCAGGAGAGCGGCAGACATGACTAGGGAGGACATCCTAAATACTGTGCTAAATAGAAGTACTGGGCCCACCACTACCAGCCATCACCAAGATCACACCATTGCAGTCTCCGTTCATTCTTTTGTAACCATATCAGCACATATAGTAGATCTTTCCTTCCGCCTTTCTCGTGATTGCATTACGCTTAAAGCTCTTCACTTTCATAGACTCCAGGGTATGAGGGCTGCGCTTGGTGAAAATCTGGCTCTGATTTCGCTGCCTGTGCTCTTCTCTCGAGGGTGGAATAAATGCTGAAAGTTGGTCGAACTTTTAAGGGTTTTGCTGCTGAAAGGTTGGCGTTCATCCGAGCTGCAATACAACAGAGAAACACTGTCAACTCAATTATTCATATATGTAATCCAGTGGTAGAAGTGTAGCAGTGGAACTGTGGCCCGCGCCAGGAGCAATGTGTAACACATTTTTCAAGGGTTGCACCCATGCTGCTTGACACAGCCAATTGAGTTTAATCAGATTTCAATTTAGCTGTAACTGCTATTGGGTGTTAAATTGGGGAAATGTGCTTTAAATTCACAGAGAACAGTTCCGGAAGGGGGAAAAAGGTTGAACAAAATAGCAGAACTGTTGATAGTAAAAGATAAAAGTAGTGTAACTCTGCTCCCGACCGTTCCAGCTCACTTCGACCACTGATGTAATCTCTTTTCCACATCAAATTTCGGGTACATTTTGAAAATTGGTTTAGATGAGGACATGTGATGTAGCTGGGTGACGGGCATTCATGAAACACGTGTTGGAAAAGCCAATAAGCATGTTAAACGTCGCAGGCAAACATGTTTGTCCTGTGGGGCTTTACACAAAATGTACCCTCTATTTCTGCAATCCATGCCTCCTAGCTTGTTCAGTGCATGATCGAATGGTGCTGATGACTGAATAGCAGGATCACAACGGTTTATATACGATGCTCCTAATCTCTTATGGCTGAATTCTTTAACCACACGAACGGTGGTAGCGAGAGACATGAGTACAAATAATAATGATCACAACCAAAACAAACCCAACGTAGTGTTGCACAACACCGGAAACCCCATCATTAAACCAAACAGCATGGAAACTAGATAAGGTTTTTTAAAAAAACATTAAACAACGGTCTGTCCCCCAACTTTAAATAATCATTTCACTCGTTTCTTCAAAATGGCTGCTACTACGACAGAGCGTTCACCATGACACACATGTTGTGCCGTATGGGGCAGAGTATCAAAGGTGGCGCGTATGGGGCTTCATTAGTGCAATCAGTCAAAATGCCAAAAGGCCTGTGATTGTTTTGCACAGTTTGCATTTTGCCATTCTTTCCGATTGGAGTGAAAGTAGGCACATTTTCTTTCATCTACCACACTTTTAAAACATATTTAATAAAACTATTTTTTTTGTACATATAAAAAAAGGTACCGAGTGGGATTATTGTCAGAGGAAAATAAGTTAAATGTCTTAAATAAATTCCTTACAATTTTTCAGTAAATTCTTTGGCAAAAAAAAGTTCCCAGGTAAGATTAATAGTTATAAAAATGATGTTTAACTTGTTACTTCTGCCAAAAAGTGGGTAATGGGGGTTTTCTTTCACATGGATATAATGGTTACATGACTTTTTTTCCAGTTCATTTGACCTCATTGCAATTAAATAGTGCTGGTGTGGGGTTAGGGTAGGATGAAGGAAATATTGACGGTGTTTAGGGGCATTCATATACAAGATATTGCAAAACAATTGTGAATTAAGGCTGAGAATGGCAAACACTTTATAGCCAATGCACAATACAAACGTTGAGGTATAAAAAGCATTTCTCACACTCTAGAGCAATGTCCATTACCCTGAGAACCTGGTGAGACCCGCCTGGTTCTTTGTTATTGCGCCCCAGGGTTCTTATAAAGGAAAGTGGTCAAGATGGTCTCGCTCATCATTGTCAAAGCCATACACATCGGATTGCCATATTGAAAACATACTGGACCAGATTCGCAAAACATTTTTGAAACAAAAGCGGACATACTCCAGCGCACCGCCTCACTTGAGCCAAAAAGGGATCAGCCCAATTCACGTAAGGCATCTAAACGAGCGAGTCTTAGATGCGCTTAGTCAGATGCCCTTTCCACCCCCGCAAATAAGGGCACATGTCTCGGCTTTTAAAAAGTGCATCCTGAATTCACAAACCGGATAGCTCAGCGGCAACGTGCTCGCCTTAGAAACAAGACGACACGAAGCAACACAAGTTCGATCCCCGGGTCCGCGGGTTATAAATACGCAACTAAGAGACGCATTCCTGTAACAGCGCCTCGATGCCCCCGGGCTGATTGAGCGCTTGAAAAATATAAATGAATAAATGCGCAGAAAGAATGGTCGTCCCCCTGTACATTTTGAAACAGGCGCAGGGGGAGGCGCAAATCATGACCGTGTAATAGCTAATGCTTTCATGGTGTTTTTTTATTTATTTTTAAGTGTGACTGCTGCGGTTTAGAACCCCGCTGTCACACTTGCATTTCCATCCCCTTAAAAAGGATGAACATTCTTTTCTTTAGCATTTATGGGCCCGTCTCTGTGAAAAGTGCTCCCAGTAACCACGTCCTTGCTGGGAGCCTGCCATACAATAGTGTCGGGAGCGAGCGCTTAACACTGATGTATGCAAGGTGCCACTGCCCAGCCCCTCGTGAAATGGGCAGGTCGCTTTTGAGAATAGGTGACCTGAACATTTCAGAAAGTAGCGCAAATGAAACAAGCCCCATCCCTGCGCTCCCTTCATTTGCGCTTCTATTTGAGGATCTGGCCCTTTGTGTCTTTGCCTGTTGAATCATTTGCAAGCAGTTTATTACGGCATCCTAGCCGGAACACTGGCACTTACTTCCAACGTCAATGCGTGCATGGCAGGTAGCTACTCCCGCCTGGTTTACCGCAGATATGGTATACCACCCGTCATCTTTCTTGTTCACGTTGTACATAATGAGGCAGATTTTACCATTGGAGTCCTGGAGCAACCTGAAACATGAAAGAAACAATTGAAGTGGCAAGAGACTGAAGAACACACATGTAGGCACAGACTACTGTGGTGTGCTGTACATCGTCTTGTTGTATTGTTTTTAATAGAATTCTAAAGTAAACATGTTTTCCCGGTTCCTCAGCTAATATATATCAGAATTACAATTGTTGTTCATTTCACAATACCTATGGGTATGTTCAAGAGCATAGTAAGCATAGTCATGAGAGATCATGGCGGCGGTGCCATTAAACCTGCCCTCAAGATTTCTAGACTTCAAGCACGCCAAGATGCATTCTTTGGTGCAGAGACTCGGGGCTTCCACCCTGCCGAAGGCTTAGAGGTTACAGAAAACTCCTTTATTAAAACATCTTGGTATTGCCTAAGAGTACACCTACAATGAAGAGCTGAAGCTGAATTACATTGGTCGGAACATTGCGAATAACCAATCTTATATTGGGTTCGGCTATGCAGCTCACACTCCCTTGAGAAGGCTAGAGCAGCTATCTTTGATGTCTTGGGACAAGAGGGTGGCCGCAGTTTGCCATGGTGTAGGCATATTAAATTATCATGGTCTGACCTAGGTTTAAAAAATTATTGGACCTCCCCAGAATCCATTAACAGTCGGTCTAAATCATTAATGGTAACCGAAAATCCGAATAGAGCAATTGAGGATACTATCACCCAGAACCTTAATCCTTCGACTGGTACTTCTCAATGGGATTGCAAACTATCACAAGGTTATGTAGCATACTTGGACTACGTCAAACCAAAAGCAGAGCCTGCACTTTTCCTGAAACTTAAATCTGACATTCTACCACTGGCCACCCGCACCTTTAAATGGGGACTTACGCTAACAGATTCCTCGGTTGTGTCCAACTGTGTTCCGCATCCCATCCATTGTATCTGATTGCCTGAAGTGGCATCACTATTCACCAACCAGTTCTTACGGTGTGATAGGTTAGTCTGGTCAGATGGCTAGTTAGGCTGCTTACAAGTACACATCAAAGCCATGCAACGGAGGGCCCAGTGTTGATCGCAACCTAGCGCTGAGCATAGGTGGTAGGCGGGCATGAGAGGGTTCTGACAGAATTGATCATTTCGGATTTTAATGCCGCCTCTACCGTCCTCAAATGATAGGGGCTGCATTGACCTACTGAACCTTCACAGTTCCTACTGATGCCACAACCCTTTGCTAAAACGGGTTGGTGGCTAGGGGGACCTCAGCACCTTGGCACGTACCTAATGCTTGCACCGCATTTGCGATTCATAAACAACATGTGGCATGCTTAAGTGGCACAAGCAAAGTCTGTGCTGCAATTGCAGTGCACGAGCCTGGTTGAATAGGTTGCAGCACTGGGCTTTTGGCTTGCTTCACAGCATGGGCAATGGCCCCCTACCTTATCCTGTCCGTGTTATATTGCAGCATTTCATTATTTCTCTTCAGTAATATTTGTGGAAAGGGAACCGCAGAGACGTGGCATTCGATCCTCACAGTATCCCCTTCCAAAGCTCGTACACTCTGGGGTTTCTGGATAAATGATGGCATTCTCCGGCGTTCATGTGCTAAAACAAAGGAAAGAGAAACATTAAACACGTTTAAGTCATCATAGTTCAGATGAAAATATGTTCTCTTAAATTAAGGTCATGAACAAGAAATGTATGTGTGAGCTCCATTTTGTTGACTGGCATACTATAGAGACTTCCAATTAAGCAAGCCCTTATTCGGGTAAAATTAAACAACCTCCCCCCTCCCCCCCAAACAAGGCTTTCCCATATTATTATTTCTGGTCTTTTTAACAGACACAGGAAACCTTAGTGAAGTGGTCTCGTGCACTGCAATCTCACACGCAACTTCTGGGGAAAGAAGCATGCTGTATTGTAACAATAACTCCTTGCATTTTAAATGTATCATACGTTTAATTACAGGTTGCTCCACACTCTTAATCCAAAGAAATTACACCGGAAACGTTGTTGACAAAGATAAGCAAAATAAATGGTACATTAAACCAAAGTACCGCACACTGCCTGTTTCTATCTTTCTAACAACCAATAATCCAATCTGGATTTAGTGTGCATTACATCTGCAACACACATTCTGACCCTCCAATCTATAGGTGGAATGTTTATTCTGAATACTGCCTTGATTAACTGTATACACGTTAAATAGCATAGGCAACATTATAGTAGCATGTTCAATCAGTTTGTATTTAAAAATGTAGGAAAATAAAAACGAAATAGTTGTTGGCAAGTCACACTATCACAAGCTTAAGGAACCAAAATAGCAAATCAATCAACAGGTCACACACTTATTAGTCTCATGTGTTCACATTTGGTTATTGGCTTCATGCCTGCGTTAAGTTAAAATATAATGCAGCTGAAAAGGCTAGTTTAAAAATGGTGCTTTTTTACCCAAGGAGAAATGGGTGGGTGAATTCAACCCACTCACAGGTGTCTATCAAATTCTATCCCCCATCACTATCTACCTTTTAGCACTTTTAAGGAGTAATGCATGCCTTATATTTTTATTAATGGCATTTACAGAGCAACAGAACTTGTAATGTTAACTCTAAATCTGTGATGTCAAAAACGTAAGGAAATCACATGTACACAAAGGCCCTTTTCACATGTGATTAATTAATGTTTAGTTGGCACCCTTCATTGAGTTAGATTCTATGTGATGTTACTTTCAAAGAGTCCTTCGGGGTATCAGTTCACTTACTTCTGAGGTTTCTTTGGTTGATACACTAGAGCAGGACTCTGTGAAGGCTCGTCGCTCTAGTTAGTGACTGCACTCTGACACATTTCCCCTGACTGCCTAGACATCAGCAAGATCAATAGCCTTTTCCATACATCAACTCCACCAGTATGCAGTCTAGTGCCTGTTTTTACTCTCTTGATTAACTTCTCCTTGATTCCCAGTTTGGGTAGGGCCTCTCCAAGATGTCTTTTAGGCCCCTCGTCCAGGACTGCTGATGTTTATGTAACCCTGCACACAGTTACTTTTTAAAATGTTAACCTTGGCCAAAGGTACATTAAAGGGGTGGGTTTCCTTGTGTTAATCTCAGGAGTTCGATCCCCCCATTTAACCATAAGGACATGCTGGTGTATACATGCCTGTTTTAAAATGTAAATGTAGTACTAATGTATGTTAATTGCCTACGCTACTGCACTGTCAACTGTGTATTACGTTTTTGTGATTAGCATGCTGTCGGGTTTATTTATGTCTCTGTCAGATAATAAAAGCACCTGCCTATCCATTTTGTCTTGTCTGGGGTCGGTATCATATGTTCACGAAATGGTGGGCATTGGTACATTCCACCGCCAGGAGGGACACTTGCATTCCTGAGGAGAAATTGTTGTCACCGTCAGCTGCTCACCCCTGGGAGCGAGGTTTGGTATGAGCTGCGTTATGGAAAAGCCTGAGAGTTTAGATAGAGACAGACAGAGGAGAGGAACCCGGAAGGTGTTTGTGCTTTTCGGGATGCGCCAGTTCCGTGCTCGGCAGGCCTCTCCAGCCTGTGTGATGTTCGCTCTCCTTTCTGGGTGCAGCTAGGCGAGCAGGGCCACGAGATACAGCCCGCAGCGGGATGGCTGTTGCTGTTCCACCCCCCCCCAGCTGTCCTTTGCCAGAGATGGCAACTCTATGCCTGTTTACCCTCCATTTCCTGTTTCTACGGCGAGGTAGGAGTGGGTCAATTTGAGAGGGAAGTGGGATTGCTCTAGAGCAGTCATGTCCCAACGGGGTTTGGAAGTTAACTCAATGGGAGTTTCACACATCGTGCATTCGTGCATATAACCAGAGGTATTTACACCCTTTAGAAAAGTAAGATAATATACAGGGAATGAGAAGACAGACGGTCTCAGCTCCTCGTGTCGTTTGCAAGATGTACAGAAGGCATATCTTATATTGGGTGGTAGCCAGAGTTTTAACATTTGAGCTATTGTGTGGGCACTTTTTTTTAGTTGAGGAGAATGTTATTGAAGAGAGAGTGAAAGAGGCCGTATTGGGTTTTCGAGCACACACACTTTTTCCTTTTTTTCTTTTTTCGTTTTTCGTGCGCTTTCTATGTATTTTTCCTTCCCTCCATCCCCCTTTCATGAGATGGCCAGGAGCTAGAACTACCCCTATGCTCCGATCTGGCCTGTTTATTTCGGTTATTCAAACAGGTTTAAGTTAAGCAACCCTCTCGTGAAACCTGCTTTTAATGTGAATTTTCCAGTCCAGCTTCCCGTGTTTTCTACTTTTGAAAACTGTAAAACTCCTGGACACATTTGTGTTTAGTTTGTCCTAGTGTGTTATCTCGGTTTCCTCCTGGCATTGTATGTCACCAGTCTTACCTACCCTGAAACAAAGGGAGAATTCCCACTCCCCTATAGAAGTGTTCTGGTTTTTGCTGATCCTAAATTGCACAGTTGGGGAGGAGCATACATACCTATGTATGAATGCGGACTCATTTCAGAGAGCAGAAAGGGCGCTGGGCTTCCTGGAGAACGATGCGGCATTTAATTGCAGATCGATGAACCTTCATATTATGGTTCCGGACTTGACTTAGATTGCTGGCCTGTTGGTACAGCACATATAGTATCATACATCTCAAGGAAAGATGTGTTACGACTTTTAACAAGCAGCGCCCAGGTGTATCCCTGCCTAGTGAGCATTTGGGTGATTTAACGTTGTATAGTTCGTCCGTGTTGGTAGTGATCTTGTTTTGTGTGTGTGTTACTTTGTGCTTAGTGGAAGTCTGCAACTACCCGGGTTTCTCTGGGGATTTGTATAGATTCAGTCCTAGTTCCCATGTCAGTTTGGTAACATTGGGGATTGTAACAGGTACTTGACGCATCTGTGACTGTACCTATATGTGAATCCTTTATCTTCCTGTTCCTCACAGGTGGCACTTGTGATTGTGAATCGATCTAGGCAGGGTCATCAGAGCCGAAAGAAGTAATTATACTCATCATAACCATATGTGTGCGTTTGACCTATATCTGACACTAAGTTCATGTGACGTATGTACTATGAGCTCGCTCATTCTAGGCTGGAAATGCCTCATTACGACCCTGGCGTTAACCATGGCACTATTAACGCATTGGTTGACGCTGGTATTTTACCAACTCCGCCATGGTGAATGGTGGAATTACCGCCCCATTCCAAGGTTGGCGGGGCGGTAATTCCCCATTCACCATTGGCCCTTCCCCATTCCCATTTTTGCCCCCATAGGGCTCAATGGGAATGTGGAAGGCGGTAATTAAGCTACCACAAATTGCGGTACCGTAATTACCTCAAAAGTCCCTATGCGGGTTCTTTCCTTAACGGCTGGTAAAACGAGCCGTTATGGTCGGGACCCGCAAAGGGACTTCGTAATTAGGCGGTAAGGGTTTTACAGTGATGTTAACTCATTACCATCTTGGTCGTAATGAGGCCCATAGTGTCTTAGGTAGGTGTCCATCAGTGCCATATATTTCAATGTAAAGCTGCTATATTTATCTTTTTAAAGAGTATAAACACTTTCTGGTTTCCAGGGCTGACATACCATTTGGACTCCATTGCCTTTATTCCTACTTTCTTTTCTAGCCAGCATAGGGAGCAGGGCATTGTTTAATTTTACAGGCAAAGGATGACTGGGGGTTGGCCTCTAACCAAGCCCATGATGGGCAAAAGAAACCTAAATCATATTTGAAGGCACATGCTTGGTGGTTCCCATACTATCCCCGGACTCTCAGAAAACGTGTATGGGCACGGTACGGTGTGTATGTGCCCACATTCCTGAGTCACACAGGTCGCTGATAATCACCCTTCAGTCATTGAGCCATACATTCCTTACACCTCACACTTTACCATAAACAGGGCAGTACACCCTTACATGTATCTTCTGTTGGCATCAGTCTGGCTCCTTATGTTATCCCTGGAGTTTTGTGCAGGCCCTCCTCTAACTCAATAGGGTTAGCCTATCTAAGGACATTTACCATTTCCCCTAAGAGTAGTAATAAATAATGTAAGCAGCTATTATTGGTGGTTTCATTGGATTGATTACCTAGACTGTCTGACACATCAACAACACCAAACCTAATATCTGATTTGCTAGAAGCATGAAGATTATTTGTAGTGATTGTGTTTTTTCTCAGGTCCCCACCTTCTCTTCCCTGGGCTAGAAATCACATACGTAAGGTGTTCCTTCTCTCCGTAAAAGTACGCCACCAAGAGTATATTTTGTTGCAATAAATATGAAGTTAATAAACATGCACGTGTATGCACCTAACCTTCAGTAAAATGCCATCATACTTCTCAAACTGAGCTTTCTTCTTACTTGGCTTACATTAGCAGGACTAAAGTTAACAAAATACTTCACATATGCCACAATATACTCAAATTGTTATGAGAAGCATCTTTTGAAAGTCCTCATTCTGCAGAAGACAGCTATATGTTCATTCTTAACAACCCCCCACCCCCCAACACCCTGGCGGTTCTATGTTCTTTCAACGACAGTCTTTCTAACGCCTCCTTTTAAATGTGGAGAAAATAACAAAAAGTTAATTGCATTTTTATTTTTTATTTTTGGGCTGGTTCTCCCCACCTTCTCCCAATCCCACCTTCCCCCACCTATTTTTTTACTATTTCCGACCCCTCTCCTCAACCCCTTATCTGCCCTTTCAACCCCCCCCCCAAAATAATTAGATCATCTTTTTCGTTATTTTCTCCACGTTTAAAAGGGAGGCGTTAGAAGGCCTGGTGATGAAAGGACGTCGTACCCCTCTGGCTGCAGTGGTTGGGAAGATGCAAACATTACTAACTTGTTTCTGTTTTGTCAGGTTTCATCTTCATAGCTGGAATGCATTTGTAATAACAAAGGTTACAACACTGTTTCTTTGAAGATAAGAGTCATTCATTCTCTTGATAATAAAGGTTTTTCAACCCTCCTATCTCAAGACTTTACTAGGGCACAAGGTGAGCTTCTCAAAATTCAAAATGTTGATGAATTCATCATGAAGCTTTCTTAACCTATTCATCTGTAATTGTTTTTTAGGGTCTGGGTGGAAAGAGCTCACAAACTGTACCTGGTCTTTTGTAGTATTAAAGAAAGATAATACACACTTAACTTCTCTCCCCAAAGTCTGGCATCTTGTAAATACTGTGAACTTGGAGTGGGTCCTTACTAGAGGAATCTTATCAAAGCGCGGGCGCAGGGTTTGGGGTGGAATTCCCTTGTATTCTACATTTCATTTTTATACAAATCTGTTTCTCCTGGTAAGCGTCAGAGGATTTTTAAGACACTTCCTTCACACCTTACGAGTAGGCAAATAGCTAATCTCCAAACATAAAGTGTGATTTTGGACATTTCTCATTAACTTTAAGGTACCCAAGCATGTATTTGAAATTTTAATATCATACATGTGTACCTGGCTAATTAAAACCACCCGTTTTGTTCCTTTGGTAATTTCCTTATTTGGAGCTCAGTGACTTGATTCAAAATGTTGCACTGTTTTCACCCCAGTAACAAAGGTTCTCCTTTTAAATATGTAATATTGAACATCTAAGTTGGTCAGCAATGTATACATGAGCCTTGTAAACAATAGGAACCTTAAAAAGGATTGCACGCATGGAAAACCAAACTTAACGAAAATTAATGTAAAACATAGGCCTCTTCTAATGCGTCTTTCCTAACCTCAGAACCACATTTTCTTGTGATGCTAGTGAACTATGCATTTTGTTTTTGAAATATTGAGTTTGAATGTATGTTCTCTCAGCGGAAATAAGTAGTGTGACCTGTCTCTGTGTGTAAAAGCCCATACATGTACTCGGGCAACATCCTACAACATGGTGCTAAATCATAAGAGGATTCTTAATTTGCAGAAAAGTAAGTTTATACCCCCCAAATGGAGAAAGAAATCACTGGTGAGAATTCGGGAATTTAATAGTGCAGTTAGGAAGGTCATGGGGATTGCAAACTCAGAGAAAGATAGCTTTAATTTGTGAAAATGTGACTTTTATGTGTAAATATAATTGTTCTTTTATAAAACGTTTAATACCATCGAGTGGTTTCTAAGCACAGTATCAGGATTCGAACCTGTGTTGCGCTGCGCTGTTTTTTTTCTTCCGAGACACATGCATTGCCCCTAGGGGTGTTGCTAGGTTTGGAAAAGACCAAGGGCTTAGCTAATGTTGGGACTGTCGGTACTGGGGGCTAGCTAACCTTTTTGGTTGTAACCTCTGAGCTTCTATCCAGGGCAACAACCAAAAGACCTGGGGCTATAGCCCCCTCAGCCCCCCCACACCCTATAGCAACGCCTCTGGTTGCCCCTGAGCTATTCATTCCTGTAAGTGCTTCCCTGTGGAGGTTCTTGGAAACATGCTACAATTTTTAAAATTCCATTTTCTCTAAAGAAGGCATGCCTTTTAATACAGCGAGTGCTTGTTTTTTGGTGGCTAATTTATACTGAGTATATACAAATATCATTTAAATAGTAAGTGACTATACTTAGGAATGTAGAATTGTGGAGAGAAAAATGAAACATATTTTCAGCGTTGTTTTTCTAAACTCAGCAACATATCAGTGTAGGAAAAGGTGGAAATATGGGAGGGGTGTTCCCTAATGAGTTGGTGCCTCTGGAGTGATTCAAAGGCAAACAGCTTGGTTTTTCTCATACCAGAACAAGGCAAAAGGGAATCACTAACAGTGCCCCAGGGCTTACCAGTGCAATTAGGAAAGTCAGCCCATTGGCAAAATAGAAATATATAGCTTCAATGGGAGCTTATCTGCAAACCTTGCTTGCTCCAGACTGGGTCTGAGGTTCTCCCAACGTGTATCCCCTGTCTGTAACCCTCTTCATTCCATCTCTCCATATCGTTCTCACTGTACACTTAAAATGATATGATTTCCATGTTATTGTACCCTGTGAATGCACCTCCTTGTTGTATAGGGCTCCCTTGCAACCCAGCTGGGGCTGGGTACATAAACTTAATAAATATGTACATGCAATACTATAAAGTGAAATTATAAAAAAATGGCCTCACTTCATTTTGCCGCACATATCACATGGAGGGGGCTGCCTCCATTAGTACTTGTATGCAAATGTTCCACTCTGTGCAATTGTCCTCATTGCCACCATGTATTGAATAGGTTTGGAGCAAAACATGGATGAAGTTGCCTTTTCTGTTCTCTTTTTCACTGTGTTGGTGGTAAAGTGTAAATATCTTTAGCAATTAGCAATCATCAGAGGCATATTTGCAATGGATTCCTAGAGAATATGCCTGATTTTACATTTTACCAGGTGGTATTTCATTTCAACCACATTCCATAGGGATTCCCTTGCATTACCACCAGCACGAAAATCAATGCTGAGGGTAATGCACCTGCATGTGTAAGGCTAAGCGGGAAATGGAGGTGAACATGGTATGTTGGCCCTGCCCCCCAACTCCTCCTTACACATTTAACGAAATGAGGCAAATAGTATTAAATATATTTACAGCTTTTTCTCATCCACTTCAGACAAAAATGACCTCCCTGACCTTAAAAGAAAGCACAATGTGAGTCGTTCTTTCTAAACTTGCACACCAAGAACCAGAAACTCACCCCTCCTCATTAACACACCCATTAAAAGGCTCACTCCCGCTTCATGTTTTGAATAAAAATGACAGTTTTTCTTTCAAGGGATGCCTTACTGAGAAAGGAGTAAGCTCCTTACAACTCCCAAGAAAACCTGTTTCTACTCAGTGACTAATGTGCAAGACAAAGTGTTTCATTGGCATGGTCCTCTTGCCAACCCAACCTCAGTAATCCACACCAACAGATCATCAGAGTAGGTGAGCATCTGTTGTCCATCTACTCACACTTGCACACACAGTGGGACTCTGTGTCTCAAAAGTATCTGAGTGCCTGACCACAAACAAATCCTCTAGTAGTCTCATTCATGCTGAGCCATGAAACAGTGCATCCCACACCATATGTAAAGATGTTCAAAACACCATCCCAGGAATTTAACTGAAAGTGCCTACTGCCAATTAACCAATCACAAATAACGTGGCGCTACATGGAAAAGATAATGTACATGCCAGGCCAGCCAAGAGCCACATCCTGATTAGGTACTGCTTCTATGATGCCACGTTGAAGCACTGCCTAGACAAATATCACCACTGCAGACCTATACAAGGAAAAGTCTTCTTTACTTCTAAAACAAAATGTTCAACTGTCAGCAATTATTTTGGAAACGTGTTCCTCCAACCTGCATTTAATTCCTTTAATCTCTATCTCTCTACATATATAAAGCAGAAAATCTATTAGTTTGTTCCTTATACAATTCCACGCTGTTCCACCAATCTGCACCAAATCGTGCATAGTTGCTACCTGTTAGGACCCTCCAGACATTACTGGCTACATGACACCTCACCCCTTTCCCGAGATTTCAGCCCCAGTGATACAGTTGCCTCAAATCTGCGAAAAGATCAATGTAGTCCTAGAAGGGTCAAACAAAGCTAATTTTCACCGTCTCCATGCGAGGAACAAAACTCAGTCTTGAAGAGCACGTTTCAAGGCCCTAGGACGCATTCTTTCTGAGATATTTGCACTGCAACGCACCGCATCGGATGAGGCGACAGGTGGGAAGAGCGCACAGAAAGTTCCACTATGCTGCAGAACGCCAAATCTTGCCTCCCCTCCACATCTGCACCCATTTTCAGTGCAGTTTACTTCAGAGTGCAAAGCACAACAAGCGATAAGCGATTCGGAACATTGATCTACAGGATCATTGATTTTCAACAATTGATGAGTGTTATCATGTCTGTCTACAGAACTTGTGATGGGTTGTGACAGGATAGGGTACGTTGTGCTAGTGATCAATAAAAGCAGCCAGGCTTCCCACCTTTGGGCATCCAATGGCAAGGCCCTTTGAGCACCCCTCTACTTGCACACTGAGGGGTTACTTGCACCATTAAGAATTTTAGTCCATCTTATTTGAAATATTGCATAATGATCAGCACTTTAAACTCACTCCCTTTGCATCCTCAACCCCTGCAACCCCGAAATACCCTGGATAATTGCAAAGAAATGTCAGAAAAATGTGGATACATCAGGCTTTAGGAGAAGGTTCTTCCTCTCCTGAGATGAATCCCAAACTTATTAGTAGCAAGAAGAAAATGTAAGCGGTTTGGTAGCCTGTTCTCAACGTTATATTGCCTAAACAAAACATACTACAGTAGCCTATTCTAAAATAAGCCAAACCCTGATTCCAAGGAGCATAATAAGCTTGAAAGTGCCGTCCATTCACTATCACTACATTTCATTAGCAGTGCAGTAAGAGTGTTAGCATCCGGAAAAGCGCAATAACCTGAACCAAGATGGTAAGGCCTAGCTGCTTTGGCATAACCCAGTTGATCAGGCATAAATCTTGATCAATCAGAATTGACTGCTGGTTTGACGGTTTGCTGCATGCTCCCCTTTGCCTATTGTTGGTTGATCATGTGAGGAGTTCAGCTGTATAGACCAACACCGACCCCAGGACTCAATCTGCGCAAAGCCCAGCCAAGAATATGGGCCTTATTACGGGTTTGGAGGTAGCCATGCCATCATCACCGGCATGGCTACCTCCAAACTCGTGTCCGGGACCCGAAAAAAGGGAATTACCGGGCCATTCCAACTTTTGCGGGCCCGGTAATTCCCATTTTCGGGACCCGGACCCGGTACATCCACATTCTCATTTGAGCCCACGTAGGGCTCAATGGGAATGGGGAGGATGCTAACAACGGACCCGTTAATGACGGGTCCGTTGTTAGCATCCTGGTCTACAAGTTAAACCGCCATTATTTTTTACAAAACGCAGAGGCATAGCAGCAGGGGTTCATTTTCGACTTTTGGCATCACTAGCTACTTGTCGTCTTCTATACACAACTTACCTCTGATGCCTGCACAGATACAATCGCTCACTCAAGACGTTCTCACACTTTGTGTGATGTGAGGTCACTCTACATCATGGATCTCTGGGCTAAGTTCTGAGGTTTGAGTAAAGAGCACTCATTGGGCTTCCCACTAGTGAGGATTTTAAAGTGAAGTAACCTCATGGTTAGCGTTAAAAGTGAGATTGCTAGGTTCTCAAACCCATCAATAGCTTGAAGGAATCTTAACAATATATCGCAAGGAGAGGTTTCCCAGGCCATTTTGAAAGACCAAACAAATAATGACCAAATATCCCATGCTTCCCCTCTCCCATTGAGGAAAAATCAGAAGTGGATCTGAGGAACGTAAGCACAGATCAAAGAGATGGAAAACTATGTGGACATTGTAATACGCCTCAGAAGTACCTTCCCCACCTTACAGAGAACAGTTATGGGTGACCAGCACCTCTCTCCCATCTAACATCTAGGCGGACTGGGAGAAGCACAGCTCATTTCTGTGTAACAACAATACAGGAAGACATGAGGAAAGGAGAACTCATGTTTCCTATAGATGAAACCCCAGTAGGAAGAGTGTCTTGCAGCCAACGTCCCGTTGGCTATGCGGAAAAGATACACATAATATAGGATACAGGAGAAACCTATTTTTAAACTCTTAGTTTAACAAAATAACTTCCTAGCACACAAAGTAGCCTTCTAATCATGGGGGGATCCAAGAAGGGGATATCCTGCAGGCAGACGGGTATAATCAAGCCAGCAGCACCACCACAGCTTGCCAGGCAAAATAAATCCAAAACGGTGGTTACCCTATTCAGGGGCATCTATCCCAGACACAGCACCTGACCTTCCAGCCACACAGGTAGAAGCTATTCAGTCCAACCCACACATAAAGGCCCGAGGACAGTAGTGGGAGGTTGTTATGGAGTACAGTGTAGAGTTGTGATGTTAGAGGTCCAGAGAACTGAAGGATAATGAGGCAAAGATGTGGCGTGTAGGAGGTGACATTCAGAGAAGTGTGGTGTGAGGAGGAGGTAAAGTGTAAAACCTGGATAAGGGAAGAAGGTGAAAAGAAAGAGAACCTGTATAGTGAGGTTGGTGATGTAAAAGAAAAAGCTGAGAGAGTGGAGGAAGCTGGAGTGAAAGAGAAATCCCGGAGAGTGGAGGAAAATGGAGTGGACAAGAAAACCCAGGGAGTGGAGGGAGGAAAGAAAATCCATAGAGTAGAGGAAGATGGAAGAGGATAATACCAAAAAGGAGGATGAGTGGTGCAGCTTAACCCAAGAAGAGAAGAAAGTGAGTGGGGATCCCAATCACAGAGATTAAAGTGGAGTCTTTGGCCCATGAGCAAGCAGAGGAAATTAAGGTAAGTGAGGCACCCTATTCACAGAAAGTCTATGGCGTATGTAAAGACAGAGCCTGTGGCCTGTGAAATGGCAGAGAAAAAGAAATTGAGTGGGCAACTGTATCCCCAAAGGATGAGGCCTATGAACAGACAAAAGCTGTGGCCATGAAAAGGATGCAAACAAATGGCAGAGGCTGTGACCATGGAGAAGGCAGAGAGAGCAAAGGCCAAACCGCAGGCCCAAGAGTGAGCAGAACGAGAATAGGTTGACGCTCTGGCCAATTAAAGGCAACAGAAAGCAGTGGTCGCAGGGACGTCATTTGGGGGGTTGCGACCTCTGCCGACCTGCTGCGACCTCTGGACTGGAGCATGGGTTAGCATGTACCTTGCAATGACGGATGATGATGTAAACCAGGCATTCTCATTGTGTAGTCTGCATGTTAATTAAAGCCCGGCAGATATATGCTTTCTCTCTCACCATCGCTCTCTCACTCTCTCTGTCTCTCCTCTCCATCTCTCTCTCTCTCTCTCCTCTATTTCCCACTCTATCTTTCTCTATCTGTCTCTCTCTCGCTCTCTCACAGAGCTAACAAATCTCACTGGCCTCAACGCAGGTCAAGAATAACCACAACAGAAGAGAGCCACAATGAATGCTTTGCTGTAATGTGTCTCTTTCCTATACCCATGGCATGCTTTTCAGGGAGTTTGTTTGCATGTATGAGGTAATGAGTGCTCAGAGTATGGGATGACATGTGAGTGTGCTGCTTTCCCTATTTTGCCAATCTCTGAAGCCTGAAAAGTAGCTCCACGCAGGCTTGACATGTGGCCAACCTTGCACCAGACCTGCAGAAGAACTGGTCTGCTGTTAGATTTAAGTTACTAGTTTAATGGTACCCACTACAGAGTGTTATTTGCTTCTGACTTTGAGAACATTCAGACATGTAATTGCTCATTTTACTATAGCTGGTAAGATAGCTCAGTGGTTCAGCGCTCACTGCTGCAATGAGTGTGTGTGAACTGCAGGTTGCAGGTTCGAATCCCAGCAAGACCAACTCAGCCTTTCATCCACCTGAAGCCGATAAATGAGTACCAATGCAGGCTGGTTGATATTGTATGTATATCTGTTGTATATAAAGCGCTTAAGTGCGATATAATAACACATCATTATCATTTGGCCTCGAATGTCTGCTTGCATTCACAGTAATATGGGCCTACACACAATGATATTACCGATACATATGGTGCTCCATTCTTGTATGACATGGATATCACATTAGTGATATCACTTTTAGAACATGGGTTAGATACAGGTTACTGTGCGCTATTCTCCATTATCCAAAGTTTCAAGGTGATGGCAGCGAAAATCTCAAAACAATGAACCCACCCAGAAGGTTCATAAAACATAGAATTGACAAGATTGGAGTTAAGAAATAACATTTGCGCTCACAAAATCTGTATTCATTTGGTGAACCCTTTTAGCACAATTGTAAATTCATATATCCAAGACAACGGGCCTCATTACGGGTCGGGTGGTCGGGAATTAACAGTGGCAGTAAATCCGCCGCCACTGTTAATTCCGGACCGCCCGATCCTGAGTCCTGCAGGCGGGAGGTGATCTTCCCGCCAGGTCTGACCTGGCGGGTTGAACACCTCCCGCCTGCAGGCGAACGTGGAAACACCAGCACCATCACAAGATGGTGCCGGTGTTTCCACTTCCCCATTCCCATTGAGTCCTATGGGACTCAATGGGAATGGGGATTAACACCATTCTGCCTCCGTGACTCCTGGGACACCGGGGCTGTAATGCCCTGGTAATTCCGGGAGTCACGGAGGGGGAATGGTAATACGAGTTCGGCGGTAACCAGGCGATTTTACCACCGCGGTTACCATCGGACTCGTAATGAGGCCAAACGTTTTTTTGTGTTCTCCAAAATTAAAATATGTTTAATCTGTGTTTTTCCAAAGAACAAAGACAGCCTACACGTGTTTCGACCAAATCGGTCGTTCTCAAGGCCCAAACTGGAACTAGTTCATATGAAGTCTTTGTAATGAGTCCATGAATTGTGACTTATGAAAGGTGTGGTTCGCACGTTATTTGGATTTGTTTCCAACAGCTTTTAGTCAAACATCCTGGTTGAGCATTCCTTTTGTTATGGGTTGCTTAACAGGGTCAGATCCCAGTACTAATCTCTGCCACTGATGGTGTGCGTCTACAATAGACCTACTATAGACGCACGCCATCGGTGGCAGAGGACGTTTGAATAAAAGCTGTTGGAAACAAATCCAAATAACGTGCAAACCACACCTATCATAAGTTACAATTCACCGACTCATTACAAAGACTTCATATCAACTAGTTCCAGTGTTTGGGCCTTGAGAACGACCGATTTGGTCGAAACACGTGTTGGCTGTCTTTGTTCTTTGGAAAAACACAGATTAAACCTATTTTGATTTTGGAGAACACAAAAAAACTTTGTCTTGGATATATGAATTTACAATTGTGCTAAAAGGGTTCACCAAATGAATACAGATTTTTTGAGCGTGAATATTATCTCTTAACTCTAATCTTGTCAGCATTAGTGATATCGTAAGCATATTTTTCGTCGTGTACTTAGGAACAATGCTATGTGATGCCACTACCTGTTTTGTCAAGGGGTAAAAGGTCGTGTTTCATTGCCACCTGTGATGTCACTTTGGGGTGGGGTCAAATGACATCACTTCCTGTGATGTCATCAGAGGTCAAGGTTGTGTGATGTCACTTCTGCTACCCCTGGCATTTTGGTGAAATGACGTCCCTGATGGTTGAAGTGTACGAAAAGAAGTAGCAGAGCAATGTTCCCTGCTGGCCTGCGCCAGCTACCCACATATCCCATTGGCGGGCCCCTCCTACGCGTAATCCAAACCCCCAAACAAACGTGCCTGCTGTTTAAGAGAACATCCAGAGAAGTGAACTGAAAGGCACATTTCCACTTCTTTCTACACTTTTATTTTAAAACTAAGCCATTCTGGAATAGTTTCTTTTAACAATGAGAATATCGGAATGGTAAAACTTAATTTTAAAAACTAGAGGAGCCCCTCTCCCAATCGCTCCCGCCCACTTCGACCACTGACAGAAAGTAAAAGCCAAAGGAGCAGCTGAAGCCCTGACCCTCGAAAAGTAAAGACAAGCCAAGCCGCTAGAGGGGCCTAGAGACTAACACAGAGAGAGGACAAGAACGATGTGAGGACACTTTAAAACCCAGAGAAACAGACAACCAAAATAACAAATCAAAACAACATCTTAAACTAGGATTCCTAGCACTTGTCATTTCTAATGGCTTGAGACAATCTCCTGATGCAGAAGCCTGACATCTGAGTGAAGCGTTCCTTGCACTCTTTACACTGGTACGGGTAGGCTCCAGAAAATCCACTGTTGCTTCATGTCTTTTAAAGGAAAAAAGGCCATATTTAATATAAAGAAGGTTTTTATTGAAAGCATAATTCTATGTAATTAATTAAACCAATATATGGGGAAGCTAGTTTCTGATTAGATGATGACCTTCCTGGGCGACACAGTTTGTGCAATTAGTTTTTTCTTACCGAGCACCTCAAGCTGCATCCTGAAGGTGGCCTTCCCGGCACGATTAGTCGCTGCGCATTCATACTCTCCTGCATCAGAAGGCCGGACCACTTCGAAAATTAAGGAGTGGAATCCTTTCTCAGACACAATCATTTTATGGAAATCATCAGTACGGACTGGCCTTCCGTTTAAATACCACGTTACATCAGGAGCAGGCAACCCCGTGACCTTGAAGAACATAGAGTTGCGGAATTAGAAAAACACTGCAGGCAATACTGGCTAATAGATGCCATAGCCACACACAAAAGACAATTGTCAAGTGCAGGGCATATTACACCTAATGCATCCTCTGCGGTAAAGAGTGGGTGCTTCTTTTTGCAATAAAGATGCTTATTACACATAAGTAAGGGCGTCCATCAAAAGTAGTATGTAAACAAAATGTAAAGAAACCTGGTGAAAGGAGGAACAACTTCAAATAACAGCCTGCAACGCAAACGTATCAATTTGCAGCTTCTATATTATCAATTAAACATTGAGACATTGTTTGGCGTGTTCCGTTGTAACAAGCAATAATTATTAGCATAATATAGGCAAAGATCCCAAGCAGACACAGATGAGGACAATAAGCATGACTAAAAGGAAGAAAAAAGTATGTATTTAAAGGCAGGTTTAGAATATATAACAATGCTGAAATAATCATCTTCTCTCATACAGTTTTAGGAAATCGCTGAGGCATGTCTAGTTCTCATTGTCTAGTTCTATCTTATGCCAGTTTCAATTCCTCCTTGCAGACATTCTTTGGTAATTTTAATGCTCATAAGGTTTACTTTCTCTCCAATTCACAGTGTTAATAGGCATCATTAAAAAGCATTAACTTCCCCTGGGCCTCGTTCTGACTTAGGGGGACGTGGCTGAAAGAAGCAGACAAACCTTTTTGCAGCTTGTACCGAATCCACCCAATTCTAAAATGATTCCCTACACGAAGTGGGAACCCTGCTCAGATACTGAGTTTTCCCAAGGTTTCCCAGTCCATTCGGGGGATCCAAAGCCTGTCTCTTGGGAGCAGTCTCCCCATTCCGTGGATAAGCTGAATTCCTACGGACTGTGCCTGCTTTTATCAAGCGTGGTGTCTAGGAATCCTTTGCAATGGTGGCAGCCATGTACTTCATGGTGCCACTATCCTTGATCTCCACTGCACATGCATTGTACATGACAGTGATCCAAACAGACCAGTAGATAAATTGACAACGTGCTTGGGGACCCAAAGTATTTGAAGAATCCTGTACCTGATGTTGTTTAATGCAACCTAGTAGGACAACCTGACACAGAAATCCCAGACCGGAGTAGCAATTCCTAAAACATTCACCAGCTCTCTGAGAATGTGCCACTTTGAAATTTGCTTTTGGCTGTAAAGTGCTAATGGTCATCAACCAAACTCTACCAATGAGGAACTTTCTCACATTCAATAAACATATTGGCATGTGTCATTCTGTTGACTATATTTATTTTCTCAATTTACTTACACATTGTTACCATTTATCAGCATATTATTCATTGTCTTAGCCCTAAAGACGGACTCAATCCGAAATGCATTGGCATACAAAATTGTGACACTTGATATCTGGATGCATTTTGCCTTCTCATGCAAATAAATAACTGAACAACTTTACAAACCTCATGTTCTGATATCTGAAGTACATCTGATGACTGAATACTAATATCAGTAGCAGCTTTCTATAAGAGCATGGTGAGCGCATACCTTCTACTAGACGTTTTTCTAGTCCTCTTTTTCCTGTGATATATGCAACCTTGTGCGAAGGCCCTACGGTATGCTCTGATTATTTTAATTATCTGTATGACAAAAACACACCTGATCTTAAAGTGGTGACCAGCCTAAGCTTCCCTGATTCGTTCTGTTGATTATGCCTTACCAGTGTCAAAAGCGTGTAGCGATTTCATTCTTGTGGACGTCCTGTTGAGGAAGTAATAATTTGTTACAAATAGAGTATTTTCCAATGCGTGCTTGAATACAAGTGGAGTGTACAATGTTCTAATTAAAACAGTGATATATTAAGGCAGCAATATCCAGAGGTGGAATGTTGCAGCTTAGAGATTTTACCAGTGATTAGCACCTGTGACAGGGGGAGCAACCATTTTGGTTGCTCGGATCGTGGGCGGAATCCCACGATCCAAGCCCATGTTCCGAGCAACCCAATGGCTGTTTCCCCACCCCACCCTCCCGACCCCTTCGTTTACTGTCCCTCCCACCCCTAGCTCCACTTACCTGATTTCTTCAGCGGCGGCGGCGGGCCATTACCACCTGATACTGTAATGGTGTATTGAGAAGCCAGCCTCAACACGGGGAGTTCCTTCCCTACCCACTCAAGTGGTTATGTAACACACTGTTTAACTGATTCTTTTTGAGCCCTATCTGAGACACATATCATGCCCCTTGGATCCCTCTCCTCTGAGCTATCAATGAGCCAAGAACCAGGCCGGTGTACGGGAAATGTATTAGTATTTATTTAAATTAAAAGTAATGGAATTTAGTACGAAAATGTCAAACACCATTTTATCTGTGGCACAACACAATCACCTTCTCTCAGCATAAACACATCTCAAAAGGGAGTTAAAAAGAACACAATCACAATTCTTCACTTTCTGCAAATTTCACTTCACAAAATAATTACACATATCAATAATGAATGCACTTATCATGTAATGTTGTGTGATTTTGATTTTCCTGCAGGCTTAAAAAGCTAGCAGTAGGATTTCAAAATTGGTAATGATGATATTGCCCACACGTTTGGTTTAAAATAAACACAGGGTTATTTATCAGCTGGTGTTTCAGACCCCCCCTTGCTTTGGTCTATGCTGGGAAGTCAGACAGAAAAATGTGGATGTTTTGGGGAAATTTGGATTTCAGACCCCCCTTACTGAAAGGCTTGAGTTGGGGACGCTGGATAAAAAGGTTGGACTGATTTCAGAACAAAGATACCCCTCTTACTTAAAGAAGTAGAGGGTCAGCAGGACAAAAAGTATTACCCAATTAAATTATCGGCTGTAGTTTTCAGCACACACTGGGAAGTGAGCTTTGTTAATTTCGAATTTTAACAAAATTCACCCCGTAGTGTTCTGCCAAATGGGGAATTAATTAAATTAATATTTGTGGTTAAATAGGGTAAGGATCTACACAGTTTTGCCCCCCCCCACCCAACCACTATAAAGGGAAAGGATTCAAGGCAAGCAGACTCCCCCACCTTTTGGTTTCCCAAAGCTCACTTCTACTTACATAGCAAGCCTCTGTTTAAGTTTCAGGAAAGCCAGCTGCATCTCAGGACACTCTAGAAAGAAAGGGCAGGGGTCTGGTCACTCCACGCTCATAAATGGCCTCCCGCTCTGCACCATAGGACCCAGTCAGCTTTGAGGCCTTCCTAAGAATAGACAGCTCCACCTCAGCAATCTCCTCTGGTGTCTCCTTACAGCTGTCAGATGGTAAGTTTCAGCAGCCTTCCTGATGGTCTGTTTCCTGTCTGCCTGTTCCTCTCTTTCCTCTCTCTCTGTCCCTGTGTCCCAGTGTAGTCCCCCTTATATAGCAGCAAAGACACCACCAATTTTACAATTTTGGGGAATTTGACAGTTACCCTTCTCTCTCCTTCCAAAACTAGCCTCCAAGTCAGGATTGGTTTAGGGGACTAGAGCAAAATATGGCAATTCCCATTTGTAATCACCCTTTGTTCTCCTTTCAACTTGTTGGCAAAAACTAGTTATGTATCACAACTTCATAATTTTACTAGCAACTGCCATGCTAAATATATTTTCTGATTCAGCTAATCATGGAGAATTAGATAAGCCGACCACCAAATCCGTACCCTGTAGCACGGCCATGTGGCACCTTTCTGCTGTTTCCATTAAAAGCACAACATTTATGAATATGTAAGTTATTAAGCATATCCCTAATTTCCTTTTCCACCCGCTCACCAACCAACACATTTGGAACTTGTTCAAATCAGCCAGAAACACATTTTAGATAGCCATTACATTTCCATGAGTCGCAGGTAGATGAATTTTATATCCCCAAATTCGCCTGGAAATTACATAACAAATGGCACATAGATGAAATCCATCCACCTTTTGATGGCTGAGAAAAAGGCCTAAATGACAATAGTCCTTTTAATTTAATTGTGAATCTTCATGTGAGGCAAATGGCCCTCCTCCTGCCTTCCGGCCATTTGTTTTAATCGAGTCAGCCTGTGCCCAGAGTTTTTTTTTTATCAGCCTCCTTTGTGTTGGAAGCTTGCTCTTTGAAGTAGGTGCCCCCGTTTTCACACATACTAGTCATGCCCCAGCCAAGGGTAACTTTTCTTGAAGTCAATGCTTTCCGAGCCAGCAGGTCTGGAGAATACTGAATTTTGACACGTTTAGCAGTACATTTTATTGCAATTGGTAATTATATGGGAGATGTGACATCCAGGTTGGGAGTGAGAGATTTCCTTGTGAAGTTTTTCCCACATCCAGCAAAAGGGTCTGCCTTGGGCTGACATTTTTTTATGAAGACAAAGTGGCTCTTCAAATGTCACTGGGGTTTTGTAGGTGAAACATAATATACATTGCTTTTTGTCAACCCGCACATCATGTATTGTTTTCCTGACATTTTTCTGTGAGCAGTTATACTTTTTTTAAATTTAAAAACTGCTTTTATTTTCACACACGTGTGCAGGCCGTTTTTGTTTTCAATGTTTAAAAATCCTGTTTTCCATGTGACAGGGATCTTTGTTTCCTCCTTCTTTTGTAAATTAAAATGCTACTTCTCCATTGGTAATGACATGTAGGCTCCTTCCCACATGGCTCTTTAACTTAACTTGAAAAACAAAAACAAAGGCCGGGCTGTTTTTGCTTCAGTGTTTAAAATCATGTCATGCGCCTTCATGGACTCTGTGGTCCCGATCGTGGCTTGTACGCCACCATTGAGGGATCCGCCACGTCTTCCCATCGTTTGTGTGCAGCGGTCTAGTGTTGCTGCTGCAGTGAGCAGGGAGGCTTATCAGCCACGCCCTCCCTGCTCACTGTGCGTTGCAACCCCCTTTGGTCAGTCTTGCTTCACAGCTGTGCTTTTCTCTGGTTGCCACAATGCTAGTTTTCCTCTCTCTTCCTTTGTTTCCTCTCCGGTGCATCTCCAGGTGGTTTGCCTTCTCGGGTCACCGCGTTTTCTGTCTTCTTCTCTCCGGGGTCTCTTCCACGCAAACTTACCTTTACCGTTTTTACTCTCCTCGCGCTTTGTTGTCTTTTCCGCTCTGAGTCCCTCTCAGAGTATTCTTGCCTCTGTTGCTTTTTACCTTACCTTTGTCAGTGGGCCACTGTGCTCCTTAACATTGCCCAAGTTCCATTCCATATTTTGTGCTGGGGTTTATCGTATTGGGCTATCTGGTATTAATATACTCAGGAAGCTGTTGGAGCCCAAATTCCACACTGCACCTACGCGGTCTGACGTCTGAGACTGCTCATCTGCTGTTGGGATTTTTTGTGCCCGCTGGCCTTTTTCCCCATTCTGTCCCTCTCGGGAGAGGGGCCGCAGGTAGTGCTTGTTAATAGCATAACACTGTGGCTTCCTTCCGGGAGAGAGACACTTGCTCAGAAAAAAAAGAAAAGAAGAAGAAGGACTACAAGCCCAAAGACCCCACATATCTTCAATTCTAGACTCCTGTTTATCAGGTGAGGAGGAAGAGGAGGAGGGGAAGTCAGAGCTGTGGGAGGTTCAGCCTCAGAAGGCTGACAAATCATGCCATTCATAGGAAAGGGACTTTTGTTTGGGGCCTTTAAATGCACCCCACAATCCAGCCCAAAGGATTTTGTATTATTGATAAATTAGGATGCTGTTCTGCTCCTTTGTCTCCAATGGAGCTCCTGACATTCCAATGTTCTAGCATTAATTAACTGGTAGTGGGGACTACAGATCTGGTAATACCCTGGGTAAGATGGGATTACTTAGGACCAATACAAATCATGCAAACCCGCCCTCCCCACCATGCTGACATTAATGCTATTAGCACCCAAGCATTAGACTTGGGGGGCTTATGGTGTTTATGAACACAAACAAAAATGGTTCCATTTGATTACAGGACACAGAAACAAAGATTGCCGCCATGGAAATGCAAGAGTTCAGGAGCAAGCCCCTCCTTGCTTTGCATGATGTTGTTTATGATGCAGAGTGGGATTAAAGAATCCAGGTGGCCCAGCGAGGTGAGTTAAGTTATGGTGCCAAAGGTGAGTGGGAGAGAGTGAGCGCAAAGAGATGGGAATGAGGTGGCTGGGGGGCGGGGGGGCTAATACAGCATCTGGAGCCCTTCATGCGGCAGAGTAGCATCCAGTTTCCTGAAAATGCAAGCATATTTCACAGGATTCAGCCCACCATTGAAGGGAGCTGATCGTTTGGCTCTATAGCTCAATGTTCTATTAAGAATCATTGCAAATCCAGACACTTTTAAAGATGTGTGGTTGCCTGTCTCTTGAAAACCGATCATTTTCAAAAACAGTTTTCATGTAAAACCATAACCATGCACGGAGCATGTTCTAGTGAACAGTGGTAAATGACCTTTAACAAATACTATAGTCGTCTGTTCTATACCCAAACGCTTTCCTGTTTTGTGCATGCTGGATGTGTGGAAGCAAAGGTACTGGTATGTATTTATTTAATTATTTTATTTATTGTAGCGCCCAGACCCGGAGGTATCACAGCGCTAGTAATGGTTACATAGCATCGAACAACATAGTTTCAGTTAAACTTAGTTACATAGAGTCTTACCAAGTACAACTTTGCAAACTAGTGTCCAAGGGGGTTACAGTTAGGTCACAGAGCCATAGATTATAGATACAGACATTGTAGCAGTGAGGAAGTTAGGCCTATTTGTTGAAGAGTGCAGCTTTTACTTTTTTCTGGAATGTCAGATACGAGGGTTCGTCTTGGGTGAAGGGAGGGAGGGAGTTCCAGAGGATGGGGGTAATGACAGGGAAGATAGTGCCTCCAGCTCTTTTTCTAGCATATCTTGGGATGATCAGAGAGGTGGTTGAGGATGACCGCAAGAGGCGAGGGTGGGATTCCTTGGCAATGCTGTGGGCGAGATAAGAGGCAGCAGTGTTCTGGAGACAACGGTGTGTGATGGGAGAGGATTTTGAATTCAATGTGCGCCCTGATTGGTAGCCAGTGAGCTTCGTGTCTTATTGACGCGATATGGTCGGAACGCTTCAGTCCCCAGACTGCCCTCAGGTTATTATTTTGGACAGTCTGCAATTTGTTGATGTTTTTTAAAAGTCTAATTTGCTGCCAATAATGGCCCTGGCCAGTGTGAGTTATTTGTCGGGAGTGAGAAATTTCCGGGAGAGTTTGATAAGCCTCGTGAAATAGGCTGCAGAAGACGCAACCACTTTAACGTTTTTGTGCATGTTTAGCTCGGAGTCGAGATGGCGAAAGCCGGGTCAAGGTGTTTGAGGCAGTGTGGGCACCCTTTAATAAGGAGTTCCGCTTTATCATTAGTCAGGCACAGATGGCGGTGAGCCATCCAGGCTTGAACAATGCTATATATATGGTTAATATTTTGAGAGTTCACTTGGTGGTTACCTGTGAGTTTCAAGAGGACCTACGTGTCATGGGCAAAGTTAATTTATGGGATGTTTATCTTTAGACTGTTCAGGTGGTCGAAGGGGGGTTTGGTGTACATGTTGTATAGTGAAGATGAGAGGCAAGAGACTTGTGGGACTCCTTAGGAAACCGGGATGAGGTCAACTGATTCGGCCCCAGCGAAGGCTCTGGAAGATCTGTCCCTCAGGAAGGAGTTAATCCATGTTACCGCATCAGTGGATAGATTGAAGGTGATGGACAGATGGTTACATAGGATATGGTGATCAACAAGAACAAAAGCTGCCGAAAGGTATAACAGGAGAAGAACGGCTAGGTCCGCTGTGTCATGGGTTTGATCAAGCTGGATCTTGAGGTCAAGATTCAGTCCTGTGTCTGGGACTGAATCCAGATTGGCGGGATCCAAGTAGATCATGGGATTCAAGGTGGGTTTGCAGTTGGGCAGTGCGGTCCAGAATTTGCAAGAGGAAGGGAACTGTTGTGATGGGATGGTAGTTGTTGTGCAAGGTAGGGTCAAGTATGGGTTTTTTCAGTAATGGACCCATGCTTCTTTGATGAATTTGGGTACTAGGTGAGCCTCAAAGGATGCATTGATGAATTTGGAGCTGGTGGTAGCAAGGGGGTCGGCACAAGTCTTAATGATGTGAGCAGGACCAATGTCACCTGAGCAATTAGATGCTTTGAGGTGTTGGATAGTGGTGAGCACTTTGGCAGGGTTGAAGGGGGAGAAGTGAAAAGGAGGGGTGGTGGTGGTCTGATAAGTGTCAGAGGGATGTGGATGATGTGGTGATCAGCAGTAGTGTAGGTAGAATTGTGGTAGGGATGAGATCAGGAAACACCAGCAATAGCCGACAGGTGAATACAAACCACTTATAATATGTATTTCTTTCATGGATACAGAAACTAGCCACAGACTAATACACATTAGAGATAACACACTGATAGGCCTAGGCACACAGAGACACATATTTGTATGCACCAAAATTACAAAGGTAGGCATTCACGAAGACAGAGACATCCAGGTATTGCGATCATATGCTCAGGTACTCACACAATATGCCAGGTGGAGTCACCCTTTTGCTAGGCACTCCCATGATATGGTTGTGATTGCATGATACCATATGGTCAGCAACCAGTTCATATACAGCTATCAACATGAACCCAAGTACTCACAATGTAGCAGGTATTCACATCACAAGCACAAGGTTCTAATATTATATGTAGTGCAGTGCTATTATGAGAAAACTAATACATTAAATTACATTTCTATATAAGGATTCGCAGTCAATTCTTCTATCTTCTAAGAGCGGTAATAATAGGTGTTATTATCACTCAAATTAAATTAGATTGTCAATGTTAGGATTCAAAATTGTGTCCTTCACACACATGTTGGGGGAGAGTGTTTAACTTTCAATACCAATACCTTTCAAAATACAAGGCTTAAAGTGACCCGGGGCAGAGTCCCAGCAGTCTCCAAAAATTGCTCCCGAGCTGAGATTCCTCTATCCCACACAAATAGCTACCAACCTGCAACTTTTACCTGTGTGCCATTTGATGTTTAAAGGTGCCCTAGAAGGGACTTGTAGTAGCAAGAGGAATACATCCAAGGAATTAAAAGGTTGTCCACTGATGATCAAGACTAAGGGCCTCATCACGAGTTGGGCGGTAACGCTGGCGCTATTAGTGCCGGTGTTAATAGCCCTACCGCCAACCCCCCCGGTGCTAATAGCGCGGGATCACGGGTTTGGCAGAACGGGTATTGCCCATTCCCCACTGAGCCCATTCGGGAATTCCCCATTCCCCATTGGGCTCAATGGGGAATTTTCACGCTCTTACTGCTGGCGGATTTCCCGCCGGCGGTAATAGCGCAAAATTTCTTTGGGTTTCCCCCCAGCTCAGAGCTGGGGGGAAATCTTCCAAACCCGTGATTTGGCAGACCCTTAAATGCGGCGGTAATAGCACTACCGCCGCATTTAAGGGTTACCGGCAAACTCGTGATGAGGCCCTAAGCCTGGACAAACTTTCCCAACAGTGATCCATGGGCTCCTAACAACCTCAAAAGTGATCCACAGGCTCCCATAAATCTCAAAAGTGATCTGCATGGTTCCACAAATCATCTTTTTCTGAAAAACTCCATTAAGACTACAAGAATTTCAGGCATATTCAGGAGAAGTTTGAGTAGGTTTGACCTAAATCCAGGGATTCCATTTGGGGGTCGCCAAGTAGTATCACCTGTGACCACTGAGGTCTCCCTTGCTACCCCTGCAGTCTCCCTTTGCCACCCGTGTGGTCACCCCTGCTACCCCAGCAAAAATAAAAATAAAAAAGAAGGACATCTTTTTTTTTGTTGTAAAATGGAAGCTGCTGGACTGTGACCAGCGCCATGTGGCTCTTTGTTTCTGCAGTGGGTGGCTTTCTTGTTCAGGGCTCTTAAAAAAAAACTGTGGGTTCCACAAGTGTAACACTTTGAGCAGTGACTCTGAATAAGAAAGAATAGGAATAACACATAATTTGTCTTTCTGGAATTCTATACAATAATTGCTAGACTCATTAAAGGTTTATTTCAGGCACACTTCAGGGGGTGAGTCGCTGATTTAGTATGTTCTTAAACACCTCAAAATCACAATGAGCCAAGAACTTCCAAAAAGCATTTAGAGTAGAATAAGTATCCATTTCAGACTATGGGCCTCATTACACGGATGGCGCTAAGGGATTACTGGCACCGGTGTCGGTAATCCCTTAGTGCCATACTACGAGGTCCCTCAGCGGGTCCTGTCCTTAACGTGTGGCCAGACCACACGTTTATGGAAGGGACCCGCTGAGGGACTTCAGGGCAAATAACAGTACCGCTAATATACCCTATGGGGGCTCAAATGGGAATGGGGAAGGGCCTTGGCGGACTCGGTAAAATACCAGCGGCAACCATGGCACTAATAGCGCCATGGTTACTGCCGTCCGTGTAATGAGGCCCTGTGTATTTTGCTTTTCACAAGTTGCAGTGATAGCATATTTTTTCTGCCGTTGTTGCTCTTATGGTCATCACAAGACATTCCAAATGGTGTACTCAGTCACTTAACACAATCCAAATGTTTGACCATAGCACATAAAGTGGCCCTTGATTTCATTGTGCCACAATTAATGCTTTGGTATAATGTGCCCATACTTCCTATCTCCATGGCATGCTGTTCAGGATGTTTGTTTGCATGTATGAGGTAACGAGTGCCCAGAGTACGGGATGCTGTGTGAGTGCGCTGCTTTCCCTGCACTACTCTAAATTCTTTAACACACTGTTATGAACCCTCGCAATGGTATGTATTTTGCCAACCTATGAAGCCCGAAAAATAGATCCATGCAGGCTTGACAAGTGGCCAACTTTGCACCAGACCTGCAGATGAACTGGCCTGCTGTTAAATCTCAGTTACCAGTTTAATGGTATCCACTACATAGAGTAATTTGCTTTCTGACTTTGAGAACATTCAGACATGTAATTGCTCATTTTACTATAGCCGGTAAGATTGCTATAGCAGGTAAGATTGCTCAGTGGGTTGAGGGGTCACTGCTGTAATGTGTGTGTGTGATCTGCATGTTGCAGGTTCATATAGCAGTAAGGCCAACTCAGCCTTTCATCCTACGGTGGTTGATAAATGAGTACCAACACAGGTTGGGTGATATTGTATGTATATTTGTTCTATATAAAGCGCTTAAGTGTAAGTGCTATATAATAACACATCATTATCATTTGGCCTTGGACATCTGCTTGCCTTCACAGTCATTTGGTAATATGGGCATATACACACTGATATTAACGATACATATAACGATACATATCATTCTTGTATGAAATGTATATCACATTACAATGATATTGTAACCATATTTTTCGAGTGTACTTAGGAACAATGCCATGTGATGCCACTTCCTATCTTGTCATGGGGTGAAAGGGCGTGTTCCATTGATTCCCGTAATGTCACTTCAGGGTGTGCTCAAATGACATCACTTATTGTGATCTCATCAAAGGTCAAAGAGCATGTGATGTCACTACCGCTACCGCTGGCAATTTGGTGAAATGACATCCCTGCCTGAATTGTTGGAAAACAAACCATAAACAAAATAACTTAGGCTTCAGTAATGGAGATAAAGGTTAGAGGAAGGGATGCAGTCAAGTAGGCTGGGTGAGGGGATTGGGGGGGGGGGTTTCAGCAAGAGGAAATGTCCTGTGCATCTGTGAATGCTATCTAAGAAATATCTGTAAACTGTGGGTCCCAGCTTTCAATTTGTGAAAGAAGAATGCAGCCTTTCATCCTTCTAAAATGTATCAAATTAGTAAAGTTAAAGTGGGAAATTGTAAGATTGCATGTCACACCAGCAGAGTCAGTCACATGTCAGGCATGCCTTGGTCTTTCTTTCCTCATTCGGAAGTTGACACGTGTGATATTGAGTTGTATAACATTACAATATAGGGAATTCGTAATGGACAGAGACTTCTGAAAAGCTTTTAGGGCTGGGGAAGAGTGAGTCATGATTTAGGAGTGCTGCTTAGTTTGCTTACATGAGGACTTCTGAGGTTATTTATTTAATATTAGAGAGAGTCAATGGTTGCAGACCAATGACCTCAGAAAGGCCAAAAGTGCTGAGTCATTCACAAGGCAAGTATTAATTATGTGGACTCAGGAAGGATTGCAATGTTATGAGCTGTAACTGGAAAAAAAAACAGAAAACGCATATCTACAATAAGAGGTCGAAGCGTGCAGGGAGTGCATACATGCCACCAACATTAATGTTTACAAGGGGGCGGCCAGTGGATTATGACCAGCTCATTATTTGTGTTGGAGTACATCCCCTGGAAATGCTGTTAACAGGCACACGCAACCATATGCATACCGGTTATTGAGAGTGTTTTGTACAGAAGCAGTGCTGCTTCCAGGCATGAGTCTTTTTTCCTGCCTGCCCCCCTTGAGGCTATGCTTTTACCTCCCAACACCAAGTGGGGGCAAAAGATAAACCTCTGTCCCAAACTCTCCAACAGCTCAGCAGACAGGACACAGAACGTCCCAGCAGGGCCTTGCAAACCCACTTAACACTCTCTGTCCCACACACTAATTTAAATGTGACACTAATTGTAAGAGATGGTTCATTTGAGTAACCAATGCTTTCTAAAAGGCCTGTTGTTTGTATGATAAGAACTGGAAGGAGGGCATGTTTATGCTGAAAGTACACATAAATCACTAAATCTAGGTCTTCTTTCAAGACAATTACAAATGTCAGTGTCATGAACCGCAGATTACGTCCGTTCTGGACATCATGGTCCCTGACCCAGAGAGGACTGAATTCCGTGATCCTTCCAACATGGCGTTGAATACAAAACGCATCTTACCAGCCTTTACGCGCTACGTTCAACTTCCTACAAAACAGTCACGCCCCACGGCTCTGCGCGTCTCAACGCTACCGCTTAGTGTAGTCAGACGTGTGTTGTCGGAGTTCGCTCGGGTCCTCCTTCCGAGTCCCGTTTTCCCATTTCCAAGATTACACTCCTTTTTCCTTTCCCTTTTCTTGAACTACCCTCTTCCGTGCTTTTCTTCCTGGATTTCTCCTATGCTCGGGTCACGGCGTTCCATGCCTCCGAGTTAGGATACTGTTTCCTTCCTGGTCCTGGATATTTGAACGCTACTTGGAGTAGGACTTGCAATCCTCACCCTGGAATCCGAAGACCTGCACACGGGCCTGTATGAATCCCGGCCCGTGCGAAAGAACACATCCAAGAAGGTCGCAAGCAAAGAGAAACAGGTGAGAAGGGGAGACACTTGTGACAGATTGTATTTGTATCGGGTTTAAGGCGTCTCAAAGATGGAAGCCACGGTTCAAGACCTCATGCGAGGTATGCAGGAACTAACCACTGAAGTCCAGAACCTTAAGGCAGAGAACGCTGCATTAAAGCAGTTAGTCTTATCTCGTGACTCTGCAGCCAAAGAAAGTATCTTGTTGGGAGGAGTAGTGGACAAATACGATGGCTCTTCAAAAACCCTCTGTGCCTTCCTTTATTCATGTTTGGTACATTTTACCTTCAAGCCATACTACTTTTCCACCACAAGAGCAAAGGTGAGATTCATGATATCACATCTCACGGGCAATGCCCTGACCTGGGTAACCCCCCCTAGTCAATACGGGCAACACATTCCTGGATTATTATGATGGGTTCGTGGAAGCCCTAAAGGCCATGTTTGATCGCCCAAACTTGTTTATAGTGCTCAAAAAAGACTGCTTGAATTTCAACAAGAGTCCCAGGATATGCTCACGTATGTGACCCGCTTTAAACAATTAGTAAAAGAGGCCGATTGGTCCCAAGAAGCCAGCTTCGTCCTCTTTCAAAGAGGCCTAAATGAAGAGATAAAGGACGAGTTAGCCAGGGTAGCCCGCCCAAGCTCCTTCCCAGCTCTCATGGACCTCTCCCTACAAATCGATTTCCGGATCCAGGAAAGAAAGGCTGAGAAAAGGAAGTCTAAGCCAACATCCCAAAAGGCTGCTACAGACCACCCATACAAACCAGAAACCGTGGCATTTCCAACCCCGGACCCAGAACCCATGAAACTAGGAGCCTTCCGAGGACCCATTACCCCACAAGAAAGGATGCGTTGGATTCATACCGGACTGTGCATGTACTGTGCCTCTGATGAACACCTTGCGAGAGAGTGCCCTATTGCTCCACCTCTGCGTTCGGGAAACGCCAGCTCCCGATCCTAAGTGGGGCACAGTTTCGGGAGAAAGATGTCTGCTCCTCACCAATCGAACTCTCCAGGACAGAGCAATCTTGGGATTCTACAGGCATTCCTGTCACCTTCTAAGAAAGAATCCTACCCCATCCTGGCTTTAGTGGACTGCGGAGCCATGGGCATATTCATAGATCATGATTGGGTCGTCAGTCATAACGTTCCCCACGAAACACAAGAGACAATGCAACCTGTTGAAGCCATTGATGGGAGACCCTTGTCTTCAGGACCCATAACCCACCAAACCAAAGAGATTCTTCTTTCAATAAACCACCACCAAGAGAGGATTAGATTTGACATCATAAGATCTGCCCACTATCCCATGGTTCTAGGCATGCCCGGCTGCAGAAACACAACCCCTACATCAATTGGGCAGCAGGCTCCTTGTTTCTTGGTTCAGAACATTGTATGTCCCATTGTTTGTCACCTACCATCTTACCAAGTTCCCAAGAAACCCAGCAATTCCCAGTAACTGTCTCCAACGTTATCCGGATCCCCCAGGCTTACCAGGCACACTCAGGCATACTCAGATGTGTTCTCAACAGCTATTGTTCAGTCTCTTCCACCCCACAGACCTGAGGATTGTGCCATTGACACTGAGCCTTCAGCAGTGATTCCCTTCGAAAGAATGTTCATTCTATCCGAACCTGTAAAAAGGGCCCTCCGGGAGTATCTGGACACCAACTTGGCAAATGGAACTATTCGACCATCCAAGTCCCGAGCGGGAGCTTCCCTCTTCTTCATTCCTAAGAAGGATTCCAAGGAGCTTAGACCATGTTTGGATTACCGTGGCCTTAACCAATGCACCCTCAAGGACCGTTACCCATTGCCTCTTATTTCGGACAAACTGGAAGCTGTGGGAGGTGCTGTGATCTTCACAAAACTAGATCTTAGGGGTGCCTACCATCTTATTCGTATAAAAGAAGGTGATGAATGGAAAACAGCCTTCAGAACACCCTTTGGCCATTTTGAATATTTGGTTATGCCCTTTGGTCTTGCTAATGCCCCCGCAATTTTCCAACGTTTCATGGATCGGTTCTTTTCTGACATGTTGTTCCTCTTCGTCATTGTATACCTAGACGACATACTGATTTACTCCAAGGAACCTCGGGAACATGAAGAACACGTTAAGGCAGTTTTACAACTGTTAAGAGAACATAAGCTCCTGGCCAAACCTGAAAAATGCCTTTTCCATGTATCAACTGTTCACTATCTTGGATTTGTTCTTAGCCCAAAGGGGATTGGAATGGATTCTTCCAAGGTTGATTCCATCCTATCTTGGCCTGTTCCTACCACTGTGAAACAAATTAAATCCTTCATGGGGCTCGTTAACTGTCAGAGGAAATTCATACCCGCATTTTCTGAGATTGTACATCCCATTGTCACACTATTAAAGAAAGACACCCCTTTCAGTGGTCCTCAGCTCAAGACTCGGCGTTTCAATGGTTGAAGTCGGAGTTCACACAAGCTCCCATCCTGGCTCAACCCGACACAGACCGCCCTTTCCTTGTTGAGACTGATGCATCCAACTACGCCATCGGAGCAGTTCTGAAACAGGAACTTGATGACAAGATAGAACACCCCATTGCCTATCTCTCCCGCACCTTGACTCCCATTGAAACTCATTATTCCGTCCTGGAGAAGGAGTTGCTAGCTATTTGACAAGCCTTCACTGACTGGCGTCATCTCCTTCTGGGAGCCAAACACCCGGTACAAGTCTGTACGGACCATCAGAATCTTCAAGTCCTACAATCCCTGCAGTGCAGAAACAGCCGTCAAGCCCGCTGGGCCTTCGTTTTTGCCAAATACCAATTTCAAAACCATCACTTTCCTGGAACACATAACATCATAGCTGATTCCTTATCCATACGTCCTGATTATGAACTCCTTGAGGACAGTACCTTTCCCAAGATGTTTCCCAATACAATATTCGTAGCTGAAGTCGTTACTCTCCTGGAGGATATTCGAGCCCAAACTCAGTCCTCCGAGCTCTGGAAGGAGTTTAAAAGATACAATCGGTGGAATCTCAAGATAAAAGATGGATACCTATTGAAGGATACTCGGCTAGCCATTCCCACTCCAGGGTTGAGACAAAAGATCACAAACCTATGCCATGATACCCTCCATTCAGGACACCGTGGACTCTCCAACACCCTCCGTTTTATACAAAGACAATACTGGTGGCCAAGGATGAAGGATGACATAAAAACCTATGTCCAGGCCTGTGCAGTCTGTAATCGGAATAAGCATGACAATAGAAAACCAGCAGGTCTCCTACACCAACCAGCAATACCAACAAAACCCTGGGAAATCATTGCCACAGATTTTATCGTGGAATTACCTTCTTCCAGAGGCTACACGACTATAATGGTTACCATTGATTTGTTCACACATATGGCTCCTTTTACACCTCTATACAAACTACCATCCTCATCTGAACTAGCTGGGATTTTTCTAGAACACATATTCCGGCTTCATGGACTACCTTCCAAGATCATTTCCGACAGAGGGCCCCAGTACATATCCCAGTTTTGGAAACAATTATGTCGGATATTGGGGATCCAATGTGCCTTGTCCTCGGGCTATGATCCACAGACCAATGGAGCTACTGAACGAGTAAAGCATACCCTGGAACAGTATCTTCGCTGCTTCGCCACCCAAGTCCTGGATGATTGGTCACTCTTGATACCTGTGGCCGAATTCGCTTACAACAATTCAGAACATTCAGCTATCAAGACCAGCCCTTTCTTCTTTAGCCAAGGATTTCACCCTTCAGTTCTACCATCCGTACTCCCACATCCTACCCCAGTTCCTGCGGTCGATTCATGGATTGAAACTCTGATCACTGTACACAAAGAAGCAAAGGAACACCTGGAAAAGGCCTGAATAGATGTTAAACAATATGCAGATTCCAAAAGAAGGCCTGGTCCTTTCTATTCAATAGTGGATAAGGTTTGGCTATCCTCAAAACTCCTTCCTCGTCACCTATGACCAAATAAATTGGCTCCCAGGTATTACGGACCTTTTTCTATAAAGGAAATTGTTAATCCAGTGGCCTTTCGACTCTGACTACCAGAGTCATGGAAAAGGATTCAACCAGTCTTCCACATTTCTCTGTTAAAACCATATGTGCAGTCATGAAACGTTGGAAAATTGCGGGGGCATTAGCAAGTCCAAAGGGCATAACCAAATATTCAAAATAGCCAAAGGGTGTTATGAAGGCTTTTTTTCATTCATCACCTTCTTTTATACAAATAAGATGGTAGGCACCCCTGAGATCTAGTTTTGTGAAGATGACTGCACCTCTCACAGCTTCCAGAATGTCCGAAATAAGAGGCAATGGGTAATGGTCCTTGAGGGTGCATTGGTTAAGGCCACGGTAATCCAAACATGGTCTAAGCTCCTTGGAATCCTTCTTAGGAACGAAGAAGAGGGAAGCTCCCGCTGGGGACTTGGATGGTCGAACAGTTCCATTTGCCAAGTTGGTGTCCAGATACTCCCAGAGGGCCCCTTTTTCAGGTTCGGATAGAATGAACATTCTACTGAAGGGAATCACTGCTGAAGGCTCAGTGTCAATGGCACAATCCTCAGGTCTGTGGGGTGGAAGAGACTGAACATTAGCTGTTGAGAACACATCTGAGTATGCCTGATAAGCCTGGGGGATCTGGATAATGTTGGAGACAGTTACTGGGAATTGCTGGGCTTCTTGGGAGTCGTCTAAGGAACATGGTAAGGTGGTAGGTGTCAAACAATGGGTCATACAATGTTCTGAACCAAGAAACAAGGAGCCTGCTGCCCAATTGATGTAGGAGTTGTGTTTCTGCAGCCAGGGCATGCCTAGAACCATGGGATAGTCGGCAGATCTTATGATGTCAAATCTAATCCTCTCTTGGTGGTGGTTTATTGAAAGAAGAATCTCTTTGGTTTGGTGGGTTATGGGTCCTGAAGACTAGGGTCTCCCATCAATGGCTTCAACAGGTTGCATTGTCTCTCGTGTTTCATGGGGAATGTTATGACTGATGACCCAATCATGATCTATGAATATGCCCATGGCTCCGCAGTCCACTAAAGCCAGGATGGGGTAGGATTCTTTCTTAGAAGGTGACAGAAATGCCTGTAGAATCACAAGATTGCTCTGTCCTGGAGAGTTCAAAGAAGGAATTGGTGAGGAGCAGCAGACATCTTTCTCCCGAGACTGTGCTCCACTTAGGATCGGGAGCTGGCGTTTCCCGAACGCTGAGGTGGAGCAATAGGGCACTCTCTCACAAGGTGTTTATCAGAGGCACAGTACATGCACAGTCTGGTATGAATCCGACGCATCCTTTCTTGTGGGGTAATGGGTCCTTGGAAGGCTCCTAGTTGCATGGGTTCTGGGTCTGGGGTTGGAAATGCCGCGGTTTCTGGTTTGTATGGGTGGTCTGTAGCAGCCTTTTGGGATGTTGGCTTAGACTCCTTTTCTCTGCCTTTCTTTCCTGGATCCAGAAATCGATTTGTAGGGAGAGGTCCATGAGAGCTGGGAAGGAGCTTGGGCGGGCTACCCTGGCTAACTCGTCCTTTATTTCTTCATTTAGGCCTCTTTGAAAGAGAACGAAGCTGGCTTCTTGGGACCAATCGGCCTCTTTTACTAATTGTTTAAAGCGGGTCACATACGTAAGCATATCCTGGGACCCTTGTTGAAATTCAAGCAGTCTTTCTTGAGCACTGTAAACAAGTTCTGGCCAATCAAACATGGCCTTTAGGGTTTCCACGAACCCATCATAATCATCCAGGAGTGCGTCGCCCGTATTGACTAGGGGGGTTGCCCAGGTCAGGGCATTGCCCGTGAGATGTGATATCATAAATCCCACCTTTGCTCTTGGGGTGGAAAAGTAGTATGGCTTGAAGGTAAAATTTACCAAACATGAATCAAGGAAGGCATGGAGGGTTTTTGAAGAGCCATCGTATTTGTCCAATACTCCTCCCAACAAGACACTTTCTTTGGCTGCAGAGTCACGAGATAAGACTAACTGCTTTAATGCAGCGTTCTCTGCCCTAAGGTTCTGGACTTCAGTGGTTAGTTCCTGCATACCTCGCATGAGGTCTTGAACCACGGCTTCCATCTTTGTATTTGTATCGGGTTTAAGGCGTCTCAATCTGTCCCAAGTCTCTCCCGTTCTCACCTGTTTCTCTTTACTTGCGACCTTCTTGGATGTGTTCTTTCACATGGTCTGGGATTTATACAGGTCTGTGTGCAGGTCTTCGGATTCCAGAGTGAGGATTGAAAGTCCTACGCCAAGTAGTGTTCAAATATCCAGGACCGGGAACCAGGAAGGAAACAGTATCCTAACTCAGAGGCACGGAACACCATGACCCGAGCACAGGAGAAATCCAGGAAGAAAAGCACGGAAGAGAGTAGTTCAAGGAAAGGGAAAGGAGAAAGGAGTGTAATCAGGGAAATGGAAAAACGGGACTCGGAAGGAGGCCCCGAGTGAACTCCGACAACACACGCCTGACTACACTAAGCGGTAGAGTTGAGACGCGCAGAGCCGCAGGGACGTGACTGTTTTGTAGGAAGTTGAACGTAGCGCGTAAAGTCTGGTAAGCTGCGTTTTGTATTCAATGGCCATGTTGGGAGGATCACGGAATTCAGTCCTCTATGGGTCAGGGACCACGATGTCCACAACGGACGTAATCGGCGGTTCATGGCAGGCTGATTCTCAGGTCAAGGCGGTGTAAGGAGAGTAAAGCTGCGCTATTAGTCTATGTTACAGAAGGAAACAAAGTGCATGCAGCTATCGAAGCACCTGAGGCAGTAGAGGGCTGCATCATGGCTGATGCATTTGGCACACTGGCGATCATCTGCAGCACTACGTTTCAAACTGACAGTTAATTCCATCGTTCATCTAGCGACCAGTGGGGAGACCGGCCGAGTGCCCTGAGGTACTTTTCTTTTGAAGATTGTACAGCTCTAATGGTTCGTGTCCCCGTAGGTTCTATTTTGTGCATAACAAGTAACTGAACAGTGAGCGATGATGTTTGGGTTTAAGGTTTTCAAGAGGTTGTTTTTTTTTGGAGAAATTTGGGCTGAGGAAAACAAACATTTAAAGGTGTTTGTGGAGTGATATTGTTAGCTATGCGGCAGATATTTAGTATGATTTTGTGTATTGACTAGTGATGTGAGGCCTGGAGGTCTAGGTTGTGTGGTGTGCAAGCTGGTTATAGTGAATGCCATGGCCTTTATCAGGAATGCATGGTTGAGAAGTAGAGGTTAAGATAATAGTGATAATTGTGTTTAACCGTGGTTTTCCTATAGTTATTGTTAACAGTGTTTTCTTTTCACAGATGAACTTTTTTAATGTAATAGGAAATGTGCAGTTCAGTGCAATGATAACCTGATCCCAATAGTATGCTTAATGTTTTCTTTCCCACAGATGGACTCTTTTAAAGCAAAAGGTAGTGTGGCCTGGGAATGTTACACTAATTGCAGTGTGTTTTAAATCTGAGCTTGCCACACTAATGATATTGTTTTGCAGGTGGGATTTTTGTTCTAGTTTGAGAACTAAGAAGTTTAGTTAGGGTTTTTAAGTTGAAATGCTAGGTATTTAACTGTAATAACATTTTATTGCTGTGTGTGGACATGGTGTGAGTTTGCCAATGCTTGTGTGCTAGAAGTGTTTGGTGTTGGTGTGTGTATGTTATGTTGAGCTTCCTCATAGCAGGTGGTAGGCTAGCATGGGGGTCTATGGGACACAGGTAACTGTTGGGTGTGGCGACACAGCACTTTTTGTGTTCATGTTGTTGGGTTTTGTTCACCAGGGTGTTTGGAATGCCCAGCCTGGTTCTTAGGAAAGTGTAGTGCACAGCTTGACGTTGTGTGATGGTGTGGTTGTGAGGGAAGTAGTGGATTGGTAGTTGTAGTTGGTGTGGTGGTGCAAATTATGCAGATGTGGAGAGAGGTTGGAGTGCCTGAAGTCGTGAGGATTTGTAGTGGTGCTTTCTTGAGTTGTTGGTGTCCTTTATCCACTTTGTAGAAAAGGGGAAGGGCATTTTTGGAGTGGGGTTTGGTACTACTACTGTGTGGATGGTTTCAGGGTGTGCAGATGTGGTGGTTGTAGTTTTTGGTTGTGATGCACGCGCAGGGGATGGTGTGTGTTTTGTGAGTGTGTACCTTGTTCTGGTAGGTGTCATTTGTGTTCTTTAAAGAGGGAAGATATGTAGTGACCTGGTTTCCCTGCTGCCTTTGTTAGTATGTATGGAATGTTGGAGTGAGTGACAGAGAATGCAGCCTGAGAGAATGTTGATATATGAATGTTTTCTGTGAGAGTCAGTTGGAGATGTAGACCCCCTGAGAGAGGATGCCGGTGCATGTTGCCCTAAGCTTAAGTGTACCTGACTTGATTTACTTAATATAATGTTAAAAAAAACTGAATTAAAGTAGTTACTAGTACATCAGGAGATGTCAGAGTCATCATTAGAGAACCCAAGCTTTACAAAGTAGTTAGTCTCGAAAGGAAAACCAACCAGGTCACAGTTTTACAAATTATCTTTTGTTGAGTCGTTGAAATTACATTTACAAAAACCACATGCTGTTGATGTATTAGTACCCGGCGAGGGTCAACCAGAATGTAACAAACATTCTGATTGGCCCTCGCCAGGGCAATACCTGACCGGGAATCCCTCGCCTGGGATTTTATTCCTTTGTTCCTGACGGGGGGCATGGCAGCCCCTCAGCCAATGAGGAGGCTCTACACGGGGCCATCCCCGCTCCGAGTCTCCACACGGCTGGAGGCTGCCATCCTCCCCCACTGGGGATTCAGGTGCGTTTTATTTTTCCCTCACCCGCCTCCCCTGCAAACAATCCCCTCTCCTCCCTCCCAACCCCACTTACCTTTTTGTTCTCCTTTTTCGCGAGTGGACGCGATGGGAACACTTCTGTTCCCAGCGCGTCCGCTCCCAATGGCCTCCATGGAAAGGGAAAATGGACTTCGTTTTCCCTTCCCCAGAGGCCATTTTCTATGACATTTTTTTTTCTGTTCCGAAACGCTGCAGGTCGGGGTACTAACAGCAATAAGCCCCTCGCCGTGGGGGCATTACCGAGTCTGGTAATGCCCCCACGGCTCGGGCTTATTGCTTAAGTAGTTGGTCTTCGCTATATTTTTCACCACATGGTTTATTTAATAAAATGTATCTGTTTTAGCTATGGCTATTCTTTGCCCAAATATCTGTCTTAATCGTATTGAACTGTCTTCTTTGTATTCATCGTAGGCTTAACTTACCAGTACAGTAAAAAGTATCAATGCTTTCAGTTGAGAAACCCTAGTGCTTGCGAAATTAGATGATGTTGATATCTTTTCCCTTTGCAGTTCTGTTATCTCTGGTATGAGATAAAAATATTATGGACAGCCATCTCCATGTTCAGGATATTGTCTGAAAAAACGAAAAGTCCCTCCCATCTCGCGACTATGGAACTTTCAGGGACTATCACTGACAAATGCTGGGAAAGGTCACGCCTTTTTATTTAAATAAGATGTGTCCATGTTACAAGGTGCTCCATTAATAGTAGCACGCGAGGCTCAGGGCCGAGAAAAACATGTGGCACATAAAGACTGTATCCCGATTATCGCCAGAGCAGTCCTGTCTCCCGATTGACCTTAAAGAGAAGCCTAAACTGCGTGTACAATCCAGGGGGAACATGCTACGGACTTCTTCCAAGGTGAGTAAAATGATCTGGGTGACAATGGAACTATGAAATAATCAAATGCAGCAGAAGCATTTTAGATTAAAAAAACTGTTGTTGCATAATTGAAATCAAAGAATCAAAGAAACGCGCATTATTGATTGATATTAGAATACTAAATAGCCTGGCAAAAATACATAGCTTGTTTTCTTACTTTGAAGTCTATCCTGCAGAATCGTCCTTCTTCAGCCTCTATGTCTCCTGGTATTGTTAGAAAGCGTGGCGGGAACAGCTTTTCCTGGATCGATCGGTTCACTTCACCTCGTGAAGTCGGTCTGCCTCTGTTCAGGGGACATATAAGCACACACTGGTCAATGTGTAAATGAATGATCTAAAAAACATTGTTGTTATTCCATCATTTTCTTTTTCTGGGAGGAAGTATTTTTCTCTTTTTTTTTACTGATAAAGGAAACACACACCCTATTTAACACTTATGCCCCTCTCGCCCATTCTAGTACTGGGCCCTCCACCATTCACTCTCTGTATTATTTCCCTCTTTCTTTACAGTGCTCCATTTCTTGCTAGCTAACTCCATTAATCTTATGCATACTTACATATTCAGGTAATCACCCTGCACAATCCACATAAGTGTCATTTACTGTTTTCTAAAATGGCTTTTTGGTATTTTCTCGTGTGTAATGGAATTGGTTTGACTTTTTTAGTTAATTTCCTGTCTATGCCTATTCACTGTCATCCACAAGCTGGATATGTTCATAGCTCCGAGAAAGAAACCATGTATTATGCTAAAATGGTGCACTTTTGTGTGGAAATTGACTAACTTGTTTGTTTGTTTGTTTGTTTTTTTATTCGATAATGCGCACCAAGCCGTTGGGCATCTGGGCGCAGCGGTACAATAATTCTCAAAGCTTAGTTACATTGCCTGTCATAGGCTTGTGCATACATATGGATACAGTGTGTAGTACAGTAAATAAAACAGTACAGGCATTTGTCATACGTGGACTTACATAAACAGTGACATTGATGGTCCCAGCAAACGTACTGCTGTTTACAGAATGACACACAGCTTGTTAGCATAACACTCTCAAACCAAGGCTTGTCCAAAAATAGGGATCTTGGTATTTTTTGGAGTCAACTTCCACCATCCGCCTTTCATTGTGAATCAATAACATGAAGAAACGAATAACTAATAAACATATAGTCACCTCGAAGGGTTGTCAGTGTTTGCTGTATGCCATGTAAAGTTTCCATTATCAAAGGTGACGGCATTGACAATTAATATCACCTAGTTCCCAACTGTTCCTTTTAATGATGGCCCTGGGAGTAGGAAGCAACATTTAAGGTGAGGCTTGTTTTTTTTACACCATCCAATGTGGATTGAAGGCTTGGCACAAGACAATCAACTACTTTAGTCATGCATTTTACGATCCTCTGCAAGAAATGGATAAGAACATCTCCCCTTGCTATGTGTGACTCCTGGCTTCCCAGTGATATTATTCTTGAGGAGTTGATGCTGATCCCTCATGAAACATGTCTCTCATCAACATGAGATGGCTAAACATCCATTTCAACATGTCCAAAAACCTAGAACTACTCTTCAGTTCAGGAGTATCCCGGTCAGTGTAATCCCTACCTTCAATTTGCTTCTTACTTGAGGTTATCATTTGCATGAGAGGTTTTAAGTGGCCATCAGAAGTTAAGGATTGGTTATAACTAGAAGTGGGATTCTTTTCCAGACAATCACATCTAATTTTGAAGATATTCAATCTCCTATTGTTTTCCTCTTGTTCTATAGCACTGTCACTTGCTGATGCAATTGCCTAACGGAGTGGAGTATTGGGTGTTTCCATTAAGGGATTCGACTAGGCAAGGTTGGCTTTGCTAGTACATGAAAGAGAATCTTCAGGCCTTAGTCAAAACAAACTTGAAGGCACCCTAGAAATGTATATTTATATTTCTTAATTCTTGTATGACAGACTGAACGAATTACCAACATCACCATAGGGGAAAACAAGTTTGTTCTGTTTGTATCGTTTGCTTTACCCAATGATGGTTGGTGTAATATTAAACCGGGTGGAATGTGAATATTTGTTTCTTGAGCTGGTAAAGGTACAAGTACTTAGCAAGTTAACTTCTAGTCAGTGGAACCAAAGGAATCATTTTGCAATGTGACTCATACTTGTGCAGCTCATTGAAGCCCCATAGTTACAAAGTTGCATTGGTATGTTCAAAGAAGGAATATAAAAATAAAAAAAACATTCTCCAAGCATTCCCTGCAATGAAGGAAGATTAAATGTCCAACAGATAGTTGGTTCCCCAAGGATCTCCCAACTCTTGATTGGCATGCCCATATTAAAATGGAAAATTAAAGGAGCTGGTCCAGGTGGAGGAAGTGAGACTCCAGGTCTTTCCATAGCCTCTTGAATCCAAAAATTATAGGAGGCCTTAATTTACCCCCAGGCTAGCCCGCTTCCAAACCACAAGGCCAACAACACATGGATTGCCTACTCACAAAACAGCACAATCCTCAGTAAACCAGTATCCTCAAATTCTTTAAAGAACTCCTAGATGGAGGAGAGCCCGTAATGAAAAAAAAGCCAGTTCAGTCAGAGTGGGTGGTTTGATTAGGAGATGTAGGAATGGGTTTGGTAGAGGGTAGTGAGAGTGGAGTACTGTAAGGGGGTTGCGGGAAAATAAATGTGTCCTCAGAATGAGAAGAGTTGTTGTGTGAGGAGTGGAGAACTGGGACCTTCAGGGATAGTGAGAGAGTTGGTAAGAGGTTGGAGAATGTGTCCCAAATAGAGAGAGTGTGGGGAGGTTGGGGAGGAATCATCATTAGACCAACAGACCCGGAGGGGAAGGCTGTGAAAGACCATACCATTGTTGTGGAGAGAGAAGAGCTGGAAAGAGAAATGTAGCCCCAAAACAGGAGGAGGCCCGAGGAGAAGAGGTATGTCCCCAGTGAGAAATATAAGTGTGACTGTGAGGCCTGAACAACCAAGAGTACTGAAAAAGGTGTTCCCACTGTAGCAAGCTGATTTTTTGTTTCGTATTGCCATCCCACATAGCCCCCCTCACTTTGCCTTAACCCTATTATTGCCTTACCTGAATCATGTTCACCACTGTAATAAGTAATACAAATACTTAGGTAATTAGTAATAAAAACACTGACACTGGTCTTTCCTATGTCCCTCCTCAGTGTACTCTGTGACAATTCTTAACTCTTAGATCCCCTGGCAGATCTCAAGCAAAGTGCAGCTGAAGATAAGGGCAATTGTTGTTGAGTCCTCTTAGGATTTAGAAAGGGACAGAACCCCTGCTCCACATGAATTGAACACATTGCAATCTCTTGTAAATTGCATGGTAGCTTATTTGGAAAGTGAGTTTCAAACCTTCCTGGCAGCTCAAATAGAAATGTATACATTGTGTCTGTCCTCTTCTGAAGGACACAAGTGAAGGTACATGTGGGGTGAGTGGGATCCATCCTCTTATTATTTTTATAGAGCGGACTTCCTCCCTCCTGTTTCAAATGTGGGAAAGGACTCTCCCAGACACGTAGGAAGGCCTGACCTGTTACCAAATCTACCCAAACCATGCAAGTTAAAACAAATGCAATTACCAAAACCATACATGCACAAAGAATGCAGTCGCTCAAAACCACCAAAGCAAACAACAAATACATAAATTCACGTCCATTTACTCACCTCCTTCCCACCACACTAGAGAATACAAGGCTCTATGGCTTTTCCTATCTCTTTCACCCTTATACCCTACATCCACAACAAGCAGATAGAGTGCTCTCATTCTCTGTCCTCACAGATAAGTATTCCCATCTTCTACACCATTTCTGTTGGGGCAGAGTGGCCTGCAATGCTACTCGAGAAATTTCCTCATAACCAAGTTCTTTCCAAGAGGCCAATATGGGTTGAGGAATGTCTACTACATCTTGCACTGCTTGACATGTAACTGACTCGTCCACAGCTCTATTTACCTAGAGGAAGAAGCCACCTTCTGAATTTCAAGCATCCTCCCTTCCTACCAATTTCACCAACAGAGCATAGCTTTTTGACTATGACCCATAAATATTAGTCCTATCACTCTATGCTCCCACTGGCAGACTGCCCCACAGGGCACTAGAGAGGTTTCCCATTATGAAGATCCGCTGAGAGGCCTTTTAGGTGGGGGCTATCACCCTTCTGAAGTGCAATTGACTAGCTCAGCACTTCTGCCTACACTACCTGTTGTGAATTCTTCACTTTTCTCCATAATAATTTCCAATATAAACAAGCCATGCTCACCCTTCACTTATCCCCACTCACCATTCCATCTTTTCAACACACACAAATATGCCCTTAGTCTTATACTTAATCAGGAGCATTGTCAGACAATGTTTAATTTGATTCCCTTTTGCAAACTGCACTGCAAATTGTTTGACTCCACACGAGAAGACAGAGGCACTCATTATAAGTGGGCCGGTCCAGAAATAAAGGTGTCAGTAACAGGTTAACAGCACCTTTTCTGGACTGGCTCACTTCGAGTCTGCTGGTAGGGGCTGTGCACTATCGGCAGGCCTGACCTGTCGGTTGTTCTGGCCCCTACTGACATATTTTTCACTGAAGCACCAGCACTGTTACTAACCATTACTAGCTCTCGTTCACCTACCACAGATGATTTAGTGAAATAATCGCAACTGTAGGGCTACATGGTTTGATATGATTTCAGTATGGAAGAAGGGTTGTATAGTATTGCTTATTGTTGTGCTATGGAAAGTGCATAGTGTGAGTTGGATAATTAAAAAAAATTTCAACAAAAAAATGGAAACTGGAAATACTTACTAAATGTACTTAAAATAGTCATCACCCACCCACCCACTAAGTGCTCACTTTATTGCCAGATAAAAATTGTCATACTTCATCTCTTTTTTTTAATGCTTTTTCTATCATGCTCATAAAACAATGAGATGTCATTTTGTGATGTCAGGAAATCGCTTGAAAAAAAGACTTTCAGGGAACCACAAACTACGTGCCTTCACTGTTACACCTAACTGGTACTCACACACCAATGATACATTCAAAGATAAGATACCACAGGACCCCCATACTATTTCCAGCACATTTTTACAAAACATCCAGATGTTTATTTCTCCCTCACACAAAGGACAAACATTGTGATGTGCAAACTGTGGATTTTGAGAAATGAAAAGTCCCTGCTCCAGCAATGTATCATGGGAAACACCTCGATGTTTGCCCAAATGTCTGAAATTATCTCTGCATAGAAACTACCAATATATGCAAAACCTTTGCAATAAAGATCCCTGCTCCCTTCTCAGTTCTTTCCTTCGGTCCAATGAAGTCTAAAGCAGATCTTTACATGTGCCTTTTCATTCATGGCATATACCTAAACATCTTGATGTCACTTCAAAATGTTCAAAATGTTTACACCGCAGAGGACATCGAAATGTCTTCTGAACCCAACCCCAAATGCTCAGCCACTTCAAATAACCCTTTACAAATTCACATACTGGATGTGCCTCTGTGGTGCATGAATGCATTCAAATGACTTCTGTTTTTCCTTCTGTTAGGAGTCATAAATGAGAGTCTGACACAAGTTTGCATTGTTCTTGGTTGAATACTTTTTTTAAAGAAAAGGGGTTTGGGGGTCCATGCTTTAGAGGAATTTCCTTACCTAAAGCAAAAACTAAGGCTCTGTCCATGTCAGGATGTCAAACATAAAACTGTCCTGTGTCCAGGGTTTCTATTTTGACCCTCACACTACAAACATAACTCTAAGGTGAAAAGGGGAAGTGTCTTTAACCTTGGAAAAAGTGTTCATGAAGGAAGGATAAATGATTTAAACAAAGGTTTCTTAAAGGATAAAGTTATGGTTCTGGAGGGTAGCTCCCTTTCCCTGGAGTCTTCTTTACTTCTTGAGGTTTTCATTCACCATAGTTCCTTGGGCCTCTCTCGGCCGGGTACAACAATCGTTTCACTTCACAATTGTTGGGCATCTCTTGACCAAGGGCAAAACTTGCATGCAAACCTTGTTAAACTTCACAATTCCTTTCAAGAGCAATTTCTTTGGGCCTTTCTTGGCCAAGTGCAACACTTGCATATAAAACTTGTATGACACAATCCTTTTCAATTTCCTGGATTACTCTCCTGCCAGGATTTCTGATCCACACATTTAAGATGGCCTGGTGTACTCTCCTGCCAGGACTTTTGATTTATACAGCTGAGGTTGCCTGGTGTATAGTATACGATAATGTATCTTCTTGAAAAATAAAAATTATCTTCGTATTGAGACTGTGTACATTTACACATTAGAAAACGAATTAGTTGTGCCTCAAATTCCCTTCTTTTCATATGTCCATTTATTTTCTCTCTCTCAGGTGAGTAATGTTTAGTTTTTCTCTTTCGGCATGTTCGACGATACGCCCCAGAGTCGCTGCTGCTTTTAGGAGGTCTCGCTGGTTTCTGTAGGTGTCGAAATATGCTCTCACAGTCGGCCGGGGAAGGATTCCTGTCTGTTCCCCTCTCGCGGTCTGCTTTCCTTCATTCGCCGCTCCTTGGCTGCATCCTCGCCACACGCTTGCTCTCTTGAAGGCTCCGGTAAGCGAAGTGCTGTTCCCCAGCATCTGCGAATGCCCAGGAGTTCTCCACTGGCTCTTGGCATTCCCGCAGCATCCCTCAGTTCAGCAGTCCTTTCATCCTCGCCGATTCTGGCTTCTCGGCTCCCTCCTCCTTGTGGAGAGATGCAGCCCTCTCTCACCAGTTGTCACAGCAGCGAGCACAGGTGAGCACCAAAAAACACTAGAGCGCACACTAGTGCTGCAGTCTCTTTTGCTCCACATTGCTCGATCCTTCTTCTTCCTCGTCCCAGCATTTTGTGAATTCTGGGAACAGAAGTCCATTGAGAACGATTGACCTATGGAAGTTGGATAAATATATATATATATTTTTTAACTTTTATTTTTATTGACAGAGGTTTACAACAAACAGACACGTCAGAGCATACAATAAAATTTATACATGTAAGAGTGCGTTAGCAGATAGAATAACACATGCACAGTGGGAGGAGCAGTCAAATGTGGGACATTGTAATATTTGAGATCAGTCACATGGGGCAAGGGGCGAGTCGTTTCCAGATGCACTCTCCTCCTGAATGACAAGGTAGCTATAAATATTTTTAAAAGGTTTTGATGGCAAGTCAGTTCTGATTGATTGACAAGTGGAATTGAAAGAGGTGATTTTATCACATTGGCAAAGTAGACCAAGGTTGGTTGGCAGACTTGGTAAGAGGGTTTCCCTGCTCTTCATGGGAAAGGGAGTGGATACATGTCAGCCTTCTGACATGTATCCACTCCCTTTCCCTACCCTGAGGGTTTCAGACCGGAAAATTGGGGATACCATGTCTCATGAGATAGAGCCACGACATCTCCCAGGAATCTGTCTCCTCTCATGTGATCCTCCCTCATAAAGCCGTACCCAGGGTCAAAATCAGGTAGCGGCTGCCATCCCTAGCTACATGGGAAGAAGTTACCACCCGGGGATCAGTGATGACTTGGGCCTTGTATCCCAGCTACACTTCTCCTAAATCCCTTCCACACACGAACCACATGTATTGAATTATATTTAGAAAGCAATCCTTCATTTTTTTCAAAAAACAGAAATACTTTCTAAAAATAATTAAAATATGTATCTCCCATCCAGTGAGCTTTCTGTTATTCCCATTTCTCAATGCTCATATTTCTCTCTTTTTAATGTTTTTTCTATCAAACTTCTAAAACATTTGGGACTTTATATTGTGATGTAGGAAAATCACTTAAAAAGGCTTTGCCAAGCATCCACAAACTGTGGCACTTCACTAATCCACCTCACTAGCAGCCCTCACACCAGGTTACATACAAGGTCTCTAACCTCTCAGAAAATAATGAGGCACACCAGTGATAAGGACTGGAACTTTCTTTATTCAAATACGTTATGGAAGTGAGCCCACTTCCTGCTCCTTCCTACAGTCTCCCTACTCCTTGTACGTCACATCCTGCCGTGACTCGCTCTGGAGGGGACTGTCTTAAAGAGACAGTCCCTGTAACAATGCCCCCGGACAAATGTCCTTACAAGGTATGTAACTGAAAACCTTTAACTTTAATGTAACACTCTCCCACCAGTCTTGGAGGTCTCTTGATGACCCTTTGAGGTCATCCTCATGACTCTGGGTGTGAGTCACCGTCAGTCTGATCATGTGGATTGAGCTGGCGCAGAACCTGCGGTTCGAGGGGAACCCACTCTTCGTCCTGTGGGTCATAGAGTTCAGGGTCTGGGTCAGCCGGCGGCAGTCTCTCTTCTTCGCCCCTCAGGACATGCTTGAAAAGCGAGCTGTTCCTGGTCACTTCTCTCGATTCACTTGCCACAGTAATCATTGTCCCATTGACGGCAATTACTTTGGCTCTGGTGCATACAATGAGTCTGTTTTCTTATTCCTGGTTTGTTGGACCGAGACTTCATCTCCAATTTGAAACACCTTTTCCTGGGCTCTCCTCCTTCCATCTGTCTGGATTCTGGCCTTCTCTTTCTGTTCGGTGTCCCGTCTGAGGACCTCTTGATCTGGTTCAGGACGCGTTGCTGGGTGGTTGACGAGTCTGGTTCTGACTTGGTATTTCATCCTGAGTTCAGCCAGGGTTTTGGTGGTGACCTCGTGGGGGGTGTTCCGATAGTCTCTCAACATTCTGCACAATGCTTGGTGTGGGTCTGTGGGTCTGATCCTTCAACTCTTGCTCTTTGCATGGTCTTTTTGATTGAGGCCATGAACCTTTCTGCCATCCGATTTGCTTGGGGCCAGCGTGGTGTGATCTTCTGGTGTCTAAATCCCATGTGCTTCGCAAATATCCCAAACACATGACCACTGAATGGCGGACCATTGTCTGATTTAATTGTATTCGGGATCCCCCATTCGCTGATGACTTCATCGAATGTGGCGGCTATGTGGGCAAATTCTGTGGACCATACTTTCTTCACGATGGGGAACCTGGAGTGTTCCTCAATGAACAGTAGCAAGTACTCGCCAGTTTCGAATGGGCCATAGAAATCAACTGTGACTCATCCCACTGGTGATCTGGGATTGTGGTCACTCAGACCGGCACAGGTGGTTCTGATTTTGCGGTGCATTGGACAGCTGTGCAGTTCTTGACCCACCTGTTGACCATATCATCCGTGAACGGGAACCAGACGTGTCATCTGAGTTGCCTTTTTGTGTTATCTGCGCCCCTGTGGCCTTCATGCACTGTCCTGATGATCTCAGACCTGAGTGCTGCTGGTATCACTAGCCGGCATCCTCTGAGTAGGATTGTTTTGTCTTGTACTGCCAATTCGGTGTGTATCTTGGCGAGCCTTTCGAGTTCATCTCTGCACGTGCCAGGGTGTATCTGGACTGCTCGATTAAAGAATTTCCACTTGTTGTACTCTGTCAGAGATAATGCTAGAGCCATGGAGGGATCTGCTGCTGAGGCAGCCACAATGGTTTCAATGGAAATGGCCAGGGGCAGCGCGTTGGTGGTTACATAGCTCACATATTCAGCATCTCTGGTCCTCAGAGTAGGTTTTCCTGTCGGGTGCCTAGACAAGTAGTCAGCAGGGTTGTTCTCACCCCCAGGTCAATGGATTATTTCAAAGTCATATTCTTGTGGACGAATGCCCCAGCGTTCAATTCTAAGGGGCATTTTCGTTATTGGGTTCCCAAAGAGGGACAGCAAGGCTTGATGGTCTGTGATAAGTGTGAATTGTTTTCCAATAATGAAGTTGTGAAAATGTTCACAGGCCCATACTGCTGCCAGACTTTCCTTCTCCGCCAGGGAATACGCTGATTCAGGAGGAGCCAGCGCCCTGCTAGCATAGGCAACCACATGTCTTGGGTGAGTGTCTGGGCCGGTGGTTTGTGCAAGGATCACTCCCAAGCCCACAGGACTGGCGTCTACCACAATTTCAGTATGCCAGTCGGGGTCAAAGTAGGCAAGTTTATGGGCCTCCCCAAGGGCTTGTCTAATGGTGTCAAATGCTCCATGACATGTCTCTGTCCAAGCAAAGGGGACATCCTTTTGTAACAGGTGTTGAAGGGGTTCGGTGATGGTGGCAAAGTGGGGTACATAGCGGACATAGTAGCCAGCTATACCTAGGAATGATCTTATGTTGGCAGCTTGTTCCGGTCTCTGCAGGTGGAAAATAGTGGAAACCTTGTCAGGATCAGGGGTCGTCCCGTCCGCTGAGAAGATGTGTCCAAAGAATTTGAGTTTGGACTTGCTGAATCGGCACTTCTCTAGGTTTAGGGTCAGTGCAGCGTCTTGTATAGCTGTACAGGTGGCATGAAGTGCCTCATCATGTTCCTTCCGAGATTTTCCAAACACGAGGATGTTGTTGCTATTCTTTAGGGTTCCTTATATAGGTCGGATGACTTGCCTGATGGTTTCATTAAAAATTTCAGCTGCTGACGATATCCCAAAGTTTAGTCATTTATAACGGAATAGTCCGTCGTGGGATGCAAATGTGGTGATTGGTCTTGACTCTGGATGGAATTCGAGCTGATGATATCCTTGATTTAAGTCCAACTTTGAGAAGAGGATTGCCTTGTTCAATTGAACGATCATGTCCCCAATCTTGGGTCCTGAGTGGCGTTCCCTTTGAATGGCTGTATTGGCTACCCTCATGTCAACACATAACTGCAACTGCCCTCCCATCGTCGTGGGACGATCACGAGTGGGGAGACACAAGGGGTCCGCCCCGTGGCTGGTTCTATGATGATGTTCCGTAGCAGCTGACTTAGTTCTTTTGATACGGCCTCTTGAAGGTGGAACCCCACTCTGCGTGGGTGTTGTGGGACCTGGCGGACAGCTGGGTCAATGTGTAGTTTGACTGGTGGGCCTTTCATTTTACCTAGTCCACCTAGTCCTTGGCAGAGCTGTGGAAATTCATTCAGAATGTCCTCCTTCGTGATGACTGAGCATGTGTGTGGCATATGACTCATGTTATAAATGTGATTTCGGGGTTCTTCTGCTGGCGCAGTCGAGCTAATCCTGTTACCTTCCAGTACGTTTATGTTGATGAAGCCCAGGGAGGAAGCCATTTTGTAGCTCAGGAGGCATCGTCCTTTTGTTGAGCTCCTTATGACATGAATTACGGTGGTTGTCGACTTGCCCCTGTGAATCAGTTGCCTTTCGAATGACCCAACACTGTGTAGGGGACGTCGGTGCCCCATTGGAATATTCAGAATGATGTTTGCGTCAGTGGCAGTTTGTTTCAAAGTTGTTGAAATTCTTTTTCCCCCATGATGTTTACTGTGGCTCCCGAGTCAATGAGGAAGCTAAATCGGTTGTCACAGATGTCTACAGGTATTCGCTGTGCTTCATGTGCCTCTTCCACGTCCATGATGAGGTTCACAAATTTGTCTTGCGCATACAAGTCATAATTTTCACCTTTGTAATCTTAAGTATTGGGCGATATGGCTTGATAGCTTGATCTTGGCGGGAGTGGACTGTCGTATTCATCTCGGATGTGTGTGTGGAGCTCTTGTGGCTCGTAGTCCTGAATTTCGTCTTCAGAATACAGTTCTTCAATTACTCTGACATATCTCCTTGGCCCTTTTTGGTACGGGTGTGATTGGTAAGGTTGATTCGATGGAGTCCTTTGATACGACCTGTATTGTGGCGAGGAGGTTGGTCGTGGGGTGGGAAAAGGTCTCCCTTCTCTGCAAACAGACTGGAAGTGGCCTTCTCTGCCACAATTTCCGCACTTTTGGGTGATTGCAGGGCATGATCCTGCACGAGGAAAAGCCATTCCACATCTGTAGCACTGTCTTTGCATACGTGGGTCGGTGCGTAGTTGGAGATGGTAGGCCTCTCGCTCGTCCTGGTGTTGGCTGTCTAGAACGCAGCTATCAGTTCATGTTTTTCCTGTTTTAGGGTTGTTGTGCTGGTCATCTTTGTGGCTTGCTTGTCAACTCTTTCGAGGATCCTAGCCATTTTGCTTACTTCCTCAATGGTTAGGGGTTTCTTAAGAAGTTGCTTTTTCAGAGTAGGTGAAAGACAGCCTTCTATCACTCGTAGGCGGATGTCTTCCTCTAGGGAAAATGCGTGAAACTGACAGTGTGCACCTTTGATTTGAAGTCTAGTGATGAATTTGCGCACTGTCTAGTCACTGCGTTGTGTGCATTAATTGAAAATATATCTTTCATAGTCCCTGTTTGGTTCTATGACCAGTCTTTTGTTTAGGGCAGTTATTAAAGTGGTGAAATCGGTGTACTCTGCTGGTGGGATAGTTTTGATTAAGGTTTTTATTTCAGGACCAGCGGTGTTAATGAACATGCGCAGGCATGGAGAGGATTATTCTCCTGCAGCCGCTATAAAGTTGTTAAAGTCCTCAAGCCATTCAACCCACTGAGGGCCTTTGTCAGCCTGCGGGGTCATGGAGAAAGGCAGGGGCATGTGCCATGCTTTCGCAGTTGACCTGGACACTGGTGGGAGGGGCTGTTGGGCCTTCCCGGCTTGATCGGGGGGGCGTGCTCATGATGTGTGGGTTGATGAAAAAGAACAGGGAGCTTGTACAGGCTCCTTATGCTTGTGTTGTTATTTTGTGTGTATATATATATATATTTTTTTTTTCTCTTGTTATGCGGCCAGCCCTGGTGTGCCTGATGTGTGGGGGTGTACACTTGAATGGGCACAGTGTTCTTTGGCTTCCCTTCACTTTTAGGGAGTGAGAACACCCAATTGGTCTGGTATGCGTTTCAGGTTGCTTTAGTAGCTGGTGGCTTGGGCCTTATCTGGGCCCTCCGTTGCAGGTACACAGCTGGCCTGTTGGAGCATTTTCTGGTGGAGCTCAGGTGTGTCTGTGGAATGCTGGGCCAGTCTGAATGGGACTTTGCAGCAGGGCTCGGGTTGCGGGCGCCAGACCGGGTCTCCTGACTCAGAGACAGGAGTTGCTGGAGGCGTGTGTTTGGATCACTGGTTCTCATATGTAGGAGGTGCTGGAAGCGTCGGTGCCCAGTGGGATCACTGACCCGGGAGGACACACGCAGCGGGATCGCTGGTGTGGGGAAACAACGCACATTGTCTCTGGGGGAAACACGCAGCAGGACTGCCTGCTCTGCCCAGCGCTTTGAATCTGTGGGATCACGGACCTGGGGTGCAGGTGTTTGGAGACAGGAGGACGCTGGTGAGCCGCGTCGAGCCTCGTCGCCAGTTGTTAGAGGTCTCTAACCTCTCAGGAAATAATTAAGCACACCAGCGATAAGGATTGGAACTTTCTTTATTCAAATACGTTATGGAAGTGAGCACACTTCCTGCTCCTTCCTGCTCCTCCTTGTACGTCACGTCCTGTTGTGACTCACTATGGGGGGGACTGTCTTAAAGAGGCAGTCCCTGTAACATCCCCCTATGTATAATTTCAAGCATTTATTTATTTTCTCACATCAAGGAAAAACGCTGCAATTTTAAATGGTGAATTTTCAAAATTGAATAGCCTTCCCTCCACTAATGCATTACAGAATTTGCAGCTTATTTTCAGGTGCCAGGAGTACCCCACTCTTCACCAATGTCTTTTTTTTAACCACTAGCAGAATATTCACCCACCCAACAATGGAAGCACTCCCTTGCTTCCTACCGTTTTTGAAATAGACCTGGGGAAAATCAGTCCAGTGGTTGGGCTGAACAGCTGTCTATAAATTGTGAAAACTCTGATGAGAAAACCAATGCAAAAGGTAAAACAACTCACCTTCTTTTCACACCTCATATGTTTTGAATCACCTGTTGGATTTGCACCAATGTATATATATTCAGTATTGTAATCAATTGCTGTCACCACTAACATCATCGGAGAATTGAACACTGTATCTTAGTACGTACATGGGTTTCTATAGAGCAGACCTATCTGGCAAGCATCAGAGCACCATACAAGTGTGTGTGTTGGGGGGGGGGGGTGGTGGAGGGTGACACATTCAATGTGGAGAGGATGAGGGAGAGAGAATAGAGGTAGTTGAGTTTAGGTCTGGCCACATCTCAGCAATCATTTACTCTAATTAAGCAGTTCAGAAAATTATGAACCTATGTTTTGATCAAATCATTATAAAAATTTACACATATGCACAAAAGGCTTACCTGTCTTGCGTCGTTTGGCTTGCTTGATAGTCAAGGTGTTGCTGTTTGAAAAACAAAAATGAAGTAACATTGTGATGGGAGTTTCTTAACTACAGCAATGCAGGATCAGGGTGCATTGATCACGTTTTGCCACACACTGCCCAGCTTCATAGGCATGGATGCAAGTAAAGTGTTGAGCTGAGTGCCTTTGCTTTATAGAAAGTCAATGTTTTAAACCTCTTGTGTAGATGATTTAGAACTGGAATAAGCAATAACATGTTGGTGTTGACATCCAGGGGCCAGATAACAGAAACTTTGCACTGGTGCAAGTGCAAAGTTTGTACGGTATTAGCATTAGGGTAAAGTTTGCCCTATTTTTATTTTAAAAACACTGGGACACATTAAAAAAAACCCATTGCACCTCGAGAAGTGCAGTTTGGCATATTAAAAGCACCAGGGTTTAGTCCAGAAAATATGCATTTTCACTAGATGTTTGCACCAGGGCAAGGTTTGCCCTAGTGCTAATACGGAATGGTATTAGCACTAGGGAAAACTTTGCCCTTATGCAAAAATGCATCAAAGATGTATCTTTTTAGCACTAGGTCAATTTTAGCCCTGGTGCTTTTAATATGCCAAACTGCACTTGTTGCGGTGCAATGGTTTTTTAATGTTTCCCAGTGTTTTTAAAAATAGGGCAAACTTTGCCCTAGTGCTAATACCGTGCAAACTTTGCATTGGCACCAGTGCAAAATTTCTGTAATCTGACCCCAGGAGGAGGATTGGGCCCTCAGTATGCAAATGAGCATAGCAACCATCAGATGTCAGATGGGTTACTAGGAAGCATTGCCAGCATTTCTCTTTCCCATGCGAATTAAGCCCTGCAATCTCCTGTACCCGTCCTGTAAGAGCCACTGGCATCACAGAGTTGGGAGACGAGCAACTTTCCAACGTGTTTTAGACCAGCTCTTAACTGGTCTTAAAGTGAGTGGATTTTATAGGGGTGACCCGCGGGTTTTATTTAGACTTACGGCATGTAGGGGGTCCTAGTGCAGCCCTCCCACTCCAATGGATTGAAAAAAGTGCCTTATTTCAAGGGTTGGCCCCACACACCCTTCCTCAAGCAGGAAAGGGCATTCCCACCCAGCAGTCCTGTGGACGTCTAAATGGATGGAATTATTGTTTTTCAACCGCACTTAACGCAGTCTTTAAAACACAGCAGAAAATGTACACAAAATGAGGGTCATGATTGTACTGCCAAGTACACCTGCCAAAGGCTTCTGGTGTCCTGAAAATTCAAGCTTGCAATTAATTCTGTGAGCCCATAATACAGGGGGCAGTTGTATCAGGACACACACATAAATTAGGGGAGCGCTTGTTAAAATAATAATTATTAGTGATGGTCCAAAGGGAGATTGGAATACAGTCAATATAAAAATGGCATGTTTAGAGCTGCTTTACTGGTGTGCAGTAAAGGAGGAGACATATACTTAGTATGAGTGCACATTTTCATTGTATCTATGTTTCAAACGCTGGAGAAACACACCGCTACCAGGCGTGTCAGCATATCTTTAATTTGAGGATACATCAAACTGAAACATAGCTGTCTAGTATTCCCAAGGTTAGTCCCCTTCTGCATTGAGGCCAAGGGCTAAAGAAACAGTGGCATGCAAGGTTCCCCAGAGTGGGGCCGCTGGCTATGATCAATTCAAAGCCCTCCATGCACGTTTTGGTCCCCGAAGGCTATTACAGACGCTCATCTTGGACCCTGGAGCAGTTCGCCTGATTCTATGAGCAGGGCTCATGCTAGTATCCAAAGCACGTTTTCATTGCAGGGCACTTCATCTGGTTATCTGAGCAGGCCTTACATTGTGACAGAGCACTGAAATAGCTCACATGTCGGCCATGTTAGCCGAGCTGGAATGTGCAGGCAATGTTCTTTCAACAAAGCGCAAATAGAAGTTAGGTCACTTGCAAAATGGCAGGGCTTTGCTTTGCCCGCTTATAAATACATAACAATAAACACACTGAGCTGCAGAATGTTTCTATGTCGACATCATTGGCCTACCCAGCAGGGCCATAATCCTCAAACATGTGCAGATCTATAAAGGGCCAAGAGTTTTATTCTCACATTGCAACCCCAGCTCGAGCTAAAACTAAAGGATTCCGTGCATAAACCGACCTAGCACCTGGGTGCAATCACTGCATTGTCGGGATGAATGTGATGGGCTTTACATTTCACAAAATTATAAAATGGTACAGATTTAAGAATCCTTTCTGTTACGGAATGACTGTTTACACACCGAATGCCATTTTATCGCACTGTAAACCCAAAGCAGTTTTACTCCGCTCCCCAAACAAAACACACCGCTGTGTAGCATGGTGTTCTCATAATATCATACAATAAGCACTTCACTCCTCGGGCACATGATAAATGCATCCCAACCCTTGAAGCATTGCTCATGCGCATCAAGAGTCGCTTTCATTTCCCCCCTAAATATGCACAATCCCACATTGTGTGCAATAGCAGGTCACAGCAGGGGTGTTGCTAGATTTGGAAAAGATCTGGGGCTAGGCTAATGTCAAGACTGTCGGGACTCGGGTCTAGCTAGCCTTTTGGTCTGGGTCGTTTTAGGAATCTTGGGGCCTGGGGCACAGACTCGTTTGGGGCCCCCCTCTGAAACAAAGAAATTACAGGATACAAAATCTTTGGTCATCGCCCTCACATCGATCACAACCGACAGCTCGATATTTTGTCCTGCAGCAAAGAAAATATGCATGGGGCTCTCTACCAGTCCTCTTTACCCTCTTCAGACTAGCTGGAATCTCAATAATAAACATGCAGCATTTGAAGGGCAACATATTTAGTCCAGGACTAGGGTAATTGTGATCAAGCATAGGTACAGGAAACATTTTAGCAACAGCAGCCACGAGAAAGGTGTAGTTCAAATGCAGGGCACATATAAGTAACCGTATGAAAATTGCACACACACCCCTGAATGGAGAGAAGACTCAGATTGGCAGTTTGATTAAAAGTAAAAGTGCTCAACCATGTACACAGATTGCGTAGATTGTGGACATAAATTAGAACCTATGGTTTTCAAGTGGTTTTGCTACTAGTAAGCAAAGAAACAAGCAAAGAAACAAATGACTTTGTGGTGCGCAATATATCAATGGTCACGATTATTATATACATAGCCAATTAAACTGTGAGTGAAACTATTTTTGATGAGCAAACCCTTAGAACTAAATGACTCTGAAGAGACCGAGGGACAGATTCTCGGCTAGGTGTAAATTGCCAAAAATGGCAGATTATGGATTACTGTCATGTTTGGAAATTTACATCTATTCTGATGGTCCTGGATTTCACAGAGGAAGTACACAATGGACCAGTTCAGGAACATGTGCTTCTGTTGCCTGCATTGGCTAGAAACCAACCTGTGAACCATCAGTTCCGCAAACAGGTTGTTTACATGTGGATTCTGATTTCCATGCTCCACATTAGTGACAGTGCAAAAATGTGAGACAAATACACTACCTCCTTTGGTGGTGGTCCACTTATTGCACTTTTGCTATTGTGGAGGAGTGTGACCAGAGAAGCGAGGTAAGGTCACCCACCTCCCCCCCATTCATAACCTACTTTACACACCTAACTAGACATGTGCCTTTGCACTGAGAGAACATGACAGATTAAGTGCTTCTAAAAAAAGAAAAAATAAATCTCACAAGTACGCCTAATCCCAATTGTGTTGGTTTAAGTGGATACATTGCACATAATTGAAAATAATTCTGCAACGTTCCTTTAATGACATGATTATTGTCTTGTCTGGTGTTGGAGGGCATGGTGAGGATTGTTCCACCGGCTGCAGAAAGCTCAAAATAAATGGAATGCAAAAAGGGATGTTTTTGGCCAGCGCTTTTGTTAAATTGCAAAGGTTGTGTTGCCAAAAACAGGCAATCCACCCATTAACAAAAAAAAACAGGCGAAATGCAGGCAGTTTGCGCCACAGTAGTATCGTCCTCTACGCCGACGCCCAGAACCCTCTGGGAATTAGGACGGTACCTGGGCATCAAGAAAGGACGTAATGAAGCATGGTGTTTGCCACACTCACTGTGCCTTGAACAGAATAAAGCCCTGTGAATTTTCAAAAGTTTACAGACTGTAAATCTGGACAAGTTAGGCAAAACAGAATTGAATTAGTTGCCCGGGATCGCACATGTTAGTTAAGAGGTGAAGCTGAGATTTGAGCCCAATGTGCAATTTCTGCACTTGACCACATTGTTTCCCAGTTCTTATCATAGAGCAAGGTGCAATTATTTGTGAGTGTTTCACTTTCATGAATTAAAATAATGCCTTATTGTTTTAAGAACTGACTTGGAAAGTATGCAATTCACATAACCCAATATGACCACATTTATAAACAAAATGTTATAGAAGTATTTTATGCAGAAGGACAATGATTCTAGCTTCATTTTCACTATCACCAAGGCAAGTATACTAGCAGTACAGCATTAATTGGTGTGAGCTTTAACAGCTTCATCTGGGATTTTCAAATGTATTTGAAAGCTTTACATAAACCTGAAAGACAAAATTGAAGGCTGTTATTTAGTATGTGCAGGAGTACCTTTCAAATTGTATAATAAAGCACAATGTTTTTTGCCAAATGAGCACACTAGAAAATATGTTTACCAGAGGTCTTGACATGCAGTTGCCTCTCTTGTGTTTTGTCCAAAGTAAAACAAGGGGCATTCTTTGCAACAACACCTACTGGATGGAATGATAATCCTCCAGATATCAGGAAGAAAGATCGACTGCTTTGTTTAGGAAGAGGCTCAAGACTTTTTATGCATGACAATCGTACTGCCTTATGACATATTAGCCCCCCATAAATGCCTCAGCCTTCCCAGGATTCTGCTATGCTGTGGCCCATCCATCTCTGTATGTTTGTTACGTTGAGTGCCCTTAAGCCTCCGGGTCAGTGGTGCGTAGTATAAATATAATATAGTAAAGTAAAGTGAACCCCTTCCACTCAAGTGGCCTACATGAAAAGAAATATCAAGCACTAGGCTAAACAACGCCACCTGTTAGTGAGAAGGCAAATCTTTTCACAGCAGACAGCACATTACAATAAGGTGGCATAAGGTGATTTGTCCAGGATCACTGTATCTTCCACTGGAAAAGCCGGAATATGAGCCTCAACACTTTGGCTCCAGTGTCTCGAATTTGACAACCTAATCACCTCTCCCGACTAACACTGTATGCTCCTCGTTGGGAAGTGGTTGCCAGTTTTAAAAACCCACATTCGGAGGAACAAAGCTCTAGACCTGCACCAGATGGATGCTATGCCACTTTCTATAGCTAGAGCTAACTGGTGCAATTAGATTGCTGTGTAGCACACGTTAAGTGTTACTATCACAAAAGTATATAAACTTGCAAGTTTATCATCCTCAGGCAAATGAGAGGCTGAGTCGGCCTTGCTGGAATTTAGTACTGTGATTTGGTACATGAACGCATATCTCTTTAACCAGTACCTAACAAACTGGGCTATATTCTGAACAATCATGGTACTCAAATTTATCAATATACATTTCAATTTACGGTATGGCACATGATCTATATATAACCCACAGAAGGGTGAGAATACTGCAGGAGTTGTGCCATTAGGCATGGGCAAACTGTGTGTACTACAGTGACCACAAAAAGCATTATAGGATTAATTGATCCGAGCAAAATGTAATGGTCAGCAACAGCCTGATGCAGTTTTGGCTCCTCAGCAGCACACCATAAAACATGGTATGTGTTATTTTCGTTTTCTAAAACAAATCAGCACTGACTGATTTCAATTAGGCAGTCATATGGGGGTCCCCCTCCAGGGTGGGGGCCCGGGGCACGTGCCCCTTTTGCCCCCCCCATAAAGACGTCTCTGCTTTTGGTTGTAGCTCCTGAGCTTCTACCCAGGGCTATAGCCCCCTCAGCTCCCCCCTAGCAACACGTCTGGGCCACAGTACAAGACGCCATGAGGTGTTTCTCGACTGGAGCGTCCTTGCTTCAGCAAGGGTATGGCTTATTGAAAATGGAAAGACAACATATGACATTCACGTCCACCAAGAGCCTTTGTCACTCGATCTTAATGTGAAGTGTTGCTAGAGGCAAGCGTCTCTTCCCGCTCTGGCCTATGGGAATGCTCTGTATTTTGAGCTGCCCTTGCATATTTGAAAAAGCAGCTATATTGGCCATGTTGCAGCTGCCAGTCGTATTGTGGGCTGAAAACCAGAAACATCAGCACAGGAATACTATGCAACAAGTTCTTTACAGATTGGACCAACTCGCCCCTCTACACTGGAACTCTCTACTCCTCCTTCCGCTCCTCCTTAAAATCTCACCTTCTTCATCCTCCCCCCTGACAGCTCCTTATTACTTCCTTCTTACTCTTCCTCTATTTTTATCTTGTTCTTAGTTCTCAGCAAATTGTTCTGCATACTGTTCTCGATTATTTGACTCAAGTGTGTTACTCATGCTTCTAATGTATTCCTGTCATAATGTAAAGCGCTTTGGCATAAAGCGCTATATAAAATTTAATAAATACAAAAATACAAATAAAAAAAGTGAAAGATACTGAACATTAACAGACCCAGTCATGTTAGGACTGTAAGAAAATCATGATAGAACATGCTGAAAACACTTAGGACATGGGAACATATGTAGGGTTGGCAACTTTCTCTTTGTGAGACCCCTGTAACCTGAAAACTTTCACAAAATGACTAAGGTCAGGATTAGACCGCCGGTACGGTCGAAAAACACATGGCTGCCCTCTCAGATATATAAGGAAAAAGACACATCCAAATCAAAGTTGTTTTTATGTCTACAGTTACTTGGTGATCTACCGTAAATTATTCTTCAATGATTTGGGACATCCTCGCAAATGATCTTCAAGGAGATTTTGAAAGTGCTTCTTAGCTTACTAATGTACAGCACACTTGTCCAAAATATGTAATCATATTTACCATGTTAACATAAAGCTAGGTAAACCCCATCTGTCAATGGTGGCTGGGGAAATATAACTATATGACACAAACATTGGCCCACCATTGTGTCTTCTGAATCTTTCGGTTGCTTAAATAGATACTCTGAAGTAGGGTATCGACGCCAGATATCCGGTATCTGGTCATTTTTTCAAAAACTTATTTTCAAAACACCATTTTTTCAAAAACATTTTGGTGAAAAAATGTTTTTCGAATGTATTCTTTTTTATTTTATGTTTTTTTCAGTTTCGTAAGTAGAAAAACATGTTTTTTTTAAAAAGGGGGGTTTGGGGCGGGAACCCCCATTCAAAAAAAAAAATAAAAAATAAACATTCAAAGAAGAAAAATCGCCAAAATTGTGTCGAGAAAATGGCATTCGAAAATATGCCATCCGAAAAAGTGACTATAAACCCAGATATCCAGTGCTACTTGCCAGGTATGAAACACCAATATACACACAAAAAGGGTGACAAAGACATATTCAATAACTGATTCCATTCATTTATGAAATTACAAAATATAATTACATTTTATTTACTTATTCCAGTTCTCACAAACTTGTCTCAACAGTAATTTTTGTAACAATACATCAGTATACAATCAGGGAAAAATTGCCTGACAGATAGACTTAGAAGTAATAGATGAAGAAGTAGAAGACCCAAAGTGTGTTGTTAACTTTTAATTTTCAACAAATTTACCTTGATAAATGATTAATCCCATGAATAGATAGAAAACAAAAGTTTAAAGGGAAATACAAAAGGAAAAGAATTGAAAAAAGAATCCAGTATATTAAATAGAAAATTAGAGAAGATAGCAATATATTAATTTCCTTGTTCTTCAATCAATCTCTAACATGGATTGCCTGTGTATTTTCTTTCAGTACATACTTTATATCCCTGCATTCAGGGTTTGTTTCAGTATACACGGAGGATATTTCAATTGTATAAAGTTCATTTCTTTAAAGCAAGAAAAGGATGGTCTGCCAAGGTGTGGGTGGCAGTGTATGTAGCCAAATGTTGCGAACAGATCGAATTTGTTGATCCAAAACCCCAAATTTAATATGTTTCGGCAGTCAATGTGAGCATCTGTCTGCCTTCTTCAGGGCATGTTTGTTCATAGACCCTACGATATATATATATATATATATATGTATTTTAATACCATGCCACGCCATAGTAACCCCTCTATCTTACTTACCATAAGTAGAGTCAGTTAGGATACTCCAGGTATCTGCTGCCATCCTGTAGGACCCACTATGACAGTAGAGATGACATTTCAATGATCAAACTGTTGATGCCCTTGAAGTGGCCCTTGGTCTATTCCATTTGGTGTGGTCCCCTTAATTCCTAAGGTGGGAGGACGCCATTGATCTATAAACAAACAAATGGGGAAGCTGGTGAGTGGAAAAGTACTTCTTGTCGGTGTCATTCCTATCCCAGAGTGTGGGATATCCAACATGCCTGGGTAGGTCAATGGACTGTCCCAAAGTCATTACGGACACAGTATTTGGTTAAGGGTGTCCATGCTTTCTTGCACCAGGGTATCAGGTGGGTGGTGGTTTAGAACTGGTGTGGGATCCCCTCCTCGTGTGCTCATGCTTATATAGCATGTTCAATTCCAGAGCATAGATGTTGAGTGGGTCTGGTTAGTGATCAGCTACTCATATGCTCATGCTGTATATCATGTTCAGTTCCAGAGCATAGATTTTAAGCAATGGTATCAAATGAAAAAACACTTTGCCATTGTTTAAACTTGATGGGCTCCCTGCCATCGTGCATGGCATCCCTTTTTCCCAGTGCAATGCGTCACTGATCACGGTCATCGCTGCAATGTATATAGCTGAAAAAAGGATCAATATAAGGCGCTCATCACATCTATAGTCTCGTAGAGCTTTTATGAGGAAGGTCAGAGGAGCCTGTTGGTTCACTGACCTGAATATGCGGAACAAGTGTGTCACACCCTCGGCTGGTCTGTGGTAGCTGTGAGTTGAAGCCAGCGTCTCCCTTGTTTGTATGGAGACCAATATTCAATTTCTATTCGTTCCAATTGTGAAGGGGCATGCCTATGTCATCACATCCTCGGAGGATGTGTGCTTTTAGTTATGTGTGCAGCGTTGTTGTCATGGCAACCCGTGTCCGAATACAGCAATAGTAAAGTCCCGTTGTGCTTTCTAAATTTCCCATAGTATGAAACTGAAATTCGGAATGAGCACCATTTGTTACCCATCTAAGCTTATCTGAGCTCCCCTCATCTGAGAATATCCGAACATAGATCCAAAATTTGATGCAAGAAGGCAACAGCACCTTTGATCAACCACTACATTGAATTTCAACATTTACTAATGATCTAATATGGTGGATGTTAGAGATGGTAAAAGGGGTACCAAACCCACATAGGAGTCTGTTATAGAAGGAGAACAGATGGATTCATATACTGGACACATTCAACCATGGATTAAATGAAGAATTTATACCTCTGACACAGAATCTAAACCTGGCAGACACAGATGTGGTAGCCTACGAAATTACACATTGAGACATGGATTTGGAGTGGTATATCAACTGCGGTGGACTTCTCCCACCGGCTCCCCACTTGTACCACTTGTACCGCTTTCTTCCTCCATTTCACCATCTATCCAACATGATCAATAAGCCAATATAGCTGTTACGCTCACCTGGACCCCACAGGGGTGTCGATCGGACCCGGACAGCTGCGGTTTCCGTCAACGTGGTGCGTAGTGCAGAGATGACTGTCTGGACTGGCCCGCCTAGTCTTGTCTGCTGGACCGGAAGAAGTATTTTCCTGCAAGTGGAGACAGGGATTAGCCACCTGTGGGTTTTAGTGATGGCCTCCCAACTGTTCGCGCTCTCCCCCACTAATCACCTCCGATATCCCCTTAGTAACCTCACCTTATGTTTGTAAAAGATGAGCTCTCCATCCTGCGTGTCTTGCAGGGGCGCGTAGATACCAGTTACTTCACTGGTTTGAAGGCGTTGGGAGAGTTCCGGTAAGCATTGACTCTGAAGTCCCAGGCGGGATTGGTAAGTATCAAGTTCAAAGAGTTCAATGTGCCCGATGTTCACTCTTGTTCCCTTCCTTCCTTAAGTTGTAACTGAGTTTGTGAGAAGAAGGTCTTGTAGCTGCTGCTGGCGTTCAGGTAAGAGTCTGTATTACCCAACGCTGTCGGGTAACTATTGCATGCATTAACGTGTTGTTTTTCAGATGCGGCATATGAAGATATGGAGAATAATACCGCCGGTGGTAAATCAGGTAAGTCTATGGTGGTAAGAGGTATTTGTTGATTCCCTTGGCTCACCTTGTTATTCTTGTGCCCCTAGGTGCCGGAGTACGGCGAAGAAATGATGGAGACAGTGCCGTTTCGAAAGATGCTGTGAGAACTGGTGAGTATGGCGCTGTGTTGGAGCTGGCGAAGCAACGTGTGCAGGACTGATGTACTTTCCAGGTCGGGAGATGAAATGGATCCGGAATCAGGTGAGGAATTTGAAATAAGTTCGTTTTCTAAACTTGTCCTTTTCTTCCTCTTTATTCTAGGAGCTCCGGATTCGAAGCGGGCGTGGCAGAAGACTGGATGCTGGCTGCAGGCACGGTGAGAGTCACGCTGCTGGATGCAGAATAACACGAAGCATGTGCTGCTGTTCGGGCATGGTTTCAATAGCCTCCAAAGTAGTCCCAGGAAAGAAGTTCCCCAGGACCACACCCGAGTAAAAAATTGTCCCTGTATTAAAATAGTCCCATCCAGGCCTCACGTTGGCTTGGATTTATTTGCAGAATGGTCTGCATGAGGTAAGTAATGTCTATGAGCCTGGCGCCTATGGCGCCAGGAGTGATTTTTATTATGAGCCTGGTGCCTAGGGCGCCAGGACTGAACCCAGACAGCCCCTAGCTGGGGCTGCTGGGGTTTTTGAAAAAGTCTGGATGCCTGCTCCCGGGGCTGATGGGCTTGATCCGGATGCCCGAGGGTAGGCATCATGACAGCACTCCCCCCAAGACCCCTCCTAAAGTTGTTCTTCCCCTTGGCCCTGCTTTGTCTGGGAAGTTCCGATGGAATTTCTTCATCAACCGAGGTGCATGAACGTGGTCACTCGGCTCCCATGACCTTTCCTGTGGTCCCTAACCTTTCCAGTCGATTAAATAAAAAAGTCTTGATTTAACCAACTTAGAGTCCAGGATATTCTTTACCTCGAATTCAGGTTCTCCATCTATTAGGGTGGGGTCAGGTGGTTTAGCAAGTCTTGTCCCGGGTTGAACTGGTTTCAGAAGTGAAACATGAAAGACAGGATGGATCCGCATATTAGAGGGTAATTCCAACTTGACGGCCACCGGGTTGATAATGGCCTTAATAGTGTAAGGTCCCAAATACCTAGGATTAAAAGTCCGAGTTCCTTTTAGAGGTATGTGTTTTGTAGCCAGCCAAACTTGATCCCCAATCTGATATCGTGGAGCATTGCTTCTATGTTGAGCAGCATTTTTCTTATATTTCTCTTTCGCTTGTTTCAAATGTTCTGTGCCTCCTTAAAGGCTTGTGTAATAGTAGAGTGTAAATGACTAACTGCAGGCATTTCTAAGTGCTGAGGCGAATCGAGTTCTGAGGTTCGAGGGTGATGTCCGTATATGGTATAGAAGGGGCTTTGTCCGGTTCCAGAATGTACTGAGTTATTGAATGCATATTCGGAAATCCATAAAATATCCTTCCAATTGCTTTCGCTCTGGTGCAGCATGCAACGTAGGTACTGTTCAAGGGTCTGGTTGGTCCTCTCTGTCTGACCATCGGTCTGGGGATGGTGACTGGTTGATAACCTCACGTTGATTTGCGCCAATTGACAACATTTCTTCCAAAATTGTGAAATGAATTGACTGCCTCGGTCAGAGACCAATACGGAAGGAAATCCGTGTATTCGAACATTGTTTTCGAGGAACTCTTTGGCCAAAATTGAAGCGGAAGGTAATCCTTTTAAAGGAATAAAGTGGGCCATCTTGGAAAAAAGATCCACAATAACTAGGATGGTGTTAAATCCATTACATGGAGGTAGATCTGTAATAAAGTCTAAAGACAAGGTGTGCCATGGTGTAGGTGGAATATCCAAAGGTTGTAAAAGGCCAGCAGGTTTTTTCTTCTGGCTTTTGTTTTGGGCGCAAATGCCACAAGACATCACAAATGACTTTACGTCTTTTCGCCAAGTGGGCCACCAGAACTGTCTCTTAATTTTCGCTTCAGTTTTTGCAATACCTGGGTGCCCTTCCATCAGGGAGTCATGGTAATTGGAGATGACTAGTTCTTGTATTTCCTTGTGTGGTAGAAATAGTCGTACTTGATAGTAAGGTAGGTCATTGACGACTGAGTAGTCCGGGCCTTTCTTTACCCAGTCCTGCAGGGTTGCTGGATTGAAGAGTTGTTGGATTTTTGAATGAATATCTTCTAGTGTCTGTTGAGAAGTTATGCCAAGAATTCTTTGCTCGGGAATTATTGGCACCGGTTCCGGGTTTGCATATGCTTCTCCCATCCCTATTCGGGATAAGGCATCTGCTTTGCCATTTTTGCGGCCTGGTCGATAAGTGATCACAAAATTGAATTCGGCAAAGAACAATGCCCATCGAAGTTGTCGCGATGGTTGGGCTTTAGCTGTTTTTAAATACTGCAGGTTTGGTGATCAGTGATTACGGTAATGGTATGCCTGGCACCAAGAAGGTAGTGCCGCCAAGCCTTAAAGGCGGATTTGATAGCTAATAGCTCTTTATCGGTAATCGCATAGTTTAACTCAGGTGCTGAGAACTTTATGGACCAAAACGCTACTGGGTGAAGTTGACCGGTTTCAGGATCCTTCTGGGAGAGGACAGCTCCCATGGCTAAACTGAATGCATCAGTTTCTACTATGTATGGAAGCTCAGGGCGTGGATGCTTTAAGACAGGTGCTGATGTGAATTTTCGCTTTCAGCTCTCGGAAGGCCTTTTCAGCCTCTTCGGTCCACAAGAAGCGTTTGTTTTTTTGCAAAAGTGCTGTGATGGGGTGTACAACATGGGAGAAGTCCGGAATTAATCTGCGGTAGAAATTAGCAAATCCGAGCATGCTTTGTACCCCTTTGACTGAACTGGGTGATGGCCACTTGAGAATTGCGTCTACCTTTCGAGAGTCCATTCGGACTCCCTTTGGAGTCAGGATAAATCCAAGAAATTCAACTTCCGTAGCATGAAAAACACATTTTTCCAATTTTGCATATAACTTGTGCTGGCTTAGTTTCTCAAGGACTGCACGCACATGCTTAACATGGTCTGATTCTGAGGAGGAGTACACTAGAATATCATCTATGTATACGACGACACAGACATCAATGAGTTCACGAAGGACATTGTTCATAAAATACTGGGAGGCTGCTGGTGCATTGCACAACCCGAAGGGCATCACTTGATATTCGAATAATCCGTACTTGGTGCGAAAGGCAGTCTTCCATTCGTCGCCTTTCTTGACACGTACCAGATGATGTGCCCCTCGGAGACCTAACTTAGTGTAGATACAAGCATCCTTTACTTGGTCTAGTAATTCGGGGATCAGAGGCAATGGGTATCGTTTTTTTACCGTAATCTGATTTAATGCAGGGTAATCTATGCACGTTCTAAGGTCACCTTCCTTTTTGGGCACGAAGAATAAAGCTGAGGATGCAGGAGACTCGGAAGGACGAATAAAGCCATTAGCAAGGTATTGGTCCAAGTATTGCCGTAGGTGAAGATTTTCAGGTTCCTTGAGGGCGTAGATTCTACTGCATGGGGGTTGTGCACTGGGTAGGAGGTCGATTTGACAATCGTATGATCTGTGAGGAGGTAATGCATTGGCCTGTTCTTTTTGAAAAACATCCTGAAATTCTTGGTATTCCTGAGGTAACTCCACGATTGGGTTAACGACTGTAGCCAGGCCTTTGTTCAAAGTTTTCTCCGGGTAACATGTGTGTGCACAATCCGGGAAGGTTATTCTCTTCTCTCGCCATTCTATACAAGGATTGTGTGTTTCCAACCATGGCATCCCCAGTATTATCTGGAACTGTGGGGCTTTGATTAGATCAAACACAGTAGTCTCTCGATGCCCATCTTGACTCAACAGTGCCATCTCTGTAGTGGAATGAGTTACAGGCCCTGAGGCAATCTCAATTCCATCAACTGTGGTGATGACATCCGAAGTGGTCTTTTTGCAAAGAGGTAGATTCATCCTTGACACCAATTCGTGGTCCATATAGTTTCCTACGGCCCCACTATCTATGTATGCCCTTACTGCGTGCATACGTGATGGCTGCCTGGGATCAAGTAGGACCATTGGGATGATCAGATGCAAGGTTTGAGTGTCCTTCTTTAAGCTCGGCAAGCGGATCTCTACGCTTGTCGGGCGTGGTCGTTTCCAGAATCAGGCTCTATGTGACTTTTATCAGCAACTCCTATCCCCTTCTTGGGTGGTTTTGTAGGGCAATCCCGTAGAAAATGTCCTGAGGTTCCACAGTACAGACACAACTGCATATGTCGTCTTCTTTCTCTTTCCTTTTGAGTTAAGGGTCCTTTAACCCCCCCGATCTGCATAGGTTCAGATGCATCTGTTCCTTTGGGGGCAACGTTGGGTTTAACCAATACCCGATTCTCGAACTTAGCTCGATCAGTCTTTCGGTTCTGAAGTCGGTGGTCTAGCTGGACCACTAAGTCTATAAATTCTGTGCAATCCTGAGGTGGGTTCACAACTTGAGCGAAGACGTCTTTGAGTTCTCCCCGAAGTCCACGATGAAACAAGGTAATTCATTTTTCCTCCGGCCACCCGGTTTCCACCACCAACCTATTGAAGGTTGCAATATAGGTTAGCAGATCCTGGTTACCCTGTTGTAACGATAAAAGTTTGTTGTCCAGGGCTTGACCCTGTGAGTGTCTGGCGAATAGTTTTTCCATACTCCTTTGAAAACCCTGAAAATCCCGGAGAAGAGGATCATCCTGGTTGACTAACGGAATGGACCAATCCGCTGCGCTGCCATATGACAATACAAAGGCTACTTTGGCTTGGTCATTTGGAAAGGCTCCTGGTCTGCATAAAAAGTGCAAGCGGCATCGGTTCATAAACACGGCGAACCTTTTGGGGTCCCCAGCAAAGCGTTCGGGTGGAGCTAACAGAATATTTCCTGGTAAAACCACTTGCACAGGATTGCTTGATGAAACGGGGGTTGGTTTTCCCCCATATCCAGGTAGGGGCGTTTGCCCAGCTTGGTTTTGTAGTAGTTGCCTAGCCAGATCATCAGTGCACTCCTTTGAGACAATCAGTTCTCTCCTGAGGGCATTAGTCTCTTGGTGAGCGGCATGTACTTCCGCCCTAAGTTCCCCCAATAATTGGGCCAGTTGGTCGGTTTCCGAGGTTTCCATAACACTCGGGTGGGTATTTTTAGAAAGGCTTCGTGTTCTGTTACGCTCACCTGGACCCCACAGGGGTGTCGATCGGACCCGGACAGCTGCGGTCTCCGTCAACGTGATGCGTAGTGCAGAGATGACTGACTGGACTGGCCCGCCTAGTCCTGTCTGCTGGACCCGAAGAAGTATTTTCCTGTAAGTGGAGACAGGGATTAGCCACCTGTGGGTTTTAGTGATGGCCTCCCAACTGTTCTCGCTCTCCCCCACTAATCACCTCCGATATCCCCTTAGTAACCTCACCTTATGTTTGTAAAAGATGAGCTCTCCATCCTGCGTGTCTTGCAGGGGCGCGTAGATACCAGTTACTTCACTGGTTTGAAGGCGTTGGGAGAGTTCCGGTAAGCATTGACTCTGAAGTCCCAGGCGGGATTGGTAAGTATCAAGTTCAAAGAGTTCAATGTGCCCGATGTTCACTCTTGTTCCCTTCCTTCCTTAAGTTGCAACTGAGTTTGTGAGAAGAAGGTCTCGTAGCTGCTGCTGGCATTCAGGTAAGAGTCTGTGTTACCCAACGCTGTCCGGTAACTATTGCATGCCTTAACGTGTTAACATGTTGTACACCCCATCACAGCACTTTTGCAAAAAAACAAACGCTTCTTGTGGACCGAAGAGGCTGAAAAGGCCTTCCGAGAGCTGAAAGCAAAAATTCACATCAGCACCTGTCTTAAAGCATCCAGGCCCTGAGCTTCCATACATAGTAGAAACTGCTTTGTACCCCTTTGACTGAACTGGGTGATGGCCACTTGAGAATTGCGTCCACCTTTCGAGAGTCCATTCGGACTCCCTTTGGAGTCAGGATAAATCCAAGAAATTCAACTTCCGTAGCATGAAAAACACATTTTTCCAATTTTGCATATAACTTGTGCTGGCTTAGTTTCTCAAGGACTGCACGCACGTGCTTAACATGGTCTGATTCTGAGGAGGAGTACACTAAAATATCATCTATGTATACGACGACACAGACATCAATGAGTTCACGAAGGACATTGTTCATAAAATACTGGGAGGCTGCTGGTGCATTGCACAACCCGAAGGGCATCACTTGATATTCGAATAATCCGTACTTGGTGCGAAAGGCAGTCTTCCATTCGTCGCCTTTCTTGACACGTACCAGATGATGTGCCCCTCGGAGACCTAACTTAGTGTAGATACAAGCATCCTTTACTTGGTCTAGTAATTCGGGGATCAGAGGCAATGGGTATCGTTTTTTTACCGTAATCTGATTTAATGCACGGTAATCTATGCACGTTCTAAGGTCACCTTCCTTTTTGGGCATGAAGAATAAAGCTGAGGATGCAGGAGACTCGGAAGGACGAATAAAGCCATTAGCAAGGTATTGGTCCAAGTATTGCCATAGGTGAAGATTTTCAGGTTCCTTGAGGGCGTAGATTCTACTGCATGGGGGTTGTGCACTGGGTAGGAGGTCGATTTGACAATCGTATGATCTGTGAGGAGGTAATGCATTGGCCTGTTCTTTTTGAAAAACATCCTGAAATTCTTGGTATTCCTGAGGTAACTGCACGATTGGGTTAACGACTGTAGCCAGGCCTTTGTTCAAAGTTTTCTCCGGGTAACATGTGTGTGCACAATCCGGGAAGGTTATTCTCTTCTCTCGCCATTCTATACAAGGATTGTGTGTTTCCAACCATGGCATCCCCAGTATTATCTGGAACTGTGGGGCTTTGATTAGATCAAACACAATAGTCTCTCGATGCCCATCTTGACTCAACAGAGCCATCTCTGTAGTGGAATGAGTTACAGGCCCTGAGGCAATCTCAGTTCCATCAACTGTGGTGATGACATCCGAAGTGGTCTTTTTGCAAAGAGGTAGATTCATCCTTGACACCAATTCGTGGTCCATATAGTTTCCTACGGCCCCACTATCTATGTATGCCCTTACTGCGTGCATACGTGATGGCTGCCTGGGATCAAGTAGGACCATTGGGATGATCAGATGCAAGGTTTGAGTGTCCTTCTTTAAGCTCGGCAAGCGGACCTCTACGCTTGTCGGGCGTGGTCGTTTCCAGAATCAGGCTCTATGTGACTTTTATCAGCAACTCCTATCCCCTTCTTGGGTGGTTTTGTAGGGCAATCCCGTAGAAAATGTCCTGAGGTTCCACAGTACAGACACAACTGCATCTGTCGTCTTCTTTCTCTTTCCTTTTGAGTTAAGGGTCCTTTAACCCCCCCGATCTGCATAGGTTCAGATGCATCTGTTCCTTTGGGGGCAACGTTGGGTTTAACCAATACCCAATTCTCGAACTTAGCTCGATCAGTCTTTCGGTTCTGAAGTCGGTGGTCTAGCTGGACCACTAAGTCTATAAATTCTGTGCAATCCTGAGGTGGGTTCACAACTTGAGCGAAGACGTCTTTGAGTTCTCCCCGAAGTCCACGATGAAACAATGTAATTCGTTTTTCCTCCGGCCACCCGGTTTCCTCCACCAATCTATTGAAGGTTGCAATATAGGTTAGCAGGTCCTGGTTACCCTGTCGTAAGGATAAAAGTTTGTTGTCCAGGGCTTGACCCTGTGAGTGTCTGGCGAATAGTTTTTCCATACTCCTTTGAAAACCCTGAAAATCCCGGAGAAGAGGATCATCCTGGTTGACTAACGGAATGGACCAATCCGCTGCGCTGCCATATGACAATACAAAGGCTACTTTGGCTTGGTCATTTGGAAAGGCTCCTGGTCTGCATAAAAAGTGCAAGCGGCATCGGTTCATAAACACGGCAAACCTTTTGGGGTCCCCAGCAAAGCGTTCGGGTGGAGCTAACAGAATATTTCCTGGTAAAACCACTTGCACAGGATTGCTTGATGAAACGGGGGTTGGTTTTCCCCCATATCCAGGTAGGGGCGTTTGCCCAGCTTGGTTTTGTAGTAGTTGCCTAGCCAAATCATCAGTGCACTCCTTTGAGACAATCAGTTCTCTCCTGAGGGCATTAGTCTCTTGGTGAGCGGCATGTACTTCCGCCCTAAGTTCCCCCAATAATTGGGCCAGTTGGTCGGTTTCCGAGGTTTCCATAACACTCGGGTGGGTATTTTTAGAAAGGCTTCGTGTTCTGTTACGCTCACCTGGACCCCACAGGGGTGTCGATCGGACCCGGACAGCTGCGGTCTCCGTCAACGTGATGCGTAGTGCAGAGATGACTGACTGGACTGGCCCGCCTAGTCGTGTCTGCTGGACCCGAAGAAGTATTTTCCTGCAAGTGGAGACAGGGATTAGCCACCTGTGGGTTTTAGTGATGGCCTCCCAACTGTTCTCGCTCTCCCCCACTAATCACCTCCGATATCCCCTTAGTAACCTCACCTTATGTTTGTAAAAGATGAGCTCTCCATCCTGCGTGTCTTGCAGGGGCGCGTAGATACCAGTTACTTCACTGGTTTGAAGGCGTTGGGAGAGTTCCGGTAAGAATTGACTCTGAAGTCCCAGGCTGGATTGGTAAGTATCAAGTTCAAAGAGTTCAATGTGCCCGATGTTCACTCTTGTTCCCTTCCTTCCTTAAGTTGCAACTGAGTTTGTGAGAAGAAGGTCTCGTAGCTGCTGCTGGCATTCAGGTAAGAGTCTGTGTTACCCAACGCTGTCCGGTAACTATTGCATGCGTTAACGTGTTGTTTTTCTCCCTCTTTACAGATGCGGCATATGAAGATATGGAGAATAATACCGCCAGTGGTAAATCAGGTAAGTCTATGGTGGTAAGAGGTATTTGTTGATTCCCTTGGCTCACCTTTTTATTCTTGTGCCCCTAGGTGCCGGAGTACGGCGAAGAAATGATGGAGACAGTGCCGGACCGAAAGATGCTGTGAGAACTGGTGAGTATGGTGCCGTGCTGGAGCTGGCGAAGCGACGCGTGCAGGACTGATGTACTTTCCAGGTCGGGACATGAAATGGATCCGGAATCAGGTGAGGAATTTGAAATAAGTTCGTTTTCTAACCTTGTCCTTTTCTTCCTCTTTATTCTAGGAGCTCCGGATTCGAGGCGGGCGTGGCAGAAGACTGGATGCTGGCTGCAGGCACGCGGGCGTGGCAGAAGACTGGATGCTGGCTGCAGGCACGGTGAGAGTCACGCTGCTGGATGCAGAATAACACGAAGCATGTGCTGCTGTTCGGGCCTGGTTTAAATAGCCTCCAAAGTAGTCCAAGGAAAGAAGTTCCTCAGGACCACACCCGAGTAAAAAATAGTCCCTGTAGTAAAATAGTCCCATCCAGGCCTCACGTTGGCTTGGATTTATTTGCAGCATGGTCTGTATGAGGTAAGTAATGTCTATGAGCCTGGCGCCTATGCCAGGAGTGATTTTTATTATGAGCCTGGTGCCTACGGCGCCAGGACTGAACCCAGACAGCCCCTAGCTGGGGCTGCTGGGGTTTTTGTAAATGTCTGGATGGCTGCTCCCGGGGCTGATGGGCTTGATCCGGATGCCCGGGGGTAGGCATCATGACAATAGCCTCTTGGCACCCGGATGTGACATTCTGCAAAAAACGATATCTAGTTCCACCATAGGGCACATCACAATTCTGGAACACAGCCAGGTGCCACAACAAAGCACTCGAGTGCTTTAATACATTTGAGTACCCCCGCTGCATGGAAGACGCGTGTAAATGTTAATGACCCCACCAGATGGAGGGGAGTCATCCCGCATGAATCAAAGCATCCCATCGGGTTTGGCAAGGCTCTCAGATGAGGGGAGCTCAGTTAAGATTAGATGGGCAACAAATGGTGCTCATTCCCAATTTCAGTTTGGTACAAACGGAATACACTAAGGGCCACTACAAGGGCAGCAACAGTTTGAACATTTAAGTATTGTCTCTACTGTCATAGTGGGTCCAACAGGATTGCAGCTTATAGCTGGAGTATCCCAACTGACTCTACTTAGGGTAAGTAACATAGAGGGGTTGCTATAGCTCTATACTAAGATGTGTGAACCTACTGTGGTCATGGCACTAAAATACATAAATGTATAAATATATTTGCAGGGTCTATGAACATGCCCTGAAGAATGGCAGTCAGATGCTCACATTGACTGCCGAAACGTGTTGAATTTGGGGTTCTGGATCAACAAACTATATCCCTTCACAACATCCGGTGGCTTTATTCAATGCCACCCATGCATTGGCAGACCCTCCTTTTCTCGCTTTAAAGAAATTAACTTTATAAAATATGCTCTGTGTATACTTAAACAAACCCTGAGATTTAAACTATATACTGAAATAAAATACACAGGGAATCCATGTTAGAGATTGAGTGAAGAACAAGGAAATAAATATATTGCTATCTTCTCTATTTTTGAATTTAATATACTGGATTCTTTTTCAGTTCTTTTCCTTTTTGTATTTCCCTTTGAACCTTGGTTTTCTATCTATTCATGGGATTAATCATTTATCAACGTAAACTTGCTGAAGATTAAATGTTAACCACACCCTTTGGGTCTTCTACTTGCTCATCTATTACTAGTCCATTTGTCCAGGGAATTATTCCCTGATTTTATACTGGTGCATATTTACAACTGCTACTGTTGAGCACGTTTGTGAGAACTAGAATAAATAAATAAAATGGTATTATATTTTGTATTTTCGTAAATGAATGGAATCAGTAATTGAATAATTCTTTGTCACCCTTTGTGTGTGTATATTGGTGTTTCACACCTGACAAGTAGCAAGGGATATCTGGTGATGTTACCCTACTTCAGAGTAGCTATTTAAGCAACCTAAAGATTCAGAATGCGCTACGGTGGGCCAAAATGTGTGTGATATAATCATATTTACATTACATGAGATATTTTAGTAATAACATCACTTTGGGCAGATTGAACAATGCAAACAGAAGTGCAACATTGACCATATATTGCACCGAAGAGAGTTTTAATAGCTTACTGGTGGAGAAAATGTATTTAAAAGCATGAAGAAGTAACCCTTTGATGGTACTTTCAATTGCTGCAACAGCAGTAAGGGGGACTGGCCAAACTACTTTTTTAGGAATCAAAATATGTATGAAGACCTGCTCAGTCTCGCATCAACAATAGTTTCAAAATCCTTCAGAAGTGCTGACACAAATCACACAGAAAGTAAATAATGAGGAAAGTTCCAAAAGTAAATTATCAGGAAGGCAAAGACTTCCATAGAATGGAGTATTTTATATTTTCTTTCTTGCTGGCCCGATCGTGCGTACACTTCTCAACCTCTCTTCAATGTTTATCCTACATCAGAGAATACTGTCAGCTGTTGGTCTCTTCAATACAACCTCTTGCAATGGATATTCTCATTGCATGCAGAGAGAAGAGAGAGTGAGGCTGGGTAACGTATACTCTCATCCAATGCATGTGACATGCTAAGTCCACCAGGATTCCTCCATGTCCTCTGTGCATTTCCATATATGTGTAACTACTGATGGACGTTCTTAGAGATACCACCAGCTGATCTATTCCTAATATCATGACACCCCGACTTGAGGCAATTGATGGCCGGATGAGCGACAACAACCTGAATCTCAATATGTCCAAGACTGGGATCCTGACAATCCATATGAACAAATCATTCCAGTGTCTTGGAGTTACATTTCAATGGGGATCATTCTGAGTCTAGTGGTATATGACAAAAGTGGGAATAGCGGAATTGCCGTCACTTTTACCATTCTGCCGAATCATGAGTCAGGGTATAGTAGTAGTAATTTATTTATTTCAGGTAAAATAAAAAATCTGTAAACGATTTATCTTACAAAACCATTAGAGTCAGGGTCTAATTCCGCCAGCGGAATTGGCCATGGTGGTATTAGCGCTGGTGAAATTACTACCAACACATGGACAATTTAGCCCCATGCTGGTTCTGCTGTTGGAATTACTCCCGATATACAAAACAGTATATCTGCCATATTAGAAGTCAAAATACTGCCAGGAATGGGCGGTAATACTGGAAAAACCACTGTGCAGTTACCTCCACTGTTCAAGTGCAGGTAAATGCATACAGGTGTTGGAAAGTAAGCCACAGGTGCACCCAATCCACTCAGGAAGGGTACATACGGTCTGCTCCTTACCCCAAGCACACTCTTACCAACACCCGCTGTTGTGAACAAGGACATGCTGCTGCTCCTGCTCTGCACTGAGCTGCAGAGGCTGGAAAAGCAGCACAGAGTACAGGGCGCAGAGAGAAGGAGGAGACACCATGTAAGGTGAGCACCCATACCACGAGTCAGGCCTTCACACTGGACCTTGACTGACAACCAGCTGTTCACCCTGTACTTGCTGAACTGTGAGACCATTGCTGAGCTCCTCACCCTTATCCAGAATGACATGGAGAGCAGGATCAATATTAGTGCAGCCCTACACCCAGTGCTGAAGCTTGTGTTCGTCCTGCATTTCTTGGCAGCGGGCACCTTCCAGCACACCATGGGCATGCTGCACGGCATGTCCCAGCCCACATATTCCAATGTGCTTGTGCTGGAAGCAATCCTGCGCCATGTCTCCCGGCACATTTCCCTGCTCTCTCACCCCGCACATGACAGTCTCCAGCTCACAGGACTTGGACACGATTGACAATGCAGCATTGAGTTACCATTGCATTTTGACTCAATAGGACACACGGACACACGGACACACGGACACACACACACACACACACACACACACACACACACACACACACACACACACACACACACACACACACACACACACACACACACACACACACACACACACACACACACACACACACACACACACACACACACACACACACCCACCCCCCCCCCTCCCCCCCTCTACAGGAACCACAATGCTATCCCTGTACATGGAATGGCACAGTCAACACTGCACCAGAAGAATTCAACACAAGCAGAAGTAATGCCATGTACTCAGGTAACCATGTATGTGAAGCCATCACAGAATAGATACATGCAAACAACACAAACCTCCAGAAGTACAACTAATCACCCATCAGTGCAGGTGCATGAGAACAATGCACAGGCCCAACACAGGCACCCTGGCATGCCAATCACAGACCCTGAAAGTGGAAATTGCTAGCTGTGTGTGCATGGTGTTAGATGTGAAAGCAAATGTTCTGCAAAACAGGGGGGTTCTGGGAGTCTCTTCTACCAACCTCAGTCACTAGGGAGTCTCAACCAGATTTGTTTGCTAACTATCCCATTCACCCATTGTCGTGCCTTGAAACACTTGTTTATAGGCGTGTTACAAATGCCATATCATATCATACAGAAGAGAAATATCCACAACATATCAGTCTTTGTCCTGCCCAAGGGCAGTCCAGCACCAACATGCTAGGCAATTCTCTTCTGAACAAGAGTACCAACAGCAACCCCAGACACATGTTTCGACCTGGCTGGGCCTCATCAGTGAAGTGGAGCTGTACCTCTCTAAGAACAGTGAGCAAGGGGTCCACGTCTGGATTACCCTCGTAACTTAGAGTGAGACGCAAAGTTACTTTTTAATATGCAAAACAGGGGGGTTCTGAGAGTCTCTCTACCGGCCTCAGTCACGTGGGAGTCTCAACCAGATTTTTTAGCTCACTATCCCTTACACAGAAGTTAAATATCCATAACATATCAGTCTTTGTCCTGCCCAAGGGCAGTCCAGCACTGAAATGCTATCCAATTCTCTTCTGAACACAGTACTTGCATGTGGGGTCATTTCTGAGATGGTAAATTATGTTGTGTGAAAATGCTTGTACAATGCATGCATAGAGTGTCTATCAACATGGCTCTGAGCTGTGTGCATGGTGTCACATGTCAAAGCAAATGTTCCCCCATAGTGAATGACTCCCAATGCAAGTACTGTGATGGTAAATCATATTGTGTGACAATACACGTACAATGCCTGCAGGGTGTCTATCAACATGTTTATGTAAAAGGCAACACATTCACAATGCACTGTGATTTAACATCTATGACCTTTGCCCTTCCAGGTGACTCTAGATACCCCCCTGGCTGATGACATACAGGCAAACTCCACAGAAGCCATAGGAGGTGGACTACAACGAGGCACATGTCCGACCAGGCTGTGCATCAAGCAGAACTTTGGCCTGCTAAAGGCTCCTTCCCAGTGCCTACATGAGACCAGAGGGGCCTTGATGCACAGGTCAGAGAAGGTCAATTTGTTCTTGCCTGTGCCATGCTGCACAACATTTGCCTCAGGCAGAATGTCTCTGTGCCCCCTGATGAGGACATGCCACCCCCAGAAGTGGAGGGCTCACTATCTGAGGGTGCTGTGCTGCCACGCAGTGAGCGGTGTGAGGAACTCAAAGGTGACAACAAGTAAGACAGACACATGTGATCACAGTTCAAGGGTGTTGAACAATGCATGCTGTGTGCAGGTTGGAAAAATGCCTAAACTAAACCTAGATCTAAGATGGGAGCAAGCGTCGACCATCAAATAAAAATTAAGGCAGTCCTAGAGGCGTTGTGTTCAAATAAAAGGGCCTATACAAAGTAACCTATTGCCAAACCTCACAACAATTACAAAAAGGGGTGTGGGATAGTTCTCAAGAAAAGAAAGAAGTTCCCTCAAATAATATGTCAGGATGCAATAGTCTGGGTCTCCCTTTCCCAGGTTTTAGACATGGGTTAAGATGGGAGCCTGAAGCACAGTACGGTCTCAGGCTTCTCCAGTTCCAATGGCAGTTCCCGGGATACTCTCTCTGGCTTTTCTAGCATGAGATGATAGTTCAGCTTTTACCCTTTGAGGTTTTATTTATCAGGGCCGTCAATGGCCAAGTCTCGTTTCATTTGAAAGTCTCTTGCCTTTGAGGACCTGATGTGTTCAAACAACAAAAACCAAAGTTCCTTTAACAAATTAAAGTTCTTTTCCAATGCTCGCTGGGTGATGGGTTCACCCCTCGCCGCCCTCTTCTGGGTGCTGAGCCTTCTCAATCGTATTCCAAAATATATCATAGTTCCTTTATCAATCAACTTTGGGTGACAGCATCACCCCTGAATACCCTTCGGTCGGGCTCGGACTGCTCTGTTTTATGCAGGATTTACTTTCCCTTGACTTCTCAATGTTTTCTCTCACTGTGGGTTTCACTTCCCTTTCTCTCATACTGTTTGTAGATCAAGTCTTTCAATTGTACAGTGATTTTGCTTGACTCTCTGGATGACCACTTTCACCTATTTCGCTGGCCTTCCTATGGCCTTCTGGTGTCTGTAGTTTCTCTCATATGGGGCTCGACCAGAGTCTCTTGAGTTAGTACCCATGTGGTGCCTGTTTCCCTCTTCTGTTGGTCTCCCCTTCACTCTTTTACAGTTCATAGTTCATTCAAAGTTCATCAGATTTGGTTCAAAAACTTGCCACTTTGCGACTCTCTTTCAACACAGCAGGGCTCTTATTGGTTCTCCCCTCAAATCACTAGCTGTGATGAACCGCTTGGTCTTTGTCTTCTTCAAGGCCGGTACCACGGGCACGGGAGCTTCCATCGCTGCTGCTTATCGGCATATGCTTGCCTTGTGTACCGTTGACATCTGCTGCAGGACACTTATGCTATTGTTTGTGTTCTTTGGCTCTCTTCCATGAAGGATCCGTGGGACTGGGACGAAAAGGTTAAGGTCCCTTCTCTCCTCGCCTCCCGCTCGCTTCCTGCCACCTTTCTCCTTCTTTTGAATTGCTGCATGGTAGCCATCTTGTCGTGCTGTCTGCTGATCTCGCCTTGCTCATACTGTGCTCTCAGGCTCCACCTTATATCCCTGTGGGGATGGGAAAGGGCTGTCAGATGTGTGTGATTCTGATCAATCACCTGACTTTGCATGACCCTTGTATTGGGACATGTCGAGTAAATGGTTCTGGTGTTAGTCCGTTGTCTGTTGTGTTGTGTGAAAGTGTTAGAGTTAGAAGGGGGCAGTGGTTTAGAATGTGCTCCGTAAGAGGATGGGGAAAAGGTGTAACAGGAAGGGAGATATTGGATCTCACGCATCGGTGTCCCACTTCCACTCCCAACGACCCCCCATCCAGGTGATCCTCCCTCACTGGTCCAGCCCCAGTAACTGGATAAAATAGTGATGGCTGTGTCCTGGCCATACCCTTCCTCCATGGGATGTAGCCACATTTGTTTCACAGGAGAACCGGGAAAGGAAATCCACGTTTCCCGGGTCTTTTCCATTCTGATGTTCCAATGTGAAACAATAGAGTTGTAGGTCTAAAAACATTTTTGCGTTGGCTAATCCATACTGAGGGTGAGTCGTCGGTAACAAGAGTGAACCTTCTTCCTAATAGATAGTACCTGAGATCGATAATGGCCCATTTGATGGCTACGGCCTCTAGTTCCACCACGGAGTAGTTTGTCTCATGTGGGAATAACTTGCGACTGGTGTATAGTATGCAGCATTGTAGTCCGTCAAAAATTTGGGGTAGGACGGCTCCTAACCCTGTAAGGGAGGAGTCCATCTGTAACACAAATTCCTTCAATAAATCGACTACCTTCAGGATTGGGTTTTGCCATAGTGTTTGTTTTAAGATGTTATAGCATACCTCGTCGTCCTCACTCCACTAAAGTTTTGGGGTTTCTGCATTTTTAAGTTTATCTGTCAAACGTGTCATTTTATCCTAATAGTTGGGGATACATCTATGGTAATAACCTATTAACCCAAGGAAAGCTCTAAGGTCTCTTTTGGTTGGAGTTGGAGTATCCAAGACAGCGTTTACTTTTTCATGTTGGGGCTGTACAGTTCCGTTTCCTATGAAGAAGCCAAAATATTTCACAGCTGATTGGGCTAATCTGCATTTAGCTGGATTTGCAGCTAGACCAGCATTCCTAAGGACTTTCAGGGTGGTATAAAGATGGAAGAGATGGTCTGTCTTCCCAGGTCTTACTATAAATGATGATATCGTCAATGTAAGCTCCACAAGTCTGAATAGGGTTGTATGAGGTTATCCATGAGACGGAACATAGCTGGCGCACCGTGTAGGCCAAAATGGAGGACTTTAAACTGGAATAACCCTGAAAATGCAGTTTTTTCCTATCTGGCACATATATTGGGACTTGCCAGTAGCCCTTGGTTAAATCTAGGGTAGATAGATAGGTGGCTGTTCCTATTTTATCAATTATGTCATCGATGCGTGGCATGGGATATGCATTGAAGTCCGATATGTCATTGACTTGACAGAAGTCGATGCAGAATCTCCAGGAACGGTCGGGTTTAGTGACCAACACAATATGAGAGGACCATGGACTTGAGGAATGCTCAATGATATTAGCCTTCAACATTTTGTTGACTTCCTTAATCTCTACCTGCTTACGTGCTTCTGGCAGACGATAAGGTTTTAGGTGAACTACTTTGCCTTTAGGTGTTTAGATGAAATGATAGGTACCTTTTACTCTTCCCGGTTTCTCTGAGAATATTTGAGGGAATGAGACTATGACGTCCTTTAGATCTTCTCGTTGTTGGCTAGATAACACTGGTGGAATTAAGTCAAAGTTACCTATGTCTTCATGAACCAGTCAGGCTAGCAATTTAGCATGGGTGGCTGATGGGTTTTCTTTCCACTCTTTTAGGAGGTTATTGTGGTATAAGTCTGTTTCCGCTCTGGTTGGGCCATTTTATATGTGCACATTCCTGTTCTTTCTATTATTTCATAAGGTCCGTGCCATTTGGAGACACATTTGTTTTATGAGGTGGGCAAGAGGACTAGTACTTCCTGTCTGATAGAAACAAATTGTAAATGGACTTTCTTGTAGTAGCAGGCCTTTTGCTGGTTTTGGGCCTTTTCCATGACAGTACAAAGTAAGTCCCAGCTTAATTTCATGTGTTCTCGCATTCTAGTGACGGTTTGGGATAATGGAATGGGGTCCTGCTCGCGTTCTTCCCAGGTTTCCCAGAGCATATCCAGGACATCCCTCGGTCCTATTCCACAGAGTAACTCAAAGGGAGAGAAGCCTGCGGAAGCTTGGGGGGTTTTCCTCTCTTCAAATAGTGCCCATAGGATAATTCGGTCCCAGTCCTTCCCGTCTTTGTCTACCAATGTAGGTAGAATTAGTTTTAAAGTGTTATTGAATCTTTCTACTAGACCATCAGTTTGGGGATGATACACAGAAGTTCGCAAGGTGGTAATATGGAGTAGCTCTTTGCATTCAGCCAAAAGCTTACACTGCATGAAAACGATAGTTTACTAATGTTCTCAGATTGGTAAACCATTGTGTAACCTCAACTTTTCAACAGTTTACACAGCTATTGTAAACATTTTGCAAACATAATGTCTAATTGCAGTTTCCACAACATTTCAATGAGTGTACACTATGTTTGCAAACATTTTACAACAATGTAAACTATGTGCACAACCTTGTGTTTACAATGGTTTGCTTGTTTGTAAACCATACACAACCTATGGTTTGAAAGGTTCACAAATGTTTTGTAAACCATTAACAAAAGATTTACATAGTTTACACCAATGTTGCAAACCTTTTCTTTTAATTGCTCACGAAAATGTGTAAACCTTTCAAACCATAATTTTTTTTAGGTTTACAAAAGAGCAAACATTGTAAATGGAAGGTATTTACATTTTTGTAAAACATCGGCAAACAAGGTGCACACTCATTTAAATATTGTGCAAACCTAAGTAAACACTACATTTGTGAAAGGTTTAAAGGAGCTTTGTAATCCATTGCAAAATTCAGGTTATTTAATGGTTCACAAATCTGACAACATTGGCAAACTGTCATTTTTAATGAAACACAATGTCATTTTCTTTGTTTTAACTGAAATCAACTGTCAAAGAGTGACATCATGCACATGCTAACAATATTCCAAAGTGTCTGGTGCAGACCTCTCATTCCTATACTTTGCAGACTTATAAGTCTTAAAAAACATAGAAGGAATGCTATTGATATGGGGGAAAAAGTACTGAATACAAAGGTTATGTGTTTATGGGGCTGTAGCATTCTCTGGTGTTACTAGATGTGATGATTCCCAGGATCTCATCACTTCTCTCCAGAGGGGAGACCTTCTCTGTGTGGCTAAGGAGGTGAGGCCCCTACACAATGTTCCGCTAGCAGTGGCGGTAAGTGAGACCTCACAGGGAAAGACACCGGTCTTGAGGATAAGGACTCTTGTTCCCTCTCTCTTTAAATGATTGCCCTCACTGAAACCTGTATGTCTCCCTCCGATTCTGCTACACTTGCTGCCCTCAATGTCCCCCCTCTACAACTTCTGCCACGCTCCCCGCCTCATGGGTAGGGGTGGTGGTCTGCCTCTATTTTCATATTCCAAAGTCCATATCTCTACTTCACCCCAATCCCCTACCAATTGTCCCTCATACACTACCTCTACTATCGCTGTACTTTACCTCTGGTAGGCAAATTCGTTCACCACCTCTCCCACTAATCGACTCACTCTCTCCAGATCAGCATGTCATTGTCTTAGACAACTTTAACCTTTCCTCTCACTCTACGGCCACATCCACTGACTTTACCTCCCTTGTCCATCATCACTCTCTCTTCCATCCACTCCTTGTCCACCCACGCTAACGGGAACTCCCTCAATCATATTCGCATCTCTAGTCTCAGCCAGCAGAATCTCTACTGCCCCCTCTCCATCTGGCCACTCAATAGTCTTTGCCTCTGTCCTGACACCCTCCTCCACCTCCTCCTTCCGCCTGCCTCCTTCTATGACTGTTACTAAGCACAAGTTTCCTGTCTATGAACTCTCCAGCTACCTCTCCGACCTACAAAACTTGCTTTCCTCATTTGCTGAACTCACTTTCCCAACCCCGATGAAGCCATCTCCAACTTCAACACTGCTCTTCAGGCTCCTCGCTGTGCTCATTTCCCTCTATCCCCTTTTAGCCCTAAACCCTCCCTGCCATGACCATGGATCTCACCTCTAACACGCAGCCTGAAAACAGCAATGAGAAAAACATTGAGCAGGCAAAAATCTAGACTCATTGGTGAACGCACTAGAACAGCGACAGCGTCAATTATTAAGGACGTTTTTTCGAGGCAGCTTGGAAACTCATTGTATGATCCTCGCTACTTTCTGGGCATGAAAAGGGTTGACCTACTTCTCTGACTCTAGGCAGCCATGTCCTCATATCAAGGACGTAGGTGCATACTTTCCACATTGGCAGGTAGGACTTATTCACCATCCTACACCGACTGAATTACAGAAGTCGTGAGCCCCCATGAGTACCAGCTAAGGTGGTACAAAACTGGCCCAGATTGAGCCTTTGATTCTGTATGAGCTAGGATTTTCGTGATAATTGTTTTCTCCTGGTGAATGTTCGTTATTTGTGGTTTGTGAACAGAAACATGTTGATACATTTCTCTGGATTCAAAACAGAGGCATAACAATATGTGACATTGATGCAAATAGAGTAATGTACACAATAGGTTGTCCAAAGTGTACATAGTTTCCTGAGTTTGTATTATTTAGCATTGGTTGCCTAAATACGGATTCCTATGTTTTATGGCAAGTACTGTGATTCATGTGTTGTGGACCTTATGATTTAATTGAGCACTACCTGTACCTATAGCTCTGTCTCCAGTTTACATATTAGTTGTATTAATCCCACCTCAAAATTCTTCATTCTTTATCTTCAAATCTTCTACGGCTGACCAGATTAAACCTCTTGAATATCTGCAAAATACACCATCTCCTTCCTTTCAACACTACCAACCACCTAAAAGCCGACATAGTCCTCTGAAAAACTGATTACTCTGGTAGACTTATGTATGTCCTTCCCAACTGTGCTTTCTCTCCATTGGACGAATTCCCAAACTTTGCTGCCCACACACTTTTGAACCTTCCTTGATTTACCTCTACCTCCTTGGCCCACCACTAAATTGGTTGGTGAAACGTATAGCTAAATACAAACTTCTTCTCATCATTTTCGAAATGATATATGCCATGCCCATCCTTAACTAACTGCCCACCTGACCCTCTACTCTCCCCCAAGCACTTTAAGATCATCCTGGACCCACCTTCTGGACACCGCTCGAGCCCCCTGTGCTCCTTCTAATTTCTGATCCCTCTCTCTTCTCACTCCCCTACTCAGGAATGGTCTTCCTCTCCCACTTTGCTCAATTCCTTCTCTACCACTATTTAAGAAGAGTCACAGTTCTAACACCTCTTCACCTATCCTGTCTCTCTCCAGACATATCTACACAGCGCCCACTGTACTTTCCCCTGTCCCCTAAACTCTACAAGGTTGCACTTTGGCCGCTCTCCCTTTTCTGAATTTGATGTATTATGAGACAGGCATGGTATCAAGAGAGACACTGACACAAGGTTGTACATTTAAAAACCTTTATTTACTAAAGTTCCTGGGTTGAAGTATTGTCCATCTGGCCTTAACTCTAAAGGGATGGTTCCCTTAACTGATGCTTCCAAATGGCTGTTGCTGTCTAATAGTCACACAAAAAGTCTGTGTCTAAACCTATGCTTGCCTTCACTCTTTACAAAAATGTGATAGGACATCTTCTTGAAAAAGGAAAATAGTGATTCAACAAACAGTGGGAAAGCAAGGTTGATTTCAGGTGCTCTTCTCACCAGGTGCAGTTTGGTCAATGCTACAAAAATGAGTTCAATCAACAAGGCTGTTCGTAAGACCTTCTCCACAGAGACCTTGCTCTGATTTCAAATAACTTCAGCGCCTCTGAGTTCTTTGGAGTTCCCTTCCCTGAGCTTCAACTTACTCAAGTTCCAAACACCACACAAGAAATGTACCACAGTTCCTTTTGAAGCTTCTCGGGGTTCCCTTCCCCATGCTCCTCTCCTTTCAACCTTGAAAACCAATAAGTCTCCACCTTGGTTGGGTCTCTCAGGGTTCCCTTCCCCAAGCTCAGGCCCTTCCAGCTTTCAAACACAAAATCAGTTTTTATCAGGATGCACTTAGATTTGTTTGGTAGGCCTCCCAGGGTTCCCCCTCACCCAAGCTCAGGCCTCTTCCAGCTTTCAACATAAAAAGGAATATATCACAGTTGATTTTTTTTATCAAAAAATGCACTTTGCTTTCTGCAATAGGCTTCTCAGGGTTCCCTTGCCCAAGTTCAGGGCCCTTCCAACTTGCAACACAAAGCCAGTTTTATCGGGATATACTTTGCTTTCTTCAATAGGCATCTCAGGGGTCTCTTCCCCAAGCTCAGGCCCCTTTCCAGCTTCAAACACAAGTTCAATAGCTCAGTTCAATTTGTCAGGATGAACCTTGCCTTTTCCCTACAGTCCTTTACATATATCATTCACTTATGTGGTGAAGCCAGATACTTTTGAAAACGCCAGGGTATAGGTTCCTCCTCAGCGCGACCACTCCGACCTATGACTCCTCTGTATATTTCTTTCTTCTATTTCTCTCTTCTTCAGGTGCCTCCTGCACCCCTTTACTTTGTCTTTCCTCACCGTGCACACTTGCATCGTTGCCTTCCTTTTTATCGTGCCCCTGGCATTTTGACCTGACTCTTCTCGTGCTACCATGCACCCTTTTTTCTGTTATGGGTCACTTGCACCCTTGTGCACACGTGCACTATGGCCTTCCTTTTATCGTGTCCCTGGCACTTTTCCTTTACTCTTCTCGTGCTGCCTTGCACCCCCTTTTGTGTTATGGGTCACTCACACCTTTGTGAACACTTGCACTGTGGCTTTTCTTTACTTTCACTAATATTCCACTCCGACCGGCCTTTTGCTCGCTTTTTACTCTGATCTGCCTTTTGCTTTACATTCTACTCCGTTCTGTCAACTTTGCACTTTATGCTTTGCTCTTGCTTTCAGCTGTGCTTTCAACTTTTCTATACTTTTCTTTCCTTTCAATTATGTGCTGCTGTTACTGTTCACACCTTTCTACTGCTCCATTCTCATCCAAATGCATGCTGCCGAGTTTTTGTCAAATTTTTCACGAAACTCCCCGGGCAGCGTCGTGTTGAGAGGATGTCCCTCCAGTATATATGCAGGGTTGAGGTCAGGGTCTCACCACCAGCCCCTCAGATACCCTTGGGGTTGGCACAGGCCCTGAGGGAACAAGCACTCTCCTGAACCTGGCCGGAAGAGTACAGGCTGCGTTTCTCGGGCTCACTGGAAGCACGGCTTCCTCACCACGCTACAGCCCTTAATCCACACCAGGCCAGTGTCTCTGCATGCCATCCTCCTCCAGCCTGCAGCTTCTGCTTCACTTTGCTCCTTGGCTCCACCGGTCTGGACTGCATCCCCACCTCGCTTATCCATCTGTGCAAGACCACTCCTTTCATAGTGAACAAACCAGTCAAGTGGAGTCAGGTGTGAATGGTCACTATTAAATACCTGACCCTGTGGCCGCCACCAGCATCAAGACCGGCTTCCACTCGCAACGGCTCGCATTGCAACTGCCCTGTACTCTCTCCTTTGTTGCCACGCTGCGTTACATCCCTTGGCTTTGGTAAGCCCTCTTCCCTCGGTCCTTCCGACTCATTGTGCCTTTGCTTCAGGCCCAGCCTGTTTCCTTCTGTTTCCTTCTTTCCTTTCCCCCTCTCCAAGGGGGTCTCTGCTCTCACTCTCCCGACCCCCTCGAGCCTCCAGCCTCTCTTTTCCAGGCTTCCCGCCCGCTTTGCCTCTCTCCCGTTCGGCATCTCCGCTCTTTCTCCCTTTGTCTTCCCTTTACCCCCCTGTGGTTACTTATCTGCTGGGTGATTGCTGACACAGCCCCATTGTTCTTTCCTCTTCAGAGGTCTTCTCTTCCAATGGACTCCGGTCCGTGTATCCGGATCTCTTCTCCTGGAGCTCACACACAGCGCTCTACTCGTCTATCGCTGCCAACACTTGGGAGAACTGTTCCATTGACATTGCACTGGAGAACCACAAACCATCATTATACCGGATAAAAAACAGCTAAGCCTCCGATGTCCACCTCAGGGTTTTTTTGCCCTTAACAGGTTTTTCCCCTTTTTGACTGCTGCGGGACCGGGGCCACTGGTCTACTAGTTCTTTAACCGACCAGAGTGGCGTCATCCCGTGGCAGGCCGTATCTTCATAAAAAGAAATCACCCTTAAGACTAAAGGAGGAAAGAAGTACTCCATTCAGGAAGACCCAAAAAGAGGTGTGGAGTGGTATCTAATACTTAGAGCAACAGTGACACTGACATTCTCACAGTATCCATCCATCCATACATAATTAAAGCTATACTCATCCACGGATCCAGACTCCCACCCACCCATCAGTCCATCCAATCATATTCATCCACTGATCCATCAACCCAACCATCCATGCAACCATACCCATCCATCCATCCACCGATAAACCATCCATCCACCCATCCACCTGTCTAACCATTCATTGACTGTTCCACCCCTCCATCCAAACATCCCTCCATCCATCCATCTACTCATCTATCCATCAACTCATCCATCTACTCATCCAGCCATCAATTCATCCATACATTCATCCATTGACCCATCCATGGATGCATCCACTGATCCTTCCACCCATGCATCCACTGGTCCATCCAACCTTCAATCAATTCATCCACTGATGCATCCAACAATCTGTCCAATCCTCCATCGATCAATCCATCCCTCCAATTGTCCAACTGTCTGTCCATCCACTGATCCATCTATCTATCTGTCCATTCACTGAGCCATCCCTCATCCATTTGTCCCTCGGCTGATCCATCCATTCATTTGTCAGTCACTCCATCCACTGATCTTCCCGTCCATCCATCTTTCTGTTTATCCACTGATCCATCCATCTGTCCATCTATCTGTCTATCCACTGATCGATCCGTCTATCCATCTATATGTTGGTCCATCCATTGATCCATACATCTGTCCATCCATTTGTCCATGCATTTGTCCATTGGAATATAGATCCATATATCCTTCAATCTATGCATCCGTCCTTCCAGTGATCATTCATCCATCCATCCATCCTTCAGTCCATCCATCCACTGATCGTTCCATCCATCTGTCCGTTCATCCAGTCATTGATTCATGCATCCATTCATTGATTCACCCATCCATTTGTCCACTAATCCATCTGTACTTCCATCCATCCATCTACTGATCAATCTGTCCATCCCTCCAGCTGTCCATCTACCCACTGATCCATTTGTCAATCTGTCTGTCCGTCCATCTGTCTATCCGCTGATCCATCCATCCATATATCTACTGGCTCATATTTTCATGTACCCATTCATCCACTCTCCGCCCATCTATTCATATAGCTAAATTCATCCACTGATGCATCCAACATCCACTGATCCATCCATATAACCATACTCACCCACTAGTCCGCCCAGTCATACAAACATGTCCATCCATGCACCCATCCATCTATTTATCCACTCATCCATCACACCACCCACCGATCCATCCAGGCATCCTCTGATATGTTCATCCATACATGCATTCAGTGATCCATCCAATCACACACACACCTCGTCTATGCATTCAATGATCAATTCATTCACCCACTGATCTAACATTCCATCTATCCATCCATCCACTGATCCATCAAACCCTCTGTATATGCATCCATTGATCCTGCCATCTGTCTGTCCATTTGTGCTCTATCCATCTTTACGTTCATCCACTGATCCATATATCCTTCTGTTCGTTCATCCACTGAACATCCTTCTGTCCATCAATCCATCCACTGATGCATCATTCCTCCATGTGTCATCTGTCTATCCATCCACTGATCCATCCATTTATTCCACTATGATCTATCCCTTCATCATTCAGTCCATCCATCCATTGGTCCGTCCGTCTGTCCATCCATACATACATCTGTATCTCCATCCAGTGATCCATCCATCCATCCATCCATCCATCCATCCATCCATCCATCCATCCGCCCATCTATCCACTAATATATCCATGTATCTGTCTGTCTATCCACTAATCGATCTGTCCATCCATCCAGCTGTCTCTCCACTCACAGATCCATCCATCTGTCCATCTAAACACTGATCCATCCATCCGTCCATCCAGTGATCCATCTGTCTGTCCATCCATCAGTCCATCCATACACTGATTGGTCCCTGCGTCTTTCCTTCCATCCATCCATTTAATCATCCATCCATCCAGACATCCGGCCATCCACTGATTTGTCTGTCCGTCTTTCCATCCATCCATTCATCCAGCCATTGATCTATCCATCCATCTGTCCATCCTTCCACTGGTCCATTTGTCATCCATCCCCTGATCTGTCTATCTGTCCATCCTTCTGTCAATTCAGTGTTCTGTCCATCTATCCATCCATAATTCTATCCACTAATCCATCTGTCCATCAGTCCATCCATCCATCATCCATCCATCCATCCATCCATCCATCCATCCATCCATCCATCCATCCATCCATCCATCCATCCATCTCTCTGTCCATGCACTAATCCTTCCTTCCTTCCTTCCTTCTTTCCTTGATTCCTTCCTCCCCTCTCTCCTTTTTTCCAAGCAATGATGTATTTGTCTTGGGTTGGAGGATTTATTTTGTATTTATACGGACTTGTTTCTCAGTAAAAACAATCCAGGAACACTAATTGCCAGGCACACATTTTTTGTGGATTTATTTTGGATATTTTTACAAGCAAGGATTGTTTGGTCTTAAACTAGAGGATTTATTTTGGATTTTTTTCAACTTATTTCTCAATAAAAAACAATCCAGTAATGCCATACATTTTACTGGATTTATTTAGAATTGTTTTACAAGCAAGGATTGTTTGGTCTTACATTGGAAGATTTATTTGCATATATTCCAACTTGTTTCTTGGAAAAAACCATCCAGTAACACTAGGCATACCTTTTTTACTGGACTTAAATGATGGAAAGAAAATGTCAACCTTGTTTGAACGATTTGGTTGCAGTTATTTAGGATTTTAATGTGGTACGACATTTCACAGAGTTTAGGGTTTATTAACTTTGTATTTCATTGGTGAAATAAAAGTTCAACTGCACTTAACTATTTCTTTAGCAAAGAATGCCCAGTCGCTAAGCTTTATCTACAGGGTATACCAATTTGCAGCAATAGGAATAGCTAATGTGATAACTGCGACTCCCATAATTCCATAGGCTGAAAATGCTGAAAACGCCACCACATATATATGCAGGGGAGACCCCCCACAATCCCCCATATTACTATTATACCATTTACCCCTCCACACATATATATGTGGTGTAAGGTGGGGGTCTAAATAAAAGTCAGAATTTCAGCCGTCGGAATTATGAGGGTGAAATTTTGGGCCATTACCGTTGTCTTCAGTGGCTTTGCCAATGCGTGTTTTAAACAGGGCTTCAGTGGCTTTGCCAATGCTTGTTTTAAACAGGGCTTCAGTGGCTTTGCCAATGATTCTTTGAAACAAGACTTCACACAGTTGAGGAAGACCAAGCCTTGAAGGAATCTTCGTGGTTTAGGGTGATTTTCCTTCAGTTGGTCTCTTCTTACAGGTCCCGGTTTTATCTGGGGAACATGAAATGGCTGAAATGTGTTATACAAGACTCCAAACATAGCCTAACAGGGTTTGGCAAATGGTTTCACTTATTCTCCTGTGGGGCAGTACTTTTGATGGCTCATGCCACTTTGGGGACGGGCAGCAAAAGAGGAAAAACATGAATGTTGGCGCTGCTGAAGCCAGTCCTCTATAATATAAGAAATTACATTATTTTCTCAGGATCCCACACTTGGTTAAACAGTGGTGATGGGATTTTAACCCATGCTACACATAGGGCACTTGAACAAATACAAACCCCTTCTGTACATGTTTGCTATTAGGAAGCACTTTACTCTATTTTTGTTTAATCTGTACATGTTTTGCAGTAGCTTGAAGTGCTCTTCATTTAATCTTTCCAGAAAATGTTCCCCAGTGTACATATGCCCTTATCGATTTCTTTACATTTTTCTGGTTATCTAGTAGAATTGATTGCAGTATGATATGTGTGTAAATACTGGAGGGGGTGTCTGTGATACTACCACCTATATGGTCGGGGTAGAGGCACAGAGGCAATGGACAAGCAACCAAGGCTGAGACTCAAGGGCAGTGATACAGGCTGGTTCTAAAGTACAGTGAATCCCCAAACCCCGACAAAGGAATGTCTACACACTGTTATGTGCTAACAGAGCTCTTTTAATAGATAACATTAGGCTTAGTTGAATAGATACAGATTAATAAGAACTTTGCACTCAGAACACTCTACTTCAATAGTTAAAACAATATATACAATACTATGTGGTACCACAGTTTTTCTTAGCTTAATCAATAGATGCAAATGGGCATATGTCATATGTCATAAAATGCACTAAAATTATTAAGCACTATTTAACTTCAAACCACACATGTAGAAATGTAGACAATTACTTTAGAACACTGGCAGAATGTTTTTCACAATAAAAAAGTAATACTGTGTGGAGCCCCCCCACGCAACCTGGGCAACCTGCAAAAAAAGGTAAGTGATTTATTTTATTTATTATGCATTTGGAAGGTGCTTATACATCAAATAAATGGTGTTTAAAAGCCCCCAAGGGGCAACAGGGAGGGAACATGGGAATGAAAGGCATATATAACAATGAAAATGAGAGGTCCTACTAGGCCTTATGAGCACTCAGAGCGTGCAAGTGCAGAGAGAGGGAGAGCTGAGGGGGCAAGTGCTAGGGAATGAGTTGCAAGCTGTTAAGTGACTGGCAGATATCATTTGGTGAGTGGTTGACTGCCAATCAAAAAGTGCAGGCCTGTGATAGCACAAGCCATTAGGTGCCTAAAGCAAGTGCTGGGACGGGGCGGAGTCTGAAAGCGATTGGGGGGTTCAGGCGAGGACCCAGGTGGACACATAAGGGCCCTGGTCACCAATTTCAGCGACTGTGGGATTTAGAAAATGAGGGAGGCTGAGGGGGGAAAGAGGTGAAAAGGAGAGTCTTGAGGAGCCTCTGTATTTTGAGGAGATCTGGCTCAAGATGAAGAGGAAGGGTGAGGCTGTTCCATAAGAGGGAGCCAGCTGAGGAAAGAGATTGTCCACCAGCTCTCTGTTTGGCGAATCGCTTGACATGCAGAGAGTTGGTGCCCGAGGTACATAAATATCTGGAGGGAGTGACAGAGGTACCCTCGAAAGGTCGTGGATCGTTGGTTAGTTGCAACACAGTGAAAATACAATTATTACCCAATGATAAAAGGAGTGTCCAGTCAAGATTGTGTTAAAAATATCTACTTTTATTAATCAGAACAGACAGTCTAACAACACTACGAAATACAACCCACCCTGTAAAGGAATGCAGAGGACAGACAGTTTCAAAGAAGGAAAAGGGATGCACTCTGGGTACTAACAGAGGCTAGTCGGTATAGTTAATACCCACAACAGTTTGTTAAGGTTTCTTGGCTTTAGCAAAAAGGGAGCAATGGGTCTTAAAGTCTTTCTAGGGGCCTTCTGGGAAGGACCAGGGGGACAGAACCACAATGTACCTTGTGCTGTAGATGTTCTTGGTGCTCTACAGGGTTGAGTCGGCTTCATGGAGCTTTTCATGCTTCTGTGACAGAGTTCGAGACGGGAGTCGATGCGGGTATCAGGCGGCACAGCGGTTCGGTGTGCAAAGCCTGACAAACTGTTGCAGGCTGTCCTACACAACGGCCCGGGGCCAGGCATCTTTGTCTCAGTGCTGTTCATCGGTTCTGAAGCACTGTTGAGATGTCCCGGATGTCTTTAAGCGATGGCGGCTTGACAATGCTAAGCGTTGCCACCACTTGTGGATCAAGGAACTCAACTGGCTCGAAAAATGTCTTTACGGCAGACAGTGGTAGGTGCTTGTCGAGGCACTTCTCCCAGCTTTTTCAATGGGCGTGTGTCCTCCTTCAAGGCAGAAGGCCCAAAGCTGAGGAGTGTGTTGCAGGCAACTGCCTTGTCCTTGGTTGTACGTTCAAAGACCTTCTGGCATTCCTTGTCAAGGGAGCTTGCTGCAGAGTCTAGCAAGGCATGATGTGTGCTGGCTGGGTACCAGTTCTGGAGCAGCTGGAGAGTCCTCTGCATTCTGTTTCTCCCTCTGTTCCTTTGAAGATGTTAATGGGAGGGATCTTGCTTCCCTCTTTGGATGTCCTGGCCTTCCTTCACTGGCGGAAGCTGTAAGTCAGACTGTAACTTCAGCCAGAGTCCAAGGATGAGTTCTTTGTCCCTACTTCATGTGAAGTCTTCAGATGATCTGCCAAATGAGGGGTTCAGCCCTCTTTTAAATCCAGGTGGGGCACAGTGATTGTTGTAAGCTAGGCCTACCTTAATGAACCAATCCTGGGGTCCCTACCAACAACCTCCTGTATGTGTGAGGTCATAACCAGAGTGCTTTGCAACAGGAAAGGTAAGGGGTGAAAACAGAAAGAAAGTGTGTCCCAGAACTAAAATGTCAGAAACCTTCTCTCAGCAGAAAGATCTCTGGGCACACTCCTTTGTAATACTAAGTCCCACCCATCTTCCTGTCTGTTGTTGATCAAAGAGTCTCTCTGGTTAATGGTGCTCTCAATGTGGTCCCTGTTAACAAGGCAGGTCTCCCTTGAAGCTGCGGCGAGACCACACTCTCTGGCTCCTGTGAACCACATTCTCATACCTTACGAATTGGGTCCCCCTAGCGAGGTGGCTTACTGTAAACACACAGTCCCAGAATTGCCAGCTCACTGTCATGGATACTGAGGGCGGGAGCTGGCTTCAGGTTGACACAGTCACATATGAAAGGTTGTTGGGTTTCCTGTCTCCTTTGTTAACCTCTGCAGCCAACCCCCATGTGGGCTTTTTTTAAGTACTCTCTATTGGTATGTTAATCGCTGACACCAGCTGCAGGGCCTATCAAAAGAGCAGGGCAGATCCATGGAGCCTTTGTTAGTTAATCAGGCTGGGCATGGCAGGTGGAAGATTGGTCCTCCCCCTTCCTTGAAATGACACGGTGGACTCCTGGCTGTCACATTTCAACTAAATATGACAGGGTGGACTGTGCATGTAGGCTGTGTTGTCATACGCTCCTCGCACCTGCCACCATGGCGGTTATGGAGTAAATGGCGTCTACACCGCCATTAGAATGTTCCATTCTTTTTCTGTGCTTCCTGTTTTTTCTGGTCTAGTCTTTCTGTCCCGCTTGTTGTGGTTCCTTATTTAACCTCGCCCCCTCTTCCTACTTGCGCGTTGCAACCCTTCGCTTACTGCTACGGGTATTTACACACTCCCCTTTTGTGCCACTTTGGCTTACTTATCCTCACGCTCTCGCCCCGGCCTGCTTGCCTCCTGATTTTTCCCCTCTTTCTTTTCCCTTGCCTTTTTACTTTCCCCTCCGCTCGTACCTTCTTTTTCAGGTACCGGCTTCGGTTGGACTCGTCTTGCTTTGCTTTCCACCGCTTACTCCAGCTTTCACTTTCCCTTTCCCATTACCCTCTGTTCTGGCTTACTCGCCGTCTTTTCTTCTTTCCCATTTTCTCTGGGGACCCTTCCCGCGCTTCCGCCTTCATTGCCACTTACCTTTCGTTATAATTCTTACCGTCAGCTCCCCTTTTCTCTTCTGCCTCTCTTCTTGCTGTCTCTCTTTGCGGTGCTTCCAACGGATCCATCCTCTGCAGTGCCGCTCCGGTTTTCCCTCCACAACGGGAACCCCTTCACTTTCTGTTACAGAGGACTGCCAACTACAGTAACCCTCTTGGATGTTCTGTCGTCTCCTCTCCTGTACTGAAACAGGTCTTTTGTTGAACTACGCTCACAACAGACTTTGGAATCTTCCTTCAACAAGCTGCACCAGTTATAAGAGATGTTTTTTTGAGCTTCCGCTTTTTTCCTCTCACGAGCGTTCTCGGGAGGGGGTACTTTGTTCCCCTGTCTCTCCAGGGTAGCAGGGTGGCTTCCACCTGAGGACGGCCATATCTCTTCTCACGAAAAAAGCCTCAAAAGAAGAAGGGTCCAAAGAAGAAATCAGCATCTGAAGATTCAGGTGAGGAGAAGTGGGCTTTGGAAGAGTGTGCGAGACCCAGAGTTGACATGTGTCCACCCAGATTACACAGGTCTATGCATTTGTCATGTTGTGAACATAGGAAAGTGTGTGTGGATTAGCCCCCCACATTTTCCTGAGGTTGGTGTCACGCCCTCTCACACAACCCATCCCTCACTTCCCCCCTCACACCTGTCTCTCTCATCAGGTGCTTCTCGCCGCCGTATTCTCCATTCACATCAGCGGGGGAAGCACGGCAGGCGGGATACCATGTGGGCGGACCCGCCTCTTTTCGCCCTTTTCCGCATTGGCGGTTGCCATGGCGCCTCCTGCACAGCCGGCGACGCCAAGATATCAGGAAGTACCGGCAGCCCCAATCGCTGGCCGCGTTGCGCCCCACGTAACGTGCGCGAGCGGTCACGTGATGCGTCACGTGATACCGCTCGCCGCTTCAAAAGAAGCCGGCAAACAAGACACTTTGCTTCACAGCTACTTCTACGGAGGACTGCCAAGCGTTACCTTTTGCTTCTTGTTACTCTCCTTGCCTCGACCTTGGAACGCTTCACTTGGACCTGCTCTCGGATTACCCTTGGACTCTGGCGTGCTCTCTGATCTCCCGGACATCTGACCTCTGTTTGTACTCTGGACTTGCTTTTTTGGATTACCCTTCTGTTTTTGCAAACCTCGGATTACTTCAAGTTTTGCCACGGATCCAGTCTTGCTCCACCAGGTGCTTTCAGGAGTGCCAACTACATCATCTCAGCCTGCTGTGGGTTCCCCTGCTGTCTGCATAGGTTTCTTACCTATACTCCACCCCTTTTAGGTTAGCTGGTGTCACTGCATCTTGTTTGCTCCTTCTGCCAATTGCCAATTGCCTTTTGGTGTTTCCTTGATTATAACCCTTTGCCTTACAGCACTCAGGGGTCCTTCCGGCGTTCCCGGTACCAGGCTGACGACGACACTCCCACCTGTGGCCTCAAAGATTGCTAGGGCAGTATTTTACATTCTGCTCGAGCGGTACTTGGGGACGGAGGCATTACATAACTGCACGACCATCAAGTCGGACCCATCAAGTTAGAACAGACTATGAAGCCTTATGGTCGTCCAGTTATGGATGTTTCAGCCGGGGACCCTGTGACTGCCTTAATGCAAGCAGTGACATCACTTAGGACAGATATGGCAGCTGCTACCACTGCCCTCCGCACTGACCTGGCCACTGCCACCACTGCACTGAACCACCGTCTTGATGCCATGCAAAGCACACGACATCCCTTACCTGTTGACGCCGAGTTCGGCGATGCTGCCCCATCCCAAAACCCGATTCCCGTCACACCACCCACTCTGCCAGCCCCGTCTGTGGTGGTTCAGACCCCATTTCCTCTAGCAGCCCCTGAGAGGTATCAGGGGGACCCCTTGAAATATCGCACCTTCATAAATCAGTGCAAACTGCATTTCTTGTGCCGACCCCAGGCTTTCTCTGATCCGGTCTCTAAGGCGGCTTTTCTTCTCTCCCATTTGTCAGGTGTGGCAGCCACGTGGGCTAACCCATTGTTGGAGGGCAACCATCCTGCTCTGTACGATTTCGAGTTATTGACCCAAGAAATGGCCAAGGTTTTTGACACTAGATATAAAGCCCAATCCAGAGACATGGAACTCCTAGATCTTACTCAAGGCCGATCCACCCTCATTGAATATATCACCAAGTTCAACCAACTCGCTACTGAGACCTCCTGGCCAGAGAACAAAAAAGCAGTGATCTAATATCGGGGCTTGTGTGGATCCATGAAGGATGCTTTATCTGTGGTGCCTTCTCTTCCCTCACTCTATATCGACCTAGTTGATTTGACCTTGCAAATTGACGCCAGGCGGGCAGAACGTAAGGGGGAAGCAGGGCTATCCCATACCTCACTTTCAACCACATGCGGCACCTCACCCGAACCCATGCAGATCGGCGGGGTACGCAGCCCCACTACTCATGCCGAACGAGAGCGCAGAAGGGCGGACAACGCTTGCTTCTACTGCGGTCTCAATGGGCATTTTGCAAAGGAGTGTCCCCGTCGGCCAAGGAACAAAATTCCAGGTTTTCCGAAGACTCGCCCTTGAGATCAGGGGTTGGGGCGAGTCCTATACAAAATTCCTCTGATCCGGCTTTTGGTCCCGTCCGACCTGTGGTGGTACAAGCTTCCTTAAACCCAGCTGCAGGAGTCTCCCATGCAGTACGAATAGTGATCGACTCTGGAGCTACAGGCTGCTTTATAGATATAGCGTTAGCCAGTTCACTAAACTTACCTCTGATCAAAAAGAAACACCCCGAACCGGTTCATGCAGTAGACGGGACGTCCCTAGCCTCTGGACCAATCTTGCAACAGACAGCCCCGTTGGAATTAGTCATACAGGAAATCCATAGAGAAACCATGTCATTTGATCTCATAGCCACGCCTCAGTTTGGAGTTATCCTGGGCATTCCTTGGCTAAAGAGGCACAATCCTCTGATTAACTGGGGCACGGGTCAGGTCTCCTTTGAATCAGAAACGTGCCAATACTACTGCCTGCTCGAGACACCTTGGGTTTCCAGTCCCGCAGACATCCTAGGGGTAGTCGCTTCTTTAGCCATAGAAGACAGACCCGACTCCCAGGACACTCACATGATAGGGGCGGTCACGAACAACATACCTCCTGAGTATTATGAATTTCGGGATGTGTTTGACAAAGGCTCTGCGGAAGGTCTTCCTCCGCATCGATCCTACGATTGCCCCATTGATTTAGTCCCGGACGCCCCCATCCCAAAGGGGCGGATCTACTCCCTAACCCAGACGGAAGAGCGAGTCCTGCAAGAATACATACAGCAGGACCTGCGTCTTGGTCACATTCGCCCATCAACATCCCCAGCTGCAAGTCCTATCTTCTTTGTGCCAAAGAAGGAAGGGGATCTCCATCCTTGCATAGATTACAGGCGTTTGATCGCCATCACGGTAAATAACCGCTATCCCATACCTCTCATTACCCCATTGTTAGACAAACTCACTCATGCCACGATCTACACCAAACTGGATCTTCGGGGAGCGTACAATCTCATACGCATGCGTGATGGAGATGAATGGAAGACGGCCTTCTGCTCACGACAAGGGTTGTTTGAGTATACAGTTATGCCGTTTGGCCTCTGTAATGCTTTTGCTACGTTTCAGCACTTCATGGATGACATATTTGGCGATATCCTGAACGCTTACGTGGTAGTGTACTTAGATGACATATTGGTTTTCTCTTCCTCCCTCGATGAACACATCACGCATGTCAAGGAAGTATTGTTGCGTCTCCAAGCCAACGCACTATTTGCTAAACCCGAGAAGTGCATTTTCCACACCAGTCAGGTTGAGTTCTTGGGGTTCCATATCTCTCCCGGGGGTCTCTCTATGAATCAGTCCAAAGTCCGGGCAATTAACGAATGGCCGATTCTGACCACACTCAAGCAACTGCAGTCATTTTTAGGTTTCGCTAACTTCTACCGACGATTCATTGCTGGGTTCTCCTCTATTGTAGCACCACTCACTGTGCTCACTAGCCCTTCCGTCCCCTATGTCTGGTCCGTGACACAACAAAACGCCTTTGACTCTCTGAAAACTATGTTCACCACTGCCCCGGTGTTACAACACCCTGACCCTGAACTCCCGTTTGTCCTCGAGGCAGACGCATCCTCCTATGCACTAGGCACTGTACTGTCCCAACCATGCCCTGCCACTGGTCGTTTGCATCCGGTTGCATTTCACTCTCGTAAGTTCACGGCAAGCGAATTGCACTACACAGTCACAGAAAAAGAACTGTTGGCCATTAAGGACGCTCTACAGACCTGGAGACACCACCTCCTGGGCGCAAAACACCAGACGGTGGTGTTCTCCGATCATAAGAATCTCCAGGACCTTACCTCTCTGAAATGTACAAACAGCCGACAAGTACGTTGGCATCTCTTCTTTGCCGCGTTCGACTTCGTGGTCAAACAAAGACCTGGTGTTGGGCATGGGAAAGCAGAGGCTCTGACTCGTTCCCCTGGGGGGGAGGTTCTCCCATCCTTCCCTGAAACCTTGTTGAGTGAGACTCATGTAGTTTGTGTCTGCACACCGTCACCTTCTTTACAGTCCACCATACGACAGTGGGTCTCCCGCTATCCACAATCACTAACAGAATGGGATCCGGTTATGCAGGATGGGCTGCCCTTTGTACACGGGAAGCTCTTTCTTCCCACAAGTGAAACCAGGAACCTGGCGTTAGAGTGGTCTCATGATGCTGCCATTAATGGTCACCCCGGGCAGCATCGTACTCTGGAACTACTCGAACGCTGGTGTTGGTGGCCGACTATGAAACGCGACGTACAGAACTACGTCAATACCTGCTCAGTCTATGCCCAGGGCAAGTCACGCAGGGGCTGACCTTTGGGTCTTCTTCTTCCTCGCCCTGTTCCTCCACGACCCTGGCACACGGTCTCAATGGACCTGATTACCGACCTGCCACGTACACAGGGTTTCGATACTATTTGGGTCGTTGTCGACTCCTATACCAAACTGGCCCGTTTCAACCCATGCAAGGGGGTACCCTCAGCCCCGGTCTTAGCCAAGCATTTCTTTAGGTCTGTGTTCTGTCTCTTTGGCCTGCCCCATGTTTTGGTGTCCGATCGAGGCACACAGTTCACCTCCCGGTTCTGGCGGGCCCTCACCTCTCTGTTGGGTATTGATGCTCATTATTCCTCTGCTTACCATCCAGAGAGCGACGGGCAAACCGAGAGGTTCAATCAGACATTGGAGCAGTACCTACGCTGCCTAACGTTACAGTATCAGGACACCTGGCTTAACCTCTTGCATCTCGCTGAGTTTGCCTATAACAATACACTGCACTCTGCTACTGGGTTCTCACCTTTCTTCGCCCTCTATGGCCAACACCCCCGTACTCTCCCCATTCCGGACTTCTCCTCTTCTGATACCCCCGCCGCTTCGGCCTGCACTCGGGATTTGGTCTCAGTCCATGCCCAAACATTGGTCCACCTGCGCGAGGCCCAAACCTCCATGAAAACCGCTGCTGACAGGAGGAGGGCGGACGCGCCTGCTTACAAAGTGGGGGACCGGGTTTGGCTCTCTACCTGCCATTTGCACATCCCTGGCTGTCGCAAACTTCTCCCTCGCTTTGTGGGTTCGTATGAGGTGGTCAAGGTCCTGAACCCGGTGGCTATGCGCCTGGCGGTGCCTCCCGCCTGGCGGAACCCCCCGGTATTTCACGTTTCCCTGCTTAAGCCATGCCCTGGCCCTACCCGGTTGGCTGCCCCTCCTGCCCCGGTCTCTGTCTCGTCCCCCGATGTATTTGAGGTGCGGGCTATTCTGGGTTCCCGTATATACAGGGGCGGGTTGCAGTATCTAGTAGACTGGCTGGGGTACGGCCCTGAGGACCGGTCCTGGATTGCTTCCCGGGATGTTCACGCTCCTCGCCTGGTGGCCCGGTTTCACCGGGAGCATCCATCCAGCCCACGCGGTCGTGGGCCTTTGAGGGGGGGCTCTGTCATGCCCTCTCACACAACCCATCCCTCACTTCCCCCCTCACACCTGTCTCTCTCATCAGGCGCTTCTCGCCGCCGTATTCTCCATTCACATCAGCGGGGGAAGCACGGCAGGCGGGATACCATGTTGGGCGGACCCGCCTCTTTTCGCCCTTTTCCGCGTTGGCGGTTGCCATGGCGCCTCCTGCACAGCCGGCGACGCCAAGATATCAGGAAGTACCGGCAGCCCCAATCGCTGGCCGCGTTGCGCCCCACGTAACGTGCGCGAGCGGACACGTGATGCGTCACGTGATACCGCTCGCCGCTTCAAAAGAAGCCGGCAAACAAGACACTTTGCTTCACAGCTACTTCTACGGAGGACTGCCAAGCATTACCTTTTGCTTCTTGTTACTCTCCTTGCCTTGACCTTGGAACACTTCACTTGGACCTGCTCTCGGATTACCCCTGGACTCTGGCGTGCTCTCTGATCTCCTGGACATCTGACCTCTGTTTGTACTCTGGACTTGCTTTTTTGGATTACCCTTCTGTTTTTGCAAACCTCGGATTACTTCAACTTTTGCCACGGATCCAGTCTTGCTCCACCAGGTGCTTTCAGGAGTGCCAACTACATCATCTCAGCCTGCTGTGGGTTACCCTGCTGTCTGCATAGGTTTCTTACCTATACTCCACCCCTTTTAGGTAAGCTGGTGTCACTGCATCTTGTTTGCTCCTTCTGCCAATTGCCAATTGCCTTTTGGTGTTTCCTTGATTATAACCCTTTGCCTTACAGCACTCAGGGGTCCTTCCGGCGTTCCCGGTACCAGGCTGACGACGACACTCCCACCTGTGGCCTCAAAGATTGCTAGGGCAGTATTTTACATTCTGCTCGAGCGGTACTTGGGGACGGAGGCATTACATAACTGCACGACCATCAAGTCGGACCCTTCAAGTTAGAACAGTTGGCCTACCATCATTCAATTTAATTAAACATTTCAAAAAGCCAAGGCGAGTGAACGCCCAACATGCGGATGGCCAAATTCCTCACAGTATCCCTCTCAAAGTCCAGGTTTCATTAATGATTCAAGGATTCCATAAGGGATGTATTGATGCTTTTGTAAATGTTGTTTCTTTCTCCACATCATAACCCACAAGATAGTTGTAAGGTGTATGAATCTGTGTAATTTTCCTGGTGCACATATAGACGGTTTTCAAATCACATGAACTATTTCTCCCTGCTAGGTGCTAAAGATTGACTTGCAGCAACTCAAACTCCTGTGGTCTTCTAAACACAGCCCCTGATTTGTGTCCTTCTTGTTTTTGCCTTCTGATATTGTGAGATGAGATTGGTTCTTTGGTTTGACATGCCCTAGTTTTGTGTACCACAGCCAATGTGAGGCAGTGGCTCTTGAGGTGTTGGCACACACAGGAAATTCCTATATCTGATGCTGGTTCACTTTGTTCTGTGGTCCATGGTACATTACTCATTGCTCAGATGCTTTGTTGGAGAGGTAACTGGCAAAAGTGAAAAACATGTCTGGGTATTTTGTTTTCACTGCTGATATGGTTCACTGAGATGAAGGTCCCCCTATCTCCTGTGGTTATTATTAGAGTGAGTATGCTGAAATGTTTCATTCTCAGTCGCTCTTACGGTCACCCCGAACTCTGCACTGAAACTTGGCACCAGAAGTTCATTCTATATGTGGGAACAAGATGCCTATCCAAAAATCTTCTGTCCCAAATGGAGGAGGACTTTCATCACAAATCCTGCCTTTGTCGTTAGTTGTCAACTTATTTATCCTGTTATCAATGCCTCACAATTATTAGACTCACACTTGTGTGAGTACTGGTATATTTTATTCTCTGCTGCTTTCATCAGCCGCATCAGCGTTACCCAATCACCCTTGTCTTATCCCGGTGTCCACTTGCCCTTCTCTCAGCTCCTCTCTCTACTAATTTTGATGGCGGGTGCTCCCCATGAAATGTCCTCCCTGTGGAAACATTATCCATTGAACAGGATACTGCAGTAAGTAAATGGAAACTGTATTCTATTACTTGGTGATGCCATGTGATGGTAATATGATTTTGTACAGTGTCAAATCACGAACATAGTATTTTCAAAGCACCTAACCTTGTCAGTAAAATGCAGTATTGTGCCTCACCCACGGAAACCAGACCTTAGTCTGTTGGGAGTAGAGCATGAATAAAGGTGAGGAAAGAGGATGGGAAAAGCAGGATAAGAGTTTGCAGTCAGGGGAGGGGATACAGCCTGGGAGGGTGTTTGGTGCTAGTACGGATGAAGGTTAGTCCAAAATATGTGGGTGCCGTTCCGGAGGGAAGAGGCAGAATGATGTAGGTGTTGTGAGAACACATGGATTGTGTTTCTAATGCAGCTCTTGAGTAGTATAGGATAAACATGGCATAGTTCTGGGAGGTTGAGGGGTTCCAATAGGATATGTAGGCCTAATCCTAATCCTAATCCCCTGGGCATATCTATTTATTGTACCTCATGTCGAATTCCAGGATCATAATTCAGGAACTACTCAGTCAGTGCCAAAAGTGGCCTTGTGTCATGCCTTCCACATCACGTCCCTCTAGTTTAGCTCCTCCCCTACTTCCTGTTACCCCAGGCAACCCCTCTACCTTGAGATCCCCTGCGTGCACCCAGCGGCGGCAAAATGTTGTCAGGCGTTCTGTTTCTTCCTTTTCAGACGGCTTGTTTTCACGCCGTTTTCGGCGCCCATGGCGTCTCTGGCCGCAATGGAGAATGCGGTTACCATGGAGATGAGGCACAAACCACCGCCGCGTGACACAGAACCAATCACGTGACCACGCAGACTCCGATCACGTGACCGGAACAGGACATACATAAGGAAGTTCCTCGCTTACAACTTTGCTTATCAGTTGTTCGCAACAGTTGCTACGCGTCTCCTCGACCTTGCTACCTTGGATCTGTTTTCTGGTTTTTGGACTTCTGCTTCGTCCCCGGATTTGCTTCTGCTTCACATTTTTGGAACTGTTAACCCAACGCTGCTAACGACTTCGCTTTGTTTCCTGGACTGCACTTGGATTACGTTTGGTTCTGTTATCGGTCTGCAAGATTATTTGAACTCGGACTGTTATCTGGATTGCCTCAGTCTAGCCCTCTTTGCTCCTGTCATTATAAGGAGTCTCTGTCCCTCCTTGCAGCGACCTGCTACGGCTCCTTTCAACTTACATTTTCTGGAAGCCCTCTTGTGTCCTTTGGGATAACAGAATTGTTACAATAGTGCCGACTTAGTTCTGCTGCTGCTGGAACCACTTTCCAGTTCCGACTCCACTGGTCTTCCCTCAACTTCCCCGTGGTACTATTCTTGCAATATCCTATTGGTACTTAACCCTTGCCTTTCTTTGCAGCGGTCCGGGCTCCTGTGTTCCTGCTCTCACCTACCTGTGGCCCTAATAACTGGTCAGCGAGTTTATTGTATCTCTCTGACTGGTGCTTCGGGACGGAGGTTTTCATAGTCCACTTGGTTGCAGTTTCTGACACCTTGTTAAAGAGTAGTATTTGTAAAAAGTTGTAAGTCATTGGTAAAAAAAAGGCAGAGGAAGGGAAAATACATACTAATAACGTGAAATATGAACAAGGCGACACCTAGGTGTAGAGTAGATGTTGCATGGGTGTTCCATGTTCACGTAAACATGAATTGTTCTTGTGAAGTATTGCCACTTGTCAAGGGTGTTACAGCCCTAGCTTTTTTATTTTGATTAAAATGATGCAGGTAATTTTTCTCAGAAATTGTCCTCTGCTAACCAGACACCATTTCATTGAACGTCATGACAATTGCATAGTGTACACTTGTGCGCTGCTGAATCAGTCTCCTGCTCTCCAGTGGCACAGAGCAGGTTCGGAGGTCACAGCCTCTGCAGCTGAAAGCATAGTCATTGCATACAGGGGGTGAATTAAAATCTGCACCTCTGATACAAAACCATAACAATTATGATCGTTACTACTGCCTTGTGGCAAGATAATCTGGAAATATAAGACAGACCTAGGTTTTGGTATGGTGGCTGGCAATTCACATACATATCAAAGCCACACCTGATTTGTTGCATACCTGTGTCAACCCTGTGAGCTCAGACCAGCTATGAAAGGCAATGTTGATTCCTGGCAGCCTGTATGCATTCCAGTGAATTAGCCAAAAGATAGCCTGCCTCTGTTGACTCTCTGGAAGTATTGGTAACTCCTCCCTGCCAGGCCCAGCAGCTCCCACAAGGAGTCCTGGCTTCAAAGAGGCAATTCCACATCAATTGCCTGCCTCCCAAAAGAAGGTGACAATGCAGATAGCATTTTCAGCTGCAGGCCGCGAAAGGTATAGAGTTAGGACAGTCGGAGACCACAAGTGGGCTTGACGAAGGGTTCCTCCATCTTACCTTTATGTGGACTTTTCTCTTCTTCCTCTCCTCTACACGTTATGCAGAAAAAGGCACTATGAGTATGACATAGAAGACAAGGGGCACTTGTCTCACGAACAGAGATTGACTCCTCAAAGCAGGCTTACTTTCATCCAATCCCCTGTGATCATTTACATATAAAAGAGGGAGTCTCCCACCCCTTCTTTGATTCAATTTTGGAACCTCCTGGAGATCAGGAAAAATTTGTTTGGACCATTTTGGGAAAACAGTCCTTTCCAAATTTTTCTGCCAGAGGTGAAGATAGGTGTTTTCCAAGCCAGAGGAAAGCTATGCTCCCTGCCCATCCCACATTGATGGTGACGTTGCTGAGGGTCAAGGCATACCACTCTTCTAGCAAAACTCCTTAGGGCGGGAGAGCAGAGAATGAAAAGGACTCACCTTGTGCTGGGTCTCACAGTATCCAGAGAAGCCAAAGATAGCAGGTCTCCTGTGTTAGAACTGTATTTGTTTCTTTCAAACCACCAGAACTCATGGAGTTGCATTTGGCACTCACCTTTGAACTTTGAAATGCCGCTTACAACCATCAAACTGGTTTGAAACCATAATGCCTCCGCAGAGGATTTGTCACCTGTCTGGCTAGAACACCAGAGCACTGTGCAGATGACTTTGAACCGCCAAGTCACCAAACCAAGCATCGACCCACCATGACTTTGCATCGCAGCTCATCTCGATCCACTGGAGCATCGTGTCACTCATCGGCTCAAAGGAGCGTTACTCATCGTTTTGAACTGTGCTCGATTGTTGAACCGTTGATGATACATTAACCTGCATCACTCAACACTACCGTCAAACCACATGGAACACCACTTCAAACCCAACTGATAGTGACTGGATGGTGACTCGCTGACTGGGATCAATGCAACTTGCCACCCTCAAATCCATTTCAACCCACAATCATTTCAAACCCTGGTTTGACCAATCAAACCACCTAATACTGGAATCAGGTACTATTGAGAGTGTCCCTGTCCCATTGGTCCATTTTTGGAGCCTTAGAGACTGACTAAGGCCCTTATTGCCTCTTTTTTCCTAATGGCCATATCCTTTAGAGTGACATGTTTGTCTTTTTCCTCCCTGCTAATGTATGCAGTGCCTACACATGTTTATTCTGCATATTCTGTCTTCTTTTAGGGGGGTGGGTTTTATGGTGTGTTCAATGGTTATGTTACATAGTAGTATCAAACCTTGATTCGATATTCTTTTATTTTCAGAATGTTGTACTGTTGCTGTTTGGGTTGGTACTGTCTCACATTCATACCCCTTCTAAGAGTATGTGGTAATGGCCCACGTTACCACTAAAGGCAATTGAGGTATATCCCTTGGCTGTGTGAGTTTGTCCTTCATGAATGTGATAACTGTTGGTTTGTAGAAGTCTGAGTGCTTAGTTAACACTTTAGCCACTACTCATCCTTACACTCCTGTAGAGCAGAAGCCACATTTCCCACGATGAAGAGGGCCAATGTCAAAAGAGAAGTGGAAGGACTGTGATATGATATGATTGGTTATTTATAACGTGCTTAATACCCAGAGGTTTCTAAGCGCGGACCTGGGGATCCAACTTGTGTTGCTCCATGTCGTCTTGCTTCCAAGGAAAGCACGTTGCCCCTGAGCTATCCTCCCGAGATGCCTGTGCAGTCCATTGCAGGCCTGCTGCTTATGAGGTGATGATGGGGACAAATAATTACTAAGCATATAGAGGAAAACACTGGATATCCACTGAGAATTATGATAATTGTTAAGCGTCTTATACAGCATTCAGACATACTTTTATCTAGTGCCAAGTAAAGCAGGGAAAGGGTGCTTGTTCATTATATTTCATATGCTGTAATTCCTCAATCATTTCTAGATCATAAAAGACAAAACCTCGAAGACCCATCCTTAGTTGTGTACTGTTTTGTTGACAAATAAAGATGTAAAACAATGGACCTCATCACAGGTTTGGTGGTAAATCCAGCGGGATACCACCAAATGGTATTACTGTTACCAGCACTTGGTCTGGTGGAATTACCACCGGATTCTAAGTGCTGCAAGCAGTGGTAAATCCCCCTTGCATGGAGTCCCAAGGGACTCCATATGGGGATTTGCCGCTATTACCGCCACCGGTTATACCGGTGCTGGTAATACCAGCTGTTTCTGCCCGTAAGGTGCAGAAACAGACTACACACACACCCTAACATTCTTAACCAGAAACGTTGAATCTTTTGAACCATGATCCAAAGAACATGCTATCATATACGCCCAGGCATGATCTCCTCGCTGGCAGAAAAATTGCACAATTCGCCCCGGTGAGGGTTGACAGCAATCTCTGCCAAGTTTCAAGATGTCAAACTTATATTATCTCACATGAAGAAGAAAATGCTCAAGACTTATCTTTTACTATAATAATCGCAGCCCAGAATTTGAAGACATTTGCGATTGGACTCATAACACAGAATTGCAGACTGAACTCTACCTCAGAGTCCTGCGTGCCATCCACATTTTCCATTTCGAACACTGACGCAGCATTTTCTGGTCCCAAAAGTCTGCGAGCCATTCTTTCTTCATATGATAATCGCTGGGGAAAAAGCAGGGGCATACATTAAAAAAAGAATTAAGCATGTTCGAAACATACCAGAGTAGGAGCCTTTCTTCATTTTCCTTTGCCTTAAGTCGCATTGTTCAGTGGTGATCACTGATTGAACATGATTTCCTCAGAAATAGAAAGAAGACTTAAACAGCAGACCCTTTTCCTGGCAGCTATGTGCACTTGTTGACATTCCTGTTTACTGCCTTGGGAGGGTAATAGAACCTTTTCTTGAACATTGTCTTTGTGGGGGTCTTAGATGCCCGGCGGCAGGGTATTTTCCGTAAGCTGCTAGGCTTTTGTGCTATTTTGTTCCTCCACTTGCTAGAATGTGCCAGCTGTTTTGACTTATGTTTGACCTTCTCCTGCCATTTGCTAATAAAGCAACCCAATACGTACCACAATTGCTTTCTCTAATCTACCTAGAGCGATGAAGCAGTTGGCTATATATAAACCTTGCAAGCATTTTCCTACCACGCCAGCCCTGTATTATATTTCTACTACATGCTCTATATGCTGCAGAAGTGACTGTGTCTTTCCACAATGTCACTTTTGAAAGTAAGTCGCTTTGGCTAATGATCAGCCGCCTATTGGTTTCATGTGTGATGTCACACTGCGTGTACACTGAGGCACTGTGAAATAAGGCACTTGATTCTATTCAGCAAGCTGGAAAACGAGCAGTTTGACCGTCAATTGCAATAAGAGCTTATCGTGCCTCACTGACGTGACTGCTTCGCCATTGCTGCATGTGCTCGCATTTGCCAAGTGTGTTTGGAGGCGCAATTTACTTGGATCCCAATCTCTACAGTAAACAAAGAATCAGTGCCTTATACAGATTAGTGTGCAGTAGGGGATGCTTCTAGAGCAGAGAAAGAAGGGCAAACTTACACTCTATAGAGTTGCGTGTTTGCTCCCATGTAAAGCCATGTTACCTGTGATAGGCGTTGCGACAAGGGGAAAGATGTTTGAAAGCTTGGCAGCAGTAACTGCAAATGTGACTTCTCTGCATCACAGTGATACTCTGGCACTGCCAATCATCTAGCTGCAGAGGAATACGAGGAATTAGCACCCGGCGAGGGCGCAATCAGAATGAAAGAGCCATTCTGATTGGCCCTCGCCGAGTCATTACCAGGCCGGGAATCCCTCTGTCGGGATTCCACAGCCTCTGTCCCCGGCGTGGGGGGCCCTGGCAGCCCCTCAGCCAATGAGGATGCTCGAAGCGGGGCCATAACCGCTCCGAGCCTCCCCACGGCTGAGAGGCTACCTTCAACCCCTGCCGGGGACAGAGGTAAGGATTTTTTTCCCCTCTCCTTTCCTCCCTCCTCCCACCTCCCTGCCCTCCCCACCCCACTTACCTTCTATGCCTTGGTCCTATGACGGGGGACGATGGCAGCCTCCTGCCGTGTGGAGACTCGGAGCGGGGCCATCCCCCCTCCAAGCCTCCACACAGCTGGATGCTTCCCACGTCCCTCGCCAGGGACGCACGTAGGTTTTTTTTTTAAACTTCCCACTCCCGCCCTCCCAACCACACTAACGCTTGTGTTCCCAGCGCGTCCGCTGCCGATGGGCGCCATGGAAAGGGAAAATGGACTCCGTTTTCCCTTTCCCGGCAGCCATTTTCTTGGTTTGGTCTTTTTTTTGTTTGTTTTTCTGACCCGAAACGCCACAGCGTTTCGGGACAGCAAAAAATGCTTTTAGTGCCCCGGTCACGCAGATAATATGGGCCAGGGTACTAATAGCAATGTGACCCTCGTGGCGGGGCCATTACCAACTCAGGTAATGCCCCGGGGCCTTCGTTAAGGCACTCGCTTTACTCTGGCCTATAACTATGGGCCCCGGGGCATTACCTGAGTCGGGTCATATTGCTTAAGTGATGCAAGAATGCATGCAAACCCACGTGGAAAGTTGCCTCTGACCCCGATCATTAGAGCAGATACAGACAGTAAAATAATTTGAAAGCCAATACTTCCTATCAAGATTAACTAATATAGCTGATCTAAGATGAAGGGAAAGACTTAGTTCCTGCATCACAGGTAAGATTAGCTGCCACACAACATTATGCATTTTATAAAGTTGGTAGATTAGAGTTAATGGGGAAATGTATTAGCATAATTTATCCTGGAGTTAACCAATGCTTCAAAAGTAGCCACATTGGTCACAGAAAAGCAGCACGGGTAAGTGCCATGTGGGGGCCTAAGACTCGAAGTGGTCACCAGTGCTCCCAGTGGGAAAAAAACACAAACCACTAAAATAATTCTGCAGTGGAACATGAATCTTACAAAGAGATGGATCTTTGGATCATTAAGAGATGGATCATTATTTATTTTGTAGAAATGACAACAAATCAAAGGAATTTCTGTCTTGCTACCACTAAGCTTCAGCTCGTTCCCATTCAAGATTGATTTTCTGCCATGTTGTTGTAGACAATGGGGACATCCAGTTACATGTACTTCAGATAAACATATAATATGCATTCCATCTACGCAGGAGTGGAGTTGTAGGTTCTGATATTGCAGGAAGAGTGGCAACGTGATATTAGGCATGCAACAAAAGACAGAGAAGACAGCAAAAGCCAGTGGGTGAAACGGCAAAACAGAAAACAAACCGAGGAACAATCTCACTGAACATTAATCTAGTACCAAGACTAAAATTGTTGTTTTATTTATTTAATTTTAATGTGATTCGTTCTTAATAAACTTAGCAAATACTTTAAAATAAACATCCCCATATGACAAAATGTCATTATTATAAATCAACCAATAGCATTACTAATATCCTACTATTAAAATCCGCAATCTAAAATAGTATAATAATTTCTTAAAACTATACAACTTAATTTCACCACACTTTACTATAAAATTACTTTTCAATATATTTGACAACTTGCTGCCAAACTCTAAAAATTGCTATGTGCAGAGATGTGTTATTTGAATTTAAGCAGAAATGCTAGAAGCCAGTATCTTTTAGAGCATCGTAATCATGTACGGATTTTTCTAGCAGACACATATATATGATTCCAGGTACCTTACACTCTGTCGTTATATGCTTCACAGTTTCTGTTACAGGTCGTATTTTACACATACGGCAGAAACTTTTGTCTTCTGGCATTTTTAACTTTGGTCCACACATGGCCCAGACTGGCAAGAGATTTATACGCATAAATAACATGAACCTGTGAAAAGGTGGTGACGGACACCGTATCAAATAAGGCTGCAGAATTTCATATACTACCCATGCAACATATCTAGAGCTCGTCAATTTAGTCAAGTGTTCGTAGTTACGATTCCAATCCCATTTCTCTAACTTTGACACAAAGGCCCGTTTTAATCTACCAAAATCACATTCCCGATCAGGATTCCATTCAATCCATTGAAAAGGGATTTTGACCGAATCAGTATAAGCATCGAAAACATTTTGCTTTGAGGTATTCCCAATCAGTGATAGCAAAGGGCATTTCAGATTGGTCTTTGACTTGTATCCCCTGCCACATTAATGCCATACATGAATATCAAACCAAGCTCAAGCCTCAAAATTTCCATAGGGACAGCCAGAGGTAAACCCAAGATTTTCATCCAGTATTTACCTTCAAGAACCTCAAGCCAACACCTATCCTTCAGCTAATAGCTGCACAGAACCATTGTTTATATCATCTAATATTCCCATCTAAATGGTAACTCACTGTTTGCCCAGAGAATGTAGCTAATAATGGGGTGGGTTGCCCAGCTTTCCTACTTTGATCAGCAATTAAATCATTGTGCCCTTTAACAGAGCTTCTCTCAACACCCAAATATTTACAGTCCTTAACGTAAACAATTTGACCTTCAGAAAGGACAAGATTAGGTCTATTAACAAATGTACCTGCAAATTGCATTATTTTAGTCTTGTCCGTATTAATGATCACATTATTTTTATTGGCGTATTTCCACACGCTCTTTGACCGTTCTCATCATGCCGGAAAAAGTGTGATCAAACAGGACTAGGTCGTAAGCATATGATAAACAAACCACATGTCACAGCCCTATCCTGGGAGGACAATTATGGATCGTTTTCATTTGAGCAGGTAAATCAGCTAGATACAAATTGAAGAGCAGGGGTCCAACACGCATCCTTGTTTTACGCTACCTGCTCGTCATATTGGGGCAGTGATGGCACCCCTGCTATCAATCCTGACCTGTACACTAGTTCCCTTATGGAATGATTTTAACATATATAATAGACTCTTCGGACAGCCTCCAACTTTTGCCATAGCCTATCTCTGCCCACATAGTCCAATGCAGCTCGAAATTCCACAAAGAAAGCGTACAGTGTCAGGCAACCTTTCTTTTTGCTCCCTCAGTCAATGAGCCAATTAACCTCAGATTGTGTGTAGTTGAAAAACCTGCTCTAAAGCCAGTTTGAAACATGTCAGGTAATTGAAATGACTCTACCCATTTATTCAATTAATTTAATTAAAAGGGAATGAAAATGTTTCCAGTAACATCTAATATAGACAATAGTCTATGGTTTGATGGCTGTACTCCCAATCCCTTTCTGAATATCTGGACCAATATAGACATTCTGCGTGAAACAGTGATAGTGCCCTCAGAGCAGTCGTTCATATACAGAATTTTGAGCACCCCAGCCCAAGTCACCAGGTCATTTTTAAGGACCAGATTAGCCAGCCCATTTGGGCCAGGGGCTCTTGATCCCTTTGGTCTTTTGATCTTTTCTACTATGCTGTTCTTATCGATCTGGACCCTAAACTTAGCAGTGCTAGTACGCACTTTGCTTATTTCACATGCATTACCGAGGGAGACATTTTTGCCAATATATTCACGGCACTGTGATTCGTTAATGGGGTTTAATATACTGTTTTCCTTAGTTCTCTTGACCGTCCCTAAGGATGCCACATACCTCTCATATCTCCACTTTTCATCACTGAAAACATCCTTTGCCATTCTGCATTTCTACATGATCCCTTTCACCATTTAATCCAATTTTGATATTTATTCTTATTTGTCTTAATAATTCTATTTAGCGTAAGACGGTTGAGTATTATTTCTAGCATGGTGCATATTTTTGCACATGCAGCGTTTAGCATCTCTTATTTCCCTATCAAACATTTTACTTGTGTTTTGCCCATTCCTATACTAAAATATTTGCAGTGAGACTAGTTATCCATCCTTCACTCTCACAGGCATATAAGCACTCCAATTTTTTAGACCAATCAATGGTGATGTCACTCATATATACTTTTGCTCTATCAAGATTCTTTGTTGTCCACCTAATATGATTTCCGCCAAGGTTAATATCAACATCTCCAACCTTTACCTGTGTCTTTTCAGAAATACGCTATGAGTGCTGCATAATCACTATGCTGACTGTTTGTCAATATAATGTAATAGGTTTCCCCTAGCAAACAAATAATACAAGGTTAACTTTTTTTTGTCCCATTACTCCAAGTACAATTTCCTGGATGATCATCTCTTGTACGACCATTTAACATGGTCAACTCCCATTCATTCAAATAGGTCATCCACAATCTACCTTGCTTATTTTCAACATTCTGTAACAAGGAACACTTGCGTTTAACATTTTCAGTTTCCATGCATTCATTTGTACACAAACACTGCATTTATATCACCTCCAAGCACCACAATATCATGATTATCGCTCATAATCCCATACACCATAATATCAGGAATGGTTTCAAACAAAGCCTTTGGTAAATAGCCCCCAGGTGGGTCATAGATGTTCACTATCAATATTCTTTGCCTTCCCCTCTCACGCTTCACTTCTACTGTTAGAATATTCCCCTCATTTTCTTGTATTTTCAATTAGACCGCTTTCCACATACCCTTTACCCCTGTCATCAAGTCCCCACGATGTCATGAACCGTCGCCTGTGTCCCTTCTGGACCTCGTGGTCCCTGACCCATAGAGCACTGAATGCAGTAACCCTCCCAACATGGCCGTCGAATACGAAACGCAGCTTGCCAGCCTTTGCACACCACGCTCGGCGCACTACTAAACAGACACACCCCCCGGCTCTGCGCGTCTCAATGCTACTGCTCGCCGTAGCTGGACGTGTGCTGCCGGAGTTCGCTCGGGGCTCATTTCCTGATTTCTGTATCCCAGTTCCTGGATTCCTGCTCCTTTCCTTTCATCCCTCAAACATTACCGAACTTTCCTGGATTTACGTTCGCGCTCGAGTCACGGCTTCCGTGCCTCCGCGCGCGGACTTTGTTCCTTCCTGGACAAGCTGAACGAAGCAAGCTGGAATACAAAGACCCGCGCACAGGCTTATATAAATCCTGGACCGTGCGAAAGAAGTCACAAAAGAAGCTTGCAAGCAAACAGGAAAACCAGGTGAGAAGGGGAGAGACTTGTGACAGATTGAGACGCCTAAAAATCGATATGGATAAAGGGATGGAAGCCGTGGTTCAAGACCTCATGCGAGGCATGCAGGAACTCACCACAGAAGTTCAAAACCTTAAAGCTGAGAACGCTGCCTTAAAGCAGCTGGTATTGTCTTGTGATTCTGCTACCAAGATAAGTGTGTTATTGGGAGGAGTGGTGGACGAATATGATGGTTCTCCAAAGACCCTTTGTGCCTTCCTTGATTCATGCTTGGTGCATTTCACCTTCAAGCCCTACTACTTTTCCACACCTAGAGCAAAGGTGGGGTTTATGATATCACACCTCACTGGCAACGCATTAACCTGGGCAACTCCCCTAGTCAATTCGTGCGATGCCCTCCTGGATGATTACAATGGATTTGTGGAGCCATGTTTGATCGCCCTGAGCAGGTTTACAGCGCTCAAGAACGTCTACTTGATTTTCGACAAGGATCCCATGATATGCTTACCTATGTCACCCATTTCAAACAACTTATGAAGGAAGCTGATTGGTCCCAAGAGGCTAGCTTCACTCTCTTTCGAAGAGGCTTGCCATAGACCACCCTTCCAGTCCAGAACCCGCAGTTTCTCTGACCTCAGATCCAGAACCCATGCAAATGGGGGCATTCCGTGGACCCATTACCTCACAAGAAAGGATGTGCAGTATTCACACTGGTCTCTGCATCTATTGCGCCTCCGATAAACATCTTGTCAGAAAGTGCCCTATTCCTCCTCCACGGCGTTCAGGAAATGCCAGCTCCCGATCCTAGATGGGGCAAAGTTTCGGGAGAATGGTGTCTGCTCCACATCAATTCCTTCCTTGAACTCTCCTGGACAAAATAACCTTGTGATTCGACAGGCCTTTCTATCGCCTTCTAAGAAAGAATCCTACCCCATCCTGGCATTAGTGGATTACGGAGCCATGGGCATATTCATAGATCATGATTGGGTCACAACTCATCACATTCCATGCGAAACACGAGAGACTATGCAACCTGTTGAAGCTATCGATGGAAGACCCCTGTCTTCAGAACCCATAACCCTTCAAACCAAGGAGCTTCTTCTCTCCATAAACCACCATCAAGAGAGGATTAAATTTGATATTATAAAATGGTTCTAGGCATGCCCTGGTTACAGAAGCACAATCCCTATATCAATTGGGCAGCAGGCTCTCTATTTCTTGGTTCGGAACATTGTATGTCCCACTGTTTGTCCCTGAACACCTTACCAAAGCCCTCTGAAGACTTCCAAGAAAATCAGCAAATACCAGTCACTGTCTCTAACATCATCCAGATTCCCAGGGCCTACCAGGCATACACAGATGTGTTCTCAACAGCCATAGTTCAGGCTCTACCACCCCACAGACCTGAAGATTGTGCCATCGATACAGAACCTTCAGCAGTAATTCCGTTTGGAAGAATGTTTATCTTGTCAGAACCTGAAAAGAGGGCCCTCTGGGAATACCTGGATACCAATCTGGAAAATTGAACTATTCGACCATCCAAGTCCCCGGCGGGCGCCTCCCTATTTTTTGTTGCCAAGAAGGATTCCAAGGAGCTTAGGCCATGTCTCGATTACCGTGGCCTTAACCAATGCAATGCACTCTTAAGGACCGTTATCCAATTCCTCTCATCTCAGACATCCTGGAAGCTCTCAGAGGTGCTGTCATCTTCACAAAACTAGACTTCAGGGGCGCTTACCATCTTATTCGTATAAAGGAAGGTGACGAATGGAAGACAGCCTTTAGAACACCCTTCAGCCATTTTGAATATCTAGTTATGCCCTTTGGACTTGCTAATGCCCCAGCAGTCTTCCAACGTTTTATGGATCAGGTATTTTTTGATATGCTGTTCCTCTTCATCATTGTATATCTAGACAACATACTGATTTACTCCAAGGACCATCAAAAACATGAAGAGCACGTAAGGGCAGTCTTACAACGTCTACGGGAACTTAAACTCCTGGCCAAACCCGAGAAGTGCCTTTTTCATGTATCTACTGTTCACTATCTCGGATTCGTTCTTAGCCAAAGGGGGATTGGAATGGACTCTTCGAAGGTTGATTCCATTCTCTCTTGGCCTGTTCCCAATAGCGTAAAGCAAATCCAATCCTTCCTGGGGCTTGCTAAATTCTACAGAAAGTTTATTCCAGCATTTTCGGAGATTGTTCATCCTATTGTTACATTATTAAAGAAGGACACCCCTTTTCAGTGGACCTCAGTCCAAGATTCGGCGCTTCAACGGTTAAAGTCGGAGTTCACACAAGCTCCCATCCTTGCTCAACCTGACACAGACCGACCCTTCATTGTTGAAACTGATGCTTCCAACTACGCCATTGGGGCAGTCCTGAAACAGGAACTTGGAGACAAACTAGAACACCCCATCTCCTATCTCTCCCGCACTTTGACTCCCAATGGAACCCATTATTCCGTCCTGGAGAAGGAATTGTTAGCCATCCGTCAGGCCTTCACTGATTGGCGTCATCTCCTTCTGGGAGCCAAACACCCGGTTCAAGTCCGCATGGACCATCGGACTCTCCAAGTCCTACAATCCCTAGAATGTAGAAACAGTCGCCAAGCCCACTAGGCCTTATTTTTTGCCCAATACTAATTCCAAATCCATCACTTCCCTGGAACACACAACATTATGGCCGATGCCTTATCCAGACATCCTGACTATGAAACCCTTGAAGATCGGACCTTTCCTAAGATGTTCCCCAACACTTGTTGCTCAAGCAATTACTCTCCTGGAGGATATTCAAATCCAAACTCAGTCCTCAGAACCATGGAAGGAGTTTAAGAGAAACAACCTATGGAAACTTAAAACAAAGGACGGATATCTATTCAAAGATAATAGGTTGGTTATTCCTACTCCTGGATTGAGACAAAAGATCACAAGCCTATGTCATGATACCTTCCATTCAGGACACTGTGGCGTTACCAACACCCTTCATCTAATACAAACACAGTTTCCGTGGCCCAGGATGAAGGACGATATCAAGATTCATGTCCAGACTTGTGCAGTCTGCAATCAGAACAAACATGACAATAAAAGACCAGCAGGTCTCCTGCTCCAACCAGCAATACCAACAAGACCCTGGGAAGTCACTGCCACAGATTTTATCGTAGAATTACTGTCCTCCAGAGGCTACACAACCATAATGGTTACCATTGATCTGTTCACACACATGGCCCATTTTACGCCTTTAAACAAACTTCCTTCCTCATCCGAACTTGCTGGGATTTTCTTAGAACACATATTCCAGCTGCATGGGCTACCTTTCAAGATCATTTCTGACAGAGGGCCTCAGTACATATCCCAGTTCTGGAAACAGTTATGCCGTATACTGGGAATCCAGCGTGCCTTGTCTTCTGGTTATCATCCACAGACCAATGGAGCTATTGAGCGAGTAAATCAAACTCTGGAACCATATCTTCGTTGCTTTGCCACCAGGGTCCAGGATGATTGGTCACTCTTAATACCTGTGGCCGAATTCGCATACAACAATTCGGATCATTCAGCTATCAAAACCAGTCCCTTTTTCTGTAGTCAAGGATTTCATCCTTCAATCCTACCGTCCATTCTTCCACATCCAACCCCAGTTCCTACGGTCGATTCCTCGATTGAAACACTAATCAATGTGCACAAAGAAGCTAAAGAACACCTAGAAAAGGCCCGAAGAGACGTTAAACATTATGCTGACTCCAAAAGAAGACCTGGACCTTCCTATTCAATAGGCGATAAGGTCTGATTATCCTCAAAACTCCTCCCATGTCACCTACAACCAAATAAATTGGCTCCCAGGTATTACGGACCCTTTTCTATAAAAGAAATCGTCAATCCAGTGGACTTTCGACTCCGACTACCAGAATCATGGAAAAGGATCCACCCAGTCTTCCATACTTCTCTGTTGAAGCCACAAGATAACTGCCACAGATGTTGAAAGACCCCCTAAAATGCAGATTTACGCTCCTCATAACCAGAAGAGATCCAAGCACCCCAAACTAAAACCCACTCAACAAAGAAATACCACTCCCACCCTATCAGAAGCACTCATCAATGTGAGGTCCCTCACAGCACATAACACAGAAATTGCCGACATACTCACTACGGATAACCTAGACTTTTTGGCTGTCTCTGAGACCTGGCTCCATGATGCGGCAGGTCCTGCACTTATGATTGCCATACCAGACAACTACAATATACTTAGAGTCGACCGGCCCAACTCGAGAGGTGGCGGCCTGGCTATTATTGCCAAAACTAAATTAGCACTAAGACTCACCCCACCACCAGCCATCACAACTTGTGAACTACTTTCAGCTAAACTACCCATCTCTAATAATAGTACACTAACTATTCTCCTGGTGTACAGACCACCTGGCCCACTAGGGAACTTTGAGGAAGACCTTTCCAGCCTCCTCACTAAGAACATCACAGATTCCACCTAGCTCCTATTACTAGGTGACTTTAACCTGGGATTTAATGATGTTGAGGACAAACAGGCCCAATCTATCCAATCAAATTTAGTCAAACATGGCCTTACACAAAACGTCCTAGCTCCCACACATATAAAAGGACGCACACTAGATTGGATAGCCAATCTGAACTGCACTACCACCATCGCTAACATCATACCTCAAACCTGGACTGACCACCACCTTATCTGTTTTTCATCTATTATAGAACCCTTTAAAGCAGATACTTGTGAAATAGTACCACCTATGCCTACCAGAAGCAAAAACGAAATTACGGTTGAAAAACTACTCCCTCTCCTCCTACCAGCTCTTACTGCTAGCGCCAACAACCCTGACCCAAATACGCTAGTTGATACATTTAACATCTCCATGTCCAAAGCCTTGGACACTATTGCCCCTATCAAACTACGTAAAAGTAAACAAGAATCACACCTCAATTCTTGGTTCACCCCCACCTCAAAGAACTACATATCCAAAAACGCAAACTCCAAGCAATCTGGAGGCACTCAACTTCAGTTGAGAATAAAACTCTACTTGCCAACCTTGCAAACAAATACAAGAAAGAAATAATCCAAACTAAAAAAATACATTCAATGATTGAATCAGCAAAGTTAACTCTAATTCTAAAGAACTCTTCTCCATCCTCCGGGAAATGGAAAACCCAATTGCTCCCACGGAAAATGTCCCCAAGGACAAACAATGGTGCACTAGCATCCAAAATGCATTAGCAAATAAAATAATAACTCTACAGTCCAAAATTGCAAAGAAGAAAGCCACCTTGAGCTCCACAGGAACTCGTACCACCCCTCTGACAGATTCACCAAGTACAGATGGACTAAGTAGTTGTAAACCATTTAGGTTTACCAACATTTCCATACCGGAAACTGAAAATGTTATTTCATTTCTGAAACCATCGAACTGCCATGGTGACAGTTTCCCAGCACAAGTAATCAAGGACGCAGCTAGAGAATTAGCACCTTTCATATCTAAGCTAATCAATGCCTCCTTTAGCCCTCCAACCTCAAAGAATCATGGGTACTGCCTCTCCTCAAAAAACAGACCCTTGACCCAGCTATCCCCACTAATTATAGGCCCATTACCACGGTCCCGTTCCTCCTTAAAATCATTGACAGAGTAGCCTACCTCCAGTTCCAAAAATACTTGGAAACGAACCAACTACTAGGATCACACCAATCTGGATTCAGGCCACAACACGGTAATGAAACAGCCTTAATTGATCTTAAGACACAAATCGACGAGTTGAAGGATAAAGGTAAAACAGCTATGCTCCTCCTCCTCAACTTATCGGCGGGCTTCCACCTGGTTGATCATGCAGTGTTATGCAAGCATCTAGTGTCTGCTGCCCATTTCTCAAGTGAAGCTATAGCCTGGGTACAATCCTTCCTAGCCAACCGTACGATGAGAGTGTTCTCTCCCTTAGCTTCAGCGGACCCAATACAAATCACCTGTGGTGTCCCACAAGGTTCATGTGTCTCCCCCACAATGTACAACATCTTCACTAAGCCACTCTTCGACAAACTTGACAGACTGGGGGTAACTTATACTAATAACATGGACGATACGCAGATCCTCATACCACTTTCTGGCAACTTTGTCGCAGACACAGCTCTAGTAAACAAGATTTACCTCCTCATTCAGGCATGGATGGCCTCCCACAGCCTCTTCCTGAATGACGACAAAACAGAGATACTGATCCTGGGTTCCGACACTAACCTCAAAAAACTCAGCCCCAGCTACACGGCCTTCAATATAGATGGCAATATTATCAAGGTGGTAACCGAGGTAAAAACACTAGGCTTCTACCTTGATTCCACACTATCTCTTAAAAAACAAGTCAACTCCTTGGCTTCATCTACAGCCTACACCTGCAAATTAATCAGGGCCTGCAGACCCTACCTTTCCAAAACGAACTGTATCACACTAGCCAATGCCTTAATAATGTCTAAATTAGATGACTGCAACGCCCTATATGCAGGTGCCAATAAAACTGTCATAAACAAAATGCAAATACTGCAGAACAATGCTCTTAGAGCAGCCTTGGACATACCCCGCAGAGAGCATATATCTAATATCAGGAAAGACCACCACTGGTTAAAAATTAGTGACAGAATTCTCCTCAAGACGCTATCTATCACCTACAAAGGTCTCAACAATACTGTGCCAACATATATCTCGGCTACACTGACTACAAAATCCTCCAGTCACCACACCAGAGCTTCTAACCATCTTCTGCTAGAAACCCCTATATTCAGACTCACAAAATCGGGCAGTGCGAGCTTCCCTGTTAGAGCTGCCCGTGCCTGGAATGCACTCCCGTCTGCATTAAGAGATGATGAGCCATACTCTAGATTCAGATGTAAAGTGAAAAGTTGGCTCTGGACCAATGACACCCACCAACCTGGTCCCCGGCTTTAGACCCTGGATGTATGCATGTAAATATTCTGAAAACTGCACTATCCTGAAACTTGTACTTTAGACTATCTCTATTCCCCCTGTGTGATGTGATGCTCCGACAGCTTGTATATTTGTACTGTAAATACTGTATGTATGCATCTACTGTATGTAACCAAGCTTAAGTATTCTTGTTACCGCTGCGCCCGGCTACCCCAGGGTTTGGAGCGCATTATTAAATAATAAACTAAACTAAACTATATGTTCAACCCTCTCGAACTGCTCCAAGATCTACTCCAGTGATTGTCAATGACCAACTCGAATACGACGTCTCCAGAATTTGTGATTCCAGGTACCGACGTGGTCAGCTACAATATTTGGTCGAATGGAAAGGATATCCACCTAGTGAGCTCACCTGGGAACCCATGTCAAACATGAATGCCCCCAGGCTGATTCGAAGATACCACCTTATCCATCCAGGCAAACCCAGAGGAGCTGGCCTTTAGAGGAGGCATGCTGCCATGAACCGTCGCCTGCGTCCCTTCTGACCTTGTGGGTCCCTGACCCATAGAGCACTGAATGCAGTAACCCTCCCAACATGTCCGTCGAATACGAAACGCAGCTTGCCAGCCTTTGCGCACCATGCTCGGCGCACTACTAAAACAGACGCCCCCCCCGCGGCTCTGCGCGTCTCAACGCTACTGCTCGCCGTAGCTGGACATGTGCTGCCGGAGTTCGCTCAGGGCAAATTTCCTGATTTCTGTATCCCGGTTCCTTGATTCCTCCTCCTTTCCTTTCATCCCTCAAACCTTACCGAACTTTCCTGGATTTACGCCTGTGCTCGAGTCACGGCAGATATCGTTCGTGCCTGGTTCCGTCCTGGATTCAGATTCCGTCCTGGACAATCTGAATGAAGCACGCTGGAATCCAAAGACCCGCTCACGGGTTATACAAATCCCGGACCATGCGAAAGAAGTCACAAAAGAAGGTCGCAAGCAAACAGGAAAATCAGGTGAGAAGGGGAGAGACTTGTGACACACGAGGCCTGCCTCTATCACCCTTTTTAACTGACACTTGAAAACCCTGATATCCATCTACATAGAAGCTAAATGTTAACCGGCTTTCCTGCAATAAGAAAATATCATTTTTCAACAAGGTGTCAAGTGAACCTGACATGTTCAAGAGATGCCTAAAGCCACGTGTGTTCCAAGTCAAAACGGACCATCTTTATGGTTGTGGCACTTTTTTAGGGGATAAAGAATCCATCTGCCAATTTAATACACTATGATGATCGTTTTGGGACACATTCCGAGTTTTTGTTTTCCCTCCAAATTTTGTTATTGTCAAATTTCCTATGGGGTTACTTTCCTTCATATTATTTATTTTAGCGAGTTGCCCTTCCTCTACATCCAATTCATACCGCAATTTTACGTTCTTTGCATAATGGGGGCAAATCATGGTAGCTGTTTCAGTCGAAAAACAGTGGATGTAAGAGATGTTAGGATGTGCACATTTCTGTGGTTTCACAAAGTCAAAATTGCGTGTATCAAGTACACGCAATGGAGGAATACTTTGCAGTATATTTAATAAATCTGACTGATTAATCTACTTATTTTAATTTTCCAAATGGAGTCACTTGATAGTACAAATCTTCCTATCCTTCTCCATTATGGAGGCAGTCTTTTTCAATTCAAGTGTCATCTCCATCCGCATTGCTCCCAGGGTCATGGCCCTAGATTTTACTGGGCGCTGTGGCGTGGAACATTGGTCCTCATACACTATACTGCTACTTTCAAATCCATTTCAGTGTGTTCATTTTCATCTATCTGATCTTCTCATAATTCACCTTCTTTGACCAACCATCCAGTCAGTGTACCAGCATTTTTGGGTAACCTTTTTATTTTCGGATTGCCCTTTTTCTAGCTTGTTTCAATTGTTTATGCACAGTTTGTGAACTTTTAGGGCTAACCACACTTTCAGAAACACAGATTCACCGGCCGTTTTTTATTAAACCACTGAGTATTCTGCCGTTTGCGCATGTGTCTTTGCTTGCGAGTCAAATACATTTCAGACGTTATATCAGATGCAATAGATCTGTTTGACACTGCATTTATTTTTTCATCATTCTGAATATTCTGCTCTATTTGTTTTCCCACCTGCGGACATACCAACAACTCCAGTTCATTTATAACCTTGGTAACAGCTATCAGCTCATTTAGGTTTATTTCCGCCAAACACTTTGCGATTTGCCCATTTTCACTTAAAGCTTTTTCAGTTTTTGTGAATTTTCTGACACAATTTGAGCAATATTTCAATTGCAAATTATATAGTAATCATAGCTGAATGCATTTCAAGAAACACCTCATTTTCCTAACTTAGGTTTTCTGACTCGTCATGTTCCACAAATAAATTGGAGGATGCAGAGAGTCTCTGACTGACTCCTTGCTGGGGGGCTTGCCCCTCCATTAATAGTTCATTTTCATTAAGTAGAGGCATTTGGTCCAACTCTTCAGTACAATCTTTCTCGAGTACACTCGTAATATTCTGCTGTAGTGAGTAGCAAAGCTCTTAAAGAGAATTATTATCAATGTTTGAAGACTTAGGGCCTTATCAGGAGTCTGGCGGATCCCGGTGGGATACCGACATGGCAATTGGCGTTTCCGCTACTTGGTCTGGTGCTATTAGTAGCGGTAAGTTCCCATTCCCAAATGAGTCCATTGGACCCAATGGGGTTGAGCGGCGCTATTAACACCGGCAGTAATAGCACCAAATATTATCGAAAACAGGCAGTAAGGTTTACCTCTGGCAAAAGGCTGGAGGTAAAACTCCCATTTACTGTCCGACTCATGATTGAGCCAACTCTTCAAAGTGACTGTAATAGTGTTACCGCACATTTAAGGGCTAAGACCCAACTCATTAGAGCTGTTATTTTCGCCATTGAATATTTTCACACAAAACATTAGGAGGGACAGGTGGAATCATCTGATGTCTGCATGTTACTTAATGCGCTACTGCATTGAGATCTTTCTACTGCTTTTTACAGGTGGGGCATTATCACCAGCATTTATTTTCCTTAAATTGTATTTGTTTGTTTTTACTTTCACTTTGCCTTGCATTTTTACAGAGCTTATAAACATGTTGTGTCTTTAATCAAAATATTATATTACGATATGAAGTAGCTTTCAAAAGTAAGAATAAGCTCACCACCTCTCCACTGAGCCGCAGACTGCAAGACACTTTTGAAGCACTTTGCACAATGCGCGCTTCGCGCTGTGGTGGGGATTTTAAATGACCTAGGCAAAAGTGTTGATGGTAGAGGCTCCAAGCAGAACAAGGTTTTCACAGAAAAAATGCTCCAAGTCAATAATGCTCCAGTAGCCCTCACTGCTTGACTGCAAGGCACTTTTGAAACACTTTGCACTACACAAATATATAAAGCACACTGAGACACTTTATCATACCTCTGCTGCAGGAAACAATAGCTCAATTGACTAATGTGGTTCAAAAGTTACCATCCATAATAGGATAAGAAGCAGGATGGGATGTTTACATCAGTTTGCCAAAAACCAAAGGGGTAGTGCAGACCACTTGTGGGTAATTTGGGCACTTATGTGGACAAATAATTGGACAACCTTCTCCTTGAGGTTGTGAAGCAAAGGATGGCCAGCGAGGGCAATGAACAATAATAAGATTACCAAATTCAGAGAAATGCGCCTCAGAGTGTCCATCACAGGTGAGTAAATACATGTCTATTCTTATCCTATAGAGCTCAGGCTATTCTTGGTAGAACAGGCTACTGACTAAGACATTCCTTGCCCAATTTCCGTATTCATAGGGGTAAGCCTCATAGGATTCAATTAATTCAGCTCCTTCTCGCTGGCTTTGCATTTAAGGGAGTTAACAGACCACACATAAATCTAAATTGTTAAGGATAAAACTCATCCAGATGCTAATTTAAAAAAGACTAAACTAAAAACTATCTTGATGTTGCCTCTGTGCTTCTTTATGGAAGATTGTTTCAACATTTTGGCCCAAATTGGAAATCCAGAGCATACAAAGAAATATGTAAACATTTCATAATACAAATATCTAAGTATGTGTAATGTAAAAGATGATACATGCTATCACTCAAAGTACAGCATGTGCTTGTCGAATTTCAGACTGTATAAATAATGTGTGAGTTTTTACTATTGTGCAAACCAATGCAAACTCATTATGAGTCATACTGCATTGCATCTACAATTCTTAAAGGGTAGATGTGCAAAATGTAGATCAGTTTGCACATCTTCCATAGACAGACATTTCTGTAGCTGTGTGGCTTGCAGCAAATGCCAAAGGAAATGTGCTTTCCATTCCCACTTCCTTCTTGGAGTACTGTTTCAAATTTAAAAAAAGATAGAAACCTCCTTTAAGGTTCTGGCACAAAAGTGTTGTTTCAGTGATAGCTAGTGTAGTCTCAATCTAATGTTTGGTATACATATGAAGAGGAGACAGTTGGAGCTGTGGACACATACATATAGGAGAGTTATTTGGCCATTTCACCATATTTTCCACAGTCGCTGTAGCCATTGGTGGCACAAGTCACAGTAGGACATTGGCAGCAATCGCCATTTATCCATTCAGGCTATCATTCATAAAATATGTAAGCTACTGACAAAAAGCTGTGTTAGAGCGATTCTGCTCCTCTCATCTGACTGACTTGTCTCATTAACCTGATTTGAGTTCATTGAATGGGTTGCAGGAATAGTGCAAGTTACCTTCATGACTGGTGAAAAAGCTCTGAGAATTAATACATATGCCTTTGGTATGCTTCTCTATAATTCTAGTCGGAGTTTAGTGAAAACAAAACATGCATGCAAAGATGGACAGAATCTTGAATTATGAAGCATTGTATGTGATGATTTCCATATGAACCATGTACTTGGAAGCTGTTGTGAATCAGAAGAGTGCAAGACACTGCTGATGAATTTAACCTATTTTTCAACAGTTTTAAAGGGTGTGAAAAAGGCAAAGATCGCTATCAGGTTTTGATCTGTTACATGGTAGGGAAAGTCAGAAAAGGGACAATAGAATGTGAAATCTGCAACTATAGGTGTGAATTATGTTTTGTACATTCTTGTACAAATCATAGTAGTTTCAGAGACATTTTGATGGAAAGATTAAGGCATAGGAAGCAATTCATAATCATGATTGACTTATTTCACAAGTGAAGTGGAATTTGAGCACACCAAGAGCATTTTGAAAGAGAACAAAACCTTTTGTAGCTAGAAAAATAGAATCACTTTTGCATTACTTTGGATATTTCTCAGAATTCCACTAAGGGAAGTAGTTCCACGGTATCACACTTTAGACTGGAAACACTCTGCAATTAATGATCAATTTAGAGGACACAATTAAATGCAATAAACGGTAATACAAGAGTATCTGGGAATATAATTTCATATTTATATCCCAAACTTAATATCAAAGGTACCCACATTGTGTCTTTCTCTTTAACAACCATATATAAAAACAACCCTGCGTAAACCTGGTAAGAGTAACTTAACTTTAAAAAGGTGGCAAGCTCCATTTTGATGCACACCATTAAGTCACTCTCCCCTTCTCCACTGATTGTGTGTAAAAAGTGTACCTGATTTCCATTTTGTAAGATGTTGTCTTTGAAACGCAGCTTTCTTTCAAGGTCTTGCATCAAAGCATCCTTGGTTCCTTGAATCTGATGCTCTGTGGTTGGCTGTGGCTGTTTTGGCATTTTCCTGTACATTGGTTCTGAATAACTATTAAAAAAGAACAAATGTTTCAAACTAGAGGGAAGTATTGCATGATGAAGTGTATTTACCTGACATAAGTGAGGTTTAATTACATATAGATTTGTTTTAGATTGTTGATATACCACAGACCTAGCTCTGAGGAGAAGCAGAGCATATCAAACATTTAAACATGTTTGTTGCATAAAGAACAGAATAGTATGTGGGATCTAAGAAGCAAGGATATCATAGACAATGAGATTAGTAGTGTGTATATATATACATATAAGTACTAGACAGCAGACTGTACAGTTGGTTTTACACATATTCACATTAAACACAGTTACAATTCAGAAACTGGGAGATACACATCAGTGCAGGGATAAAAACCTAAGTCTCTGGGTTCCACAGGCGGTAGCTTAGCCACTAGACCATCTCTTCAACACATATTTATGACTTTCAGAAGAAAATAAATTGTTATTTTCACATAGGAGGATCACCAAGGCCTACAATAGTGTATGTGTTGTATATACAAGAGCTGCAACATAATTCATTATTTGAGCTATGTGAGGGCCCTCTTCTAATTGCTAAAAAGTTTAAGTATGTGGTAAAACAATTAAGGTAATATGCAAGGTTCAATGTAATGCAAGTAAAACAGATATTAAAACGATATCATATAGTGGGAGTATATGCTAAGTAGATGCGATATATAGTAAAACACTTAAGGTACTATGCAAAGTGTGATGTAATGCAAGTGAACACAGATATTAAAACTATATTATATAGGGCAGGGGTCTGCATCCTATGTCTCTCCAGATGTTTTGGGCTACAACTCCCATCAATTCTAGCCAGCATAATCAGTGGTGAGGGATCATGGGAGTGTAATTCCAAAGCATCTGGAGAGCCGCAGGTTGCAGACCTCTGATATGTTAATGTTAAAGGATATTTGCATATAGAGAGTAATTGGAAAATAGTTGCCATATATAGTAAAAGCACTTGCAGGAATATGCAAGGTTCGATGTAATACAAGTGAACACAAATCTTAAAACTATATCACAGAGAGAGAGCAAGTGGCTGGGAGAGCAAAGAAAAGGTCAGACAAGAGGACAGATGCTGGAATTCAGGTGGGCTCATAAAATAGAAATGGAAAAGAATAAACCACTAATGGTTGAGAGTACAAAGTTCATAAACAATATGAAATGTGGAGAGTCTAGATTTAGGAGTGAAATGCATGTATATTGGAAATACAGAGTGAGGGAAACAAATTCGTAATTTCAAGTTAATGCAAAGAGTACAGTGTTTGGCATGAAAAGCGAAAACGGGTTGTTAGGTTTAACTAGGTGTTGAAAAGATGCAAGAAAATTGGATAATAGAAGGTGGATAGCACAGATGGGAACACCAATGAGGATGGAGCAGGCATCTAAATAAGACATTCTGTAAATGAGGATGCAATGTTCTCAACCTGCAAGGTAAAAAAGGCGAACATGTATAAATGTTTGGAAGTTAGAAGCACCAAAGACCGGCGATAGAGTAATTGTGGGTTGAAAAATAGCCACATTCTATTCCTCCTCAACCGCTTTTGACACACCATCCTGCAAAACCTCATATCCCATATGATGAAACTCTAAGGCACTGTTCTTGAATGGTTTACCTCCTACCTCACTTACAGGACATGCTTTGTCTCCATTCCCCTCAATCAAATGCCACCCCAGTAAAATGCAAAGCACAACTAAGATCTTCCCTATCTCCCCTGCTTTTCAACCTACCCAGTGCATCCCTCAGACAGACCGTGAGCAATGACAACACCCACTTTCACCAATACGCAGATGACACAAATATGCTTACAAATATCATCCGCATGAGAGCTCCATACCGTCAGATAGTGTCTCTCCACCATCACCACCTGGATAGCAATCAACTTCCTTACACTCAACCCATCCGAAACAGAATACCTCCTCATCTGTTTTGCAGAACTCACCACAGATATCCCACACATAGCCCCACACACACACCACATAGCTCCCATCATGAAAACATGGAAACCACAGCCTCACCACCTATACAGGATAAGCTGCATCCTTCCATCTGACAATTTCTGTGCTGCAATCCTGGCAGTAGTTCTGTCCAAGCTGGAACCTCAATCCTCACTGAACTCTACAACAGCACTCTCACTCTATAAAAAGGTCAGACAGAACACAACAGCAAGACTCACACCAAAACACACATCTCCCGAGCTCTCTCCCAGCTCCCTAGAGGATTGCTTTCAAAGAACTATGCATTGTATATAAAGCCATATACCCATTCTGTCGTCACAAGAAACTGAAACCCATCACCCAGAGTAACACCTGAAAAGCTACCAAAATCTCCCATGAATTCCACTGTGCAGGCTAACCTGCATACACAACAAGTCTTCAAACAAAGGGCATCCACAACCTGGAGCACCATCGTGCGCCCCATCCCTGCCGCATCATCACCTTCGATGAAAGCATCAAAACACTGCTTTCCCCACAGCTAAACCTGCCAGAACACCTCCCTCAATAGCCTTTGTTCATTGAAATCTTCCAACTGCTTTGTCTCCTCCTCCCTTTTGAACTTTGCAAAGTGCTTTGGGAACGTCTGGGTAGGACCTGCTATGTATGCAAATTTAAATAAAATAAATATATACAATTATTGATTTAAATAAGATTGTATGCATAAAACTGTAAAAACGAGAGAATAAACTAAATATTTTGAGGTTGTTTGCAGGGAGATCTGCAGGACGCAGGCAACAATAAAACATTGTATTGGAGGATCCAGGAGTTGGTAGTGGAGAGTTTGTTGGTGATGTGATGAAGAAATGGACGAAAGAGGAAATAAAGGATCCATTACTTATTTGAAAGGAAGCAGCATTTCAGTCCAAAAGAAGACATGATATAGGGAAGAGCCAGACATATACAGAGAACACTCTACGATCCGTCAGAGAAATAGGAGGCTATCCAATCCAAGAAATGGCAGAAACAGAAAGAGCAAGGTGAACAACAGTTTCAAAAACCGAGGAATAGTCTACACGAAGTGAGGCCAGGTGAAACTGGTGAAAGAGTGAGAGATTATTTAGGACAGAAAGCAAGACCGACTGAACAAGCATCACAGACACCACATGTGTGAGTCATATATTGAATCCCAAAAGGATATGTACTTATAATATATGGCTGACAGGAAAAAAAAGGTTTCACTTTCGGTCTCCAACGGAATTCGCGAATGGCCACTATGCTGCTGTTGTCTTTTTCACAGTAAGCAATGATTTTCTACATTGTGAAAATGAAGTGATGTTTGCTTTATGCATATGTTAGCTTGAAAAACAATGCAACACATCTTCACAGAATGAAAACTGCACACTTGTAGTTCGTATTGCTTAAGGAAACTTGGATTATTCATTATTATAAATCGTGAGAACATTCGTGAATTGTCATCAGCGTTATGTCGATCAGACACTGTGGGCTGAGTGCACAAAGATGTTTGTGGACGGGACAACATTGTAGCTACTTCATTTTGCACTTGCGGCCATAAGCAAGCTGCAGGCGTGTGGGGGTTCACAAAGAGCAGGATGCCAACAGTGAGCAAACTGTGCCTGTCACCAAATTGTAGCTGTTGCACAAAGGAGTTGTTGAGGAAATTAAAAAGTTAAAAAAAATTAAACTGCTCACATTCCCGTCAAAGTGGTCTCAAAAAGTTGGGGAGGTGATACACTAGCAGGGAAATAATTTCAGGAAAGTAGAAATAGTCCCAGCCGATTTTCCAAAATGACAGCAGGTTGGAATGGAGGAAAATGCGACCTGGAGGACCAGGACTTCCTCCTTGTTTGTGAATCGGTGAGATGTGTGTATGTGGGGGGGTAGGGGGCTCTCCCTCATTTGCATTATATGTACATTGCCAATCCTGCCAGGCAATGCCATTTTGTACATGTAAATTGGCGATAACTGGAGGTAATTCTCCTGCCCCAATAATTTAGCTGCATGTCTGTGTGCAGATTCTACACACGTGGTGTGTGTACCTAAATGTGGGTATCTGCATGCGTATTTGCTTCATATTTTCCATGTCTGAATCATCTGCACACTGACAGTACTCAGGCTGCCTTTTTGGGTTCACAAATGCGTTTGACCTGTTAAACATGCCCTGTGATTCCGAACCAGTATTTTTCTTTTTTTAAATGTATGCTTTATAATAAGGCACACAGCCAGATGTATTATATAAAACGTTGGCAGATTACCTGTGTGATTAGAAGGGGATGGGGGGTGGGGGCTCGCCTACGACCTGTGTGCAGCACAAACGTTTTGATATTTAGAACCTAGCAGCATTAGAGTTCACGCTTCTTTGATTTTGCTAGAGAAATATCATGAAGGACATTATTTTAGGTGATAAATAAAAGTAAATGCAACCAGATTTTTTAAAATCTTGCTATTACAAACATTCCTTTTCGGGGATCTATGTTTTAAGGGTCAAACGGGCTGCATTCTGGTCCTTCTATCTGCGCTTTGCATGCTGCTCTAGAAAATAAAACTCCATTGGAAAATCAATATTAAGCTTACAACTCTTGCTTAATTGTGAACTGCAACATGTCACCGAAAAGGTAGATCCACATGGCCTCACTCGATGCGCGCAGGCTGCCCTTTCCATCATTTCACGGCCCCCGCTGAACGAGACAGGGGGATCACCCCCAGACCACAGCACTCACTTCAGAAACATGCTTCACCATCTGGGCACTAACTTCTAAGCAACCCCCAAACAATAAACAGCTCATATTCCTTGTCCCTGGGCACTGCCTTGCCGAGGATGGCTCTCCACTGGAGGCCAACGTAAGCTTTCTCTAAGCCTGCCCAAACTTGAAGCTCCACCAAGAACCCAGGGAAAAGTCTCAGCCCCACAGAAGGGATGGGTGGGGCACACTTTTTACACTGAACTAATATCTGGGAGTCGGGCCTTCAGGAATGCAGGCCCGCGACTTGTGTAGAATGTTGGGCTCCCTTCCAACCTCCACCTTCTCTCCTTTCACTCCCATGACCCTGTCGCCCTGTGGGGGTTGGGGGGGAGTTGTTCCCTGTCCCCACCCCGTCCCCTTCTCCTAACTGCTGAGCTTTAATCAAGTCTATGCAAAAAGGGGAGATGATTCCTTGCAGATCTTCTCTGTTGTCGAAGTTCAGGCAATTTGGACTTTCAGCAGGGCTTCACCGGGGTGTCCAGTAGTTTCAGCAGTCGTCTTCCTTCAGATTCTCCTTGGTTCCCTCGACCCAGTGGCGACTCTGCCTTCCAAATCCCAGAGACCTGCTTTTTATGCATTTTCCCCCCATTCACACAGCCTGGCTGTCAATCACACAGCAGGGTGGTTATCCTGGCAGGACAGCCACCTAGCCAATCAAACTAGAGTGTGACTTGGGTCTCCAAGGAGACCCTGTGCAGTGGGCCTCAAACCCCTCCCTCACATCCTGTCCACCCAGACACTCAGGCGCCTAAGGATGGCTTCTGTGCAGAAACCCGCCAAAGGACGGTGAACAAAGGAACCAAACCTGGTTTGGGAATGGCAAATAAACCCTACCAGAATCAAATGAATTTAAAAGGGTTTCAGCGGATTAAAGTTCGAGGCTGCCACCATAGCCTCTAACAATACCGAGGCTATTTTTATAGCTCACTGTAAAACAAAAATGGTATATACCATTGCTACCAGCCAAATCTTAGAAAAAGGGGAACAAAATAATGTTCCATGAGAAACAGACAAAAGGGATAACTATTAACCCTTTCCAGTACTCTATGGAAGATAGTTTGTACTGGGTCTGTAAATTTAAAAAGACTAGTAGTCAATGGCAACTTTACATGTTCTGGGAGACAGCAGTCAGTCCCAGAAAATGAAGGTTAAAGTGGGAAGTCTAAAAAGATAACCCTGTGTCATTGCACTAAAGGTGCTGTGTGACACACAGTAAAAAGATGATGCCTATGGAGTAGGTGACATAGTCCATGAGCACAAAATGTACAACACACAGCAAAAACACATTTAAGAGTGGGGAAAAAGGCTCACACTCTTACCAGGTGAAAAAGAAAATCCTAGAAATCCAGCAAAGCTGCTGAGGGACTCGGTAGGTAAGGGAAATTAGCCATTCTGGAGAATTCTCCCTAACAGCGACTCTTAAGTTTAGTCAAACCTTTTGTTTCTGAGGCAAATTGTGCCACTTTGGTTCATGCCCTTTTGATGCCCCGGCTGGACTATTGCAATGTCCTTATGCTGTGCTCCAGAAGCAATAACTTTAGGCGACTTCAAGTTCTTCAGAATGATGCGGTACGTATTGTGAAGAATATGCCGAGACATGAGCCTATTTCCCTCCACAGGAGGAGTCTTCGTTGGCTCTCTGTGGAGGCCTGTATCTAGTTTATGGCTTTGACATTAGTGCACAAATGCATAAATGGGCAGGCTGCTACCTACCGCAAAGAAATTGTTAAGATCTGTACTTCGACCAGGCTGACCATATCTTGTCAAGGAGTCCGTATTCTAGCCCCCAGGAGTAAGAGAGTCAGAGGGCTGGGTCGGTCCTTTTCCTCGCAGGTTGCCCCTTTGTGGAATAAGCTGCCTTTGTCACTTCATGCCGAAACACATCTCCGGATGTGTCGAAAGTGTGTCAAAACTATTGTCTTTGGCTGAATCCTTTTTAGTGTTGTTTTCACACTTGCTGTCATCTTTGCTTTTTTTTTTTTCTTTCTGCACCGATGCCTATGCGCTTCTGGTGCATTATAAGTGCAAATAACAATAACAGGATAGATTTTTGCACGGTTCATCTCATTTATACCTGGAAAAAAATGTTTTCTTTTGATTACCTAATTATATATAAGGGCCGCTTCTTCCATATCATTATCATTTTCAGAGGAAAGCAGCCACAGCTCCAATTGTAAAGGAGCCATTGAGAAGGAGAGAGAGCGTTTCATTAGGGTTTTCCATACAGGACCCTCTATGACTTTTAGCCAGTTCCAGTCCTCTCTGTGATATGTTAAACGAGTGACTGTTTGCATTTTGTAAATGTTTAATAAAGTTGTAATCAAACACTTCACATAGAGTTGGTTAAACTTTATCTTCTCTCCCACAGTTGTTACAGTTTTTAATGTAAATGTTCGGTTTAATCATTCAACTAACTTGACTGAGCAAAAGGAAAAAGCGAGATAAATTAAATGGTCAGTCACCTCTAGATGTTTTCAAAAAGGAGTCCAATTACATTTGTTTTTTTATTTTATTTTCTATTCAGTAAGCAATATCATTTTTGATTTGATCATGTTTAACTTAAGGTTGTTCATTCCAACTTAGATTTCCATAGGGAACATTGCAATGCTATAGGAGTACTATCTTGTAGAATGGTATTATCTTCATGCTCGTGCCAAGACACGCTCAGATGACCCAATTTAGGAGGAACGTTTCAAACAATTGCCATCATTGCATATAGATCTGATACACACAAACTGAATAGGCAACGTGTCAACATGCACATCTATCTCAGATCTCTATATGTAGGCACCTCTTTTGTGGGGGTCCCATCAGTGTCTAATCAGGCTTTAATTACTGTCTCAAAAGTAACGTAGTAAGCATTTAAAGCAAGCCTGTTGGAGTACCACATCTTTCTAATTCCGTATTTCTGTCAACTAAGTTGAAAGTAGCAGTGACATCTAGGAAGCAGTGCACACTGTGGTAGCCGTTTTTTTTTGGCTTGTTTCCACCATAGAGTCAGAATCATACCATTTAATGAGGTGCCCATTTTGTTAAAAAATCCTATATTATTCTGTGACTGCCCAGTCGTCTAGATCATACAACAATAAACTGTCAGAAATCTCACTGCTTGTAACAAATGGGCAATTGGGTGATCTTTATTTGGGTTTCTCCAGAGCCCTTATTTCTTACTGCACCCTGACAGATGCAATGAGTATGTGAAGCTTTGTTAAATCCAGGATTTGCTGCTTCCAGTAGAACAGCATACTATATCATTCTGATCGGTATTCACATCTGTTACAGATCACTTTTCAATGGGGTTATTCTCTTTTTTAGCGTGTAAAAACGGCCTTACTGTTAGTCAATGAAAGAAATACTACAGTATAACTGGAATTATTGTTTTATATTTTATTATTCTGATGTTGTTAGTATGTATGTTCATTATTTCTTACATTGATACTTTGGTTTGTATTTTTAGGGTTCATTATTTGAATAATGTTTTGTGTAAAAAGTCAAAATGTTGACTAAAATCACAATTAAAAAAAGAAAGAACAGCATTCTCTAGGAGGGCATCCAATATAAAGTACAAAGAAGTGGAATTTCTGACAATATTTTCTTAAGATGCACAGGTAATCACAAAATAAGGATTAGATAGGTGAATTTAACTCTGTGCACACATATCGATGACTTTGGATATGAAGACAAAAATCTTTATACTAAATGAAGCACATAGCAAAGAAGTAATGACAATGACAACACTTATTTATTCTATTTATCTTATGGCATTAATTGAACACAGAGAGCCCTTTGATCAGCACAACTGTATAGGAGAACGAACGCAGGGAGCTGTACATTCCATTGGCAGGGTGCTATTCAATAGGTCAAGGTGATGATAGAACAGGTAACACACCAGTTGGAGGAGAGGAAGGATACAAGTGACAATATGGACTGTGGATCACACAATCTATATTAGCTATGTAATATATAAATAGGTAATCAGAGGACCACATACATATAAATAATTGAGAGAAAGGATTATACAATAGGGGCCAACAGGTGGACAAGAGGGAGTGATAATGCCCTGATATAGGGTGGTGTCCCTTTTACATGGAGAGGAGATTCAGTTTAAGAGAAGATTTGAAGGTAGGGAGAGTAGTATTTTTAGTGTGTGGTAGTTCCATTAGAGAGGGCCATGTAGAGAAAGGGAGGAGGTACAGGTGGTGGTGCAAGGTGGGTTGCGAAGTGAAAGATTGATTGGGTGCTGGGGTGAAGCGTTTCAGATGGAGAGTAACGAATGACAGACATAACCAGATTGGGGTTGGAGGTGGCTAATACATGGATTGATTTAAAGAGGATTAAAAGAAATGTGAAGAGGGACTTTTGGTGAATGGAGAACCTGCGGCTAAGAGGTGGAAAGCAGAGCATGGTGAGGAACAGGAGAGGAAGTACAGAATAATAAAGTTTAAAACTTTATAAAGGTGACAAAAGAGTAAAGAGACAGTTCTACAAGGAAGCAAGAGCAATAGCCATGTTGACTGAGTACAAAGGGATAGACAAGAGTATTGGTGGAGTGGTAAAGGAGGAGGCATATATTTTACTGATGTCTATTATGTTGAGTCTAACAGCAGTCATCGGCACATTGAGACATTGGTAGACTTTGAGATCTTTGTCGAAGAAGACATCAAGGTTGCAGGTCTTGGGGCAAGGGGTTAGAAAGTCATTGGCAAAAGAAAATGGAGATGTGCAGGCAAATATGAGACAATAAAGTATGATCCAGTATTAGGTGGCTGATAGACAATTACAGATGTAACATGTGAGATCAGGAGTAAAGGTGGCAAAGGAGTAATAGGTAGTACAAGGATCTAAAGCAGAAGGGATCTTCGAGGGATGAGCTACTGAGTTTAAACAGTAGTGGGCTGAGGACAGAACTCTGTGGAACTCCCAGTATGAGGTAATCATAAGGAGATGTAAAATGAATGGGAAGACAGGTAATCCAGGCAAGTGTCTAAGATGTGGTTGTATGAAAGGGGTGGAGTGAGAGCGGGGTGATCAACAGAGTCAAAGACTGTTAAAGGTCAAGCAGGATGAGGAAATAAGAGTGTTTAGAGTGATAGGCTGTGGTGAAAAAAAAAGATTTGGTACACTTCAATTTTCGTTAAGTCGTTTAGTGGTGCGCTAATTGAAGGTGGTTACAATGCCATTGGTTCCAAGGTAGCTGGTGATCCAGTTGGCCTATTCAAGGAGATTGGAGAATTGGAAAGAGGGGACAAAGGACAATGAATGGCTAGGCTTTTAGTGTCAGTGGAAGGCTGTTTAAGAATGGGTAGTACTGTGGCAATTTTGAATCAGGCAAGAAAGGAGTCTAGTTCTAGAGAAAGGTTAAATAGTGAGAAGAGGTACAAGCAGGTAGGGAACACAGGGGCTGTGAATGGGGATTGAAAGCATCAACAAGGGAACAAGATAGATTGGATTTCTGGAGAATGGGCACTAGTTCAGCACATGAGGATGGAGAGAGGGGGTCTATTGAGGAGATTGTAGGAATTAAAGGAGAAGCAGAGAAAGAGGGTAGTTAGAGTGTAATGTATCTTAAAGATCTTTAATGAGAAGTAGAAGATGGAGTTGTTGGCAGATGGTGAGGAAGAAAGAAAGGATTAGAGGCCAACAGAGCCTGAAGAGGGGTTGTGATTTTGCAGAGGTGGGAATGGAGTGAGGAGAAAGGGTTGATGAAGGAGCTAGATCTAGCTTGAACTGAAAACCTTGCAACTGTAATAGGGTCAATGCATGTTGGAAAAGTTCTACTCTTTGGTAGATGCTGTGTGGATCATCTTAACTGAGGGAAATACAAACATATATTTGACAGTGCCAACGCCCTCTAGGTTAGCATCGCTTAGTCACATCCAACCTTAATTCCACCCAGAAAAAGGCCATGCTCAACGTAAGAGCCATACAGTCACACCACTTAAACCTTGATATCACATGAATGGCTCCTGATTCCCTTATCGATCCATTTCAAGGCCCTCTATTTCAACCACTTATGGAGGCACAACAATGGCCCACACTCTTAAATTGAGCCTCTAATCCTGCAACTCCCAACTTCTTACACTACACAGGTTTCAAGGACAACACCTCAATGGCTGCACGTGTTCAGTCTTGTGGAATTCTCCCCCCTCCCTGTCTCCAAGAAGACTTGTTTTTGAAAAGATATTAAAACACCCATGACCTTCGTTGCGGTGTAAACCAATATTGCCTAGCTGCTTACACAGCTCCTGTTTTCCCCCTCCTCTTTTTATTTCCTTCTCACTTCCATCTTTGCCATCCATTGTGCAGCAAGAAGCATCCAACATTGGACCACATGTTTAGGATGAGTACAATGCAAATAAGCAATAAATGAATGAAGAAGCAAATGCAATGCTGGGCAGTGCAAACTTTATCTGTCATGGTCTCTATTTGTGTGAACATTTATTTTTATAAGTGTGTAATAAAAACAAAAGTCCATGGTGGGATGATGTCCTGATTTGGAATAACAATGCCTTGGTAACAATATCAACATTTGGAATATGTTAAATGCCTGCAAGTAACACCCACATCAAGAGGCAACCGTGCCGGGCTAAAGAGACGGGCTAAGGTGGCCATGCAAATACTCATCACCTCCGTGAGCTGATAAAATAAAGTTCATGTGGCAAGTTCCCCAAAATGTAAAACATTTTAAATATCTAGTTTAACAAAGGTAGCGGGCGCCCCTCTCTCGCAAGAACAGACATGATAACCTGTTCGGTGGTTATTAACCACTTGAGAGTTCGCAGCCACTGCTTTTACTCACTGTGCCTTTCACAGATGGGAAATATCCATTTGCATATCAGTCTTTGTCCTGCCCAGGGGCAGTCCAGCACCGAAATACAATGGCAATTCCAATCTGAACGAGAGTACCACCAGCAACCCCATACACGTGTTTCACCCTTGTTGGGGATCATCAGTGAGGTGAAGCTGATGCCTCTCTAAGCACAGTGAGAGGGAGACCACGTCTGGTTGCCCCCAGGAGACCTAGGGTTACCAATCCCAGGTTCCTTAACAAATAGTTTAACAAAGGTAGCGGGCGCCCCTCTCTCGCAAGAACAGACATGATAACCTGTTCGGTGGTTATTAACCACTTGAGAGTTCGCAGCCACTGCTTTTACTCACTGTGCCTTTCACAGATGGGAAATATCCATTTGCATATCAGTCTTTGTCCTGCCCAGGGGCAGTCCAGCACCGAAATACAATGGCAATTCCAATCTGAACGAGAGTACCACCAGCAACCCCATACACGTGTTTCACCCTTGTTGGGGATCATCAGTGAGGTGAAGCTGATGCCTCTCTAAGCACAGTGAGAGGGAGACCACGTCTGGTTGCCCCCAGGAGACCTAGGGTTACCAATCCCAGGTTCCTTAACAAATAGTTTAACAAAGGTAGCGGGCGCCCCTCTCTCGCAAGAACAGACATGATAACCTGTTCGGTGGTTATTAACCACTTGAGAGTTCGCAGCCACTGCTTTTACTCACTGTGCCTTTCACAGATGGGAAATATCCATTTGCATATCAGTCTTTGTCCTGCCCAGGGGCAGTCCAGCACCGAAATACAATGGCAATTCCAATCTGAACGAGAGTACCACCAGCAACCCCATACACGTGTTTCACCCTTGTTGGGGATCATCAGTGAGGTGAAGCTGATGCCTCTCTAAGCACAGTGAGAGGGAGACCACGTCTGGTTGCCCCCAGGAGACCTAGGGTTACCAATCCCAGGTTCCTTAACAAATAGTTTAACAAAGGTAGCGGGCGCCCCTCTCTCGCAAGAACAGACATGATAACCTGTTCGGTGGTTATTAACCACTTGAGAGTTCGCAGCCACTGCTTTTACTCACTGTGCCTTTCACAGATGGGAAATATCCATTTGCATATCAGTCTTTGTCCTGCCCAGGGGCAGTCCAGCACCGAAATACAATGGCAATTCCAATCTGAACGAGAGTACCACCAGCAACCCCATACACGTGTTTCACCCTTGTTGGGGATCATCAGTGAGGTGAAGCTGATGCCTCTCTAAGCACAGTGAGAGGGAGACCACGTCTGGTTGCCCCCAGGAGACCTAGGGTTACCAATCCCAGGTTCCTTAACAAATAGTTTAACAAAGGTAGCGGGCGCCCCTCTCTCGCAAGAACAGACATGATAACCTGTTCGGTGGTTATTAACCACTTGAGAGTTCGCAGCCACTGCTTTTACTCACTGTGCCTTTCACAGATGGGAAATATCCATTTGCATATCAGTCTTTGTCCTGCCCAGGGGCAGTCCAGCACCGAAATACTGATGATCCCCAACAAGGGTGAAACACGTGTATGGGGTTGCTGGTGGTACTCTCGTTCAGATTGGAATTGCCATTGTATTTCGGTGCTGGACTGCCCCTGGGCAGGACAAAGACTGATATGCAAATGGATATTTCCCATCTGTGAAAGGCACAGTGAGTAAAAGCAGTGGCTGCGAACTCTCAAGTGGTTAATAACCACTGAACAGGTTATCATGTCTGTTCTTGCGAGAGAGGGGCGCCCGCTACCTTTCTAAAACTATTTGTTAAGGAACCTGGGATTGGTAACCCTAGGTCTCCTGGGGGCAACCAGACGTGGTCTCCCTCTCACTGTGCTTAGAGAGGCATCAGCTTCACCTCACTGATGATCCCCAACAAGGGTGAAACACGTGTATGGGGTTGCTGGTGGTACTCTCGTTCAGATTGGAATTGCCATTGTATTTCGGTGCTGGACTGCCCCTGGGCAGGACAAAGACTGATATGCAAATGGATATTTCCCATCTGTGAAAGGCACAGTGAGTAAAAGCAGTGGCTGCGAACTCTCAAGTGGTTAATAACCACTGAACAGGTTATCATGTCTGTTCTTGCGAGAGAGGGGCGCCCGCTACCTTTCTAAAACTATTTGTTAAGGAACCTGGGATTGGTAACCCTAGGTCTCCTGGGGGCAACCAGACGTGGTCTCCCTCTCACTGTGCTTAGAGAGGCATCAGCTTCACCTCACTGATGATCCCCAACAAGGGTGAAACACGTGTATGGGGTTGCTGGTGGTACTCTCGTTCAGATTGGAATTGCCATTGTATTTCGGTGCTGGACTGCCCCTGGGCAGGACAAAGACTGATATGCAAATGGATATTTCCCATCTGTGAAAGGCACAGTGAGTAAAAGCAGTGGCTGCGAACTCTCAAGTGGTTAATAACCACTGAACAGGTTATCATGTCTGTTCTTGCGAGAGAGGGGCGCCCGCTACCTTTCTAAAACTATTTTAAATATCTATGTTAGTTATCCTCTCTCCCATGATCTCTTTATGCTTTATCTATTCAAATAAATATTTGTCTGAGACAATATGTTGTCCGACCCACAAAAACAGACATATCACTCTTGATAAGCATCAGACCCTCGTATTCTTTTTTTTTTTTTTTTAAAGGAGGACTCCCAAGTAGATGAAAAAATGTAAATTCTCTCCCACTCCATCCTCTGTGGATCTTAATTGAAAAAGGGTAAAGGTAAACATATGACAAAAAGTCAAATAAATAACTACCAAGAAAATGCGTTCTAAGTAAGCAGTAAGTAGTACATTGCCTAGAAATTAAACCAAGTTATAACTTAAGAGCTAGAACTTGCATTATATAATGCAGTCTGTTTTCCTTAGGGCGTCTCAATACATGTAGACGGGCTGTTATCGTCGCAAACAGAGCATTGCTGGATTCACACACCATTGACCATCATCATTAATCGGGGACTTCCTGAACGGTATACCCTTCCACGGATTTTCAGCACTGAGTTCTGTATCCAATAATATACATTATAGCATGCTGAAATATGAGGATCTCTGCATGATTAATGATTTAGTGCCCTAATCATGCACATTTCCTCAAATACCTCATTCAGTATTTCAGAAATGATGCATGTAATATGTTTCCGATTTCTTCAAAATCCATTCCCATCCCAGTTTGTAGGTTAAAAATTGATATACAGTCGCGGATCATACCACTACTGTACCGTGCGAAACAATGCACAGAAGTTTCACTATTAACCCTGCTGTGAATTGCATTGCTCAGGGGGTGAGGCGGTGTGCACCAGACATGCCCACATGTTTCACTCCCACAGAGGGGTTGCCTGCTCTTACATTTCTCGATTAAGTAAAGCGATACTTAGCACATCATACTGCGATGGGGTAGTAAATTGTTCACCTTCATGTTTTGGTTTAGGTAAAAATTGACCATATTTTCATGGGGTTTTTTCCCTGATGAACATATGCACGTTTTATTATTGACCCAGAATACTGTATGGGTTAAATACCTCATGACCTGTCACAGGAAGTCAGTAACACCCTTAGCGGCTGACTCGTGAGGGGTTCCTTCCCATGCTCTTCTGCCCTACTGAGTTCTGATCAGCGGGACCAAAGTGCAGGGACATGTAGTCAAATGCAGAGTGACAATGGGCAGATAGAAAAGAAAACCACGGAATGGGTGGAGAGTAGAAAGGGATAAGTGAATGAGCAATGAGATGGAAGGATTGGCAAGAAGAGAAGCACATAAAAAGCTTAGCACATGTCCAATGAACTCCAGCACTTCCTCTGCTGGGGATAGTGGAAGCAGGGCATAGTTATGTTAATTACGGCTACAGAGTACCTTTGCAAAAACAGCACTTGCATTAGAAAGGGAAAGCATTATATAACTCACCTTGATTCCACAGCCGTGGGAGCGTTGTGGCTGTTCGTGTACTCCGAATGTGAAGGCAGCACTGAGCTGAGGAAAGCAGCTGGTGTCTGGTCGTGTGCCAAAGCAGCCTTCTGCCCCTGGGAGGGGCCTGTAGGAAACTGCGTCGCTGACGAAGAGGAGTGACGAGCAGATTCCATAGTTGACGCAAAGGACGCTGATGAGAAATATTTTGGAGAGTTTATTGATGGTGATGATGGAGAAGGTTTAGAGGTGGCAGTTACTTGGGGCGAGCATTGTGCCGGACATGCAGGCTGCGCCTGGATAAAATGTTTTGGACGTTCATAGTTAAACATGGTTGGTGGGCGCACAGAGGAAATTGGAGGCGAGTTGGTAATGATACAACCAGGCTCTTCTTGTCTGTTTTGTTTTGTCCCACTGTGAGAAATTTGCTGTGGACTGATTGGTGACTGATCCCCAGGTGAAAAGTCTTGACGCTTCTTGTGCCCTGCTGTCTCGGCAGAACTAATGTTGTGGCATGACGCAAAATCTCTGTCAGAAAATGGTGTATCCCTGAAATATAAGAGACATTACACATCATTAAAAAATGTCAAGAAGTATTTTATGAGAAGTTTTATGAGGAGGGTTTGCACCATGACCCAGTCACACTCTTTATTCAGTTTTGTTTGCCACTCTAGGTTGTGTGGTGATTACTTTTTGCATGCTTTAGCAGGAATATTTTATGTGGTTAATGTCAGGTTCCCACCTGATCTCCCCTTTTCGCTCGTTCTATGAAATAATCATTCCTATCACACCTGCCTGAGAGCAAGGATTGGGTCTACATTGAGACTAACATTGATAAGATTTCTACTCAGAAAATTAAGGAGGGGTGGCTTGTAATTCAGCTGTTTAAGACTTGCATATTTTTCCAGCTACGTTTGGTAAAAATCAGATTTGATACATATAACTAAATACATTAGATATACAAATTATGTGTGCTCCCTAAAACGGATTTTCTTTAATGCCTACCTGCACTTCTCAGCAAGCACCTCATGTTGCGTTCTTCCAAATCTGCAGTGAGGGCAATATCAAACCATGTGGCATAGGATACAAGCCATTCAATGTCTGCAGCTCATCTGTTAATGGATGGTATGTGGAAAAGATGATGTCTTTCTAGGGTCTGTGATATAATTTTACTAAAGGACGATGCTGCTTGGTTTTACCTTTGAGTACCATTGGGTTAGGTAATAACAACAGGTATCATTACAGCACTTGTAAGAGGAATCGGGATCAAAGGGCTATATGATAACATGGATATGTTGCATGAAAATGTGGGGTGGATCCCTTTCCTGCACGTTACTAGGCAACACACTTGTCTACACATCTGGGTCAGCATTTAGCCTTTACCACCAAGTGAAATTGTGTTTCATTCTCTCCCTTCTGCATGTCATTATAAAATATAATTGTATTTCCTTTACTACTGTTGAGTACCTTCGTCTTCACTTGCTTACTGAACTCAATGGCTTGGGTTAGTTGCCACTTAGTTTCCTCCTTTCAAATCGTTCTTCTGCTGTTTTCAGATCAGGAGTATTCTCTTCCTCCTTCCCACATCGCGATGGTGCACCCCAAGGTTCTATCCTAGGATTTTTTCCCTCTGCTATCCACACCTGCTCCATTTCTGCACTCATTTTTATGTTAGGCTATCTTCCCCACTTCTTACCTATATGTTTGCCCAGAATCACTTTTACCCATGTCTCGTCCTCTTTTCTGCTCATCGTGTTACCTGCCATGACCTTTACATAATTTGTTACAATTTACATACATTTGTTAATTTGTTAGAAGTTCAAAAATATAAGTTTAAAATTAATTATAATTTTAAAAAAACAAGTAAAACCTACCAGGAACTAAATGAAAGTACTTGTCTATCTGCTACTCTCATGTATCCCCCACTCCTGTCCTCACTGTCATCCTCTAGCCTGTGTTCCTCGCCCTATAGTCTGAATTATTTATAACATTACAATGGGGAAGGCACAGATAACTCCCTCTTGCCCTGCTGACATGTTCTCTTCCTTCCGCCGAAACCACGCATGTGTCTATTTTCAAACGTTTTACTTTCATATTAAAATGAGGCGACATGCCCCATTTCCATCCTGCAACAGCCTGACCCATTCCTTCGGATTATTTCTGCTAGTTACTTTTTTCACAAACTTGTTTGACCTTTTTACATAAAAAGGTTTTCATTGGGACCTTTCCATATTACAATTTCTTTGTAAATCAGGCCCTTAGTCTTTTACATTTTTATTTTCAAATTTAGCACCAGAGCACACTCGGAATTGTTCCCCCACTCTCTGCTCACCCTGGCCACTCCCATAATGTCTTTTGATTGATTTGCCCTGAAGAACAACCTATCCCACATAGCTTCCCCAACTTATTTGTCTTCCGTTAATATTCAATTTTATCACGTAACTTTGAGTTGATTTTATTTTGAAACTATTGATATTGATATTGATATTGTATTTATTTCGCACTTGTACACAAGTGTTTCAGGGCACGACAAGGCAGAGAGGGGAACAGAGGAGAACCTAACAATGATCTTACTAGGCCCAGTGACATTGAGAACGCGCAAGTGCATGGGAGATGGGGACGGGGAAAGTACATGGAAGGGGGGAGAAGTGGAAAGTAAAGAGCAAAGGAGAAACAGATAATTAGTAATAAATAAATAAATAACAAAGGCAACCAACAGTGGTAGTGCAGCCAGCAAGTGCTGGGTTTAAGGCAGCAGACGGGGTAGGTGTGATAAGTGTAGGAAGAAAAAGGGGGGGACTATATGGGTACAGATACAGACCCCAGTGCAAGGGGTGGCCCGGAGGCAGTGCGGGGAGGGTGGCAGGGCAAGCAGGTACCTGGGCCTGGAGGGCAGAGGTTGGCCAGGTGTAAAGTGCCAAGAGAGAACAGATCAGCAGGGGAGAGGGGCAGCGAAGGCAGAAGTAAAGAGGAAGGTCTTGAGGTACTTCCGGAACCAGAGACGGTTCTCCTCAAGTTTTAGAGTCGCAGGGAGGCTGTTCAAGAAGGAGGCTCCAGCCGAAGACAGAGATCTACCCCCAGCTCGTTTCTTTGAAAAACGACTGACCCTGAGGGGGTTAGAGGTAGAGGAGTGAAGAGCTCGAGAGGGGAGGTATTTGCAGAGGGATAGCAGAAGGTATTTTGGACCCATGCCCCAGAAAGCCTTGTGGACAATGCAGATGGTTTTGAATTTAAGCCTTGCATCCACTGGGAGCAAATCGAGAGACTTCAGAGCTGGAGAGATACAATCCAAGGTCCTGAGGCTAAGGACAAGTCTTGCAGTCCTGTTCCAGATTAGTTGCAGGGGGCACAGAGTAGAGGCAGGTAGATTTAGAAAGAGGATGTTACAAAGGTCCAACCTAGAGAGAACCAGAGCTTGGGAGACAGTGAGCTTCTGGGGGAAGGAGAGGAAAGGCAGAGTACCTCTGAGGAGGTGCAGTAGTATGTTTGACTTTTTAGAGATATCAGAGATGTGGGCGGAGAAGGAAAGTGTGGAGTCAAAGATGACCCCGAGGTTCTTAGCCTCGCAGGAGGGGGTAGGAGGAGGGCCAAGGGAGGCCAGTCAGAGAGTGAGAGGAAAGGATGGTGGAGGTGTGCAGATGAGCAGGATCTCCGTCTTGCTGGCATTCAGACAAAGGTCGTTGGCGGCACACAAATCTTGAATGGCAGTTAGGGAATCAGAGATGAGAGAGGGAGAGGAGGTGGCCGAGGGCAGACTGAAAATGAGTTGAGTGTCATCAGCGTAGCACTGAAAATGTGAGCAGAAAATGGCAATGCAGTGGGCGAGAGTTGCCAGGTATTGGTTGAAAAGCCAGGCGAGAGATTAGACCCCTGGGGAACACCACAGGTAGAGAGGAAGATAGATGATAGGAAAGACCCAAGTTGGACCTGGGAGGGTCGATCAGAGAGGAAAGAGGTCAGCCAGGCCTGAGCCTGTTCAGTGATACCCAGGTTATCACGGAGACGGTTGAGCAGGATGGTATGGTTGACCGTGTCGATGGCAGAAGAGAGATTGAGTAGGATGAGGAAAGAGGGAATGTTAGAGTCAGGGTTGGAGAGCAGATCTTCACGGATGTTCAGGAGAGCAGTTTCTGTGCTTCTAACAGCTCTGAAGCCAGACTGGTGGTCATGGAGACAACCAACAGAATTGGAATGAAGGTTAAACTGAGAGATACCAGCTTTTCCAGGAGTTTGCCCAGAAAGCGAGTAATGGAAATTGGGCAATAGTTAGCCGGACAAGAAGGATCAGCTGTGGGTTTCTTGTGAAGAGGATGCACAAGGGAGTGCTTCAGAGGGGAGGGGAAGGATCCTGAGGCAAATTAGTGTTTGCAAAAATCAGCCGGAGCGAGGGTGTCAATGTGGTCCTTGATAGTTTTAGAGGAACAGGGATGAACCTATGTATAGTGATGTGTTGAAAACACTATAAGCCTCCTGCAGATTATTAATTAGGATCCAGAACCAGAACATAGACAGCCAAAATCTGAGTGATAAATGAGGCACTCTTCATTCTCAATGACGGTCACCCCTGCTTCCTGGTACTCCTTAATCTTTTCTTCACTATTCAACACAGAAGGCCATCAAGCCATGAATAGCACACCGCACAATTGCATGGGAATTGGAAACAAAATCCTCCTCTGACTCACCACAAACCTAGGACGTAGCGAACCAGATCCTTGGCTTTACCAATTCCTTGTGGATCGATCATCTCACCCATGATCATCAACCTTTACAAGGGTCCGCTAAGAGCTCTCCTTGCGATCCACAACATTCACAGATGCATGGTCATGTTTCATGAATGCCTGAAAATATCATCAATGAAAGGCATCCACTAAATCAAGACCCGTCACAAACTGATCCAGGCCAGACCAAGGTGGAATTCCACATCTAAACCTGTCTGTCAGCCATGACCCTTGATGGCTTCATCCCAGATGACACGCTATTTATTTTATGAATTTATTTTGTGTTTTATAAAGTGCCTCACATACACCGAATATGGCAAAGTGCTTCTCTGTGATTCTAATTAGAGATCCATATCTCTTTCAAAAAGCACACAGCAAAGTAAATGACCTGCAGAAGATGAACCTCTTGCTACTAGACACCAGCTTCAGATCCACCACACAGAACCTAGCCCAGTCTCGTCTAGGTAAAGGAAAATCCAGACTCACCGTCCAACTAACCACTACCCAAGCACCTACGAAATGTGACCTCCGACATTGCTGCCTACCTCATCAAAGGTCTCCACAAATAAGACCACACACATACCACACTAATCAAATGCCACTGGCTACACCTACAAGCAAGGAACACCTTCAAAGCTTGCTTCTCCATATACAAAGCTGTCACCATGCATGTTCCCACCTATCTGCCCGACAAAGGTCCCATATCTGACGATCAGCCCATCACCAGATATCACGATCTGGCCAAACTAGAGAAGCAGAAATAGAGAAAAAAAAACAGGAAACAAGCATTCTCAGTCTATGCGCCCATGCTTGGAGATGTACCCCTTCTGCCATTCAGGAAAGATCTTCTACCATCCTCTTCATGGAGCACCCTCTGCAACCAAGTCAGCCTCCTGACAACCACTCTCGGCAGCCCATTCCCTCTTCACTGCCCCACTCCGACCCAGACTTTCAGCCCTTTTCTTATCCCCTGCTAACTGTAAATGTGAATTATTCCCTGCCACCCCAAAAGGTATGCTGGTACCAAATGTTATCTCCCAAAGTCTGTTCCCCCATGTAACCATCTAATGCATGGCAGCAACGCCTTACATCTGTCTGTTGCACCCCGAAGTTGGTTTCATGCTCACTAAACACTTAAAATTAAATAAATAAAGGTCCAAAGTGAAATTGGCCTGATGAGGCCCAACAAGGCTGAAACACGTGTATGGTGTTGCTGTTGGTACTCTTGTTCAGAGAGGAATTGCCATAGCATTTCGGTGCTGGACTGCCCATGTGGGCGGGCCAAAGACTGACATGCAAATGGCTATTTCCCATCTGTGAAAGGTACAGTGAGCAAAAAGCAGATGGCTGCGAACTCTCATCTGAGAACAGGTTATCATGCCATGTTCTTTCTGGAGAGGAGCGAGCGCCTGCTACCTTTTTTCAACGTGAAATGAATCTGCTTTGTGAAAGAAGCAGGGTATAGTGTATGCCTGCTACATTAATATATCATTGCCACTTTCTTTGAGTCTCCTGGTTACTTCTAGTGCATTGATTGGTGTCTCCCTCAATGGTGCTGCCACATTGGTCACCTGGAAGGCAGGGAATATAAAACCCTTCCCTGCATGTTTTAGATCTCGATCCTACTGTCCTTCCTGTGTAATGCTCTCGTTTATTTTGATATGGTCAATATCTAAAGCATGTATGGATGTCTTGCAAACCTACCCTGGCGTTGTCTTTACTTCTACTGGCAACTGACAATCTGGTGACCTCCAAGTTAACATCAATCACTCACCCCTCGACTCACCCATTTAATGACTGTTCCCCATCCAGGCACTGTAAAGTGAGCTCGGTGCATAATTAAGTCCAGGTCGATGTAACTTGATCCCTCGCAATCCATATATTATTGTATGGGGGTGTCTCCTATGTAGGCCTCTTGTATCCCCCGGCCACTTGCTTGCACCTTGTAAAGATGGACGAAAGGAAATGATGCCGGCTTGTTTTGCCCGCGGAATTCGAAGGACGGCAAAGAGAGCTACAAAATCGGAAAAAATCATTCATCCGATTGATTTAAAGGGAACCCCGAGCTTTGGTGTTCAAATAAAGTCCCCTACAAGATTTCACGTGCCGTTCTATTCAAAGTGTCTGCGAGAGTCTAGTCACATGGAGCCAAACTAATGCTAGTTTGCGCACAGGGAGAGACGACGCGAAATAATTCAGACGCACTCGCCATCCGCAATACATGTTATATGAAGGTCTGCGCTTGACTGACAAACGCAGACACCGCGCGCCCTGCGCTTGGCGAACCCGAGGCTCTGCACCTGTCTTCAGCCTTTAGAGTCGCTGCTCGGGATAAGGTGTTCATTTCTGTGTGAAGTTGTGAAATCTGCCGGGCTGAAGTGAGCCCTTCAGAGCCCAGTACACCCGACACTGGAAGAGTTAACATGCTAGCATTTAGCAAAATCATACATCACGTTTGTCAACGCGTAAATAAGAACAAATGCACGCGAATAAAGAACACTCGCCCACAGAAGCTAAAGATGAAACGCTACCTTCAGATGCAATGTATCCTCTAGAGGAATACATGCATTATTTCCGATTAAAGTGTGTGGCGTCATCCGATTTTTCCCGGAACTCGATTCCCTGTGCAATAAACGTGAAACAAACACCTTACCTAGTGGCCGGTGTCAACTAGTGCTTCTGCGGTGACTGCATTCATCTGGGCAAGTCAATTCCCCACGATAAGCCCCGGGACCTTTATCAGCTGCCATGGAATGGAATCTGACAGGCAGAGCCAACCTCTCATTGTGACGCATCAAAATAAAAGTCCCATGTCCAACTGGCTCGTGGCTGTTGTGGCCCCCCAGTTGGAGGAAGTGTGGCGCGAGCCAGGAATGCAAGCCGGCATGCCTTGCAGGAGAGTGTCGTCAACTGCTTTCAAAGCTGAAGCGTGCTCACCCCATTCTGTACATCTTGTATCCGAGTGCGATTTGTCCGCTTAATGTCACGGGCCTAGTCTGCTTGCTAGTCGCCATGTTGCACACATATTTCACTACTGACGCGCGAGGGGCAGTGCAAGCAGTGTTTCAACACCCAGGATACGATTAAACCCTTAGCTTAACGTAATATTTAGGCTGCCATTTACATTTGTTTTATATCACCAACTGTGCATGTCATTCTTCTTTACCTAACTCAGATATAAACTGATTCAAGGACCAGTACAATTTTACGAAACAAGTCGAAGACAGCAGGCGAAATGCTTGTGACGCACTTCTTTGGTACTACATGTCACATTCCCTAATTCTTTCAAACTATGCACATGAAAGCATTATTTTTCAAGATACCCTCAAATTTGATCTACTCGTCTATAGCCAAATAATGTAATTTCGTTTTTGTAAATCAAAAAAGTAAAAGGACGCGTACATGGCCACCTGTGTTTAGTATGATGTGTGCGAATGTACAGAAAAACATACAGTATGAGCATTTCTCAATGTCCTCTAATGCATAGTTCTCTAGAAACTTTTACTCGGGAGCTACTCTCAGGTCAATCTGCATGCTAATCCACTGCTCAGACATACAAACTGTAAAATGTTGCTGCGTACTGGATTCTTTGAAACGCAATGAGTGCATTTTGTATAGTGAGACAACAGAGGAGCGTAGGATTCTCATGGTATCACAACAAGGGGTTGAGGGTAGACGACTCCGGAGGGGGCAGCAGGATTTCAATGGTTCAGTCAGTCATGGCTCAAGAATATTTTCTGTGGACGGGTCCAAATATCTCCCCAAAAATTCCTAATCAGAACAACAACAGTCTCAATGGACTTCTCCTTGTAGATGTCTTTCCCACAGACTGGTGGGTGGGGGGGCGGGAGGGTGCTGAATCTCTCATTCAGAATCCCAGTCCTAAGAGCTCCTGGAAGGTCATGTCACCTTCCCGTGCTCTGGCATTGCAGGCTCTTGGGGTTTCCTAGATGCTGGCTTTCTGGGATCCCATACCTTTGGACTACTACAGTTTGAAAAAGTCCTTAGCAATCCAGTCGTCATTGTAGCTGGCAAGCAAAGCCAGAGAGAGGTCCCTTGAGCAGCCTAGCCAGAACTGGGAGACCCCACTCACCCCATTTCTATACAGACACTACTCTCCATATCTCATTCCTTCTCCAACCATCTGGCCTGACAAGTACTGCTGAGAAATGTGCTATTATTGATGGTTAGGTCCTGATCTCCCTTTCGGTCACTCCTTCTCCTAGTTCTCCTTCACCTCCTCTATACCAGTATTCCATGAGTTCAAAATTGGGTCTGACCCATTCCCAGTGTCTGAAGTTACTTCCTACCGCTTTTTCACTCTCGCTGCAACCACATGTTCCCTCTCCACTTCTATTATTACCCCTTCCTTTAATTGTCACCACCCTCTTCCTCTCCACTCCAGGTTACACCTGTTCACACCCCCCCTCAGCTGGGGAGCATCTGGCCTGGCAGGCCTTCAACGTTGCACCCACTGCACCCTGGTTGTATGCCCAACTTCAGTTGGCCACATAGATTGGAGCCTTTGTCAGGATTAGTCCTGCGAATACTAAGGCAGCGAAATAGATCAAGGGAAATGTGCACATAGGAACAACGACTCATGTATGCTAGAAGCCAGGAGTGCAAACAGAGTGTGATATTAAACCCAATATGTGAAAAGGGATGTGGGGTAAGCACCTGACCGCGAGGAAAGTCGGCAAGCGCCTTACCCCCAATTGCTGTTACAGGTACTGACAGCGCTAAACCCACGTAGAGGGCAAGCAATGACAGGATCTGTGAACTAACACTCTGATGGTATCAAATAAGGGAACTAAAGAACTGTACTCACAAGGACGAGAATAAACCTCTTGAACGTCAGCTAGCCCATGAATCCTGTTGATGATGGGACCCCGAGAGGCTAGAACAGCAATGGGAGAAGTAGGAAGGTCCAGAGGGCACGGGCTGTAGGTTGCCAGGGAGAGGTAGACTGTAGAACAGGGGGCCCAAGAGGACAAGGGCTGAAGGCAGCCGGAGCGAGGCAGGCTGCAGGGCAGGGAGCCCAGAGGACAAGGGCGGAGGCTGGAATGCAGCAGAGCGTGATCCGCTGTTAAGTGGGGAGCCCGACAGGGCAAGGGTGAAGGCTGGAAGGCAGCCGAGAGTGATCCGCTGCAGAAAACTAAATACCTAAGTTGAAATCGTGATAACAAATAGTGAGGAAAACATAAGCATTCACACAGGAGCTAGCTAACAACCGCACACCACACCTAAAATCAAATGGGAATATAAATGCAGAAGTGCTAAGGAAAACCTGAAATGGATCCCAAAAGAAGTAAGGATCAGGAGCCGGGAAAAAGCTAAATAACCAATGCAAACTTCTCCCTATCCTTCCAAGGAAAAGACAGGAAGCTAAAGAGGAAGGCTAAGGCATACGGGTTAACAGCAGCAAAGGACAGAGTCAAAGAAATACCAACTGGGCTGCATTTGAAAAGGGAAAGCACTGAGAAATGCTGCCTGTAAACAGAGGAAGGAAAAAAGGGAAACAAGGGAGCAGAAATCAATTAGAGCATGAATCAGAGATTCAGGGCGGAGGGAACAAGAAAACAGGAACCAGGACCTATGTGAAAGGGCAAGGAACAGTGAACAAGGGACTAGTCAAAAACAGGAACACTGCAAACGATGACCAGCGCTGGACTGAAGTGAGACTGTGGCTTTTAAAGCTGCTAAACGAGCACACGCCTCAGGTGTGCTGACTGCTGCACCTGCAGCCACAGGTGTTGCTTATCCTCCACCCAACCTAGTCCTGCAAGGGTGGAGGTGGAGCAGGGGGCCAGGCATTCTGGGAAACACAGTCATTTGGTTAAAGAAGCATGCTGGCTGCCAAAGACCTGGAATGGATCCGGAAGGGAAGTAGTTTGGAAAATAGGGATTTTGCGCTCCCAATTCATTACAGCACTGTGGCATTAGGTTCGGAGGAAATGTCCAGCAAGGAATAAGCCCCAAAACATGCCCCCAAGTGGCGGGAACGGGAGCGAAGGGAGCGAGTCGTGACAGTATACCCCCTCCTACGGCCCTCTTCGGGTGCCCGCCACCCGCACGAGACTTCTTCTTTCCATGATGGGAGTGCTTTTTCTTTGGAGGTGGCACTGATGGAAATGGTGGCTTGTGGGCAAAGGCAGATGGGCTTCCATGATAGGAGTGCTTTGTCTTTGGAAGTGATACTGCTGGAATCGATGGCTTCTGGTGAGGAAGAGACTCATGGTTTGAAGAAAGGCATGAAGGACTTGCAAGACCTGAAGCAGAGTTGAAAGGTCCAGGAAACTCAGTCACTGGGAGTGGACCCTTGTAAGTCTTTGAGGAGGGAGGCAGGCTGGTGCAACTTGCCTTAGACAATGGTAAAAGTTCTGTTAGCCTTTCTGCCAAGAGCGCACATGCGGGAGGTAAGGAAGTTGCTGGCTTCAGGAAATGTTCATGTTCAGCCATTAGAGAAGGTGGCGCCTGAGGTAGAGGTTCAGATCTTTTTCTGTCATCCATCTGGGAAAAGGCTTGTGGTTGAAAATGATTAAGGTTTGATTGCACGTTGGATACAACAGCAGGGACGTTTGGCATACTGATAGGAGTGATAGACACAGTACTTGGTATTTCAGGCACACTTGCAGAAGGAGCAATAACAGACACATCTTGAACTGCAGCAGTCATTCCCTTCCTTCGGCTACTAGCACCCAACTGGTGCTTCTTGGCGGAATTCTGTTGCACAAGTTCTGTAGGTAATACGCCGGTCTGCATCACCCCCTGTGCACACCCAGGTGAGTGGTTCTGACTCACCACTTGGTCTAGCTTGATGACTCTGAAGCGGGAGCTGGCAAAAGTCTCAAAATCTGATGCTGTATCTTTTGGAGGCTCTGATGCTAAAGTGAAGCAGTTGGGAGAATCGTCTTGTGGAAAAGGCTGGCATTCTGATGCTCCTCCTGAAGCAAAAGAAAGGCATTCTAAACGTTCATCGACAGTAAATGTTTGGGATTCAGGAGGACTGTCTGGAGCAGTAGAAAATACAGCAGGATCTGATGGTGTAGACAGGTATACCTCTGATGTTGGAAGCGAAGCTAAGCAGGATACCGGTGTGTCATGAACTGAAGGTAAACAAGCAATAGACTCTGGAACTGAAGACATGCACATATGATGGACTACCGGAGGCTCTCTGGCTGAAGGATGATCTTCTGGATGAGTCGCTGTAGACAGGCAGGCCAGAGGAAACTTTGAAGCGGAAGGCATGCAAGTTGGAGCCATCTCGGTAGCTGAATCCAAACATGTCAGGGTCTTTGGGACTAACCCCGTGCATGGTGGAGGCTCTTGATGAAATGGCAGACATGGCAGTGGTTCATTGGTTGAAGACACGTGTACCAAAGATGACTGCAGGGCTGTGGATTGGATCATAGAAGAGTCAATGGTTGTAGGAGGACACACAGAAGTCTCAGAAGTTGATAGACACATTGGTGTCTCAGGAATGGAGGGCACCTTTAGGGCATTAGACTCCTTGGCTCCAGTAACCAAGGACTGAACTGTACCCTTGCGGTCCTTTTCTTTAGTGGGTGACACAGAGTCTCTTTCTTTGTGGAAGTCAAAATCAACCAGTGGAATCACCATAGTAAAGTCTCTGTTAATCAGGATTTCGTCAATTGTCCATTCCTCTGTCTTAGCTTCTGAAAGAGGCTGATTAACAATCAACAGTTCAGGATTCGCCTGCTGGTCTTTTGGTTCTGTATACTGTGGAATGAGTTCATCAGAACATGCAATCTGTACAGTCTCTGACTGTTTGTATTGATCAGAATTGGCAGAAGGAAGAGTGAACCCAGAGGTAAGATCGTCTTCCACATCAGCTTTAAACTCTACTTCAGTCTCAGCAGCTGTATCAAGAGCAGGACCTAAGCCTAGTGTAGTGACTGAATCTGTGTATGCCACCTTTGTGTCTTGTGTTTGGAGATCAGAAGCTTGGATGTGTGCTAGCTCAGAATTATGACAGACTGCTACACAGGAAACTTTAGGTAAAGGAGTGGCTTGTAAATCTTCAGCTAACTGCAATCCCTGATAATCAGCAGAACAATTGTTAGAAACTGTGCCCAGGTTGAGCGCTGTGCTAGAAGAAAGACTTTCACTTCCAATAGATCTAACATATTGGCAATTATCATGATTTACCAAAGTCTCTGCACTCAGGGGCTGAACTGTGTTCACTTCATCAACATTAATGGATAAAGTCTGAGGTGTATTCAGGAATGCGTGCAAGATCTTATTCTCCTCTTGTAAAGAAATGAATTCTTGTGTTAACTCCTCAAGCTTGGCTCTTAGTATGCCCTGCATTAACTGTACATCACTATCAGTAGGCACAGGGGGAGGCATAGTAGCATCAGGGCTGGATCCTGCACTGGCAATCTGGATGTGCACCGATTGTGCACTGTCCTCTACTGCTTTCAGGTTCTGAGATTTATACTTTCTCATACTAACTTGGTCTGTGTTACCCTTAAGCAAACTATTGACCTTAGACCTCTTGACATTAGGGACTACCGTATGTACTTGTGCAAAGAAGTATTTGGACTGAGGGTAGAAAACAGAAGTTATGCAAGGAACCCCTTCATTCTTTATGTTTGTACCATGAAACTGTTCTATCTGAGGTGAAGCACAACTGGAATCATGGGTTTCAACAACCGAGGTACTCTTGTCTAATAAGTCTGACAGTGTGTTGTTTTCTACGGTTAAGGCTTGCGCTGACATAGAATCGGGATCAGAACAAAAGATCGAACTAGGATCAGGCAATGTAGGATGAGCCATCCTATGGGAAAAATACTCTGCTCGTAAATGCCCATTCGTGACAAGGAGTTCATTTAAACCAAGACTAGTGATTTGATTGTCACAGGTAAATGTAGGGGAAGCTTTCTGTACAAACTTGTTAGAGGCCTTGCTGCCTTTCTTTCTTAAACTTGCCATATTCAATGGGAATTTTGGGCTGGTCATTCTGTCAGGATTAGTCCTGCGAATACTAAGGCAGCGAATATGGCAAGGGAAATGTGCACATAGGAACAACGACTCATGTATGCTAGAAGCCAGGAGTGCAAACAGAGTGTGATATTAAACCCAATATGTGAAAAGGGATGTGGGGTAAGCACCTGACCGCGAGGAAAGTCGGCAAGCGCCTTACCCCCAATTGCTGTTACAGGTACTGACAGCGCTAAACCCACGTAGAGGGCAAGCAATGACAGGATCTGTGAACTAACACTCTGATGGTATCAAATAAGGGAACTAAAGAACTGTACTCACAAGGACGAGAATAAACCTCTTGAACGTCAGCTAGCCCATGAATCCTGTTGATGATGGGACCCCGAGAGGCTAGAACAGCAATGGGAGAAGTAGGAAGGTCCAGAGGGCACGGGCTGTAGGTTGCCAGGGAGAGGTAGACTGTAGAACAGGGGGCCCAAGAGGACAAGGGCTGAAGGCAGCCGGAGCGAGGCAGGCTGCAGGGCAGGGAGCCCAGAGGACAAGGGCGGAGGCTGGAATGCAGCAGAGCGTGATCCGCTGTTAAGTGGGGAGCCCGACAGGGCAAGGGTGAAGGCTGGAAGGCAGCCGAGAGTGATCCGCTGCAGAAAACTAAATACCTAAGTTGAAATCGTGATAACAAATAGTGAGGAAAACATAAGCATTCACACAGGAGCTAGCTAACAACCGCACACCACACCTAAAATCAAATGGGAATATAAATGCAGAAGTGCTAAGGAAAACCTGAAATGGATCCCAAAAGAAGTAAGGATCAGGAGCCGGGAAAAAGCTAAATAACCAATGCAAACTTCTCCCTATCCTTCCAAGGAAAAGACAGGAAGCTAAAGAGGAAGGCTAAGGCATACGGGTTAACAGCAGCAAAGGACAGAGTCAAAGAAATACCAACTGGGCTGCATTTGAAAAGGGAAAGCACTGAGAAATGCTGCCTGTAAACAGAGGAAGGAAAAAAGGGAAACAAGGGAGCAGAAATCAATTAGAGCATGAATCAGAGATTCAGGGCGGAGGGAACAAGAAAACAGGAACCAGGACCTATGTGAAAGGGCAAGGAACAGTGAACAAGGGACTAGTCAAAAACAGGAACACTGCAAACGATGACCAGCGCTGGACTGAAGTGAGACTGTGGCTTTTAAAGCTGCTAAACGAGCACACGCCTCAGGTGTGCTGACTGCTGCACCTGCAGCCACAGGTGTTGCTTATCCTCCACCCAACCTAGTCCTGCAAGGGTGGAGGTGGAGCAGGGGGCCAGGCATTCTGGGAAACACAGTCATTTGGTTAAAGAAGCATGCTGGCTGCCAAAGACCTGGAATGGATCCGGAAGGGAAGTAGTTTGGAAAATAGGGATTTTGCGCTCCCAATTCATTACAGCACTGTGGCATTAGGTTCGGAGGAAATGTCCAGCAAGGAATAAGCCCCAAAACATGCCCCCAAGTGGCGGGAACGGGAGCGAAGGGAGCGAGTCGTGACAGCCTTATGGGTCTTTCCAGAGTGGCTGGTAATGGTGTCACAAACTGTTCCAGGACCAGTTCCTCTCTTATTTTTGATGAAGAACTTCATCCTGTACAATATTTGCAGAGGCATCCCCGGGGGCTGCAGATGTACATCACGGAGATATTGTTAGTGATACTCATAATAGTGCCCCAACCACTCCAGGATGCCATCTCAGAGGGTATCATAGCCAGTTTGTCCATCAGGGTGCAGTACCTGGTACACTGTTGGTAGTCACCGGGTTAGATGTAGGCTGGCATAATGAGGCCAGCTGGTCCTTTCCCATTGGGAAGCTTCAGCAATTCTTTCAAAGTTCTGAAAAACAGTTTGGGGTCCTTTTCATCAACATTTGTTCCTGGAGCAGGGTGTCAGGTGCTACAGGATCTTTGTTATGGAGTTGTCCTAGGAGGGTTAGCTGTCCTCTTACTAGCTTGTCCAAGAATCCAAGAAGCTGGCTAATATTGGAGCTCCTCCTTCTGCTCCTGATCCTATTAGGCCCCAACCTCTAGTGTCAGACATTATCTTGCTTGGGTCTAGTGGCCAAGGCCTTCCTTCCTGCATGATTTGCCTGGTTCCTCCTCGCTTGGGGTGGCATGGCACCATTCCCATGTGTGATCACCCAACATGATCAGTCGAAAGACCCAATTGTTCTTTGGCAGTGCGCTTTCTAGAGAAATCTTTTTTCAAATCGAGGTCTTCCATGCCAAGCCAAAGTCTGGCCCCTCAGGATCTTGAAGGCCGTTTGAACAATCTGTATCTCACAAAAGGATGGGTTGGAGAATATTACTTCAGATCTGTAGGAGGTCCTTGAAATCCCTCTCAGGGCAGAGCTGTGTCCATTTTCCCTCAGCGCTTGTGTGATTGACCCTCAGGTAAGCTATGCCAAAGATCAGGGCATCTTTCTGGGGCCTGATAGGGAGGGTGGGTAGGCACAGTCCAGAAGGGTGGACTTTCAGGGTTCCAATCTGATGGGATTCAGTGAGAGAGAAAACGTCTGGCCTTTTTGTGAGTGTGCAAGGCCTGCAGGAGGATAGGGTGGTCATGGTGTTGGCATGTGGGTCATCTATCCAGTCTAAGCCTTCTACACTTCTGATTCAACCTGTCACAGCCTATAACGCAGAAGACACAGCAAAGAAGGACACCATAATTGCTTACTATTAAGGAGTATGGACAGAGAGATAACTACAAGATAGTGGGGAACCTCCTAAAACAAAAGGAATCATAATTGGTACAACAAAACAGTCACGTAGGGCTTATCCATGTAACTGTCTTTCCTGTCAGCTGCATTTGCCAGGACCTTCATCTCTGGAATTCACGACTCACCCATTAGAGCTACCACTTCCATTTTCTCCAGCATTTGTGACTCAGAGAATTCCCGAACCCTCTTCTTTTCCTGTCTTGAGGTGCAGGATGTCTGCCGTCCTGCAGTCCTGAGTTATTAGAGTTCACAAAACTCTTGAGCGGTCAGATCATTTTATTAGTTGTTAGTGCTAGAGGAAGGTCCCTTGAGTACTTGGGCTAAAAGTGAGAGACCTTACTGTGACGATTCACTAGATGTCGTCACTTCTCCCCGATGGGGAGCCCTTTCCCATGAGGCCAGGGAGTGGAGGCCGCTACGCGACAGTCCCTCTGGGGGTGGTAGAAAGCAGGAGGATCTCATGGGGAGGGACTCCCCCTATGGGGATAAGGACAAGCATGTAGGCTACAGCCCTTATGAGAACATCACCCCCCCATATACTCTAGCCTCTCCTTCATCTGCTAACCTCTTTGTAGACAGTAGACCTATGTACTGTTGTAAGGCAGAGTTCCTCAAGGTTCTCTGAAAGTACCGAGATGAAAAAGATCAACAAGAACCTAGGTAATCCAAGTACTGGGACGAGCTGGCCCTGTGGAGCAATGAAGATGAAACCTGTGAAAGACACAAAGGACTTATACAATGGGCCCAGACACTGCTGGCAACATTGAATAACAATCGACAATGGACTAAACATTTAGATTCGGCAGCCACGGAAGACTCCAGGTGTGCTGTGCACCGAATGCGGGAGATTCAAACCCAGTCACAGATCCAAAGGGAGAGAGCTCTAAGGGCGCTGGCAGTCCACTGTGTCTGATGATTGGAAGGTCTGCAGGAGCAGACCTGTGCACTGCAGTATCAAGAGGAGGAAGGAACGCAGAAGGCAGCCAGGAACGCCGTTGAAGGGAAAACAAGATGCCAAAGAAGCAAAACCAAACCCCTGGAAGCCCAGACGGTTTGCCAAAAATCCCAACAAGGTAAAGGGTGGCACGGGAGACCCGGAGGGGATGCAGGGCAGCTCACCATGAGGACACATGCAGTTGTCCCTAGTCCCCCTTGCAATCATAATGGTTGGGTGGTACGGCAAGGACAGAAAGATTACAAACCTTCTACTCCTCACTGAAGTGGTAGAACGAAACCCGTTGACCACCAGGGAAGGGTCAGGGACTCCAAGCACTATAAAGAGAACTTGAGAGGGAGAGTCCCTCACAAACAGTGGCAGAGATAAGCGTACTGACAATCAAAGGGGGCTCAGGGACCGTAAACAAAATATGAACCATCTTCTTCGTGGCAGTACTTGGCAGGGTAGTGAACCAAGTGGGCCAGTTCAAAGAAGAAGAGACATTAGGGTCTGGGACGCAAAGCAATAAAGTGATACAAGTCACCTTTCTCATGGCAGTACTTGGCAGGGAAGTGAACCAAGTGGGCCAGTTCGAAGAAGATGGGAAACCAGGGTCTGGGACCCAAAGTAAGAAAGTGATATGAGTCATCTTCCCTGTGGCAGTACTTGGCAGGGAAGTGGACCAAGTGGGCCAGATTAAAGAAGAAGAGAAGCCATTGTCATGGACCCTCCTGAAGAAGAGAAGCCAAGGTTATGGACCCTCCTAACACTTAGTATTGGGTGTTGTAGGTGTTAAGCCTAATGAAAAGAAGACCAGGAGGAGGGAGTCATTCCGCCTGGTGGAAAGGAACTGATAACAAGATAGCAGGAGAAGGGAGTCATTCTCCTAGTAACCTGGACCGGCGGTAAGGTCCAAAAAGGCATGCGGAAAACAGACATTCCCCCAGGCTATCTGAGACCGGACGTCAGGAAAAGGGAGAAATTCTCTTGGCCCACCAAGAAAGTATTGTTTAGAACTTTACCATCAGGGTAAGGGAACCATTCCCCCTGACAACGTGCGAGACAGAAGACTGTTCTAAGATTTGGGAACCGTTTCAACAAACCAGGAACTATAACCCCGGAGTCGGGAGTCATTCTCCTGGGGCCATAAGAGTACTGCCTTATTTTTTTGTTTCTAGTGTAAGGGACTGTGGTAAGGGTTACCTGACACAGGACAGTGGGCACTTTTGCATTGACTGACACCCAGAGAGTCACATTATATATTTAGTTGAGACAGGAAACCCCCTCTTAGGAATAGGGATGGATAGGTTTTCTTTTTCTTTAGTATTCAATAAAAGTATTTGGCTCCAAACATTCCTCCTTTGTGTCAGCCTCCTTCTGCTGCACCCTTACGTAATCCATCTCCTCTGTATGCTGACCATACTCTCCTTGACCATGTCTCATTCCTGCTCCCAATGCCTGGGATTGACTATGGCCAACCAGGCTTTCTGGAACCTTTCTATTCAAGCTACCTAGACACTGATCTTCCTCTCAGTCATACTTGCTCCTACATCTCCTTTCCAGCCTCCTCACCTGCTCTGTACAATCTCCCCTGATGTCACAGCGGGTTCTGTTTCCGAGCCACTGATATCAACTTCTACCTGTGTTTCAATCTTGCTATAACTACCACCTTCCCCTCTGCTTATTTCCTCCTTCCTCCTTCCCTCTGTTGTCACAGCCTCCTTCTGCTCCACCCCACATTGATTTTATCTGCGCCCCATTATTCTACTGTTAGTACCTCCTTCCACCTCACCCGAGGTTTATTTTCTCCATCCTTTCCTCTGCTCTTATTACCTTTTTCCACTCCACTTCAGGTTTTACCCCTTCCCTCCTTTTCCCTTGTGTTTACACCTACTTCCACTCCACTCCAGGTTTTACCACCACTACCTCCTTTCTCACTCCTCCAGCTCTAACTACCACCTCCTGCTCCTCTCTGTAGCCACCTCTCCAGTCGTTTTCACTCCACCAGCCTCCCTTTCTTCCACTGCCTACTAATATCAAATTCTTTCCCGACGAGAAGCTTCCTCCGCCAGCATCCCAGATTCAGCAACTAAGGCTGGCTCTACTCATAGTTTGTGTCCTCATCTGCCCGAGTGTGCTTTTTACTGAGGATCTGGGTTGCAGGAGGAGGTATCTTCTCACCTGGAATGGTCGTTACATGGGGACTAGGATTGGCTTGCCTTCTTGAGTGAACCTAGGCATCAGTTGGGCTTAGTAGGATGGACTAAGCCTATTTCGAACCTGTCCACCCTTTTGGATGTTCAAATTATCCATCTGAGCCTCTATGATGTTGCATGCACTGAGTTGAATGCTTCTGCTTTGCCAGCATGTACATTCAATCCTGGAAATAGACTGGGCAAGATGTCTACCCTCTTTGGGTCACTGAATAATCTGTGTGCTTGGGGAACTTTTATTCTTGACATCTCTGCCAAGAGGCAAAGCTTCAGGCACTTGTTTTTCCATCATATACAATCCTGGGTCTGAAAGTCGCAGGATTGAAGCATTCTACCCAGGGGGTTGGTTCAGAAAATGTCCCTTTTAAGTGCTGAAATAACTTTCCGGATGGCCTGAATGAAGGTTTGACAACTTCATTTTGCAAAATATAAGTGTCTGTGGAAGGGAATTATTTTCCCTTAAATGAACAGGCAGCTGTTTCACTAGCAGAACTGGTGGAGCTGGAGGTTTGCTTAAAATGAGTTGCTGATTCTGAATTGGTGGTGGTGTGCATCACCATTATCCTACAGGTTAATCCAAGGGTTTTGGTACCATCCCTTCATGGGTTGTCTGCCCTGATGGGTTAGTGGCGTGGGGAAAGGGACGAACCGTGGTTGGGCCAGATCGAGAAAGGGGTCTGGTATCTTTAGTAGGATCTTCACCTGCAAAGCAGCTTGGACAGTTTGACATCATCCCCATTTGACCTTCAGGCCCATCATCCAATGGTCAATGGTGGCATTTGGGCCCCAATGTCACTGTCCCACCTGTCTGTGGAGCCATGCAGGTGACTTTGCCACAGGTACTCACATTCCAGATGTGCCACATTCCAGTGCTTATTTTGTAAAAGAAATAAGTGACAGGGTCCAAATATGTTCTAGCTCTCATGTGACACTGTGGGTGGGCAGTTCCACACCACTGCTGCCACCACCCATAGTTTCTCCCCACAGTGTCAGCATATTTGGGGTTACAATGCAGCCTGCATCTCCTCAAAGTGGTTGATGGATTCACTGACTATCGCCACTTCATAATTAAAGTGAGTCTGAGACAATAAGTGCTGGGGCTCAATAATAAGTGCCAGGGCTTAACCCTGGCAAACACCCCCACAAATTAAGCACTGAACATTCCATGCGCACAGCTTGGTCAGTGTTGTTCTGCAGCTTGTCTGGTTGAAGGTGCCTTTGGCTTTCATTTGCTGTTCCCCAGCTTTACGTCCTTGACCATTTGGGTATTCTCTCACGCTCCCTCTACTAAAGGCTTTTCAACTTGCTGTCATTGCTCATTTGGGGACTTTCTAGTCATGATTGATGGCGCCTCTCTCATTGTTCTGTGGTGAAGTAGGGTTTACCATGCATTTACTTTCAACGTTCTCGCCCCCTCTGCCTCCAAATAAGCAGTGTCTTTCTTTACATGTGTTCAGCTCCTGTATGGTGCATCATCCATTCGAAAAGCCCATACACAAAAAGTGGATTTATGCAACTCACCTCCACTTCACAGCCTTTTTGAAATGGCTAAGTCTTGAATTCCAGGGATGAAGGCAGGGTTGCCAGGGGTCGTATTTGCGACCCCTGCGGTCTTCCTTGCTACCCCTGGGGTCTACCTTGCTACCCCTAAAAAAGGTGTTAAAAAACGTTTTTTTTCTTTTCCTTTTTCTTTTTTTAGAAATTGATGCTCCTGGGCTGTGGCCAAAACCATGTGGCTCTTTTTTTTCTAGAGTGGCTGGCTTTCTTGTTTAGGCTTCTAAAAAAAAAAAAATACAGGCGGTTCCACAAGTGTAACACTTTGAGCAGTGACCTTAAATAAGAAAGAATAGGAATGACAAATAATTTGTCTTTCTGGAATTCTATACAATAATTGCGAGACTCATTAAAGGTTTATTTCAGGTACACTTCAGGGGGTGAGTCACAGATTTAGTCTGTTCTTAAACACCTCAAATTCACAATGCAGACACAATCCTCCAAAAAGCATTTAGAGTACAATAATCATCCATTTCGGACTATGTATTTTGCTTTTTGCAAGCTGCAGTCATAGCATGTTTTTTTTTCTGCCGATACACATGGTGATCCATTATTGTATTAAATGTGTATCACGTTACAGTGATAGTGTAACCATATTTTTCATACTGTACTTAGATACAATGCTATGTGATGCCAATTCCTGTTTTGTCAAGGGGTAGAAGGTCATGTTCCATCGCTTTCTGTGATGTCACTTCGGGGAGGGGTCAAATGACATCACTTCCTGTGATGCCATCAGAGGTCAAGGGTCATGTGATGTCACTTCCGCTACCCCTGGCCTTTTGGTGAAATGACGTCCCTGGATGAAGGTCCTGGCAAATGCAGCTGACAGGAAAGACAGTTACAAGCATAAGTCCCACACAACTGTTTTGTTGTTCTGATTATGATTCCTTTTCTTTAGGAGGTTCCCACTATCCTGTAGTTATCTCTCTGTGCATAAACCACGGACCTGTACCGCTGATGGACTGAAACCATCACACATTGTTACAGCAGCACTCAGACATGCATTAAAAGCAGTGCGAATGAGAAGACATCTCAAGCTGCTAAATTTGTGGCAGATATTTTGCCAGAACTGCCTCTCTGTTGCTTGACTGTGCCTAATGTGAGCGGAACTACCAATGTGTGTGGCTTAACCTATTCTATGATATCGGCCCTCATTTGGGTATGAATTCCCCACACCAGTCTATATTTTCACGCGATGTATCACATATTCTGAAAATCACCACAGTGTAGAAAGACATACATTCCCGTGCAATATATGAGTCAGGCCACTACAAAGTCAATGCCCAATTGTAGTAAGTTTGTGGAACAACGACAAAGTGATATTCTGATATTGACAGCCTGATTCAAGTATGAGGATTTTCGGGCAGAAAGGCGTGCAAATCTGCGTATTTCACGCAAATAATTCCATGAATCAGGCAGTTAATGTCTACTGTATGTCTCAGAAATTCTGCCAATATCTTGGAGTAATGTTTACACCATTACGGAGCAACAGTGAATTGTTGAAATACCAATAAGCTAATCATCATTTTTGGTAGAACATCAAGTTCCTTTAATGCAGATATGTTGTAGTGACACAGTGGTATGACTAATTTATCAATCAAAATAAACTCGTATTTTTATTACCAATCCGTTCCAGTTTCGGGTTCAGAGCCGCTGTCAGGTGCAGCTTCAAAGCCTTCAATTGTTTCAACGTCATCATTTTGAAGTCCATAGTGGCTGAAAAGGTTGTCAGGAGTGGACGTCTTTTGGGATGCATTGTGGGGCTCTGTATCTGAAGCCTGCGGTTCTGTTGTGAAGTTTTGGTTTTTATTTTGGAAGTACAATTTTTCTACAGCATCTTCTAGCACAGGCATAGCCTGAAGAGCCTCAAAAATGTCGATGTCATTTGGTTCTAGAAAATAAAATGTTCAAATTGTAAGTCACAATTGTACTGTGTGAGAAATGTACTTGAAAACATTGGAAGTCGGATCCAACACTCAACTAGGGAAACATTACATAATTATGCAAATTACATTTCAGCCTCTGGAGCGTTGCCTTTGGATCGTAAGATGGCATGTTGTCAAATACACTCTTAACTGTTGTATTACTCCAAGAGTAACACAATGCGATTTGGAATAGTTGCATCACAACATACAAAAAACCTGAACAGTGGAGAGAATGAATAACTGCATATTTGCAAAACAATTCTAGGTGACTGCCTAGGGCAGTGGTCTTCAAACATTTTCGGCCTGGGCTCCCCCAGAGCAAAATGTGGGCAGGCCGGGCCCCCAAAAAATGCCAAATGGACAATAAGTCCAAATGGCTATGAACTGTGACGCGCCGTCACCACACCCTACCACCAGTATACTCCCTGGGCTCTCCCCACATGCTCCCATCAAAGTCTCTGGGCACCTTTATCCAACTCCTGCCCAGTCCTTGGGCTCTGCCCATCCCACCACAAACCCTGGGCTCTTCCCACCCTGCTCCCACCACTATCCCATGGCCCCCACCCATTCTGCTCCCACCAAAGTCCCTGGGCTCCCCCACCCTGCCCCCAGCACAGTCCCAGTACCAGTACCAGTGGCAGCTGGTGAATTTTTGAAGTGGAGGGGCAAAAATATTTCCCTCACATATGCCATACTGACCGAGCGTAGCTAGGGATCCGAAACCAATCAGGAGGGGTTTGGGTGGTTTTCCCCCCAGGTTTCTTTTTTTAAATAATATGTTTAAAACTTGCATTTTAGAGCATACTTCAAAAACAAATTGGGTAAAAAGCCAAACAGTTTGCAATTGACGCTGGGGGCCCAGAAGGCAGGCATGATATTTTTTTACTGGACATCTATGATAGACGTCCAGTAAAAATATACCATCCCTGTCCACTGGGCCCCACAGTGCCTAACACAATCAACATGATTATGTGTGTATGCAAGGTTCTCGGGTGGCCAGGGGGCTCCATAATGGATGAGAGGGCCACTGGGTCGACGCCCCTTTGCCCATTATGCGTGAGCCACCAGACTCGGACTGGCCTATAGGACAATGGGGGAATGTCCGAACCAAAAATGCAAAATGCTAGTGTGGGCCAGTTTTGTTGGTCAAAATGGGCCACTTTTTGGCAAATGTGGGCCAGTTTGATGAGTTACTTCACTATGCAGCTAGTAGTTTTGACCTTTGTTGCTGATGAATTATTCTTTAAATATCACAATTTGCTTACATTTGAACAAAACACCCCCTTGGGTAATTCAAACAGCCTGTCACTAAAGGAATGAATTGCCACATGCAACTGTGGGCCACTTTTTCATTGGTGCCAGAGACAGTTTTATGATCCAGTCCAACCCTGTGAGGCACCCCTGCCCATTTCCCCCATTTAAAAAAAGAAAAAAAGTGGATTTCTTATTTCAGTGTGAGGTCTTGGGCCCTCTGGGAATGTGGCTGCACCCCCCTGGGGGTGGTGGGGGAGAGGCACACCCCACAGTTTGAAGACCTCTGGCCTAGGGCAACATCACCAGGAGGGCAACAGATGAGACTAAATGGCCCTATACGCAGCACATCTGGCCCATTCCAAGCATGGGGTCCACCAAAATGTTGATCAATATTCATCTTAAGTATTTAGTATTTATCACAACACTACTGGAAGCTACAAAGGAGAGAGAGAAGAAAGAGTCTTCCAGTTCAGCCCCCACCTCCTTGTAGTTGGCACAAAGAAGGTCTATCTCTGGGACTGCTACTGAATGTGCCCTCTCAGCATCTTGTGACCTGCTATCTCCTTCAGTACACCTAGGAGAACTGCTATCTGCTACAAGAGGTACACCTTGGAGAACTGATATCTGCTACAAGAGGTACACTTAGGAGAATTGATATCTGCTACAAGATGTACACCTCAGAGAACTGATATCTGCTACAAGAAGTACACCTAGGAGAACTGCTACCTGCTACAAGAAGTACACAAAGGAGAACTTCTATCTGCTAAAAGAAGTACACCTAAGAGAACTGCTACCTGCTCCAAGAAGTACACCTAGGAGAACTGCTATCTGCTCGAAGAAGTACACCCAGGAGAACTTCTATCTGCTCCTATAGGTACACCTAAGAGAACTTCTATCTGCTCCAAGAAGTACACCTAGGAGAACTGCTATCTGCTCGAAGCAGTACACCCAGGAGAACTTCTATCTGCTCCTATAGGTACACCTCAGAGAACTGATATCTAGTACAAGAAGTACACCTCGCAGAACTAATATCTGCTACAAGAAGTACGCCAAGGAGAACTTCTATCTGCTCCTAAAGGTACACCTAGGAGAACTGCTATCTGCCACAAGATGTACACTTTGGAGAACTGATATCTGCTACAAGAAGTACACCTAGGAGTATGAGAGGATTGGCATAGATATTTCGGAGTCAAGATGTATAGGACGCATACACACAAACCGTATCTATTGTTTAGCAGACGACCACTAAGACTGTGCCCTATGGGCGTTATTCTTTTCTGTATAAATATTTGCTGAGCATAAGGGAGCGTTGGGGCATCCCACCACCCTTCTCTGTATAATTAGGTGTTGCTTGGATAAGGAACCTGGGCTGTGAACCCTTACTGTGCTGAATTCTGTCTGTCTGGAAATGGTGGCCCTGATAAAAAAATATTTTTCCATCTCCGTTGTTTATTGTTCTTTGGGGTAACAGCGTTTGGTGTGCAAATACCTGAAGGAACAAACAATTCAATCTAGTACCGTGACTCGGATACGACCCGAGATTGCTTTGGCAACAACGGAGAATGTTAACCACTACACGATCTTAGTGAGGGGTTAACACAAGGTGAAACAAGTTGGCTAATTTAATACAAATGCAGGTCACACACCTATAGATGCCTCACATGGGTTGCTAGAGGTGGAATTAGCAGCAAATGCATGTCACAAAGGTACCCACATTCGAATGGAAATGAAGGGAGTGTTTAACAAATGTTTTGGACAGCGGAGTAGTTACAGTACAGAGCAAATACCAAAGTCACTTACAACGTGGTATGTTATTAAATTAATTGATACGATTGGGCGATTGAGGACAGGGACCTTGCATGCTGTCACTGAAGGATCTTGGGGATTGGCGAAGGAGATCGGGTTTGCTCTGGTGCGATCCAGTTGGTCTTACATGTCCCCACTGAGCGGGGGCAGCCAGAATCAGTAAGTGTGATATGGCATATCAGTACCTAGAATGGCTCTCCAAGAACATTTTGGAGATTCCATCGCCCCACTCACTGTGTTGCTATGGCAGTGCATAGATCACTCACTGACAGAAGCCTCATGTAAGAAGAATGGTGAACTACGGGCTTCTTTTTAACAGGGCAAAGGAAAGGAATGTGGTGGCTGATAACAATGTGTAGATTAAAGTGCAAGGCCTGATGGTGAATGTAAATAATGGAGATGACATCACAGGATATGGTGCTACCATCATTAACAATAAAAAAGTATTGCTCTGCAAGAGTGGATCATCAATAACACGTTAACATCCATCCTGCTGATATTACGGAAACACGTGACATAATGATTGTTAACCCGACATCTTTCAGTGAACAACCCAGGTATATGTTGCCTATTTTTAATGAGAATATGTTTCTACTGATGCATGAAGGAGTGCTGGCAGTAACATCAGCAATGAAGCTGAGGAAGACTCTCACTTTGGAAGCATATCACTTTTCAAAAAGGCTCATGTTTCCTGGCAGGCAAGTCATGATGCAGCCTAATGACCTTGGTGGTCATGTTTACAAAGCATCTGAAGACACTTTATAATATTAGTATCTTGAAGCTAGCAAATGCTTTATTCTTTGCAGTTCATTGTATCACAATTATATTTAAGCAATACATACCAAGGATGGAGACATTACTGGATAGTAATGACCATGGGGCCCTACTTCACTTGGGCCTTAACACAGGTCCTGAGACATCACCAGGAACCAATGCTCCCCTTCAAGGTGGATATTGCTATTAAGACCCTGCGCAAGCCAGTCGGGTGCTGATAGCTGTTTTGTTAAGAACATTTAGGCTTCTCCCTGAGTGCCTGCATCAAATTCCCTTAAAGCAAACTACAAAGACTGTGTCTGCAGAATGATCTCCCCCATAGACTTGTCCAGCCTGTTCATCCAAACCTTTGTGAAGCGCTTCAGGTCAACATTAAGAAGTGATATTAGACGACAGTTACCACATTTTGTGTAATCTTTACCAGGCTTCGGGATTAAAGCGATAAGCGCCTCTCTCATGGAAGGGCACAATCCCCTATTCTTTGGCATCAAATAATACAGCACACATAGCGAAAAGGTCAACTGAGCTTGAAAAACCTTGTATTATGCGTAATCTGAATAAGATTGTGGATTTAATGTGGACAAGATGGTTGGGGTTATCTCAGAGGATGTGAGGAGATGGGAGAGATTGCAGTTAGGTGCTTCGGCCAAAGTAAATGCAATAAAGATGAAGCGTCTCTTGAAAGTGTCATATATTATGCAGTCCCTTCCATTGAGATTCACTAAGAGCAACTTGCAGAGGATTGTATAGGTTTTCCCGGAGTTCCTGTGGGGTAGCGGGAAGTGTACCAGAATTTCTCGGTTTGTATTGGTGTGTGGCATTGATGAGGGTGGGTTTGGTTATCCTGATCTGGAGAAATATCAAAAGGGGTTTATGCTAAACAAGTCAGGGTATTATTTTATGCCCGGTGGGAGCCTGGTGCTGTGCTGGGTCGAGGTGGAGAGAGAGGTTATGCTAGCATATTCTTTAGACAAATTGGGCCTCATTACAGGTCGGGCGGTCCGGAAATAACAGTGGCGGTAAACCCGCAGCCACTGTTAATTCCGTACCGCCCGATCCCGAGTCCTGCAGGCGAGAGGAGAAACCGCAGGTGGAGGTCTGGGTGTGTGAGTTGCATGTTTTGGTAAGGCTTTGTTTTCAAGGCAGGATAGTACTGAGAAGTATCTGGAGTTGTGGGCATCTTTTAATGAGTTATATGGTTGATTGGTTAGCTGATTTTATGTATCAACAGGATTGTGAAGTAGGGTGTTCCCTCCCCCATTTCTTTTTTCTTCCATTATTTGTCTGTTTTGGATTTCTGATTGGTTGATGGGGGAAGAATACTATTTTGTGATGTCCATTATTTATATTGGTATTCTTTATAAGTAGATAACTCGTGGTTTGTGATATTTGCTTATTGTGTTTATTGAACATGTGAAAATAAAAATTTGAAAACAAAAAAGAACCACATAGATGGCCACTTTGTGCATAGAAACTGAATCCCATTTTATTGCAAAGGCGGCTGGGTCGGAGGGTGATGGATTCCAGAGGGCTCAATGTGAGGGGTGGTGTGTGTAGGGGCTTAAGGGCTGCAGATGCCAGGACTGGGGGCTATTTTAGCCAGAAGAAAGTGCCAACCATGGGGAGAAAATCCATTAGGGTGTGGGTGTGTGGGAGCCTGCGTGATGGCCCAGGAGCAAGGCATTACGTGCTGGGGGCTTGTGCAGCCAAAATGGCAGCCTGAATGGAAGTTTGGCGTTACCACACATTGTTTGGCTGGTACCTCTTCCCCAAGTGCTCTTATGCGCAGTGATACATATACAACTCAGAGAGCTGAGTGTTTATTCATTTGGAACTGAAAACAATTGAGGGATGTTAGGGAGAATGTATGTAGTGAAAATATATATACTTGACATCATGCAGTAGCAAGATATACCTGACAAAATGAATAGGTATAAGTTGAGCAGCGAAATAAGAATGTTATTATGGATGTGGATTTGGCAATGCTTGTACAGAATACTCAAGTCTTCTCATTTATCCTGCACTCTGAGGTATGCCGCTCCAGCTCAGCGCAAAGAAGGTCTATCTCGAGGAGTGCTGCGGAATGTTCACTCTGAGCACCTTGTCCGGCCTTTAGTCTTCGACAAGAAGCGCAGCCACGACTGTGAGACAATGCCCTCGGGAATTCTATTTGCCTCAATCCCCAGTGTTTACTGATTTTTAAGGGCCTAAGGGGCATACGTTGAAAAAAGAACTGAAGCAGACATCCCTCGATTACTTGCAGACACAAAGTTAACACATGCTGCCTTGAAGTACTCAGAGTTTCCTTTGGGTATCCCACAACCAAGGCTTAACCCCTCAAAAGGTGCTGCATTATGCATGAAACACACAAGCAAAATGCAAAGCACATAGACATCAGAAAAGTACTGTCTAAACAGAGGTTGGAATCAATCCCTCTGTGTCAAAGTCAGTGTGTGGCCAGGTGCTATTCAAAGTGGCCCATTCCTCCTTTCTGCACAATCCCTGCCTGGCGTGCGTACTCCAGTACGCATTAATGGGCACTGTAACATTACTAATGTGACTCTGAATAGCTTCACTTTGAAAAATATTCAAGTGACTTTAATTGACTAGCAGGCCTACCAGTAGAGGGCAAACCAATGTAAAATGTGGTGTACATTCAGGTGCAGGATAACATTGGGAATGATAGATTTGATAATGAAAAACGACCAATGTTTGCACTCAAAAGAGGGCGAAATGTGCAGGGCCATCTTGTTCACTCAGAACATGTAGATGCCAACAAGATGAGAAGACAAAGGGTGCTGTGGAACATGGGCCCCTAGTAGGACTCTTCCCTTGTAGCACATGTGCCTACTGCAAATTCACAAAACAAAAAGAGCTAGAAGCTTTAAAATCGGAGATTACAACTGGCACCGTGAAAAAATGACCACTGGCGCAATATATTGTATTGAGTGTCCCTGTGGACTGAGATATGTGAGACAAAACGCCCGTGCAGTGAATATCCGTATTGGGGAACATAGACCCCGTATTCAGTGTCAAATCCCGAATGCTCAATTAGTCAAGCATTTATTGGAGAATAATCATACAAGAAATGACATATGCTGGTGGATATTAGATACTGTGCCTTGTTACTCCAACTGCACGAGCAGTACAACTTTGATACACAAAGAGCTTCAATGGATAGACAGATTGGACAGCAATATAAATTAATTGAATGAAGATTTGATATATCATTGCTACTGTAATACTGGTGATTACATCCATAATTGATTACATTTTCTGCAGAAATAGCAATCATGCATGTCCACCGCTGTATACTACACATTAGACTCTTATTCCTGTAACGTAGCTTCTACACACACTGCAGTGAATGGTTATTCCATTCTGTTTCTACTGTGTACGCTACGTCAAGACGCAATTACCATATCACGTTACTCTGCTGAGGGCAACTTCAACTCGTCTAAGATGAGGTCCATTTCTTCCCAGCAGCGGCACCACATAGCCGACCGATTATCAAAATTCAGTGAGTGTTTTTTTGCTTTTGCCTCTGCTAGGAAGGGCTTACCACTATAGCCACTGTTGGTGGCATTGAGTGCTATCTCCGAAAATAATTTGGCATCAGCACATTTCACAATAAGACTAGCCCAAGTTAATTCCTTTTACTTCTCAGTAGCACTTTCATTATTTCAGCATGCTAAATCGAACAAATGCTTTTTAATACCCCTTTACTTGCCTCATATTTGGACTTAATCACCTAACCTCAATCTTGATACACAGTGAATGTACCTTTACTGACTGTTCAATTCCGAGCTTCATTTATTGTAAATCTCCACCTTTTCTCGTTCCTATGTTTTAATGATAAATTAACTATTATTCCAGATTTTGCAGAAACCCTAAATAAAACAATAATGAAGGCATGCCTGAGTTAACTGATTCTTCTGGACTTAAAAGGTGTATGGTCCACCAGCTTGATTTCAGGTATGTGTTTCCAGACACCATGACCTCAGCAAAGACTGCTAAATATTGCTAACCACCCATTAGTATGTTCAAATAGTTTTACACTGTTCATTATTCTTCATGTAGCTAAATTGAATTTGACTAATCTCAAGCTGTATGTCACCAGCATGGACAAAAAAAATGTGATACCACCCACACTAGGTGAGCTACACAACTTTACTTGGCAGGGTTATCATTTAATCATTAATATGATATCATACAGTAGTTAAATTACTATCTTTGTCATTTAGGTAGATTCATTCTACACTATTAGAAGCATCCTCCAACTAAGAGTGATACCAACTCCTCCTAAAAGTGATATTGCAGGCTTCAAACTTTCTTAGAATGCATAATCATGATCGTGCATAGTTCCACTAGCAATGGATTTTAAAAGACTTTCATTCTGAACTGCATACTGCGTTGGGCCTTAAGAAGGCGCTTGAATTCACAGCAGCAAAACATTTTTACATGTTAACCATCACAATACAGTAAACTGAGTACACAACAGTATTATCTAGATTTGTTAATGATTTACATTTGTTTTTGATTTATTGAGTCACAAAATAAGTTGGTTGATTAGGTGATCGAATTGTATAGATGCACTATTTGAACTCATTCACAATTGATTTCAAGGCACAGTTTTGTTTTATCAGTCTGTTGATTTTTTTTTGTCATATATCTTTGCTCTCTATTCAACATGATTATATTCCTTATGACTAAAGAATTCTACAACCACTGCACTTAATGCCATTAAACTTGGGTTTTCACATTCTATTGTCGTTAACCCTGTCTACATTTTCTTTGTTCAATTTGTCTTGTTCTTTTATTAATTTGTCAGTTCATAAATTGTCTGCTTTTCCATTCATTTTTGTTGACATTGTTGAAATTTCCTTTTTTTTACCTGTTTTGCAATGGCAACATTCAGTATCAGAAGTTGCACGACCTATGGCAGCCACATTTTCAACCGCACCACAGAATGCATACCGCCTTGTTGGGCATAAGCAAGGAATCGGGAGAGGAATGAGGAGCAGCTGGTCATCCCGATAAAAGTGGACATGTTGGCTACGTTTGATATAGTATACCACACCATCCTGAGTCAACATATGCAGAATGCCATAGGGATAGATAGTAAGACAGAGGAATGGGTGACCTACATTGAAACAAGCTGGTCAGAGAGCGACAAAGGTAATGCTTTTGGCCATCCTCCATGCCTCTGGCTTGTGGTGCGCCACACAAGTCAACCTTCTCCCCAATTATTTTTCCTGTCTTCATCTACTTGCTGGCTGAAGGCCTCAGGGATATAATATGAATCTTCAGTTGCATGCTTGTGACACTCAGTGAAATGAATGAAGCAGGAGAAAGAAGACATGATTCACTTTCCTCTGGTGTATGAGCAGTTCTGGATATAAGAAAACACATTTTAAACAATTCTAGACCTGATAGAGTGGTGAGAGAAGCACCATGGATAAAGCTGTAACCCCACTCACAAAAGCTAATTACCTTTGGGTGGAGGTTGGTTTTGGCCGGTTCTTTACACGCCAGGTCTCAGAGGATGAATAAAGCCTGTTCTTTCAACTTTGTACTGCCACTCATTTTGTCTAGCCAATACGCTCTAAAATATCTTCAGTTACAGCATATTTTCTAGTTTAGACAAATACCATGTACAAAGGTTATTCTGAGAACCCCAAACATTCAGAGCATCAAATTCTGTTCAATGATGCACGGGCAACACTGGATATAGCTTGCAGAAAAAGCAGGGACCGGAAACAGAAGCATCAGCATGGACTGTCTGCATTCAACATTGTTGATACTTAAATATTTGATCACATGCTCCATTCTTTGGTCCTGATGTATTAAGCACAGGTATACATTTCTCTCATAAGAAATGTGTTTAGAACGCTTTGTTTATACCGCATTTAATTAACATCCTACAATCACCATTATGTTATTTTATGTTACTTGATATTTCAATATTGCCGAATTGCTGTTGTTATGGCTTAGATGACAAATGAGCTGTGGCCTGATGCACTTCTCCAACACTTTCAGGCACCATAAAGGCATTTTATGATACGTACCTCACAATGAACATTATACTGTCTAAAATATATACAAAGAAGACTTTCACTGTGAATATGGGTGCAGCCACCGCCATATTGTTCCAAAGACATACATAGCGCTGATCACTATTTGGGAACACGTCCATATTGTAAGAGGATTCAATTCAACACTACAGCTAAGTCAATGCCTAGTCTGGGATACTGAATGGAAACCCTTATTGATATATCTTTATGTCCAGTTCATGCGTTCTGGATGACTACCCCAATATAACACCCCTCTCTTGGAATCCCCCTGACCCCACTGAGCCAAGAAGTAGTTCTGTTTTGCAAGTTTAAAGGTTTATTTGATAATTTAAACAATATATATATATATATCACGCCTTATAATAACTTAATAATTGAATATCACACTTAATCTGAGCAGTAATCAATAATGGATAGTCTGGCACTAGCACACTTGTGAATAGGAACAGAAGAATAAGGTGGTAGAGTATACTTTATATAAGTTCAGATGGATGTAATGTTGAATGAAAAATGCAATACAGAAAATACTCAATATGATTTCAACAAAACAATGTAATCACTTTTCTCTGGCAATCCCCTCCCCCTTTTATGCAATGCAAGGAAATGGAAGGAAAGCACACAGTTCTCAGAAATGCAATAAAATGTAATTCAGTTCACCCCAGCAGGCTTAGACTACAGATCGGAGTTTTAAACACAGGCCCAAAATGCTTTTACATGTGCTGGCAATGAAGTGAAAAATATGCTAAAATGCTTTTAATTCCCTCTTGAGGTTCAGGGTGAGTGGTATCAAGTTAATATTAGTCCAGGGTCACTCTAGCAATGATTCAGGGATGGTTCTTAAGAGGCAAACAAATTTTTAGCACGGAAACTAAGGAAGCTTCTGTTTTCAAACGTGGAGAAATTTGCAAATCACGGCAAATTCGCGAGTGCGTTTTTCGCGATTGCAGCAAAACTATAGGGAATCGGAATGCGGTTCTAGGTTCGTTGGAAAGCTGAGATTCTAAGCAAGTCTCTAGGACAAACGGTCAAGGAGATATGAGCGATATGGTAAAGGTCGTTTTTCAGATTTGAAATTTTAAAGTTCAAAAAGACAAGTGACAGCTAGCAACTAGAAAATGACAGGTGACAGCTTTGCAAATGACAGGTGACAGTTAGGGGACAGTTCTGGTTAGATTAAAATAGATTGAATTATATTATTTTAACTAAGAGATTGGTTCTGCACAGTTCTACTAGGTACTCACACTATATTCTTGAATTAGAATGGGCCTCGCCACGGATCTGGTCAGGTTTTAGACTGGACTCTGGTCTGGTCTCTGCGCTTCACAGTGATCTGGGTCAGCTCTCTGGTTCTGCTAACAGTGGTCTGGGTCAGCTCTGCTCTGCCTCTGGTTCTGGATATTGATAGATTTGAAGTCTGGATCTCTGGATGTGGTATGGTCCGGCAGAGCGCGTTGCAGCAAATGGAATTGAATGTCCCTATCTGTCCTGACTGTCTGCTTTTATGTGTTTTGAAAATGGGTGTGTGTGCAGCATCACTAGGCTCTAACCCTCTCCACTTGTCATTGGCCACTTCCTCCTCTTCCCCTTGATTGGGGGAATGAAATGAAGTGTCATCATGATGAGGTCTGTTTATGGTACAGAGAACCCACCCCTGTCAAATTACACACAATCTATATTTTGACCCAAAAGACATATTTGCACAGGTACACATTTGTTTAAAATTACATGCACCCATCACATATCACAGGAGGTATACCCTGTCCAAATCTGCTCTTCCTGGGAGCTTGCATTCAGAAATGGCAACATATTTCACTTTTTGGTCTGGTTACCAATATCAGATTCTTACTCAAATTTATACACATGTGCGCAAGGAGCATGGACATTACTTGATGAAGTGTCAGATTTTTAACATGCATACATTTTAAGTAATACCCTCTTAACTGCTAGCTTGCCCCCAGATCATGCCACCGGTTCTAAAAACCTCTTAAAATGTGGGCAGAAAAATCACAAGAATTCTGGTATCATTTAAATAATTATGACAAGTCCGTACTATGAGTTATTCATCTTTTTCTAAAACCATATTCTGGCTACAGGGGTGTGTCTTTTCAGGTCACATGGTACAGAAACCAGTCTTTCCACTTTCTTCAAGCTCAGCCTCTGTCTCCAGTTTCTCCCCCTCCCAGTTTCTGCCAAGAGGAAGCCATTTTTATTACCCCTGCAATAAACCATCTGCCTGGGCCCTGGAAGGCCCATTGTTCAAGAAGAAGCCATTTATGGCCCCCATAATAAAACATTTGCCTGAGTCAGGACAGGGCTTTGTTCAATTTCCTGCAGAGCCCAGGTAATTCAATCAGAGAAGTGTCATATCCCTTTTGGTGGGAGCAGCAAAAAGGCAGCTAGGCCTGGGAACACAGCAGTTGTGCAAGTCTCAACTCCTGTCGGGGGTAGCTGGTGGGCAGAATTTAGTTCCTTAAGTCAGGCCCCAGCTAATGTCACTTTTAGTTACCCAGTTTTCTGCATTCAAATAAAATGAACCATTTTTACATATGCAGCTAGAATGCTGATTCTAAGTTTAACTATGACATTTAAACAATTGCAACCTATGTGACACTCAAAAGTAGGTCACTCATTTCTTTTAAACATTTAGATTTTTAGTGTCTTTCAGTCCAAATTTACTTAAACTGCTGAAATCCACAGCTCAGCCAGTCTTGTTATAAACCTTCAAGTCACTTCAGAATATAACTTTACATTGGATCCACCTCTCAGTAAGTCTTTCTTTGGAATGCTTTGGGTTCATCTATTCAGTTTTACACACATAAAAAATTCTGGTGTTGTTTTAAAACGCCGGCTTTCTGATAGTGGTGAGTACTGGTACTGCACCCATTTTTGGGATTTAAGAACATGAATTCCCCACAATTCTAGGTTGCTTTTGGCAATCAGCATTGCAATTCCCAATGGTTTCAGACTACTGTGTGGGTAGTCCAATGGTGGTTTTAGGCAGTGCCCTTCTGTGCCCATAACATCGGCAAAATGGGTGGCAGCCTATTCTTCATGCATTTCCCTGTGCATTTTCTGGGAAGCTCTGGCCGTCATGATGTTTTCCATGTCAGTACTGCACAGTTTTTGAGGTAGGGCTCGGATGTATGGGTAAGAACATCCCACAATATCTTAATGCATTTATTGACATGACCAATACCTTGATTCTATCAATCCATCATTTGCAGGATCTTTATACTTGAAGATTCCCTGTGGAACTTTGCAACTGGAACAGTTCACAGCTAGATATGATATGATATGATATGATATTGCATTTATAACGTGCCTATACACAAGTGTTTGAAGGCGCAACGAGGCAAGGGAGGGGGAAAAGAGTGAAGACAGACAATGATCTTACTAGGCCAGGTGTCATTCAGATTGCGCAAGTGCATGGGACGGAGGAAGGGGGAAAGTGCGGGGGAAAAGGGGACGGGACAGTGCAGTACATGGGATAATAGAATAAATAACAATAAGTAAAAGTAAGGCCAGCAGGTGGCAAGTGCAAGGGTAAGGGCAGGCATCAGGAGTCAAGTACTGGTAATGGGACTGTAGGAATACAGAAAACAGTCCCCAAGTGCAGGGGTTGCCAGGAAGGCAGTGCATGTGTGCGACTGGCGGGGGTGGGGACCCGAGCCCCAGATCAGAAGGTGGCCAGGTAACCAGTACAGTTTCAATTTCTGCCAGGAGGTGAACAGGGGAGAATAGGAGAAAAGGCTGAAGCAAAGAGAAAGGTTTTGAGGTGCTTCCAGAACCGGAGATGGTTCTCAAGTTTCAGGGAGGCTGGGAGGCTGTTCCAGAGGGAGGCCCCAGCTGAAGACAGAGTTCTACCACCAACTCTTTGCTTAGAGAATCGACTGACCCTGAGGGAGTTGGAGACAGATGAGCGAAGAGCTCAAGAAGGAAGGTATTTAGGAAGAGAGAGTTGAAGGTATTGAGGCCCCAAGCCCCAGAAAGCCTTGTGGACAATGCAGAGGGTGTTGTACTCAATCCTCAAAGCCACTGGGAGCCAGTGCAGAGATTTCAGTCCTGGAGAGATACGAACCCTGGGCTTGAGGCCAAGGACAAGTCTCGCAGTCCTGTTCTGGATGAGTTGCAGAGGGAGGAGAGTAGAAGCAGGCAGATTTAGAAAGAGGTTGTTGGAATAGTCCAGCCTAGAGAGAACCAGAGCTCTGGAGACAGAGAGCTTCTAGGAGAAGGAGAGGAAAGGAAGAATACCTCTGAGGAGGTGTAACTGGTAGTGTGACTTCTTAGAGACGTCAGAGATGTGAGGAGAGAAGGAGAGTGTAGAATTGAAGATGACCCTGAGGTTTTTAGCCTCACAGGTGGGAGCAGGAACAGGGCCAAGAGAGGCCGGCCAGAGAGTGACAGGAAAGGGGGGTGTAGGTGGGCCGATGAGGAGAATCTCAGCATGCTCAGGCTAGCTCTGCATGCCCAGTTTGGCCTACTGCAGAAGAAAATTAATTGCACTTTCTGTTTGTAAATTTTAGTTTTAACTATAAGTTTGTACTAAATTACCACCTTGAGCCGAAACTATTGCATTGGTGCACAGCTAGTAGGGAGATGACATATGAAGTGGGATAAACAGCTTGTGGGTGCTTGGTTATTTACTGACCTATTGACAGCCCATGACCACACTACTCTAATCCCCTTGGCCATTCCCACCGATTACGTGCCCCTTTTTGCCCAAAACATATCCTCCCGGAATGTTTTTGAGCAAGCTCTATCAAGCAGTAGTATGAACATTTGGTCTGCCAGCATTATTTTGTAAGACATCTGTTGAGAGTTAATGGCTCTATTGTAGTTGTAAACTGGATATTGCGGTAATAAAAATGTCTTAATGAAGTCTGCCCTTAGCCACTTGATGTAAATTGATTCCTTGCACTGTACTCCTGTAAGACACAAGCATTGCCAAAGTGAACAGTTTTAGCTTGTGTATATTATTAGATTGGCATTTGCCAGGCACTGATTTAATATGCTCAGGTAATAAAACAATATTCCTGTTGTTGCCATATGATGGCCATGATGTAATACGTTTCTTGAAGTGTCTGACAAATGCCTATCCCATATCTACACAAAAGCCACAACTGTTTTGTTAAAATCTTTACAGTATGCTGCAGTGTTTCCAAATCCTTGGAAACAGAATGTATTCGCACTATATAAAACACAGAGCGAAACAAAACAAAGTTTATAATCAAATGTCTAATTGTAGCACCTTGTAATATGCTTGGCAGCACATAATATTGTAAGCCAATTCAAATTGATCAAATAATCGACAACTAAAACATAAAGAAATCTAAAGAAATTAAATATGTATCTCATTCTAGAACACATCTTTTTGTGCACTATTCACCATCCATTCTTTGACTTCTACTCCTGGGATACACACTGGTTTCCTGCATAGGGGCTTTAATGCCAGCATATCATGAAAATCGTGCAAGTCGGTAAATGCAGCAGAAAAGCCTCTGTAATCACATGCATTTACAAAGGCAATGCAAACAAGGTGCTACAGTAGCTCAGCATCACGTCTGTGTTTTGCTTCCTTTAGATTCCTGCACTATGAGAAACTTCATCTGACCTTTTAACAGACATTCCCCATTCTGATCTTTAACACAGTTAAAATATAAAAATAAGAGAAATAGAACAGTTTTGCGCTCTATCAAGCAGTAGTATGAACATTTGGTCTGCCAGCATTATTTTGTAAGACATCTGTTGAGAGTTAATGGCTCTATTGTAGTTGTAAACTGGATATTGCGGTAATAAAAATGTCTTAATGAAGTCTGCCCTTAGCCACTTGATGTAAATTGGTTCCTTGCACTGTACTCCTGTAAGACACAAGCATTGCCAAAGTGAACAGTTTTAGCTTGTGTATATTATTAGATTGGCATTTGCCAGGCACTGATTTAATATGCTCAGGTAATAAAACAATATTCCTGTTGTTGCCATATGATGGCCATGATGTAATACGTTTCTTGAAGTGTCTGACAAATGCCTATCCCATATCTACACAAAAGCCACAACTGTTTTGTTAAAATCTTTACAGTATGCTGCAGTGTTTCCAAATCCTTGGAAACAGAATGTATTCGCACTATATAAAACACAGAGCGAAACAAAACAAAGTTTATAATCAAATGTCTAAATGTAGCACCTTGTAATATGCTTGGCAGCACATAATATTGTAAGCCAATTCAAATTGATCAAATAATCGACAACTAAAACATAAAGAAATCTAAAGAAATTAAATATGTATCTCATTCTAGAACACATCTTTTTGTGCACTATTCACCATCCATTCTTTGACTTCTACTCCTGGGATACACACTGGTTTCCTGCATGGGGGCTTTAATGCCAGCATATCATGAAAATCGTGCAAGTCGGAAAATGTCAGCACAAAAGCCTCTGTAATCACATGCATTTACAAAGGCAATGCAAACAAGGTGCTACAGTAGCTCAGCATCACATCTGTGTTTTGCTTCCTTTAGATTGCTGCACTATGAGAAACTTCATCTGATCTTTTAACAGACATTCCCCATTCTGATCTTTAACACAGTTAAAATATAAAAATAAGAGAAATAGAACAGTTTTGCGCTCTATCAAGCAGTAGTATGAACATTTGGTCTGCCAGCATTATTTTGTAAGACATCTGTTGAGAGTTAATGTCTCTATTGTAGTTGTAAACTGGATATTGCGGTAATAAAAATGTCTTAATGAAGTCTGCCCTTAGCCACTTGATGTAAATTGGTTCCTTGCACTGTACTCCTGTAAGACACAAGCATTGCCAAAGTGAACAGTTTTAGCTTGTGTATATTATTAGATTGGCATTTGCCAGGCACTGATTTAATATGCTCAGGTAATAAAACAATATTCCTGTTGTTGCCATATGATGGCCATGATGTAATACGTTTCTTGAAGTGTCTGACAAATGCCTATCCCATATCTACACAAAAGCCACAACTGTTTTGTTAAAATCTTTACAGTATGCTGCAGTGTTTCCAAATCCTTGGAAACAGAATGTATTCGCACTATATAAAACACAGAGCGAAACAAAACAAAGTTTATAATCAAATGTCTAAATGTAGCACCTTGTAATATGCTTGGCAGCACATAATATTGTAAGCCAATTCAAATTGATCAAATAATCGACAACTAAAACATAAAGAAATCTAAAGAAATTAAATATGTATCTCATTCTAGAACACATCTTTTTGTGCACTATTCACCATCCATTCTTTGACTTCTACTCCTGGGATACACACTGGTTTCCTGCATAGGGGCTTTAATGCCAGCATATCATGAAAATCGTGCAAGTCGGTAAATGCAGCAGAAAAGCCTCTGTAATCACATGCATTTACAAAGGCAATGCAAACAAGGTGCTACAGTAGCTCAGCATCACATCTGTGTTTTGCTTCCTTTAGATTCCTGCACTATGAGAAACTTCATCTGACCTTTTAACAGACATTCCCCATTCTGATCTTTAACACAGTTAAAATATAAAAATAAGAGAAATAGAACAGTTTTGCGCTCTTCAATGCATATATGTAGGGCCCGAATCATGGAATATTTGCCCGTTTCAAAATTAATTTGCACTGCTGAAAAGTGGCTTTGCACTGGCGACACTAACCCCGATTCATGGAACCGTGCAAAGTGTAAAGTCTGGGCAAAGTCAGTGCATAGTCATTTTTGTAGTTCAAAAGTTGTGGCTGCAAAAATACACTTAGTACAGTTCCATGAATCAGCGTTTGTGTCGACAGTGCAAAGTCACTTTTCAGCAGTGCAAATTCACTTTGAACCGGGCAATTATTCCATGAATTGGGTTCATAATCAGTGCTTTAAGTGGGCCGGGGCCTGCCGGGGCCGGGCCCCGCCAGTCTCCAAAAAGTGGGTATGAGCCGGGGCCCTGCCGGGGCCCCCCGGTCCCACCACGCCATAGCAGGACGCATTATCCCGCCACGGCCGCAGCCACGACGGGAGATGCGCCCGCCAGTGTAACATTAGGCAAGTGGACAGAAGTGCCAGCCAGCCACAGCGCTGAGGCTGGCTGGCACTTCTGTCAGTCACTGTAACTTCCCCGATGACCCCCCATCTGAGGGGTCATCAGGGAAGTTACAGTTCCTTCGTTTGCCCTCGCCAGGTCACTGACCCTCTGTGAACCTGCAGGCTCCATGATCTAATACGTAGATTACATCACGGAGCCCGCGGGTTCCCAGAGGGTGAAAGACGCCTCGGGCTCTGTGATCTCTGCTCAGAGCAGCGATCACTGAGCCCGAGGTGCCTGTCTCCTTTGGCAAATCTTTATAAAAGATGCCTTGAAATGTGTACGTTTCAACCCATCTTTTATAAACGTAGAAATATTTCTACGTTTATAACAGACGGCTTGAAACGTACACAATTCAAGGCATCTTTTATAAAGCTTTGTCGACGGACAAAACCACCTTGGGTTTTGTCCGTCCTCAACGCTTTATAAAAGATGGCTTGTACGTTTCAAGCCATCTTTTATGAACATAGAAATATGTTACAAATGTCTATGTTTATAAAAGGTGGCTTGAAAAGTACACAAACCATAGTAAGGGAAGCACACAAGTGTGCGTAACTTACTATGGTTTGTACACTTTCAAGGCACCTTTTATAAACATAGAAATATGTAACATTGCTATGTTTATAAAAGAAGGCTTGAAAAATACACAAACCATACTAGTACGCATACAAATATATAAATGCTCTACTACATTTATATATCGCATACAAATATATAAATGCTCTACTACATTTATATATTTGTTTGCGCACCCTACTATGATTTGTGCACTTTTAGGCCACGCCCACAGCGGATGCCACGCCCCCAAACGAGGGCCCCCCCTCAATTTCTTACCCCACTTAAAGCACTGTTCATAATGTTGCAAAAACACGCAGACACACTCACAAACACCCACACATTGACATCCGTAAGGTCAATGAAGTAATACCAAGAAATGTCTCAGGTCAATAAATATTCAATTGTTAAATATTCAGTTGTCAGTTGCCTAGATCACTAAACAAATAGGATGCACGCGTTTTTTTAATAAAATCTGGTGACTTCAATTTTCCTTCTGTTATCTGTCTATGTGATGCACCCTATGTGATACCCCAGATTACAGATTGACTGTTGCGCCTCTGCGGAAAAGGGGTATTTATACGATTAAAATGTAATTCCAGTTTTAGGTTCATTTTCTCTGGCTCTGGTTGAATGACGCTCAGGAAATTTCATTTTTTTTAGAGAAACTCTTCTAGTCCATTTACATTCCATAGGAAGCTAATATCTTTGCGTCAAATGTTTAACTCTCATGAGAACCAGCCTATGTTGTGCTTTCATAGTTTTTCAAGCTAATAAGGGAAGATTGTTACCTCTAGCTTGTTTTAAGAATTGACACAATGAACTACTCATCAGGGCCAGGGAAATGTACTTGGAAGCCTTGCATGGCTCCATTGCAAGAGGCCTTTGTTGTCACTAGACAAGCAGATGTGGTCTAGGAGCAGGGGCAACAAAATGTTACTTTCCTAAGGTCAGGAACAATGCTTGCCCACTCTGTCTCTCACTTATTTCTTTGTTCACATATTTCTATTTGACTCACAAACGGCAAAGGCACATCTGCAATATTCACTGTGTACTGATGTGAGACCAGCCTTACACAATACTCTGCACCGATGTTCACAAATTGTGGCAGCCCGACCATCCTTATTATTGACCACAAACCTGATATATAGCTATGCATTGGCTTCCAACACCCATGTTGGGGCAGGTATGGGATTCTGTCAATTATGGCTCCTGTCAGGCATGTATCCCCTTCAGTATAGGGAGAGACAAGAAAATCTGTACAGCAATGTGCATGCAGTACCCAGGGATTGGTGTTGGGGAAATGATGACGCAGACAATCAGACGAAGCCGGTTGGGTCAACGTTACTACTTCTTGGGCCTAGCCCCGCCGGAAGACGCAAGCCGACACCTCCCTCAAAGGCACTTCCTATAAGGCACCTGCCTGTCTGTGCCTGTCTTGGCTGGTGTGCGCGTTCGTCACCCACTCACCCCGCCTGATCATCGTTCCCACCGGCGCTTCTCGTCATGCTCTAACGCTGGACCTGACTGCCATACCACCACAGTTATTGCGCTTTGGATTGTTAACTGCCCACAACGTACTTGCTCTGGTACGTTATTCAACAGGAAGACCCTACGGCCTCACTAGTTTGTATGCCCCACGTCCCCCATGATTGGCATCAAATAGTCAGAGTAACCTTCTGTGACTCCTGGGCTACTTTGCACAATGCTCATGAGTACAGTTAAGCTTGTACTCTACTGCCCTGCACGCTAACGCACATGTCCAAACAAGCCCTACCTATCCAAACTCACTTACCATTGTGACACGCTTGTCTACCTGCCTATCTCTGTATTATTTAACTGTTGTTACTGCAAATGTATTGTGCCAAGCAATTAGCCTAAATGGCTTGGCTGCTGCATCTGTCCGCTGTGCTCACAGCACCACTCTTATATTGCTATGCAGCTTGCCTCTATAGTCTCTCTTCCATGTGCTTAGCCTAACGATCAAACTTCCGGAAAAAACTTCCGGAAAAAAACACTTTTGCCCCTAGAATTGCTTTTGCTCTCTTGGAAAGTACACTGTGATCGCCTTTACTACTCTATGTTACTAGGCTACTACTACGCTTGTAATCCTAGACCGCATAATGCTATCTACCATTGTTACCCGTACTGTTATCCTCAGTCCTATCCTATACCCTTAGAGTATACACTTTCGATTACTATTGGTATTGTAGTTTGTTGTTATTCCCGCACACCAGACTGGTCTATGCGAACCACTATTAATACTGTGGCCAACTATCTGTGCTGGTAGCCATAAGTATCATACCTGCACCCTTAGATTGCACTGTAAGCTTGCTAAGATTGCCATTTAATGTCCATACAACTATACTCTTTTTGATTGTGTGCAATTATGATTTGCTGCCCTTGTGCTTGTTAACATTTTACTAGCCTGCGTACCCATGCACTACGCACTTTTGTGTGCAATTCTGAATCTAACCTGCGTGCAATTTAGCATCTGCATCTCCAACTGTTGCTTATGATTACAACGCTGGCTGCCACCGCTTTGGCAATAGATTCACTATGTACACCTACAACCCCCTTCTCTCATTCTATGTTTCGCTAGTGGTAGGTGTTCCACTCTCGGTACTAGACCACAACCCCTCCTTGTCACCTTACCAACTCCTGAGTTCATTACCTTTCTCGTCCAGCCCTGCCCAGAGAAACACTTCTGAACACTCCAGCATAATGGGATCTATCCACCAACGGCAAACTAACCCTAAACCTCTCCAAACTACCGGTAATCTGAATTTCCCATGCACTCCACGCTCACCTTTAGACAGAAACTCCAGCCTATGTGCGAGACTAACTAGACTCTTCGAACCTTTATCAAACACCCTTCTTAATCTAAATACAATCACTATCAGGGATAACCACAAACTGAAAACAGACAAAAGAAGTAAACAACTCCTTTAAGTCAGAATTGTACACCAGAATCAACCCCAAAAATGGTCCCGGGTAATCACGCCACCTCTCCAGACACCAACCAAGCTAACATTAAGGGTGCGTTAATCAACACCAGATAGCTAGTAGCGCATGCGACAGAAATTGCAGATATGATCGTAACAGACAATCTTCACTTCCTTGCGATAACTGAGACGTGGTTCCATGCAGCAGCAGGTCCCACCCTCTTACTAGCAAATCCATGTTCAAGTTCTTATTTGTATTTTGTATTTATTTTATTTATAAAGCGCAGGCAGGCCCGAGGGCATACGGGCACGTAAGTTAGATTTGGTTACAGTTACAATTAAAAGCAGTCAACAAAGGGTTATGTTACAGTTACAGGTAGGTACATACTTAGTGTTGCAAATGCATACATACATAGTCTAAGATGTCATACATACATAGTCTAAGATAAATACATTAATTACAAAAGTGTGCAGTCAGCAGTCAATCATGCTAGGATCAGGAGGTTAGGCTGTCATAGAGTCCATCTTGTGAAGCCAACACTTTGTGTCGAGTTTGAATAGGTTACATGAAGGTTTTGCTTGCAAAAGCGCAGGGATTGTGTTCCATAATTTAGAAGCTTGTACAGGGAAGCTAGCTCCACCCGAGGTATGAAGTTTGAATCTCGGTATGGACATAGTGTTAGCTTGTGCTGCTCTGAGTGGTCTTGAAGAAGTGTGAGGTGTAAGTTGGTTGGTAAGGTATGCTGGTGCCAGGTTGGCCCTGGCTTTGTGTGTAAGGGCCAGAGTTTTGAGGGATATTCTGTGCTCGACTGGGAGCCAGCTGTATTTGTATAAATTGTATATATCTATGTTCATGCTCTTGGTGTATTTGGCATCTACTGTAACCAAGCTAAAAGTATACTTGTATTCTCTGTGCTAAAGGCGCCCAGATACCTCTGGGTCGGGTGCGCCATACAAATGAATAAGCAAACAAACAAACAAACAAACAAGAATGAAAATTAAGCATTGGCAAATTCAACAGTTTGGGCTCATGTGTATTCGTGGACTAAGCATTTGCCCGGCACTGCCTTAGCAGTACTACCTGGTCATGGACAATGGTGTAAGTACATGGTCATATGATGTCACTTCTTGGTAAATGCCTAACACCTATGTATACGCCAAGATGGTTGCCTTTGCCTATATGTGTTATTGGAAAGCTAGGAAAACATGGCTGGGATAAATATTAAATAATCAGGTAATGCTGAATCTTTGGTTTTTTGTAAAACAATGTGTAGCATGTGTGATTTGTAGAGTGACAAAATATTTGTTTTGGGGTTGGAAACCAAGATGCAAGCATTTCCAAAAGGAGCCAATGGCATTGATTGATTGATTGATTGATTGATTTATATAGCGCTTTATACCAAGGCGCTGTACAGTGGAACAACAAAATACAAAATAACAACATTTAACAATGAGAGCAAAATTTACATCATGAATCATTCAACAAAAAAGTTCAAAGAGCAATTAACTTAGGTGGGGGGGTGGAAAGGGGACAGAGAAGAGGTGGGGGGGAATAGGAAATGGACAGGGCGATGGAGAATGGAATATGGCCATATTATGGCCAGCGAGGCTAATGCGTATTCTTTCTTATGCAAAACTAAATTACATATATTTAAGAAAATTACCTGTGTGAAGTTGCAGCCGTGGCGTTTGTTTATTTATCTGTTTTTTATAATTGTACCAAATTTGATTAATATGTATGGGATTGTGAAGTTTTATGGATTTTTTTATCCGGATTGAACACATTTCATATCTGAATACCTTTAGCTGTGTCTACCAATAGAAATCTTCAGCAAATATATATAATGGAGATTATGTGCAATAAGCTTCCAATGTCATGTATTTATCTGTTATCAGCTTTTTACAAAGTTAATAACAATTATATGCTATAACCAACACACATGTTTAACATCCAACACAAGTAAAACAAATAGTACACCCTTTTTGTTTGCTGTGCCTTCTGCATAACGTCACCAAAGCATTTTTTTTAAAGTCTGTAACCTAATACAGCCACAATTATCTTATGCCTGCCATAAAAGACACATGGTGTCACAGGTAGACCTCACAGCATATTTTATATCTGCGCCTCATATAGCAATTATTCCCAAATCTGTACTTCCACGTGTCTAGGCATTTGTGATAGCTTAAAGCAAAAAACAATATATGTGTCTCTTTTTCATGTACATAAGCTATGTGCCTCAGGATCACATGTGGCTGAGTCATTTGGCAAACTCCCTAATGGAGTGTTTGATTATTGTCTTTTTTGAAGTGGTCAGGTCATGTGGGCAAATTGTCTGAAGAACATTCTCCAGCAAATGTAGATTCTTTCTTGACAATTCCACCACAAAATCCAGAAACAAACAGTGCATATATATATATATATATATATATATATATATATATATATATATATATGCACACATTTCTTAAGGACCCAATTTCCGGACACTTCACAAATTGACAGATCATCAACAGATCAACACTGCTGCTTATCCCTTGCAGGAAAGAAAAATGTCATATGATTTTTATTTTTACTAGTTTCACAAGATACGTTTCGGTTTGGTACTCTACCCCATATAAGAAGAGAGGGGCAATTTGCAGCTCATAAACGTTTAGAAAAACCTTAATGCCTCTTGCTCCATTTTTACATCAATGAATTTTGTTAATCCAATTCCCTGTGGTTTGTGCTCTTCGTTTTAGTTGTTTTTTCCATGTTAGGTTGAGGTCATAAATCACACTCAAGTATTTATTTTCTTTTACTTCCCCAATGTTTGGAAGAAGTACACGAGGCAAACCAGTGGTGGTTGGTGATTTTGTTCATTGGAGGGGTGTAAATATTGTGCAGAAATGTGCGTGATAGAAAAAACAGCAATTGAGCCCTAAAATGTGAGAGCTATTTATCCACGCTATTTTGACTGCTCTACCTACATCGCGTATTTTAGATTAATCTGGGCTGCATTTTAGGATTTTAGGCAACTTTTTATAGATATTAGAAAAATCTTCTAGATTCGATATTTTTGCATCTGACTTTGTCTTCTGTTCTCATACTTCTTGCACACAGTGTTTCGGGTGTTTTGAACATCTGTTTTCACTCGATTCCTTAAAGCTTGTTTGCTGGCACGCCGGAACTACAATCCACTTCGGTTTTGTAGTCTGGGTGAATATTACATTTTCGGTCAGGCACTTCAGCGCCAGCAGGTTTGGGCCAAGTAAGTCTGCACTTACCTGCCTGACAGACTTTTCCGTTTGATTCCTGCAAGCTTGCAGTTTATCCACGATCCTACATTATTCTCGCATCTTTCGTATTGCCGCTTTAAGGTATGTCATCCACTCTGGAGGCCCGGAGTCAAACTTGGAAAACGATTATAAAGAAATCGATATATACATTAGTTATTTGTCTGACAACATGATACAAAATGTACCCAATACTGTTACCAGTGGAAAGAGACCAGGTAGCTGTTCTGGGGCGGGCATTGTTTTGCAACAACAATACTCACCTAACGGGAAAGGTGAAACTAACACTAAGATTGCACCTCCAGCTATAATATAGGCGCAAGAAGAACTCATATCTGAGCCTCCTCCCTGTTTGAAAGTACGCACAGAAATGGAAATTGCCTCCCCCATAGATGCATATGTTGAAGACACAAGTTTTGATCCCTTAATGACACACACCTTGAATGGACCTACATTAAAAATTACACTTTTAATTACTCGTCCCTTGGGAAAGTCCGCTATTGATTTCCATAAATATATATCAGATAAAAAGCTTGCTATCATGGCACTCACTGAGACATGGCTTAAAGACCCTAGTTGACCAATCTTTGATCTCGCCACTCCAAAAGGCTACACTTTCTTTGGAGAAAATAGAGATGTCAGGGTGGGAGGGGGAGTTGCACTTATTGCCAGAGAGGATCTCAATCTCTTTAGATCTCACGCAAATTGTGAGGGTTATGAGATGTTGCATCTTAAAACCATCTCCTCACCAGTACACTGCACTGACATTATTTTGATTTATCGCCCTGCCAATGAGATGCCAGATTTTAATGAAGATCTCATGAGCACCTTAGTCTGCTTAATAAGCCTAGCTCATCTACCCTATTGACAGGGGATTTTAACAGATGGAGAGGTAATGAGACTGATAAGGAAGCTCTTCACCTGGAACAAACCTTAAAAATCTATGACATTATTGTCCAAAATAAGGCAACAAGACATGTTAAAGGCAATGTCTTGGATTGGGTAGCCTCACAGAGGCTACAGATCAGTCCCATCATCACTGAGCCCTGTATTTGGTCTGACCACCTCTTTGTTAACTTCATGATACCTTGCAAGAAAAACAGGCCCTGCAATGCAAAACACTTAAGAGCATTACTGGTAGAAATGTGAAGAAGATAAGAGTACAAGATCTAGATACATGTTTGTAGGACGATATGTCTAAAACTGTTCTGGATCCTCCTCAGTTATTGGTGGCAATCTACAGACCATGTTCAATGTTATTGCCCCACTGAAGACCAAGTTAGTCAGTGATAAGTCCAACCACCATAAGGGGTTCTCACACGAACTAACCAAGCTTAAACAGGAAAAGCAGAAGGCAGAACGCTGTTGGATTAAAAACAAAACAGAAATAAATAAGTCTATCTGCAAAGCCATTGAGAAGCAATATAAGAAGGGAATATAGAAAACTAAAAAAAATTATTTCAACGACAAAAATTGAAAATCCTGGGAATAACACAAAACACTCTTTGAAATCCTGAGAAGCCTGGAAAAACCTCATTTGAAACCTAATATATCTTCCCCTACTACAGAGGACTGTATGCATATGCAGCAAGCATTTCCCAGCAAAATAGCTTAATCTCATGAGAACATTATTCAAGAATGTGCCTCTATTATACCAGCGGGTGAAACTTTAAACTTGGGCCCGTCAACCATCACAGTTTTTAGTTTTTCACCTATCCTTGCATCTGTCAAGTTGTGGGGTTCAGAGCCTGCCAGGGAAAGGTATTTCACTTTTTGGTCTGGTTACCAATATCAGATTCTTACTCAAATTTATACACATGTGCGCAAGGAGCATGGACATTACTTGATGAAGTGTCAGATTTTTAACATGCATACATTTTAAGTAATACCCTCTTAACTGCTAGCTTGCCCCCAGATCATGCCACCGGTTCTAAAAACCTCTTAAAATGTGGGCAGAAAAATCACAAGAATTCTGGTATCATTTAAATAATTATGACAAGTCCGTACTATGAGTTATTCATCTTTTTCTAAAACCATATTCTGGCTACAGGGGTGTGTCTTTTCAGGTCACATGGTACAGAAACCAGTCTTTCCACTTTCTTCAAGCTCAGCCTCTGTCTCCAGTTTCTCCCCCTCCCAGTTTCTGCCAAGAGGAAGCCATTTTTATTACCCCTGCAATAAACCATCTGCCTGGGCCCTGGAAGGCCCATTGTTCAAGAAGAAGCCATTTATGGCCCCCATAATAAAACATTTGCCTGAGTCAGGACAGGGCTTTGTTCAATTTCCTGCAGAGCCCAGGTAATTCAATCAGAGAAGTGTCATATCCCTTTTGGTGGGAGCAGCAAAAAGGCAGCTAGGCCTGGGAACACAGCAGTTGTGCAAGTCTCAACTCCTGTCGGGGGTAGCTGGTGGGCAGAATTTAGTTCCTTAAGTCAGGCCCCAGCTAATGTCACTTTTAGTTACCCAGTTTTCTGCATTCAAATAAAATGAACCATTTTTACATATGCAGCTAGAATGCTGATTCTAAGTTTAACTATGACATTTAAACAATTGCAACCTATGTGACACTCAAAAGTAGGTCACTCATTTCTTTTAAACATTTAGATTTTTAGTGTCTTTCAGTCCAAATTTACTTAAACTGCTGAAATCCACAGCTCAGCCAGTCTTGTTATAAACCTTCAAGTCACTTCAGAATATAACTTTACATTGGATCCACCTCTCAGTAAGTCTTTCTTTGGAATGCTTTGGGTTCATCTATTCAGTTTTACACACATAAAAAATTCTGGTGTTGTTTTAAAACGCCGGCTTTCTGATAGTGGTGAGTACTGGTACTGCACCCATTTTTGGGATTTAAGAACATGAATTCCCCACAATTCTAGGTTGCTTTTGGCAATCAGCATTGCAATTCCCAATGGTTTCAGACTACTGTGTGGGTAGTCCAATGGTGGTTTTAGGCAGTGCCCTTCTGTGCCCATAACATCGGCAAAATGGGTGGCAGCCTATTCTTCATGCATTTCCCTGTGCATTTTCTGGGAAGCTCTGGCCGTCATGATGTTTTCCATGTCAGTACTGCACAGTTTTTGAGGTAGGGCTCGGATGTATGGGTAAGAACATCCCACAATATCTTAATGCATTTATTGACATGACCAATACCTTGATTCTATCAATCCATCATTTGCAGGATCTTTATACTTGAAGATTCCCTGTGGAACTTTGCAACTGGAACAGTTCACAGCTAGATATGATATGATATGATATGATATTGCATTTATAACGTGCCTATACACAAGTGTTTGAAGGCGCAACGAGGCAAGGGAGGGGGAAAAGAGTGAAGACAGACAATGATCTTACTAGGCCAGGTGTCATTCAGATTGCGCAAGTGCATGGGACGGAGGAAGGGGGAAAGTGCGGGGGAAAAGGGGACGGGACAGTGCAGTACATGGGATAATAGAATAAATAACAATAAGTAAAAGTAAGGCCAGCAGGTGGCAAGTGCAAGGGTAAGGGCAGGCATCAGGAGTCAAGTACTGGTAATGGGACTGTAGGAATACAGAAAACAGTCCCCAAGTGCAGGGGTTGCCAGGAAGGCAGTGCATGTGTGCGACTGGCGGGGGTGGGGACCCGAGCCCCAGATCAGAAGGTGGCCAGGTAACCAGTACAGTTTCAATTTCTGCCAGGAGGTGAACAGGGGAGAATAGGAGAAAAGGCTGAAGCAAAGAGAAAGGTTTTGAGGTGCTTCCAGAACCGGAGATGGTTCTCAAGTTTCAGGGAGGCTGGGAGGCTGTTCCAGAGGGAGGCCCCAGCTGAAGACAGAGTTCTACCACCAACTCTTTGCTTAGAGAATCGACTGACCCTGAGGGAGTTGGAGACAGATGAGCGAAGAGCTCAAGAAGGAAGGTATTTAGGAAGAGAGAGTTGAAGGTATTGAGGCCCCAAGCCCCAGAAAGCCTTGTGGACAATGCAGAGGGTGTTGTACTCAATCCTCAAAGCCACTGGGAGCCAGTGCAGAGATTTCAGTCCTGGAGAGATACGAACCCTGGGCTTGAGGCCAAGGACAAGTCTCGCAGTCCTGTTCTGGATGAGTTGCAGAGGGAGGAGAGTAGAAGCAGGCAGATTTAGAAAGAGGTTGTTGGAATAGTCCAGCCTAGAGAGAACCAGAGCTCTGGAGACAGAGAGCTTCTAGGAGAAGGAGAGGAAAGGAAGAATACCTCTGAGGAGGTGTAACTGGTAGTGTGACTTCTTAGAGACGTCAGAGATGTGAGGAGAGAAGGAGAGTGTAGAATTGAAGATGACCCTGAGGTTTTTAGCCTCACAGGTGGGAGCAGGAACAGGGCCAAGAGAGGCCGGCCAGAGAGTGACAGGAAAGGGGGGTGTAGGTGGGCCGATGAGGAGAATCTCAGCATGCTCAGGCTAGCTCTGCATGCCCAGTTTGGCCTACTGCAGAAGAAAATTAATTGCACTTTCTGTTTGTAAATTTTAGTTTTAACTATAAGTTTGTACTAAATTACCACCTTGAGCCGAAACTATTGCATTGGTGCACAGCTAGTAGGGAGATGACATATGAAGTGGGATAAACAGCTTGTGGGTGCTTGGTTATTTACTGACCTATTGACAGCCCATGACCACACTACTCTAATCCCCTTGGCCATTCCCACCGATTACGTGCCCCTTTTTGCCCAAAACATATCCTCCCGGAATGTTTTTGAGCAAGCTCTATCAAGCAGTAGTATGAACATTTGGTCTGCCAGCATTATTTTGTAAGACATCTGTTGAGAGTTAATGGCTCTATTGTAGTTGTAAACTGGATATTGCGGTAATAAAAATGTCTTAATGAAGTCTGCCCTTAGCCACTTGATGTAAATTGATTCCTTGCACTGTACTCCTGTAAGACACAAGCATTGCCAAAGTGAACAGTTTTAGCTTGTGTATATTATTAGATTGGCATTTGCCAGGCACTGATTTAATATGCTCAGGTAATAAAACAATATTCCTGTTGTTGCCATATGATGGCCATGATGTAATACGTTTCTTGAAGTGTCTGACAAATGCCTATCCCATATCTACACAAAAGCCACAACTGTTTTGTTAAAATCTTTACAGTATGCTGCAGTGTTTCCAAATCCTTGGAAACAGAATGTATTCGCACTATATAAAACACAGAGCGAAACAAAACAAAGTTTATAATCAAATGTCTAATTGTAGCACCTTGTAATATGCTTGGCAGCACATAATATTGTAAGCCAATTCAAATTGATCAAATAATCGACAACTAAAACATAAAGAAATCTAAAGAAATTAAATATGTATCTCATTCTAGAACACATCTTTTTGTGCACTATTCACCATCCATTCTTTGACTTCTACTCCTGGGATACACACTGGTTTCCTGCATAGGGGCTTTAATGCCAGCATATCATGAAAATCGTGCAAGTCGGTAAATGCAGCAGAAAAGCCTCTGTAATCACATGCATTTACAAAGGCAATGCAAACAAGGTGCTACAGTAGCTCAGCATCACGTCTGTGTTTTGCTTCCTTTAGATTCCTGCACTATGAGAAACTTCATCTGACCTTTTAACAGACATTCCCCATTCTGATCTTTAACACAGTTAAAATATAAAAATAAGAGAAATAGAACAGTTTTGCGCTCTATCAAGCAGTAGTATGAACATTTGGTCTGCCAGCATTATTTTGTAAGACATCTGTTGAGAGTTAATGGCTCTATTGTAGTTGTAAACTGGATATTGCGGTAATAAAAATGTCTTAATGAAGTCTGCCCTTAGCCACTTGATGTAAATTGGTTCCTTGCACTGTACTCCTGTAAGACACAAGCATTGCCAAAGTGAACAGTTTTAGCTTGTGTATATTATTAGATTGGCATTTGCCAGGCACTGATTTAATATGCTCAGGTAATAAAACAATATTCCTGTTGTTGCCATATGATGGCCATGATGTAATACGTTTCTTGAAGTGTCTGACAAATGCCTATCCCATATCTACACAAAAGCCACAACTGTTTTGTTAAAATCTTTACAGTATGCTGCAGTGTTTCCAAATCCTTGGAAACAGAATGTATTCGCACTATATAAAACACAGAGCGAAACAAAACAAAGTTTATAATCAAATGTCTAAATGTAGCACCTTGTAATATGCTTGGCAGCACATAATATTGTAAGCCAATTCAAATTGATCAAATAATCGACAACTAAAACATAAAGAAATCTAAAGAAATTAAATATGTATCTCATTCTAGAACACATCTTTTTGTGCACTATTCACCATCCATTCTTTGACTTCTACTCCTGGGATACACACTGGTTTCCTGCATGGGGGCTTTAATGCCAGCATATCATGAAAATCGTGCAAGTCGGAAAATGTCAGCACAAAAGCCTCTGTAATCACATGCATTTACAAAGGCAATGCAAACAAGGTGCTACAGTAGCTCAGCATCACATCTGTGTTTTGCTTCCTTTAGATTGCTGCACTATGAGAAACTTCATCTGATCTTTTAACAGACATTCCCCATTCTGATCTTTAACACAGTTAAAATATAAAAATAAGAGAAATAGAACAGTTTTGCGCTCTATCAAGCAGTAGTATGAACATTTGGTCTGCCAGCATTATTTTGTAAGACATCTGTTGAGAGTTAATGTCTCTATTGTAGTTGTAAACTGGATATTGCGGTAATAAAAATGTCTTAATGAAGTCTGCCCTTAGCCACTTGATGTAAATTGGTTCCTTGCACTGTACTCCTGTAAGACACAAGCATTGCCAAAGTGAACAGTTTTAGCTTGTGTATATTATTAGATTGGCATTTGCCAGGCACTGATTTAATATGCTCAGGTAATAAAACAATATTCCTGTTGTTGCCATATGATGGCCATGATGTAATACGTTTCTTGAAGTGTCTGACAAATGCCTATCCCATATCTACACAAAAGCCACAACTGTTTTGTTAAAATCTTTACAGTATGCTGCAGTGTTTCCAAATCCTTGGAAACAGAATGTATTCGCACTATATAAAACACAGAGCGAAACAAAACAAAGTTTATAATCAAATGTCTAAATGTAGCACCTTGTAATATGCTTGGCAGCACATAATATTGTAAGCCAATTCAAATTGATCAAATAATCGACAACTAAAACATAAAGAAATCTAAAGAAATTAAATATGTATCTCATTCTAGAACACATCTTTTTGTGCACTATTCACCATCCATTCTTTGACTTCTACTCCTGGGATACACACTGGTTTCCTGCATAGGGGCTTTAATGCCAGCATATCATGAAAATCGTGCAAGTCGGTAAATGCAGCAGAAAAGCCTCTGTAATCACATGCATTTACAAAGGCAATGCAAACAAGGTGCTACAGTAGCTCAGCATCACATCTGTGTTTTGCTTCCTTTAGATTCCTGCACTATGAGAAACTTCATCTGACCTTTTAACAGACATTCCCCATTCTGATCTTTAACACAGTTAAAATATAAAAATAAGAGAAATAGAACAGTTTTGCGCTCTTCAATGCATATATGTAGGGCCCGAATCATGGAATATTTGCCCGTTTCAAAATTAATTTGCACTGCTGAAAAGTGGCTTTGCACTGGCGACACTAACCCCGATTCATGGAACCGTGCAAAGTGTAAAGTCTGGGCAAAGTCAGTGCATAGTCATTTTTGTAGTTCAAAAGTTGTGGCTGCAAAAATACACTTAGTACAGTTCCATGAATCAGCGTTTGTGTCGACAGTGCAAAGTCACTTTTCAGCAGTGCAAATTCACTTTGAACCGGGCAATTATTCCATGAATTGGGTTCATAATCAGTGCTTTAAGTGGGCCGGGGCCTGCCGGGGCCGGGCCCCGCCAGTCTCCAAAAAGTGGGTATGAGCCGGGGCCCTGCCGGGGCCCCCCGGTCCCACCACGCCATAGCAGGACGCATTATCCCGCCACGGCCGCAGCCACGACGGGAGATGCGCCCGCCAGTGTAACATTAGGCAAGTGGACAGAAGTGCCAGCCAGCCACAGCGCTGAGGCTGGCTGGCACTTCTGTCAGTCACTGTAACTTCCCCGATGACCCCCCATCTGAGGGGTCATCAGGGAAGTTACAGTTCCTTCGTTTGCCCTCGCCAGGTCACTGACCCTCTGTGAACCTGCAGGCTCCATGATCTAATACGTAGATTACATCACGGAGCCCGCGGGTTCCCAGAGGGTGAAAGACGCCTCGGGCTCTGTGATCTCTGCTCAGAGCAGCGATCACTGAGCCCGAGGTGCCTGTCTCCTTTGGCAAATCTTTATAAAAGATGCCTTGAAATGTGTACGTTTCAACCCATCTTTTATAAACGTAGAAATATTTCTACGTTTATAACAGACGGCTTGAAACGTACACAATTCAAGGCATCTTTTATAAAGCTTTGTCGACGGACAAAACCACCTTGGGTTTTGTCCGTCCTCAACGCTTTATAAAAGATGGCTTGTACGTTTCAAGCCATCTTTTATGAACATAGAAATATGTTACAAATGTCTATGTTTATAAAAGGTGGCTTGAAAAGTACACAAACCATAGTAAGGGAAGCACACAAGTGTGCGTAACTTACTATGGTTTGTACACTTTCAAGGCACCTTTTATAAACATAGAAATATGTAACATTGCTATGTTTATAAAAGAAGGCTTGAAAAATACACAAACCATACTAGTACGCATACAAATATATAAATGCTCTACTACATTTATATATCGCATACAAATATATAAATGCTCTACTACATTTATATATTTGTTTGCGCACCCTACTATGATTTGTGCACTTTTAGGCCACGCCCACAGCGGATGCCACGCCCCCAAACGAGGGCCCCCCCTCAATTTCTTACCCCACTTAAAGCACTGTTCATAATGTTGCAAAAACACGCAGACACACTCACAAACACCCACACATTGACATCCGTAAGGTCAATGAAGTAATACCAAGAAATGTCTCAGGTCAATAAATATTCAATTGTTAAATATTCAGTTGTCAGTTGCCTAGATCACTAAACAAATAGGATGCACGCGTTTTTTTAATAAAATCTGGTGACTTCAATTTTCCTTCTGTTATCTGTCTATGTGATGCACCCTATGTGATACCCCAGATTACAGATTGACTGTTGCGCCTCTGCGGAAAAGGGGTATTTATACGATTAAAATGTAATTCCAGTTTTAGGTTCATTTTCTCTGGCTCTGGTTGAATGACGCTCAGGAAATTTCATTTTTTTTAGAGAAACTCTTCTAGTCCATTTACATTCCATAGGAAGCTAATATCTTTGCGTCAAATGTTTAACTCTCATGAGAACCAGCCTATGTTGTGCTTTCATAGTTTTTCAAGCTAATAAGGGAAGATTGTTACCTCTAGCTTGTTTTAAGAATTGACACAATGAACTACTCATCAGGGCCAGGGAAATGTACTTGGAAGCCTTGCATGGCTCCATTGCAAGAGGCCTTTGTTGTCACTAGACAAGCAGATGTGGTCTAGGAGCAGGGGCAACAAAATGTTACTTTCCTAAGGTCAGGAACAATGCTTGCCCACTCTGTCTCTCACTTATTTCTTTGTTCACATATTTCTATTTGACTCACAAACGGCAAAGGCACATCTGCAATATTCACTGTGTACTGATGTGAGACCAGCCTTACACAATACTCTGCACCGATGTTCACAAATTGTGGCAGCCCGACCATCCTTATTATTGACCACAAACCTGATATATAGCTATGCATTGGCTTCCAACACCCATGTTGGGGCAGGTATGGGATTCTGTCAATTATGGCTCCTGTCAGGCATGTATCCCCTTCAGTATAGGGAGAGACAAGAAAATCTGTACAGCAATGTGCATGCAGTACCCAGGGATTGGTGTTGGGGAAATGATGACGCAGACAATCAGACGAAGCCGGTTGGGTCAACGTTACTACTTCTTGGGCCTAGCCCCGCCGGAAGACGCAAGCCGACACCTCCCTCAAAGGCACTTCCTATAAGGCACCTGCCTGTCTGTGCCTGTCTTGGCTGGTGTGCGCGTTCGTCACCCACTCACCCCGCCTGATCATCGTTCCCACCGGCGCTTCTCGTCATGCTCTAACGCTGGACCTGACTGCCATACCACCACAGTTATTGCGCTTTGGATTGTTAACTGCCCACAACGTACTTGCTCTGGTACGTTATTCAACAGGAAGACCCTACGGCCTCACTAGTTTGTATGCCCCACGTCCCCCATGATTGGCATCAAATAGTCAGAGTAACCTTCTGTGACTCCTGGGCTACTTTGCACAATGCTCATGAGTACAGTTAAGCTTGTACTCTACTGCCCTGCACGCTAACGCACATGTCCAAACAAGCCCTACCTATCCAAACTCACTTACCATTGTGACACGCTTGTCTACCTGCCTATCTCTGTATTATTTAACTGTTGTTACTGCAAATGTATTGTGCCAAGCAATTAGCCTAAATGGCTTGGCTGCTGCATCTGTCCGCTGTGCTCACAGCACCACTCTTATATTGCTATGCAGCTTGCCTCTATAGTCTCTCTTCCATGTGCTTAGCCTAACGATCAAACTTCCGGAAAAAACTTCCGGAAAAAAACACTTTTGCCCCTAGAATTGCTTTTGCTCTCTTGGAAAGTACACTGTGATCGCCTTTACTACTCTATGTTACTAGGCTACTACTACGCTTGTAATCCTAGACCGCATAATGCTATCTACCATTGTTACCCGTACTGTTATCCTCAGTCCTATCCTATACCCTTAGAGTATACACTTTCGATTACTATTGGTATTGTAGTTTGTTGTTATTCCCGCACACCAGACTGGTCTATGCGAACCACTATTAATACTGTGGCCAACTATCTGTGCTGGTAGCCATAAGTATCATACCTGCACCCTTAGATTGCACTGTAAGCTTGCTAAGATTGCCATTTAATGTCCATACAACTATACTCTTTTTGATTGTGTGCAATTATGATTTGCTGCCCTTGTGCTTGTTAACATTTTACTAGCCTGCGTACCCATGCACTACGCACTTTTGTGTGCAATTCTGAATCTAACCTGCGTGCAATTTAGCATCTGCATCTCCAACTGTTGCTTATGATTACAACGCTGGCTGCCACCGCTTTGGCAATAGATTCACTATGTACACCTACAACCCCCTTCTCTCATTCTATGTTTCGCTAGTGGTAGGTGTTCCACTCTCGGTACTAGACCACAACCCCTCCTTGTCACCTTACCAACTCCTGAGTTCATTACCTTTCTCGTCCAGCCCTGCCCAGAGAAACACTTCTGAACACTCCAGCATAATGGGATCTATCCACCAACGGCAAACTAACCCTAAACCTCTCCAAACTACCGGTAATCTGAATTTCCCATGCACTCCACGCTCACCTTTAGACAGAAACTCCAGCCTATGTGCGAGACTAACTAGACTCTTCGAACCTTTATCAAACACCCTTCTTAATCTAAATACAATCACTATCAGGGATAACCACAAACTGAAAACAGACAAAAGAAGTAAACAACTCCTTTAAGTCAGAATTGTACACCAGAATCAACCCCAAAAATGGTCCCGGGTAATCACGCCACCTCTCCAGACACCAACCAAGCTAACATTAAGGGTGCGTTAATCAACACCAGATAGCTAGTAGCGCATGCGACAGAAATTGCAGATATGATCGTAACAGACAATCTTCACTTCCTTGCGATAACTGAGACGTGGTTCCATGCAGCAGCAGGTCCCACCCTCTTACTAGCAAATCCATGTTCAAGTTCTTATTTGTATTTTGTATTTATTTTATTTATAAAGCGCAGGCAGGCCCGAGGGCATACGGGCACGTAAGTTAGATTTGGTTACAGTTACAATTAAAAGCAGTCAACAAAGGGTTATGTTACAGTTACAGGTAGGTACATACTTAGTGTTGCAAATGCATACATACATAGTCTAAGATGTCATACATACATAGTCTAAGATAAATACATTAATTACAAAAGTGTGCAGTCAGCAGTCAATCATGCTAGGATCAGGAGGTTAGGCTGTCATAGAGTCCATCTTGTGAAGCCAACACTTTGTGTCGAGTTTGAATAGGTTACATGAAGGTTTTGCTTGCAAAAGCGCAGGGATTGTGTTCCATAATTTAGAAGCTTGTACAGGGAAGCTAGCTCCACCCGAGGTATGAAGTTTGAATCTCGGTATGGACATAGTGTTAGCTTGTGCTGCTCTGAGTGGTCTTGAAGAAGTGTGAGGTGTAAGTTGGTTGGTAAGGTATGCTGGTGCCAGGTTGGCCCTGGCTTTGTGTGTAAGGGCCAGAGTTTTGAGGGATATTCTGTGCTCGACTGGGAGCCAGCTGTATTTGTATAAATTGTATATATCTATGTTCATGCTCTTGGTGTATTTGGCATCTACTGTAACCAAGCTAAAAGTATACTTGTATTCTCTGTGCTAAAGGCGCCCAGATACCTCTGGGTCGGGTGCGCCATACAAATGAATAAGCAAACAAACAAACAAACAAACAAGAATGAAAATTAAGCATTGGCAAATTCAACAGTTTGGGCTCATGTGTATTCGTGGACTAAGCATTTGCCCGGCACTGCCTTAGCAGTACTACCTGGTCATGGACAATGGTGTAAGTACATGGTCATATGATGTCACTTCTTGGTAAATGCCTAACACCTATGTATACGCCAAGATGGTTGCCTTTGCCTATATGTGTTATTGGAAAGCTAGGAAAACATGGCTGGGATAAATATTAAATAATCAGGTAATGCTGAATCTTTGGTTTTTTGTAAAACAATGTGTAGCATGTGTGATTTGTAGAGTGACAAAATATTTGTTTTGGGGTTGGAAACCAAGATGCAAGCATTTCCAAAAGGAGCCAATGGCATTGATTGATTGATTGATTGATTGATTTATATAGCGCTTTATACCAAGGCGCTGTACAGTGGAACAACAAAATACAAAATAACAACATTTAACAATGAGAGCAAAATTTACATCATGAATCATTCAACAAAAAAGTTCAAAGAGCAATTAACTTAGGTGGGGGGGTGGAAAGGGGACAGAGAAGAGGTGGGGGGGAATAGGAAATGGACAGGGCGATGGAGAATGGAATATGGCCATATTATGGCCAGCGAGGCTAATGCGTATTCTTTCTTATGCAAAACTAAATTACATATATTTAAGAAAATTACCTGTGTGAAGTTGCAGCCGTGGCGTTTGTTTATTTATCTGTTTTTTATAATTGTACCAAATTTGATTAATATGTATGGGATTGTGAAGTTTTATGGATTTTTTTATCCGGATTGAACACATTTCATATCTGAATACCTTTAGCTGTGTCTACCAATAGAAATCTTCAGCAAATATATATAATGGAGATTATGTGCAATAAGCTTCCAATGTCATGTATTTATCTGTTATCAGCTTTTTACAAAGTTAATAACAATTATATGCTATAACCAACACACATGTTTAACATCCAACACAAGTAAAACAAATAGTACACCCTTTTTGTTTGCTGTGCCTTCTGCATAACGTCACCAAAGCATTTTTTTTAAAGTCTGTAACCTAATACAGCCACAATTATCTTATGCCTGCCATAAAAGACACATGGTGTCACAGGTAGACCTCACAGCATATTTTATATCTGCGCCTCATATAGCAATTATTCCCAAATCTGTACTTCCACGTGTCTAGGCATTTGTGATAGCTTAAAGCAAAAAACAATATATGTGTCTCTTTTTCATGTACATAAGCTATGTGCCTCAGGATCACATGTGGCTGAGTCATTTGGCAAACTCCCTAATGGAGTGTTTGATTATTGTCTTTTTTGAAGTGGTCAGGTCATGTGGGCAAATTGTCTGAAGAACATTCTCCAGCAAATGTAGATTCTTTCTTGACAATTCCACCACAAAATCCAGAAACAAACAGTGCATATAATATATATATATATATATATATATATATATATATATATATATATATATATATGCACACATTTCTTAAGGACCCAATTTCCGGACACTTCACAAATTGACAGATCATCAACAGATCAACACTGCTGCTTATCCCTTGCAGGAAAGAAAAATGTCATATGATTTTTATTTTTACTAGTTTCACAAGATACGTTTCGGTTTGGTACTCTACCCCATATAAGAAGAGAGGGGCAATTTGCAGCTCATAAACGTTTAGAAAAACCTTAATGCCTCTTGCTCCATTTTTACATCAATGAATTTTGTTAATCCAATTCCCTGTGGTTTGTGCTCTTCGTTTTAGTTGTTTTTTCCATGTTAGGTTGAGGTCATAAATCACACTCAAGTATTTATTTTCTTTTACTTCCCCAATGTTTGGAAGAAGTACACGAGGCAAACCAGTGGTGGTTGGTGATTTTGTTCATTGGAGGGGTGTAAATATTGTGCAGAAATGTGCGTGATAGAAAAAACAGCAATTGAGCCCTAAAATGTGAGAGCTATTTATCCACGCTATTTTGACTGCTCTACCTACATCGCGTATTTTAGATTAATCTGGGCTGCATTTTAGGATTTTAGGCAACTTTTTATAGATATTAGAAAAATCTTCTAGATTCGATATTTTTGCATCTGACTTTGTCTTCTGTTCTCATACTTCTTGCACACAGTGTTTCGGGTGTTTTGAACATCTGTTTTCACTCGATTCCTTAAAGCTTGTTTGCTGGCACGCCGGAACTACAATCCACTTCGGTTTTGTAGTCTGGGTGAATATTACATTTTCGGTCAGGCACTTCAGCGCCAGCAGGTTTGGGCCAAGTAAGTCTGCACTTACCTGCCTGACAGACTTTTCCGTTTGATTCCTGCAAGCTTGCAGTTTATCCACGATCCTACATTATTCTCGCATCTTTCGTATTGCCGCTTTAAGGTATGTCATCCACTCTGGAGGCCCGGAGTCAAACTTGGAAAACGATTATAAAGAAATCGATATATACATTAGTTATTTGTCTGACAACATGATACAAAATGTACCCAATACTGTTACCAGTGGAAAGAGACCAGGTAGCTGTTCTGGGGCGGGCATTGTTTTGCAACAACAATACTCACCTAACGGGAAAGGTGAAACTAACACTAAGATTGCACCTCCAGCTATAATATAGGCGCAAGAAGAACTCATATCTGAGCCTCCTCCCTGTTTGAAAGTACGCACAGAAATGGAAATTGCCTCCCCCATAGATGCATATGTTGAAGACACAAGTTTTGATCCCTTAATGACACACACCTTGAATGGACCTACATTAAAAATTACACTTTTAATTACTCGTCCCTTGGGAAAGTCCGCTATTGATTTCCATAAATATATATCAGATAAAAAGCTTGCTATCATGGCACTCACTGAGACATGGCTTAAAGACCCTAGTTGACCAATCTTTGATCTCGCCACTCCAAAAGGCTACACTTTCTTTGGAGAAAATAGAGATGTCAGGGTGGGAGGGGGAGTTGCACTTATTGCCAGAGAGGATCTCAATCTCTTTAGATCTCACGCAAATTGTGAGGGTTATGAGATGTTGCATCTTAAAACCATCTCCTCACCAGTACACTGCACTGACATTATTTTGATTTATCGCCCTGCCAATGAGATGCCAGATTTTAATGAAGATCTCATGAGCACCTTAGTCTGCTTAATAAGCCTAGCTCATCTACCCTATTGACAGGGGATTTTAACAGATGGAGAGGTAATGAGACTGATAAGGAAGCTCTTCACCTGGAACAAACCTTAAAAATCTATGACATTATTGTCCAAAATAAGGCAACAAGACATGTTAAAGGCAATGTCTTGGATTGGGTAGCCTCACAGAGGCTACAGATCAGTCCCATCATCACTGAGCCCTGTATTTGGTCTGACCACCTCTTTGTTAACTTCATGATACCTTGCAAGAAAAACAGGCCCTGCAATGCAAAACACTTAAGAGCATTACTGGTAGAAATGTGAAGAAGATAAGAGTACAAGATCTAGATACATGTTTGTAGGACGATATGTCTAAAACTGTTCTGGATCCTCCTCAGTTATTGGTGGCAATCTACAGACCATGTTCAATGTTATTGCCCCACTGAAGACCAAGTTAGTCAGTGATAAGTCCAACCACCATAAGGGGTTCTCACACGAACTAACCAAGCTTAAACAGGAAAAGCAGAAGGCAGAACGCTGTTGGATTAAAAACAAAACAGAAATAAATAAGTCTATCTGCAAAGCCATTGAGAAGCAATATAAGAAGGGAATATAGAAAACTAAAAAAAATTATTTCAACGACAAAAATTGAAAATCCTGGGAATAACACAAAACACTCTTTGAAATCCTGAGAAGCCTGGAAAAACCTCATTTGAAACCTAATATATCTTCCCCTACTACAGAGGACTGTATGCATATGCAGCAAGCATTTCCCAGCAAAATAGCTTAATCTCATGAGAACATTATTCAAGAATGTGCCTCTATTATACCAGCGGGTGAAACTTTAAACTTGGGCCCGTCAACCATCACAGTTTTTAGTTTTTCACCTATCCTTGCATCTGTCAAGTTGTGGGGTTCAGAGCCTGCCAGGGAAAGGTATACATTTGATAGTGAGCCTGGCGTCCATTTAAACAAATGCAAGAACGCTGCACCAGAACTGCAGCTTAGGATCTTTGGTCTTAAATGTACGATTTGCTCGTCTGTCTGTGCCACGAAACCACTTCTCTGAGCTGTAAATCTAAGAGTCATGTAACACTAACCACTAGTTTATTATACTTTCAGAGAGATGTGTAATATATTGCCTATTCTAACAATTGAGTAATGAGGAGATTGCTTTTAATAATGTACCATGTGACCGTTCAGTGCATCCTGAGAGTGAATGTGCTATCAGTTTGTCCACTGATCCAATACAGAAAGTACAGGACTGTTCAGCTTAGAATACATACTCATAATGTATTGAGGAAGAACTGACCACTTCAGAGTGTGATTGCAAACCATGGTACGGTGTGGCGAGAGTCGGAGTGATATTATTGCGATCATTTAAATAATTCTGTGTGAGGAAGCAGCCCCCTTCTCCCCTTTACAGCATTGCAATGCCAGTAGAAGAGGACTTTTTCCCGTGGCTATGTGCCTGGGGTGGGGCATAGAAACGAATGAATGCCAAATAAGCAGAGGTTCTAATTTGGAGTGTGGTATAAATAAGATTGATACCACAAATTCCGAAAAGCGGACAGAAAAGGACGCCATGTTTCTGCTGTAAATGAGTTTGGCATAAGCGGCATTCCATACACCGAAAGAAACATGGCAATCAGCCAATCGCATTGCCACAATACCAACTGAAAAGCAGCGCTACACCAATAGAAAAGCAATCATTCAGCGTGGATACGATTAACAAAAAAGAAGAGGGCACTAGGCCATGCAGTGGTGGAATTTCTGACCAGGTGTCAAGTCCTAAAAATGTAAGTGGAGGGACTCACCAACAAACGCAATGGGATGTGACGTCGCCAGAAATTAGCATATGAGTGTGAAATATGCACATTTCATAAAATTGGCTTTGCATAACCACCCAAATTGCACAAGACGAATGGCATTTGCCTTTTGTAAAATCAACACACACACAAAACCAAAAGACGATATTTTTTTCTAACAGTGTTTTTGAAAACGTTAAAAAGTGTGCATGTTTTAAACTCCAGGAACCATTACAAATGTTTTCCCTGGAACTTGCAGTACCAAAATGCGACTTTTCACCTTCAGTTGTCTGTTGTCACGCCTGGACAAACCTGGGGAACTCTCCCTTGAACCCTCCTCCTCACCTCCTTCTTCTGTTGATCGAATCGAATTCACACTTGCCCCTCTTCTTCGATTTCCACCTCCTTGATGATTCTGATTCTTACTCTTCTTTTTGCGCAAATAAAGACGAGCTCCGCCGGAGGCCACCTTGGCAGGATTGAAACTCCTGACCAAAGGGAACCCCGGAGAGCCAGCCTCCTAAGCAGGGAAAAAGCACTTGGCACCAAAAAACCCTGCAGTAAGAGTTCTGTTGGAATGGGAACCAGTTCCAGTCCTTGGAGGTCGTAGGTGAGTAAGATTCCGTCAGGAACCGATTCAATACTGAAGCAATACTGAAGCAGCAGGCAATTGGAGGTATAAGGCGTGAAAGAGCAAAACAGGAATCAGAAGGCTTGGGAGAAAGGTGGAAAAGGCTAGTGAGTGTCAAGAGTGACGGCAGTTCGAGCAGGAGCTCAGAGAAAAGACAAGAACAGAAACGGACAAGTAGAAAACCCGTTCGTTGCCCAGTTTAGAAAGAGAGATAAGCGGAAGATCCGATGAATAGATAGTAAACAGATTTACCGATAGAGCGGTAACAGACAAGATGAGACTCGGTGAAGTCTAGAGCCACAGAGAAGTAAGTGTGGTGGAAAATACAAAGGCTAGGTTAGACAAGACAGTGGATAGCAAGGAGACAAAAGACTGGCACAGGGAGGTATCCTGCACAGGGAAATATCCTCAGCGGCGAAAGGGAGAACAGCTAGGAGAGCTGCAGCGGGTACCAGGAAGTACGATACAACGCCCCGAGCCATGGGTTTGGCTCGTTGTTATAGCAACCTACGGTGGCGGCCATCTTGGGAGAGGACTAGACCGCAAGTGTTTCTTCGCCGCAGGTCTGTATCAATACCGGTTTTACGGCGAGTGATACACTGTATCCTCCATGAATGCCATAAGCACCAGGGCTGCTGCATGACAGTATGCCTCCTTCCACTCGAGGTACTTCCCGGTGTGCCTGGATGTCTCCTATGACACATTTGCAAAGGTATGGGTGCATGGATGTGGTTGGGCTCCCAATGGCGGTCCATGGCAGAATAACCCTTCCAATGCACCAAATACTGTAAGGTACCTCTTCTGTACCTTGAGTCCACAATGTGTTCGACTTCATACTCATCGGGCTCAGAGTCTTTAATGTTCCTTGGTTGGGGTCTCTGCCTTGAAAAGGGGTCCGACACAAAAGGTTTCAAAAGAGAAGAATGGAATACATGATGTATTGGAACGCATTACCTAGCACGCTCAGAGCAGAAACCTCTCTCACTGACTTCCGAAAAAAACTGAAAACCACTTTGTTCAGCTAACTCCTCCAACGTCATGTCTTCTGACCCTCTCCTCCTCCTCTTCTCTATTCTCCTCCACTACTTTTCTCTTGCAACTAAGTAATGACTTTTCTGTATGTATAACAAGTCATGTTCATATCTGTAACAAGCGCCACAATGCCCTCTGGGCTGCCTGTGCGCTTAACAAATGTGAATAAATAAATAAATAAATAAATAAATAAATAAATAAATAAATAAATTCTCTTCAGATTCTTGGGTAGACAGAGGCGGTAAGCCACCGGATTGATGCGTTTCAAAATAGGGTAAGCCCCTATGAATTTAGGAGCAAACATTCCTATGTGTTTCTATCTGGGAAGGAACTTGGTTGCCAGCCAAACCTTAGATCCTATAGCCCAATCGGGAGAAGCCCTTCTTTTACAGTCGGCTAAGTCCCTATATCCGTGTCTGCTCATTTCCAAGGAACTTTTGGCATCTCTATGGGCCCTCTTCAGAGATTCCAACAGACTGTCGACTGTAGGGGAAGTCGAAGCAGAAAACTCCATCCAAGGCACATGTCTAGGATGATAACCATAGGTACAATGGAATGGGCTCATATTGATTGCAGTGTGGTGAGAGTTATTGTACGAGAACTCGGCCATAGGCAGCAAAGTCAACCAATTGTCCTGTTCCCTATTACAGAAGCATCTGAGGTATTGCTCGAGTGTGGCATTCAAACGCTCTGTCTGACCATTGCTCTGAGGATAGAATCCTGACGAAAGAGCTCTTTGGATACCTAGTTGGATGCACAGTGTGGACCAGAATTTGGAGGTGAATTGGGATCCACGATCCGATAGTAAGGTTCTAGGGAGTCCATGAAGTCTTACTATGTCCTTGAGAAAAATCGAAGCCATTTCTGATGCTGTGGGGAGACCTGGGAGAGCTGAAAAGTGAGCTAGTTTACTGTAGGAGTCGAGTGCAACCATAACTGCTCGACAGCCATCCGACAATGGAAGGTCCACAATAAAGTCTGTCGAGACGTGCTCCCAAGGTTGTGTGGGTAAAGGAGGTTGCTGTAACAAACCCAAAGGTTTACCTGACCAGGTCTTGCTGGTGGCACATATCGGGCAAGCCGAGACATAGGACCGCATGTCCTTGTACAAAGTGGGCAACCAAAACCTCCTCCTTACCAATTCAAGGGTGTTCTTCAATCCTTTATGTCCTGCCAGAGGAATATCATGACATCAGGCCAATACCTGAGTATGGAGATCATTTTTGGGTATAAACAATGCCTAGTTATGGTACAGTAGTCCATTCTTTAGGAGCAAGGCTGGATTATTTCTGTCTTCGGATTGAATTCCTTCTTGGATAGCCAGGAGGAATCCAGTTACTGAGGACATTTGTTATCGGCCAAAATGAGTTCCCTTCCTTGGAGCGAACTGGTATCTTCATTCCAACTTCTGGATAGTGCGTCGGCCAAAGTGTTCTGGGCACCTGGAAAGTACGTGAGAAGGAAATCAAATTGAGAAATATAATACGTCCATCTGGCATGACGAGCACTGGAGCATTCCATCTGTTGGAGAACTCTCAAGTTGCGATGATCAGTCCTCACTATAAAGGGTTGTAAGGAACCCTGTAATAGATGTCTCCACTCTGCACAGGCTTGTTTGATTGCCAACAGTTCTATCTCTAGCACAGAGTAGTTCCTTTCGCTATGGGTAAGCGTTTTAGAGAAATAGGCCACCAGATGTTCCACATTATCTACAGACATCTGTAGTAGCACAGCCCCAATGGCTCCATCCGAAGCGTGAGTTTCTAGAATGAACTGACGGCTCTGATCCGGTTGAATCAGGACTGGGGCTGTTGTAAATAGACCCTTTAGTTGTTGAAAAGCCTGCAACGCCTGCGGATCCATGTGGAACTTAATGCCCTTCTTCAACAATGCGGTGATGGGAAGTACCATGTTTGAGAAATTGGGAATGAATTGACAATAAAAATTTGCCAGACCCAAAAATCTCTGGATGTCTTTTACGCTCTTGGGTTCCGGCCATCTGAGAATTGCATCGACCTTGTTTGGGTCCATCTTGACTCCATCCTTGGGCAGAACATACCCCAAGCAAGACACCAATTCAACACTGAATTGGCACTTCTCTGGTTTGACAAACAGTTGGTTCTTCTGGAGACGGCTGAGGACCTCCTTCACATGTACAAGATGTTCTGAGGGGCTAGAAGAAAATACCAAGATGTCATCCAGGTAAATGACTACCGACAAAAACAACAGGTCCGAAAAGAGTTTGTCAATGAACCTCTGAAATACTGCTGGAGCGTTCACCAGACCGAAAGGCATCAACCGATACTCAAATAGACCAAAAGGAGTTTGGAAGGCTGTCTTCCACTCTTCGCCTTTCCTAACTCTGAGAAGATGATACGCTCCCCGAAGATCTAATTTAATGAAAATGACTGAACCTTGTACAGCTTCCAGAATATCTCGGATCAGAGGCATCGGATAACGATCCCGTAAAGTGACTCGATTGAGTCTGTGATAGTCTATACATGGACGTAGTTCTGAAGTCCCTTTCTTAGGGATAAAAAATAAAGACGCCCCTGCGGAGGATTTGGACTCCTGGATTAGACCATTTTGAAGGTTGGCGTCAAGGTACTCCTTGAGGGCCTTTCTTTCCGGGAGAGAAAGAGGGAACATTCTCAAAAAGGCACAGAAGTCTCTCTTGTAGTTCCAGGGCACACTTTCTTTTCTTTCTTTCTGGGAACAGTTCTGTTCCCAGCACGTCCGCTCCCGAAAAAATTAAAGAGAAGAAGGTAAGTGGGGTTGAGAGGGTGGGGGGGAGAAAGGCAGGAAGGCCCCGCTTCGAGTCTCCACACGGCTGGTGACTGCCATCGTCCCCCACCGGGGACAAAGCAGTCAGAAGGTAAGTGGGGTTGGGAGGGCGGGAAGGGCGGGGAGGTGGGAGGAAAGGGAATAAAAGAAAATATACACACGAGTCCCCGGCAGGGGGCAATGGCAGTTTCTCAGCCGTGTGGAGGCTCAGAGCGGGGATAGCCCCGCTTCGAGCCTTCACATTGGCTGAGGGGCTGCCACAGCCCCTGCCGGTAAAAATGGCTGTGGAATCCCAGCCGGGTAACAACCCGTCGAGAGCCAATCAGAATGTGTGTTACATACTGGTCCCCAAAGTGAGGGATACAAATGTGCTTGTCGTCTGTATAGTTAGTGTGCGAAATGCCTAGCGAATCCAGGTGTTTGAAGAGTGTTCTGGTATACACATTGTACATTGTGGGGGAGACGCAAGAATCCGAAGATTAGGCAACAGCATCCCCTGTGAAGACACAAGAGGTTCTGTTCACCAGGAATGAGACAACCCATTTGGCAGCATTGGGTGAGAAGTAGACCAAGGACGACAGGTGATGGCATAGTGTTTGGTGGTCAACGAGGTTGAAGTCCACTGAGAGGTCAAGCAGTAGGAGGAGGAATAGGTTGCTGCGGTTTTTAGCATTGTCTAGCTTGTTCCTAAGGTCTAGAAGGTCTGCTTCAGTCCCATGTTTGGGTCGGAAACAGGATTGTCTAATGCCCAAGATGTGGTAGGATTCAAGGTTTTTTTTGGAATGACCGTATAAATAGTTTTCAGAAGGAAGGGAACAGTGGTTATGGGTCAGTAGTTGGTAGGGATGGCTGGGCTAAGGGAGAGCTTTTCCAGCAGGGGCAAATCCAGGATTCTTTGAGGGAGGAAATAACTATGCAGTTGGCAAAGGAGGTATTGATGATGACAGAGATGAGAGGGAGTAGAGGTTCAGTGCATTCTTTTACCACAGAAGCTGGTCAGATGTCTCCTTTGCAGCATGAGGGCTCCAGACCATTGATGATGTTGGTGAGGGTGGAGACATGGGTGGGTTCCAACTGGAAGAGGGGGATGTCTCTAGATTCTTTGACTAATGGGGCAAGGGGGATGCTGGCTGATGTGTGAGATAGTTTTGCTTGTATCTTGGCTTGCAGCTGAGAGATTTTACCCGTGAAGGAGTCTTGGAAGTTGTACCATGATCTGTCCTTCAGTATGGTGTTGGTGGGGGTAATGGGAGTATCTAGCTCACAGAGGAAGAAGAACAGTTAGTGTGTGCTGGAGGACGACTCTGATTCTGTCATTGCAGGCAGCAGTTCTGGTGGCATGAATATTGCGTTTGTATTGGAGGGACATTTTCAAGAAGTGGGTCTTTAAGCCAGGCAAGTTTGGCTTCTCTTTTTTTAGCTTGGATGTCTCGAAGATCAGGGGTGAACCATTGAATGAAGTGTAGAACATTTTTGGCTTTCCAGGATTTAAGCAGTCCAGGAGGTCAATAGTGTTACTTAACCGGATATTGTAATAATCTACCAGAGCGTCCGGGTCTTGGACGGTGGGAGGGAGGTGGTTGAGAAGAGGGATGATCCGGGTACTAGTCAAGTTGCGTTTGCTGTAGGCCAGAATGGTGGTTGGGGCAATGGCTACTGTGGCCAGAGGTGGTTTGCATTTGCTGGAGATGGGAATGGTAAAGGTGATGAAGTGGTGGTCAGACCAAGGGCATGGTAGGCTGGAGAGGACGGAGGTGTTGGTTCCATGGTCCAGTAGCCAATCTAGGATGCGGCCCTGTGAGTGTGTGGCATTATTTATGCATTGCATACAACCTTGGGCTGTCAAGGCATTGGTGAGGGCAGTTGCCTCTGAGTCAGAGGGGTCATTTAAACAAAGGTTAAAGTTGCCCATGACTATGAGTTGGGTGGTGGGCTTGCGTTGAGATGAGATGAGTTGGACGAGGTCACCTTCAAAGGTTGCGCTGGGGTCTGGGTTTTGATAGATGAGGTGGAAAGTGATAGATGCATTGGGGGAGCACTTTAGTTTTGCCGAGATGGTTTCACAGTTGGGAAGTGGGGCCAAGTTAAAGGACAGTAAGGGCAGGGAGTCTTTGTAGACAAGGGCTATGCCACCCCCTTCTCTTGGGGTTCTGTCAGAGCGAAGTGTATTGTAAACCTTTGGGGACAAAAATGAATAGCAAAGGTCCCGCTGCTGGAGATAACCAGGTTCCTGTAAGGGTCAGTAGATCTATATTATTCAGGGTGAAGAGGTCAAGGATTTTGGGTGCATGGGTGACGTGTTGATTGAGGCACCTCAGAGCAGTTGATCTTGTGACACATGCCTGGGTGGGGTTTTCTGGGCTTGGGCGAGGTAGGTGGGTCTCAGAGGGTGGAATGTGGGAGTTGTTGGTGGAGATACAGGGCGGATGGCTGTGCACCACCAGCGATTGGCCCTATGGTACTGTGTATCAGGGGGTCATAAGATAGTGATGGAGTGTGAGGCTAGGTTTGAAGAGTGCCCTCCTAGAGGGCGGGGTCTGGACTAAGCTCTGTTCAGTTCTACTGGGCTGGTGGTGCTTGCTGGTGGGGCAGGAGCGAGGATGGGATGAAGCGTGTGCCTTTAGTTGGGAGCTGGCCAGCACTGATATTTGGTGCTGCGGCATGCTGGGTGCAACTTCGCTGTAAAGAATGATGCGGGTGTAACAACTCACATCCACAGGGCATAGCAAGGCAAGATATTGATGTAACTGTGGTTGACTACACCCTACAACACTTACACGTCTTTTAAATGTGGCAGAAAACTTGTGAAAAGATGTCATGGTTATGCACTGAATGTTTTTCATGGGCACATTTGGCATGTTATTTGTTACAACGTACATATGTTTAGTCTGGCCATCTGGGCTCCCATGTGTTTAGAATTGCACATGGGTGGTAGTCTGTCCATTGTGGACGTGGTTGCAGGTCATTGTGCGGTCAGTGTGGAGAATGAATTGGTTGGCATATTACGGCGTATCATCTGTTGAGGCATGGAACATGGGTATGTGTGCTTGGTCAGATGGTATTTGTATAGTACAGGATTGTGTGTGAATTATTTGGTGTCTCACTCACCTATGTCATGTTCCTCCTCTAGGCCAGAACCAGACATGCTTCTTGATTGGGTCACAGAGGTTGATCAATGGTCACGTGCGCCTTTCCTGTCTGTAGATTCTCTGGTGTTTGGATGGCCTTTGTCAGTCCCCGAAGAGATGTTGTAATGGTGCCATAGCTGCAGTTGTGGGTCGTGACTTAAGGCGGCAGTCAGACCAATGCTGGAAGGTATTTGATGTCACTTTTGATGGCACCACTGGGGGGGATCGTTTTTCACATTAGAAGGTCCACAATAAGACATGGCTCTGTGTCTCAACGTATACTGCTGTTCCAATGCTGCAGCAAAATGGTCGATATCAGGGGCCTCTGTGACGTACTCCAGGACAGATAGTGGCAGTCACCAACAGCAGAAGTATGGCGTGTTCATGCCATGCTCTAACTGGGCTCTAATTCATGCAATAGATCAGAAGTATATGCCTGATGGAACTGTGTCAAGCTGAGACACCAAGAAAGCCGAGCTGACCGGTGGGGAGAACGGCACACCACAGAAAGAGGGATGGGTAGAGTACTAACCAGGGGAATCATACGCACAAACTACTTTCATACGTGGGCCTTTCAGGAAGAGGATTTCGTAGAGACTGTCTGAGATTGAAGCAGTTAAGAAGCGAGTAGGAGCACTCAAAGTTGGCGGGAACAGCAGTCCATCTAGCTGGCAGGTACAGCGGGAGGAAAGTGCTGCTTCAGTTCTGTTCATTTATGTAAATGATATCGTTTTCTTGTCTTGAAATCCATGGGTTTTAGACATTGTGGAGATGTGTTTTTAAAGTTTAACATATTACTTGATTGAGTATGTGCTTTGCTACTATTGTAGTGCACATTTTCACAGCCTTTGCAATAAGACGAACATTGGCAAGGCAAAAAATGCATTGACAAATTCATTTGCACAACACAACATTTTTGGACTATGCCCTGTATTGTTTGAAAAGTTTGTAATATATCCAGGAAAATGTTATATGCATTTGTACTTATAGTTTTTATGACTTCAGAATTTTATGACTTTGGATCTGTAAATATTTATGAATTTTGTGATTTTAATCTGAAATAAAAATATTGTTTGGTTAATTTAGTGTGTTGGTGGGTTGCTAAGTGAAACTGTGTATGCCAGGTTAGTAAAGGTGGATGAGCGTGTTAAGTGTGTGTGCCTCTGTGAGTGATTTAGTTGGTGGACAGGTGGATGTGTTCAAACATGTGTTGATATTCGGCGGTTGATTGAATGAGATTGTGTAATGAGTGTAGAGCATGCTTGTGTATGTGCTTTTGTGGATGCTTAGTACAACTTGAGTCTCTACTTTTGTTTCTTAGTGAGAGGTGCTATCCCCTGCAGACAACCCTTTCACCACAAAGCTCTGTTGGGTGAGAAGGCTGTGAGAAGGCTGCCTGAGGGGGTTGGCATCCCTGCATGAGAAACACAAGGAGAGATGGGAACATAGCTATCATGCCTCTTGCTGTGCCCTCCACTCCGTTTGTCTCTTAATCACAGCCTTCGACCACCGCAGGCAGCCCAGTGAGGACTATCTTAAAGGCAGCAAATATTACATAAAATGGCACTCTTCAGAACTACAGGATAAACTGAACTGATAAAGGTATCAGCACAAATATGAAAGGGCCATTGCTAAAGTAAAAAACATTACTAACAACCATGAATCTGGGAACTAGGGAACTATTCTGTATGTTCAAAGAAATCACTAAAACAGAGAGCCACAAGATTGATCCCAACTCATCCCAAACCTTCACAGATGAAGTATCCTCCTTCTGCTTTATGAAAAGGATACTTGACATAAAGACCTTTATCACGTCATGAGGCTCTGCGCCTCCCAGGTGGTACAGGGACACAGCCACCTCATTCACCTCCTCCCAACCATCATCAACACTTCGAACTAACGAAGACCTCGGGTGATTCACAGAATCCCTGCTCTGCTTCATTCCTGAAGCTACCTAGGAACAATCTGAAGAAGTATAATGCGGATCCTACACTGCAAGCCATCTATAACCACATAATAAATGTCCTTTATGAAGACAAAATATTTTTAACAAATAATGGTCCCACAGATCCAAAACTATTCCGGTGTTGCAAACTAATGCATGACCACTAAGCAGGATTCAGATCTTCCAGAGACACTGAAAGTACCTTGATTTCTATTAGAGAAAACCTTCTCCAGAATCTTAACACCAAGAAAGTATCAGCATTGATCCCTTTCAACCTCTCAAAGGCTTATGGCAGGGTTGATCACAATCCATTGTTTCAATGCGTCCACAATCACTTCCACTTTTGGGGAAAAGACTTTCAATGGTTTGATTCATTGCTGAAACATCACTCCTATTAGGTCAAAATGGTCCAATTCCGGTTCTAAACCTTTCACTTCACCATGCTGGATCCCACAAGGGCAGCCTTTTCACCCTGGCTCTTCCACCTCTACCTAGTTCAATTAACACAATTAGTGGATCATGTCCATGCTCCTATGAATGTTATTTAGATATTATCCATCTGCTCATCCAGAAAAGGTTCAAAGCTGTAATAACTCAGCTCTGTCTCACACAATATCAACCAGATCTTTGAATGGATGATGAAAAGCAGTCTTCGGCAGACTGGACACTAAATGGAAGTGATAACATTTGGCTCTAAAAAAATAGATGACTTGGCCATTCCCACAGCCCACAACTATCCACATTATTCCAAGGCTAAGAACCTTATAGTCATTTAAGATTCCACCCTCTCCTTCGAACGCCAAGTCCATAACACCTGCAATAAGTCAACTTAATCTATTACACAATCTACACCAAACTACACCCCTCGTAGAATACTCCCAAATTAAAGAATTGGTAGAATCCCTTATATCACAGGTATTATTGCAACACTGTGCTCACAGGGACCCCACAATACCTGATCAAAAAGCGTCAACATGGTCAGAACTGAGCAGTCATAATGATCTTCAAAATGAAGAAACAAGACCACATTTCACCCAGCTGGTCATTCTTGAACGGTGTCTCTCTATACAGACAATAGACCACAACTGTCAAGGATGGCACTCTATTTAGAGTGGCACAGGACACCCAGGAAGGATTTGGGTGGTTGTGTCAAAGCAAAGAGGACAGAATAGTTCACACCCAGCGGAAAGAAAGGAGAGCGAAGAGTAGACAAGTGTAGTAAGGGAAAAGTTACAGGATAGAATCCCTCTTGGGGTGTATGCAGATATAGGAAAAGAGAATTCCACGAACCTTAGGAAAACTCTAACCTTCTGCACAGTTTGCTATAACAGAGGCCCACACTGTTTGCCCATGGCTTGGAACAACAGCTATGGGTGTTTGTAACGTAGAAACTAGACAAGGGATAGGGCAGAGGTTGCCTGACGGAAACCAACTAACAAGCTCTGTACAAGGGGTTTACAAGAGAAGACACTAACAGATAAATCCAGGGAAAACGAAGTTGAATAGCAAACTAGCAGAAGGAAATGAAGGGAAAGCCGTATAACAGGATTGGATAGGGAGAAAGAACTGAAGGTTGAAAACAAGTAAGAAAGCAAGGGAGCAGCAGTCAGGAAACAGAGGAACTGTAATATCTGAAAGTAAATAATGAAGGTAACTGATGTGGATAACAGAGGACGATAGGGTACAAGGTAGAAAGCTCAGAAAAGCAGGGAAGCAATGGACCAGCCTAAAAGGAGCAGGACTGTAAGGAAGGAAGCCCCGAGGGATAGGGTTTAGGGCAGCGGAGTGAAGCAGGCTGCACGGCAAGTAGCCCAGAAGGGTCAGGCAGCAAGGAGTGAGGCCAGAAGAGTAGGGCCGCTGACTGTAGAAGGGTGCAGGAGGACTGTAGAATGCTGCTAGACTGGAAGCTCAGCGGATGAAGACTGCAGATTGAAGGCAATGGAGTGAATCTGCTGTAAGGCAGGAGTCTGGGAGGCAAATGGCGGAAGGTAGCAGCGGAGCGTAATCGGCTGCAAGGCAGGAGCCTGGAAGGCAAGGGGCGGAAGGTAGCAGCGGAGAGTTATCGGCTGCTTGGCTGGAGCCTGGAAGGCAATGGCGGAAGGTAGCAGCGGAGTGCGATCAGCTGCTAGGTTGGATCCTGGAAGGCAAAGACGGAAGGTAGCAGCGGAGAGTGATCGGCTGCTTGGCTGGAGCCTGGAAGGCAATGGCGGAAGGTAGCAGCGGAGCGTGATCCGCCTGCTTGGCTGGAGCCTGGAAGGCAAGGACAGAAGGTAGCAGCGGAGCGTGATCGGCTGCTTGGCTGGAGCCTGGAAGGCAAGGATGGAAGGTAGCAGTGGAGTGTGGTCGGCTGCAAGGCTGGATCCTGGAAGGCAAAGACGGAAGGTAGCAGCGGAGCTTGATCGGCTGCTATGCAGAGGAACCGCATACAAAGATAAGTAGCTCGAAGCAAAAAGGTGCTGGAAGGACTCTTAATGCAAGAGACTGAGCCCCTGCAGGCAGCAGCTTTTATACTGCCCAGCCCAGCACAGAGGCAGGCTAATTGGTCGCACCTGGCTAAGCACACCTGCAGACAATCGGCCACCTCCCTCTCTGTTCTTGAGCTGGTGGAAGCAGAGCAAATCCCTAAAGCTTCTGGGGATTGTAGTTCCGATGATGACCAATAGGAATAGCCAGGAATAGATGGTTATAGCCAAGTGCATTATGGTTATTGAAGTTTGTTGGAAAAAACAGAAAAGTATCAAAGTCTCGAAAATGAGAAATAAGGTCCATAATGATCGCCAATGTATGCGCCCATGGCGCAGGCATGACAACAACACCATTTGCCCAATGCACAAGGCCCTACAAAAAACCAATACAGAATAATTGAACCAGCAGTTCACAGTCAATGTCCCAACAAGGTCCTTGAGGTTCACCAATAAAATGATACTTAGCAATACATGATTCAATAAATCCAACAAGGAGGCAAGAAGCTGACCTCTGTGGCCCAAGAACTCTGCAATCAGCTCCTGATACAAGTCAGGTTGCAACAAAAAAATGTACAAGTTCAAGAAATTCATCAGATGTGGCTACTCTGAAATAAATCCCTCCCCTATTCAGGACTGAACCTCTTTCCTTACTCTTGGGCTGCCACTCCTCATACACTCCATCCTCATTGTTGTGATGTTTATGATATCCCTGCATAACCCTTGCCAGTAAGTCATCAGATTAATGCACCCACTCTGTTCTTTCTCCCCTTCCTGTCTCAACCAGTGTTTCCACTTTGAAGCAGCCTGCTCGTAATGTCGAGGGTTCTAAAGCTCCTATAAAATAAAAAAATAAGAAGTGCCATTTTGGGGGTGGGGGCAGCATCCTGCGAGATGGATGTCCACCTGATCCTATCACTCACTGACCGAGCAAGGCTATTTAACATGCATTTATAATAATACTGCTTTTTTCATCCTAACTAAGCATGCATTGAACAATGAATGTATAAGAGATCCTTTTTACCGTTGTTTTATGGATGGAGAGGGTGGAGTTTGGCAGCACTGCTCAGCAGACTGGCTCGGCTCAGTCACTGCGGCGAGACAACACACCCATTCAATTCATGAGGGTGCCCGATCAAAATGAATGAGATATATGTTTTCTGCCGTAAGCACCATACGCAGCCGACACTGAAGCTGAAGCAAGCAATGTAGGTCCCAAATAACTCAATTTAAGTCTGCGAATGGATACACTTCTTAGCAAACAATCTAATATGATAGGTGATTTATAACACGATTAATATCCAGAGGTTTCTAAGCCCAGATCCAGGGATCAAACTTGTGTTGCTCCGTGTCGTCTTGGTTCCAAGGCGAGCACGTTGTCCCTGAGCTATCCTCCCGAGACAATATCTGCTTTTTCATTCCTATGCTGGATACTCACTCATCATCTATGCAAGAAGTATTCCATATCTTTCAACGTGAAATTAAATTACAGGTTGACTCAGTGACGGAGAGGAATGCATTTCCATTGTTGAAGATAGAATGCAAGGCATGGAAAACCTGCAACAATGGCCTCCTCATGAGTTGAGCAGTAGCCCTTAAATATGGCGGAACGCTATTACTGCCACATTTAAGGGCTGGCCCCATTATGAGTTGGGCAAAACGTTTGGAGTTTTACCTTCAGCTTTTCGCTGGAGGTAAATATCCTGCGCTCTGCCCATTTTCATTTGTTTTTGGTGCTATTACCGCTGGCGAATTACTGCTGGCGATAATAACACCCCAACCCCATTGGGCCCAAAGGACGCAATGGGTAATGGGCAATAACTGCCCAACTGCTACTCATGATCAGGCACTAATAGCGCCGGACCGAGTAGCAGTAGCAATATTTGCACTGGCAGTATCCCGGCAGTATTACCGCCGGGATACCGCCAGACTCGTGATGAGGCCCCATGTATTTTCCCATTAGAAACAGATGTCATGGACATTGAGGATAGAAATTGAAGGGAAAATGTATGTTTCTATAGAATACCAGAAATATCTGAACAAAATGACCACATAACATTTATGGAAAACTGGATTCCTAAAGCCCTTGGCATATCCTTTTCACCTCCTCTAGAAATTCAAAGCGCTCAGAGGGATAAAACCACATTACTATAACAACAGCTCTTCTCATAGACCATTCAATGCTTGCTTCCCTCGAAACCAACAAGCACAACAAATCTTAGTGGTCGCTAACAAACAAAGGGTTTGGAAAGATGTGAGAGCACCAGGAACAATTAGCTACGATGCCAAACTCCTACTTGTCGGTATAGTTCAAAAGCCGCCGGCTTCAGGAATCCTTACGGCCGTACTCATGCGCCCCAAATGAAGAACATGTGGGTGTGTTTTGGATCCCCACAATGTTGGCGCTTACCTTATAAATGGCATATTATAGAAGGATTTCCTATATTCTGTGGAATCCTATAATGATGATAAAGAAATAGTCCAATCGTTATATATTAGTCCCTTAGGTCTTTTATTATCACTGTGGGTGCTGACACGTGAGTCGACCATTCAAGGTCTTTTTCAAGGCAACTGTGATATATTTCTTTTGTATATTGTCGTTTGGCATCTAGTCAAAGATTAGTGGGTGCACTGCAACTTTGCTTGCTACCCACCGACCCACTGAGGACCAGATATACATTACGGCAACAGGCCGTTAAGAAGCACTACTCAGTGCACCCACTCATCCTTGACCGTTCCTGCTCATTTCGACCACTGGGAAACCTATAACGGGGAATGATACAGAGACCTGTCCAACTAAATCCAATGTGAATACTGGAAATAGTAGAAACTGCCTGAATCCCCCTATAATTATTCAGGATAATCAAGCGGATGTTGCACAATCACAATCTGGCTCCATAAGAGAGACAGACGGCTCCTTAGGTTTGGTGAAACAAGAGCGTCCTCATCGTCTATTTGGTATGCAAAATAATCTTGGATCATTTACTGGGAATGCCCATTCAAAAAAGGTTTCCTCTTCCTCGGTTCAACTAGCGACCCAAAGTAAACAGACTAAAGTAAACAAAAAACTGTGGATCACAAACGCTTTCCAGGAATTGTTGAACGATGTGTTTTCTTTGAATCAAAATACAATCTAAACTCTGAAGTTCTCCTGAATCGTACAGGCATTCTTAAGTTATTGCACAAAGCAATTGGGGCGGAAAGCATTACCTCTCATGACATTGATTGTTTTAGCTTTACAGACACTGATTGCACCAGTGCTGTGGAGGCTGTTTTCTGCTCCAGATTAATTGCAAAATCAAATATGGCTGAATATGAGGAAATAGGCAAATATGGTATCCTAGTTAGACAAGCAACAATAGAAATGGCTGATGATCCCATTAATAACAAACTTAGTGTAACGGATATGGTTGTGATATCGGAAGAGTGTGAAGTTAATGGTTTGGCTTGGTTGATTAAATTACTGAAGGGTGATATTGCTAAGTCTGTTACACTACCTCTGTTGCTTTGATAGCGAGGGACCTACAAATGCTAGTTTGGAACTCTAGAGGGTTAAACAGTTTCATGCAGGCTGATCACCAAAGCTCAATTATTTTGAGAATGGCATAGTCTTGCTTCAGGAGACCTGGCTAGGTCAACAAATATGGGTTGATGGATTTGCGATAGTCCAACAAATGGCCAATAGGCTCATAGGCGGAAGACCATCAGGTGGTTTACTGGCTGCTATAAGGAATTCTCCTGTAAGAAGAATAACAATTATCTCTGACTCAATACCAGGAATCCTGGGAGTTGAACTAGAGATTGCCACGTGTTCCAAAACTTTAACTATATTAGTCTTGAATCTATATTGGAATGCGGTTATTTCCATGCTTGCCAATTTCATTGGGGAAGTCTCAGAAATTCTGGGCAATTGGCTAATTGCAGTACAAATGAGGTCAAATCGAAACAAAAACAATCCCCACAGCAAGGTCCGTTACATAGACCTACTGTTTTCACTGTCTGGGGACCCCAAGACAATATTTTATAGTATAGAAGAAAACAGTTCAAATTCACATTTTAATGGGAAGGAAAGGTGTAACACACAAAAGCTATATCATTAAGAAAAATATTTTATTATAGAAAAAAGACATAATTCTCATTAAAACTGTGTTAAATAATACACAGATTAAGGAACAACCCTAAAACCAGGTTATCAAAAAACAGGACGATTACATACACAACATCAATGTAAAAATAAAAAAACAACCATACCACATTAACTAAGAAAAACAACATTTACCATACAAATATCAGTGAAAAATTCATTTGTTGCAATCTATATATAACCCAACATGTTTCTGTCTGTTGACTCTTAGATGTCTGACATTCATCAGGGGTAGCTCTTCTTAGAATTCCACAGTGATCGTCCCCTCCAGTCCTGGTGGGCATGGAGCTGAACTTGATCCTTAATGCAATCTATAAAAACATACAACCATATTAAAAAAATGTGCGTACACCAACATTTCCCAAGATTTACCTACTTTTAATGTCATATGTCAATATTACACAAACACGGAAGCCTGAATTATTAAAGCCACCTGTACCTAGTCCCCATTCGGGAACCCTTAGCACCAAAAATCTGCTGTAAACATATATACCTTGGGATCTGTGTATTCCAAGGATCCAATGTCGCCAATAATACAGTCACATCCAGCCGGATATCAGCCGCTTATATTAGTAATCCTTTTCAATGGATTTGAATAAGAACACACTAGAGAAGAAAACATAACGACACACTATAATCATACCGGAGTATAAAAAGTCAAAACACCCCCTAAGGAACATGCTTGCACATACCTTGCAAAATGCAGTAGCCAAATGTGTTCCCAAAAGAGAATAAACCTTTGAGGAGAATGATCAGTCTTTAACGTGAAACGGCTACTGTGTCAAGTTCTAACTCTTCAAACACAATCTGTGGAGATTAAACACAATAAGAAGTAATCAACCGCTGTGTTCACTAGTGTTCACTAGGGTATTAAAAAGAGAATAAACCTTTGAGGAGAATGATCAGTCTTTAACGTGAAACGGCTACTGTGTCAAGTTCTAACTCTTCAAACACAATCTGTGGAGATTAAACACAATAAGAAGTAATCAACCGCTGTGTTTACTAGTGTTCACTAGGTATTACCCTAGTGAACACTAGTGAACACAGCGGTTGATTAGTGAACACTAGTGAACACAGCGGTTGATTACTTCTTATTGTGTTTAATCTCCACAGATTGTGTTTGAAGAGTTAGAACTTGACACAGTAGCCATTTAACGTTAAAGACTGATCATTCTCCTCAAAGGTTTATTCTCTTTTGGGAACACATTTGGCTACCGCATTTTGCAAGGTATGTGCAAGCCTGTTCCTTAGGGGGTGTTTTGACTTTTTATACTCCGGTATGATTATAGTGTGACACAGTGTGTCGTTATGTTTTCTTCTCTAGTGTGTTCTTACTCAAATCCATTGAAAAGGATTACTAATATAAGCGGCTGATATCCGGCTGGATGTGACTGTATTATTGGCGACATTGGATCCTTGGAATACACAGATCCCAAGGTATTTATGTTTACAGCAGATTTTCGGTGCTAAGGGTTCCCGAATGGGGACTAGGTACGGGTGGCTTTATTAATTCAGGCTTCCGTGTTTGTGTAATGCTGACATATGACATTAAAAAAAGGTAAATCTTGGGAAATGTTGGTGCACACACAATTTTTTAATATGGTTGTATGTTTTTATAGATTGCATTAAGGATCAAGTTCAGATCCATTCCCACCAGGACTGGAGGGGATGATCACTGTAGAATTTTAAGAAGAGCTACCCCTGATGAATGTCAGACATCTAAGAGTCAACAGACAGAAACATGTTGGGTTATATATAGATTGTAACAAATTAATTTTTCACTGATATTTGTATGGTAAATGTTCTTTTTTTTAGTTAATGTGGTATGGTTGTTTTTTTATTTTTACATTGATGTTGTGTATGTAATTGTCCTGTTTTTTGATAACCTGGTTTTAGGGTTGTCCCTTAATCTGTGTATTATTTAACACAGTTTTAATGAGAATTATGTATTTTTTCTATAATAAAATATTTTTCTTAATGATATAGCTGTTGTGTGTTACACCTTTCCTTCCAATTGGCTAATTGACCATGACCCAAATTGGATTGCTGCCGTTGATTTCAACTCAAACTGCCTGTCGCTTGATAATCTAAAAAAGGGAATGGGTAAAAGAAATGATGACAAGTGGAAGGTATGGGCAAAACTATGGGATTTGCTGAGGGTGAATGGTAATGTATGTGGAGACTTGGAGCCTAAACCTACATGGAAAAGTGGCTCTAAATCCTCAACAATTGACTATGTACATCTTTCAAGATCAATGTATGCATATTGTATGACCATGAACATTCAGGAAACCTTGGCAAGTGACCATAATAAAATGATAACTACATTTTCTCTAATAAAAATAAACATCCAAGCATATATCTAGACCACTCAGTAAATAACGCTGGAATTACAACATTTAAAAAAGGTGGCGTACAATTTACACAGGTTCTCTCTAGAACGATCCAAGACAATAATACACAGGCCCTTGGAAATGTATGCACAAGTGAAGGTTTTAAAGACTTTATTTGGAGTCAACAAACCCCTAAATCCATGGGGATTATTCAATCTGGCACCTATCATAAATGTGATCATGAAGTTGTTTGTAGAAAAGGCTTCATAGAAAACAACTCCGCTATCTGAGATTCAATAAAACAGAAGATGAAACATGCAAAATAAATAAAAATCGTCTAATGTCATCCTATAAAATCTGGTCTCGTTCACATCGGTACTCTCTCTTACAGGCTGATGGAGACATTTTTTTAAACACGCCAATAACTAAAAACACAAGACATTTTTGGTCAATGATTAATACTCTCAATCACCCTCAGAATCAACAACAACTGAATGCAGTCACTGAAGATAAATGTTGTCTGCACTGGAAAGCGATGAATCCCATCAACAATGCAGTAGAGCTGGGTGCTAAAGGTGTACCCTGGCTCATGATTTTGAAAGAGAGGATATCAATCGTCTCATTGTCAAAGCATCTAATTCTGTCGCAGGCTGGTCCAAATGGTCTTTCAAATAAGATCCTACAATCTAACAGAGATACATGATCCATGTTAATATATTTAGAAACATTTATCACTAAGACTCTCCCAGATACATGGACGCAGTCGATAATCATACCCATTTTCAAGAAGGCAGATTGGTCGGACCCTGCTAATTGCCGCCCTATCGCCCTCCTTGATACAGATAGCAAGGTCTTTTGTGCCTTGATTTTGAAACAATTGAAGGAATGAATAGAGGAAAACCACACATTAGATTAGGCTCAAACTGGGTTTAGAAAAGGCATGAGCACTACTCTAAATGGTATTATTCTGATGATATTTGGAGATCAGGTCTGGGCAACTAAAAATGACATGTTTTATGTAGCCATGATTGATTTTTTCAAGGCGTTCAACACTGTAAATTGGGATAAACTACGGGCTAAATAAAGAGCATGGGGCATTCCACCTACCTTATTAGCCTTATTGCAACTTATTCACGATGATAACAGTGTTCAAGTATGCTCAGTTGAGGAAGGGCATTTTACAAATAAGACTGAGACAAGGGTGTATGTTGGCACCAGGCTGTTATAATCTTTATATGGCAGATTTAGGCATTGCACTGGCAAAATCTGTATTTGTCAGTCTCAAATTGGGTAACAAAAAGGTATTCTGGATGGCCTAGGCAGATTAAGGCATTTTACTCGATTGTACCTCTGTAGGCCTCCAAAGATTACTCACTGCATTGGGGATGTATGCCAAGAAAAATGGCCTGATTATAAATCAGAGTAAATCAAATGTCCTTCATCTCACGGAAATGGCTAGCATAAAATGCAGATTTAAATGGTCAATTGATGATTTGAAAATTACCGTGGTTAAAGAAATAAAGTATTTAGGGTTTCCTGTTTTAGCCAATTCTAGAAAGCAGTCAATCATTGATGTCCCAGAGGACAAAGCAGACTCTATGATCCACCAGATGAGGAAGATTCTGGGATCGTTTTGTAAAATGTCCATAAACCCGCTGATTAAATTCTATATTGGCAAAGTGGTTCCAACAATATTATATGGAAGTGAAGTTGAACCAGTCTGCTATGATTTGAAATGGGAGAAACTAAAGGGAAGGATTTGGAAGCGAGTATTAAATCTCCCTCTCGCAACCGCAATGCCCTCCTTACGCTTTGAATTAGGCCTGCAATCTCTCCAAGCGTGGTTTAATTGACGGGTACTTTCGCTATGTGGAAGAATTGTCTTTCCTATCAATGATACACTTTATGAAGTCCTACATCAGGAATGTATGGGCGAACCACAAAACCTCTTAAAACACTTGAAGGAATCTACAGAAACGATTCTAACTAGGTGTGGTCGTACTATACAGCACTTCAATATGAATCCTCTGAGAGTTAAGAAGTCTCTCAAAGAAATGGATTATATAGATACTATTGACCAAACTAGAAAGTATAACCTACATTCCACCTTTTCGCAGGTAGACAAACCTCAGGGCTCCCTAACATGATATCTCGAATTGTCTGCTGACCCTCAATATTGTTACCACTTCCTAAGGCTACGCCTGAACTTAAAACCGACAGGTGAAGTCCTCAGAGGTTGTGCCGCTACAGTGGACCCCAAATTGGGTATTTGTCATTAATGTAATTCTGAGAGCTCAGATCAGTCGCTGAGACATATACTGGTTGACTGCATGAAATTGACAGAGATCAATACTAAATATCGGGGACTTTTTTTTTAATGTAAATGTATATGTTGACCCTGAAGATATTTGGTGTTAAATGATTGCAGTCCAAGAAGTATTTCTAACAACTGAAATAATAAGAATTCTTGAAATGCTGGACCTCTTTAAGTTTAAGTTTTGAGAATAAAAATTAAGAAATGTTCTGTGACCCTTCTTAATAATTCATACGTTCAATACATATTAATATGGTTAAGGATCCTTGGATCTATGTTTTACTATGTAATTTTATGAAATGATACACTTGTATCTGTATTATGCATAAAGAATATTCTTTGTTTGCTTGGTTTTAATATTTACTTTGTATCTTATTCATGTGTAAAATGAATTTTGAAGTTTGTAATTTATTAACTATTTGTGATAAAATTTGAAAGATCAGATCTTGATCAAATCAACAAACCAAAAAAGAATAATAAATTGAGAAATCCTACAGAAATGTAATAAAGCAGTTTCAGCATTCATGACAGACCACACCAATTAAGGATTGCGAACAACAACATACAGTTCTACATGGCCAATGTCTATAGACATGACGGAGTACACCTAACCGATTAAGGAAATGCAGTGTTCCTTCATAACATCAAAACAGTAATCCTAATGTGCTAAAGTTCTACACTCAGTGTACCCCAAAACAGTCCTTTTAAGGACTACTTATCATATAAAAATGCACAAATACAATGAATAATAACAACATTTTTCTTTTAATTATAACCGAAGCTACAGTTCATTGACTTTTATCGTAACCGTGGTCACAAAAAGTCTGTTGACAAGGGACTGACTTTGTGTTTTATACTACAATCCAACGTAAAGGATTAATACAGAACAACACTGCTCATGTACTTATGTAAAGTAACTGAAAAATAAGAAACCATAGAAAAATACATAACAGTAAACTATATAGGCAAACATTGCAAACCCACACAACATAATACCGTAAATGAGAATACACAACCTAAAATACATTTTATGTCGCATCTAAAACTAGATTACAATTGCTCCTTTTTATATTAATTTTGCTAAACTATTATCTTTCTCCAAAGTCTCACATGCTCAAAAGTCTGAAAACACACATCGAAAATAAAAAAGACTCTCTAATATCTAGCAGGTCATTGACCATGGATGGCCATGGGCAGGGATTTTTCACCCCCAACGTCACTATACCTAAACAAAGCACTTTCAACAAAAATATAAAACACTGACACACCAAACTATATAGCTGCAGAAACCGAACTACACATACCCTCCGCTATCTGTAGTCCTTTGTAGCCTCGGATATAACCACGAATATTGGCAAAATGCTTTCCTGCCCCCGTACCTCATCAATTGCCCCCCTCATCTGTGCCAGCTCCCATATTCTCCTGATGGCCTCCTCACCTCCCCTGTCCTCTGCCTTCCCCCACAACACACGCTGCTTCTGTGACACAGTTTGCTATGAGGTGTCAGCTATTCAGGGATATAGCCAAGGCTACGGAAAGCTTTGTGTTGCACACTCCATCTGTGTACCCTCTCCAACTCCCAAATTTCACTAAGTGCCCTCTAGCCATTCCCCACTTCCACCCTGACAGCATTTGTATGTTTTTTGACCTGCAAATTGCTGTGTTTCATTTTCCCATAACCTCGGCTGTAGACGTGATTATCTCTCGCATCGAGAGAAAAACAAGATGGCAGTCATTTCATTTCTGAAAACCATGATCCTGCAATGCACCATGGGAGATACAACTATAATTTTTGGAGAAAGGGGCACCCCTTTATCCGTCAAATTTTAAAATAACTACGGCATGGAATAACCCCAAACCAAGCATGGATTGTGGGTCAATGCTTCATGCCCAAGTTGTTTTGGACCTTGTCCAAATCCGTCCAGCGGTTTGGGCCGTGCACTTTGGCAAACATTGACCTTTTTGTATATGGGAAAATGAATGGGAAGTAGGCCGCACTCTTGGCAAAAAATCTTTTTTTGACGTTTAATAACTTTTTTATTTTCTAACGAATCTTTACAAAACTTTGCAGTCTGGGGGGGGCGGGTGCAGACTTTTAATCAATTCCGTAAATTCCGGGAAAATATGTTACCCGAACTAAAAATGATTATCCTATGTGTCTCTGACTCACCTTAACTATAGAGTAGTGACCACCTCCCTATAATAAAAGGGAAAATGTGTGTGTGTCTTCTAAATGTTCTAAATGTTCATTATACTTCCCATGCAACAAACCTGAAATTTGGCATGTGGGTAGGTTCCATGATGTAAACAATGGAAAAAGTAGAAACTATACATTTTTAGAATGTTTGTTTTTATGCGGTCTGCAATGCTTACCCCTGCCATATATGGATATGTGTGTGTGTCTGTTTGAAATGTTTAGCATACTTCCCAACATGCTACAAAGCTGACATTTGACATGTGGGTAGGTTCCATGGTGTAAACAATGGAAAAAGTATAAACTATACATGTTTAGAATGTTTGTTTTTAAGCGGTCTGCAATGCTTACCTCTACCACTGGTGGATATGTGTGTGTGTCTGTCCAAAATGTTCAGCATACCACCCAACATGCAACAAACCTGAAATTTGAGATGTCGGTAGGTTCCACGATGTAGACAATGTAAAAAGTATAAGATATACAATTTTCAAATTTTCTTTTTTTTCAAGTGGTCTGCAGTGCTTACCCCTGACATATGTGGGTATAAGTGTGTGTATATGTTCAAAATGTTCAGCATACTTCCCACCATGCAATTGACCTACAATTTGGCATGTGGGTAGGTTCCATTGTGTAGACAATGTAAAAAGTCTTAAATATAAATTTTTCAATTTTTTTTTTCACGCTGTCTTCAATGCTTACCCCTGCAGTACATTGTTCCTAAACTGTCTACACTAACAGCATTCTAGCTGACATTAGCAGCACTCACTTGTGAAGTCAGGCGGGTGATGGGAAATTGTGCTTTTGTAGTAATGCAGGTGACATGAAACGGTGCATGTCTCTTCAGTATTGTCTGCAATGCCGTTGTCCGTCACATCATGGCAGATCAATATCAATCATGATAATTATAAGAACATAATTTCCCATGGGAGTTGATGAATGTATGCCATCTCAACAGTACAAAGCTTACACACTTCAGCCCTACATGCATGGCACTTACATTGAGGTTGCTGCTGCCTCGGCTGTAGATCGGGAAACCAATAATGGTGCTGCGCAATCTCAACACTCCAACTCAAAGTAGCTGGAACCGATTTACGGGATTCATGCTTTTCTCATAGTTAGCTTAATGTGGCTTGCTCCAGAGTTAGAAACAAATAAAAGTTCTTCACACTACCCCATACAGGAAGGGCGTGCAAAATTGACTACAAAAAAGAATTGGTTTAGGGATAATAGTATACCAATGACGGCAGTAGGCAAAGGGGGCCGGCTGTTACAAATGAAACTCCCCACAACTCTCCATACAATACAATTCTCAAACATGGTAGTAGTGAGAAGGGCCTGCCGGGACAAATTAAACTCACCAAAAGCAACGACGCATGGTCACCTCCACACATTGTTATTATGTCGCACTCTGCCCCTTGTCTCACCTGTTTGTCTTGTGTTGTCTTCTTTCTTGGAGGTCTTTCATTTGTTCTTGGATGTTCGGGACTTATAATAATAATAATAATTTGGCATTTATATAGCGCTACGAACCCTCAGGTATCTGAGCGCTGCTTATTATTACCCACGGTGTGTGGTGCTCATTTATCGACCTCGGAAGGATGAAAGGCTGAGTTTGGCCCTGCCGGGATTCAAACCTGCGTTAGCAGGCTCTGCACAGATGTCAAAGCGAGCGCTCTACTCGCTGTGCCACTTGACCGGCTTATACATACCTTATACAGGTATGGTCGTGTATCCTCTGCCTCCAGTGTGTAGACCGGACACCAGCCTCGGAGAGAAAGTAAACGTTCAGTATTCCAGAAAGGTTAGGTGACTAACAGTCAATGCCCGGGATGGATCTAGGAACCAGAGAGGAGTAGTAATGCTTGCGGAGTGCAGCAAGCAGTGTGTGAGCACAGAAGGACTGGACCAAAGGCCTGGGGAGAGAGATAAACGAGTGGACCCTCAGGCGGGGCGCCAGGAGCAAGCAAAGCACACCAGGAAGGAATTTGGGACCGATAACTATCGGAGGACTAGCACGGAAGAAAAAGGGAAGTTAGGAACGCACTTGCCGGGTACTCGGAAGGTTAGCGTTGAGATGCGCAGAGCTGCGGGGGCGTACCTGTTTTCTAGGAAGAAATAAGTCTTGTGTAAACACTAGACAGCAGCCTTTCTCTGGTGTCAGCCATGTTGGTGGGATAGCAGGTACGACGTTGCGGTGCATGATGGATCATGAAGTCCAAAAGGGGGGGAAATGGTGAATCATGACAGCATGCCCTCTCTTAAACCTCGATCCACCGGCTATACCTGGATGGGTTAGATGGAATCTCTGTACGAAACGGGGGGCATTCATGTTGAACATCGGTTCCGATGTTCATTCACTGGGGGGATAACCTTTCCATTCCACCAAGTACTGTAGTCTACCTCTTCTATATCTGGAATCACATATCCTGGAGACCTCGAATTCAATTTGATCATTGACGACCAAAGGGGTAGGTCGATGAGCTGATCTGGTGGATTGGGAATAGGGTTTAAGCAAGGAAGTGTGAAAAATAGGATGTATCTTCTTCTTGGTTTCGGGTAACTGAAGTCGATATGCCACTGGGTTATTGATTTCCTTGATGGAAAAAAGCCTGTAGAATCGAGCGGCCAATTTGTTGGGATGCAGGTGTCCAGGCAAGAGTTTAGAGAAAAGCCAGACCTTGTCGCCAATGGCATACACGGGACCGGGTCTCCTCCTGGTATCAGCATATCTTTTAACATCCATTCTGGCTTTTTCCAAATGATTCTTAACATTCTTATGTACAGTGACCAGATGTTCAATCCAAGAGTGAACCGAAGGAACCGGGGTGGAATGAGGTAGGAGTGTTGGCAGGACAGATGGATGGAACCCTTTATTGCAGAAGAAAGGGCTTGTCTTGACAGCAGAGTGATCAGAGTTGTTGTATGCAAACTTAGCAACTGGAATTAAGACTGACCAATCATCCTGGACCTTGGCTGCAAAGCATCATAAATATAGTTCTAGGGTCTGATTTACTTGTTCGGTTATCCCATTGGATTGAGGATGGTAGCCTGAAGATAATGCACGTTGAATACCTAACATCTGACACAGGTACTTCCATAATCGGATATGTACTGAGGCCCACAGTCTGAAATGAACTTGAAAGGGAGATCATGCAGTCTAAAAATGTGGTTCAAAAATATCCCTGCCATTTCTTGTGCTGAAGGTAGCTTGTACAAAGGAGTGAAGTGAGCCATATGGGAGAATAGATCGATGGTGACCATAATTGTAGTGAAACCCTTTTCGCTACTGGGAGGTAATTCCACAATAAAATTGGTGGCAATTATTTCCCAAGGATGGTCTGCCAAAAATGTCTCTGGATGAGATGGAGAGTGGCTGTAATGCCCCGATGCCCGGAGTGGAAGGTATCATGACAGAGGTTTATAATGTTGGTTCTCAGGGTCTGAGTAGGTATCACAAATCTCTTGTCCTTAAAAAGGTAACCATCTTTAGCAACTAGGGACCATTGGTTGGTCTTGGTATAATCCTTCCAGAGATCAGAAAGGGGTGTCTCAGCACGGACATAATCCAACAAGGATCTGGCCTGGGCCACGAAAACAGTGTCGGGAAACATCTTAGGAAAGGCACGTGCCTCAACTGGTTCGTAATCAGGGAATCTGGCATAAGGCATCAGCGATTATGTTGGTAGTTCCGGGTATGTGATGAATGCCAAACTGATACTGGGCAAAAAGAAAGCCCATCGAGCCTGGTGACTGTTCCTACACTCCAGGGATTGCTGGACCTGTAAGTTCCTGAGATCAGTTCGCACTTGAACTGGGAATTTGGCACCCAGAAGCAGATGACGCCACTCAGTAAAGGCCTGCCGCATGGTGAGCAATTCCTTCTCCAGGACTGAATGATGGGTCTCACTGGGATTCAAGGTTTGAGATAGGTAAGCAATGGGATGTTCCTCTTTGTCCTCGGATTCTTGGTTTAACACTGCCCCAATAGCGTAATCTCAAGCATCGGTTTCCACCAGGAAGGGTTTATTAGTGTCAGGTTGAGCCAGGATGGGACCTTGAGTAAACCTTTGCTTTAGTTCCTGAAAGGCAGTCTCTTGAGCAACAGACCAGTTGAAAGGAATGTCATTCTTTAACAATGCAACTATAAGTTGTACAATGGCACAAAATGTCGGAATTAATTTCCTATAAAAGTTTGCAAGGCCCAGGAAAGATTGAATCTGTTTTACTGTTGTAGGGGCCGGTCATGAAAGGATTGTGTCGACCTTGGCGGGATCCATTTCTATTCCTTTGGAACTCAAAACAAACCCAAGGTAATGGACTGTTGAGGCATGAAAGATATACTTTTCTGGTTTGGCCAGCAGTTTATTCTCTCGCAGGTGTTGTAGAACTAAGGTCACGTGTTCTTGATGTACTTTGAGGTCATTGGAATATATCAATATGTCATCCAGGTAAAACATGACAAAGAGGAACAGCATATCTGAAAAGACTCTGTCCATGAAGCGCTGAAAAACTGTGGGAGCGTTGGCAAGGCCAAATGGCATAACCAGGTGTTCAAAGTGACCAAAGGGCGACCTGAAGGTGGTCTTCCACTCATCACCTTCCTTTATGCGGATGAGATGGTAAGCGTCCCGTAAGTCAGGTTTGGTAAAGATTACAGCGCCACATACTGCTTCCAATATATCTGAAATGAGTGGTAAAGCATAGCGGTCCTTGAGAGTGCATTGGTTAAGGCCCGATAGTCCAGACATGGTCAGAGTTCCTGGGTGTCCTTTTTGGGCATAAAGAACAAAGAGGCCCCAGCTGGAAACTTAGAAGGACGGATGGTTCCATTGGCGAGATTGGTGTCCAGATATTCACGTAGTGCTCTTTTCTCCGGCTCAGAAAGAATAAACATGCTTCCAAATGGTATAACTGCGGAGACTTCAATATCGATGGCACAATCTTCTGGTCGATGGGGCAGAAGTGATTGAAAAATTAGCTGTCAAAAAAACATCTGTGTATTGTTGGTAAATCTCCGGAACTTGGGTAATGTTGGAAACACATATAGAAGGTTGTTCAGAGATCCGGGATTCTCTGGATATGGTCTGTAAAACATTCTGGGATAAACAATGAGACAGACAGAATTCGGAACCTAGAAATAAGGATCCGGCCACCCAATTAATGTATGGGTTGTGTTTTTGAAACCAGGGCATGCCCAGAACCATTGGGCATTGAGCTGCCTTTATGATATCAAAACAAAGCATCTCCTGGTGATTATTTATTGAGAGTAATAGTTTTGTGCTTTGCTGGGTTATGGGTCCAGAAGACAGTGGTTTCCAATCTATCCCTTCGACTGCCTGGATTGTTTCTTTGGATTCTCGAGCAATGTTGTGCTTTAAGGCCCATTCGTGGTCCAGGAATATTCCCATAGCACCACAATCAACTAGGGCCAAGATGGAATGTGTCTCCTTGATGTGTCTCCTTATTGGTGGAAGACAAGAATGCTTGTAGAACCACCAAGGTGTTTTGATGAAGACAGTTCAAGAAAGGAGAAGAAGTGGAGCAAGTACCATTCTCCTGAAGCTGGGCTCCGTTCAAGTTCGGGAGCTGGTATTTCCAAAACGCCTAGGTGGAGCTATCGGACAATTTTGTACAAGATGTTTATCAGAAGCACAATACATACAGAGTCCAGTGTTGATCCTACAAATCCTACCTTGAGGAGAGATTGGACCCCATAAGGAGCGTAGTTGCATGGGTTCAGGATCAGAGGGGTGCAGAGAGGTTGTTTCCTTAGGGCTTGGATAATCCACGGGAATCTTTGTTGGAACTGTTTTTTTTTTCTCTGCCTTTTTCTCTTGAATTCGGAAATCAATTTGTAGAGCCAAATCTATCGAAGCCTGGAAAGAACCTGGATGTGCTACTCTAGCCAATTCATCCTAGATTTCCTCGTTTAATCCTCGACGAAACTAGGTAAAGCAGGCCTCCTGGTACCAATCTGCCTCCTTAGCCAATTGCTTGAAGTGTGTTACATAAGACAATATGTCTTGATTTCCTTGTTGGAACTCCAACAGCTTTTCCTGAGTACTGTACACTTGTTCAGGGCAGTCAAAAATGGTTTTGAAGGCCGCCACAAATCCATCATAGTTGTCCAGGAGTGGGTCGCCCACATTCACCAAGGGAGTTGCCCAGGCTAAAGCATTTCCAGAGAGATGTGAGATTATAAATCCCGCTTTGGCCCTGGGAGTGGAAAAATAGTAGGATTTAAATGTAAAATGCATCAGACAAGAATCAAGGAAGGAATGCAGTGCCTTAGAGGAACCATCGTATTTGTCCACTATGCCCCCTACCACTTTTCTGGAATGCCGAGTCTCTGGATAGCACGAGTTGTTTTATCGCTGCATTTTCGGCTTTGTCAATTCTTGCATTCCTCTCATGAGGTCCTGGACAGCAGCCTCCATATTGAATTCTTTATCAAGTCTTTGGCCATCTCAAACTGTCACACTCTGCCCCTTGTGTCACCTGTTTGTCTTATGTTGTCTTCTTTCTTTGAGGTCTTTCTTTGTTCCTGTACATTCGGGACTTATACAGGTATGGTCGGGTATCCTCTGCCTCCAGTGTGTAGACCGGACACCAGCCTCGGAGAGAAGTTAAACGTTCAGTATTATTCCAGGAAGGTAAGGTGAGTAACAGTCAATGCCCGGGATGGATCTAGGAACCAGGGAGGAGTAGTAATGCTTGCAGAGTGCAGCAAGCAGTGTGCGAGCACGGAAGGATTGGACCGAAGGCCCGGGAAGAGAGAGAAATGAGCGGACCCTCAGGCGGGAGCGCCAGGAGCAAGATAAGCACACCAGGAAGGAATTTGGGACTGATAATTATCAGAGGAGTAGCACGGAAGAAGAACGGAAGTTAGGAACGCACTTGCCGGGTACTCGGAAGGATAGTGTTGAGATGCGCATAGCCGCGGGGGTGTGCCTGTTTTCTAGGAAGCAACAAGTCTTGCATAAACACTAGACAGCAGCGTTTCTCTGGTGTCGGCCATGTTGGTAGGATAGCAGGTATGACGTTGCGGTGCATGATGGAACATGAAGTCCAAAAGGGGCGGAAACGGCGAATTATGACATATCAGGGTAACGCAAACAACCATGCAACATCATCACCAATATTTGTTCATTGAATACACTTCAAACTAGGACTGAAGTGGGAATTACTGTGTGAAGCACTGGTACACCTGCTAGTTACCTATAAAGGTAACCTTTGAGGTTGATCCATTCCAACACACCCATTAAAGGCCCTCAGTTCCAGATCATGTAATATCTGAGCAGTCTCGATGCCTGACTATGTACTCTAGGGAGGTAATTGGCCCTAAGATCTGGAATGCCCATGCAAGATCCCTGTCGTCACATATACCTTCAAGCTCCCTACGAGGTTCAAACTGGCAGTTGAGATCACCAGCCACTAGAACATATACCTGCTTAGGGGCATAAGAGGACTACCTAACAACAATCCCTTGTAGTAATACCAATACATTGCAGTCAGCTTTATTACTAGGCCTGATGTATACATTGAATAAGAGGAGGTAGTTGTCCTCAGACAACTTAATAATAATATGTTGCAAATCCCGGGATCCAGTATCATATACCTGAATTTCCCAATTCATGTCAGCTTCCACCCATATCGAGAGACCCCCACAGGGTCTACCTCTGGGACCTTTTACTGCAGGGATACAGAAGGGTTGATATCCTTGGATACTCATGTCCTCCAGTGCCCAAGGCTCTTGGAAGGAAATCACCTTATGTTCTTAAATAAATTGTAAACAACACATGTCCACCAAATGTTTCCTGATCCCCGCAATGTTCCATGAGACCATACTGATGTTAGCAACAGTCCTTTCCTGGTTCCTATTATTCTCCCTTGGTTGTCAATACAAATCATTGCAAGTATCCACAAGAGCAGCCGCAATAGTTACAGAATCAGCTGCCCGAGTTGGTTCAACCAGGATCACTGTGCACATGGACATGGTGGGCTTATCTTGGAACCCTTGAGGGGATAGGCCCTATACTCTATAGCTACGAGCTCCTGTACCAGCTTCATGTCTTTAAGGGATATCTGTATATAATCTTCTGCGACTGGCATTGGATTCCTAGCACAAAACACAATGTGGCTTCTGATTACTGAGAGGCAACCCTTTCATGTGGGAGCCAATGGATACACCAATTAACAAGCAAACCCTGGTTCTCATAGTTTTCCCTTGCCAGTCTAGGCACATTGTGCATTACAACAAGCACTCCCCCCCTTAAGTTATCCCCTCTTTGCGGGCCTCGGACTGGGTGCTCCTATTATAGGGGTGATTCAGTGAGCCTAACCTCATGTAATTCCCCCAAAGCCACCTGGGTGGATTACCTTCTACATGTTTCTTGATCGTTGCTGTTATTGAATCAGACCAACCATGAGGGTTATTGGACTCATTGGTCTCCAAAGGATTTAACTTACAGGGGCCAGATTAGCAAAGGTTAGCCTTTTTTTTTTCCTTTGCGTGCATGAATTGCCCTGATTTCTGATTATCAGGAAGGTGCGCAAACTAGCAGGCCCAGTTTATTTGCGTCGGAAATCATACGAGATTGCGCCCTTGGCTGTTGCGCTGCAGGGGGACTTCTCCCAGAAAGGCAGGAGTGCATCCCTTTTCTATACTCTGACAAGCCATGTCAGCATGATCTTCATTCCGCCAGTACAGAGATGGTACAAAGTTTTATGGTATGATTGTCAAAAGGGTGATGAAAAGCGGTTTTGGAGGTGACAACAGAGAAAAGTGGAGGAGGCACCCGGATAACGTGGGCAAGGTCCTCCTCCTCCCTCCCCCCTTGTTAAGGGGGAGTGCAAGCACGGCAAAATCCAAGGAAAGCCTGCAAAGGGCAACAAAGGATGGGGGCATGTCTAGCGGCATATAAGCCGGCGGGCGTCCTGCTGGAGGAGCATCCAGCCCCAAGCAGAAGGACGCCCGCCGCGCCAGAGGACTTGTTTTTTTGTGAAGACATGTCTCATTCTGCACCTTACTAGGTGATAAAAGAAAGGGGCAAAGAGATTGAGCAAATGTGGTAGTACAACGATGGACAAATGCCCAGGTTATGCAAAAGCAAATACAATAAATGACATCCGGTTAGAAAACGCTTTCTCCATCACGGCACGTGTTGTGAACATTCACAGACGTTAATGTGTTCCATCATATCTATGATGTTTATGTGATGTTCATAACCCGTACTTTGACAACCCCAGCTTGCTCTCTCCCCACTCTGTATGTGTCATGAGGAGAGGCCACTGGACGATCTGGTCCCAGTGGAAGCACCATTAACACTTACATTCCAGCGCCTTGGGCAGCGTTCTAGTTGTTACGCTACTTCTCCCTCATAATGAGAGTAGCCACACCCCCTCAGTGCATTGCAACTGTTTTGGTTTCCTCGCTTCCTGGTCCCGCTCGGTTCCAGCATCCTCTTTGGATTTCCAGCTCTCCTGCCTGTTCGGCATATGACCGCCCCTCTGACCTTTTTTCCTTCCTTCCCCCTTTGAATTCCAATTCTGTTCTTACTTTCTCCGTTCCTACTTCCAGTGCCCTTTCCCCCGCTTTGGGTTATTTTTTTCTCTGGCTGTTCCTGCTACCTCCACTCTCAGCCACCATCTGGCTGCTCTCTGCCGGTGGCTCTTACTTTTCTTTCTGTCTCCGCCGTTTACGGCTCCTACTTGTTGCTTTTCTTTCTTTTCCTTACTTTGGCATTTCCTCACGAGATGTAGTCCAAGCTAATCTCTGTGCCTATATCTGCACAGCTCAGAGAGTATTTTTGGAACGGTGGGTTCTTTCATAATAACTTTCTCTAAGTTCTCACTTGGATATGCTGTTTGCTTTACTCTTTTGTGGTTGTTATCTTACTACTACGTTGCTATTACCTTCTGCCCTTACTCATTCCGCTGTTGGTCCGCTGGCGCCCTTCTGCCCAAACTCATTCTGGTACAGTTCTGCTGGTACCCTGATTTCTCCAACTATAAGTATACACCTCATGCTCTCTGGACATCTCTTCTTATGAACTTACCTACAGAGCCCTTTGGTCTGTGACTCACGCTCCATCATCAAGGAAAGGATCCTCTCTACCTGCCAGGAAAGAAGAACAGAGACTTCCTTTCTCCCAAATCTGCTTTGAAGATCTTCAGGTTTTTTTTGTGCCACTGGCTTTTTCCCCTCTTTGGGCTGTGCAGGGGATCTGCCATTTTTCCCAGAACAGACCCTATCTCTTCTCTAAAAAGGAACTCCATCTAGGACAACTGTGGAACCTCCTGGATCTGATTTATCCTCCTGTGAATCCGACACCAAAGCACAGGTGAGCTCCACTGTTGACAGAATGGAGTAGCACCCCCCACCCCTGAGACTGTGGGTAGGGGGGACGGAAAGGGTTAATTTCTCTGTTCATTGTGCTCTGGGCCATTAGCTCTTCATTAGTCATAACGGCAGCTGGAGCTCGTGGCTGTCTGCCTCTTTAGCAAGTTTCAGCTGCAGCCATGCATTCTGGCTCTGGTGGTATTGAAGTACTGCAGCAGTTTCCAAGCAACATATGTGGATAAAACATACAACATGCAGCTTCAATTGAGCCATTTGAATCATAGGCTTGTCTTAGAAAGGACACGTGTTCAGATTTCATGTTTAGCAGGACAACCAGACACTGACGACTTCTGTGTGGTTTCCAGAATTGTTTAATGCGTGCTTGTTCTGCAGTTGCAACTAGTCAGTGAAACTCGCAATTAACTTTACTGATCATTTACCAAGTGGTTTTATATTGGGCTTCTGAGCCTAACAATTCAAATCCCAGCTTAAGCTGTATTTTCCAGATATAGTGAACAGCTGCTTCATTTCACCTATAGCCAATGTTAAGTTTAAAACAAAGACCCGACTTTTCACTTGCTTTATTAGGACAATTGGGTCTCATGTGTATACCCTGCAGCAAGTCCTTAGTGTTTGGCAATAACACTATGCATTCCGCCACTTGCAACCAAAGTCATAGACTAGAAAAAACAAAAATACAAGTCCCAGAAAGCATGGCGCCCTCAACTGAAAACTCAGAACTGGCTGAACGTAAGATATTCATGTGACTTGAGGCCTGGGCACTTAGCCGCAGTGATTAAGATTAAATGCTTCCTGTGATAGACTTGAAAAATGATAAGGCAGCAAAGTTTTCACATTGGAAACAAATATACTGCTCGTTTGAACACACAAAGGTAATTTTACAATTCCACTATTAAAATGGAAGAACACGTGCAAAAGAAACCAATAACATGCAACGCAATACAGTTTTGTTGAAAGTATGGCGACTTGTGACAACTGTCATTACTGACAAAGAGCTCACGGTGCTACACATATGCAAACTCAAAATTAGAACAGAACCTCTCTATGCAACGTCTAGCAATGGCTGACAATGTTCTAAGGCGAGTGGGGTGAGACGTTTTCCTGCCAGGCATTATTTGAGGATTTCCAGATTTCTTTGGGGGGTCGGGGGGTGCAAGAGAAAGGAGACACTCTAAGCTAGAGATAAAGGCACTCAATGAGCCTCTTTTGCATGCACGCCGCTATGGCAATGACTGGCCAAAAGTTTGCTTTACGCAGCATGCTACTGTTAGCTATACGCGATCACTCAGCATGGCACCATGCTCCCAGTGAGACCAACTGCCCCTAAATGATCACAGAGGCGCTAAATTTGGCAATTATCAAACCAGCGTTAATGTCGATAATTGCATCTCCCTTGGGGCTTCAATACATGCCAATGTACGATCATTGGGGAGAAAGTGACCATTCCGGATTCCGTGCCAAGTAAAGCTGGTGCATAGCAGCGCACAGCATTGTACCTTTGCCAATCTGGCCCCTGGTCCTTATCGAATTGAACCCCCCATCCCCCTTGGACCATGTTTGTCCCTTTTAGCAGCAGCTGCTCTAACCAAACTTCTTGATACCTGCTGCCTAGCAGGCTGTGGTATAGGGGGCTCCTCCACCAGACTGCCAGAGGCCATAGGCTCTAGTCTAGGCTGCTGAACCCCGGACCCTATCCTATTAATATCTCGCAATCCCACCACCAATTTCGTGAGGTTGCCCACAGCAGCAGTTAATTTCTTTAATTCAGCAAAGATCCGCTGTACACTATCGAGGGAGGTTGTATCAACCATATTAGCATCACTACCACTGGCCTGCCCCTGTCCTACCCAGTAGGACCCCGATTTACCCCAAACTGTTGACTCTGCAAACTAAAATTGCACTCCTCAGTCTTACTTATAGAATGGCAAATCTATTACAAATTGGGATAGAAGATGAGATTACAAATAACTCTTCGTTACTTTCAGAGACATTACTTGGTGCCGGTAATCTACTTGAGGCAGGGTTGGGGGAAAACAACAGGTACTTCTACTGTTGGGGAGACTGAAATCACCTCCCAGGTACGTTCATACCAGGGTTCACGTCGGGCAACAACATGCACCCCCTCTGTCTGCAATTCAATTACACTACTTACTGTTAGTCTTTCCACGCCCCTTGCACCAACGGGGATGCAATAGCTTTTACCCCTCTTTTGTCCCTTCAGCTTATCTATTTCATGTACATCCAGTTCCTCAACAGCTTTTCCCTTAAGTCTCCTTCGACCTTCTTGCTGGTTCCTCAACACCCCCAAACTCCCCCCACCCTAGCCCACCCGTTTATGGGAACATCTGGCTCTGTACTAACTTTATCCAAGGGGATAACTGCCACACAATTAGAAGCTACTCATTTTCGTGCCTTTTCCACCATCAATGTCATGTAAAAGATTCCTAGTCCTGAAATTAGAACATTTACTTGTTGGATTGGTTCAAAAATGTTAAGTACCTTTTTTGGTGCCTTACTAGGGGAGGTACTAGAGTTTGCTTTTTTTAGCCATCTTCGTTAGCACCCTAGACTCGAAAGAATAACAGCACTAAAATACTAAAAGTGCATGGTCCTCTGTTGTGCAATGTGTGTTGTGCAAAGTGCAATCTTCCATTAGTATAGCGAAAGTGCATAGAATAATAATTTAAAATACAAATATCAACAAGCAAACAATGATACCTCAGTTACACTCTCGAACTAAACTATGGTACAAACATGTTAAAATGAATACCTTATAAAAACACAAATCCAGTGGTGCAACCCATATACATCAAAGTACAAAATTATATCAAGTTAAAAAACCAAGTCCTAGAAAGAAGGTTTTCCAGGGACGAAGCACGCTCAATTGCTATAGAGGGCTGCCTTAGTCCATCTCCCTATCCTCGCTCCCACGGATATAAAATCACTGCCATCAAAAAAAGTGTTTGAATACGTAACCAGGATCCATTAATAGCCACCTCCAGGTGGTAGGGAGGGATGTCACAGCAAACTAGGGTAGATCAGCTTCCCTTATTTTCCCTGCTTGCCTCACAAGCTTCTGTGACTCTTAACCCTGTCACCTCTCATACACTTAAAGGCTCAAGTTCCTTTCAAAAAGGCCCCAGTGCAGTCCAAATAGTCTATGTTCTCATACTGTTGGAAGGCACAGCCAACCAAGCACAGATTGACATAGTCAAGTGCAATGATGGTAAAGCAGGTGAGCAGGACGAATATGCAAGTTCAAAGTCCGCTTACCATTGTGGTGCCTAGGAATTCTCCCATGACTGGCAACGATAAGTCACACCCAACAGCACTAAACAGCCAGCAGATAGTTAACAGCCACACACTTTGCAAGCCATGGGCTTCGTCACTGCAGATCTGCTAGCCACTTATGCACAGGGGGGTGTGGGTTTCAACAACCACTTGTCTGGATCTCCTCAGGGGGGTCACTGCTTTGCTCCCCACACAGCCAGCAGCAGTTAACAACTGCACCCTTTGTAAGTTTTCATCTCTTTACTCCAAATCAAGGCTAAATATTATGGCACATCTAATAAGGCTGGCAAATTACTAGCCTCCTATCTAAAACGCAAACAAGAGAAATCGATTATTACGTCTATTACAAACTCAGCTAGGTGATGGGTCACAGACAAAAATAAGATTATTAAAGACTTTGATTTCAATTGAGACCTTTACACCTCTGATCTTTCCATAAAAGTATGTGAAATAAATCAGTATTTGGCCAAACATACTAAAAATACTTAATCAACCAGTTGATCAGACCCCCTGAGATGAGCCCATTAGCTTACAAGAGGCTAAAAAAGCCATCACTGACATTAAATTGAGTATAGCCCCTGGTCCTGATGGGTTTTCAATTGATTTCTTTAAAACGTTTTCAGAATCACTTTCCCCAAACCTCTTGAATTATATGAACACTTCTTTACTCAAGGTGAGAGCTTTGATCCCTGTGGTGAAGCTCTATTAATTGTCTTGCCCAAACTGTGTTATAGACCCTTAACTAGATAAAAATGATCACCCAAGCATATTCTGCTAGAATCTTAGCCACCAGATTCACTCAATTTTTACATAGACTTACACATAATGACTAAGCAGGATTTATAAAAGGTTGATACTCCTCTTGTAATACAAGGATCCTTTTCAAAGTCCTTTCCCGCGTCCAAAAATCAATTGATCCAAAGATCCTACTTACTCTTGACACTGAGAAAGATTTTGACCTTATATTTATGCTTAACTGATAGACATGGCACTGATTTAGTTCTACCTTTATTAGATTTTTTGTAATCCTTTAATCCACCCCCCCTACACTTATTTAATAATACTCTGTCACCATATTTTCCTATTACAAGATATTGTTTATTTTAAGCCTAGAACCAATACTACTAAATATTAGAAAAAATGAAAGCATACCTGATATACTTTTCGGTAATAATGTATTTAGGTAATAATGTATTTAAATTATAGGCATATGCTGATGACATTTAACTTTATTTATCTAATCCAACTAAATCTATTCCTAATCCAATTAGCCCAATAAATCACTTCTCACATGTTTCTAATTACAAATTCAATTATGACAAATCTGAATTTGTACCCCTTACCTTTGTTTGCTCTCTTTCTAATATACTCATTTATGGGATGATACAGTGTCCTTCATGAATTAAATACCTTTGCATTCATGTACCAAAGCACTTAGATAGAACTATTGCCCTTAATACCTCACACATTCTTAATACAATTAAATAATTAATTACTGGATGGGCTCCCTTATTCTTAACTTTGTGGGGTCTTCTTGATTCCATCAACATGACATGTAGTTCTATTATTTCATATATTATTTCAATGATCCCAGTATCATTTCCTTCTCAGTTTTTTAATAAACTTGATAGTTTACTATTCAAATTCCTATGGAGCAACAAAACCACAAAAACTGCGTAAACAAACTTAAACTATCTAAAAATGACAGAGGGGTTACATTTCTTGACTTCAGCACATATCATAAAGCCTTCATTTTGCATCAAATTTTCATTTTCCTATGTAATGAGAACCATTGGAATGAAACCCCCACTTGGGTTAAGATAGAAACACATTGGATTGCCCCATTATCCCTCTCCCATTTTCTTTAAACCTCCTCATGGCTGAATATCTAAAAATTCCCTCCTTTACATCTTTTTAAAATCACCTTGAACAAACTTCTTCATACTCCATATGACCTAGCCGATATTGACAATATATATCTCTGGTTCAATAAATATTGATGATGAAACTCAATTCTATAGTTTTTCGATGATGGTACTAATGGCATGCACAAAATTAAACATGTGTTTAACAATTATATTGATTGCTGCTCCTTTTCCCCAAATAGGGTTTAGAACTATATCTTCCGATTATACCTTCTACCATCCTCTTATTGGATTTATCACTAAGGCCTTACCCAACGTTTCACAAAGACTTCCCCCCAAATTTATTTAATTAATAATAATTATTGAACTAAAGTCACTAAAGTATATTCTATCTTAAATTAAATATAGGATAGAAATGTATTTAATACTAATATTATTAAAGATTGGGAAACTCATTTGTGCCAAGAAATTGGAAGCATCATCAGACTACATTTGTGGTGGCCAATCTAACCCAAGGTTCGAAATTGAGGGGAGCTGGGAGCTATTTAGCTCCTGCCTGTAGCCCAGAAGACTTTGATTAACTTGACACCAACAGTTACCAGGAGCTACTTTTGGCTCCCAAAGCCAGCTGATGCTGAACAAACATACCTATGTGACAATAACTTTGTGAATTTGGAATGATCTATGAACAAGCAATCCAAATCATCTATATGAAATTTAATGCATAAGAGGGCAATAAAAATGGAAACAATGGTAAATGTGCATCTTATGCAAAAGTTAGATTTGCAAATAACTTTGGACTAGCTTCTCGTTCTCCACTGGTAGCTCCTGCTCATTGGTTAATGCGAGATATCCAAGAACTGGCTTTAGCTCCTGCTTGCACAATCTTAATTATGATCTCTATAAACCCAATGCAATTTTTTTATTGTACATTATGCATTTACCTAACCCCTCTAAGAATTTCCAAACTATCTACTAATACTCCCAATCTCTGCTGGTCTTGCCAAACCCCAAATTAGTTTTTTTTTTTTATTCCAATTGTGCTGACTTTTTGGCAGAAAATGTGGGTTTCTTTGCAAACGATTATTACGTTTAATGAACACCTGACCTTGGGTAAACGAATGATTGGTACCATTGACAAGTGACAATCCCATGAACACAATATCCTCCCCAAATTTACTTAATCTATTTATTTATATTGGTCTTCATCTAATCTCATCTAACTTGAAATATGTGGACAAACTGTCATGCTTACACTAATAATGTTTCACTTATACTCCTTAAAAATGGGATTTATTTACTTGTTACCTTAATAATAGATTATAAATGTCACTCTTAATTGCATTGTTACTTCCTGTACATCGTGTTTAGCTTGATCCCACCTCTTTCCTATGACTTCTTGTTAGTCGTGTCTGTCTAAACTGCCCATTCTTATAACAAATACATTTTTTTAATTTTATCATCACTCAAATTCGATGCTGAACAGTGGTTTATCAAATGTCTTTGTTTTGCAAATATTGCTATTTTATTCTTCATACATCTGTAACAGAATGTATCCTTCGTAATTGTTAATAAAAATAATTTAAAAAACTAAAAACAGAAAAAGTGCAATTGCTCAAGAAGTGTAGGTTTCATAAGGTACATCTTTATAGATGTGCGATTTAGGGTGACTCAGTACAAGCAATTGAAAGGTCCTTTGGCTACATTAGAGGCTTGAGAAATACCTGAACAGTACAAATGGACAGATGCCAGGTATAGTGTGTAGGAAGTGTCATTTGTGGGCTAACAATTTGGACAACTGACACCAAGTTCAAACTGGCAACGAAATCCTAATCCTGCTGCACACCAACAGAACAATTCAAAACAATGATATAGAGGACATCTGGACCCACATTGACACACCTTTGTTTTCCCCAACCCTAAAGCAAGGCAGACATAAAATGATGCACATGTTCACAAGCAACACCAGCTCAGTGACTACTAACAACTCAGTATGTTATTCTACATCCCTAAGGGGGTACACATTCAGATGCGAAATTGATAACACCAATAATGTCACACGACATCCCTAATGTGGTACGCATACAGATGGAAACATGTAGCTCATAGATAAGATGGAACTCCATTTATTTTGCAACTCAACCTCGCCTCACTGATGACACTGAACAAGCCAGAAACACGTAAATGGGGTTGATGTGGGTACTCTTGTTCAAAGGAGAATTGCTTGGCATTTTAGTGCTGGACTATCCTTGTGAGCATTACTACACTGATAATTAAATTATTATTTCTTCTCAGGTTTAGCACAGATATCTAATATGTGATTGTAGATCCTCTTGAGTGGCCTTACTCTGATAGAGCAGGTTATTTGTCTTTGATCAATCTCAGCAGGAGAGCACTCAGTTTTGGCAACCAGATGATCCATCTATACTTTCCTTCCCACCACCACCCCATGTTAGAGCTCGAGAAAATAATGTTCAGCTCTAGTCAAGAAATAGCTGCATTAAAATCTCAAGTCTAATAAGCCACACCCGTAAATATAAAGCAACTATCTGCAATATATAGTAAAGTCCTACTACATGCCCTTAGAGCAATGAATAGAAATGGGACAATAATTACTTTTAGTAAGAAATAATGATAAAGCCTTGAACACTTGGAAAGCTCACTACTTGACAACTATGACAAAAGCTGACATAGATCAAAACCTACTCATGGACAACCCAGAGCGCAGATAAAATGATGGCAATGCGACTAGGGTTTATTATGGGACCAATGTAATAAATACAAGGCATTTAAAAATGGTAATTTCACAATGAAACCATTACAGCAAATCATGAAATATATTTTGGCATTCCCAGATCATAAATATCGCAAAACCTTATACGATTGTGCTTTGACCTATGGCCTACTAAGGCTCTACTAGCCTCATGGGCAAAACATCTGACTCAATACAACTGCAGATTTTGTGAATCCAACTCCTCATTTGAAACCTTAGAACATCCATTGGTTGAAAGCGTGAGTTTGGTCACAGCGAGAAAAGAATATTTTTGTACATTTTTCCACAAATTTAGATTACTATCCACCAAGAAAATGTGGAATATGATATTTAATGCAAACCAAGTATCAATGAAGATAGCAAAACTATATTTCCTCCTACAGCTAAACTTATAAGGGGAGTTGATTCTGAAGACTGTCCAAATAATAAAATGTTTATAAGGTATCATAACACCACACTTATAACCATCAGTAAGTAAGCTCTTGACACCATTTGTGCCTGATAATCCTTTTATTAAGAACTTAAGACCAAGAAAATGCCTTAATTTTCAGTTAGGAAGTAGTAAAATATATGACTTCCATAAGTGTGCCTTAGAATGATATAACGGTCCTTATTTATTTTACCTCTCTTACTGTATGTTGTGAACACGGCTTTGTAATCTTTTTTATCCACAACTCATATTGTATTGTTGATCCAAATAACAGAATATGTTTCTTCTAAACTCATTGTCTTGTCATTAGAAATAATTGAACCTAAGTGCAAAGCATGTCTTTTAATGTAAATGGTGAATTGTCAACAATTGACTTAGTAGCAAATGTATAAACTACTTCCTTACTGATATTTTATTGTTGATCTTTTTAAAGAATGTAAATGGAAAATGTCAAAGTTTTATATTTGAAAGGTTATTTACAAGCAAAACAAATAAAGAATATAAATAAAATAATTACAATAAGTCATACATCAGCGTAGAACACAACAGATGTACTCAATGACAACCATGATGCTAGAAAAAGACATCAACAACGTGAAATATGAAAAGAATTTAAGAACATACAGAACATTGAAGTGGCTGTGCTAAAGTGCGAATAATAGTCAAAGCATAACAATATAGATATCACAGATTTGTATGCTAGTACATAACCCGAGCGCCTGTGGCTTTGGGGTTTATTTGTTATATTTAGAAATGGGACAATGGTTTCTTATAACCTAAGACACATGACACTGATTGCAGGTATAGCCCATATTTTGATGGCAAACCACCTTGATTATCAATATTGAAGATAAATGGAATGCTCATCCACATAAGACACGTATCTAGCAGTCACCCCACAGCACAATCGCACTGCAGGAGCGCACACACACACACACACACACACACACACACACACACACACACACACTGGCAGCCATTTTCCAACAAGTCACAACATGTATTCTATACCATAGCAGGGACATGACTAGGGTAGATGAGAGAACAGTCATTTGCTAGAAAAAACAACAGCAGAATTATGGAATCCAACAACAGAGCAAACACATGATATGAAACAGTTCTGGTAGTGCAGGGGATTTTATCTTTTGCCCCACAGATATTTAAAGACCATATTAAGTTATTACCTGGGAAAACAAACAGATGGGCGCTTGAGGCCACAACACCAAAGCTGTTTTCAGCGATACATTTAAATAGACCGGAATCTTCTGGATAGGCTTCCGTAATTACTAATGTGCAGACTTCCTCTGAAATAAAAACGTATCATACATTATGCAGTTTTTAATATCTTAACTTTAAAACAAGCAAAAAGCAACAATTGGAATCCATCAAAATAATAAGCAACTCATGGTAGTTTTCCTTTGTTAAATGTGGGATTTAAAATATTTCTGTAGCCCAAAGAGAAATAATTGGCCTAGTGCCTGTAATTTATTTTCGTCTTAATATGCCACCCAAAACTAAAGTTCATGTTGTACGTTTAGGTGTCGTACAATGCTGCTAGTCGGATCAAGGCCACTGTTTCCAGTTCAGCATGTACAAATCCCAAGTGCCTGACATATGTAAAACGTAATGATTGTATTTATTGTGCTTATGGCAAGCCAGCCATTTTCTTAAAGACTGAGGCTTAAAACTAGGCTAGCCTCCATTATAGGTTTAAACACTATTGGAGTTAGATGGGCTCATGAACTTCTAAGTGACATGCAAAGAAAGATAGAGACACAATCCATTCAGGCCCATCCAAAATATCCTAAATGATAATTGGGCACTTTATTAGAAGCTGAACACCTCATAAAAATAGCTATTAAGTGTTGCAAAAAAAGCTGCCATCCCTTTGCCCAATAGATGTTTTGTATTCAAAATGTACTGTAAGAGGATTCAATTCAACACTACAGCTAAGTCAATGCCTAGTCTGGGATACTGAATGGAAACCCTTATTGATATATCTTTATGTCCAGTTCATGAGTTCTGGATGACTACCCCTATATAACACCCCTCTCTTGGAATCCCCCTGACCCCAATGAGCCAAGAAGTAGTTCTGTTTTGCAAGTTAAAAGGTTTATTTGAGAATTTAAACAATATATATATATATATGTTCAAAATGCTGCCATTCTCATGCCAGAAAGTTTGAGCTGCACTCTCCACAGTGTTGGTGAGGCACCAATCAAATCCAAATTGGAAAAAATGTTTACGTCCAAGTCCACACTTCGTTTTCCAAAATAACCTTCCTTTATTTTTTAACAGGGAAAATTGTAATCTTCACCAAACACATGGTAATCCTTTAAAATTCAAACGACCAAAATACATGGGTCCTCCCAAGTGCAACAAATAATTTGCTGAGGCGTTCACGCGTTCCGCGGCCAACTCGCCGCTTGTTCACAACAGTTTGCCTCATTGTCAGCCAAACATTTAAAAGAGGAAACATGAAAGAGAGACTACCCACACAGTTTGGATATAAACACAAAAAAGGGACTTATTGCTAAAGTTGATTCGAACACACAGTTTATATGTCGGCCATATTGGCCCTGTGTTTTTCCCGAATACCCAGCAATTGCCACCTTTTGCATATGCCATTTCGTGATCTATATGGTACAAAATTTCAATCCATTTCTAAATACACATGGCATATTGTAGATAAACGTGGGTACCTTCGAGTTTTATTTGTCTTTTGCAATATTTCGTGGGAGTTGAGGCATAGTTTGTCTATTATGTCTAAAAACAGAGGCTGAACAAATGTCTGTAAGACAGTTTTTCTTATTTACGGGTTGGCTAACTATATCATGCGGAAACAAATAACCAAACCCCCATATATTTGGGCGATTGTTTTTTGCTGAATAAAGTGCTTAGTGCATTAGCAGCAGTGTTCTGAAATTATTGGGATGCTTAGTGCTCCTTAACGTCTCTTTATTATCCAGTTAATACCGGGCAACCCTTAAAGAACATAAGGTGTATAGTGCCAACAACCTAAAACCATAGAATTATACCTTCTCTCGGATCAATCCGATTTTTTCTTACAAGTGCATTGTGCTTAAACAGCAAAGGATTGTCTTTGATTCATCATTATGACTCAGTCTCGTTTCTTCCAATGACTGAATGCTTATAAAGTGCATAGTGCGCGACATTGTCATCATAGTGCCATCCCTATCTCAGAAGGCCCTCAACGTTATTAAGCTCCCATACTCCCTATCTTCTACTGCATGAAGCCCAATTCATTACATGTTTTATATGGTCCCTTGTTGTGACCCCTCTTTCCGAAACCTATTGTATATTATATGTTAGGCATTAGTGCAAAAATAAGAAACAATCACCTAAAAAGCATTATAAAATTAAAAACTATTAAAACCATCACTCAATTAAAACATTTTTAGAATTAATACTCTTCTAATTACTACATCTACGTTTGCTCTTGCTGACATTTTAGTTCTAATGTTGGGGAGTCAGAAGTTTACTCAGGAGAAAAAAAGGGGGGGGGGGGAAACTCTATAATGCATTAGCTCTAAACATTATACGCCTCTTCACTTGTAGTGTGATGGTAAAACATGGGAGTTTATCAGAAATCTAATTTAGCACCCCAGAAAAGTATACAACTCTTCATCGATGTTGTGTCCGTTAGGTTGTTTACTTTCGAAATCTAGGATGCAACGAGTTTCTTTTTGTCTTAGGAGTTTCTCTTTGTCTCCTCCTCTGGGACCCATTTCTATTTTGTGTATTCCAAAGAAACCCAATTGATCAATGTTGCTTTGATGACAGTCAGAAAAGTGTTTGGCCATGGGGTAATTGGCATCCTTATGCAGGATTGCACGCACATGTTGTTGGATGCGAATTTTCAGCTTACATTTTGTGCTGCCAATATACCATTTCTGGCAAGGGCACGTTAACACATACACCACATGGTCTGATTCGCATGTTATCCATTGTGTGATCCATGTTTTTTGATCTGTTATCGGATGTATGAATGTTTCGCAGTTTGTTGCATACCTACAGATGTTACATCTTGTGCATTTATGAAACCCCTTCTTTTTTACAGTTAGCCAATTAATTTGTCTTTTGGATTCGTCTTTGGACATGAAGCTCTGGACCAGAATATCTTTAAAAGATCTGTTTCTCCTGAAACTTATCTGTGGGTGTTTATGAAGACTTTTGGCGAGGTCTGGGTCAGCTAAGAGAATGTTCCAGTATTTTTGCAAGATGTGTCTTATAGATTTGGCTTCGCTGTCAAAAGTGAGGATGATTCTCGTGTTATTCTTCTCTTCTTCTGTTTTTTCTTTTTTGCTATGACTACTTGTTAGTAGAGTTTGTCTTTCTAGTTGTCTAGCTTTCAGAAAAGCCCTTTCTATGACTTGTTTAGGATACATTTGACGTTGAAAACCAGCTGCTGTGATTTTACTCTCTCTGTCATATACTTCTAAGGTGGTATTGTTCCTTCTGAGTCGTACAAATTCCCCATAGGGGACACTCCAGATCAAACTCTTGGGGTGTCCACTTTGTGCGTGTAATGGGGTATTGGAACCCACTTTTTTTCTATGTAGTTCACATGTGATTTTGTTGTTCACTATTCTTACATTCACGTCTAGGAAGGTAATAAATGTCCTGCTGTGGGTTTCGGTGAATCTTAGATTTTTAGAATTTTCATTCAGTCTTTCAACAAAATCCAACCAACCTTTTGCAGTACCTTTCCAGATTATGAACAAGTCGTCAATGTATCTAAGCCATAAGACCACATTCTGAGTAAATTCCTGATTCGTCTCTGCCCAGACCTCTTGTTCCTCCCATGCTCCCATCATCAAATTGGCGTACGAGGGAGCGAAAGTTGTGCCCATTGCGGTTCCTTGCACTTGTCTGAAGAATTCATCATTAAAGAGGAAGACATTGTTCGTCAAACAAAGATTGATCATTTCCATCACCATCTTAGTATGCTCCAGAAAATTTAATGATTTTGAGTTCAAATAGTGTTGACACGCTTTTTTGCCATCCTCATGTCCGATGGATGTGTATAATGAAACCACATCCATCGTCGCTATAAGGTACTCCTTCTCCCAAGGAATGTCTTCAATTTTACAAAGAAAATCTTTGGTGTCTTTGATATATGACGGGAGGGCGGAGACAAATGGAAACAGTACTTCATCTATATACTTGGACACATTTTCCAATGCAGATCCTATAAGACAGACTATAGGTCTGCCTGGGGGTTTCTTCAAATTTTTATGAATTTTTGGAAGAAAGTATATAGTTGGTGTTATTGCATGCCTGATCCACAGAAATTTTGCTGTGTCTTCGGATATTATGCCTCTTTCTTCCCATTTGTCCAAAAATGTTTTCACCGTCTTTTCCAACTCTGCCATAGGATTGGCCTTTAGTTTAGTGTAGCAGCTTATATCGTTTAATTGCTTATATGCCTCTTTGATGTAATCATCTCTATTCAGTAAGACTATGTTGCGCCCTTTATCCGATGGTTTAATTATACAATTGCTTAGCTCCTGAAGTTCTTGCAGTGCTTGTCTCTCATTCGGAGTTAGATATATATATATATATCACACTTTATAATAAATTAATAATTGAATATCACACTTAATCTGAGCAGTAATCAATAATGGATAGTCCGGCACTAGCACACTTCTTTATAATCAATGATGAGTGGTTATAGGATGGATACGATAGCAACAATACTTTTATGGTTTCAAATGGATGCAATGTGGAATGAAATGCAGTACAGAAAATAACTTGATAGGATTTCAGCAAAAGACAATGTAATCACTTTCTTGGACAATTCACCCCCCCCTTAATGCAATGTAAGGAGATGAATAGAATGGGACTCAGTTCTTAGGAATGCAATCAAATAGAATTCAGTTCAATTCCCCCCCAGCAGCTTATACAACAGATAGGAGTTTTGAAACACAGACCCAAGTGCTTTGAATATGGTGACAATGCAGTGAGAAATATGCTGAAAATGCTTTTAATTCCCTTCAGGAGGTTCAGGGTGAGTGGTATCTAGTTAATATTAGTCCAGGCTCACTCTAGCAATGATTCAGGGATGGTTCTTAAGAGGCAAATGAAATTTAGTAGTTCAGGCAAAAGCAGCTATCTTTTTACAAGTAAAGAAATCGGGCCAAATCGCAAATCGAGGCAAAATTTGCGGGTGCGAGAATCGTGATTACGGAGAAAGTATAAGGAGTAGGAAGTCGGTTCTAGGCTCGTTGAAAAGCTGAGATTCTAAGCTTTCAGAGGAAAGTTAAACCAAGTAGCCCAAACGGTTGCAGAGATACGGACGATTAAATAAAGGTAGTTTTTCGGATTTGAAATTTTAAAAGTTCAAAGCGACAGGTTACAGCTTGCAGCTAGAAAATGACAGGTGACAGCTTTGCAAATGACAAGTGACAAGAGGCAGTTCTGGTTAGATTAAAATAGTTTGGATTAGATTATTTTAACTAAGAGATTGGTTCTGCACAGTTCTGCTAGGTACTCACAATATATTTTAAAATAGGCCTCGCCACGGATCTGGTCAGGTTTTAGACTGGACTCCGGTTCTGGTCTCGGCACTTCACAGTGATCTCGGTCAGCTCTCTGGTTCTGCTAACAGCGGTCTGGGTCAGCTCTGCTCTGCTGACAGCAGTCTGGGTCAGCTCTGCTCTGCTGGTCTAGCCTCTCTGGATTCTGGATACTGCTCTGCTTTCTAGGTACTACAGGTTCTGGAGATTGATGGATTTGAAGTCTGGATCTCTGGATGTGAAGTCGTCGATCAGCATGCTCCGCAGCAAATGGAATTGAATGTCCTCTCTAACTTCCAGTGGCTCTTTTTATGTCTTTTGAAAGTGGGTGTGTGTGCAGCATCACTAGCCAGCCCCTCTTTCAACTTGTCATTGGCCCAATTCTCCCCTCTCCCATGATTGGGGAAGGAACTGTGAGTCAGAGTGATGCTGTAGGTTTTATGGGTCAGAGGATCCTCCCCTGGTCAGTTTGCCCACAAATCTATATTTGATCAAAATACACATTTCTCAAATACATAGTGGTTTGTCATTGCATGTACATATTACCTTTCACATGAGGTAGTCTCTGTCCCAAATCTGCTCTTCCTGAGGGCTTGCATTCAGAAACGGCAACATTTTCGATTTTAGTGGGTTATGCAACCTTGGTTCTTCATTAAAAATTATACACATATACACGGCCTGTCCATACATACTCCAGTAAATTCCCATGTCTCTAGCTTAAACACAGAGTCTGTAGTATCCATAAATAGCGGGGTTTTGCCCCAGAACATCACACAAATTCCCAACGCATCTTAAAACGTGCACAGAAAATTCACAAGAATTATGGTATCATTTAAATAATTTTGACAAGTCCGCACCATGAGTTATACATCTTTCTTAGAATCATATTCTGGCCAACAGGGGTGTGTCTTTTCAGGTCACATGTTGTAGAAACCAGTTTATCCAGTTTCCGCCAAGCTCAGAGACCCTGCCCCTCCCAGCTTCTGCCAAGAGGAAGCTATTTTACGGCCACTCTAATAAACCATCTGCCTGGGCCCAGGACAGGCCTTTGTTCAACTCCCTGTAGCTGCTCCACCCCTAATCTAATCAGAGAGGTGACAACTCCTTTTGGCAAGGGGAAGAGTGGCTGAGCAGGCTTTAACTCCTGTGGGGGTAGATGTCAGGCAGAATTCAGTTTCATTAAGCCAGGTTTCAGATAAAATGTCATTTTTTTGTTCCCCAGTTTAAGTCAAGACAATTTTTACATATGCAGCTAGAATGCTGATTCTAAGTTCAAAACTATGACATTTCAACAGTGACAAACTATGTGACACTCAAAGTAGGTCACTCAGTTAATTTAAACATTTTCGATTTTTGGTAGTTTTAAATCCAGTTTCAGTTAGGCTGCTGCAGACCTGCAGAGCTCAGCCAGTCTTGTTATGAACATTGTTTTGGGGCTCTTCAACTTCCCAGATTTAGTATGCACACATACTTCATTCTGCCAGATGTCCGCTTGTGTTCAGTGAGATTTTTGGATGTGTTGCAATGTTTGAAAATAGGCATTTTGAGCTGGCATTCAGAGAAACAAAAGGTGATTTTAAAGTGCGGTTTTTCCTTTGGCACACATTTCACTCATGGCACCCCGGCCCATCCTGCTCGCACTGGTGGGTGGCAAGTTAGGCAACCATTTTAGTGTGCACAAACTGCGTGGTTCTCCTAGATTCTGGCGCACATGTGGGCTTTTTGGCCATCTTGGATTTTCTAAGCCCACAGCACCAAATGTTGCAGCATGATAGCTCAAACGTGGGTCAGCACACCCAACAAAGTCCCCCACATGACTGCCCTTTGAATTTGAGTCGATGGAGAGTCGGGTGCACAAGGGTTTTGACCCACGCACTGGTCTGTCCGCATAATCTTCTTCCAATTCTGCAAATGGCACAGTTCAGCATCTTTTCCTCCTTCCGGTACTGATCGATCGGTTCTCCTCGCCGGTCCTGATGGGAATATTGGGCGGTACCCTGGGCCCCTCGGATCGTCCTCCCAGTCTCCGGATCGTCCTCCTGGGCCAGTCTCCAGGTTTTCTTTCTCCTAGGATGACAAAGGAAGAGCGGCAATACCTATTCATAGACATTTTTCCCCCACCATTGATATAGTGGGGTGGCATATAAATTTATAGTCAAAACATATGAACATGCACATTTCTTTTTGCATTCAAAAACGAAAACACCCACATTGAGAAACTCAGAATTTGATAGGCGATATGTAGGATATTTAAAGTTAGATCTGAATTAATCTGAGACAGTACCCTCTAGGATTCCAGAGGATTCCTCCAGTTGCTGCAAAGTGTGCCTGGGATGGCAACACTTCAACTGGTTAATGTGGACCCACTTGTCTTCCCCCTCTGCCAAACCGCCTTTGGGGATGCGGCTCTTGTAGGCCACAGGGGAGATCTTGTCTATAATCTCAAAGGGTCCCTTCCATGTAGGCAAAAATTTTCGCTGTTTGGCCTGGTTCCTTTGGAAATTGTATAAATAGACCCGGTCCCCCACCTGATATTCCTTCCTGGAAGTTTTCAGGTCATAGTGGGTCTTCATACTCTCAGCTGATCTTTCTAGATTCCGCTGAGCATAGGCAAAAGCATGTTGAAGGTGTTTCCTTAAGTTCTCCACATACTCATGAGTTGTGGAGGCATTTATCAATGTTTGCTCTTGGGTTCTGTAGAGCAAATGCTGAGGAAGCACCATCTTGCGTCCAGTCATCAACTCAAATGGTGACATTTTGGTTGCAGATGAAAGGGTAGATCTGATGGCCATTAGGACCAGAGGTAATCGGATATCCCAACTTGTCCCAGAATCTGCCACAAACTTCTTTAATATGCTCACAATGGTTCGGTTGTATCTCTCCACTGCTCCAGAAGAAGCTGGCCTGTAAGCAATGTGTAGCTTCCTTTTAACCCCCAGAATCTCCCACATCTTTGTCATTACTTCACTGGTGAAGTGGCTACCCCTGTCTGACTCAATCCTTTGAGGTAGACCGAAACGGGAAAAGATGTGGTTAATCATCAGGGCAGCTGCAGTTTCTGCCTTGCAATTTGGGGCTGGGAGACATTCCACCCACTTGGTAAACAAGCATGTAACGGTCAACATGTACTTGTTTCCTCTAGACGAGCGAATCACAGGGCCTACAAAGTCGATTTGCAAATCTGACCATGGCAGTGTCATCCCCCTCTTTTGGAGGGGTGCACGGTGCGTGAGGGATGATGGCTGAAATTGTGCACACACAAGACACCCCTTCAAGTATTGGTCAAGGTCCTGCCCCATGCGTGGCCAGTATACAACCTCTCTTAAGATTTCCAGTGTTGTGTGAAACCCCCTATGACCGGCGGTGGCCGCATCATGGGCATGACTTAACATCAGGCTTCGGAATGAGGTAGGAACCACCCACTGATCGTGGCCAGCTTTGGATTTCCTTACCAGCAAACCGTCTTGGATTCGGAACATTTTTGGACATTTCATCAACACTCTTAGGTCCTCTTTCCCAATGTAATCGGTATCCGTCAGGGGAAAGTTCTCAGGGTCCTCAAGGTGTTGGTAAAACTTACCGATAATTGGATCCCCCTTCTGAGCTGTAATCAAATCAGCATCAGGGGTCTCCTTGCTCCATTGGGCAGTTGAAAGATCATTGTGAGCATTTGTCTGGGACCTAGTGATGGCAGTGACCTGGATTTCCCCCAACAGGGACTCAATCTCAATTAGATCCCCTTGGATGGCCCCGGTTTTGGCCAGCGGATCAGCTAAGTCATTTCCAGTTTTGTCTGGTCCCTCTACTTTGGAATGACCCTTGATCTTTTTCCAGTAGATGGTCATCCCATTCGATGTGACCAGATCATCAATGTTTTGGACCAACTTCCCATGTTTCAAGGGTTTGTTGTTAGCACATAACATGCCTCTGGTTTTCCAATTAACCAGGTGCTCCACGAACCCGTTCCGTACATAATCCGAATCTGTGATTATGACCAGTTCGTGGAGTTGATGCTGGACAGCAGTGAGGATGGCCTGATGCACAGCCATCAATTCTGCCACCTGACTACTTCGGGGACCAATTTTGTATCCAGCGGAGGGTTCTGGGAACTTCTTCACCCATGCATTCCCTACGCCAGCCACCAGTTCTTTCTCCCCGTCGTTGTCAACATGGTAAGAGCATCCATCCACATAGACAGCGGGCATTCCCTCACACTTGTCCTCTTCAAAGACTTTGTGTGGGGAATTAAGGTATGCCTCCGTGTTGTCCTTGATTTTTAGACTTTCTTCCTCGAGACAGTTTTCTCTGGCACAATCATGCAAGTCAGCCAGACCTTGCGCGAGGGGACTCTTCTTGTTTTGGCCATATCTGACCTCCACAGGAAAGCCTTGCATTGATAGAATCCAGGAAGTAATTCGGGAATTACTCACATTTCCGGCCCGGATTCTATCACTTTGGAGATATTGCAGAGGCTGGTGTGGAGTCTCCACTATGATGTGTTCCCCCTGGATAAACGGGCGGTAATTCTTCAATGCCCACACCGTTGCCAGGAGTGCCTTTTCACACTCGTTGAATTTTTCCTCCACATAGGATAAAGTTTTGCTCGCATAGGAGATTACTTTATTGACCTTGTCATGCTTTTGGTATAATACTGCCGTCAAGCACGTATTAGAGAACCCCGTCTCCAGGAAGAACTCCTTGTTTCTGACAGGGTAAGCTATGCAAGGCGCTTGTGAGAGGCTTCTTTTGAGTTGTCTTACTGCCTCGGCTTGTTCTGGACCCCATTCCCACTTGACCCCCCCCCTTCAGGAGATGAATCAGGGGTCTGGTGATCTCTGCGTAGCCCTCAATGAACTTTCTGCTGTAATTAGTCAGTCCAAGGAGGCTCCTTAGTTCCCGCAGAGTTGTGGTGTCTTTCAGTTTCAGAAGTGCTTCCACTTTCTTTTCCTGGGGACAGAGACCCTGAGGAGTAATCTCATGCCCCAAGAAATTAACACGGGTTCTACACCACTGTGCTTTCTGAAAGGAAAGTTTTGCTCCGGCGGCCCTCAACTGGGTCAGAACATAACGGATCTCCGCTATGTGTTCCTCCACAGATGAACTTTTGATGAGGACATCATCTACATAAGCCAGGTTACCCCTTGCACCCAGGTCGGGCATGGCCTTGTGTAGGAAAATGTTGAATTCATTGCCGGAGTTGAGGTATCCGAAGGGAGTCCGGGTCCAGGTGTTCTGCTGGCCCCCAAAGGTAAAAGCCAGCTTGTATTGGTCCTCCCTACTGACAGGCACAGTCCAGTATCCATTGGTCAGGTCTATTGCAGTGAATACCTGTGACCCCTGGATCTGGGCCAGCCCTTGGTCAATGTAGGGCAGAGGCCATCGGGAAGTATGGACCCGTTTGTTGAGCTCCCTGAGGTCGGCGCAGAGTCTCCACTGGCCGTTTGGCTTCAGTATTCCCAGCACCAGATTATTGAAGGTGCTGTGTATTGGACGAATTATTCCCCGGGACTCAAGGTTCTTAATTATTTCAGTAAGGGACTCCATTGATGCGAGAGGCAAGCGATATTGCTTCACAAACACAGGAGTCATGCCAGGGTCCGTGGGGATTGTTGTTGTGTGGATGTCAGTGCGACCACAGTCATATGAGTCTACTGCAAAGAGATCTTGGAAATCCAAGAAAACTTGTTTCAACTTTTGCTTTTGTTCCAGAGTAACACAGGCATCAGCTAGGTTGACTCTCTCTTCCACCATCTGCCTGAAGCCTGGAAAGACTTCTGGTTTGGCTATCTCAGCTGCCTCCTCCAGCTGGGTGGAGAAGTCCCTGGTCAGAGTGCTGATTTGGACTGGAGGCCTCAGGTGGGAAAGGCAACCCTCATGGACCTGGACAATCACCTCATCCCTCCTGAAGTCACAAGTCACATCTTCCTTACCATAGGGGCAGGAAGTGTACACCAGGAAGTTCCCCCCATGCCGGGTAAAAATCCTGTCTGGTGTTGTATTGTCATCACTGTCAAAACAGTCCTTGGGGATTGGTCCTAACAGTTCATTTCCTAAATCGATGGAAAAATGTCGGTCATCAACCGCCATTCCAATAATGGTGCCTGCGGCTAGAGTAATACTCTTTAAGTCGCTGTTATCCACCTCTATTAGGATGGTGTCATGTTCTATGTTGACTAATGGAGTTGGGTTTACCCCCAACCCTTGCTGTTGGAGAGAAGCGTTTAGATGTATGTAAGCATCAGGGTTTTTCAAATGTTGTCCTCTTTTAGCTTTCACTTCCAGGGAGAATTGTCGGGTCCTTTCTGGGATGGTGACTTCCTCTTTGATCTGAATTTCAACTGCATAAGGTAGCAATTGAGCTGACCTAAATGCTTTTTCTGGATCATCAAAGCCCATGGGATTATCCGCTAATCGGGACCAAGCTTTGAAGTTTATTAGGTCCAAACTAATGGCAAAGCGATTGAGAATGTCACTGCCTAAGTAAAAAGCGGCAGTGACGTCTCGCACGACCCAACAATTGTGGACTATGCTCTTGTTGCCAATGGAGATTTTGAGCATACACCTGCTTGGCAGGAGCTGTTTGGAATTAGGTGCTTCCAGGTCCCTTTCCCATTTGTCTATCAGTTTGAATGTGGGAATGGCTGGATCTTTTGGGAGTTGGCGGAACATGGCTTCGCTGATGAACCTCTTACCGTTGTTCACACACACTCGAGCGAGAACAGAGTCCTTCCCATCATTTAGCTGAACAGGGATGAACAAATGCTCTCCAATTTGCTGAATATCAGCCAGGCTCTGAGCTGATTTCACATCTTTCTGGAGTATAGGAGTGGGAGTTTCTGATTGTGGATTAGTATAGAATCTCAGAGTGTTTCCTTCCAGCGTGGAGTAACACTTTAGACTGGAAGGAAGGTTGATTTTCAGAAATAGAGAGGACCCTCCATCACCAGTCTGTTGTCCTACTGCTATTACTGTCACGTCTGGAATTTGGCTATTCTGGAAGTGAAATTCTACTTGGTCAGATTTTTGTTCAACCATGTGGCAGGTGCCGTTTAAACTAACATGGTTGACACTCTGTTTTAATTTTATTGGTCGGCTAGTCTGGGTCCAGAGGACCTTGTTTACACAATCTATTAGGGGTGACAACCTTCTCAAGAGGTCATTCCCTAGTAAACAAGGGGTGCCCTCTGGAGTCACTACTATGACCGGGTGTTTCACCTTGTGTCGCCCAATTTTAATGTCCAAGTCTGCAGTCCCCTCAACGGGAATTTCCTTCCCGTCAAATTCTGCAGTTGTCCAGGAAGAGTGGTGAGAGGAATTCGGTAATTCTCCCCCCTTCCTGCGTTTAGTTCCTCAAAGGCCCTTTTGGACAGAAGTGTAGCTTGGGATCCAGTGTCCACCAGTGCCAAAATTGTACCCTGCCCCTGTACCTGTACCGGGGCATAGTATCTTCCCTCCTTCTCCTCAAGGGGGCACAGATAATGCACATTTTTGGACAACTGGTGGGCTAACCTTCTGGTTTTGGACATTGCTAGCGAAGAGATTTGGGCAGAATTCTGTGGAGAACCTTGGGAATCTAAAAGAAAAAGTTGGCAACTGGAGATCAGAGCCATTGTGGGTTCCCCTGGTTCCGGATCCGGGCCGCCCCCCCCTTTTTGGAGGCAGTCACCAGGATGGGTTTGAACCAGGGGATTTCGGTATTGTGGGTTCTGGGATGAGATGATGGGTGGCGGTAGCTCAGTCTCCATATCTCCCCAGTCTGAATTGACATCCCTTGGGACCCATTTTTCTTTGGGAGGAGTTCCCCCATCTCTGAAGGAGAAGATCCTATTCCCAGGATCTTCAGAGGATCCTTCTCCCTCAAATTGGAAGACCTGTATTTCTTCCACAAAACGGGTCTGTTGGGTACTTTGTTTCTCCTACCCCCCCTCTGCTCCTTTGGAGGCAGACTTTCAGGGGCAGGGGATTTTGTTTCTGGTTCCTGGGTTTCCAGAGGCTGTTTACAAGCGGGGAAGGAAGCTTCCTCCAAGGCTTTACACCCCCCTTCCCCTTGTGCATCCTCCCTGGGAACCGGTGGGTTATCGGGGTGCTGCCCCCATCATTGCTCTGGAGCACCAGGCCCAGAGTTTGGTGCATTCTGTGCCGGCATGCCCATTTGAGGGTTCTGCTGAGCCCTTAGCATGTGACCCAGATCCCGTGCCATGGTTTCAAATGGATGCAATGTGGAATGAAATGCAGTACAGAAAATAACTTGATAGGATTTCAGCAAAAGACAATGTAATCACTTTCTTGGACAATTCACCCCCCCTTAATGCAATGTAAGGAGATGAATAGAATGGGACTCAGTTCTTAGGAATGCAATCAAATAGAATTCAGTTCAATTCCCCCCCAGCAGCTTATACAACAGATAGGAGTTTTGAAACACAGACCCAAGTGCTTTGAATATGGTGACAATGCAGTGAGAAATATGCTGAAAATGCTTTTAATTCCCTTCAGGAGGTTCAGGGTGAGTGGTATCTAGTTAATATTAGTTCAGGCTCACTCTAGCAATGATTCAGGGATGGTTCTTAAGAGGCAAACGAAATTTAGTAGTTCAGGCAAAAGCAGCTATCTTTTTACAAGTAAAGAAATCGTGCCAAATCGCAAATCGCGGCAAAATTCGCGGGTGCGAGAATCGTGATTACGGAGAAAGTATAAGGAGTAGGAAGTCGGTTCTAGGCTCGTTGAAAAGCTGAGATTCTAAGCTTTCAGAGGAAAGTTAAACGAAGTAGCCCAAACGGTTCCAGAGATACGGACGATTAAATAAAGGTAGTTTTTCGGATTTGAAATTTTAAAAGTTCAAAGCGACAGGTTACAGCTTGCAGCTAGAAAATGACAGGTGACAGCTTTGCAAATGACAAGTGACAACTTCTAGGAGGCAGTTCTGGTTAGATTAAAATAGTTTGGATTAGATTATTTTAACTAAGAGATTGGTTCTGCACAGTTCTGCTAGGTACTCACAATATATTTTAAAATAGGCCTCGCCACGGATCTGGTCAGGTTTTAGACTGGACTCCGGTTCTGGTCTCGGCACTTCACAGTGATCTGGGTCAGCTCTCTGGTTCTGCTAACAGCGGTCTGGGTCAGCTCTGCTCTGCTGACAGCGGTCTGGGTCAGCTCTGCTCTGCTGGTCTAGCCTCTCTGGATTCTGGATACTGCTCTGCTTTCTAGGTACTGCTACAGGTTCTGGAGATTGATGGATTTGAAGTCTGGATCTCTGGATGTGAAGTCGTCGATCAGCATGCTCTGCAGCAAATGGAACTGAATGTCCTCTCTAGCTTCCAGTGGCTCTTTTTATGTCTTTTGAAAGTGGGTGTGTGTGCAGCATCACTAGCCAGCCCCTCTTTCAACTTGTCATTGGCCCAATTCTCCCCTCTCCCATGATTGGGGAAGGAACTGTGAGTCAGAGTGATGCTGTAGGTTTTATGGGTCAGAGGATCCTCCCCTGGTCAGTTTGCCCACAAATCTATATTTGATCAAAATACACATTTCTCAAATACATAGTGGTTTGTCATTGCATGTACATATTACCTATCACATGAGGTAGTCTCTGTCCCAAATCTGCTCTTCCTGAGGGCTTGCATTCAGAAACGGCAACATTTTCGATTTTAGTGGGTTATGCAACCTTGGTTCTTCATTAAAAATTATACACATATACACGGCCTGTCCATACATACTCCAGTAAATTCCCATGTCTCTAGCTTAAACACACAGTCTGTAGTATCCATAAATAGCGGGGTTTTGCCCCAGAACATCACACAAATTCCCAACGCGTCTTAAAACGTGCACAGAAAATTCACAAGAATTATGGTATCATTTAAATAATTTTGACAAGTCCGCACCATGAGTTATACATCTTTCTTAGAATCATATTCTGGCCAACAGGGGTGTGTCTTTTCAGGTCACATGGTGTAGAAACCAGTTTATACAGTTTCTGCCAAGCTCAGAGACCCTGCCCCTCCCAGCTTCTGCCAAGAGGAAGCTATTTTACGGCCACCCTAATAAACCATCTGCCTGGGCCCAGGACAGGCCTTTGTTCAACTCCCTGTAGCTGCTCCACCCCTAATCTAATCAGAGAGGTGACAACTCCTTTTGGCAAGGGGAAGAGTGGCTGAGCAGGTTTTAACTCCTGTGGGGGTAGATGTCAGGCAGAATTCAGTTTCATTAAGCCAGGTTTCAGATAAAATGTCATTTTTTTGTTCCACAGTTTAAGTACAGACAATTTTTACATATGCAGCTAGAATGCTGATTCTAAGTTCAAAACTATGACATTTCAACAGTGACAAACTGTGTGACACTCAAAGTAGGTCACTCAGTTAATTTAAACATTTTCGATTTTTGGTAGTTTTAAATCCAGTTTCAGTTAGGCTGCTGCAGACCTGCAGAGCTCAGCCAGTCTTGTTATGAACATTGTTTTGGGGCTCTTCAACTTCCCAGATTTAGTATGCACACATACTTCATTCTGCCAGATGTCCGCTAGTGTTCAGTGAGATTTTTGGATGTGTTGCAATGTTTGAAAATAGGCATTTTGAGCTGGCATTCAGAGAAACAAAAGGTAATTTTAAAGTGCGGTTTTTCCTTTGGCACACATTTCACTCATGGCACCCCGGCCCATCCTGCTCCCACTGGTGGGTGGCAAGTTAGGCAACCATTTTAGTGTGCACAAACTGCTTGGTTCTCCTAGATTCTGGCGCACATGTGGGCTTTTTGGCCATCTTGGATTTTCTAAGCCCACAGCACCAAATGTTGCAGCATGATAGCTCAAACGTGGGTCAGCACACCCAACAGTACACGTTTTGTAATATATTTGGAAATGTACTGAATCTTTCACCTATGTGTCACTGACATCAGAGAAGAGGAATTAAAAGTACATTTCGTTTGTTCTTTTTAAAATGGTTTCTTCCCCTAAAAACATGAATAAAACATGTGCCTGTAAGTGAATCATTGAGTACAATTGTAACACCAGATATAGCAAAGTGTTCATAGAGCCACAAAGACCTAATGTAAGACCTCAGACAATCCTGTGAAGGAAGTTGAGGGAGTCATAATGGCGGACTTTTTGGTAAGGGTAAAGCATGAACACTGTCTGGGAAGGCTGGGGATGAGATTTTTGGAATTTTCTCATGTGTTGCCTAAAAGTCGTTTTCAAGGCACTAGGCCACCTTGGAGAAGAGAGATGGTAGGGTGTTACAGTACCTTCATGAAACACATAGTTCCAAAATGGGTGTTGTTAGATTTCTTATGGCATTCCATAGTAGTACGAGGACCTGACACTATTGAATGCAGTGCACTGATCACATACGCAACCTTTATCTTTCCAACTAGTCAGAATTGTGTGGAAGAAAGATGTTTCCTGTAACTTTTAGCAGTCAACATTCAGAAGACTATGTGTGGGAGATGCTAATTTGGTGCTTCAGGTCAAAATGCACCCCTGCTTTAAAAACCAATCAGATGTCATAGATTTTTGTCAACATGAGAAGAACTTTTTTTAAATTCTTAGTTCAAAATAACAGAGACAAATGGAGAGGGGAACCTTCAGACTACAAGGCATTACATAATCTGTCACCTGTGTACTCGGTCAAGAAATAACAAATGGGCCTCACTGTGAGATTGGTGATGCAGTAAAACAAGTAGCAGTACTTCCATTACAGACACTTCTATTGGTAGTAAATGTATTACCGCTACTTTCACTGCACCGCCAAGTTCTGAGATTGGAGATAAAATGGAGTTCTCCCCCAACAAAATGGCAGAGGTAAATCCTCCACTTTATTTTTTAGAAATTGGTGGATTTACCAAATAGTATAACCGAGTGATAAATCTGTCAAAAATACCAATGCAGTGCTATGGACCCCAAAAATAAATGGGGATTTACACCAGCCTACCAGCACTCATAATCCTGTGGTAATGCCACAGGACTGAGTGGTGGTAACAGTTACCACTGATTTACCGACAAACTCATAACGAGGCCCAAAGCGGAGGATTAATCTGCAGAAAAAAGCAGGATTCTTTGGGTGCCTGGTGGGAGAAGAAGGGAGCAGGCAACGGGCAGTGGAGGCATGAAGAAAAGGCTGAAACACAGGGGAAGATATCAGGCCTCATTACGAGGTTGGAGGTAAAACCGGCAAGGCTATCTCCAAAATCACATCTGGGTCCGGCACCCTCGAATGGGCAATTACCGGCTATTCCGGTAATTGCTACCATCACGTTCTGCTCGTGGGTGCCGGTACGGCCACCAGGTCAGACCTGGTGCGGGAAGGGCACCCGTGAGCAGAACACATAGTATGGCGGCATGGTAACAACGGTGCCGGTAGCGATACCGGCACCGTTGTTGCCTTACCGCCATACTTGTAATGAGGCCCATCCTTTTAATTCTGAGGTAGGTTCACCTTTCACATTGTCTCTTCTAAGTCAGGCTTCTGAATTGGAAAGGTTGGTTCCAATTGAAATATGTAAAGGTAATGCTGGGTGAAAATTCCAGCACAAATGTAACTTTTAAAGAAAAGAAAGAGATTTTGCGCTTCAAGATGCAAACAGTTTTCAAGCCAATTATGTTTTTTCACACATCTTATAAAATAAATAATATTTTTCAGTGCCTCTTGCAGCTTCTCAGTAACTCATGTATTTTGTTGGAGATTCCAGTATCAATCCAGATATTATCACATATTTGTAACAACAACAGTATATCTTAATAACTTAGTCTCATTAAATTGTTATCAAGGATGAACATATTTTTATGACTTCTCAAAACATCTTATCCTTGTGCTCCTGTCCCGAATGTTTATTGTCGGCACAATAAATTCCAATATTCATGTTCTTAACTATTCACAGATAATTATATCCTTCTATCCTCTGCACGTGTTTTGCCATATTGGCTCTTCAGGAGGATAAAGATTAATATACGTTTGTAGGGTATCAATAAAATCGTGTCTAGAAAAGGTAACAACAACATTAATAAGAAATGTCATGTTATCTTGAGTAGAATGTTACTGTCTATTGATAATATGGAGAATTTTTGCAGACTAGATACAAAATAAAATTATTGACCTTCAATTTTTTGTCTTGGCTATTCTGCCAAAACGTACTAGATCCCACATAAAAGGCGGCTTCCTCCCTTTCAGGCTATGAGTCTGTCTATAGCACCTGCCAACTACACATACACGCTACCCATTCAATATTTAAGTAGGCACACACGATCTTTCAAAAAATAACACATATTTTAATGTACCAAAGACCAATTTCTATGATTTAATGCCTCTTTTAGATAAGGAAGGCTCCTTAAAATTGCTTTTACAACATGATTTATTTTACAGGAATGTTGGTTACTCTCAGAACTAAGCATTGACGGATATCAAATATTTCAAAAAAAGGCAGAAAAGAGTCCCAGAGGTCACCCTCATGGTGGCCTTATTGTTGGTGTAAGAAGTTGTATGCAGGCTGCAAGAATCAATATTAAGAAGTGTTGCCCCTATGTGATAGCTGTGAGAGTACGCCTTCAAAACGTTAGTGCAAATACCACTGTTGTGAATATATACGACCCACCTGCCTTTTCAAATTCGACTACTATCATGGAATCGTTAGTGGAAATTACTTGTGAAATTACATCTCTGCATGCACAAGATTTGATTATACTGGTTGGAGACCTGAATGTACGTTGTTACTGTAAATCTGAGTTATTGGAAACTGAATTTGTGAATTGTATCCCAGAAATGGAAAATAACTATTTCTCCCGAAGGGGAATTTATGGTCTGAAACACTGTCGGACCGGGATTGCTTTATGTTAAATGGATGAGTGACAAGCGACAGACCGGCCAGAAATACCTGGGAAAATGTATCTAAAATTGTTAAACTGGGTATGCAATATACATTTGCTGAGCACATTTCAGATGGGCTTTCGAAAGGGCTCTGGTGTGATCCATTGCCCCTAATAAGGAAAGTTAAAATGAAGGGTAATCCATCATTATATGTTGCCATGATCGACTTTCAGGCAGTATTTGATACTATTGATAGGCAGAAGTAGTGGGGAAAGATGAAATGCCTGGGCTGTCCTAGAGGATTATTGGCTGCTGTACAGGGCTTCTACGAGAGAATGTTTGTACGGGTTTAGATGGATAGCGGGGGAGCCATCACCCGTCCGATAGAAACACACAGAATGGGGAAACAGAGCTGGGTGCTGGCTCCCCTGCATTTCAATATTTACCTGCTTACTTACCTGATCACCTGAGCAAAGTGAATTCCTGTCCACCAAGTGTTACTGGTGAAAAGGTTTTTTGTCTGACTTATGCAGACAATTTGGTTATATGTGAACATACCTTTTCTGGCCTTAAAAAAATCCCTGAACACAGTGCAGAACTTTGCCGTGGGCCATAGTCAAAAGATAAACTACGGTAAGACTAAAGTAATGCATTTTGTAAGTAAACATACACATAACCCGCGGATGGAGATAGCAGGAAGGTTAGTTTAATATGTGGACCAATTTAAATATCTGGGCTGCAAATTAACGACTACAGGATATTATGCGGCAGTAATTATAGACAAAAAGCCCAAAGCAATCGCCTCTACTCTGATAAGAAAATGTGTTAAAGAAATGTCTGGCTACAGTTTATTCGCAATTTTGCCCCTGTACAAACAAAGCTTTTGTCCAAATATTTTGTACGGGGTAGAGGCCCTGTGCCTAGATGATTTATCTTGGATAAAATCAAAGGAGGGGACATTTTGGAGGAGAATACTCTGTTTGGGTCTCAGAACTTCTATAGAATTAATCAGATTAGAAATGGGCCTCAGGTAATTAACAACAATGGGCCTCATTACGAGTGTGCCGGTCCGGTAACAACGTTGCCGGAAAGCCTACCGGCACTGTTGTTACCCGACCGGAACACTCCGAGTCTGCGGTCTGCTGTAGTCTCCCCCACCATGTCTGACCTGGTGGATGGGACGGCACCTGCCCGCAGACTTACACGGAAGCATCGGCACTGTTGCACACGGCGCCAGTGCTTCCGTGCTCCCCATTGAGTCCTATGGGACTCAATGGGAATGGGGATTTACAATTTTCAGCGCCTGACTTCACAGACCGCATGGGCTGCAATGCTGTTTCCGTGAAGCCAGGCGCCGTAAAAATCTGACGATATTTATTATATGTTAAATCTCGAACTTCCCCCCTTTGTCCATCTCTAACATTACTGGGGAAAGAAAGCGATGCCTGCATAGGGAAATGTACTACCGTTCTAAATACAATCTTTGTGGAAATAAATTGGAGGCCCAATTGGAATAAAGATTATTTCATGTTAAAAAATACATTTTCATTAAAACTGGAGTACTCGGATTGGACAAGGAATTACGTGCATATGGCAACGTTAAAAAGCTAACATCATGACAAGTGCTTCCTTTTGGTGTTACTGCCTAAATAATGATAACAAAAAACTGCAAATTGCACTATTCCACGCTTAGAAAGAACTGTGCGCTACTGGCAAATTAGATACTTGTTGAATATTGGGTATATTTTGAATTTATGTTTAGTATCTGATTGCATTGTATTAGTTAATAGACCTAGCAGTATGAATTTAAAATTGTTGTAAAATTGTGTAATTCCATGATTATCTGTTATGTGGTATTGAATTGTATGATTTTAATATTTTCATTTATACGTAAAAGTTCATTTGAACTCTATACATAATTTTTTTTAAATTATCAATTTCGAATCTTTTTGTCTAAGCAGAGGTTCCTTATTTCCGCCTCCAGAAGACATCCGCTGCGAAGGACTGGAAAGCATCAGCCTGCTTTCCAGACCTTAGCAGCGCATGCCCTCAACAGAATCATTTTTGTGGTAACTGTTCCATGCCAAGGGATATTAGGTGTCATTCTTGTTTATTGCCCTGGTGTTTTCTTGAATTCATATTCTCAATGTTCATTTGATGCTGCCGATCCTAGATGAAAATTCCAGCAAAAAATTGTAACTAAGCATCTGAAGCACATCTCCAATGGTTTACCTATAGTTCTGTGGATTATCTGGATTACTGCGTTACCTATACTGTACTTATTGCATGTACGAAATCCCCCAAACTATTAATGTTGTCCCAACATTTTAGCAACTAAACACTACATATGGAATGACAAAGATACAACCGTCATCATTGGTCAATAACTGCAGAGGAAAGGGCAATGAAGGGTTAAACACCCAATTAAATATGCCTGACAAAGACACACAATGCATGAGCCTCACCATTTGTAAGGATGGGGTTTACTTATCATTAGTACCCAGCACGCTCTGTCCACGGGAAATACTACACATGGATTGGCTCTTTTCCGAGCCATACCACACGGTATTACCATGGACGTACGAGCGTGCCAGCGTTTGTTCCCGGCGGGGGGCATGGCAGCCCCTTAGCCAATGAGGAGGCTCAAAAAGGTGCAATCCCCGCCCCGAGCATCCCCAAGGCTGGATGCTGCCTTAGTCCCCCGCCGGGGACTCAGGTACATTTTTTTTTCCCTCCACCCCTCTCCCCTGCAAACTATCCCATCCCTGCCCTCCCAACTCCACTTACCTTCTTTTTTCTTTTTCTCGAGAGCGAATGCACTGGGAACACTTCGTGTCTGCTCCCGATGGCTGCCAAGGAAAGGGAAAACGGACTACGTTTTCCCACTCCCAGCGGGCATTTTGTTTGACTAAAGGGCCGTGGTACTAATGGCTATAAGACCCTCCGCGGCGGGCCAATACCGCCCACGGTAAGGCCCCCAGGGCTTCGTTTAGGCCCTTGCTATGCTTGGGCCTGTAACTATTGCCCCGAGGGCATTACCTGGGGCGGTATTGGCCTGCGGCCTCAGGTCTTATTGCCACAGTATTGATTGGGCCAGGGTTGAAGTAGCAGCAAAGTACATGAAGAATGTGTTTCTTTATTATTCATTGCCAACATTAGTCAATCACCTCTACTAGAAACAAAGTCCTGCCATAACACCATGTGCATTTTCAAACGTAGATAATGCCTCTTGGTTCTTATGACCTTTTGTGATTAATGATATTTGGGGACCTGGGAAATAACAACAGTACTGTCAATTACTTTCAGGGCCATACACACTGCATAGAATAAGTGGTTAAATGAACCACTGAATCCCATTCTCCGTCTCCCACACCTATCAGGTAGGATTACTCCTACACTTAAAATAACATCTACTCTGCTCAAATTATCAGAATTCTGTGCAGGGGAAAGGATAGGGGTGGGATCATCGAAACACTGTGGGACAAAGTGGAGGGCGAGGGTACTTCACCTAATCACTGTTTATACATATTGGGAGGAGCATAAAGGAGGATGATGGCGAAGGTCCCAAAAAGTCAATTTCTCAATGTTGTTCATGGCATTAAATTATCATATCACAATGTCATCATCCTGTAAAGTATGCAAAGAAACTGTACTTACCAGGAACTGCTGATAAACATGCTTCTAAAATACAGAGAGAAATACAATCATTTAAAACAATGCTGGCAGATAACATTTGAGAGAATCTGCTACCAAATAACCTCTGATTTGAAGCATTAGTGTGGGTATCCTGCATGCATTTCCTCTTAAAAACACACTGGTTTGTGAAGAAGACAACTGCAGGGCCTAGAAAGTTTGCAGTTTTTGTGACAGATTTTCTAAGGTAAGGTTGCCTCATGCCACCGCAATCCGGTTATATGTTTAGATCTTGGAGCAGGGAAGGCTCTTGAACCAAGCGGACCTAGGCATTGCTCTATAGTGGCAACACTGATGGGCAGCAGAACTGTCCCCCACAATCAAATCAAACATAAGCAAATGGAAGAACCCAGGGTAAAATTGTGTACAGTGGCCTCACTGAACCTTTGAAGTATTCAACATCTCAGGCCCCCAGTCAAACAGTGGTGAGTGAGGGACTGCGGTGGAGTGAGGGAGAAGGAAAGAAAATGAATCACAAAGGATAAGGGTGATGGAGGGACAAAATAAAAATTGGACATAGCACGTGCACAATAAAATGATATAAGATGGAAAAAAAATGAACAGGCAATGGATGGAATTAAAAAGGAGGTGGGAAGTAAAGGGAGGGGAACTGTGAATAAAGAAGGAAAGGGAAGATGAAATGAGGAGGTGTTGCGATAGGGATGAGGAGAGGAAGGTGATTTTACAAAACCCAAACAACATTGGGATAGTGCCATTTTATTCACAGGACTAATCTATATATTGGTCTGTATTGAACAGCTGAATGGATAATTATATATTTTTTTCTTATAATGCGCATAATACCAAAGTGCAGACCCGGGATTAAAACCTTTGTTTCTCTGTGTCGTCTTGCTCCCAAGACGAGCGTTTTGCCCCTGAGCTATCCCCCCTGGATGATATCTGAATTGTACTATATTTGTGTGGCCATACAAACATAAACATATCCACACAATTCTCTAAGTGATAAGAGTTCTACCACCAATATAGGAAGACTTTTCATGTTTGTTTTATCTGGCTTGACAGCAACCAATCTGTCGTTCTGCAATGGACTTCAAGGTTGCCAACAGATTTCTCCAGTAGGTACAATACAACACTGAGTCACTAAGGTGGCACTAGAGTTTGCTGGTGAGATTAAACTTTTTTCAAGTTTTTAATTCTGGATTAGGTTAGAATGGAAAAACAGGGCTAATGTGCAAGTGCAGTGGCATGAGGTATGCTTGCACAGTCGCACTCCGCGGGCATGTGGAGATGGCTGTGCCAGGCTGTTAGGTCCCTCGCTTTCCTCACAGCTTCTCTGTAGGGAAAGGTCTATAAGGAAAATATGAGTCCTGCGTGTAGACCCTGCCGACATGACATATTTGACATACACGTAATTATCCTAATGCACACCAGGTTTGTATAGTTCATCTCGGAGGGCAGTGGTCCGAATCCCATTTTTAAACTCCGGATTTCATTATTGCCTGCTCATTTTTGCTTTCAAACAGTGGTATTTCTACATTGCTATAATTTTCTGTTATTGCCCATTCCGGGGACCCACTGCATTTCAAAGGTGAATGACAGAATTAAGCATGACCTGTACATATTCCGCAAGCAACCTAACGGCCACTTCTTGTTACCTCCATGTCCAACCAGTTTCTTTTTTAAATGAGTGGATTGCACATCCCATGATCATGGATAGGTGGGGGGGGGATTTTTGACAGTAACACATGCGGCATTCAGAAATACCATCTGCTTTACCATTTCACCACATGTCTGATGAAGCTCATGGCAGTTGCTCACCAGCGGTTCTATTGCCCTCCTCTTGTCATTGCCTGTCACACCACTTGAAGGGCCCCTTCCTGCACATCTGGTAGAAAGTTATATTTGCATAGTCTCGGGAGGATAGCTCAGGGGCAACGTGCTCGCCTTGTAAACAAGACGACAAGGAGCAACACAGGTTCAATCCCTGTGTCCGTGCTTAGAAACCTCTGGGTATTAAGTGTGTTATATATAACCTATCGTATCATACACATTTGTATTTATACACATTGGTCATTTTTAAGATTTTTACTTTTTCCATATGCAAATGTCGCGTCTGTTGCGGGGTCAAATGAAAGATCTGATACTCAGGTAAGGGAAGTGAACGTCTTTACTAAGTTCGAGTGACAAGGTATATGCATCAGGTAAGTCCAAGGATAAGTAAGTAGGGAGGTACACAGGAGACATCCACCGTCCTCCTCTCTCACAGGCTGCTTCACTCCACCTGACATTCATGGAGCTTACAGGGGCACTCACACCACAACATTCCACAGGTATAACTAGTACTAGGGACTTCCTCCTCCCAACCCTCTGCAGTGCTGCAAATTCTCCCACTAGCGAACTGCTATACCTTTGTTCTACGGATGTCTTCCTATTTGCAGTATCTAATGTTATGAAATGCAATGCTAATCTGTGCCGTGTACAAACGTAAACGTATTGTTAATCTTACTGTCTCAATATAACTAAGAGTCTGTAACTACGCCGTGACACCCCAGGGTCTGGGCGTATGATAAATGCAATAAATAAATAAATAAATGACATTCGATCAGGCATTCTCTCAGGAAGGCATTCATGCAGGACCAAGGCAGGGAACACAAGACATGACAACGTCCTCCTGGAAAAACCTTTGTAAATCAGCTTGATTATGTTCTGGAAACTCTACTGAATAAACATTGAAACTAAAATTAAATGCTGCTGCTCACATACTTTTTCGTAGAATTCGGAAGTCTGCCGAATCGATGATTGGATGATGTTCCCTGAACCAGTGCACCTGGAGAGGGGGCGTTGCACGAATGCGACATTCAAACACAACTAACTGACCCTTCGATGTGCTTATGTTTTGAAGATTCTGCCAAGAACAAAAATGTATTGTCAATACTTTGCCATTGATTCAAAAACAGCACAGTACCTTTGTTTCAAAGCATGGGATATGCAGGCATTGTTCAATTACATGTTTTGTTTTTGTATGTATGTGACAAGGATGGCAACACAATGGTATACATGGAAAAATACATAAAAGACCCTTGCAAAGATGCAGCCTGGGACCACATTCTGCAGCAGTGTAGTTGGATCTGCAGCAGTAAAGCGACCGACACATAATACAGACATTTAGTGAAGGCGCAGAAGCCAATGTACAAAACTTCAAAATTACATATCGGCTATCATATAATTAATTGGAGCATTATCAATAACTATGCACAATTTATTGTGGCAAAAACTCCATTGACATTTAATTAAATTGACTTAAATGAAACATTGCAATAATAGACATGTGTATCACAAAAGCAGATTGAGGTGTTCAGTAAATATGGCAAAACACATTGAGGAAACAAACCCCAACTTTGCATACTCAGCAAGACAGTACTGCCCCTTCAAGAAATGTGCCATGTGCCAACTAAATCGATGATGTTCATCCGGCTGCATAGACATACGTGCCTAAATGCTGCTACCTTTCGCCTCCCAAGACACAGCCATAGAAGTGGGGAAGCTAAGCAGGGGTTGGGCAGGTCCAGGCCAAATGGATGGCTCAAGCTTGAGGTGAAAGTCAGCCCTGGCTAAATCACATGCCGAGCCCCTGAGCCTGGCCTGTTCATCTAGCAAACATGAATAAATAAATAAACATGACTGACATCTGCTAGATGCCTGTTCCACCGGAAATCACTGTAATCAGTTAAAGGAACACGGGAAGCAGAAGAGCAAGGGTGTGTGCTGTTGCTAAGAACCTCTTTGATTCATGTGTTTAAATTCATGAGTAGCTTACAATTCTAGCCCTGACCCAAGAAATAGATCCTAATTCTGCAGAACAACTTCTGGAAAAGTAGATGATTTCACTTAAAGAGAAAGCCACTGTAACATCTATGAAGAAATCATGCAAGGGATATTTGCCATAAAAATGTCAAAGCATGCATTTTCTGCTATTGCCTTTGACCCGGCCCATGAGCAGAATACAGCATACACGAAAGGTGATGGTGGAGGTGTAGACCTAAAAGAAAAGCATCATTGAATGGCATCAGGTCCTCAGACGGCCCCCTTAAGCGAAGAATTTGAGAAATCCACTTCAGTAGAGATGGAATGTGAATAAGCATCGACATGAGGCCAAAAAGCATTCATGGAAGGGTGTCTGCAAAATATGTCAACTTTCTCACCCCAAGAAGTAGAAGATATCGACCCATTTAGTGAAACCAGCTGTGATCGTATTGCACTCAACAGTAGAAACATAGTACATCCAGCAGTGGCACACAGAGCACTCAAGATTGAGAAACTTTGAGTTGACCCAGTGAGGCATACATCAGTGAGAGGCTTGTTAACCAAACGTATCACAGATCTATTAAAACAGATCACCCTATCTTCAGCCAATCCCAGAAAGGCTAAAGAGTTAGAATTGATATCACTAAAGAATGACTGCTCACTCTTTTCTAGACTTATCATCGCATTCCAGATATGTAATAGCAATGTGTATGACTTCTTCCAGCATGAAAATCATGCCTTTCCTCCAGCGCCTTCGAAGATCTGGTGATTGAGAACCGGAAGAATCTTTGGTATATATATTCCACTACCTGGAAGACCTCACATCTGGGAATGAAAATATCTCCAGCCCTCTTGTCCAGGTTTCCATTTTTGATGAGGCAGCCATCGTCAACATGCTGTCACCGGTGTTTGCCAAAACATTCCAAGAATATGCAACCAATGTTTTCGTGCTGTACATCAAATCACAGCTACAATCTGTGCCAGTGCTTGGCAAATGTGTGCTGTGGATAGGTCAGAGAGCTTGAAGAGTGACCCACTCAGCAAAAGGGTAAATCGTGTTCAGACAAGTGTGGAACTAACAAGAAGTCAGGTTACACAAAATTGGAAAGACTATATTTGCATTGATGACACCAGAACATAATTTTCCTCTTTCTTACCAACAATTGCAGCAGCCATTCCCACACAAACAGGCGATTATCGCAAAGAATACCAATGTGCTTTGTTTTAATGATCAAAGCGTCTTGGGACTATCTTCATGCTCAAATGAATAGGCAGGCATTGCATCCTACTGCACTTATGTGATTTTGTGCAAGAAGAGTGTAATAAACCCCTAATACACACTGTAGACATTGTAGTTCTAGACATAACATAGGAGCATAGTCTGAACACTGATTAAAATGGGTTGCATTTGGAGTTGGGAAGAACCTGTGGTTCTTCAAGAGCTCTGTCTCCTGATGGCTGTATCACCTTTTCGATATTCCACGCAATTACTGAGTGCAACACTCTTTCTTTTTGTTGAGGTAGAGTCAAAGGGACAGCTTGGGACACCTGGAATATATTTTGGGATGTCAGATTGGCTGGCAGCCCAATTCAACAGTCAGTAGAAGAATCAGTGAAGTCAGTGGAGATAATCGTAGTTTTGCTACATAACTGCATCAGCAACAAAGAGCAGGTCAGTGAGGAAAGACATCAGCTGTTCATGCAGAAAGGTAGAGCAACTGACAGTCTGTCTCCTACACAGGATACGTTCTTTCAGCCTATTAAAAGAGATGCCTCCCATGCTGGTAACAGCTTTTTCCAAATGATGACTGCATGACTTCAGCTCGCCTCGCCGAGAGTTTGGGGGTGGAAAATGAATGATAGGGGTCGATGGGACATTAGCTGGACAGCCTTCCCAGAGGCTATGCAAGCTTTTAGGAGACTCAGAACATGAGGCTGCAAGGAAGGCTCTAAGGGTCACTGCAAGTGATGGGTGGCTGCTCTCCAGCTTCCAGTGTCTTTGTGGCATACTTTATACTGACTGAAATCTAAGTGGGGAAACCGTATCAAAGCGTATTCGACTTTTAAAAAGTATTTACTGCGGTAGGCGTAGTAATGACATATTTGTTTTTACATGGAATAAAGAGCAATCCTTAGATTTATTTCCTACAATGCCTAACCATTTTTAACATATGTTATAAAACTGCCCATTTCCTATTATCTACCATTATCTCTTTTTACAGGTCCAAGTCAGGTGTTAAAAACAATAAAATATACATGATTCTCCAAATAATTAGGAACCGTAACAGCAATTGGTGGACATATTTAAAAAGGGCAGAAGGTATTTTATAGGGAACACTGAGCTGATCCCCGTAGCAAAAATCTTCAATTCGTTATGATTTAAAGTGTGCCAAAGTTCAAGCTTCTATCATGAAAGGCACACTTGTTCCCCCTGCCTGCAGGACCATATCAGTAGGTTAGAATGATGTGTTCACTTGAGAGCAAGTTGATCAGGGAGGGGGGTAATGTGGAAGGAGTAGAGGTGGAGCCATCTTGGATAAGGAGCTGGCACTTAAATGTGGATTTAAATAATAAGATAGTAGAGCAGTAGAGTGTTTATTTTGAGGGGACTGGAGTTTCATTTTAGTTCTTGAAGGCCAAAACATAAATAATTGTACCAATTAAAGCCGGGAAAGGTATGGGGTCAAGTGCCTACATTTCAGAGTGGGTTTGTACCCATGTTCACTACTTAATAAAAATGTGTGGCTCTGGGCAAATAATATGTAGTCACTGTATCTTCAAAATGTGGTAGTCCCTAGAAGTGATTCAGTGCATGTTATTAAAAAAAATATCCCTTATAATGTGTTTAAAGACAAAACCGTGTCCCCTCTAACTTGTCTGCTGGTTTCCCCCAAGGCTGTCACCTATAATTGTGTTATTGTAACACTGGCCCCCGCTTAGCCGCATTTCATTTGACATAGCAGGAGCCTGTATATTCTCAGCAGTCTCTCAGGGAACCAGAAATTCTGGTGTGGCAGACGGACTGCGGCTGAATCACCATCAATTTCCTCCCAAGCCACTGGGCGTCACCGGAGTTGCCTGAGGCAGACAGGGCTCGGTCCTAAAGGGGAATGAATGACCGCCTTTGCTATGACCTTTTCTCACAATCTGCCACTTCAAGATCTGCAAGAGCAAAGGATGGGGGTAGGGACTGCCATAGTGGTGCAAGTTTGCTTTGTTAATAATAATTAGCTTTGTTATAACGTTGATGTGTTCAGATCTAAAATGTAGGGCTCTGAGGCATGGATGTCATTTGGGAGTCGCCAGGGATCACAACTGCGATCCCTGAGGTCTCCCTCGGTACCGTCTGTTCGCCCTTGCTAACCCCCAAACAAATTTGTAAAAAGTTTTTTTTTTTTTTATTTCTTTTTTGTGGCTAGTTATTTCTGGAGTGGATGGCTTTCTTGTTCAGGCGTCGTAATAAAAATAGGGGGTTCCACAAGTGTAACTCTTTGAGCAGTGACCCTAAATAATAAAGCATAGGAATAACAAATAATTTGTCTTTCTGGAATTGTATGCGATTGCTGGACTCATTAAAGGTTTATTTCAGGCACACTTCAGGGGGTGAGTCACTGATTTAGTCTGTTCTTAAACACCTCAACTCAGCCTTTAATCCTTCTGAGGTTGATAAATGAGTACCAAGACAGGTTGGGTGATAATGTATCTATATTTGTTCTATATAGAGCGCGTAAGCGTAAGTGCTATATAATAACACATCATTATCATTTGGCCTTGGACGTCTGCTTGCATTCACAGTAATTTGGTAATATGGGCCTATGCACACTGATATTAACGATACATATGGTGATCCATTCTTGAATGAAATGTATGTCACATTATAGTGATATCGTAACCATATTTTGCATACTGTAGTTAGGAACAAAAGCTATGTAATGCCACTTTCTATTTTGTCAAGGGTTGAAAGGTTGTGTTTCATCACTTCCCATGATGTCTCTTCCGGGTGAGGTCAAATGACATCACTTCCTGTGATGTCACCAGATGTGATATCACTTCCGCTACCCCTGGCATTTTGTTGAAATGACATCCCTGCTCTGAGGGATGTGTAGGTTTTAGATATTGGGCCAGTTGTCTGGTGCAGTGGCTAATGTGCGCTGCAGAATGGTAATGTAAATTAGGTGGTTGTGTGTGAGGTCTGCAAGAGTGCTTTTTATGTATGGACAGTGCAAACCACTGTGATAGTGTAACCATCCAGAGGGGTCGGGTGGGGGGGGGTGGGTTGTATGATGTTTAGGGAAATGTAGTGCAGGTGCGTGAATTTTGGAGTGGTGTACGTGTATGTTTAATTGTGTTGTGTAGATGTGTGAGAGTTAAGGTTTAAAGCTGGATGGTTTAGAGCTGGCTGTTGTTGGTGTAACTGGCCCAGCAGACCACCCAACAACTGTGCGCAATCCTGTTAGCTTTGGAAACATCAATGGTTGCATTTATCTGTATCTACCCATACAAAATATTCTTGTTTTATGCCTTGTTATGTTGTTTTATGTGACGTTCAGCTAAGTCATGCTCGGTCAGGTTACACTATGACAGGGCCCACAATCTATAGGCGATTGCCCGGAGCTTTCCTTTTGACAGCTCAAAGACACCCCAACCGTAGCTTACATAGGATTACACTACAATGGAGCTGAACATACAACAGTCTTACCATGCTGGCCAGTGTCAATAATAATGTGCACGCTGGCATTACAGATTATCATGGTCCTGGGGAATGTCACTGGTCTAGTGTGCTGTAAAGTGCATAATTTGCTGTTAATTTGACAATAGTTCCCATAAACCTTAATTGTGAGAATAGGAGAGGGGGCCAAACAAATAAGTTAGCACTGTGCACAATCTCTCAAGGTGGATCCTCCCCCACTTTATAAGCCCCGCCCCCGACATTTTCATTAAGGCGCATCCATAACCATGAATGAAACGTACACGCCTTTCCAGTGACTCTTCCTTAATCGCAGCCATCCAGCATCAATCAACTCACCCACCATGAGATGTCACCCTGCAACATGCAAATCACAACACGCTTCATATGAGTAGCTCTTATATGCACACAGAGCCCCCTCTATCAGGTATGTTTTATAACACAGCTATTTTGTTACAAGCACACATAGCATTGCCCGCCCATCTGTTCCACAGCAACCCTCCAGCCAACAAAGAACCTACTCCCCTGTGTTACAGGATCCCAAAGCATTAGTCAGCCAGGCACATGTCTGAAGCTGTGCTATATTAGAAGCAATACAATAACATGGCATCATGGGAGTCATTTTACAAAAAATGTTATTTGCATGGACCTCATTACGACCCTGGCGGTAGCCGTGCCCTTATTAAGGGCACGGCTGCCGCCGGTAGTGATTTTTTACCGGAGCTGAGAAAAGGGCAATAACCGGGTCATGCCGACCTTGGCAGACCCGGTAATTGCCCTTTTCTGGGCTCCGGTAAAAATTAATCCCCATTCCCATTGAGCCCTATAGGGCTCAATGGGAATGGGGAGGATGCTAACAACGGGCCCATTAATGACGGGCCTGTTGTTAGCATCCTGGTCTGCTAGCGGGTCCCGCCAAGGAAGCCTAGTCTGGCCTGGCCAGACGTCATGAGTGGGACCCGCAGCAGATCTCGTAATGAGGCAGCCCGGAATTAACGGTGCCGGTCCCTTACCGGCACCGTTCATTCTGCGGCCGCCAGGGTCCTTATGAGGCCCTATGTCTTTAATGCTGTCGGACCCCTGAATGCAATTTTCAACTTTTGCAAAATTGAGTGCATAAGTAAATAGTAAAAACGGGCGAAATCACTTTCACTCTTTTCTTTCACAATTGGCTACAATTGGTTTGTAAAAGATGTCAATGCCATCTGCAAGTAACACTTTGCAGACAACATTTACTATGTATTCTTATGGAATCCGTCTACCTTTAGCAGTAGTTAAATGCAGTCAGATTACATAGAAATCCATCTACTCCTGCATGAAAATCTCACAATGAGTACTATTAAAATGTTTTCCAGGTAGAGCCGATAGTTCGAGGAGGACATTATTTCCTGGTCTTGTCTCCCACGCCACCAATATTTTTCAAATGACTGAGAGCTAAAACCAGGATTTTACTTGTTTACACCTTGGTTTTACACTTTTGTGTAGCACTCTGGGCCATTCAAAATGGCCACCTATAATTCCTTCACATTTTCATGAAAACGTCTTACCTTGGTAAAGACAGGAGCAATACCAGACGAAGCAACTGAGTGACTTGCCGGCGTATTCTGCACCTGTTAAAAGCAACCATACTATCATTAGGCTTTCAGTTCATAAATCAACCAACTTTATTCGTACAGCAATAATCTACCCATCAAAAAATATAAATAATATAAAATGCATAAAACCAGAAACGAAAATACATGAACCTTAAAAACATACAATCCCAGCTGGTCAGACCTGCATCTTCTGAGGCAATAGTCTTATTCATAAGTGTCTTATGGTGCAGGGTACTTGTGGATCACCCAAAATTAGTCAATAGCTGAATTTGTTTGGACCAATTTTAGAGCATGGCTGTAACAAATATCATATAATTAAAAATATTGCTCAATCTCGCACATTTTACATTGATATAAAGTTGTATTGATATTCGCAAACTTTTCAAAAATAAAAGTCTAGAACAAAGTCAGCTTTCCATTGTCTGGAAAACTGAAACGTGTCCCACCTACAGAAGCCTTAGGTATTTGGGACAAAAATTGAGTAAATTGAGTTTCCAAAGAAAGAGGCACAGCGATCGGGGGTTCAGCATGGTGCATCAAACTGACAAAAGAAGACATAACTGCTTTAGTACCTCCTTACTATGATAGTGAATGAATACAATATAAACTTCATAAAAGCAAAGAGGTCTGGCTTTCTAAATGGTAATCCCTCAGAGGACAACAATAAACATACCCTTTAAATATACAAAGCCTTACCTATTGCACTTTCTAGTGTCTGTTTTTATAGTCCTCAAAGCAAGCGGTATCCACACTCTGCAATAACTAGTGATAACATTGAAAATATTAGTAATCTGATTTTATGAATGAAAGCCTGGGTTTTCAACATCAGAACCCAAACATGTGACCTCATGGTTATTCAGGGATATCTGTAGCCCCACTGAGATTCACAATTGTGATTTGTTGTTGTTACATATATTTCAGCATAAAAAGCCTTTGGCCACTGGTCTATTTTAGTGAGGGTCAATTCTGTGATTTGTTGGTTACCCACACACACACACACACACACACACACACTGCAGTGGGTCATTTGCACACGGGGAAGGGCGCTCAGCCAAACGATTGGGTGGAAAGCAAGCGAGAACACATGGTGTATAGCCCGCTTTCTCCAGCCACCCAAGGGCCTTGCCCTGGTGGCGCCTTCTTGATTGTGGAGAGGCAACAGGGAGCCTCTCCCTCTTGCATCTGCACAGTCCTGCCCTCCACCCACCCCCAAAGACATCCCACACCCTTTCCATGCCATCCTCCTTCCCTCCCCATTTACCTACTAGACCGGAGCTTTGTGCTCCTTTCACAGTTCGCCTCCCAACTGTGGCTGGTGTGTAAATATAAAATGGACTACGTGCCTTATTCTGTGGTGTTGGCCATCTTGTTTTTTTTCTATAAAGGAGATAAGGCTCACGCAATACACGTGAGGCCCATCGCCATTAAAAAAGGAAAAAAGAAACTAGTTGCACCATGGACAAACACTGGGGTGGGAAGAGCAATCACCCCTGCTCAGGGTGTTCGTACAGGGCTGGTAACGGTCCAGAGACCTCACCAAAGCTCAGGATGTTAGCCAGTCTGAACGGGGGTGATTGCTACATTACCCCATCAAGCTGTGTTGCTTGCAGAGGCTACAATATTTGCATGGATGGGTCTCCAAAAAAAATTCACTCCTCTATAGTCAGTCAAACACATTTATTCGGCCAAAAAAAGACCATCAAAGTACATCCTGCAAAAACAATTCTAGAAATAAAGATGCAAATCGGAAACAGAGTTACAGGGAAACAACATTAAGGAAAACAACAGGGCAGTACGAACATGCCACCCCCTCCAAAAGAGACCCTAAACAGTTCTTTGAGACAATGGTCTAAACCCACCATCCCCTTACTTCAACCATTTCCCATGGCGCCTCTGGCCCAAGGTGGTCAGATTTGCCCCTGAGAGGGGGCTGTTGTTAGAAAAAAACCCAGTATTTACTCTGGCAGATCTGGGAGGGGCAGCAGAGTTTAGAAAAGGGCGCATGCTGATTGAAATCCCACTCATAGCTAGTTGGCCTGCCCGCCCCCAACCTTCCAAAACCCGGTTAGCTGTACTATGGTCCCAAAAAGAAAGTTTGATGCTATCCATGGTGTTCTTGCCCATACTTGGAATTCTGCAACAGCCCACCAAAGCTTCTCTGCGTACAAATGGGCAACCTCCAGAAGTGTTCAGCCAACATAAACATTTGTTAAGTAGGGCGTCCTTTGGTTCAGACTTGTTTACTGCCAGTTTGGGAACCCCCTGTAGGAAGACAATAGGGCGTTTGGGCTTTCCTTGTTCTGAGGGTTTATGCTGACCCCCAGACTTCCACAAGCCCTGGTCTTTGGACTCAGTACACACAGAGCCCAAGATAGCAGAGGACTGGGCCACCGAAGGCAAAGACGTTAAACTAAAGTTGGAGACCCTGCTGCTCTCCCTGGTAATGGCATGGGGAACACAGGGCCCGTTGTTAGAGAGTGATTCCCCTAATGCCAGGTTAAGGGGGACGGCAGTCCCTTTGGGGGTGGTCAGGACTGGGGGGACCTGAACAAGAAAACTTTCCAAGGGACTTTCCAGGGATAAGGCCTTATGCCCCACGGCAGCTGCAGCGGTCACCATGGGCTCCTCCTGGATAATTCCACCACCCTTCAATTGGGCCTCTAGTACAGATAGCAAGAGAGCCTTGATGATGGCCAATTCCGCCAGAACTTGATTGCACCCACACCCCCTATGTAACAGAGCCTCCTCTGGGAATCGGTCAATGGACATGTTACACTCATGATTAGTGGCGGTAGTTGGTTGGTTGATGGTCTCGACCATCCGGGGTAGGGTCAAACGGGGGGAGGGACTAGCCCCAGAGCTCGTGGATGAGAGAACATCACTCCACGAACTGTTATGGGAGCTGGAGGAGGGTTTGCCCCTTTGGACAATTTGTTCCAGTCTGTCCCCTACAGCCAGGAGGGATGACGCAAGTGCTGAGGGGGTTCCATGGGAGAGGGGTTCGATGGTTGTGGCTGTGGTCTGGGACGAAGCCGTGCTTTGAGACAGGGGAAGACTTGGTTCCGGCTTGCCACCAGCATCTCCGCTGGCATCCGGAAACAGCTTGAACAGTCCACCCTGATTACTATACAGGGTGTCTTGGCTCCCCAGGTGCTGCTGGACCATTACTGGAGGTGGATTAAGTGTCTCTGCTAGGGTGCCAGACATAGGCAGGGACTGATTCACAATGGGCTTAGTGGCAAACAAGCCGGCACATGTCCCAGTGGCCCCCAAAGTAGTGCCCATTGTAGTTACTGAGGGTACCCCCCCCTGTGGTCGCTGTCTCCTCAATACCACAGTCTTAAGCTGGAATTTCTGCAGGGGGGGGTCATGGTCAGTGAGTTGGGGGCAGAAAAGGAGTGGGGGAAGCGGGGATAAGGGGTCAGTAGTAGGCTGCGCCATAGCCGATTCTTGTGAGGTTTCAGTGTCCAGATACTTATGGAGGGGCACGCCACACACCTCCATCGTGGTCCGCCTCCCAAGCTCACCTCTGTTTTCAATGTCCAGTCCGGCTGGGCTCCAGCAGCGCCGAACACCAAGCGGCGCCAAACACCACACCCTTGCCCCGCCGCGGGCTTCACCGCTGCGGGGCTAGGAAGGCGCAGATAAGCCCAGGGGGGCGGGGCCAAAGAACCAGGAAGTCCCGGAGTCCTCCAAGCAGCGCCAAACACCGCGCCTTTGCCCCACCGCGGGCTTCACCGCTGCGGGGCTAGGAAGGGGCAGATAAGCCCAGGGGGGCGGGGCCAAAGATCCAGGAAGTCCCGGAGTCCTCCAAGCGGCGCCAAACACCGCGCCCTTGCCCCGCCACGGGCTTCACCGCTGCGGGGCTAGGAAGGCGCAGATAAGCCCAGGGGGGCGGGGCCAAAGAACCAGGAAGTCCCGGAGTCCTCCAAGCGGCGCCAAACACCTCGCCCTTGCCCCGCGGCAGGCTTCACCGCTGCGGGGCTAGGAAGGCGCAGATAAGCCCAGGGGGGCGGGGCCAAAGAACCAGGAAGTCCCGGAGTCCTCCAAGTGGCGCCAAACACCACGCCCTTGCCCCGCCGCGGGCACTCCTCTATAGCCCACACTGATTGCAAGAAATTTAAATATGAAGGGTTTTCAGATTGCGCATTGTATAGGGTCTTACCTTTTTATGGGCGACTTTTCCCAATTGTCTGAAGTGTTAAGGCATGTGCATGATATTACACTTCATTAAACACTCTAGAGGATTGACCAGTTTTAGGGGGACAGTGCAGGGATTCAGAAGGGAATCATTATTTCTGCATCCCCATCTGCTTCGACGGTCTAAAAACAATTAATCACACCAACATGTGATGTTCATTCTGACCTGAATGCATTGGATTCTTATGCTAGAGGTTAGCAAATTACATAGAATTCCCTTCCCAATGTGCAACTATTGCACAGAGAAGACTGCAGTGCACGTGGTGGCTGTTCTTTCTGTAGAAATAACACTTTTAAAAAATGACCCACTATGTGTGCCAGACACCAAGAAAAATAACAGTACAGAGTGTGCTATTCACAGATGGCATGCTCCATCTTGAGATGACTTCCATAGTTACAGTTGATCATATACGTGGCTCTCAATCTTGGAGGAACACATTTTTCTTTCCTCTAGAGGCAAAAACAAACGTACATTGGTTTCATGTTGTAGGCACCCACTGAGGAAGACATTTTGGAAATTCCGTCCCTAAGTAAGTGAAAAGGGGGGCTGAATTTTCTTGAGGATACCGCTATCTCAACAACCAAAGATATTACAGATGTCAAAATTGGTATTTAGATCTTTCTTCAAAAATAGAGAAACACATGTTTTACAATTTTCCGAAAAATCCAGTAAAGGGAGGTGAAAAAGGGGGGTGAAATTATTTTGGAGGATACCCATATCTCACAAAACGAAGATGTTAGAAAAGTTAAAATTGACATTTTAAATCTTCAGCATAAAGTACATTTCTGAACTGCTTCTTAAAATTGGTAACAGAGAGAATTACATTTTTGAGAGCAAAATTGTTATCCCTTCCAACCTAGGCACAGTCGTCAATTTCCGAGCAGACCTCACATCCCAAATTTACCCTGACATAAAAAAATCTCTTGAGAAATATACAGAATGGTTAGGTGAGCGTGCCATTTTAACACCAAAGAACAGCATGGCTGCCATATTCAATAATATACTTATACATTCTTTTGGAGGAGTCCAAATGGAGTACCCATCCTTAAACTCAGTGGTTCAAAGTGATGACACAGTCCACAACCCCGTTGAGTTCTTGAACACTTTAAATCCTCCTTGTCTTCCCAAACACAAAGTTCTTCTCAACGTGGGAGCCCCTGTGATGACTGTAGAACCCCAACCCACCTAAACTCTGTAATGGCACCAGATTGGGAGTCAAAGCTCTCCAGAGAAATGCAATTGAGGCTATGGTGCTATCCAGGTCTGGCCAGGGGGAGTCCATGTTCATACCACGAATACCTCTTATACCTTCAGAATATCGGTTTGAATTCCAAAGGCTTCAGTTCCCCTTAAAGGTCTGTATCGCCATGACCATAAACAAATCTCAGGGGCAGACTTTAAAGCTATTAGGGATTGGCTTGAAGGAAGACTGCTTCTCACATGGGCAACTTTGCGTGGCCTGTTCCAGAGTGAGCTCACCTAACTTTTTTATCACCTGAAGGAGAACGGCTATTGTACCAAATCCCAAAATCCACACAAGCAAAGCTGCGGACAACAGTGAGTCTTTAATAGAATTGCAATTTCGTCATATTGTCTAGTGTAACAGTCTGCTCAAGATGTTAGATCTAAATATTCTAGTTAAAAAGAAAAGTGAAAAATATAATGACTGCAAAATTTAGAATAGTATGATTTTGTAGTTTCAGTAAAGAAATATGGAGAATATTGAAAAGTGCACGTCACAGTGTAGTAATCCCCAATAAAGTAAAACAATTATTTCTATTATAGACAAATAATGGCGCACCAATTAAACGTAACTCAATTACACTCCTCTATGATTGAAACCTCAATGATGCAAAGATCTCTACTTAAGAATAGTGGAATCTGAAAACAAACTGAAAAACACTCCCGTGACACCATGACCTATGGTCACACAGATAATATTATTCCTTCCTATAAGTGAAACTGAAACTGGAAGGTGAAATGTAAGTGACACGTTTGCCAGCGTCATCACTTGCTTCCTGTGAGATTTGTCAAAATGCCTGTGAATACAAAGTGTTTGGATTGGATGGGTGACTAGGGTGTTGGTTGCGTACAATTGGTTGTTCAGGAGCAAGTCTGACTAGGGATGCCCCACGACACATGACTTTAACCAATCATTGCCCACACTTTTAAATCCACCCTATCTATCCAGAGCAAAGAGCAGGAACCTGTGAGAGCTTTGCGGAAATAAATATATCCATATCAGGAAGAAAAACGGACACCTAGTTCCAGCTATTTTTCACCTCCATGTTATAGCTGATCAACCTCCTGAACATAGATATAAACTGTGCCACCTCCTACCAGCCCACAGCATGATTTCTACCCTTGCTCCCAGTTGACTTCACTGTTGATTTAGCCTCTGCCTTCCCTTTTATTCCTTCCCTCCCCTCCAAGTACTGAAAAATGCTCCTGCACCCTTTGCAGTCTTCCCAAATCCTCTTCCGCCACTCTCCATCCCCTCCATGCTGGAAGGCTCCCCATGAAAAATCTCTCACTTTTCGAAGATCCCCTCCTTGACTATAAATCTATTAATTGATTCTCTGTCTCCCATCTGGCATTTGCCTTGAAGTTGGTAGATCCATAAAGGGTGTTAGGTGAATGGAAACATAATTTAGATTGCCACGGCTACAACATACAGTGGCAGTAGAATTTGGTGGGGAAACAGAATAAATCCTGAGAATGACAATGTTCTTTAGGTGCTACACTATAGAGGGATATTGACACGTGTGCCAAGTCTTCTGATCTCTGTCTGTTATTGCTTTCTAAATGGGTATGCATGAAGTATGTTGTTATGTATGTGTTGTGTGTCATTAGGCTCAAGATATAAAAATGATCATGTTGTTTACAGGCACAACATATATGTGCATGTAGATAGTTATATATGTGTGTTGTGTGTCATTAGGCTCACGATATGAGTAATACAATGATATTTCCAGGCACACCATATTGGCATTCTGATGTAGTAGTAACACATGTTAGGCACTTAAACCATCAGTTTTTTCAAGTTGTGTCCATGCTGTTGGAACTGTTGACCACATACATGACCAGCTAATAGTCTCCATGTTTGTCTCCAACCATTGCGCTACCTTTAAATTGACTTGGAACCTTGTGATTCAACCACCAACATGCATCAGGCTATGTAATGTATTGCTTGTGGCTGACTATAGAATGTTAACATGACTATAAAAACATTAAAATGCCACATGTTTTTTTTTCTTCTGATTATTAAGCAACAGGTCTGACCTACCTGTTTGCCATCGATTGATATTGGTTGAATTAATGTTGAGGAGCTCTGATGTACAGAAGTGCTGCTTGATTCCTTGACTGAGGATCCAATCGTCAGTGAAACACTAGTAGTTTTTCTCTTCATCCTTTAAAAAAGACAAATGAAGCAGATATGAGCAGGAGTAAAGCCCATCGGTAAGAGTGGGTGCTGGATGGGATCCTGAGTGTAGTAATCGTCAGCATGTTCCCATTTCCTTTTCTTGATTCATAGCCTTCTCCGAGACAAAGGGACACAATGGCAAACATTGGACATTGCATGCAGACTACCAAACAGCATGCACGAGCTGACGTTCGTGCTCCCTGCAGTCAATTTGTACTTTTGGTTAAAAGCACCCTATGAACGATATAGTTTACACTGCACTCAGGAGCAAAAACCTGGAAATGAAAGAAGATAGCATTGCGTGTGAACCAGAGCAATGTGCCAGAAATCTCATTGGATCATTAGCAATATCAGTTAAGCATACATCTAACATTTAGGTAGATTTGTTCACCAGCTTGATACATTCAAAGACCCCTCATTTTTGAAACAATGTATTAATACCAATAATAGGGGTCTTCATATGGCACTAAATAGAATATAGAAGGAGGCAGAAAGGCGTATTTCATCTGTGGAATAGGAACTGACATGCTATCGATGTGGACATTAATGATAGGGACACCATTACGGTATCAGCCACTCTCTGTAAGCACAATACTGTTTGGGTCTTGTAATTTAACTTACATGAAACTTCAAGGGATCTGAATTTTAGATCCTTTTACTACCCATGTACTTGTAATTTGTGCTATCTTTATCATCGATTATCCCGATCACTCCTAGTGTGGAACAGTATTGGAACACATGAATGTTATTGCATCTCCATATGTATGCCAGGTTTAACCACATGTCTGACTGGTTGCCACTTGTGGGTGGCCTTTGGTTTACCGGCAGGGCATCGTTAAGATGTGGGAGTGTGGGGTGAAATGAAGCATGAGAAAGAGATCTCTCTCCTCTACGCTTTTTTTACTTCTTTACCTGAGTGAGCAGCACTATGATTATTAATTGATATAGCTGACATCTTCTTTAGTTATGCGTTCTCTTTTCCTAAGTGCTTAATGTTATGTATTATGTATTTCAGCTTCTTTTTATTTTAACGTAATGAATGTAAGGAATAATTAATTATGAATTGATGTTGAATATGACTATGGAACAAATAGTAATGTAATGTTGTTGTATGCTCATTGTTTCTTTTCATTTCTTTTGTATGTAAAGTTTTATGTAAAACTAAATCACATTAAATAAAGTAATAATTAAATATCAAATATAGACACACGTAGCAGCCGATTCACAAAACATTTTGCAGGATTAAGTATGATTTATGCATAAAAAAAGTAGCAAACATATTTGTGAGCTATGCTGCATTCACAAAAAGACATATCATGACATACATGTGCGGACATAACTTTCTTTTGGATCTCTTACATTTACACATTGGTCCTCCGATTGCGAATACTTTGGAGATGTGAAATTGAACGAATAGTTTGCAAAAAGAGAGGGAAGTGTAGAGTAGAAAACTATTTGGCATGAGAGATGAAGGATTGCAAATTGTTTTCGTGAAAATTCTTTTTTCTGTGTCTGAAATAGTGTAGATTTTCGTGCAGCATTCTTTTTGCAGGTCTAGGCCACCAATAAGGGTTGTAAGTGATCCCCCTCTGTGAAACGGGTGTGACTTACATGGTGTTAAACTGCTCTTATGTAACCAAAAAAACTTAGACCATAGAATAAAATCAAATGAGCTCCATTGCATGTATCTGATGTTTACGACATGGATAACTGAATTATGTATTACAGTGATGTAGTCTTTCTTTTTAATTCCATGCATCCACATACCAAATGCAGGACCCTGCTTAAGGAAGTTGATATAAGCATCATTGGTGAGAGTTGCTTTCAATAATGCACGTTTGGTCTCAAAGAATATGGCCACCCTAGAGAGCTCTCGCGGTGGGATATACTACAAATCACTGTTCAGGTTTTGGTACAAGATGTTACACTGTCTTTGCCTGTGACTTCATTTCATAGGTGCAATCCTTTTGAAGTATGGTGCATCAGATGTTTTTAAAGATGTGTTCATGTAACTGTTGTACTTAATATTGTTTAAGGCTTTGCACACAGGATACGCTCTTGCATCCATGTTTCATTTGCTAATAAGGAATTGAGGAATAAAGGGAGGGAGAGCTTTAAACCCACCTATCATGTCATCCTTGTTATAGGTATTTATTTTTTTGCATTTATAAAGCACTCACACAGCCCAGGGGCATCAAGGCGCTATTACATGAATATGTCTTAGTTACATCATATACGTGGGTGGTTAGGTTACATTAGCTCGCAAAACATGTCTTGTTTACAGCTCTTTAGGTAAGTGGCTTGGTTACAGTCCCTCTTCAATAGTTAACAAAGCATGAAAAGTTGTCTCATTACAGTTATGCATGCCTGGTTACTTTGTTTGAACATGTATGGGAGGCTTCATGGTTACATTTAAGCTGCAGTCACACGGAAACGAGCGTCGGACTGATAAGGGGTGAGGCCTATCAGATGTCTGGGTGCATAAAGTCAAGCTGAAGATCACATAAGTGAAGCAACATGGAGTTACCATTTATCATGGCTAGAAATGTTGTTGTGCTTGTGCCCGCCATTTGCTATCAAAAAAGACGTTTCTATCAGGGTGGACCAAGCCAGCCCTCTACGTCTTTCCAGGACAAGTAAATAAGTAAGGATACAGCTCTGATTGGATGGACACTCCAACTGCGATGTTTGTGCTTGAGAGTTCCTGGAATCATAGATGTGTACCAAAGTAAGAGGTCTTAGGTTCTGTAGTGACTCCTGCCTGCTGCAGTTGTGGTCCCCTAATGCTGTACCTGCTTGTGTTAGATGAGAATTTGTTTGATCTCTATTTATGACCCACAAGAACTACAAAATTGAAATTTCACTTAAAATCCAATCTTGCAGATTGTCATGTTCAAATGCACAGCTGTGAAGGCAGACCAAAGATGTTCACCATTCCCAGCCTCTAACATTAGCAGCTTCTGCTCTGAGCAATTTTGCCAGCGGGAAGGTGCTTCAGTGGGCATGCCATGAAATGTTTTATGAAATGACAATGCCCATTCATGCCTATATGCAAGCCTTAGCCTTAATCAGGCATCTGCCTATCCAGCTTCAGACAATGCCAAGCCTGGTTCTGAGAATTTCCCTTCAGAAGAAGCTCTTTCACAGCAGGATTTCGCAGGACCCATCCAGTGTCTTGGAACTCTCACCAAGGAATGCCTGCAGCCAGTCCCTGCTGGGAACTATCAGGTTCCAAAGTCAGCAAACTGGAGGGATCAACAATGAAATCCAGTGAATCCTACTTCAGCTTCGGGAGTTGCCTTCTCCTGCCCTTAAATTTACATTTCGGCAAGTGACTTCTGGGCCTATCTCATTTCAAGGAGCCCATCACAAGCCTTCATCTGTTGCTAGCTTTGGGCTTTTATGCTATTGCATGGTGGTGTAAGTACCACGAAAGCAACCAACATACCATGGGCTGGTCTGAAATTCATATTTGTACCCAGAGAAGGGCCATTGGTCAATCAGGTGGCTGGAACAGAGGGTGAGAATATACATTCTCAGCCAACTGTTCCAGCCACCCGAGGCCCTTTCCCAGGTGCCACCATTCTTTTTTTTTATGTGGTGTGGCAACAGGGAGTGTCTTCCTATTGACTCCCCATACCCGCGCCCCACCAAACTAATCCTAAACCCTTCGCCACACCCTACCTTCCCACTTACTGCAGGACCAGAGCTTTATGCTCCGGTCTGCCGCACCTGCCTGTCTGACCACAGCCATACAAATGGAAAAGGGACTTAGTCCCCTTTCCCCATGGTGGCTGCCATCTTGGATTCATTATAATAATTATTTTTTCCTTCAGAGGTTGGAGTCACTTACGGTAGCCACTCTCTGGAGGAAAAAAAGAAAGCCATTTGAATCCCGGATGAACCTCAGGGTGCAAATGGCTTTCACGCCGCAGCAGGGGGGGCGGGCATGGGTGGTAATGGCCACAGCCCTTGCAGCCAACAAACCCATCCCTATGGAAACAAATAAAAGGAGATTTTCAGGGGTGGTCTTTTCTGGGACATGTGTGGATGGTGAAGCTGACGACTATAAAACTGAATGTTCGCCATAGGCTCTTGTTCCTGCTTACAATGATGCCAACAATAGTGTTGAAAACCTAACTCTGGGAAATACATATAGGCCTCTGAAGATTCCTTTTGGGGAAAAATTAGGACCGGGCTTGCTTTAGTGACATGACATCCCCTACAGCTCGAGGGGGGCTGGTCTACTGGATATGCACCTTTACCATAGTACATCACAGCTGAGAGTGATTTTGGACTTCCTTAGGAATACACCTGGGAAACAATGGGTGCATCTGTCGGGTGAAATAGCCCTGAAGGCCATAACTAAAGGCTGGAGTCAGTATGAGGGCTCCCCAAAATGAAAGGCCTGCTGTGAATTAACATGGAAATAATGCCCTGCAATTTCAAAGAGAAAAGGAGCGAAATTAGGCATCGAAGCTTGGAGTTGTCTAAAAATGTCCATTGCCTTAAATAAGGGAAAGACATGAAGCAACATGAAGCAACAGTTGAAAAATGTCTTGGAGAACGGAAGTCCTCTTGTCAGCAATGGCAGTATCCAGCATGTTGAATGAAAATGCCCAGATCGTGTGCAAGCCTGCAAAGCAGAATGGTACATTTTACTGTGACAAGAATAATTGTATGTAAAATCCGTTTTTGCCTTTCAGTTAAAGATATGCTCCTCAAAATGTGTGCAAAAATGTAATAAAGGAACTGGAATGCTGTCCATAAGGAGCCCATCGCAGAAAATCCTATAGGTCACAGAGCCTAAAAGGAGATATGAATTTCAGCAGAATTAAAGGTTTCACGGCTAAAAACTTCACTCGTTGACATTGCAATGGTGACTTTAAAATTAACACTTTAAGCATTCAGAGGTACAGCTAAAGTCTTTAAATATATATTTATGATGCCCTTCTGTGATCGCTTTTTGCAGGAAATTACTATTGCAAGGGTTTACATGTTCAGATTGTGTGCATTTGCTAAGGTTGTTTAAAAGTAAAATGCTGTTCAGCAGAGGTAGGCCCCACCCCAAATCTTGGTTTCTAGCTGCATGTCTCTGCTGTAGCTCCCCAAATGTGAAACTAGCTTTCAAAGCCTCGTTGTCATGGGAATGGAAGTCTGGTTCAAGGCTATTCTTTTAAAAATACAAAGCTAAGGCTGATAGAGATTAATTGTGCAGGGGATGAGATATGAAAAATGTCCTGCCCCCCCGCTTTTATGGCTAAAACCACTTAGGCCGTAATAAAACTGGACATTAGCCCTTGAAGCCTTGGGCTAATCTATACACAGGAACTCCTCTTGACATCAAAGCCTGCAACAGATCCATTCCAAGGGTGGGGGTCAGAGCTAAGGAATAGTTTTGCAACAATTGCACAGAATGGGATATATGTTGTTTATGGGATAACTTGGGCAATATTGATTGCACACTATTCATGTTCAGATTTCTGAAAAGCTGTCAGCGAGCTGCTTCTGGTGATCTGAAAACGAATATCCATATTACGCCCACCAAGTGCCATATTTTTCATTAATATAGTTCTAGAGGAAATGAGAAAATACTGTAGCTTCGCACCAGTAGGTCACACAGACACCAGACAAAGTTGATGCAATTCACCGAAAAATATAGTTTTCGGAAAATGCTGGCATATGTGTCCTAATATGATGATAAAGGGCATTTGTCATGCAGTGAGTTTTCCATGTGCAATAACCAGACCCAGCCCCCTGTCCGGGTTATATGATGGATTGGGTCTCCTCCCTTGGCTTCCCAAAACACTCCCAGAAAATCTGGATCTATTATCGGCCCACAGATGGGAGGGAACCCTTGAACACTGCCCTATCCATTCTGCAAGAGATATGACACATCAGTGATGTCACTCATTCTCAAATCAGGACTCTCTCTACCAAATGTTGAGGTGTGCAGCTGACAAAATCTGGAACCATACTTGCAGAGTGATGCCTAAATCTTGGAGTGAAGCCAGGAGCTGTACTAGCTGGAGTGGGATCCTTTTGGAGGTCAGAAAGAAGCCTTGACTGACCCCTTGATTATCACTGCAGTGATGTTCTGGTTGCCCCCTGATGTCCATCAAGCCCTCTCCTGTAAGTATATTAATCCTCAGCCATAGAATAAATAAACCCTATCTTCTTCAGCATTGCCAGAGAGATTCCCCGGTGGAAAAATCCCCTATCTTATTTGTTTGTGTAATTCAGTTGTTTTCTTCTTGGAAAATTATTTTCTTATCCGTGCATTGTAGTCATTTTCCCATTTGAAAAATCCTTTGCCTGTGTGTTTCAGTCAGTTCCCTTTGAAGAACCTCCAGTTGCTTGTGTAGATCCCTTGTATATTGTTCACAGTAAATCAATTAATTTCCACTTGTATTTCACAGGATTGACATAGTGGGAATTTGAAACTAACTCTTGCCAGTGCCTTGTGAGTTGTTATAGTTATAAAGTGTTACCCCAAAGAATTAATTTCATTGTGGGCTGAAAATCAATGTGTCTGTGTGTTTAAATGGTGTTCTACAAAACAAATTTCTATTTGCATCTGTCATTTTAAACCCACACCTATTTCCTATTGTGAGTAATCTGTTTGCCCAGAGCCTACCTGTTATGTGCCTCTGTCATTTTAACTGAAAAACGTTTTCTATCGTGAGTTCCGACTGTGGCCTAAAGCTTGCCTGTCATTTGCAGCCTTAGTAAAAACAAGTGTCATTTGCATTTTCTTTTCCCCGGAAATTTAACTTAACCTTTTTAAAATTGTTTTCCTAATCTGTTCCTCTTCCCCTACTGTATTGTGATAACGAATATCAAATTGTATTCCCTTTCCATTTGCCCATGCATTGCATATGCTAAAATTGATTTCCCTATTGTGTGCTGACTAGTATGTTCTGAAGCCCTATTTGTCGCCTAAGAATAAGCAGCACAAAGTACCTTGTGTGCGGTCCCATTGCAGTTGTCCCAACTAAGTTAAAAACCCATTTTCCTGGTACACAAAAACAAAGTGTCCTATTCATTACTGGCTCCCCATATTGTTTCTGAAAACCCCACTCAAAATCCGATTTTAATCTTGTGTTCCCATTCCTTGCCACTACGTTCCTGCCAAAACTGACAAGCCTAGTGAGCTTCTAGAGGCGGTGAGGGTTGCGGGGACTCACAAATCCTTGGTGTGCGAATGCACTTTCCTGTGGATTGCATTCATTTTCATGGTGTTTTGAACTGAAATCAGTTGTGGTGAAATCAGTAAAGGAAATCTTTGGTCTGTACATGTTTGAGTTGTGCTGCTTGACCCGAAAAAGTACTCTGGGGTTTGTGTTGCCACACCATGGTGGCTATTGTAAGTGTTTATTCAATTCTCCCATTAAATCAGAAATTAATAAAATATTCATTGATAACACAAAGTCCTGGTTCCTGGTCTACTGTGACACAGGGTGCTTGTGGAGGTTGGGAGCGAGATGGGTTGGAGGCCTCCTTAAAAGAATCTAGTTTTTAAAAATAATAAGCGGTTTTATTGTGTGCCACATTCATTGCAGGGGAAAGAGATCCCTGACTTGCTTGTGCTGTATAATATATTGTGACACATCGAGAAAATGTTGTGACTGGTAACAGTTGGGCAGTGGCTGTGCGTTCCTCAAGGGGAATGTGTCAGGGCCAAAAAAGAACTCCCATTGATGGGTCCATTTTTTGGAGTACGGAGTGACAGGAGAACTAATGCAAAAATCTTCTTTCGAGAGAGGGGCGCCTGCTATCTTTTTTGCATTTTTGTAAGGAACTTGGGGTTGGTCACCCTAAGTTACTTGGGGGAACCCAGACGTGGCCCCTTGCTCACTGTGCTCAGAGAGGCACAGCTCCACCTCACTGATGAGGCCCAACAAGGCTGAAACACGTGTATGGGGTTGCTGTTGGTAGTCTTGTTCAAAGGAGGTTTGCCAGGCGTTTCAGGGCCGGACTGCCCTTGTGGGTGGGACAATGACTGATATGCAAATGATTATTCCTCCTTTGTGAAAAGTACAGTGAGCTAAACGTACAGTGAGCTAAAAGCAATGGTTGTGTACTCTCACAGCAGGTAAAAAACACAGAACAGGTTATCTTGCCATGCTCTTTCGATAGAGGGGCGCCTGCTACCTTTTTTGCATAATAGGAAAATCACAACTTGGCTCTCACCATTTAGCTGTTTATAGGCCTCCCTTTTCCTAGCTAAATATCCAGACCCAGCTCGCTATCAGAGCTGGTTTGAGGCAGGCCTGGAGAGAGTGGGAAATTTATGACAGTAGGGAAGCTTCACTGATAAACGCATGCTATAGAAATAATTAGGAATAGTCACATTTTCTGTATTTTTGTACCTAAGATTCAAGAGGGTACTCATGGAAAAGGAGTGGAAGCCAAATATAACAAGAAAGCTTACCAACTTTGAGTCCTTAATGGATAGCAATGTGGAGACAAGGGGCTTAATCTCTAGAATCTATAAAACCTACTGGAAGTGAAAGGGCCAACCTGTGTATCAGCAAAAAGTAAGCGGGAGCCGACTCTGGAGACTCCTATTCCATCAAAATGATGAGGAAAGATTGGTGGCCTAGCCAGTAAAGTCACAGCATCAAACTCCTGCATCAATGGCAGTTCCCCCCAGCGCGTTTGGCTAGGATGTTCAGAGGAGTTGGGGACCAGTGCTGGAGTAATTGTGGGAAGAAAGACTCATGTGGGCATATGCAATGGGGATGTCACAGTGTACAGAGATAATGGCGGCATATGAGGGGATAGATAGACCATTAGATCCATTCTAGATCCTATTTGTTCTACCACCAAATGAGGAAGGATCACACCATGTAGCACACATGATGCACTTAATGCTCTTGGAATCCAGGGTCTGTCTAGTCACAGGATGGAAGAAATAGGTTCTTACCAGGGAGAGAACACTGGCTAAGGAAAGTGAAGGACCGATTCCAGATAGAGAGACGCATGCAGTGGGTTCTTGAATCAATTAGGAACATATGGGAGGAATACTACCGGTTCTGGCCGAAAGCGATTGATAATAAAAAAGTCAAAAGAGCTGAAGGAGATTGAAAGGCGAGAGAATCACCACATGGAGAGATTGGTCACTTGAGGGTTAGTCAGAGGGGGGATGCATAAAAGACTAGGGTAGAAATGTAATGAGCGTCCATCTGCGGAGAACGAACTACAGGATAATATACTATTGTTATAAAAGTCCACAAAGACTAATCCATAGGTCCAGTCCTGTCTCCAGTCTGTTCAATGAGGGTGGATAGCTGGTAAGGGTCTCAAATAGTTAATATGTACTTCAAGGGGAGTATATATTGGGGTTTGCATGGTTTATTACAGGCATGACTAAATTAATAAAATGCAATGAAAAAATGTGGGAACACAGGAAAGTTTAATTTATAAAATGTTTACTATCTATACAAATTGTGAATGCAAATGATAAGGTGTTATGCATAAAGGGATGCTAAATATACCAGAAAATAAAGCCAACATTGTTGGAGCCTTAACTAACCCTCACACATGATAATTAAAAAAGAAACATCAGCTCATAAATATCTCCTCCAACATACACCAACAGCAAAGCAACATGCATAGCAAACAATCAATACATTCTAAAAACTCATAAAATGACCAATTTAAATAAAAAAAATGCACCTTATGTAACAGGACCTCAAAACAGACTCCTACAATCACACGTTAAATGAAAGGACCTCAAAACATACACCCACAAAAACTACCATCACTCGCTCACAACAACGTATCCTCTGACTCTCTTATTTATACCCCACTTCACACAAAACAACAACTAACATTAACATGGCAAGTACAAACATTATCGCATACAGCATAAGTATACACAAAATACCAATAGCACACCAACATATTCCCAGATTAACAACAATCCAAACAATAGGGCAGGTTGAGATTTGAGCAATGCTGATTTTTTTTTATTTTCAGGCCGATTCATGGAATTAATGTGTGCCGAAAATCTCTGCGCAAGCGTGCGAACGCGTGTGAATCGCAGCGCAAGTGTGAAAATCCCAAATCCTGGGAGGTGCGCTAAAATCCTGCGTGGCGCACGTGGGCGCACACGTCATCAAACGGCGTGTGCTACGTGCACAGCGAAAGCGCACATAGTGCGGCACACACAACAAAAGTGGGCGTAACACGCGGAATGGGGAACAACACGTGAAAATGTGGGCGTTACGGGGGAAGTACAGAGTTAAATGCGCGGAACGCCCACACGCGTGCCTACAACACGTATTCATGGAATCGAACAGGGGAAACGCGTGCGCCAAAAAAGATGCGTTAATCCGGAAACATGTAAGCCAGCAGGAAGCAGGCCTACGTGGCCCTGCGCAGCATAAAAGTGCGCGCAAACAACAAACAAACTCAGACGCTATGATGAATATACCGTTCCTTGCAGCAGTGGTCGTGGGACCCCGCAGGAGGAGGAGGATAGTCAGGCCCAGAATTTTTACACCCAGGACCAGCCTTTTTGGGATGCCTGATGACCAGGTGTATGGGAGGTACAGGTTTCCACCTCACATAATACTCGACCTGGTGAGTGAGTGGAAGTATGACCTCACATCACCCACCTTGTGCTCCCAAGCACTGAGCCCCTTGGAAAAGGTGTTCAATGTACTGCACTCCTTGGCCACTGGTTCATTTCAGCGGACAAGTGCCATAGTGGGGGGGTGGCACAGGCCACGCAGTCACGCTGCCTACACCAGGTGTTGGCCATCATGACTGCACGCTCTTCAGTCAGCAGGCACATATACCTGCCCAGAACACCTGCAGAAAGGCAGGCTGCCGTCCAGGATTTTTATGGGGTGGCACACTTCCCCAAAGTGCTAGGTGCCATTGACTGCACCCATGTGGCTCTACGTCCTCCCAGGGCAACTGAGCACATCCATAGAAACCACAAGCACTGGCATTCCATCAACGTGCAGGTAGTATGTGATGCCAAGGGAATCATCACCTCATTATATGCCAACTATCCAGGGTCCACCCATGACAGTTTCATTTACAGAATGTCACCCCTAAACCGGGACCTAGAAGCTGGGCGGCATGGCGATACATGGCTGCTTAGTGAGTATAAATGCCTCTGCACATGCATGCATGTCAGATACTGAGTAATGTCACAACCTCACTAATGATACCTATCATCACCTCCCCAGGGGACAGTGCCTACCCTCTTAGCACCCACATGATGACGCCAATTCGGAACCCCACACCTCCCTTCACCACTCTGGTGGGCAGCTGCTATACGCGCCCCCAAGTAGCTTGCAGGATCATAGTGGCAGCATGTGTCCTGCACATCATTGCAACCCTGCCGGGGTCTGCCGGTGGACATGGTGGTGCTCCCACATCCCCAACCACATGCACAGCCGCTGCGCATGGGAGGGGAAAGGGTAGGTGGTGAGGCAGCCCGTACGCAGCTGGTGGCTAATTACTTTACCTAAAATCACACCCCTGTGGAGTGCACACAGCCCTGGCACATACCAGCTGACAATCAATGATGATGACATAAGGGACAGTCAACTGTCACAACCATACCAGCCTGAGATTGGTCACCTGGAAGTGTTACATTGTGTTCATCCCTACCTACCAAAAGACAACCAATGCTGTGTCACAAAAAGACACACATTTATGCTGCATGAATGACTACCCTCTTGCAAAATACAACATGAAAATAGCGCCATGTCACCCAACCCCTCCCCATCTCCGTTACCCAACACACCATGGCATGTCATGCAATGTGAAAGCAAACAAAGGAATGCACAACACATGATGCAAGTGTCACAAATTGCACTGTTCCAAATGGAAACAGGCCACAGATAATATGCTCCCAGTAATCAATAACAAACAGCACACATGACCAAATACTTACCAGCAACACAATACAGCAGCACAGGATGAACCACTGCCAAAATATGACAGTACAAAATCAAAGTAGTGCAAGTCTTACAACCTGAATAAGCCAGCACATCGACCCCTTCCAACTGCAGAGTGTTGCTGTCAGGCAAATGTGTCAGTGTACTGCATACAACATGAACTGCATCTGCAAAGGAGACGGCCTTGTGAAGACATGAAGAAGGTACCTGTGAATAAGGAGGAAGACATGGATGCACAAGCACATATCAATATACCATGCAGTGTTCAATACAACAACAATCCCCACTAGGGATGTACACACAATTTTGACTACAGACTGCCCAACAGCTCATGGGAGTCCAATGTCACTGTGTAAGTCACTGTCACTTGGTCACACCTTTTGCAAGCCCATGGAAAGGGGAAGCAGGAGGGGTGTGTGTGTCAAGAACCCAAGCATCTAACCCAAACACAGGACAAGCCTGCATGTGCCGAGCTGGAATGCACAGTGGATGCCCACGGGAGCCACACAAGGCAACACACTGTAAAAAAAAAAATGGCCATGTGGGGGCCAGGGGGGGAGGCAACCCAGGAGGTTTGAGGACAGGGTGCACACCAGAACCCACCTGTGTGGATGTTGCGGAAAAAAAAATACCTCCATGGGCTCATGGTCTGCACGGCTACGCTAATTTGGGAGAACTGCTGCTATCGCTCTCTTCACCCTCTGCTGCTGCATCAGGAGGTGGTGGTGCTATAGGAGGCAGCCCACGCAAAGCCCTGGTATGGTCCTCCATGGCAGCAAGCATGCGGGTATTGAAGGTCTGATTCTGGAGGATGATAGTGCGGAGATCCCCATGCAGCACCTCACGGGTTGCCTGTATTTCTGCACGCATGGCCTCGCATGATGCCCGGATCTCCTCCCGAGTTGCCTGCAGCTCAGCTGAGAGCGAACGTGTGAGCTGCTCCAGCTGCTGTTCTGACCTTAAATTTCGGGAAGCCTCAAGTTCACTTAGAGTCTCCCTGAGGAACTGGAGTTCTAACCTCAGGGCTTCCCTGTGGCCCTGTGACAGTACAGAAATGGCTTCCCACAGAGTCTCCAGTGCCGCCCGTCGGTCCCTGTTGGACGCCAACATGTCTCCCTGTGTGATTGGCAAATGGAGTCTGTTGCCTGCTGTTGTTGCTCCATCTGCCTTTCAGGGGGGAGAATGGAAGTGGCCACCCTCTCCATCGCCTGAGCCATCATTTCAACCGATGCTTCCTGTTGTGATGCTATACTGTACATGGAGTTTTCCCATACAGTATTGCCTGGTGGCGTACGGCCACTGCGTCGGCGGGCACCACACTTGTTTGGGGCAAGGCGATCTGCACCTTGCTGTGCTGGCACTGCCTGAGGCTGCAGGACTGCATTCCCCCTATGATCTGCTGGCCCAGGAACAGGATCAGATGTTGTGGAGTGTGACCCTGCATCCGTAACCGCCAAAGGCGGACTTACCAACACTGACATCCCCATAAAGGGTTCTACCCCTGGTGCAGGTGGGTTGGACAGAACAGAATCCCTGCCAGAAACACTCACCTGCGACAGCACATAAGTCTCATCATCCGATTCAGCACCTGAATCATAGAGGTCTGGGTAGGTGCAACCAGAGACACCCCTGGACAGTATGGTCTGCAGTAAGATTGGGTTTTCACCCACCACCACACCACGTCCTCCACTGGTGCCCGGTCGTGGCTGAGATTCCTCCTGGGTCTGCACCATCTCTCCACCTCAACAGCATCAAGTGCATCATTACCTGCAAAAACATGAAAGACAACAAATGGAAACAGGCATGAGCACCATAGCACACACATAGGCCTGACAAGCCAGAGATCCAGTACATGAATTACACATGTCCCACATGACTATAACCCTGGCATGCATGCACTGTCAATGAGTTGGAAGGGGAGGCAAAAAGCAGACACTGAGGACACCAAGATGGAAAAGCAACACATTTGCTGCATGCTGGGTAGCACTGGCATCACACATTAGCCTGTGAGTGGCATGTCCAATACACACACATGACACATGCCAGCACATAGATGCCATGTAGCATAGCCATGATACATTTGACAAGTACAGCCATATGTCAGTGAATGAGTACTGTCACCCATCCATGTGAGATGGACATGATGAGATGAAAAATGCAAAATAGTGTGACAAAATACACATGTGCCACACACTGCAACACATCCAGTGTACAATGATACAGTGATGGCATGCAGATGGATACATCAATGGTTGGTCACTTCAACATGACACGAAAAGACTATCATGTTCCACATTCAAACAGGCCCCAAAAAATGTTGTGAGCAGGCCCTTACTCATTCAGCCTGAATGGTCTAATCATTCCCAGAACAAGTTAATAAATGTGGCCCAATGTGGGGTGTAATCAATGACAGAAGCATGTCACATATGTGGCATTAGGGCTGAAAAATGCGTTGGAAAATGGGAGAATTGAAACAATCAGGCTGAATGAACACTGAAAAATTCAGAACAATGTTGTTGCAAGATGACAGTTCAAGGGCAACTGCAGTAATGTTGCGCTAATTGGCTACTGTGGTCAGAAGGGATACAGTCATACCCAAATCCAAGGCCGCTGAATGTTTTGGAGGAAGCACATGGGTGACCCATACCACTCAGGACTACACACCCTCACCTGCCACTCAATCTGAACACGTCACCCATGCAACATACACATGGATTACACACACATGCATGGGCGCTCACCGGACAATCCACGCCTTGGATCTTTTCTTCTGTGATGAAGGTTCCAGCAACAGACTCATGTTCAGTGAGTTGGTTGTCCTCTGGTGGAGACCCACCGCCAGTCACCAGAGTAGAGGCATGATTGGAAGCCAGCTTGTTCTTTGCTCTGCGTTTCAGGTCATTCCACCGCTTGTAGCAATCATCAGCTGTGCGCCTCACAAATCCAAGGGCACTAATGTGGTCCGCGATGGTCTGCCAGTGTGCCCTACGTTGACCAGGTGTGGTCTTGCACCCTGCAGTCACCAACATTTCGTTGCAATGTGCCGACACATAGGCCACAAGTGCATCAAGTTTGGCGTCATTAAAGCTAGGCTTCCTTGTCGTGCCGGAGTGTGTAGCCGTGCCTGGGGTCCCAGCCTGTAGTGCCAGAGCACCCTTCTTCTTCTTCTTCAAAGGTGCTGCGGATCCTGAGTGGCTTACGCCGCTCTGGTCAGTAGGGGCAGAAGCGCAGGTGTACTGGGTAACAGAAGCCTGTAAAGGCACAATGACCATAGGTCTTGGTGCAGGCATTGGCTGCAGGGTGATGTTGGCAGGGCCAACGTCGGTTTGATGGACCTGGACCGACACTGTCCCAGTTGGGAGACTCGGAGCGGGGGTGGATGGAGCTGCAGCTGCCCCTGCAGCCTCCCCACCCTGGCTACTTGGGGCAGCAGATAACATTGCTGCCCCAGATCCACGTGGCCTGGTGACAGCAACTTTCACCGTCACACGTGGCTTAGACTTGTTGACCTGGAAGTCAGCCTGGGAGTCATCCTGTGCCGGTTCAGGTGCCAAAATGGGCCGGTCCAACAAGGGCTGAGCTGGGATGGTGTCAGCTACATTTCCCACAACCATTGGGGGGGGGGCATGGGTGTCCCCGATTGGTCCTCCACACACAGGGCTCTAGGGGCACCCTGCAAATCCTGGCCACATCCCCTACCACGCCCACCACGCCCACCTTTTGGAGGTCGGCCACCTTTGCCTCCCTTACTGCTTGGTCGCCTACCAACCATGGCACTGATGTTGTTGTGCATATGGGAGTTGCAATAAACAATTGTCCTGGGCAATTGGGGTGAAAGCGGTAGGGTACTTGATGGAATTCATACCCTAGTGCTCTGGCAAGGCTGTATGTGACCCCTGGGGGAAGACGACGGGTCACGCAACGCACAGGCACCCCAAAAACAAACCATACATGCACGCAACCCCTGGTAGACCACGTGTGTGGAAAAATAAACCCGCACTACGCTGTGGAACCCAGAAACACAAAAATAAGCATACGCGTGTTACACGCAGCCTACAATGACCTCTGAAGGGGTACGCGACACACGGGGGCATCCACAGTTGGAAAATACGTGCGCGACTCACCGTCTGATTTGAAAAAGAACGTGAAAAAGACGCGTGTGTGCGTGTTGGTAACACCCCCACCAAAAGAAGAAAAGAACGCAGTTTGAGGAAACAGGGAGTATGAACTGGAAATGTTGTCAAGTGATCGCGTGTGAACCGACAAGAAGTACAAGATACACCCGCTCGCTCGCCACAAAAAGCACGTACAAGGAAATAGCATGATAATCATACATTTTAAGCCAGCCCACACGTGAAACGTCACTTACGCGCTTACGCGCTAAGGCCCTTTCCTCCAATAGCACAGTGACGTGCAGTTTTCTCACGTGCTGATTCACTATGCACCCGGGTTGTGGGCAACGCTTGCACGCATAACGTCACTAACGCGCTTACGCGCTAAGGGCCTTTCCTCGGATTTCACGCTGACGTGCAATTTTTTCACGTGCCAAATAACTCCGTATCAAGCTGGCCACGCGAATACACACGGAAGACCACGCTCCTGCCCAAAAGGCCATTTTCCTGCCCCCAAGAGCCCCGAGCATGCTCCCACCAGCCATCTGCTGCTGCCTGCCTGCTGCCCACGTGCCGTGCTGTTTGGTGCCTGCACGTCAGCCATCTGCAGGGGTCCAGTTGCTGTGTCCACCCCTGCTGGAACAGAAGGGGTGGACTGGGATACCATCGCTCCACAGCCCAGCCCCAGGACCCAGTTGCCCACCCACGGCTGCCTCGGGGGTCGCCATGTCGGGGCAAACACATTCTGAGACCACTGGCGACCCCCAGTCAGAGAGGCAGAGGGCCACCAGCTTCAGTGAGAAGGAAGTTGGTGTCCTGGTGGAGCATGTCCTGGGGCATTATGATGCCCTCTTCGGAACATCACGCGCCAACAAGGAAGGAGGGTCGAGGATCTGGGAGGACGCAGTGGTTGCCATCAACGCGGAGGGGGTGGCAACCCACGACATCAAGCATGTCAAGAAGCGCTAGGAGGACTTGAGGTCCAGGACCCTCTACAAGGCCCGGCGCCTCGCTGAGGGGGGCCGGTGCAGCATGAGCAACATCCAGATGAGGGTCCTGGAACATGTAGCCCCAGCACTCCACGCCCAGATCCTTCAGAGGCAGACTCTGGAGTTGAGTGGTAAGTGGCCAAGCATTGCTGTGTGAGACAGGGCATGTTGCAGTGTGCTTGTAGTCTGATACTTGCCTGTATGTGTTACATAGGCCATGTATGGATGTGTGTGTGCAGGGACATCATGGTCATGCATGCGAGACCAGTAATGTGTGAACCACATGGATGGTGCATGTGTTCCGATGCAACATGGGGAGCTGTATGCGGAATGCACACATGGAAGCATGCCAGTCTGTTCTTGGACATGGAGGGGGTGTGAGGGATGGGTGCTGCTGTCATGTACATGTATGGTGCACATGTGTGTGTGTCTGAGAAGTGTGTGTGTGACTTTGAAACGCCATGGATGCATGACACATGTCCGTGATGATGTGTAGATTCACTCATGCAGTGCCGTCACCGTTGAATCCACTGTGCCTAGCCACTGTGTCTGTGGTGTACAAGCCATAATGCATGACCCTCCGGTGATGTGTGTGCATGGGATCAGTGTGAGCCATGATGCATGCAAGTTTGAAGGCAACATTTTGGTTAACAGAGGCATGGATGCAGATGTTGATTGCAGGCGCCGGGACTGTTTCTGCATGTGTGTTGCATGCATTCACCCATGTGTTGTGGAGGGACAGGATGGAAGTGACATTTGACAGTGCCACTCATGTGTTATTGCTTCCTGTCTAGGGGAATATTGTACTGTACCCTGATGCTTGTGTTCTATGTCTCCCTCTACGCAGCGTCAAGGGAAGAAGAGGGCGGGGACGGCGCTGTGGAGCCAAGCAGCGGGGGTGCCTCCACCGGGCGGCGACGCAAGGCCCAGCCATTCTCCCAGGAATTGCCATCCTCCGGGAGCGAGGGGGCTGGTGCCGTGTCTGCCACTACGGCTGTAGCGGAAGGGCCAGGTGAGCCCCCAGAGGGGCTTGCAATGGCGGAAGACAGTGTGGAGACATCCAGGTTGGTGGTCTCCACGGAGGAGGAGCCCGCTACTGAGCCACACATGGGGCCTGGTGGGGGTAGTACCACTGGTGCAAGTGGTGCAGTCCAGGGCCAGTGTCAGGAGGCAGCACAGGTCACCGCGGAGGGGCCTGTGCATGTCGCTGTCCTTGACCCTGTGACTGCACCACCATGCACCAGCAGGGATGCCCTGTCCCAGGCCCGTCCGCAGGTAGGGGGGAGTGCCACGTCATCTGCCTCTCCACTACCTGCGGACGAGGGGTCCCACGACCGTATGGGCTCCGTTCTGGTTGGTGTCGCGTTGCGCACGCATGACATTCGTGATGACGTGCGTGCTTCCTGGGCGGAGCACGCACACCATCACGAACAGCAGCGTCGCGACGTGGCACTGTTGGGAGGGGCCCTGGTCGGTGGGTTCCTACATGTGTCGCGCACTCTGGCGGACCTCTCGTCCTCTGTGGAGACTATGCGCCAGTCGTTCTCCCTGCCGTCTTCCGGCCCAGATTCCACCAGGGCCCCTGTGGACCTGGCCTGACCAACACAGCCAGCTTGGTGGAGATCCCATCCCTGCCACAGTCAGGAGTCGGCAGTCCAGCAGGGGTGGACCCCCCAACAACTGGAGACCAGCAGATGGAGGATGTGCAGGCATCGGACAGGGCACATGGACAGCAGCAACAGCAGCAGGCTCTAGGTGGGAGCAATGATGGCTCGGGGCCATCGACATCTGAGGGGCAGGCATCGGCCAGAGGGCAGGAGAACCCTAGAATGGGAGTGTCTTCCGTGTGGCTGTGGTTGGGCCAGCGCATAGATGCGGAGCGGCGGCGGGCGGAAGAGGCATGGCTCACCATGGTCAGGGCGGAGTTCTCCATGCGTCGGGCGTTGAGGCAGGCAGAGTGCCTTGAGGCAACTCGCAGGGAGTTGGAACAGGCCATGAGTGCATCCCTGCGAGACCTCGGGGCCATCACAGAGTGAGCCGCAGGACTTGCCCTTCGCTATTGTGTATGGTTAGATAGTGTTAGGTTTCCTTTGTTTTTCTTTTAATTTGGAGTAAATGGACATTGCTCCACTTCGTGTGTATATAGTTTTTTCTTCATAGGACATTTTTGTAGGTTTCCTTTTCTTTGTGGATCATGGACCATTTGGACTTACATTGTATATAGTTGCAGACTTGTACATACTTTCTTTTTCTATATTCCCATGGATCAATGTTTTTTAAAAATTTGGATTAAGTTTTTATTATGGACATTGGCAATGGACCACTTTTTTATTCTACATGATTTTTTTTCTAACTTCATTGGATTTACAATATTTTTTTTCTACATTGGTCCTTGTACATTGATTTTCATTTTACTATTCCTCCAAGTCAGTGGCATGGGTAATTTGGGAGTGGGTTCTGTGGATGGTTGCATGCTTGGATTGGGGGCAAGGGGGATTAGGGTTGGCTTTAGGGACATGGGTCTGTTTTGTTAGGACATGTTGTTTGTTGGGACATGAGTCGGGGCCTGCTGGCCGGTGCCCCTCACTGCTGGGGGGTGGGGGTGCTGGGGGACATGAGTCTGGGCCTGCTGGCAGGTGCCCATCACTGCTGGGCGGGTGGGGGTGCTAGGGGACATGAGTCGGGGCCTGCTGGCAGGTGCCCATCACTGCTGGGGGGTGGGGGTGCTGGGGGACATGAGTCGGGGCCTGAGGCTCACTGCTGGGGGGTGGGGGTGCTGGGGGACATGAGTCGGGGCCTGCTGGCAGGTGCCCATCACTGCTGGGGGGTGGGGGTGCTGGGGGACATGAGTCGGAGCCTGAGGCTCACTGCTGGGGGGTGGGGGTGCTGGGGGACATGAGTTGGGGCCTGCTGGCAGATGCCCATCAATGCTGGGTGGGTGGGGGTGCTGGGGGACATGAGTCGGGGCCTGAGGCTCACTGCTGGGGGTGCTGGGGGACATGAGTCGGGGCTGCTGGCAGGTGCCCATCACTGCTGGGTGGGTGGGGATGCTGGGGGGCATGAGTCGGGGCCTGCTGGCAGGTGCCCCTCACTGCTGGTGGGTGGGGGTGCTGGGGGACATGAGTTGATGATCACTAGTGGAAGGTGACATGTGGGCTGGCTGGGGGACATGCCCATGGTGGATGGGCTGCCTGCGGGACATGACCAGGGGTGCAGGGTAGTCCCCTGTGGTGTGGGTTGCCTGCAGCGGCCGTGGAGGGGGTAGAGGGCACACCTGGGAGGACACACACTGCCAACTCACGTGTGGAACTCCCCGCGCACCCCATTGGATACACGTACGCCTCTCTGACAGTGAAATCATGTGTGAATCTTCCCGTGCACCCCCGAAATCCACGTACCCCGCTCGCACAGACCCAATAGCGTGTGGGACTCCCTGCGCACCCCAGTAATACATGTACCCCGCTCGCACAGGGCCAATCGCGTCTGAAACTTCCCACGCACCCCCGAAATAAATGTACCCCGCTCGCACAGGGCCAATCGCATGTGAAACTTCCCGTGCACCCCAGTAATACACGTAACCCGCTCGCACAGGACCAATCGCGTGTGAAACTTCCCGCGCACCCCCGAAATACACGTACCCTGCTCGCACAGGGCCAATCGTGTGTGAAACTTCCCACGTACCCCGGAAATACACGTACCCTGCTCGCACAGGGCCAATCGCGTGTGAAACTTCCCACGCACCCCCGAAATACACGTACCCTGCTCGCACAGGGCCAATCACGTGTGAAACTTCCCGCGCACCCCCGAAATACACGTACCCCGCTCGCACAGGGCCAATCGCGTGTGAATCTTCCCGTGCACCCCAGTCATACACGTACCCCGCTCTGACAGTGAAATCGCGTGTGAATCTTCCCGCGCACCCCCGAAATCCACGTACCCCACTTGCACAGGCCCAATCGCGTGTGGGATTCCCCGCGCACCCCAGTAATACATTACCCCGCTCACACAGGGCCAATCGCGTGTGGAACTTCCCGCATACCCCGGAAATACACGTACCCTGCTCGCACAGGGCCAATCGCGTGTGAAACTTTCTGCGCGCCCCCGAAATACACGTACCCTGCTCGCACAGGGCCAATCGCGTGTGAAACTTCCCGCGTACCCCGGAAATAAATGTACCCTGCTCGCACACGGCCAATCGCGTGTGAAACTTCCCGCCCACTCCCGAAATACACGTACCCTGCTCGCACAGGGTCAATCGCGTGTGAAACTTCCCACGCACCCCCGAAATACACGTACCCCGCTCGCACAGGGCCAATCGCGTGTGAAACTTCCCGCGCACCCCAGTAAATCACGTACCCCGCTCGCACAGAGCCAATCGCGTGTGAAACTTCCCGTGCACCCCAGTAATACATGTACCCCGCTCGCACAGGGCCAATCACGTGTGGAACTTCCAGCGTACCCTGGAAATACATGTACCCTGCTCGCACAGGGCCAATCGTGTGTGAAACTTCCTGCGCACCCCAGTAATACACGTACACCGCTCGCACAGGGCTAATCGTGTGTGAAACTTCCCGTGCACCCCGAAATACACGTACCATGCTCGCACAGGCCCAATCGCATGTGAAACTTCCCACGCACCACAGTAATACACGTACCCCGCTCGCACTGGGCCAATCACGTGTGAAACTCCCCGCGCAGCGGGTACATGTATTCGGAGGGGTGTGCGGGAAGTTTTACAGGCATTTTCATGGTTGGGGGCCTGTGCGCCATGTACGGGATTTGATTTGTGCACTGTACATGGCGCACGGGGAGGGGTTGGGGGCGTAACTGGCGCTGCTGCAGGGTCACTGCGCCACTCTGCGCCACGGCTGGTAATGGATGTTAAAATCCATGAATACGCTGTGCACGGAAATGGATTTTGGCACACGCGGCTGGCGCAGACTGTCGCACGTGCACACTGTGCGCCAGCCGCGTGCGCCACTTGTGCGCTGGATTCTATGAATTACCCCCTCAATGTTTGTTATTTAAGTATACATGGCCCTCCTCCCCACCACGTGTGCACTTTATCTTTTTGAAGATATTAACCTTCCATATACATTTTGTTTACATTTTTTTTGCATATATATATATGGCCAAATTCTGCAGGAATCCAACTGTCAAACAGTGACCCTCAGTCACGACTGTGTGCGACCATGGTTCCTTGTCCTCAGCCTAAGCATTATATCCATTTGTTCATTGGATTTAGAATTTACAGCCAGGGGAGTAGTCTTCTTTACAGCCTTCTGTTGTTTCACAAATGCATTTCTGAAAGTATAGGTTTTTTTAATGTGCCTAGCTATTTTCCGAAATTATTCTCTGAAGACTGCAATTCTTAATGTTCATCATGAAATGTGTTTGATTTATTACTTCTGTATTCATATTTTTTGGACGTTTGAAATCTTGTTTTTCTTTTGTACAGCAACCTGCTGTCCCTTGAGCCAAATGCATGCCTAACCAAATGTATCAAATTAATGAAAAATAAATATGTTTGATACTGACCAAAATGTGACCTTCACTTAGTATAGAATGGCTAACATCTACTTTAGCTGCAGTATACAGAGATTGCATAGTAGTCTTTCCTCTTAGTTGACATCCAAGAATGACTACTGTCTATTATCCATGTGCTGAGGAAACAGTGGAAGATACTGTCTCTATTTATAGATGCAATTAGGACTCCAGTTCCTTTTTACAACAAAATACTGCATTAGAATGGGGTGACTTCACATCTCCATTCAAGGCTTGAAATATTAAAAAAAAAGATAAATGGCCTCATTACGAGCATGGAGGTAATGAAAAAAGGAAGGGGGAATGATATTACCGGCATTGTTAACGGGTCCGGGCCATTACGAGCCGACAACCCGCCAATACCGCCACCGCCCGTACCGTGCCCCTTCTTACCAGTATGCGCGCGTACACGCACCCCTTCGCGGCGTAAATACTGGGATGCCGCTAATAGGAGGACATCACAAGTTACGCGGGCATGCACTTACCGGCATCACAAAGGTGGTAATTAGGGCCTGCACGACGGCAGCAATACAGGCATCGCGGACCACCCATAAATAGCAACCTGCAGTGCAGGCAACTGCCACAGGTGCACACAAACACCACAGGTGGAGTTAATGGAGCCTGTCCCAGTACAAAAGGAGTACACCCACACACTACACCCCTTCCTACACCAAAATGATACAACTAGCTGTTGCAATCATGGGGCTGGAGGACATGCCTGTACTGCTACAACTACAGCAACAACAGCAATAACAACAACTACACCTACAACAGTAGGCAGCACAGAGGAGACGCAGGAGGAGAAGGAGGGTGAGACAGGCCCAGCAAGTCCCACCAGTGCAGCCAGTGGTACCACGTAGGCAGCCACCAATCTCTCGCATCAGACCCAGTCCATTCAATCTAACTCCTGAGCAGATCCACACCCTGTACCATTTGGACCGGGACACCATCACCACCATAGTGGACATGATACACAACAACATTGTCAGCCCCATAGAAATATGCACTGCCATCCCCCCACTACTAAAGGTGGTGTCTGTGCTCCACTTCCTGGCCATAGGCACCTACCAGCACACAGTGGGCCAGCTGCATGGCATATCACAATCACTCTTTTCACGCATGCTGACCCAAATGCTGGATGCCCTCCTGAAGCATGCTAGCACCCACATTTCCCTTTCACGGACTGCCCATGAGCTTGCCGACACTAAAATAGGCTTCCATGCACTGGCAGACATGCCCAATTGCGTCTGTGCCCTCGACTGCACCCATGTCGAATTGGTTGTCCCTCATACAATAGAGGCAGTGTACTGAAATCGCAAGCAATACCACTCCATCAATGTGCAGACGGTATGTGACTCCTGCAAGATCATCACACATTGTTGCGCCCGATATCCCGCATCTACACATGATGCCATGGTGCTGCATAACTCCACGCTATCCCGTTACATGGAGGGACATGCTGGGCGATGTGCCTGGCTGCTCGGTAAATTGCCTGACTGAGCCATGGCAGTGCATCATGGTGGTGAGGTGGGGGGATGCATACTCCACCTGGGTGGGATTGGGGGGATGCATACTCCACCTGGGAGGGATTGGGGGGGATGCACACTCCACCTGGGTGGGATTGGGCGGTGAGTGGACAATGCACTCAGAGCTAAACACTGTTGACCTGAACATCCCAACCAGAACATGACACATCAATTGCATACATAACACCAATGCCGTACCTCAATGACAACATGAAAGACGCACAAGCAGGCCACCATGGGTATGTCAAGCGATGAATGACTGGACATGATTACAACTGTGCCAATGCCGCTAGTGTGAATAGGTACAGATTAGCATACACTCAATTATTGGTGGCAAGACACTGTTCCGCATCCACAGTACATCTGCATCAGCATGCAAGAGAACACCCTGCATCGTCTGTACAATGCAATCCACACTAGCAGACCATAGTGCAGTACACAACACATCAAATGAACCTGTGTACATACATACAGGTACATGTGCATGTCAGCACCAAATAGCAACTGAGCACTGGGACCATGTGGACATGGACACAGGGTGTGTGGGGAGTTGGGCACTGTGCGCTGTCGTGAATTGAATGGACACACATGAAATGAACAATGTCCAGGCATTAAATGATTTTGAACACAACAGGTGTATTAGGAATTTTTACAAAAAAGTTCTTCCCACCTCCACCACTCACACGCCCTCCCCCCTCTTCCCAAAACACCCAAACACCCCATACCCCCCAAACACCCTATACCCCAATAAACACCCATACCCATCAATGAACACCCCCTTCATCCCCTCTACGCCACCAACACCACCTCCCCCCTCACCCATTGTCATCCCACACTATTTCTGTTTTTTTTGTGACCAGCATTTCGGTCTGCCTAGCACTGCACCTCGTCATCCGCACAGGGCTGGAGGGAGCGGAGCTTGCAGGTGTCGACGATGGGGTGGATGCGGATGGGACTTGCACCGCCGGTGCAGGTTGTTGGCGCTGCATGTGTTGAAGCAAGCTGGTTAGGATCTGCGTGATGGCCCCCAAACTGTCACAGATCATGGCTGCACTAGAATTTATGGCCGCAATGGTCCCAGCATTGGCCTCACAGATCTCTCGCCGTGTTTCCTCGCAGTCAGCCACATATTGGCGCACCAGCTCGATCATCGAGTCCGAGTCCTGCTGGGCCTCTACCCTTGACAGGCGTGCCTCAATTTCAGTGGGGGCTGTGGAGGTAGAGTGTGTTGCAGGTGGGTGGGCCTTTGCAGGGATGGCCTCTGGGGTGGTTGTGAGATCTGGACTGTGCAGTTGCACTGCAGAATCCAGCGTGGAGCTTGACAGTGAGCCCTGAGTGGTGTGTTGGGTGGTGGATGGGGGGCTTGTGGTGTGGGGACATTCCACATGGATAGTTCCATCAAGGTCCGTGTACTCCTCCGCTTCCACATCCACATCACTGAGTGGGGCTGTGGCTGCTGCCTCACCCACTGAACTTGTGGCAGCGGACTGGGTGCCATCAGCATCCTCTTCAGCTGTTGTTGGCAGCTCAGTAGTGGCAGTCTCGTCCACTGCTGTGGTTTCCTCATGTGCCTGCCTGGCCTGTGCACGTGCCCTGGGTTGCACTGTGGGCCGCGGTACTGCCCCAGAGGTTGAATGGCCAGTGCCCTGTGGTCTGGCCCTGGATGTAGATGGCCTTGGGGCAAGGTCCTGACTTACACCTTCTGCATCAGTGCCTGTGGGGGAAGAAGAGATGCAGGGCATCAGTGATGGTGTTACATGCAAGATGAATGAGTTGGTGCTGCGCATTATATCATTTCTCATGCATTGCAATCTGATAGGTGTGTCACACAGGGTAGTTTCAAGGGGGGGCATATTGGCATGAGCCGTGGTGTCTCCATTCGGCACTGTTGCGTACCTGGTGGCATGCCATTGAATTGAGGTTTTTGTGATGTATGACATGCAAATGGTCCCTGTGGGTTGGGTGTCTGTTGGTAATGGGATTTGCACACAGCATGCATTTCATTGTGGCAGGGTTTGGGCCTCCATCTGGACATGGATCTGTATATGTGTGTATGATGGGCCATGCATTGCCTTGGCTAGGCTCACTTCCACATCAGTTATACTATGTCATGATATGGCCTACTGGGGTTTGCAGGGTCACTCACCTCCATCTCCCGATGTCGCTGCGCCCATCTCCATTTCTCCGAAGCCCTCCATTGACTCCATTTGGATGGTCGTGCTGCAGGTTTCCTCCCAGCACGTCAGTTTCACTGGTGAGTGGGCACCCCCGCCTGTGGCCATGGCCTCCCTGTGATTGCTGTCCAGGATGTTCCAGACCCTGAGACGTAGAACGTCCCATCTTTTTTTACAGTCTTTGACTGTGTGGGTGTGGTGCCGACCGCTGACACCTTGCGTGCAACCTCCTCCCAGATTTACTTCTTCCTCAGCTGGACCTCCCTTTTGAGGTTATTAGCAAAAACCTCTTCTGCATTGGCTGCAAGAGTGTTGGCCAGCATGTTCAGCTCCTCATCAGACAAGCACTTCTTACGCAGGCGAGGGGTGGTTTTGCAGGTAGCCTTCGACATGCAGGGTGGTATGGCACTGCTCTCTCCTCTATATCACTACCGGATTGGGAGGATGGCAATGGATTGTGTTTTTAATGATGGCCACCGGCACATTTCCCATTCCGACGCGATGACGTTACTTCCGGGTCCGGTATTACGAGCCCGGTATTACCATAGTGTTATTACCGGGTCGTTATTAAGGGGTTGCTCCTTGGCAGAGGCGGTATCGGCGGGTCCCGTGATGCCGCTATCGGGGGGTTGGAGGGCCTTCAGCGGCATGGCGGTACGGCCATTACCGGCATGGGGGTTCACGCGTGCTCGCGCACTCGTAATCAGCTCCTATTAGCGGCGTCAAGGGAGCACAGACCTGCTACTTCCTCATGCCGGTAATGACTCCTTTTTTAGCGGGATTCTCGTAATGAGGCCCAAAGACTTGTAGTGGGCTGCTGTTCCCCCCAGGCCTTTAAAACTATTAAAGAGAACTCATCCTTGGTAAATGGGGTGGTGACTCTGGAATCAACCTGCAAGATGTGTGGGGACTTCAGGAAAACAATTTGACCCAAAAAGTTTAGCAGGTTGCCACGACTCTCCCAGCAGGTTTATCAAATATTTGCAAGTTAATTTCCTTCTGAAGGACATGTATATGTGAGGTCATTTTGTTGATTCTCCATTAAGTGTACTTATACGTGGGTTACTGTTTTACACACACAGAGTGATTGACTGCTCGCTCTGGTAGACATCACCACATGACTGAGGACAAAAAAATAGTTACTAACTTTAAAAGATAGACTATCTGCCTGTGTGTTGTCAGAGTCTACAATTATATACCCACAATTGGGGCCTTCTTCAGTGGATAGACGGTTACTTTCTCAGTGTTGGCCAGGTTTTGGAATAACTTGCCCATTTCCTTGAATTCCACGCCCACACTGTTGCATTTTTTCAGAATGCAAAACAAATAATAAGAACATCCACGTTAGCAAAGGCTCTACTCAGCACCAGGCAACATTTAGTTTTGTGTTTGCGCTATATAGAGATGTCAACAGGCTCCCACTCGCTTTTGATGAATCATTTATGAGATGGTTGCTTATAATAAATCGAAAGAAATGTACTCACTCTGACATGTTTCAGTATCATAAATGGAAGACAGAAGAAGCTTCTATGTTAACCTGGAAAAGCAAAAATCACAAAGTTAATGGTCTCCCTATTTGTAGTTGTGATATGAAGAAAATAGATTTTAATTTCGGATGAACATTTTTTGGTTATATACAATGAGTATCCAAACATAAACCTAAAGGCTCATTAACATGAATTTTCCTAAACATTCACAATATACATCTACTAGGTAAATCACCATTGATAAAGTTGATTATTGCAAATGTAATATGTGTATTTTCCTCCTTAATAGCTTATCAATGTTAGTATACCAATGGCTGAAACCTGTTTTCATCTAGATGCACAATATTGTTTTTAGGTTTATACAGATGTAAAAGCATAGAATAAGATTTGTTCACAGAGTCAGGATTTAATGAGTTTACAGTCCAGTGTTACACATACAGCAGTATCCTTAGAACAACGTGTTTACCTTTTTCAAAAGCTATTTTTTCATCCTGACAGAATAGTATCTGCTATAAGCACCTGGATGGGAGGGGTGGGGGCCATGGAGCCTCACAGCCAATCAGGAACAGCAGAAGGTGGTCTATCCCTCATGTTTTTGCCTGCAATCCAAACTGCCTCAGAGGCTTCAATCTTCTACCTGGGAAGGTAAGCTCTTGCTGCTCCAACCCTCTGTCCCCCACCCCCTCACCATTAACACCTCCCTTGCCCATTTTCCTTCCCATCCCAACACAGGCCCCATTTACCTGCAGCCGCCTCGTCCCCCACCAAAGCAGGGAACACTTGCTGTTCCAGTCCAGCCCCTCTACACAATGGGTGCCATGGAAAGGGAGAAGGGACTACGTGTAGTTCCCTTCTCCGTATGTCCATGGTGGCCATTTTGGTATGTATTTGTTTGTTTACATTGAGAAACAGCAACTGCGTCATTTCTCAATGTAAGAAAATACTATTAGCACCCCGGAAAGCATACCAGAGTGCTAATAGAAAGAAACTCCTCTGTGGGTGGGCATTTACTTGGGCATCAGGCATTACCTGACCCCTAAAACCTGCCCACGTCTGGGCGCATTGCTTAAGTAGTTTCATGAAGATCATTCAACAAAATCTGTCAAGCGTCCACTGCGAAAACATACATGTGTTCTTTTTTTATTTTATTTTTTCTCTTTTTTTTACAGTACATACATGTGTTCTTTCCACAATCTCCTTCCAAAAAGGGCATTGTTCTTCCAGATTCCAGAGTAATCTTCCTGTTATCACAAAATATTTTTCTATTTTGTCAACCCAGGCTCTGTTTTACCAGTTTGCCTGTTCTTTGCCATGAATTTCTGCATGTAGTAATTACAATTGCACAAGTCAGAAATCTGACGGTTCCTTCAGGGTTGTGAAATTTACTACAGCATATACAGTAAACTCCTAGAAAACATGAATATTTTTCTGAAATGCTGCATGGGGTATTTCCGAAATTAATTATATCACTTTTATTACATTTATTACATGATTTTGAAATACCAGAAATAAGCTTCACCTACTTAAGATGCCTACTCTATTTAAAAATAAACTGAATATCTTTAATTCCCAGAAAGACGTTCTACATTTAGCCAAGGGCAATTTCCATTATCTTTCCTGTGTGAAACCATCCCCTTCCATGAAGAGCTTTACAGCTGATGTCAGCTCAATTAGCACTGGTTGTTGGCGCCACTAATCAGGAAGCTCAAAACGTGGGCATTGCATGCTGGTAGTACGCCCGGATTCTGAGACGGTCGATGTCTGCCACCTCATTTGCTTTCCACTCATCTGCTCACCCACATTACTTCTCAATTTAAACTTAGCTCTCCCCCACCTCTGCTTTTGCGTGCCACACTTTGTTTTGGCACTGCCACTGCCCTAGAAAGTTAAAACTGCTCTTCTCTGAGTTCTCTTTTCTTTTTTTTACATGGTCGCCATCTTTCTTAGGGCAGGTTTTCCATTAGTGAGAGATGCTTGGTCGTAAGGGTCCTTTCATGAAAGGAAACATGTTTTTTTGGATCCATTCGATCCAGGTAATTTTGACGGGGTACTTCAGGCAATGACTATCCCGAGGGAATTCCACCTGGAAACAGCATCACAGCCTGTATTTTTAGTTTCCTTGTAGCACACATGCTACACCACCAAAATAAAAGGCGGTTTCCAGTGTTGTTTCTTTCTCGTAATTACTATGTTATTTGCCAGAGCAACAGCCAGAAACAGAACTCTGGCCATATTCCTTTCTTAGTCCAGAGACTCCTAACAGCAGGCAGCCATCTTGCAGTCCCAAATACTTCATATGGTTTTAATAGAACTGAATGATGTCAACAAGGCACCATTCAACCTTAATTTTTCTTGTGCAAACTTCAACAGGCCAGTAGCAGGAATTCACAGGGTAGTCATTTGTTATTTTAGTGCTTTTCTTCCTAGGTGATAGTCATGAGAAGTGAGTAGTCCAAAGTGGATTTTGGTGGGTGGTGCTAGCAGCATGGAGATGGAGAAGGTATTAGATGTTTGGAAGCTGCTGATGGGTAAATTGATTTCATTCTAATATGCTGTTGACCCTGGCAGAAATTATAGCTTTTCCCGAATTCAAAGAGTCTTTGTGATCCCACTTTTTATCTACACGTTCACTGATATGTTAACTTAGACCATATTTTTGTATGCCAATCATAAATAACCAAAATCTTCCTAAATTAGAGGGTTTTTCCTATTTTGTACATAGCCACTCTGATTCTGATCTTGACCATAAAATTACTTTCACATGTGGGCCAAGAGCCTTACAACCCGGTCTGATCTATTGGATTACATGGGCTTTACACAAATCCCCAAGGCCCCATCATACACGTCTAGATTTTTCACTTAATTTCACTGATCTAATATACAGCAGCCCACCTATCACTGACCGGAGGGATACCCTAAACCTTTCACACTAGACTAGTATCTCTAACACAATGGACGCTCTTCTTCAGAAATAAGATTTTTAACATTAAATACCATATTCTTACTGTAAATATGTGACTTTTCCAAAATGCAAATCCATTCATACCTGAGGGCATCACTCCAACACAAGAAAACATCTAAGGCCCAAAGCTTAACTTGCTCAGTCGGCTTGTTAAATAATGAATCCTTTGCTTGGCACATAGCCCAAGTAGACATTTTAATCCTTCTTTGTAGTGAGGAACTTTCTCGATCACCGTAGGTTCTGCAACCAGCATTACCCTTCTGTAAATAGCAGAGGCCATCAAATCAGAATTGTCGCTTGTTTGTCAAAACACCACATCAATTGAAAACCTGTCCTTCAAGGGCAAGTTAATGGAACAAACTGTAATCAATCAACTCCAGAAGTACAGGGAAGTACACTCTTTACTTCATGATAGACAGCCAAGTTGAGGGCTTCCTTCCAGGAGCACAGAATCAGCACTTCTTTACATCAGAAAGTACACCTTCGAAAGAGCGCATGCTAATCAGCTATTTGCAGTGATTCTGCTCGGTCTTGCAGTATACAAGACTGCAGACCATACTATCTTGCTATCTATATTACGCCACAATCAGGGAATCCAGGGATCTGCTCAGAGTTGGGTTGCTTCCAGGCTGGCTGATCCGCACAACTAAATATTGGCAAGTTCAGTTCCAAAGCATTGCCTCAGACCTACAAAGGCAGTCAGTCAACAGCAGGTTTATTCAGATAAAATCCATTGAATAGCATATACAAGTTCATTTCACCACAGTACATTTGAAGTCAAATCAACAACTCTTATACACCAATAGAAAACATAAACATATATCAATTATCATGCCATGTCCAAATATGAGGCCCGAATGAAGCACTTGTTTAAAAATAAGAACAATAAAATATTTAGGCCTATTCTAAATCAGACCGCATTAAAACAGCAATATAACAAATTAGTACCTGGCAGCAAGAATCCACAGGATACACTTTAACATGGATTGGCTCATTTCCGAGCCACACCACAGTGAAATCCCGTGGACGCACTTGCCTGCATCGTGCGACAGGTACACTCTCTTTTTCTTTTTTCAGGCGACCATGGAAAGGGAGAAGGGACCACACGTAGTCCCTTCTCCCTTTTCCAAGGTAGCCATTTTTTAGGTTTATTTTCCTCCCATTCATTAGAACGGAGCAGGTAGGCCCAAAATGGTGTCCTGTTGCTCCATACTAATGAAGTAGTACACGCGTTCTAGTGTTCCTAGAACTAATGCGTGCTGCTGCGACACCTTTTCAAATGGCATAAGAAATGCCGATTGAAAAGGTTTCATCAGCACATTACTATTCCAGGGCTGCAAACTCTGGAAAAATAGTATCCCGGGACTGCAAACCCTGGAATATTAATGACAATAATCGCTCGCCGGCGGGCCATTACTGCCTTAAGGTAATGTCCCCGGGGCCACCGTATTTCAGGCCCGGAGAAATTACCTTAGGTGGTAATGGCCCGCCGGCTCTGTGGTTATTGTCATTGTACCAAACTTCTAAGAACTATTCAATCAACACCCCACACACTTGTATTAAGGGTGTATACTCCCATGTATCACTCCTTTACATTCTACACCCCACAGGCTAACAGGTAAAACATATTTTAGGTATGAACAACAACAAGAACATTCCGTACCTGAAATGGATGAAAACCTAATTACAAACAAACAAACAATAGGTTAGTATTGCTCAAAAAGTGTTGATTTGAACTTTTTAAACTATATTATCTAGGAAAGCAGTATACATTATAGAACAATTCACATATTTAATAAAAAGGATACCAATAATTTATTTGAATAAAACCACATTACAAAAAGCTGCACACACAGTCATTATAACTCATTTGCACAAACGGGCTGTTTCTATTTTTGCAATAATAGAATGTATAAACTGTTTTTGTACTTGGAATAAATTTTGATCACGCGGTTTGACTTGTCTATCAACAATTGAGTCTGTAATTATTTTTTGTACAAATAATGTATACTGACTGTGTGTGCAGCCCATTGTAATGTAGTTTTTTATTGTTTGTAAAATCTGGCTAGACCACTTTTGAGTTTCTGGGAAGCAACTGGATGTAATATTTCTTTAAATGTGGTCACCTGCTCCCTTCTACCATCCACTAACATCCCTCGACATGATAGCCCTGCACTGTTCCTAGCCTTGCTGGCATCTTTTTTAAAAGGTACACCTTTGACATGGCGGCCATTTTAGGTGTATGTTTTTGTGTAAAAGAAGTGGTCAAGAGTTCTTTGCAACCCGTTATTTCACATAAAACCATTTCTCTTAGCACCCTGGTTTACATTAACTCAGGACCCACGCCGTTGGCACATGATACCGCACTTCAAACAAGATATTATTGCTTAATGAATGTACAAGCAGCAGAGTATGGTGCTAGGCTAAGTCCACACTGCACATGTCCGCTCAATTGGCCATTCTTAAGATTAGTTCCCCTTTCCCTGGATGCACTGAAGAGCCATCCTCAAAGCAGTAGGTTGCCGTGACAGCAATCACGGGAACACTGACTGAAAATGGCCAACATAGATGTATGTCTTTCAACTGCCAGTAGTTTGCATTTTACTCTCATGTACCACAGCAGGTGTATCGGCATATCTCTAAACTCCCTCTCATTTCACCCAGTGTTGCCTCTGAACCATGTTACAAAAAAGAACAATACTCACCTGGGACACACTACGGTTTGAACTCCTACCTTCCTCACTACGGTTCAACATAAAGCAATTACTTCAACACTAACGATTAATGTTGATTAAAGGAGAAAACAACCACATTAGGAATGCATAATACCCCCATCCAATCCAAAAAAGTAATTACAAAGCCTGGTAGTTGTGTATCCAACAGGCGCAAGAGTGCAACTGAACATTTACACTTAGGGCCCGATTCTTGGAATAATCTGCGCAGAAAATAGGCTACATGCGCGTGCAACTGCACACAAATCCACCTTTGTCGATGAATGGAATCGAATGTGCTGTACTTTCCCTGGACTTGCATGAAGTTTACGCTGGCTTGGCACGTTTTTGCAAGCCATTGAGGGCTGTGCACGAGACTCCAAGCAGAGTTTGGGCGTGGCTTGCGCAGAGGGCTGGGAAGGTGTCTGAACACTAAAAATGGGGAAGAACTTGCAAACAAGTGGGCGTTCCAAGTGACGGCCTGCAGGCAGTCCCTCGCACGCTCACAATTTCACGGCATGAGATGTATTCATGGATTCGATCGCGCAACATCTCGACTGGGCAATGGCCATGCAAGTCCTTCATATGATCCGCCACCAGAAGGCAGGCATAAGTACAGTTGCTCGTAGGATTTGCAGCATGCAGGTGGGGTTGCATGTCGGATTTCAAGATTTGTGTACTCAATCGGGGTTCTGATGTAACTTAGGGGTGCGCATTATCAGTGTAGCAGGTGCAGGAATGGTTTACGGGGTTCACACGCAGATTTCCTGAGTTATTGCCGTGTTACGATTTTTTATACCCTTGTTGTTGGGGTTACGAATACAGTTACGTGGGACCCTGCACAGGGCCCTTGAGTCACAGAGCCTGCTTACGGAGGACCCCACGCTCTGTTTGAAGGATGCGTGTATGTGGGGGAGCATGCAAAGATAGCTGTTTTGACTATTCATTCTTTGCATGTGGGCATGTCAGGGGCGTCCCCGGTGAGACTTCCGAATACGCTTACTTTGTGCTGTAAATTCCATGAATACACGGGGCCCGCATTTTTCTCTCTGCACGCAGGCTCGTGCAGTGTCTTTCTCGCCATGTGACCCTTGCAGTATTTCTGCACACATTTCCATGAATCGGGCCCTAAGTCCGCTTCAAGCCTGGTGTAGGATAAGCGCTATACATACATACCTTCTCCTTCCACAGTAACTTGTCGTGTGACTGAAAAAGTATGTCTGTTCACCATCCTAATATACCTCGTAATAAAATATTGTCACGTAGGTGCCCCTATTATAGACTCGGCATTGTTCGTTTTTGAAAGCAAACACTGAATACTGGATCCGAAAAACTCGTCACTTCAATTAAAATTCCGAGATCGGTACGTTCAATTGACGCGCCTGGATATCCACCAAAACGACTCTGTTCTGACGATCTCTTATTTCATTTTGATAAAACCACTATTGATGTAAAATTTAAAAATACTGTTGCTACGAGTTCAAGAACTTGAACCAATTTTAAAACGAAAGGTAGTTTTGTTTTCCTCTGTTGTAAAGATCTTCTTTAAAATGCATAGAAATAAACAACCACTAGATGGCAGCCCATTGCTGTTAGCCCCTTAACATGAGTTAACAGAGACAGAAAGGAGCCAAACTTTCCTTTTGTTTTGTGGACATGTGGAAACTGAAACTGAACTGGAATTGGATTGGAAAGAAAATCATTACAATGCAAACAGAAACCCGCTTTTGTACTTAATGTCAGCTGATGCACTGAAAACAGAAGCAACTCCATATAAAAAAGCTTTTAAAAACAAACATTATGCAACAATGGTTGCTCTCTCTGTCAAAGGATCATCCTAATCAGAGTCTCTGATCCTAGTTGCTCATCCTAGTCCTTAACCCGAGTCCTTCATCTAGTCTTCAAAACTGCACTGGCTACCTGGCCACCCTTTGTGACCTTGGGCCCAGGCCTGCCATTTGCACACGGGCACTGCCTCCCTAGCAACCCCCGCACCTAGGGACTGTATTCTGTACCCCTACAGTCCCCCACCAGCACTTATGTCTGCTCTTACCTTGCACTTGCCACCATCCAGCCGTTATTTTTCTTATTTATTCTACTATCCCATGTACTGCACTTTCCCCTCTCCCATGTACTGCTCTTTTCCCATCTCCCTTCCCCCTCGCACTTTTCCCCTTCCCCCTTCCATGCACTTGCGCGATCTAATTGACACCTGCCTAGTAAGATCGTTGTCTGTTTTCCCTCTGTTCCCCCCCCCCGCCTCGTCATGCCTCGAAACATTTGTGTATAGGCACGTTATAAATGCCATATCATTATCATTATCATTATCAGTCTCTCTTTCTAGCCAGTTGTGGCTGCTTAAAACTGAACAAGGTTTGTGATTTTTTTGGTGATTTTTATTTGCATCGCTGCATGGCGGAAATTGAAATCAATGTGTACAAAAATATGAATATTTAATATGACTGCTGCTCAGACCGCTCTGCAATGTTTACTGGGCCTGCCACACTGACACACACACACATGGCGCGCATCCACTTTTACGCATCTTTTTTCTATTGTAAATGCATGGAGCTCGTAGCTCCACACACTGTACGTTACCATCACAAACTAGGAGACTGGCGGGGTGCTAGAGGGGTGGCCCGCCAGTATTCATCTCTGTATGCAAACAGCATACCAGCCTCTGACCTTAGGGTAAATTCAGGCATAGCAACAGATTTCTTTACTGAATGTCATTGGCTGTTTGCCAGCCAAAGACATTCATGAGTGAGGGAGGGGTTGGGTGATGGGAGCATTCGTGGGGGTGGCGACCTTCACTCACTTTGACTGTGTGCTGACTTGAGAAGTGGTTGACTGCAAGAGCTGCCCAGACAGGGAACAGCAGAGGACGCACTTCACGTGCACAGCCTAGTGGGCAACTTTACTCTGGTAAATAAAGTGATTAAGGTCGGAAGACTTTGTGCCTGGGCTGGCCTCCATTCCCCAGATTAGGAAAGTGCTCTCCGCTAGAGCCCTGCCATGGGGAATGCATGTAGACGCCCTCTAGGCCCTGCTGCATCATGCTGTTCCTTTAAGAGGACATGATGCAACAGGGCCTAGAGGGCGTCGACTTCTCTGAGAGGAGGACATGCAGCCAAGGCGGGCCTCCTCCTAGCATGGAATATAAGGCAGCTTTGGCATGAGGCTAGACGTGGTCATATGTTTATGGTCTGGGGTTGGGGTGGGGGGGATTGCCAGAGGTCTTAATGAGGAACCGTTGTACTTTAACTTAGTTATCCCGCATAGTCGCACTTCTCATGTTCTGGATCGTTGCACAGGGTCATGCCGGGCAACCACATGAATCCCTGTGAAAGAGGAACACGTGTAGATGCACAGAGATGAAGTTGTGCTATAGTAAAGGTTATACTTTATGGGTTGTTACAATTTCATTGACTCCATCCTCAGCGTGTTCGCCAAAGCAGGAAGTTGGGCAAAGAATGGGGAAAAGGAAGAGTTTGTAAATGTTCTTTGCAGGTGTCATTTGAACACGTAATTATATAAAGAGAGCATCAGCACCATTTTCGCTATTCTGCAGAACATTTTGTAAGTCACATTTGTTAAATACAAAAGATCTGCTGATGTTAGAAAAATGTCAGCAGTGATGGAGCCCCTCAACCCTCCAACCTCAACCCAAAATGCCTTAATGAAAGGACGAGGCCACAGGAATTTCACACAATGCTATTGAAACTGCCCTGTGCTGTCATTTTGCACGAGTGTAATGGCTTAGTAAAACAAGCACTGGCAATGCAAACAGTTTGAGCTTTTGTGTAGGTATGGGAAAGGCACTTGCCAGGGACAGCTGCAGTGGTGCAGGTGCACAATGGTGCCAGTACCTGGGCATCTAATAGCAGGGCCTGGCAAATGCCTAATACGCACAAGCCAAAACTGTTGGCTTTTGCCAATGCCTGGTATTAACAGGACTTTGGTAAAGGACACACGCAGCACTTACAAATCGAGTGGCTGAAATCAGACCTGGTTAAGTTATTTTTTATTACATTAGTAGCGTGTTGTGTTTCCAACTTCAATTTAGTCATTACCTATCAGAAGACTGTTTTGAAAAAAGCACTGGCAGGCACTTTTTAGTACAAAGTTTGATGGTAAGACTTGATAAAAGCATGCTCAAAGAGTTCCCATGAGGAGGGGTTTTGGACGAGGATGGGCAGGAACTGTGTGGGAATGGCCATTGGAATTAGCAGGCCCTGGGCAGGCAATGGGTGGGCAAATAACCAAACAACATCGACAAGCTGTGTGTCCCTCCTCACATGCCACTTCCACCTATCTGTTCTCCAATGCAATTGTTTCGGCTAATAGGTGTAATGGCCCACACTAAAAAGGTGCTATCAGAGGAGAACAGTGTGAGAACATTCACTGAACTAATGTCTCTGTAACGATGCATGCTTCCGAGCCATGCAATGAACCTACACTTGTCAGAAAAATGGTGGAAATCCATCTTTATGATTAGAAATAATTGAGATGTGTGAAACTGTGGCTGCACATGCGCACAGAATTCGTATATTCTTGATCCAGTCTCAGAATCAGGCCCGACATCTCAGTCTCCGTCGAAAATCCAATTGCCTGTAACATTTAAGCGCCGGGAACATTTTCACCGCTACCAGGTAATGTTGCACTCACCGACCAGAATATAAACATTTTTAAAGATGGGACACTACAAATGTTAGCGCCAGCACTGCCATAAAATCTACTCACACATGTACAATGATGTCACCTGGCCTCTAAAGCCTCAGTCCAGAAGCACATAACCCTGCCCTTTCCCATCAGGTTTCAGAAGCATGCAAGGAGCGTAGTTGGATAAATGTAAACAGCAATAGGTGTAGATTATCTAACAAAAAGTATACCAATGTGAAATAAATAGACAACTTTCTTTGCAAAATCTGAATTAAACTTAACTGTTACTGGCACATGTCATTTGGAAAATTCTCATGCTTACTGGAGTGGCTCAAAGGTGCTGCACCTAGTGTGGGTAGCTTGCCCTGTTTGGGGTTCATGGAGGACTGTCGTCCCATATTTCATAGGAAATGCCATTTAGAAGTTGCATTGAAAGACATGGACTGCATGCATCTGCAGAAAAGGTGTCATAAAGTCCTATTAGGCAGACAAGGAGAATTAAAATGCATGAAAGGCAGTCAAAGAGAAAAGGGACATTAGAGACACGGATGCCACACAAAGTCATAACAGGAGGACTGAAAGGCATTGAAAGCAGTCCATGTCATAAAAGGCATGCAAGGCAGACATGTGCATAGGACAGTTGGAAATAATATGTGAAGAAGCCTCAACAGAACACTCAAGAGGTGAAACATAAGGTCACACTTTTGTGAAGGTCAACAGCATGGTTGGGTCTAATGCAGCACTTGAGTGAGAGCAGAGTGTTGATGCAGGCTGCAGCGACACATGGCTCTCACTATAATCTCTTTGTTTGTTTTATTATTTATAAAGCGCGCCAGACCCGGGGGTATCAAGGCGCAGCAGTTACAAGAATATGCGAAGCTTAGTTACAAGAATCGTGGTATAAGATACCTTACTTACAAAACATTACTTACAGAAAAGGTGTATACAGGTGTTTACTGTTGGGATTGGGGAATGGAATTGCTGAAGCACTGCCATGTTCCTGTTTGTGGCCTCAGCCTCCCGGTGCGGAAGTCTCGCTGGTCTGTGCCAAACGGACTACATCTGCATTGCAGGCCAGCCAGGCTGTAAAGTGTTTGGGTGCACTATTTCCAATGTTTTTGTGTGCATTCACCACTGCAGCAGGAGTGCAGGCCGGCTTTAGAGTAAAGCCCCCCAGAACCTAATGAAGGCGCTGTGAAGCATTTCCATGTTCCTTTGTGTTTTCTAATTAATTTTGATGTCCAAAGTGGAAGAAATTGCAATAAGATTCATTTTTACGTGTTTAGGGGAGACCATTAATTATTCGGAGGTAAAGAATGTTTCACCAATGAAGGACGTGGAAGCCCGGCATTGCAGCAAACAACAGGACATTTTGTTTAGATATTTCAACCTCTGTTGGCTTGATATCCTTTCAAGGACGATTCTACTGTGCCAATGATATTCTGTGTGCTCGGATCTGCACTCCAAATGACTTTATTGTGGCTGAAACAATAATGTCTAAATATTTTTTCTCATATGTTGTCACTTGCAGTTTTTGCGACTCCTGCACCAAATATAATACGATAGATTCTTAGTTTTTTTATTCATACGTGATTGTATTCTTCATTTATTAGTTTCATACATTCCAATCATCTAAGTTTACATGCAAGCACTTTTTCTCCCAACACGTGTTTCTCCACAGCTTTTAGCCGTGGTTCCTCAGGAGAGATTCATATTGTGGTGTTCACTTTTTGAAAGATAATTTGTGTTTTTTTATGATTTCAGAACTTGAAAGTGGGTTTCCTTTATACCAAATTTGATAAATGAGAGCGCGAGGCACAGAGTGGTGCAGGAGTCGCACAAACTGCAAGTGACAACATATGAGAAAAAGCAGCAGGACATGTCTAGTCAATACAGAAGTGGAAATAACACCATGGCTGAAAGCCTGACGTGCCACTGTTCGGTGAGACTGAAGGTATTCTGGGCAGCGAGGTCAGAGGAGCATGTCCCGCCGCCCCCCTTTCCCCCGTTATGTTCACAGTGTCAGAGGTTTTCACAGGGTGTGGCGTAGAAGTTTGCACGGTAAATGTTATCTCTAATACCGTGTAATTTGCTCACGCTGCTTGTGTTTCAGGCTAAATTGCGCCCCTATGCTGCGGCTGTCATCTCCTGTTCTCACTTCAGAGAACTATCTTGTAATATCGCTTCTTGTTCGCCCATTCACGTGTTTTTTTTTTTACATTTGTCACTGCCTCGTAGGTCATTTATCATTTGTAGAATACATTAAATATTGGTTTTCACAAAATAAACATGATTGCACGAAAATACCAGGGAGTAATACTCTCTGATCTGGTGTTATAGCTCGTTGGTTTTCTTTGAAGCTGTTCATATATATGTGTGTGCCTGTACGTGTGTAGGGGCATCTAACTTCTTTACACATTCTAGTGAGACTATTCTGGTGTAGCTTCCATGTTACAAGCAGTTCACTCTCTCCTTCACGTCAGAAAGCAAACACTTAAAGACTGCTGTGAGAATGAACTGTCTCCTGTTACCAAAAATGTCGAGGGGGGGGGGCACTAAAGCCCAATCTGCCCAATGGTTGTTACAACACTGTAGGGGGATTCTCTGTGATTTAGCATGGTGCTGATGAAAAATCTGTGCTCTCAATATGAGATTAGAGGATTAAGTTTGGCCAGCACAGCAGATCAGTGCAAAGGTCCTTTTCTGGTGTATGTTGGAAAACAGAGAAGCTCTGCATCGTCCTCCAGCCTGAAACCGGTGCACCCCAGAGGGTTGATATTTTCATCTGTGGTCAGTGCAGTTGATTTTGACTTAGCAGATGAATCTGGAGAGACTAATGTAGCGGAAGGTAAGACAGAGCCTTCTTCATGAGGTGCACTGATGTGTTACCCACTTCGTCCTGCACACACATAAATGACATTTGACCGCTGTCCCTTGAGCAAGTTCAGAGCAGTGGCCCTACAATCTCATATTGTTAGTATTACTGGACTGAAAAAGCTCTGCAGCACCAGCCTCTGACCTTCATGAGGAGTGTCCATCCCAGTGCTTCTTTCTTTGTGATCTCATGTACACTTTCAGGAACCCAGGTTACAAATGTAAACAATCATTTATCCAATCTCATCATTTCAAACACTAACCTGTGCAACCATCTACCCTAGAGTCTCTGTGGGGAATAGGATTAGTGTCAGCTGATGTTCATCCGGAGGAAATTAGTCTTCTTGAAATGCAAGCCGGTCTTGCCTCGGGCCTGATGCACAGGGGAGCCGGTCCCTTGGGTTCTGTGGATTTGGTGATTTATCTTCCCACCTCGTGCAGAACAGAAGAATGTAATGTTGTTCTGATAAATTAGATTTTTTTTTTAAACTGCATTAGGTAGGAAGATTCTGACAAATTACATTTCTCTATGTTGCCCTTTCTTATATCAGTCTTTCACTTTCTCATTACAGACGATCAAAATCGGTTCTATGTCTTTATTTCTAAGTTTGTAGGTTGCCTAACCAAAAATCAAAACTCTTACTAATGACCATTTTTTGCCCCACCACCTCTTTCTGGATTTAGTTTCACCCTGCAAACCCTCTTCCCGGGCCCTCTGTCTCCCTCCCCTCCGAACCCCCCCACCAAAACGCACACAAACACACACACGAACAGCAAACACAAACACACCAACACACACATAGCCCCTTATCCGTTCTCTCTCCTGTCGACTTCCGGATCCTGGCGTGCCTGACAGCTCCTCACGCACTTGTGTGTGTTGCAAGGGCTGACAGTTCGATTTAGAAATACCACTCTGTGCGGCCACAGAGCGGTCTTTCTAAATCGTTTTTTTCCCCTGTCTTTTTAAAAAGGTCTCTTGACATAAGACCTTGAAAACACCTTGCATGAAAAAATCCAACGAGTCCCGGTTAATTGTGAAACTAAAAACATGGGACTTCAACCTCCATGTTGCATTCTCCAGAACGACAAGCCAGGTGAGTTAGCATGAGTCTTTTGTAAGAATGGGTGCTCAGGGAACTCCAACTCTGTCTGTTTGGGTTCTTTAGTAAAGAAAGCACATGGCACATGGCTTTCATGCTTTAAAAAATTAGAAAAGAAGTCCATGTTTGTGGGGACCAAAGTGGTGGGGAAAATCAGATGGATGGTACAGACTAAAGAATGGTATCTATGGCTAGCTGGGAGGGTGGCATATGAACATGGAAAGTCATAAGACAAATCATTCTAAAAAACCTGCATATGGATTGGCCAACAGAAGCAAATGTATTGTCCATTTGGAAACAGTTTTTAGAAGGATAGGATTGGGTTGTCTGTTCCCACTTACCTCATGTTGTCCTGGTATCTTCTATTTGAATGGTATACAGTGATTTCAGTTTTACAGCTGAGAAATCTCACCACCTTTGAAACATCAGAATGCCTTATTTCTTCACCATTACTCCCACAGTGCTTGAAAAGGGTAGTGGTGGTGATGCAGTCGGAAAAATCAAAGTGCCTTTCTACCAACATTGTAAACAATGTTTTTTTAAAACAGTTTTAACAGAAGAAACCTGCCTCATTTCATCCATAAGCATTCATTTGCCTAACAAGCTGCAATACTTAATTTGTGGCTTGTGTCACAGTTGCTAATGGGCATGTATGATATGATATGATATTTAATTTATATCACGCTCATACACAAGTGTTTCACAGCGTGACCAGGCAAAGGGAGGGGAACAAGGGAGAACAAACAACGATCTTACTAGGCCCAGTGACATTAAGAACGCGCATTTGCATGGAAAAGGGATAAGGGGGAAAGGGCAAAGGAGGGGGGAGAAGTGGAAAGGGCAGAACAGAGGAGAGAACAGAATAAATAATAAGTGCACTAAAATAAATAAATACAGGCAGTGATAAGTGGTAGTGCAACCAGCCAGTGGCAAGTGCATGATTAGCCAGATAGGGAATATCTGATATGTGCAGAGGAAAAATAAAGGGGGACTGTATGGGTACAGATACAGATCCCAGTGCAAGGGGTGGCCCGGAGGCAGTGCAGGAGGGAGGCAGGGTGAGCAGGTACCTGGGCCCGAAGGACAGAGGATGGCCAGGTGCACAGTGCCGAGAGAGAAAACAGATCAGCAGGGGAGAAGAGGGGCAAAGGCAGAAGCGAAGAGGAAGGTCTTGAGGTGCTTCCGGTACGGAGATGGTTCTCCTCAAGTTTCAAGGTCCCCAGGAAGCTGTTGAAAAGGGAGGCCCCAGCCGAAGACAGAGATCTGCCCCCAGCTCGTTTCTTTGAAAAACGACTGACCCTAAGGGAGTTAGAAATAGAGGAGCGAAGGGCTCGAGAGGGGAGGTATTTACAGAGGGATAGTTGAAGGTATTTTGGATCCAGGCCCCAGAAAGCCTTGTGGACAATGCAGAGGGTTTTAAATGTAATCCTTTCATTCAGTGGGAGCCAATGAAGGGATTTCAGAGCTGGAGAGATACGATCCCAGGGCTTGAGGCCAAGGACAAGTCTCACGGTCCTTTTCTGGATTAGTTGTAAAGGGTGGAAAGTTGCGACAGGTAGATTTAGAAAGAGGCTGTCACAGTAGTCCAACCTAAAGAGAACCAGAGCTTGGGAGACAGTAAGCTTCTGAGGGAAGAAGAGGAAAGGCAGAGTGCATCTTAGGAGGTGCAGTAAAAATGTTGAGACATCAGAGATGTGTGCGGAGAAGTGTGGAGTCAAAGATGACACCAAGATTTTTAGCCTCGCAGGTAGGGGTAGGAGGAGGGCCAAGGGAGGCCGGCGAGAGAGTGAGGAGAAAGGAAGGTGAAGGTGTACCAATGAGGAGGATCTCAGTCATGTTGGCATTTAGACAGAGATCATTGGCGGCGCAATAATTTTGAATAGCAACTAGGCAATCGAAGAAGACGGAGGGAGAGGAGGTGTCTCAGGGAAGCCTCAAAATGAGTTGGTGTCATCAGCATAGCACTGCAAGTTAGAGCAGAAAATGGAAATGCAGTAGGCGTGAGTTGCTAGGTATTGGTTTAAAAGCCAGGGCGAGAGGTTAGAACCCTGGGGAACACCACAGGTAGAGAGGGAGATAGATGATAGGAAGGACGCAAGTTGAACCTGAGAGGGTCGATCAGAAAGGAAAGAGGTCAGCCAGGCCAGAGCCTGATCGGTGATGCCCAGGTTGTCACAGAGACGATTGAGCAGGATGGTATGGTTGATCGTGTCGAAAGCAGAGGAGGTTAGAATCAAGGGTAGAGAGCAGGTCTTCGCAGATGTTCAGGAGAGCAGTTTCCGTGCTTCTGGAAGCTCTGAAGCCATATTGGTGGTCATGGAGAGAGCCGACAGAGTCGGAATGAAGGTTAAGCTGAGAGATGCGCAACTTTTTCAGGAGCTTCCCCAAAAAGGGATTAATGGAAATTGGGCGATAGTTAGTCGGACAAGAGGGATCAGCTGTGGGTTTCTTGAGAAGAGGATGCACAAGGGAGTGCTTCAGAGTGGAGGGGAAAGATCCAGAGGCAAAGGAGTGGTTACAGAAATCAGCGAGGCCCAGAGCAAGGGTATCGATGAGATGCTTAATGGTTTTAGAGGAACAGGGGTGGACCTGTTTTGATTAGGCTTTCATAGATCGGACTTGTCTAGCAACATCATTCGGGGAGAAAAGAGGAAAGGAGGAGAAAGGGGGAGGAGGGGTGGCTGAGGGAGGGTCAGCAAGCCGGGTAGGAGAGGGGAGAGGATGGGGGGCAGAGGAGAGGGTGGACAAGATGTCCTGGGTTTTGGAACTAAACTGAGAGGCAGGGGCATTGCAAAGAGCCTGAGAGGCGAGAGGAAGGGTGGAGATTGCAGCAGGGTTGGCAAGCTCCTTGCAGATTTTAAAGAGTTTGGCCGAGTTGTTGGATGCCACATAGACACGGGTTTGAATCTCTTTTTGGAGGGGACAGTGAGACGGTATTGCCTTTGGAGCAGGCGGCAGGCCAGTTTGTCAGAGGATGAGCAGGAAGTCTTCCATTTACTCTCAGCCACCCTACACTTACGTTTAAGCGTAGCTAGGTAAGAATCATACCAAGAATTGCACTTGGCTTTGGACTTCAAATGGATCATCATGACAGGGGTGAGAACATCAAGAGTAGCAGAAATAGAGGAGTAGAGCAGGGACAGGGCTGCGTCAGGGTGTGAGTCAGCCTGAGGAGGATGAGGGGTGGGGGAGAAGGTGGCAGCGAAAGCCTCGATTGACACATGCTTCATGGGCCAGATGTCAGAGAAGGTGGGTTGCAATCTTGGGGTGTGCTTGGTTTAGTGGGAGGAGCTGGAAAGATGAGAAGAGACGAGGTAATGATCACTCCAGGAAAGAGGAGTGGGGAGGGGAGTAGAGGGGGGAGGTCAGAGGAGATCAAGACATCAAGTGTGTGGCCGGTGGAGTGAGTTGGGCCAGAGGGGAAGATAGAGAGGGAGAGCGAATCGCACAGGTCGTGAAAAGTGCAGATGAGGAACAGGGAGAATCAAGATGGATGTTGAGGTCACCAAGGAGGAGTAGGTGATTGGTTGAGGCCAGAAGGGAGGAGGAGTGGTCTGCCAACTCAGAGAGAAAAGAGGTAATTTGACCAGGGAGCCGGTAGAGAGTAGCAATAGTGAGAGAGTGGCTAGGAGAGAGAGAAAGCCTGCAGACATGGCATTCAAAAGAAGAGTATGTCTGAGTGGGGATGATAGAAGCAGGAATCCATTGAGGGAAGATCAGGGCAACACCCCCTCCAGGCCGGTTGGATCTGGGGGTAGAGAGGATCTTGTAGCCAAAAGGGAGGAGAGTGTCAAAACTCATGACAGAGCTGGCCGTGGACCAAGTCTCGGTAAGACCGAGGACATTGAGGTCAAGTTCTTCTAGGAGGTGAGAGATATCAGAGGAGTGTTTGACAGCAGAAGGAAAGTTGAGAGTGGCAATATGATGAAGGTTTCCAGCCTTAAAGACCTTCCAGGCAGGGGTACAAATCAGAGGAATGCCCTGCGGAGGTGTGGAGGGAGCTTGAGATTGGGAAGAGGCAGAAGGCAAGGAGGGCAAGGTAGCCAAGGGAGGAGAGAAGGGGACAGCTGGAGATGGAAGGAAGTTGATGAGGTGGGGGAACCATGTATCAAAGAGGAGGAGATTAGCCTGATGGCCTTGTACCATGACAGTGCCATTCAGGTAGACATTAATGATGACTCTGGAGGAGTCAAATAAATCCATGCAGACTTCCCAGCAGGTGCCACCATTAATGGGAGAGGAAGAGACAGGACTGAGCACAGAGATCATATGAGGGGTCCATAGATCTGGCAGAGGGTTTATCTGGTAGAGGCACTGGAGTAGGTATCAGCGATGGGGAGACCTGGGTTGGAAGCCAAGATATCCTTTTTGAATTTCTTCTTACCAGATTTAATGAGAAGGGAAGGATAGTTAATAGAGAAATAGTTAGAGTGGATAGGAGATACAGATAACGCCATGGGCAAGTAAAGATGGGAAGCAATAGGAGAAATATGCAAGAAAAGCAAAAAGGGACAGTCACTGGGCTAGCAAGTTACAGTTAAGGGCCAAAGTCATGTGAAGAATAACCCAGATTCCAATTACAAAAACGCACCCAAATTTGACTTTCAGAAAACAACCCAAATTTCCAATTACAAAAACGCACCCACATTTGACTTTCATAAAACAACCCGAATTTCCAATTACAAAAACCAACCCAAATTTGACTTTCAGAAAACAGCCCAAATTTCAATTCAAGGGCAATGCTAAGGCAGCATAGATGAAAGAGATCAGGTATGAGTTAGAGGCAGGTGCTGACACGTGGGCATTCGAACGTATACAGGGAGAACCAGATTGGTGCAAGCAGAGGGAAGATAAAGAAATGGAAAAGGAAGGGGAAAAGGAAAGAGTAGGTAGAAGGAGTGAAACTAACCCATGGAGAGGTAAGTACAAGGGTCTTGGTAGTCCAGAATCATGGCTGAGTGAGGTGGCAGCACCAGGGAGGGTCAGGTTGAGGTAGTTGCTTCATGTAGCATCCCAGTAGCAGACAGGGAGCAGACAGAGGCCTTAGAAGTGGGCCACACCAATTGGAAGAAGACAACAGAGTCAGCCAAAGGCAGAACAAGGATTCAGCACAAATCATTCAGCTATTTTGGAGTGGGCTTCAGGGTACTGCTAATGAAGGACAAGAACTCTCAGCTGGGCAAATCCCAAAGTAACTGCAGCGGTATGAAAAACGAAAATCACATGCAACTGCACAAATGCTTCTCAAAGCATGGGGCTGCAATTTAAAAGCTCACAACAGAAATGCACATTCCTTTTCTTTTTCTATAAACACAGTTTATCAGGAAGGGGGGGCAGTGGTAGAGAGAATGGGGGCCTCAAAAAGCTTACCGCTCCGGAGTGAGGCGCTCAATGCTGGAATGTGATTGTTAACATCACAAGCTGCTGGTAACCAAAAGGAAAGTGCATGTGGTGTGTGCAAGGTCCGGAAGCCTAGAGATCACAGCTGCAGATGAATTCAAATACTCACTACAGAGCGCAAGGTCAGCTGGCAATGTAAATCCCAGCTGGTCACAGTTTGAAAAGAACGCGCACGAGTGCAAGGTATAGCTACAGAGGATTTTGAATGCTCATCTCAGAGCGCGATGGTCAGCTGGCGATGTAATACCCATCTGGTCACAATTTAAAAAGAACGTGCACGACTGCAAGGCACCAGAGCTTACTCAAAACAAAATCTCAATGATGATAAAGGCGCGCGCACAAGCGCGAGGGCGCATGCTTTGGAAAAGAAAGGTGAACTAGAAGAAAAAAACAGTGCCACGAGGAGCTCTTGTTTAGCAGGGTGCACACATGCATAAGGAATGCAGGAAATGGGAATGTAGGAAATCAAACTCATGCACAGATAACATCTGCAATTATACCCAACTCAGCTGTACTGGTCAATGACAAGTACAGCTGAGTTGGGTATAATTGCAGATGTGATCTGTGTCTAGTACCAACAAGTTATACTTCTGTGTTATTAAAGAGCATACCTTTGAACAATTACTACATAATCCAATATAACGATTTACATCATATTTTGCTTAACAGGTGTCACTCTTGCCGAAAACGAATTCAGTGGATCAATTGCTCTCAAAACCATTTTATGGACTCGCACAAAATTAAAACTGGAGGTGAAACAAATAGGGCCTGATCGGCCAGATTAAAAAAATTGCACAGTATGCAAAAGATAGGGCAAAGGCCTACATACACACATTTTCAATGTTTTGGTATGACACAAACACATGTGTCTACTTCTATTGTTTCTTCCACTGAATCACTGAGTTCTTCCTCCACACCTGTGTCTCATGTGTCGGAATTGAATTCCTTCTGCAACAATCTCCTCCGAGTGTTGAAGTCTCTCTTTTTTTTTTTTTACGAGGAGTGGTCTACCCCGGTAATAAGCCACCGTTACTCTTGCCCTTAAACAATAGCAAGGAGGCCCCCTTCCTGAGATAGCCGGAAGGGAAAAAAGTCTTCAAGGCACAAAAAAACACAAGAGACTGGTCGTAGTGTAGAAGCAGTAAGGGAAGCAATATTCCAGACACTTCTGATGGGTTACCAGTCATTTGGTCGAAAACCAAACGGTCGAATGACCATTTGATCGAAGTAAAATGATCGAAAAAAAAGGTCGAATTATTATTTTTTTTAATTTTATTTTATGGGGGGGTTCCCACCCAACCCCCCTTTTCTTTATTAAAAATATTTTTTAAGCAACCAAAACTTTCAAAAATATATAAATAAATAAATAAAAAAATTCGACCTTTTTTTTCCGACCATTTTGATTCGATCAAATGGTCTTTCGACCATTCATTTTCGACCATTTGACCGGGCACCCTTCCGATGATTAGCAGACAAGAACCAGTAGAGGGAACAAGGATGTGACCAGGCTCCTATTCTGACAGAGGAATAGAGGCACAAGAAAGATCTCTTTGGGAAGAGTAGCACTCTCGAGGAGGCACGGATCCTTGAGGGAAAATGAAGAAGTCCAGGTAAGTGATATGAAAGGCTGGAGAGAAAACCAGAAACGAAGCAAGAGGAACAGCGTAAGAGGATAGAAGGAAGAGAGAGCGAGCACAGGCTTGGCAGAGCAGGCAGCAGAAAGGAGAGCGCCACGGTCGAGCGAATGGAAAAAGGTAAAAAGCATGTGCCGAAGGGTGGGCGCAGAAGGTAAGAGAAGCGTTTGTGTGTGGAACGAAAGAGAGAAAAATAGCACTTGTGTTGGGTTTGCAGCAATAGCAAAAACCGTAGTTGCAACGCGATGAGCTGCCAGGAGAAGAATGAATAAGAACCTCCCGGCGGCCCCATCTTGAAAACAACTAGACCTCATGATAATGGCTGAACAGATTCCACCCCGACCACAGGCGCGGTGCTCCCGGGCGCATGACAACATGGCTCACTGGTAGCGTTGCTAAGTGGTCTTTGGTGTGTTTCTCCTGCCTGCTGTTTGGAGGTGAAACGGCCTGGACAAAAACAGGCATCACTGATTTAAAGCATTTGTCAGACAAAAGCAAGAAACATGAATCGTGCAAATCTCATATCAGGAATATATTACAGCTGCGCATGTTAGGAAGTGTTAACATTGCAATACAGTTGGACAATGCCTATCACCGGAGCGTGATGAAGAATAATGAGGATGTGGATAAAAAGATACATCCTGTCAAAGTTAATTGACAGTGCATGCTTTTGCAGTGCATTTGAATCAGCTTTACGTGGTCATGATGAAACTGAAGATACTTTGAATCCTGTTGCATTTAGAGGCCTGGTGGAGTTTGTATCCAGCATAGACAGTGCAATGGAACTACATTTAAAGAATGCAACAGTATTTAAGTTCACTTCAAAAACAATTCAGAATAAGCTGCTGGACTGCATGCTCACATACAACCGATGTTTCCACTAAGACTCAGACTGTGCTAGCATATCACTAAATTGATGAATGATTCAGAATTGTTGAAAGGTGTTATGGATTTACACAGAATAAAGATAGATGTTTTAGAGTTTTGCCTTCACGATTACAAAGACAACAACCAGGATCATCTTGGTATCTTCCATAACTTTGCAGAGTCGTTTTATTGTGCAGTACATTTAGTCTGAATCTTAATAACAGATCTCGTTGTTTCCGATCGGGAAGTTTTTCCAGGTAACCAGGAATTACATTCATTACTCCCAAGTTGGTTATTAAAAGGGCGTGAGTCTCGGTTATGCTCCAATCCTCTGCCCAAAGTGTCTTCTTTACATTCATGGGATTTCTGTCTAGAGTGTCTATGATCGATCCAAAATTCATCAAAATCAAGTCACAGTCACATTTCCACTCTTCTAGGATGCTCTCATAGTTTCCTGGTTTGTTCAAGCCTAGTACTTCATATTGTGGTGGACAATCACTTAGAGTTGCTTTCCTGTACAGAATCAGTTTGTTCCATATGACGTGCGCATTAAGGGATATTAACCCCAGTTCTTGTCGAAGTACCACTATAGGAAAGGATTTGGGTAAATGTAAGATGGTTTTCCAAAAATAGCCTTCTAGTATATTCCAGACCTCTGATTTTAATTCAAGGCAAGCCTCAACTCCAAATATTAATGCAGCTGACACTTTCTGTTTATAGAAGACGTTGATTGGTAGTAGTGAGAATTTCCCAGACTTCCGATCTGTAGCTTTCTCTTGTACAGTGAGTCATTTTGTTTTCGTCCTCAAGGCATCAAACCAAGCCATCTCACTCTTTATTGTACATCCACTTTGCTTTGCTTTGTTCCACTCATCTTCAAAGCATGTTGCATTTAGGTCTCTGCATATTATTATTTCGATATCATGATACTTCTCAGCTAGCTGATCTATTTGTTAAATCACTAGATCAAAGACGTTGTCTCCTTCGATGTACGTTGGATTCCAATAAAGGTTTGCTATAAGCAATAGATATTTTCTTTGTTAATCTGTGGCGTGTTTGTTTTCAAACGGTTATTTGGATATATGAGTTTACATTTAGCGTTTCGATCACTGTCATGTCCATTTCATTACTGACCATTGTCAGGAGTCCTGATGAGGGCTGTCCATATTGCCCTCCCTTAGCCTGATTTAGTAGAACGATATATCCTTCTAACATAGGTGTATCTTCTAACCAAGATTCTTGGATGTAGATAATTCCAAGGATATTTATTGCTTTATGGTCTTAATTGAAAAGGTGCTGGAAACCCCTTGGGCCTCATTATAAGCTTTGCGCTGACGGAATTAAGGGGGCCGGTATGGGACCGGCCCCCTTCATTCCATCAGGGCTGATTACAGGGTTCCCATTGCGGGTCCCGGATCACACGCCTGGTAAAACCAGGCATGCTTTCTGGGTCCTGCGAGGGGAAGAAGGAGGTAACAATGGGACACATCTAATGTGCCCGTTGTTACCTCCATCCCCATTCCCATTGAGCCCTATGGGGGCTCAAATGGGAATGGGGAATGGTTCCTGCATGGAGGATTTACCGGGTCCTACTATGTCGGAGTAACCCGGTAAATCCCCATTGCAGGAACCCGGTAAAGGAAGCAGCCATAGAGCTAATATCTCCATGGATGCCTCCAAACTCGTAATGAGGCCCCTTGTGTTCCAACTCCCTAATTGCCAACTTGTTGATGTCTGTGAATTATTATGGTATTTATTGAGTGCAGATCTAGTTTTGAGAAGCAACTGAGTACTTTACAGAGGTATACACCAATACAGATACACAACAGAGCGCTTTACAGAGGTATACAAATGTGCAAATGCATAACGGAGTGCTTTTCAGAACTGACAACAGAACAGATATGCAGCAGGGGTAGGATACAAGGTGCACAGAGGAGGGGTACAGCTGTACAGGGTGGCGGGGAGGAGAGCGGTGGACGGTGTTTAGCGAGTCATGTGTCACGGTGGCCAACGTGATGGCCTAGGTATTGATGAGGAGAGACTCCTTGGTGGGTCTTGAGTTCTTTTCTGAATTGTAGGAGCGTGAGTCTGATGCTGATGGGAGAAGGTTCCATAATCTTGGGGCATAGGCAGCGAAGCATCAATTAATCTATTGTACACTCATCATGCCGCTGCCAACAAGTACAGTGTTGGGTACATGGAGGAAAGTTTCTTAGGCTTCTCCCATTCCATACTCCTTCAAACTTTTAGTCTGCTCCTGGAACATGCAGAAAATCACCAGCGCCCCTGAACATCACATGACTTGTAAGCGCCCCTGAACATCACATGAATGTCTTGCCATTTCTGTTATTAGTTCCACACACATTATTTTTGAAAGCTATGTCTGCCTTTGGTCAAGGATTTCATATTTGCTGCAAACAGTGAACCCCACCCTTAAGAGCTTGCTCCTTCTTCAAATTGTTGTATTGCAGAATCCAGGGCAGTGATTAGTCCTCCAACGTGGGATGCTGTGCAGATTCTGAATTTCTTGGGAGTGTTAGTCTCCGCAAAATGTCACTTTGCCTGTAAATTGTAGCTGTCGGATCTAACTAGATCTCTATCACGTCAACTCATGTTGCAAACATGTCACACGAACTACCAAACCCCATGATCCAGTGTATGTAAATGGCGGGGCCAGATTGGTTTCCCAATGACTCCCATATGCTGGAAAGACAGGGAACCATGGCAGCAAATAGGAAAACCTAGAGAGGACAAAAGAGATAGGGATACACCAGTATGGTCATACCTCAAAGACCAAAAGAGAAACCAACAATGTCAAATGTCAATATTGCACACCACCAAGTGGAAGCATCCTATGCCCAGATATTTGCCACATCTTGCAGCAGTGTCAACAAGAGAGGTTTAGATTGAAACAGTTAGCCTTTTGCACGAGAGGAAAAGATGAAATAGAGCTCTTTTTTTCACTAGTGGCAAAAGTCTTTCATGAAGCAAAATAACTAACTCCTCATATTATAGCCCTCTTGCCCGGGTTATGATCTCATTGAATCAGAAACAATATTATGGAAAAGGGGAAGGCAAAAGCAGGCACTAGAACGACAGGTATAACTTCCCATGACAGCCTGATCGAGATGTCACTGCTAATGCACTGGAGACTGCCCAGAGTCAACATGCTATATTCTGAAGAAAGCTTCACAGCCCCAAATGTTTGCCAAGACTAATGATGGATAGATTAGCTCTGACCCTTTTCCAAAGATGCATTACATTTAAATAACAAGTAGACGAGCAGGGTGGGGTGAATGGAGACACCCATTGAAAGGTGAATTGCCTGCTTGTCAGGAAAGGAGCCAAAAACAGCACCGTGTGCCTGTGAACCCTGGCGCAGGTAATGCATGGGTAAGTGTATGGGGCAGTCCTAAGTACTAATGTCAAGGTGCAGTTCTGGGGATTTTAGTATGGCAGGTAGACATTCTGGAGGCAAAGGACCTGATATTGCCAGTTCTGGGCAAATGGAAATGGAAAGGGGCAGTTCTGGCACAGAGGGCGCATGATGGGATGGTCGAGCAAAGGGTTTGATCTGGGGAGTTCTGGGTGAATGGATAAGTCTTCTGGCAGTTCTGAGGGCAAAGAAAATGACAAAGGAAGCACTGAGGTTAAAGGATGTGACGAGCAGTTTCTGAGAAATGAACACAGCAAGGTGTCGTTATGGAGCTAAGCGTGTGGCATGGGCAGTTCTGGAGCAATGCACACAGCAAGGGGCAGTTCTCAGGCAGTAGGCATTCGAGGGACGCTCTGGGGTAAAGGACATGACATTGGCAGCTTTGGAGAAATGGACAGGGTAAGGGACATTTCTGGGCACATGATGTGAAGTTAGAGGGGAAAAGAATGTAATATGGGAGATCTAGGTGGGAGGACAGGTTTTAGAGTAATTCTGGAGCGAAATAACATTGCATGGGAAGCCCTAAAAGCAAAGCACCTAAAATGGGCATTTCTGGGGCAACAGGCATGGCAAGGGTTAGTTATGATACAAAGGGTGCGGCATGATTAGTTCTGGGGCAATGGACATGGTATGTAGTCGTTGTTGGGGTAAAGGCATGGCATGGACAGTTCTTGGTCTAATTAGAAAGGTATGCAAAGATTCTAGGGTAAATTATATGACAATGACAGGTCTTAACCACGCACATGAACAGGGGCTATTAGGGGGCTTTGTACATAACTGTGCAGTTCTGGTTGCAAAGAAAATGGCAAAAGGCAGCTCTCGAGTAATGGACATGGAATGGGGCAGCATTGGAGAAAAGGACATGAGATGAGAAGCTCTGACTGATTAAGGAAAGGGCAAGGGCAATTCTGGGGAAATGAATAGATATGGCAAGTAGACATTTAAGGATTTAGTGCTCACTGACAGTTCAGGGGTGATAGAAAGACCAAGGGACATGTTCCGGGGCAATGAAAATTGCATAGGCAGTTCTGGGTCAATGGGTACACCAACAGGCAGATCTGGGGGCAACTGGTGTGGCATGGGACAGTTGGTTGCAGTGGAAGTATATGGTGAACTATGAGTGAAATGGAAATTTAAGAGGGCAATGGAACGTTATATTGGCAGTTCTGAGAGCACTGTGAGTGCTGTGGGGCGATTTGGAGGGCAAAGGGACATACCCTGGGGTGGTTACTGGGGGGACCCAGTCCCATGGAGCATTTCGGGAGAAAAAAGAAGTCTTGTGATCTAGTACTGCTGGTAATGGGCGTAAAAAGGACAAGTCACGTCACAGGATGATATGACCCAGGGTAGTTGAAAGAGCAAGTTGAGTGTCATTTAGCAATTCAGAGAACAAACAGGGATGGTCTCGTGATATTCAGTGGACAATGTGAGTGACAGATGGCAATTCAGTTGTGCACTGGTCCAGGGCCAATGTAAATGCCATGGTTCACTAGGGTTCCCCCTGGAACAGCTCACGGGAAGATTAGAGTAGCATGGGGCAATTTGGGAAGTGGGACGTGATATGGCACAAGTGTGTAGCAATGTGACAGCCATTGGACAATTTGGGTGTAATGGGGTGTAGCAAGGGGCAATTCTGTGGCAATATGAGTGTCTTGGGTTCTATTTGTAGGCAACGTGTGGGCAATATGGCTATTAGGAAGGTAAAGAGACATGGGATGGGACAGTTACTCTGGCAATAGGAAGAGACAGATCAACTAAGGGGACGTGGGATGTGACACTGGGGCTGATCTGTGGCAATGTAAATGCTAGTTTGAGAGTGTGCTTATCCAGTCAAATATCACAGTGAGCTAAGCACTTGCCCCTGATATCTGTGGGCTGCCTGCTGTGGCACCTTTAAATCCTGGCAAGGTCAACTCAGCCTATCATCCTTCCAAGGTCGATAAATTGCATACCACTCTGTGGGTTAATATTGTCTTCTGTTACTTCAGCGCTCTGAGACCTGTGTGTGTGTAGCGCTATAGAAGAAATACATTATTATTATTAACTGGAGGAACATAGGAAAGGCATTGTTAAGTCGGTCTACTTCAAATCAATGTATAACCCTGACCACAATCTTCATAAAATAATGTATTTAATTGTAGGCGTGATGCTTGTTTTGCTGGGTCACAGCTCAAAGCATCCCCCAATTAACCTTTCAAGAATGAGATACTAACCGCTAGACCATGCCTAAGACTTTGAAATGGGTGCTCCTCCATAGTCTTCTTTTCCTTTTACTCATGCAGTGTCTTGTTTGTTAAAAAGTAACTCTGATTTCTTGTTGAACTACTCTCATACCTGTTTCCTTATTGACGGCCAATGAAGATGATCAAGGTTGAATTTGTGCTTGTTTTAATATAGTCCTAACATTTCCTATCTGTTGAGAATTCTTGAAATCAGGTGTACACAAAGCCAGATATAGTCTTTGATGTTCATCTTAAACATTCTTAATTTGGTTGTTTCTATTTCTTCGTAATGTTTTACTATTATTCTTTTGAGATTGTCTAACGCATTACACCTGTCATTCTTTTGTGTGTAACTGTCAAGCAATCTCTGAACATCATCAATTGTTAATGTTAAGATTGTTTTCATTTCTGGAATTGCTCGACTAAAAAAGGTCAATATACCCAAAATTGTTACACAACAACTTGTGGAGATATACACAGACAGATGTAGGTAAACATAGAATACAAGAATGTATGCAGAGTTCCAGAAGCATTGAAATAATCCATGATGATTGAAAAAGGACTACTTAAAGAACAGAAATATGAGTAAATATGAACAGCAAGATAGGCTTGGGTTTTATTTAACACAAACCCAAATACCTTGTACTGGAGGAGGGTTGGTGTTAAAAACAGTTTTTGGACATCCTTGTGTAACGGGAAGTGAGCACTTGTTTTAGAGACAGGGAGCCACTCTGGTCTCCATCTAATTATGCTAAATAATTCACAGAAAGCTATCATTCAAGTCTCTCAATGAAAGTTTTTAATACATCCATGACATTCATAAAGAAAGTAGGAAGAACATCCTCCTGATGAGCTACCTGAGTAGCTGCAGCAAATCAGGCCTCAATGATTTATTTGAGAATAGATAATGAGGATAAAGGACAAGGGCATCGAGACGCTGTTGCAAGAATATAGGCTTAGCTTGTGGTTACAGGGAGTGAAGGCGTAGCTTAGAACAGACATGCATGTACATAAGAGTTAGTTACACAAAAAAGTTCCTATAGTGCATATATACAAACAATAGCGTTTTGACGGTATATAAGAACACACATCTACAAAAATACTTTTTAAGGCAAAATTGCAAATAAGTGGCAAACAGGATTTGAGTGAAAGATTTTCAAAGATAGCTTATTCTGTGTTAATATTTACTAGGGTATTAATTTGTAAATAGACAGTAGAACCTTGTAAAAGGGCCCATCCGGAAACATTGATAAATACTCATGATCAAAACCACATGTAGTCTGATTGAGGAAAACAAATGTTTACAAAAGGAAGCATTGAATAATTGTTGGATTATACATATGAGTTTAAGTTTGCAAGGACACATTGGTTTCACATGAGAAGCAGAAGTGAGTGCCTAAGACAAGGGCTATCCAAAAACCCACTTTAACCACATTGTTTAGACTGGTATCACAAGTTTCTAGGGCAATGGAGCTATGTCCATATTTTCACCAAAACACTATGATGTCTGTTTAAAAAGGCTATGTGACTATTGTTCCAGTAAAGCAAATGATAATCCTACAACAACAATGGGGTAATTTTGTAAAAGTGCTAGCTTGACAGACCTGACCATCATCGTATGCATGTACATGTGCAAATTGATCCCCTCTGCAATTTTCCTCGTTTGCACTATGAAGTGTAAACAAATGTGTGTAAAACCTGGCAAAAGCAGATTTACACACATCCATCATTCATCGTAGTGCAAAGAAGTGTAAATGACTCCCTTTGTGTACACTTGAAAAGAAACATTTGAACAGATTCATGTCGTATTTGCCTTCTTTCAGCAGTTGCTAAAAGCAGACAGATTCCATAGGAATCCAATGGTTTCCTCCAGAATGAAAACTGCATGCTGACAGATAGCCATTGAGTTTTAACAGGCAGAGTGGGAATGGGAGGGAGAAATGGCCTTCCCGTTCCGCTCCCCCACTCTACATTCCAAAGCATCTAAAATCCCCTGGGTGCAAAAGGTGGTGTTAAGCCAGACATAACACTGTTGCTACTCCTGGGGATTCAAATGACTTCAAATGTGTTTTACTGTGGCAATACTGGCTATGCTTTGCTTAAAATGTCATCACAATTTTCCAGGACAAAGTAGATGCCAGCATGGTAAATGATAATCAGTGATTATTTATGGCAATTTGAGAGTAGTTTAGCATTGTTGATATTAAAAAGGTGATATAAACTGAAAGACTGGCATACTGAGCAGCACACTGGCATGCTTAGCTACCACGCATTGCAATGGCATCTGATGCCATGTACAGCTTTTTCTATTTCTATTGGAGCACAATTTATTTTCAGTTGCATGCTGTACATCAGCAAAATGTTCCTATAGACTGTTAGAAAAGTGGTAGCTGAATAATTTAAAAGAATACTGGGTGTGAGATCGCCACCACATCCCACTGGTGAGCTTGTGTACACTCGCTATGCTTGCTCTGGTTCATTTATTTTACTCTGCCACAATGCTTCTGCCACAGAGATCAACAGAAAATAGCGCTGTGTCCTACACGAACAGCAAACCAGTAGCAGCAAGCAACATTTTCACAGAACGTCATTCTTTAATGCACAGGCAAAAAGGCAAACGTTGTACCTTTTGATATGTTTGTGGAAACCCAGCTGTGTCCCTGCGTCATACTTTAGTCACCGCTCCTTCAAGTTTATTTTCTCTACATGGAATCTCCTTGAGTCACACACAATTTAGAGGCATGCAGTGAGTCTATTCCACAGCAACCGACCTATTTGACTTTAAGCTGTATTCATCGTTATTTCCAGTCCAGACTATTGCAGTGCAATGATGTGTTATGTCAATATAGCAGACCATACATCATCAGCCGCTGTTGAACGATTTTTATTCTGTATGTGGATGTTATTGTTCTGAATGTACATTTGTATTCTTAACTGAAATAATAGTTCTAATTATGTAGTGTGATACACGGTGAGCATGTTTTCTCTTTGATAAATGTGGTATGGGCAATGGACCCATTCTAATGGGATGATAGATTGTATATGGTGTGTGAACTTTAAAAAGAAAATAATAATAATACAAGTATATATTTCAATTGCCATTCATCACCGCCATGGGGCAATACTACATGGGGCCCAACACTGACTAAACACTAAAGAAAAGCAATAAAAACGCCTGCAGCCCGGAAACACATAAATCAAGTGAACAAGACAGCACTAGGGAAATCTGAGTGACGGCATCAAAGTCCACTGGTGACTATGGCTGTCATGGCGTGGCCAACCAATGTTCACATGCCACAAGAGTTTAGCAGGTGACCAGGAGGGCGGATCACAGGTGTGGCTGTTCCCATACACACATCCCATCTCCTCTCTTCAGTACAACAGCTTTTGGTTACATGCCTGCCATAGAAGCCTCAAAGCACAATCATAATGAGCACTAGACTTCCAAAGTTTATTCAAGGCAATAAAACTAACATGATAATGAGAAAAAGAAAAAGAAAATTTCATGTAAAGGAAAATTCTCTGACTAAATGCCACCAATCCCATAACACTGGTTTCTTAACTGGATCGCGATACAGGTATTGATTATTATGACTGCTTGCAATATTAATAGATTCAGAAATGCAAAAAGAGGGTAAATGATCGAATGCACTAAAGGAACAATATACTTAAGTCATTTAATGAAACTCACCTCTTATGTATAAATACGAATGAAGCAGATGTACATGTATTTCAGTAACATTAGCTACATTTTACTCATCTCAGGTAAAGGTTAAAGTGATCTGCAATGGAGAAAATACATAGTTGAACTTAGCAGTGTCAAAAACAATTAAAGCTGTCAGAAGCTAGGACACACCCTATATAGATTATGTATAATTAGTTAGAATATGTACACAAATGTAAACACATTGTTCGTGGAAGTGGAGTTTGTGGCGGGACCCACTTACTCCTGCGCACCCTTTATTTGATTGTTGGTTGAATAAAACCTGCAGCCAGAGTCGTAGTTTGTCAAGGAACCAACTCCATGGTTCCTCTGTCTAGAAGAATTGTGGGGAGTGACAAACTTATGGACTGGAAAGGCGCTGGTTGGATTTGATAGTCCAGTACCTGTTTGTAGGCAGTTTACACACAAAATATAGACGATCCAGGTTGTTGATTGGTCAAAAACGAGTTATTTTAAGGTTTTTATTCCTTGTTGTAATCAGCAGCAATGAAAGACATCCTTGTATGTAAATATACTAGTCATAGCATGATGATATGTTACACAGCCGACGCGCGTTTCAACCTTAGTCTTTTTCAAGGCCAATTGAGTTATTTGGTGAGCTTCAAGGTTTAATGGGCTGGTCCTACCCATGTATGGGTGCCAGACGGCTGCATAGCCGTTCTGTGGCCGGGTCGGCAAGTACGTTGCTCACGGTTGTGGAGTCGATGATCATCTGACCAATCAACAACCTGGATCGTCTATATTTTGTGTGTAAACTGCCTACAAACAGGTACTGGACTATCAAATCCAACCAGCGCCTTTCCAGTCCACAAATGTAAACACACTTTCAAATATAAGACTTTCGTAGGTATTAATGAATCAAAATACCACACATCAAAGGTTTTAGGGACAAAGGATTACTATGATTACAATGTGACTACAAATTGTACTTTATAAACATATAAATACTTATAAACATACAAAGCTTTATAAGCATATATTCACATTGCATGCATTTTCAGTTTCAGCTTGAGGGCCTCATTGCTAGTATGGTGATAACATTAAAAGCAGACCGTTTTTTGAAATACCTACTTATAAAGAAATACACACTAATTATCAATTGAGACTACATGAAAGAGTCACAGCATGGGGTACAGAAAAATGACTGACGGGGTAAAAAAGGTGTCACTTACCCCAATCATCACTTTCTAAGCCCATATGCCATAGTGTATACCATGGAATCCTAACTCATCATTAGGTGGTAGGTTTAATAATAGGTGGTATGCCAAATGCATTATGTTTTTACGGTTACAAACATACTCATAATTATGCTCCAAATATTTTTTGGGAGAGTGTTTGCCACCATACACAATGTTTCGGATGTTTAGATGAAAAGGCTGATCTTGACGAACAATTCCAATGAGAAGGATCCCTTTGAAAAGGGTTCAGCCGTAGGACTGCAATTATACAATACTCCTCATCAAGAAGCCCACCATCCAATTGCAGAGCCCAAAGCGATCCGAAAAGAAAACATTGGCATCATAATCCTGCAATGCTGTGTTCATTCACATTGTGTAAAGAAATGTTTTGTGAATGAAAATCACATGCCACATTTTAATAAATAGGATCTGTATTGTTTTCCTTTCTAAAATATTTTTCACACAATACGGATACTTAAACCATTGGTAACTCCCATTTTTAATAGAAAAAACACTACCACATGGATGCAATATTAACATTTTTTAGAAATGCACATAGAACCAGGAAATTAAGGAATGAACAAGGCCATTACTTTGGCCTACTTTGCACAAAACATTGGTTAAAGTGGCTAAAATGTCCATTAGAAAGTGACCATCACTGTTCTGAAAGTCTCTGTTACTTATATTTTTGACATAGCAGCATTGGAGGCAACAAGTGAATTTGCTGAAAGCAATATGGAGGCAATCATATTACATCAAAGGGCACCTTGTTTGTCAGGTGAGATTCCAAATGTTGATGACAAGTACTGTAGTTAATTGAATTAATGATGCATGCATCACTGTTATATTATGCTGCACCAGTAGAATGCTCACTCGTATGTATATCAATAGAAAATATAATATACATTTATGATACATATTTGGTCAACTTCCTCAAAATGAGTCAACCAAATGTACAATAGCATAATGCAGTTCATTTTAAACACGTACCCTTCTTGGAAACCAAAACCTAACCCAGAAGATCGTTCGGATTATCATCCAAAATGTAATATTGCTTACATGACAAAGCTCTTGGAGAAGGCAGACTAACTTCAATTACAGGAATTTATTGAATAAAACCCTGTATGAACCCACTCAAAGCAGTTTTCGCCCCTGGCCAGGAGAATTAACTTGTGGTGATGGTTGTTCTTGGTAAGATCAGACTGAAGCTGCATAGGGGTACAGTTATTGTGTCTTGGAGCTATCGGATGCATTTGAAACGGCCAGCAATGCCACCCTCCTTTCCAGAGGTCATTGGATAGGGATTCAGGATTCTGCATTTCTCGGTTGCATAGATGTCCTATTCCAGTTCAGAAGATATATTGCTGTTCCTATCTAAGCCGTCAATCCTCAACCTCTTCCCTGTTAGTTTCCTCAGGATTCAGCTCTCGCAACTCTTGGTTGAATGTGCACCTCCTGACTCTGGTCCACACGGTTCATTCTGAAGTAAAATAGAACTGTGTTTTTTGTGTAAATTATGTTGAAGATACACACATTGTTTGAGATGTGTAGTAGTGAGAACCTGCACAAAGCAGAATGTGAGGCACAGTGGGTGCTTCGCTAAATGATTCAGTCGACATAGAACATAGGGCCTCATTACGTGTTTGGCTGTAATTCACCATACATCAGCTGAATAACTGCCAGTAACAGGTCACTGTTACCGCCACTTGGTTCCGTGGAGTTATTATGGGATTGCAGTGGTGTTCATTTCCCATTTTATTAGTCCATAGGACTCCTTGTTGATTTTTGCCGGATTTACCACCTGTGGAATTGCTGCGTGGTAAATCCACTGATTTTAGGCAGAACGGAGGAAGATTTACCTCTGGCTTTTTCCTGGAGTTAAATAGTCCTCCCTACCACCAAACTTGTAGTAGGGTGGTGCGGTAATGTGGTGGTAAAGTGGCAGTAATGGACTTACTTCCACTTTACTGCCATTTTTACCCGCACCACTGTACTTGTAATGAGGACCATAGTTTGTAATGTTATGGACTATAGCACAAGCACATACCAGTTAAGGTTTCAACCAAATCCAGTGTTGTTAGTATATTAATATCTATTGATTTTTGGTGCTCAACACATGTTTTTTACACTGCTGTGTTTTTTAAGGTCAATTATCTTTTGTAGCATAGACAATATAATACTATTCAGTTGGTTCTGGGAAAATAGAAAGGAAAAGGAACAAAACATAATATGCCTCCATCATTCTTTTGAAGCCTTTCATGTGATTGCAACAATCCTATAATAGCACATCGTCTTAAAACAGAGCAAACCACATCCATCATATAAGTGATTTGTACAATCCCATTGTATACAATATCTTTATGGATATGAAATATCAATATCAAATGAAAGGAAGGCCAAATGCAATATACAGTGAAATACTGGGTGAATGAAAACAGGTCTAATACTATGTTTAGGCTTTTTGGACTTTATTAAAATTTCATTTTTGCCCCTTGGAAATAACGTTCCCTTCTAGGGTTTTTTTCCAAAAATGTCTGTACCTAAATAAGGCCTGAATAAGGTCCAAATTGAAATAGGACATGTAATATCTTGGTCTTAATAAGCCTTTATTATATAGGCCAGGTATTTTAAACAGTAACAATTTTTAGTTCATTATTGCAATCCTGAAACTGCAGGGATGAGCAACCTCAGTTATCCAACTGTTAGAGAAGATTCAAATTGGCTAACTGATCAAATGGCACTTTGTATGTCAGTGATGCTCATTCAAAAAAGTGTGTCAGGTTCTAGTGGGGAAATTAAACAAAGAAAGGTCAGTTATATGCCCATAACATTATTTTTATGTATTGTGTTTAGCCTACAAAAGTAAGCTGTTCCCATGTGAAAAACACAGAAAGATTCAATGTTTAGTATTAAGAAAAATGATATAACATTTTATCAACAATAAAATGACTTTTCACCCGTCCCACAGATATACCAAATCCATCTTTTTTCCTCTAAAACCTGAAAGTAAATCATTCAATTTGCCCCAAAAAACACGTAGAAAGCATACAACGCCAAAAACTATTTCTTCGTGCGACCCCACATTCTCCTAATCAAGAACATGTCAGTCAGTGACACCTCACCCAAATAGCGCAGACGTAGCTCACCAAAACTGGGACAAAACAAGGTGATGTGTTTGAGGGTTTCTACTATGGTGGTCTTACAAAATCTGCAGGTGTTGCTTGTTAATGATTTCTCCCACTTAGACCTCCTTTCCAAGGTTGCAAATTGGTTTAGACGAAAGCGCAGGTAAAAGGCACAGATCTTTGGGCAAGGGAATAATGACACATACATCAAATTAGGCCCAGGCTTACTTATAAACCTTGCATATTCCGCGTAGAGTGATAGATTGGCCAGTAAGTCTGAGGTTTCGGCTCAGTCGGCAGTGTATAATTTGCACTTTACAACCCCTGGAGTCGTCCTCAACTCCTCCGAGGAAAACCCAATGTGATTGAGTATGCCACACAAGGTGAGCTTGAACTGGGCCAAAGTGGAAGCAGAATGAGATTGGGATGGTTCACACAAGGATTGGTAAAGGGAGTTAGTTGGAAGATTCAGCATTTTATCATATTCAGCTAACTTTTTCCATAAATCTCTGACCGCCAAAGAGACACGGCCCAACTCATGTCTGACCACAGCGTTGGGTATGGAATTATTCAGACCCAAGGTTCTCTTTCAAAGGAGCCCCTGGAGGATGTTAAGTGGGGCCCGCCAGGTTGAAGGAAACTATACCTAGACCATAAAGGACTACTGGTTTGATGTTTTTAATATAAAACCTGATCAAGGGGCACCAGGGAATAGCGACATAGTTGGGAATAGATTTGCTTCATTTTTGCCAAAAAAGTAAAAAATCCCTCCTTGAAAAGGGTGATCCAAGACCCCCTAGAATAGTTGTTTACAGGATTTAAGCCCGGCTACCTCATTGACCCCACCCTTTCCAAGGGCTGTTCTCATATCCTTCAACAGTAGGTTTTGGGACTTTTCTTAGTGGACAAAATGACAACCTTTGATTTTTGCCTGTTAATTTCCAAATTATTCAGGACCGCATACTGGAAAAAGAGGGTCAGTTTCGGATGAAGGCCAATTGGAGTTTTATCAAGGAAGATGATATCATCAGCAAAGGCGAGCCAGGTTAGAACTAAGTTGCCCAAAATTACCGGATTGGTGTTTCCCACCTCTCAGAGGGCTGCAATGTCTGATATGTGCAGGTTGAAGAGGGTTGGTGCAACCCGACAACCCTGCCTCAGCCCCACAAAGGTAAGCCATTGACCCATCCCTCGTCAGCCTGATCCTCAAAGAAGAATCCCCATGTAACAGTGCCAGGATCTGGACAATTTTTAGTGGGACCTTCCACTCAATGAGTTTACACCAAAGGGTCTCTCTGCTGACCATGTTGAAGACGCTGGACATGTCTATAGAAGCCATATAGGCAGAGCCCACCGCCCCCTTATTGATGGCCCCAGAGAGATGAGAAAGAATTGCGCCATTTAGAGAAGTACCCATTCCCGAGCGGAAACCCACTTGGTGTTTGGACAGTAGATTGAGTTCCTCCACATGACGGGAAAGGTCTCCCAGAAGAAGTTAGGCAAAGATTTTGCTAGAAGCAACTAGCAGGGCGATGGGTCTGTAGTTCGTCGAGTCAGATACAGCGCCCTGCTTGTAGATGGGAATAATAATGGATTGCTTCCAAGTGATAGGGAGGGTGCCCTCCTGGTAGATGCTCTTAAAAAGAGTCAGCAGAGGACCCACCCATAATTCCCATAAAACATTTATTTCAGCAAAAATTGATTGTGCAGTTTGGTTAAAGGACAGTAGAGTTATGTGGTTGATTTGGAATCCCTAATTCACATCAAATTAACTATCAAGCCATTTATTTTAATATCAGAATCCATTTAACAGCCCACCTAGTAAATAGGAAAACTTCATATTTTTACAAAGAGCTTCATTGTAAACTTTGTGTTGAGAAGCAGAGTTCACAAGTGTTTTTTTGTGTTTAAAGTGCTCAGTTCTTTATCCTACATGCAGCTTTGAAAATGAATAAATGAATATACAGATATACCTGTGTTTATCATCCATGTACCTTCCCTTTCCATTCCTGTGCACCATCATTAATTTTAACCTTGGGTTAAATTTGCATGTTTTAGGATTCACTGCAAACTTAATTCAAACTCTTATCTTCCTCCATCTCAGGCAACTGGAGCCTATCAAGTACTTTTTTTTAATTCTTTGCATTTTTGTATGTTTAATTTTCCTTTTTGCTTTTAAAATCAGGGCCACAAGCCAAGAATGCAAAGAGATAACAAGGACTGCATCAGCATAATCTGTGGTTTGTTTGCTTCAAAATAATTATGCATAATATACATGAAGAAATAAAAGGCATTTTTCTCTGCACTCGAAAAACAGAGTTGCCATGGCTTTTTCGAACTTGCAAAATGGAAGCTGTCCCCCGTCTGAACCATCCGCCTGAAAGGGTTGCAATGAAAACAGAAATGTCAGCATAACGTGCTCAAAAATGTTTAATCTCGCCTTGATCATTTCTAGCGCGATAGTTGCTATCACAGAAGGATCACAACCCTGCTCAATGCAATATGTGCAACCTCAGATGTAGCAGTCCCTGCGAAGAATTGCTAACTTTGAAGGAAGTGGTGATTAGAATTTGCTGAAACAGTAAAACATTCTGACTGTCAGGTCAAGAGGAATTTTAAATGTGATGGTAGAACTGTGGCGGGACACCTTAACAGCACATCCGAAGGAAATTAGGCGAAACCCTAAACAGGTCGATGCATCTGACAGCTGCCACGGGCTATTTTATCATTAAACACCTATATCCGTGTCGCACGTGAGTAAATTGCTCAGCAGAATTCCTCAGATTTCTGAATGCCGATGTTAGCAACATCTAACAAATCTCTTTTGTGCGGCGGCTATAGTGTTTGTAGATTAGAATTCAATGAAAACCTGCAGGAGAAGAAAACTCAAGAATTAAAATGTATGGTGGTTCCAGGCGCCCTGGAGCACACAGCGGCCGCCTGACAAGGATTTATTTTTCACACGGCAATTGAAACGAGGCCGCTTAACTAAACACGCAGTGAAAACCATGCTTGTCACAATTTACCTTTTCACCGCTAGGTGGCAGTGTCGGATTATTTCTTAGGCCCCTTCAAATGGGATGAATTGAAATAGTAAAACCCTATGTATGCTCGAATTTTCTTAACTTGATTGAATATTTGACCAAGACCAATTGTTACAACTAACGTGTGACAGCGTCCTTTTATTCCATGCGATTGTAACCAGGAACACCAGTACATTCGATTGCTCAGATTTGTGATGTGTATTATGAAACACGAGCCCTGGTACTCTGCCACACGGGAGCAGGCGCAGGCGCGGACTCGCCCCCTGGAATGTACTTTGAAAAGAAGATTGAGGTGGGATCTACAGTTGGGGCTGTTACAGCCTGCATCTCATCCTGTTGGGGGGGGCATCCCCCTCACAGTCTGCCCTTGGCTTTGATCCTCACACAGTGGTTTAGGCAGGCTGTGGGCTGAAGGTCAAGGCCCGCCCTCTTTTAGTCAGAGCCCAATCTGCACCATTACAGGCAGAGGGCGGGAGAATGTGGAGGGGCATGTGGGCGGGACTGCTGCTGTTCTTATGAGATTGACTGCTCACACGTGCAGACCAAGGACATACTGAAAGGTACAGCAGCAATCTCACACGGAATTCAGACAGTATAGGGGGGAATAAAAGCCCCATGAGACACATTGCTCTGGCTGGAGTTAAGTTTCCTCCATTGCATAAAATAAAACGATCTCACCTATTGCAGCTTTCGTGAATGGAAATGGAACCTGGACTGAGGACTAAACACAAACATCCTTTTGGGCAGCATGCCCTCTGACTGCGGGATGTTTGATTTTCATGCTGCGCCTAGAAGCACTTGTGTACAGGCGCTTTATAGATGCCATATCATATTATATCATGCCACTGTAGAAGTGCGCATCCATGCTAGGGGCTCTTACACACACGGATCGCTCGTCTATAAAGGAAAGCAATGGGAACACCTGCAGAACGACCCGGCTGCTAAAAGCAAACACAAATAAAACCCGGGGATACCTGAATGCTCCAAGCTCAGACCCACGCAGGAGGGTCTAACAGATAATCTGTTGCATCTGTCTACCTGTGGTGATCCCACAGGGTCTAACCTCTCTCCCTGGCTGCTCAACCAATACCTGGCACTTCTTGCCCACCACATTGCCGCGCTCTGCCCCAACTTCCAGTGCTATGCGGATGACACTCAGCTCATTTTCAGGCTTCCCTCCGCCACCCCTTCTCATCTCTGATTGTCTGTCTGCTATCCAGGAGTGGTGTACTGCCAATGATCTCTGCCTTAATGCCAGTAATGCCAAGATTCTCCTCACTGGCACACCCACTCCCTCCTTTCCTGTCACTCTCTGGCTGGCCTCTCTTGGCCCTCTCCCTGCTCCCACCTGTCAGGCTAAAAACCTCAGGGTCATATTCGACTCCACCCTTTCCTTCTCTCCTCACATCTCTGACATCTCTAAGAAGTCACACTACCAGCTGCACCTCCTCAGAGGTATTCTTCCTTTCCTCTCCTTCCCCCAGAAGCTCACTGTCTCCAGAGCTCTGGTTCTGGACTACTGCAAAATCCTCTTTCTAAATCTGCCTGCTTCTACTCTCCGCCCTCTGCAACTCATCCAGAACAGGACTGCAAGACTTGTCCTTGGCCTCAAGGCCAGGGGTCGTATCTCTCCAGGACTGAAATATCTCCATTGGCTCCCAGTGGCTGCGAGGATTAAGTTCAAAACCCTCTGCATTGTCCACAAGGCCTTCTGGGGCCTAAATACCTTCAACTCTCTCTTCCTAAATATCTTCTTTCTCGAGCTCTTCGCTCATCTGCCTCCCTCTGAAACAGCCTCCCTGCCTCCCTCAAACTTGAGGAGAATCATCAGCGGTTCCGAAAGCACCTCAAAACCTTTCTCTTTGCCTCTGCTTTGTCTCCTCCTCTCCCCTGCTGACTTCCTGGCTGAAACTGAAACTGCACTGGTCACCTGGCCACCTTCTGATCTCAGGCTCAGGTCCCCTCCCCCACCAGTCGCACACCTGCACTGCCCTCCTGGCAACAGTCCCACTACCAGCACTTGACACCTGATGTCTGCACTTACCCTTGCACATGCCACCTGCCGTACTTTACTTATGGTTATTATTCTATTATCACATGTACTGCACTGTACCCTCCCCATTCCCCCTCACTTTCCCACTTTCCCCTTCCCATGCACTTGTGCAATCTAAATGACACATGGCCTAGTAGGATCGTTCTCTATCTTCCCTCTGTACCCCCTTGCCTCTTTGCGCCTTGAAACACTCGTGTATAGGTGCGTTTTAATGCCATATCATATCATATCATATCATATCAAAGGCTTTTAACACATTCATTTGTGGATCTGCAAATATGTTGCACATTATGCATAGTGCATATTGCCAATGGACTTGCATGTGACAAACATTGATTGCATGTGGGTGGCTCTCAGGCTGTTCTGGGGAGTGTTGAAGTCGAAACACAGTACAGCGCATAGGGTAGTTTGCAGAGATCTCAAGTTGTGGCTGTCAAGTATGAAGTAATAAGCATGTCATGGCTTTAAGGCGCTCACATAACATTGCATTCTTGTCTATGTAGTCCGCAACTTTCATGCATCTTTACGCAGTTGATCATTTTAAATACGATTTAGCTGGGTAATACTACCATGTATTATTTCAAATGCTGTGAAGCTACTTGTACTCATTGTGACACAATGAGGTTCACTGCTTGCGCCAAGTAGTCTCTTGACTGTAGTGGTTTATCAGGAAAAGGGCCCAGGAGCCTGTGTGGACCGGTACACAGTGGGAGAGCCAGATTCCTAATAAAAACACGACATTTTACAAAGTTCCCCCCATCCTTCTCCCTCTCACTTCTGCCATTCTAGATGCTTCCTTGGAACAGACCACACTTATGGGAGGCTCAGCCTACTGAGGAGATAAACCAGTGAGAGGAGAATGCACCATTCTAGTGACAATTGCATATATTCTACACATCGTCGCATTAAGTTTCAATAGTTGTATCAGAGCTCAACCCCCCCACACACACACAGCCACAGTTAGCAATATAACCGTCGAACACAACACATTGAATCACAAAGGAAACCCTCATCTTTCCAAACTACTTAGGCTACACCCATATTGTCTGTTTGTTAACCATTCAAAACGGTTTGATTTCCATTGTTTGTCATATCACACACTAAAAGCTGCATGTATATAGCAATTACTATAAGCAAGACACCTTATCACACAGTGCGTCGTGTTGTGTGTCTGAAAAACCCAAAGGTTTCTTTTGGACTCACATTCCTTTGTGCTCTTGTACAATGAAAGGGGGCTTTTTATTTTAAGCTTGTCCTTTATCCTTTTAGTTAAAAGTATGTAGTAAACCATAAAAGCTCAAAGAAAAAAACGCCCGCTATGGTATAGAGTAGCGGGGCAGAGCAGCATATTGGTGCCATGAGTGCTCTTCTGGCTCCACCCCCTACGTATGCACAGCAGGACACCACGCAGATCATATTGCCAATCCCGCTCGGTGGGGGCTCGGCCGCTCGGTGATCCAATCTGCCCTGTGCAAGCGCACTGTGCACACAGAGCAGATTACTCTTTGTGCACAGTGCTTGCACAGGGCCGATTAGATCTCTGAGCCCCCACCTTGGTGGGCTCGCAGTCTAATCTGCCCTGCAGTGCAAGCGGACTGTGCACAGAGCATTTTACTTATTTTGTACTTGCTCCCCTCCGGTGCTTTAATTTTAATTTTACCCCTGTTTCCTTTGTCGCTCTGGGGTTTGTTCTTATTTGGTTATATACAAATAAGAACAAACACGGAGCCAGCACACATTCATATCTGGCCTCTAAAAAATGCAGCACATCAGATAAGTTATATATCACCTGAAGTGCTGCATTTGACCCTGTGCGATATGCAGAAGGCCTTTTGGCCCGCGAAGGTGGGGACATCTAATCTGCCCTGCGCAGGCTCGGTTGCGGCACGAAATAGCTGTTTTCAAGTGGTAATGATATCATATTTTGAGTGCACCAGTGCCATGGAAGTGGTTTAAACTGGAATCGATATACAGTGTGGAGTTTGGAAAAGAAGCAGCATGAAAGAAATTGCGCCGTTTTAAACTATTATTTTGGCAATTTCCTTTGATCGGTAGTCAACTGCCAGCTCTGCCCCCTCTAAACCCTGCCTCCTCGGACTCCGCCCCTTCCTCCAAACTCCGCTCCCACCCCGGCCCTTGTGGGATCCCCCACCACATTGTTTTCCATTTCCACCACTGGGCATGTGTGTACTATGCCAGGTGCTGCCCGTTCCCAGATCACATCAGAAAGAGTGCAAGTGTGACCTGTGACAGGATTGGGTTAATTAATTCATGCTCTGTATGTTTCACTTGACAATGCATCTGGTGGCCCAGTTACCAAAGAAATTCTGTAGAGCACCTACGGTCTATGGTCCGGTGATGTCAAGTTTCCCCAAGTCTTGTATGAGAAAGTTCATCCAGTTCTGTCGTTTTCTTGGAACAGAGGGTCCTATAGGCCAACATTTGAAATGGGAAGACAAAACTACAATTCCCAGAATTCCCCCCAAAAACAGGACAGGATGCATTTCTCATGCATGGCATGCGGAAACCTGAGAGCTCTTGGTTTTGCGAATCATGCATTCACGTGGCCTCCCCTTCATACCAGCTGAGTTCCTTGTGACGATCCCCTCTCTTTACCTTGGCTCCGGAATGGATAGCCTATATGAGATATATATATATTTTTTATTAATAATGTGTTATACTCAAGAAAATGACATTTCACACATATACAGAAAAACACCATAAAAGATATTAATAAAATACAGTTAATTTACCGGACCAATCCTTAGGTCAGAAACATCACTCTAACGGAAATTAACAACCCCCTACATATGTGTTTTTAAAGAGAGATCGAGCTTCTAGGAAATGTTGTACTAGTTAGCAACTTCCACCTATCAACATAGATAAGTCCTAACAGGAAAAGAGATTAATATACCCACGGACCCCCATGATCGCACAACTTAATTATTAAGTTCCAAATTCTATCTACCAGGACATGTAGTCAGATGTTTACTATTTTTATAGATTTTTTTTAATACTTATTACATGTGTTGTATTTGATTATGAGCAGTTTAATCATGTTTTAATAATTATGTTTTGAATACATTCGATACGATTTCTTAACTGTACATTTGCCTGATTGAACTGTTGACATATCCAACTACCTTTCGCGTTACTATAACTTTTAAATTGTACAATATAATAAAGCCAAGACAATACTTCCACAGTTAAAAAATGTTCATGGCCCGAACATAGTCTTCCCCAGAAGTCCTCTGTGTTCAACCATCTGATCTTATCAACAAAGCATTTCAAATAGAGCACTCTCAAAGCTTGGACAGCCGGACACAACATTATAATGTGTCATAGCGATTGCCCTGCTACATCTACCCATAGCGTTTACCTGTTATTTTGTGCACGTTGTCCCGTGCTGCCAAGATTTCTCCCATTCATAGTACATTTAGGCAAAATCTCAAGAATTCTGCTTGCCATCTGGAGTTGGGGAATTGTTTCAAATATGATGGTAGGGCACCTCTTTTATCCAGAAAGGAAAAGGATTTGTGCACTTTGTAACTTTGCATCCTATCAATGGTTATCACCCAGTCTGTTCTCATAACTACCTGTTTGACTCCTACAGGGTTTTCAAAAAGCTCCTTGACTGTTCGAGAACGGTTGACCAAGATTGAGAGCGCCAATCCCTCTAATTTACAAAGAAATTGACTGGATCCCTCCTGCAGTAAGGATTTTACATCTTCATATAAAGACTGTTTGTATGATACCCAGAATGACTGATACAATGACACCAGCTTCCTATCTAGGCAGGACCTGAGTGTATTCAGGCCAAATTCATACTGCAGTGTTGCCATCGGGAGAGACTGTCGCAGGTTTAGGCACTTCTTCCACAGCCTGTCTTCGAGTCGTGCCCAATCTAGATTCCAAGAGTGAGACTCTACGTCCATCCCATACAATAGAGTTGGAGTTACTTTGCCCTTATAGAAAATTGATTAATGGGACGATAGAAATCTACAGTATTTTCCCTGTAATTTTTTCATGTGGCATACAAATGAGTGCATTCTTTTATGTAATCTAGATTCTACAAGAGTGATATTGGGTTGTGATGTGATTTTGATGCCAAGATACATTGCTTGTTTAATCTGAGCGCGCCATTGAGGGTCCATTTAGTGGAAACTGCTTTTTTTATTGAATTAGAAAAGTGGACAATATTAGATTTAGACAGGTTGATGAGTGGGTTATTTTGCGCAGCATATTTCCCTAAGGCAGTCAGCAGGTGCTGGCGGCCTGGTGGGGTATAATGTAAGAGCATGATATCATCCGCAAAGGCGATCCAGCTATCTTTTAGGTTCCCCAACTTCTGGCCCACGAATGTCTAGCGGCTTAGGGCCTCATATAAATCTGCCTGGTAGAGGTTAAAGAGGCAAGGGGACAAAATCCACCCCTGCTTCACGCCTTTTTCCGCTTTGGTTGGATTAGTCATATGTCCCTGGCCATCTAGTCTGACTTGTATTCTGGAATTTCCATGAGAGTGTACACTATTAGTGATAACAAATTGGGAGGGAGACCCCATTGTCTTAACTTATCCCAAAGTAGCCCTCTATTGAGGGTATGAAATGCTTTTGATAAATACATTAAAGGTCCATAGGGGAGAGGATGCCTTTCGACCAAGCCTTACAACACATGGACTCATTTCGGGTCTGGCGGTAACCCTGCTGGTGATTACTGGCGCCTGACTTCCTGTAACACTGGGGTATTACATCGCCGGCCGCCGGGAAGTCAGGCGCCAGTATTTCTGTTAATCTGCATTCCCATGGTATCCCGTTGGACTCCATGGGAATGGAGACACGGGAGCACCGGCACCATTAACAATGGTGCTGGTGCTCTCGTGAAAACTCTGCAAGCGGGTGCCGTCCCACCTGCCAGATCTGACCGTTGCTGGCGGGACTGCACCTGCCCGCAGAGTTGTACTGTGCTGGTCTGGTAACAACGGTGCTGGTAGGCTTACCGGTACCATTGTTACCGGACCGGCACAGTCATAATGAGGCCAACAATGTTAATAATTAGACCATTCAAGAAAGTTTACATTCCTTTTCTGAAGCTGATTTGCGATTTGTCCAAAATGCCTCTATTCTGAGCCCACATTTCTAGTTCTCACGAGAATCGCTTCCACAAACAGCTTACTGACCACGTCTAGGACGGCGATTGGGAGATAGTTGACTGGATCTGACTGATCGCCCTTCTTATAGATGGAAATTATAATAGCGGTTCTCCAACTCGAGGGACACTGTTTTAACGGATCACACTATTAAACAGGGCCAACATTATTGTTGAAGATAAAACTATTTCTGATTTCAAAATGATATTCATCAAACCATTTTGCCCTGCAGGGCTTGAGGAGGAGGATTTTATTATCAATTCGGCTATAACCTCTCTAGTCAGATGTAACATCCAGGGACTGCTTTCATTCGACTCCCACCCATTACCGGTCAGATTCCTATATAATTCCCAGAAGGGACTTGTCCAGATATTTTCAGTCACAGAGTTGGTTTGCAACTGACCCTGCGTCCCACCCTCTTGATGTACTACAACCTGAAATTCTGTGAATTTTTTTGTTACAAGAGTACCCAGCATTAATTCACCCTCTCTTGGTTTCTTAAGGAAGCGTTGTGTCGTAGCTCTGTTTTTATATTCCAGAGTCAGTTTATTTTTCTCCCATTGGATATCTATTTTTGCTAAGTGACCATTATTAAGGACCCAAATATTCTTTCACAGTCCCTTTTATGGGTGCAGGTTTCTTGGTCAAAGGCACAATTTAGTTTGGCACAGATTTTTTTCCCAGATGTATATCGATGTATCCTGTTCCCAGATGAAATCTAAAAAATTACAAGGGGTACATAGTCCAATTGCTCGCTCGTCATAGGGGTCACTATGTCACCTAGGTTTTTATTCAACCAAGAGCCTCCACCTCTAAACTTCAACACTCTGTTTCCACCAGTGTCAATTGTTTTTTTGATAACATGCCTAATATCAACGAGCTCTTTCTAAGCTCAGTGTTGCGATGAAAACGTGTGTTGTGCTGCGTTGTCTTGCTTCCAAGACAAACGTGTTGCCGCTGGGCTATCTTTCCTCACCAATCAGTGACTTTTTCTGATAACCCTCCTCAGCTCTTGTTTCTGACAGAAAGAATTTGGTAGTCACCATATTTTGGTCACTGTGCCCACTATCCCTTATTTCCATGACTCTGCAGCATTTAAACATGTCTCTCAGCAGTATAAGGCAATCTGTAATTAAACTAGACGTGCCACTTTTCCATGTGGGTGCAGATTGTCAATCCCCCTCGATACTTCCATTGGGCAAGAGCAAGTCCCACTCTTCAAAGTAGGTCATCCATTTTCTCTTATTATCACAGGTCACACTATATTTCGGTGTGCCTATAGATGCGGTAGCAGGCAGTACGAATTTAGATCACCCACTATTATTATACCCAGTCAGCCATCCGTGGATGATGCATTCAACAATATGGCAGACGGGCTCGCCATAAAATGTTCCAAGTTGGAGGGCGAGGGGTTCCAACAGATGTTCACTATTATTACATTTCTCATGGTCTCATCAACCTGATAATAGAGTTTAGCGGCTAGGATACCCTGGGAATTGATTGATAATATTTCTAATTTCTTTATTATCAAGTTCCCGTAGGGTATTATTAGTCCTCCAGAAGGACGCCCTCCATTATAATGTGTGACCTTCTGTTCCAATTTGGAGAAACAATCTTTTTTGAGTACTGTCATTAGCCAGGTCTCCTGCAGCAGAATTAAATCATAGAAGCCAAATATAACGGCTCTTGTCATGTTATTTCTGAAACCCCTATGGCCCCTCGTGTTCCAGCAGAACAGCGAAATGTCCCAATTGTCTAAAGTGATACATTACTCTCCCCTAATTTCTTCCGGCATGTTGTTCTACATAGCATAGCCCAATTTCTGAAAGTGGGCTCCTGCAGCAAGAAACACACTGACCCCCATTCGTGGCTCTAAACCAACTTCTACAATGTTCGCACAGTCTTCATAGGGGAAATGTATGTACTCAATATCATGGGTTGAGAAAAGATAGAGGTCTGGGATTTGTTTTGTTATTTGTAGAATTGCGTTTCTGTTCAAAAGATGATCTCCTGGTGATGAAACTTGTTCAATCCTTTCTCTTGGAAAAGCAAACAACTCTGTATTATTCATTGTTGATTGCTGTTCTGTGACACCTTCATCTGGCTCTTTCATCGTGCCCAGAGGTAATGGGCCCGGAGTCTGAGAGTTAACTAATACTCCAGGATTTGTGATACCATCGGCATTGAGACCATCTGTTTGTAATTGGACAGACATTGGGCCTCATTATGAGTTTTCCGGTACAGTCACAACGGTACAGGTAAGCTTGCCGGTACCATTCTTACATTACTGGTAAACTATGAGTTCTGCTAGCGGGTGCCTTTGCAGCCACCAGGTCTGATCTGGTGGCCGTACCGGCACCCGCGAGCAGAACATGACGGTAGCACCGTCATTAACGGTACTGTTATTAATGGTAACAGTGCTACCACCCTCCCCATTCCCATTTGAGCCCTATGGGGCCAGAAAAGGGCAATTACCGGGTCCGGCAAGGTCGTAATGACCCGGTAATTGCCCTTTTCTGTGCGCCCACCCATTGTAAAAGGTGTTGATACACAAAGCCTCATGCCCATCATATGAGAACTCAAACGACGACTCCAAACACACCACACACTTTTACAAATTGTACCAGACTCAAAGATCTACTAAACAACGCACATACTCATCATGTGGCACAAACCCTGTAAAGAGCTAAGGTTCCCTCTTCCCGCAGACTGACCATTGCACATAGTCCCACACATCTCCATGCACACATATAAAGCATCACTGAGTCAGCGGCCAGCCGGAATGCTCCAAGGATGAGCCCCCAGCGGGGCTTCCACCATTGGAAACTACATAAAGAACATGGTCAACTGTATACAAACACAGAGACACGCACACAGGGGTCACAGATGTTTCTAAGTCTCAAACCAGTACAGAACTCCCACTGCTTAGCTGATGTGGTAGCCAGGATCTCCAAAAGGCATGTAAATATCAAATGTTGTCCTCTGCAAGTCCCAGATAAAATAGCAGCCTAACATAACAAACCATAACATAGCATTGGGAAATCTCTTGACAACTGCTGACAGAAAGCAATTTAATGATATGTTTAAATCGCCCATGCATGCAATTATGTTTACCTAGTGGAGCAATTTTAAGTCATAGGTTTACACAAGAGCTAAGAATTAACTTTAGACATCGGTTCCTCCTCTGTATAGTCAAACAACGCAATCAATTAATTTCCTTTTTAAATGTCCATGCATTGCCTGCTAGCATAACATTTAATCACCAAAGGCCTTCTGCAAGCTTGTAAAATACGTTCACTGTCAAATAGCAACTACACCGATGGTAACCAGGGAGAGTTCTAGGGATCGCTGCAAATATTTAGTCATAAAGCTTGTCGCTATGTGGGTTAGGTCTAGACGCCATTTTGTGTTCTTTTAGAGGTGTTCTGTTTTCGTATTCATCTTTGCATTTCCAGTACCTGGTTAGCATTGTTTGTGTCTGCTTTTCAGGCCAGCTATCCCCTAAGACAAACTGAAGATGCCTACCTTATATCCTTATTGTTATTATCATTTTGCAAAACAAGCTTTACACATAGAGGCCTTCAACTTTCCTAAAATGATCAATTGGTGATGGATGCCTTGCATGCCCAATATTCAATATTTGTACACCAACAATTATACATGTTGGGATACAAAGAGGGAGAGCTCTGCTCATGGTGCAAAGAATGTACACTATTCTAATGTGTAATTGTTATGCTATGTTCTTGTGTTGTGGCAATTTGGCCATCTGTGGTCGAAAACAGGTTTCCTGCTTATGGCATTGTCGCATGCCAACAGGGCAAATTGGCGCCCCACTCACATTGTGTTCCACAACATGCTATGCGAAGTTAACATCATCTACACAAGGGATATCACTGAGATCTCGTGACGAATAACATGGATGATAATCTTCATACACCCCCTCTCTAGTAGTGGCTCATCTACTTGTCTCGGGAGGATAGCTCAGGGGCAACGTGCTCGCCTTGAAAGCAAGATGACACAGAGCAACACAGGTTCGATCCCCGGGTCCGCACTTAGAAACCTCTGCGTATTAAGCGCGTTATAAATAACATATCATATCACACTCATGGCTATAAACCCACTCTCCTCATTTACCGAGCAGCAACATATCCCATGGAGAGTAGTTAGCCAGTAGTAGAAGAGAGGTTCTGTGGTGATGCTGCACCCCCTATCGGGCGGACATTATGAGGAATATTCTTTCACTGCAAAGGGCCTCACTATGAGTCAGAGGGTAATAGGAAAGGCAGGGAGCTTTTGAAACAGCACCTGTTGTTGCTGCCCAACTGATTATCTTTATTGACCTCATGAGGTCTTCTAGGGAAATTTCATGTAGGAAGTGCTGCATGATGATCTGTATAAATTCCACAAACAAATCTATCCAATGTTTTAACTCCACCCAAATGGGGTGGTCCTCCTCCCTTGCACTTTCCCTTGTTCCCTCTCCCATGCACTTGCGCGTTCTCAATGTCACTGGGCCTAGTAAGATCGCTGTTTTGTTTCTCCCTTGTTCCCCTCCCTTGCCCCGTCGCGCTCTGAAACACTTGTGTATGAGCGCGATACAAATAAAATATCAATATCAATAAGGTAACAGTTTTAACAGATATCAGCGTGAGAAAGTATATTACCCTTATACAAACCTCTTCACTGAAGGGACACAAGAATGCTGGGGGGATGGAGGGTGTGGAGATATGGGCATCTCAGATGCCCCATTCCCACCTCTTCAGACATGATGGCCAAAAGATGGCCAGAGATGATCAGACATGATGGCCCAAAGGGTTGTTGCAGAGCCTGCTGTGCAATGTCAGTAGCAGTGTTATCCACTTCCAAAGGTGGATGAACATGGATTTTGTTGATGGTGCCGAAAGATGGGATGCAGTATTTCTGGAATCCAATCGGCTTCCCCGCCAGTAGGACAGGAAAGGTCTTATGCTGTGGAGGCCTCAGATTGTCACATGCAGAAACTCAGTGTACTCCTGAAGATGCAGAAAACGGCTGAAAATCCATCATTTCAAGCACATTTAAGTGCCCTCTCAGAATCAATCCATGATACCTTTTTGTTGATTTTGCAACAACCCAAACCTCTTAAGAAAAGCTACAAGATGCTGTGATTCTTCCTTGAGAGGTCACGTGTCTCCAGTTAGACGACAGAGGGTTCCTTCCCGACTACGCTCCAGTCTCACATGTTGTGTGTGTCACGAGCAGAACAATTGTTAGGGATATTGGGATAACATTGGGGAATAAGAGTATAAAATATATTCTCTTTCAAGCACATTTGTACTGTTCTGTGATGTTACCGAAAATAATTTCAGAGAATGACTTTTGAACGAAACCAAAATATCGAAAAATTACAGATTTGTTTTTTAAAAGTGTTTGGGCTGGTCCCCCAAGCCTTCTATTTCCCTATGCTGTACTCCACCCTAAACCCCTCCCCATCCATATGAACCCCTTACCACACCCACATGTATCCATTTTCTTTTTATTCAATATTTTTTCGATTTGTTTGTTTCCTTAAAAAACAGTGGATGCCCCTTTGTACATTAGCAACCACGCAGACGGTACACAGGCCCTAGCAAAGATGCAGGACACAATACAGCAGTCATACTAAAAGGTACTCATACCCCAGCTTAGTCACAGAACTCAAATTAAACATCACAGGGAAGGTACATATAGTATCAATGATGTATTGAGTTCTGAGTTAGGAGTTCAGAAGCTATGAGGATGGTACATATTGGATTGGAAAGAGAACATCGATTGGGAACCATCAGAAAGGCAGGTATGGTCTAGCACAAATACAGGAGAGAGTGTAGAAGCCATGAGGGAAGTCCCCATAGGCCTCTCATAGATTCTGGACACAGATTAGCAGCCTGGCAGAATGTGCAAGTGCTCAGACATGATACAGAACACAGAATGGAAGCAAAGTGCCATGTACACCTGCCTCAGCATAGATAGTGAATACAGACTGGAAGTTACCAAGAAGCTGCATGTATCCAATCACAGATTGAGGGCCACATTTAGAGGTTGACGGTGCAGTAAAAATGTGGCGCTAACTGGATTGCTCCCACTTTTGTCACTCCACGAAATGTAGAGTTCCAAATGAAAGGCTCCAAAAAACGCCTGGTTTTCTGTGGAGGAAACTTCCTCAACACCAAATCATTACGGCATGCAGTAATTACCGATCCCCATGGAGGCCTGTGGAACGCCAAAATGCGCAATAATTGAAGGGTGTGCATGACTCTGAATCATATGAACCCTTCCCATTACCAAATGCATAAGGTACGCATTAACAATAGTTCTGTCGCAAACACACTGGGGCTGAAAACCTCTTCTTCATATCTATGTGGGTTTCTTTCTCCTTTACTGCTCTCCCTCTCTCTCTCTCTCTCTCTCTCTCTCTCTCTCTCTTACTCTCTTACTCTCTTTCCCTCTCTCTTTTTCTTTCTCTTTCCTTCTCTCTCCATCTCTCCCCTGTTTCCCTTTCTTTCTCTACCCGGTCACAAGCTTTGTTTCATCCACATTCACCAAACCATAGATTTGGTGGTGGGCACTCAATTTGAGCACTCTGTCCGCTGGGCACCTGTTTATCGAAGTTCAGCTATAATATGAAAAACAGACTTTGACAAATCCAATAGGTTGAGCTTTTGCAGTTGTTCATTGCATTTTTTGTTGTACTTTTGTTTGTAGGGGAGAATTAGTGTTGGCCCCAAAAAGAAAAGGTCTAGCTCAAGCAACATGAAAGCTGACAGGTCAGTCATCACATGACTATTATTAGATACTGTGAGAAACGTGACGGTATTCTCCCACCTACTCCCCCGGGATCTTCCATTCAGGTGGCATGGGAAGGGTCATCGGGGAGGACAAGGGAGGGAGGATCACCTGAGTGGAGGGTCATGGGGACTTGGGAGGAGAATGCCAGAGGGCAAGATCCTACTTTTTCCCCCTGCCCATTTACAATAAGTACTGGGACGAGGCAGAGGAGATTGGTGAGACCTACCATCTAATACCTTTGAATTGTACCACTATTAGAGTCAGGAAAGGTCAGGCACATTCCGGCAATTGTGCACATCTGACTCCAGTTGACTCTCACCTGCAGTATAAAGAGGGTGGTTCAGCAAGAATCAGAAAGCGAGCTGGGGATGCTGACTGGACCAGAGGAGCCAAGGAGCAGGGAGCTGCAGGAAGAGAAGCCTGGAGGATCCAGAGGAGAACATCATGCCGAGACACTGGCCCGTTGTTCGTGAGGGGCTGCAGTGTGGCTAGGGAGCCGTGTCTCCAAGTAGCCAGGGCAAGACAGCCTGTATCCTGCCGGTGGTGTTCAGGGAAATGCTTGATCAGCCTGGGAAGTGTGGCAGTTCCAAGGGTGTCTGGGGGGCAGGTGGTGAGACCTTGACATCGACCCAAATCTATTTGACCTGCTCGCCGGTGCTGCGCTACTGTTGGTGAGTCTCATGAGACAGAGAGAAACTCAGTAGCTTGTGGGTGGCTCGACTGGGAGCAGGAGCATTGTCGAAAGAAGAGCCCAGTGAGCGAGAGTGAGCCGAAAGCAAGCGAACGCTGGAAAGCAGTGAAATAAAGCAAAGCAGAATGACAGAAAGGGGGCGCTAGAGGCAAGAAAGTAAAGGAAGACAGCAAAGTGTGCTTGCAGTGTGGAAACAGCCAATAGTGGGTGTAAGAGAGACCCAAAAGTAAGGAGAGGGGTGCAAGTGACCCAAAACCAAGAGAGACAGTGAGAAGGAAATCAGACAGTCAAGAGAGGGTGCAAGCAACCCGAAAGTGAAAAAGAGGGTGCAAGCGACCCAAAAGAAATACAGAAAGTTCAAGAGGAACCTTAAATGGCAAATGAAGGTGCAATAGAGCATGGTGAGAAACAGAAGATGCAAGAGAGCACAGTGAAAAGTAAGGAGAAGTATGCAAGGGGCACAGAAAGGTGGAAAGAAGGTGCAAGTGCGCACAATTTACAGCAAGTGCCCTGTGTGGAAGGTTCCAAGGGCAATCCTTTTGAGTTGAACTATTTTGAACTGGCAGAACTACACCTATTGGTAAGACTACCTGAAGCCAGCTGTGGTTTACATTTCTTTTCTTTTATTGAGTCACCATGTTTCCTTTAAGAAAATCCCCTATCACATTTGCCACTTGCTGGCTGCACTACCACCTTTTCATTGCCTGTATTTATTTATTTAACTTATTCTTTATTCTTTTCTCTCCTCTGTTCTGCACTTTGCACTTCTCCCCCTTCCATGCACTTTCCCCCTTTTTCGCTTCTGCATGCACTTGCGCGTTCTTAATGTCACTGGGCCTAATAAGATTGTTGTTTTTATTTTTTGTTCTCCCTTGTTCCCCTCCCTTTGCTTGGTCATGCTCTGAAACACTTGTGTACGGGCACGATATAAATAAAATATCATATCATATCATTTGGTTTAAGAGTGAGGGCAAGCATACGTTTGGACACAGAGAACTTTGGTTTTGGACTTACAACATCAACAGCCCTTAGAAGCATCAGTTGATGGAATACTCCCATCAGAGTTAGGGCCAGGTAGACATTACACCAAATCCACAAAGTTTGATAATTAAGGTTTTCAAACTGTTACATTTGAGTCTGTATCTCTCTTGATATCATGCATGTCTCACAATATGCTGTTAGCCTACAGCCTGCACAACCAGCTATGAAGGACCACACAAACATTTTATTCTCAGTACTATCCAGCATGTCATGATCAATAATGGTAAAACACACCTTCATGTCCCAGTTACCCAGAACGTAACCCATGTCTAGCAAAATAGTGTAATCTTTAACAATCAATGTATTAAATATTAGCCAAAAAGTAGAACTGTGCCACTCTGAAATAAAACACAGTAATATGAGACCATATGTTTGGAAGAAGATGAAACTGTTAAGGTGTACCAACACCCAGGCAAATGTATCAGACATGCAATCGAACAAGTGTGTTGATAGTCATAAAGAGAAGCCAGTTATAAATGATGTTAGGAAGATACGATAGCGTGGAGCCCGTATAACCCTTTCTGGCTCTGAAACATCCGAGGAGAATTCATGCCTTTCCCTTGACACTCAAAGCAGCTGCTCATCTGGTCCTTGCCTGGAAGTTTCACATTTAATTACAGAGCTTAAGGTCCATCCATACTGTGAATACCAAGCAAGGCCCCTAGTTGGATCAATACTGTGAGCAGATCCATATTTGGTCTTTGGGGGCTGAGGGGGTGGGGGTTGTTTCAACATAACAAAGCAACATTCTTTTACATTACCTTATGCTTTATGATTACAGTGCCCAGTCCCTTACAAACTCTGCATGCAGCCTTTAATTCTTCATTAGTCTTTGTTCTTGCACCATTTCTGCCCCTATGAGATGAAGGGAACTAGAAAGAGATTGCGAACAACAGAAAGCAAGAGAGATTTAGCGAGAGAGGGACAGATGAAGACAGACAGAGACAGAGAAAGAGAGAAAGAGTGAGAAATAGGGGCATGTGGAGTTGGAGAAGAAGAAAAGACAGATGAAGCAATGCAGAGGGGGAGCGGCAGAGAGTTGGAGACTGTGACTGACTAAGAGACTGTGCCTGAAACATGGTGATTATGATGAAGGTCTATTCAAAAGCATTAGGGCAGTGACCAAGAACACATTCTGTAGTAGGAGCAGGAATATCATCAAGGAGAAAGATTATGATGAAGGGGGAGCACTGCTCAAAAAGGATAAGGACTACAAAGAGGTGGCATGGGATGGGGATGTCATACCCTCAAACGGGGGACAGAGGTGAGGATGGTTCAACACCTTAGCAACCATTGGTCGTGATGTGCTCAAACAAAGAGAGTGGCTTGTGTTAGATTCTGATATTCAATCTGTAAAAGACAGGCTAAAACTGCTCAGCGATGCAAAGTTCATCAATAAGGCAGGGATGTTATCTGGACTCCCTGGATATCTAATCTGCAAATCAGAGCTATGGGATGAAGCTTACTTGCATTCTGTAACCCCAACTAGGAAAACAGTGCTTTACCTTAAATTCAGATTAAATATTTTTCCTGTGGCAAGTTTTACCACCAATTGGAAAAACCCAAACAAACTCATCAAGCCTCTGTCCCGCTTGCCCCAAGGAGACAGAAACAGAGGCCCATTTCCCAGCCAGGAAGAAATAGATTTTATCAATATTTTTTAATTGTGGTGTCAGCTCTATAGTAGATAATTTTCTGCTTTACAAACTAACAACGCATGTTGAAGTTGTTTTTGCAGTGTCCAGTTTTATCTCTACTTCCTGGCATTGGTGAAGCAAGTATTTGATAGCCCAGAAACTGTAATCTGATGTAATTGACAAACCTTAGGGCATTGTTAATGTAGTATTTTATAATGTTCTTTTATACATTGGTGCAATTGATGTAATTAACAAGAATTGTTAATTTTATATTTTAACTTTGCATATTTATGTACTGTTGTATTTGTATTGGGTTTTGTGGATGCTTCTATGCTTCTATGGGTTGTTATTGAAAAATAAAGCAGAAATTAAATGAAATGAAAGGACTGTGATGAAGTCCAGTGACATAGGTGAATGACTTTGGCAAAGAGAATGACTGTGATGAAGGAGAATGGCTGTGATGAAGTCTAATAATGGAAAACGACTTTGATGAAGGGAAGGGACTGTGATGAAGGAGAAAGACGATGATAAAGAACTGTGATAAAGGAGAAGGGCCGTGTTGGAGATGGACTGAAATGAAGGAGAATGACTATGATGAAGGAGAAAGACTGAGAAATAACTGTGATGAAGAAGGACTTTGATAAGAATTATGATGAAAGAGATGGACTTTGATGAAGGAAAAGGACTGGACAAAGGGCTATGAGAAAAGGAGAGGGGCTATGATGCTAATGAAGAACTATGATGTAGGTGAAAGGCTAGGATAAAGTAGAAGGTCCATGATGAAGAAGAAGGACTGAAAAACGAGAAAGGTTGCGAAAGGATTCTGACAAAGGAGAAGGGCTGTGCCAAATCAGAAGGACTGTGGTGAAGGAGAAGGACTTTCATGAACAACAAGGATCATGATGAAGGACTCTGACAAAGAATAGGGAGTTTGATGAAGGGGAGGGCTAGGATGAAGTAGAAGGACTACGATGAGGGAGAAGGATTGTCAAAGGAGGACTGTGATGAAGGCCTGTGACAAAGGAGAGGGACTGCAACAAAGGCGAAGAAATGTAACAAAGAAGAACTGTGACACAGTTCTACAATGAGGAAGGATTGTGATGAAGAAGGACTGAAACAAAGAAGAAGAATTAGGATGAAGGAGAAAGGCTACGGTGAAGGACAAGGACTGTGATGAAGAACTATGGCAAAGGAGAAGGGTGTTGATGGTGAAATCTGATGAATGGAAGGATATGTTGAAGGAGCAGGACTAGGATGAAAGAGGCAAACCTAGACCATGGACTTGGATGAAGGAGAGGGAGCATGATCATTTACTATTATGAAGGAAGACTATGCAAAATAAGATGAACTTTCATGCAGGAGGACTGTGACAAAGGACTGTGATGAAGGAGAAAGACAAGGGTGAAAGAGAAACACTGGGACAAAGGACTCGAATGAACAAGAACGATTAGGATAAAGGACTGGGACAAAGCGGTAGGACCATGACAAAGCAATCAAAAGAAGCAGAATGACTTGGACAATACACCTTCCCTTCTCTTGCTTCTGTGTAGCATTGTTCTGGTCACATCTATCATTCACACATTAAAATGCTACTTCTGAATAGAGCATATCATTTGTTTCTCGCAAAATGCATCCCATCACTTAATTTAAAAAAATGATTTGAGAAGCGGTCCATATATCTGGTGAGATGCGCAAGACAAATACTGCCTGCGGTTTATGTCTGTGTGATTTCTGGCTCCTGTTCAGCACTCCTCCAAGTACACACCTTTATGCTTACCAGACCCATGTTTGAAATTGCAGAGTGACTTTTGGCTTGATGTATTGAAGATATGTCCTTCAGTGTCAGCCCAAAAGACAGTAGCATCACCTTGGGACAGAGGAAGAGGATCCGTGAGATACTGCATTACATTGTTGGTGCTACATTGACTGGCCAATGTGATTCCCAGGGTCCATATATAAAAGTGTCAATTGCATGCAGGGGACCAACAGCATTACCACTTATATTCTGTTGGGTCCCCTACATGTAATTCTCCACGTTATCAATAAGGTGGGGAAATGTAACAGTAAAAACAAATTAAATCACCTTTACTTGCATTCTCTTTTTTGTAAAAAAAATTGTAAATGCTAAGGGCAAATTACACTTTGCAGATGGCATTATTTACAGTGGGTTCCTGCGGAATCCATCAGCTTTTAGATTCCATGGAATCTCCTTGTTTCACATCTGCAAGAAAATCATATACAAGCCAAAAACCAGAAGGCATTTGAAGGAGGTTGTGGACTGCAGAGCAGAAATGCTAAATCAGTTTGTTTCCCTGGTCAGCTTTCAAATACATTGAGAATTCCCTAGATTGTAAATGTAAGGTGTAAACAGCTTACGCCATGTTTTTAAGCCTTGCTTTTGCACTCCACACCTTGAAAAACTACCCACTCTCTATAAAACAGAAAACTCTCTTGGACGGTTATACAGTGCCTGCCGAAGATGACAAAAAGTCTGTACTAGGAAGTGGGATTAAGTTAGACTTGTCAGAGTGAATGTTTGAGGTGTGTAGGTGTGTGTAGAGGTGTGTGTAGAGGTGTGTGTAGGTGTGTGTGTGTGTGGATGCTTGTTTGTGTGTGTAAATAGCAAAGAGAGAGTAATGTAGTAATATATATAGTGCTTTATAATATTTATAGCACTTTAGAGTATATAGCACTTCAATAAATGTGATAGCATTTTGTTGCCAGCAATAATGTGGCACACACATATAGTTATTTTATGTTGCCAGTATAACATGGGAATAACTTGCTGGTGGCATGCAAGGTACAGGATTCATAATGCAGCAAAAGCTCAATGTAAAAATACAGAGAGTAAAAGTGCATCCATTTTTTTTTCTCTTGAATACCTCATGCATAGTAGACTACATTATTGAACATTATTTATATAACTGACTGATTTAATTAACAATTACTAATCACTAATGCTAACTCATTAACATTATAATGTAGTCCCATGAACAAAATGTGGTGAAAATACATATTCTGAAATTCGTTTTTCAAATGTGCAATGGCATTTTTTTTCTTCTTTCCCTTTCTATGTTTGCAGAAAGCAGAAAGTATGCGCGAAAGGAAATAATAATTGTAACAGTTGCTCAGTGAGCAAAGATCCCATTGTGTAAAAGTGAAGGGTGATGCTGCCTTTTAAAAGCAAGGGGTAGGGTGGGCACCACTTTATCTTTAAATTATTCACAATTTCGCTTGTATTTCACAATTGTTATGGGAGCTCACCCTGTAGCCTTGGCACAAGGTTATAGCAATATCCAAAAGGAAGGAACGGATAGCTTCCGTCACTGGATGCTATCCGTCATTGTTTGAAACCCTATCCAGGGTTTCAAACAATGTTCGAATCAATTAGTCGCTTTCATGCAGTTGATATGGTTCTAAATCAAAATTCTGTAATTCCTTGTAAGGTTTTTCTCAAATATCCATATTTATTCCTGACTCGTCAGTGTCATACAGATTTAGCCAATGCATTTCGGACATCCGTCCATCGTCAGGGCTATTAACACTGCTATTTATCAACCAGTAAATATCCCATCATTATATTATTATTCATTAGTACAATTCATCCCAGTTATCCATCGTAAACCCCAAAAAGAACAAAATATAAATTACACATACCAGGTGATAGATGTAGTCCAAGGTGAAATTCAGAAAAAACAAAAAACAAAAGAGAATTCATTGTAATACATTATCTTGTTAGCTGTCTACTTTGCATATGTAGTTATAATTGCAACTCACTACCTGTATGCCTTCTATCACCCAGAGCACTGTTCCACTCTGCTATATTTTCTGAGCAACCTGCATTACCTGTAAAGTTAAGTACTCATGTTAGGTCCCCATATAATTCTACTTCAACCTATCTGTTCATCACTCTCGTGCGCTTTCTTACCTTGCACTCTCCGTGCTGCAACAACAAGCTGGCTGCCCAAAAGGAGCTGCCGCCGTCACTGCTAGCGTTTTTAAACGCTAATCTCTTTCGCGCATGCGCGCAACTTTCTCTCTCTCTCCGCCGTTCACTGTATTGTTCTCCGTGATAAACAGTTATTAGATTTATCACTAGTAAGTACTCGCGGCCCTTTACTCATGACTAACTGTTACAAACGTGGACAAATCTAAAGCAACAGTTCTTAAATACAATATATGTTTTAAACACAATATATATTTAAACACGCATGCGTGTTTGGTGTACACTACAATTCTGGGTCCCGCGCATGCGCCTGGGCCCCAAGGTAGTGTTTCACTGTGTGATTTTCGAAAAGCATTCGGAAAGGTGCCCAGAATGCAAATCTACCCATATCTTCGTATTTCTTCATATAAACGAGTGCATTATATGGCCTGTATAATTACATACGTTCACAGGACAATCTTCAGGTTCTCCTGCGTAATGCTCTGGCAATAATAGGTGCTATTTTCCTTCAATGTCCTCAATTCATCCTCTTATTTACAAACTCATCTTTCACACCTGAGGTATACAAACTGTCTGCATACATGTATTTCATTCACATTTGTCTCCCTGCAGTGTCCTCTTGTATATCACATGAAATCGTGTCTATGTGCTTGTTTTTACATTCCCAACCTTATTTAATTAGTCCATCAGCCAGAATCCACTGTTTGGCAGTGTACCACTGCCTTACGTCCCACAGGGGGCTTATTCCCTGGGGAATGAGCATTCCCTGAGCATTACGCAGGAGAACCTGAAGATTTTCCTGTGAACATATGTTATTAAAAAGGCCATAAAATGCACTCGTTTATATGAAGAAATACGAAGATATGTGTAGATTTGCATTCTGGGCACCTTTCCGAATGCTTTTTGAAAATCACACAGTGAAACACTACCTTGGGGCCCAGGCACATGCGCGGGACCCGGAATTGTAGTGTACACCAGACACGCGTGTTTAAGTATATATTGTTTTAAAAACATATATTGTATTTAAGAACTGTTGCTTTAGATTTTTCCACGTTTGTAAAAGTTAGTCATGAGTAAAGGGCCGCGAGTACTTACTAGTGATATATCTAATAACTGTTTATCACAGCGAACAATACAGTGAATGGCGGAGAGAGAGAGAGAAAGTCGCGCGCATGCGCGTAAGAGATTAGCATTTAAAAATGCTAACAGTGACAGCGGCAGCTCCTTTTGGGCAGCCAGCTCGTCGTTGCAGCACGGAGAGTGCAAGGTAAGAAAGCGCACGAGAGTGATGAACAGATAGGTTGAAGTAGAATTATATGGGGACCTAACATGAGTACTTAACTTTACAGGTAATGCAGGCTGCTCAGAAAATATAGCAGAGTGGAACAGTGCTCTGGGTGATAGAAGGCATACAGGTAGTGAGTTGAAATTATAACTACATATGCAAAGTAGACAGCTAACAAGATAATGTATTACAATGAATTCTCTTTTGTTTTTTGTTTTTTCTGAATTTCACCTTGGACTACAACTATCACCTGGTATGTGTAATTTATATTTTGTTCTTTTTGGGGTATTACTTTAGGATGGATAACTGGGATGAATTGTACTAATGAATAATAATATAATGATGGGATATTTACTGGTTGATAAATAGCAGTGTTAATAGCCCTGACGATGGACGGATGTCCGAAATGCATTGGCTAAAACTGTATGACACTGACGAGTCAGGAATAAATAAGGATATTTGAGAAAAACCTTACAAGGAATTACACAATTTTGATTTAGAACCATATCAACTGCATGAAAGCGACTAATTGATTCGAACATAGTTTGAAACCCTGGATAGGGTCTTACGAGTGAGCTCATCCAGGGACGGAAGCTATCCGTTCCTTCCTTTTGGATAATGCTGCCTTTTAACCTGATTGGAGGAAAGTGTCTGCAGATATATCACGTAGGCGAAGTGGGTAGGTGCAGAGCTCTGCTAAGGGGAAAACTGACAGAGAGAAGTTAGTTCGTGTTGGCTGGGCTCTGAAGACAGAAGTTTTTTGGTGTCACTAAACACTGGCTTGGAAGTTTCGCCGTGCATCCCAGACACCAAGATTACAGGGACGGTTCATGCTGACTGGACCTGTTCTTCTGAGGGGAGCAAGGACAAGGTTGTGTGGGGGAGAGCCACAAATATTTCTAGTAAACAGACACAGTTTAAGTTAGGTTACTGTGTGCTGTTGTACGAATGAGCGATCCAAAAATGTCATGTAGGCAGAGTAACAAAAGAAATCCCCTGCATTTTAATTCGTCATGTTCATAATGCTAAAAAGTAATGCCTATTTCTTTAAAGGGACTATTTGCTATGTATATGTTGTGTTTTGTCTCTTCTTCTTTTATACAGATAATGGTGAAATGCATATGGTAATATTTTTATTGTGAATTGTATTTGTTTGCAATACAAACAATATATAAAAGCAGATTGTGTATATTTTTTATTTATTGCATTGTGGATTGCGGATGTGGACACGGGGGAGATTCAGTTTCTTTGGTAACACATTTGTCAATTTGCCCATATAGATAGAATAACAAACAGAATAAGCAGTAATAAAATAAGTGTAGATAAACCCGTGATACCGGCCACAGGCTGTAGGTGGCACTCTGTATAAAAGTGTTGGGTCCCCTTGTGTGCATAGGTTCAAGGCCCTCTATAGATCACTAGGAGATATTCCAATAGAAAGGAAAGTTTTGTTTATGATGGGGTTATAATACAGGAAGGAAACTATGCTCACCACTAAATAACCTATCACCACAAAATACCACCAGTAGTGCATATTACTAGATTCTTCTTTTGGCGGTAAGAAAATACCGCCAGACCCCAAATTTACACAAAATATCCTACAGTAAGTCAAAAAACAGTCAATAAGACTGGTTGCTATTTTAGTTTTAATGTTTTTTTACTGATGTGGATACATTGGTTTATCTTTATTTCCATTACAAATGACACATGGGTAGAGAGCAACACCTGCATTTACCCCAACCATCATTGCTAGTTTCCAGATGCATCTTCACCCAGAACAAGCTATGTCTCAGTGGAAAAAGCAATATCTTTAAAAGGGATCATTAGTAGCCCAGATGTTAGTGTGTGGGTTTGACAATGGTACAGTTGTCAGTTCACACCGACTGGCTATATTGAAAGTACACAACCTCACATGTTGAGCTGTACATTGGGAGGAAATATGTGCAAGTTTAACTTTTTAATGTGTTGTACTCTTATTGATATATTATTTTATTTGTATGTCCATTATAAATGATTCATAGATAGAGAGCAACACCTGTGTTTATCCCAACCATCATTGCTAGTTTCCAGATGTATCTTCATCCATTACTCCTTTGACATTAGCCTAAATGTTAGCGTGTGGGTTTGGCGTTTACAATGATGCTAGTTCAAGTCTTTGGGCCTCATTACGAGTGCGGAGGAAACGGGTTAACGGCAACGGTAAGGATGCCGGTGCGTTAACCCCTTACCGTCGCATTCCGAGGTCCCTTAGCGGGTCCCACTAAGGCCGGCTGGTAAAACCAGCCGTCCTTAGCGGGAGCCACTAAGGGACCAGTGAGCAAAGTAATTTGCTCCCTCCCCATTCCCATTGAGCCCTATGGGGGCTCGAATGGGAATGGGGAAGGGTTTTGTGAATGGGGACTTACCGGATCGTCCAAGGTTGGAATGACCCGGTAAATCCACATTCAGAGAACCCGGACCTGGACAAGACTTTGGAGGCAGCCATGTCTATGGCTACCTCCAAACCTGTAATGACCCCATTGACTTGAAATCATGCAGCCTCATAGACTGAGCTGTACATTGACAGGAACTGGTTAAGGTTTTTTGTTTTTTTACGGTCATGGATACATTATTGTATTTTTATTTCCATTTACAAATGACTCAGCGAGTGAGATTATCCCAAACAGCCTTGCTGGTTCCCAGCGGCATCTTCAGCCGTCGCACCTTTGACAGATATGTCATAATGCAAAAAGTTATCCTCTGAAAAGAGAAGCCACAGCAGTCCAGAGGTTAGAGAGTGAGTTTACCATTTACAAGACTGATTGTTCAAGTTTACTCATTGGCTTGAATATGTGCAACCTCATAGGTTTAGCTGTACATTGGGAGGAAATAGGTGTAACTCTTAGTGTTTACTGTTGAGGATATATTATTTGATCTTTAGTGTCATTACACATGACTCATAGAGAGAGAGCAACACCTATGTTAATCCCACCCAGCATTGCCAGTTTCCAGATGCATCTTCTTCCATTTCACCTTTCGCAGCTTTGTCATAATGAAAAAAGCTAAACTTTTTGAGCAGGACCCAAGTAATCCAGAGGTTAGTGTGAGGGTTTACCAATGACGAGGTGGCAGCTTCAACTGCACCGATTGGCTTGAAAATAGATAACCACTTAGGTTGAGCTATACATTGGGAGGACACAGGTAAGGTTTGTAGTGTAATGGACACATTATTTTATCTTTATTTCCTTTACAATGACTCGAAGAGAGAGAGAGAGAGGGAGAGAGAGAGAGAGAGAGAGAGAGAGAGAGAGAGAGAGAGAGAGAGAGAGAGAGAGAGAGAGAGAGAGAGAGAGAAAGAGAAAGAGAAAGAGAGAGAGAGAGCAAACCCTATGCTTATCCAACCCAGCCGTGCTGGTTCCCAGAGACCTCTTTAGCAATTACACTTCTGCGAGACATGGCATAATGCAAAAAAATGTTACTTTCTAAAAAGGAACCCATAGTAGTGTGGCTTTATCAGTGATAAAGTTGCTGTTTCAAGTCCACTCATTGGCTTAAATAAACGCCATTTTATATGTTGAGCAGATATTGGCAGGACATAAGTACAGTTTTGAATGTATTTCTGCTCTTATGGATAGATTATTTTGTCTTTATTTCCATTACAAATGACTCATAGACAGAAATGCCCATGTTTATCCTACCCGGCAATGCCAGTTTCCAGATGCATCTTCATCCATTTCACCTTTCATAATGTCATAAGCAATACATTTTGAAACAACCCAGTAGCCCAGAGGGTAGTGTGTGAGTTAGCCAATGGCAAATTTCCTTCTTCACTGGTTGGCTTGAAAATACACAACCACACAGGTTGAGCTGTACATTAGGAGCAAATCAGTAGTTTTACTGTTGTGAATATATCATGTTCTCTTTATTTCCATTGCACAGAGGGAGAGCAACACCTATTGTTATCCTAACCACCCTTGCTAGCTCTCAGAGGCATCTTCAGACATCACACCTTTGAGAGCTATATCCTAATGCAAAAATCTATACTTTCTAAAGGGAGCTCCATTAGCCCAGAGGTTAGAGCATGGGTATACCACCTCTTCCCAACTATTGTTTTGTCTCAGTCTGGTTTTCTTTTCCTCTTTCCCCACGCTGGGACCTCATGTGCATATCCCCACTATGGGGCTTGTATCACTCTTGTCCACCACTCTGCGGTCCTCCATATTTCACCCCACTCTATTTTTTGTTGTTGTATTGTACTCCCCGCCCTAGGGTATCTTGGTACTCCCCTCACCTTGGGGCTTCTTGGCTCTCACCCCGTTTTAGAGATTCTTTGGGCTCATCCTGTCATCGGTCAAGTTGCGACTCTCCTCACTATGGGGCTCTTTTTTGCTCTCCCCCACCTTGGGGCTTCATGGCTATGACCCTGACTTGAGGTCTCTTTGAGCTCACCCCACCTTGGGGTTTGTCAGCGCTTACCCCAACTTGGGGTCTCTTTGTGTTCACCCCGCCTTATGGCTGCTCAACTCTTAACTTGCCTTGGAGTCTCTTTGGGCTCACGCAAACTTAGGACTTCTCAGCTCTCACCCCACTCTATGTTCACGACTCTTCAACTGGGTTCCGCCTTGGAGGCAGCTTGCTCTCGTTTCGCACTGGCTTCCGGCGTGACTCCAGCTGCAGCTTCCATGCATGCCAATCACTCAATTCTTGGCAAGCGCCCTTCTGGCTCTTCGCTTGGCAGGCACTGAGAATGCTCGGCAGCTTCTGCCTCTTCTGGGATAGCCACACCTGTTGTGCATCTTGTCTGCACAGCCACACCTCGCACGAGAAAGTCTTGGTTCCCTCCAGCTACCTTTGCCTCCCCTCTCCTTGCGACTGCTGATTGACTCTTTATCTGACACTCTTCCAGAGTGGTTCGACCCTCCATTTTTCTGCTGTTCCAGGCAATGACTGTGGATACTTGAGGTCAGAAACCAAACCAGCCGATCTAAGTGGAAGTTTTAGATGATCATACATTTCAGCTCCCACATGCCCTACAAAGGTATTAGTGTTTATGTGACACAGAGGATAACATATCTCTTTCGGGGGGGCTTCCTGTCAATTAAGGGAGGGTTATCCCCAGTGGATCCCACTTTGCCTGTCCCATAGGGGGTGTTAAGTGTAGCAGGCTCACCTCTGTAGTCCCAAAATGGGTAGATCCGCTTCGGGAGAGGGGACGAACTCCTTGGATTTGTGACAGTTATTAGATTAAACATGCTCCAGGACTTTGCTGTACGCATACGTCTAGTAGGTTAGCTGGGCATGGTATGTCTAAGATTGATTGGTAATTGGTAGGGTTCCGTGGGTCTATAGAGCGTTTTGACATAAGCTGCCTTGAAAGCTTTTTGTACTATTCTTTTTTATACTGAGGAGTTAAACAGTTTATGGTAATATTTTTTGTGAGTTTATTTTTGTATATATCCAGCAGGAACAATGGTCTGCAGGGTAACAAGTTTCATTGCTATGTTTTACTAGATTTTCAAAGTCTTTTCCAAAATGTCTATCCTGAGTGTAGTGACTTGGTTGTCATTGACAGGTATTTTGTTGCTGGTTACATTCCTCAGGGCTATGTTTATAGACTTTTGTATTTTTCTCAATATTTCCAAAGTGACTGGTGATATCCTCACCCAGATTTTACATGGGGATTCTTGTTTTGCTGCAGGGCACTGGGTTTTGAATTTCATTAATGATGTTGTACACTTATCTCTATGGGGCAAAGGTCCTAGTGATGCGGTCAGAACTGTGTAGTTTCTTGATTTTTAGAAATTACGGTTTGTAGTGGAGAATTTCTTTTTAGTATTTGGTTTAATTTTTTCAGGTTACGTTGATGGGATTGAACCACCTTGCTGATGTTCTTTTTTTCTTCTTAATGATATTAAGATGCACAGTCCCTATATTATCCTTTTCTGAAGCATCTTTGTATTTTCTCCAGAAGTGCAAGTTCTGATTGTGAGAGTTTGGTTTAGTTCAATTTCTTCGCTAAGTGTTTCAAGTTCTTCCAGGTTTAATGATCTACAACTTCAGAAGCTCATGGATGAATGGTGTCTATGTGTGGGTATACGCATCAGTGGATTGATGCTAAAAGGAATCATGAGATGGTTGCTCCAGGGCACTGGGATTGGGAGAAATGTGGCCATCAAGTCTACTTGACAGAAACGTGTGTACAGTGTGTTGCTTGAAGTATGAATGGCTCCATTTACCATTGGTTTGAGGTGGAACATGGCCAATAGGAGCTGAGTGGTCTGGGAGAGGATTTTGTCTCTTCTTCCAGCAACATATTGAAGTCTCAAAGAATGGTTAGGTATGTGTGTTGTTTTAGAAGGTTCACTACTATTTATGAGAGGTTTTCTTTGCATGTTGAATTGGTGGGTGGTCATATGTAATTGAGTAGAAATTATACATTTGTTTGATGGTTATGTGTGAGGTAAATAAAAAGACCTTTGCAATGTGGTAAATGTGTGTGGGCCAGAAAGCATAGAGTGAGTGGTGGGGCAGTGTAGGAGGAGTAGGCAAGACAGCAAAGACACAGCCGTGCGCCAGAAGGGGAGCCGTGGTTCATAAAACATGGAGCAGTGGGCCATAAAGCAGAGGGAGTGGTGCGTCAGAAAGCAGAGGGAGAGTGGTGGGCCAGAAAGCAGGGGGAGTGGTGGGTCAGAAAGCAGAGGGAGAGTGGTGGGCCAGAAAGCAGGGGGAGTGGTGGGTCAGAAAGCAGAAGGAGAGTGGTGGGCTGGAAAGCGGAGCAAGCTGCAGATTTTGAAAAGGCATACGGGAAGAGCGCAATAGGGTGGTAGAAAGGATGTGAGATGCAGACGGAGCAAGAAAGAACTGAAGGACTTTAGACTGCAGGAGGAACTGGAGAGTGTAAGGTGTGAATGGGGTGCACAGTTGTGAGTGTGGAAGGGACTAGGGAGTGCAAGTTGTTAGTTGGCATTTTCACAGAGCAAGTGAGTATGCACATGACTGGCAGATTGAGAGGTTTCGGAGTATAAGTTTTATTTATTTGCATTTTTAAAGCGCTCACACAGCCCGGGGCATCGAGGCACTATTACAGAAATTGTTTGTTTTTTAGTTGCATAATATTTTTTTTTGGTGCTGTGTAATTGTTTTTTTTTTGTCTTAGTTGCGTATTTATAATGCGCTTAAATACCCAGAGGTTTCTAAGCACAGACCTGGGGATCGAACCTGTGTTGCTTCGTGTCGTCTTGCTTCCAAGGCGAACACGTTGCAGATGAGCTATCCTCCCAGAACAAGTTGTGATGGATACTTGGTGAGTGTGGGGGATGTTGGTGAGTTGGTGGGTTTAGGTGCTTGAGGGGATTGGAGAACATTGAAGGGCAATATTTGCCCCATTAATACTGATAATGATCAATAAAGGAAATAATATGAAATAGGCATGCACATTTAAGCAAAATGTAGAGCAAACAAACACTGTTCTGTCAACCGGGGTCATCTGGGGCTCTTTCTATTAAATTAATATTAGACCTTGTTAAAAAGGTGCAAATAATAACCTGGTCGGTTCTCTTGCAGCCTCCCACATACTGGGCTTCATTAGGAGTCTGGCGGTAGCCGTGCCAGTAAAAACTGCATTCATTTTTTTTCCGGTGCCGGCAATGGCCAATTACCGGGGCATAACAGCCTCAGTGGACCCAGTAATTGCCCATTGCCGTGCCCCAGAAAAAATTACTCCCCATTCCCATTTGTGTCCCATTGGACTCAATGGGAATGGGGAGGATGGTATCTCCGGCACCATTCGGAATGGTGCCGGTTCTACCGTGAAGGTCTGCGGGTGGGGCACACGCCCACAGAACTTGTAGTTTGCAGGTAGGGAAACAACGGTATCGGCAAGCTTACCGGTACCATTGTTTCTGGACCAGCAAGCTTGTAATGACCTCCACTGTCTCTTTTTAGCAACCTGCATCTATTACACCCTGTTTCTCAAGCACCTCCAGTCAATAAAAAATGTGCTGCATAGATGCAGCAATAAGTAAAATGTATGCTGCAAAATGTGCTTTTATATGCCTCGAAATGTTCCCAAACCCTGACGTAAAACCTTCAGCTCTTCTAGGAGCAAAGCAGAGATGCAAACTCTGCTTTGTGCCCTTTCCTACGCGTTGGGAAGGCACAAAAATGAGCTGCAGCATAAATGCATTATGCCTTGCTTTTACACTTTCATTATACCTTGCTTTTACACTTTCATTTTGATCTCCGCATATTAAAAAAAAAGATCCCCAAAGGTTCTTCCTCTATTGATGGTTTCTTTGCTGTGACCGGGATTTATAAACATATTGTAAAAGCTTTAATCAGTATTTATATTCCATTTGCAGGAATTGCATCCTTTGCTTATAAACACCTGTGACAATGTTGTTAATTAGATCAATAACTTATTTGTATCTGAAAATTCCAACTTATCAGGTGTAATTATATTTGAAATCTATTAGGCAGCTATGCCATGGTTCCCTTAAAGTCAGTACTGTCTGGAATTAGGAATTTCTCTATCCTTTCACAATAATCTTCCAAGGATGTTAACAGGGCAGATCTCTGTAAATGGGCGTTTTTCTCTTCCGAGGGGCACGGAACATGTTTTTCATCTTGAAAAAGGTGTTTCTGGATGGCAAACACAACACATTTCACAAAAATAAGCATTTTTCAGCGTGGTTTGCCTGAACAGTGCAGGGTTTGAAGAACAAAACTATAGTGAAACACCATCTAACCTTACTATTTCCTTCAAGTATGGTACCTTACCACTGCACATAATGTCTAATTGAAACTAACCAACATGTCACATCGTGACTATTGCAACATTGCAATAGCTCACATTGACCACGAGGAACAAGATTTTCAAAAATAGTGGCCACGAAATGAATACCTCCACACAATTTTATTGATAGCTTGCGCGAAAATAAGTGAACAAAAAAATAAGAAAATGGCACGTCACCACGACGATGACGTCAGCACACACGCAATTGCCAGCGCCATTTTCAGACATATACGCTTTTCCAGACACAGAGACCTGCTCCCCAGCGAACCTGGTGTCCCGGACAGGCATGAAAAAGAAAAAAGACTAAGGTAAGAGAGCTTGAATTGAGGTAAAACTATGCACAAGGGCCCCAACTTATTTCAACAATGTTTGTACAAAGGACATCAGGAGAAGACACAACACTGAGAGAACACCTTGAACCATCAAGGAATGGTTTTTGAACCAGCACTTTACTAGCCACATTGGTTGAATATACTAGATTAAGAAATGTAGACAACCTATTCTTTACACCCTAGGTCTCATAAGAGAAACTTAGGTCTAAAAAAATAGACCACAGGAAAGCAAATCAGTCTAGAGCTTGATCGAAGATGATGAAGCACGTGTAGAAGTGAAGACATCATAGGCAGGTAATTACGATGCATATCCACAGTCACATGTTACTTACAAGGTGTATTTGGTTATTTTTTGTAGAACTTGGTCCCTGAAGGTGGTCCCTAGGACCAAAATGCATTGAGCATCCTAAGAGTGTCCATGTCTCCGCAGTAAAAACATATTTTTTTATGAAAAACTATTTGAAGATTGTTGGAAGTTTGGTAGTAAGTAATCCAGAACCTAAAACAGAAATAAGTGAAAACTACTTAAAAAGTGAAATTATGTAATTCATATGCAAATTATATGTGATGTATTCATGTTAGGTCCTTCTAGGTGCCTCAGTCATCCCAACCCAGACACCATCCTTATTTAATAGGCGGACTCCCACAGTATGTGTTCCAAGCCTGCTTCACATTGTTTGCGAAAGGTCCGACAAGTGCTCAGACAGTCTGTAGTGTGTCGTAGATTCAGAGACCTGTTCATTTTTGTTGGAGGAGTTTGTTGTAGTTATACTAGGCCAATCTGACACTAATCACACAGAGCCAAGAGCGTATGCGACCTCCTTTTATTAATCGCAACTTGTAACTAGCTTCCTCTCTGGTTCCCCCTCCCTATCCGCCCACCTGCTGTGCTCCCTCCCTGGGTCCTGTGTCTCTCTCTTAAAGGGGCCTATTCATTCACTGTGCCATAACACCTCCACCTTGCTTATCATGGGATACATTTGCCAGGCTCACATTTGCTCAATCAACCGCCAAGGTTTCTTCACTACCCAGTGTGGCCGTCCGGGTGATTCATGAGTCTCGCCAGGTCTTTGTGCAGTCGGCGGGTGGACTCTCTTCCACCTGGTCCTCACGTTCTTTTGCTCTTCATCTCTTGGTGTCACATCCAGGGTCTCGGGTTCTTGTGTGTGGAGCCGGCGGAAGAATGAAGCATTTTGGGTTATTTCACGTCCTTCTCCTGCCACCATGACCATTGACCCTTTTATTTCAGTGGAGAAGAATGGTTCAGGGTTGTAACTTCAATCAGTCTTTGTTGCCTTTGCCGTACTAAGACGGTTTCACTGAGTGGTAGATGGGGTTCCTTTGCCCCCCTTTGTTGATCTGCCCATTCCTTCACTTTCCTTTTTCTCTCTGCATCTCGTTCTCGAATTTCTGCACCTTTTTCTGCAGTGTAATCTTCCATTTGCAAAAGACGCGTCCGGGGCTTGTACTTTATCATGATCTGCAGTCGCGTCTTCCCGGTAGCTTCTTGTCGTGCATTCCTTTAACTAATCAGCATTTGACACACTGCCTGGGGTATCGATGTTAGGTCGAGGGTGGCTTTCTGTCTGGTCTGCATGATGGTAGACATGAATCGCTCCACCACTCTGTTAGCCTGCGGCCACAGCAGTGTGATTCTCTGGTGGTGGAATCCCAGGAGTGCCACGAATTTCCAAAACTCTTGGCCTTGGAATGGGGGCCCATTGTCTGTTTTCAAGATGTTCTATTTTCCCCACTCGCTGAATAGTTCATCAATTACTCCTATTACGCGATGAAACGCTGTGGACTGCACCTGCTTTATTACCAGGAGTCGGGAGTATTCGTGTATTATCATGAGCAGATGACCTCCTTCGTCTAGGGGTCCATAGAAGTCCATAGCTATTCATTGCCAAGAGCCTTCTGGTAGCGGTACTATTTTCAGAGGGCATGGGGGTGAGTTTGTCACTGCTTTCTGACCAGCTAGGCAGTGTGTTAAGCTATCCTCGACTATTGCATCCATGTATGGAAACCATACCTGGTTGTACAGGTTTTTCTTTGTGTTTGCGACTCCTCGGTGCCTCTCATGTGCTATGTTTACCATTGCCTTTCTCAAACACTTGGGGACTACTAGCCAGCTTCCTCACAGCAGGATACCTTTTTCTGTAGTGGCTAGCTTTTGTTGTATTTTGGCCATTCTTTCTTGCTCGTCCACTTCCCCGTTCACAAAGTCTTGCTTGTGAGGGTTCTTTGTTGGTGAGTTGCACTGCTGCACGGATGGTGTGGTCCGCTTTGCTCTTGACGGCAAACAACTCTGCGGTGATAGCTGGGGAAAGTGTGTTTTCTGATAGGTACATGATGTTGCTTTCTGCCTCTTGCACCACTGAATCTTCTATCCTCCCCTCTGGGTGCCTTGATAAGTAGTCTACTGGGTTGGCATCCCCTCCTGGTTTGTGAATGATATGGTAGTCATACCCTTGAAGCCTGATGGCTCACCTTTCAATGGTTGGGGGCATTTTGGTTTTGGGGTTGCCAGGGAGAGTGATGAGTGCCTGGTGGTCAGTTATAAGTGTGAATTTCCTTCCGATCACAAAGTGGTGACATTTCTCACATGCCCACACCACTGCTAAGCTTTCTCTCTCTGCTTGGGAGTATGTTCACTCAGTGGGTGACAGGGCCCTGCTGGCATATACAATGATTTATCATTTGTTTTTTCCTCTGGGTTCACTCTGGGCGAGTATGGTGCCAAGTCATACAGGGCTGACATCGACTGTTAGTTCAGTGTCCCCTTCCGGGTCAAAGTATGCAAGTCAGCGGTTATTGACCAGCTCTGCTTTGATTGATTGGAACGCCTCCAGGCAGGCAGCATCACATCCTTTTTGAGCAGCTCTCTGACGGGGTCTGTGAGAGTGGCATAGTTTGGTAGGTAACGGACACAATGGCCTGCCATGCCCAGGAACAATCGTAGTTTCTGCGACCCCTGTTGTGGAAGACAAGTCGATGATGGCACTGATCTTCCCGGGGTCAGCCATGATTCCTTGGTCTGAGAAGATGTGTCTAAAAAAATGCAGGCTACACTTATTGATGTCACATTTTAATCCATTTAAGGTGAGGCATGCCATGTGTAGGATTTTGCACACCCTTCTCAGGGCTTGCTCATGTTGGTCTTGAGTTGTGCCAAAAATCAGGATATCATCACTGTAGTTAAGGGCGGTGGGCACTGGAGACATCACCGTACGAAGGGTCTATTGGACTATTTCCGTGGTGGAAGATATTCCAAAATTAACCCGCTTATAGCGGAAAAGTCCTTCATGTGGTTAACCTGACCATCATGTCTTCTATATTTCGACCTGGGTGCCTCTCTCTTTGGAGGGCTGCATTTGGTATGCGCATGTCAACGCAGAGGCATAATCAGCCATTTTCCTTCGGGATGATGACTAATGGTGACACCCATGGGGTCGGGTTGCTTACTTTTTCAATAATGTCATTGTCTAGGAGGAGCTGTAAATCCGGTGTAACCTGTGCTTGCAGGTGAAACCCCACTTGGCGTGGATGTAGAGGTGCCGGGTTGACTTTTGGGTCAATGAGGAGGGAGATTGCTGAGTCTTTGAGTATACCCACCCCTTCATACAGTGCAGTGAATGAGGCTTTGAGCGCTTCAATGTCCATCTCCTAGTGTGATATATTGTGCAGAGTTCCTGGGCACCGGTTGGGAGACCTAGGACTACTTCTGATTGGTCATACTGTATGTCTATCAGAGCGAGTGCTTGTGTGGTGTGATGGCTGAGGAGGCATCGTCCTGTCAAGGGGCTTTGTATCACTCTAGCCTTTGTGACATAGGTCACATTGAAAATGTCCTGTTAACTGGAGTGGGTGTGCTGCACCCCATTGGAATATTTGGGCATGTGATGGGTTTAGCGGGTAGATGTCTTTTATGAGTTGGTACAGGCTCTCATTCATGACATTTACAGTTGCTCCAGTATCTAAAATGAACTGACGGTTCAGCCCTTCAATTTGGACAACTGACGGTTTAGCCCTTCAATTTGGACAGCAACTTTTGGGTCTGTGCTGTCTGTTGCATCAATGATGAGTCTCATGTATTCTTTGCTGTACCTGTTGTGGTGGCCATATTGTTCATGGGTCAGTCCCTCCTCTCGATATGCGGGTGGATTCTCATATGGGTCTTGATTGTGATACACTGGTGGGCTTGGACATGAGTCTAGACCATAATCAGTGTCCTAGTGGCATAGCATCCCGGCGTGCTAGGTGAGTAGTCATATTCATTCGGGTATTGTGGCGGTGGACGTACCATGAGATCTTCTATTGCTCTTATCATCCCTGTCTGGGTCTGGAACATCACTGTGTTTCTTCTGTGGTTCATCCTCCCACAGATATGGGACACAGATATGGGAATATTTAAATACAGATTGAGTTACCTAAGAACGGGCAAAGGGAACCAAATATTGTTGAAATTAAGAACTGTAGATATTGACCGATGTTAGACGGTCATTTATGAATGAATTAAGGAAAGTATGTGAAGATGGAATGAGAGTGAATGCATGGTGGGGATAGGTATGTGAGTGGAAAAACGCTGTGCAGATAATGTGTAGAAAATGGTTTATGTAAATTGATTTGGTTTTTAAAGATTTACATACAATAAAAAGAAAATTAATTTGAAAAACATTTATCGGTATGTGAGAAACGATAAATAAGTGCTATCTGTCATCCTCCATCCAATTGTCTATATTGTTGTTTTATATTTGTTTACCCAAGTGATCAGTACTGGTGTTGTTTGTGCTTTTTGGAAGCAATCGACAATATATCCCATCTTTGAAAAAGACACAAGAAACGAACCCTATAGTTATCGGCACATTTCTTTGATCAACGCCTCCTCCAAAATTCTAGCTACCATAGTATTGAAAGATCTAATCACTTTGTCAGAAAGCATTAACTGTGTTAGCCCCCTTCAGACGGGTAACAGAAGGGGTGTGGGAACTACAGAGACTGGCTTTGCACTTGCCTCCTGCATGTCTTTAGTCAGAGAGGTTATGGGTAGAGAGCTGTTTGTGTTGGTTCTAGATCTGTCCTCTGCGTTTGATAACATAAACCTTTCCTGTTTATGGAATAAGTTAGCAGAATTGGGATAGATCTGGGCTTACTGCGAATATTACAGCTATTTTACTCTAATAATGAGGCCATGGTTCAATTAAACACAGAGGGTTGTATATCCAGTCTCATTTCTTTGTGTGAAGGGGTACATCACGGGTGTGTGATCGCCCCGACTATCGTTAATTTGTATCTAGCTGCCCTCTGGAGAGAGTGCATGCTTTGGGGAGGGTATCACCCAAAATGTGGGAGTTTAAAAGCACACTGCATCCGGTATGCAGATGACGTAATCATCATGGACTTTACTCCTGCAGGTCTGCAACGCACATTGAACGGATTCACAGACTATCTTCGACTCAAACAGCTTTCAATAAATACCACAAAATCTGGCGTGAAGACTGTTAGTGCTAGGAGAGATTAAAATAAGTTGAATTGGTCCATTACCGATATAATAGTGTCAGGAGCTGAATCTTTCTGTTTTCTTGGTTTTGTCGTTTCCCCCCCAAAAATGCTCTTTTAAAACCAAAGATGAAACTAGAGGAGAAATTAAGATCGTTTCTAGCTTCAATGAAAAAGATAAACCATAAGCTTTCGCTTTTTCTTCGGTGCCCCATCTTGAGTTCTATCGCCTGGAGGTCACTCTTATGTGCCTTTACGGCACTGAGCTTATTTCTTTTTTTAACAGAAATGATCTCGATACATTGAAAGACAATATCCTCAAAGAGGTTGTGGGATGGCCCAGATCAGTACCGATCAGTGCTGTTTGCTTGGAGATGGGTCTGCTCTCATGGTGTGCGCAGTACAAATATCTTTTTTTATAGGAAGGTTCTCGATGCACAGAAAACATCCTTGGCATCCCATCTGAGGTATACCCTCGAGACTACTTCTAATAATGTTCATCATAAATTCCCCAAACAATGTGAAGAGTTTATGAAGTTAGCTGATATATTCATCACTGATTCTCGTTTGATCATAAAACTCAAATCAAAAGATGGGACAAGATTGCAGACCTAAAGGACCTGCAGAGGCTTAAGCTGTACATTAAGAACAGCATTCATTATACACTCACCAATGACAGCAGACTGAATCTTCAGAAATGTTGGTCAAAATCTTTAAGAAGCAGTTTTGTAAAATTGAGACTAAATTGCCTACTGACATTGGGAGTTATAGCACCAATATTGGGTATTCCAAAAGAATTCATAAACTGCAGATTATTGAAGACTGAGAGCTTGGAATCCCTACATCATGTTGTCATTGAATGCATCTGTTTAATAAAGCTAATGTGTGGGTCCTTATGTACACTCTACTTCAGAGGTGTTGTCTGAAAACCCATGGAACAGACTAATGACAGGCTCCCAAATAGCTCTAACATTGGCGTTGACAAATTTTCTCTCAAAATGTTTTCAAGATCTTCACCAAGTGGTAGATCAAGGGGATGCACTACTAGCCTCTCTCTATTAATTACATGCTAAGAATTGTATGTCTCTTCATTATTGCACACTGAACAGTACTGTGAAAGGTGTTCTCATATGTCGAAAGTGAAGAGCGGTTTTATTGATTGTTTTAGAGTATGGGATTTAATTAATTATTGATATTTTCATGTAAAAAAGAAAGAACATTTTTGAATATGTTTTATTTATGTTCTTTGTGTAAATAACTCTGTGTACTATAAACACAATGAATACATTTTTTTGCATGTGAGGTATTGAACCTTTTCTGTTGTGTTTCATAAAATGAGATAGTCTGCAATGATCTTAAATACACTTTAAAAGTCAATGCATAACAAGAACATTATATACATGGTAACTCTGTGAATGAAAGCTGCAGTGCCAATTACCATACAAACATAGGTAACATGGCTGAAATCAGACAGTGTGTTCCTTTAATTGAAACAAGGAATGATAGTTATGTGAAGTATGATGCTGCTATTAGGCTAATGCATATTTACTTTTGCTAGTGTCCATGGCAACATAAGTCTGGAAACCCTGGTAGCCAATTCGTTTTTGGTGCTAGGTCTTTTACCAAGGCATTCAATGAAGTGAAATCCTATTTACACATGCACAATTTCCATCTAGTACTGCTAGGTGTTTGAATGGTGATGACTGGTGTAAGGAAGGCATGATATCAAACAATGAGATGGACACAAGTGATCACAGTTCAAGGGTGTTTATTAAACTTCAATTGGGTTTGATAACTGTCCAGAGTTGGTGGCTGTAGCTTCCAGGTCAAAGCTGCTCAGATTTGGAACTCCCTGCCATCCACCTTGCGGACAGATCAACCATACCCCACTTTCCGACATAACATCACAAGGTGGATCAAAGACGCAGACAAATAACAGTCTACCAACTGCCTGGACCTTTTCTGCATGTCCCTCCACTGTTGTATTTTTGCACACACCTACTGCTAAGCAGTTACCGCTTGTCTGAGTAGGACTGTGAATACTTGTATCATTATGTTTGCCTTTTGTGCATACGCTGTGTATATTTCTTTGCTTCCAAATGTGCACTGTGTTTCTGTAACTAAGCTGTAAATTGTCATATGAAATGCGCCCGGTTACCCCTGGGTCTGGTGCGCAATACAAGTAATAAAAAAAAACAACAAAACAAACAAACATAAATTCCTATCTAAACCTAAATCTAAAGATCGGAGCAAGCTACGACCCTAAATTATAATAACGCAGTCGTGGTGGTGTCTTGTCAAAATAAAAGGGCCCATACTAATACACCTATTGCCAATCCTTACTTCTAAATACAAATAGTGTGCGAAACAATGTTATGCAAAAGATAATTGTTCAAGAAATGATATGTCTTTCCGCATTGATTATTGAGGCGGGAGGGACCCAGTTACCTGCGACACACAATGCAGGATTCTTCAGCCTGGTTTCCTCGTCTTATGATTTCTGTTATCGAGGCTTCGTCAAAGTAACAGTTTCTTGTTGAAAATGTCAAGGGAACTTCCCTCCTTGTGACCCGCTTCTGGTTTGACGTCTTTCTCCTCTCGTTAAACTGCCATCTTAGACCTGCTGTTTCCTCATGTGATTAGCCTGGCTCAGAGTGTGCTCTCGTGCTCCACCTTTTATCTGTGTGGGGAAGTCTAATGGAAGTCAGGTGTGAGTGATTGTCAATAATTGCCGACCTTGTCTGACCATAGTATTGGGATATGTCAGGTACACGGCTCAGGTGTTAGTCTGTTTTCCCTCAGAGCGGGCTGTCAGTGAGAAAGTGTTTGTGTTGTAAAAGGGGGCAGGGTAGAGTTCCTAAATATCGTACCGGGTAGGATGGGGTAAAGGTGTGACATGGAAGGGATACCGCGTCTCACCATCCAGTGTCCCACTCGCCGAAGACCCTTCACCCAGGTGATCCTCCCGCACTGGTCCACCCCCAGGAACTGGATGCAAAAGCGATGGCCGTGTCCTGACCACCTGGATGACAGATCCTCGGGGGCTAGTGCATGAGAAACCTTGAGGTTTCTCACAGTATGTAAATTAAATGAGCAACGTAGGGGGGAGTTTTTGCAGGTAATCATCCAGCATCCCTGGTGTCTGGCATTGCAGTTGCTGGCGTCTTATGGGACACTGTCAGCAGCAAGGTTGAAGTATTAAGCAAAAGGTGCACTCCTTGGAGTTATGACTTTTCTGCACAGCTTCATATGTGTTTCCAGTCCATTACGGTGTGTACCTGCAGGACATTCTTGCAGGTGAGCCAGTCTTCCATCCTTCTGTGACTGACGAGATCTATAAATAAAATCGATACATCTAAACATCTATAAACATACTGTCTGGGGCCACACAGTGGTATTATTTATGAGGCCGGCTGAGTTAGATAAGCACTAAATATCTACAAGGTTTTATCATTTTCGTCTGCGCAGGTCTCTTCATTTTGTAAGCGCTTGCTTCAGTTACAGCTTCTATCTGCCATCACTTGAAGCTGAGTAACAATGGCAGCCTGGTGTCTGGAGTTCACGTGACCCATCACTGTTGCCGCTTCATTCTGCCCTAACCTCGTCATGCTTTGCATTGTTCATATATGCACCTAAAAACTAATGGTTTTAGGTCGAGCGTTAATTACCCACTATGCAGAAATTCGAAACAATGGCATCACTTTTGGAACAACCGAGGGTGCCCCTTTACAAACTGCAGAGGACAACTATTAATGCACATGGAACATCAGCTTGGCCTTCAATATGCCACATATGATCATGGCTCTTCAATTCGGTAGTAACAATTAGAACTATGCACACATCTCACAAAACATGAACACGAGTATGCAGGCCATCATTGACAGCAATGCATTTCATGTAATAGTGTACTCATGCCACACAACTTAAATTGCACTGCGCCATTGCAGTTTCTTCAACTTACTTGGGACTCAAGTAAATACCGGAAGGTTTAATTAATGCTGTTAAACCGACCCATAACTGGGACAATTAGATGTAATGCCAACGCAATATTATCTTGGGTTGAAACGCGCCCCCTGCTCCTCGAGTGCTTTAACTACGATCTCCTCCCATCTCCTGCCTGAAATAAATGCAAACTAATCTGTGAGAGCCTTCTCCCCAAACGCCAGCACGCCCAGCTACTCGAAGCTACTGGGAAATCAAGCACACAACAAACTGCAGTACAACAGCACCTGCCTGTGACACATGTACCCTTTACCTCTCTGCATTAAAGAGTGTAATTCCAAATTACACATGCTGGCTTGAACCAAGACCATATCAATAACCTCATCTATGAAAGGGAGGGAGGGTGGTGGGTTCTCCACTCCCTGGGCTGGGTGGCGACAAGATGAGTCATTTTCAAACACTGTGATTCCAGGAATGAGGAAAAGGCGATATCAGTTCACCAAGCGTGTCCTGGTCAGCCCTTCTCATGAAGGAGAAACCCAGAAAGCTTCACCCGCCCCCCCGAACCTAGGACCCCCTTGGCAGTCCCGCGGAACGATTACAACTCTGCTACACAGACTTCCTTTCCTTTACACACAAAGACCCGTCACCCCCATGCACCCTCCTTCTGCCCACCTGACTCCTATATCACATCGAAAACACCTTGCAAAGAAAACACAAACACTGCTGTCACGGGTGAGTGCCCTTTAAGGCATCTCACTCGCAAGGGGGAACGTCACGGGAGGAAGTGACGTATAGGGGGAAGGAGGATGCCCTTGGGGGCACTTCCAGTTTGAAAATAAAGAAAAGCAGTTGCATTATTACATCGCTGGTGTCCGTGTGTTCTTTGTGGGCTTGACAGCCCAACATTTGGCGATGAGGATTGTTCCCTGCACCAGCGGTCCTCCTTACCGTCACATTGGGGATCCCCCTGCGTGTGTCCAGCTGTCCACGGGTGAGCCTGCAGGTAAGCGCCACCCTTCCACCATCTCCTCCTTCCCTGTACACGTGATCCCGCTGTGCCCATCATTTATCCTTCCACGCACGCGCAATCCCACTGTGCCTGCTATCCGGAGGCCTAAAGAAACACGTGCGTTCCCGACGTGCACACTGTGAAGACCGTGGATGTGAAAGACTCTGCTGCACACGGCGCCTACTGCCACCCATTGTGGAGAGTGCTGCCCACAGGCCCCCCCCCACATCATCAGGTGCCTGGCAGCCAACGTAGAAAAAAAAAATATTTTTGTTTTCTCCATTTTCGACTAATCCTCATTTTGCTGCGACCTTCTTCCTCGTTGCACAACTTATTTCGGGGTGTGAGCAAACAACTTGGAACTCGACCACCCATCATACCATTGCCACAGGGGTGTGCAGGTGCGACCAAACGCTCGACATTTCAGACAGCAGCGACGTCAGGTCGAACACAAATTGCTAGTGAGGAGCACAAAACATCACCATGAGTACAGTGGTGGATCAAGCGACATCCAGCTCGCAACCACCACCCTCGCTAGCAGTCACGAGGTCTACCGCCATAGCATGGCGCATGCCACCCCCATTCTCCATGACGCCCCAAGCAGAAAAAGGAGTGAGGTGGGTGGAATGGTTAAAAGGCTTCAATAACTTCATTGATGCCGTGGGGGAAGAAAACTCCCCTCGCCTACGCAGCATGTTCATAAACACGGCAGGCAGAGAAATAAAAACATTAATCAAAACCATTCCGCCCACGGAAATAACTGATTTTGATGCCCTCATAGCTGCCCTGAACAAACATCTTGTCATTGCCCCCAACAGAGACTATGAAAGATATGTTTTCAACCAATGCTCACTGCGCAGCGATGAAACAGTGGATGGATTCCTCACGAGACTTTGTGTCAAAGGCGCGCATTGCCAATTTGATGCGTTTTCGCTTGATGAAGCTCTCAGAGTGATCAAAGGCTGTGTGTCGTTAACTCTACAGAAGCAACTCCTAAAGAAACCACTCTCTATTGAAGAAGTGAGCGAAATGGCACGCATACTCGAGAGAGTGGAAAAGCAAGCCACACACATGGCCAGTAATGCCACTGTAAAACAGGACAAGAGTGACATCATAGCAGCGTTTCACGCTGGAAACTTCAGAAGCTACGACAGAAACATCAATTCGAATAACACATCGACCCCACATATGCAAAGACAATGCTACAGGTGTGGAATGGCATTTCCGCACGCGGGATCATGCCCTGCTCTCTCACAAAAGTGTGGCAACTGCGGTAGGGAAGGCCATTTTCAGTCTGTATGCAGGGAAGGGAAACCATTTCCCACTCCACGCGGGAGTGCAAGCTCGCAAGTCAGGCCAGCCCAAAGGACGTACACAAGCCCAACCCAACAGTCACGGTTCTATTAACAGAGTCCAAGGAGGTATGTGCGTGTGGTAGAAGAAGTATACCAGGACGAGGACAAGCTGCGCAAGTGACAGATTAACATGATGGACCACCAGTGGCACGTCGCGAGTCGTCAACTGAACTTCAGAGAGATTATGACTGTGACATTGCATACGATCCATATGCCCATGATGAGTTCGTCAATCTTATTATGGATGAACAAGAGGCCTAGGAGGCGCCCAGGATAGTGATAGACATTTGCGGGAAACAATTCTGTTTTTTGATTGACTCAGGAGCGACAGTAAAAGTCATGGGGGAAAAAGAATTTCAAGCACTCTGCAACAAACCGACGCTAAACTCATCATGCTCTAAAATATACCAATGGGGAGCGGATACCCCGCTGCAGTGTATTGGATCATTCACAAGAAGACTTACGTTTGCTGGCAAAACCACCAATACCGTTATCCATGTCATCAGAAGCCCCACCAAAGGGCGGTGTCTGTTAAGTTTCAAGACAGCATCTTGTTTGGGACTAATCAACATTCCAGTCCAAGAGGGCGATGTTGTCCTATCATCGGACGGTCAGGTTACACAGCAAGGACTGGTTCGAGCCATGTCATCTCACGACAACTCAGCCATCAGCAAAGATGACATCATCAAACAATTCCCGCAACTGTGTCAAGGTCTAGGCCACCGATTAAGCTACACATAGACTCAGCAGTTCAACCGGTTCCACAACACCCACACAGGGTAGGATTTCACCTACAAGAGGCAGTGTCAAAGGAGCTACACCAACTACTGCAAGATGATATCATTGAGCCTGCCACAGGACCGACACAATGGGTATCCCCCTTGTAATCATCCCGAAAGAAGGTGGCTACCTGAGATTATGTGTAGACATGCGAGTAGCCAACATTGCCATACAACGGGAGCGACACCCAGGACCCAAGATCCAGGACATGATAGTCCAGCTAAACAAATCAGTCCTCTTCTCCAAACTGGATTTAAATCAAGGGTACCATCAGCTGGTACTTCACCCCGAGTCACGGCCAATTACCACATTTGTATTGCATGATGGACTATTCCGCTACAAGAGGCTAAATTTTGGGATCTCCTCGGCGGCTGAAATTTTTCACGAAACTATTCGACAAGTCATACGTCCTGTAAAAGGGCCTCTCAATTACAGTGATGACATTCTGGTCTTTGGGAAGTCCCGCAGGGAACACAATGAAGCGCTCCGTGCAGCATGCCGAGCAGTACAGGATGCCGGACTAACCCTCAATATCGACAAGTGCCGGTTCAGCAAGGCCAAGCTCAAGTTCCCTGGCCACATCTTCTCAGGGAATGGAATGACCCCTGACCCTGAGAAAGTATCCACCATTTTCCACCTTGATAAACCTTCCCATATTGCTGATGTCAGATCATTTCTAGGGATGGCCGGATACTGTGCTCGGTACATTCCGCATTTTGCTTCCATCACTGATCCCCTCAGGCGCCTGCTGCAAAAAGACATTGCTTTCACATGGTCTGAGGAATGACAAGCGGCATTTGATACCATCAAACACTCTCTGACGGAAGCGAGAAAGCTGGCATACTTTGACCCATAATGGCACACTGAGATAGTGGTAGCTGCCAGTCCGGTAGGTCTGGGTGCCATTCTAGAGCAGACCAGTGGCCAGGACACCCACCCGAGGCACATAGTAGCTTATGCCAGTAGAGCTCTAGCTCTGCCAGAATCTGCATACTCTCAGGCTGAGAAAGAAAGCCTGGCAGCCGTCTGGGCGTGCAAACACTTCCATAATTTCATCATTGGGAAAAAGTTCACCCTGAACACAGACCATCAAGCCTTGCTATCTCTGTTTTGTAATCCGCGCACGAAAATCCCCCCCAGGATTGAGAGATGGGGCATCCGGTTACAGGAGTATGATTTTGACATCATCCATCGGCCAGGGGGTGAGAACAACCCGGCGGACTATCTCTCCAGACACCCGGCGGGCAACCACATTCCACGGCGAGGAGATGCGGAATACATAAGTTACATTACCGCCAATGCACTACCGCCTGCCATTTCCATTGAGACTGTTGCTATTGCGTCAGCTGCTGGTCCATCATTGGCGCTAGCAATCAGTTTGACAGAAAACAACAAATGGAAAGACTTTCGCAGAGCAGTCCAAAACCACCCAGGAGCATGCCGGGATGAGATGGAGTGTCTGGCCAGAGTGCAGACGGAGTTAGCAGTTCAGGATAAGTCCATCCTATTACGAGGAGGTAAGATAGTCATCCCTACCACATTGCGCTCGGAGGTCATCAAGACGGCCCACGAAGGACACCGGGGAGCAGAGAACACGAAAAGACAGTTATGATGCAACGTGTGGTTCCCCTTCATGGACGATATGGTCGACCGGTGGGTAAAGAACTGCATAGCATGTCAGTGCACAGCAAAACCTGAACCGCCAGTACCACTCAGAATAACCACGATCCCGGAACATCCTTGGGAAAGAGTGGCGGTCGATTTCTATGGTCCACGGGAGGAAGGGGACTATTTACTGTTAATCATTGACGAACACTCAAGGTTCCCCATTGTGAAACGCGTCAAGTCGACAGCATTTGCTCACGTCGCTGCGCCGTTCGATGAAGTCTTCAGCGAATGAGGAATACCAGAGACACTAAAGTCAGACAATGGAGCTTCTTTCAGTGGTCATGAATTTGGGGTGTTCGCAAAACACTTGGGGTTCCGTCACCAAAGAGTAACACCAAGATGTCCGCAAGCAAATGGAATGGCGGAAAGGTTCATGGCGTCCATCAAAAAGTCCATGCAGAGAGCATGCCTGGAGGGAACCGACCCCCATCAAACGCTATGTAGAATGTTACAAGACTATCGGAACACCCCTCACGAAGCCACCAACAGAACCCCAGCGGAGCTCATGATGAAATATCAAGTCAGAACCAGGGTCATCAACAATCCAGCAAGGCGGCCTGGAGTAGACCACGAAGTCATCAGAAGAGATGAAGCGGTAAAGGAGAAAGCTCGTGAACAGACTGATAGGAGAAGGAGAGCAAGGTCCAAGGAATTCCAAATTGGAGATGAAGTATGGGTACAAAGGGCTGTAACTAGAAAAACAGACTCCCAGTTCGCACCCGAACCGCTCCAAGTAATCGTGGTCAAAGGAACAATGATAACCGCAATGAATGGAGAACAGGAAGTGACCCGCAGCAGCTCAAGGTTCAAGCATGTTATGAAAGGCGCAGAAGAGAGGACACCTCCTGAAGAACAGGACCTGGAAGATAGAGACATTCAGGATGAAGCGTGGGTCCCCCTCGAACCACAGGTTCAACGTCATGTCTACCCCGAGGAAGACACCGTCGGCGGCTCCCACCCACAGCCAGGAGGCAGACCTCAGAGGAATGTTAGAAAACCTCCCAGGTTCGTGGAGGAGTGTTAACTGTGTTGCCACAAGGCCAAGTTGGTGTTATGTGAAAGAACATTTATGAACATTACATGAAAGGACATTCGTCCGGGGGTGTTGTCACAGGTGAGTGCCAGTTTGAAAATAAAGAAAAGCAGTTGCATTATTACTCCTCTGGTATCCGTGTGTTCTTTGTGGGCTTGACAGCCCAACAACTGCAAAGACATAAAAACAATGGCAGAATGCGAGGGCAGTGAAAACAGGCCTGATTAGACGGAATCGCTGGCCTCACCTGTGTTACTTGGCCTGCAGGACCCGGAACTCCTCATGTTGCGCATGGGCAATAGCTTGGAACTCATTAAAGCACGGTTGAGCATCGGCAAGTTGCCATGCCAATGCTATAGACTGCTCCCGAACTCCCCTTTCTCTTTTACAGTACCAATGGTTTGGGTATTAGGTGGCACTAAAATGAGGAGATACTGGGGACGACCAACGCTGTTGAATTATAATAGTACAGCTTGCAAAAAAAATGCAAAGCAGGGGAAAAATACTGCCTGGGGGAAAAATACTTCCTGGGAGGAGTGGGTAAAAGGTATCAACATTTGCCCAGGTGGTAGACCCGCAGCTAGGGGAGCTATATGGGTCAACCTCATCAATATATGAGGTTGACCCATACCCGAAGCCAAGGAGGCAGAATCACTTTGGTAGGCGGGAGCTGGGCACCATAACTCTGAGACCGAAGTCAAGAAGGGAGCTGAGTGCCGTAACCATTAGGAAAATAAGTCAAGAAACAAGGTTGGCACTATTACGTTGAAACTGTAAGTGGAGCTAAGTGTCTGCTCGCTGCTATAACCCTGTGACTGTGTGTTAGAAAATATTAGAGAAGAGCAGCGTAGGCATAGCAGCCCCACTAAGTCACACCCTTCTGTAACTGTTTCCTACAGCAATACTGATATTGCTAGTGCTTTATATAGTTCCTTTATTACTGGGAATCCACTTTCATGAAGCTTATAATCCCATGTAATTTATTGCAGTTACATTGTTTCAAGATGGACTCAATATGATGTTATTGTGGCAATAAGCCACGAGACGGCAGGCCAATACCGCCCCAGGTAATGCCCCCGGGGCCCACAGTTACAAAAAAAGTCAAATAAAATGGCCGCCGGGAAAGGGAAAACATAGGCCATTTTATCTTTCCATGGCAGCCATCGGGAGTGGACGCGCTGGGAACAGACGTGTTCCCAGCGCGTTCGATCCCGAGAAAAGAAGAAAAACGAAGGTAAGTGGGGTTGGGAGGGAGGTGAGAGGATAGTTTGCAGGGGAGGGGGGTGAAGAAAAAAAACATACCTGAGTCCCCAGCAGGGGACGAAGGCAGCCTCCAGCTATGGGGAGGCTCGGAGCAGGGATTGCCCCATTTCGAGCCTCCTCATTGGCTAAGGGGCTTTCACGCCCCCCGCCAGTAACAAACCCAGGCGCGTACGTGCGTCCACGGTATTACACCATGGTATGGCTTGGAAATGAGCCAATCACGTTAAGTGTATCCCATGGACGCACGTCTGCCGGATACTAATAATAAATATGTTGAACCATATTTGACAACTCTCTGTTCTGTTGTCCTTTGTCAGACCAGACTCCGATGTTCTTTGTTTTCTTCCAAGGTGTGGATGCATTTCCCATATCTTGTGGTAAAGCGAAGGGAGTGACCCTCCTCTTAGTATTTCAAATCACAAATGTCTCTGACTTTGTGCCATTCAAGCATAGGTAGGTAGTTAGCTTTCATCCACTGGTAGATGGTTATTAGATAATCATTGTTTCTGTCAAGATGAGCCTATACCTTTTCCAGATGAATGTAGCACTGTGTGCTTTTAGCTTAAACCTAGAAATTTCAGCTGATGGAGGAAGCTGATCTGTGCGAGTGCATGCATGTTAATGTGGCAATAAACCCAGAGACAGCGGGCCAATACCGCCCCAGGTAATGCCCCCGGGGCCCGTACTTACCGAGGCCCTGGGGGCATTACCATGGGTGATACTGGTCCGCTGTCGAGGGGATTATAGCCATTAGTACCCCGGCCCGTTAGACTGGGGTATTAATAGCATTTTTTTCTGCTCCGAAGCACTTGTGCGTTTCAAAACAGAAAAAAAAAGTTAAAATGAAATGGCCGGCGGGAAAGGGAAAACGTAGTCCGTTTTCCCTTTCCATGGTGGCCATCGGGAGCGGACGCGCTGGGAACAGAAGTGTTACTAGCACGTTCGCTCCCAGGAAAAGAAGAAAAAAGAAGGTAAGTGGGGTTGGGAGGGCGGGGATGGATAGTTTGTAGGGGAGGGGGCGGAGAAAAAAAAATGTACCTGAGTTCCAGCGGGGGACGAAGGCAGCCTCCAGCCATGGGGAGGCTCTGAGCGGGGATTGACCCGTTTCAAGCCTCCTCATTGGCTAAGGGGCCACCACGCCCCTCGCCGGGAACAAAAGGCACGTAGTGCGTGCAAGGGATACCCGGCCTGGTAATTCCCCGGCGAGGGACAATCAGAATGCTTGTTGCATTCTGGTCGACCCTCGCCGGGTACTAATGTGGATTAACAATGGTGGAATAAAGGAATCATGGGGTTGTTCTGATCACTTATTTCTGCAAATGGCCACTGAGGATCATTGCACTATGGATAGGTTGAGTGAGATCAGCGCTGATTAAGTCTGGTGCCAGGAAGGTCTTTCCTAACATTACTCTGGATGAGCGCCGTGTCCCTGAGGGTTCTGAAGCCACGTTCTTTATCATGCAGGATGATGCGCCTTGCCACATAATGCTGCCGCTATGGGATGGCGTCAGCTTCAAAGATCTTGCTTGAAAATGGAGATTGGGTATTTGCTTGCTAAAATGGGTCCCCTGTGAGATTTGTTAAAAGAGGAGTTGTGATGATATGTTTGAGGGCATCCGGAATTGTGCCCCATGTTACAGAGTCAATAAGCACATGCAGCACGTCTGCAACAATACTGCCAATCTTCTCCTTGAGTAACATTGCCAGATAAGTTTCAACTGCAAGGTTAAATGTTTTTTTTCCCATGGGAGAGGAATATTTTTTGGAGGTTTTTGTGAAGAATCTGGTCAGCAGAGACTTCAGCATTTGGGATTAATGGAGGGTAAGGCAGAACAAATGATGAGGAAAGATGCAAACTAGAGTTCAAGAGATGTATTAAGAATAAGTATGGCCAGTAGGCCTAGAACACTATGGGCCTCATTACGAGGCTCGGACTGACGGAATGAAGGGGGGCCGGTACGGGGCCGGCTCCCTTCATTCCATCAGGGCGGATTACGAGCTTCCCATCGCGGGACCCGGATCGGACGCCTGGTAAAACCAGGCATCCTTTCCGGGTCCCACGAGGGGAAGAGGGAGGTAACAACGTGACACTCATAATGTGCCCATTGTTACCTCCATCCCCATTCCTATTGAGCCCCATGGACTTCCTTGCCACATATGCAAAGCTCCATCTCCATTGCAATTCAGAAAGAAGATACCGGCTGGCCTCCTCTACATGCCAGACAGTCTTCTGCTGTCCAGGTGTTTAGTTATTTTTAGTTATTTGTGTTAATTATGCTTTGTTGTGCCTTATGTAGCTGTTGTCAAAACCATGGAAACTATCACTAGACACCTGATTTCACTGACTATGGGCCTCATTCCGACTTTGGAGGGAGCCATGGCGCTATTATCACCATGGCTGCCTCCAAAATCCTGTCCGGGTCCGGTCTGGTGGAGGGGGGACTTACTGGGACATTCCGCCCTAGACGGACCTGGTAAATCCCCATTCCAAAAGCCATTCCCCATTCCCATTTGAGCCCCCATAAGGCTCAATGGGAAGGCGCTAATAACGGTACCACAAATTGTGGTACCGTTATTAGCTCCAAGGTTCCTTAACTGGTCCCATAAAGAACGTGTGGTCCGACCACACGTCCTTTACGGTCCCCGCCAAGGGACCTTATAATTGGGCAGTAAGGGATTACCGGCACCGGACTCCTTAACGGTGCATGGTATCCCTTACCGCCCAACTTGGAATGAGGCCCAATGTGGCTACTCATCAGCGTTTTGAAAATGTGCTTCTCTATTTGTATTAAACAATCTTTCCAGTTCATTACAACACACTGTCATCCACTTAAACCCTATACTTAGAATTGAGTTCTGCCTTGCGCTTCACACACATTTTAAATCTTAATTTTTTCATTCTTTTAAATATATTAAAACCTTATTTTATGATCAGCTTTCAGGTAAATACATTAACTATACTTGCCTGACACCTTTAAAACCAGGAACGTTTAAGAAACCCTGTTAGATATGTCATTGTCAATCAGTGAGACTTGGACACTTTTTTTTAAAGATAATGCAGTTTTGACACCATGCTTTGCTATAATCAAACAGATGAGGAGATTTAATTGCAGGTTCTCATTACAACCATGCTGGTATCCTGGCATTAAATCCAACAGAATACCAGCAAATGGAATTTCCGCTACCGGCACTTGATCTGGCGGTATTACCACTGGATCATAAGTGCAGGTATGCAGCGCTAGGCCCCATTCCATGGAGTCCCACAGGACTCCATAGGGGACATTGCCGGTAATACAGGCGCTGGTGTTGCCAGCGCCTGTAATACCAGAGGGTTTTGCTGGTAGGGGGGTGGAATTACCTTCAGCTCTTAGCTGGACGTGATTCCTCCACCTCACCGGTAAAGGTGTAGTTGGCTGTTGCGGAAACGTGCCGGTATATGTTAATACCGGCAAGTTTATTCCTCACCGGCCAACTTGTGATGAGGCCATATATGTCACCATAGGAATGTCATTTAAAACTGGCTGCATAGCATGCTAAAACAGAACAGATATTTCCCTACTGAAAGAAATCGGCCAGGGTTCTCGCAAAGCATTTGGAAATGTGTTGGCACTTCTTGATGGGCGCTGACTTTGGAGATTTAGCCCAAAAGATACACCCCACAGTAGGACACGGGAAATGGCATTGAAAAAAGAGATCTCAAATTTTCCCTCTCCTGTTCTGAAAAGGTAAAGAGCCTTCATAGCTACATTAAGAATATGATATAATGTTTTACATTGTAATTGTGCTAATTGTGTAATCGTGTAATTGATAGGGGTCGCACCTGTGTGCACAAAGACGGGCATATTTTGGGGGGTTTTGTGGGCAAAGACTTCTGAAGATTCTGAACATTAGTCAGTCCATATGTTAGCAGCATGAAAAGGGTTAACGATATAAAACATGTGAAATAAAGGAGATATTGTCTGGAATTGGCTACTAGATATGCCATTAGTACCCGGCGCTGCAAATCCACGAGATACACTTCAGGTGGATTGGCTTGTTTCTGAGCCATAACACAGCGTAATCCTGTGGACGCACTTACATGCATCGCGCCCCGGGTACTAAAACATTACTCCCATTCATTACTATGGAGCAACTTGACCCAAAATGGTGCCCTGTTGCTCTGTAGTAATGAAGCAGTATCCGCGTTCTAGTGTTCCTAGAACTATCGCGTACTGCTGCGACGACCTTTTCAAACGGCAAAAGAAATGCGCATGAAAAGGTTTCGCTACGACATTAGTATCCCAGGGCTACGAACCCCGGAATACTAATGGCAATAGCCGCTTCGCCGGCGGGCCATTACTGCCTAAATGTAATGCTCCTGAGGCCCCTGTTAAAGTCCAAGTGTAACTTTGGGCTCCGTGGGCATTGCCTTAGTTATTACTATGGTTATTGCCATAGTATTGCACAACTCATTATTTTGTAGTACTTAAACGTTAATCCGTCTAAACCTAGCACTCACATATCCCGAAATCTATTGTGTTCGGTTGTAATCTTCAGCTTTGAAGCAGGATTGTGAAAGCCCGCAACAGTTGAAGTGGAACGCCCAATTGAGTGCATCACCACCAGTAAAGACGAAGGAAAATGTGGAAAATCATTTTACTGAATCATCCACTATAGTAACACATGTTTTTTTATTATTGAGAAACCTGCTCAGATGTCCCAACTGACCTCAACTCACATCCATTTGAATTAATTTCACTCCCCAACAAGCTTTCTTTAAGCTTCGGTTGGATCACCCCTCAGCAAACCTTCAACACCTGCTCAATAAGAAATTTGTGCCCATTGATTTTAATCGAACCAACTTCCAAACTGATTTGGCTTCACCCTCTTTGGAATCTCAACCACTTTAAACGGGGGCCTGTGTGCATGCTAGGAGAGCAATGGCCTTAGAATACTGGGATGATTTTGAAACAAGTGCAAATTACACAGAGTGGACCACCAACGTGTGTGCTTAAATGCACCGTAGCCCTATCCATGGAAAAAATGAATGCAATTCTGGGCAGACGCAGGTTTATGCCCCATTATTCCGTATTGCAAACAAGTGTAAATGCCTTCTGTTATATACGCGTGGCTGGAGGCATTTACAATGCATTTCTAGGTAATCTGCTAGCTAATTGTACATGCTAAAAGCTGGTTGATTCCATACAAATCATGTGAGTTGAAGCCAGCACCAGAATCCAATGCTAAATTAAACTGTTACAATTTGGCTGGTGCATGGATGAGGCATGCATGAATATATGTTAAGTCCCATGCATCCATTCCTACTACCAAAAACTGCAATGTTGCCCGGAGCATACAAATTGATGTAAAACGAGGTGTATACACTTGCATAAGGTCTACCAATACTCATCCATGCAGCTACGCCAGACCAATGGTAATACGCTTCTGGCTGCGGCCAGGCAATAGCTTTTGAAGGAGCTGGATGGATTTGAGAAGCTCCTCCCCATGGCCAAACAGGAGGCCTTAAGCTCTGGTCTTGAGGAAGTGAGAACTGTCACCCAAGAAATTCTGCAGGGGTAGTTGAACACATCAACATGTCGGCTAGAGCCATGTTGTTAAGGGGTTGACGCAAGGCCCCAAGCAAAAGTGAGTGCTACTAACTTCTGTTTGGAAGTGCAGGATACAACCTTTGATGTGGCCTTTGAGGGCATTGAACATTTTCACTCATCCATGGATGAGGTATTGTGACTCTACCTATGACTCATTCAGGGGCTTAAAGCGTTTTCAGGATAGACATGCAAGAAAGGCTGATTGATCTCCATTGCAACAGAGAAAGGTACTATAGCATAGAGCCCTTAAAGGATTCTTTCAGAGGTCTTCACCATCCTATTACTCATTCATCCGTGTGGGCTAGAGATCCACTTTCCATCTAGAGGAAGGGGAGGCAATATCCTTGCACCCGAGCAACCTTTTGGCTGCCTAGTGGGGTGTTTGGCTCTCTCTCCTACTCCCAGTTCTACCTTTCACCATCCACTGGTGCAGTTAAGGACCCTTAGCTTCAGGGGTCCAGAAGTTGCTGGATATCCAGGCAGTGGAGGAGGAGCCTACATCCCAGAAAAGGGCACAGTGTTTTTTGAGATCACGGTGCCTGCAAACAACAAGGCTGGCCTGTACACCATTATTGACATACTTCCTTCAATCTTGTTCTTCGATTAGATTAGGTGATTACTCTAGGACAGATCAAGTCTGGCCCCTGTATCAGAGACTGGCTCTGTGTGGTGGATCTGAAGGACCAAGTTCTTAATACACTCACCTGGGAGCCCCATTGTGATTTAATTTAATTTTCTCTGGGAAACTGCCACTTTCAGTACTCTTCTTTTTCCCTTTGGTCTAAACGCGGAACCTTAAAGGCTTTACATGATGAAGTCTGAGGTTGCTGTGTTTATCAAGTAGGAGGGTATTTACCCTTATGTGAACGATTGGCTGCTCCAGGTTTCCAAACTGAAACAGGTGTCCACGTCAATACATTATGTGTTGAACCTACACTTCTGACTTTGTCTTTCAGCGAACACTGAGAAATGTTGTTGATGGCTTCTCAGAAGCTAAACAAAAGGGGTGATGGCTGGAATGTTTAGAATGAATCTTAACCTCTGGCGTTGCATTGGGCAACCCTTCAGACCATCGTTCTTTGCCTGCCAAGCCATTACAAAAGGGGAAAGACCATATGCACAACAGGCTTGGTCCCACCCCAAAAAGGGGCAGTCCATCATGGACTGCTTGATCACATCCCCTCTGCATGAGACCACAAGTATCCAAAAACATGGTTTGGCCTCATTGGGAGTAACTTGGGTCTCTACGCCCAGCAAGCACGGAACCTATGTCTGGGCATACCCGTCTCACTCAGGGTGACTATAGCAAAACAAAAGGGGTGATGGCTGGAAGGTTTAGAGTAATTACTAACCTCTGGCATTGTTCTGGGCAAACCTCCAGACCATCTTTCTTCGCCTGCCAAGCCATTACAAAAGGGGAAAGCCCATATGCAAATCAGGCTTGGTCCCAGCCTTTAAAGGGGCACTACAGCCCAAACTGCTTGGTCACATCTCTTCTGCACGAGACCACAAATATGTTTCGGCCTCGTTGAGGATATACTTGGGTCTCTAGGCCCAGCAGGCATGGACCCACATCTGGTCATACCTGTCCCACTTGGGGTGACTGTAGCAAAACAAAATTGGTGATGGCTGGAAGTTTCAGAATTAATCTCAACCTTTGGCATTGCTCTGGGAAACCCTCCAGACCATCATTATTCACCTGCCAGGCCATTACAAAAGGGGACAGACCATATGCAAATAAGGCTTTGTCCCACCCCAAAAGGGGCAGTCCAGCCTGAACTGCTTGGTCACATACCTCCTGCACAAGATCACAAGCATCCCCAAACATGTTTTGGCCTCTTTGGGCCTCATCAGTGAGGAGTAACCTGGGTCTCTAGGACCAGACGGCACAGGACCTACATCTGGGCATACCTGTCCCACTCGGGGTGGCTATTGCAAAACAAAAGTGGTGATGGCTGGAAGGTTTAGAACTTAGAAGCAATCTTAACTTCTGGCGTTGCTCTGGGCAACCCTCCACGCCATTGTTCTTCGCCTGCCAAGCCAGGTTGACATACATAGTCTCTGACAGGGTTACTTAATAGGCTAATTTGTTGTTTTACAGAGGGCAGAGTTCATGATTTGATAGTGACTTGCAATTTCTTCATGACTTTACAGCAGCTTGGTGGTTTCAGAAGCTCTTGGGCCACATGTTGTCTTGCTTGCTCCAAATACCTCATGCCAACCTTAACAAGAGGAGATGCAGTTTTATCTGGCTTCTGCATGGAGCCAATTCTTCCACTGTCAATAACTCAGGCCAGACTCAAGGTTAGGAGGATTTATCTGTCTCAAGAGAACCGCACCACCCTCAGACCACATTCTCAGGGCTTCCCACCTTTCTGAAACCAGATCTCATTTAATAGTGTGAATGTGCCAACCTGATGAAGAAGATTCATTTTGCAGAGCTTTTTCCTTACTTGATCATTCCTACTGACTCCCCCTTCTGGGTTCGGAGGGCAACACTAGATGACTGGCAAATTGATAATGTGTGGGGCCCTGAGGTGCTCTACGATATCAATGTACAGGAGCTTCAGGAAATCTTCCTTTACTTAAAGCCTTAAAGCCTTGAATGTCATCCTTCCATTCATCAGGGTCTGTTCTGTACAGCTGTTGATTTAAAATACCATGGCACAGGTAGAATGGCACCAGGACCTCCATGTGGCTACGTTGACAGTGGAGCTGTGGGTGCTGCCAATAGCTGCCAATGGTGTCCAGTCATAATTTCGAAAACATAATTTCGAAAGTAAAAAAAGTCGAATCAAAAATGTCGAAAAAAAAAATGTCGAATTGTTTTTTTTTCGATATTTTTTTTTTGGCTCTAGTTTCTGTGAAAAAAATAGGTAAAAATAAAAAAAACGGGGGTTTGGGGGGGAACCCCCCCCATTTCGAAAAAAAAACGTCATTAAAAAAAAATTCGACATTTTTTTTTCGACGTTTTTTTTCCCGACTTTTTGACTTTCGAATATTTTGTATTCGAAATTATGTCTATGAACCGCTGCCAATAGCACAGGACATTGAGATTTAGATGCAGCATCTGTTGGGGGAGTACAAGCAGATACTCTCAGTGGGTTGGAGGTAACAATCCACAACTGTTAGCTCCACTCCTCCAGAATACAGGATGCTTTTGTGAGGCAGGTAATTCTCCTGATGAATATCTTCACCTCCTTACAAACATTCAAATTGCCCAGAGCTTGCCCTGTGGCTGGACAGACATCTGGGTTTCCTAAGGGATGGCCTGGCCATTTTGTGCAAGGGCCTGACCATGTATGCCTTTCTGCCCTTTCCATCATTCAAAGGGCTATCCAGAAATTCATATCCACAAACTGGTTATGTAGCAGCCTGCCAGGTTCGGATTCTCCAACCTGAAGAAGCTGGTGCTAATTCCCTCATCGTGCTTCCCTGGAGACCAGACTTTCTGTCTCAGAGGGTGGGTTATAGCATCCCTCCTTCACACTCTTCAGCTGTCAGTCTCGTTCCTGAGTGGTTGACCCTTGAAACTGAAGACGATCTCAGTGTCAGCGTGCCAGCCCACAAACCTTCCACTAGAGAGCGGTACAACAGGGTTATTGGTGCTTTAAAAATCAGATCAATCTGTTGACTTGCAACTCAGATGAAGTCCTTTTCTTCATGTTGGGCTTGGCCAAATCAGGCATTTCTATTGTGTCTTGCCACACCTATATTTCAGCAGTGGTTGCCTACAGGAATGTAGATGTTTCTTCTCCCTGTCCAATTCGCTGGTAAAGCATCAATTTGAAGGGATTGAGTAGCATTTTCCAAAGGTCTGGGTGCCTCATCTGCTCATGCTATCGTCCTCACAGTTCTAGATCATAAAGCATTTCAGCCTGGGGTGATAGAGAACATCAGTTTTGTGTAATTGAAGACAGGCTTTTTAGTTGCCATTACCTATAATCCTAGGGTCAGTGAGCTTCTGTCCCTGTCATCTTCTGGACCATTTGCTACCTTCCATAGGGGCAAGCTGGTGCTCCACACTCACCCTGCCTTCATTCCCAAGGTTTCCACATCAATAAGGAGATTTCTCTACTAGTTTTGTCCCCTAATCCCTTTGTTCAAGTGGATGGGGTTTTACACAAGTTGTATAGCCATAGGGTACATAGGGTACTTGCCTTCAACCATTTAACCATGATAAGACCTATGAATTTCAGTTCTTACAGTGACATTCTTGCGGCCAGTTTGCTTCAAAGTCTGCCATAGCCATTTGGTTGGTTTCTTTCATCAGTGAAAGCAACACGTGCCAAATGTTGACCCCTCCTACCTGTCTCAATGTTCAGTGTCTGGTGCGTTCCAGAGGCATGTCACCTTCTGTTTTTTTAGGCAATACTGCTTGAACGCCTAGTCAATAGTCCCTCTAACACCATACACCTTCACATCATCCCCGCTACACTAGGCATCAGTCAAGTATGGCATGGCCTAGGTGGTTAGAAAAGGACTGGCTGGGTGAAGGTGCCTTGAGAGGCATGACAGTGTGATTATGCATGCACATACCCAATTGCAAATAAGGGATTTTTGTTTTCTGTTTGAGGAAAGGGTTCCAGACATTTCCCAGCATGTAGGAACTCTCACATATATTGAGGAAGGGAGACTAGGAGTACAGTAGTCACTTCAGGGAGTTGTTAAAGGGCTCTGGCAAGGTTTCTGGAAAATTGCTGTTATATATTGTTGGCTTATAATGGTCAGTTTATCCAATCAACTTTGTTCCCTGCACTCAATCTAGATTTAAAACACAACAGAATTAGCAATGGCCTGCTGGGTTCTATTAAAATACCTGGTAGAAAAGCATGGGGATATATGAAAGGATGTAAAGACCTATCTAATTGCACAGTTGTTTTGTAACCACTGCTGTGAGCACAGTGCACCATGGCTAACTGTTCTAGTCTTCCTTTATGTGATATATGAAAGAAAACCTTGTTTGTGGTCCTCCTTGACCTTGGACAGATATTTGACAGCATCGAACAAAGGGTTGATGTTGATAGACACATGTGAGTACTACTTAAAAAAATGGCAGTCTTGAAAAAGTAGGATTGTTCCATTTGGACACAAGAGAATAGAGGATCCCTGGCACATGTGTAGCCCTTGGCCCAGTTATGGCCAGTCGGAAGGGCTGAATGGCTTGGCCCCCTGATGGCAAAATTGAGGACACAGACTCCAGGGTAGGGATACAAGTGTTTTATTAGGGATTTATGTGTTTACTTTTTTTGAAAGACGTGCCTTTTATGTTTCTGTGGAAAATGCCATCCAGCCCCTGGAGCTGGATGGAATATTAAGGCACAATGGACAGATCTCCCCTATCCCTGAGAAGTGGACTGAGCTGGGGATAGAACGTTTGCAAAAAAAAGAGAAATAGTTACAAATAACCATCATCTGAGTGGAAAGAGAAAGACATGGTGGTGTGTGGGGCTCTCCCTCGTGGGGACTGGGGCCTTGAGTACCCCTCCCAGGCTAAAGCCAGTGGGTTGTGTATGGCAGGAGTGGCCAAGGTAATCTGTGTAGCTCCAAGCTGCATTCCAGGTGCAGTCTGAGAACCCAAGCATGTGAGCCCACTCGGGGGCCAGACCGGGAGGGCCCAGAATGAAAAAACACTGGCCCACATGTGTGTGCAGCCCAGGAGTAGATCCTTCCTGAAATCAAGGTTGGAGGGGATATTCTTGTCTGTGTGTGAAATGTGTTCTAGAGACAGGGTATGTAGCAGAAATCGTTCTTGTCATACACCGCCCTTGGAAGTGCTGGCAAAGATGGAAATATACTTAACATGGTGGCCTATGGTTCCACATTGACATTCTAGTCTTTTTCAAGATGGCCGCTTACAAGCTTATGATCGAGGGGCAGTAGTACGCTCCTTGCGTTGTATTGTCTATGGTATTCGCTTCCAGTGGCTGTGTGTGTTACAGTTACTCGCGTCTGCTTTCCTTTTGCCCTTCATACCAGTCTCCCTCTTTTTTTCCTTCTGTTCGGAATCCTTCAATCACCCCGGTGCCTTTTCAGCTTTCAGGTAATATTGGTTTGTTTACTTTCTTTTACTCTTAGCCTTCCTTTTTGTATACCTCTTCTTCTTCCTATACTAGCTGTCGGCTTCCTCACAGTTGCCGGGGTCTCCTGGCTTCAGTAACCGTGTGTTCTGCTCTAGCCAGCTGCCACCGGTTTATCTTACCTTTTCGCCCGGCGCCGCTGCCTCTTCCTAATTTCCCCACTCGCGGACCCTAGGTCATTTGCTCCAACCTTCAGGCGTACGGCATCCGCGAGTGTGCCTTTTCTTCCTTACCTTTCTTTTGCATTTACTTACCTTTCCGTCTCGCGGCTGTCGGTAAAACACTCCTCCCCCCTGGAGCCGCGACCTTCCTCGGCCTTTCACTTCTCACGGCGCTGTATGTTCCATTGTTTACATTCTCTATGTACGGCGTTCGCGAGCAGTATATTTTTTCCTATCGCTTACAGTAATTCACTTTCCTGGTATTTCTAGGTTCCTTGTTTCTTTCTTTCTCTTTCCTTTTATTCTTTTTCTTCTCTTTATACTGGCTTGTGCTTCTCCCTTCCTCCAAGCATCTTCCACCTCTGCAGTCTTTTGGAACTTAGTCAGCAAGCTCCCGGTTTTTCTGAACCGTCCGTTACTTCGGTTTTACCGGAGTTACTACAGTTCCCAGAGATCTTCCTCAACTTCCAGAAGTATTGGACCTTCACGGAATTCAAAGCATCCTGATATCAAGAGCAGCCCTTACTTCTGGAGTCAACTACTGCTACACCATCTACCAGGGTTTTTTATGCCAGGAGGCTTTTTCCCTGAGACTTTTGGGACCTGCTCCCTGGGGTTCACCTGGTCTGGTTGAAATTATCAGTCAAGGTGGCCTCCGAGGGAGCGCGTCCCTATCTTCACCAGAAGAAAGAGAAAAAGCCAATAGAACAGAACAAGGCACGAAGAAAGAAAACTTCAGAAGCACCGGACAGTTTCATAGAGGACACTGGTGAGGAGGAGTGTGGGGAAATTACTCCGGAGTTTGACAAATTCTCAGTTCCTATTTTTTCTATCTTGGCTGCAGCCAGTAACCTACAAATATGGTGGCTTTTCTGGTGCGCTGCCCTCCAGAGAAGGTTGAGTTTCTCACCCAGGTAGAGGCCTGTTTTACTTGTGACAGCTTCGTTGGTGATACCGTCTCACTGTAATTCTTTGTACCTGGCGCAGCCCAAGGGGTTGGTAGGCTGATTACAATGTCTCCAGAATCTGGCTGCAAGGGTGGCAACGGGTACCCTGTATGGGTCCCATATATCTCCTGTTTTGCACTCCCTTAATTGGCTCCCAGTAGCCCAGCGCATTCAGTTCAAAGCTCTGTACATTGTTCATCGCTCTCTACATGATCAGGGAGCAGAGTATTTGCGTGTCAAGTTTGAGCGATATGTTCCTAACCGCCTAAGTGTGTGACTTCTTTTCGCCTCACTTGGGTGGGTGGGCGTGCCTTTTCGATTGCAGCAGCACAATTGTAGAATTCTTTTCCGCAATTAATGAAATTGTTGCCAAATTAACTAGCTTTTCAGAAAGCATTAAAAACTCATCTGTTCTGAGCTGCTGGCAACCTTGGCTAAGATGTGTGGTTTTGTGGTTGGCCTTTTTCCTCTCTAGCGCCCTGATGCCTACGGGCGACTGCACGCTCTACAAATGGCCATAACATATAGCACTGTAAAGGAAGAGGAATGCAGGGCAGCTCCTTGTGTATGGGGGAAGTGGTTACATGTTCTATGACAAGGCATGCTGCAGTGTGCTGGACATCTTTCAGTGGGGCCATGGTCGCATCTAGGAATCCTGTCAGTATGCTGCTGCCACCATCGAGTTGGGAGATGACCAGGGATTGGAAAACTGTTCTGAAACTCCCGTTTGTGAAGAAGCACAAGCTGATGGCATGCTGCCTGCGTCTTGTGATATGTGCTTTGAATGAGAGGCCACAGTCAATAGAAATGCCAAAAGACTTTTTACTGGGTAAGAGCTGATGCTGGAATCTATTGAGCTTTATGTCAACATTTGTCACACCAATGGGTCTATAGCAGTTCAGTGTTCTCCCTTTTGGGTTACATAGGGGTTCTGCTGCCTTCTAATGCATGAAGCACACAGACCTCCAGCAAACCATATCAAGCTTTTGCTGCAGTCTAACTGGACAGTATTGTTGCCTGGAGTCACAGCTGGGCATAAAACATAAGTCTGTTATATTTTATCTCCCAGAGACTCAGGACTGAAGTCCAATCCAGGAAAATGTCACTTTGCATTCTCCTCAGCTAAAAACATGGTATTGCAAGTCATCCAATGCACTGTTCAGCCACAAGAAAGAAAAGTGAAGAGCATTTAGAGTATGTTGACTCCCACAACAAAAATGGGCCTGACTGCTTTCTTAGTCCTAGTCAACTTGTTTCCTTGGTTCATCCCATATTTTCAGCCATTGTGGGACATCTGACATATCAAGTGACAAGATCAAAATTTAACTGCATTAGGTTTTCTGAGAGTATTGAGGGGGCCTTCCTTTTTCATGCCCACTCAATACTCTCTGGGGCCGTACTCTCTCAAGTAAGAATGTGGCAGAATCACCTATACTGTTTATGAATCGAAAGATCCCCCTTGAAAGATAATTATACCACCATCGAGCTTGAGGGCATAGCCATTATAGGAGCTCCCAAATATTACCTCACCAGGCACAAGTTTACATTGGCCACAGTCCATGATCCATTACCCTGGCTATGAAGAACTAGGAACAGCAACCCTAAACTTATGAGGTTTTTTGTACCCCTTTAGCCCTATTCCTGTTTTGTGGTAAACCGGTATATAAGACCGCAGGCCAATGTAGACTCTTTGAGTAGATATTATGTGGCAGATCCATGGGGGCGTAAAAACAAGGATGGGGAGATATGTGAAGTCCCTGCCTAGCTCTGTTGAGATCTAGTGGTGTGGGGAGGATTGCCTGGTCATAGGCACGGAATACCCAACATTTGGTCGAAGATTTATACTTGAACCAAAATAGATTCTCTCTCTCTTTAAGAGACCTCGTTCCTGCAAGCGACCAGAGCTTTGAGCTGCCAAACCCACCTGAAATTTGCAAGACTGGTTTCTGTGATTGAAATTGCTAAGCATGTACAGACCTACGTACACATTAGCCACACCAAATATTGTTCACCTCTCCCCATGGCCAGCAGTCATGAATGCTACTCAGTTCATGGACCAACAAAGTAAAGAGGTGCATGCTACAGTTTCCACTGACATCCAAGTGGCAAGTGGCCCTGCTCTCTGTGCTTTGCAATGTAAAGTTGTTGAATGTGTAGATTCAACTGGTGCGTTGTTAAACAGTGTTTTGATATTTCCGATAACTGATACACCATCTCCTTGTTCAGAAACCTGGTCTCTGGAGCACAGACACAACAGAATGACTACAGGAGAGTCCTAGTGAGCAAAGGGACTGGGTTAGGAATCCAAGCTAGTTGTTCAGGAATACAAAGAAGGGGTTCAGACTCCAGGTTCCCCATTAGACGTATGAACTAATTAACAACACCAAATCAAAAGTCGTTTACCCTAACAGGAGCCGACCCATGAAGGAAGGCCCGCCCTTGGATAGATGTCACTGGAATATAAAAAGTCTGTTTCTCAGGCAAAAGGTGCACATATTTGGAGAAGGAGCCTAAGGCAGGTGATTAAAGCAAGTTGGTGAGTCTTGAAGGAGGTGGTGGTGTGAGTTTGGAAAAATAGAAAGAGGAAAAGAGGAGGAGGCTGGAGAGTAGAGGGGGAGAAGGAGGAGGAGGTAGTGGTTGGAGGTAAACAGCAGGAGGTGGTTGGAAGTGAAAAGCAGAAGGTGGTTTGGGTGGAAAGCAGGTGATAAGCTGGAGGTGGTTGAAGGCGAACATCATGAGGTGAAGGAAGGAGGAAGTAATAAGAAGGAGGTAGAATTGAAGCATCAGGGAGTGAAGATGGGAAGAGTCTAGTCAGACAGCCCAGGAAGGAGCTAGTGGGGCAAAACAGGTAGAGAGGAGGGGCAGGTAACTCCAACCCAACATTCTTTCACCGCATCTGGAGCCATCTGGAGGCTATGACTCAATCTGAGCATGGAAGAGAGGTTCCACCTGTGCCTACTGCTCCTGGCAGAGAGGCAGAAGCAATTACAGAAGACGGAGCAGAGCACAGAATTACCTACCAGGAAGTGGTCATAGGGGTGACTGGGGAGAGACACTGGAAAAGAAGAGAACTCCTCAAAACCTGATTGTTTAGGCTTTGGGATTGGACCCATGCTGGCTTGAATATGGTGCAGGGAAACCTGTAAACCATATATTGAGAGAATTTCAATTGATATTCCACATCATTTGATTGTGTGGTTAAACGCGCTTCCATTCAAGTTGTGTGTGTTGTCTCTTTGTGCATAATCATTGACTAACCAACCTATTAGAAAAACAAAAGAGGTGAGGGCTGGAAGGTTTAGAATATAATATAGCATGTGGCGTTGCTCTGGGCAACACTCCAGACCATCATTCTTCACCTGCCAAGCCATTACAAAAGGGGAAAGACCATATGAAAATCAGGCTTTGTCCCACACACAAAGGGGCAGTCCAGCCCAAACTGCTTGATCACAACCATTCTGCAAGAGACCACAAGCATCCTCAGATATGTATCGGCCTCATCCGCTTCATCAGTGAGGAGTAGCTTGGGTCTCTAGGCCCAGCAGGCATGGGACCCATACTTGGCATACCGGTCCCCATCCGGGTGACAAGAGCAAAACAAAAGAGGTAATGTCTGAAAGTTTTAGAATAAATCCTAACCTCTGGCATTGCTCTTGGCAACCCTCCAGACCATTGTTCTTCGCCTATCAAGCCATTACAAAACGGGAAAGACCATATGCAAATCAGGCTTGGTCGCACCCTCAAAAGGGCAGTCCAGCTCAAACTGCTTGATCACATCCCTTTTGCCCAAGTCCACAAGTATCCCCCGACATGTTTTGGCCTCATTGGGCATCATCAGCAAGGAGTAGCTTCGGTCTCTAGACCCAGCAGGCACGGGACCACGTCTGGACATATTCCTCCCACTTGGGGTGACAATAGCAAAACAAAAGAGGTGATGGTTGAAAGGTTTAGAATAAATCTTAACCTCCGGCATTGCTTTGGACAACCCTCCAGACCATCGTTCTACAACAACATATTGTCCATGTCAAGAGCAGTAAATGAAAGTATTCCCTTTGCCACATGGGTAGAGTCATTAGTATTACTATTGCCATAGGCAATCTATGTGAGTAATTTACCATTGTTACCATACTACAATATCTATGTTGAATATTTATCCTCAGGCTCTACATATGCTAATGATTCAGAGATACCTTCTATGAAGAAGATATGTTACAACAATAGTGAAATTATGACACCTGAAGGAACCAAACTAAAGATTTTCACTAGACATTACTCAGCAGAGGCAAGGGCGGGTAGGTCCAAACTAGTGTCAGGCTGCAGAACTACTATCTGCAAAACTTATTCATGTAAATGTGCAGACCCTAGCACCGAAGACACCAATTTACCTACTCAGTTTTCTCTAAAAATCAGATACTGATCAACCCCATGAGACATCTCACCAAAGCTGCTACCTTCAACAGAATGGCATTTCCATGGGTTCCCTGATGATCATGTCATATAACAGCTCCTCTGCCCCGTACCCACCCATGATCTGCCGGCCAACTTGTTCACCTTCTCCCATTAGAATGTAAGACTAATTGGGGGGTGCTGTTGCGCACGACGGAAATGGCCGCCTGATTCCAGAGCTCCCGCTCCACTAAAATATCCTGTGCCATATCATCCGTTATAACATTGCCTGCGTAGCCCAAACGTTCTGGGAAGGTAGCCTAGCCATCCGTGGTGGGTCAGTCGAACTCCTGTGAATCAGAGGCCAGGAATGCCAGAGATACAGCCCCAGGCAGATTGGCCGGCACATGCGGCTGAATATATCCTGCGATGAGCTCCAGGGAGATCCACGCGAGTGCCGCTGTGCGGCTGAAGGACCGAGGCCCCCGATGGGAGGAGCCTGAACTGCGGTACGCCCTGCTGGTAGTACGCTGCTGTCTCTGGGTTGGCCGTGACATGGGTGGTTCAGTCGGACGAACCGACCTGTGTTCCAGTCCTGCCCCGGTGTGTGGCGGCCCACGGTCGCTGAGCTCCAGAAAAGCCCCTCGCAGAACCTGCATTACAACACGGGGCGAGGCGTGCGGTGGGTCTGCGATACAGGACCGCAAAGAGGCCCGGAGACGAGAACGTCTGGTAAGGAGGCATGGCTGGGCGGAGGATGAGTGGCCGAAAAAGGACACATTATTTTCCGGGGCAGACCCGGCGACAATCCTCACTGAGCCGATGTACTTTATCTGCCGTTCTGTTGGACCGGCGAATCGCGGTGGTACACGTGGCAAGTTGGGGTCACTTGGGCAGTTCCGCTGTGCGGGGAGCGGCCCCACCCAAGACCCCCGATACCAGCCCTGACCTCTGCCGGCGGCGCGCTGGGCGGACAGCTGCGGGCCCATGCTCTGGCGATCTGCTCCGGCTCCCAGGCACACCATAGTATGCGCCACGGGACCTCCGGGGGCACAAGCTTGCACTGCTGAATACGGAGCACGTCCCGCGAGGGGGGACAGGGCTGGGTGGAGACCCCCAACATATACAGCAGCTGCGGACCGGAGTGGCTCAGAAACCCCCTTTAAATGACACAGAACTATTAAGCACTTCGTATGCAGTAAGCGTGGAGTACTGTACGCGGGGGGATACAGTCCACTCGGACCACCAAGTTCCGGCTGGTGGCTCATTGTTTAATCGTTCATAACGCCTCTAGCCCCTTAATCTGATCCACTCCCAGGGCTCGGACACTGCATAAGGAGCAAGGGAGTACGGCGAATAGGAATTTGGCTAAAAATATACTGCACTGCTTCAGAACATGATTCCGACAGTAGCATGGGGGAACCACAGAAGTCGGGAAAAGGGGCCAAAACTCTGGGGAAACAGAAGAAAGGCCCAATGGACGCTTACATGGGCAGTCAGAGTCTGGCTACGTCGGCTGACGCCCACACTGACGCTAACGAGGCCCCCACTACTGAGCCTAGTGAGAATTTAGACAACTTAACCACAATAGTGCAGAATGGTTTCCGCGCAGTCAACACGAAATTGGATGACATAGTGTCCACTATCGGCTCCTTAAAGGCTAGAGTGGAGAAAGAAAGTTCACGTGTAACAGAAACCGAAAGCAGGATAAGCACTAATGAAGACACTATCTCACATCACAGCCGTGACATCTCCCAAATCAAAGAAAACATGGCAAAACTACAGAACAAATGTGAGGACTTAGAGTCACGCTCCAGGAGAAACAATATCCGTGTGGTGGGCGTAACAGAATCTTTTGGCAAAGGCCAAATGGAGAAACAACTTGAGACACTGCTTAAAACCCTGTTTGGACCAGAGACATTCTCTGAACATTTTTTGGTGGAACAAGCACACCGTACATTGGCTCCAGCACCCAAACCAGGCGCATCACCACGTACTATAATCGCGCGACTCCTCAATTACAGGGACAGAGATACAATCCTACGTAAGGCAAGAGAGGCAGACACCCTCTAATATGAGGAAAGTCGCATTCACATTTACCCAGATTTCTCCTCGGCAGTGCAGGCAAGCAGAAGATCCTACGAGCCAGTCATGAGGCTCCCACGAGAACGGCAGATCCCATATGCTTTGATGTTCCCGGCAAAAATGAGGATTCAGCATGCAGGAAGGGCCCATTTCTTTGAGTCTCCTGCTGAAGCCACGCAATATATTGAAACGTCCATACCCCTTCCTCCTAGAGGGGGCAGACCGGCACAAAACAACAGACCCAGACCTGCAGACTAAGAAACACTCGACTGTCAACCCTTTGTAAAGCTATAGTCAAGATAAGTATTGGATCAAGCTGTACCAGGCAATTTGGTTGGTGGAGTTGTCGGACCTCATCGGTGGCCATGTGGAGGAACATGGCTACCCGCGGAATATTCCATACGTTTTGTTGGACACATCGTCAAGTTGGGGGTGATGATGAGGGTGGGGGGGTGGGACTGGGTGAGGGGTTTGGTGAATTCAGCTCTTGTATTGACTTATGGTGGCATCTTGTTGGGGTTTGGTGCCACTCTACGGAGCCATGTTCAGGAGTAAAGTGGTCGGAGGTGACTTGTTGTTTGAAAAGTAACATTATGGTGGCATCGAGGCTGGCACCGATTATGTTGCACGATTACTGTAAACCCGTTGAGTTTGACAATGGCTAATCTCCATTTCAGAACCCCGGTGATGGGCTTAAGGTTAAACTCCTGACGTGAAATGTTCGGGGATTAAATAATCAGGTTAACGTCAAGAAGATTTCCAAATATGTTGCCAGGCATAATCCCCAAATCCTGATGCTACAAGAAACCTATGCGGTAGGAATGAGTAACGCCCATATATTGCCCAGGTGGGGTCCCCTGAGGTTTTACACTGACTATTCATCCCAGTCCAGAGGGGTGATCACCCTTATTCATCCAGGCTTTGGGTTCAGGGTGGGTGGTCACAAGGCTGATCCTCTGGGCAGATATGTCATGGTCTGGGGGAGGTGGCTACTCAACAAATACTCCTGGTCAACACGTACGGGCCTAACATTGATGACCCTGCTTTTTACATGGATGCATACCAGATAATTATGTCACTTGATGTTCTGAATGTGCTATGGTGGGGAGACTTCAATTTGGCCTTGGACCAGGTTCTTAATAGATCCTCGAAGGTGGTTAGAACCCCAAGTAGGGCAGTACTAAATCTGAGACATGTTTTGTCACAACTTTTGCTGGTCGATGCATGGCGTGAAACTCATCCTGATAGCAGGAGATCTACGTTTTATTCCTCGGTACATGACTCGGAGTCTAGGATTGATTATTGGTTTGTTTCCATGTCTTTGATGGCTGTGGTGAAGGGGGGTGAAATCCTTCCTCGAACATTGTCAGATCATTCCCCAGTGCTGTTGGAACTAATGTTCCAGAATGCCCCGTGTCCTGCTAGGAGGTGGAGGATGCCAGGTGGAATGTTGAGAGACCCGGGGACAGTAGAAGCACTCCATGCTGAGATCACAGAGTTTCTACCCAACAATGTGGGATCAGTTGACAAATACTCAACGGTGTGGGAATCCTTCAAGGGCTGGATAAGGGGTGTGTTGATGTCCAAAACTATGGGTATGCTGAAGGCTGTGAGAACCGAATTGTCAACTATCGAAAGCAAACTAGATGTTCTGGAGAAAACATACACAAACACGTAAGACAAGGTATATTAGCCAATATACACACGCACCGTCAAGAGTTTGATAAGCTCGCCATAAGGGAGGTCCGATACGTGGTGGCCCCTATACACGCGCGCAGATAGGGGGAGGGTAACAAGGCTGGCAGAACGCTTTCCAACTTACTCAAGCACGATAAACAACCTACACAGATCACAAGTATACGCACAGTACAGGGGAGGGTACTGCTCAGAGATGAAGACATTAATGGGAAATTTATGGAATTCTACAAGGAATTATATTCAAATAAAGATAAGAAAACACTCGCAGAAATTAAGATATACCTTGAGGCTCTCTCCCTCCCTAAACTCCCCGACAAAGAAGCCTAGCGCTAGATCAACCGGTGACTATAGAAGCGGTCAAAGCATTGGCTTCGGGCAGGGCACCAGGGTCGGACGGGTTGGGAGCTGAATTCTACAAAGAATTTTACGAGGAACTTGTTCCGATACTGCTGCAGATCTGGGAGGAGGCACTTGAGTGCGGCAAGTTACCCCCAACTATGAGAGAAGCTATTATTACCGTACTCCATAAGCCTAGGCGACCACCACAGGACGTTTCGTCATACAGGCCCCTGTCACTCATAAATACCGATGCTAAAATATTTGCAAAGGTCCTGGCGAATCGGCTTCTGCCGGCAGTCCCTACCCTAGTACATCCTGACCAGAACGGGTTTATCCCCGCACGATCTACGGCCCTGAACCTCCGAAGACTCTTTGGTTTAATGGCACAAAAGATCCCGCGAGGAGCGCAGTGACCATGTCCCTTGACGCTGAAAAAGCGTTTGATTCTGTCTCGTGGGTCTAACTCCTTGCGGTGCTGGAGGCATTTGGGATGGGGCCCAACTTCATAAGATATGTGAAATTACTGTACACAGAGCCTGGGGCTAGTGTCCTGACCAATAGAGCCATTTCCCAGATGTTCCTGTTGGGGAGGGGAACCAGACAGGGCTGCCAGTTTTCGCGCTTGCTGTTCGCATTAACCATTGAGACAATGGCGGCTGCGGTCCGTCTCAGAGATGCGGATAGAGGGATCAAAATGAAGGGATCTACCCAACTAATATCGCTCTATGCGGATGACACTTTATTATATGTCAAGGAACCTGAACTCAATATAACACCCATTGTGGCAGAGATGCAGGAGTTTGCAGATTACTCTGGGTACACGATAAACAAGGCCAAATCGGAAATATTTCCGCTTACACCGGCCACCCGCTGCCCCACAGTGACAGATGGACTCAAATGGTCTGAAGACCGTATCAGATACCTGGGAATTCTTGTCTCCAGGAATAAGCTTACATTATATTCAGATAACCACGAAAGCGCCCTGCAAACTTTAACGGCCAAGCTCCAGATGCGGGGGCGGCTCCCAATCTCTTTTGCCGGTCGAGTCGCTATTCTTAAAATGGTCATCCTACCTAAAATTCTTTATTTGTTTGTCAACATCCCTGTATGGCCTGGTAGAGCCTTCTTCGCCAAACTCAGATCCATGGCGGTAACATTTCTCTGGAACGGTAAAACAGCAAGGATAAGCTCGGAAAAAATGACAGAACCCTATTCTTCGGGAGGTATTTCAGCCCCTGATTTCGAGCTTTACTATTATGTCGCCCAGGCTCAATTTGCTAAATATTGGTACAATGATGAGGACAGCACACCCCATGCATGGATAGAAGAATACACTACACATCCCACAAACATACAATCAGTCATTTTTGATCCACACTATAAAGACACGTGTGAATACAATCCAGTTAACTACACAGTCAGGGCATGGGAAGCTACATACAAAAGGCTTAGACTGTCAGGATTCCATGGTATATTTCTAGAGTTTCAAAGGTTCACAACCTTAAAAGACACACTGTTATCATTCCAAGATAATTCTCATAGACATCAATTACTTACACACTTAATTTAGAAATCATCATTTAACAATAAGACCTTTGGATGTAATTCTATTTAGAAGTATGATGTTCAAGTTATTTTTTTTATTATTAAAAGAATTGTACAAAAAATTCCTTAATAAGATTTCAGGAATCACTTCTTTCCCCAAGGCAAAATGGAGGGTTAGTATTGCAGCAGTGATTGGAGGAAACCATTGATGAGGTAGTTTGGAGTTTTGAACAGAGTTCTAAACTGCCTTTCATTTTAGTTGCCTTTGTGGCAGGTTGCAGTCTCTTTAGCACTGAGAGAAATTTTAAGAAAAAGCTATAGTTTATTTAATTTAGAAGAGTTATTAATTCCTGACTTCAGAAAAGAAAGACTTATATTCAAGAATTCTTAGAAGACAAGAAGTTACAGAAGAAGCAAGCTAAGTTATTCAAATATTGAAGATATATGACATGGAGTGAAATTCGTTTTTTGTCTTTTAAAAAACAAACTTTCATAGACAAGAAAAAACTGTATTTTATTCAGAATTTTAATCGTTACAATCTGCTGTTTTATTCTGAAATTGCGTGTTATTTTTGTTAGTTTTTACCTACGCGCGATGCTAATCTAATTACTAACTAACGCGCGGTTTATTCTAGAAGTATTTAATATATAGAGTTTGTGTCAGTAGCGCTCTTGCCCTCGTAGTGTAGCCGAGGAATTCTTCTCGCCAATCTACCGAACTAGTCAGTACAATGAACAACCAGAACAATTGATTGGCGGAAAGATGGAATGCCAATGAAGAATCCAGAACCGCATGGAACAGGATACTGGAACGGGATGTCTTCTCAAGGTGTACAGGCAAGACCCCCAGACAGCTGCAATAAGAGCAATAATCACACTGATGCGACTCTATGCCAAAAATGCAGACATCAAAATAGAAACCAACCACTAACCTGTGCGGTTCTTCAGAATCTCCGAATCTCCGAATATCCCCAGGAAGGAATAAGAAGTAAGGTAGTGGCAAACCCAAAACTAAAGGACCAGGAAATCAATCCAGAAATGAAGGCAAAGCAAGAAGCAGGCTGAAGATCCAAGCTGAATGTCCAAAGAGCAAAATCTAACCCGACGGCACGAGGACGCCTAAAGGTACATTAAAGGCAGTCTCTAGTCCGTGTACCAATGGTGCAGAGTTCCAATGCAGGAGAAAAAACGGTAAGCGGGAGACAGTACAAATGAATAGCAGGGCAGGTCCGTGGACGGTCCGAGGTCGAAGAGCGGGCTGGCAGCAAAAGTACAAAGGAGTAAGCAATGCAGGTCCGTGGACGATCCGAGGTCGAAGAGCAGGCTGGCAGCAAAAGTACAAAGGAGTAAGCAATGCAGGTCCGTGGACGATCCGAGGTCGATGAGCAGGGCTGGCAGCAAAAGTACAAAGGAGTAAGCAATGCAGGTCCGTGGACGATCCGAGGTCGATGAGCAGGACTGGCAGCAAAAGTACAAAGGAGTAAGCAAGTCGGGTCCGAAGGCAGTCCGAGGTCGAGAAACAGGAAAACAAGGCAAAAGGGACAAGAACCTGGATACGAGAGAAGGCAAGCCGCTAGAATACAAGATTCAGAAGCGCCGACAAAACGCACAGGCGTGGCTTAAATAATAGTCACATGATCACTATACGTCTTTCAACGTGTACGGGGAAAAGTGAAAGACGTGAGAGGACGCCATCGTCTCCATGCCAACTTCCAAGCTCCCGGCAGACGAGGTCTTAAAGGGACCGTAACCACCGTTCGTCGGCAAATACGAGAACCACAAGTATTAGGTCTCGTGGAAGCCGTGGAAGCCGGATAATTACGGCGTCCTAACACTGATGATTTCTGCCGATACTTGACAGTTTGGGTTGAGTTATATTTTTTATATCTAACTCTATATATTTTAGTGACGAGCACAAGCGTATCTTTTGTCTCGCGTTCGTCGTTAGTATTAAGGTTAGAGATAAGAACCTTACGTTTTTTACGTACAACGTGTACGCGTCATCTCGACTCCGGAAATAGTGCACGGCGCGGCTCGTATTTCAAGGATTTAAGCGTTGGGTTCTGCGTAGCTCGTAGTCAAGGAAAAGAAGCGTCGGCAAGTGCGCGGTTCGTTCGTTTTTTCCAGGAAGGTTGCATCGGATGGATGCGCGGCTCGTTTAATATTAAAGAAACGTCGGATGGATGCGCGGTTTCTTCTGAAGAATTGAAAACATTTATTTATGCGCAATTCTAGAGTTACAAGTCACATTTTTTTTAACAAAAGGAAATAAAAGACTTTACTGACTATGATATATTAGAAAGCAATTTTTGAAGTATAAGATTTTACAAGTTCTTCAATATTTAAGACTGTGTTCAGAGGAAATATTTGAGAGAGAGTTTTGCAACAATGACTTTCTTTTGAAACTATTGAGAAGAAGATCTGTCTGAAGTTTAGGAAATACAAGAAGGTTTACATATAAATGAGTTTCCAAGAAATACAGAATTAATATTTCAACATCATCAGAAAAGAATGCCTATCAGCACACAAGCATAGGCAACAAGTATTTTAAAAGAAAGAAAGTAAATAAGAGAGAGACAGAATTATTGATCAGTTATACATAATATATATATGCTATTATTTTTTCCCTTAGATTTCACAGACACTGAGGAGAGAATAATCCAGTACCAGAGGGCATCAGACATCAGTGTTAGCCAGTGAAGATCTGTCTTTGTTTTGTTCTCCAATTCCCCTTTCCCCTTGGGTTTGCCAGCTTGGTAGTTTTATCTTCTTAGAGACTATTGGGCAGGCATACTTGGGGGGTCTGGTGGGCCAGCATCACTCCTGCAGGAAGACTCAAGATTGGATCTGACATAGACTTGAGGCCCCGTATAACCCCGAGATACCTCTGTGGAACTTTCTGGAAATTCCTCCTACATATGACACGAGCATACTGGAATCCTGGGACCCTTACTGTGAAATGAAGCTCACTGATATGTTTGTCAATGGCATTTTTTAGACCTGGGTCTGTTGCTGAGGGCGCTGGGCGATGTCCCACGGAAAACGCTGCAATATTACCGTATGAGGTCTGCATTTCAGAAAAGGTGGCCTCTCTTCCCGGATGAACCTCTACCACATCCATGTATACAACTAGTGACGGCTAAAAATGGCCTGGGAATCTCTAGGCTATACATTGAAGTCCAGACCCACACCCCCACAGTGAATCAGATAAGGGAGCGGTGGGAGGCAGACTTACAAGTTCCCATCGAAGAGAAGAAATGGGCCAGATACTGTTCACTAACTAAGAAGATCTCACTTAACTCTGGCCTGAGGTTGCTCCAATTTAAAATTCTAAATAGATTACATTACACGCCGGCCAGAATCGCTAAATTCGCACCGGATGCCTGAGATGCCTGCCCCAAATGCAATGCTCCTCAGGCCGGTTCCTTTCATATGTACTGGGACTGTCCGGTGGTCGATGAGCAGGACTGGCAGCAAAAGTACAAAGGAGTAAGCAAGTCGGGTCCGAAGGCAGTCCGAGGTCGAGAAACAGGAAAACAAGGCAAAAGGGACAAGAACCTGGATACGAGAGAAGGCAAGCCGCTAGAATACAAGATTCAGAAGCGCCGGCAAAACGCACAGGCGTGGCTTAAATAATAGTCACATGATCACTATACGTCTTTCAACGTGTACGGGGAAAAGTGAAAGACATGAGAGGACGCCATCGTCTCCATGCCAACTTCCAAGCTCCCGGCAGACGAGGTCTTAAAGGGACCGTAACCACCGTTCGTCGGCAAATACGAGAACCACAAGTATTAGGTCTCGTGGAAGCCGTGGAAGCCGGATAATTACGGCGTCCTAACACTGATGATTTCTGCCGATACTTGACAGTTTGGGTTGAGTTATATTTTTTTTATCTAACTCTATATATTTTAGTGACGAGCACAAGCGTATCTTTTGTCTCGCGTTCGTCGTTAGTATTAAGGTTAGAGATAAGAACCTTACGTTTTTTACGTACAACGTGTACGCGTCATCTCGACTCCGGAAATAGTGCACGGCGCGGCTCGTATTTCAAGGATTTAAGCGTTGGGTTCTGCGTAGCTCGTAGTCAAGGAAAAGAAGCGTCGGCAAGTGCGTGGTTCGTTCGTTTTTTCCAGGAAGGTTGCGTCGGATGGATGCGCGGCTCGTTTAATATTAAAGAAACGTCGGATGGATGCGCGGTTTCTTCTGAAGAATTGAAAACATTTATTTATGCGCAATTCTAGAGTTACAAGTCACATTTTTTTTTTAACAAAAGTAAATAAAAGACTTTACTGACTATGATATATTAGAAAGCAATTTTTGAAGTATAAGATTTTACAAGTTCTTCAATATTTAAGACTGTGTTCAGAGGAAATATTTGAGAGAGAGTTTTGCAACAATGACTTTCTATTGAAACTATTGAGAAGAAGATCTGTCTGAAGTTTAGGAAATACAAGAAGGTTTACATATAAATGAGTTTCCAAGAAATACAGAATTAATATTTCAACATCATCAGAAAAGAATGCCTATCAGCACACAAGCATAGGCAACAGGTATTTTAAAAGAAAGAAAGTAAATAAGAGAGAGACAGAATTATTGATCAGTTATACATAATATATATATGCTATTATTTTTTCCCTTAGATTTCACAGACACTGAGGAGAGAATAATCCAGTACCAGAGGGCATCAGACATCAGTGTTAGCCAGTGAAGATCTGTCTTTGTTTTGTTCTCCAATTCCCCTTTCCCCTTGGGTTTGCCAGCTTGGTAGTTTTATCTTCTTAGAGACTATTGGGCAGGCATACTTGGGGGGTCTGGTGGGCCAGCATCACTCCTGCAGGAAGACTCAAGATTGGATCTGACATAGACTTGAGGCCCCGTATAACCCCGAGATACCTCTGTGGAACTTTCTGGAAATTCCTCCTACATATGACACGAGCATACTGGAATCCTGGGACCCTTACTGTGAAATGAAGCTCACTGATATGTTTGTCAATGGCATTTTTTAGACCTGGGTCTGTTGCTGAGGGCGCTGGGCGATGGCCCACGGAAAACGCTGCAATATTACCGTATGAGGTCTGCATTTCAGAAAAGGTGGCCTCTCTTCCCGGATGAACCTCTACCACATCCATGTATACAACTAGTGACGGCTAAAAATGGCCTGGGAATCTCTAGGCTATACATTGAAGTCCAGACCCACACCCCCACAGTGAATCAGATAAGGGAGCGGTGGGAGGCAGACTTACAAGTTCCCATCGAAGAGAAGAAATGGGCCAGATACTGTTCACTAACTAAGAAGATCTCACTTAACTCTGGCCTGAGGTTGCTCCAATTTAAAATTCTAAATAGATTACATTACACGCCGGCCAGAATCGCTAAATTCGCACCGGATGCCTGAGATGCCTGCCCCAAATGCAATGCTCCTCAGGCCGGTTCCTTTCATATGTACTGGGACTGTCCGGTGGTTGGGGGGTTCTGGAGGGCAGTAGCAGAAATGTTGGAAGAAATAACTCAGGTTCCCCCTGATTTCACCCCCCAGAAATATCTGTTTGGGAACATAGGCAAGCACTCAGAAAAAATCAGAAGACTATTCAACATTTCATGTGCGGTTGCCAAAAAATTGATTTTATTGAAATGGAAAAGCTTTTCCACCCAGCATGAACCAATTCCTACAAGAACTGTCACATGTCAATGAGTCAGAGGAGCAGTTTGTTTTGACCCAACCTTCGACGTGCAGACCCAAAGACATTTGGGGCCCGTTTAGAGTCTACCTGTGCAATATGATTACTGATGATGACTTGTCACCATAATATTGTTTTGTAAAACTGCATTGAACACATTTATTCCTGTTGTATCCGTGAAATGAACTGTGCAATGGTGCTGTTGCCCTTTTTGTTACCACTAATAAAAAAGAGTTTTAAAAAAAAAGAATGTAAGACTAATTCAAATCTCATCCTTAAATCATGCAACTCCTCTGGAGATAATCAAAAGTGTCTGGAAAATGATATCTTCTTTAGAGCAGGTCCACCCCAATCAAGGAAAAGATCTCTGTATCACCCAGGCTGGCAGATTTGGTCAACCAATCCCTCAGCATTGGTTGCTTCCTGAATGCCTTGAAAAAAAAGGCACATCACACTTTAAAGAAGTCTACTTGTGACCTATCCATCCTGGCAAACTATTGACTGATAGCCAACACTCCCTTCCTGGGTATAATTGTAGAAATAAAAGAGTCATTTTGTTATAGCGAACTGAATATCTTTCTTAATAACCATCATTACAGTTTCTGACCAGCCAGGTTGATCGAAACCATGCCACTTTCATGACGAAAGACTTGCTGCATTCCCTATACCACAGCACACTTGCTGTCATCATCCTCCCTGACCTGTCAGCAGCATTCGTCAATGTGGACAATACCACCCTTCTCATTCGTGTTAGTTCTTCCTTCACTGTCAATGGTGTAGTACCCAATTGAATCAGCTCTTTTCTCCAGGACAGAGAGTTACAAAGGAGGTCTGGACAGTACCTCTCCTTAACTGTGATGTCCCCCAATACTCCTCTCTTTTACCCTGCCTTTTCAAAAGAAATCCCATGCCTTTGGCATACTTAATCTCTCCCTTCCCTTCCTCTTTTCCAAATCTACGCTGATGGCACTCAGTTTGCCTTCAAGCAGGACAATGTGACCTAAGCTTCTAATTCGATCTCTAACTCTATGTTTACCATTAATGACTAGATGACTGACCATAGTCTTTGTATCAACACATCAAAGACAGACATTATTTATTTCAGTTCTCCCACCCCTCATGACCGGTCACCATGGTTACTGCTTCTACTGTTGTTTCTCTTGAAAATAATCTACGTTTTACTTTTGATGACTTGCTCCCTTAAACCTTTCTCATGAAGTGGCAGGGATCAAGGCATTGGTCTTGTCTCATAATGAGTGTCGAAATAGCCTTTAGTTGGAGTTTCCAAACCTTGTGCATCATACACTGACATCTGGGGCATGTTAAATCCAGCAGGAACTTGCCACGCGCTGTCCTCATAGAGTCCTGGGATAAGCTAACACCTCCATCCTGACTGCCTGTCCATAGGAGGAAGAAGACATTTGGTGGCACGAATCTGTGCAGGGCTGCAACTGCATTGTGTAAAAATCTCTTTTCTGCACTGAGGTCGTTTGACAATCATCTTTGCTTCAGTAAACGATGTGAAGATGTTACTTTTTAAGCTTCACTTTGACAGTTGAGCTGTCTGGTTGTTGATATACTGGTATTTTGCCATTGGGACTCACAAAACTCATACAGCGCTACTCCAAGCCACTGGTTTGCACTACATGGGACCCCCCACAGCAGCATTCCCTCCTCTTGGAGAGCTACTAAATAATTGTGTTGGCACTTTACAAAACATCAATAAATTAAAAAATAAATGCAAATATCATGCTTTCCAAATTAACAGACACCAAAAAATACACCTGGGCTTTCCCTTCCAAGGGAGGGTGGAGGAAAGAGGGAGAGAGAGAGAGAGAGAGAGAGAGAGAGGGAGAGAGAGAGAGAGAGAGAGAGAGAGAGGGAGAGAGAGAGAGAGAGAGAGAGAGAGAGAGAAAGAGAGAGAGAGAGGGGGAGAGAGAGAGAGAGAGGGGAAGAGGATGAGTGAGAGACAGACAGATAAGAGAGAGAGAGAGATAGAGAGAGAGTGAGAGAGGACAATATAGAGGGAGAGAGAATGAATATCATGGAGTAACCATAGCAGAGAGCCACTGGAGGGAAATTTCCACACTGGAGGGGAAGTGGTGGGGGGGTGCTTGTCACTTATGGACTTAATGATTAAGGCCATCCTAGTTCAAACAGAGAAGTAGGGTCAGGAAAGAGAGTTTAAGTCATTATCCCTATGCGTGCACTAAGGCTTATCCATTATGGAGCATGTACGGTGATGCAGTTGTGTCTAAGTCTTTTCTCCAGGTTGCCGGCACAAGATTGTCTAAACTACCCCCCCACTCTGTCCCCCATCCAAGTTCCGTGTATGGGCGATTTCCCTTTCCTGTCCTGAGGGAACCTATCCCCCTGAAATTAAAAGCTTCCTTTTGGCAGGACGTTTCCCGTTTAAGTGTGTATTGAATTAAATATGATACTCCGCAGATATCCAAATTAGAGCAAAACCTGCCAAGTGTAGGAATAATATAATGTGGTAGATATGGGGAGCATATAATAATTTCAGTACAGAGAAGACACAAGTAATAGCCCCTCTGTGTTATTGTTCCTAATTGTAATTTCCTTTGGGTATTCTCTGTTTTTGGCATTTATAGTTGAAAGGAGTAAGGAGTTTCAAAGGAGGATGCGGTCAGGGGCGTGGGTATGTATGCGAATAAGAAGGAATGAGAATAGACCAAGGGAGGAAACGATTTAAGAGAGAGCGCTTGGGTGGGTGAGTGGGGGTAGAGAGAGTGGGGGTAGGGTGTGTGGGGGGTGGAGAGAATGGGGTAGGATGTGTGGGGGGTGGAGAGAATGGGGTAGGGTGTGTGGGGGGGTGGAGAGAATGGGGTAGGGTGTGTGGGGGAGTAGAGAGAATGGGGTAGGGTGTGTGGGGGGGTGGAGAGAATGGGGTAGGGTGTGTGGGGGGGTGGAGAGAATGGGGTAGGGTGTGTGGGGGGTAGAGAGAATGGGGTAGGGTGTGTGGGGGGGTGGAGAGAATGGGGTAGGGTGTGTGGGGGGGTGGAGAGAATGGGGTAGGGTGTGTGGGGGGTGGAGAGAATGGGGTAGGGTGTGTGGGGGGTAGAGAGAATGGGGTAGGGTGTGTGGGGGGGTGGAGAGAATGGGGTAGGGTGTGTGGGGGGGTGGAGAGAATGGGGTAGGGTGTGTGTGGGGGTAGAGAGAATGGGGTAGGGTGTGTGGGGGGGTGGAGAGAATGGGGTAGGGTGTGTGGGGGGGGTGGAGAGAATGGGGTAGGGTGTGTGGGGGGTGGAGAGAATGGGGTAGGGTGTGTGGGGGGGTAGAGAGAATGGGGTAGGGTGTGTGGGGGGGTGGAGAGAATGGGGTAGGGTGTGTGGGGGGGTGGAGAGAATGGGGGTAGGGTGTGTGGGGGGGTGGAGAGAATGGGGTAGGGTGTGTGGGGGGGTAGAGAGAGTGGGGGTAGGGTGTGTGGGGGTGGAGAGAATGGGGTAGGGTGTGTGGGGGGTAGAGAGAGTGGGGGTAGGGTGCGTGGGGGGGTGGAGAGAATGGGGTAGGGTGTGTGGGGGTAGAGAGAGTGGGGGTAGGGTGTGTGGGGGGGTGGAGAGAATGGGGTAGGGTGTGTGGGGGGGTGGAGAGAATGGGGTAGGGTGTGTGGGGGGGTGGAGAGAATGGGGTAGGGTGTGTGGGGGGGTGGAGAGAATGGGGTAGGTTGGGTGGGTGGGGTAGAGAGTGTGAGGGCAGGTTCAGTTGGTGGGGTAGATAGATTGGCGGTAGGGTGGGCAGGTTGATGATAGAGAAAGTGTGGGTAGGGTGGGTTGGGGTAGAGAGAGAGGTGGGTAGGTTAGGTGGGAGTAGAGAGAGTGGAGGTAGTGTGGGTGGGTTGGGGTAGAGGGAGTGGGGGTAAGGAGGGTGGGGAATGCGAGGGGTAGAGAGGGAGGGGCTAGGGTGAGAGGGTGATGGTAGGATAGGTAGGGGTTGGTCAGTGGGGTTAGAGAGAGTGGGGGGGTAGATGTGTGATGGTAGTTGGTTGGGGACAAAAACATGAAGAACAAAGCAGCCTCAGGAGGACTTGTCAAAAGTAACCCAAAATAGCTCAAACAAAACCCAACCAGCACATGTAATGGGTGGATGAGGATATAGAGAGAGTGAGAGTGGGGTGGGTGGGGGTAGAGAGAGTGGGGGTGCGGGTAGAAAGGCAGCCTCAGGTTGACAAAAACCAAATCTGCTTTTAAAGTAGCCCAAAAAAGAACGCAATAGTCCACAAAAAAAGATCCCAAAATAGCCATATGAAATCTCTGTGCAGCCGAGAAATGGAAAGCCTAGCACCCGACTTGCTTCTTACAAAGATGCTGATTAAGGAACTCCTCATTGGCTAGTACAGCAGAGTTTGGAGTAAGAGATTTTAATAATGTGGCAGTTTCATGCCATGGCAATGCCTGCTGCTATGCAAACCAGATATTTTCAGCTCAGAATACCCATTCCCTCTCTCCCTCTCTCTTCCATATCAATGGTTTTGGCAAGCGCCACCAAAATTTACCAAACCCAAGAAGGACATTGAGTTGCCCAAAATCAAGCACCTTTGCTGCTATGTTGCATCTGCTCACTTTTCTCTCCACTCAAAGCTTTTTGATTTAATTCAGTTAATGTAACGCACCATAATGCTAAAAAACATCGAGGTGGCTTAGTTTCGGGAGCTGTGTTGTCTTCTTTTGGCATGTTTCCTTTAGGCTCTGATTATTATTATTTTTCTTTTTTTGCAGAGGTCAGCAGTATTCTCTGAATGTGATATGATAGCTGGTTTGTCAATCCAGAGCTGGTGTTCAATGGTGAGATGGTGCATCATGTTGATATTCTGTGCCCAGCGTGGTGGGTTGTACACCATGTTTTCAGAATCCTGTGCAATACTGTTGTTTAGTTTGTTTCTAAGCACTTCGGCTTGGCAAGCAATAAAACTAGAGAATGTGGAGCTAAAGTGATATGCCGAGGACTGCACTATTTACTTTGATCAAGTATGACGGCTGGGATTATCAACCATAATTTCTAGTTCCAAAATCAGACGATTAGCCACTAGGCCACATGCCTAAACTCTTGGCCAGTCATTTTACTTTAATAGCGAGAATGTCACTTTTTTGCGGAAAGTTTTCCAAAGCGAGCAGAGGAGCCGGGTTTACAGGGATGTGCCCGAATGGTGCATTGCTAAACAATAAAAAGACGAGGTTCAATGAAAGCACCCACCCCTAAACTCCTACATATGGAGAGGAAGCAAACTGGGCACCCCCAATTCCTGTGTGACCTGCGGCAGCTGTGCCAGGATGCGCCAGCAAAATAAATGTAAAGGGAAGGGAGGGGGGCAGATGTGGGAAAGATGCAGAGAAGGGGCTAGAGGCACAAGCAAGAGTAGCGGGAGCTGCATAAGATAAGAAGGGGGATGAGGATGTGGCTGATGTAGAAACAAATGAACAAGGGGGGTCCTGGGAGTCCCTCTGCCAGACATTAGTCCTGGTTACGAGAGACTTACCTAGAGTCTTTAGCTCACTATCTTTCACAGAGAAGAAGTATCCCAAACATATCAGTCTTTGTCCTGCCCTGGGGCAGTCCAGCACCGAAATGCTAGGAAATTCTCCTCTGAACAAGAGTACCAACAGAAACCCCAGACACGTGTTTCGGTCTGGTTGGACCTCATCAGAAGGGTGGATCTGTGCCTCTCTAAGAATAGTGAGCAGGGGGTCCATGTCTGGATTCCCCTAGTAACTTAGGGTGAGACCCAAAGTTACATAAATATGCAAATTAACAAGGGGGGTCCTGGGAGTCCCTCTGCCAGACATTAGTCCTGGTTACGAGAGACTTACCCAGAATCTTTAGCTCACTATCTTTCACAGAGAAGAAGTATCCTAAACATATCAGTCTTTGTCCTGCCCTGGGGCAGCACCAAAATGCTAGGAAAATCTGCTCTGAACAAGAGTACCAACAGAAACCCCAGACACGTGCTTCGGTCTGGTTGAACCTCATCAGTAGGGTGGATCTGTGCCTCTCTAAGAATAGTGAGCAAGGGGTCCACGTCTGGATTCCCCTAGTAACTTAGGGTGAGACCCAAAGTTACATAAATATGCAAATTAACAAGGGGGGTCCTGGGAGTCCCTCTGCCAGACATTAGTCCTGGTTACGAGAGACTTACCCAGAGTCTTTAGCTCACTATCTTTCACAGAGAAGAAGTATCCCAAACCTATCAGTCTTTGTCCTGCCCTGGGGCAGTCCAGCACCAAAATGCTAGGCAATTCTCCTCTGAACAAGAGTACCAACAGAAACCCCAGACACGTGTTTCGGTCTGGTTGGACCTCATCAGTAGAGTGGATCTGTGCCTCTCTAAGAATAATGTCTGGCAGAGGGACTCCCAGGACCCCCTTGTTAATTTGCATATTTAAGTAACTTTGGGTCTCACCCTAAGTTACTAGGGGAATCCAGACGTGGACCCCTTGCTCACTATTCTTAGAGAGGCACAGATCCACCCTACTGATGAGGTCCAACCAGACCGACACACGTGTCTGGGGTTTCTGTTGGTACTCTTATTCAGAGGAGAATTGCCTAGCATTTCGGTGCTGGACTGCCCCAGGGCAGGACAAAGACTGATATGTTTGGGATACTTCTTCTCTGTGAAGGATAGTGAGCTAAAGACTCTGGGTAAGTCTCTCAGTAACCAGGACTAATGTCTGGCAGAGGGACTCCCAGGACCCCCTTGTTAATTTGCATATTTAAGTAACTTTGGGTCTCACCCTAAGTTACTAGGGGAATCCAGACGTGGACCCCTTGCTCACTATTCTTAGAGAGGCACAGATCCACCCTACTGATGAGGTCCAACCAGACCGAAGCACGTGTCTGGGGTTTCTGTTGGTACTCTTGTTCAGAGGAGAATTGCCTAGCATTTCGGTGCTGGACTGCCCCAGGGCAGGACAAAGGGCCTCATTACGACCCAGGCGGTAAGTTACCGCCTGGGCCGTGACTTTACCACCATGGTGTAAACTATGTTTACGCCATGGTGGTAGGCAGACTTACCGCCCCATTCCAACCTTGGCGGGGCGGTAAATCCCCATTTTCCCATTTTCCCTTCCCCATTCCCATTTTGCCCCATAGGGCATAATGGGAGTGGGGAAGGCGTTAATTACGCCACCGTAAATTACGGTGGCGTAATTAACTCCATGGTCCCTTAGCGCCATGGATTTTAACACCTGCTAAAAGCAGGTGTTAAATCCGCCATGGCGCTAAGGGACCTCGTACTCAGGCGGTAAGGGTCGGCGCTGTTTACGCCGCCGTAAAACCCTTACCGCCTGAGTTGTAATGAGGCCCACAGACTGATATGTTTGGGATACTTCTTCTCTGTGAAAGATAGTGAGCTAAAGACTCTGGGTAAGTCTCTCGTAACCAGGACTAATGTCTGGCAGAGGGACTCCCAGGACCCCCTTGTTAATTTGCATATTTAAGTAACTTTGGGTCTCACCCTAAGTTACTAGGGGAATCCAGACGTGGACCCCTTGCTCACTATTCTTAGAGAGGCACAGATCCACCCTACTGATGAGGTCCAACCAGACCGAAACACGTGTCTGGGGTTTCTGTTGGTACTTTTGTTCAGAGGAGAATTGCCTAGCATTTTGGTGCTGGACTGCCCCAGGGCAGGTCAAAGACTGATATGTTTGGGATACTTCTTCTCTGTGAAAGATAGTGAGCTAAAGACTCTAGGTAAGTCTCTCGTAACCAGGACTAATGTCTGGCAGAGGGACTCCCAAGACCCCCTTGTTAATTTGCATATTTAAGTAACTTTGGGTCTCACCCTAAGTTACTAGGGGAATCCAGACGTGGACTCCTTGCTCACTATTCTTAGAGAGGCACAGATCCACCCTACTGATGAGGTCCAACCAGACCGAAACACGTGTCTGGGGTTTCTGTTGGTACTCTTGTTCAGAGGAGAATTGCCTAGCATTTCGGTGCTGGACTGCCCCAGGGCAGGACAAAGACTGATATGTTTGGGATACTTCTTCCCTGTGAAAGATAGTGAGCTAAAGACTCTGGGTAAGTCTTGCGTAACCAGGACTAATGTCTAGCAGAGGGACTCCCAGGACCCCCTTGTTAATTTGCATATTTAAGTAACTTTGGGTCTCACCCTAAGTTACTAGGGGAATCCAGACGTGGACCCCTTGCTCACTATTCTTAGAGAGGCACATATCTACCCTACTGATGAGGTCCAACCAGACCGAAACACGTGTCTGGGGTTTCTGTTGGTACTCTTGTTCAGAGGAGAATTGCCTAGCATTTCGGTGCTGGACTGCCCCAGGGCAGGACAAAGACTGATATGTTTGGGATACTTCTTCTCTGTGAAAGATAGTGAGCTAAAGACTCTGGGTAAGTCTCTCATAACCAGGACTAATGTCTGGCAGAGGGACTCCCAGGACCCCCTTGTTAATTTGATGTAGATACAAAGCCTATGAAAAAAGGACCTGCATAAAGAAGACCCCGATACAGCGCTTTACACTGATGTTCTTTTTAAGCATTCGAGCATTGAGCAGAAAAGCAGTCAACCTAGTTGATATCTGGCAGTCCTTGCATGATGCATCTGAGGGTGGAAGCATGAGGGCTGTCCAGGCCAACTGCCTTGCGTCTGTCCGCTCAGCAACCCACGTGAAGCAAACAGGACAGGGCTTGAGTGCCTCGCAGACAAGTGCCTCTCACTGAGCCCTGATCACCAGACTTGGGGTCACTCAAAAGACTCGGTGGCAGCAACCATGCAATGTGCATGAAAGAAGGGCATGGCCTGGGTGCTCTTCAGGCTCAGGTGCCCTGTCCTATGTACACCACAATTCGGTGAAAGAAAATGGCTACCTTGCCGAAAAAAGCACATATTGCAGACCCAATGAAATCACAGTGACATCACTAACATACTGCACTCTAGACCAACCCCCACAAATCAGTACATGGACATTTTCAGAGACATTTTAGAACAAAATGTAACTCTAACAGTAACTTGTTTATTTTTAATACAAAATGCTTTAAAATATGTAACATAACTTGAAAACTTCAGTAAATCGTTTTTAAAGCATCAATCAAGTAAAATAACTTTGTATTTACATTGACATATGGTGGCCACCATTTTAGAAGAAAAAATGGCTGACAAATTCAGCACACAATACAAACACAGGTAAAGAGTGCAAAGCCGGTGTGGGTTTGGGTGGAGATGGTTGGCAATGGAAGGAAAATCAAATAGATTTGACTTAGAGATGTGCATTACATGAGTGGACACTAAGCCAAACAACACAAATCCATCCTCATATGTCATCTGCATTGAAAAGCATTACAGACCTCATACAAAGCCCCTATTTGAAGCTCTTATGTTATAGCTCTTATTATAATGACAATAGTTGTGGCTTAAGGGTAGCGCTTTCAGCTCCACCTAATAGCCAAAACAAAAAACAGGATGCCAAGAATGGGCAGCCAACTGGATAGATAACACTATTTGCTCTATGAGCCTAGGTGCACTGCTTGAGACCTCCCCAATAGTGACTCCCAAACTGGATGCAAAAGTGAAACACAAATTACTGCATTATTACTTGAATCCCATTTTCAGATGCAGTTATTACAGAGAAAAAGTCTTTGCTTATTTGAACACTTAAGAGGCAGAATAAACCTTCTCGAAAATTGTCAATCTTGGAATTGTGCTGACCACAGTAGTTGCTTAGTGACGCTTGCAGCCTATTGGAAGATTGGACACATGTATGTGGCTGTGGCTGAAATCCTATCAAATATAAATGTACAGGTTCTTAACTGGTTTGCCTTCTGCTTGTAAAAATGCTTCCAGCAGGTTACAGTGGCAGTGGAAGAGACGGACCTGTCGTGAGTACTGTTCAACCTGCAAGCGGAACCACAGGGGAATATAATGGCAAACCTGGGTGTCCATGTGCAGCATGGACGTCATTTGGTGGTTGCTAGGGTCACAACTGTGACCCCTGATGTCTCCTTTGCTACCCCTCCTTTCTCCCTTGCTATGCCTAAAAATAAATTGTAAAAAAGTATTTTTTTCTTTTTTTTTCTTTTCTATTTAGTTGTAAACTCCTGGGCTGTGGCCAGCACCATGTGGCTATTTGTTTCTGGAGTTGGTGGCTGTCTTGTTCAGGCATCTTAAAAAAGAAGGGGTTCCACAAGTGTAACACTTTGAGCAGTGACCCTAAATAAGAGAGAATAGGAATAACAAATAATTTGTCTTTTTGGAATTCGATACGATAATTGCTAGACTCATTAAAGGTTTATTTCAGGCATACTTCAGGGGGTGAGTCACTGTTTTAGTCTGTTCTTAAATACATCAACTCAGCCTTTAATCCTTCTGAGGTTGATATGAGTAGCAACATAGGTTGGGTGATATTGTATCTATATGTGTTCTATATAAAGCGCTTAAGCATAACTGCTATATAATAATACATCATATCATTTGGCCTTCGACGTCTGCTTGCCTTCACAGTGATTTGGCAATATGGGCCTATACACACTGATATTAATGATACATATGGTGATCCATTCTTGTATGAAATGTATGTCTTATTATAGTGATATTGTAAACATATATTGCATACTGTAGTTAGGAACAAAAGCTATGTAATGCCACTTTCTATTTTGTCAAGGGTTGAAAGGTTGTGTTCCATCGCTTCTCATGATGTCACTTCTGGGTGGGGACAAATGACATCACTTATTGTGATGTCATCAGATGGCACGGGTCATGTGATGTCACTTCTGCTACGCCTGGCATTTCGCTGAAATGACGTCCCTGATGTGCAGCAGTGTGTGAACAATGCTATGCTTAACCTATGGATAACATATTAGTTTGTTTCACTGTGGACCATTAACTCACAATGACTCAGCACATAAAGCAAGTGGTCTGTGCCGTCAGTAGTATGATTTGGTTCTTCAAAGTCCACTACTGTACTGCTTAAGCAGTTGGAATGTTTACATAACTGTTCCCAAGCAGTGAAAAGCATTTCTCTTCTTAGAGTCATTCATTTTTAATTTGGGCTATTAGGTGTCACTTGGAAGGCATTGTCAAACTTTCCAGCATCAACAAAGATTCAGAGTCATCATTTGGACTATAAGCGGCTGTAGGGTGTATGTGCTGACAGTGCGCTGCCACTTTCCAGGAGACTCAACAGATGGATTTGTGACACCTAGTAGCTGAACATATTGCATTAGAGTACAAATAGGGAGGAATGGCATATGAGGAGGGGCACACAGCCTGTAGGTGTTGTTTGGTTATGGGCCCACCATTGACTCCCCATGGCCATGCAAATCCTTGTGGCCATTCCCACCCAGTTCTTGCACTTCCCTACTCAAAATACCTCCTCATGAGAACTATTTGAGCTCTCATTGAGCTTGCTTTAATCAAGCCTTCAATCAAACTTTGCACTTGAAGTGCCTGACAGTGTTTTTTCAAAGCAGTCTTCTGAGAGTTAATGACTTAATTGGAGTTTCAAACCCACTACTGGTGTAATAAAAATGTCTTACCAGATCTGCCTTCAGTGACTCTATTTATAAACACTCTGCACAGCCTTCATTGAAATCCTGTTAAAACAAGCATTGGTAAAGCCAACAGTTTTGGCTTGCGTATAAGTATTAGGTATTTGCCAGGCACTGCTATTAGATGCCCAGGTAATCACACAATGTTTCACATCCTACCATTAATGGCCAGTTAATACCACTACGGCTGTGCCTGGCAAGTGCTGTTGCCATGCCTACAGAAAAGCCAACAATGTTGGCATTGCCAATGGTGTCTTCTCTAAGCATTGAGCAAACTGCTTGGAAAATTATCACTGTTTATTTAGATGATTTTAATTGTTCGTTCCCGCTACATGCCGGGGTATGATTTAGCAAATGCTTTAAGAGGGCATTTTGGAAGCAGTTTTCTTGCTTAGTCAAAAGTTAATAAATGAATTTCATTTAGATTATGCCTGCCATAGCTCCTGGTTCACCTAACCAATAACCAAACCTCTGTCCAATGCCATGCATTCTCTAGAGAACTGCTCCCAAACATTAACTAACCAAGCCTCGACCCGGTGCTGTGGGGCTGTGGGGCTGTGGCTCTGCCACAATGGGGCCACAAAGCCGACTGTTTCTTTTATAAAAGAGCTCCTTAACATTTCCCATGGTGGCCATGCTTCATTCTAAACAATGTGTTTGCAAATTTATTTACAAGAATAAAAACCATAGTGGTGCAGGCCGAGGGGTTAAAAGGAATAACACTTACTGCCAAGCATAGGCGTAGGTAACAGGGGTTGGGAGGGTATAGCCCCGGGTTGTAGCCCCAGATAGAAGCTCAGGGAATATACCCCAAATGGCTAGCTAGCCCCGAGTCCTGACAGTCCCGACAGCCCAGACATCCCCAACATTAGTGTAGCCCCAGATCTTTTCCAGAAATAGCAACACCCCTGCAGCTGAGGTCTATACCGGCTGGTAACAGTATCCCAGCCGGAGTTAATAGGAACAAGTAAAACGTTAACCGGCTATTAATGAGTCATTACAACTCAGCGCAACCCGACGCAGCAGGTGTTATTCCTGAACTGGAAATAGTTCACATTAATTATTAATTTTCTGCTTTCAATATCGTTTAATGTTGTAGTGTTCCTGCACCACGCACAATATTTTTATTGGGTTTTAGTATTCGTGTGTAAAGCGCTTCAGTACAGTCTGCATGAAAAGATCATGCTGTATAAAAAACCTGAAATAAAGTAAAATAGGTTGCCATCTTTTCAGACTCCCAACAATGGCATTGCATTTGAAGGTTTAAAAATTATCCAGTATTCGCACGCTATTAATCACTCTAGTGGGGGCGATGTGGAAGGCCAATTGTCGAACTTTCCGGTGGCGAAAAAGATTATGAGTAATCATTTGGACTATGAATGGCTGTGTATGTGCTGCCACCGTGCTGCCACTTTCCAGGGGACTCAGTCGATGAGTTTGCCACAAGACTACCCAAGCTGCTACCATTCTGTGATTTCCTTTTTATATCAAAAGACAATTTGGCACCACTTATTTTAAGCATGCAACTCTTTGTGAAGCTAAACATGTCTGCTCAAGGGGCCGCTGACAACGACAACATCTGGACAATAGCAATGTCAAAGCCCAGGCTTGTTCACAGAGACAGGTGGCAAGTATGCCAATGCTCTCCAGATCGCTGGGCAATACTGTTATCAAGGGGACAAGCAGCAAAGGGGTTCTGGAAGAAGACCACAACTGTGTGAAATGTTGTATCTGTGTGAGCAAGCGTTTTCACATGAAGGTGCAGTCCCTTTGATGGGACACATATGTCAAAACTGTGCACAGTAATTCACATTGTGCAGTGCATAAGTCTGAGGTGACCAAAGACATAAAAGGGATTTTGCTGGCTACTTACTATACCTGTAATATTCAATACCCAGGGTCCAGGCCTCCCTTGCCACAGTTCTTACTAATGTGAGGCATCAGATCCTGAGACAGCCTCTACCTGCTACACTTTCTAGCGACACTGAGAAGAAAGACTACAGCGCTCCATCCAAAATCTGTCTTCTATTTCATTCATTAGGACAGTGGCCCCACTTGCTTGGACTCATAACTCCCAAACCTTCTAGAACCAACACCTGTATGTATTCAAGAGTCAGGAAAGATGCAGGGATATGTAGAACTGCAATGTTGCACACCTGGACTTGAAGTAATGAAGATTCCTGTTACGTAATTGGGGCATTAACTCCTCATCCTTCTTCCTCTTCACAGTCCCAACCTAAACGAGGATATGGGTGTAAGTGCGTGTCCAGAAACCTAAAAGAAATGCATTCTCGTGGGAACCCAATACAGTCATTCACCTAACTGATATACCCTACCCAGCTGCAAGGAGAATTAATTGGCAGTGGCAAATGCAGACAATGGATGAAAACCTCTCCTTACCAAGGTCCTGATGGGAAGGACCAAATGAGAAACATTTTCTAGGGGTTCCTCCTATCCAACAGTAAGCAAGCTTGTGGAAACTGCAGAGCAGTAGGAGCACCGAATAACGTAAGTAGTTCTATCAACTAGGCACCGTTGTTCATAGCAGGTATCCTGGAGAATTGTAGAAGAATTGGACAATGACCCAATCTCAACCATCTCTGTGGTGACAAATTGGTTCGATTTCCCAGCGAAATAAAAATCTACTGCGCAGAAGAATTAGCCCAATGAGGGGAAGCTAAACACTGGTAGGGGTCGCACATTTCAAGGAACCTGATTCAGATCTGATGAGCCACAGTGGGGGTCCCACCAAGTTGAACTACAGTCCAGAGAACATCGAGACGACTCAACCAGAGGCCCAAATGTAAAGACCACGCAACAAAAAAGAGCCACAAAAGGAAATGTATGTGCCAGAGAGAATTAGGCCATAGAATACCATAATATTTTATTTGAAGTAGAAGAAGAATTAATATTAACAGAACAGCAATGCATGGTGTGTGTGTGTGTTAATTAATTTAAAAAGGAACATACGGTTACAGATTACAAGACAGTATGTGTAACTGATATATTGACACACACCTGCATTCAACTCCATAGATACATATATTTATGTTCAGTGAAATACTTTTGTTAAAGGGACATTATGGTTAAGTTGCACTAATAAAATTCTATGAAATTCAGTGAAAAAACATTGTTAAAGGGACGTAAAACCGAAAACCCCCAGAAATTTGCCAGTTATGGTAAGCTAAGCAACCAAAACTCGCGCCACCACTGTGCATTGCTGAGGCTAACACCTAGGACATCAAAGATGACATCACAAATCTTAGCAAGTGCAACTTAAAGATAACATCCCTTCAACAACGTTTTTTAGTGAATTTCATAGGTTTTAATTAGTGCAACTTTAACCATAACATCCCTTTAACAAAGTTTTTTCTGTGAATTTCATAGGTTTTTATGAGTGAAAATGTTTCATGATATTACATAACTGTATATAAGTTATTAATAATTCTTCTTTTAACATATATGAAAGAACTGTAAACCTCCTTTAACAAACATCATTTTTGCAATGCACACTGATGTATGTCGTTATCAGCAGTGCATGCTGGGGATGCAATTCATGGTTGAATTGCCTAGGGCATGAAGCTCGACCCTGACCCCGGCCCCACCAAACCACCCCTGTTATCCACTGAACCTACCCTGCATCCTAGTTCAGTGTCCACTATACCGTCATAGTGTGACCAATGGCTTGCAGCCATGGTCAGTCTCCACAATCCATCAGGCATGTGCTATGGCCATGCTACACTCCCCAATAGGCAAAACAGAGTAGTCATTTGTCCTTGCAGAGGGCCAGGTCCACTGCCCAGGCAGAAATGTTATATCACTATTTTCTATACTTATTTGTTGACACTTTCAAAAAAGTAAAACACAGGACAGATTTGCAAAAGCATGCTTTCAGGTCCTTACTGATGCTCCTTGCGCAAGTTTGCTGCATTTCCGTTCAGCACTCCGGACTGCAGCTGCAAGCAGATTCTTTTCCCATTTAAATCTAGGGCTTTGGCCATGCTGCATGCCCCAATAAATAAATCAGAGTAACAAAGGAGTGTGGGAACCCCTCTACTGAGAACGAACATGGGTCAAATACCCTGTTCTATGGAATGTCTTCCACTCAACGGGGGTCTAAAACCACGTTTTAGCTCACTGCACCCCTCACAGAGGAGAATGAGCTAAAACGTGGTTGTAGACCCTCATGAGTGGAAGAAATTAGGACACTGTATTTGACCCATGTCCATCCTCAGTAGATAGGACCAGGCACACTGTCCATGCACCAAAGTTATGTCACTATTTTTTTGTACTTATATTTTGACACTTTGGAGAAAACAAAAACACAAGACATTTGCAAAAGCATGCCTTCAGGTTCTTGCTGATGCTCCTCACGCAGGTTTGTTGTAATCCAGTCCAGCACTTCAGGCTGCAGCCGCAAGCAGAATATTTGTTCCCATACACACCTAGGGCCTCTGTCATGCCGCACGCCCCAATAAGCAAATCAGAGTACCCATTTGTCCTTGCTTAGGCCCAGGCCCTTTGCCCAGGCACCAAAGTTATATCACAATTTTTTGTACTTACTTTTTGACACTTTAGAAAATATAAAACACAGGACAGATTTGCAAAACCATGCTTTGCGGAACTTGCTGATGCTCCTCGCAAATGTTTGCTGCAATCCTGTCCAGCACTTCGGGCTGTAGCCACGAGCAGAATTTATTTTCCCATTGAAACCTATCCCAATTTTGAAAAACTCTACCACGTAGCTGGGCTCTGGTGGCCATGGCCACTTTAACCCCATTGTCAGTCCCTTGTGGTTAAGGCCATTAGCCAGATTGTCCGGGTCATGACCCAAATAATCTGGTTACTGCCCATGGCCACAGGCTGTACCTCAGTCACCAAGGTTATATCACTATTTTTTGTAACTACATTAAACACAGACACATTTGCAAAACCTTGCTTTCGGGTCTTTGCCAATGCTCCTTGCACAGGTTTGCTGCAAATCCGTCCATGTTTTATTTTTGGTCAAAGTGTCAAAATGTACGTATATAGAATAGTCATATAACTTAGCCCCCACTTCACAAAATCCATTCAGACTTTGCACAAACATTCAATTGCAGAACCATTCAGTGTCAGTTCTAAAATTATATTGCAATATTTCATGAAATTTTATTGAGTGGCACCCACGTTATAAGCCATGCAAAAACTGCTTTTCACCAACCCTGTAATGCATTAATAGGCATGGATGCCCTGGAACATCTGAGATGTTCAAAGACTTTGTGAAAGACAAAACACCTGATTTTTGGCTTTTTATGGCCATAGCCCATCCAATCCTCATCACCCCTCATCTCCCCAGATATTATTTCATTAGTTTGACAAGTGCAATGCTGTGTTTTTTAATATGTTTTACGGCGATGTCCGCCGATTACGGGCACAGTTCATGAATCCAACATGGCATACATTTCAAACGTTTTGACGCACCTCATATTTTTAATTGACCAGCTAGGGGCTGCGTATGATGTCCGCAAACATTGTGCTGCTCTCTGATTGGTCCGGGGGCATCCGCAGACTCCAAATCAGGAAATGAGTCTGCTGACCAGACCCAGATCTCACTAATTTTGTTTACCTAGTTTTGGGCAATAAAAAAAAAACTACTGGACAGATTTACACCAAATTTGCAAAAGAACGCTTTCGGGACCAGGCCATCATTCCTCACAAATGTTTGGTGAACATCTGTCCAGGGGTTTGGGCTGTAGGCATGAGCAGAAATGTTCCATTGTGTCTATGAGGATTTCAAACATTTCCAAGATATTTGAACAGCAAAGCACCGCAATGGACTGCCACAAGCCAGGGTGAGGCGGAACAGTGACCCACAGGATCATTCATTTTGAACAATTGATGAGTGTTATCATGTGGGTCTACAGCACCCTTTTGGGGAATGAGTACCTCTGCTAGTAAATGTATAAAATTGTATATTCAGGACTACGCATAGCAGGTTTGCAGTGCAAATTAGGCTGTAGGTCAGGATCAGATCAGGATCAGCAGAGCATCTAACACCTCTCCTGGTACTACAATAGTCTACTTTTCCACAAGACAGTTTTTGTGGTTAAGAGGGCCCATGGAACACCTGGCACTTCTATCCAGCTCTGTCTTTTCAGTACACAGCCGTTTGCTTTTCTTATGTGTACCTAAAAACACAAAAAACGCTATAGGCTAAATATCTAAATATCAAAAATGAGCCACTCAGCTGCTGCTTTCCTACAGCTACCTTCTTACACGGTATGGGCTATGAAGAAGAGGGCATTCTGTGAGGCATGCATGGTTATTCTTGTAGGGCGTTTTTGGCTCCATTCTTGTAGCCAGACATTATGCTTTTATACGTGCTGAATATAGTTACCATAATGCCTAGAAAGACATCTTGGCCAGACCAGAAAACTTGAGCTGTCTATGGCATTTTCAAGTTGTGGTGCACAGCACAATTAAAGGGATGGTGTGTGCAGGAAATTGATAGCCCAAGAAATATTACTAATTTATTGGTGGGAGAAACATTCTATTTTGGGCTGATGATATGTGAAGCAATTGATGCAGGAAGTAATGGACAAATGAGAAGAGGAGGAAGGACTGTGGGGCCATGAGTGCAAGAGATCTATAGTGTCATGATGAAACATATGCCTCATGTAACCAACCTAGAATTCTTTGGGCTAATGGAATGCTGCTCCCTGTTTGCGAAAGGCTTGGTAGCAGGAAGGTTGCATTCTCTTTTCTTAGCTGCAAATGATTTTCTTGGCTTGTAAGGCTCTCACAGTTGCTGTTCCATAAATTGGATCAGTATGTTAGAGTAGCTTTCTCATATTGTGCTTTTATGTAGGCTTGGGATACCCCGGCAGGCTGTTCCTCTTATATGTACAATATGGTGGACATATTTCTAGAGCCATTGTCCAATGGCATGGCAGTTTCCTATCGAGTCTGGTTTAAGCCGCGGCTGTCACACAATTGATGACAGAGTCAAAAGTGGTCTTGTCATGATAAAGTATTTATTTATTTATTTAATATACCAATAGACACATGGTTTTGTATATACAAACTTATAATACAATGATACAAAACATGACACATAACATTGGTGCAGATTCCAATCTATTACACAATCAGATAAAAAAAAATGATTCAATAGGCTCACACAGAGGACTTGATTTCATATGTGAGGCCCAAAAAATTAAGATCTCTGGCATAACACATTTCCTACAAAGGCCTTGAATCAGGCTAAAATTTTAAAAATGTCCACCAGTTTCCAGTAAAATAGCACAATATAAAAAAATCAAATTGCCATCACAACCATTTAGGAAACTGTCCAAGATAGTTGTAAGTTGATCCATGTTAACATTATTATGAATTATTATTATACGCTTTCAAATAACTAGTACACAAACCAATCAAACATTCACACCATATTAACAAGTGCTCAATGGTTTCTATTTCATTTGTTCCACATAGCCTACATTTACGATTACAGTGTGCTATTCCTAGCTGTGCACCCTGGGTCATCAAAGCCACACTTATATGAAACTTCAATCTAAGGTATTGAATGGCAATTGCACTTTTTCAGTAGGCCGTTATATAAAATGGTCTGTGCACTCGATTAGATATCTACCTGCAAAAATCAAGGCCGTGATGACCAGATAATAAGTTGACACAGTATTGTTCTTTACTAAATTCAAGCATTTTAGCTTTCAGCTGTGACTTAATTGTCATGATATGCGTCTGCCCATGTGCCTGTTCCCAATTGAAGCGGGGGGAGGAGACACGGGGGGGGGGGGTTATCCTCATTTCTCTCCATTCAAAAGTGCATCTTGTTTGTGAATTTGGAATGTGCTTTTAAAAGTGCAGAAATGCCCCTTGATTTGCCCGAACGAGCAAAGAAGTGCAAAAGGGAAGGTGCGCTCATCCAGATGCCCTTTGTGAATTAGGGCTGCTCTTTAATTTGACGCAAGTGATGAAATGCGCTCATACATGAGGGGAGAAACCCAGTCAACTGAAAGGAGGCAACTGCTCCAATAATCACACATAGGAGAGCCAACCGCTTCAGTCCTCACATAAAGAAGCAACAACAGCTCCAGCCCTCAGACATGGATGGGATCATCCATGCCCCCTAACATGTGAAAGGGAACAACCGCTCCAGATCTCACAAAAGGAAGAGATAGCCATGCCATCCCTTGTACAAAGGACAAGTAATCAATTCAATCCTCCCAAAAGAGAACAGCAATAACTCTATACACTTCACATGTAAATAAATAACCATTGTTGCGCTCAAATGTCAAAGGAGTGCACCATTGCAGACCTCACACATAAGAGGGACCGCAATCACTAGAGACCAAACATGCGAGCTAGACAAGCACTCCATCCCTCACAGAAAGGAAACACAGCCACTTCAATACCTTCATACAAGAGGAGCACTGACTCCATCCGTCAAAGAGGGGCTATGACAAACACGTCAGCCCCTCAAGCACGAAAGGAGATAGCCGCGTTTGCCTTCAGACATTGAAGTAGAGAACCATTCAAGTCCTAGCTGGACATTTGATGCAAGTCCTTGTAGTGTAGTGAGTGCCTGTTCATGTAATGTCCTGACCTTAGAGTGGACTGTGTACCTGTGCACTTGGTAGCAATCCCCAACAGTGCTATAGGTGAACAGTGCTATATGTGTCTCTGTGTTTGATGGCAATCCCTGGCTCTGGTGTGATTACCTGGACATCTGATGGGGGCTACTTGCCATAATTAGATGACAATGCATGTCTTATAAGGGTGATACCTGTCACATGATGGCAATACCTTTCATATAATGTGAGAATCTGACATTTTATGGAAGTACCTGGCAATAGAATATCTGGCATGTGCGTGTCACTGCACATGATTGGAGTGACTCACAATACCTAACTTACCAGTGCTGAGACGTCTAAATAGCAGAGGTGCTCTAAACAAATTGCCCATAGCAAAAAATAACAGTATTCAGTCTTTTTACCAGTTTTTTACTGCAGTATTTTTTAATACAGCTGAGGCAGGCGGGGGAGAGAGCGGGCGGCTCGGCTGAGACAGAGCAACAGGGGTTTCCCCCAAATAATCAGTAAAAATATGCAGTGAAAACATACAACAGTGAAATGTCGACCTTACAAACACATAGAACCTAACATAGCATAACATATGACGTAAGGGATTGTCCATTTGATTGTCATACCTGATTTATTATTTGTGTACGGGCTATGATGCCAATACCCGACAAGACATTACATATTTTTTACAATACCATTGCCAAATGGTGTCATTCCTGTTAGTTCGGACTGAACACGCTTTAGCTAACTGAACCTAGCAACTTGTTGTTATCAATAACAACATCAGAAGGTGACTGTGACGAGGCCAGCTGTATTCTATCAGCATCCTCGTGCTACCAAATGGTTTCATACATTTATTTAGAAGCACTTCAATTTCTGGCAAACTAAGGTCCACATGTTGCTCGGTCAGACACCATTATTAGGTGCCTGGAATCCAAATGATGGTTTACTTGCAAAACAACCTTGATGCCCTTGGGTTTAGAGCGCTTAATAAATGCATAAATAAATAAACAACAGACCAGTCAATTAATGAACCAAATGCATGGAGCTGTGTGTGGTTGCAAGGCGCAGGTTTGCGTGAGGCGGGGCTGACTCACTATTTTAAGGTTGATCAGAACGTTTGGCAGTGAATATCGTCGCTTTGAGACTTCGGTCAGTTAGAAATAAATAAAAGGGCTTCCTTAAATGCGAAACCTGTGGTGAGGGGACTGGTGATATATTAAGTGATTTTAAATAAAGAATGGAAACGTGTTGTGTAGAAGCGACGATGATATGTGAGTAAGGCGAGCTAGCAGAGGGCTAAAAATGGCCAGCTGGGCCCGAAGGCATCCCAGAAGTATGTTTGCACCGTCAGCAATGTGTGTGACCTCTTAGTTGTTTGCAAACTTCACTCTTTTGATTTTGTAATTTCTTTCCTTCACATTGTTTTTTTTTTACTTCTGTTTTCTGCTTATTTTGCATGCTCCGGAATGATGTCTACCGCTCTGTGCGTGCATTAATAGTAGGCACTTCTTCTATGCTCATGCAAACCCTGCAGGGTCAATGATTCAAGAGAATTGGTAACCAAGACTGCTACCTCTCTAAGGGACCTGTTTATTTACAGCCACTAAGCTACCATGCAGACTGGCATTCTGACCAGCAAACAACCGGGAAGAAATGAGGACATCCCCACCTGCTCCTCCAGTCCACTGTCAGGAGCCACAGTGGCAAGTAATTCGCCATGGTATGGGAACAAAATTTAGAAACCCCCTAAGGTACCTGGAATAAGAAGGGCCTAGGTTTAGGCTCCCCAATTATGAGATCTGGTGCTCAGCACTGCAACACAGCTGTTCCACTGCACCTCGTAACTGACCTCCAACTGACAATTCCATCAAAAACTCTCAAGACAATTTAAACAGTATCTGTCATTAAGCAACAGTAGGACATTGTCCGTCAAATCACCTGCATTCGTCTATGAACAATTAGCCAAACAGCTAATCAGCAACACGTATTAGCAACAGTCAAGCACATCCCTATCATATCATAGACACACAGCACTACTCCACTAAACAGTGAACTCTTTCCAAAGGAAAACTTGTTGAAAAGTATAAAAAGGCTTAAAACCACACATCATGTCTAAACTTGCACACATCAGTGACACAGTTAGTAATTGTTTTTCTGATACATTACTTGTCATCCCCATGTCTTGCAGTTGCTGATGCAAAAACTGCCCATTGCTGGGTTATGACACAACCCACATATTTCCTTGTTCACCCTTCCTCAATAAACCTAAAAGAAAATGTATTTCATCTCCCCACTCGAGCCACAGTTTTCCGCTTGATGCAAACTTCACTGCCAATGAACTTTGCTTGTCCATATCCAACATTGTAATAACTACTATCTATGAAATGTATTTACGTTTTCATAACTGAATCATTTTTACAGGGAAATATCTCTGTTCTAATGCCTCCCACCAGGTAAATCTCGCCCCAGAATCTGAGACAAGAAACAGGATGTGTTTCTTGTTCTCCTAACTTTCAGAGCTGGGATAGTTACCCACAATATTCCATATGAATCCAGGGAGCCTGCTACAGAAATGAAATGCAACCTATCTCTTATTGTCTCTGTAATGTTTTAATTCCAATTCATAGAAACATTCATCTAGATATATACATTCTCTGGAAAAACTGTCTTAGAGGGACATTAAGGTTAAATTGTCCTAATCAAATCATATACAGTTTTCTTAATAGAAACATGTGAAATTCAGTGGAAAAAATGTTGTTAAAGGGACATTTTGATTAAGTGGCTGTAATAAAGACCTTTGAAATTCAGTGAAACAACTTTGTTAAATGTACATTATGGACATTAAATTTGCAGCCCAAATTCTACATATTAAGGAAATGTGCAGGTCGTGGTAAGCTACGCAACCATAACTCAAGCCACTGCCATGCATTGCTCAAACCAATGCAAATTACATCACTGTTGACATAAGAAATGTACAGCATCAAAACAACAATACACACCAACAACCAAACAAGAAGGTAAAAGCCACATCCTCAGCTGAAATGGACTGTAAAGAAAGACTAAACAAATTGAAATAACACTGCAAAAATGATGTCAGGAATCAAGAGAAATGAAGCAAGTACTGAAACATGTTGAAAATCTCCCTTTTGAAGAAAGATTATTTGGTGATTCTAATTTCTGGATAACTAAAAAGACAATTGCGGGTCGGGCGGTCCGGAATTAACAGTGGCGGTAAACCCGCCGCCACTGTTAATTCCGGACCGCCCAACCCCGAGACCTGCAGGTGGGAGGTGATGTTCCCGCCAGGTCTGACCTGGCGGGTTGAACACCTCCCGCCTGCAGGCGAACGTGGAAACACCGGCACCATCACGAGATGGTGCCGGTGTTTCCACTTCCCCATTTCCATTGAGTCCTGTGGGACTCAATGGGAATGGCTATTAAAACGTTTCCGCCTCCGCGACTCCCGGGACACCGGGGCTGTAATGCCCTGGTAATTCCGGGAGTCACAGAGGCGGAATGATAATACGAGTCCGGCGGTAACCAGGCGGTTTTACCGCCACGGTTACCGCCGGACTCGTAATGAGGCCCAATATTATATTATCATATTATTTCACTGCTCACAACTTGAAATATGAAATCCAACTGTATGATCGCCTTTATTCTCCTTTGGTCACCTTTATCAATTAAAATATTTAAGATTCCTTTCCTAATATTTATAATGTCTATGTGAACGATTGAATATTTAAAGCAAGATTTTCCTCGAAGGAGGCTAAGTCCCGTAGTGCTCTTAAAAGCAGAGATTAGGTGGGGGCACATTGACAGCGTGGGGCGCTAAGGGACATAATCACCACCATCTACCACATCCTTGCAAATCTATGACCTATGCCAGCAGGATATTTACCCTGTCTGCCTAGAATGTATAAATGTATTTGTCTAACCTGTACCTTCATTACACCTGTAACTAAGTTCTTTACAAGTTACAGTGCCTCAATGACCAAGGGCTGTTTGTGCGCTATGCAAATGTAAAAATAAATATACATATAGTATTGAATTTGTGAAAACTATACCAAATCTATAATAGAAGCATACTTTTATATGCTTTTCTTCAACTCTGTGTTTTTTCCTTGAATTTTAGAAGGCATTGCTGCATATGGTAATGCACATGGGTCACATACAAATGAGATGCACTTTTCAATGTAAATATAATAATATAGGTGTTGTGCTCCTGATGATGCAATAGATGGAATGGGGTGAGCTAGATGTGAATCTGTTTCACTTTACCAATTTCTCTACCAGCATGACAGTAACACGTTTGAAATACTATTCTTACTATTCCAATGCTTTATTGAAATAGAGATTGGGGGACTGCGATGTGTTCTTTGATTGTTTTAGTTTATCATTTGTAAATATTGAAATGAATAGTTTTACCCATATATGCAAAAGTTTTTTTTTGTTGTACATTTGAGAAATTAACAATTTTGTATTAGAAAGTTGGTCCAATAATGTTTTTAAAATAAAAACAAACTCCATGTTACACTTTCAAGGACTGTTTTGTAATCATCTGAGAGTGCAATAGATCTGTGCAAAAAGTGACTTTATTATGCCCACTGTATACTCTCTATTGTGTTATCTGCAAATGATGGTACTAGTGCAACTGCCATATGTGGTAGCACACTGCAACACTTCAACTCAGAACTGTGCTCTGTTGGCGCAAACATATATGGTATAAAGTATCCCGTACCATACGTTATAAGGTTATTGCATGTTACTGAGGAGTTCCATGATCAAATACATCCTTTGTAAGTATGGTAGGGGCTATTGTGTTCCTTATAATACATGCCCATACACTAAAAACCCTTTTAATACCAGTCCTCTTCTTTAATGTAATATGAGATCTTGCACAGGCTTCAAACCTAAGATTTCATAAGTAGGAGCTAAAACAAACTCTTGAGTATTAATCATTACCCAATAAGCAGGAACTACTTCTCAGTAGCTAGGAGTTAATACACACTGTGCTGCAAATCTAACTTCGTCATGAGATATACATCTTTACTTTGTGTCCATTATGTGTGGTCCTTTATGCTATAAATGTCCTCAAATGTGTCCTAAGGTTTCTTTATACACATTTCCAAACACACACACGTAATGTCCAATAGATATACTTGTATAGCACCAGTTAGCATGGGAAATAAAATTAACACCTGGTAGCTGAAGCAGGAGCAAAAAAGTTGCCAACTCCCAGCAATTACAAACCCTGTTCCATTTGCTGATGTAAATAATCAATCTCAATCTGTTCCAGTTCAGAAGAAAGACAATAAGCATTTTCTGATATGTTGCAGGAATATAGTTTAAGCAGTTTATTAAAAGTCATCAAAAATCTGTTCTGTTTGTGCTTTAAAATAAGTAATAACATGTAGACTCTTCATCTCATGTGTTAAAATCCATTTTACAATAAACGCTCAACCATAACCAATTCCTTATTAGTTAATGGTTGTAAATAAAGGAATTTAAAAAGCTTGTGTATAGCTTTAATTAACTGTTGCAATTGCAGCTGGAATTCTGTTCTGTGCTGGTTCAAACAGCAGCCACTGTGATGTCTCAACTGAAGCATAATAACTGATTATAAGACAATTACATCACTACTGCTCTGTAAAGGCTTTATCAAGGTATTGCAGGTTGCCCTGTATTGTATGCAAATAATGATAGCAGAAGAAGTTCTAAATGAGTTAGCAGATATTACTTATTTTCTTAATCACTTTTATTTCAAGTTTAAAGAGATGGTTTTATTGGAATCAATATCATTTTGAAGAGATTACTTTTGCATACAGTTAAAACATACAGTGCTAGTATGCATTACCTGTACATTTTGACGTTTCCACTGTATTGTTTTAACATATTTGATGATTTTTCATTATAGTTTATTAAAACATACCTGATCAATGTCTTCTTAACTGTGATGGCTTTAAATCCTGGAAGAGTAAAGTTGTAAAAGTTTGGAAAGGCAGCTTGTGTTACAGCAGTCTTTGATTCACAGCACAAATACACTCTCAGCGTTGAAGGATACTTCTGAACTGTTGCGCCGAAGTGAGAAGGTTAGATTTAGAGTTTGTGGGTCTGATTGGTAGACACCTTTTTAACTGTTTTAATGCACTACAAAACACAGGGAACCAGGCTACCGTACCCTTACTCATGTATGTTTGTAGACTAAAGCTACAGAAAATGCTAAGGTACAACAATTGAAAGCACACATAGTCAGAGGAATATAAAAAAACAATGTTATATACTATACTCCAATGTGAGAATATATACACAAAATTGCAACATATATCTAAAGAATACACATGCCTATACAGAGATACCAACTGGAGATGACCTATCCTTAACCTAAGAGCCACGATCTCCAGAAACCAATTGTATATTATGAAACACCCACTACATCTGCAATGTGGGGTTAGTAAAAATTGTGACAAATTTGCCACAATTGATAGCCAATGTACACTCTATTGTGTGAAGAAAAACAAAAACCAACAGGCTGCTCGTTATATCTTAATTGCTAGAAAGAGAAGTTTTTCCTAATTTCAACCACCTCTAACATGACATGCTGTATTTGTGTATACCTGTCAGTGTATCTCCAACACGCAAGCATGTTTACTAAGTCATAATGTACAGTAAGATCTTACTGTATAGAATGAGCAGCCAAATCAATCAAGAAAGCAGGCTGACATATCAAATTACTGATACAATTTGATATGTCAGCCTGTTTTCTACATGAATGCGGTTGCTTTCTTTATGGTCCTGCTTTGCTTAAAAGGGACTTTCGGAGCTTGTACGTCCATCCACGTTGGGGGCATTGGATGTACTCCCCAACACAACCCTCTTGGAAATTGGGCTCGTGGAGCTGTGAGTGGATCCTGCTAAGCATGGTTCTAAGTGCAAACGTGTTATTAAGAACCATTTATATGATTGGACACTGATAAACACAGTGGCCCATTTTTATGCTGGTAACCTGGCAACCAAGTACATTGCAATTAAGACGAGCCTAGGGATGGAACCCTATCTCAATTATCGAGTAAACAGGCAGGCGAAAGGTCTTTTCTCTAAATTTCCCTCCTCCCGTTGGCCAAGTTCACAACTAAATGGGGAAAGAAAATGTCACCTCTGTGCCCCTTCTGTGCTGATACTCTTGAAGATGAGATGCATTTTATCTTTGTGGGCCCACTGTACTATTGTGAGAGGCGCAAATGGCTCAAACTGTTGTGGGTACAGCTGGGCACAAGAGCAATGAGCCTAGCCTTTCACACAATGAAATTGTGTTCCTCTTATCCTGCGTGTGTGGCAGTCTCCTCGTTTTTAGATATGGCTTTTCAAAAACGGCTGATATTTTTAAACAGTTAGGAGGTGGATATGCTCAATTACCGTTTGATATTGTATTGGATATTGGATACTGTATATAACTGATGAATCGTGATATTTGAGAAATGTTTGACTGATTTCAAGTTGACATTATGTTTTGACCCCAATAACCCACTAATGGTGTTTTACTGTTTTACTTCTAAATGCAATCATGTACTTAAGTGATTTTATTTCTTCTATTTTTTTCTATGATGTGTACTCTTTTTTGGCCGTGTGTCCGGAAATAAAGATGAAATGAATGAACAATTTCATGAAATTGAGCAGGAGTCAATAACAAGCTTGCATTTAGCTCTTTTTTCTTTGCAATTTAGAAACATGCCTTTGTTCTTCAAGTGAACATAGATGTCTCCATTAAATTAGATCAAAGTGATAGAAATGGATCCTGCTTTCAAGAAGGCAGGCCCTTGCATAAACATATAGTTTAGGTGAACCAGAGAGAATTCAGAACGTACGCTTCCAATTCATGAACGCTACATGAAATATGTTGTGTCCCATATAACAGAAATGTGTCATTTACCTTGTCTTGATTTATAATAGCACTTTAATAATAACATGTTGAGTTTATACATATACTAAATCTCTCATGGTATCAGCATTAACACCCTAAAATTTCCTTGTAGAATATAAAAATGCAAATTACACAGTTTAATAGATTCTCAATTTTACATTGCAGCATACATATGGCAGCTCTGCTTTTAGCTAATTGTGTTTTTCATTAAAACGTCTTATTTTTAGCATTATGTACATGATATTTCAGTGGTAAGATACAGTTCTGAGTTGACATTATTGAATGGAGAGCATTACATTCAATCAAATTACATTATTTAATTGTATGCAGTATATCCACAAAATGCCATTCCCAAGATGGCATCTCGTGCACTGTGACATACTGTGGTATGTTTAAACTTAACGGATAGGGCCTAAAAAGACCCACACTTAAAACATCCTTCTAGAAATGTGATACATTGTTTTTGTGAAGCTGTTTGGCCAAGGTCAAAATAAAAAGGTCCATTACAAAGAAGGGCAAAAAGGGATTTGCCAAGAGAGCTGAGCTTGAACCTGTCACTGCTTTTTACAGCATTAAACCCGGACCCTGAGCGTCGGCGCTGGCAGTGCACACAGGCCTCGGTGCATTGTGGGGCTGGGGGCGGAGGTCGGGTTTTGTGTACACTGCCAGTGCCGACGCTCAGGGTCCAGGTTGAATGCTGTTCCCTTTGCCTGGGATGTGTGAGGAGAGGCAGTTTAATCGAGCACCACTGCCTTGTGACTGCATTTCAGGATCCCACAGATGCAGAACCCAAGCTGCAGCTAATAGAAACCTGGCTGACAGCATCTGACCAACAGAGCTGTAACAAGGTAAATGGGATGACGGCCTCCCCGATCCCTTTTAATCCTTGATCTCATCGAGACAAGTACAAAATCACGGTCCTGAAGAAGATGATGACTCACAATCATCGAAACCGGTCGACCTCCTTTTTTTAACCAAGGATATTCCAAGAAATCAACCAGAGATACCTCTCAAACAAGACCATACAACATCTTGTTGTGGAAGAAGTTCTTCCTCCCAAATCTTTTTTTAACAATCACCAAGTGATCCATGAGTTGGGGACCACACACTTCTCAGGAAGGTCAATAAAAGAAAACAAAGGTCCCACGACCCATGAAAATAGTTCCTCTTTGAAATGTGGCCCCAAGCTCCTCTGAGACACAAACTTCATGCCCTATTTGCCAATGGGCAGAAGACCTGCACACCCCACTCCTAAGGACAGAAGCCCACATATACTATGAGGGCTCTCTTGTAAGAACTGTTCATTGAGGTCACACATTAAATGGTACCTGAACAATAAACAGTCTCCTCGCTGAAAAAGTGGATTCCAAGAAGTGTTCATGTGTGCAAATATGCAAGGCCATCATTTATATATTTTCTTGTTTGTTTTTGAAGGGATACTGCCTGTTCTACAAAGCCTTTCATTAAAATTGCCAAATAAGAGCCAAAAACTACAAGTCACAGGAGGGGAAATATAGCTTCCACCAATAAGGTTAGATGCCTACCAATATGACATTGATTTGGTGCTACCACTTCAATTATTTTTAATCAGATACCTTATGCCACCTGTATTCAATGTGTATTTTCTCCCTGTCCCAATGCAAGACAGGCAAGTAGGGCAAATGAGAGCAGAGGGAAAAGGTTGCTGCCAAAACCTTCCTGGAAGATAGGAAAAGGGACAATTAAGCAGTAAACCCTGAGAAATGGTGTGTTTTCTGTTTCTCAACTTAGAAAGAACTACAATCCAAGCTGGCCAACATGGAAGAGGGAGACGGGTACTACACATATAGCCACATTACGGGTTAGGTGGTATATTGTAAAATTGGCAGTAACTGAGTTACCTCCAATGTTACCACTACACCGAATTATGATTTTGTGTTTTGAGTGGAGGATTTACCTCCAGCAAAACCCTGAAAGTAAATATTCCCACTCAATGCCGAAAAATAGGCAGAATTGGCAGAATTACCACAGCAGTAATTCCGATGCGGTAATTCCGCAAAAAAAGCCCCATTGGATCCAATGGACCCAAAATAAATGGGGAATTACACTGTCACCACCACTTGTACTCAGGCAGAAATTCCGCCTGACCTAGTGGCGGTAATGGTAATTACTCAGCGCTATTTGTCGGATGATTATGTCTGATTTTCCACCTAAATCGTAATGAGGCCCATATTGCCTTCTCCCTTCCCATGGTGCCCATTGTGCGACGGGAATGTGCCTAGACCACTAGTGTTCCCTGAGTTGGCGAGGGACAAGCCAGCGCCAGGTAAATGGGGTGGGGGTGGGGGGATTGGATGTGTGAAAAAGAGGGGTGGGAGAAGGGGATCCAGAGGTGGTTCCTGTGCAAGTACCACCTTGCTGCTTTGGCTAGTCCACACACTGGTGCCTCACTAATAGCAAAACCAGCAAGCTTGCAAAATGTTCTGAATGGAGTTGTGAGCTATATAATCGCTCCAGAAAATGTTGGTCCTTCTATACGACCAATGATCATTTGCTTTAGTAGGTGTAAAATGTTCTTTTTTTAGCACAAACACATGTAAATAAAAATATTATTGAAATTAAAAAGCGTAAATTGGTGATAAACAAAAGAAAAAGAACATAGGTCATTTCAGCGAATATCCAAACGTTGGCTGCCACTGTGATCGATGGCAGGACTACTTGAAGCCCTCCCGGTGACAGTTCCCCTCAGCTACCAAAGCCACAGCATCATACCAGGAATTTGTTTTTATCAATAGGTCGATGAAGTAATAATATTAATATGAGCAGAATAATGTTTAAAACAATAGGCTGAGTTGTACAATGTAACATTTGACATCTTAAACAAAATACAGTAAAGAGGATAAGAAGCCTGCAGGGTTTGGCTTTGGGAAGGATTTTCGTCATTTCCTATTGAAGGTTTTAGTCAGATATGCTTAAGATAACCACCAGACTGCAGCCCCAATTAGGGCTCTTCTTAGACCAGAGCCTGCGGTAAGATACCTGATCACCAGTCCTGACAGAGACATGAATAACACCCTTGAATTGGGTGTCTGACAATAATTAGTTACTTGGGTCAAACAGGGAAAAAATCAACTGTCATCTCTCGTACCTCAAGGCATGGGAGTTAGGAGATTCAGCACTGGTTGCCATTGCGACAAGCCCAGGAGGGCCACCTTTGTTACAATTCACATCTCAAGGGCTCTGGAACCCTTTGAACTTCCAGGAACTATGAGTGACTTGGTGTGAACAACTCAGGGTGATACAACCTTGACTACAAACTGTTGTAGATGAGGGAACATGTACGCATCTCATCAGTGCTACATTGTATTGTATTGTATTTATTTCATTTATATAGCGTTTTAATCCAAAGCGCTTTACAGATAAACAAGAATACATCCAACAAAAACTGTAGAAGCAAACAACAATATGTATGAATCAAACCCATAAAGCAGTAAGTGGGACAATTTACAAATGAGGATGATGAAGAAAGGAGGAAATGAGGAAGGAAGGGTAGCGGATGAGAGAGTAAGGAGAAAAGTGAATCAGTGGGAGGAGAGAAGGACTTAGGAGAGAAGGGGAAGGTAAGGAGAACTATGAGGGGATACTATAGAGAGAGGGAGAGAGGTGAAAGGGAAGAAGGTGTCAGAGTGGGGAATAAAGAAGGAGTGATTTCAAGGAGGCCCGGAAGGAGGAATAGGTGGGGATGGAGCGGATAGAAAGAGGTAGAGAGTTCCAATGTAGGGGGGCAAGGAGTTGAAAGGAGCGGAAGGGAGACGAGGCACAACGGGGAGGGGGAACAGAAAGTAAGAAGAAGTCCGCAGAACCAAGGGAGCGAGAGGGGGTATAGAATGAGAGAAGAGAGGAGAGATAAGGGGAGCAAGGGGATGAAGTGATTTAAAGACAAGGCAAAGAAAGTGAAATTTAAGTTGAGAGTGGCCGGGGAGCCAGCCTAAGTAAGAGAGTGAAATGGAGATGGAGTCATGAGGAGAGAGAAGACAAAGGGTGCAGATGGCAGAGTGGTAGATGGATTTGAAGGGGGCGAGATGGGAAGCAGGGAGACCAAAGAAGAGTGAAGAACAATAAAAAAGGCGAGAGAAGATGAGGGAGGGGATTAAAAGTTTGGTGGCATGGAAGGTGAGAGAAGAGCGGACTTTACGGATATTGAAGAGATGGGAGCGACATGCGCGAGAGGTAAGGGAAATATGATGGGAAGAGTCAAAGTGAATGCCTAGATTACGAGCATGGGTGGATAAGGGAAGATTAGAAGGGGGGAATGAATAGAAGGAGGGGGAGATGGAGGAGGAATTGTGTTAGAAGGAAAGAATAAGACTTGAGTCTTATTCTTATTCTACATTAGACCATGGTTTGATCATCTTTAGCACTTGATTATATTTTCCTTGATCCTCTGCATTGTCATATGGGTACAAATCCTTGTAGCCATATGACTATGGCCACTCCCAATAAAATGTGGTGAGCCTTCTCCAACCTCTGTATTTTGACTTCATTGTTGATGCCTGGACCTCTGACTGACAAAACTGCTATGTTGATAAATCCGGAGGATAGCTCAGGGGCAACACGCTCTCCTTGGCAACAAGACGACGTGGAGCAACACAGGTTCGATCTTCGGGTCCGTGCTTAGAAACCTTTCGGTATTAAGCGCTTTATAAATAACCATTTACAATGTCGGTTACCCTATTAGTGCATCTATACATGAAATACCATTCGTTCCAAACTGGGTGAACAATCAGCATTTATGTTGATAATACATAGGATGATAAAAACAAACATGAAAGTTGTAAACAGAGGTAGTAAAATAATGCGTACATAAACACCAACTTTTGATTCAACCAGTGGAATAAGCCGCAAAAGTAAATTGCACACAACACCCTTCTTCCACACTTGATCGTGTGCAACAGAGATGCCTCGAGCCTCCATGCACTGTGGGGAACAATGTGGAAGGAAAGCTGTCACATTGGCAATTTTCTAATAGGAGTGTCGGAAAATATCCATCACAATCATGCTAAAAATAGCCCACTAAAATGCACACTCATTTTTGGTGGGAATGCAACTTGTAATTACATCATGCATAGCAATAAAACAGACGTACTTATCAAACAATGATTAAGAATAGGTGATTTTAACTTTAGAGAGATATTTGAGATATCTTGTGTTACCTATGACAACGTAAGATGCTCAGCCAGCCCTGGATCTTAGGCAGCCTTCACGTTGCATTCTAGTAAACTCCTGAGATGTTAGTGCCAAAATGAAACTGCGAATTCAGTACAAGAATACAGGATGACATGAATCAAAACGCCAGAGCTTGCAGGACTCCTCATCCCTTCCCCTGAACAACCTGAGGAAGCTGTTTCTATATATTTTTGAAGAGCGTGTGTAAATATTCAACACTTTCAGTTCTGTGCTTAGCTTTCCTTTCCTCCGCTTGTTAGGATATTGGGGGCTGACAGGATGGAGGACCACGGAGCGTCTTTATGTGCATCCGCAAAAGGGATGATTATTGACCCCCAAGCACACGTCCTCACCGCCACCATACTCTCCCACTATCTGGTTTGTACAAGACCGATCTCCCCTTTCCTGTGGTGTCACTTTTGACTCACTGAAAGGGGTGCCTTAAGATAGATTACACATAACACCTTGAAGCTTTTTTCACTGTTTTTTTTTTGGAGGAGGTACAATAGTCTTTGATTGCTTTGACCGGAAGCATATCGCTCACCTCACATTGCTATCGCTTGTCGACTCTGTACCCCAATATCAAGGATTTGTTGGTACCCATGCTTCCCTCTTTGTGCCTGTTAAGTGATAGATGCAAGACCCTCTTCTAAGGCTTGGGTCTACTAGCAGCTCTGTCTGCCATTGGTCCATATCTTGGGTTGCCTTTCTTCTTGCGCTGAAGAAGCATGGCTTAGAAGTTCAGGCTGGACCTGCTCGTACTGGTGGCAGGCCAAGATTGGTTTGCATTTGGCTGGATTCCCTTCTGTAATGCTGCAGATGGGTTACAAAATGATAGTATGGAAGGACGCCCAGCTCAATACCAGTCGATATGATTAATTCAAAACCTGACATCCATCACTTTTTAGTTCAGAGGAAAAGGGAGTGTAATTTAAAAATAAATAAATGAGTTCTAGCCAGTCTCTGGTGTCACATTCTGTGATGTCATGGCCGATGGCCATGACAAAGCCTGAGTCAAATGTGGTGTCATGAGGTTACGTCATTAGTTCCTACCCCCGAACACATTAACTACTTTTTACACGCCTGCATTCATGCTAATTAATAGAATATTTGCGGTTAAGAAAATGCGTGTCAGTATAGGCTGTATATCAGGTGTATGAAATGCATAACACAATACATTGCTTCCACCTTTGAACCAAAGTTAATATAGTCCAGCCTTCATACACAAAACAACTTCCGTGGTTAGACCTACTGGGTAAATGATGACAAAAAAGAAATGTGTGCGTTGAAAAATCTGTTTTTAACCGTTGCTTTCGTCAGCCTCTCTCGCGAGTAGGGTAACAGGGTCACGTTACCGAGGCTAGCCCTCTGGAAGTTTTCGCGCTGCGTATTTATTGATGTGGAATGAGAGGCGCGAGGCAGCTGTCCGTTGGCGGGCTGGCACAGCTGACTCAGTTCACGCCATATTGACGAGAGAAGCGCGTGCGTCGCTAGTCTTCTTAATGAGCATATTGCACCTGCACAGGCAGGCCCGTAAATCGCAAGGCAATACACTCGTTTGGTCGTTAAGGTTCTCCCACGAAAAATGGCAAATGTGCCACTGTCTTCTGTGCACTCGGACGAATCATTGAATAACTCATCTGCGGGACAAATATTGAACGAGTTTGCTTGAGGCATGAAAAAAGTCGAGTATGTTTTTGCATCCAACCTAGGATTCATTATGACTATGATCCCTAGGGATTTGTTGAATGTATCAGCCCAGAAATTGAGGGCAGAAACTCTGTCGGGCATAGGGGTTAGTGATTCATAAGAAGTAAGGCCGGTTCTCCCTGCAGCCGGTGCTTCAGTTCGATAGGTTAAAAGTGCTTCCCGCATTGACTTACGGCGCAGAGGTTGCACTGTGCACTTCAAAATCCATTTGGAACTTGATGGTATCTTTTGGAGAAAAAAAGTGCTTTCTCTCCCAGAAAGTGATTGTTGTGTGATGGGAGTTCATTCTATGTCAAGACAGCAGGCTTCATACTATGCATACATTCTTTACTTCTGAAACCATAGCAGCAAAGAAAAAACTTTTACAAACAAAAAAGTTTGAATAGCAGAACTAAAACAGAGTCAAAAGTCAATGCAAGGGGAACCCCCCAATCAGTGGCGTAACACAAAATGTGGGGGCCCCCCTGCGAGCCATGGTGAGGAGGCCCCCCAACTCGGCAACAAATCACGGGTCGCGCCATACTCTGGGCCGGCCTAGATTGTCACGCTTGCACAATATACACGAACGTGCTGCTGAAGGGGTATGCCGCACACTGCACTAGGAGAAAGATATAAATATGTATTTTAATGCAATCTACAGCACACTTTCTGAGAAAAATTGACTACAAAGCCACAGTGTTTGCAATTGTTTTGTAGGGTAACACTGTTCCAATACATGTAAGTCACCAACAGTGCAGAGTAACATTAATGCTTTGCTATTAAAAATGCCATGCCACAATGAAAACATGTCCAACTGGCTGCACAATGTAGGCCAGTGTAGACACGTAATAACATTACAGTAAAGCATGCCAGGCCACATTTAGACATACCTAGACCGGTTGCACTAAAATGCCAGTCAAAGCAATAACACTCATCAAGAAGAGAGCACACATTAAAGCCTGCGTCTCCGCAGCCTCTACCAACACGGCCAAACTCTTTAAAATCTGCAAGGAACTGGCCAACACTGTTGCAGTCTCTACCTCTCATGTTCCCTCCAAGGCCCTCTGTATGGCTCTGGTCTCTCACTTCTCTGCTAAATCTCAGGACATCCTGTCCTCTATCTCCTCTTCCTCTCTCGGCCCCCTTTGGCCATCTATACCTCTCCTCTGACAACACCTGACAAGGTTTCGAGACAAGTCCGATCTATGAAAGCGTCGTGCAAACAGGTGCTCCCCTGCTCCTCCAGAATCATCAAGGACCATATTGACACCCTTGCTGCAGCCTTGGCCGATTTCTGTAATCACTCTTTAGCCACTGGAATGTTCCCCTCTCCCCTTAAGCACTCCCTTGTGCACCCACTCCTCAAGAAGCCGTCTGCTGATCCTACCTGCCCGGCAAACTATCGCCCAATCTCCATCACCCCTTTCTTGGGCAAACTCTTGGAAAACCTTGCCATCTCCCAGCTTACTCTCTACACTGAATATGTTGATTATCTCCATGACCATCAGTCTGGCCTCAGAGGTGCCAGAGGCATTGAAACTGCTCTCCTGAACACCTGTGAAGATCTGCTCTCTAACCTTGATTACAGCATTCCTTCTATCCTCACTCTCCTTCTTTCCTCTGCTTTCAACACGGTCAACAACGCCATCCTGATCAATCGACTCTGTGAGAACCTGGGCATCACAGACCAGGCCCTGGAGTGACTAACCTCCTTCCTCTTGGATCGCGCCCCCCCAGGTCCAAACTGGTCACAATCTATCTGCCATCTTTCTCTACCTGTAACGTTCCCCAGGGCTCTATACTCTCACCCTGGTTTTTCAACCTCCACTTGGCCCCTTTGGCCCACCTGATCTCTACCTTCTCCCCAAACTTTCAGTGTTATGTGGCTGACTCAGCATTCCTTAAGGCTCCCCTCAGCCTCCTCTCCTCTCTCGCTCATTCCGGACCATCTATCCACGATTCAGGATTGGTGCGCCTCCAACGATCTCTGCCTTAATGCCAGTAAAACGGAGATCCTTCTCATTGGGACACTGGCACCAGCTTTCCCGCTCTCACTCTGGCCGTCCGCCTTGGGCCCTCTTCCCTCACCTTCCTGTGAGGCAATAAACCTTGGTGTCATCTTCTATGCCACTCTCTCTTTCTCTCCTCACATCCCGGATGTCACCAAGAAGTTCCACTACAAGCTGCTCCTCCTCAAAGGGACTCTTCCCTTTCTCACTTTCCACCAGAATCTCACTGTCTTCAGAGCCCTGGTTCTCTTTAGGCTGGACTGCCACAATAGCCTCTTTCTCATTCTGCCTTCCTCTACTCTCCGTCATCTGCAACTAATTCAGAACAAGACTGCAAGACTTATCATTCGCCTCAAGCCAAGGGATCATATCTCTCCAGCCCTGAAATCTCTCCACTGACTCCCGGTGGCTGCAAAGATCAAGTTCAAGACCCTTTGCATTGTCCACAAGTCTTTCTGGGGCAGGGGTCCTCACTACATCCAACGCTCTCTTCCAAAATACCTTCCTTCCCAAGCCCTTCGCTCAGCTACCTCCAACTCTCTAAGCGTTAGATGCTTCTCCAGGCAGATAGTGGGGGGTAGATCTCTCTCCTCTGCTGGTGCCTCCCTCTGGAATGGCCTCTCTGCCCCTTCAACTTGAGCCAGACCATCTGAAGTTTCGGAAGCAGCTCAAAACTTTCCTTTTCTCCTCTGCTTTCTCTCTCTTCCTCCCCTGCTGACCTACCTGTCTGCTGCTTTTCCGACCAGTTGCTTGCATACCCTCAGAGTCTGTATGAGTCCAGGCTCTTTCTTGATCGGTCCCCCTTGCACTGTCTCTGTGCCTATCTTGCACTTAGGGGCTGTAACTGTAACCCTGCAGCCCCTTGTTCTCCTTGCACTACCCACAGCTGCGCTGCCCTGGCTGCACTTACTCAGAGCATCACAGCCCTGTTTTCCCCTCCCCTCTCCCTTGCACTTCCCCCCTCCCTTTCCTCTTGCACCCCTTGTTCTCACAATGACACAAGGCCTAGTGAGATAGTTTGTCTTGTCCTCCCTCTATCTTCCCTCCCTTGTCTTGTCGCGCATAGAAACACTTGTGTATAGGTGTGTTATAAATGATTTTTATCATGTCATTTTATCACAGAAGCCCAGAAAAATATACAATGCTGCAGTAAGAAATGGCTAGACTGGCAGGGCCCACATGCCAATCTAGCCAGGTAATTACACTTAGCAGGACTGCTTTATCAGAAATTCCCAGTTAAAAGAAAGTCATACCAAACTGAGGAATGACTAGACTGGCTGCACCAAAATGCCTCTCTAGCCACTGATACCACATATCATGCCTGCTTGGCCTGGACATGGACAACCATTATGATTTATTGCACAATACCGCCCCCCCATACATCCCCTCTCCCTCCCACCCCCCCACCCCAACCTCTAAAATCAGATAATTGGCCAAGAATTACCTCCACGTCCCTCTTCCTTGTCCCAGAGCTTTACTTACCTATGAGGCTCCTTGCCTCATAGGTAAGTACTGGGATGAGGAGGCGTGGGACTGGGAGTAATGAAGATTACAGGTAGCTAAGTCAGGCATTACCTCCATGTACCTCTACCTCATCCCAGTACTTGTTTAGGAGGCAGAGTACACAAGTACTGCCTTATACATAAGTACTGGGACGAGGAAGAATAGGGCTAGGAGTAATCAAGGCATTAAACACAAGTAGTGGCGCAACACCATTGAGTTGACTGGGCTTCAGCACCCCCCCCCTGACATTTTGGGCCATGTTGACTCAACCTGGCTGACCTTTAGAGCAGTTGCCAGATAGGAAGGAACACAGATGTTAAACTGTACATGGGTTTTACTGTTAATAAGGGCCCAGCAATTACCAAAGTAAAGCATTTCACAGTTTGTTCCTGCATTCAAATGCCACATTTTTTAGGCAATTGAAATCGCGATGCGGGTCTAGTACTTGCGTGCCAGGGGAGTGATTGGAAGGGTAGAGAGGGAATAGGTGACTTAAAGGAGAGAGTTAACTGCTTATAACATTGAAGCTGCACTAGAATAGTCTCATTAAAATGCGTAAAGAAGTTAGATGCCCCCACACAAATAAGTTTGCCCCTCCCCACCACCCGTAAAGTTAGCGCCTCTCCAAACATTTGAAGGGTGCCACCCGAAATGCAGATTTTGTTGTACCCCTGTACACAAGCAAACACACCATTCACCATATACACACCCAGCCATCCAAACATTTAAGTGTGCACTCTTTCACCATACATGCACACCCAGACAGCCATCCATACATTTAAGTGTTCATCCTTTCACTGTACACGCACACCCAGCGACCCATACATTTGTGTGCACCCTTTCACCATACACTCACACTGGCAGCCACCTATACATTTAAGTGTGCATCCTTTCACCATACACTCACACACGCACACATCATGGGGTTGAGGGGAGCCCTATTACTTCAAAAAGAAATTGGGGCCCATTACGGGTCCAGCGGTAACCGTGCCGGCGGGTTGCCACCAGACCTGTAAAAATTACCAGCGCCTGTCTTCCCGGTGCCACCGGGCTCTTCCAAGTCCATCAGCCGGGAAGTCAGGCACCGGTAATTTTGGTAATCCTCATTCCCATGGAGTCCTGTGGGACTCCATGGGATTGGGGACACGGAAGCACCGGCACCGTTGCTAACGGTGCCAGTGCTTCTGTGATGGGTCTGCCTACCGTGGCTGCTGTGCCCGGCAGGGTCAGTCCTGTTGGGCACAGCGGCCCCAGCAGGTAGACCTGTAATATGCAGGTCCGGAAACAATGGTGCCGGTAAGCTTACCAGCACTGTTGTTTCCGGGCCGGTATGGTCATAATGAGCCCCATTATTTCTTTTTGAAGTCACTCTAACTTCATTAAGAAATTATTCAGTTAAGGAGCTAACCATAAAGGAAATAATTTCTTTATGAAGGCAGAGTGACTTCAAAAATAAACTATTTGAAGTCATAGGGCTCCCCACCACCCTATGACATGCAGCCCTCCAGCCTAGCGTCTTCCATGTCATTGGTTGGGAGAAGCCCTCAACCTTCAAAAAGAAAGTTTCTTTTTGTAGTCACTCTGCCTTCATAAAGAAATGATTTCTGTTGCAGAAATTATTTCTTTATTAATTCAGAGTGAATTCAAAACGAAACTTATTTTTTTTTGTTGAGGAAAAAAATATATTTTAAAAAAATATATATATTTCAAGTGTGGCCCACTCGCAGGACATGTGCTGCGGGAACTCCTGTTACACCAATGCCCCCAATCCAACATGGAGGACATGTCATGCCCTGTAGATGACCAATGCGCAGGGACCCGCCTCTAGAGTCCTTTACTCTAATCCCAACTCCTCTTCCTTTGCTGTCACACTACAGCTAAGTCACTCCTTCTAGTTGTGCATTGCATGCTAGTCAGTAGTTGGCTTGATTCATTGTGTACAGTGCATTGTGTAGAGTGTATTCTGTACAGTGTTTTACTTTATCTTAACGCTTTTACTGCTTGTTCACTTGGGGAATTTTTTCCTTGGTTTCTTGTTGTAAGTGCATTGTATTGCAGTGTTGGTGAGGCCGTGTGCGACTACCAATTTATTGTTAGCGTTTCGGCTTTCACGCGAGCAGCTCTGCCTTCCGACAGAGCTTCATCTCTCTACAAACCCAATGCGCGCAGGCTTGTCAGAAGCTTTCGCTTCAGGCCCGACGAGCGTGGGTCTTTATTTATTTGTGCACTTAAGCAGCGCTGGTCAGCCCGCCCACTCCAAGCCCGACACGCGCGGGTCTGTCAGGAGCTTTAGCTTCAGGCCCGATGCGCGTGGGCTTTACTATAATTGATGCTATTCTCTTTGGCATTTTCAGTGTCAGTGACCCTCCCACCCTAGGCCTAACGCACAAGGCTGTCCGAAGCTTTGGCTTCAGGCATTGCACACGTGGGGAGGGTTTCCCATTGATATAGTTACTGTATGAATTTTGGCACAGATTAGCTGCCTTCACTGTAGGCGTGCCACGGCCTGCTCGGTATCAGGTTTTGCCTGAGGTGCTACTGCGAGGTTAACGCCTCGGCTTGTGGGATGTTTTTACCCATGCATCCGAGCCCTACCACAAAAATGTGCATTACTGGCATTGAAAACATCATGATGGCCATAACTTCCCAGAAAATGCACAGGGAAATGCATGAAGAATAGGCTGCCACCCATTTTTGCCTATGTTGTGGGCACAGAAGGGCACTGCCTAAAACCACCATTGGGCTACACACAGCAGCCTGAAACCATTGCAAAAGGGGCAATGCTGATTGCCGAAAGCAACCCATAACTATTGGGAATTCATTTTCTTCAGGTCAAATATGGCTAAATTATGGGCACAACATTATTTTACTGCAGAACCACACCAGTGCCATGTGCTGAACCTGGATACTATACTTCCATGTAAAATCTCTTGTTTGAAATGCATTAATTCAAGACTGATCCAAAAAAAATGCATGCAGTACCCACTTTGGACTCAAGGCGGCGCTAGCGGTCTAAACTCTGACAGGAGAACTGCTACTTCAGAAGCTAATCAGCCTTCTGTGACAATTGGGACTTCAAAAGACTGTGGGTTAATTAAAAATCTAACCACCTGCTGTTCCCAGAGACAATGTGATTTGATTAACAGGCCAAAAGGCTGGGAAACCTTCTCACCTCAGAAAGTCATGCTAACCAAATGCAAAGTGGCCCCCTGGTCTGTTGACCTCAGCTTGCTGGAGCCCACACAAAAGACCTTTTCCCTTGAATAGGATATGGTGATTTTGACTGTTTCCTGTCAACAAAGATCTGCCAGCCAGGAGAGACATGTGATCACTGTCATCCCCAAACTTTGGGGGCGGACTCAAACACTGAAGTACTTTGAATTGAAAGCAAATATATATTTTACAGAAACACTGATAACTCTTGGTAACCAGATGACAGAAATGTGAAATTTGGGGATCCTTAAAATGAAAACTTTGCCCACAATTCAAGCCCAAACTCCAATTTGTGTGATGTTCTGGGGTAAAACCCCGCTATTTATTGATACTACAGACTCTATGTTTAAGCTAGAGACATGGGAATTTACTGGAGTATGTATGGACAGGTCGTGTATATGTGTATAATTTTTAATGAAAAACCAATGTTGCATAACCCACTAAAATCGAAAATAAGTTGCCATTTCTTTACCCAAGCTCCTAGAAACGCCAGGGCCGGAACAGTGCCTACCTCATGTGATATATGATGTGTGTAGGTGATGTAAAAACAACTGTGTATTTGGGAAATATGTATTTGGATCAAATATAGATTTGTGTGTAAACTGACCAGGGGAGGATCCTCTGACCCATACACAGACCTCATCATGATGACAATCCATTTCCTTCCCCCAATCATGGGAGAGGGGAGAATTGGGCCAATGACAAGTAGAGAGGGGCAGGCTTAGCTAGGCCCAGGCACACACCCATTTTCAAAACACATAAAAAGAGACTGCTGGGACAGGTAGAGACATTCAATTCCATTTGCTGCGGAGCATGCTGACCGACGACTTCAAATCCAGAGATCCAGACTTCAAATCCATCAATCTCCAGAACCTGTAGCAGAAATTAACTCCAGAATTTGTAGCAGAGAGGCCTGAATCCACCAGCTGAATCCTCTTCAGCAGGCCTCAAAACTAACCAAACTATTCAAAAGCCGGGCGAGCTGTTTGAAGTTTTGCTGAGAATTTTTGCAAGAACCTGTAGCAGTACCCAGAAAGCAGTGTTACATCCAGAATCCAGAGAGGCTAGACCAGCAGAGCAGAGCTGACCCAGATCGCTGTGAGCAGAACCGGTGCCTGATTGACCCGCCGAGCAGACAGAACCGCAGCCGGACGTGTTGACCAGATCCGTGACGAGGCCTAGTTCAAATATATATTGTGAGTACCTAGCAGAACTGTGCAGAACCAATCTCTTAGTTAAAATAATCTAATCCAAACTATTTTAACCTAAGTAGAACTGCCTCCTAGAAATTGTGTCATCTGTCATTTTTAAAGCTGCACAACTGTCACCTGTCAATTCTGCAGCTGCAAGCTGTCACCTGTCATTTTGAGTTTACTTTAAATCCGAAAAACTACCTTTATTTAATTGTCCGTATCTCTGGAACCTTTTGGGCTAGGAACGAAATTTAACTTTCATCTGAAAGCTTATAATCTAGGTTTTCCAACGAACCGACTTCCTACTCCCTATACTTCTCCCATAATCGCGAGACACGCACTCGCGAAATTTACCGCGATTTGCGATTTGGCCCGATTTCTTCATCTGTAGAAATCAGCAGCTTTTTTGCTTCTCTTTGCTAAAATTCGTTTGCAATCTGCTAATCATTCATAGAGTATTGTTAAAGTGAGCCTGAACTAATATAAAGTAGCCAACACCTATCCTGAACCTCTAGAGGGAATTAAAAGCAATTTTAGCACCTTTTCACTTCCTTGCAAACCACATTAAAGGAATTTGCCTGTGTTTAAAACTCATCCCTGTTTTCTCTAAGCTTGCTGGGAGAACTGGAATTGTGTATTGCATTATAAAGTGTGATTTGTTGGGATTCTTGAAGACTATGTGCTCCCCTTCCATTTCTTGTATTGCATAGGGGGGAGTGAATTGTCAAAAGAAAAAGTGATCATATTACCTTTTGCTAAAATCATAACAAGTTATTTCTGTACTGCATTTTATTCCACCTTGCGTTTCCTTGAACCATATAAAGCATTCTTTCCCACCTTTTTCTTATGTTTTTATTCATAAGTTACCCCTTGCGGACTACTGCTCATATTCTGAAGTGTGATATCAGTTATCAATTGATTTATAAAGTATGATAGATATATATTGTTGAATTGTCCAAATAAACCTTTTAATTTGCAAAACAAACCTACTTCTTGGCTCAGTGGGGTCAGGGGGATTCTAAGAGGGGGGTGTTATACAAGGGTTGTCATCCAGAGTACTGAACTGGATATAAAAACACGTCAATAAAGGTTTTCCTCAGCATCCCAGACTAGGCATTGACTTAGCTGTAGTGTTGATTGAATATCGCTTACAAAAGTGGGGGCTCGGAGCCGGGATATTCTGGGTTAGATTTACCACTTGTGCAGATTAATACAGTGTGCCAACTGACCAGATACACATATCCGGTTAGATCACCACGCTGTTTTACACTGTGAAAGCATCCCTCAAAGGAACGCTCTAAGGAAACGGTCTGTTTTGCAAAATAAAATACAAACTTCTGTAAGTCAGGAAGGAACTCAAATTCCAGAATGACGACCTTGGTAGATATGAAAATAGCCAGAGAGCACTTCCTACATAAGCTATTTGTGAGAGGTGAGTGGACTCATCAGGACCAAGCGGTCTGGTTGCAGGCAATCGTGCAACAGGTCACTGAAACAGGGTCAGATATATGGGGAGATAAGGGTCCCCTACATGTGGCCTGAGTGAACTATATATGGCCCCTAAAGCCAAAGATGAACATAATAACATTGCCAGGATAGCGGCATATTTGTATCTATATATGGGAGCCATGCAGAACAAATGTGCTGAAGGCCAAGATCTGGCAAATAGGCAACAGATGGCGTTAGAGAAGGCCCAATCTGATCTGGACTCTTCTGAGCAGAGGCTGCTCAGGAGCCAGGAGTCAGAAAAGGACAGCAGACAGTACATCACTAAAATAAAGGAGGATATGGATGTGCTGCAACAGGAAAAGGCGGACCAGGATACCAGATTTCTGGCCTTGCAGAAGGAGTACCAAGAAGGTTTGGACTCCCTACTGCAGAGCCAGAAAAAGCTGGAGCAACAATTAGATTTCAATAGGGCATGTGCCGAGCAGGTAGTCACCCTGCACAGCCACCTAGGGAGAAGGCAGAGAGCAATAAACTGATTTTGAAAGACCTCGATACCCAGGCAGAGTTTGACCAGGAGCGCCAGAAAGCTGGTGCCTTCCAAAGGCAAAGGGACGACCTGGCGGCACAGATGCAGGCTCTTGGTCAGGAAAGGGACACCTTAGGCCAGGAAGTCTGCCACTTAAAAAGGAAAATGGAACAAAATCATCTGGCCCTCCAGGGACTGGGTGACCTCCAAAAAGAACACCAGAACTTGTTAGAGCACACCAGGAGGGTGGAGGATGCTCTGGCAAGAAAGGAGCAGGCCAATAGGGACACAGCTCAGGAGGTAACCCTCCTGCAGCAGAGACTGGCCCAGTACTCCAGGACCAACCAGGAGGCACAGAGAGAAAATGAGGCTCTCTGGCAGCACAATGATAGGCTCCAGCAACAGGTAGCGATGCAGGAGAGACTGATAGAGTCTAGTAAGGCCTTAACTGACGAACTGAAAGCGCAGGCTCTTGCATTGCAACAGGGAGCAGGGGCTGATAGAGACGAGGTGCGCTGGGAAAGGGAAACGCCTGAGCATAACCTCAGGAGCCCTGGTACCAGAGGCCTTCATCTCTCCCAGTCCCTGGACTCTGCTACCCCCATGTCCCCTCGCGCACATGAGCCCAGGGCCACGGAGATGGCAGATTACTATCCAGCTAGAAGTATGGGGCTCATAGGCCAGTACCTTCCAGGAATGGATGGGTGGGCATCTGGGTATGGGCACCCAAGCACAGTGCAATTTAGTGGGGAACCCCAGGAGAGTAGGCCCATTAAGGGCATCCTGAAAACCTCTGCCCAGTTAGGTCAGTGGGGGGGTACCCATCAAATCCTGGCAGCAAGGAGGGGTCTGAAGACTCCTCTGAGCATTACAGGACACAGGAGACCAGGTCCCCACATTCTGCCAGCCATTCCCAGGCTCGCAGAATCCGGGAAAACCTGGAAGATCAGACGGGCACCTCTGGGAGCAGCGCTTCTGAGTCGGAGGATGAATGGACCAGGGTTACCCGAACCAAAAAGGCCAATAAGGCAAAAAGGGCCTTGCTTAAGGACCCATTGAAACAAATAAAGGCAATAAGGAGTGTCATCACGCCTTATCATAAGAACGCCAAGTATTCTGTTTGGGAACACTTGGAGCTCTATGAGCAAATGATGGAGACTTTCCATTTGAAGGACAGCCAAAGCTGTATTCAATATGTAAAGTGGACCTTCTCACCAGAATACTCCAGTTTCTTTGCGGGGCTGGAGGATCAAAACCATTCAAGGTGGTCCACATACAGGGCGGCCATCTTGAAACATTTTTCTGTGCACAGAAATCCTCAAGAGGCTTGCAAGGCAGCCTACAATTTGCAATGTGGGGAGGATCAGGCCCCACAAGAGTTTGTTCAAGAATTAAAGCGTGCTTTTGCGCAGACCACCAGAAGGGTGCGCACGGATAGCAGAGAATTTATCAATATGTTTTCCATGCCTTACCCAAATACATAATGACCCAGCTCGTGAGAGATTTTCATGAGAAAAGATCTTTAGACTGGGTCATTGAACAGGCTACCCGGAACCATGAGGTGCAGAAGCCCATCGAAAATAAAAATAATGCGCCGAAAAACCCCAAAACCAACAGCACCCTTGCTGCTGCCAAGGTGGCAGAGGTAAAGGTTGCCCCCATTTTAGATTTGGAGATGGGGGGGCCTGAAAAACCTGCCTGCACCAAATAATTCACAGCCCAGAAGGCCCTCGGGCCAGTCACAGACAGCGAGTCGAGGAGGTAGTCCCACAAATGGTGTCCCCCGCCCCCCTGACTATATAAGTCCCCGCTACAAGGGGAAACCGACCAATCCTGGGTTATATGTGGACTCCTCCAGCCCAAGGGAGGGATCCAGCCAAGCACCTGACCCGGGGAACTTCCCTCCTAACTTCCCCCAGGAGGGCAGAAATTCACCAAATCCTGGGCAGAACTTTGTCCCCAGGTATCCACCCAATTTCCAGCCCCAAAATCATCCCTCCTTCTTTCCCCTATTTCCTGAGCCGGGACAACCTAATCCGGGAGAGGGGAGGCCAAGGGTGGAGGGGTACCAAAATCTTCCCAACCAGGGGTACTACCAGAGAAGGGATAGCTACCCTTCCCGGGATCAGCCCAGGGGAGAAAATAGAGCCCCATATCAGCCTGAGCGGGTTTCACAACTTGAGCGCCAGGTCCAAAATATGGCACGAGATTTGGGTCACATACTGAGGGCTCAACAGAACCCTCAGATGAGCATGCCACCGCAGAATGCCCCAAACTCTGGACCTGGTGCTCCAGAACAATGACGGGGCAGCACCCCGATAACCCACCGGTTCCCAGGGAGGAGGCACAAGGGGAAGGGGGGTGTAAAGCCTTGGAGGAAGCTTCCTTCCCAACTTGTAAACAGCCCCTGGAAAACCAGGAACCGGAAACAAAATCTCCTGCCCCTGAAAGCCTGCCTCCCAAGGAGCAGAGGGGGGGTATGAGAAAAAAAGGACCCAAACAGACCCACTTTGTGGAGGAGGTACAGGTCTTCCAATTTGAGGGAGAGGGATCCTCAGAAGATCCTGGGAAAAGGATCTTCTCCTTCAGAGATGGGGGAACTCCTCCCAAGGAAAAATGGGTCCCAAGGGATTCCAATCCAGACTGGGGAGATGTGGAGACTGAGCTACCGCCGCCCATCATCTCATCCCAGAACCGACAATACCAAAATCCCAAGGGTCAAACCCATCCTGATGACTGCCTCCAAAAAGGGCGGGCGGCCCAGAACCGGAACCAGGGGAACCCACAATGGCTCTGATCTCCAGTTGCCAACTTTTTCTTTCAGATTCCCAAGGCTCTCCACAGAATTCTGCCCAAATCTCTTCGCTAGCAATGTCCAAAACCAGAAAGTTAGCCCACCAGTTGTCCAAAAATGTGCATTATCTGTGCCCCCTTGAGGAGAAGGAGGGAAGATACTATGCCCCGGTACAAGTACAGGGGCAGGGTACAATTTTGGCACTGGTGGACACTGGATCCCAAGCTACCCTTCTGTCCAAAAGGGCCTTTGAGGAACTAAATGCAGGAAGAGGGGAGAATTACCGTATTCCTCTCACCTCTCTTCCTGGACAACTGCAGAACTTTGACGGGAAGGAAATTCCTGTCGAGGGGACTGCAGATTTGGACATCAAAATTGGGCGACACAAGGTGAAACACCAGGTCATAGTAGTGACTCCAGAGGGCACCCCTTGTTTACTAGGGAATGACCTCCTGAGAAGGTTGTCACCCCTAATAGATTGCGTAAACAAGGTCCTCTGGACCCAGACTAGCCGACCAATAAAATTAAAACAGAGTGTCAACCATGTTAGTTTAAACGGCACCTGCCACATGGTTGAACAAAAATCTGACCAAGTAGAATTTCACTTCCAGAACAACCAGATTCTAGACGTGACAGTAATAGCAGTAGGACAACAGACTGGTGATAGGGGGGGTCCTCTCTATTTCTGAAAATCAACCTTCCTTCCAGTTTAAGGTGGTACTCCACACTGGAAGGAAACATTTTGAAATTCTTCACCAATCCACAATCAGGCACTCCCACTCCTATAGTCCAGAAAGATGTGAAATCAGCTCAGAGCCTGGCTGATATTCAGCAAATTGGAGAGCGGTTGTTCATCCCTGTTCAGTTAAATGATGGGAAGGACTCTGTTCTCGCTCAAATGTGTGTGAACAACGGTAAGAGCTTCATCAGCGAAGCCATGTTCCGCCAACTCCCAAAAGATCCAGCCATTCTGTGGAAATGAAACACAGGAGACAAAACTCGTGCTGCAATAATCTTTATTATTGCCGTATGGTTGATCTGGAAAGAGTCAATAACTGAGGTGTGGTAAATCAATAATAAACTGAAAGCTCTGGCGGTTGCTTCACCGTGGGGTTTTTCCTTCCCCAATTGCCCTTGGGATAAGGCTGTGGTCCTCTAACTCGGGTTATCTGGGTAGGCCCACCACTCGGGGTTGCCTGCGTGCTCCTCGGTGTCCTGTGAAAATAACAGACAGCCTTGTTTAGAAAAGGCAGGCCTTTATATACTTCACTGGGTTCAAATCCCCACCAATGAGCAGACGTCTTGCCTAGCTCGTCTGTTATTGGTTGGGAAGGTTTGGCCCCGCCTCCCTTAAGACCGGGGTTCCCTGCCGTCAGTTTCGCCTGCCCCTGTAGCATGGGGACTGTTCCTGAAGCGTTTCCGTCGGCGGCATCCATGCGGCGCCGGGACTTGGGTACATAGGGGTGGCCTCTGATGTCGGGGTTCTTAATCCTCCTCGGCCGCGGGCCGCGGCCTGTATCCTGACAAGGTTCCCGCCCCCTTCCCAGTCCTGGTCGGCGACTCCAGTAAGGTGAGTAGCTAACCCCGCCGTATCGTTCTGCTGGGGCGGCTCCGCTCCCGTCAGGTTCGCCGAGTTCGTCCGATGTGTGCGAGTTGGTGGTTTTTCCCAAGGCCGCTGCCGGCACCTCTTCACACATTCCCACATTCAAACTGATAGACAAATGGGAAATGGACCTGGAAGCACCCAATTCCAAACATCTCCTGCCAAGCAGGTGTATGCTCAAAATCTCCATTGGCCACAAGAGCATAGTCCATAATTGTTGGGTCGTGTGAGACGTCACTGCCGCCTTTTACTTAGGCAGTGACATTCTCAATCGCTTTGCCATTAGTTTGGACCTAATAAACTTCAAAGCTTGGTCCCGATTAGCGGATAATCCCATGGGCTTTGATGATTCAGAAAAAGCATTTAGGTCAGCTCAATTGCTACCTTAAGCAGTTGAAATTCAGATTAAAGAGGAAGTCACCATCCCAGAAAGGACCCGACAATTCTCCCTGGAAGTGAAAGTTAAAAGAGGACAAAAATTGAAAAACCCTGATGCTTATATTCATCTAAATGCTTCTCTTCAACAACAAGTGTTAGGAGTAAACCCAACACCATTAGTCAACATAGAACATGACACCATTCCAATAGAGGTGGATAACAGCGACTTAAAGAGTATTACTCTAGCCGCAGGCACCATTATTGGAATGGCGGTTGATGACCGACATTTTTCCATTGATCTAGGAAATGAACTGTTAGGACCAATCCCCAAGGACTGTTTTGACAGTGACAGTGATGACAATACAACACCAGACAGGATTTTCATCCGGCATGGGGGGAACCTCCTGGTGTACACTTCTTGCCCTTATGGTAAGGAAGATGTGACTTGTGACTTCAGGAGGGATGTGGTGATTTTCCAGGTCCATGAGGGCTGCCTTTCCCACCTGAAGCCTCCAGTCCAAATCAGCACTCTGACCAGGGACTTCTCCACCCAGCTGGAGGAGGCCGCTGAGATAGCAAAACCAGAAGTCTTTCCAGGCTTCAGGCAGATGGTGGAAGAGAGAGTCAACCTAGCTGATGCCTGTGTGACTCTGGAACAGAAGCAAAAGTTGAAACAAGTTTTCTTGGATTTCCAAGATCTCTTTGCGGTAGACTCATATGACTGTGGTCGCACCGACATCCACACCACAACAATTCCCACGGACCCTGGAATGACTCCAGTGTTTGTGAAGCAATATCGCTTGCCTCTCGCATCCATGGAGTCCCTTACTGAAATAATTAAGAACCTTGAGTCCCGGGGAATAATTTGTCCAGTACACAGCACCTTCAATAATCCGGTGCTGGGGATATTGAAGCCAAACGGCCAGTGGAGACTCTGTGCCGACCTTAGGGAGCTCAACAAACGGGTCCATACTTCCCGATGGCCTCTGCCCTACATTGACCAAGGGCTGGCCCAGATTCAAAAGTCGCAAGTATTCACTGCAATAGACCTGACCAATGGATACTGGACCGTGCCTGTCAGTAGGGAGGACCAATACAAACTGGCTTTTACCTTTGGGGGCCAGCAGTACACCTGGACCCGTACTCCCTTCGGATACCGCAACTCCGGCAATGAATTCAACATTTTCTTACATAAGGCCATGCCCGACCTCGGTGCGAGGGGTAACCTGGCTTATGTAGATGATGTCCTCATCAAATGTTCATCTGTGGAGGAACACATAGCGGAGATCCGTTATGTTCTGACACAGTTGAGGGCCGCCGGAGCAAAACTTTCCTTTCAGAAAGCACAGTGGTGTAGAACCCGTGCTAATTTCTTAGGGCATGAGATTACTCCTCAGGGTCTCTGTCCCCAAGAAAAGAAAGTGGAAGCACTCCAGAAACTGAAGGATCCCACAACTTTGCGGGAACTAAGGAGCCTCCTTGGACTGACTAATTACAGCAGAAAGTTCATTGAGGGCTAAGCAGAGATCACTAGACCCCTGATTCATCTCTTGAAGGGGGGGTCAAGTGGGAATGGGAACCAGAACAATCCGAGGCAGTAAGACAACTCAAAAGAAGCCTCTCACAAGCGCCTTGCCTGGCATACCCTGTCAGAAACAAGGAGTTCTTCCTGGAGACAGGGTTCTCTAATAATGCTTGACGGCAGTATTATACCAAAAGCATGACAAGGTCAATAAAGTAATCTCCTATGCGAGCAAAACTTTATCCTCTGTGGAGGAAAAATTCAAAGATTGTGAGAAGGCACTCCTGGCAACGGTGTGGGCATTGAAGAATTACCGCCCGTTTATCCAGGGGGAACACGTCATAGTGGAGACTCCACACCAGCCTCTGCAATATCTCCAAAGTGACAGAATTCGGGCCGGAAATGTGAGTAATTCCCGAATTACTTCCTGGATTCTGTCAATGCAAGGCTTTCCTGTGGAGGTCAGATATGGCCAAAACAAGAAGAGTCCCCTCGCGCAAGGTCTGGCTGACTTCCATGATTGCGCCAGAAAAAACTGTCTCGAGGACAAAAGTCTAAAAATCAAGGACAACATGGAGGCATACCTTAATTCCCCACACAAAGTCTTTGAAGAAGACAAGTGTGAGGGAATGCCCACTGTCTATGTGGATGGATGCTCGTACCATGTTGACAACAACGTGGAGAAAGAACTGGTGGCCGGCGTAGGGAATGCCTGGGTGAAGGAGTTTCCAGAACCCTCCGCTGGATACAAAATTGGTCCCCGAAGTAGTCAGGTGGCAGAGTTGATGGCTGTGCATCAGGCCATCCTCACTGCTGTCCAACATCAACTCCACGAACTGGTCATAATCACCGATTCGGATTATGTACGGAACGGGTTTGTGGAGCACCTGGTTAATTGGAAAACCAGAGGCATGTTATGTGCTAATAACAAACCCCTGAAACATGGGAAGTTAATCCAAAACATTGATGATCTGGTCACCTCGAATGGGATGACCATCTACTAGAAGAAGATAAAGGGTCATTCCAAAGTAGAGGGACCAGACAAAACTGGAAATGACTTAGCTGATCAGCTGGCCAAAACGGGGCCATCCAAGGGTATCTAATCGAAATAGAGTCCCTGTTGGGGGAAATCCAGGTCACCGCTATCACTAGGTCCCAGACAAATGCTCACAATGATCTTTCAAATGCCCAATGGAGTAAGGAGACCCCTGATGCTGATTTAATTACAGCTCAGAAGGGGGATCCAATTATTGGTAAGTTTTACCAACACCTTGAGGACCCTGAGAACTTTCCCCTGACGGATACCGATTACATTGGGAAAGAGGACCTAAGAGTGTTGATGAAATGTCCAAAAATGTTCCGAATCCAAGACGGTTTGTTGGTAAGGAAATCCCAAGCTGGCCATGATCAGTGGGTGGTCCCTACCTCATTCCGAAGCCTGATGTTAAGTCACGCCCATGATGCGGCCACCGCCGGTCATAGGGGGTTTCACACAACACTGGAAATCTTAAGAGAGGTTGCATACTGGCCACACATGGGGCAGGACCTCGACCAATACTTGAAGGGGTGTCTTGTGTGTGCACAATTTCAGCCATCATCCCTCACACACCGTGTGCCTCTCCAAAAGAGGGGGATCACACTGCCATGGTCAGATTTGCAAATCGACTTTGTAGGCCCTGTAATTCGCTCGTCTAGAGGAAACAAGTACATGTTGACCGTTACATGCTTGTTTACCAAGTGGGTGGAATGTCTCCCAGCCCCAAACTGCAAGGCAGAAACAGCAGCTGCCCTGATGATTAACTACATCTTTTCCCGTTTTGGTTTACCTCAAAGGATTGAGTCAGACAGAGGTAGCCACTTCACCAGTGAAGTAATGACAAAGATGTGGGAGATACTGGGGGTTAAAAGGAAGCTACACATTGTTTACAGGCCAGCTTCTTCTGGAGCAGTGGAGAGATACAACCGAACCATTGTGAGCATATTAAAAAAGTTTGTGGCAGATTCTGGGCCAAGTTGGGATATCCGGTTACCTCTGGTCCTAATGGCCATCAGATCTACCCCTTCATCTGCAACTAAAATGTCACCATTTGAGTTGATGACCGGACACAAGATGGTGCTTCCCCAGCATTTGCTCTACAGAACCCAAGAGCAAACGTTGATAAATGCCTCCACAACTCATGAGTATGTGGAGAATTTAAGGAAACACCTTCAGCATGCTTTTGCCTATGCTCAGCGGAATCTAGAAAGATCAGCCGAGAGCATGAAGACCCACTATGATTTAAAAACTACCCGAAAGGAATATAAGGTGGGTGATCGAGTCTATCTATACAATTTCCAAAGGAACCAGGCGAAACAGCGAAAATTCTTGCCTACATGGAAGGGACCGTTTGAAATTATAGACAAGATCTCCCCTGTAGCTTATAAAATCCGCATCCCCAAAGGCGGTTTGGCAGAGGGGGAAGACAAGTGGGTCCATATTAACCAGCTAAAGTGTTGCCATTCCAGGCACACTTTGCAGCAACTGGAGGAGTCTTCTGGAATACCAGAGGGGACCGCTCCAGATTAATTCAGTTCCAACCCTAAAATATCCCACATATAGTCGCTAAAATATTATACTCTTGTAAGCCACTGTCTTTGAATGATAACTTGTATCTCAAAAGTAAAATGTTAGGTATATTAAAGTATAAAATGTATATGTTTGCCACACCATTAGTAGTAATGGAAAAATGTCTACAAATAGGTATTGCCGCTTTTCCTTTGTCGTCCTAGGAGAAAGAAAACCTGGAGACTGGCCAAGGAGAACGATCCAAGGACCGGGAGCAAAGATCTGAGGGGCCCGGGGTACCACCCAATATTCCCATCAGGACCGGCGAGGAGAACCGATCGATCTAACCGGATGGGGGAAAAGATGCTGAACTGTGCCATCTACCGGAAGAAGATGAGGAGAACATCCCAGATCTTGCGAGTTCCATCTGTGAAGAATCAGAATGGCCATCGCAAGAAGGGGGGGCTTGTGGTATGTTTTTACCCATGCATCCGAGCCCTACCACAAAAACTGTGCATTACTGGCATTGAAAACATGATGATGGCCAGAACTTCCTAGAAAATGCACAGGGAAATGCATGAAGAATAGGCTGCCACCCATTTTTGCCTATGTTGTGGGCACAGAAGGGCACTGCCTAAAACCACCATTGGGCTACACACAGTAGCCTGAAAACATTGCAAAAGGGGCAATGCTGATTGCCAAAAGCAACCCATAACTATTGGGAATTCATTTTCTTCAGGTCAAATATGGCTAAATTATGGGCACAAAATTATTTTACTGCAGAACCACACCAGTGCCATGTGCTGAACCTGGATAAAATACTTCCATGTAAAATCTCTTGTTTGAAATGCATTAATTCAAGACTGATCCAAAAATAATGCATGCAGTACCCGCTTTGGACTCAAGGCGGCGCTAGCGGTCTAAACTCTGACAGGAGAACTGCTACTTCAGAAGCTAATCAGCCTTCTGTGACAATTGGGACTTCAAAAGACTGTGGGTTAATTAAACATCTAACCACCTGCTGTTCCCAGAGACAATCTGATTTGATTAACAGGCCAAAAGGCTGGGAAACCTTCTCACCTCAGAAAGCCCAGGATATCACATGGTCATGCTAACCAAATGCAAAGTGGCCCCCTGGTCTGTTGACCTCAGCTTGCTGGAGCCCACACAAAAGACCTTTCCCTTGAATAGGATATGGTGATTTTGACTGTTTCCTGTCAACAAAGATCTGCCAGCCAGGAGAGACATGTGATCACTGTCATCCCCAAACTTTGGGGGCGGACTCAAACACTGAAGTACTTTGAATTGAAAGCAAATATATATTTTACAGAAACACTGATAACTCTTGGTAACCAGATAACAGAAATGTGAAATTTGGGGATCCTTAAAATGAAAACTTTGCCCACAATTCAAGCCCAAACTCCAATTTGTATGATGTTCTGGGGTAAAACCCCGCTATTTATTGATACTACAGACTCTATGTTTAAGCTAGAGACATGGGAATTTACTGGAATATGTATGGACAGGTCGTGTATATGTGTATAATTTTTAATGAAAAACCAATGTTGCATAACCCACTAAAATCGAAAATAAGTTGCCATTTCTTTACCCAAGCTCCTAGAAACGCCAGGGCCAGAACAGTGCCTACCTCATGTGATATATGATGTGTGTAGGTGATGTAAAAACAACTGTGTATTTGGGAAATATGTATTTGGATCAAATATAGATTTGTGTGTAAACTGACCAGGGGAGGATCCTCTGCCCCATCACAGACCTCATCATGATGACAATCCATTTCCTTCCCCCAATCATGGGAGAGGGGAGAATTGGGCCAATGACAAGTAGAGAGGGGCAGGCTTAGCTAGGCCCAGGCACACACCCATTTTCAAAACACATTAAAAGAGACTGCTGGGACAGGTAGAGACATTCAATTCCATTTGCTGCGGAGCATGCTGACCGACGACTTCACATCCAGAGATCCAGACTTCAAATCCATCAATCTCCAGAACCTGTAGCAGAAATTAACTCCAGAATTTGTAGCAGAGAGGCCTGAATCCACCAGCTGAATCCTCTTCAGCAGGCCTCAAAACTAAACAAACTATTCAACAGCCGGGCGAGCTGTTTGACGTTTTGCCGAGAATTTTTGCAAGAACCTGTAGCAGTACCCAGAAAGCAGTGTTACATCCAGAATCCAGAGAGGCTAGACCAGCAGAGCAGAGCTGACCCAGATCGCTGTGAGCAGAACCGGTGCCTGATTGACCCGCCGAGCAGATAGAACCGCAGCCGGACGTGTTGACCAGATCCGTGACGAGGCCTAGTTCAAATATATATTGTGAGTACCTAGCAGAACTGTGCAGAACCAATCTCTTAGTTAAAATAATCTAATCCAAACTATTTTAACCTAAGTAGAACTGCCTCCTAGAAATCGTGTCATCTGTCATTTTTAAAGCTGCACAACTGTCACCTGTCAATTCTGCAGCTGCAAGCTGTCACCTGTCATTTTGAGTTTACTTTAAATCCGAAAAATTACATTTATTTAATCGTCCGTATCTCTGGAACCCTTCGGGCTAGGAACGGAATTTCATCTGAAAGCTTATAATCTAGGCTTTCCAACGAACCTAGAACCGACTTCCTACTCCCTATACTTTTCCCCTAATCGCGAGACACGCATTCGCGAAATTTACCGCGACTTGCGATTTGGCCCGATTTCTTCATCTGTAGAAATCAGCAGCTTTTTTTTGCTTCTCTTTGCTAAAATTCGTTTGCAATCTGCTAATCATTCATAGAGTATTGTTAAAGTGAGCCTGAACTAATATAAAGTAGCCATCACCTATCCTGAACCTCTAGAGGGAATTAAAAGCAATTTTAGCACCTTTTCACTTCCTTGCAAACCACATTAAAGGAATTTGCCTGTGTTTAAAACTCATCCCTGTTTTCTCTAAGCTTGCTGGGCGAACTGGAACTGTGTATTGCATTATAAAGTGTGATTTGTTGTGATTCTTGAAGACTGTGTGCTCTCCTTCCATTTCTTGTATTGCATAGGGGGGGAGTGAATTGTCAAAAGAAAAAGTGATCATATTACCTTTTGCTAAAATCATAACAAGTTATTTCTGTACTGCATTTTATTCCACCTTGCGTTTCCTTGAACCATATAAAGCATTCTTTCCCACCTTATTCTTATGTTCCTATTCATAAGTTACCCCTTGCGGACTACTGCTCATATTCTGAAGTGTGATATCAGTTATCAATTGATTTATAAAGTGTGATAGATATATATTGTTGAATTGTCCAAATAAACCTTTTAATTTGCAAAACAAACCTACTTCTTGGCTCAGTGGGGTCAGGGGGATTCTAAGAGGGGGGTGTTATACAAGGGTTGTCATCCAGAGTACTGAACTGGATATAAAAATACGTCAATAAGGGTTTTCCTCAGCATCCCAGATTAGGCATTGACTTAGCTGTAGTGTTGATAGAATATCGCTTACAGTGTGCTGCTGGGTGCCTGTCGTTTTTACTGTACAAATACAAAGTTTTACATTGTATATAACCCCCCGTTATATTATTTTATTTATTTATTTAGTTCCTTCTAAGAAAAGTGAGAGGTTGGGAGAGAAGGTTGTTAACAGTCCTATAGGGGAGCCTTCTTTTCCTATCCAGCTATCAGTAGCCCAGGTCACACAGGTCTCACTGGACACTGCTTGGCCAAACCTCAATTATACGCTACCCTGAGCATTTAAGAGGCCTATTAACAAGATCTCTGACTTTTTTCCTTCCCATTCAGTGGAAAGTTTCTCGTAGGCATGTACAGGACAACTCAGTCCGTGCACTTCCTCTAGTCATATCTCCCCCATCCCCATGGAAAGGGGGTCAAACGCGTAAGTGGGAGGAGTCTCGACAGTCCCAGTCTGTTCCACATTGGGTTTGATAGCTGCTTCCAGCTACTGCTCCTGCAGTCCCTATTTCTTCTAAAGTTAGTTCAGAGGATTCTGACTCGCCTCTGGGATTGGCGCAAGAGAAACTTAGACACCCCCCCTTTTTTCCTCCAGCAAAAGGGTCAATGCTCGTTGTTAAGGGGGTTTCATTCTTTATCCTTCTTTCCTGATAAGGTGGCCCTCATTCCAGGAATCCACCAGCCTATGGTATCCTTTTGTCCCAGAAAAGGGAAAGACCCCAAGAAGGCCTGGAGGAGTTCTCAAGGCAAGTTATTGGATTTATTGGGTCAGGTAACCTAGATTTTTTTAACCGGTTGAGGAGGCAGTAATTTCTAATTTTCCTATTGATGTGCAAGCCCTGTGGGGCTGGATTATGAGAAAGGTTTGCCTGCTCAGCCACGCCAACGCCTCCATCTCTACAGTACGGCATGAGTCCCTCCTCATGCGACTTCATTGCAGACTGGTATTAGCTAAGGCTAATAATATTATAAATGTCTTTGCCCCTAAGTTTTTTGATAAGGCTGGAAGGGATAGAGCCCGCTCCTCTGGCCGCTCCCAGGTCTCTAACCGCCCCGGCAAGACGCATCAAGAGGTGCGCACAATTCCTCCTCTGCTAGAGGGGCACAAACCCACTTTTACCCTCAAAAGAGTATGTCTCCATTGGAGAAGACATGCCGGCAGGGGTGCTGGTAGGTCTAGGGTACCTCCAGTAATGCCTCATGGCCAATGGTTTCTCCTCACACAGGATTAGAGGGCAGGTTTCTTAAACTGTGGCAGGATTTCACCTCAGACCCCTGGCGGTTGCAGTCCATAAAGGATTTTTCAATTTGAGATCTATCCCCCTTTTGTTCGTTTTTTCCTTGCCTCTTCCCCTAGTGTCAGCCAAGACCATGTAGGATTGGATAGATGTGGTTGTCAGAGACCTCATTTTCGAAAGGGGCAGTGGTCCCAGCACCCTTCTCAGCCTCTCAATTTCTGAGCACTACAGCTCTGGTCCCTATGCCTCAGGGGGTTTTGTTCGCCTAGTCTGTAACTTACGAGCCCTACTCTCTTTTGCGTTCCATCGTGGTTCCTGTCTTCCCTCCTCACCAGGAGTTTTTTCTTGAGTCCCGCTGCGGGGCTCACACTTAGCAATGTGCCTCCCTTCCGTTTGACTTTTTGTCTGCCCCTGGTGCTTCACCAGGTTAATTGAGCCGGTGATGGCTCACCTCAGGTCCAAAGGGATTCAGATAACAATTTTCTTAGACATTATACTTGTTTCAGTTTAGTTTTTCAGTCTCTTCAGACTCATACGGAGTTAGTGGTGTCCCTTCTACAGTCATTGGAGTTTTGTTATAAATGCAGAGGATCCCAATCTCGGAATCCTTTTCCTTCGGGACTAGATAAGGAAGGAATTATGTCTCCTCCTCAGACAAGGAGGGTCCCCCTCAGGCAGCTTGCCGGGGTTGTGGGGTGGTGGTTAGCTTCCATCCAAGCTATCTTTCGACCCCTCTCTATTAAGGTGCATTACAATGCCTCAATACCAAACTTCTCCGCAACAGTCTGTCGTCTCGCAGTTAGTGTTTTTTCTATCACCCAAGGTCAATTTGGAGTTCCTTTAGTGGTTCATGCAGATGGATACCTAGTATGGCAGGGCAAATTTTTGTTCCCACTCCGGATGTCATTCTGGAGTCAGATGCCAGCATAGCAAACTGGGGGGGGGGCAAGATAGAACAGGTTTCCTCAGGCGGAAAGTGGTCCTTTTTAGAGAAGCAACTGCATATCAGCTGTCTGGAGCTGTTAGCGGGCTCTCTTGCAGTCAAGAGCCTTCTCTATGATTGACACAATTTTGTGTCCTTCTTTGGATTGACAATGTTTCATCTGTGCGATCCATCAGTCATCTGGGGTGAACCAGGTAATAGGCCCTAGTAGATCTAACAGGGGAACATTTTGGTTTTTCTGTCTGGATCAGGACATTGTTGAAAGCGGAGTATCTTCTGGGAGTTAGCAACACTGTCTCTGACTGGATTTCCAGGCATCTCCAGAATAGGAGCGGTTGCATGTTAGACAGGGCTCTCTCTCTCTGTGGTCTGATTTAAGTGGATCTCTTTGCCTCGTGACTCAACTGCCAGGTTCCTCGGTTCTACAGCTGGAGACCGCATCTCAGTGCACTGCTACCAACGATTTCCTCCAAGAGTGGTCGGGTCCCCCTTCATATGTTTTTCTCCTTTAACATGATTGCTAGAGTCCTGGTTCAGGTTAGCAGGCAGGCGGCAACGTTAGTGCGGGATGCCCCCACTTTTTTGGCCTACCCAGGTGTGGTTCCCAGCCCTGCTGATATTGGCAGTGGATATTCTCGTCTTCTCCCTCTCCACCTGTGGTTTTTCTCAGTCCAGACAGGTCTAACTTACAAGCTGATCCTTCATGGTCTCCTCTCCCTTATGACTTAGAAGATTTCATCTCTTCCTGGTGCTTTCCAAGGCTTTCGCTGGATTTTATATCTGTCATCAAGGACTTCAGTGCTGTCTGCTAATAAGTCAGGATACTCTTTAGCTTGGATCCGCTGGGTTAGCTGGTGTGTGGCTCAACATTTTGTTTCCGTTTCTGCCCCTACAGAAGCAGCAGTTAACTTTTGGTGGAGTTGTTTAGAAAGGGCAAGCTTTACATGTCTATAAATGGATTTAGCTCTTCTATCTCAGTGGGACATGTTGTGGTTAAGGGTGAGTCAGTGGGTAGGCTCTTCTTGGTATGCAGGGCCCGCAAATCCATTCGCATTAAGGTCCCATCTACATCGAGGTACTTTGTTCTATGGGATGTTTATATGGTGTTGGGTTTCGTCAGTTCTTGGCCTTCTAATGAAGGTGTGTCTTTGCAACAACTGTTTCCAAGTTAACCATGTTGGTATGCTTTGTTCTTTTAAAAGGTTTTCTGATATCAGAGTGTCACGCCTGGTCTCTACCTCCCCTGACTCCTCCTCCTCACCTGTCTCCTCCGTTACTTCTTCCACCCTGGCTGTAGTCTTCTTCTTCCTGACTCTTTCCCCTTCAGCCGGCTTCTTCTTCTAGGTAGGGACGCGCTCCCTCGGTAGCCTCCGTGATCTGACTGTGACAGATCTAGGGGCTAATCGAGGAGCACACCCTAAAAATGGGGAAAAAAGCCTCCAGGCAAAAAAAAAACAATTTAGATTCAGTTCACCTTTGAGATGGAAAAACTAGTCCTGGCAGGAGGTGTAGCCCTTGAGGTTCGAAGATTTAGGCGGAACGCCCACACCTGGCTCCACTCGTTCCAGTGAGCCGCGACTAGTAAGGGCTCAGTTTCCAAATCGGGTGTCTGGTTGACCTCTGGGTGGAGTTCCGGTGCAACGGAATGAAGGGGAGACTCGCTGCACACTGTGGCAGGTAAGAGACCCGAAAAGGAATGGAAGAGGAGAGGGGAAAGACAGAAGAACGCTGATCGTTCTGGCTGGAAGAGATACAAGGAAGAAATAACATATATACGGAAGACGCCTGGTAGAACGCGTCGTGTGAGTCAGAAACGATCCCAATCACCTTACCTGAAAACAAAAGCGCACTGCTATGGTAAGGAAAGTATAGGGACTAGGTATAGGAGGCAGTAGTAGTTGAAAGGCTGGATGCTGGAAGCGACTAGCAGGCACGTAACGAAAAACGATACAATGCAATGGGCGTTGCTCTGGTTCACAGGTTAAAGCTTTTGTCAGCCATCTTGGAATAAACTAGACCCGTGAGATGGGACGGGCAGCAGCAGTCATCTTAGTAGTACCTCCAATGATACACAAATCTCCAAGGCTGATGCATGACACAGAGTAGTGGATATGGGCAATAATATATTCACCCTCAGGGGGTCATTTTCTTTATTTCCAGGAGATCTAAGTGTTTAGTTTTTCTCCATTTCTTATCCAGGTTTTTCCAGAGGATTCTACGTTATGTGTTTATGTGTCATTAAGTGTTTAAAATGTTTTGAGTTCAAGTCAGAGGCTCTTAGACCTCCTAATACCTCTCAGCTGCTAATTTCCTATGGGAAACCCCATAGCCGGTGTCCCCTGAACCTTTAGCCAGATGGATTAAGTGTGTTATGCAGGAGGTGGGGTTGACACATCCTCCTTTGGTTCTCTCTCAGTTAAGGGTGCTATGGCATCTGGGACTGTTTCCTGGGGGGTAGCCTGGAACAAATTTTGAAAATCAGCTGATGGTGAAGAGAATCAACATTCAAAACATTTTATCACAAGTGTATGGATCATGTTGCGATTAATGTGATGCAAAGGCTTTAAACTTGCATAATATGAAGCCTCCTGTCTTCACAGAGAATGACTAATCCCAATCACTAACGTGAGAGGGGGTTTAGATTCTATTAAAGACAAGGAGGCGAGTATTATCCCACCCACTGTTTGTTTCCTGTTCTTACAGCTTTGGGGTGAGATGATCTGTTCAGGAGGATTTCGTCACAGTTACAGGATGCAGAGAGGTCATGATACTTTAACTTTGTTGGATCCTGTCTCCGTGCTATATCATCGGGTCTTTGCAGTGGGTGTCTGTTGCAAGACAGCTGCAGAAAGAGGAGTTGGGATTAGAGTAAAGGACTTAAATAGAGGTGGGTCCCTGCTCATTGTTCATCTACAGGGCATGACCTGTCCTCCATGTTGGATTGGAGAGTTCTCCTGGTGTCCGGTCAAATGTTCGAATGCAAAGGGTCGAATTACCTTTTGATTGAAAGCAAAATGACCGAAAAAAATGATTGAATTTGTTTTATTTATTTTTTTATATTTTTTTTAGTTTCCCATATATAAAAAACTTTTTTATAAAAAGAAAACGGGGGGGTTGGGGAGGGAACCCCCCATAAAAAATTAGGCCCTTTTTTTCAGTCATTTTACTGTAAAAAAAAAGGCATTCAAGCCTTTTGTTTCAAACTTTTAACCTAGAACCAGTTCTCCTTGCATTGACTTTGAACTCTGTTTTAGTTCTGTTATTCAAAAATGTTCGTTTGTAAAAGTTTTTTCTTTGCTGCTATGGTTTCAGAAGTAAAGAATGTATGCATAATACTCGCCTCCTTGTTTTTAATAGACTCTAAACCCCCCTCTCATGTTAGTGAGGGGGATTAGTCACTGTTTGGGATTATAACAGATGTTATGGAAATGCATTTTGGCCAGGCTGTGGCATCCTGGGCGAAGGACTGTCTTGAATTGGGCCTCAGAGATGATGCTGAGGTGGAGTTTATGATTCTGCAGCCGGGCGAAGCAAAAGCTCAAAATAATGGACTGGATTGAAAAACGCAACACAAGTGTTCTTCCTACAAATCCTCTATTATGTTAATTGGAGGGACCAAAATCGGCGGGCCACATTCCAACTTATCTTAGTCATTTTCCAAATTCGATTTACAGAAGTATTTTCCTGAGATTCTGGCTTAATATCCTACCGAGTAGAGCAGTTTTGGGATCTCAGGCTAAATCGGATTTCAAACTACGCATTTGTAGATAATGTGTTTTGCCCACCCAGTTGACGTCACTGTTTCATATTTTAGGTGAATGCCCTAAATTGACCGAGATGAGAGCCATTTGCTTGGAGCGCATTCAAGCACAATTCCCCCCTTATCATATTTTTTACTTCAAAAACATTACGGGAGACCCCGGTACCCTCTACTTAACCCTCCCCATATTGCCCACATTTCTAAATACATAACCCCAACCCCTCTATCTTCATTTATATGGTAACATTCGGCAAAGGTTTTGCATGTAAACATGATTTGTCCAAATAAGCTGCAAGGAAAATTGGTAATACCAAAAAACTAGCCCCTCTTTCCTTTTTTTCTGTTTGGGTTCATAGCAGTGAGAATGCATAAGGCAGACTACAATTTTAAGAAGGATAGAGAGGAGTATGGTAAAATGTTCCTTAAACAGGAAACTTGAACCAAAATAAATAGTCTACCTTTGCTTTTTTCCTATTTGGTTTGATACACACATATACATATATACATTTTTACACTTTTGATTAAGAGCTGCAAAGAGGGACATTTTCAATCAAAAGAGGGAGACATAGAAACTCACTCTGAGAATCAATCAGGCGGAGGATAATATGAGTGACAGAGAGGAAATTTGAAGAACTTTGCTGAATCTAGACGAGAGGGCTGCAGGAATAAATGTAACCCCCATGCAGGGATAACGAAAAAAGTAAGAAAAAGGAAAGAGATCCCTGACACAAGAAGCCATTCAGGGATCCTTTCAGACAAAAAGAAAAGCATAGAGTAAAGTACCCTATTGCGTGGCCATGCGTCATATCCTTTACTCGATAAGAAAGAAATTGATGCTCTGCGCCTTGTCATTTTCGCTGCCCGTGCCTACAGAGTAGCGTTCCCCTGACAAACAGGTGAGTGCAGTAATCAGTATTGCCTCCCCAGCCACATATCTGGGTCCCTGGCTCTGCACCACTGCGGAGCACCCAACGTGGAAGGCCTCCCAGGCCGTGTATTATTCATTAGAATGGGCTCGCCCTCTGTCAGGTGGCCCACACAGACTCCCTGGGCCGCTGCTGACAAAAGCGGCTCAGATTGTGGAGGATTGTGGGGCCACCCCACTGCTGCAGTAAACATGCCGGGCTGCACCTGACATACGCAGCCCAGCTAGATTGAAACAAGGGAATCCCCCTGCGCTGCTGGTAATTGCTGGGTTGCATCTGACATAATCAGATCAGCCAAAAAGGACTTTGGGGCCCGACACATGCTGCTGCTGCTGTCTGCCGGCCAGAAGAACACCTTACCTGCCAAAGACATTTCAGCACAGAAGACGAGAAAGGACACCAAGAACAGCCACAAGGACCTTGAGAAACCCCTAGCCAGGCTATCTCCAAAGTAAAGCATAGAGACTTTTTGTATATATTTTTAAAGATGTTTTATATTTTTTAAGAATGGTTTTTATATTTTTTTAAATGACTCTTTTTATATTTTTGAAAGGTTTTTTGTTAAACAGCTGCTTAGGTTCATATGTTTTTATTGTACATAGTGTTTGGTGGTTTTGCCTTTTTAAAAAAAACTTGTAAAAATCCTGCAGGTGTACCGGACGAAGAAATAAGTAATCAGAATTATAACTAAAGGGGGTTTTGAGGGTAGTCCAATCTATCCAAACCTTTACCTTTCCGTCCCTTGCCAACATCAAATAGAGGCCCACCCCAGTGATCTGGATATCAGGGAAGCGGCTGTACAAGACAAGTAAGAGGTGGGTTAAGTGTTAAAATAATTGATTATAACGCATATTGTTGTACTGGCCTACACCTGTCTCCCAATAAGTGCATACATAAAGTGCACCACTACTTTGCAGTAGAATTCTCTGAATGAGGAACATTGAAAAGTAAGACAACTCTGATACAGAACCTGGTAGCCCACTAGCTATAGTTCTGACAGGTCCCTGCACGAGACTTCCATTTTTACAGTTCAATAAAAATAATAAAATACCATTAGGGCGGTTGGGAAATAATACTTTTTTCAAGCACCTGAGACAATTCTGTTTGTGTAGTTTACTTTAGATAGTATAGGGTACTGTTTTATGGACCCTGCATAATCTATACACACGAGGCAATATTCTCCTTCTTTGAAAAGAAATGTTTCCTAGGGTAGCTGAAAAATCCTATTACTTCACTTGGATTTCTACGGGACATTTGTTAATGAAGATCACCTGATTTCAATATGCATCAATTGCAAACCTGCCAGAATCATCATGGAAGAGACAACAACACAATGGCAGGGTTGGGAGGCTTGAAACCTTTGGCCAGAGAATAGTAAGGATGGCAAACAAACCAGAAAGGACCCAGGGTTACAGTAGACGAACTTTGTGGCACACAAACTGTGCGATGTGTAATATAGGATATATAATAAAAAAGCACATAGGTCTGCGCTAGAGCTGCAGACTTCTCTGGAGAAGATGGCACACTTTGGTTTGACCTGCTGCTTTGGAAGGACTCCAGGCAGAATTTCAGCGGGTGCGAGAATCCCAAAAGGGGGTGGTGCAGTAATTGGCTGCGCCCAACCAGATGTGGCTATGTAAGGTCTCCTACTGTTCCTCAAAAGGGCGAGAGGAGGTTGCATCTGCACAAGTAACATCTCTGCAGCGCTGTGGCTTAGTTAAACTCCTTAACTGGCTTATTTCGGGCTGCTAGAACTACCCCTTTGCCATTGGTTGGACGCTCAATCTGTGACTACACCCAACTAAGGTGAGCTTCCTTTCACACCTCCTAATATTCCCTACTTTTCCAAAGGCAGACTGCCGAATAGAGTAGATATGCACACCACTCTGCACCAAGAGTTCAGGACATTGGGGGATGCCTGTGTCCCTCCGCCAAAGAATATCTGCACTGGAGCATATTCTGTAACAGCATTGCCAGCTTGCAACTTGCAAACATAGGACATAAACCACGCCCCATACATAAGCCTGACTCCCACCGTTCAGGCTCTCCAAGTGAGCTTTGGAGGTTCCTAAACCAAGCAATGTTTCAAAATCATGCAGCAGGTTGAAAAGGTGCATTTTACAGCATTTTTCATGAACAAATGAATAGAAAAGACACTTAAAAAACACAGGATTTACAAATAGTTCAGAAGGAGAACACTGTGCATAGAGACTGGTCTCCGGTATTAGGTGTGTAATGAAACATGAATTAATAACGCATATAATAAATAACGTTTAGTCAACAATAAAATCATTGCGAAAAAAGCATCTGCAGAAAATGTATTTCAAGACACTTCTTGAATTGAGGGAAGTAGACCCGGAACAAATTTCCAAAGGCAAAGAATTCCATAATTTAGAAACTAAAAGTTGAAGGAAAGCGTGAGGGAACGCAGGGCGGGTGTGAAACGGAAACAAGAAATTGAGAAGCAGAGCAAAATGCTCAAGAAGGATGATGAAGAGATACCAGAGAGGAAACATAGGGAGGGGCCAGAGCATCAACACTTTCACAAACTATGCACAGAAACTGGTACTCAAATCTCTGTTTAACTGGAAGCTAGGAAGATGTGCCAGGTGGGCAGCAACAACAGAAGAGAAAGGAAGTCCAAACTAAAGTCTTAATGCAGAGTGAAAACCCAATCGTAGAGGATAATAAAGCGCGCTGCTTATTATTACCCACGGTGTGTGGCGCTCATTTATCAACCTCGGAAGGATGAAAGGCTGAGGTTAGCCCTGCCGGGATTCGAACCTGTGTCAGCAGGCTCTGCATAGATGTCAAAGCAAGCACTCTACTCGCTGTACTATCAACCGACTATTAATAATTAGGAAGAATCCCATATAAGGAACAACAGTAAGTAAGATGGGATAAGGCGATGGTTTCTAACAAAACGTTTGATCCAAAGATTAACACACAACACATTTTCTTTATGTTCAAGAGATTGCACTAAAGTAACAATCTGGACATGTAGCGAAAAAGAAGAGTCAAAAATGAAACCCAAATTATGGCACCGGTATCCAAAAGATAGCTAAAGAAATAAAAGATGGAGAATAAACTGTAACGGACGCAGGAAAAAAAGTATTTTCTTTGAGGAGGCGGGGGGTGGGGCAAGACAAAAGCAAATGAAAGGGGATCCATAACTTGACAGCAGAAAGGCAAGCAGATACACACTGATGAACACAATCATTAAAAGTCGGAAAGGAAAGAAAAGTCTTAGGGCCTGATTCACAGATGTGTTGTAATGATGGCGCACTGCAATTTGAAAGCGGTCTGTGAATCAGGCTCTTAATATCATCAGAGTAGAAATGAGCCTGGAAACCATAGTCTGAAATCAAGGAAGCCAAAGACGATGTATAAACAGTAAATAATAATGGGCCTAAGACTGATCCCTGAGGGACACCATAATTGTGAAAAATGACCCTTTCAAGAAACACTCCAAAATTTTAGAACTGTGTCAGAAAGACCTAAGGATGCAAGGGTAGAAAGCAAAGTGAGGTGATCCACCATGTCAAAGGTTTCGTTAAGATCTAATAACAGCAGAATCGAAGAAAGTGCACGATGCCAGGGTGGATCATTAAATGTGAGACGGATAAAAGCGCAGTGTCAGTCAAGTAGCCTGGATGAGAACCAGATTGATGAGAGTGCAATACACGATCAATCAATTTTGACAAATATGGAAGAAGAGAAATAGGATGAAAGTCAAAGCTCCGCAGAATCTAAAAGTTATAAGGCAGAAGTGCCAGAAATTAAAATGCTAGTAAATGCCAGGAACATCGCATGCCATTCTACCTCCAAAGCACATCCCATTGTGGCATTCACAATCGGTATTATTGGTGTTGCTAATAATAGGATGACTGTTCTGTCAGGGGTACTGCTTAAATGGACCTCAATAATCTCAAATATGCCCATCTGACAGTTAAAACATTGTTGATTTCCACATTATAAAGCTATCCACCCCAGTTGGTTACATGTTGGCATGTCAGTTTGGACGGTGCCCTCTCACTTTTGTCCATTTGCAAGCATTGCCATGCACGTATCTGCATCATCTGCATACATCTACAGTGGCAGTCTCAGCAGCCTCACAGCAGCTTCCTTCTAGTAAAGCACGTGGTCATTCTATCTTCTACTTTTCACCCAGAGAATCGCTATGCACTTTCCACACGGCCCACAAGCCATGCACATTGCCCCAGAAAGTGATCATGGCAGTTTGAACCGTGCCATGCCAGTGTTGCCATTCAGACACAGGCATGCATGTTTTAGCACTGCCAAAGAAAATGGCTAGGGCAGTTTCACATTGCCCGAGAAAACTGTCATACCAGTTTCAACAATCCTGCCAGTCTTGTCCAAGTTAAGTACACTGTCATTGCTTCTATATGGCTAATTTAGTCACAATATCAGACAAACGCCACTTTACAAGCACCCCAAACAACACAATGCACTTCTCCATATAACGAGGAAGCCACATACATATTACTCCTTAAAAAGCACACAAGCAACAGGAGTAACCCACCGGAAATAACTGTTAGGGGCTTGTGCACTCGGCTATGCAGCTATCCTGCTGAAGAGGGTAAGGGCTGGCCTCACCACCAGCAGTGACTGTGCCCGTCCCCTCTACTCTCTTGACTCCCCCCACCCCTCCTGTTCATTACTTCCTGGCAAGCAGGTTCAGAGCTCAGAGGGGAAAGTCTCATGCCCATGCCACACTCCTTACGCCCTGCTCTACTCCTCCCTGCTTCCTTTTTCTCAATGGGCACTTTAAGCAGATTTGTAATTGCAATGTAACTTGATATAAAACTTCAAGAAATAATTGAACATCGCCAACCATAACACAAGGACTGACAAATCTACCAGGGAGATCCATGCACTACCAAATAGATCGTAACCTACATAGTACAACCGCATCCGGGCGGGGCAAATTAGCCGCGAGAAATGCTAGAGACACCTGAACTCCCACATGCATGACAACGTACACTATGGTGTTCCACAACCAGATGAAGACAACTACCAGTAAAGGTGCAGGGCTCTGACAGGCATTGAACTTCCCTCACCAAACAAAGGATCTGGAAGGACATGCAGCATACAGGCACCGCACACCACCGTGTGCACCAACATACTTCAACATTTATATTCAACAGATATGCCACAGCAGAACACACATACGGTCCCACCACCGAAGAAATGTGATCATATAAGTGCACTGTGTGCTCTCGTACCAACAGCAACACACTGAATAACAGAATACCTGCACGCATAAGTGTGCAGCGTGCACCCACATGGGCACCATACAGCTCTGAACAAAACAGTGGAGACATGGTGCCCGACAACCAATCCAGGCAGTGTATGCAGTAGCAGCACCACTGCCTTCTAGCAAACCTGCTCTTTGGACAACACACAACAGCTTATCATGGGAGAATCAAGAGTTAAGTGGTGAGATGTAAAGCAGCACAGAATAACTGTATTTCTGCACCCACTGCAGACTGTATTGGGTGGCACAGCGAACGTCAGGGAACAATAGACAACCCGGAATAGAAAGGAGGGACACACCACCAAGCCAAAATAAAAACATGGTGGATTGTGATTTACAGACAAAAGAACAGTCTCTTCCCGTAAAAAAACTGGATTAGTCCAACAAGGCTCATGTCATAGCACAAACAACACAACCTAACTTCATTGTCAGTCCACGGACAGCAATGGTTCCCACACAACTTCCATGGGTTCTATAGATGGTCGATGTTCTGATTATCAAACTAGCTCCAGGCCTACTAGATCTCATTAACCCCCTCCTACGTCCATGTGTTTCTGCGACTTCGGAACACAGTGCCTTCGACAAAGCCCCTGTAATTTCTTGCAGCTCAAATCATGCTCTTTCACATGTGCACTGTAAATCAGTACACTTTGGGAGACCACTCTCGATTACCTGGTAGGCCATGGTCTAGGAACACCAAACGTATTTGCAGAGAGTGTCACCATGGGGGGCCAGTCAGTGAAGGCACAACTGCCAAGCAGTCATGAAAACCCACCATAGGTTTCACTTCAGCAAGCGCCTCACTAAGATACAGAGCAATCTCTAGACAATATGGCTCCCAGGGCAACCACTAGCCACTAGCGTGTGCCCCCTTCCCTTAATGCTTTGGTTCCATGCCCCCTAAATTCTTTTGATAGTTTTTTTGGTCAAATTAAATAAAATAAATATATGGGGAGGGGTAGGGGTAAGGAGATAGGGTAAGGTCAGAGGAAGTGGGATGGTGCGGGGACCTCCCGCATTTTCGACCAAAATAAATTAGGTCAAATTGGAAAAGGTCAAATATGTTCGATCAAGTAGACCTAAACTGCAATTGTGACTAAATGACTTCTGCCTGGCAAGAGTACAAGGGGGAGTGGTTGCTAAAGCACCTATTCACACCTCAAGGTAAAACAGGAACAGTTAAGAGATATACCTCCTTCACCTTTTGTGGGGACGTTGGCCGAGAGAAGATTATACTCTCAAGATGTGTGTGAATTTGATTCAGTAACAACCCAAACAGCAATAGTACAACGGGTCAAAATAAAGGCAATGTACAATCAATGTCCTATAAAAATAGATATACTTTAATGAAACACAGCATCCAAAAAAAATACTAAATAGTAAAACATTACACAAGACCCCTGAGGAACGAACACAGAATAAGCAAGGCTAGCAAGATGCACTACTATGGGTAATGAAGCACCAGTGAAAGGCAAGTCAAAACCACAATGTTCTTTAAAAGGATATGTTCTTGGGTGCAAAAGGGACTCATGTCACCTAATCAGACTTTAGGGCCCAAAATGGACCAGAGGGAAGTTAGCAGTCATTAATACCTTGTTGTGGTCTTGTCGGTTCACCAGTGTTGAATCCGGCATCTTGGTCCTGTTTGTGTGGTTTGAATCAGGCTCACATGTTGTGCTTGCGTGGATCCAGAAAGGGAGCAGTGTAGAGCTGAGGGCGAACTGAAGGTCATTGTGGTTCGAGAAGTGTCAATTGTGAGGGCCACCAGGGCTGGTTTGACAATCGCTTCAATGTCGAAGATGCTGGTGATTGGATGCACAGTTTGCGACGGGCAGTCTGATGCAGCATTGAGGGTCTCGGTTTGATGAGGCCACTGCGATCAGCTTGACTGGTGATGAAGATCAGCAGATGAGATGCTGGTGGTTCGAAGGGCAGCTCAAAGTGGCATTCAGCAGAATGTGGACCTTGAGGGCCACCAGGGTCAGGATGACAGCCTGTTCGACAGTGAAGATACTGGTGACTGAGTGTGCAGTTCAAGTTGGGCGATTTGTGTGCGATGTTCGAAGGCCAGCGTCCAAATGGGTCTTCTATGGTCTGGTTGACTGTCAATTAGGATTGGCAACAAAGATGCTGGTGGTTTGAACAGTAGTTTGAAGGCGGTGGGTGCCAAAATGAGCTTCAGTTTTGAGCTGAGGCAATGACTTGCTCAGCTGGTATGGCATGGAACAGAGGCTCGAAGATCGGCCAAGTGCCAAAGGCAGCTCTAGTTGGTCGTGTTGGTTCGAAGAGGGTGAACAGCTCAAACCATGTCTCACAGCGGGTTTGGTGGTGAAACCACAGGCATCCTGACTGTCTTGACTCTCAGTTTGCTGAGTCAGAGTCTAGGGACTCAAGGATGAGATTTAGCCTTTTTCCCAGGCTACTACCATGGGGGGGCTGGCACACACATTCAGGGGTCCTGCAATATGATGTGGTCCTAGGCAGCATTGTGGTTGGCAGAGATGCAGGCATTGCTTCACCTGCAGGTCATCCCAAGAGTGCCTTGGGTATGGTTAGGGTGCAAAGTGTGGTTCAGCATTGGGCACTAAGTCTTCACCTCCAGCAGAGGGCTCTGGAAAGTCAACTCTCCCAACAGAGGTCCAATGAATTCTTCCTTCCATGTTTCATTCCAAAGTAAGACATCCCTTCTTTTACAGTCTACGGGCAATTAGACACAAGCAATCCTGCATTAATGGTCTAATCCCTGTTCTTGAAACAAGTGGACTTTGCCTTCTGACATCATACCTATGCTTTGCGTTAAGGAAGGAAGGAAAAACATAATGGTGGAACCATCCTCCAGCTGGCATGTCTGCACGAACCCTGACCCTTCTCTCGTCAATAGAATCAAAAGCCTTTTGGAATCAGCACGCTAGTGTGGAACTACTCCTTTTGCGAATGCCTGTGCCCTTTGAATCCTGTTCCCAGGACAGGTTCCTGTGGAGTTGTCTCATTGGGGAGAGTGTTAATTACCCTCACAAAGGAACAGAGAATGGCACCCCCAGCAGACAGCCTTGATGGGGGGACTACACATAGCCCTTGCACAGCTGAGCTGGGCTCAGAGGGATGGCATGTGTGTGATATCAAATACGTCAAACTCAGATATAGCTTATATTTACAGTTTGACGTGCCACCAGGACAGCCCATCTTGAATTCAGTCCCTGCACTGCAGAGGCTTGACTTTCGCTGCAGCTGTCATATGGGCACCTCTGACTTCTGACCCTACTCTATGCCACTGGAGAGCAGAGTGTCAATGGAGATCAGGCTACTGATCCAGCAGGGCACAGGTCTACACTATGCTTTAGGCATGGAGCTTATGAGAAGGGAATCTGACTAGCAGATGTCCTTTCCTGAGATGGCATTGCCCATGGCATTGCCCATGTCATTTTAATAGGCTAATAACACTTTTTACAAGGCAAGGGCTTCTTCACCCTCGCCAAATGGCAATCCCTGCTCAACATCATCAAATGATTAGAATCTGACTTGCACTTAAATATACGGGCACGTTATAAATGGCACTTGTGTACATGCGCATTATAAATGACTTATATTATAAGTAGGCAACGGCGTTACTAACAGGATTTAATTGTCATCATGTTATGTTAATTGCCTAAATTAAGGGCATGCGCCCAGATTTTGAGTCCGCAAAGGCATCTATTGCTGCTGCGTAGTTCATTTTCCGGACCATGTGTGTCTCGCTGATCTTACTTTTCGCCCACTTCCTGATGCTTTTCACTGCTCTCCCAATCTCTTGCCTCATCCCTGCTTTCAGCTCTCTCTTTCTTCCCCTATTTGAGGATATCTTCTTCCCGCAACCTCTCGACAGCTTTGTCGACTGTTTCCTTTTTTTGCGGGCTCCTGCTTCTGTTCTCGGTTTCTTTTCAATTGTTTTCCATCTTTCTTCCTCTTTCATCATTTTTCATTCCCCTTTTCTATTTCCTTTTTAGTCTTTTTTCCTTACACTCTAGTCTTCTCTTTTATCTTCCCTCTCAATCAATTACCAGTAATTATTTTCAGATGCAGGCACTGAAATAAATATGCACAGCGAACGGACGGCAGTATTTGTTGAAAAACAATCTCACCCCCCCGTTTAAAAATGTTTCACTTGGATACTCACCCAATTGAGGGGATATCATTTTCCAGCCGTGTCATACAACTGTATCCTTCATTATAGATTAGCCCAATGATTGCATGCATTGTCGTACAAACCCTAGCAGTGAAACACATGTCACTTGCTGGCACCACTAATATTGCTGTCATGCAGGGGAGTTGCTAGGTCTGGAAAAGACCCGGGGCTACGCTGATGTCGGAACTGTTGGGACTGGGCTCTAGCTAGTCTTTTGGCTGTAACTCCTGAGATTCTATCCGGGGCTACAACCAAAAGATCAGGGGCTATAGACCCCTTAGCCCCCCCCTAGCAACGCCCCTGCTGTCATGTTTGTTTATCAGAACCAAAATACATGCGTTGTTATATTTGTGTGTGAGCATCCATTATGACAACACTATATTTAGCTATTCAACTCTCCGAACACAGTTATTTAGTACGTATTACGCGTGTTGCTAAGGTGATGTGTGCATGTTGTATTAGGCAGACACAGGGGGCCACCAAGCGGTGGCCAAGGGGGACCACGGCCACCCATATAAAAAAACGCTACTCCCCCCCACCAGCCCATTCAGTTATGTGTGCTTGTTTTGGGGTGCCACCCAAGACTTGCAGTGTGGCCAATACTGTGAAAAATGTCTTGGGCGCCGCTGGATAGACACAGGGTGGAATGTCCCTACCAGCCTTGCAGCTCTTTCCAGAACCGTTATTTCGAATTGGACAGATGGACCAAGCATGATCACCTGGAACAGTTTGTCACCTATTCATTAAAATTCCACAGGTTGTTACGTTTACCACCTTACTCATAATGCTGCCGCTCACGTCTTATTTTATAAAATAGCAGAGGTTATGATAACGGAGGACACTTGAGTTAAGTAATGACTGCTATATTGAGAAGGAAGTTGCAAGACAGGGGACCCCCACGCAAGCATGGCCTTCGAGCGAGTAAGTGGGCAGCAACACTCTATAATCTTAACACATGGCTCTACAGAGCAGAGGTGTTGCTAGGGTAAGGCTGAGGGGGGCTATAGCCCCGGATCTTTTGGTTGTAGCCCCGGATAGAAACTCAGCAATGCAGGAGGTAATATTGGCACCTGCACACTTCGGGCGTCTATGCTTGTGGTGCATCAAAGGCTCAGTGGAGTACTTCACTGGTAGGAGGTCATGTGGCCAGTATGGTACGGTCACGTGACCTTGGATCCCATTTGAAGGAGTGGTAGACCAGGGCTCGTAATGATAGCCAGCTAACCTCAAACGTTCTTATGACTATAAATATAGTGTAACTTCAATATAGGAACAACATGAACCCTTCACTAAAAACCTGCACACCAGTCTATCATCACAATGCTCATCCCACCTAGCATACTACTCACATGGTAGTAGAAGTAATATGCACTGACTGCTGTAACTAGGGACACATAAATTACTCGTAAGCATGAACAACATCTTCATGCCCAAGAGGCACAGCAGGGCTCTGACCTGCATGTCCCTCGTGCATAGCCCATCAGGCACCTAAAATATATTTAGCAACTCAACAGATACACATTAGACACAATCATTGGAGTCCAGTGCCAAACTTGGAGTAAGTCTGAGGCCCTTGCAGGAGAGACACAATATGATCCACAAAAGACATATTCCTGCAGTGCACCTTTTCATACACAGAGCCAGGCTCCAGCTTCAGATTCTACCAGCAACTCATCCTCCGAGGAAATCAGACAGTGCTACCCTTCGACCCAGTGATCAGTGTATTTCTTCAACTGAGAAAGAAATCAGTCGGTCCTGCTCTTCAATCCAGAGACCAGAGAATGTATTAATGGCCTAAGAAATAAGCCAGTCAGTGCTTCTCCTTAGTTCAGTGGCCAGCGAATGTCTTCATCATCTAACTTAGAAGTCTGTTATTACTATTCCAGGACAGTGGTCAATTAATGTCTTCATCTCCTATGCCGAGTGATCAGTGAAGGTCTTCAAGTCTGAATTTTGCCAGGTCATCAAGTGACCAGTCAGTGCATGTCCACTTCTGGGAAGGTAGGTTAGTGCTACTCTTTTGTCCAGTGATCAGCACATGTCTTCAACTGAAAAAGAAGTGTGCTGGGTTAGAAAAAGGAGTCGGGCACTCGAGTGCTAATTAAAATAATGTGGATAATCCTATCCTTCCCTATTGCTGGAGGGATATCCCTGACTATCTAAATAACCTAAAGGTGCTTTTCAGTCATCAGAAAGTCCCAAATGAATATGCCCATGGTCCAAACTAGTTCTAATTGACCCCATCACAATTTTACCTAACTTAAAGTAGATCAGGAGAATATTTCCCTTCTCCCGATTGTCTCTTATTGAAATGTCTCTTCTTTACTCAAAAGTTGTCTAGAGTATGATATCTTTAGAGAGACTCTTGACACCTTCTGGTACTTGCAACTCTTTCACAATACACTTGGGTTTTATCTCCATTTAGGGCCTGACTTTGGACAGTTCTCCTTGATGTTCCAGACTTTTGTGTCTTTCTGACTCTTGTATCCCAGACCTTCTTAGTTTGGGTGTATTTAGTAGTAATTTTACCTTCCCCCTCTCCTTGTTAACTAATGGAATTACGACAGTAATGTCGATACTGTTTCCCACAATAATCAGCAAAATGTGAAAAATCTCACCTTGACAGATCGAGTAGACCGCCAGGAAACAACCAAGTGCAGCCGTGAAAGCTACCCTAGGACAGCCCTGTCCTCTCCGACCCAGAGTGGGATTAACCAGGGGAGAGAACAGGGTAGCCAGGGAAACCCTCGATGGGGAAGAAAACCCTGGTAGACTCTGGAAGTGTTGTGGATCCGGATGGTTGATGAATGTCTTCTACGAGTGGCTGTGGGCAGGAAGGCTTCGTCTGCATGAACGAAAGGTAAATGATCAGAGTAGTAGAAGGGAATGAGAAGTGGAAATGAAATGGTACAGTGAAAGGGTTCTCACCAGCGGAGTGAAGGAGAGGATGATTGATTTACGGGCTTCGAAGGAGAAGAGATCGGGAGACAAGAGCTCTAAAAGAAATAATACTTGGGTCAGAATCTGAATTGGGAGAGACGGAACGAAGTTCCGAGTTTATGGCACTTACAGCTATTGGGTGTTTCAGCAAGGATGAAAGCAGGGTTGGCGTGACGCCGATGGATATCTGGGCTTGATGAGAAATCCCGAGAGATAGCGAGACCGGAATGGGAGCGAGAGTCCGGAGATGAGAGCTTGGGAGACAAAAAGGTTACAGGGTTAGTCGAAAGGCAAATGGTAGAGGCAGAGATGTTGAAATCCCTAGAGGCGAACTCACGGAGCGTCTGTAGAAACAGAAGCGACGCGAGGAGTTGCCGGCTTCCGTGTTTGATAAAGAATCACGTGAGCAGGCCGGAACATCTCGGAGAAACGTGAAGAGTCTAGACCGCTACTTTGAGAACAGAAGTCATCTTGAGAAGGATTCTCGGGAGTCGCGTAGAGAAGAGTACCACACAATCGATTGCGAGCCCATAGTGACCACCTCCCACAATGTGTAACAGTATACCCCCTCCTCCTGGGGGGAGAACCCGGTTTACCCGGGTGAAAAAGAAAGAACCGTCGAATCAACTTAGGAGCATGAACACCAGAAGCAGGTTCCCAGGACTGTTCAGCAGGCGAGTAGCCCTTCCAATCTACCAAAAACTGCAATTTACCCCTCCTGTAACGAGAGTCACAAATATCGGCCACTTCATATTCAGATCCAGTAGCAGTGAAGACCGGAGGTGGAGGAGGGTTCCCCGATCTCCGAAAACGGTCTGGAACGACCAATTTGATTTGAGATAAATGGAACACTGGATGAATCCGAGACCAGGAAGTCGGTAGGGCGAGTTTGATTGCAGTAGTCCCCACCCAGGATAAGACTTTAAAGGGTCCAAAATATCTAGGAGACAATTTAGAAGGTACAAGATGCCGGGGAAGGAATCGGGATGCCAGCCAAACAGAATCACCCGGGATGATAGTAGGGGCTGCCTGACGATGCTTGTCTGTGTTCCTCTTAGCCCGATCTTGAGCCTCTTGAAGAGATAGTCTAGCTAGCTTCTGTCCCTCTTGAATATCCGAGAGAAGACTGTCAACACCAGGGCAACTGGAAGCAGGAATAGAAACGGTAGGTACAAAAGAAGGGTGATACCCATAAGAACAATGAAAAGGACTGGTGTGAAGAGCAGAATGCTTGGAGTTGTTGTAGGCGAACTCCGCAAACGGGAGCAATTCTACCCAATTGTCTTGGGCTGCTGAGATGAAACATCTCAAATATCCTTCCAAAGTTTGGTTTAATCTTTCCGTCTGCCCGTTAGTCTGGGGGTGGTAACCGGAACTTAAGGCTCTCTTGATTCCCAGAATGTGACATATCTTCTGCCAGAAAAGAGAGGTATATTGGGGGCCTCGATCTGATACAATGGTATCTGGGAGTCCGTGTCGAGAAAAGATTTCGGAAAGGAATATCTTCGCCATAGTCGCTGCTCCAGGAAGTTTCACTAACGGGGTAAAATGTGCCAGTTTGGTAAAATAATCGATGGTGACCATGATAGTGGTTTTATTCTCAGAAGGAGGTAGGTCCGAAACAAAATCGGTGGAGATAAACTGCCAAGATCGGTCTGGAATAGGCATTCTAGAAAGTAAGCCCAGAGGAGACCTCCGAGAAGACTTAGACTGAGAGCAGATAGTACAGGCTGCAACATAATCACGGATGTCTGCCTTTACTTCCGGCCACCAAAAATGTCGTTGAACAAGCTCCAAGGTTGAGGCGTATCCTCGGTGGCCAGCTGCTCGGGAGTCGTGACACATTTGTAGAACTTCTTGTTGTAGTGATGGAGTGGGAAGCAGAACCTGAGTTCCCTGAAAATAATAGCCCCTCTCTTCAGTGAGCTGATGATTAGCGGCGATTTTCTCACATAGGAGTTTGTTCTGGTTTGTCGCACTCAGTACTTCTTGAAGAAAATCAGTTAGGACTGCAATAAATCGTGCTGTGGGGAACATCCTTTCAGAACAAAAATTAGAAGCTGGAGAATCTTTCCGAGAAAGAGCATCGGCCTTTAAGTTATGTTTTCCAGGAAGAAAGGTGAATTCGATCTGAAAGGGAAGAAAGAAATAGGCCCAGCGGGCTTGTCTACTGTTGGTGGTTTGGGCATTCTGGAGTACTCTGAGATTTTGGTGATCAGTTCGGACTTTGACAGGAAAAGAAGATCCCAATAGCAGATGTCTCCACTCTTCGAAAGCCCGTTTAATAGCTAAAAGTTCCTTCTCAAGAACTGAATAATTCAGTTCTGCTGCGTTGAATATCCTAGACAGATACGCGACGGGTCTTTCTTCCCCCTGGTCAGAGAGTTGTAACAGCACAGCTCCCATAGCGTATTGAGAGGCATCAGTCTCCACTATAAACGGCTTGGTCTGATCAGGGGTGATCAATATAGAGGCAGAAGTGAACATTTCTTTCAGAGTTTGAAAGGCACTTTGGGCTGCTTCGTTCCAGAAGAATGTGACGTTCTTCTTTAGTAGTTGTGTGATGGGCAGAATGATTTCAGAAAAACAGGGGATGAATTTCCTGTAGAAATTTGCAAATCCTAGAAATCGCTGGATGTCTTTGACACAGGAGGGAATGGGCCAGTCTAAGACTGCGGACACTTTCTTTGGATCCATAGATATGCCCAGGCTAGATAACACGAAACCTAGGTAAGTAACTTGCTCTTGGTGGAATACACACTTTGAGGCTTTGCAATAGAGATGGTTTGATTTGAGTCGACCGAGAACTATGTTAACATGGTTGATATGGTCTTTCGGGTTGGAGGAATAAACAAGAATATCATCCAGGTATACGATTACAAAATGAAACAAGATGTCAGCGAACAAGTGATCCATGAATCATTGGAACACTGCTGGTGCATTCACTAGACCAAACGGCATCACATGATATTCAAAGTGTCCGAACGGGGTGCGAAAAGCTGTTTTCCATTCGTCCCCAGGAGCTATTCTGATGAGGTGGTAGGCTCCTCTGAGGTCGAGTTTAGTGTAAACAGAAGCCCCCTGGACTGCCTCTATAATGTCAGATATTAAAGGCATGGGGTACTTATCCGGAATAGTAATCTTGTTGAGACCTCTGTAGTCAATGCAGGGGCGGAGTTCCTCAGAATCTTTTTTGGGAATAAAAAAAAGAGAAGAGCCCGCTGGGGAGATTGACTCAGAGATTAGACCATTGCGTAAATTGGCCTGGAGATAGTCTTTTAGGACTGCCTTTTCCTTTTGGGACAAAACATACATTCTGCCAAAGGGAATGGGTTGTTCTGGAAGAAGGTTAATATGACAATCGTCCCTCCTATGAGGAGGTAGAGTGGGAAATATGGGATTCTCGAAAACTGACTGAAACTTTCGATGACACAGTGGGATGATCTCGAGTTGGTTTATGGTGGGCCCGGTTGGAAGGTTTGACACTTCAGTTGGAATGTGAACACCCACTGACTCCTGGGACAAACAATGATTTACACAGAACTCCGACCCTAGGAATAAAGTACCCGCTGACCAGTTAATATAAGGGTTATGGAGTCGTAACCATGGGAGACCCAGGATAACAGGGAAGTGAGCGGCTTTAATAAGGTCAAAAACCAAAGTTTCTTTATGATTGGCGACCATACAAGTAATCGGTTCGGTCTGTTCCTTGATCGGGCCGGAGCTCAATGGACTTCCATCCACTCCTTGGATGGGAGTAATGATGGATTTGGAAACAAGTTGTATCTCGTGTTTTGTGGCCCAATCGTTGTCCAGAAAATTGCCAGCGGCTCCACAGTCAATCAAGGCTGGTATGCCCGCCAACACTCGTTCTGAAAGAATCATAGTTAGAGATACCACCACCATGGTTTGGCAAGTAGCTGTGTCAAGCGACATTCCCATTCAATATGGGGAAATAGGATTTGGAGCCACTACCGTTCTTCCCCTTGAGGTAGGGCTTTGAAGTTTCCCGATTTAGGATTTGGGGTACGTCGTGGGGGAACCAAGTGACAATCCCTCAAAACATGTAGTGAAGAACCACAATACATACACAGTCCACCGGTCTTTCTTCTTTCTCTTTCAGAGGCGGATAGTGGTCCCCTCACAGCTCCAATCTGCATGGGCTCTTCATTTTGGACGTGTGGTTTATTTCCTGTTGGATAATGTTCACTAAAGGATCGGGTACCCTTGCTCTTTTTCCGTTCATAGGATCGTTCCTGCAACCGGTACTCAATTTGCATGGTTAGCGTTATCATGTCTGCTAGGTTGGCTGGGCGAGGAACCCTAGAAATCTCGTCTTTCAGCTCGTCAGTTAATCCCCTACGAAAAAGAGTTAGAAGACCCTCATCCGGCCATCCTAATTCAGACGACAACTGCTTAAATTGGGTGATATACCCTAATAGGTCCTTTCCGCTCTGTTTTAAGTCAAGGAGTCTTTCCTGAGACGATACAGTGATTTCTTTTCTCCCAAACATGGATTTTAGACTGTTAGAGAAAGCAGTATAAGAATCAAGGATAACATTGTTTGAGGTAACCAAGGGCGTGGCCCATGCCAATGCGGGCCCGGATAAGTGAGAAATCACAAACCCCACCTTATCTTTGTCCGTTGGGAAGAAACAAGGTTTAAATGTAAACTGGACCGTACAGCTATCAAGGAATTCTTTGAGCTTGTAAGGGTCGCCATCATACATTATCGGAAGTAATGTGGACGGGGGAGTATCAGAAAATGCTCTAGCAACTTGTTGTCGTAATCTTACATTGTCTTGCTTAAGTGATTGTACCTCTAAAGACATGGCCTGCATAGCGGCCATTAGTTGCTGCATTTGTTGTTCCATAATGGTCTTCGTCTGTCAATATTCAGGCGTCGCTTACTTTTAACTAATGGAATTACGACAGTAATGTCGATACTGTTTCCCACAATAATCAGCAAAATGTGAAAATTCTCACCTTGACAGATCGAGTAGACCGCCAGGAAACAACCAAGTGCACCCGTGAAAGCTACCCTAGGACAGCCCTGTCCTCTCCGACCCGGAGTGGGATTAACCAGGGGAGAGAACAGGGTAGCCAGGGAAACCCTCGATGGGGAAGAAAACCCTGGTAGACTCTAGAAATGTTGTGGATCCGGATGGTTGATGAATGTCTTCTACGAGTGGCTGTGGCCAGGAAGGCTTCGTCTGCATGAACGAAAGGTAAATGATCAGAGTAATAGAAGGGAATGAGAAGTGGAAATTAAATGGTACAGTGAAAGGGTTCTCACCAGCGGAGTGAAGGAGAGGATGATTGATTTAGGGCTCCGAAGGAGAAGAGATCGGGAGACAAGAGCTCTAAAAGAAATAATACTTGGGTCAGAATCTGAATTGGGAGAGACGGAACGAAGTTCCGAGTTTATGGCACTTAGAGTTATTGGGTGTTTCAGCAAGGATGAAAGCAGGGTTGGCGTGACGCCGATGGATATCTGGGCTTGATGAGAAATCCCGAGAGATAGCGAGACCGGAATGGGAGCGAGAGTCCGGAGATGAGAGCTTGGGAGACAAAAAGGTTACAGGGTTAGTCGAAAGGCAAATGGTAGAGGCAGAGATGTTGAAATCCCTAGAGGCGAACTCACGGAGCGTCTGTAGAAACAGAAGCGACGCGAGGAGTTGCCGGCTTCCGTGTTTGATAAAGAATCACGTGAGCAGGCCGGAACATCTCGGAGAAACGTGAAGAGTCTAGACCGCTACTTTCAGAACAGAAGTCATCTTGAGAAGGATTCTCGGGAGTCGCGTAGAGAAGAGTACCACACAATCGATTGCGAGCCCATAGTGACCACCTCCCACAATGTGTAACACTCCTGGGGCTTCGCACTTTGATTATCGCTCCTCTTATCTGGTTCACTTAATTTCACTTCCCAATCATACATATAGGATTCTGTCTCTGGTTTTCTGCGCTCTACACTTCTTAAACAATGGGGTACTTTCACCTCTTACCAGGGTATTGCTACCCAGTCCTTAATGACTTCAATTTTAGGCGTATACGTTATTCTCTTTATCGCTTTATCACAGTTTCACTTAAATGGTTTCATATTCAGTATCTCATTAATTTCACTGGGACAAGTTTTTCCTGCTTTATAACGATGCCCCGACGGCCTCCCGGTTATCCCTTTTACCTCCCTATCTGCAGGGGTATGCTGTCAGGCTCTGCAATGCTCAGGATCTCTTTCTTCACTCTGGTTCTCGTGCTTCCCAATATTTCAGGCTTCCCACAATCGGTCTTCTCTCTCCATGCGACCAGTTAGGGTTGTGGGCACAGGAGGTCTCGTCCACTCCCCCACCTGGATGGTTTTGGCATAATTCCCCCGGCGCACGACCCACCAAAAACCTGTTGCGGTCATGCCAACACTGGGGTTATGATTCCCTTCTCTGCGGTTTCTCCGTCCTCGTAAATGCCGGATCTCCAGCTTTTTACTTTGACATTCAGGACTTCTCTGAAAGTCGCTGTCTCTGTGGCTCTCCTTCGGTCCACCTCTCCAAGGTGTGATAATGTCAGTGGGCTTCCCCTGCTTACGATCCTTTCTCTCTCTCCTTGTTCCACTTGTCCCAGTCAAATATACGTCTCTCCTTAAACAGACCTCCTCTTTTCCTTTTTCATATTGGTTTGTTAAAGCATTGCCTTCAGCCAAATATAAAGATGGCACATTATTCTTCATTGCAGGTTTTCCCATGTATGCAGCTATGGTACGTGATCTAGGAAGTTCCTTGTAGGAACGGGAGTCCTTGTTCCCTAAGGGGGAGTCTCTCCCAGTGAGGTCCCACTTGCCTCAGTCCCTAGGGAGGTTCTTTTGGAGTGGGCTCATCTTCCAAGTCTCAAAGGGCGAGGCTCCCCCTTGGGGAGAAGGGACAAATCCCTGCGATTCATCACAGAAGCCAGTGCTCGTCAATGTATTGGTCAGTACTTATTTTCATTAATGAAGGTCAATCAGTATAGGCAATAGGGAATGTCTTCATCTTCTGAGACCAATGTCAGTCAGTACTGCTCTTTAACCCAGCGGCAAGTGAATTGATGATCTCAGCTGAACGCGCTGGCCGTCCTTTGCATGCATGGCGAGAGTATCCCCATATATCTTCAAAGATAGTCCTAGACGTTGGCAATCCGATGATCATTTCCGATGTTTGAAATGTGTTGAATGAATGAAAGTAAAATGTTAATTTTGCAATAGGAAAAGTAATTCATATGGGTCTACTCCAGTAGACTTCCCACTGTGGGGCTAACTCCCCTACAAGTGCCCAAAGGAAGTCCAGGGGAGGCGCAAGGCTCTTTAAAAAAAGTTTTAGGGTGACTGATTTTCCTAGAAAATATAAGCAGTTATAGCTTGGGGTTGGGGGGCCGAAACCATATTTTTACGGAAAGGGGGCGCAGTATAAAATGTTTGTATAGCACTGGTCTACACACGTGCATTCTGCACACCTTTCTTTGAATGGTTCAGTAAACAAATTAGTGAGTGCTTTCTTTGTTTATGTTTTGCTCTTTTCCAACATTAAATGGCATGTCTATAACTTTCCGTCTGATAAAAAAAAGCAACTCTTTAAGTGTATAAACATCAGTCACCCTGCATGCATATTGCCTCCAGTCTGTGTAAGGAGGGGGTCCCAGGAGGGTGATTACTGTACATAGGGTTTGTTTGCATTGCCAAACAATAATGTGCTCTCTTGGGAAATTCGGAGGGTGGCACTTTACCAGGATCACTGCTGACATTTCACGGGTGATTGTGCAAATATCTTCTGGTAGAAGAGCCCACATGCCGCACGTTAAAGTGCTGCATTATAAAACCATTTCTTGATAAGAAAGATGCCAACCAAGGTGCACTTGAAAAGGTCTTTGGGCACCCACAGCCCCCGCCCCCATGGACCACTCACAATGCTCGCGGGTGTCTTAAAATGTGCCCAGTGGATGGGCACACTCATGGTTAGGCCAAGCAGGACTCAGGCCCCCCTCCAATAACATATTCTTGGCTCAGTCCCTTTCACAGAGGCTGCAGAGGATGTCACTGTACACCTCGATAGGGCATATAGAGGTGATGCTGTGTCACAGATGGTAGATAGGCGCAGCCCAAGTGCAGGCTGATGTCATCACAAGCCAAAAGGGATCTTACACAGAGGATCCTGACGCTAGCTAGCATACATGAACGCAGTGTCCCCGAATGATCATATACCAGAGCTCTGGCATTTCTTTGCATCTGAAAGGATTCTGCCAACTGTCTTTTCACAATATGGTGTTTTGCCTAAAAAGCAAGTCCAAGCACCCTGCTTTCCAGATCTATGTTCCCACACACACGTTCCAATCATTTCCATGCCAGGGGGGTCTAGGCCATGGTTGCCTCATGTGCCAATCCTAGAATGACACCAGGAAATGTAACATCACCCCACTTTCCAGTTGCTGTTTGTGGTGCCATCTCTAGGGCTGTAGACCATGCGCTTCTTGCGTGCTTCCTCTGCATCATCAGACTCCATTGTATATCTTCCAGGTCTAGTCCTGCCAAGTGCCTCTCTGCTTTGGTGCCCTTGTGGAAACTGCCTCTGGAAGAGCGCACTTGCTCATAAGACTGCCTTTACCTATGTGACACCAGGGCCAGACGCCTTTGTGAACCTGTGAGTCTCACCCCCCCTCCCTGAAAAAGAGCAAAATCTAGTTTCATAAAGTGATGCAAACATAAAAGATAAATCATTCCTTTCCAGGGCATCTTTAGAAATCTCTAAACTGGTGCCGACTCAACAAACTTTGAACCAATGACATGGCCGGTCAGTCTTCTCTGGAGTTTGAAGGTGTCCAAAGGCAGACAGCATGCTGCTTTGAAGTGAACAACTCTGTGCAGAGGACGCCTCATTTGCTGAATGCTCTCCTCTTTGTAGATAAAATACCAAAGGAGATTAAAGCTGGGATATCGATTTCTGGTGAAGATCAAATATCTTTGTTCTTGTCAATTGCTTCTTCTAATAAGACAACAAAGAATAAGCCTTGTCCGCCCAGCGATGGGGAAACACATACAATGCACTGAGAGCGCCAGGCAACACAGCATCCTAAAATGGGGCAGAGTTTCATTTTCAATGTGTTAATGAAACTAAAATAATCTGTGTATGCAGCTAATCAATGTGAATGATATCTTTAAACGTACGATTCGGTGGAGGTAGAGGTAGGTGAAGTTGGGTGGGGGTAGAGGTAGGTGAAGTTGGGTGGAGGGATAGAGGGAGGTGGAGCAAGAAGACAAATCTACTGGCTGCTTTAAGAGCCCAGCTCTGGTTACCAGTCAGACACGGGGCATGAGCAGGGGGTGGGGGGTAACAGGGGAGACACGGGACATGAGCAGGGGGTGGGGGGGAAAGGAGGGAGACACGGGGCATGAGCGGGTGGTGGGGGGGAAAAGCAGGGAGACACGGGGCATGAGCGGGGGGTGGGGGGGAACGGAGGTAGACACGGGGCATGAGTGGGGGGTGGGGAGGAACAGGGGAGACAAGGGGCATGAGCAGGGGGTGGGGGGGAAAGGAGGGAGACACGGGGCATGAGCGGGTGGTGGGGGGGAAAAGCAGGGAGACACGGGGCATGAGCGGGGGGTGGGGGGGAACGGAGGTAGACACGGGGCATGAGTGGGGGGTGGGGAGGAACAGGGGAGACAAGGGGCATGAGCAGGGGTGGGGGGAAAAGGGGGGAGACACGGGTCATGAGCGGGGGGGTGAGGGGGAACAAGAGAGACACAGGGCATGAGCGGGGGGTGGGGGGACCAAGGGAGACACGGGGCATGAGCAGGGGGTGGGGGGGAACAGGAGGGAGACACAGGGCATGAGTGAGGGGCTGGGGGGTAAAAGGGGAGACGTGGGGGGTGGGGGAACATTGGAGACACGGGGCATGAGCGGGGGTGGAGGGGAAGGAGGGAGACACGGGGAATGAGCGGGGGGTGGGGGGCAACAGGGGAGACACGGGGCATGAGCGGGGGGTGGGGGAACAGGGGAGACACGTGGGCATGATCGGGGTGGGGGGATCAGGGGAGACAAGGGGCATGAGCGGGGGGTGGGGGGGAAAGGAGGGAGACACAGGGCATGAGCGGGAGGTGGGGGGAACAGTGGAGACACGGGGCATGAGCGGGGGGATGGGGGAAACAGTGGAGACACGGGGCATGAGCAGGGGGTGGGGGAATGGGAGGGAGACACAGGGCATGAGCAGGGGGTGGGGGGGCATGAGCAGGGGGTGGGGGGTAACAGGGGAGACACGGGGCATGAGCGGGGGGTGGGGGAACAGGGGAGACATGGGGCATGAGCGGGGGTGGGGGAAAAGGAGGGAGACACGGGGCATGAGTGGGGGATGGGGGAAAAGAAGGGAGACATGGGGAATGAGCAGGGGGTCAGGGGCAACAGGGGAGACACGGGGCATGAGTGGGGGGTGGGGGGGAACAGGGGAGACACAGGGCATGAGCAGGGGGGTGGGGGGAACAGGGGAGACATGGGGCATGAGCGGGGGGGTGGGTGGGAACAGGGGAGACACGGGGCATGAGCGGGGGGTGGGGGGAACAGGGGAGACACGGGGCATGAGCGGGGAGTGGGGAGCAACAGGGGAGACCCGGGGCATGAGCGGGGAGTGGGGGAAAAGGAGAGGGACACGAGCCATGAGTGGGAGTGGTGGGGAACAGGGGAGACATGGGGCATGAGCGGGGGGTGGGGGGAAAAGGAGGGAGACACGGGCCATGAGCGGGGGGTGGGGGGAACAGGGGAGACACGGGGCATGAGCGGGGGGGAGGGGGGGAACAGGGGAGACACAGGGCATGAGCGGGGGGTGGGGGGAAAGGGAGGGAGACACAGGGCATGAGCGGGTGGAACAGGGGAGACAAGGGGCATGAGCGGCAGATGGGGGAAAAGGAGGGAGACACGGGGCAAGAGCGGGGGGTGGGGGGAACAAGAGAGAGACACGGGCCATGAGTGGGGGGAATAGTAGGGATACACGGGCATGAGTGGGGGGTGGGGGGGAACAGGGGAGACACGTGGGCATGAGCGGAAGTGTGGGGACAAGAGACAAGGGGCATTAACGGGGGGTGGGGGAAAAGGAGGGAGACACGGGGCATGAGCAGGGGGTGGGGGGGAAAAGGAGGGAGACACAGGGCATGAGCAGGGGGTGGGGGAACAGTGGAGACACGGGGCATGAGCGGGGAGGTGGGGGGAACAGTGGAGACACGGGGCATGAGCGGGGGTGGGGGGAACAGGGGAGACACAGGGCATGAGTGGGGATGGGGGAATAGGGGTGACACTAGGCATGAGCAGGGGTGGGGGGAAAAGGAGGGAGACACGGGGCATGAGCGGGGTGTGTGGGGCAACACGGGAGACACGGGGCATGAGCGGGGAGTGGGGGGGGAAATGAGGGAGAGACGGGCCATGAGCGGGGAGTGGGGGGAACAGGGGAGACACGGGGCATGAGCGGGGGTAACAGGGGAGACACGGGGCATGACCGGGGGGTGGGGGGAACGGGAAGGAGACACGGGCCATGAGCGGGGGGCGGGGGGTACACAGGAGTCACGGGGCATGAGCGGGGGAGAAAAGGAGGGAGACACGGGCCATGAGCGGGGGGTTGGGGGGAACAGGGGAGACACAGAGCATGAACGGGGGTGGGAGGGGAACAGGGGAGACACGGGGCATGAGCGGGGGGTTGGGGGGAACAGGGGAGACACAGGGCATGAGCAGGGGGTGGAGGGGAAAGGGAGGGAGACACGGGGCATGAGCGGGGGAACAGGGGAGACAAGGGGCATGAGCGGCGGGTGGGGGGGAAAAGGAGGGAGACACGAGGCATGAGCGGGGGGTGAGGGGAACAAGAGAGAGACACGGCCATGACCGGGGGTGGGGGGAACAGTAGGGAGACATGGGGCATGAGCAGGGAGTGGGGGGAACATGGGAGAGACGTAGGCATCTGCGGGGCGTGGGAGGAACAGGAGAGACAAGGGGCATGAGCGGGGGAAAAGGAGGGAAACACGGGGCATGAGCGGGGGTGGGGGGTAACAGGGGAGGCACGGGACATGAGCAGGGGGTGGGGGGAAAAGGAGGGAGATACGGGGCATGAGCGGGTGATGGGGGAAAAGCAGGGAGACACAGGGCATGAGCGGGGGGTGGGGGGAACGGAGGTAGACACAGGGCATGAGCGGGGGGTGGGGGGAACAGGGGAGAAGGGGCATGAGCAGGGGGTGGGGGGAAAAGGGGGAAGACACGGGACATGAGCGGGGGTAAAAGGGGAGACATGGGGCATGAGTGGGGGATGGGGGAACAGGGGAGACACGGGGCATGAGCGGGGGGTGGAGGGGAAAGGAGGGAGACACTGGGAATGAGCGGGGGGTGGGGGGAACAGTGGAGACACGGGGCATGAGCGGGGGGTGGGGGGAAACAGTGGAGACACGGGGCATGAGCGCGGGGTGGGGGGAATGGGAGGGAGACACAGGTCATGAGCAGGGGGTGGGGGGGCATGAGCAGGGGGTGGGGGGAAAGGAGGGAGACACGGGGAATGAGCGGGGGTGCCGGGGAACAGGGGAGAAACGGGGCATGAGTGGGGGTTGGGGGGAAAAAGGAGGGAGACACGGGGCATGAGCGGGAGGTGGGGGGAACAGTGGAGACACGGGGCATGAGCGGGGGGTGGGGGGAAACAGTGGAGACACGGGGCATGAGCGGGGGGTGGGGGGAATGGGAGGGAGACACAGGGCATGAGCAGGGGGTGGGGGGGCATGAGCAGGGGGTGGGGGGTAACAGGGGAGACACGGGGCATGAGCGGGGGTGGGGGGAAAAGGAGGGAGACACAGGGCATGAGTGGGGGGTGGGCAGAAAAGAAGGGAGACATGGGGAATGAGCGGGGGTGGGGGGCAACAGGGGAGACACGGGGCATGAGCGGGGGGTGGGGGGAAAAGGGGGGAGACACTGGCCATGAGCGGGGGATGGGGGGAACAGGGGAGACATGGGGCATGAGCGGGGGGTGAGGGGGAACAGGGGAGACACGGGGCATGAGCGGGGGGTGGGGGGAACATGGGAGACACGGGGCATGAGCGGGGGGTCAGGGGCAACAGGGGAGACACGGGGCATGAGCGGGGAGTGGGGGGAAAAGGAGGGAGACACGGGCCATGAGCGGGGGGTGGTGGGGAACAGGGGAGACATGGGGCATGAGCGGGGGGTGGCGGGAAAAGGAGGGAGACATGGGCCATGAGCAGGGGGTGGGGAGAACAGGGGAGACACGGGGCATGAGCGGGGGGGTGGGGGGGGAACAGGGGAGACACAGGGCATGAGCGGGGGGTGGGGGGAAAAGGAGGGAGACATGGGGCAAGAGCGGGGGGTGGGGGAACAAGAGAGAGACACGGGCCATGAGTGGGGGGAACAGTAGGGATACACGGGGCATGAGCGGGGGGTGGGGGGGAACAGGGGAGACATGTGGGCATGAGCGGGGGTGGGGGGACAGGAGACAAGGGGCATTAGCGGAGGGTGGGGGGAAAAGGAGGGAGACACAGGGCATGAGCGGGGGTGGGGGGAATGGAGGTAGACACGGGGCATGAGCGGGGGATGGGGGGAACAGGGGAGACAAGGGACATGAGCAGGGGGTCGGGGGAAAAGGAGGGAGACACGGGGCATGAGCGGGGGTGGGGGGAACAAGAGAGACACGGGCATGGCAGGGGGCGTGGGGGGAACAAGAGAGAGACACAGGGCATGAGCGGGGGTGGGGGGAACGGGATATCCACTCCTTGGCCCTCCGCAGGCCACCGTGAGGGGATGGCGTGTCTCCTGGCAGTCTGCAGCAGCATGGGACGGGTTGTATGCAGGGTCTATGTTGCCTCAATGCGAACAATAAACTAAGATGGCGGGCGTCACTGAAAATACGACGCACTGCACGCTTCGCCGCAGCCAATGGAGGGCACATCACGCAAGCCGCTTGGCCAATCCCTGTCCGCGGAGTGAAAAGGGAAGTGTGTCCGCGAAGCGGACACAGATATCACTAATTTTTTCACTTACATTTTTGTCATTTTTTAAAAAGCTACTGGATGGATTTACACCAAATAGAAAAAGCACGCTTTCGGGACCAAGCTGCCGCTCCTGCCGCAAATTTGGTGTAAATATGTCCAGTGGTTTGGGCTGTAGGCTTGAGCAAAGTTTTTTCCCATTATGTCTATGGGAAAAAAATAAGTTTTGGGACCCCCCTATAACTTTGTCCCCTGGACCAAACCTCACCAAACTCTGTAAAAAAATTCAGAGTGGGCCATATACTTTTTTTGCAAAGTTTGGTGAGGATTCGTCCAGGGGGAGCGAAGTTATTAACCGCCCAAAAAGTGCTCTTCCTATGGAAACAGCAACTTAACCATAACTACATGGCCACTTCCGTGGCCATGTAATATATATGTGTGTGTGTGTATGTATATATATATTTTCAGTGAAAAAACATTGTTAAAGGGATTTTACGGTTAAGTTGCACTAATAAAAATCTTTCAAATTCAGTGAAAAAACTTTTTTAAATGGACGTTATTGTTACAATGAAAACTGAAACCCTCAGAAATTCACTGGTTATGGTAAGCTAAGCAACCATAATTCGCACCACCACTGTGCACTGCTAAGACTAACACAGAGGACATCAAAGATGACATCACAAATGTCATTTATGACATCACTGAGGACATCACATATGAAATTAATTTTGATGAAAAGTCCCTACAAGATGTCAGGGGTGATCGGGAGACCTATCATGAACTACTTAATGTATTAATTAATGTACTCATCTAAACAAAACATTATATTGGAGTGTTGTTAATACAGGAACCTAATGCATAAATGCACATAAGCAATGGCTGCAGCATGCACCATAGAAGTACACTATTTTTAATCTGGTAATTTTGGATAGTAAAATAATGAATGCTGCCTTATCAGAGTTTTGAGTAATGTTCAACATGTAATAAACATACAAACAATACATATGAATACCCACAATGCATAAAAATCAGAGGCACATTCAGGGAAACTAAGAAAGGAAGAAAGAAACATCACCAGAAAATGTCATTAACCTTCATAAATAACAACCTTGCTTACTAAAAGTACTTCACCTTTACCACATATCCCCACTAACTTTCTTTTACAATGACAGGAAAGAAGCACATTGCCAAAGACAAAAACCAAAAAGAATACCCTTCACATCCTACAAAGTAAGTACTTTTGTGTACCATGTATATGTATGTAATTACAACAGCACTCTTTTCAAACCAACATTTCTCTCCCTGAAACTCATTGTACTGCACCATTCAGACTCTTCCTATTCCCATCTCAACAAGACAATTGCAACACTGAATGTTTTCCATAAAGAGGCCAATGCCCCTACTGATTCAATCACACCACTACTGCCTTACTCACTATCTCAATGCCATCACACATCTACAGACTCTTACTCTCACAACTTTCCTAACCACCTCACAATCAAAAAGCACTGTGTTAAACTCGCCAATCACACCCACACACCCATTCACAATACATGCATATACATCGCACAACTTTCAAACCCAAACTTTTTCTTTTCCCCAAAGACACAACAAAATGCCTACTATAAAGCAACTCTGTAGAAAAGAGAGGAAAAATAGAACAGATAAGAATAAAACCAAACAATATAGTCATCCACCTCTAAAACAATTTATAGAAACCATTAAAACAAAAGAGCTAGTAACACCATTATGGCAAAAGAAACCCTTATGGAAAAAACATTCCCAACAAAGGTTCAACCAAATGCTTCTTTCACCGAAACAAACCGTCCAGTGTACAAATGGACATGCAGCTCAATGTGTAACATGTGCCAATAATCCTTTAAATCTTTACGATAATTCCTCAATCACTATGTGAAACCAAAAGACAAAAGTAGAATGAAAACTTTACAAACCATTAACACCTGTCCAATCTGCAGCCACACTGGTCTACAAGGACATTTATTAGCCTGCATTTCGGGAACTGCTTGCAAAAGCACCTCCACCAAAGCAAAATGTTAAAAACACACCATTCTGCTATACGGAATCGTGTGCATAGACTATACTATGCAAAATGTCCTGCTCTAGAACTGCAACATTTAAATACAATTCTCCTACATGGAACAGCTAAGCAACTGCTTCTAGAAATGGAACACATCCAAAGTAAATACTTTGGAGCTGAAGTTGACTTAGAAAATTCTGTAACTTCAGAAAACATCACCGAAAACCTCATAAACACCAACGTCCTAGCAAAGACTTACAAAACAAAATAGCTAAGTTTCAACACGTGTCTGCTGAAATATCAGACAGGTATGTGTCTGTTGTCGCAGAACTTTTAATATAAACAGCACAACAATAGTAGATATAGCCCACAAAATAGCAGACAATGTGCAATCCCAATGGTTCCAATTAGCTTTATATTTAAAAGTAGAAAGTAAATACTAATAACTGACCCCTCAATAATTTGCTCATACTGCAACACAAAGCTTGATAATAAGCAAATGCTGTCACATGCTATCACTAATACATTAGAAATATTCCCACTTCCAAAAGCTTTTCAACAACTTAACTTGTATGAAAGCATTATAATCCAAACAGTACACCCATTTTAAGCTATAATAGGCCTTCAACTGAAATCAGCCAAACTACCTCCATCCGAGTTACAAAAGGGTATCTGTGGAAAAGTAACATAATTGCCTTTAGATCTTAAAGAAAATGTAGAAACTCTAGGAGCACAACGACCAACAGATCATTCTTTGATTGTACTAGTTAATGGTGTACCAACAAAAGAATGTGGCAACAACTAGTCATCTTAAACAAAGTTAGACAAGCCCTACAATATCTAATAGAAAACAATCAATACTACAGAGATATAAACATAGAGGAAACCTTAAGAGAAACCACCCAAATTATTCAAGACACCCCAGCAGCTGGCCAATTTGAACGTGTAGATCCTGTTACTGCAGCCAACATTATAGACCAGTATACAATTCACCCACTACACTCCAAAGACTCCACTGATGATGCATTAGAAACATATCAAATGCATTAAGCCAAATTATCCCCAATGAGCATATGGGGTAAAAGTATAGAAGCTTGTTCTATTCCTCTACCCTTTCCTGCAGGAAAAGACGGAAGATATGATGAAAGGTTCACACAAATTAGTTCATCAGAATATTGATCTTAAAGAATGTATTCTGAAGACCCCAGATTCAGACAAAATGTTGAATACATTTTCCACCTCCTCTTCAACAGTGAACTAGCAACTCTATGTTATGGAGTTGCACACTCATTAAAAACAGGCTCTAACCTTATAAACATGTCCGCTAGCCAACTACTAAAATAAAAGACAAAGATGAAGTTTTGCAATCTAGTATAACAAAACTCTTGGCAAACATGCATGGTACAAAACAATACTGGTACCAACATCACGCTGATGTATGTTGTATGCTAAAGAACATAGGCTGACCCACATGGTTGTTTACTTTATGTTGTGCAGAGTACGCATGGGATGACTTGCATGACGTCTTATGCACTGCAAACCAAAATAAAGACTGAATAGATATAAAAACAAATTGAGAACTCTGTTCTCTTGATCACGTCAATGTATCAAGATACTTTCACCATCGCTTCATTGCCCTGCTGCACTTTATCTGCAATAAAACTACCCCTTCGCTCAGAGAAGTACAACACTTCTTTTGGCGAAAAAAATACCAATCTAGAGGAGCACCACGCATCCATATGCTTTTGTGGATAAAACATCACCCAAATTTGGCCATGATAGGGACATCACTGTTTTACAGTTTATTGAAAAATAAATTACCTGCAACATCCCTTCAGAAACCACAGAAAGTGACCTACATACACAAATCTTATGCCTCAAAAAACATCAGTGTGGCAAATACTGCCAACGTAGATCTAAAAACAAAGGCAAATACTATACCAAATGTCGCTTTGGCTTCCCCAGACCAGTTTCCACAAAAGGACAAGTAAATAGTTTGATGTCTTCTGTTAGACACAGCGTAAAAGCCAAATCCCCTAAAAACACATACAACATTAAAAGGAACGAAGCATCCAAGTACATCAATGATGACAATGCAATCATTGCCTTGTTATGGAATGCAAACATAGACATACAATACATTGCAGACAGTTCCACTGCAGTTGCAAGATATGTCACAGCCTATCTCACCAAAGATGAGAAAACAGAGCTAAAAGACCTCTGAGAAGACATATCATCTGAGAAAACTCTATCACACAAATTGTACAGCTTTGGTATCAAAATGCTCAACCATAGAAAATGTAGGTGCTATGAAGCTGCAGACTGTTTAACAGGTACAGCCTTACCTGGCAATTCTGAACACATTGTCTGGCTGAACCTTGGTCAAGCCTCATCTAAAAAAAGAGTACTAAAATCCTACCAAGAGATAAAAAGCCTAACCACAAATGATCCAAACAGCCAGCACATAAAAAACATGATTTAATTGACACATACTACTCAAAAATAAGTACTGCTTTGGAAAACATGTGCCTGAATGACATTGCCCAAAACTACACCTACAAAAACAATGTCACACCAAATGGACAACTGGCAAATATTCAGTCTCAACCATTTGAAGGAAGCCTAGTGAAACTCACAATACCCAGTATAATTAATCATATAAAGTTATCATTTAAATGTCCACAACATAGAGAACTGTATTACATAGCCCTATTCCCATTTTTTAAACCTTTGCGATAAGAAGAAAAAATATTAGCTGACTATGACTCATTTGAAGCTGCATTCAAAGCAAATGAAAGCAGTATACAAAATGACAGTTTCAAACAATACAAAGAAATGTTGGACAATGAACGCCATCAAGAGGAAGGTATTGAAGCTCAACTAGATAAAGACACTCCTTAGGGCAGTCAACCTTCCCTTATAGGAAGCCACAAACCACTTGGAGACCCATTCATTATAAATGAAGCAGAAATAGCCATGACTGAGGTAGAAAATACCATGTATCAATATAAATAATTCGAGAAAGACTTGTCAGTGCTCGCATCACAGCTAAATGAACAACTCACAGTGCATCTGGAAGTCACTCAAGTAATTGAACATGGTTTTAAGCATAAAACTAAAACCTATAGCTGTAAAACCTATAAACCTCTGCTCCTGTATGTAAGTGATGAAGCTGGTTCTGGTAAAACATTCTTTATTAAAATAATCAGCAAATGTCTAAAAATTAACAAACAACTATTTTGGCTGTAGTAACAGCCCCCACAGGTTTAGCTGCTTACAACATAGGAGGTGTAACTTTACACCAACTACTGCTCCTCCCTGTAGAACACCAAAACAAATGAGAATACTACAAATTATCAACAGAAGTTGCTACTGAAGTATGCAGAATTCTGAAACAAATTAAACAAATGAAACAAATGTAAGTGCTCCTTATAGATGAAGTAAGCATGGTCTCCAACCTCATGTTGTTTTTAATTAATCTCAGAATGCAAGAAGTCTTAAAAACCAACTACGAAGAACTGTTTGGAGGAAAACATGTAATTGTTTTTAGAGACCTACAGTTAAAACCAGTAAAGGTCAAACTATTTTCAAAACATCAGGACACAAACAATGCTGTATTACTCTAAGCAGCATTGGAAATGTAAATCGCTGGCAACATTTTCACTACAAAGAACTAACTCAAAACATGTGTCAGTCTGCAGACATAACCTATGTTAACTTTTCTATACGCATTAGAACTGGTCTGCTTACTAAAGATGCAAAATCTATCTTAAATAGTAGACTTATCCATGAGCTATATGGTCAAAACACATCTGCTCCTGATGTCATGGAACCATTACTTCAACAACTTCTGAAATGCATGTCCTTAATGCCAACCCTTGCAAGCTGTAGTTTATTCAATGAGACAATGATGAAAAAAGAAATGCAACCCATACTGTCATATCAGCTCCACGAGCAAGATAGAAGTGCATGGCATGACACTTCCTATGTGTCAACAAGCAACAGCACTACTAAATAGCTTTGAAAAATTGATCTCCAACACAGTTGGATTACAGAAAATATTGAATTTGTGTCTAAACTGCAGAGTCATTCTGAAATGTAACCTTGACGTAGAACACGGTTTAGTCAATATAGCAATTGGTACCGTGGTTGGCTTCCAAACATATCCACATGACAACAACGTTCAGTTTGTCAACACCCACTATGACAAACTTGCAGAAGTTAAAAGAATTGGCTGCACAATAGCATGTTTCCTTCTTTTTAAAGACATGTACATATGCAGAGACCTATTTTTATATCTCTTGCATATGCTGTCACTATTCACAAATCACAAGGTCTAACCCTAGATCAAGCATTGATTGACATTGGCAGCACAGGCTTTAAAGAAGACATGAGTTATATAGCGTTTTCACATTAGCGTACAATCAAGGGTCTATTCCTAGTTAACTTTGATGCAAACAAACTCAACTCTGACATTTCTTGCCTGCTGGAATACAAGAGGCTATGTGCACAATACAAGCCCCCTTCTAAATATGAAACCTGTACCTCAAAAAAGGAAAGCTTTAAATAGAGAACTAATACAAACAGAGTCTATAACAGATTTCCCAACAATACTGCTAAAGAAACAACAACCGACTCCTTCTACATCAAAAAATAAAGACACAAAATGCTCTAGTTCAAAGTCAACTGCACGTCCATCAGAAAACAAAGACACAAATGTCTCTTCGCCAGAAGAATCTGCAGGCCCATCAAACGATCCACAAACAGAACTCTCTGGTACATTTAAATTCAGCAGCACAACTGAAGTAAATTGTTATGCTAATGTAACAATCAATCTTCTTTTTCAATTGCCATCAATTGTTCACAACATTTACTTAAACGGCTCGGACCAGTTCTGTTTGCAAATGCTAGTGCTTCATAGAAATGCCACAAATAATCCTGACAACACTTACAGTGTCTCAGGTATAAGGCAATAATTGGGACTACTGTGCAGGAATGGTAAAATTGGTATTACCCAAATTGACCTTTTACAATTGACCTTTTGCACAATTGACCTAATTATAGTGCTCCTAATTGACCTTCTGCACAATTGACCTTTAAATTATGTTAGTTATTTTATATATGTATTGGGTTGGTTTTGGATTATAAATAATATAAGGGGATTGAGTGGAAGGATGCGGGGGGTTTTGGATTGGGTGCAGGGTTGCGGGGGGTTTCCTCCTGCATATATGTCCTAATTGGCCTTCTAAATTAGGTAAATTCTCCCAAGGTCAATTGTGAAAAGGTCAATTAGTACACAACCGTAAACTTTACCATAAGCACAGGTGAAGATCCACAAGAATTCCGAATTTACTTACTAGAAGTACTGGAAACCAAAAACATCACTATGAATGAAATCTTCCAGATTTCATACACGTGGAAACATACATGCACTCTCTGCAACCATGTTTCACAAGAGCATATCCATAATGAACGATTTTTACATGTATCCATACCGAATTCTGTATCCATTGCATTTCACTAACTTTTGCAGAATGCAAATCATGGCTTATTACGCCGTTCCACCATACAAATATTCTCAAATAGCCTATATGTCATACTAATGCTTTTAAGGTAGAATGCAGATAGTACCAAAAATAACTGTAAACTTACAGGCTTCACACACGGCCAAGTATCTCTTAGAAAGAAAACCTTCACAACAGTCAGGAAATTATACCACACTAGTGCCACAACCACTTCAGGACATTATACTGCATATGTCAAAAAATGAAGTGGTTGATTTGAATGCAACGACACCTCAGTTACTCCAAAACATAGGTTACCAGCAAATCTAACAAATGCGTACTTAATATTCCTTCAACCCAAATTTAGTCACTAAACTGTACCACAATTAACAGTTAGATTATGTCAACATGTATCTACCTAAAAAATACCCTCCATTGCAAAACACTTAAAATATGTCATCACAATTCTTATACGATAAAACATCTTCTAAACCCCAATTTAGTTTTAATGCGCCAACAGGTACCTAACTATTTTAAGCATTTGCTTAATCACAACATACTTCAAATAAATATACTATCACAGTAATCCAGTATGGATTTTTCCCCAATGACCCAATGATTATTTAATGTCAATACAACAGCAGTGTGTAATACACTAACGCTGTACCAAACATAGTACTTAGAATGTACTGTTTATGAGGGTCTAAAAAAGTCCATGTATATGTAAAATTGAATACAATGAAAGCTTTATAACTTCACTGCTTAAGAAATTATACCCTTTTTTTCCACTGAAAATGAACCAGCGATTCCAGCTTCATAACGCTATGGAACTAAACTATACCAAGTATAATCAAAAACATATTCTATAAGCCCTATCTGCAATTGTCCTACAATCATAAGTACCATATACAGTTCAATTATATCATTCTACCATATTACAAACACTTTATACTCCCACTACATTACCTATAATTACTATACACATATTACTACTGTGGTGGCTGTGGCTGGGGGCCAGATTCTTGGGGGCATGGCCTGTGGTTATGAACCCAAGGATCTGGCTGCTCGCTACAACCACCACAATATAATTAACCATATAACAAGTATGAACCATACAGTGTCAACTAATAAAACTCACCATTAAACCCCCTGCAATCGAAATGATGTCCACGGACAACGAAATTGACTGCGGACTCAGCAGCATCTGCAAACCCTTTTTTCCACCTACACTAACAGCTCCATATCATCTTCCACTCCCCTACCCTTTCCAAACCCTTTTTCACCCACCAAATAAATCCAAATGTGTTTCCCAAGCTGTTCGCGAACTACTGCGGTGTCCACAGACTGCTATGACACCTGGCCAACTTTTTCCACCTACAAAAATAGCACCATATCATCTTTTTTTCCACTCCACCATCCTTCCCAGCCTCTCTTTCCAACACCAAATAACCCACCAAAAATGTCCAGAGTTTTTCCCCACTGCAATGTCTGTGGTCAGCCGTGACTGTCCGCAGATACAACATGGCAGGCGTTTCAGAAAATATGACGCACCTCACGTCGGAATGAGCCAATTTGTAAGAAATTTTTTTATCAAATTAATCATTTGATCGTTCTTTACATGTGCAAACTGACCTACTGTGCACTTTGCCCACATACTTTTCAAAATACTGAACACGGAGCACAGGGTTTGCAGGGGAGTCCCCCGTTCCTCCTCTACAGTATTTTGGGGATTTGGGGGTCCTGGGATGTCCCCTGCTACCTTAACATTGGAGGCAGGGGACCTAAAAAAAAGGAAAAAGGAAAAAAAGACAAAGGGTTGCCGGGGAGGCAGAGGTGAGCAAGCAGGTAAGTAGGGAGGTGGGGGTGGTGTACGCTCTGTTTATCGGGTGCATTATGTAAAGTGACTCGCATCATTGTAGGATTTGGGTTGATTGTTCGTGTTATTCCCTTGTTTAATATGCAAGTTTAAAATGTTGGCCCGAGCAATTATATTGCAGTCAGTTTACCCCAAACAAATCTAACACGAACAATCAACCCAAATCCCCTCACTCCTTTGGGAAAAACCACAGAGTTCGGGACCCGCCCCCTATAACGTTGACGCCCCCAGCACGAAACCTCACCAAACTTCGAAGAATCAATCTGACGGGACCATATACTTTTTTTGCAAAGTTTTGTGAGGATTCGTCCAGGGGAGGCAAAGTTATAAGCCTGCTAAAAGTGCTCTTCCTAAGGGTTGGGCAACTTAACCATAACTGCACGGCCACTACCCACTCAGAGTCCGCAGCCACATGTTTTTGCTTTGTGAAAGATACAGTGAGCTAAAACATGTGGCTGCAGACTCTGAGTTGGCACATTCCCACAGAATAGGTCACCATGCTGTGCTCTTTCTTGCAGAGGGGCGCCCTGAACTTTTTTTGTATGTAAAAGGAACTTGGGGTTGGTCAGGCGGAGTACCTAGGGTTAGCCAGATGTGGACCCCTTGCTCACTGTGCTCAGAGAGGCACACCGCCAACTCACTGATGCGACCCGTCTAGGCTGAAACAAGTGTCTGGGGTTGCTGTTGGTACTCTTGTTCAAAGGAGGATTGCCATTAACATTTTGTGCTGGACTGCTCAAATGGGATGGACAAAGACTGATATGCAAATGGATATTCCTCCTTTGTGAAAGGTACAGTGAGCTAAAACATGTGGCATCAGACTCTGAGTGGGCATATTCCCACAGAACAGGTTATCCTACCGTGTTCTTTCATGACGTGCTGTTTGTGAGCTATAATTTATGAAATGTGTGCAGTAGGTGGGGTACTGCAGGAAAAAACCTGTGCAGTGTACAAGGTAAGTGGCTGGTATCCTACTGTCATGAATGCAATCTGTGCATGATATCATATAATGTGCAATTGTATGCTATGGCATGCGTAATGCACCTACACACACGTTTAACAAAGTGCAATGAGACAAGGGATGGGGGACAGAGGGGAGACAGAGACAATGAACCTACTAGGACAGGTGTGACTTACATCACCCAAGTGCATGGGTGGGGCGAGGTGAAGGTGCAGTACATGGGTAGGAGAAGAAATGACAATTGGTAAAAATACGGGCCGATTTTGCCAAGTGCACATCAGGTGGTGCAGGAAGAGTTAGGAGTACAGAAAACAGTCCCCAAGTGCTGGGTTTGCTAGAAAAGCAGTGCAGGGGATCGCCTCATGGTGGGAGGTGGCAGGGGCCCAACATCACAGAGTCACCAGGTAACCAGTGCAGAATCAGTTTACACCAGGCAGTCAGCCGGGGAGAGGAGGAGAAGAAGCAGATGCAAAGAGAAAGGCTTTGGGGTGCTTCCGGAACTGGCAATGGTTCTCCTTATGTTTCAGGGAGGCTGTTGCAGAGGAAGGCCCCAGCCAAAAAAAAATCATCTACCACCAACTGGTTGCTTGCAGAAGCAATTGACCCTGACGGAGTTGGAGAGGGATGAGGGAAGAGCTCGAGCACTGAGATATATAGTAAGTGAGAGAGGAAGGTATTGAGGTCCCAGCGCCCAGAAGGCCTTGTGCATAATACAGAGGGATTTCACCTTATTCCTCACAGCCACTGGGAGCTATTGCAGACATTTCAGTGCAGAGGAGATACCATCCCAAGTTGCACAGTCCTCTTCTGGATGCGTTGCAGAGGGCAGAGCGTAGCAGCGGGCAGATTTAAAAAGAGCCTGTTGCAATAGTGCAGCCTAGCCAGAAGCACAGCTGTGCAGACAGTGACCTTTTGGAAACTTGCTTTAGGTTGGTAAGATACCTGCAGTGCTGCTTTTGATGGTGTATCTTTACGATTTATGTAGGAGATGGGTTAGTGGGGAAAACATTTTGTAGCATTGTCGGAAGGAAAGTAGAGAGCTCCTGTTTCGATATTACAATATATGATATGGGTAAATGAAAACGTTGCAAGCACATACCACTGAAGTGCCATTTGATGCTAGGGGATGGGAAAAAAAGACAGTATGCTTTTAAAGAACGTAATGGATGCTCAGTGGCAGAGACCGTGTGCAGAGGCACTTATAACACAGTGGTAAACATACTGCAGAAAAAGTTTTCATACCTCAATTTTATGGTGATTTGGTGCGAATGTGGAGGCTTGTGAATGGCCAAATCTTGCAATCTTTTACTAAACATTCTACTGCACGTGGTTTCCAGTGACAGGACACTTGCAGGTGGATTTTGTAACGGTACCTATGAAGTGTTGTGTAGAATTGATGAGGTTAGATGCCAACGTCTTGGATGGCATTGGTGGAATCGTGTATGCCAATTTGCCCGTACCCAATGAGGTAGTGGTGGAAAAAAGATAGTGAAAAGCAAAGAAGGACTTCTCCTGCTTTACTGTGGTGTGGCCCTTGTGGTACTTTGGGAATCGCACGTGCCACAATCTGCGCTTCTCACCATGCTGGCCAATAGACATGGGACTTTGGGGATTATCCAATCAGGTACTGTGGGTGTGGTTCACAGGAAGGGGCAGTCATACTGTTGTACATTACTCTGCGTAGTGAGGCTGGCTGACATGGCAAAACGTATTGTCTTGACTTTGGGTGATGCCTTTGTGATAGATCTGCACAAGTATGCCCTGGAAAGACACTTTGATGACCATTTCGGTTTGGAATCCGTGGACGTATTGTGGAACGCTGTCTACGAGCGCAGTTTCGCCGACATGCATGCACTGCACAAAGACTTGGCCATTTTTGGTACTGCCGGTGTCATCATCATCCACTACGGCGGCATGCATATGGGTTATGTGTCTTGTTTAGGTTTGTTCCGTCGACTAAAGAGGTTGCCAACTCTAGTGAAGAGGCTTTTTCCCATGGCCAAGGTGCTTTTCTCATCCATAACACCACAAAGAGTATGGGACAATGCTCCTGAATGTTGTTCCGAACCAAATACAGGAAGGTATCTCATCAACAGAAGCATGTTTACTTTGTTGTCCGCTGGTGGGATGTTCTTCTGCAACAATTACCTCATTAGTTGTGGAAATGCAGAGTTGTTCCAAGCAAATGGCATTTCGTTGTCGCCCATTAGTAATGCTGTTTTGTTTGCCCGTTTACAAGATGCGATGAAGAGTTTACTGTAACAATGTGAGCATAAGAAAACACAAAATCAAATAAAAACCAAAAAAATGTGTTTCTCTACAATCAAGTAGGATAGGTTTGAAAGGGAATCAAAAACATGCTTGTGGTAATATGGTCATAAGGTTCTGACTTTGCCTTTGGTAGGCTGCCATGGAAAGGTAAAAGGGGCTCTGTACGGAGCCACACCTTCTCTTTCCATGGTGGACATCATGGAAAAGGATTTTCCTTCCTACAGCGGGATGCCGCTGTAAGAAGAAAAATATATTTTTTAGCACCCGGGTTCCCGCATTGGGAACCAAGGTGCTAATGGCCTTCATCCCCCATTGCAGGGGCTGCAATGGAGGATAATGCTCCGGAGCTCTCATTATTTATTTATTTATATATTTGTAACTTGCCGAAACCCGCTTGCATCAGGGCGCACACAGACATTCTTCTCTTGGTCCGATGACTTGGGCTGGCTGTCCGTTATCCACCCATTCCGGTCACTGGAACGGGGGATGAACATCACATTATTCCCATTAGCATAACACAAAATGCCAATGGAAATGTTGGAAAAACCTATTGAGTCTATGTACTTTACTGAGAAATGTAAAGTAGATGGAGTCTATAAGATTTATTTTTTAACTGTGAAAGGTGGATCCTAAAGGAAACTTTCTTTTGTTTCTTTTAAAAAAAAAATTGCAGGAGAGGTTAGAATGTAAGGTGAGGAGGGAAATGAGGGAAGAGGCACCAAGCACTAATATGGAGAGGCATGTGGACATGGGAAGATGTTGGGCGTGTGTTACTTCTAAGGTAGTGGGCAGTGTTTTGCATGCTCCTTCATTGCAGCTCCAAACGCACATCGAAATTGCTTTCTCCTGCAGAATGGTGTGTTGCAGTATATACAGAGGACTGTTGCCTTCCAAAGATATGGATCAACAGCATCTTTTATTGCTTTCAAGGTAGCTGGTGGGATTTTGTGTTCTACAGAAGTAGGCTGTGTGGTTATAGTACTGGTTGAGGAAGGTGATGTGGAGGAAGACAGCCTACTACTTGCTAAGAAACGAACAATCTTTCTGAGAGCATTGCTGTAGTTGGATTTGGTGTGGCAGCGCATGAAGGTGGTCCCGTAGGAGTAATGTCCAGGTAGTCCGCGACTGAGTATAAAGTTGCACTCAGTGCATTTCACTTTTGTATCTATGGCCTTGGTACATTCCCAACACTGGTAAAAAACTGCCACACCGATGATTCTCTCTGGGTTCTAGAGGTAGGCACTTCCTCTACCTCATATTCTTGGTCCTCTTCATTGTCTTTTGGAATACTGAGCTTTTTCTGTTGTGTGGGTCCTGCAGCTGGTGGTGGTGGTGGCTTTTGGGGAGGAGGGATGGCAATAGCTGATGCCATTTTTAAGATAAATAGCAGTTTTGCTAATATTCTTCAAGTATGTGCTTTGTACTAGATTGTTAATGGATAATGAGTAAAAATAGGTGTAGGAGCTCTGCATGGGTACATTTTGAGCTTGAAAGTTCCTAGATCAGCAGAAATGCAGTACCGAACTGTCCCTGAAGCAAGGACCCGAATGCGAAGTGCAAACACGTTCATGGACACGACATCATGCCACCCCCAAGGGCATGGTCACATAGCACTGTCCGGAAGGTCCAAAATGTCCTCCGACGTTCACAGACGTTGACGGAAGCAAAAACAGTGGAAAAGTATAGAAGTGTTAAAAATGATGCTAGAAGGTTGAAATGGCAGAGTTTTAAGGTGAAACGTTGTAAATTGGACAAAAACGTTGCTATATTGGGGAAAATATGACATTAGTAAGTTCTAGGAAAATAGCATGCACTGGTATAAACCCATGGAATTCTCTAAAAAAAATGTGCTAAAGAGACGTTATGGTTAAGTTGCACCAATAAAAACCTACACAATTCACTGAAAAATCTTTGGTAAAGAGACATTATGGTTACGTTGCACCAATAAAAACCTATACAATTCACTGAAAAATCTTTGCTAAAGAAACGTTATGGTTAAGTTGCACCAATAAAAACCTATACAATTCACTGAAAAATCTTTGTTAAAGAGACGTTATGGTTAAGTTGCACCAATAAAAACCTATACAATTCACTGAAAAATCTTTGTTAAAGGGACTTTATAGTTAAGTTGCACTCATAAAAACCTATGAAATTCAATGAAAACACTTTGTTGAAGGAACGTTATGGTTAAGTTGCACTAATAAAAACCTATCAAATTCAATGAAAAAACATTGTTAAAGGGACATTATGGTTACAAGTAAAACCGAGAAATCTCAGAAATGTGCCATTTATGGCAAGCTAAGCAACCATAACTTGTGCACCACTCTGCGCTGCTAAGTCTAACACCCAGGACATCAAAGACGACATCACAAATGTCATTGGTGACATCACTTATGACATCACATATCTGGCCCACTTGTTTTTGTTCACTGAAATATCTAGGCCAGGTGGTTTTATTCACTGACAGAATATTAAAGTTCAAAAGGTGCTGTATATCTAGACGTTAACCTTATCATATGTTCTTAAAGTGCTTTCCTTAGGGTTTGGTCTCAACTCATAGTGCACATTCATGGGGCAATAGCAGGCCTCAAACACACAATTCATTTGTATACATGAAGATAAACTTTAGTGCTATTAACATTTTCTGATGATGCTGTTTCTTTCTTCCTTACTTTAGTTCCCTGCATATGCCTCTGATTTGTATGTATTGTGGGTCTTCATATGTATTTTTTGTACTAGCACAAGTGTGTAGTAAGTCTTGAATTGTCAGCTAGTTATGACATGTTTGACATTACACAATCACCCCTGACATCATATAACCAACATTATAAACACAACCCCTTGAAAGGACTTTTCATCAAAATTTCACATGTGATGTCATCAGTGATGTCATCAATGACATTTGTAATGTCATCTTTGATGTCCTGGGTGTTAGTCTTAGCAGTGCACGGTGGTGGTGCGAGGTATGGTTGCTTAGCTTACCATAACTGGTGAATTTCTGAGGTTTTTCGGTTTTACTTGTAACCATAATGTCCCTTTAACTACATTTTTTCATTGAATTTCATAGGTTTTAATTAGTGTAACTTAACCATAACGTCACTTTATTGTTGCATCTTGAAACACTTGTATACAGACAGGTTATAAATGCCACAACATACCATATCATATCATAGGCTAATCGGGTATAGAATGAAAATGGTGCCTATTGGTTCCTGCCAAACGCTTGACCAAAGTTGGACTCTAGCCATCAATACGTTTCTTTTTTTTGTATCCCATAATGCAACGAAAAAAAAAGATCAGCATATATCAGAAACGGGTTACCCTTGTTAAGCTTATTCATATTTTTGGCAGTTATCTAACTTTCAAGAAAACATAGACCCTTCCTCTGCCCTTGGCTTCTAGCAGCGTGATAGGCTAGGCCCGGGCTACAAAGCAGTGCCTCTGCTGGGCCTGCCAGGGGACTTTAGGCAGCCCCTACAGCTCTCCATCTCAGAAACACATTTCAGATACGGCTAGCCCCTGTCCACTTAAGGCTCTTCCAAAGGAGGCCATGGAAGTGAGCTAATTCAGCTGGCCTCTGCATGGGTGCCAACTGCACTACGCAGCTGCCATGGCAACTGCACTACGCAGCTGCCTCGCGAGCATAGTAACTACTTTGCACTGCAGCGAGACTACTTGTTACTTTGTTATGGAATCACGGGAGCGTTCTGAACTCGATTGCACGCTAGTTTAGACATAATACTAAAACAATGGTTTTAATTGCTGCCTGTAAATAAAAGATTACCTCAACTATTGTCGCCCTAGCGCATGGCCCTAAAAAAGCCCTTTAGCGCGGCCTGTGTTTGAAGGTGTTCGGCGATTACCGCGAGCTCCCTCTGCGCAACAAATTATAGGGGGATTACCCGGCATTTGTCATGGAATGAAAGACACGCGATTTCGATGACTGTGGCTACTAATTGGGTTGGCCGGGCCGCATTCCCTTGAAGAAATATTTCCTGGCCAGGCGTCTAATTTTACCTCCGCGCGCGGGACTGAATGGCAGAACAGGTGCGAGCTATACATCAGGCTGCCTGCCTGTCACGCAGCCCTGCAAATTCAAACCTGAGTAATCATTTCAACTGCAAAGAAAAGCATATTTTTTCCAATGTTCACCTTTAGATTACATTTTAATGAAGGAAAATTGCATGCAACCGCCAGAGCTGCGCAAGCACTGTAAATGAAATGCGTCACTGTGGTTTCGCTGACATGGAATGTCTAAATCCGTGACCCCTTCCCTCCTTGCCGAAATGGTCCCGGCTATGCATGCCGGCACATACCTGGTATTTTTCACCCAATTTGAGGATATGTTCTTTTCAAATGATGGCTCTCAGCTCCGCCGGTCCTGGGATGCCCCAACGCTTGGCAACTGGGAGTAACCGTAAGAACACCGAAGCCACAAGACGCCGAGTAAATGTGCGAGGGAAGCCCGTCACGTCCTGGAACGGGACTAGCGGGTGTCCCTAAAGCTGCTGGGTGTCAGGGGAAGTGCCTCGAGCTGAATCAGGCCAATGACCTCAGAGAGTGGTCAGATTTCTGCTTCTTCGTCAGCTGACTCCATTTTACTGGGACGCAAAGCCCTACTGATAAAGGCCCTCGTGAACTCTCTGCTTTAGGGTTATTGTTTTGGAAAACTAGACCCACGTTCATAGTTAGAAAGGAGCACAGACCACAAGTAGTAACACAACATCTCATGCAAACACAACCCCCTCCCCTCCCACACAAACATACATTCACGCAAAGATGGTCAAACTCGGTCACGTACACACAAGCGTGCTCTCCACAGTAAACTCAGAGTTTGCTGCACATGGGCAGAGTGGAGGCCGCGCATATGCCACAGAAAACCAAGCCACAATAGAAATTCACATGCACCTGTGCAGTCGCGCGCACACACATGATTACCTTTGGCTTTGTGCCACCTGTATGGCGAAACTATTGCTTTGGAGTACAGCCAGCAGGAAGATGGAATATGAGGAGGAACACAAAGCTTGCAAGTATTGTTTGTTTGGTTATTTCCCAACCCATTGACTGCCTGGGGCAATGTTTAACCCCATGGCCATTCCCTGCCCCAAGCACACCCCCCTGTTATCTCGGTAAGCTAGATTTATTAAGCAGTGACATCAATCTGTGTGCTCAACGTGCCTGCCAGTGATATTTCAAAGCAGTCTTCTGATAGTTGATGGCTTGATCGGAGCTGTAAATGAACTACCGGTTTAATCAAAATGTCTTAACCAAGTGTGCTTTCAGAAACTTGTTTTATAAGCAGTATGATGTCCTTCACTGAAGTGCTGTCAAAAACAAGAATTGGCAAAGCCAACAGATTTGGCTTGTGTATATATTTTAGGCATTTGCCAGGCACTGCTATTTTAGACCTGATACATTATTTTGCAGCTGTTACCATCAATGGCCAGTTAGTACCATTACATTAGTGCCTGGCAAATGGCAATCGCATGCCTGCACAAAAGCCAAAACAGTTGGAACTGCTAATGCTTGTTTTTAGAAGCCACTCGAAAATAATCATGCTACAGAATCCTGTTTCATAATTTCAAATCCTGTATGCATTCTTTTCATCACGTCAATGGACCCACCTTCATGAACTTGACCATGTATTAGCATTTTAGGGCCTCATTGTTTTTTTCCAGATGCTTTGAAAATTAAGGCATTACTTACCGGTAATCTTCATTATATCTCGTCCTTCTCTTCCTCATCGCACTCTACTCTTTTAAGGAAATAGCCTTCGCCACATTCCCCATGCAGCATTTATTATCCCTCTATCAGGGTGCAAATATCATGCTGTACCTTGCCACCTGCTGTCCCTATCCAAGGAGAACGAGTGGACGGTCTCCCGGGAGGCAAGGTGGGGTGTCAGGACTTTGAGGAGGAAGATGCAGACTAGAAGTAATAAAGATTACCGGTAACTAATGCTTGCATTACCTCCACCTCATCCTCTTCCTCGCCCCACTCCTTACTCTTTGAAAAATACCCAAGATTGAACCCAGTGTACCTTTAATCCAAAACCACATTCAAGCAATAACTGCCTGTAACAGTATTGCGTCCTTTCATCGACACCCGTTTTTACGACAGGTTTTTTGCTGTGGGCTTTTTTCAGGAAAAATGAATCTTTTTTTGTTGGGGTGTGTGAAAGGGCAAATAAAGAGTTGTTCAGGAATAAAAAAACATAGTTAACTGAAAGGGGGTTTGGGAAACCCTCCAAAAACAAAATTTCGATTATGTTTTTCAGAAAAAAAACCTGCAGCAAAACAGCCATGGTGAAAATGGGTGTCAATGAAAGGACATAGAACCGACTATAACATAGCTAAAACAAACCCTTGAACTGCCCGCCCCACAACAGCCAATTTATAATGGTGGGCAACGGAATTGGAAGACGCCCAATTAACCACCCTACAAATGTCCCCAAAGAGGCACCTCTAGCCTCGGCCAAGAAGTAGCCATCCCCCTATTAGAGTGACCCAACACGTTCATGAGAAGTGGGACACCCCAAAGGGAATATGCCAATGCAATAATGTCGGTAATGCATCTGCTGACGGTCATAGATGAAGCACTATGGCCTTCAGCGCCCCTCGGTAAAGGTGACAAATAAACTATCGTAGGAAATGAACAAGGTAGTCCTATCCACTGACATCTCTGCCATGCTCATCCCCTCTGTTTTGCGTGAGCACTTCGTTTACCCCTGCATGCGATTTGCATGCAGGAGTATAACCAGTGGCGGCTGGTGAATTATTGGCCTCCCATGCTCCCTCCCACCTTGTGCTTGCAGCTGGAGGAAAACATGTCTACCTCTGGGGGACCAAACCAATGGAGTATCAACTGGTATGCTCCCTGACTGATCAAAAGCTCCTGTGATGAGGAGAACCTCCTGCTGAGGGAATCAGCCAGAGGATTTCAAAAAGCCCTGTGAGCTGCCTCCAGTGACAGTACGTTTTTCACTGCTCAGTCACTCAACTTGAGAGATACAACAGCAGAAGAAGGAGAGTCCCCCACTGATTTAGCTAGGATAATGCAGGTGTATTGTCGGTCAAGACCTTCAAAGGTTGTGACCCAGTCTGATGGGAGACCCCCAGAAGAGCTCACAAAACATCCTCCACTTCCCTCCAATTATAAGGCAGACAGGACTCCTTGGTGGACCATTCCCCTTGCATAGTCATGGTCTCAAGGACCGCTTCCACCCTACAGTGCTGGCATCTGTAGTTCTCACAGTCTGTAGTGGGGTCAGGCGAAATACCTTCAGAAGATCGTGTGAATTCAACCACCACTGCAGGGCTTCAACTACCCCTGCTGATACTGGGATACGTTTCTCGAAATTGTGGGCCACTGAATGCCAGAAGTGATGCAGAGGCCACATGAGTGCTGAAGAAGTATCTCCCGTGTTGTGGCATAAACAGTTAACAGCATCATTCCTTGGCTTCTTAACTATTGCATTGTGGATGCCTCCTTCCGAAGACACAGACCCTCTACTTCCTGCATGAGGTTTGATGTCCTTTCCTTCAGGAGACAAAGCTGGCCCAGGTTTGTTTAAAACTGAGCCCAGATGAACCAAATATCTTGTACCAATGCTGGATGAGATTTGTTATGGTTGATCAGTGAACCAAACTCTACTAGGACCTTTGAGACCTCCAGGACCTCCCCTGCATCGACATACGAGATGCTGCCTGAATCAGACGATCTTCCAAGTATGGATATACTCTCTGACCCCTCTTGTGCCGCAGTCCCATGACTGGCAGCAAAGTCTTTGCAAATACGCTGGGAACTAATCGGAGTCCAAAAGGCAGGACCACAAACTGAAAATGGAGTCCTGCAATCACAAACCATAGGAACCTTTGGCATGAAGGATGGATTGCTATGTGCAAATAGGCCTCTGTGAGGTCTAATGAGCCAGCCAATCCTCTGCTACAATCAACAGGATACACCCATGCAGGGACTCCATCCAGAAAGACACATTGGAAACAAACCGGTTCAGTCCCTTAAGAACCAGCCTGAATCCCATGATCTCTTCGCTACCATGAAGACCTTGGAATAACAACCCCATTCAAATGATCATCATGGAACTGGGCTAATGGCCTCCTCTTCCAGGAGGCTCTGAATCCCTGCTTGGAGATAGTCTCTCTTCAGAGTATCCCCAGGCCAAGGGTTCTCAACCACTCCTGTGTCTGTGGGGATGGGGATGGGGCGATTGATGCAAACTCTATAAAATATCCTTGTCTCAGAATGTTGAGTAGCCGGGCATTTCTGATGAAGAAGAGCCAGCTATCCCCAAAGAGACAGATTCCTCTTCCCAATGGAATTACTGGGGAGGATCCCCACCAGTCAGACAGAAGCAAGATGCCTTTGGGGTAGAGGAAGCTCTAACCCGACAGGGTAGACAAACAAGACCGACAAGGAAACATGGAAACAATAGGAAGGAGGGGAATAGGTCATGTAGGGTGTTGAAGATGTATCAATTCAGTTTGCAATGGTAGCATTTATCTATTATTAAGATATCCAGAGCGACTGGAAACCATGCACATGGCAGAGGTGCACGGTTTGAATCAGAATATCTCTAGTGAACACATTAGATTATATGGAGAGAGCAACCAAAATTCCCCTGCATCACATATGAAAGTTTATCACTTTGTCTGTAACAGCTTCCATCTAGCAGGAGCTAGATGGAAGCCATTACAGACAAACAATTAAAGAGTTTGTCTGTAAGGGCTGCTATGAATGGTTTAATATTAGCTAATATTAATGGTTCTATAAAGTTCAAAATATTTTGTAAGCTTTTCTAAATGGTTATCCAAAAAGCAAATACAAATTTACAGCTAAAAATAGAATGTGTAAAACCTGTGTTTAGACATTTGGCTATTTTCAGAAATGTTAGACATTCTCATTGTGGTTGGGTATGCATGGTAGAAAATGAAAAGTTGGTTTGAAGTAAATTAACAACACCAGATGTAGTATAGTATTGTTTCCACACTATTTTTCCAAGTGTCAGTAGCAAGATTTATTTGCCAATCTCTCCCAAATTCTTCCATAGTATGGATTCCAAGCACATGTTGACCATTTCTTTCATTCAGCATATAATAAAATGTCACCCCTGTGGTGGAGACAATATTTACCATTAGTGATAGCAGTTCAGATGGGTGTTTTTGGATACAGTAGGTAAAGCCCTGGAGATGGAGTTGATTAGCGTGCGATAAAAGGGGTTCATTATGAGTCTGGCGGTAATACAGCAGAATTACCGGTATGGCCGTGGTGTCTGGCGGAATCGCTGCTGTATTACAACTTGGCGGGAGTGTGCACTCACCATTGACAGTAACAGTAATTCCGTCTGGTCGAATTACCACCAAAACTGAGTCCCCGATGGTAATTCGCTAATTCCACCAGCGGAATTACTGCCGGCAAAAATAGCCTCATCGCCAGAATAGGGAGCATGGCAGCGGCCATTTTGAAAAACTCAATCCAACCTGAATTCCCCACTTCCTGTAGCTATCCAGATGCACAAGGCAGAGAAATCATGTCCCAAATAAGGTAAAAGGTAAGGTGCCTAATCTGAGGCTAAGGAAGCAGAAGTTCAGTGAGGCTGAGTTGAAGGTCCTCATTGGCGAGGGAGGGGGACCATGCAGAGAATTTATATGGCTCCCATCATTGTAAAACATCAGGGCAAAGGAAGGCAGAAGCCTGGTCAGCTGTCTGTGACAAGGTCACAGCTGTGGGCACAGTTCCATGGGACGATGAGGACTGCAGGAAGCGGTAGAACGAACTGAAGGGCTTGGTCCACAGCCTCCTATCCAAGCATCAGCGGGAGTCATCGACCATCCAATGAGGCACCGTGGAACACCTTGCCTGTACCCATGGGAGGGGAGGGCCAGCACCATCCTCCACATGGAGGGGATTGAGGGTCTTTGGAGTGCCAATGTCGGAGCCAGCTGCCAAGGCAAATCTGATGAGTTTTGAATGCCCCCCTGTCCCTTGACAATGCAATGGCCAAATGATCATCCCAAGCAGGTGTCCCGCAACATAGATGGTCCCAATGGACAGAGGAAGGTGCCACCACACTCAAAGGCAAAACCGCTCAATGGGTATGAAAGCAGATCCAGGTTGAGGCATGAGTGATGCGGGCGGTTGCCTGGGGCACCACATCAGCACCCTTGATACACAAGCTTGACACAGTCTTACAAGGGCTCCTCCAAACTGGCGTGCAGAAGGCTTCCTATTGAAATGGAAAGCACCCTGCACCTATGCTGGTAGCCTTTGGAAAGCTACCCAATGCTGGTATACCAGCAGCGCTCTGTTGAAGTGATTAACTCACCACTCCAGCACACAAGCAGAGCGCTTTCCATTTCAATAGGGTGCCACTGCTACACCGACATGGGTCAGCAAGTCTGCCTCATGCTGGTGTGGCACAGCAACCTGAAATTCCTCTCACCTCCTTGATGAGGGCAATGGGCACCAAATAGTGTTGTTTCCCGGTTGCTGTCAGGGCTAAGACCTGCCCGGTATGCAAGGGTAGGTGGAAAACATGCTCCTACCAATCCACAGCATTATGAATATGCATTTGAGCACATGCAAATATGTGCAGTACTCATGTGTCCTGAGAAGTACCAAAGTGGACTCCCCAGCACAACTGCATGTGCAGACCACAGTGCCAGCGCAAGAAGCAAACAGCGCATGCCAATGGGGTGTACACCCTCAGCAGACACCACCTCCACCTTGCTTTGGCTATACATTGGCCTGCAATCGAGCATACCCATCAGACCACATGTGTATGATGTCCCTCCACCATGTGGCAAGCGAGACTAGCAAGCCCACGTACAAGTATGCATGATGACTGACAGCATGTTATTGTTCACCCAACAGTTCACAGATGACTCAGGATGCAGGCCCATGTACATCACATGGCTGGGTCTCCAAAGCAGCACCAACAGCCACCACCCCTGCACTGCCCAGCAATGGGAAGGAAAGGAGAAAGGGCAGGAGTTGGACACCATGGTGCAGCAGCACCACACATGCCAGCACCGGCACAGCACCTGATGGCAATGATGCAAACACAGCTGCAGATGCTGCAGCCCTGGCAGCTGCAACTGTCACCCAACAGCTGGTCACTTTGGTTGTGACAGGGGAGCCAAGTGCTGGGACATGTGCACCAGGAGCTTCACCTGCACCCATCCAACTGGCCCATGACACCCCCCCCTCATCACCTGAACTAAACAACCAGCCACATGGTCAGCCTGGCCTGCAGTCACAGGGTGACATGGATGGCAATGAATGTGGCAGGTCTTGTGGCTCACCCTGCTTTAGCTCCAGCCCTCCCCATAGCCCACAAACCATAGTCCAGCAATCACAGGATGCCATATGGAGGAGGGTGGCCCCTATTGAGCACCAACATGTGTCATTGGACACCATGGGGGATAAACAAGTCCAACTGTGGGATGTCTTAACCCACTAATCCAAGCCCTGCAACATCACTGTGCATTGCTGGCAGCAGAAACATCATAATGGCCGCCGGAAAGCATGCTGCTCGCTAGAAATCACCAGAAAGTGCGCAATGGAAACCTGAAAAATAGGCCACCATCTACTTTTTCCTATGTCAGTGGTAACACAGGAGACCACTGCCAAAACCCATAATTTGGCTGCTCACAGATCAAAATCATTGCAAAAGAAACAGAGCTAGTTTCAAAAATCCATTTTTATTTGGTGTCAAATTTGTAGAAATCATGGCTTATAAACCACCCAAAAAGATCCAACCTACTTGTTGGGTGGTCAACATCATTCTCCTGCAAGAATCTACATAAATATAAGGTCCACAGAAGTATACATATATATATCTGAACAAAGTATACTTTTGAGGATTGCTTGCTGGAAGAAATCTGTCAAAAATGGGTGTAATGAATGTCTCCACATTCATTGCCATCCATGTCACCCTGTTACTCACCTCTACCAGAAGCCGGCATTTTAAAACCATTTTGGGTAAAGTTGGACATGGAACTCAAACTATGCCAAAGAAAGACTTGCTATGAGAAGCCTAAGAGGTGGTTACAATTTAAAACCATATTCAGAAAAGGTTTGAAGCAAGAAATTGTTTAATGTATGTGTAAAAAATGTGAGTTACATTATAAGAAAAGACCATTTTTAGACATTGGGTTAAGAGTTAAAGTTTCCCACACTATGTTCAAACGAATTCCACACCTTCTCCCTGGACAGAGGAGACTTCCCCCTGCCCTTGGCTAAGAGATTGACAGGCTGTTGTGAATAGGAACTAGGAGGGGCACCCTGGCCTGTTGCTCTCAGTGCAGGCAAAGGAATCCTTGGGCTGAATAGAAAATGCTAATTTGGGTGTGACTGACAACAAACTGCTGGCAGGAAGGAGAGACATGTGACCTCTGAGTCAGCCCAGACCTTGGAGACGGAGAGAAACCATTGTGTGTTTTCAGAAAGCACAGCAAATGCATGTTTTAGAAAAATGCTTATAAAATATTGTACCGAACTGACAAAAATGTGAAACTTTGAGATTGTTAAAATGAAAAATTTGCTAACAATTGAAGACTAAGCTGGACTCTGTGCGATGTTCTGAGACCAAACCCTGGAATTATTCATATTGTAGCTACTGTGTTTATGCCAGGAAAAATTACAGAATTGTGCTCAGATGGGGTGTGCATGCATGTCTAAAAATTGGTGCAGAAATAATATTGAGAAACCCACCAAAAGTGAAAAAAGTGGTCATTTCTGAAACAAAGCTCTTAGGAAGATGAGAGTTGAACAGAAATGTACCTTAGTTAATCTGTTGTGTGATTTATGTAGTATTAACAAGTTGTGTATATTGTAAATATGTGTTTTAGGAAAAATAAGCTATACTGTACAGAGACAAAGGGGAGTGTTTTCCCCCAAGCCATAAAGATGACACAGGATGACACGCTGATCCTTTCTCCAATCAGGGGACAGGAATTCTCTAACCTATCAGATCCTTGGAGGGTTGGGCATTGTAGTATCAGCCACCACACCCACTATGGAAATACATAAATAGGGACTGCTGAGGACAGACAACACACACCTTTCCACTACTCAACTGATTTATTGGCGAAGCACCCTGCAAGAAGACCAGATCCAGACAATATCCAGACAGAGACTCTAGAACCAAACTCTAGAACTTTGAAGCAGAGAGGCCTAACCCAAAAGCTGAACCCTTCTCAGCAGGCCTGCAGAACCTAGCAACCTGATTCTAACCCCTAAACTTCCAAGAGGCTCTCACATTCAACAGCCAGGCTGAGCTGTTTTGCTATTCTAGCCAAGAACCCTGTGCTAGAACCAAGATCCAGACCCAGAAAGCAGAGCTGTATCCAGAACCCGTCAGATCCAGTCCAAGAGGCCGCGCAGACCGCAGTGCAGTGCTGGGAGCAGAACTGAGACCTGTCCGATGGCGAGAGAATCCCAGCCAAACCCTTGACCAGATCTTTGAGGGGGCCCACTCCATTCCCAAGCCATAAGGGTGAGTATCTAGTCTAGAACTGTACATAACCAATCTCTTAGTTTAAAGTAATACTATTCCTGTTAATATTAAGTAGCTCACAATCACACTAACCTGGTCAGACGGCCAACACGGGAGCAGCAACTGCAGAAAGCAAGAATCTCCCGGAGGAGCCTGCACCCCCACCGCAGCTCGAATACCCACGGAGGAGAGGCACGAACCCCAGGGAAACCCTCTGGGGGAAAAAACCCTGATGAAGTAGATGGAGGCTTCTCGGATGGATGGAATCACTTCACATGTGCATCTTCAATGGGTTGAGGCACAAGCCCTACGGGAGAAAATAGGACAGGTAAGTGATGGATGATGGAGACTGAGAAAACTATGAAAGGAGAAGAAAGGAGAATCCTTACGGGAGTCTGACCTGAACGGTCGTTAGTGATGGAGAGGGTTTCAGATATGATGATAGTCACAATAATAATTACAAACTTTAACTGCTGGCAGGTTACCCCAAAGACTCACCGTTACCTCTCTTCCTATCCTGTGACTGGCACCTTCCATCAGGGGAAGAATCTCCTTGTTCCAAAAGGGGAGATGAATGTGAAAGCCTCCCAGGTACCTCTTCCCTCACCTAGAAAACCAGATAGGAGAAGAGATCCCAGGGAAACCCTCTGGGGAAGAAAACCCTGTGTCGAAGGTTGCGGGAAAGATGTCTTCAATGCAGCGGAGATTCAGGTGAAGTCCGGAGAACGTTCGTCTTGAAAGAGAAAGAAACTGGTAAGTATAAGCAGGTAAGTGAAATATGGAAATGTAGGGGTTAGGAATGTAGATTACCCTTAAACTGGAACGATGTGCGGGAAAAGGTGCCAGTCAGAAACTTCAGAGAACCTCTACGATAGTAAGGAAAGGTTGTGATTAGAACTAGTAAGAGAACTAGGTAGAATAAGGGAAAGCCACAGGGGAATCTTTACCTGAAGGCAAGAAGGGCGGAGCTGGGAGTTGTATCGGTAGTGTAAGGTTTTGCGCGGGCGGATGCAGTACCGGTGTAGCATATGCCTGTAGCTATGAGAAGGAAGATGGAATAATGAGTCGGAAAAGGTATAGAAACGGGAAATCAATATGCCGGTTCTATGAGAGTCCTGAATGAAGCTTACCGCGCTCCGGAACGGAACCGGCGGGCAAACTTAGGTGAGAAAGAGATGGAATCTGTGGAGTCGGGAGACAGAGAAGCGGTGAGGAATGCACTGAAATTGAGACAGGGTAGGAATGTTTAGAATGCCGAAAGGTTAGTGATTAGCAAGACGTATCAGGATTATCTAGATGCAAACTTACGTAGCGTTGTTGTAGCGGAGTAGCAACGCATTCATGTGCTGATCACACAAACAGATATACCTACACTCGGGTAGGGAGACGGTACTTCCTGGATACCGAGGCGTGCAGAGGCTAGACCCGCATCTCTAGTTAAGGCGGCCATCTTGCTAGTAAAAATGGCTGACACCCGCCGTCCTAAGGTCCATCGATGCCACAAGGACCACCGCCTTCGGAGGGGCGTGACAGAGGGTGAGCGTGGAGTAAGGATCTGCTCATGAGCCTGGTTCTCGAAGCGCCGGGGGGGATCCTGAAAAAACTGAACGAGTAAGTATGGGAATGTGAGGAGAAACCCGAAACCCAAGAAAGAGACACTCACTGTATGAGAGGGGCTCTGGGTCCTACTGAACACCGTACAATTGAACGAGCGTAACGGATAGGGAAGCGCGGGTGATGCCGGAAGAGTCTGGCGTGTTGGTGAATTGATAGTGAGAAAACCTGGAACAAAGTCTTTGGGAAGAGGGAAACAAGAGAGAGCATGAGCAACGAAAGACAGAAAGTTGGTCAGGAAAGGTTTAACCCTAGATTTGAACTTACGGAGCGTCTCTGGCAACAGTAGCGACGCTTAGAGGCGAGTATAGACGATCCTTTAATAGGGTCACGTGACTCTCTGCCGGCGTGCGCTGACAGTGTGAATCAACTAGAGCGCTAAGGCTCATTCTGCCGGGTTCTGCAACCCTCCGTCTTGTAGAATGAAGCATCTTTCTCCTGTAGACCACGGACCAGCGTTGGAAAGGTGTAACAGTATGCCCCCTCCTACTGGGTGGAGAACCCGGCTTCCATGGATGCAACGGAAAAAAACGCCGCACCAGGAGGGGAGCATGAACCCCAGAGGCCGGTTCCCAAGTCCTTTACGCTGCAGAATAACACTTCCAGTCGATGAGGAATTGGAGGCGACCTCTATAATAACGTGAGTCGCAAATTTTGGCCACTTCGTATTCAGTCCCAGTATTAGTAACCACTGGGGGAGGTAATGGTTTGGAGGACAGTAAAAACCGGTCCCTAATGGCTAGTTTTACTTGAGAAAAATAAAAAACTGGATGAATCTTAGACCACGAGGGTGGTAGGGCCAACCGAACCGCAGTAGATCCTACCATGGTTAATATTTTGAAGGGCCCGAAAAACCGAGGAGATAATTTGGAAGGAATCAAATGTCTTGGGAGGAATCGAGAGGACAACCAGACATAGTTCCCTACGTTCAATTCTGGCATATCACGGCGATGTTTGTCCGCATACCGTTTGGCCCGGTCTTGGGCATTTTGGAGAGCTAAACGGGCGAGACTATGTCCTTTCTGAATATCGGCTACAAGACCATCGACACCGGGGAAATTAGATGAGGCTGAAGAGACAGTAGGCACAAAGGATGGGTGGTAGCCATATGAGCAGTAGAAGGGACTAGTCTTGAGGGAAGAATGCTTAGCGTTATTGTAGGCAAACTCAGCGAACGGTAACAGTTCCTTCCAATCATCTTGAGCTGCAGACACAAAACAGCGTAAGTAGCCTTCCAAGGTCTGATTGAGGCGTTCAGTCTGCCCGTTGGTCTGGGGATGGTATCCTGAAGTAAGGGCTCTCTTAATGCCGAGAACGTGACATACCCTCTTCCAGAACCGCGAGGTATATTGAGGTCCTCTGTCTGATACTATGACCTCGGGTAAACTGTGACGAGAAAACACTTCTGATAGAAATATTGAAGCCATCTGAACCGCTCCGGGAATCTTAACGAAAGTAGTGAAGTGCGCGAGTTTTGTCAAGTAGTCAATGGTGACCATAATGGCCGTGTACTGAGAGGAAGGCGGAAGATCGACTATGAAGTCAGTAGAAATAATTTGCCATGGTCTTTCTGGGATAGGCATTCGGGTAAGCAGCCCGTAAGGAGAGGATCGTGAGGTTTTGGACTGGATACAAGTAGTGCATGCTTTAACATAGTCTTGAACATCCGATTGAACTGTAGGCCACCAAAAATGTCTTTTCACGAGTTCTAGAGTGGACTGGACACCGCAATGTCCGGCAGCGTTAGAGTTATGGCACATTCGAAGCACTTCTGTTTGAAGGAATGTTGATGGCACCAGAACTTGATCCGCGTGAAAGTATAATTCTTGATTCTTACTGAGGTGATGAGTAAGAGCGAGATCCTCGCAAAGGCGTCGACTTCTGGTTGTTTCTTGTTTGAGAATTTGTAGGAAATCGGAAATGACTGCGATAAAAGTTGCTGTGGGAAACATCTTTTCAGAACAAAACCGGGAAGAGTGAGGTCTCTTCCGAGACAAAGCATCCGCCCTCAAATTTTGATTCCCTGGCAGGAAGGTAAATTCAATCCGGTAAGGTAGAAAGAAATGGGCCCATCTTGCTTGTCTGCTATTAGTAGTTTGTGCATGTTGCAAGGCCTTAAGATTTTGATGATCCGTGCGAACTTCTATTGCAAAGGGGGACCCTAGCAACAGATGCCGCCATTCCTCAAAGGCCCTTTTAATAGCCAACAGTTCTTTCTCTAAAACTGAATAGTGTTCTTCAGCGGAAGAGAAAGTTTTCGATAGGTAGGCCACAGGTCATTCTACTCCTTGTTCCGTTCTTTGCAGAAGAACGGCTCCCAATGCATGTTGAGAGGCATCCGTTTCTAAGATAAAGGGTTTGGATTGGTCTGGATTGAGCAGGATAGAGGCTGAGGTAAACAACTCTTTTAAGGTTTCGAAGGCTTGTTGCGCTGGTGGATCCCAAGAAAAGACTGTTCCTTTTTTAAGTAAACGGGTAATAGGGAGTATAATTTCTGAGTCACAGGGAATACATTTACGATAAAAATGTGCAAACCCAAGGAATCTTTGTACCTTTTTGATTGTAGTTGGGGATGGCCACTCTAAGACTGCAGACACCTTTCGGGGGCCCATGGAAATTCCCTTCTTGGAAAGGACGAAACCTAGATACGTGATTTGTGGTTGATGGAATTCGCATTTTTCTGCCTTACATTATAACTGATTGTCTTGCAGACGCCTTAACAGAAGATTGACATGCTCGATGTGTTCCTTTAAAGTTGGGGAGAAAATCAGAATATCATCGAAGTACACGATGACAAAATGAAGAAGGAGATCAGAAAATAGATGTTCCATAAATCAATGGAACTCAGCAGGCGCATTAACCAGACCAAATGGCATTACGCGGTATTGGAAATGACCAAACAGGGTGCGAAAGGCAGTTTTCCATTCGTCGTTGGGAGCAATTCTGATGAGGTGATACGCCCCTCTGAGATCCAATTTAGCATAGAACTTAGCTCCCCGCAAAGCTTCTAGAATGTCCTTTATTAAAGGCATAGGATATTTGTCTGGTATGGTGATCTTATTGAGTTCTCTGTAGTCAATGCATGGTCTTAGTTCCTCTGTGTCCTTCTTCGGGATGAAGAATAAAGAGGCTCCAGCCGGGGATTTGGACTCAGTGATGAGACCATTCTGGAGGTTGGCTTGAAGATATTCCTTGAGCGCACTCTTCTCTCATTGAGAAAGAACGTACATACGTCCAAACGGAATAGGTTGGTCAGGCAGAAGGTCTATGTGACAGTCGTCTCTGCGATGGGGAGGAAGAGTTGGATACTGTGGTGTTGAGAAGACTCTATGAAATGATTGGTGACATTCTGGAACCTTCCCTAACTGACCTATGTAGGGTACAGCAGGAGAATCTGTAATCACAGCGGGAAGATGAAGACCTACAGTGTGTTGGAACATGCAATGGGAGACACAATATTCAGAGCCCAAAAAAAGGGTTCCAGCCTTCCAATTTATATAAGGATTATGGAGGCGCAACCATGGAAGGCCCAAGATGACCAGAAAATGTGCGGCTCTGATCAAATCAAAGACTAATGTTTCTTGGTGAGAGGCAATCACACAAGTAACTGGTTGGGTTTGTTCCCGAATAGGTCCTGAACTCAAAGGAGAACCATCAACTCCTTGAATGGGGGTGGTAACTGTCTTAGTGATTCTAGCCAACCCATTTTATGCTGCCCATTGATCATCGATGAAGTTACCTGCTGCTCCACTATCAAGCAAAGCAGGAACCCCTTGAATAGTTTGATCATGCAAGACAAGAGTCAAGGAAAGTACAATCATGGGGTGTTGGTTAGAAGATGGTTCAAGAGATGATTCGATTCTGATAGGGGAACCCTGATGCTGATCTCCTGTCGTGGTTCCCCTTACGGCAGGGATTTGTCATTTCCCGACTGAGGAGGTCTGGACTTGCGGGGAGGAACTATGGGACAATCTCGTAACACGTGGGAGGAAGACCCACAGTACATACACAGCCCTAAGGACCTTCTTCTCTCTCTTTCTGTAGCAGATAACGGTCCTCTGACAGAGCCTATCTGCATAGGTTCTTCAGCTGAGCAAGGTTTACTAGGGATTGAAATCGGATCTAAATGCGAATGATTGTAACGCTCACCTGATTCCCGTAGAGGCGCCGGTCTTGACTGGGCGTATACCATATCTTCAAAGGTGATGTGTAACCCACGGCTGGCTCTTTGGGCTGGACCTCTGTGCACTGTATGTTTGACTCGAAGGGTAAGATGTCTTAGGTAAGTGAACGCCGTGCTCTCTATCTGCCTCGGGGCAGGGTGCTGTAACCAGTTTCTTCACTGGATAAGGGGAGCAGGCCTCTTGACTTCAGAGGACTGCTGTCCGTCGTTTACTGCACGAACGGTAAGTTTCGAGTAATTCTAATGTCTTTAAAGTCTTTAGTAATGATGTCTCTTGTTTTGCAGGGTTCCGGCAATGGTGGATGACTGGCTGAAGTGAGTTGAAGATGGAGCCCGTGTGATGAATAGAAGCGCCTGGAAGCACGTAAGTAAGCGCTTGTTGCCTGCTTCACGATGCGCTCTACTGTCTTTTTATTTTGCAGGTACAAGTTCGGAGCGGCTGCAGGGTGCCGGAATACCCACTGGGTTAGATGTGGAAAGGAGTAATGGCACGTGAGTATTAAAGTTCCCCAATGTCTTTAAACGCACCTTGTTTTGTCTTTCAGATGCGGGATGCAGCGCCGAAGGCCTCCGGAGCGTGCGAAGAGTTGGTAAGCTTTTGTCTTTCAGATGCCGGAATGCAGTGTGAAGACCTCCGGAGCGCACGAAGAGTAGGTAAGCCTTTGTCTTTCAGAATGCAGTGCGAGGCGTTGGTGACAGCCGATGGCCCAGGTAAGTGAAGAGCTGTCACTGAAGACCGTAATGCTAACCTGTTCTTTCTTGTCTTTATAGGTGTTGCTGAAGACTGGATTCAGGATGGTAAGCCTTTTTCCTTAGGCCCAGGATCAGATGCAGAAGACACGATGAGCGTTCTGCTGCAGAGGATGCAGAATAACGCAAAGCAAGATTCATCCATCAGGTGTGGTTTAAATAGCTTCCTGTAGTGCTTAGGTGTCTCCTTCCACAGCCACGCCTAGGTAAGAAAAGAGTTCCTGCTTTCCAGAAGAGTTCCAGTGTTCTGAACCTAGGGAGTGGCTCCTGCCCCACCCAACAGGAAAAGTAGTTCCAAACAGAAGAGGATCAGAGGCTCAACTGGCAGGCAAGTAAGCAGCATGGTCTGCTGCAGGTAAGTCCACCCAAGCATTATGAGCCCGGCGCTTCCAGCGCTGGGACTGGGAATATTTATGAGCCTGGTGCCACTGGCGCCAGGACTGGGTCCAAAAGGTCCCAATTGGGACTGGTTGGCACTCGGAACCTGGGTTATGAATCTGCTTCCAAGGGAGTTGGGAAAACCCTGACCTTTTGGAAGCAGAGATCATGACAGTACCCCCCCTCAAGGCCCCTCCCAAACCGGGCTTCTCCGGGGGTTTTGGCTTGTCAGGAAATGTTCGGTGAAATCTTTTGATTAGGCGAGGAGCGTGGACATATTCAGCAGGTTCCCAGGATCTCTCTTGGGGGCCGTAGCCTTTCCAGTCAATTAGGTAAAATAGTTTAGATTTGGAGATCTTGGAGTCCAGAATGCTTTTGACTTCAAACTCAAGTTCCCCATCAACTAGGATAGGTTTTGGAGATTTAGTTAGTCGGGTTTGAGGTTGCACGGGTTTTAATAGAGAGACGTGGAAGACCGGATGTATCTTCATGTGCGGGGGCAAGTCCAACTTGACCGCTACTGGGTTTACTATGGTAGTGATGGAATAGGGACCAAGGTATCTTGGGTTGAATGTGCGTGGCCCTTTTAGAGGTAGATATTTGGTGGATAACCAGACTTGATCCCCTACTCGATATTGAGGGGCTTCCTTCCGATGTTGATCTGCTCCTTTCTTGTATTGTTCTTTAGCCCTTTGAAGGTGAGAAACAGCTTCCTTAAAGGCTTGGGTGATTGTAGAATGCAGGTAGTCTACTGCTGGTGTTTCAAGATCTTGGAGGGGATCCAACTCCGAGGTTCGAGGGTGACTGCCGTACAAAAGATAAAACAGGGTTTTCCCAGTTCCCGAATGGACAGAGTTATTGTAGGCATATTCGGCTATCCAAAGGATGTCTTTCCAAGTTTTTTCAGTTTGTTGCAGCATGCCGCGTAAATACTGTTCCAGAGTTTGATTGGTCCTCTCGGTTTGTCCGTCGGTCTGAGGGTGGTGACTGGTCGATAGTCTCACATCAATTTGAGCCGACCGACAGCAACTTTGCCAAAAATGAGAAATAAATTGACTACCTCGATCCGAAATTAGAACCGAAGGAAAACCGTGCAGTCGGACGATGTTTTCGAGAAATTCTCGGGCCAGAGTTGCTGCTGTTGGCAAGCCTTTGAGCGGAATGAAATGCGCCATCTTGGAGAATAAGTCCACAATTACTAGAATCGTATTGTATCCGGAGCATGGAGGTAGATCGGTGATGAAGTCCATAGAAAGCGTATGCCAAGGGCGAGGTGGGATGTCAATAGGGCGTAAGAGGCCTGCTGGTCTTTCCTTTTGACTCTTGTTTTGGGCGCATACTCCACAGGACATTATAAAGTCTCTGATATCTTTTTTCCAAGACGGCCACCAGAAGTAGCGCTTGATCTTTTCTGAGGTCTTGGCTATACTGGGATGTCCTTCCATTAAAGAATCGTGATAACAAGAGATTACTTCTTTCTGTAAATCTGTGCTGGGTAGGTATAATCGTTCTTGGAAATACAATAAGTTGTCCTTTACTGCAAAGTCCTTTCCTTGCAGATGCCAATTCTGTATGTCTGCTGGAGTTACAAGTTGCCTGGCTTTATCCTTAACTTCCTCTATGGATTGTGTGGCGATTACACCCAGAATTCTTTGTTCGGGAATGATTGGTACAGGTTTAGGGTTGATCAAGTGTTCTCCACTCCCATCCGAGAAAGGGCATCAGCTTTACCGTTTTTTGTACCAGGTCGATAGGTAATTATGAAGTCAAACTCGGCAAAGAATAATGCCCAACGGAGTTGTCTACAGGATTGGGCTTTTGCGGTTTTCAAATATTGCAGGTTTCAGTGATCCGTAATCACAGTAACGGTGTGTCGGGCCCCCAGCAGATAATGCCGCCAAGCCTTAAAGGCAGACTTGATAGCCAGAAGTTCCTTGTCAGTAATCGTGTAATTGATTTCAGGAGGCGAGAATTTGCGGGACCAAAATGCCACGGGATGCAACTGATTGGTTACCGGGTCCTTTTGTGATAGAACTGCCCCCATGGCAAGGCTTGAAGCATCAGTTTCCACGATGTAGGGGAGTTCGGGGCGAGGGTGTTTTAAGATTGGTGCAGAGATAAATTTAGTCTTCAAATCCTGGAAAGCTTGTTCCGCCTCCGTAGACCATTCAAAACGTTTGTTTTTCTTTAACAAGGCAGTGATGGGCTGGACTATTCGAGAGAATTCGGGGATAAACCTGCGGTAAAAGTTAGCGAAGCCTAACATGCTTTGCACACCTTTTACGGAGGATGGTGATGGCCATTTGAGAACTGCATCGACCTTCTTTGAATCCATACGCACTCCGCCAGGTGATAATATGAATCCCAAGAATTCAACTTCAGTCACGTTGAAAACACATTTTTCCAACTTAGCGAAAAGTTTGTGTTGACGCAATCTTTCGAGGACCATTTTCACGTGTTTCCGATGTTCAGATTCTGATGAAGAATAAACGAGGATGTTGTCAATGTAAACAACAACACACACATCTATGAGCTCTCTGAGGACATCGTTCATAAAATATTGAAAGGCGGCCGGGGCATTGCAAAGTCCGAAGGGCATGACCTGATATTCAAATAGCCCATACTTGGTGCGGAAGGCCGTCTTCCATTCATCGCCCTCTTTTACTCGTACCAAGTGGTAAGCTCCTCTAAGATCCAGCTTTGTATATATGCATGCTTTTCTGACTTGGTCCAGGAGTTCAGGGATCAAAGGTAACGGATATCTATTCTTAACGGTGATCTGGTTCAGGGAGCGATAATCTATACAAGTTCTAAGGTCTCCTTCCTTTTTTGGAACGAAGAACAAAGCTGAAGAAGCAGGGGACTTGGAAGGACGAATAAACCCATTTGCCAGGTATTGATCCAGGTATTGTCGAAGGTGAAGGTTCTCAGGCTCGGTGAGGGCATAAATTCTACTACAAGGAGGTGTAGATCCAGGTATCAGGTCTATCTGGCAGTCATAAGACCTATGAGGAGGTAGGGAGTTAGCCTGATCCTTCCGGAAAACATCTTGGTATTCTAGGTATTCGGGAGGTAACTGGGGAGTCTCTGAAGAAATTGCTGCCAGTGCAACACCAGGTGGAGGGTGACAAGTAGAGACACATTCTGGAAACTGGACCGTTCTTGCTCGCCAATCGATCAGAGGATTGTGTTTCTCTAACCAAGGTATTCCTAGAATAATCTGAAACTGAGGGGCCTTGATCACATCGAACACGATCTTCTCATGGTGTCCATCTTGACTTATTAGCGTCACTTCTTGAGTGGTATGCGTTACTGGCCCGGAGGCTATCTCCGTACCATCCACCGTAGTAATGACGTCCTTTACAGCCTTGGGACAAAGAGTTAGATTCATCCTCAAAACCATTTCATGATCCACATAATTGCTGATGGCACCGCTGTCGACGTAAGCTTCAATTGCATGTAATCGATCCGGATTATCAGGGCTAACGAGGACCATAGGTATCACGAAATGCGAGGTCACGGAACTGGTTTTCACACTCGGCAAGAGGACCTCTATTCTTGTCGGGCGAGGTCGTTTCCCTGCTCAGAGTTTGTAACTTTGGTAACTGCAGCTCCTACTGCCTTCTTAGCAGGTTTCACCGGACAGTCTCGAAGAAAGTGCCCTGAGTTTCCGCAATAGAGGCATAATTGCAACTGTTTTCTCCTTTCCCGCTCCTTTTGTGTTAGAGGACCTTTCAGACCCCCTATTTGCATGGGTTCCCCGGAGTCTACTCCTTTGGAAGGAGTTGGCGGTTTGGAAAATACTTGAGCATCAAACTTGGAACGATCGGCCTTCCTGTTCTGCAGTCTGTGATCTATTTGAACGACTAAGTCTATATAGTCCGAACAATCTTGTGGGGGATTCACTACTTGGACTAACACATCTTTGAGCTCTCTACGTAGACCTCTATAAAACAGCGGAATCCTTTTGTCCTCGGGCCATTGAGTTTCCACTATCAGTCTGTTGAAAGCCGCAATATAAGCCAAAAGGTCTTGATTACCTTGTCGCAACGAAAGAAGCTCATTGTCCAAGGCCTGCCCCTGTGAATGTCTTGCGAACAGTTTTTCCATACTGAGCTGAAAAGCTTGAAATCATGGAGGACCGGATCATCTTGATTTACTAGAGGGATCGACCAGTCTGCCGCATTGCCCCTAAGGTACGAAAGCACGAAAGCTACTTTAGCTTGATCAGTTGGAAAGGCTGCTGGCCGGCATAAGAAATGCAACCGGCACTGATTGATAAATACTGCAAACCTCTTTGGGTCACCAGAAAATCGTTCGGGCGGAGCCAGAGGTACATTCCCAGGTAGGTTGATCTGCACTGGATTCATAGAGGATGTAGAAGGAAGATTTCCCCCAGATGCGGGTAACGGGGTCTGTCCGGCTTGTGACTGTAGCAATTGTCTAGCGAGATCATCTGTTCGCTCCTTGGAAATAATCAGTTCCCTTCTTAGAGCGTTCGTTTCCTGACGGGCTGCATGCACTTCTGCCCTTAGTTCCCCAAGTAACTGGGCTAGTCGGTCGGTATCCGAGGTTTCCATAGCGCCTGGACGGGAGTTTTGTGGTAGGCTTTGCGTTCTGTAACGCTCACCTGATTCCCGTAGAGGCGCCGGTCTTGACTGGGCGTATACCGTATCTTCAAAGGTGATGTGTAACCCACGGCTGGCTCTTTGGGCTGGACCTCTGTGCACTGTATGTTTGACTCGAAGGGTAAGATGTCTTAGGTAAGTGAACGCCGTGCTCTCCATCTGCCTCGGGGCAGGGTGCTGTAACCAGTTTCTTCACTGGATAAGGGGAGCAGGCCTCTTGACTTCAGAGGACTGCTGCCCGTCGTTTACTGCACGAACAGTAAGTTTCGAGTAATTCTAATGTCTTTAAAGTCTTTAGTAATGATGTCTCTTGTTTTGCAGGGTTCCGGCGATGGTGGATGACGGGCTGAAGTGAGTTGAAGATGGAGTCCGTGTGATGAATAGAAGCGCCTGGAAGCACGTAAGTAAGCGCTTGTTGCCTGCTTCACGATGCTGTCTTTTTATTTTGCAGGTACAAGTTCGGAGCGGCTGCAGGGTGCCGGAATACCCACTGGGTTAGATGTGGAAAGGAGTAATGGCACGTGAGTATTAAAGTTCCCCAATGTCTTTAAACGCACCTTGTTCTGTCTTTCAGATGCGGGATGCAGCGCCGAAGGCCTCCGGAGCGTGCAAAGAGTTGGTAAGCTTTTGTCTTTCAGATGCCGGAATGCAGTGTGAAGACCTCCGGAGCGCACGAAGAGTAGGTAAGCCTTTGTCTTTCAGAATGCAGCGCGAGGCGTTGGTGACAGCCGATGGCCCAGGTAAGTGAAGAGCTGTCACTGAAGACTGTAATGCTAACCTGTTCTTTCTTGTCTTTATAGGTGTTGCTGAAGACTGGATTCAGGATGGTAAGCCTTTTTCCTTAGGCCCAGGATCAGATGCAGAAGACACGATGAGCGTTCTGCTGCAGAGGATGCAGAATAACGCAAAGCAAGATTCATCCATCGGGTGTGGTTTAAATAGCTTCCTGTAGTGCTTAGGTGTCTCCTTCCACAGCCATGCCTAGGTAAGAAAAGAGTTCCTGCTTTCCAGAAGAGTTCCAGTGTTCTGAACCTAGGGAGTGGCTCCTGCCCCACCCAACAGGAAAAGTAGTTCCAAACAGAAGAGGATCAGAGGCTCAACTGGCAGGAAAGTAAGCAGCATTGTCTGCTGCAGGTAAGTCCACCCAAGCATTATGAGCCCGGCGCTTCCAGCGCTGGGACTAGGCATATTTATGAGCCTGGTGCCACTGGCGCCAGGACTGGGTCCAAAAGGTCCCAATTGGGACTGGTTGGCACTCGGAACCTGGGTTATGAATCTGCTTCCAAGGGAGTTGGGAAAACCCTGACCTTTTGGAAGCAGAGATCATGACAGCGATGTCCTTTACCCTTTCTCCTTTCTTGAGAGCGCTCTTGCAAACGATAATCGATTTGCATAGTTAGGGTTATCATCTCGGCCAAGTTAGCTGGTCGTGGAACCTTCGACACCTCATCTTTTAATTCCTCATTAAGCCCCCATCGAAAGAGAGTCAGTAAACCGTCATCAGGCCAGCCTACTTCGGAGGACAATTGTTTGAACTGAGTAATGTATGTAATGAGATCCTTATTTCCCTGTTTAAGGTCCAGGAGTCTTTCCTGTGTGGATACCGAGATCCCTTGACGGCTAAACATTGATCTGAGACTGTTAGAGAAAGCCTGGTATGAGTCTAAGATGGCATTTTCTGAAGTAACCAAAGGGGTAGCCCAAGCAAGGGCTGGACCTGTAACATGAGAAATCAGAAACCCTCCTTTGTCCTTATCAGTTGGAAAAAAGCGGGACTTAAATGTAAATTGGACTGTACAGCTGTCCAAAAATTCTATCAGTTTGTGTGGGTCTCCGTCGAATTTGCCAGTAGGCAGGGCGACTGGGGGAGGTTTCCGAAAACGCACGGGCAACTTGTAGTTTTAACTGAGCATTATCATGTTTGAGAGTCTGCATTTCTAAAGTCATAGCTTGCATCGCTGCCATGAGCAGCTGCATTTGCTGTTCCATGTTCGCGATCGTAACCAGGATTTTTTTACTGGCGTCGCTAACTGTCAATATAAAGTAACTCACAATCACACTAACCTGGTCAGACGGCCAACACGGGAGCAGCAACTGCCGAGAGCAAGAATCTCCCAGAGGAGCCTGCACCCCCACCGCAGCTCGAATACCCATGGAGGAGAGTCACGAACCCCAGGGAAACCCTCTGGGGGAAGAAACCCTGATGAAGCGGATGGGGGCTTCTCGGATGGATGGAATCCCTTCACATGTGCATCTTCAATGGGTTGAGGCACAAGCCCTACGGGAGAAAATAGGACAGGTAAGTGATGGATGATGGAGAGTGAGAAAACTATGAAAGGAGAGGAAAGGAGAATCCTTACGGGAGTCTGACCTGAACGGTCGTTAGTGATGGAGAGGGTGAGCGTGGAGTAAGGATCTGCTCGTGAGCCTGGTTCTCGAAGCGCAGGGCGGGGATCCTGAAAAGACTGAACGAGTAAGTATGGGAATGTGAGAAGAAACCTGAAACCCAAGAAAGAGACACTCACTGTATGAGAGGGGCTCTGGGTCCTACTGAACACCGTACACTTGAACGAGCGTAACGGATAGGGAAGCGCGGGTGATGCCGGAAGAGTCTGGCGTGTTGGAGAATTGATAGTGAGAAAACCTGGAACAAAGTCTCTGGGAAGAGGGAAACAAGAGAGAGCGTGAGCAACGAAAGACAGAAAGTTGGTCAGGAAAGGTTTAACCGTAGATTCGAACTTACGGAGCGTCTCTGGCAACAGTAGCGACGCTTAGAGGCGAGTATAGATGATCCTTTAATAGGGTCACGTGACTCTCTGCCAGCGTGCGCTGACAGCGTGAATCAACTAGAGTGCTAAGGCTCATTCTGCCGGGTTCTGCAACCCTCTGTCTTGTAGAATGAAGCATCTTTCTCCTATAGACAACAGACCAGCGTTGGAAAGGTGTAACAATTCCATCCATTTCAATCTGTCTAGAACTGCATTACAGAACATCTGTTGTCTATCCTAAATTCTTCTCTCTTCCACATAATCCTTGATAATTGTAGTGATAATCATCTTGACGCTAATATATATTTTCTGGAGAAAGGTAATTGTCTCGTTCAGACAGAAACCATCCGGAGGCGCCTCTGGATAGGTGGCTGGGCTGTCGTGTAGTTTGCGGCTCCATAGACTCTTTAGTGTTAAGAAATCTTTGTTTCTAATCTTTAAAGCGCATCTGTCATTTTTGAAATCTTGACTTTGTTTCTGAAAAATCTACCTTGGTTAAAACCTCTGTAACTTTTGAACCACACGTCCTAGAACCGAAATTTAACTGTCATTTTAAAGCTGAGTTCCTGAGCTTTCCAACCAACCTGACATTCCAATTCCTTATAGTTCTTCAGTAATCGCGTTTCCCGCAAGCGGAAAAGTTGCCGCAAATTGCAATTTAGCTCCATTTCACCACATGTCAAAATAGCTGTTTCTTGTTTTCAACTGCTGAAATTCGTTTTCAATCTGATACTCATTCATGAATCATTGCTAGTGTTCACCTGAACCAATCCAAAGTAACTCTCACTTATCCTGAATCTCCTTTAGTGAATTAAAATCATTTTAGCATATTTTCCCATTCATTGCAATCACATTCAAAAGCATTTTGACCTATGTTTAAAATCATACCTGATTTCTCTAAGCTTGCTGGGGGAACTGGGATTGAACTGCATTGTTGATTAATATTCCTAAAACCTATGTGCCCTCATTTCCACCTCTTCATATTGCATACTGGGGGGGAGTGAGTAATAACAGGGAAAAAGTGATCATATTACTTTTGATTGAAATCATATCAAGTTTATTTCTGTGTTGCATTCTTTCCCATCATTGCATTTTTTTAAATCATATAAAGTATTCTCTGCTGCCTTATCCTTTATATTCCTACTCCTAACTGATTAAAGAGATTGTTGATATTGTAATATTACCCATCGCTGCTCACTGTACATATTCACAAGTGTGCTATTCAGATATTATTCTATTCATAAAAGTGTGATATATATATTGTTCAATTCTTCAAATAAACCTTTTAATTTGCAAAACAAACCTACTTCTTGGCTCAGTGAGGTTGGAGCAATTCAAATAGAGGAGCGTTATATAAGGGTTCATGATCCAGATTTAAAGAACTTTGACATAAAAATATATAAATAAGGATTTCCATTGGGCATCCCAGACTAGGCATTGACTTAGTTGGAATGCTGGATTGAAGTCACTTACACAACACCTGCAGACCATCCGAGACTTTGTCCAAGGTGCCTCATGGAGGATTGCGAAGGCCATGGACTTGTTGGGTGTCCTGACCCACGTTTGGACTATTATGCTGCAACATTTGGTTCTGTGGGCTTAGAAAATCCAAGATGGCCGAAAAAGCCCACATTGCGCCAGAATCCAGGAAAAACGTGCAGTTTTGCGCACACCAAAATGGTTGCCTAACCTGCCACCCACCAGTGCGAGCGTGATGGGCCAGGAGTGCCATGAGTGGAATGTGTGCCAAAGGAAAAAGCGCTTTGAAATCACCTTTGTTTCTCCGAAATGCAAGCTAAAAATGCCTATTTTAAACATTGCAAGATATTCAAAAATCTCACTGGACACCAGCAGACATTTGGCAGAGTGTTTTCTTGTGCGCATACAAAATCTGGAAAGAGAAAGAGCCCAAAACAATGTTTATAACAAAACTGGCTGAGCTGTGGATGTCATCAGCTGAAGTGAAATTGGACTGAAAGACACTAAAATCTAAATGTTTAAATAAATGAGTGACCTACTGTTGAGTGTCACATAGTTTGCAACTGTCAAATGTCATAGTTTTGAACTTAGAATCAGCGTTCTAGCTGCATGTGTAAAAATTGTAAGTTTGATTTTAATGAAGAAAAACTAGGAACAAAAGTGACATTTGGCTGAAGCCTGGCTTGAAGAGAGTGAATTCTGCCCGGCAATTACCCCCGACAGGAGTTGAAACTTGCTCAGCCACTCTTTCCAGGCCTGGCTGCATTCTGCTGCCCCCACCAAAAGGAGATGACACCTCCCTGATTGGATTAGGGGAGGAGCAGCTGGGGACTGCAGGAAACTGAACAATGAGCCTTCCTTGGCTCAGGCAAATGTTAAATTAGGGGGGGTCGTAAATAGCTTCCTCTTGAGAGAAACGGGGAGGGGCAGTGCCTCTGTGAGCAACTTGAGTTGCAGGAAGTGGACAAACCAGAAATTCCACCATGTGCTTTGGGAAACCACACCCCTCTGGGCCAGAGCATAATTTTAAAAAGATGGATAATTCATAGTACAGACTTGTCAAAATAATATAATTAATATCATTATTCTTGTGATTTTTCTGTGCACATTTTAAGAGGTATTAGAACTCTGTACCACGTTCTGAGGCAAAACCCCATGAATTATGGAGATTGCAGACACGGGGTTCACGCTAGAAAAAAGAAAATTCACTGGAATATGTGTAGAGAGATGGTGTACATCTGTGTAATTTCGGGTAAAAATCCAATATTGGTAAACCAGCTAAAAACGAAAATAAGTTGCCATTTTTGAGCCCTGGCTCTTAGAAACATCAGAGTTGGAACAGAGACCGACCCGAAGTAATATATGATATGTACATCGAAAGTCAACCACTTCTGTATTTGGAAAATAGGTTTAGTTATGAAAATGATTTTCTAAGGTAAAAGCAAAGGGGAGCGTCCTTTCTTTGGAGCCATAAACATGACACCTGATGACATAGGATGACTCACTGCTCCCTTCTCAAATCAGGTCAAAGAGAAATCCTTGACCTATCAAATCGTGAGTGGGTTGGGCACAGAAAGTTAGCATCCACACCCATTTTCAAAAGACATAAAAAGAGCCACTGGAAGCTGGACAGGGACATTCATTTTACAACCTTCACCTGAATTTATGCGCAGCACGCTGACGGAGAACTCCAAAATCCAGAACTCCAGAGAGCCAGAACTTAACTCCAAAACTTAAAGCAGAGAGGCCTGGACCCCAAATCCTTTTTCAGCAGGCCTTCAGAATCCAGCAATCCAACCAAACTATTCTACAGCCGGGCGAGCTGTTGGATTCTTTGCCAAGAACTTTTGCCAGAACCGGTAGCAGACCCAGAAAGAAGTGCTGACAGCAGAACAGACCAGATCAGAACCAGAGGGACCAGAACCAGAGATCCAGACCGCGGTGAAGTTCAGAGCAGAACTGAACCAGAGAGCTGTGACTTTAGAAGCACCCGCCCGGAGTCCAGTCCAACCTGACCAGACCCTGACGGCCTATTTCAAATTCATAGTGTGAGTACTCAGCTAGAACTGTGCAAAACCAATCTCTTAGCTTAAAATAATCTGATTCAAAACATTTGAATCTGTCCAGAACTGCATCATAGGAATCGTGTGTCCCTTCTCCGATTTATTTATTTCATTTCTGAAAATCTACCTTCACGAAATCGTCCGTATCTCTTGAACCGTTTGTGCTAGAAACGAGATTTAACTTTCATTTTAAAGCTAGGATTCTAGGCTTTCCAAAGAACCCTATTCATTATACTTTGTCTGTAATTGCACTCGACACACTCGGAAAAAGTGCCGCGATTTGCGATTTGGCTCAAATTTTTTCACTTGTCAAAATAGCAGCTTCTTGCTTTCCTTTGCTGAAATTCGTTTGCAACCTGACAATCATTCATAGATCATTGCTAAAGTGATGCTGAACTAATTTAAAGTAGCTATCACCCACCCTGAATCTCTTATAGGGAATCAAAAACCATTTTTAGCATATTTGACTTCATTGCCACCACATTTAAAAGGATTTTGCCTGTGTTTTAAAATCATCCTTATGATCTAAGCTTGCTAGGGGGAACTGAACTACATTTGATTGTATTCCTGAGAACTGTGTGCTCTCCCTTCCATCTTCTATTGCATAGGGGGGAGTGAATTGCCACCAGGGGAAAAGTGAACATGTTATCTCTTGTGAAACCCTACCAGTTATTTCTGTACTGCATTCTTTCCATCATTGTTTTTCCTTGAAACCATAAAAGCATTCTCAGTTACCTTTTCCTCCCTATACTAACTCTTAAGTAATTAAATCAGTGTGCTAGTGTAAAATCACCCAGTGTTGATCACTGTCATATTCTTAAGTGTGATATCAAATATTAATTTATTATAAAAGTGTAATATATATGTTGTTTAATTTTTCCAATAAATCTTTTAAATTGCAAAACAAACCTACTTCTCGGCTCAGTGAGGTCAGGGGGATTCAAAGAGAGGGGCGTTATATAAGGGTTTATCATCCAGAGTATAACTTGTCATAAAGATATATAAATAAGGGCTTCCCTTGGGCGTCCCAGACGAGGCTCTGACTTAGTGGGATTGCTGAATTGAAGTCATTTAACAGACTGGGACCGACAACTGTCTGCAGTAAGATCTGCCGCCTGGAATGTCCTGGGACAGAGGGTGAGGGTGATGACCAAGAGAATTTCAGCATTTGCTGAGGCAATGCAGACCAACATGTTCCTGACACTCCAACGCATCCAGGAGCCTGAGTCGGACCAGCCTACCTGTCACCCCCACAGACAGATCTTGGTCCAGCACCCCAAGATGCTGCTCTGTGCACCATCTGGTTCCGATGGTGCTGGAGCAGGCTTGTAAAGGCAAGAGGCCATGCAAGTGACTGCAGATAGCACCCTGTAAATAGGCACAAGGGAGGTGGCGGCATGGCTATTTTGGGGAGAGGGGAGGTGGGTTGAGAGGGTATGTTGGGGATGGTGCTGCGGGGAGGAGGGAGTTGGGTGGGTGCATGTTTTGGGGATGGTGTGGTTTTATTTTTCTTTTTAATGTTTTTAAATGACTAACATTGTATGCGAGATTTTGATAAATGCTTAAGGTTTTCAATTATAAAACCAATTGCAAATACATTTTTCAAAAATAGCGCCTATACACAATATGTTTCAAAGCACTTCAAGGCAAGGAAGGGAACAAATGAAAATACAATGACATTCTTACAGGCCATGAACAGTAAGGATGTGAAATTAATTATTGTACTTGGCCTGACGACATTTCATAGAGTGCAAGAGCTAAGACATAGATAAGGAAGGGAAGGAGTAGAGTAGGAAGGAAATGGAAACAGACAGACAACTGCCGTACTAGGCCTGACGACATTTCTGGTAGAGCTGGAGAAAAACAAAAGGTGAGGGAGAGGGGTGCAGAAAGGGAGGGGAGGAACAAAACAAGAAACTATCGAACTAGGCCTGACGACATTTCTGGTAGAGCTTGAGAAAAACAAAAGGTGAGGGAGAGGGATGCAGAAAGGGAGGAGAGGAACAAAACAAGCGACTATCGTAATAGGCCTGAAGACATTTCTGGTAGAGCCGGAGAAAAACAAAAGGTGAGAGAGAGGGATGCAGAAAGGGAGGGGAGAAACAAAACAAGCGACTATCGTACTAGGACTGACGACATTTCAGATTGTGCTGGGGGGAGTAAGGTCTAGGGACAATTCTGATAGAGTAAGTGCATAGAAGAAAGTAAGGGGAGGAGGAGATGAGATAGGAAAAGGGAGAAGGGGAGAAGAGGGGAGAACAGAGAGTTAGCAGTCAAACAGAGTGGAGAAGCTAGAGGGGAGAGCGAATACAATTGCAGAAGTCATTACTAACACATAATGTTGCAAGCCAGGATACAAGATGAAGATGGGAACAGCATGATTCAGGGCCACCATCAGTGCAAGATGTAAAAGAAGTACAGCATGAGAGTTGAGAAAGGGTGATGCATCGTGAATCAATGAAGTCCATAAAAGTCAAATCCAGCAGTGGCCACAAGACGGTGATGGTGAAACTAGAATGTATCAGGACAGACTCCTGCAGAAGTAGGCTGGTGGGGAGTGTGAGCAGGGTAGAATAATCAAACACAACAGGCAACACCTGTGTGTGAGAAGGGTGGGGGGCACACGGGAACATCACTCCCATCCACTCGGTCAGAAAGTCTATACCCGTCCCTTACTTTTGCAGCTGGTGTTTTTATCATTGAAGATCGCATCTCTTTACATGTAAAAGCCAATGCAATTATTGTGCATTCATGGAATACTATTTTAAGTTTGTGCAAAACAGAAGGTGTCAAGTTCTGGAAAATTGCTGTTTCAGACTGCTCTAGCACAGCGAAAACCTTTACTTGCAGCATGACCCCAATACTCAAGACCACACATGAAAAAGGGTAACCGCAAGAGCAAGCACTCAGTAATAATGCATGTGTACGTGAAGTGCGTAGGAAGTGCCCTGGCTGTTTGGCTGAGTTTGCTGCTCGTGGCTTTCTCCCTACTCCTCTGCCTCCCGTGCCTGCTGTTGTTCGTGCTTTATGCGCAAGAGAAAGCAGGACATTCTACTTCGAGGCGAAACGCTGCCTATTGAAACACAATGCCTTTCATGGTGAATTGTGGTAACCCCGCCTACCTACTCCGAGCAGCCTCTATATCAGCCTAGGGCACGTGCACCTGTGCGCGCGCACGTGAAGTGCGTAGGAAGTGCCCTGGCTGTTTGGCTGAGTTTGCTGCTCGTGGCTTTCTCCCTACTCCTCTGCCTCCCGTGCCTGCTGTTGTTCGTGCTGTATGCGCAAGAGGAAGCAGGACATTCTACTTCGAGGCAAAACGCTGCCTATTGAAACACAAGTAAACTCCTACACTGTGGATTGTATGGACGGTGAGGACTAGTTCGTGCCACGTTTTTTTTTTTTTCTTTCCATTTGTAAAAAGTCCCGTTTTTTGTTTTTAGTGCCTTTCATGGTGAATTGTGGTAACCCCGCCTACCTACTCCGAGCAGCCTCTATATCAGCCTAGGGCACGCGCACCTTTGCGCGCGCGCACGTGAAGTGCGTAGGAAGTGCCCTGGCTGTTTGGCTGAGTTTGCTGCTCGTGGCTTTTTCCCTACTCCTCTGCCTCCCGTGCTTGCTGTTGTTCATGCTGTATGCGCAAGAGGAAGCAGGACATTCTACTTCGAGGTGAAACGCTGCCTATTGAAACACAAGTAAACTCCTACACTGTGGATTGTATGGACTGTGAGAACTAGTTCGTGCCACGTTTTTTTTTCTTTTCTTTCCATTTGTAACAAGTCCCCTTTTTTGTTTTTAGTGCCTTTATTGGTGAATTGTGGTAACCCCACCTACCTACTCCGAGCAGCCTCTATATCAGCCTAGGGCACGCGCACCTGTGCGTGCGCACGTGAAGTGCGTAGGAAGTGCCCTGGCTGTTTGGCTGTTAGGCGAAGAGGCGACAGGTACAGGTACTGGGGAAGGATATATTTATTGCACTGGTAGCACTAAATTGAGTTACTAAACTGAGCGGACGAAACTGAGTTATAACACTACCCCTTCTGATCAGGAGGAGGGTGTTGCTAATTTTGGTAACGTTGATTACAATTATTTGATGTTGAAATCGTTTGTTTATGAAAGAATGATAGGGGCTGTTTTGGCATGCTGAAAACATAGACTGTCCTTTTGTTTTGAGATGTTGCAGATGTGAGCAAATACGAACGAATTGGGGGCGTTAATCTAATCACTTGTACTGATGCCTGAGATAGTATGTGGTCGGTGCACTCTGTAGTTAATTGATGCTGCAGGCGACCTCTTAAGAGAGGAAGAACAAAGGTGCAGTAATGGGCTATATTGAGCTATCCAACCTATAAATAAAGAATTTCCACAAATGTAAATAAACCAAAGTGTAATTTGAATACTCTAAGAACAATTATGACCAGGCGAGCCAGTATGGCGCTAGCAGAGGAAGCCCTAATTGCACTTTCGTCTAATACAGATGAAGAAAATGTGGATAGCGCACAAACTCACAACATTGAACCGAGAGAGATAGTAAATGGTATTAATGGGGACACAATAAACACCTCTCAATGTCTTTACACTGAAGGCCCCAAACATACAGAAACCTCAGATGGGAATGCAATGGACTTGAGCCTACTCTATCCTAACACTCCCCTCATATTTGGGACAGGTGAGATAACCTTGCTAGGTTTGTCTCAGCATCTGGAATCTATTGAGGAAGAAGGAACATTCCAAGGTATCAATGGCATCCCATCAACGCATGACAAGGAAGTGCCATATGAAAACTTAAATAATCTGATGTTTGTAGAATTAAAAAACCAATCAAGGATGCTAAATGAAATAGTAATGGCTATTACCGCCCTGCTGAATGGCATGAAGGTCCACATAAGATGGATAAGCGAGAAGAAATGTACCAAAAATCCTCGCTCCATAATTTGGAGCCTGAATTAGAAGAGGCCAATAAACCTGATTACACTAGCGTGACAACAGACTTGTCTATGTTACCTAAAAAAAAAGGTCTACCAGATTCGACTGTGACACTTCCTTAGAAAACGAGATATTAATGGTAGATTTAACAGCTACTCCAATGGCAAGCACTACAGGGGCTGAAGCAAATATTAGCTACACGATTAAAGAGGTCTGTAAACCTCTGAAAGTGAAAGGGAAAAAAGGAAACCGAAAAATAAAAAATGCCTATAAGAATGGGACTATAAACATGTCGTCTCGCAAGTTCATGCGAGATGTGGACTTGCGTGAAGACATGGAAGATTACTTGTTGGTTAAGGACAACCAAGAAGAAAAAAATATAATCTCAGACATCACAGTAAAAAGTAAAGGGAAAATGGTAAAGCCACCTTGTAATGTTCCCATGAAAGACTATACAGAAGGTCCCCTGAAAATGGCGGATGTATTAAAACATAAAGAGGTATCTGATAGAATAGACTCAATCTAAGAATGTTGGAAAGAGGTGTGGCGGATATCTTTGACATCTTCAAAAATCCAGAGATGATTTCACGAGGCAACACTCCGGTATCTGCGGGTCCCTTTCAGAATAACATTCAAAACAGTGCTAACGATCAATCGATAGTCTGTGTTGATGAGACAAAGCAAAAAATAGAAACCAATGAGGTATCTACCACACATTTGGGTAACAATGAGAGCGTGAAGGAAAAGAATTCAGGTGTTGCAAAATGTATAGCTGTAAATAAAATACAGATGTCAAAAGAAGAGGTTGATAAGAGTGTGTCAGATCAAGAACTGTGTGAGTTAATTGACAAAATGTTAACAAACAAATTAGCTGCCTTATCCCACAAGCCTGAGGTAAAGATCAATGTTCCGGCGATATGGACAAGCTCTGATAGTAACTCACAACAAACCATTAGCACAAATAATGTGGACGGAGAGCAGGAACGCAATATGTATGCTAGAGCTGTTGACCATAATATCCCAGATCCTCTTAACAACGACATAAGCTACCTCAGAGCCCTAGCATATCCTAATGAGCCAAGTCTCGTAATGTACTATGTCTTTGAGGAGGGTGGACCAAGAGCCCTGAACAGACCATATATCTTAAACCTATTTGCCGAAATTCCTGAACAAAGTTTGATATCTTCTTTAGACATGCAACTAGTTGACTTTATACACAACTATCGATATGACTATGTTCGCTTGGTGATCCACTCACCTTTGGTCAGGAACTTGATTCTAAAAGAAGTAGGTTCTTTGCAAAAAAAAGGTTTTGATATTGTACCTTTTCTAAACAAAAAACACAGAAAGTAAGATACAGAATAGCAGATTTGGAAATTAAGGCAAAAATAGTGATACACTTTCTATTGTGGGTAAAGGGTTAGCTGTGGTGTCTGAGGCAAAGTCTTGCTTAAAGGACATGGAGGAATGGAGGCTGTTGGCCACCTCTCTTAGAGAGTCCATAGAGCAACTAAAATCTACACAGAAACCCCCTTAACAAAGATCCCCAATACCAATTAGTCACCTGGAACTCCAGAGGCCACAAACAGTTGCTTAAGGATGAATATGACTGTGTAAAGTTAAAAGAATTTGATTTTATTTTGCTACAAGAAACGTGAGCAACTTGCAATATATACATGGATGGTTATAATATTATAGATTTACTAGGAACTCAGGGTCCTCGTGGAAGACCTAGTGGTGGTTTAGCTCTAGCATATTGAATTGAGGAAAGTATTGTGTTCGAACAGAGCTCAATAGTAATGGATTGTTCTATTGTAGCGAGTTTTGTCTTGCTCTCGAATGCTTCTACCAAACATATCCTGTTATGTAACATTTATTGGAATGCCGGTAATAAGAACAATGAACAGCTTGTGAACCTACTAATATCCCTTAATGACATCTTTGATAAATGGCTAGATAACCACTTAACAGGCTCTATCATCTTAGCTGGTGACCTGAATGCAGAATGCAATCAATCTAAAGAGGATATGTTGCGGGGTCAAATGTTATTGCACACTAGTTCAGACAAAATGAATAGAGGTAGATTATGGTTAGAATTTTGTAAAAGTAGGAATATGATGCCAGTTTTCAACTCGAAACCAACTTGGATTGCCAGAGGCAAGAGCGCATTTCTAGATTATATATTTATGACTACGCAAGACACTTGGAAATGTAAAAATCTGGAAGTACATTCATCTGTTAATAGTGACCATGTAATGCTAAACCTGACCATGCCATGGGCAAAAAGACAAGTGGCAGTACTACATTTTCCAATACAGATAGAAGTAATCATGGTAAATCTGTGAGTAGGTCCAGACATAAATTGCGGAAATTTAACAGCATTCTATCCCAAGACTATGAACTTTCTACATATGACATAAAATGTGCAACATACTCCATAAATATGTTTCCTGAGTACATAGAAAATACCCTAAAACGCAGTAAAGCTTTCAAAGACGCCGGGTTAGGTGTTAGTAAAATTCATAACCACTCATTTAGCCAGACTGTAAAAATAAAGAAAGCCGAGATGAGGAAATCAATTCGAAAGGCAAAGAAGGACTCTGGAGATGTCTTCGAGTGCATATCCAAGATTAAGCTAATTAAACAGAAATATAAAAATTGGCTAAAAAACATCAAGGCTCAGATAGCTCAAAATGATGGGGAAGCAATGCTTAAAGGAATGAACGCTACTAATCCTCAGAAGTATTGGTCTATAATAAACAACTCTCAAACAGCGCAGCATTCAGCTCAGGCAAATCCAACCGACTCTCAATCTTGGAATGAGCACTTCAGTACTCTATATAAAAAGTCATCCGAATATTGGTCAACTTTAAATAATGATGTAGATAGATGGCCATTAAACATCACAGAAGCAAACATCGTAAAATACATCAAGAAATCGAAATCAACCTCCACACCGGGACCTAATCACTTATCATTCCAAATGTTGAAATGCCACTCTTGTATATGGTCAAAACTTCTCCATACTCTGTTTAGTGACATTTGTAAGAAGAAGAAAATCCCTCAATCATGGAAAATGTCATATGTGATCATGATATTTAAAAAAGGGGACAGGATGAGCACAATAAATTACAGACCCATTACTCTCCCAAATATTGAGTCTAAGATCTTTGCTGCTATAGTATTAGAGAAATTGACCTCCTGGATGGATGATAAGGCGATCTTAGACTTCAGACAGATAGGTTTTAGGAAATGCATAGGTACCGATGCGGGTGGTCTCCTATTACATCAGATAATAAGCATGGTGAAACAAAAAACTGTTGATCAGATATACATTGCTTCAATGGATCTGACCTCAGCGTTCGACTTAGTTGATCGTCCTACATTGTGGGAAACTTTAGTGTCCTTGGGGATTGACAGTGGCTTACTGAATGTTATTATACACGTATACTCAGATACTGTTATACGTGTGATATTAAACAACAAAGGACTCTTATCTAATGAAATCAAGACGGCCAATGGCCTAAAACAATGCTGTAGACTGGCAGCTACACTTTTCAATTTGTATGTTGCGGAAGCTGGCAAAAAGTTAAACACTAGTGGCCTGGTTGGCTTAAAGTTTGGAGGGCATACCATTAGATGGATAACCTATGCTGATGACTTTCTTTTATTAGATGGTTCAAAAATAGGCCTCCAAAGACTGATTAATGATTTTGAAGTATTCATTGATGAGAGAAAATTAAAAATCAATCCATCAAAAACAATTATCTTCCAAAGCTGAAGCAAAAAAGTGACTCCTGCCTTTTCATTCTGGAATTGTGGTGGTGTACAGATCAAGAGTCAACAAGTACTCAGATTTTTGGGTTATACAGTATATAGTTCTAACCCGAATGTGCTGCTGAAAAACAATCTGTTAAAGAAAGCAAAAAAAGCAACGAATCAAATCATGTCCATAGAGAGAAGATTTGGCAAATTTACTCTGAGTCCCTGTATCCAATTTTACAGACTTAAGATTATTCCAAACCTAAGTTATGGTATGGAATTTCTACCTGAGTCAATGGTGCCCTTCCTGAAAACTCTAGAAGCTTCCATATGGCACAAAATATTGTTCTTTATACCGAAATGTACTCCTATGGAAACAATCAGGTACAAGCTAAGTCTATCCTCGATTTCCTGCTCAATGCATCTAAAAAAACTTGCACTATTTAGAAAATGCTTGAAAGCTAACAGAGATTCACTGTATTGTCACCTGAAAACAGTAGAAAAGGGAAATTATATGGCAGATCTAACAACCTGTGAAATCATACTGATGAAAGTGGGTCTAACAGTGGAGACATTGCAAAGTAACTATGAGAAAGTTAAAGAAACAGTAAAAGCGTATGATTGGTTAGAAAACAATGTTACTCTGCTGAATTCAAGTTTATACTGTCAAATAGTATCATTTTGGAAATGGTTCCCAAATCCTGAAAAATATATAGCAAAATATCCATCGAGGCAATTTAGAAACCAGAACGATGAGATTCAGACTCAATGTTTTGAGTACGAATGACATTTTGACAATCCACAACCTAAATATACAGAAGGTCGGCTGTAGATTTTGTAAGGTACAGAGGAAAAAGAAACCTTGCTGCATTTATTATTGATCTGTCCTAAATTAACCCAAGAAAGAATGGATTGTTTTTCAAAATTTGTAACAGATACAGCTAATGTTGACCGCGATAAAATATGGAAGGAATTGTTACACGGAAACTTAACTGCCTTAACAATGAAAATTCATACATTTCTATACGATATATGTGCTTTGGAATGAAGGGCAAGGATGATTTAAGCCACTCCAGTGTTTGTTAATCTCTGGCTTAATACTAATAAGCAAGACTATGAAGGTACTTCTATTAGATGTCGTACCTGAAAATTGTAGCGATTTATGGAAAATAATTTTTTAGTAGACTGTTTTAAAACGTCAGTTGTACTTATATGTGACTATTACTACTAGAGCCCAATAAAAAATTAAGAAAATTAAGAAATCATGTGCTATGTCTAGTAGAAATGTTACTTGTTTTTATTCTTTTACTTGATGTATTTTGATGAATTGTGGTGAATTTTGATAAATTTTGTAATTGTTGGTTGATTTTGTAAAATTGTAAAGGTTTAAACAAACCAAAACAATAAAAATAATACTAAATAATGCCTGTGTATGCTGGAAGGCAGTGATTAATGTCAGCCATCAGCTATCTGCAGCTCTATCTGCAGGGGTCGGCTCCCAGTGGTTTCCCCCAACAGGGCGGTGTCCGGGAGTTGAGCGGTGAGGTCCTGGGGAGGGAGGTGGGGAGAGGGTGAGGAAGGTGTGTTAGGGATGGTGTGTTGTGGGTGGTGTTGTGGGCAGGGTGGAGGTGGGTGATGGGGGTGTGTTGTCAATGGTGTTGTGGGGAGACGAAGGAGGGTGGGGAGGGTGTGTTCACATATGTAAATTAAATAGAAGTTCACTTGAAGCAATGCTAGGACATTCCTTATTGTGTACATGTGTTTAATTCATAACATGACTATATTTACAGGGGTGGATAGCATGTGGATATCAATGGTTCTCCGATATTGATCCTGCTTTGTAGGTCGTCATGGATCAGGGTGTGTAGCTCAACAATGGTCTCCCTGTTCAGCCAGTACAGAGTAATAAGCTGAGTGTCAGTTGATGCCAAGGGTGAGGGCCTGACCAGAGGTCTGTCCCCTCGCCTTGCATGGCATCTCCTCCTCCTCCTCCTCTCTGCACCCAGTGGACAGTGCCCAGTGCTGCTGTTCCTGCCTCTGCAGTTCAATGTGGAGCAGGAGCAGCTGCATATCCCACAGCTAGTGGCATTGAGGTGTTGGTAAGTGTGTTATGGTCAGTTGTGAGCCTTATCTACCATTTCTGAGTACTTTGAATGCAGCTGTTGCTTGATTTCCATCACCTCTATGCACTGTGTTTTTGTCGGAATTACTGCCCAATTCCGGTGGTATTTCAATGGCATTTCAATTTGAAATAAGGCGGAAATACTGTTTTAGATCTCAGCTGTGATTCCTCTGGTGGAATTAGCTCTGGTGCTAATTCCGCCAATTGATGGCACTAATTACGCCAGGGCTAATTCCGCCGGCTAAATCAGCGCTGACTACTTATTATGGTAAAAGTGGCAGTAATACCGTTACCACCACTTTTACCGTATACCGCTAGACTCATAATGAGCGGCACAGTCTGAGTTTATTAGATTATATTCTAATATCAAAATCAGAAAAGGAGCAGCAATGAAACTGTTAAATAACTGATTAAATAGGTAAAAGCCATTATACTACCATCTTCAAATAGTGGTAGAAATAGATTTAATCAGTGTGTGCTTATTGAACCAAATAAATGCATTACACTTACCAGTGATAATATGTGAGCCTCCTAGTACTTTGTGGCATGAAGTTTTAAATAGATGTAAACGGGCACTTTTTTTATATTCGGTCACAACGTTGTTTGTAGAAAGTGAGATACATTAAGTGGGGCTATTAGTTCTGTTTTACTGTTTACCCAAGTAGGAGCATTGATTCTTTTGATTCTCATTATTAATAACAAATATCATATTTCATAGTGTAAAAGCTCAAGGGTATGTTAAAAATAGGGGGAACCTCATGTCACCATTACGTTTGTATAACTTATAGTTTATGCAATGCTATTCTTGGAGTTAAGTTGTGCCACAAGAATTTGTTAAATAAACTGTCAACTTTTCTAAAGGACATAGAACGGAAAGTTACTGGGATAAAACTACCAGACTTGGAATCATTTTAATGGATTCGTAATGGCCCCACCAAGTTAGATATAATGGGGACCATCATCTAACCATGTCTTTTACTTTCTCAAGGATCGTTGAAATATCTAATGCTGTGGTTGTAGCCATGTTTTTTGATATAAGAATACCAAGATATTGAATAGGTTCAGGGCACCACACTATTCAATGTAATGACATGTTTGAAAGTGAGCATGCATTAGTTAATGACAAGATTTCAGATGTATCAGAATTTAAATTGTATGCAGATATTAAAGAGAAATCACTCATAGTAGTTATTAAAATGGAAATAGGCCGTGATGGATTAGATAAATAAACTGGAATATCATCAACATATGCCAACAATTTAACTCATGTTTTCCCAGTATGTATTCCAGATATATTGTCATTCCATCTATTATTTTGGAGGAGAGGTTCCAGGGCTAAAATAAATAACATTGGAGATAATGGGCAGCCTTGTCCCACTCCTCTTAAGACAGGAAAGTATTGTGAGATGGTGCCATCAACATAAAAGTTATAGAAGGGGTGGAGTAAAGGACGCTGATACATTTTAAAAAAACTAGATGCAATACCAATCCACTTCAAGGCTCCAAACATAAAAGGCCATGGTAAATGAAAAAATGCTTTTCCAGCTTCAAGTGTAAGTAAAATAAGGGGGTCAGATGATTTTTGATAATGTGACAGAACATTGAAAAGAAGTTGTGCATCCGAGGAGGAGTAGCATCCTTCAATGAAACGTGACTGCTCCTCATAGATACGTTTTGTCATATATTGTTCTAGCCTGTTTGCTACAATTTGTGCAAAGATATGAGTCTCGGTTATTAAAACGTTAGGATTTTTGTCAGGCCTGGGAAAGAGTATTAGTAATGCTTTCCCAAATGACCCTAAACTCTGTTCCTGTGCTAATAAGTGAGCATAACGTTGACAACATTTAGGCGATTGAGTTTCTACAAAGGTCTTATAAAAGTCAATTGGAAATCCATCGGGTGCAGGAGATTTCCCTGTCTTAAGATGCTGGGTGGTTTGTGTAATTTGTTGTAAATTGATGGGTTCATCAAAGGGGTTATGTCACTTGGTTCTGCAGAGATGTTATTATTTTATGATAGAAAAGGTTTTATTGCTGAGATTTTGATATATGGATCAGAGGTATAAAGATCTGAATAGAAATTAAAAAAGGCTTTACCAATCTTGGTTTTATTGGTAATGATTTTGTCAGTTAAGTCAGTAGTGGAAGTAATTACAGATTTGTCTTTCTTGTGTTTTAGGTATGAGGCTATTGGTTTAACTGCTTTATTAGATTCTCCAGAATATTTGGCTTTAACCCGAAGCAAGGAGTTACAGGTTTTTTAAAAACAGATTTTATTACATGCTCTACGCTTAGTCAACAGTTCTTTTAGTGTATCATCAGATGCATTGCTGTAATATGATATTTCAAGGGATTAAATAGTATTATATAAATAACTAGGGATTTTCTTTTTTTTAAAAGACGATAAACTGAACAACAAAGCCCCTAAATGAGGCCTTGAATGCACCCCAGGTATTATGAATTAAAGTGTCCATAGCACAATTATTATAATTATTATTAAAATATTCAGACATGAAGTTATTGGCTTTTTCGGTGAAAATAGGAGTTAAATCTCCACCTGTATAACAATGGAAGAAGCACACCATTTATTTTTTTCACAATATATAACAGCAGTCGCCAAGGGAGTGCCTCTTTTGTTGGCCGTAACTTTTTGATAATTTCTAAATTATCCAAGAAGCCCCCAGGCAGACGCTAAACTTAATAACCAAATAATAACAATGGAAGAAGCATTTAATCTCAGAGAGAGAGAGAGACATAAAAACATAGAGAGAAATATAAAGACATACAATCCAAATTACCAAGGATTAGCGTATATTACTTGATGTGAAAATTAAAAGGTGTGGAGCAAACACCATACACTAATTTGTACTAAGGATCTGTGTATGGTAATTGTTGTGGAAACTATAAGGTGTGAAGTAAACACCAGACAGAAAATCATTTTTGTTTGTCCATCTTCAAACATATTGTGAGAATAAAAGAAAAACTTCAAAAATATCATCAACATTGAATTGGAAATTCTTTTTTCAAAAGCACAAATTGGAACAGGTTTTGTCAAAATCTGCATGACACATCTTTGAATACTTTATGAATAAGGTTGGCGCATGTGAGTAATCTTTTCCAAATCTTTTACCTATTTGTATTGCATCTGTGTAGCAGCCACACAGTCTTCGGGAAACACTCATGCTGACAACCCAGCGCATTTACTCTAAATCGCTCAACATTTGTTTTTCTCACAATATATAACAGCAGTAGCCAAGGGAGTGCTTCTTTTTTTGGCCGCAACTTTTTTATCATCTCCACCTGCACGTGTTGTTAGATTTGGGTTCCCATTCAAAGGTGGAGAAAACTGGAGCATGGTCTGTAATAGTTAAAGGACATATTTCTGAATTTTGCAATACTGTTATCGGTGATGAACTAACGAAAATATAGTTCAAAAGATTAGTGTGGAGGGGAAAAGAAAGTACATACTTTTAGGTCAGGGTGCCAAAATCGACATGAGTCAAAAACATTTAGAGCAAGATTATGAATTGACAAATTTGGCATTTGATTTATGATCCAGTGTAAAGTCATTACCTGGTTACAGTCTCTGGAAATGATGATTCGATTAGGATCCTTTTTGATTAGTTTTTATTTCAAGCCATTCCATAAGAATGGATCAGAAGCTGTGGGGCCATATATATTCATGATCGTAACAGGAATGTTATTAATATGAGCGTCAATAATAATCCAACACCCGTCCGTATTTTTTGCTCCTTCCATCAATTGGAAAGCCACCTGTTTGTTGATGGGGATTGCGACTCCACCTTTCTTTTGAAGATCTGATGAGAAGAACAGCTGACCCATTTGCAATTCTTTCTGTTTTTTCTTCAGTTTCTGGTTCTAGATGTCTTTCTTAATATAAGCTAAGTGCATTTTAAATTAAGACAACCCAGAAAAAATATTTTGGAGCTTGACTGGTTGCTTAATACCTTTGGCATCCCATGTAACAATTTTAATACTCATAAATCGTGAAGAAAACAAAATGTATACAAAAAGGTTAAATGATGAATAATTGTGATTATCCGTCATTTGCATTTAATCCACCCATCACTGTAAAAGTCTTTTGTGTAATGAATTGCCAGAATAATACACTTAAGTGATATAACTTTGAAAGTTAAAGAGAAGTGCATAAGGATTACGTCAAGAATTAGAACATTAGATAAAAAATGAATTATGGCTTGTACAAAGAGTGTAGAAAAGAGAACAGAGAAAAAAATTAACAGAAAAATGGAGTTAAGTGAGTTGTAAAGGTATAAGATAGTAAAAGATAGTAAAAGATAGAACAGGATAGAACAGAGGAAGACAGGTGCAATCACATATCTTGGGACTACAAGAAGGAAAAAAAAGAGAGGGTGCATTCTTCTGAATGGCAAAGGAGATGTAGTGATGGTCAGACCATGCGTTAGGTTTATTGTGGAGGATTACAGTTGAGTAGTTGAGATCTGCCAACCATTCCAACGTTCGTCCTTTGTTGTGCGTGGGTTTCGTGATGGGGTGATTAAAACCGAGCTGGGAAATGGAATTTTCCAGTGATGAGGCATTGAGGTTGTTAGGGTCATGGAGCCCTAAATTGAAATCTCTGAGCATGATGATCCGAGCCTGGTTTAGTATTATTTGTTAGTAGGTCTGTAATATCTTCCTCAAAGGAGGAGAAGGAGCCTGGGGGACGGTAGATAAGATGCTGAGGATCGTTTTGGTATCTGAGAAGGGAATCTTAACTGACAGTAGTTCTGCTGACGGGAGGCTAGCATGGGAGGTGGCTCTGAGACTCGGGTGCAATTTAGCTATGAATGCTACTCCACCTCCTTTGCCGGATTCTCTGTCTGACCTTATGATTGTATAGCCCTCAGGGATGGCTAAGGATAGTGCTGGGCCTGCTGCCTGATGTAACCAGGTTTCAGTAATGGTAAGGAAGTACAGACCGTTTGTTGAGATGAGGTCGGCAACATCGGGTGCTTGGACCGAGCATTAATGAGTGCTCCTTTGATGGTAGAGCGAGATGGTTGAAGCTCGGCTGAGAAGTGGGTAGCGAAGGGCTGGATATTTCAGTAGCTTCCGAAGACTCTGCTAGGCAAATGGCCGGCAGGGTGGTCGTAGGTTTAGTTGCAGGAAGCTGTACAGCAGGCCTTGTAGGTGTTTTACGGTTTAGGATACGAGAACCTGGTCTCATGTTTCTGACACTCACTGGGAAAGGTATCCAGGGTGTAGGAGATAAGGCAAAGAGTTGGATCCCTTCTACAGGGCTAATTGGGTTATTTGAGGTGCTTGTGTTGTGATTGCAAAGAGCAGTGGTGGAACCTATGTGTGATCAGGGTGATTGGAATGGGGGTGAAAAGTAAGTGGGTGCAATTGAGTCGAACAATGGGAGGATGGTGGCCATGGTGAGGGTGCCTCTGCGGAAGGAGGCAATGAGAATGGCGGAAGTGAAGGAGCAGCGTGCTAGGCTAGTTCAGTTTAAAGTAGTGAGCCAGTATGCAAGGAGCAGCGTTCTAGGCTAGTTCAATATAAAACAGTGAGCCAGTATACAAGGAGCAGTGTATTAGGCTAGTTCAGTATAAAGCAGTGAGCCAGTATACAAGGAGCAGCGTACTAGGCTAATTCTAGGCTAATTCAATATAAGGCAGTGAGCCAGTATAAAAGGAGCAGAGTACTAGGCTAGTTCAATATAAAACAGTGAGCCAGTATACAAGGAGCAGCGTACTAGGCTAGTTCAGTATAAAGCAGCGAGCCAGTATACAAGGAGCAGTGTGCTAGGCTAGTTCAATATAAAATAGTGAGCCAGTATACAAGGAGCAGCGTACTAGGCTAGTGTCAAAACCCACTTCACCTGGAGTAGAAACCAAACGCTGAGGGACAGGACAGGAAACAGTAGCAGTAGTTGAGGAATTCTTCCTACCGTTGTACCCCTCTGCTGTTAAACAAAACAGGCAGAAAAATCCAGCAGTTGGAAGAGGAGACGCGCCCGGAATTCTTCTGCTGCAGGGACAGAAGAAATGCAAGATCAACAACCAGAAACACAGACCAAAACACTCCCCTGCCCTCTAGGATGTAGAACCCACCTGGGGAATCTCCAGAGATGCACAGTCCGAGTGGTGTGAAGTCCGATCCCGGTGGTGTTCAGCATTCCCCCAGAACCCCTGGATGATGTTACTGGTTCTAAGGTAAACAATAGATGGATTGGAACTACTGAAGGACCAATTCTCAACATTATAGATCAAGAATCACTTGTAACAATACGTGAGATTTAGAGAATGATAGTTCCATGGAGTAGTTGCTGAGAGTTCTTGTAAGCAGACAGTAGGAGGCAGTTCCCAAAGACCTATTCCCGAACGGAACGAGGATGCCTAAATCCAGATGGTGACAGTATAACCCTATCCCGCCACACAAGGACGCCTAAAGTGCACCAAACAGCAAGCGTCTGTAGTCCTGGTGCTGGGAGAGTAATTAATCAGAGCGAACAGTGGTATGAATATTCAAATCCCTGGAAACCAAAAAGAAGTCCTGTAGCTCTTGATGGAAGAAAGAAAGCAATGGGGAGACGAGATCTGTGTCCTGTTAACGTGCGGGCAGTTGAGGTACAAAAGCAGAAGGCAGAGAGAGTCCGAGCAACATTCCGAGTCCTGTTACAGTGTGGGCAGAATACGTGACAAAACAGAGGATGAAAGCAATCCTTAATGGCGTTCCGAGTCCTGGTAACCAGCGGGCTTCGATAAAATACATGAGGAGGAAGGCGCAATCCAAAGGAGTTCTGAGGTCTGACTATGGTCAATCCAGTGACACGCAGGCAAGGAAAGGGTACAGGAAGGGAGACGGATCAAGACAGAGTAAAAGGAGCATAGTCCAGAAACGAAGAATCAGACAAGGCAAAACGGAGCAGGTTTAAACTTCAATCAGAAGCTCCCGTTGTGGGTAGGGGGCGTACCTTTATCGTGCTCCGTCTACATCTACGTAGGTCACGGTGAACAGCTGTGTTATTGTTTATGGTGTTTTGCTGTAAACGAAAAGGCGCAGACCATCGCCATGGCAACCTGTAACAAGACAGGAACGGCGAGAAAAAGACAAATGGGCTTGATTGCGGATTGGAAGCTTTGGCAGTTTGATACGTCGTACAGACCGGGAACGGCATGGATTCCTGACAGCTAGTTCAATATAAAGCAGTGAGCAGTATACAAGGAGCAGCGTACTAGGTTAGTTCAGTATAAAGCAATGAGCAAGTATACAAGGAGCAGCGTGCTAGGCTAGTTCAGTATAAAACAGTGGGCCAGTATACAAGGAGCAGCGTGCTAGGCTAGTTCAATATGAAGCAGTGAGCCAATATGCAGAGAACAACATAATAGGCTCGTTCAAAATAAAACTGTGATCCTGTATACACGGAGCAGCGTACTGGGCTAGTTCAATATGAAGCAGTGAGCCAATATGCAGAGAACAACATAATAGGCTAGTTCGATATAAAGCAGCGATCCCATATACAAGCAGCAGCGTGTTAGGCTAGTTCAATATGAAGCAGTGATCCAGTATACACAGAGCAGCGGTGAGCCAATGTGCAGAGAACAACATAATAGGTTAGTTCGATATAAAGCAGTGATCCTGTATACACAGAGCAGCGTACTGGGCTAGTTCAATATAAAGCAGTGAGCCAATATGGAGAGAACAACATAATAGGCTAGTTCAAATTAAACAGTGATCCTGCATACAAGGACCACTGTGCTAGGCTAGTTCTATATGAAGAAGTAAGCCAGTAGGCGTAGATAATCGTGTTATGCAGCACATAAGGGAGACGGTGTGTTAGGCGTGTTGGTATTACCATTAACTTAATAGCAGATACTAGTTAAGTTGTAGATAACATGCGGAACAATGACTGGTAGAGAAAGGGATACCTCGTATGAACGAAGCGTTGATAGGCGTTGTGGTAATAGTTTAATGGAATGTTTTCAAATTAAATATTTGTTATTGTTGTAGTAAGTAAGCTATATGTGTCAGAGCTCTTGCCAAAACCATTAAGGCCTTTATTGTAGTGATTGCATTTATTTCCAATATACTATATCAAAACAATTCTAAAATACTTTGATGACATTCATCTTTTTGAACAAGGAGATTATCATTAATAAAAGTCCTTCTGATGTAGCGGTTGCATATTTTTTGCGACAAAATGGCATGTATTGCTGATTGTGTTTTGTGTTGCTCTCACTTCTTGCATACCGTCTTGTGCCCTGAGTGGCTGAGTACTAGAAGGAATGTGACAAGAGGGTTGAGTATTTATGAATACCTAAAAGTGACCCATTCCTGATGAAGATGGCCTATTTTATTTCAATGTTTGTATTGAAAGAAAGGCTTTATATATCGCGATGCTCTTTATGAAAATAAATAAATGTTTTTATTAATCATACAGAGGACTACAACAGGACAGACTTACGAAAGTGACATGATACCCTAAGGACTTTCCTTTCATTTTTGTAATCGAAAAGGTCACACTGTTTGTAAAGAGGGGACACATGACATTGCTCATCAAAAGATTTCAAACTGCAATGTATTTGACCTTGGATGGACCACCTCAAGTACCCAAGCACATTGACAGATCTTCTCTTCTCCCAAGCTGTGGGGCTAATTGCTTCCAGAAATAAACAAAAGATACAGCAAAGTAAATTATTAGCATGTTTCCTTTAATCCCCATCTGTTAATCAAACATTGATTCATTTGAACAACATTTTAGGGCATTAAAAAGAGAATCAAATATAAGATTTGAACTCTGCTCTGTGGTTACTCCCTTTAAAATAAAACAAGAGTTGAAATCCATAATTACAGTACAAATTCCATAACCTTGAGGTCCGTAGAAATGCACAGAAGCACAACCATAGCACATTCAGTTTACACTGCATCACCATTCACTCAGATAAAACCTTGCACACAGGCTTTGCAATTTCTGTCTAGCAGCACACAGTGGAGAGGGTGGAGAGAGGCCATCACTTTCTGTGAGGCCTTTCAGCAATAAGGTCTAATAAATCATTTCCCTGGAGACCCCACTCACTCCATGAAAAATAAGTCTCATACCCCAATGTTGATGTCAAAGACTGTACCGTTAGTTTAGGTTGCAATCTGAGTGAAACATCTAAAAAGGCACTATTAGATTTCTCTGGGGGTATTTATCCAACTGAATAATGAAGGAAACTTTCACAAGTGGCATAATTTATTTTTAAAAAATTCAGATTTCTCCAAGTCATGAATTGTGGTATTGGGAATACACCAAAATTCCATTGCGGAATTCAAATCCAGGAGACGTGAGGGACCCTTTTGAGTAGAGGGCAACTGTATTCTCGGTTTGATATGAAGGATGCGGGAGACAGGACATGGCATCCCAAAGGCTCTCCCTGTTGTGTCTATGTTCTAGTGTTAAGCACCTTAACTCAAATAGTGTTCTACAGGATTTGGAATAGTAATGATAGAATCCCAGAAAAGTTTGTCAAAAGTATTTGCACACTGCAATTGGCTCCTGTGTACACCATTTGCTGCAATGCTGCTCTTTATTTAGTATCTATTGACAGGTAATACAGGCCAAAAGGTAGAGAAACGGGCTCTGTAAGAAACAAAAGGTTGAGCAGAAAGACAGTAAGACTAATGTCTCTATTTCTATATTCAGTGAAAAATATATGTTACCAACGTAAATGTACCCACCACACAGCCCCCAGGTATACCTCTATCCACAGCACCCACAGAAGCTAAGGGCAGGAATATTCCTCTTTGGCATCGAGACTTTTAAATAGTCTGAACGGGAACTGTTTTCACAAACAAACTATAAATACGTCTCTGGTGCCTACGCGATCTGGCCTTAGCAGAGGCTTAGCATTCCATTCTTATAAACTGATGCCAAGTAATCCATGATCCATTCCACATGTTGTTACATAATGGTCTCTAGAGAAAAGCTACACAAACACATGCTTACTCCAATAGCCAAGCAACACTGAGAAGAGATCGGAAACAAAACAATGTGCCCGTCTTGACAATGTTCTCAATTGCGGGTAAGGGAAAATAGTGCAATTCAGAGAAAAATTGTATTCCATTCATCGGATAAGAGCTATTCATTATATCTGCATGTTGTCAATAGCGCGTTTGAAGTCTACACATACAGAAAAACATGATTTCAGATAACAGTTTCTTTCTTTCTTTCTTTCTTTCTTTCTTTCTTTCTTTCTTTCTTTCTTTCTTTCTTTCTTTCTTTCCTTCTTTCTTTCTTTCTTTCTTTTTTTCTTTCTTTCTTTCTTTCCTTCTTTCTTTCTTTTATTTAATATAAAGTGCTATTAGTTCCAAGAACTAGTTCACACAAATCATTTTATAAGAACAAATTACATCATCATAAAAGCTATTTGCACATTTTCAAAACAGGATTCACATTTATCCCTACAATTCCTTTAACATTTCACTTATAGCTTTCCACACATTTTATAAGGCAATCAAGAAACTGCTGTTGCCAGAATTAAAACAATATTTCCTAAAAGCATCAGTAGTCATTTTCATAGCATTATGTAAAAATTGGCCCAAGAACCTCACATATATTCCCCACAGCTTTCCACACTCTGTCAACACATGTCATGCACTTTCTTGCACACAAGAGTCTTTACATATACCACATGATCGTAATGCGTGAGGAACACCCTTAATTGGACCTAGTGTCGTCAATGTGGGTAAATGATCAAATCTTAGAAGCAGGTGAACTCTGCGTACTTGCACAGCTGGAGATTTCTTTAGATGCAATTGTGGTTTGAAGTATTTATATTGCCTCAGGTTATGTGACAGGTATCTTCTCAAACATTCCATATGAGTATAGTTGTTGACACAGTCCCAACCTTTACATTTTTGTTCAAATTGATTTTTTAATGCAAAGTATTCTTGAGACCAGTCCGGTGAGCAATCTATTTGCACAAATAATTCCAATACTGACTTGGCCGACACAAACAGGCCCATTCCCTTCGTTTGTTTTCCCATGTCTTTGCCCATTTCGTTCAGCAGCGCACAATTCTTTTTCATAGCCTTGATATACGGAATGCCCCTATTTTTCAATGGCACTGCTTCTAGCGACATTAAGCCAAATTCCTAGCAAATAATTTCCATTGCGATCGATCTCGCCAGACCCAGCACTGTTTTCCAAAAATGTCCTTCTATTGAGTGTCTGTAAGTGACCCTGTCATCTTTTTTGTAGCCAGACCTCCGTCTTCTTGCAATTCATTTGGAGCAAAAGTGTGCATCCGATGTCTTTAATTGCCACCACAGTATGCCATGTTCCATTTTGAGTGCCAACATGCTGAGAGCACCTAAAAGGTCTAGGGAGAAAGGAAGAAATGTGGGAGAGTGAATGCTTGTATTTACTGGAAAGCCATGAGAAAAAATAAAAGTGTATTGGTGCATGTTGTGGGATGCTCATGGTCTCTTCCACCGCAACTCATATGGAGGCAGAGGATAATGATGATGGGGATGATGACAACCAAGACAAAGGTGGTGACTCATGGGTTGCTCCCTTCTCGCTCATTCTGCCCACTTATGGGCATGCTTCGGGGGTTGTTCACTAGTGGACCTTCCTTCTGAACTGTTTGGCATAATACTGTTATATTAAATCACTATCCGGATACATTTCAGGTTTTTGGCAGCAAGTATGCCCTTTTAACCTAAATACTGCACTTCCCAGAATGCCTTGTGTACTGTTTAATCTCCACACTTGCAGGACAAGAATGGGTGGAGCATAAGGAATACATGTGATTGGTGCAAGCATTCATCACACCAGTGGCATGTGGTCATTAATCTGTTTTTAAAGCCTCAGTTTACTTCAGAGAAAGACATTGCTGCAGTGGTCAAGTTTGTGTCCAGTCCTCTTTTCCTTATTCTATAGTCCTAGTTTCTAATTCCTAGATCATGGTTCCTGTATCATTGGAATTTTGTTTATCAGTAGTTCCTGCTTCCAGTATTTCTTTACTAGCATTCCCCTGCTTTGAGCTAGCACATTTCAGTGCCTTCCTGTCCTTGAACAGCACACATTTCTGTTTTCTTTAATTCTTTGAACTGTCTGTGTTGTGTAGTTTAAATGTGTTCCCTGATACACCCTGTTTAAATGATGCCCTGTTATTGTTCCCTTTTCTTTTCCTTCTTTGAGTGGGCATAGGGAGGTTTGGGTGTGTCTTGTATTTTCCTTGCTCCTGATCCTTGTCTCCGTCTTGGATATTGTTCCTGGTTTTCCACTTGCTCTACTCAATTGTTCCCTATTGATTGTTAGTTGTGATGTGCTGCTTACCCGTTTGTCTCAGATGGCCAATTATTTCCTCTGTATCCTTTGAGTACCATTCCAATGTATCCCTTGTCAAGTGTGTTATGTATTAAATAACAACCCCTTCTTAGACAAACATATAGAACAAACGGACTACTGCAAGCTTTGCCTCTTCACCAAATCCGACCTACTCCTCGTCCCCGCCCAGTCTGGCTTCAGACCCCTATAGGAACTGAATTATCACTAGTCTCCATCTGGGATGATCTCAAAAGCACCACAGACTCAGAAGGCTGTGCAGATTTTATCATCCTCGATCTCTCAGTGGCTTTTGACACCATCGACCCCAGCATCGTCACAGACAGACTCCACTCAGTTGGCATTAAGGGCGCAGCACTAAGGTGGATTTCCTCATTCCTTGCTAACAGATCACAAATCACTCTCCTTACTCCTTTCACATCGCCCGCCCGTCCTGTCACCAAAAGGGGCCAACAGAGTGCCTCCCTATCTCCCCTACTCTTCAACCTCTACCTGAGCCCCCTCCCTGCTTTTATTCGCTCACATGATCTGACCTGCTACAACTATAAAAACAACACAAATAACATCTTTAAGATCCCCAGGACCTCTTCCTTCCCCGATCCTGACCTTGCCTCTTGCCTCACAGAAATCAACCACTCGGTGCCGGCTAACCACCTCCTCCTCAACCCGTGGAAAACTGAAATCATGATCTGCTGGAAGACGTCTCTCAACTCAACTCCAACTCACTGGCCATCCTCCCTAGACCCTCCCCTTGCCGCATCTACCACAGTAAAGAACCTGGAATGCGCCATGGATGCTGATCTGAAACTTTCACACCACATTAACTCTGTGTCTGAATCTTGCTATATAGACCTCAGGACTCTCAGACCTCTCTTCCCTTCAAAGAGTCACTGCAATCATGGCTATCATCCTCTCTCACCTAGACTATGTTAATTCCCTTTACCAGGGTGCCCTGCTTATCAACTCAGAAAGATCCAACGGGTCCAAAACATGGCCGCCAGGTTACCTCTGGCCCTTGGCCCCAGAGAGCCCATCACACCTGCACTTCGTGTCCTCCACTGGTTCCGTGTTGGGCGAAGGGCCACTTTCACAGCCATCTGTATCACCCACCATGCCTTCCACAAGAAAGGCCCAGAATACCTTCAACATAAACTCATCCATTACCAACCCAATAGAAACCTGCAATCTAGCACTGCACTCCTTCTTCTGATGCCCCCTTCAAATCGACAGGAATAGGGGGATCATTCTTCTCCGTCCAAGCCCCCCCAATCTGGAACACAGTTCCTCTTAGCATCCACTGCATAGAGGATTACCTTGCCTTCCGGAGGGTGCTTCCATATGAACCCATGCCACTCTTCACATTATTCAACCACCTTTTGGGTAGGCCAGGGCAGCAATGAACCCGCCATGAAATATACTGAGCGACGGAGAGAATAAACTCCAGAAGACCACAGGATAGAGTCCAGGCCACAGCTATGAAACCAAGAAATCAGTCAGGAAACATGGGTACATTTCACACTCCATGCTTATGGAAGAAGGCCAAAATCACGGTCACACACCCGCACGCATCTGCTATCATACACTATTTTTATGACACATTGCCCAACAGCTCTTCCATAAGAATGCAACTATCCACCTGACACGAAAGTGGTCTAGTTGGACACATAATGAGTCTCCTGCACTTCTCCAGACTACCTGGCAGCTCCCATCCACATGCCAGCACGACATGGGTAGATAACAGGGACTTAGCCACCCGTACCGACCATTGTATTATCTAAAATGCACACATGCATTCTAAACTCCTCTGACGAATATCCCACTCCTTGGAGTTGGGTCCCCTGAGGGCATTTACCTACAGGGCTTTGAGGCCATACCAGTGGGAAAAGACGCTATACAAATGACAAACTGCATTACATTACATTACAGTATCCTCCCCTTTAGTATACTTAGGGATCCCGGTTTTATTTGCAGAATTTGTGGGCATTATTGGAAAACGTGGTAGTGTTTCTTGAGTATTGTCTTTAGTTTGCCTTACATAATACTATCAAAAGTGTCCACTCACAGCTCTGTCATTGCTTGTCCTGTATGTGAACCTAGTGCTGACAGTACCAGTAACAGCATTGTATTCTCCCTTGTTCCCTCCTTGCCTTGAAGCACTTTGAAACACATTGTGTATAGGCGCAATATAAATAAAACATCAATTCAATTCAGCAACTGTGGACGGGGAACATGTTGATTTCCCTTTTAATCATAAGGAGCATCCCCACCTCCCCTTTCATTTATTTGTGTCACCTTCCAATTGTTCAGCATGGGTGTTAGCGTGCATTTATCTTGGATCCTGCATTCATGTTGTTTGATCCCTGCATTTTGTCCCTCTGTGCTCTTGTGCACATTTCCCGTTCCAATAGATCTGTGTCACCCCTTGAGAGACAATTGAAAGGGACTCATCTGAGCCCTGGTTCCTGCAACACATGATTTTGGAAAGAAAAGATAGACTGATGGAGAAACCAGGGGATAATGCCACAGAAACAGGGACAGGAGGGAAGGACACAGCTATATTTCCACCGTTGTACAGCATCTTCCAAATACAACCTTTCAGATACAAGGGAGGAACAACAGCATATGGTAGCCAAAGAATCGAGTCCACCACTGCCAAAAGCTCCTTTTTGGCTAGAAGATGGTAGGAGGAAACATCTTCTTGCTCCAGCAAGAAGGCCAAAGTGCAGATGTGCTTCACCCCTAAGAGGCAAAGAATGTCAGTATCTCACCATCTGCACTCTGTGCAATGAAGCTGTGCACTAAGGAAAACCTGGGATCAACTCAGGTACCACATCTTTGCATTGCCAAATTATGCAACGCGGTGCACAGGACTGAAATGAAGCCAAAGGAATTCTACTGCCGGCCCTCTCGCAACCAGTAGTCACTCACAATGTCACCACCAGTCCACTCTATCAACCCAAGAAATGTTGCTGCTGTCTTGCCAAAGCTCTACGGACTAAATGCACTGGGAATGACTGAATACTAATAGATGCCTTTGGAATTGTCTTGCCAAAGCTATTTTGCAACCACATTAATTTAGAGAGACACCTTTGAACAAAGCACACAGGAGTAATCCAGCAATTTATTCTGCTCTTCCTGTGAAACAGAAGCTAGAATAATTGGCATATGTTGAGTAGTGCATCCCTGCTAGTTATGAAAGCACAGCAACCCGAAACACAGGATGTAAGTTTCGACAGCGATCAATTGTGGTGCTGCGTTTCCATGTCTTAAGAATGGCATTAACTATTTTCTTGTGCTTTTCCAATATTAAAAACAGCCAAAAGGCTGCCAAGTGTGGTGTTATAAACTGTGCCTCTCTAACTAGTCTGTTCTGTAACATCACCTTACATCATCTTCAAAGTCTTATATTTGTGGCTTCAACTTTATTCTGCTCTGGTAATATTGACATTGAATTCAGAGGTAGCTTGGTGCATTCCCCTTACTTCTCCACCATGTTATATAAATATTGTCCATTTACATCTATGACTGGACAGCGGCCACTTCCTAGCTGGCAGGATTTTCTATGTTGTGTACGAAAACATGCCCACACATACAGTAGGGAAGCATGATTGATTTCTACCGTCTAAAGGTTTTATGGGAGCATCCCAGAAACTTAACTTCTCAGGTCGCAACCATATGAGCCGACATTTATTCCATTCATTTAATTCTAGCTTGGATTAGTGCCTTTACTCCAATAAACTCTGAAACATCTTTCTCAACATTTTACACCCATGTTTCAACTGTGAACAGAGTAGGGCTGGTAAGCAGCTTCTGAACAGCATTATTACCATCTCGCACAACATTGGGGACTATCATTCTAGCGCCAAGCAGTCAAGCTACCTGCCCTTTTCCTACGCTCTTACCCAATGTCCATTCATCCATCTACAGGGTATGGTGGTGCCAGAGTTTGTGCCTGCATGAAGCATCAGTTGGTCCCTCATTGTCCTAAAAATAGCTCCACACCCACAGGAGTATCAGCAACAACCAGCTGCAGTGGTGGAAGGTGGTGGGGGAAATAAGGCCCTGTCTGTGCACAGTGACAATGGCACAGAATGCTGGAAGGCCAGAGGTGCTTGGGCAGCCTGTGAGAGTGAGGGACAGAGGGAAACTGGTGCCATTCTGCCCAAGAATAGGAAAGGGCAGGTGAGTCCTCACAATCCCGTGTGGAATCACACTGCTAAAGAGTGTGGCGGAGGAGGGGCCACTGGAAGCTGCCCTACATAATTTAGGAATAGTCAGGTCATGCTTTTGTTGTTTTTGCTTGTGCAATGGTAAAATCCACAAGAAGTAACCCTTCTTCATTGTATCCTGGATCACTGGTGTTTAGCATAGACTGCATACCGCAGTGTCTTCCACTCTGGAAAGAGAGTGATCCCATGCATTTGATTAGGTGGGTAGAGCCCATGCCCAAGTGGGGATGTTCCCTTTACCCCCTCCCCCAACCCCCCCCCCCTCCGCCAACTTCACAACATACTCTTGTGACTGCTAAGAGCAGACACAGGTTCAGGTGGCTGAGTTTTTTCCTTCTCCTGAATTATCTGCTGGGGCTCATCTCTTCCTCCTCCATGTTTGTTCTTTTGGCTATTCCTGCGGCAATCTTCTTCATGAAACAGTGTTCCATTTGATCACGGAATGTGAAAGTCTTGATTCTTTATGCATCAAATATTTTAAGGCATATAATAATGCAGTAAATGTGATATACATACCTTTATTATGGTTGGATGTTATGTAAAGCAACGATATTAACTTAGTATATTTCATTATCAAGTTTTATCTGTATTTAGAAGAAATGTTTAAACGTCTTCAATGATAGAATTGTGCTTTTAATAAGATTTTCATGTCACCGCTGAATGTATTTTATATGTTTAGTATGTTGTGCTATACAAAGCCATGTTGCTATATGTATATCTAATAAATTATTATTATTCCTGCACCACCACCTGTGCACTCTCCTCATCGGTCTATGGGCAGCCCAACAGCTCTCGTTCACCCTGACCCTCTGTTTCCATCACCATCTCCACGCCAACTCACCTTTTCTATAAGCATTGTCCAACAACAACTCTAGTGAATCTGTGACTACAATGCCCTTCCACAGCATTAAGTTAAGTATTGGCAGCGTTGGACATCTACAGGATCCATAACCAAGAGAGTCACACCAATCCCCTGTGAAACCTTCACCTGGCTTTAATATCCTCACCCCATGAGACGTGAGCCTCCTCTTTCTCCTCTGAATCGCTGCCATGCTTCATAATTTCAATTCCCTTCGTCTTCGGAAGGACTAACATACAAGACACTTGCAACACGATGATAAGTGACTATGTAAACAAATGGATTCACACAATGTTTTCGAACACACAAAGGAAGGTTAATAAAACAGGAAGCACTTTCTGGTTCACACACAGACTAAGGCTTTTAGGTCTTGCATAAAAGTGGGAATAAAAAAGGAAATCTTGTTTTATTGTATGGGGTTGGGGTAAAGGTGGGGGAGATACATTGTACAAGTCACACCAGGCCTTGTATAAAAAACACAAAGCTAAATAGGATTAGGAATACACAAGGGAAAGGGGGCTTGTTTTGATTTTGTATAACTTAGTGCATCGTGTGACTCAGTGCCCTGCCTGGTTTCACAACCACTAGGGCTGTGGTTGAGGATGCAGGGTGCTATTCCAAGCTAGAGGATAATGGGCTAGGGGAGTAATGGCAAATATTCCCTGGTCACCTTGCCCTGGTGGCAGACCCTTGATAAGGGATGGTGACATGGTGTCATTGCATCTCATACTCCGGCAAACAGTCTACTCCCTGAGACCCACTGATCAAGATCCTATTGGTCAGGTTTATAATTCCACTAATCAAACCTCCCATCTAACCCTGACACCTTTCAGAGCACCAACATACCAAAATACCAGGCCCTTGTCACCACTCCAATTGCAGATTGTGCAACCCTTCTCCGGGAGACCTGCGGCTCAACCCATGAAGCTGTGGACTGGATCTTTAAGGGAAATACTTTCCAATGTACTGGTAACAGTAGAGCATGTCTAGAAACATCAATGATCACATGCTTGCTTGAAAAAGACACGGTGAGGGACGCTGAAGTCTCGCAGATGCATTACATCAGGTGTGTGAGCTTGTGTTTCTTCCCAAAAAATCCACACAATAAAGTTGTGTTGTTCCCTGGTATGTGAAACTTGAACTGGGTATACAAGCTTTCTTTTCCACAAGGTAGTGTTCCCAAGGACATAAATACCCATTCACTTAGCTTAGAAACCCCTGGCAAAGCCACATCCAAACCAACCCAGCCTGTAATAAAGGTCACATGTCCAAAATATTACTGTTTGCAGTTGTGGGCCATGCTTCAGCTGTTGATCATTTCCTAAGACCCAGCTCAAACCATGCAGCTATGGGGAGCACTGGAGGGAGTGAAAGGAATTCCAGAATGGCAGCTGGGCCTTATATAATTTTGGGGCAGCCCCCCAAGCCACAGTCTAACCCAGTTGTAATCCAAACAAAGAGCCAATCACAACCCATGCCCAGTTCTCCCACAAACATGCAGACCCTCAGGAAAATGCCCACCCAGATCGAGGATGAAGCAGAGTATAATGGCTAGCAGCCCCAGTTGCCAGGTTTGGGTTCTAGGAGCAGAAAGCTCAAATTCAGAGGAAGTTGGAAGTTGGAAGACAGTGAAAGAAGAGGCAGCTAGAAAGGTGGAGGAAGCAGAAGACGTGGTGGCAGCAGAAAGTGAAATGAGGTGGAGAGTGCAGAGGGTGATAAGGAGGTGGAAACAAAGAAGCTGGTAACATCTGAAGTCAAGAGTTGGGAAAAGGAGGTGTGGGAAAGAAGCCAGAACAATCAAGAGGTAAGGATGGGGGAACAGATGTGTATTGAAAAGAGCTGGTAACATTTAGAGGCAAGAGAGTAGAAAACTAGGTGGCTGTATTGAAGAAGGTTCTAGTGATAGAAAGTATAAGTGAGCAGGAGGAAGCAGGAGTAAAGGGGGTGCCAAGTTCTAAATCTGACAATCCTCAGGATATGGTGAAGAGTAGGAAGAACTTGAAGGAGTGGCTGGGAACAACAGAGCCGGAGACAAGCCCAGAGAGGGATGTGTAGTGTATCACTAGATGATAGGTTGGTTTACATGGATGGGGCTGCAGCGAGGATGAAGATGAGTGAATCAATCCCTCTTATTCAAGTGCTGCATGACAACAACCAGGATACGGCAAACTAAGTAATGGAGTGTAATGCTGTGGATGCTCTGTCTCTGTTCAGAAGCACGCTTGAGTGATATTTATATCTAAGGAATACAGTTGTGCCACCAATTTGCATGTATTCTACAAATATGGATTGCATTTGTGGTTCCCAAATGCAGATGATGGCATACTCACAGCGGCCGCTTGCGGATCCAGCAGCGTTCTACACCTGCCCTGAGCCAGGGACTTAAGCGACACACCCTCTGGTCTGCCCATCAGCCCCAAACTTGTGAAATCATCACGTCCCGGATGAAGCCTAGGGCGAAGTCTGGATAAGTCTGGTTGTTGCTGTCCGCAGTTGGACGCTAACTTCCTATTTTCTATCTTTTTCATTTAGGTGTCTGTTCTCATAATCTTTAGCCCCATGCAACACTTAACAGTCGCTCCTACTTCCTTCGCCGCTGCACACCAAGCTTACTCACTTGCTGGTTTACGCTCCTTGACCATCATAGTGCTTGCTCCATTTTTTGCTGCTTCGATTTGATTGTTTCTGCCTTTTTGGTATTGTTGATATGTTTGTTTTAAATTATACTCCTTGTATTCCGCGTAGCTCTGTTTCTAGTCTTTCCTTTCGTAACTATTCTAATCTTATCTATCCTCTTTGCTCCAGTCACCCGCCACCCATTATCTTGCCCTCTAGAATACTTGATCACTCTGTAATAAATCTCACTCTGTCTTAGATACTTTACTCTGTTTGAACCTACATTTTTTTGGGTATTGCTGAGACATGGCTTTCGTTGTATAATACTGCTATTCCTGCTTTCCTTTCTACCTCTGACACAGCTTTTCTTCACACGCCTTGGCATTTGGCCTGTGGGGCTGGAAGTGATATTCTCTATCTCTTATCTTTAATTTCTACTCCTACTTCATTGTCTCTTCCTATATTATCTTAATTTGAATACTCACTCACTTATTTTTCTCATCCCGATCCCTTGACTTATTAACTTGTCTATCATCCTCCTAGCCCTTGCCTCGATCATATTTTCACTTCACCTTTATCCACAACTTCTGTTTTTATAAGCCCTGTTTATTCTTCTGATCATCATCTTTTATTCTTTTATATTCTCCCTTCTCTTGTCTTGACTAGTCCACCTGATTCTGAAGCTCCAACATATTTGTGTTGAGATGGTCATGCTTTTAACACTCCTTTGTTTGTTTCCTCTTGTATTTCTACTCTTCCTTTGCATGCCTCATTTGCCGCTCTTTCTAATGATGACTCAGCCACTAGACTGTCTTCCTCTCTTTTTTCATCTCTTGATTCTCTGTACACTACTACCCCATTCTGCCCTCTGGAAAATCACCTCAACCATGGCTTACCTCATATCTTTGCTCCATGTGTCGAGTTCTTCGCTGTCTGGACTGACGCTGGTGCAGTTCGTTTTCTGATGCAGATTGTTTGTCTTTTTCCTCTTATCACACACTAGATGATGATGTTCTTCTTTCATCCAAATGCTCATATTATTATGATCTTCTACAATCCCAATCTACTCATCCCAGGTATCTGTTTCAATCATATTCTCGCCTTCATTGTTCTTGCCCCTTTCCTGACTATTCACTTATCTCAACTTTAATTGCTTCTGATCTTGCTTCATACCTCTCTTCTAAGGAGGCCACTCTTTGAGCAGCAATTGTTCCTTCTTCTATGGTTCTCTTATCCTCTACAATGTTCTCTCCCACTTCAGTTATTTTATAATTTTTCTCAGATTTATAATTCAGAGACTTCTTCTTTACTTGCCTGAGCCCACTCTACCGTGTCTCCTTCTGATCCTTCCTCACTCATCCCCAAGGTCTATCCATCTCTGTTTTTTATCTTACCTCTCCTTTCAAAATTCCTCTGCTCACCTCAACCTTTCCTTCTTCATTTAAGCATGCTTCCATTTGACCTATTCTTAAGAAACCTTTTCTAGTCCCCTCACTTCCTTCTGATTCTTGACCTATTTCTCTTCTTATCTTTCCAAGCTTCTTGAACATATTGTCTATTCCCATTCTCTTCTTTTTTCACTTATAACTCTATTCATCCTTGCTTTCAATCTTGCTTTCATCCTCTTCATTCCACTGAAACTGCTCTTTTTTCTGTCTGTGATTTCTTGCTCTCTGCCCGATACTCTAAATACTCTTCTCCTCTGGTCCTACTGGATTTATGGACTGATTTTGACATTGTGGAACATACCCTTCTCCTATCTTCTCTTTCTTCTTACGGGTTTTCTGGTTCTGTCTTATCTTGTTTTTGCCTATCCAACTGTCATGTGCCCCTTCTATGTGCGCCTATGGGATTGGTGGAGAAGGGGACGCCATAGAAGAGTTCCATCACGTTCGGCGTAACGTGTTCTGCAGTCCAGTCTTTCTTTCCAAGATGGCCGCCGCCGGCTTTTTCGGCTCTGTGCAGCCAACAGGGATCGCGTTGCAACTGCGCTTACCTCTGCATTGTTGCCGACGCTCCTTGTCATTTCTCTTGGCTCTGCTGAGCCTCACTTTCCTGTGCCCCTCTCTGGTTCTCTCTCCCTGGTTCGTTCTTCTGTTTCTCGCTGGTCTCTCCTTCCCTTTCCCTGGCTCCTTGGGTCCTTTCCCAACACTTCTGGACCCCCACCGGTACTCTTCCCGATCTCCCACCTGATACGGCTCCCCCTGGGAAGTCGTCTCCGCATCCTTCCAGTGGATACCTGGTCTTCCTGTGCGCCAGACTCGAGGAAAGAGGGGTACCTTTCCGGTCTCCTCAAGTAGGGGTTTTTTGCCTTTGTGGCTTTTTCCCCTTAGGCAGCTGCGGACCGGCGTCCCTGGTAACCAGGGTTACTTTCGGAAACCAAGGTGGCGTCGTTCCGCGGTCGGCCGTATTTACATAAAAAAGGATCTGCCGTTCGCAACGGAAGGAAACCGAGATCAAATCAGCCCGAACTTTCAGGTGAGGAAGTGGAGTTGGGGTTGGATTACGAAGTTGACACTGAAGGCCCCATCATTGCTGACACCAACCGAATGTATTCGGTATCTTGGGCTGATCCTCTTCTAACACTTTGCCTCTTCATCACGGTGTTCCCTAAGGTTCTGTTCTAGGACATTTTCGTTGCTCTCTCTCTGTACATCTACTCATGCTGCTATCATTTCGTCTTTTGGGATATCAGATCACTTCTATGCGGATGATGCCCAACTTTTTCTATCGTTTTCTTCCTTTTCATCTTCTATCCATGACAACCTAGCTTCTTGTCGCCTGGCTTTCAAATCTTGGATGTCGGATCACTTTCACATCTTAAATGCCACTAAAACTGATGTTCTTTTATTTCCTGCTAATACTATGCCTTCTCTACCGATTTCATCTTCTGCTTGTAATCTTGGCTCTTATCTTGACACTGACTTGTCTTTCTCTCATCATATTTCTACTACTTTGCTTACCTGTCACTGTCATCTTTTCAACATTCACAAATTGCCATCTTTTCTTACTTTTAATGCCTCTAAGCTTTTGGCTTCTTCGCTCATTTGTTCTTGTTTATTCTATTGTTCTGCTACACTCTTTGGTGATCCTGTCTCTCGCTTTGTTCCTCTAAAATCTGTTTTTAACACTTCTATTTGTTTCTTATGTTTTCTTTCTCATCATGATTCGATGTTTTGGTCTCTATCCACCCTATGTTGGTTTTCTTTTCACTTTCATCTCAAATTTATTTTTTTCTTTTTTGTTTTCAAGTTTCTTTATGCCCTTGCACCTTCTTACCTATCTTCTCTCGTTTCTTTTTATTCCCCTACTTGTGTGAGTTACTCTCAGTCTCAATTTCTATTATCAGTTCCTCGCCCCTCCTGTGCCCAGTCACGGTTTCGTTCTTTCACTTTGCTATCTCCATCTCACTCTAACACTCTTCCTCTATCCCTCCGCTGTATTACTTCCTATTCATTATTTAATTCCACTCTTAAGAATCATCTCTTTCATCTATCAGAACTATGAATACTTGTTCTTAGTTTTTAATATTGCCTTTTATTGTACTGTAAACTGTGTTCTTTTTTGTTCAGTGCTTTGGCGTAAAGCGCTATATAAGTTACAAATAAAATACAAATACAGAATACAAAATCACTGTTGAAGTGGATTCTAAGAAGAGTGATTGAAATGAAGATGACCTCTCTTGTTTCATCACCTCACAGTTTTCCAGTCTCTCTATGCATCAAGCATAGAATCTATCTGTCACGACCCTCAGCCCTGATCCCCACTGGCAAGCCCGTTGGCCAGGTGGAATCAGGACTCGGGTCTCAAATAAGGCCTGGCATCCACCTCTCAGGCCCTCCTGGGGCCAGTCCAGGCGCTTTTGTCACCAGGCTCATGCACTGTGAAAGACATCAGCTCAGGGAACTACTTTATTGAGGCTTTCAGCCAACATGGAGGCATCCACATAGCTTGATTCCTAGGAACCAAGCTATGCGGTATAGTGTTTTGGGTGTGGTGGCCTAGGGACTACTTTACCTGGACTACTTTGTAGAGGCAATTTAAACCATACCCGAACAAGATAACACACTTCACGTTACTTTGCAGCTAGCAACGTGACGCTCACCGTGTGCAGCTTATTCACGAGCCTGGGAAATCAGGACCTGCAGAAAGACAAAAAAACATTGTTAGCAGCAGCATCTTACCTGCAGTCTCCATCCTTCACTGCTCGCAGCTCCTGGGAAGCTCAGTTGGATCTGCGAGCCACCCGGACCCAAGGACCTGAAAAGGAAGAAAAGACATCATTAGAGGCGGTATTAGAGACATTTCAATCACGAATAGCTAAAAGACTTACCTGGCTGATCGCCTTTCGGCCGGCTTCACTCTGGAAATCCACACGAGCTAGGAACACACCGCGACCTACAAAAAGGGAGAAAACCCAGGTCAGCGAAGACAAGACATTGCAGCGTTGCGCAAAGCGCTTACTCACTGCATCATAGCACTTATCGGGCGCCACCATTTACTGGCGAGGCCAGCTTCGTCAGTTCACCACGTGGACGATTCGCACATCTAAGGGAGACAAAAAGAGACATTAACAAACAGAGAAAAGGCATGCAAGAATAACAACACAATAAACAGCAATAAGACCTGCCTGAAAGACATTACTTGGGCCGCTGTCAGTGAAGTAACTGGACCGCGCTTGCCCACGAAAGACAACGCGCCCCTGTCCAGAGAGCAGGACGGAGAGCTTGCCAACCTCTAAAACAAGGTGAGAAGAGGGCCCAGAGGGGCTGAAGTCATACAGGAGGTGGGGGGAAACTTGCCTTAGTCGGCCAGTCCTCAACACAGTCCTCCTGTATTTCCAGGCGGAACTTCCACCGAGAACTACATCAGAGAATCACCGAGAAGGATACCAGTGACCAACTGACTGGGCGGCATCCCCGTGGATACCAGGTGAGCATAACACTATCAGGGTATGTCCCCAAGTCACCCAAGTGTGCAGCTTTACTCTTTCCATGCAACTGTGGAAAAACTTACATTGGCTTCTAGCAATGCAGTTTAGAGATGCATTACCAAATTTGGAGTCTTAACCATTTACAGATTAGCAGGAAAAATGCCAAGAACAAGTAGTCCAGTAGAGGAAGTTGTAAAGAGGCACATGGCCCGAAAGGTATAGCGAACAATGGTTCAAGAGCCATTTTTATATTTGCATAAGATATGAAGTTTTAAAAGCATGGGCATGGAAAGTCCAAATGGATTGGCAGACAATGGGCCTCAATACAAGTGTGCCAGTCCTTAAAAAACAACGGTGCTAGTAAGCTTACCGGCACTGTTGTTTCCGGACCAGCACTCTATACTTTTGCCTGCCGGAGCCACTGTGCCCGAGACGGCTGACCCTGCCAGGCACAGCCCCACGATAGGCAAGTCATCATGGAAGCACAGGCACCAGTAACAACAGTGCCATTGCTTCCATGGTCCCCATTCCCATAGAGTCCCACAGGACTGCTGGGTTGTAATCCCCCGGTATTACCGGGAAGTCAGGTGCTGGTCATTTTTTTCAGGTCCGGCGGAACCCTGCCGGTATCACCTGCAGTGTTACCACCGGGCCCATAATGAGGCCCAATTAATTCATCTCCCACCCTCCTGTTTCCTTAGATCAAGATGACAAAGAAAGGCGGAATTGTGAATTTACTTGTTTTGTTACCTGATGTAGGTGGGATTCCAGTGCTGAAGCATAACGTTGAGGAATACTGTTAATTATTTAACCCTCCATCCTCCTCTCAAATAAACCTGTGTGGAATGAATATTCATTTCCAAACCATTTAAGCACTTTACAAATATGGGCTGAAAAGGAATGCTCTTTATCTTCCAAGGGCAGGTCAAACAATTTCTATAGGGCTGGCAAAATATTTTTAAACGTTTACAGCCAATACCTTGCTTAAATTGACAGACTTACATTGAAATTAATTTTTTGTTCTGTCTAAATGTGCCTTGTGGCTTCAGATATTCCCCAAAAAGAAAAATCAAAATAATCTCTAAAAAAACTGACTGCTGTGTACATGAGATTTTTTAGCACAACCTTTAATTTGAGGGCAAGCAGTATGATTGGTTGAGTCCACCCTGAAAGTGCTTGACTTAAACTCACGCCTTTAAGAAAAATTTCTTTAAGAAAAGTTTTTGTGGGCATGATTATTGCCTGAAGGGCATGCCCAGGCATCTTAAAGTATGCCAGAAATTAAAAAAATTAAAAAAGTAAAGTTGTTTGTAGATTCTATAAACCTGTATGGCTCGCCAAAGAGGGAAGACAATGCTGATTTAGAAATGGCCGCTTTTCACCTGGTTGTGAGTTTAATATGTACACTGCCCGGTATCGCCGTTATATGCCTAGGTGCCTGCACATATGACGGTTAACTATGCCAGAGGTCCGGTATTTTCTTATCAAATCAGGCTGGCTGTGCACCATAAAAAGGTGCGTGTAGTGAACGCGCACCACCCTCTCTTGTTAGATAATCCTCATAGTTTGATCACCATTTAATGGAATTCAAAGAGGGGTGCAAACCCGCTGGAAAGGTACCTCCGTGGAATGGCACACAACGAAAACAGGAGGTATGGACCAAGGCTTTTAAGCCAGCTGTGCGGGCTGCACTCCCAAACACCACAGCGTGGTGTGTATATTCAATATAGTTTGTGCAAAAAAAGTAACAAACGTCCGTTAACTTGTTGCAAAGTACGACTGTTTAATTTTTATCTTTATATTCAACAACTGTACATCTTAGTAAAAGCAGATGTGCAGGGTGAGCTCAAAAAATGTCCAATGCATTTCGGAACAGAGTTCCTTCGTCAGGGCCAGCTCCTTCTCAAATTAATTGGATCCGAATGTCAAAAAGTTGAATAAACGAATCTATTAGATAACACACAACATGTAAACAACAGTAGTTGGTTAAAAAATACAACATTCATAAAGTAAATCCACATAAATCATGACAGAACAAGTAAACGAAGCCATCAGCATGTACATTATCATGATCGAAATTTTTGAAATTTTTCAATATGCCGGGTATGGGTGCACCATGTTCAGAAAAAATGGGGGTATGAATACCCAAATCCAATTACACAAATCGTAATAAACCATAAGGATTTCAACACATACCAATAACCAGAAAATAAAAGAGTACATACGTGTAATACCGTAACATGTGTGAAGTAGCAAATCGTAGGATCACAGCAATTTGGGGACGCCAATGAAAATAGAAGAAGGAAGAAAAAGAAAAAAGAAAAGAGTGGAGAAAATTACAACGGAAATATAATTGGCTATTTTTTCTCTTTAGCACAAAGAAATTTCATAAATATAGCTGCACTGACCTTACCATGGATACAGCATGAGCTTAAATCTTTGACAATCTCATCAGAATAAAGATTCCTGAGAGGCGTTTCTAACCGCGTGCAGACTCTATCTGAAAGAGACGTGCAACGCGGTGAACAAAGTGCTAAAAGGTTATACCATTCTCGAAGCTCAAACTTCTGCAAACACTGTTAGGCTAGGTCCAAATGCGAGAGGCGCCTTACCTGATGACGAAAGGAAAGCGAATCAACTGAGGACGCCACAGGGGCGCGTTCCTCGTAGCCATGGTTCTTTTACTGTGTTTACCTAAGGTTGCCAAGGCCGTGAATCTCCGTCGGCCATGATTGAAAGGCTACTAGTGTGTGTTACAGGTGTAGAATCTCCCATTCCGTTGTGCATAATGTCAACTCAAAAGCTATTCTTAAACTAGCTCAAGTTGTTCAATTGAATTTTACCAAGCAAAACGTGGAATAAGCAAAGAAATAGAAATAATTATAAAAATAAGAATAAAAAAAAAAAAAAAAAAACAGATAAAGAGAGAACAGCGCAATGTCAATTGTAAAATATGTGCCTATATTGTCCTGAGTCCGATAGCCTGACCTTTGCCGGTCCCCACTGTGGCTAAGTTCGGAATGGATAGTCTTCTGTTCTAACTCATTGAAAACCTTAGTTAAAGGTAAAGGAGAGTAGGGACAGACCAAGAACTGCGAATGTCCCGGGTGTTGTAACAAAGAATACCCTTAAGAGGGGGATCACTTAGGAAGGAAGAGAGGAAAAAGGGATAAACACTAAACAAAAATATCCGGAGTTGTGCTGGGGATAACCAGGATGGTCCCAAAGTGTATGTACAGTTCCTTATTTACTGCGTAAGTTATATAGCTCATCATGAAAACAAGTACATTCCAGGCCATACCACCATTGGCATTTCCAAAACAAGCCAAAATGGGTCAATGTCATAGTGCGTTCTAAAATATTGCACATTTTCAATCAAAAACATTTTCAATCAAAAAAATAAAATCATAATATGGCTACTCAAGCATCAAAGGAAACAGCTGAGGTCGAACTCCTCATTCATCCCATTCGGTGATAGTGAGTCGAGCTTGTCAATCCAAAATGCCTCTTTTTGTGCTCGCCATTGCTTAATGTCTCGAGATTGTCCTTTGGGAGGCATAACTTCAAGTACCAAAAACCTCAGTTGGCTCACCGCATGTTCATTGTCATTGAAATGTCTAGCAACGGCTGACATCCTGTTCTTGTTCCTGATATTGGACTTGTGCTCATTTATCCTAATCCGGATTTTACGCAAAGTCTCTCCCACGTAATATTTCCCGCAGGGACACCTGATTGCATAAATTACATTCTCTGAAAGACATGTAGCATGTTGTCTTAATGTAAATGTTTTGCCAGTTTGTGGATGTGTGACTGTGCTACCTTTAATAATGTTGTTACAGTTCCCACAACTCATACAGGGATGCGTTCCAGGGAATTTGTCAGGTCTCATTGCAGGTGTCTTCTCTTTAGTATTAACTAGTAAGTTCCGCAAATTGCTACTTTTCTGATACGCAAATATGGGTGGAGTAGGAAACAGGTCAGCAGTACGTTCATTGCTGGTGAGAACGTTCCATCTATTGTGTATTATAGCCTTGATCTGCTTACTTTGTATGGAATATTTGGTAACAAAGACTAATTCAGGACTGTCTTTCGCAGGTTTTTTCACTAAAAGTTTCTGCCGTTCTTGTGCGTTAGTCTTGTCACAAGCAGTTACGAGATCTGTCTCTGGATATCCTCTTGCTTGTAGTCTTTCTTGTAATTTCTGCAATTGTAAGCGACAATCCTCTGGATCACTTACTATCCTTTTAACCCTTAACATCTGCCCGTAAGGTAAATTCTGGACAGTCTTGGGCAGATGAAAGCTGAGCCAGTGCAACGGATTGTTTTGATCTGTTGGTTTGTGTGCTACGTAGTGGTGATTCTGTTTGCTTGGATAACTGTTTGCACGTCGAGATAGTGTACATTCAGATTGCCTATGTCCATAGTGAATTGGATACGTTGGTTGATTCTATTGAGGAATATCAGAAACTCCTGAAGGTCCTGCTTACTGCCTGTCCATATGCCAAAAATGTTGTCTATAAATCTGATCCATGTCTTCAACTGGTGTTGCAATCTTGGATTGGATAATACACACGTGGTTTCAATGAAGCAATTGGCGTACACTTGTGACATAGAGGCTCCCATCACTGTTCCTGATATTTGGTTGTAAAATTTGCCATCATATCCGAAACAAGAATTCTTGGAGATAAAGTCAAGCAGAATGATAAGGAATTCTTTATTGGCTCCAATCTCTGTAATGCTGAGTAAGAGGGCATCCACTGCTTGTTGTCCGAGATCATGCGGAATACTTGTATAGCGGCTGACCACATCAATTGTGAATAGAATGTCTTCAGAGGTCAAAGAAATGGTATCTAATATTTGGAGAAAATGTGTCGTGTCTTTCATGTATGTGCTTGTGGCCTGAACGATTGGTTGCAGAAATAAGTCTATATAAGTTCCAAGTGGTTGTAACAGACTCCTCGTGGCTGCCACTATTGGCCTTCCAGGTGGGTTAATCAAACTTTTATGGATCTTAGGCAAAGTATATAGATGAGGCATTACTGGATATGGGGTCGATAGGTATGCCCTTGTTTTTGTGCTGATCCATTCAACTTCTACAGCTCTGTCCAGAATTTCTGTTAATTTTCTTTTGATCTCAGGTGTAGGATCTCGTAGTAGTAGTTTGTAAGTGTTGGCATCTGAAAGCTGTCGTAGGCATTCTAAGTGATATTGTGATGCGTCCTGGATCACCATTGCACCGCCCTTGTCAGCGGGACGGATGACTATAGAGTCATCACTAAACAAAGCACGTATTTGTGATAGCTCACCTCTGTTAAGATTGGTTTTTTCGGTGTTTGAAATTGCATCTTCTTTAGATCACTCAGTACCATTTTTTGAAAAATATCTATTGCCGGTACCTGTATTGGTGGACAAAAAGTGCTGCTCGGTTTGAATTTGATGTACTCCGATTCCGTTACTGTAGTAGACGGTGCACTCTCTGCAAAAAATGCCTTCAATTTTAATTTGCGAATCAGCTTGAACAGTTCAATATCTGTCTGGAACTTATTGGTGCTATAAGTTGGTACAAACTTGAGCCCTTTCTCCAGGGTTTGTATCTCACGGGTGGAGAGTGTCCGCTTAGACAAGTTAACCACTAATTGCGATTCTTTTGCAACCTTGTTTGCATCCTTTGGTTTCCTCTTTCTCCCCCTCCTTGTCCTCTTCCTCTGTCTAAAAAACCGGTGTTAGTTGTACGTTTGGGTTGCGTTGGTCTTGTTTCTTGGGCTGATGTACTAGCCGGTTGGGGATCTGTGGTTGCTCTCTCTTCTTGCTCAGGGATGTCAGAGTCAGAGCTGCTATTGCCACTTGTATTTTTATTCAGGCGTGTACCTTGCTGTTGATATTTATCAGCCCATGTGTAGACCTCGTTATTGAGGTAATCAAAAGTATCTCGACGAAACTTTCATATTTTCCGAGCTTCCAAATCCTCTTGATAGCTCTCAAGCTTCTTATTGATGTCGGCTAGAATCTCGGCAAAGGATTCAGCATCAGTGATATCAGTGATGTCTTTAGAGAGGCTCTCAATTTCCTTCTCGAGTTGCTCAACGTTACTTGATAACTCCTCTATGGTCAGTAGGATCAGGTCTAGGGAACATTTATTGAGAATTTGTTCCCATTTCTCAACAAACTTCTTGTTCTCCTTACAGAGCGTTGGTCGTAGTGGAATCCGAAGACCTCTAGGTATCCTTTGTGCTTTGTAATAAGTGCTCAGAGTCACTGCATGTAACTTACGGTTAATTAACTTTCTAACGTTGTATTCCAGTTGTTTAATCTTGCTGTGTGGGTCAGCCCCACCGGGGGTACGTATGGTTTCCTTAATGAGACCCAAAATCACATCTGCTTCTTCCGCTGAGAAACCCAGCGTTGTAGCTCTGTTGTCTGTGATATGTTCAATTTCTTCATATGACATGTTAACTGTGGTGTGCCAGTTCAAGTAAATCCACGGATGGAAACAAGAACAAGATGCGTGTAGTGAACGTGCACCACCCTCTCTTGTTAGATAATCCTTATAGTTTGATCCCATTCAATGGAATTCAAAGAGGGGTGCAAACCCGCTGGAAAGGTGCCTCCGTGGAATGGCACACAATGAAAACAGGGGGTAAGCCAGCGGTGCGAGCTGCACTCCCAAAGGTGAGTCATGGTGTCGGATTAGCCAGCTGCAAAAGTAAACACATTTTCAGGGGATTTCTTTCATTTTCATAGCCAAGCACTCAAGCACTTGTACAGAGATGTGTATTCATATGCCAAATAACAGTTCACATCCCGGGAAGGTCTCTCTCTCTCTCTCTCTCTCTCTCTCTTTCTCTGCTTCATACACTAGAGTAAATACATTTCAATGATAAAAACGCCTACTGTGCTTCAAAACAACGTGCCTGCGCCAGAGATACAAAACTAACATAGCATCAGTATAGTGTGAGTCTAGAGCGTTATCCCTCAGAATGTATTAGTTAGGAGGGGTGACTAGGCAGCCAGATTAGAGACAGTGAAGGCTAAATTACAAGACCCCTATCTTGGCTTTGCCACTGAACGACACTGTGATCCTTGACAGATCATCTCATCTCACTGTATAATACTGTGCTCCCTCAGGTGAAAAGGTTTGCCGTCTCAGATTCTGGCAGCATTCTTTAGCTCTTTCTTTTCATGTAGGCCATTTCAGTGGAAAGACAGGAGAGACATGACCAAGCCTATGTCAAGGTCTGCTTAGTGGACACAAAAACGGTTTGCTTTTTTATTGTCACACTCATTGCATCACTATTAAAAAAATCATGGCCTCTTCTAATCTCTATCTATGCTCAGGTACCTGAACCGTTCTGGTAAAATCTAATGTGTATCCTAAGTCTGTGCTGTGGTATGTGTACATTACTCCTTATTTTCAATCTGTCTCCGCCGTCCATGCTTTGTCCATGCACCATTGAAATGTGTTCGTAAGGGGCCTCTAGGTCTGCTGCATCCTCTTGATATTCCCCCACGACCCAGGCACACTATCGCAACCGACTTCATCGTGGACTTGCCCCAGTGCAATGGATTTACCTGTATCATGGTTGTATTCGAATCGCTTATTCAGTAGTTGCTTGAATACCAAACTTAGAATCATGTAGGTTAGAAAGAACCAAACATTGGAGGCCAAGGATAGGAATAAATAGAAAGAACCAAACATTGGAGGCCAAGGATAGGAATATATAGGCAGCCTTCATGAAACAACACACCTTCTTCCAAAGGATTTCTGGAGTTCCAAACGGGTAATACTGTAGTCAAAAAGGGTTTGACAGGTGACAGAATATAACCTGGTACCTCCCTTTCTTCATTACCATGCATGGAATGTGATAACACATCAGCTCTTTTTTTCTGTGACCCAGGAAGATACAAGATGAACAAATCACATTGCATAAAGAATAACTCCCACAGGGCCTGAAGGCCCTTCCGGCATTACTGGATCCAGAGGTACTGCAGGATATGATGGTCTGTACACACCTCAACCTTGTGAAGTCCTCCTTGTAGATGTTGTTGCCATTCTTCAAAGGCGGCCTTACTGGCTAGAAGATCCTTTGCTATAGTGAAGGAGTTTTGTTCGCAGTGGGTGAGTTTGCTAAATTAGTAAGCCACTGGATGTTTCAATTGTGTGGCCTTACTGGTTTGTAAAAGAATGGCCCCAATAGTTTGATCAAAAGCATCAGTTTCCAGGATGAAGGGCAGGTCGTTGTCAGGGTGCTGCAGAACTGGGACCAATACAAAGGCTTGTTGAAGTGTTTGGATTGCTTTTTCAGCCTTATAATCCCAGCCAAATGCTACTTGGTGCTCAGAAGATTGGTTAATTTCAGGGCTTGGTTGGCGTAGCTGTCAATAAAGGTATGGTAGTAATTGGCAAATCCTAGAAAATCTTGTATAGACATGAGATCATGAAGAGATTTCAAAATCAAAATGCCTGGACTTTATTGAGATCCATAGGAATCCCTTCCGGACTGATGACATATCCCAAGAAATCTATCAATGAGGTATGGAATACACATTTCCCCACCTTGGCGTACAAATGATATGCTCAAAGTCAATCCAGAACTTCTCAAACATTGTTCACATGTGTCTCTCTAGAGAGGGAGAAGATCAGGATGTCATCAAGGTACACCCATACCGACTGTCCAACCAGATCAGAAAAGGCAAAGTCCATTAATCGCTAGAACACTGCGGGAACATTACATTGACACAAGGGCATTACCCCAATACTCATAATATCCAAACAGTGTCTTGAAAGCAGTTTTCCACTTAATGGACAGGTTTTATTTAAACTAGATGATATGTTCCACAGAGATCCAATTTGGTGTAGATATTGGAATCTCGCAATGATTCCATGATATCCTTGATTAAAGGCAGTGGAATTCAAAAGACGAGATTAGCTCACTCAGCAAAGCTGTGTAGCAGTTGAAGAAGACTGGGCTCAAGAAGGAGTGTTAAGGGACTCGCAGTGGGAAGAAGAAGAAGAAGAAGAAGAAGAAGAAGAAGAAGAAGAAGAAGAAGAAGAAGAAGAAGAAGAAGAAGAAGAAGAAGAAGAAGAAGATTTTAGAGTTCCAGGAGATGGAGAAGGATCAGTGGAAGATGTAGGGTGTCACCCAAGCAAGCACAATGTTGTTGAATCCAAAGTAACAAAGAGTTTGGCGGAGAGACGAATGATCCCCAGTATCAAAGACAGCGCAAATATCTAGTAGGCTTGGTGTTTGGCTTGACCCTCCCACAGACCCACAGTGCACCAGCACCTCCCTCAGGAGGCAACACAAACCCCAGGATGGAACTGGTAGCTCATCGGATTGGAGAACTCTCAAGAAGCAACAACACCCAAGACCCTAAGAGAGCAAGCAAGAAGTTGGTTAGCACCAGTGTGTGGATGTATGTATAATGTGCCGGTGTAAGGACTGATTAGTACCCATTATCGGCCTTGCTGGCATTTGGAGTGGAATTCAAGAAGAAAAAAGAAGGAAGGAACTAGTCTAATGAGCAATGAACCAACACCCAATGGCACACCCAACAGAAAGAGGATGCAAGAACTAGTGTCAGGTAAGTCCAGGCAGATGAGTCCCAAAGTCGAGCAGGTGGCAGAAGTCTAGAGGAGAGCCAAAGTTACAGGATTCTAAGGGTATTAGGGAGTCCAATAAGGTACAAGATCTGGGAGGGGCAAGGTGGAATCACATGAGTAATCCAGGGACTTGAGGAATTGGAGCTGGGAACGCCGACCACAGGAACGATCAACATCAGCATTGAAGATTGCGGCCCTATTCGAGGAAGGCACCTACATGCGCCACCACATGTACCTTCTGTTAGGTAACGATAGGGCATGTAGTCTCAACGAACAGAGGCTGTCTGGTGAAAGCGGTTCAGTCAGCGTTCACACTGGCGCCTGACAGGAGAAGAGGGGCAAGTGATGAGCAAAGGTAATACATTTGGAGATATCTGTATGAATAGTTACAGTGGGATAACTTCTTCGAAATTTAGATTAGAAAGGGTAAGATAATTAGTGTTCCTTGAGGTAGTGGGCAAAGTTGTTGAATGCCAACTGCTAAAGTATTTTAAACTGGTAGGCGCAAAAAGTGACAGGGAGTTAGAAAGAGGAATAGTGTGGTATAGTGGTCAATTTATTTCATTTTGCCAATGTTTGTGGCTACTTAGTAGCATGCTGGTCAAATACCAGTCAAGAGAAAGGTTCAAGAGAGAGGAGAGGTCAATACAAGAGATAGGAGCAAGTCCCTTTAATATTTGGGTTGCAAAGGGGAACTGGGAATGGAGTATGGGTTAATAGAACAGAAGATAGGTATTGGCTCTGTGGGGTGAAGTTAAAAAGGGAAGGGGTGAAGGTAGAAAGAGAAGAGAAGGTGAGTTTGGGAGGAGGAGGCGCGAAGGAAGAATTGGGAAGAAAAGGGTTGTGAATAGTTTGTCACATATTTTGGTGGTCTTAGAGGAGAAGGAGGAAGAACACTTACAGGCAGAGAGGAAGAACGATATAGAGCTTAATTTTATAATATATACTCATGCGCTGGAGGGTCATGCTTAGCTTGCGAGGATGAGAGCAAAGAGGGAATATGATATTAATGATAAGGAGGATTTGGCTGTGCGAAAAGCAGTGGTGAAGGCAAGAAGAGAGTCCAAGCATGTTACAAATAAACCCATTTTCTATTATGTTATGGAAAACTGTTCTATGCTTCCTCCAATCCTAAGCTGCTTCACTGTGCTAACTTGCAAAGGTGGCTAACTGGGTTCTAGGTCACATCACATGCATTAAAGGCAAATCAGTTCCATGGACAATGCATATACAATATTAACTATCGTGCCTACACCTGCTAAATTCTTTGAGGCAGAAGGACACTCATTAAGTTTATATCTGGCATTAGTGCACTCAGCATTTTCCCCCAACTCAAAATGAGAACCAAATGAGTGACCATACAACACTTTGTGACAACATAGCATTTTATTTCATGTCAACGTTGCCTGGAATTGGATACCAGACAACCAAGAGGTTTAAGAACAAATGGTGCCCCAAATACATAACCAGGTCAAAACATGGTCTTAATACTACCCTATATTTAATTCCCAGAAGCCACAATATCGCCAGACAGGAAACTAATGACTGCAAGAAGAAGTAAAAATAGGACACAGGTCTTTTCCTGATACTCACCTCATGTTTGGAGCAAGTTCCCAGAGCAGATGAGACTTTCCCTTTTATGCAGCAATTATTGAACACCTGAAAACCCTACTCTTCAAAGAACATCTCACCAATTGCTGATTACTCCACTGAACCCTACTTCTCTAGTGGTACCTCTTTCTCTACACCCCATGTCCATTTTGGTTAAGAACATACATACGTACAAAGATAGATAGATGCATACATACATAGGCCTCGTTACTATTTTGGTGGTGTGTTGACAGTAACTGAATTACTGCCAGTTTGTCCACACCACTGACCTCTGACTATGGAGGTGGAATATTTACATCCAGCATGTTGCCGAAGGTAACTCTGCCACTCTATCTCGAAATATTGGAGGATATACTGCCAGAAAATTTCTGCTTAAGGCAAAACATCCAAACTCCAAGTGGAGTCCCATGGACTCCGAAAGTGAGGACTAACACAGCTGCTACCATACTTACAATCCAATGGTTATTCCGTTGGGTCAAGTGTCTGTAACCGTTAACGAGATTGGCGGATCCAGCAGAATGACAGCCAAACTCATAATGAGGGCCATTGTAATCTGCTTACTACCTAACCACTTGACTAACCAAACACCATCTTTATTACCAAGATTATATCAGGCTCATTGTGAAGGAGGCCAAGCATTCCTGGGCATAGTGCCTGCCTAGTACCATTTCTGGGCAGTGCAGATCATCTGACGCTATCCCCACCTACCACTGGGCTGTTTGCTACCACCCTTTACCAAATGATCTCCTTTTTTGGCCCATTGATCGCTGTTCATTTACAAATTGGGGATAACAGCAATACTTGGGAGAAATTAAAAACTACTGTAACATTTTTGCAGGAGATTTTGCTGTTAATTTTTCCGTTAACAAGGAACATGTCTGGATGAAAGTGAGGGAAAATACATTACATTTTTGTTATGTGTTGTATACCTGGTTTTAAGCTATTTATCGTTGTTTTGTTTTTATTAAACCTGTGGTTTTTCCTCAGTTGAACTTATTGTATTCTATTGTTGTGCAAGGTTTCTGTTGATAAAAACCATATACACATGTACACAAAAACAAAACCTATACACCAGTGCTCTGACTGAAAAAAGGAAATGTTTGTGATGTCTATAATCAGCCAGTTAGCACCGTCTTTCAGCGAATTGCATTTACATAAAGGCATATTTCCGATACCGCCAAAGCTTATTTTGCATCCCACTTCCTTGTTACCTTGTTACCTTTCTTTGTCACTATCTTTTGTTATATAATCACTAAATATCCTTCTTTTTGGAGATATTTAATGCATTCACTTTCTTTCTTTGCTAGGCCGCGAGATGTTTATGATGCGCGTATTTGATATGATAGGTTATTTATAACGAGCTTAATACCTAGAGGTTTCTAAGCGCGGACCCGGGGATCGATCCTGTGTTGCTCAGTGTCGTCTTGCTTCCAAGGCGAGCACGTTGCCCTGAGCTTCCCGAGATTTGCCATTAGCAGCATTTACATGTCTTTAGCCAGCTCCGCGTAGACCTCTATCAGCAATTTGTACATCAGACCTCATCTCCATTTATTCGGGGGTATAAACACTAAACCAGATATATGAATGATCTGTCCAAGTTTAGACACTGACAGAAATGCAAGGCAGAGCTGCTTGCCGCTCCTTGTTTGTCATCAAATTAAAAGATGGAAATGTAAACTTTAAACACGTGAATAAAAACATTGCTCTTTAAAAAAGAAATTTATTGAGGCTGCCGCGGTAAATGGTGTAACCAGGTACATTTTTTAAAAGTACAAACTGGCAGCAGCTAAAATATTTGATTATAAATGCCATGCCAAAAAATGTATGAAAAGATGTCTGATATATATGGGATAAAGTTCCCCCTACTGTACGTTATAAGGATTTTGCAAGTCGCTGAGGAGTTCCGTGACCAATTAAAAGAACGAGGCCGAAGGCCGAGTTCCTTTATAAGGTTGCGGAACTCAGAGATGGCTTGAAATATGCTTTTTATGTACGGTGGGGGGTATTTAATTCTGCAATAATGCATGGTCCCACGCTGTCATCCCCTTTAATACCTGGTCTCATGCTTAGGGCCTGATTCACAGAAGCATTATATAATGGCGCAATCCCATAGGAAAACGTTCTGTGAATCAAAGATCTTCCATTTGCTGAATCCTTATTCTTTGTCGACTTTGTTCGGATTTAAAAAAAAAAGCTAATATGCAGCTTTGAATGTGTTGCAGAAAAATATTTTAACATTTAACATTTTTATGAATCCTTTAAAAACACTTTCATTTTGTACTGTAAGATAAGTAGTAGCATGCAGCTTCTTACTCACAATCAGTGTTTTAAGTGTACAAATAGAAGTGGTGGAACTGTGTTCCCTGCTGGCCTGTCCTCACTCTCCACAAACTCCATCGCCACCCTGCTCCCACGCACAATCCAAACCCCCAAATGCACCTGCTGTTTAAGGGAATGTTCAGTGCAGTTCAATGAAGTGCACGTTTAAACTTCTTCCTACACTTTTATTTTAAAACAAAAACATTCCGGAACGGTTTCTTTTCAAAATAAAAGTATAGGAACAGTAAAACTTTATTTAAAAAAGTAGGGGAGCACCGCTCCCAACCACTCCCGCCCACTTCGACCACCCATTCACATGTGTTAAATTTCAGAAGTGTACAAATTAAACATTCCACCACAAGCAGTTCCTTGGCAATTAATCGCTGTAAAGTGTCACAGAAAGCTATTTACAAGCAATGAATTTGAGAGGCTTGTAATGCCTTTAACTGGCGGAGTTACAGCTGGAATTCTGGCCTTTGCTGCTTCAAGCAGCAGGCAGTGTGATGTCACAATTGAAGCGTAATAACTGATTACGGGGCAGCTGTGATGTCAGTTTGTTATTACCAGAAGTTTCGACATCACAACTGACCTAGAATAAGAGCATTATGAACAGGCTTTTATACAGATATTGCAGGCTGCCATGTATTGTGAAGGCACATAGCATTACAAGAAAACTAAGCAAATCGACTAGTGGAACCACAAAGTGTAGCCTAGCATGTATACACGTTATCTTTGCTGAGTACAGTTACATTGGGTAATATTACCACCTGGCATTACAGGACTTAGAAGCTGCTGTATCTAGCATGAGCCACTATATAAAAAGTGATATTATTATTATTATTTTAGTTTTTTATTATACTTGATTTAATTGATTTAAAATGTTTACAAGTTTATTTCCTTTGTAACTGACAACTGTTTCGATATAAATGTCAATTTAAAACTTGTCCAAGTCATTTGCTGCCTTAATTATCCGTTCTTCTTTTTCTTTCTCCACAAAGTTATTTCATTTCCTGTTTGTTGTTCCAGGCCCATGTTTTGGAAAAAAAAGTGCTACAGCTATCACCAATAATGTGTTATCGCCGCTCATCAGTCTTGACCACCAATCTTTTTCGTCATAAGTCTGGAAAGTGTTTAAGTGGTGGACTAAGTAGGTTTTTCTTACTTTGATGGTTCCTGGGCATGTCAGCAAAAGATGTCTGGCTGTTTCCACCTGATTCTTTTCGTTGCAAAATCGACAGTCGTAATGGATATCCCGCTGACGGCCAACATTTCATTCGTTTTCAAGATGTTTAGGCGGACTCGGAGGTATGTATCTCGCAATGATTTATTCAGAAATTTCGTCAAGTAACACATAACTTGGTTTACTTTTTGTGTGTTTATGGGAAGGTACAAAGTTAGTTTGTTTATAGACGCTACCTTAAGCGATTTTATCCAATCCCATCTTTTGACTCTTTTTTTTAACCTTATTTGGGTTTTGTTCCAGTTCTTCGTCAGTAGTGCCGATTTCGTCCAATAGGATTTTGTTATTGTTATTATTATCGTTATTATTATTATTATTATCATCATCATCATTACCATTGTACAGGAGACATATGTAGGCATAGGCTTCATTTTTACCTCCCGTGTGTCCTTCCCATTACATTCTGATTGTGTGCATTTCCATTAAGAATATTCCTCGATGGAAGGAAAAGCCTGGCAACAGTTTTAAAATAAAAATATAAATTCTGAAACCTTCGATTGGACTGATTCGTACTGGATATCCCGCTGATGGCCAACATTTCATTCGTTTTCAAGATGTTTAGGCGGACTCGCAGGTATGTATCTCGCAATGATTTATTCAGAAATTTCGTCAAGTAACACATAACTTGGTTTACTTTTTGTGTGTTTATGGGAAGGTACAAAGTTAGTTTGTTTATAGACGCTACCTCAAGCGATTTTATCCAATCCCATCTTTTGACTCTTTTTTTTTAACCTTATTTGGTTTTGTTCCAGTTCTTCGTCAGTAGTGCCGATTTCGTCGAATAGGATTTTGTTATTGTTGTTATTATCATCATCATCATCATCATCATCATCACCATCACCACCACCATTGTACAGGAGACATATGTAGGCATAGGCTTCATTTTTACCTCCCGTGTGTCCTTCCCATTACATTCTGATTGTGTGCATTTCCATTAAGAATATTCCTCGATGGAAGGAAAAGCCTGGCAACAGTTTTAAAATAAAAATATAAATTCTGAAACCTTTGATTGGACTGATTAACATTATGCGGAGAAGGCAGCTGCAACGGACTGGACTCCCAAAGCCCAATAGACGTGGTCCGCTGACGTAGAGAATGGAATTAGAAATGCACCAATCCAAGAAGTCAAAAGTGGACACGTGCCCGTTTCACAGACACGCTGCACGTGTGAACGGTGCAGTGCAATGTTTCACAGCATGCGCACTGGTGGGGAAATTGCCCTGGTGCAAGAACCCATAGAAGCAATGATTGGCCCGCTACGAATGCCATTTCAAATTGCAGTGCCCTGCGCTGGTGAAACGTGTGTAATAGTGACAACAGCTGCAATGTTGGTGGTGGCTTTCTACGTTATCTCCAACTCTCTGTTCTCAATATAACGTTATCCAAATGAACGTGTGTAGATTGGCCCTAAAATTGCGATTTTATTGTTTAACGTTACATGTTTGCACTTAAATAAATGCAACGAGTAAATTCGACAATTTTTCATCAGTGAAATGTGGATTTTTTTTTAACGCAATTCAATTCCAAGTCCCAAACTCTTCGTGCATGCAACAATATGGTGAAAACAGAGCAGTGCAGGCCGTGATGCAACCAGTTCGTGACCTCTGGGGTCAAACACATTGACAGTAACTTTACACAGGCCGTGTGCTCTGTTTTTAGCTCCCAGCCGACCTCCCAACATGCGTGAAATAGCTCTGGAGCAGCTGCGGAAATTATGTGCTGAGGATCAGGAAAGCAGGTCCCGTTCTCTGATCGATGGATTTCACCACAGCACAGTAACATTGTCCGAAGAAAAACGGCACTGACGGGTGCCGTACTTTTCTATAACTTTCAGTTTGCACATTGTCATCCTACACAATAAATGAAAGCTTGGGCAATGTTTCGATTATGCCCTTTTTGGACGTTTTTAAGCTCTAAAAAACCTCAAAAACTATAACAAAAGGAATGTCGTGAAGTCAAATACTTCGTTAGATTGTGCCGTCGTTAGATTGTGCCGTGTTAAAAAGGCAAAACAACGGCAAATTAGTGTTCCTCCTGCTGCTTGATCTCTTGGTAGACTTCGACCTGGTGGATCACAAAATCCTTTTTCATCAACTTGCTTCAGCTGCCCACTCTTACCAGCAAGCTATAACCTGCATCGAATCCTTCCTGTCCAGTGAAACTATGAGGAGGCTGACCAGATTTACAAAAAAAACAGGACAGGGCAACTAACATAAAAGTAGGACTATCTCTTGAAAGTGACTGTCAAGGCACTACACTTCAGTAGCGTTTGGAGGAGAAGGGGGTTTAAGTGTTACTGTTCAAAGAAACACATATTATAATTGATTTATCACAAACTAACTCTATCTTAAATTGTAAAATGCAGCATTTCTTTGTGCGAGATTGTGCACTACTACCTGCCAGCTTTAAAGACCTACAACAAAAAAAGGGACCACTGCAGTTTCCAATGGGAACATAATCTCGAGAAAGGGGGGCAGAGCACCAAATACCAGGACAGTCCAGGCAAAACCAGCACATCTGGTCACCCTAACCATGAGGGTCTTCTCACCTACAGCCTCGGCCCCACCAGCCCCAGTCTCATGCAGTGTCCCCCAAGACTCCTGTGTCTCACCCACACTATACAATTTTTTCACAAAGCCTCTATTTGACCTCCTGCACTTGATGGGTATCTCCTACACGAATAACGCGGATGATACCTAGATCCTCCTGCCCGTAAGAGGCAATCATGACACTGATTCCAATTCACTGAATACAATTTACCAAAATATCCAGGCACCGATGACCATCCACTCCCTGTGCTTGAACGATGAGAAAACAGAGTTGCTGCTCATCGGATCCCAAAAGCTTCTAACAAACTTAACAGTGCCTACACACCTTTCACCACTGACGGCAAATCCATCCCTTTCTCTAAAGAAGTTAAAATGTTGGGAGTCTATCTGGACTCTGCCCTCACGCTAACTAGGCAGGTTAATGCCATAGCCTCATGCTCGGCCTACACAACTAGGTTTATCAATGCTGGCAGACACATCCTCTCTGAAACCGCTGCCTCACTCACTCTAGCCAGGGCCCTGATTGTCTCTAGATTAGACTATTCTTATTCACTCTTTGCAGAAACCGCTACAGGTTATATAAAAAACTAAAAGTCATTCAAAACAATGCCCTTAGAGAAGCACTGAATATCCCAAAAAAAGAACCTCTTCTCTTAGAAGAAATGCACATTGGCTCCCTATCCGGGATCGAATTCACTTCAAAACCCTCACCCTAACACACAAATGCCTGGCACACACTGCCCCAAAATCATCGAATCTCAAACTGCAGACCAACCAGAGCCTCCCACTCCCACCGTTAATCCATACCTAGATTCAAACTCCAACACCTAGATTCAAACTCCAAAAATCTGGCGGGCGTAGCTTCCCGGTGGTGGCAGCTAAATATTGGAACACTCTACCATCTCACTTAAGAGATGAAGCTTCCTTCTGGTCCTTCCTAAAGGCCTCAAAACCTTCCTCTTCTCTCAAGATGTATAACCTCCACCTGGCCTTTCATCAGTTTATTCAATGTAAGGATTTATGTAATGGATTTCATGCAACCGCAATTGTACCTGTACTAACATTGTTACTGCTCGAAGTTAAACTTAACTGCGCCTTCTGTAACCAACTCCTAGATGCTTTCAGGTTTGATGCGCTCTACAAATGACAAAATAAATAAATCAATATGGCTTCATGTTGTGCTGCTTCAGAGGTATTTTTAAACATGCTAATGCTATTTTTATTTTCCGTGAACATTTATATTTTTATTTTAGTGGAATTTTTAAAGCTCTTTTTGAAACCGCTTACATAAATCGGTACACATAAAAGTCATGGTGAAAGTATACAATAATCAGAGCATTAGATAGTGAAGGCTGGAAGAGAGTGGGAAGAAGAGATGTTTTAGGCTAGAAAGAAAGATGTGAAGTGAAGAAGAGGAGTATATGCAAAGATGCAGCGTTCCATAGTTTAGGAGCAAGAAGGGAGAAAGAGCGAAAAGGAGAAGGAGAAGGCGTGGAAGGAGGGTTAGGAGAATCTAATAAGTAAAGGTGTTGCAAGCAAATGGGGCGAGAAGGGGAGTAAGATGAGATGAGAGCAGCAAGGTAGCAGGGCAAGACCATGAGAATATTGGAAAACAATACAGAGGAAATGGAAGAGAAGACACGAATTGTAAGGAATTAGCGAGATAGACAGAAGAGAAAAAAGAAGACGAATGTCAGAGTTGTAGAAGGAGCGAAGAGGAGTAGGATGTGAAGTAGGTAGAAGAGTGAAGAACAGTCATCGAGGCAAAAGAAAATTGGGGATGAAAAGAAGGGATGAATGAGACAAATATTGTAAAGATGTTTACGACAAGTACAGGCAGTTAAAGAAATGTGAGACGAGAAGGAGGAGTGAAGGGTCAAAAAGGATACTGAGGTTACGTGCAAAGGAGGAAAGCATAGCAGGCAGGAAGGTAAGAAAAGGCCAGGGCGAAGGAGGATTGGAGAAGGGGAAGATGGCGAAAAGAAAAGGATCTTTGTTTTAGAGGGGTTCAGATGAAGAAAACAAGACGAAATCCAAGTGGGAACAGCGGAAAGACAGGGCTAGATGAAAGAATGAAAAGAGTCACAGAAAGAGAAGAAGGAAAACAAATCTGGGAGTTGAAAGATTCAATGAGTGAAAAGAGAAATAGTATAAAGAGACAAATGCAGGGGTCAAAGTACTGAACCTTGGGGGACGCCGTAGGAAAGGCAACAGGAAGAAGAAGTGTGGCGTGCCCAGGAAACAGAGTAAGTATAATCTGAAAGATAAGACTAATAGGGTCAGAAAATCCAAGAGCTGAGCGGGTAGAAAGCAGAGTGGGGTGATCAACAGTGCCAAAGGCTGCAGACAGATCTGGAAGGATAATACGAGAAGAGGATTTATTGTGTTGAGCAGTAAGGAGGGAAGTTGTTGACATGGAGAAGGGTAGGTTTGGTGGCGTGGGAAGGGTGAAAGCCAGATTGGGTAAAGTGAAGCAAAAAGCAAAGATTTAAGAATATCAAAACATCTCTCAACATCAGCCCCTCTGCACCGTTTGGGACTTTTACTAATAAAACTGCTCCTTTTCCTTCCATTTTATTTTCAGGCTTGGAAAACAGATTTCAGGTTAATTCTACCAGTCTTGTTTAACTATGAGTTGATGTCCATTTTTATCAGTAAATTCATTTATCCCCAAAACATAAGCAGGGAAGTAGTTTGACCTCCAAATACATGGAATGACTTCAACATTTTTAGGCAAGGAATTGTACAACATCCCAAAAAGTTACCTAAAACGCTGTGTAGTACTGCAGATGGCATGTTGCAACCCTGCTGCAGTCTCTACCTCTCCTGTCCCCTCCCAGGCCCTCTGCACTGCACTGGCCTCTCACTTCATCTCTAAAACTCAGGACATCCTGTCCTCACTCTCCTCTTATCACCTCCCTCCCTCTCTTCCCGGCTCTTCCTCCGGCCCTTCTGCAGCCACCCCTCCCTCCCTCCTTCTCTGCCTTTCCCTTTTTCTATGCTGACGAGGTTTCCAGACAAGTCCGATCTATGAAAGTCTTGTCTAAACAGGTTCACCCCTGTTCCTCCAAAACTATCAAGGACCACATCGACTCCCTGGCTCCTGCCCTGGCTGACTTTCACTCCTTCACCTCTGGAGTCTTCCCATCCGCCCTTAAGCACTTCCTTGTGCACCCTCTTCTTAAGACCCCTCCTGCCCGACTAACTATCGCCCAATCTCCATCACTCCCTTCGTGGGCAAGCTCCTGGAGAAACTGGCCATCTCCCAGCTTAACCTCCATGCTGAATCTGTTGGTAGTTTTCATGACCATCAATCTGGCTTCAGAGCTGCCAGAAGCACGGAAACTGTTCTCCTGAACATCTGTGAGGACCTGCTCTCGAACCTCGACTCCAACACTCCGTGTGTTCTCATTCTGCTCGATCTCTCTTCTGCCTTTGACACTGTCAACCATGCCATCCTGCTCAACCGTCTCCGTGATAACCTGGGTATCACTGGTCAGGCTCTGGCGTGGCTGACCTCTTTCCTTTCCAATCGACCCTCCCAGGTCCAACTGGGGTCCTTCCTCTCTGACATCTTTTTCTCTACCTGTGGTGTCGCCCAGGGATCTAATCTCTCTCCCTGGCTTTTCATCCAGTATCTGGCACTCCTTGCCCACCGCATCGCCTCTCTCTGCCCCAACTTTCAGTGCTATGCGGATGATACCCAGCTCATTTTCAGGCTACCCTCGGCCTCCTCCTCTCCTTCCCTAATCTCTGACTGTCTGTCTGCTATCCAGGAATGGTGTGCCGCCAATGACCTCTGCCTTAATGCCAGTAAGACTGAGATTCTACTCATCGGCACACCCACTCCCTCCTTCCCTGCAGCTCTCTGGCCAGCCTCTCTTGGCCCTCTTCCTGCTCCTACCTGCAAGGCAAAAAACCTCGGGGTCATCTTCGACTCCACACTCTCCTTCTCTCCTCATATATCTGACGTCTCTAAGAAGTCACACTACCAGCTGCACCTCCTCAGAGGTATTCATCCCTTCCTCTCCTTCCCCCAGAAGCTCACTGTCTCCCGAGACCTGGTTCTCTCGAAGCTGGACTGCTGTAACAGCCTCTAGCTTAATCTACCTACCTCCACTCTCCACCCTCTGCAACTCATCCAGAACAGGACTGCGAGACTTGTCCTTGGCCTCAAGCCTAGGGACCGTATCTCTCCAGGACTGAAATCTCTACACTTGCTCCCAGTGGCTGCGAGGATTAACTTCAAAACCCTCTGCATTGTCCACAAGGCCTTCTGGGGTCTGGGGCCTAAATACTTTCAACTCTCTCTTCCTAAATATCTTCCTTCCCGAGCCCTTCGCACATCCGTCTCCAACTCCCTCAGGGTCAGCTGCTTCTTGAAGCAACGAGCTTCTTGAAGCTTCTTGAAGTCCCCCCCTGGACCAATCTATTCTCTGCGGCAGGGGCCTCCCTCTGGAACAGCCTTCCTGCCTCCCTGAAACTTGAGGAGAACCATCTCCCGTTCCGGAAGCACCTCAAAACCTTCCTCTTTGCTTCTGCTTTCTCTCTCCCTCTCCCCTGCTAAATTCTTCACTGAAACTGCACTGAATCTGCAACTGGGCCACTCTCTCCGGCCTCGGTCCTTGGCCCAGCCACTCTACACTTGCACTGCCTCCCTGGCAACCCCTGCACTGCGGGACTGTCTCTGTATCCCTACAGCCTCCCCCTCCCCAGCACTTGTCTGCACTTACCTTGCACTTGCCACCAGCTGGCCCTATTATTTATTTTTTATTCTACTTACCCTGTACTGCACTTCCCCCCCTCCCCTTCCCCTTGCACATTTTCCTCCCCACCTACCCCTGCACTTGCGCGATCTAAATGACACCTGGCCTAGTAGGATCGTTGTCTGTCTTCCCCTTGTTCACCCTCCCTGCCTCGTCGCGCCTTGAAACACTTGTGTAAGGGCGCGTTACAAATGCCATATCATATCATATCATGTAGGATCTCATTTAATGTTTGCTTGGCTTTTGTTTAACTTAACCTGCTAATGTCCCACTGATTTTACTGCTCACGTTTGTGTGATTTGCCAAATCTCTTTGGTTTTAGACGATTATTTTAAATTTTAAAATAATAGTTGGGAATGCTTGTTTGGCCGGTTAAAACACTTACCAGTTAAAAACAAGCAGGTAAATAATGTGTCAGGCTGGTAGACGGGCCGCTGGCCACTGCGACCCCAGGAATGAAATTCAGACCCCAAAGTATAATTCCAATGGTACGTATTAAATAAATGTTCAAAGAAAGAACATGTCAGGATGGTGGGGGTGAAACTCAACAAAGAAGATGTCAGAATGGGCCACAGGAGTACTCAAACAAGGGTCCAAAAGAACAGGGACTCCCACTCTTGCTCACAAGGCATTTGCAACTCAAGTGTTCAGTGCGTGTGGCTTCTACAACTTAGTCAAAGTTCTTCCAACATCTCAATACAAATGAAGTGTCTGAGAAGTCTCTTCAGGCCCCGAGGCTAAAAAATCTCAAGAAGGATGTCCCCCCCTTTCAGGAGTCGGTAGGAGATGAGTTATCTAGTCCTCCAACCCATTGTTTGGGTGGCAGGCAGCCATAGGTTGTGGACCCAACTTTCTCTGGGAGGCTGGTGCATCCAAGGCCCTCCTGACCACTGCCTTCTGGTCCTTTGCTTGGGGTTCTCTTCTGTTATAGCATCAGGAGCTTCCCATCACGCCTGGTGCAAGGTTGTGCTTGTGATATGTTCTTGTGTGCCCTGGTTGGGTAAAGTGGAGAAGCGTGGCCCAACTCTATCTTTTCTCCCCCCTTTCCTCTTGCTGTTCTCCCTCAGGCCCTTCTCTGACCTGACTATCACTGGGCTCTCATCCCTGCTCTTCATCAGATTGGTACTGTCTTGTACCCCCACCTGCCTCTACAGTCCCCCCCTGGACCAATCTATTCCTGCAGAAACCCTTTACTCTCACTTTCTAGATGGCTGGTCTTCCCTTCTGCTTTTTGCGTAGATTGGCCCAGCTCTATCCCCTCACAAGATGCTCAGTCCATTCTTCTCCATTCTGATAAGGTCTTCCTTCCTTATCTTGCCAACAATACTCTCCCTCGATCATTTATCTCCTTTTCAATTTGTGCATCTGCCCCAGATCTTGATTCACATCTGCCCTAGACAAAATCCCACTCTGATCTTCAGCTTTCTCTTCTCATATTATCCTCTTTTCTCCTCCTGCTAAGAAGGGTCTCCTCTCTGGTGGTAGCCCTTCTCCTCCTTCTTCAGTGTTCCTTGCTTGTTCCATTCTCCCATTCTCTCCTGCACCTCCAATACAACTTTCCTGTACTAGACCTTCTTCCTCCTGCTTACCATCACTCCTTCTAACCGATCTCTGGGGACAGTCTGGACTCCCTCATAGTCTCCAATACTTGGATTTTCCAGGGTTTGCTGATTTCCTCCTGACAGCTCTTGCAGGGATTGACAGGGTATGAGTGGCTGCTTTTGTGCTGGTGATTTAGGTTATTGGTTGCATATGAGCTGTGTGGTCTTGAATGTTCTGTGATAGGAGCATGTTCTTGATGCCATGTGGGTAGGAAAGGCAAGGCCTAAGATTAGATCTAGGCCTGCCACTAGTTTGAACTTCACAATGTCCCTGGACATATGGGTGTTCTACTAGCCCCCACCCTTCTTCTCTGCAGACATGCCCTGTTTTAATCTGAGGGCATATGTTTCTCCACCATGCTGTTAATCTGTCAGGGAAACCTCTGGTGAGCAAAGGGAACTTGATTCCTTATGAAGAATACTTTGGTCATGGAGAATTGCAACCATATAAACCCCACAATATTTATAACCTGCACAGTGGACTAACATACATTTTCCTAGCTTACTTGCCATTGGTGAGGGCAGTATTGTATTCCCAGTGACAATTGAATAATAATGCTTGTTTTTTTCTCCTTCACGCGGAAGACATGTGCATCTTTCCTTTCCCTTAGTGTAACCTTGTGAGTCCTGCAAACGTCTCTGTTTCATTCACCCTGCAAGATTACCAAAGGGTAGAATGTATCTGAACATGTTGTGGGGGAGGGCAAACACTGCACTACATTTTGTTAAAGGACACAAATGTGTTTTCACCATCAGGTGTTTGGGTCTGGCGCTTACTAATACTGTTTTTGACATTGGCCCCTCCTGAGACTAGGGTCCATGGGTTGCCAATGCGGCCCACTGAGTTGCCGTCTGACTGTCCCTGTAAAACCAGGCGTCCTTTCCGGGTCCCGCGAGGGGAAGAGGGAGCTAATAACGGACCATTTGTAATGTGCCCGTTATTACCTCCCTCCCCATTCCCATTGAGCCGTGTGGGAACTCAAATGGGAATGGGGATGGGTTCCTGCAAGGAGGAATTACTGGGTCCTCCTTTGTCGGAATGACCTGGTAAGTCCTCATTGCAGGAACCCGGTATTGGAGCCCGGTATGGAGGCAGCCATGGTGCTGATCGCACCATGGCTGCCTCCATACTCGTAATGAGGCCCCAGGTCTCCGGAGTGGTGAGGGTGATCGAAAGCCCACAATGAGCACACACAGTAAATAACACTACAAATTACTCTCAGTCGGGTGTATATCAAAAATACATATACATTTATTAAAGGCCTTTTAAATCAATTACAAAGCAAATATTAGCAGTAATAACTAAACCAACACAACACTACTATTAAACATATATACAGTTACCAATGGCCTAAAGCAAAAGTGCACAGTAAGGGTCCACAACCTGTGAAGAAAAGGAGCATACAGTGCAAATAACATTTTGGCAGTCCTTCACTTATCAAACACTAACTGAGAGGCAGCCCAATCCCTACAAGGGGAGCTTTGTGCTCAGAAATCTGTGCTGATGCACGCGATCGTGCGGTTGGGCCAAAACGGGGTTTCTTGCAGGGGCTGTAGCAGCTCAGGAAGGCAGGTGAGTGTTATGATAGGAAGTTATTCAGGCACCTGAGGTAAGGCAGTACTTCATACTTTATTCAGTTACATTAAACAGATACATGTTGACAGGACAAGCATAGGAGCAGGGAGGAAGGCCACTGGCTCCCACCTCTTAGGCTACATGGATTCCAACTGCCTAGGGTGGAACACTCACACCAGACAACATTCCACTCATCCAACATTCCACAAATGACATCACTCAGCCACTGACATAAATCAAGCTCTGCATGCACTCAGGTCCAATCAACATACTGAAGTCCAGTCACAACAGTGAGGCAGTGAAGAATAAGTTCCCACTATTCGAGGAGGTTCTCCCCAAGAGAGCAGAACAGGGTCCAAGAGTTGGGAATAGGTCGGTAGCATAGGCTACCTCAACAAAGAAGAGTGGCCCTCAGGGGACACTTGTGCGTAAAAATAGATGGAAACGCCAGGGGCCACCGGTAAGGGTTGAAAGTACTCACTGACCCTCGGCGCAATAGGGACGAAACTTCGACAGTCAAATACACTTCAGTTGTAGGTTCGAATCCTGCAGTTGGGCGGTTCTGCAGCTCTCAGCGGCTGAGTTCCAGGGATGATTCTGTGGCGGGACAGTGGCAATTTCTCCGCTCCTGATGAAGGGATCTGCCAATTCCACTGCATTGATAGTTGGGTACCTCCCTGGGTTCTACTTTAGCCCTACTGCCAAATTGTTGCTCTCCAGCATCAATGGCAGTATCCTCTGTACCAGGGCCTTAAGGCATACCTATTCCCATTCCATTCCATGGCCTGCTGCAATGTCACTGCTCCAGTTTGTCTTTCCATCCGTGACCATGTCTGTGTCCATATCCATGTCCATGTTTATGTCCCTGTGCATGTCCATGTTTGTACCCCCCTTCCTTCTGCCTGCTTTGGCTTTTATATCTATTCAGGAGGGCTGAGTTCCCTCGTCATTGGTGGTTTTGATTTCTGGTTTAGGATCCCTTCCTAATTGGTAAAGTAAGTTAGTCTGGTAAGTAGGAGGCTACATCCTCTAAGCTTTGTATGTCTGCCATCTTGGAAGCATAGAGGATTGGTCCAGCAGTACAGTGGCATGCAAAGGTGGCTGGGCAATCATTAGCTCATCCACAAAGGACTCCTGGCTTTCCCCCAATTAAGTGCAGGGTCTGGGCTGGAAGGACGAGTGCTGCCACACCAGCATATATCTCGTGCAATCTCGAGGAACTCTGTGCCCTTCAGTGAGAGACAGGGAGTTGCTGCAGGGCATCCTGGGACATGTATGTCCAGGATCTAAATGTTTCCATGAGGTGAGGCAGCATGGGGTTTGCTGTGCTGGCTGGTAAGCTGTGTTAGGGTTGTAGGAGGAATGAACAGAGAATTGCAAAAGGACCTTGATGCTGCTATCCACATACAAATTATTCTACCTAAGGATCAAAAGTCAAAGACTGTGATTATGAGCATATATAAAATTAGAATAATGGAATATTTGGGGAAGCTAAAGGAGGGTCAGTGACCCATTCCATGCCAGGTTCATGGGGGAACAGTTTCAGGGGTCCATCTCCTGCCACCACTTGGAAGGTTCTTTGGGTAGCAGGACTGACCCAGCCCCTTGGAGATTGACCCCTCATTCTATATTGTGGGGAGCCATCCGACTTGCCACACCATACTGCCCTACAATGGAGCAGCCAATAACAACTGTTTTGCTACTGTAGCATGGCATATTTTATAGGCATTTTGGTCAAAACCAAGATTATGGTAGTTCTTTTATGGACATAGCGAACTACATTGGTTCAGCCAGTATGGACATGTTTTGTTACAGTGGTATTGCATTTTTTACTTGCAGAACCTATTGACAATAATGGTCACATTGGTGCAGACCATACGGACATGCTTGCTTACAGTGATGTTGCATTTCCACTGACATTATCGTCAAAACCAACATAATGACTGTTTTATGTGGGCATACTGGCCTACTTGGTGCAGCCAGTATGGGCATGTTTTGTCACAGTGGTAATACATGTTTCATGGGAATAATGTTCAATGCCAATATGATGATTGTTTTTTAGATGGCTATATTGACCTATATTGGCCTATATTGGTGCAGGAAGTATAAACATATTTTCTTACTGTAGCATGACATTTTGTACTGCCATTGTGGGTAAAGCCAAAAGGATGAGTGTTCTATATAGTCTACTGGTCTACATTTGCGCATGGATAGATTTTCATACTGTGGCACACCTTTTTATTACTGTATTGCGGGCAAAACCCACATGATGAGTGTTCGTGTTTGTACATCTTAGCCCTCGTTGGTGCAGCCTTTCCTGACATGTTTTCTAACGAGGATATTGCATTTCTACTCGCATTATGGGCTAAGCCAATGTGATGAGTGTTCTTATGTGGCTACACTGGCCTACATGGGTGCAGCTAGTATGGATATGTTTGCTTACAACTATGTAGCATGTTTTACGGGAAAGACTGACATGATAAGTATTCTTCCTTGGACCCACTGGCCTATATTGGTGAAGCCAGTATGGTCATTTTTTCTCACAGTGGTATTATATTTTCTTATAGCATTATGGTTAAAGCCAACATCTGAGTGCTCTTGCGCAAGCATACTGCCCTACAATGGTACATCAAGTATGTGCATAGTTTCTCAGAGTGTCATGGCCCTTTTGGATGGCATTCTGGGCAAAGCCAATAGGAGTACAGTTTTATATTTGAATACTGGCATGTATTGACAGAGCCAGCATGGACATATTTTCTTGTAGCATCATTAATGGCATTCTGGTTAAAGCAAACATGAGTATATTCTTATGTGGGGATACAGGCACATACTGCTGCAGCCAGCAATCGACATGTATGGGAACAGACAGAATAAACATGTTTTTTATGCTGGCTGACTACCGGTATATATTGTAGGCAAAATGTATGGAAAATGTGTTCTGTGCACTTTGTGTCTTGGCATCTATTGGATTTGTGGCTTTTTAACCACTTTTTCACAGAAAGTGCACCTGGAATTACACAATTTAAACCCATTATTTATAACATTCCTACAGAGGCAGAAACTCCATGTAATCCCCTTGGTTGGTTTGGACACTTGGTTGCTTGTGCATATTCATGGAAAATGTTTACGCCCTCCCTCCCCAATCAAAACAATTACCTGCAGCCACTGGTCACAAATGACCAAGGCAGTGAAAATGCCGATATCATAGGCCAGGAAGAGGTCATACAAGGTAGGTAAATGTACAGACCTGACGCCCATGACAAGGAATTAACGTGAAAGACCAAAGCAAACTCAAGACATTTGGCTGCGGCTCAGTGAAGAGGTTCTGGAAACTGGAAATGGCCAAAGGGCCCGTAGAAAGGTTTTGTATTCAGAATAGGCACAAGTGTAGCAGAGAAAAACAGAATAGAAACACATACCTCGCTGAGGAAGCAATTAAACAGGCATGAGATCAAACAGGAAACCAGATTTCAGGCAGGAAGAACACAATGGGACTACTTGGGGCCTCACAAAATTAGTGGCCCCTTTGTGTGTTAAACTATGCAGTGGGCATGACCGAAGGCCATGGATAGTGTCTTGTTGCTGTTGTAAAATAGACAGGGGGCACAGCCGAAAGCTGTGGCCATGGCTTAACGTGTTAAAATATACCTTGGGCACGGCCGAAGGTCCACTTTCAAAGCTGTGTGCATCATCCACTGTACTCTGCCCAAGACAGGCCTAGAATACCTATAACACAAGGTCACCCTTTACAAATCCAAAAGAAACCTGAGATCAGACTCTGCACTCCTTCTTGTCACCCCTCCCCTTCAAACCAACCAGAATAGGGGGCTCCTCCTTTTCCATCCAGGCTCCCACAAGCTGGAAAGCGATCCCCCTCAGCATTTGCTGCTTAGAGTATTATCCTGCCTCCTGGAAGGCCCCCAAGGCCTGGCTTTTCCTGCACACATCCCTACGAACCCATTCTGACACTCCTGTGTCAATTTAACTCCAATTCAATTAGGCTGGGGCAGCAAATGAGACCCTCAATGAATGTACTGATCGACGCAGAGAAAGGACACTGGCAGACCGCAGACAAGGAACCACGAAACATCAATGAAACAAGACAATTTGCAGGACACTCGTGTACATATCACATGCCATGTCTTTGGAATAGCCATGGGCACGGCCACCCAGCTGCACTCATCTGCAATCACATGGTACTTGACACCACATTGCACGACACCTCTGCCATTAGAATGCAACTAAGTCCCACGACAAAACTTTGGTGTAGCAGGACACATAATCAGTTACCTGGCTTGCAGGGACTTGGCAATCCCTACCTACCTTCGTTTTGGCTAAAATGCACACTTGCATTCTAAACTCCTGTGACAAAGCTCCCATTCCACAGACTTAGGTCCCCTGCGTGCATTCACCTACAGCGCTTTGAGTCCATACCGATGGCAATGGGCGCAATACAAATGGCATATTGCATTACATGGCAACAGAATTGAGGCACCTGGCTATTCCCTTATCTCCTCAAGTAATACATACTTTATATATAGAAAATGAGCAGGGCGAACCCGGTTAAACAAAAAGACCCCCAAAAAATGTAATGATGAGTAGGACATAAACAGCACATGTTACATTTAATACATGTTGGTGGTTACCACAGGTAAGTGAACCCGTGGTGGTAACCACCAACATGTATTAAATGTAACATGTGCTTTTTATGTCCTAATCATTAAACATTTTTGGTTCTTTTTGTTTAACCAGGTTCGCACTGATCATTTTCTATATATTACATTACATTACACTGGCTGCGCAGAAAAAACAAAAAGATGCAATGTGCAAACGTGATAATATCAAATGTGTGAAACACCCAAGCTCCCCCAATCCTTTTGTTGCTTAAGGCTGCATTTTTATTTTATATTTTCTATTTTATTTATTTGTTACACGCACAGACCCTGGGGTTTCACAGCATGGTTACAGACAGCTTTGGCATTAGCCATACATTCAAACAGTGAAATAAACAAGCAATCATACAGTACATTCAAGGACATTATTTACAGGTTCAGTTGGTGATCTTAGGCTGACATGGATTGGCAGATCGATACGCTAATATTGGTTAAATAACCAGGTTTTTAGCCTTTTCTTAAAGCCATAGATAGAAGTCTCTTTTTTTAATCTGGAGGGGGGGTGTTCCAGTGTTTAGGAACACCCTCCCCCAAATAGTTACATGGTAGTCTTGGAATAGAAAAGGAAACAAGCTGTGTTTGGCAAAAAGAATAAAGATAGGCAAGGGGTAAAGTCGAGAGGACATTGCTGTGACCCAGGTTTTTCTGTGCAGGGATTCACGCACATAAAACGTTTCCGATATTCCCAGAGATAGTAAACACACAAATCCAGTTTAAATATGTTTCTATCTACAAACTAAATGGCTTTTTCTCCTGAGACTTCACATGAAGTGAGAATGACCTAGGATTCAAATTGAAGCAGGATCGTGCATCCTGTAAGCCCACAAATAAATGGCTCGCGATCGAAGGCTGACGTCAGGATCAGATAAGTAGATAATTATTCACAAGAGGTAAATAGAAATGAAGAGCGGCAATTAGAGGACGAGTGATGGGCAACAAAGACACTGTTGATGATGCCTTCTATTAACTAAGGACATTTCCTGAGAGCCCAAGAAGAACAAATTGATTACTCTCTGAACTCCAAGCCCTGTACAAATCATTGAAACAAGTTATCTGAACTCCAAGCCCTGTACAAATCATTGAAACAAGTTACATATTAAAAATATATTTGAGGGGATTTTAATGTTTTACATTTCTCATCTTTTTCATAAAGGAAGAATTGCTATTTTTAAGTCACTGAAATTTGCAATTTTTAATACAATATATAGAACTACACATTCAGTAATTGCTGTTAACTTTACAACAATCTGTAATGTATTCATGATGCATTCAATGAAAAAAGTGGGTATTTTCATTCTAAATATAAATTGCCTTGAGGGGACTATGTCTGCATTTGCAAATGTGCCCCTCCATGCAATTTGAAACTTTTCCAACACTTAGTGAAAAGTGAACAGTGAAACATAGGCAAAATCGTCTTTACTCTTACATTTTCCGCTATATTGCTGGAAAAGCACACATGCCTCCCTGAACCATTGCGAGAGGAGGCATTTACAATGGATTCCCAGTAAATCTTATCAACAGGGAATGTCTGCCATACTCCATAGTAATCCAAAGCATTACCAGCAGAATGAAAATGTAAGGGAGCTGCATTTGTCTTGTGGAGTGGGAAATGTGGGAAACATGGCCTGCCTACCCCACAGGCGCATTAGGAATATCGACAAAAGGGCCAGAGAACACTTTTTAAGCCACTTTTACCAATCTCTTTCAAAACGAAAATGACCCTTGCCTTTAGAGTGGAAAGGAGCTTATAGAAATATTACACAGCCCACGGTAGTGGCTGTGCAGTTACGGTTAAGTTGCTAATCCCATTGGAAGAGAACTTTTTGGGTGGCTTATAACTTCGCTCCGCCTGGACGAATCCTCAGCAAACTTTGCAAAAAAAAGTATATGGCCGTAGGCCATGCACCCAAGACTGTAGGCCCTGGCCACAACCACCACAGTATAACACACCCATAGAATCAAACACCCATCAAATATCCACAAGCCTAAAATGTGTGTACCGTTTCATTTGTAGAGTTTGTATGTGAAGTTTTGGTTAGGCTATGCAGTTAAGGTTGTAGTGTTTATAATAGGACTACGTTATAAGATACCTTTGGAAGTAAATATTTTGGATTGTGGTGTATGAGTGTGTACATTTTCTTTGCAATCTAATGGTAAATAAACTACTTTGCCACAAATGCCTTTCACTAATTCAGAGGGAGGTAATTTAGCTGTTTTTGGTTGAAGGCGTATTATTGCTTGAAATCGGTGCACTGTTTGAATTATGATGCTCTCATATAAATTTAGTTGTTGCAGGGGATTTGGTAGTGGAAATAATTCCAAGTTATTCGTGATAGCACGTGAAGGTGTTTGGTTGTTGTCAAGTTCATAGTGCAGTAATTGCAAGGTATTAAGGGGTCAGTAATTTCATATTTGTTTTCTGCTATGAGGTAGAGAGCTAATTGGAACCATTTGGAACCTTCATTGTCTTCTATTTTGTATGCTATGTCTACAGTTTTTGTGCTACTTTTATTTTTAAAAAAAGTCCTGCGGCAGCACACACACATGGTTTGGTACTTCAGCTGAGGTACTCTTCAAGTTTAGTATTTCTTTGTTGTATGTGTTTAATAGAAGATTGCTATTTGTACACTAGTTGCTAGTTTATTGTAAAGCTAATGCATTTTGTAAGTGGCTTTTACTTCCAAAATATTTTCTCTGGATATGTTCTATTTCTTCAAGTAGTTGTTTGACTGTACCATGTAGAAGATTGTTATTTAAATAGACTAGTGCTAAAGCAGGACTTTTAGCATAGTATAGTTTATGGACCAGATTTTTATAGTTGAATGATGTGTTGATATAATTTTGATATGATGGAAGGTGCTTCTGCAAATAGGTCCTGAAATGCAGGCTAATGAAAGTTCTTGTAGGTCTGTGTATTTGTGCACTGGACAGGCATCCATATTTTGTAGTAGTTTCATTTTGAATTTGTTTTTGGTTTTTACATACTGATTGAGGAAGTGGCGTAAAGATTTGAAAGATTTTTTGGCAATGTTACACATTGATGTGCACGGCCATTTGTAGACTGGACGTTTTGGTTCAGTAGAATGGAGAGGTGATACTGAGTTTTCTGGGGATATTTTTGTGAGCAGAGTTTCTTGTTCCACAATGGTGTTATTAAGTTTAACATACCCTCGTCCACTGCTATCTATGGCAATTGGGATTGTTTGCTTTTGTTTATATGCTTCTTCATTAAAATATGTTTTGTGCTCGTGGTGCGACTCTATTCACCGCCACAGATGTTTAAGAAGCTATTTTTGTTGATATTCTGTTTATTGAGAAGTCTTTTTCATAATTTAGTAGTTAGTTTTGTTAGTGGTTTAATTCTGTTTAAAAATAAAATCAATAACTTCCTTTTGAGAAGGATTGCACTGTCTATGAGAGCTTTCAGGATTACTTTTGTAGGGTAGGTTTTAAGGGTTGTACATGATTTCTCTCCTGTTTTTAAAAGGTTCGGAAGGACTCTGTGGCGGAACATTTTTTGTAAAATATTGTTTGGTTTTGTTCCTTGCTTCTATATCAAGATTTATAGGTGCAGTGTTAGCAGTAGTGGTAGCTGAAGTCTTGTTAATCACTTTTTGTTTTATTTTATATTTTGATAGAGGAGGCAAAGTTTCTGTACTGGAAGGTTGTTTTGTTTCGCTTAATGACTGTATTAGCTGTTTTGTTTGAACTTTTTGTACAAAATGTGCTAGAGATGGATGCTTATTTTGGACACTTTTATTTTTATTTGCTCTATTTCTGCATTGCTTTCTATGGAGTTGCTTTTTGGTATGCATTCTTTGGGGTTTGTTGGAGAAAAAAATAAAGTGTGGGTTTGGCTGTTGTGTAGTGTGCAATGGGCAGCTACATCAAGTTGGGAACGTTATTCTTGTATTTGTGTGTTACTATACTGGGCTTCAGATGACAATATAAAGTATGCAACTGGTAAGGGGAAGCACCAATACTACATCTAATGGGAAATGGTTAATACACTTCTTTGTTCTACAATACTAAAATGCTAGTGTGTTTGAGTAACAGTTAGAACATTATGTTAGTATTGTACTTACTTTTATGTATGGAAAGAGTAGGTTTCGTCTAAGTCATTGTTCGTACTTCAGACGCTGCTCTTTATAGCACTTTTGTTAATGTAGATATTGTTTTTTTTTGTTTTTGTAGTAATAGTGTTTTGTTACAACTGAGCATAGTATGCATATGCACTTTCCTTTGCCTATGTGCATCCTGTATATTTTATTTAGAATTTGTTAGTTGAATATGTTTTACAAATGAGTATAATAGTAAACGTATAGAGCACACTTGTTTTGTTAATGTTATGTTATTGGATGTTAAGAGATAGAAGAAATAATCATATGCATTTTTTGCTATTTTTACAGGGTAAATGGCAGATATTGTACAGAAAAGCATGCAATGTATGCATTTGTGAAGGTTTGGGAAATAAAGCAGTAGGATTTTATATAGAGGCAGTGGTGTTGTTTGAGCTGGGAGCCTTTGTAATGATATTGTCTGTGTGTGTGGTTGAATGAAGATGCATGTACTCATCCTGGCTGCATGTAATTTTATAACACACTGGACATTCTTTTTCATAATTATACTGTTATTTTTCACATCTTTTAATATGAAATAAAACATTTTAGATAGCGGTGTGAGTAAACAAAAACCTGGAGAGCAGACAGGTTTGCAATTGACACTTCATCATAGCAGATGGGAGAAATGACAGTAAATTCATTTTACAGTTTATACAGGGTAGGTGGCAGTTACTCTTTTTATATGTATTCCTAGAAGTGCTGTAAATGTACTGTGTAGAAAATATTCATACCTGTAGTCTGTGCTCATGCATGTGGATGTGCATGAATCTGCAAGTAGAAATCATGGGGAGTTTTATAGTAGTTGTTGCTGTAGGTTTGTTGCAGTGACAGCCGAATTGTACTGAGAGTGATCAATAGTACATCTTAAGTGCTGATCTGTGATGATAGAGTTAGATGTAGAGTTCTTGGATGTAATTGGTGGATGATTGTGTGACTGTTTAACAGTAGCCAATGAAGAAATGGTGCAGAGAGTGAAATGGAAAGGGTAGAAGGGCTGCCTCAGTGTTACGCGCTCTGCTGACGTTGCGGGTGTCCACGGGCAGGGCGTATCACATCCTGGGTTTCTCAGCAAATGCAGCCTGGAAAGGGGACTGTAGGGATCAGCCAATCAGATGTTGGAGTTGTGGTTTGTGTTGAAAGAGGCTGTGTGTAGTGAAGATGGTAGAGGTGGAGAAAATTAGGGTGTTGGTGGTTGGACATACTTTTGTGAATTGTTTGGAGTAGTATGCTAAATGTAGGAATGTGGCAGACAATTTTGATGTTAAAGGAGTGGAGGTGGTGTGGAGCACTGTGCCTGGTTTTAATGTGCAGGGAATTGTACACGTTTGTGGAGATATGGGCAGGGTAAACATTCCAGATGTAGTTGTTTTGGACTGTGGTGCTTTGTATTTGGTGTATGTCAGTGCCCCTACTTTGTTGGCAGATTTGGAATATTTAGTTCAGCAGTAATGAAAATACTTCCAAATGCCAAGGTAATTTGTTCTGGTTTAGTACCGAGGGCAATATGGGACAATAGTTTTGTTTTTTGTCCTCAGCAGGTGGAAAGAGGTAGATGTAGGGTGCATTTTATTGAGGTCGGTCGGAGACCTTCTCATTCTCTGTTTTACAGTAATGTTGGTATCATTATATTTGACCCATCCACACCTCTTTTCTATATATGCAGTGTAGTGACCTACATTGGTTGTTGCTCGTGCCTGGTAGATTATACCTACAGTTGTGAAGGTTTTATTACCAAGTGATAGTTTACCATGTGTAAATCCAGTTAGCTTGCAGTTGTTTTTGGTACCATCTGCATTCTAACATGAAAGCATTACTATTACGTATTTACTATATGGTTGTATTTGTAAGGTGGCAAGACGCCCACACCATTCATCTCGCTAGTGAACGAAAGTGGGATAGTACAAACATACGTGTGCAAATTATAAGCCTCTAATATATAACTGCAGTCATTGGGGTCAGGGCCCCCGGCGTGGCCAGAGGGGGTTGCAGAAGGGTTTGCTCAGACATTCTCATACAAGCATATTTTGTCCGGGTTTGAGAGTTGCCGCTTTGAGAAATGTTTACGTGCTTTGCTGTGTGAGGAGGAAATGGGATGAGGTGACAGGTGGTGTGGCCTGACTGTGGGAGTTGCTGTGAGAGTCCGAAGTTCTTCAGAAGAACAAAATAAATCAGTAGAAATGTCGACCACATTTGTGAATGGTAGCAAACAATTCATATGTTTTTCAAAGATATTTGTAATGCCACTGTGGTCTGAAGGGCTATCGGCTCCCATTCTGAGTGAAGGTCACCGCTGTTGAATTTTTGTTTCCTAGCTGAGCAAACCCACGCATCGTACACAGTATAAGGTTCAATTGTTTTTTGACCTTGAAACAAAGGGAGGATTCCAAAAGGAATGCATGAAGGGCGCGATCTACACTTTCAAATATGATAATGTTCCCCATTGAAAAACTGGACAAAGGAAAGTTTAATTTCATTTTATGAAAATGTGTTGACCTGAGTGTCTATGTTACGCCAATAGAATGGAAATGCTGAATATTATGTAAGTTTTACTTTCAACGATTTTATAGACTAACTAGTCAAATTATCATTCGCTGACGATCATTGGTGGGTTACATTGTATTGTTTGTTGTGTGTGGCATATTGCAATGACATGCAATTAAAACTTGTGTGTGTACTTGGTTTTCTCGTGGGCACATGGGCAGTCTAGCATCAAGATGCTTGTAGTCCACTAGTGGGTTCCCCCAGGTTCCACAAATGCGTAATTCAATGCTAATATTTAATTAAAATTCCGCCTATGTGTAGTTTCTGGCCTTATCTTGCTCCCTGATTGCAGCGTCTGCCTCCGCCTCCCATTTCAAGCTGACCATACTCCATAGAAGTAACTTCTGACGCAAATTGAAGAGTACTTTGCACGTTGTTTTGTCTGAGTTCTCATTGTTTCACGTCCGTGTTTATCAATAGTTGTAACAGGGGGGCAAATCAATGGTTAAAATGATAAACTGTAATAAAGATCGGCTAGTGAGACACATTTCTGTTATCTTTTCTTAAACAGCTACATCTGGGCTTTCTGCAATTGTCATGGATTCCAGATACCAACTGACGTTTTTTTTAACTGTCAGCTACAAATACACGTGAATGGGTGGATCACAGTGACACTTTTTTGGGACGATCGCCACGGGCCAATATGCCTTTATGCCAAGTTCATGTCAAAGCCTTGCAATTCACAGTGCGTCCAATGCACTTCTTATACTCGAAAGGAACACCGCGTGACTCACGATAAGCGTTTGTGGATTGAGAATGAAGAAAATAATTACCTACTTGCTTGCATATGGCAATCGCCGGATGTTCTCGAGTGTTTATTGTGAAATAAAAGTCCTTTACAAATTGTACAGTTTTGCTATTGCCTTTAAAAGTATGGCTTAATATTCAAAATTGGGACGCGCTGTGTTGTGAGATGATGTGTGTTGATATTCCGGGTTCTGCGTCCAGTAACGTTATCACGTAGGTGATGATTGGGTGCGTTTTACTAGCTGTATAGTAACGTCCTGGAGATAGGTGGAGAATATCACCAGGTTTGGTGATGTCAGCATTAGGGGAGGGGCCTATGAATTAGTGCCACCAGGGCAGTCCACCTTGGGCGATGCAGTAACAGATAACATTAACACAAGATGGCTGCGCCCTGGTGCCTGATTTCGCATGTATATAAAAGAGGAAAATTACGGTAAAATGCATAGGAAATGTTTGTATCAACGTATGCTTAGAAGCACATGCCCGAACACTTGGGAAAATAATATCTCTGCGTGCACTATTCTTTTAATAGATCCTTTTTTTGCTGCATTCACTGCAGATGATTTTCTATGGTCTGTTTCTGTATTATTTTGAATGTCTGTATGGTGTGTTTAAAACAAAATTTGGTAAGTACACATAATGTAATGGGTAATAATTGGTTTATATAGATAAGTGTAGTGTCTACCATTAGTATCAATGTTTTCACTTATTTCGTCACAAGGAACATTTTCTTCCAGCCATTGCAAAGTACTAGACATTTCTGTGTAAAAAGAAATATATATATATTATTTTTACTGTACCTAATACAGAAAGTTTATAAATATATAAAATAAATGTAGTCTACTCACTAGTTTCTTGCTTAGTTTTGGTGTTACTGTTGCGTGGGTGTGCTGCTGATTTTTGCTGTGCAGTATGTGTGAGGTAATTTTGTTGGAGGCATAATTATTTTGTTTTGGTATATTGCATTATGTTGCATATGTTATATAATTGGAAGGTTGGTGTGTTACATATACAGTTTCCACTTCTTATTTATAATTGAATGTAATGTATGTATGTGCTGCTTTTTGAACATGTTCAGTGTTTTTATTACATGATACAACAATGTAAGATAGTGCCTGAGTTTTTGGATAGTGTTGATGTTGACTGAGTCTGTCCGCGAACATACATATGGTTATCAAACATCAGACCCACTAGCGCTGGTAGGGGGTTCAGTATGTTCTATGTTATATGTATATGAAGTAAGCGAATCCTAGGAAACATTTATCCAATTGATATTGTCTATATCTATATTCAGTGAAAAGAACTTTGTTAAAGGGATTTTATGGTTAAGTTGCGCTACTAAAAACCAATGAAATTTAGTTAAAAAAAAAACTTTGTTAAAAGGGACGTTATGGTTCAAAGTAAAACCGAAAAACCCCTGAAATTCGCCAGTTATGGTAAGTTAAACAACCATAACTTGTGCCACCACTGTGCACTGCTAAGACTAACAACCAGGACATCAAAGATGACATCACAAATGTCATTGATGACATCACTGATGACATCACATGTCTGGCTCCCCCTTCATTCCTTTACTGACATATCTAGGGCACATGGTTTTGTTCGGTAGCAGGCAGGAAATAACAATTGAAAAAGTACTATATTCATAGAGTTATCCCTCAAGTATGTTCTTACAGTAATTCTCTTAGGGTCCAGTCATATCATATGAAACATATACATAAGGGAAGACACAGGCTTGAAAGACAGCAATGGTATCTGTGCATGAAGATAAACAGTAGGGTTAGCAGCACTTTCTGATAGTTTTATTTTTTATTACTATACTTTCCCTGTATATATTCACATTTGTATACATTGTACTCACACTACTTTCTTTAGGGTGCAGTCACATTATGTGATACATAGGGTAAGTTGCACCTTTGAAACAGAATAATCATTTCTCTACAAAAAGATAATTAGTTAGGTCATGAACACTTTCTGCTACTGCTGTTTTTTTTGCTTATTTCACTTTCCATGTATATACTCATATTTGTATTTGTTTTGTCTGTAGTAAGCAGGTTTTATTAGCTACTTATTACATGTGTAACAGTATGCAAAACTGTAATAAGAAAGTAGTTATCATTTCAATATTGAATATCGCACAATTATGTATATTACACTTCCATCATGTATGCTGCACAACAATGCGTATGTTTCTACATGAGTACGTTAGTATACTTGATAGAATTTATAATAGAATGTATTTATATCAATGTATTGATTAATGCAATGAGTAGCTCATGATATTTATGCAAATGATCCTTGAAACCTTTTTGTGAACATTATAATAAGAATGCATTGCAGACTTTTTATGAAAAGTAAATGCACATGTGATGTAATCAGTGATGTCATCAATGACATTTGTGATGTCATCTTTGATGTCCTGGGTGTAAGTCTTAGCAGTGCACAGTAGTGGCGTGAGTTATGGTTGTTTAACTTACCATAACTGGCGGATTTCAGGGGTTTTTTGGTTTCACTTTGAACCATAAGGTCCCTTTAACACAGTTTTTTTACTGAATTTCATAGGTTTTTAGTAGCACAGCTTAACAATAATATCTCTGACTTTATGTACATGTAACATGGAACATACTGAACCCCCTGTACTGAATTTAATGTCTGCGAACTCTTATAATGTCCCCGGACATGTGCGGACAACAGCAGCACTACCCAAAAAGTCTGGGGGTTATCTTTAATTGTTATATCAAAACATATGAACACTGCACAAATTCACAAACCAGCACACATACACATTATATGTAGTAATAAATAAGAAGTGTAACCCATATATATAACACATCAACCATTCATTTAAATACAATATGTTCTAAAATGGAGTATACCAAAAGAAGAAAGATAGGCTTTCAAAATGATTACCTCACAGAAACTCCACAACTAAGAACAACAGCAGATCTACAGACCAGTAAGAACACACCTTACCAGAAGCTAGTACGTGTACTTCATTTTACTCATACATTTCTAAAATTTCTGTATTATATACAAAGAAAGTGATATTAGTTTTTTTTCTCACAGAAATGTCTAGTACTCTGGAGTGGCTAGATAAGCATTTCCCACGTGAGGAAATGTCTGAAGATAGTGAACCTAATGGTAGACACATTTCTGTATAAACCAATTAATAAATATTATTTTATATACATTTAACATATACATTTGTTTTGTACAGCCCATACAAACATTGAAAATAGTAAACAAAAAGAAATATTGGATAAGACTCTCCAGCACATGGAAGAAAAAATTGACCTACTCATGGCAAATTTCAACAATTTAAAAAACTTTGTGGAGGATCACTTGAAACAAAAAACTAGATACCATTGTCCCACATGTACCTGTCCCCCCTCACCATATCCCAGTCAATTATCCCCAAACCCTCTCCCTGAACAAAAACGTTTTGATGAGACTTCCAGCCTTCTTCACCTCATATGAATCCTCTTGAAACCCCCAATTCTCCTGTGTTTGTCTCAGTTTCTGCTTCACCTTCTCTGTCATAAATTTAACATCCATATATAATAAAGTAAAATTATTATATTGTGTCCTAATTCATTTCTTGTTTTTTTTGTAAAAAGCAGTTGAGGTGTCCGCGGGCAGCGTGGGTGTCCGGAATGTCCATGAAGAAATGAAAATGGAGGTGTCCTAAGAACACTACCCCTGTCCGTACTGTTCTCTAGCAAGTTGAAACTGTTCTAAGAACACGAGATGTCCGGGATATCCGCAATTAACCAAAATGGACATGTTCTAAGAACATTATGCCTGTCTGTAATGTTCGGAAACAAGTCCAAACTGTTCTAAGAACACATTCGGTGTCCGAGATGTCCGTAATCAAACTAACACACGCGGTGTCCTGAAAAGTTAGTAAATAAACAAAATGGGGGTGTCGTAAGGACGCTAGACCTGTCCGTGCTGTTCATAGGCAGGTTGAAACTGTTCTAAGAACACATCAAGTGTTCCGGGATGTTCATAAATAAACAAAATAGGGCTGTCCTCAGGACACTATGTCTGTCCGTATTGTTCGCAGGCAAATTGAAACTGTTCTGAGAACACAGGCAATATCCTCAAATTTTCATAAATAATCAAAATGGGGGTGTCCTGAGGACGCTGTCCATACTCTTCACAGGCAAGTTGAAACTGTTCTAAGAACACAGGCAATATCCTGAAATGTTCGTAAATAATCAAAATGGGGGTGTCCTGAGGACGCTGTCCGTATTGTTCACAAGTGAGTTGAAACTATTCTAAGAACAAACGCCTGTTCGTAACTGTTCGTTTCGCTTGTGTCGCACTTTTAATTAGTTTCAGGACCTGAACAGTGTCCGTAGAACACCAACGGGCATACGGAAAACAGTTCCCGTGCATTTGGTGTCCTGCGGACACTGCTTCCCTTCGCGGACATGTTCGCAAAGCTATCATGTGGCCACGCCCACACTGAGCGTGTGTTCTGACTGCGGACACTGTTCGTGTCCCTGAACTATTTAAAACTACCTTTTTAGGCAATCCACAATATTTTTCAATAATAAATCACCATAGCACAAGTCCCAGACAGTAATCCTTACTTTCTACACACTTTTTGGGGCTTTTTGAAACTTTTTTTGGCCTTCGATCTGTCCGCGGAGAGTGCGCGTGTCCGTGAACAGTGCACAAGCACCCCTATAAAAGGCCACACCCCAGAGCTCATCCTCATTGTGTTTCTGGCTATCTTACAGAACACAGTGCATTTCTGCTGTCAATTTTCCAGATTTATTTCTGAAACCTGATGGCATCCATGGCTGCACTACTGCCACCTGGTGCTACATCTGCCTCAGCACCACCCCCACCCCCTCCACCACTACCACCTCCCCAAGGGCCTGAAGAGGGGAAGAGGAGTGAGGAAGCAGAGGAGGATGAAGAGGATGATGAGAATGAGGTAGTGGAAGTCCCTACTACCAGCACTCGCCATGAGTCTTGGGTGTGGCGATTATTTACCATTCATGGTAACGTACCTAAGGCCCGTGTGAACCAAGTCATCTGCAATCAGTGCAAAATGGTACTGAGTCGCGGGAGGCCTGGTTCGTACAGCATTGGTACGACTACTATGAAGCGACACCTAAAGTCGTTCCACGCTGGGGCCGTTCACAAGGTTGTACATTGCGAGGAGCGTAGTAGGTTCACTTCCTCTACTACATCCTCCGTTTCCGATCCTGTCACCACAAGGAACACTCCTGTGGAACAGCGTATTCCTCCAGCTATCTCACATGCCATTCACAATGCTGATGACCCTTACCTTTCGAGGGTCACAGTTGTGTGTATGTACTGTGACGCAGTACTCTGCAGGGGGAGAGACTTCAAAGTGCTTTTGAGACTCTGGTCTCAGAGCACGAGAAGACCTGCTCACTAGCTAAGTAAGGCCCACCCTACATCTTCCTCTCTCCACCCACCCTTTCTTATCCCCATGGTTGGTGTCCCCCTTAACCTACTTTTCCCTCCTCTCCCAGTGTGTCGTGTGTAAAAAATCAAAAAAATATAAAAAAACAAAAATCAAAAAAATGGCTCTTTTCAAAGCCGCCTTTCACAGTTTAAAAATAGAAGTGAAAATAAATGAAGCAGGGCCTTGTGTATTTTTTAGGAGTCCGCAGACAGTCCGCGAACACCTAACATGTTGGGGTGCTGCCCTATCATAACCATTGCAGTTTTGTCTGGGAGGAAGTGGTGGCTCTGAAAAGAGTCTTTTGGTGGTGTTTGTTTGTGTTTGAAAAACACCTACTACAAAATGGATGCTGTAATTCCAAAAAAGGTTGCAATGCATTTTGTACATTTCTCAGAAAAATCTGATTGCCAGCATAAGTAAGATGGACTCTATCTCTGCGAAAAATGTATGTGCTACGAAACATAATATTTTCATTGTGAAAAGAGGACATGCGAACATCTCTTAGAAAGGCACAAACAGCCTTATTGACATTACGCCTCGCTTTCTCCATTTGTGGACCAAATGAAGAAGAACGCAGCCACATTTGTCTCTGCGCAATCAGAGAAAAAATTACTTGAGAATTTGGAAACATGTCCATGACCTTCCCAAGTCCTTCTTTTGTTGCAAATTGCAAAGAAATTCCAGACACATGTCCTAAACTGTTCCCTCCAAAATGAATTACAATTATGTCTGGATGATGCTCTGTCTCCAAAGTAGCACAGAAAGGTAGCAAGTCCAACCACTTCATTCCATGTACTCCATGCCAGTGCACTTCCACATGTGGGAATCCAAGATCTACAGCTACTCTACAGCTTTCTGCATGCACCTTCAACCAATGTATCTACGAGTCTCCCAAAATCCAAACAATCTGTTTTCTGAAACACACAGCCATAGCTATCTGTTCTTCTCTCAGGAAAAAGAGTATCGAACAAACTCTCTCCTGGCACAACACACCCACTAAACTTTACTGACCAATTCCTTGCTCTGCTCATTCTCATTTGCATGCCTCAAAATCCCCGGATGTAACACGCGATGTCGGTGGACTTTCGCCATGTCCGTGTACATATCCTAACATGGTCAGTCCTTCTACCATTTCCATTTCACTCTCTGTGCCATTCCCTCATTGGTTATAACTCAGCAGTCACACGACCATCCAGCAATCACATCCAAGACCTCTACATCTAACTCCATCATCATAGATCAGCACTTCAAATGTACTGTTAATCACTCTGAGTACAAGTGTCATATCATTGGAAAGCACCTTCTACAAGAAATACTGTACAAGTCTCCAAGATTTCTACTTGCATCTGCATGCATATCCATATGCATGAACACAAAATACAGGTATGCATATGTTCTGTATACTACATGTACAATTCTTATACATTCATATAAACAGATTAACTGACTTTTAGCTTCTATAACCTATGAAATGAAGTTACTGTCATTTTTCCCATCTGTTATAATCAACTGTCACTTCCAAACCTATCTGCTATTTAATTTCTTTTTACACACACATTTGCAAAGCATGTTGAACTAACATATTTAAAGTAAAATATAACGAGTGCACATAGTCAAACAAAATTGCATGCACACACTATGTTCAAAAATCAAACAACAATACTTGTACAAAAACCTAAAAATCAATGTCTAAATTAACATCAGTGTTATATACAAACAAATGACCAATTTGTTTGCTTGACAATTGCAGTGAAGACCACTCTCCTGAAAAGCAGCAGCAGAATTTGAAGTACAAACAACAACTAAGAAGAAACCTGCTCATTACACAAAAAAGTAAGTTAAATACCACCATAATATTTGTATTATTACTCAAACACACTGTAGGGTTAATTCACGTTATTTCTGCGTCTAAAAACAGAGATTGTGCACCATTCTATCCACAAATCCCCATTTGTTAAACAGAGATTTACAGGCAGAATGGTGCACAAATTCACATTTTTCGGTGCACAAATGACACAACTCAGCCCCTAGAATTTTGATATTGTAGAACAAACTGTTTTAATTGTATACCATTAGATTTACTATGTGTGCTTCTCCTCTCCACTAGCTTACTTTCTACTGTTATCTGAACCCCAGTTTAGTAGCACATAAATTCAAGAATACCCATCCCAACTAGTTGTAGTTGCCCAATGCACAATCACACTCCATCACATACATCTTTATCATCATACTCAGACACTCATGCCCACAGCACACTTACATTGCAGAACACCCCAACCCATACCTTCTTTATTTTTTTCAACAGACCCTAAAGAATGCCTACCAAAAATCAAGTCTGTAGAAAGCAACACAGAAGTAGAGCAAGTGAAAATAGAAGTGTCCAAAATAAGCATCCATCTCTAGCAGAAATTGTAAAAAAAGTTCAAACAAAACAGCTAATACAGTCATTTAGCGAAACAAAACATGCTTCAAATACAGAAACGTTGCCTCCTCTATCAAAATGTAAAACGAAACAGAAAACAATTAACAAGAATTCAGCTAACACTACTGATAAAACTGCTCCTATAAATCTTGATATAGTACCAAGTAAGCATACCAAAAAAAGTATTTTAGAAAAAATGTTCCACCACAGAGTCCTTCAAAATCTTATAAAAACAGGAGAGAAATCATGCACAACCTTTAAAACCTACCGTAGGAAATTAATCTTAGAAGCTTTGATAGACAGTGCAATCCTTCTCAAAAGAAAGTTATTTATTTTAGTGTTAAACCAAATGAAACCACTAACAAAACTAATGACTAAGTTACAAAAAAGACTTCTCAATAAACAAAATGTCAACAAAAATAACTTCTTAAATATCTGTGGAGGTGAGTGGAGTCACACTACAAGCACAGAACCATATTTTAATGAAGAAGCATACAAACAAAAGCAAACAAATACAATTGCCATAAATAGCAGTGGACGAGGTTATGAAAAAGTTAATAATACCATAATGGAACAAGAAATACTGCTTACAAAAATATCCCCAGACAAATTAGAATTACCTCTCCATTCAACTGAATCAGAATGTCTAGTATACAAATAGCCATGCACGTCAATGTGTAACATTCCCAAAAAATCTTTCAAGTCTTTACGCCAATTCCTCAATCAGTATGTGAAAGGCAAAGACAAAATCAAAATTAAACTACTGCAAAATATGTATACCTGTCCAGTGCGCAAATACACAGGACTACAAGGACATTCATTGGCCTGCATTTCAGGACCTACTTGCAAAACCACCTTCCATTATAACAAAACGATATCAACACATTATTCAACTATAAGAAATCTAGTCTATAAACTGTACCATGCTAAAAGTCCTGCTTTAGCACTAGCCAATTTAAATAACATTCTTCTACATGGTACAACAAAAGACCTACTTGAAGAAATCGACTATATCCAGAAAAAATATTTTGAAAGTGAAAGCCACTTATAGAATGAAATTAGCAACAATTCTATGCATGGCAAACTTCTACTACACACATACAAAAAAGAAATACTGACATTTAAAAGTGCATCTGCTGAAGTGCCAAACCATGTGTGTGTATGTTGCCACAGAACTTTTTATAAAAGTAACACAAAAACTGTAGACCTAACATACAAAATAGAAGACAATGAAGATTCTAAATGGTTTGTATTAGCTTTCTACCTTATAGCAGAAAACAAATACGAAATAACACACCCCTTAATACTTTGCAGTTACTGCACTATAAAACTTGACAACAACAAAACTCCTTCACAGGCTATCACAAATAATTTGGAATTATTTCCACTACCAAAACCCCTACAACAACTTAATTTATATGAAAGCATCATTATTCAAACAGTGCACCCCTTTCAAGCAATAAAATGCCTTCAACCAAAAACAGCAAAATTACCTCCCTCTGAATTGGTGAAAGGCATTTGTGGAAAAGTAGTGTATTTACCATTAGATCTAAAACAAAATGTGCACACTCTGGGAGTGCAACGTCCAATGGAGCAATCTTTAATTATCTTAGTAAATGGTGTACCTACAAATGACAACAAATTTGGCAACAACTGATAGATTTACATAAAGTTAGAAAAGCATTGCAATATCTAAAAGAGAATAATGAATACTACAAAGAAATTAATATTGAAGAAAACTTGAAAGAAACCACTGAAATAATTCAAGAGTCACCAGGAGCTGTTCAATTTGAGCTTCTAGATTCCTGCTACAGTATCCAATACTTTAGACCATTATACAATTCATTCATTGCACTCTAATGACACTGTAGAAGATGCACTAGAAACTTACCAAATGCGACAAACAAAAGGATCACCAATCAGCATATGGGAAAAAAGTATAGAAGCACATGCTTTTCCTCTACTCTTTCCTACTGGTAAAGGAGGAAGGTATGATGATAGACCTATTCAAATAACAGCATCAAAATACCGCTCATTACGGATGTATTCTGAAGATCCCAGATTTAGACAAATTGTGGAATACATATTCCACCTACTCTTTGAAAGTGAAATAGCAACTCTATGTTATGGAGTTGCACACACATTACAGTCAGGAACCCACTTTCAAAATATGTCAGCTACACAATTATTACAAAAAGTGCAACAAAAGATGAGGTTTTACAATCAAGTATTACAAATCTATTAGCAAATATGCGTGGTACTAAAGAGTACTGGTTCCGACGTCATGGAGATGTACGTTGTATGATAAGTGTCATGGGCGCTACTCCCGAGGGGCCAGGACTGGCCCAGCACCCTCGGAAGCAGACCCGTTTTCCACTACTCCGGACCCAGCATACCCCTACAGGGGCCCTTTGGACCATGTCCTGGCGCCTTTGGCTCCAGGCTCATAAAGGGTTTCAGTCCCGGCGCCATAGGCGCCGGGCTCATATTGATAAACAGTGTAATAACGCTTGGGTGGACTTACCTGAGGCAGACCATGCTGCATATTTACCCAGAACAATCCAGTCTGGTTGAAGTCCCCAGCCATCAGGGCTGGGAGGAACTATTCCCTCCATTCAGGAACTCTTTTCTTACCTGGGTGGAACCGGTGGAAGAACACACACTGGAAGCACTTCTCTGCTATTGAAACCACGCCCGATGGAAAACACGTGCTTCGCGTTATTCTGCAGCAGCAGCAGGACGCTCACCGAGTCCGCTCCTGCATTCCAGGTCCAGAGTCATCTTCAGCTTCCGCGCAGCAACCTGTGGATGAAGAAAGACACAGAACAATACTTACCAGATCCCGGAATCCAGTCACCGGCAAAACCTGCAAAGAATAAACATAAGGTTAGAAAAGTGCAACTCGCTCGCAGACGCGCCCGCTTACCTGATCCATCCGTGATTGCAACGGAGCTAACCGCGGCCTTCTCTTCAGCAGCTTCTCTGCACCTGAAAGGCAACGGACATAATTAAAAAGGGGTTCGGGTGAAGGCAGTCGCATTCATCTTAACTTACCAGTTTTTGCACGCGCAGAAGCGGCCGCATCAACCGCAGCATCCCGGCACCTGAAAACTAGAAAAAGGACATTATCAGAGGTGCCATTAAAAGCGGCCAACGATCATTATACTTACGTGCATCGGCACGTGCAGTGGCAACGGATATAAAGCCCGCAGCATCCCGGCACCTGAAAACTAGAAAAAGGACATTATTAGAGGTGCCATTAAAAGCGGCCAACGAACATTATATTTACGTGCATCGGCACGTGCAGCGGCAACGGAAAACTACGCCCACAGCATCCCGAGGCCTGAAACAAAGGAAAAGGGACATATTGAGGTGCCCATCTTTTAAAGCCTAAAGACTACAGTATACTTACAGGCATCCGCTTGTGCAGTAACGGCGGCATCGCTCTTCGGCATCCCAGCACCAGTGCCACAACTAAGGCCGCAAAACACTTGAGCCTCAACACTAAACTCATCCAGTGACGTAACTGGAATCCACACACCCCTGCACCAGACGCAGGATGGAGAGCTCAGCATTTATACGCCTAAGGTGAGAGCTCGCCGAGACAAGTAGAAAGCTAGGCTGTGGGAGAAACTGGCAATTGGTGGGAGAAGGAATCCCATCAAACGGTGATTAACCCTTTTTCTTCCACCTGCCGAAAACTTACCCTGCAAGTCAGACATTCGATAAGAGGAAGCCCAGTCCTGAGAGTCGTCCGAGCTCTACGCTTCTCAATTGAAGAAACGATAGCAGCCCAGCCGGGATCAGCGCCTCCGTGGGAATCAGGTGAGCGTTACAATAAGAAACCTTGGCCCATCCACTTGGTTTGTTACATTAAGTTGTGCAGAATATGCATGGGAAGATTTACATGCTTTCCTACGCATATCAAACAAAAACAAAACAAACATAGGTATACTAACACCTGGAGAACTTTGTTGTCTAGATCCTGTTAATATTTCAAGATATTTTCACCATCGCTTCATTGCTATGCTACACTTTATTTGTAATAAAACTGTTCCTCCCCTCGGAGAAGTGCAACACTTCGTTTGGAGAAAAGAATACCAAGCCAGAGGAGCATCACATATCCACATACTTTTATGGATTAAGGATGCTCCTAAATTTGGTCAAGACAATGATGCCACTGTGTTACAGTTTATCGAAAAATATGTTACTTGTGAAATTCCATCGGAAGCAACAAATAGTGATCTTCATGCACACATTTTACAATTTCAAAGACACAAATGTGGCAAATATTGTCGTCGCAAATACAAAAACAAAGGGAAATACTACACCAAATGCCGCTTTCATTTCCCTAGACCAGTTACAAAAACAGGTCAAGTAAACAACTTCATGTCTTCAGTTAGACATAGTGTTAAAGGTAAATCGCCTAAAAATACATATTACATAAAAGAACAGAAGAAGAAAAATATATCAATGATTACAATGCAATCATTGCCCACTTATGGAATGCAAACATAGATGTGCAGTACATTGCAGACAATTCCACTGCAGTTGCGCAATATGTTACAGCATACTTAACCAAAGCAGAAAAAACAGAGCTCCAAGACCTCTGGAATGACCTGTCATCAGACAAAACACTTTCTCCGAAATTATACAGCTTGTGCATAAAAATGCTCTCCCATAGAGAATGTGGCTCCTATTAAGCAGCAGATAGTTTAACCGGTACTGCTTTGTATGGAAAATATAGTATGGCTAAGTCTTGGTTCTGCTAAGTCTAGAAAATGAGTTCTGAAATCATACGAAGATATAGAAACAATAGCCAAACATGATCCCAAAAGCCAAGACATTTTAAAAAACAATTTGCTGGACACATACTACCCAAACAGAAGTACCACTTTGGAAACCATGTGTCTATACCACATAGCCCAAAACTTCACATACAAAAATAATATAAAACCTGATGAAAAAAAAGGTAGATACAGAGTGTCAAATTGTGAAGGCAGCTTAGTAAAACTCACCAAAACAAATTTAATTAATCATATCAAATTGTCATTAAAGACTCCTCAATATAAAGAACTATATTACATGTCCCTGCTACAACTCTTTAAACCATGGATAAAAGAAAAAGAAATACTAGATAACTATGACTCCTACGAAGACGCTTTCAAAGCAAATGAAAGCACTATAACCGATTTAAACTTTACACACTACAAAACAATGTTGCACAATGAACAGCAACACGAAGAAGAACTCCAGGCCCAAGTAGATAAGGACACTCCTGACAGTAATCAACCTTCTGTAACAGGAAGCCAAGAACCACTGGGACAGCCACTAATAACAAATGAGGCAGAATTAGCTATGACGGAAGTAGAAAACACCATGTGTCAGTATGAAGATAAAGAAGACTTAATTATACTACAATCAAAACTAAACAATGAGCAATATAGCATTTTTCAAGAAGTAACAAAAGAAATTGCTCATGGTGTACAACATGAAAACAAAGAATGCACCTGCCAAAATTACAAACCTATACTACTGTACGTCAGTGGTGAAGCTGGTTCTGGCAAAACATTCTTAACCAAAATCATCAGCAAATTCCTTCAACAATTGACAAACAACAAACTGTCAGCTGTTGTCACTGCTCCCACAGGTTTAGCTGCCTGCAACATAGGCGGTGTCACTTTACACCGATTACTACTCCTGCCAGTAGAACACCAAAACAAATTAGACTATTACAAACTTTCTACAGAAGCTGCAATGGAACTACGCAGAGTATTAAAATAAATGACAATGCTACTAATAGATAAAGTGGGCATGGTCTCCAACCTAATGTTTGATTTGATTCACCTCAGATTACAAGAAGTACTCAAAACAAACTACAAAGAGCTCTTTGGAGGAAAACACATTATTGTTTTCGGAGATCTTCTTCAATTGACACCAGTGAAAGGTGAGCCTATTTTTAAAACCTTGGGACATAAACTCTGCCGTAAAACTGTTGGCAGCATAGGAAATGTCAACCTTTGGCAACATTTCTAATACAGAGAATTAACAGGAAACATGCGGCAATGTGCAGATCTCACTTATGCCAACATCTTAAAAAGTATTAGAGTTGGTATACTATCTCAAGAAGCACAAGCAATATTGGAAACCCGACACATTCATGCATTTTATAGCGATAATGCATGTGCTATGGATGTTATGGAACAATTAGCCCACAAAAATGTCAATTGTATGGTCTTAATGCCAACTCTTGCAAGCTGTTTCAAATTCAATGAAACAATGTTAAAAATAGAAATGCAACCAATAATTGAAATTAGCGCCACAGACAAACTAGACATACATGGTATGACACTACCCATGTGTGAACAAGCCACAACAAGACTAAATAGTTTAGAAATTTCAATCTCCAACACAGCTGGATTGGAAAAAATATTAAAATTGTCCTTAAATTGCAGAGTAATGCTTAAACGTAACCTTGACGTGGATCAAGGACGGGTTAATGGAGCACTGGGTACAGTTGTTGGCTTTCAAACATACCCACGTGACAACAAAATTCAGTTTGTCAATATTCTCTTTGACAAACTTTCAGATGTGAAAAGGAAAGGACGCTCAACAGCTTGATTCCTTCTCTTCAAAGACAACAATTTTCTCTAACTCTTGCATACGCAGTCACCATTCATAAATCACAAGGTCTTACCCTAGACAAAGCATTGATAGACATTGGTAACACAGTCTTTAAAGAAGGCATGAGCTACGTAGCACTATCATGCTTACGTACACTTGACGGTCTATTTCTAATCAACTTTGATGCAAGTAAAGTAAACAATGATATTCCTTGTATTTTAGAATACAATAGACTTTGTTCACTATACACCCCCCTTCTAAAGACATGTCCTGTTCCACAAAAAGTAAAATGTTGTAAAAGAAAACTAAATCAAACAGAAATGCAACAGGATGTCACTGCAAAGAGAGTAAAAAAAACTAATACTTCATCAAGTACCACACACAAAAAAGAAACTATTAGGGAAAGTAAACCAGGTACTTCTTCAAAAAAGGAAGACAAACTCAAAAAAAAGCACTCAGATACAGAACTACCTGGTCCATTTAAAATTTCAAATGTAATTGGTGTAAGTTGCTACGCAAATGTAGCAATGAATATTCTATTTCAATTACCACTAATTGTTGACAACATTTACTTACACACTACAGACCAAATGTGTTTGCAAATGTTAGTACTTCATAGACACCAACAAACAATCCTGACAACACGTATAGTGTTTATGGAATAAGACAACAATTGGACTACTGTGCTGGAATCGAGAAATTCACTATAAACTCACAGGAAGATCCACAAGAATTTCTAATGTACTTACTACAAGTACTGGAAAACAAAAACATACCTATAAATGAAATCTTACAGATTTCATACATGTGGAAACATACATGCACTCTCTGCAAAAATGTGACACAAGAACAAATCCCCAATGAGCGCTTCATGTATGTATCAATACCTAATTGTGAATCCGTTCCATTTCAGCAACTTGTACAAAATGCAAACCATGGTAGATTATGTACTACCTGCAATTCGGATAATCGCTCCACCTTACAAATACAAACACATAGTAAATACATAATACTAATGCTTCTACGTTAAAATGCAGATGGTACCAAAAACAACTGTAAGCTGACTGGATTCACACATGGTCAAGCGTGGTAAGAAAACCTTCACAACAATAGGTATAATCTACCACACAGGAGCCACAACCAATGAAGGTCACTATACTGCATATATTTAAAAAAAATGTGAATTGTTCAAATGTAATGATAGTATCATTACTCTAAAGCAGAGATTACCAGCAAATCTTACAAACGCTTATTTAATCTTCTTAAAACCAAAATGTATTAACTAAACTGTACTTAAACATTAACAAAACATCTATTAAAAAACTATAAACTGTTAGAATATGCCAACAGGTATCTAACTGCCCCAAGATTCTACAACAACTAAACAGATAAATAAATACCACTACATAATAACAAAAAATAGACAGTTAGAATACGGCAACTGGTATCTAACTGCCCCAAGATTTTACAATATCCAAACAGATAACTCAATACCACTTCATTATAACAAAAAATAGACAGTTACAATATGTCAACAGATGTCTAACTGCTCCAAAATTCTGCAACAAGCCAACATATAGAACATTAGCCAGAAAGAACAAGTGAACACTGAAAACAAACAAATAGACTGTAGCATAACAAAAAAAGGTGTTTTTTTAATCCAACATGGATTTTTTTCCCCACAGACCCAAATATTTTAGCAAAACACACAGAAAATTAGCAAATTGCACAGTACACTGGTTTGTAATCTACTAAATATGAGGGTCAAAAAAAAAATGTTGATTATTCCATGTTATAAGTCGTTACAAAATACCAATACTAACATGATCTTTTCTTTTATCACAGAAATTAACAAGGAATACATGTACTCCAGTTACTAAACCAAACAGTAAGTATATTATAATAAGTATAACCATCGCAGCAAATCACATCCATAGTGACTTATAACTTCAGTGTTTATAAATTTGGTCTTGACCATGCACCCAAGACTCTAGGCCCTGGCCACAACCACCGCAGCATACCACACCCATAATAGCTTATAACTTCAGTGCTTATAAATTTGGTCTTGTCCATGCACTCAAGACTGGATAAGCCACTATGGGTGTGATATGCTGCAGTGTTTGTGGCCAGAGCATATGGCCATGCTCCCAAGACTCTATGCCCTGGCCACAGCCACCACAGCATATCACACCCATAGAGTCAAACATTTTAACTATGCCATATGGGCACTTTTAATGTCTGCGAACATGACGAGTGTTCTTAGAACAGTTTCAACTTGCCCACGAATACTACGGACAGGTATAATGTCCGCAGTACAACCCCATTTTGTTTACTTACGAACCTTTCAGAACACCGCAAGTGTTCTTAGAACAGTTTCAACTTGCCTGCGAACAGTACGGACAGGCATAGCATCCTCAGAACAACCCCATTTTGTTTATTTACAAACATCCCAGGACACTTGATGTGTTCTTAGAACAATTTCAACTTGCCTACAAACAGTACGGGCAGGTATAGCGTACAAAGGACACCCCCATTTTGTTTATTTACGAACATCCCAGGACACATGTTCTTAGAACAATTTCAACTTGCCTACGAACAATATCGACAGCGTCCTCAGCACACCGCCATTTCGTTTATTTACGAACATTTCAGGACATCGTCTGTATTCTTAGAACAGTTTCAACTTGCCTGCGAACAATACGGACAGTCATGGCATCGTCAGGACACACCCATTTCGTTTATTTACGAACATTTCAGGACACTGCGTGTGTTCTTAGGACAGTTTCAGCTAGTTTGCGAACAATTGGATAGTTCTAGCATCCTCAGAACACCCCCATTTTGTTTATTTATGAACATTTCAGGACACCCGTATTGTCCGCGGTCAGAACGAACACAACAGGGGTGCCTGCCACCTAAATAAATACAACATTTAACCTCATCCAAATTTGGTAAAAATCCAAACCAGCGGTTTGGGCTGTAGGCATGAGCAAAGTTTTTTCCCCATTCAGTCTATGGGAAAAAAAGAAGTTTTGGGACCTCCCCTATAACTTTGCCCCCCCAGACCAAACCTCACCAAACTGTGCAAATAAATTCAGAGTGACCCATATACCTTTTTTTGCAAAGTTTGGTGATGATTCATCCAAGGAGAGCGGAGTTATAAGCCGTCCAAAAAGGGCTCTTCCTATGGAAACAGCAACTTAACCATAACTACACAGCCACTACCGTGGCTGTGTTATATATATATACACATTCACCTTCTTATATCTTCCTAACATACTTGTCATAGAATTTGATTTGACCTCATAGTGCACATACATGGGGCAATAAGCAGGCCTCAAACACACAATTCATTTGTGCACATGATAATTAACTCTAATGTTATTGTCATTTTTCGATGCTGTTGTTTCTTTCTTCCTTACTTTAGTTTCCCTGTATGTGGCTCTAATTTGTATGCATTCTGGGTTTTATATGTATTTTTTGTACTAACACAAGTATGTCGCGAGTTGAAATTGTGAGCTTTTTATTCCATGTTTAACATTATGCAAAACTTTGATAAGGTAGCATTTATTATTTTACTATCGGAAATTACCAGATTAAAACGGTGTATGTATATAATGTTTTCTTTAGATGAGAACATTCTTTAATACATTATGTAGTTTATGATAGATACCCGATCACCCCTGGCATGTTGTTACCAACATTATAAATACTACCCCTTGCTTATAGACTCCATCTACTTTACATTTTTCAGTAAAGTAGTTAGATTCAATAAGATTCTCCAACATTTCCATTAGCATTTTCTACTATGCTAATGGAAATAATGGACAATTGTATACTAGAGAAAAAAGTAAAAAGCACAGAAACAAATTTCTATCCGAAGTTCTTCTCTCTAGTATACAATAAACACCATAATCCATTGCCATCTATAACTATCCACAGTCTCTGCATTCCCCTGTCTAGCCCATGCCTTATTAGAAAACTTGGATTGCACATGCACACCATCACACAAAACATCCAATCTACTTTTTTTTACTGTTATGTTTGTAACACTCCCTCATTGCTTTCTTTAAACCATTCACACATATATCCACCAATCATTTAAAAAAACTCTACATATAGCCTATCAACATATTAAACGTCCACCCACCAACTGCCACTTAACAATGTTCTACAAATCTTTTGCATATGCATTTCCCATACGTATACCAAAACATTGTACATAGTGCTCCTGTAAATGCACATATGCATTGTGCAGTGACAGAAGTGCATAAATAAAAGGGGAGGTACGGATGGACATGTGCTCATGGGTGGGAGCCTAGGAGGGAAGAGCCAAAGTATCCCAAGGTGGGTGGCCACTAGCTAACTGCTGGGGCAGAGGAGTCCCAAGGGTGAAGTACATCTTAACCGTAACATCCCTTTAACAAAGTTTTTTCTGTCTATTGAATACGTTTTCATAAGTGAACATGTTTCATAATGTTACATCACTGTATATAAATTATTAATAATTCCTCTTTTAACATAAAAGAAACAACTATATACCTCCTTTAACAAACATATTTGTTGCATAGCATACTTATGTACCAAACTTATATCACTATTTTTTGTGTCACTGCCCACTGCAATAAAGTAATAACACTATTTCTTGTACTTGCGTTTTCAACCTTTCCCAAAAATAACACAGGATATATTTGCAAAAGCATGCTTTCAGGTCCTTGCTGATGCTCGTTGTGCAAGGTTGCTGCTATTCCATCCAGCACTCCGGACTGCAGCCGCAAGCAGAATTAATTTTCCCATTTCAAACTAGAGCTTCACCCATGCTGCATGCCCCAATAAGTAACTCAGAGTAGGCATTCGTCCTTGCCGAGGGCCAGGCCAATTGTCCATGCACCAAACCTATATCACTATTGTTTGTGCTTACATTTGGAGACTTTGGAAAAATAAAACACAAAACAGATTTGCAAAACCATTCTTTCAGGTCCTTGCTGATGTTTCTCACGCAGGTTTATTGTCATGCAGTACAGAACTTCAGGCAGTAGCCGCAAACAATGATTCCATTCAAACATAAGGTTCAGCCATGCTGCAAGCCCCAATAATCAAATCAATGTACATGATTATCAAGTAGTTGCAGGGTGGTAGAATGGTTATAACACTGTGCTTCATCTAGTACTTCAAACACATTACCCTGCTGCTTTTGATGGGGTCCTTTTGCGATGGTGCCCTTCCTTTTTCATGGGTTAAGTTTTGAATAGGAGAGTGAGCTCTGTTCACCTCAGCACTGGATTATTCAATAAGTAACTGTTGTCGTAAAGAAGCAGTCTTTGTGTTATATTTAATGTTAGAACTCAGCAGACACGTAATTCGACTCTGGACTTTTTCTCAAGGCATGTGGATTGTGGGCCAGTCATTGCTGCAAGGTTGTAGTATGGAGTCCAGAATCCAATCCCAATATCCTGTTCCACTATGGTCGAAAATAAGGGTGGGTAATCATTTCAAGGGGTGGCCTGGTGACAATCTGGCCACAGTCCATGACTCAGACAATCAGGCTACTGCCCATGGCCACCCGCTATACCTCTGTAACCAATGATATAGTACTATTTTTTGTACCTACCTCATGACACTTTTAAAGGAATAAAACAGACACATTTGAAAAACCATGCTGTCAAGTCCTTGCCAACGCTCCTTGCACAACTTTCCTACAAATTCATCCATGTTTTATTTTTTGAAAAGTGTCAAAATGTACGTACATAAAATAGTCATATCATTTGCTCTCAGTTGACAAAATGCTTTCAGACTTTGCAGAAGAATTCACAGTTCAGTCTACAATATTTCTAAAATCTTTTGCCACATTCATCAAATGGCAACTAAGTTATAACCCATCTAAAAATGTTGAGCCCCCGCTCTAATTTTGCCCCTCTTCACAAAATCCCACCATACTTTGCAGAAACATTCAAATATAGGTCTTAAATCTTTTTGCACACTTGTGTGCAGATTCGGGAAACTGCACCAAATTTATAAGCCTTTCAAATATTTTGGGACCCCGTCTAATTTTGTACCCTCTTGGCAAAACAGCACCAAACATTGTAGAACCGTTCACTGTCACATCTAGAATAATATAACATTTTAAACAGTTTCATTGAGTGGCGCCAAAGTTTTAGGCCATCCAAAAGCTGCTTTTCACCAACCCTGTAATGCAGAAATATGTATGGATGCCCCCGAACATCTGAGATGTTTGCGAACATTGCAGGGATGTACCAAACTGTTTGCGAACTTCAAAGGTGGAAAAAACACCTGTTTTTTGGCTTTTTATGGCCATATCCCATCTGTAAGGACCTAGAGGAAAACGCAGTGCTCCAGGTGCCCCTAGAATCCCTATTAGCACGTAATAGTGTATCAAGGGACTCCTCAAGTCACATAAGAGATTCCAAGACCAACACCGGGCCGGCTACGAATGAACCAGCAATGGCGGATGTAGTCGCCCCAGGGGTTTTGTGGGGCCGTGGTATGGAACTAGAACCCTCCCACCCTTTAAGGAAACCGCTGGCCACCACTGACCCGACTTGCAGCAGCCTACCTCAGACGGGAGCAGCGACCAGCGAGAGTCGCGAGGCTGACAGCGGCTTGTTGAATAGCTACCGCCGCGGGCCGACAGTCATGCCACGCTGTAGCGGGCCGGCGGCCATGCCGCATTTCACCTATGAACAAGGTGCGGAAAGCCAGACGGCCAAAGGGCTCTATACGAATAGTGGCAACAGAGTGAACATGCAAAGAAAAACAGTATGGACAAACACTTACCTAAGTTTTGGGTTCCCAACAGGGTGGGTGAATGTTGAAGGCAGTGGGGAAAGAGGCAGGAAGCCATTTCCACAGGCTTCATCTCAGGAGAAAAGGGGCAGGGCTTGGGAGGGGTTTTATACCCTGTACGATCAAAACATTGCTGATTGGCCCATTAACACTTGCCTATATAAACAAGAAGTGAAGAAAGGACGGACGGATCATTCTCGTTTTTGTTGCAGAGCCAGGCAGATGTGGAGACAGGAGCTGCAGGAAGCATGTGGGCTTATGAGGATTAGAAGGTGGAGGCAACACCTTAGTCCTTACTTCATACCCTGGACCAGCAACATGAGAAAACCCAGCTAAAGCCAGAAGGAAAAATGGAAGAAGTAATTCTGTTAGATCCTCTTACATTCTAATTTTGGACAATTTTGTTCTATCATTAATTTCGTTAAGTCAATAAAGACTGCATTTACTTTACAAGCCTGCCTGCCTCTTTGTCACACTATCCAATCCTCATCCCTGCTTACCTCCTGAGAGTTTGTTTCATTAGTTTGACAAGTGCAATGATGTGATTTTTTTATATGTTTTTACTGCAATGTTCGTGGACAATGGGTGCTGTACGCGAATCCAGCATGGCGGGCGTTTCCAACAAATATGACACACCTCATGCTTTTCACCATCCAATCAGCTGGCTTTTTATGGAAAAACGTCAGTTGCAGGGACATTAAGGTCAGAACTTGATGCAACAAAACCCCTGCAATTCAGCTAAAGCGACCTTAACTTTTGCCCCCTGTTGCACAACCTATGACCACAATGATGACATCACAGATTGCACCACTGATAAAATCACTAATTACATCATTTATGACATACAGACAAATCAATGGGCCTCATTACACAGATGGCGGTAGCCATGGCGCTATTAGCGCCATGGCTGCCTCCTTACCGGCGTCGGAGGCGGGGTTCCCGGAATAGGGATTTACCGGCCTACTCCGACCTTTGCGGGACCGGTAAATCCCCATTCCGGGAACCAATCCCATTCCCATTTGAGCCCCCATAGGGCTCCATGGGAATGGGGAAGGAGCAAATAACGGTACCGCAATTTGCGGTACCGTTATTTGCACTGAAGTCCCTCAGCGGGTCCTGTCCTTAACGTGTGGTCTGACCAGGCGTTAAGGATGGGACCAGCTGAGGGACCTCGTAGTAGGGCGGTGGGGATTACCGGCACCGGTGCCCTTACCGGTGCCGGTAATCCCCTATCGCCTTGCGTGTAATGAGGCCCAATGTATTAAAAATTGGATACAATTTACAGGTTAGTTTTGTACATTATGTGTTTGATTTCAATTTTAACGTTAATCACTTACAAAAGACACACAGAAAGAAATATACATCTCTGTACATGTTTTCAAGCAAATGTTGAATTTTAAAACTTGATTTCTTTTCTATGCATACATACATTTAGAGTAATAATCTCTCTTTTTAAATACCCATGGATGAAAATTCTTCAAATATATTCTAATACTTCGTTGCTCCCTATTTTAAAGCACTTCTCATGTCATTTAGAAAATGATACGTGTACACATTTTTCCTACAATAAGACAATTGAGTATTTATGTATGTTTCTTTTAAAACATGGTAAATATTTAGGTTTCAAAACGTATCACTTTCTATTTATTTCTACTAATTTTCTTTGTAAATCTATATACAGTTTGTATTATAGTGAACATGAGTTAGGGGGCGTGGCCTGAGCCCAAGCAGTAGGGATGTAGCTGTATGGAGTTCCCACCTATATCCTGCCTCGATCCTTGGACAGCTGTAAAAATAATTAATATTTAAGCAGGAACACGCTCCCATGGAGGGGAGAATAACGCCCAGCTTGTTGACCTTATCTGGCAGAATATCGGGACTGGCAAAGTGTAATAATCGTGGAGAAACTGGAACCCCCGGTGCACCAAAATGGCAGCTGCTGTGAGGAGGAGCAGAATGCAGGACGGCCCATAAGGGGGATGGAACTAGACCGCCTGAAGGGGAACTACTCCTCCCATGAACTGCTGGTCATTCTCTAGCTCGGATGCCCTAGTTAAGAAAGGGGCGGGGTTGCGGTGACAGGCTGCTAACCCGCTTACGCTGAAGCTTATCTCCCGGTCTGGCCGGACCTGACACGGACCCGAATCGCCCATCCTTGTTGCCTGGTGAGGCGCTGTCTGTGTGGAATACAGTGGTGCTGAAGTACATACCATCCAGCGACTTGGACCTGGAACAGAGTTTCCCAGATCCTCACCACTGCTGCCATGACATGAGGTTGCAAACATGCTGCCACGTCCCGCACTGCAGGCACTTTGACTTACTACAGCCCTAGGCCCCTACTCCTAAACTACTGCAGCCGCCAAACTACATGTCCCATTCTAGGGAATCCAGAAGAAGCTGCTGGCTGCAAACATGCTGTGCTCTTTGCCCCTAGAGAATTAGGGACCTGGAAAGTAACATTAGCCCGGACAAGGAGGGCCTGCACAGTGCTGCAATAACACCAAACGGGTTGTGAGAGGAGAACATGTAGTATAATTTATAGTGCTTTGAAGTATGACGCCTCACTGAATGTGATATTGACAGCAATAATGTGGCATACACATATAGCCAGTCCTATGTTGCTAGCATAATGTATGAGTATGCAGATGGGGACAGGCTGCAGATTTAAAAGTGCACCAGATTTTTTTTTCTCTTCCTTGAAATGCCTTATACACGGGAGACTACATTATTTATCTAACTGACTGACTTAATTAACAAGTACTAATCACTAGTGCTAACTCATTAACATTATAATGTAATCTCTATGTGAAAAATGAGGTGGAAGTACATGTTCTGAAATTCGTTTTCAAACGTGCACTAGGATATTTGTTTTTTCTTTCTGTTCGCTGTGTTTGCAGCAAGCAGAATCTGCATGCCAGGAAATTATTTAGTTACAGTTTCTTACTGTAAAAATGGGCTATTGTGTGGAAGGAAGTGTGATGCAGCCTTTTTAATTTGATTGGTGCAAAGTATCCGCAGTGGCCCCACGTAGGCAGAATGGGACAGTGCAGAGGTTTGCTGGAAAAAGAATGACAGATCTTTTGGCAGATCGCTTTTGCTGGGCTCCAGAGACAGATGATCTTGGTGTCTTAACATTGGTTTGAGAACCCTATGTTCTCTCCACACACACTTTAGACACTGAGATTACGAAGGCAACCCCTGCCGACCGGGCCACTCTTCTGAAGGAAATCACCTGGGGGAGAAAACCACAAATCTTTTGGTAAGCAGCCAAGTTCGAAGTGAGGTCATTTTTTATGCGATTGCTTGGAGAATGTGTTTTAAAAATGCTAGGCAGTTAGGATAGCAAAGCAAAAGAAATCCCATACCATAGCTGGACTTAGGTGCTCTGCTGTTGCCCAATGGGATTACGCCAAGAGCAATGGCTTGACCATTAACCTGGACAAGACAAAGGTGCTCAGATTCACTAGGAAAAGAGCATCCCGAGTAAACCTGAGCGTACATAACAACCATATACTCTACGCTCCATCAGATCGGTATCTTGGAATGGAAATTGAGCCGCTTGGCGATTATCCCCTGTGTAGGCAAGGATGCATTACCAGGGCGATGCAAGTCATAGCGTTAATATCTTTGTTCACTAACAAGCAGGGCGGCTTTACTCTGTGGGGAACAAGACACTTATACATCCAAGTGTTTGCCCCCATGATTACCTATGGTCTTGAGTCTCTTCTTTCTTTCGATCTGGCTTGGCTGCAAGTGATGGAGGGTAAATTCTGGCGCCAGATACTGGGATTACCTCAGAGTGTGCCAGTGGCCCTGATCCGGCTTGAATTGGGCCTTCCCTCACTCAAAGCACTGGCACTTAAAAGGAGGGCAGGATTCTATCTTAAAATGACTGGCAGCTCTTTCAATCCTTTACTGGCTGTGATCCATCAGGAAATGATCAGAAAACATACCACTCCCCCCCTCCAGAAAGCCATGACCAAGTTTCTTATAGATATAGGCTGGACACACAGAGGGGTAACTGTCTCCAAGGAAGTCCTAAAAGCGGTTGGTAAAAAGGTGGACCTGTGGGACTGGCTAGAGAATTTTTCACATCTGAGCAGCCTAAAGACCTATCATTTTGTAAAATATAGACTTTGTAATTACATGAAACCGCAAGCATATTTGTATCTCTGCCCCAACAAAAGGCTCAGACGTTTTATTATTTTGTTCCGTTTGGAACAATTGCCCACTCTGTATAACGTAGGAGCCAGGGAAAAGATCCTTGTCAATGAGCGAGTTTGTCGCATATGCAAATCACCTGAATGTTTAGAGACAGCCAAACATTTGCTAACAGAATGTTCAACACTAAATCATTCAATCTTTGAATATCTTGGGAAATTTGTACACGATCCTTTAAGCATCTGTGAAACTTCATTCTGGCTGTACTGCACCAACACCTGCAATATGCATTTGTTCATTGCATTGTATAATGTCTGGCAACAGATTGAAAAAGATCTGGGCTCCCTGATCTGAAAAATTTCAAGAAGGTGGGGTAAAGATTGCACATAAAGATTGCACGTATTACTCTGGCTAGGCAGAGGTTCTACACCTATTGCATCTATACTTGACTCTTATACAGGGTGTCTTTTGTAGAGACGTGTAACTTTTGTGTTATGTGGCTAAGACTGTGCAGATGTTGTGGGTAAAGACAATAAGCTATACACAATTGTTTTTATATGATTTTTCTTTTTTTTTCTTTTTTTTTCAGGTTGTAAATCTTTTAAGAAGATTTGCTTCACTATATATGTTCCTTCTGTATATGATATTTGTTGATCTGTTTTTGCTTTTATGAGCTATATTAATGCATGTAATTTGTATTATGTGTAAAGTGTGAATTTATTTTCAATCTATATCACATTAAAGAATTAGTAAATAAATCCCATGCATTTAGTTTGTCATATGATAATGTTGCAAAGTGAATGTTGCTCTGTGTTTGTATTGTTTCCTTTCTTGTTTTTTATTACAGAGAACAACACGATGTAATTGGTAAGATGTTATTTTGAATTGCAATTATTTCTAATACACACAATATAAAAGCAGAACGTGTAGAGAGTTTTGTTTTTCTCTTTTCTTGGTGCATTTGGAATAGCTTTTATGATACGGGGAGGATTTTTTTTAGGAAGTACATTTGTCATTTTCTCATGTAAATGTAATAATGGATAGAATTAGCAGTGATAAATAGTTGTATGCATGTGTTCCCCAGTGCATGGTGTCTGGGTGAAATCTAATACAAAATATAGATTACTGGGGGTCCATGAATCAGTAATGAATCGTTAATGAGGTCTATGGACACATAGTTCACTGATGTAGATAAATCAGTGATAACACCACAGGGGATTGATGATTTTCTATGTGAAATTGTGGTGTCTCTGAATGTAGGTCCAAGGCTCTCTATAGATCACAAGAATATTATAAGAATAAGGAAGATTTGTGTATGATGGGTCATAAATAGAACAGGAAAATTATGCTCACCACTAGAAATTACCACCAATAGTGTATACTACTGAATTATCCCATATAGTGTAACAAGACATGGTCACTGAAAGGAGGTAAGGCCAAACCCAATCTAAATGCAAGGATAAGTCATCACTAAATTACCACTCTTCTTTGGTGGTAAGAAAATACCGCCAGACCCCAAATCTACACAAAATATCCTACAAACAAAACACCTGCAGTTTCTCACGTAGATAGAGGTACGCCATTGTGTCGATATCCTCAGACTTTTGGGATAGGAAGACCAGCAAAAAGAACCCTGTGGCTATTACCTGCAATGCCACACCTCCTACGAAAATGCACCCACTTAATCATTTTGGCCACTGCTTCCTGCTGGTAAGTGCAGAACCATAGACTAAACTATCAGTGGGAGTAGCTTGAGCTAATGCATTGAGACCTAATTGTGCCGGGATCCTGCATTAATCCTCACAACGATAGTCAGGATATGGTGGCCCAGCCCAGACACACACCCATGAGTGAGGGAGGGTGGTATCTTATCCCAGAAGAAGTCTGGCCACGTAGCAGCATACATTCCTCTGAAATGTTTTGAATATACTAATTGATCATCAAGCTAACTGACACGTGGGACAAAACCACTTGAATATTCAGGACTGTTGCCTTTCACGTTTGATTGAGACCTTGGGGACAGTTTATCCCCTTAGGAGTGCATCATTGGGCTACTTGTTAGCATATAACAAGTTATGTTTCTCTTCTTTGCGTTATAGTCTCTAGTGGGCTAGGGACTTTTTCTGCCCACTTGCACCTGAAATACCAATACACTATCATACTTACATCCACAGTTACTATTAAGAACTTGCTTATTACCTCTCCTGTAAACCCCATGTTGAATCCGTTGTGCCCCCAGCCCCTTCCCTATTTTTTGTACTACCCTGAGAAACCTCATTTCTGGCGCCCTGGTAGCACACCCACCTGGCAGTTTGCTGCTACCAAATCGCAGCACTTCAACCTATGCCAACACAGGGGTGTTCCTCCAGGACTTTCTAGGAGCCACAATGCAGTCACATCTGATTCCCCCTGGCTGGGGGACAGATCACAGTACAACCAACACTACCCACTCAACAATGCTACAACATGTCACCCATTAAAAGCAAGAACAAGTTCTTGACAATGGAGTCTTCATGGTGCAGGGCAAAGGTGGCAGCACTGCACAGGCAGAGAACCCAAATCAACAACCTACCCCCACAACCCACCAAGGCCCACAGGAAAACCAAGTGCTTGCTGCAACTGCAGCCCTACGCTCATCCTTGGAGTTGAGGTCAGAATTGACATACAGCTCCTCTGACAGGACGTCCTATAGTTAGCCAAAGTGTCACGTTCGCAGAGGTGCTTCTGCAAGAGACACATACTCTACCAAGGACCGTGACAAAAGGATCAAGGAACTTGAGAAACAAAACGCCATCCATGGAAAATATGTGCGGAAGACGCAGAGGGCAGTTTTCGCAGAAGCAATGTGCAGGTACTTGGTATATCAGAAGGAACTGAAGGGCCTGACCGCAGTGTGGGATATTTCAACCCATTCCAATGCGCCACACTACACCCCTTTGCCAATGGGGGAAAGAAACTGCCAACAATGGATGTGCTAAACCCTGTGTGAGTCAAATCTGCAAAACTGTGCAAATCACAAAAAGGCTGCATCACCCTGCCACACAGGCAAAGTTGATGTCAAAACAGAACTCCCTGCAAGAGATTGCCACTGGGTGCTGTTACCTGTCACATGAAGCAAGGCCACAGAAGTGGGTTAAAATCCGAAATTGCCTTTAAAATACAGTTTTCCTAATCAATAGCAACCTTCCAAGTGCTGTTTTGATGCTAAATTCAAGCATTTTCCAAGTTAACTATTATAATTAAAGTGTGCTGAAACCACAGATCATCCAGTACAGTCAGAAGAAACCGGGACTCACTGCCTGACAGCTGCATAGGGAAATTAGATGTCAAACCCAGTTTAAACATGTTTCTTTTTCCTGAAGAAATTGCAACATTTGCATATAGTATAGTTGAAGTTTAAAACTGGGATTAATCTCACCCTATTGCATAATTGAATTTAGAAATGTGAATAATATCTCCCTATGATATAGTTGAATTTTAAAACTGTGATTAATCTCACCCTATGGTATAGTCGAACTTAGAAAGTGTGAATAATATCACCCTGTGGTATAGTTGAACTTAAAATATGTGAATAATATCACCCTGTGGTTTAGTTAAAGTTAGAAACTGTGAATAATCTCACCTGCTGGTATAGTTGAACCTAGAATATGTGAATAATATCACCCTCTGGTTTAGTTAAACTTAGAAACTTGAATAATCTCACTCGGTGGTATAGTTGAATTTAGAAAACTGTGAATAATCCCACATGGTCCTTTAGTTGAATTTGGAAAGTGTGAATTACCAGTAAAGCTAGTACAGTTAATCATAGGGGGGGTGTACAATTAGCATCCAGTGGTATAGTTGAAGTGGGAAGGTGTGAACAAAATCATCCAATGCAAACCATAACACAGTTCAAACTAATCCAAACCATGAGTCCACCGAATATGACCTCCTCATGCCCGCCTCCCTTCCTGCCCTCCCTACCTCCCATCCCCCCTCCCCAAACCATCCTGCCATCCACCACATACCCTACCCATCCCCCATCCAAACACCAAGTCATGGGGCACGATGGCGAGCCAACCAACCTAAGACCACTGCTCCTCCCATCCCCTCCTCCCACCCGCCTAGTATCATCATACCTGCCCCCGACTGACATCCCGCCTAGCCTCCCAAGCACACCCAACCCCACTCCCATCCACCCCCCACTTCCCCATCAACTGCCACCATCATCCCCCTCTGACCCCACTCCTTCTGCTCCCTAAAAAGTGCATGCCTTGCCCTGGCAAGAACAGTAGCCGCCTCCCTTTCCCTCTCTGACCCCTCTCTCACACACCAACCACAACCAAAACACTGAAGAGAAAACATACTTGGTCTCCCTCAATCTCTCAGTACTCATCGCCACTCCTGTCTCGATCCACCTCCTTATCCTCCCAATCTCGATCATCATCACCCTCCCCCCTGCATCAACCAACCTGAAACCCCTCTCCCTCGAATTCTCACCGACCACAACTGAAACTCCTAACCCCCCACACCCAACCTTCAAATCCTCCATCCCAAATCCAACCAACCAGTCACACCAGTCCAACACCCCCCCAAACCCACAAACTCAACTGCCTGCCACTCTTCCCATTGACCACCAAACCCCCGCCCCTCACTCCCCATTTTTCACCCTCTCCCCTCCGACCGCCACCTCTGCAATCTCCTGTTCCAAAGTAAATTGCATCCTTTTTAATGCCCAATCTGTAGCAAAAAACAGACACAGCATCTTTGACATCCTCGCCTCTGACAAACCGGACCTGGTCGTTATCACAGAAACCTGGTTCTCTGACAACTTTACCCCTATCGCCTATGAAGCCTTCACCCAGACTACTCCCTCATCCCACTGAACTATCCGTCTAATGGAGGAGAAATAGCTATCGCCTTCAAGTCTCACTTCCACGCCTTGATCATCGACAACCAGCCATCCATTCCGTCCTGCGAATCACTCCTCGTAAAACTATCCCTCCCCCCTTCGTTCTCCCACAGCTTCCTAATCATCTACAGACACCCTGGCTACGACAGAAAATTCTCAAACAACCTCTGCGACTCTATTGCCACCCTCCAACTAAACCAGCCCACCCTCACCCTTCTAGCAGACTTCAACATATGGCTTGAAATCCCCACCAACCCTATGACCCACTCTCTGGTGGACGACCTATACACAATTAACCTCCATACCCACATAAACGGGCTGACTCAATATAAAGGACATACACTTGATGCCATCTTCAGCTCCCACAACCTGATACATCTAAACCCTTCCATCCCTATCATCTGTTCCGATTACTTCATTGTTTCTTTCGCCATTCGCTCACCCAACCCGCTCCCCTTGCTTGAACCAGAACCTCCAAATCTACACAAATGCTGGAAGAAACAAAAAATTCTTCCCGACCTAGCCGATGCACTCCTTCAAGCTCCTCCTCCTACCTGCCTACCCAATGAACTCCTAACCTCTGATGCCTTTGAGTCATGACTCAACATCTCACTAATCCCGCTCACCCCCTCTTGCAAACCATCAGCTTGCCATGGCCTTTTTCCTAGATGGTTCACACCAGAACTGAAGACCACTAAACAGCTATGTAAATCCCTAGAACGCAAATGGCGGAAAGACAAAACAGCCCTGAGCAGATCCACCTTGGCCCGGCACCATCGCCACAACAAGACCGAAATCTGGAAAGCTAAAAAAGCCCATTACAACTCCCGAATCCTCAATTGTAAAAACCCCAGCAAAGAACTGCACAAAATCATCTCCGAATTCACCAAACCATCATGCACCACCACCCTTCCGACCCCCTCACAATCACTGTGCGACTCACTATCTCTACACTTTTACACCATAGCTCTCGAAAGAACAAACTCTCTAACCAACAAACTAGCTCACTTGCACCCAGCAGGCAATCCACCCACCTCCCCCTGCCATCCCACAGCCTGTGACCGCTATCCAACCGACTTTCGACTCCTTCATTCCAATATCAACTGACCAATTTCTCAAACTTCTCTCTGCCCGCAAACCATCTGGCTCCCCGCTGAACCCCTGCCCAGCCACAACCCTCAAAGAAATGTTCACGTCTACCTTCGCAGGAGAACACGCAAGAACCATCATAAATGACTCCCTCTCCTCAGGAAATTTTCCCGATGCGTTCAAAACTGTTCATGTCAAACCTCTTCTAAAAACCTTCCCTCGACCCTCTCGAGCCCAAAAACTACTGCCCCATCTCAAACACCAGGTTCCTTGCCAAACTCATTGACCAAACCGCCTACTCTCAACTAAATGCCTTTGTCGAAGCCAACAATCTCCTAGACCCCGCTCAATCAGGTTTCAAAGCCCAACACGGAACTTAAACCACCCTAACCTCAATCTGAGATGACCTTAAAAACACTGCTGACTCCGCAGGATGTGCCGCACTAATCCTTCTTGACCTTCGACACAATCAAACACTCAATCCTCCTTGACTGCCTCCACTCCCTGTGAATCAAATGGATAGCATCATTACTCAACAATAGAAACCAAATAACCCTACTCTCCACCTATGCTTCCCACGCCTGACTAGTCAACACTGGATTTCCACAAGGAGCCTGCCTATCAGCCCTCCTGTGTAACCTCTATATGTCCACCCTCCCACGAATAATCCGGTCGCACAATATCATGTGCTACAACTACGCCGATGACACACAACTAATCCTAAAACTCCTGAATTCAAAATCCAACTGCCAACCTGACCTTGCTTCCTGCCTCCTCGACATAGATCACTGGATGATTACTAACCACCTCTTGCTAAACCCCTCCAAAACTGAAATCATGGTATGTGGCATCACCAAACTTCTTCTGCACCCGCTACCCTGGCCATCTGCTATGGGCAATTCCCCGACACCCTCAAATTTAGTAAAAAACCTTGGATGCACCATAGACTCAGACTTAACCCTCTCGCTCCAAGTAAACAACATCTCCAAGTCCTGCCACTAGCACCTTAAAACCCTTAGGCGCATTTTTCCATACCTCTGCTTTCCCAACAGACTCTCCGCAGTCCAATCAATTGTTATGTCAAGACTGGACTATGCTAACCCCCTCTACCTCAGAGTCCACGTGTACCAACTGACTAACCTACAACGAGCACAAAACGCTGCTGGCAAACTACTCCTAGCACTGGGCTAAGAGATCACATCTCCCTAGCCCTCAAAACTCTGCACTGGCTTCTGGTTGCCCGAAGGGTGACCTTCAAAACCTTATGCATCTCTCACCGAGCAATGCATAAAACCGGACCTCAATATCTTCAAGACAAACTAAAACTCTACCATCCTCCACGCACTCTAAGATTGAGCTCTGCCGGCCTCCTAGTCATACCAAAAACCAACTCAGTCAGGTTAGATGGATCATCATTCTCAGCCCTGGCCCCCACTCTGTGGAACGCACTTCCACCCCACATCCGACACACCGAGGACCTCAAGTCTTTCTGCAAATTACTGAAAACATGGCTCTTCACCTAAAATTGACTCTTAATCTAACTCGATATCAGCAATCAATGAATTTAACCCAAAGCTGCTTTATCATAAATAACAATCCAGCAACATGATCCGAGCGAGAAATTGAAAACTAATAACAGCTAATCTAAATTAAACGGATAAACTGAATAGAACAAGTGAAGTGGAGAAAGTAGTGAAGTGGATGAAAGGAATAAACTGGATGAAAGCAGTGAAGTGGATGAAATTAATGAAATGGATGAAATAAATGAAATGGACGAGAGGAACGAAGTGGACGAGTGGAATAAAGTGGACGAGAGGATGGAAAGGAGGAGTACATGATACGGATGGAGTGCATGAAATAGAGAGCATGGAACGGATAGATGGCATGAAATGACAAAGTGTATGAATGAAAGGAGCAAATGGAATAGATGAACCAAGTGCATGACATGGATGGAGTGCACGGGACGGATGGAGTGCATGAGATGGATGGGGTGCATGGGACGGATGGGGTGCATGGGACGGATGGGGTGCATGGGAGGGATGGAGTGCATGGGAGGGTTGGACCGCGTGCGACGGATGGAAGGCGTGCAATGGATGACGCGGGTGGAGCGGATGGCACATGTGGAGCAGATGAAGAGTGTGCAGCAGATTAATGAGTGCGGAGCGGATGAAAAGTGTGGAGCGGATGAAGAGTGTGGAGTGAATGAAGAGCGTGGAGCGGATGAAGAGTGTGGAGCGGATGAAGAGTGTGGAGCAAAAAAAAGGATGAAGTGTGCAGAAAAAATGTAGTTTGCGGAAAGGATGTAGTGTGCCGGAAGGATGAAGTGTGCCGGAAGGATGAAGTATGTGGAAGGATGATGCCAATAGAACAGATGAAGTGGATAGTACAGATGAAGCGGATGGAATGGATGAAACAGGTGGAACAGATGAAGTGAGTGGAACGGATGGAATGCATGGATCGGATGAAGTGCATGGATTCGACGAGGTGCATGGATCGGAAGGAATGCATGGACCTGATTGAACAGATGGAGTGCATAGAACTGAGGGAGTACATGCGACAGATGGAATGCTTGCAACAGATTGAGCGCATTGAATGAACATTGTGCAAGAATGGTTCAAGTGCATGGAACAGCTGGAGTGCATGGAACGGTTGGAGTGCATGAATGAAAGGAACAAATGGAATAGATGAGTCAAGTGCATGACATGGATGGAGTGCATGGGACGGATGGAGTGCATGAGTCGGATGGGTTGCCTGGGATGGATGGGATGCATGGGAGGGATGGAGTGCATGGGACGGATGGAGTGCAGGGGACGGATGGACCATGTGCGACAGATGGACCGCGTGTGACGGATGACAAAGGTGGAGTGGATGATGTGTGTGGGGCGGACGAAGAGTGTGGAGCAGATGAATGAATGCGGAGCAGATGAAGAGTGTGGAGCGGGTGAAGAGTGTGAAGCGGATGAAGAGCGTGGAGCGGATTAAGAGTGTGGAGCGGATGAAGAGCGTGGAGCGGATGAAGAGTGTGGAGCAAAAAAAAGGATGAAGAGTGCAAAAAGGATGTAGTGTGCGGAAAGGATGTAGTGTGCCGGAAGGATGAAGTGTGCCGGAAGGATGAAGTATGTGGAAGGATGAAGCCGATAGAACAGATGAAGTGGATGGTACAGATGAAGCGGGTGGAACAGATTAAGCAGGTGGAATGGATGAAATGATGGAATGCATAGATCGGACGAAGTGCATAGATCAGAAGGAATGCATGGAACTGATTGAACAGATGGAGTGCATAGAACTGAGGGAGTACATGCGATGGATAGAATGCTTGGAACAGATTGAGGGCATTGAATGGACATTGTGCAAGAATGGTTCCAGTGCATGGAACAGTTGGAGTGCATGGAACGGATGGAGTGCATGGAATGGTTAGAATGCATGGAACGGCTGGAGTGCATGGATTTGTCTGAGTGCATGGAACAGTTGGAACGCATGGAACGGTTGGAGCACATGGAACGGTTGGAGCGCATGGAATGGTTGGAGCACATGGAACGGATGGAGCGCATGGAACGGTTGGAGCACATGAACGGCTGGAGCGCATGGATTGTTTGGAGTGCATGAAACGGCTGGAGTGCGTGGAATGCATGGAGCATGAAGACGCTCGATCCCAAGCACCTCCTGAAAACCACCATATCACATCACCACGCTTACTCTCTTCTATACACCACCACTCAACTAGAACACAGCGATACTATGACACATTCGGTATAGCTGTTCTCATACCAACACCTGCCACAGACTCCCCGCCATCCTAACTAAACACAGATGGTTGCACACCTTCCAGCCTAGGCGTTCTCCTCAGGCCTATTGCAGCCATAATCAGTCGTGTATCACCCTTGCAGAACGAACACATACTCCTGATCTCTCAACCACCACACCTACCACTAAGAAGCAGCTACCATACGAATGCCACACCTGCTGCACACATATCCGGTGTACACACACACCTTATGGCTCTCTCTCTCTCTCTCTCTCTACTGACTTGAACTACGGTTCCCCAGGGCGTTCAACATACCAGTGCCTTGAGATCATACCAATGGTACATAAGGCGCTATATAAATGCAAAGTAACATAACATAACATAAAATATTTAAAGCATGTTAATGAATGGCTTAATTCTTTTAAATGTCCAAATCTCTTATAAACTGTGCTTATTTTTTATATGTGTTAAAGAACAGACTTTACTGTGAATTTAAAGCAACCCAGTATTTGAGTTAAGTAACTGCTTGATTCTGATTGCACAGTGGCCAGCCTGGGAAAGTTTGACACTTCAGTTTGACACTCCCTTGTTACAGGAAGGCTAAGGGATGCTGGAGGTTCTCGCTTATGGAGCATAATAGACTTCATTAGAAATGTGTCTTTTGGCTGAGCCAAGAACAAAGGACAGGCTGAACATTGAACTCTGCTGGGGAGGGGCAGGATGCTTCCCTCTACACCCCACCCTGATCAAAGGGACCTGACAGCTGTTGTTTGTTGAAAGGAGAGGAAAAAAGAAACTCTGTTCAAGGGAACTTTTGGTGTTTAAATATCTATGTGTGGTTAAGTTTGAAACTCTTTAACTGTGTGACCTGAAAAAGGATAAATCTAAAAATTGATAGATGTTAACCTCATTTTAGGCGTTTGCTTTGAAGACATAAATGGACCCTGTACCATTTCAGGAACCAAAGTTACAGGAAAAACCCGAATTGTAGAAGAACTATTAATGTTGCAAGTCTAAAATTGTATGTTCCTGCTCCAGTGATAATCGGCCAGAGATATACTGAATTGAAAATTATTAGTCCAGACTGTTCTGATTAAAATTTATAAAATACTATAGAATGAGAAAGACAGCTCTCACAGAGATAGGGATTGAATGTGAATATAGCCCATCAAATATGAAATGTATGTGTCTGATTTTATTAGGGGACATAATTTTAGAAATGTACATTTGTACAAAAGTTAAGTTTTGGTTAAAATCAATGTGAGAGTTCCTAAATCCCATCATAAAGATGACAGATCTGTTCTGACTGCCAACCAAAACAAGGCGAGTGCCTGTGGCCACTCACAGCCGTGGGGGTGTGTTTTGAAATTCTGCCCACACCATAAACTGTGTGATGTCATTTGGTAGGATAAATGTAGGAGCTTCAGCAAACATAGACACACTGCTTCCACATTACATCAAGATTTCTGCACAGCGTCTTGTTCCTGACTTCTTCATCTTGTCCAGAACTCTTCATCTTGCAGCTGACTCCAGATTTGTTTGCAGAATCCAGATTTTAGCATTGCTGAAACCTTTCTAGCTATACCCAAATTCAACCATCCCAAACTTGAGGGGATTTAATACTGGTCCAGTTTGGCTTGCTACCCGCTGAAACTCGCATCCTGCTTATCTGCCGTGTCCAGTGACCAAAAGGGCCCATCCAAATCCAGTCTGAGGTGCAGTCCAAAATTGACCAGACCACATCGCTGATCCAATCCCTCCAGAAGTGCCCTGCTGCCAGTAGATCTGATCCGATCCAATGACCAGAACTGTGACGGTTCAATTTAATTACAAGGGACTGTAAGTAGTAATAGGAAGAACAGTGACCCATAGTATATTTGCATTGTCTTACCACAATCTCAGACCATCCCATCTTTAATTTCAGAACCTCAATTTTGTCAGAACCATTCTTGCGCTGATTTTCTCTCATCTGTGTTACAAAACCATAAGTCTTTAGTAATTTTGAGTAACTAAAGTAAATCCCAGAAATAAATAGAGTATCCACCAGGTAAAGGGTTACACTGGCCATGTAACTGTGGAGATTCCAGGGTAGCATTCTCTTTTTCATAGTCAATATTAATATAGTGTAATGAAACAAATCTGTCATTTTTAAAACCGAATCTCTGTTTTCATTTTCGCGCCTATTTTGCAAAAACACCTCTCACTTAAACCTCCATTACTTCTTCAATTGTATAGATAGAAACGAAATTTCAACTCTCACTGATACCTAATACCCTTAGCTACATCCACAACCAAAAACCGGAACAGTGTATTTGACTCATTTTTATCAAAAATCGCATAGTGAAATTTGGCCGCGAATTTGCAGTTTCAAAAGTACACGTGTCTTTTTCCCATCCAAAGTGTTTTTCAACTCCCATCCTTATCTAAAGTGTGTACTTTTGTTTATCTTGTAGCTCATGTGTGTTAGGACCTCTTTAGTGTTGCTTTCCTAAGAATGTTTATTCATTTAAGCATTTTTGCCTATTTTGCATTGTGTCACAAAGCCATTTTCACCTGTCATTTTAAAAGTGCCTATTTCCAAAAATGTTTTTCTCTCTTCTTTGGGGAGGAAAGATTGCATTTAAACTGTAGACATTGTCTTACATTCCTGAATACCTGCTGATTAACTTACATCTGTGTAGGATTGCTCATTTGTACCTTAAGAACTTTGCAGGGGGAAATATTAATATTAATATTAACCAAAACGCTATCTGTTCGCAACCCAAAACTGTTCTTTTTCCTGTGTTTTCTATTCTACATTATTATCAGTGAATTCAATTGCTTTACTTATTTTTGAATTGTATTGTCACCCCTTAGTGATTGGTTTCCCATATATATATATAATCATGTAATTATGGTTAAGTTGCTGTTTCCATAGGAAGAGCACTTTTTGGGCGGCTTATAACTTTGCTCTCCCTGGACGAATCCTCACCAAACTTTGCAAAAAAAGTATATGGCCCACTCTGAATTGATTTGCTAATTTTGGTGAGGATTCGTCTGGGGGGGGGCAAAGTTATAAGGGGGGTCCCAAAACCTTGCTCGTGCCTACAGCCCAAACCGCTGGACGGATTTTCACCAAATTTGGACCAGGAGTAGCGGCTTGGTCCCGAAAGTGTGCTTTTGCAGATTTGGTGAAAATCCGTCCAGTAGTTGTTTTTAAAATTACCAAAAAGTAGGTCACAAAAAATTAGTGATATCTGTGTTCGGTCCGCGGAAACACTTCCCTGTTCGCTCCGTGGACAGTGTTCTGATTGGCCAATCGGCTTGCGTGATGTCCTCCGACATGCGACATGTTCGCTGATTGGACGGCATAGAGCGTGAAGCACGTCAGATTTCCGGTAGCGCCCGCCATCTTGGATTCACGGACAGCACGGTGAAACTTGGTTTAAAAATTGTATTTAGCAGAGTGTGTTCGTGTGTAAGAGTTTTTGGGGAGGGTGGGAGAGTATGAGATAGGTTAAATGTTGTATTTTTTTATGTGGTAGACCCTCTTGTTGTGTTTGATTTGTCTGCGGACAACACGGCTGTTCTGAAAATTCAAAATAAACTAAATGGGGGGATGTTCTGAGGTCGCAATATGTATCCGTTTTGTTCGCAAGCAAGCTGAAACTGTTCTATGAACACTTGCGGTGTCCTGAAATGTACGTAAATAAAGAAAATGGGGGTTTCCTGAGGACGCTGTCCGTATTCTTCACTGGCAAGTTGAATGTGTTCTAAAAACACTTGCTGTGTCCTGAAATGTTCCCAAATAAACAAAATGGGGGTGTCCTGAGGACGCTGTCCGTATTGTTCGCTGGCAAGTTGAATGTGTTCTAAGAACACTCGCGGTGTCCTGAAATGTACGTAAATAAAGAAAATGGGGGTGTTCTGAGAACGCTGTCCATATTGTTCTCTGGCAAGTTGAATGTGTTCTAAGAACACTCGCGGTGTCCTGAAATGTACGTAAATAAAGAAAATGGGGGTGTCTTGAGGACGCTGTCCGTATTCTTCACTGGCAAGTTGAATGTGTTCTAAAAACACTTGCGGTGTCCTGAAATGTTCGCAAATAAACAAAATGGGGGTGTCCTGAGGACGCTGTCTATATTGTTCTCTGGCAAGTTGAATGTATTCTAAGAACACTCGCAGTGTCCTGAAATGTTGGTAAATAAACAAAATGGGGGTGTTCTGAGAACGCTGTCCATATTGTTCTCTGGCAAGTTGAATGTGTTCTAAGAACACTCGCGGTGTCCTGAAATGTACGTAAATAAAGAAAATTGGGGTGTCTTGAGGACGCTGTCCGTATTCTTCACTGGCAAGTTGAATGTGTTCTAAAAACACTTGCGGTGTCCTGAAATGTTCGCAAATAAACAAAATGGGGGTGTCCTGAGGACGCTGTCCGTATTGTTCGCTGGCAAGTTGAATGTGTTCTAAAAAAACTCACGGTGTTCTGAAATGTTCGCAAATAAACAAAATGGGGGTGTCCTGAGGATGCTGTCTGTATTGTTCGCTGGCAAGTTGAATGTGTTCTAAATCCACTCATGGTGTCCTGAAATGTTCGCAAATAAACAAAATGGGGGTGTCCTGAGGAAGTTGTCTGTATTTTTCGCTGGCAAGTTGAAAGTGTTCTAAGAACACTCGCGGTGTCCTGAAATGTTCATAAATAAACAAAATGGGGGTGTTCTGAGAACGCTGTCCGTATTGTTCGCTGGCAAGTTGAATGTGTTCTAGGAACACTCACGGTGTCCTGAAATGTTCACAAATAAACAAAATGGGGTTGTCTTGAGGGCGCTGTCCGTATTGTTCTCTGGCAAGTTGAATGTGTTCTAAGAACACTCGCGGTGTCCTGAAATGTTCGCAAATAAACTAAATGGGGAGTCCTGAGGACGCTGTCCCTATTGTTCGGTGGCAAGTTGAATGTGTTCTAAGAACACTCACCGTATCCTGAAATGTTCGTAAATTAACAAAATGGGGGTGTCCTGAGGACGCTGTCTGTATTGTTCTCTGGCAAGTTGAATGTGTTCTAAGAACACTCGCAGTGTCCTGAAATGTTCGCAAATAAGCAAAATGGGGGTGTCCTGAGGACGCTGTCCGTATTGTTCGCTGGCAAGTTGAATGTGTTCTAAAAACACTTGCGGTGTCCTGAAATGTTCGCAAATAAACAAAATGGGGGTGTCCTAAGGATGCTGTCTGTATTGTTTGCTGGCAAGTTGAATGTGTTCTAAAAACACTCATGGTGTCCTGAAATGTTCGCAAATAAACAAAATGGGGGTGTCCTGAGGAAGCTGTCCGTATTGTTCGCTGGCAAGTTGAAAGTGTTCTAAGAACACTCACGGTGTCCTGAAATGTTCGTAAATGAACAAAATGGGGTTGTTCTGAGAACGCTGTCCATATTGTTCTCTGGCAAGTTGAATGTGTTCTAAGAACACTAGCGGTGTCCTGAAATGTTCGCAAATAAACAAAATGGGGGTGTCCTGAGGACGCTGTCCCTTTTGTTCGGTGGCATGTTGAATGTGTTCTAAGAACACTCGCCCTGTCCTGAAATGTTCCTAAATTAACAAAATGGGGGTGTCCTGAGGATGCTGTCTGTATTGTTCTCTGGCAAGTTGAATGTGTTCTAAGAACACTCGCGGTGTCCTGAAATGTTCGCAAATAAACAAAATGGGGGTGTCCTGAGGACGCTGTCCGTATTGTTCGGTGGCAAGTTGAATGTGTTCTAAGAACACTTGCCGTGACCTGAAATGTTTGTAAATAATCAAAATGGGGGTGTTCTGAGGACGCTGTCCGTATTGTTTGCTGGCAAGTTGAATGTGTTCTAAGAACACTCGCTGTGTCCTGAAATGTACGTAAATAAACAAAATTAGGGGTGTCCTGAGGACGCTGTCCGTATTGTTCGGTGGCAAGTTGAATGTGTTCTAAGAACACTCGCGGTCTCTTGAAATGTTCGTAAATTACCAAAATGGGGGTGTTCTGAGGACGCTGTCCGTATTGTTCGGTGGCAAGTTGAATGTGTTCTAAGAACACTCGCCGTGTCCTGAAAGTTTCACAAATTAACAAAATGGGGGTGCCTTGAGGACGATGTCCATATTGTTCGCTGGCAAGTTGAATGTGTTCTAAGAACACTTGCAGTGTCCTGAAATGTTCGCAAATAAACAAAATAGGGGTGTCCTGAGGAAGCTGTGTGTATTGTTTGGTGGCAAGTTGAATGTGTTATAAGAACACTCGCGGTGTCCTGAAATGTTCGTAAATAAACAAAATAGGGGTGTCCTGAGGAAGCTGTCCGTTTTGTTCGCTGGCAAGTTGAAAGTGTTCTAAGAACACTCGCGGTGTCCTGAAATGTTCGTAAATAAACAAAATGGGGTTGTTCTGAGAACGCTGTCCATATTGTTCTCTGGCAAGTAGAATGTGATCTAAGAACACTAGCGGTGTCCTGAAATGTTTGCAAATAAACAAAATGGGGGTGTTCTGAGGACGCTGTTCGTATTGTTCGCTGGCAAGTTGAATGTGTTGTAAGAACACTTGCAGTGTCCTGAAATGTTCGTAAATTAACAGAATGGGGGTGTCCTGAGGACGCTGTCCGTATTGTTCGCTGGCAAGTTGAATGTGTTCTAAGAACACTCGCCGTGTCCTGAAATTTTCACAAATTAACAAAATGGGGGTGCCTTGAGGACGCTGTCCATATTGTTCGCTGGCAAGTTGAATGTGTTCTAAGAACACTCGCAGTGTCCTGAAATGTTCGCAAATAAACAAAATGGGGGTGTTCTGAGGACACTATCCGTATTGTTCGCTGGCAAGTTGAATGTGTTCTAAGAACACTCATGTCCTGTAATGTTCACAAATTAACAAAATGGGGGTGTCCTGAGGACGCTGTCCGTATTGTTTGGTGGCAAGTTGAATGTGTTATAAGAACACTAGGGTGTCCTGAAATGTTCGTAAATAAACAAAATAGGGGTGTCCTGAGGACACTGTCCGTATTGTTCGCTGGCAAGTTGAAAGTGTTCTAAGAACACTCACGGTATCCTGAAATGTTCGTAAATAAACAAAATGGTGGTGTCCTGAGGGCGCTGCCAGTATTGTTCGCTGGCAAGTTGAAAGTGTTATAAGAACACTCATTATGTCCGTGGACATTAAAAGTTCCCATAAGCCATAGTTAAAATGTTTTACTCTATGGGTGTGATATGCTGCAGTGGTTGAGGCCAGGGCATAGAGTCTTGGATGCATGGCCATGTTGCCATGCACCCAAGACTCTATGACCTGGCCACACCCACCACAGCATGTCCCACTCATAGTGGCTTATAACTTTGGGATCCAAAAACAAATTTATAAGGAACAAAGTTAGAAGCCTCTATGGGTGTGATATGCTGCGATGGTTGTACTTATTATAATATACTTACTGTTTGCTTTAGTAACTGGAGTACATGTATTTCTTGTTCATTTCTGTGATAAAAGAAAAGATCATGTTAGTATTGGTATTTTGTAACGACTTATTACATTGAATAATCAACATTTTTTTTGGACCCTCATATTTAGTAGATTACAAACCAGAGTACTGTGCAATTTGCTCAATTTCTGTGTTTGTTGCTAAAATCATTGGGTCTGTGGGAGAAAAAAAAAATCCATGTTGGATAAAAAAATAAACCTTTTTCAGTCATGCTACAGTTTATTTGTTTGTTTGTTTTCAGTGTTCACTTGTTGTTTCTGTCTAATGCTGTATACATTGGCTTGTTGCAGTTTTTTGGAGCTGTAACATCATTTATTTGTTTGGATATTGTAAAATTTTGGGACAGTTAGATACCAATTGGCGTATTCTAACTGTCTATTTTTTTATATAATTTAGTGGTATTGATTTATCAGTTTGGATATTGTAAAATGTTGGGTTAGTTAGATACCAATTGGTGTATTCTAACTATCTATTTATTGCTCTAATTTAGTGGTATTCATTTATCTGATTAGTTGTTGTAGAATCTTTGGGTAGTTAGATACCTTTTGGAATATTCTAACAGTTTATATTTTTTTTACTACAAGTTTACTTAAGGTTTAAGTACAGTTTAGTTAATAAATTTTGCTTTTCTTTTAAGAACATTAAATAAGCGTTTGAAAGATTTGCTGGTAATCTTTGCTTTAGAGTAATGGTACTATCATTACATTCAAACCATCCATATTTCTTTTTTTATATATGCGGTGTAGTGACCTGAATTGGTTGTGGCTCCTGTGTGGTAGATTATACCTATTGTTGTGAAGGTTTTTTTACCAAGTGATACTTGACCATGTTTGAATCCAGTCAGCTTGCAGTTGTTTTTGGTACCATCTGCATTGTAACGTAGAAGCATTAGTATTACGTATTTACTATGTGTTCGTATTAGTAAGGTGGAGCGATTATGCGAATTGCAGGTAGTACATAATCTACCATTGTTTGCATTTTACACAAGATGCTGAAATGGAATGGATTCACAATTAGGTATTGATATATATATGACGCTTTCATTGGGGATTTGCTCTTCTGTCACATTGTTGCAGAGAGTGCATGTATGTTTCCACATGTATGAAATCTGGAAGATTTCATTTATAGGTATGTTTTTATTTTCCAGTACTTGTAGTAAGTACATTAGAAATTCTTGTGGATCTTCCTGTGAGTTTATAGTGAATTTCACCATTCCAGCACAGTAGTCCAATTGTTGTCTTATTCCATAAACACTATACGTGTTATCAGGATTGTTTGTTGCATGTCTGTGAAGTACTAACATTTGCAAACATAATTGGTCTGTACTGTGTAAGTAAATGTTGTCAACTATTGGTGGCAATTGAAATAGAATATTCATTGCTACATTTGCATAGCAACTTACTCCAACTATATTTGAGAGTTTAAATGGACCAGGCAGTTGTGTATCTGATTGATTTTTTTTTAGTTTGTCTTCCTTTCTTGACGAAGTACCTGGTTTACTTTCCCTAATGGGTTATTTTATGTTTGTGGTACTTAACTGAAGTTGTTGTTTCTTTTACTCTCTTTGGAGGATTTGCAATGACATGGTACAGAATATGTGTTTAGATGGGGGTGTATAGTGAACGAAGTCTATTGTATTCTAAAATGCAAGGAATATCAGCGTTTTCTTTACTTGCATCAAAGTTGATTAGAAATAGACCGTCAAGTGTACGTAACCGTGATAGTGCTATGTAGCTCATGCCTTCTTTAAAGACTGTGTTACCAATGTCTATCATTGCTTTGTCTAAGGTAAGACCTTGTGATTTATGAATGGTGACTACATATGCAAGAGTTAGAGAAAATTGTTCTCTGCGTACATACATGTCTTTGAAGAGAAGGAATCAAGCTGTTGAGCGTCCTATCCTTTTTACTTCTGAAAGTTTGTCAAAGAGAATATTGATAAACTGAATTTTGTTGTCACGTGGGTATGTTTGAAAGCCAACAACTGTACCCAGTGCTCCATTAACTAGTCCTTGGTCCATGTCAAGGTTACGTTTAAGCATTACTCTGCAATTTAAGGATCATTTTCATATCTTTTCCAAGCCAGCTGTGTTTGAGATTGAATTTTCTAAACTATTTAGTCTTGTTGTGACTTGCTCGCACATGGGTAGTGTCATACCATGTACATCTAGTTTGTCTGTGGCGCTAATTTCCATTATTGGTTGCATTTCTTTACTTAACATTATTTCATTGAATTTGAAACAGCTTGCAAGAGTTGGCATTAAGGCCATACAATCTGTAGCACATGCATTATCACCATAAAGTGCATGAATGTGCCGGGTTTTCAATATTGATTCTGCTTCTTTAGAAAGTATACCAACTCTGATACTTTTTAAGATGTTGGCATAAGTGAGATCTGCTGATTGCCGCATGTTTTCTGTTAATTCTCTGTATTGGAAATGTTGCCAAAGGTTGACATTTCCAATGCTGCCAACAGTTTTACTGCAGAGTTTGTGTCCTAATGTTTTAATAATAGGCTCACCTTTTACTGGTGTCAATTGAAGAAGATCTCTGAAAACAATGTGTTTTCCTGCAAAGACCTCTTCATAGTTTGTTTCGAGTACTTCTTGTAATCTGAGGTGAATCAAAGCCAACATTAGGTTGGACACTATGCTCAATTAATCTATTAGTAGCATTTCCATTTGTTTTAATACTCTGCATAGTTCCATTGCAGCTTCTGTAGAAAGTTTGTAATAGTCTAATTTTTTTTGGTGTTCTACTGGCAGGAGTAGTAATCAGTGTAAAGTGACACCACCTATGTTGTAGGCAGCTAAACCTGTGGGGGCAGTGACAACAGCTGACAGTTTGTTGTTTGTCAATTGCTGAAGGAACTTACTGATGATTTTGATTAGGAATGTTTTGCCAGAACCAGCTTCACTACTGACGTACAGTAGTATAGGTTTGTAATTTTGGCAGGTGCATTCTTTGTTTTCATGTTGTACACCATGTGCAATTTCTTTTGTTACTTCTTGAAAAATGCTACGTTGCTCATTGTTTAGTTTTGATTGTTGTATAGTTAACTCTTCTTTATCTTCATACTGACATATGGGGGCCGATTCATGGAACAAACGTGTGCCGAAAATCCCAGCGCAAGCAGCTGCAAGGAGGCGCAAGGAGGCGCAATCGTGAGAAAGCAAGCGCACGTGCACGCGTGCGATTCAAGGAAGGTGCTGCGCTACTTTCCCACTGGTTGTGCTCCAAATCCGTGCATGGTGCACGCTGGCGCACACATCTCCAAACAGCGTCCGCTAAGTGCACAGCGAAACCACACACAACAGAAGTAGGCCGAAAAGGGGCGTAACACGTGGAATGGGGAATAACACGTGAAAAAGAAGGTGTAACGGGGAAGTACTGCTGGGAAGTACACGGAACGCCCACACGCACGCGAACCACACGTATTCATGGAATCGAATAGGGCAAACCCACACACGGGCAAAGACACGCACAGGCCTAAACACGTCTGCCACACGAAGGCAGACGGCAGCGTCCCTGAGCATTACAAAAGTGTGCACAAATAAAAAGAATGCATATACTGAGTGGGGCACGTGTATTCCTGGGGTTCGCGTGAAGTTTTACACGGGAAAGGGCCCTGTGCGAGTGGGGTACGTGTATTCCTGGGGTTCGCAGGAAGTTTTACACGCGAAAGGGCCCTGTGCGAGTGGGATACGTGTACTCCTGGGGTGCGCGTGAAGTTTCATACGCAAAAGGGCCCTGTGCGAGTGGGGTATGTGTATTCCTGGGGTGCACGGGAAGTATCACACGCGATTTCAGCAGGGTATGTGTATTTTGGGGGTGCGCGGGATGTTTTACATGCGATTTCAGCAGGGTACATGCATTTCGGGGGTGCGCGGGAAGTTTCACACGCGATTTCAGCAGGGTACGTGTATTTCGGGGGTGCGCTGGAAGTTTTACACGCAATTTCAGCAGGGTACGTGTATTTCGGGGGTGCGCGGGAAGTTCCACACGCGATTTCAGCAGGGTACGTGTATTTCGGGGGTGCGCTGGAAGTTTTACACGGGAAAGGGTCCTGTGCGAGTGGGGTACGTGTATTCTTGGGGTGCGCTGGAAGTTTTGCACACGAAAGGGCCCTGTGCGAGTGGGGTACATATATTCCTGTGGTGTGTGTGAAGTTTTACACAAGAAAGGGCCCTGTGCGAGTGGGGTCCATGTATTCCTGTGGTGTGCATGAAGTTTTACATGCGAAAGTGCAAAGCACGTGTGTGATACGTCACAGACGCGCTTACGCGTTAAGGGCCTTTGTTCCAATTAAATTGCGTACGTGTGTTGACGCGCTTATGCTCTAAGGGCCTTTCCTCGAATTACACGATGACGTACAATTTTTTTACGTGCCAAATCACTCTGTATCAAGCTGGCCACGCGTACCCACACGGAAGATCACGCTCCTGCCCTGAAGGCCATTTTCCTGCCCCCCAAAGCCCAGGGCACGCTCCCACCTGCAATCTGCTGCTGCCTGACTGCCTGCTGCCCACGTGCCCTGCCATTTGCTGCCTGCACGTCAGCCAGGGGTGCAGTTTCTGTGACCACCCCTGCTTGAACTGAAGACTCCCGACTGGGATTCCATCACTCCACAGCCCAGCCTCAGGACCCATTTGACCAGCCGCTCCTGCCTCTGGGGTTGCCATATCCAGCAGAACACCATCGGGCAGCACTGGCAACCCCCAGCCAGAGAGGCAGAGGGCCACCAGCTTCAGTGCCAGGGAAGTTGGTGTCCTGGTGGAGCAAGTCCTGGGGCAGTATGATGCCCTCTTTGGAAGTTTGCGCGCCGACAATGAAGGACAGACCAGGATCTGCATGGACATCGTGACTGCCATCAACGCGGAGGGGGTGGCAGTCCGCGACTTACATCATGTCAAGAAGCGCTGGGAGGACTTCAGGTCCAGGACCCTCAACAAGGCCCGGCGCCTCACAAAGGCAGCAGATGCCGAGGGGCGCCGGGGCCAGCTGTCGGACCACCAAATGAGGGTCCTGGAACGCATATGCCTAGCGCTCTACGTCCAGATCCTTGAGGGGCAGACCCATCTGGAGTCGAGCAGTAAGTGTACATGCAAAGTGATTGGATGCTGTGCGTGTCATGGTGTGCCAGTAGTGTGCAGGTTGCACATGTGTTTTTGTAGGGCCATGTAGGGATGTGTATGAACATGGCTGTGAGGCTGCCACATGTGTGTCCTCTCATATGTGAGACACATTGATGGTGTATGTGTTGGTAAGCATGCTGGACAAATGTAGGTGTGGGAGCACACGTTTGAATTTCTGTGTATGTACATTGGCATGGTTGTGGCATAGATGGTGGTTCCTAATGCATGTATCTGCACTGTGTACATGTGCATGTGTGTGTACTTGACAAGTGAGCAACTGTGATGCAACATGGATGCATGTGACACTGATTTGTAGAAGGCTGAATGGCAGATCTGACATGTATCGTGATCTCATCACTGCAACAGTTGGACGAGATGTAGACATGCATGTAAGTGTGGTGGCGTGTGTGCATGTCTACTGCACTCCCCGTGTTTCATGTGATGTCTGGCTCACCTTTGGATGCTCATGCTGTTGTAGGTTTATAGATGGTGCTGGCTGTTGTGATATGGCTGTGGAATTGCTCATGTGTGTGAGTTGAAATGACATGTGTGTTGGGGATTGTGATGCCATGTCTGAAGTTTGACACTGCCACTCATGTGCAACTGTCATGTGTGTTTCAGTCCATTGTACAGTGCCCTGATGCCTGTGTCCTATCTCTCCCTGTCTGCAGCGTCAACTGATGAAGAGGGTGGAGAGGGTGCTGTGTAGCACAGCGGCAGGGATTGCACCGCCAGCCGGAGACGCAAGGCCCGGCTCCCCTCCCAGGTTGTTATCTCGTCAGGGATTGAGGAGTCCGGTGCCACGTCCCAGGCTGCAGCTGCCGAGGGTAGGTCCAAGAGGCGGAGGTCGGAGTTGGACTCCTCTGCAGCAGAAGGGGTAGCTAAGACCCCACAGTGTCCGACGGAGGAAGATGGCACGGAGTCATCCAGGTTGGTGGGGGGTTTGGTGGAGGAGGAGGCCGTGCAAGGGACAGACACGGGGTCTGGAGGTGGAGATTCCACTGGTGCTAGTGGTGCAGTGCAGGGGCAGGGACAGGAGGCAGCACAGGACACCGCGGAGGTGCCTGTGTGTAATCCTGTCCCCGATCCTGTGACTGCATCATCCTGCACCAGCAGGGATGCCTACGTCCAGACCCGTTTTCAGGGAGAGGATCCGCTTACAACAACTGGCCTTCCTCTCCCTGTGGACGTGGCTATCCGGGACCGGGTTGAGCCTGTCCTGAGTGGGATGGCATTGCGTCAGCGGGGCATGCGAGGTGACCTGCAGTGTTTTCGTGAGGACACTGCACGTCATCTCGAATGCCTCATTGACTGCGTAGACCTACTGGGACAGCTCACCAGGGCCAGATTCCTTCATTTGCTGGACCTTGTTGTGTCCCCCTCCTCACCTGAACCCCTGTGCGCCAGTCGTCCTTCATGCCATCTTACCACCCATGTATCACCTGGGTACCCTGTGGAGCTGCCTCTGACCCTGTGGCCAGGCTGGTGGAGGACACATCCCTGCCACAGTCGAGAGTCGGACGTCCTGCATGGGTGGCCACATCAACAACTGCACCCCAGCCGGAGGAGGATGTGCAGGCAGCAAGAGCCAGGGCACAGGCAGAGGCACAGCAGCAGCAGCAACAAGGTGGGAGGCATGATGGCTGGGGCCTTCAACATCGGAGGGGCAGGCATCAGCCAGAGGGCAGGAGGACCCAGGACTGGAAGCGTGTGGCGCGGTTAGGCCATGCTATAGATGCGGAGCGGCAGTGGGCAGAAGAGGCACGGCTCACGATGGTCAAGGCGGAGAACTCCATGCGTAGGGCTCTGAGGCGGGCCGAGTGCCTCGGGGCAATTCGCAGGGACCTGGAGGTCCAGATGTCACCATCCCTGCGAACCCTCGGGGCCAAGGAAGAGGACCGCCTCAGGGACATCGAGCAGGAGTTCGATGATGCCCTGGCCCGGGACATCCAAAAGTGAGCCGTCAGACTAGCCCGCTGCCCTTGTAAATAGTTTTTAGAGTTAGGTTTCCTTTTCGTTTTCCTTTTATTTGTGGTCAATGGACAATGCCACACAAATGTGTATATAGTTATATTTTTAGGTAGTTTGTTAGGTATGTTTCATTTGTTTTGTTGGGATCATGGACCCTTTACATCCTTGGACAATGGATTGTATATAGTTTAATCATGTATTGATTTATTTTTTGCATTATGGACATGGAGCAATGGATTTATTTTTTCCGGACAATGGATTGTAAATAGTTGGACTATGGATTGATTTCTCTTTTTTTTTATTATGAACATGAAGCAATGGAGATTTCTTTTTTACATTTCCTTTGGATTTGCGTTATTGGAGGGTGAATTTGGACTGTTTTTCTTTCTAATTTTTTGTATTGGTTATCATTTTCATTCAATCATCTTTTTCACATGCTTTTCATTTCATGTTTCATATTTTGGCATGCTTTCATTTCATTTTTGATTTTATGCACATAATACATTTTCTATCTTTAGTTCCATGTGTGGGATTCGCTCATTGGGTTGATGCATGTGAAAATGTGGGTTTACACAAGCAATGCCAACGATTGTATGTGTGTGACAGAGATGTGTTGATGTACATTTTGGTTTGTGTCATGAGATCGGCATTTCACTGCTGGGGGGTGGGGGTGCAGGGGGACATGAGTGGGACATGAGTGGGGGGCTGCTGGAAGGTGCCCTGCACTGCTGGGTGGTGGGGGTGCAGGGGTACATGAGTGGGACATGAGTGGGGGCCTGCTGGCAGGTGCCCCTCACTGCTGGGGGGTGGGGGTGCTGGGGGACATGTTGCCTGCTGTCAAGTGCCTGTCAATGATGGGGGGGTGGGGGGGCTGGGGGACATGTGTCGGGGCCTGCTGGCAGGTGCCTGTCACTGATGGGGGCTGCGGGACATGTGTCGGAGCCTGCTGGCAGGTGCCTGTCAATGATGAGGGGGTAGGGGGGCTGGGGGACATGTGTCGGGGCCTGCTGGCAGGTGCCTGTCAATGATGGGGGGTGGGGGTGCAGGGGGACATGAGTGGGGGCCTGCTGGCAGGTGCCCTCACTGCTCTGCTGGGGGGTGGGGGTGCTGGGGGACATGACCAGAGGTGCAGGGTAGTCCCCTGTGGTGTGGGCTGCCTGCAGGGGCTGTGGAGGGGGTAGAGGGGACACCTGGGAGGACCCACACTGCCAATTCATGTGTAGGACTCCCCGCGCACCCCCGAAATATGCGTTCCCCGCTCTGACAGCAAAATCGCATGTAAAACTTCCCGCGCACCCCTGAAATACACATACCCAGGCCAATTGCGTGTAAAACTTCCTGCGCACCCCTGAAATACACGTAACCTGCTGAAATCCCTGAAATACACGTACCCAGGCCAATAGCGTGTAAAACTTCCCGCGCACCCCTGAAATACATGTACCCTTCTGAAATTGCATGTAAAACTTCCTGCGCACCCCTGAAATACACGTACCCTGCTGAAATCGTGTGTAAAACGTCCCGCGCACCCCTGAAACACACGTACCCTGCTGAAATCGCGTGTAAAACTTCCTGCGCACCCCTGAAATACACGTACCCTGCTGAAATCACGTGTAAAACTTCCCACGCACCCCTGAAATACATGTACCCAGGCCAATCGCATGTAAATCCTCCCGCACACCCCTGAAATACACGTACCCTGCTGAAATCGCGTGTAAAACTTCCTGCGCACCCCTGAAATACACGTACCCTGCTGAAATCACGTGTAAAACTTCCCGCGCACCCCGGAAATACACGTACCCAGGCCAATCAAGTGTAAAACGTCCCGCGCACCCCTGAAATACATGTACCCTGCTGAAATTGCGTGTGAAACTTTCCGTGCACCCCTGAAATACACGTACCCAGGCCAATTGTGTGTAAAACTTCCCGCACACCCCGGGAATACACGTACCCCGCTTGCCGTGCTGGTACAGGGTTAGCGCAGCCCTTTGGGCTGGATTGGGGATTTTGATGGCTTTTCCCTGTGCAAGGGGCGTTCTTGGGGGCATAACTGGTGCTGCTGCAGGGTCGCTGCACCACTGTGCGCCACGGCTGGTTTTGGTAGCTAAAATCCATGAATATGCTGTGCGCGGAAATTGATTTTAGCGCACGCGGCTGGTGCAGAGATTCGCATGTGCACACTGTGCGCCAGCCGCGTACGCCACTTGTGCGCTAAATACTATGAATTACCCCCATGGTGTTTTCTACTTCTATCATAGCTAATTCTGCCTCATTTGTTATTAGTGGTTCCCCGAGTGGTTCTTGGCTTCCTGTTACAGAAGGTTGACTACTGTCAGGAGTGTCCTTATCTAGTTGGGCCTGGAGTTCTTCTTCGTGTTGCTGTTCATTGTGCAACATTGTTTTGTACTGTGTAAAGTTTACATCAGTTATAGTGCTTTCATTTGCTTTGAAAGCGTCTTCTTATGAGTCGTAGTTATCTAGTATTTCTTCTTCTTTTCTCCATGTTTTAAAGAGTTGTAGCAGGGACATGTAATATACTTCTTTATGTTGAGGAGTCTTTAATGACAATTTGATATGATTAATTAAATTTGGTTTGGTGAGTTTTACTAAGCTGCCTTCACAGTTTGTCACTCTGTATTTACCTTTTTTTTCATCAGGTTTTATATTATTTTTGTATGTGTAGTTTTGGGCTATGTGGTATTGACACATGGTTTCCAAAGTATTACTTCTGTTTGGGTAGTATGTGTCCAATACATTGTTTTTTAAAATGTCTTGGCTGTTGGGATCATGTTTGGCTACTGTTTCTATATCTTTGTATGATTTTAGAGCTCTTTTTCTAGATTTAGCTGGACCAAGGCTTAGCCATACTATATTTTCAGATTTACCAAACAATGCTGTACCAGTTAAACGATCAGCTGCTTAATATGATCCACATTCTCTATGGGAGAGCATTTTTATGCCCAAGCTGTATAATTTCTGAGACACTGTTTTATCTGATGCGACGACAATATTTGCCACATTTGTGTCTTTGAAATTGTAAAATTTGTGCCTGAAGATCACTATTTGTGGATTCTGATGGAATTTCACAAGTGACATATTTTTCAATAAACTGTAAAACAGTGGCATCACTGTTTTGACCAAATTTAGGAGCATCTTTAATCCATAAAAGCATGTGGATAAGTGGTGCTCCTCTGGATTGGTATTCTTTTTCTCCAAAAGAAGTGTTGCACTTCTCCAAGGGGAGGAACAGTGTTATTACAAATAAAATGTAGCATAGCAATGAAGCGATGGTGAAAATATCTTGAAACATTAACAGGATCCAGAGAACAAAGTTCTCCAGGTGTTAGTATATCTATGTTTGTTTTGTTTTTGTTTGATATGCGTAGGAAATCAGGTAAATCTTCCCATGCATATTCTGCACAACTTAATGTAACAAACCAAGTGGGTGGGCCAAGGTTTCTGATCATACAACATAAATCTCCATGACATCGAAACCAGTACTCTTTAGTACCACGCATATTTGCTAATAGGTTTGTAATATTTGATTGTAAAACCTCATCTTTTTGTTGCACTTTTTGTAATAATTGTGTAGCTGTCATATTTTGAAAGTGGGATCCTGATTTTAATATGCGTTCAACTCCGTAACATAAAGTTGCTAGTTCACTTTCAAAGAGTAGGTGGAATATGTATTCCACATTTTGTCTAAATCTGGGATCTTCAGAATACATCCGTAATGAGCAGTATTCTGATGCTGATATTTGAATAGGTCTATCATCGTACCTTCCTCCTTTGCCAGTAGGAAAGAGTAGAGGAAAATCACGTGCTTCTATACTTGTTTCCCATATGCTGATTGGTGATCCTTTTGTTTGACGCATTCAGTACGTTTCCAGTGCATCATCTATGGTGTTATTAGAGTGCAATGCATGAATTGTAAAATGGTCTAAAGTATTTGATATTGTAGCAGGATCTAGGAACTCAAATTGACCAGATTCTTGTGTCTCTTGAATTATTTCAGTTGTATCCTTCAAGTTTTCTTCAATATTAATTTCTTTGTAATATTCATTATTCTCTTTAAGATATTGCAAGGCTTCTCTAACTTTATTTAAATCTACCAGCTGTTGCCAATTTGTTTGTCTTATGTAGGTACTCCATTTACTAAGATAATTAAAGATTGCTGCATTGGACGTTGCACTTCTAGAGTATGCACATTTTCATTTAGATCTAATGGTAAATACACTACTTTTCCACAAATACCTTTCACTAATTCAGAGGGAGGTAATTTTGCCGTTTTTGGTTGAAGACGTATTATTGCTTGAAATGGGCGCACTGTTTGAATTATGATGCTCTCATATAAATTAAGTTGTTGTAGGGGTTTTGGTAGTGGATATGATTCCAAATTATTTGTGATAGCACGTGAAGGAGTTTGGTTGTTGTCAAGTTTTGTAGTGCGGTAACTGCAAAGTATTAAGGGGTCCGTTATTTCGTATTTGTTTTCTGCTAGAAGGTAGAGAGCTAATTCAAACCATTTAGAATCTCCATTGCCTTCTATTTTGTATGATAGGTCTACAGTTTGTGTGTTACTTTTATAAAAAGTTCTGTGGCAACATACACAGGCATGGTTTGGTACTTCAGCTGATGTACTTTTAAATTTTAGTATTTCTTTTTTGTATGTGTGTAGTAAAAGGTTGCCATGTGTAGAATTGTTGCTAATTTGCTTTAAAGATATTTCATTCTGTAAGTGGCTTTCACTTTCAAAATATTTTTTCTGGATATAGTCGATTTCTTCAAGTAGGTCTTTTGCTGTACCATGTAGAAGAATGTTATTTAAATTGGTAAAGCAGGACTTTTAGCATAGTACAGTTTATAAACTAGATTTCTTATAGTTGAATGATGTGTTGATATCCTTTTGATATCATGGAAGGTGGTTTTGCAAGTAGGTCCTGTAATGCAGGCCAATGAATGTCCTTGTAGTCCTGTGCACTTGCGTACTGGACAGGTATCCATATTTTGCAGTGGTTTAATTTTGATTTTGTCTTTGCTTTTCACATATTGATTGAGAATTTGCGTAAAGACTTCACATTTTTTTTGGGAATGTTACACATTGACGTGCATGGCCATTTGTACACTAGACGTTGTGATACAGTTGAATGGAGGGGTAATTCTAATTTTTCAGGGCATATTTTTGTAAGGAGTACTTCTTGTTCCATTGTGGCATTATTAACTTGTTCATAACCTCGACACTGCTATGTTTGGCAATTGTATTTGTTTGCTTTTGTTTGTATGCTTCTTCATTAAAGTATGGTTCTGTGCTTGTAGTGTGACTCCATTCACCTCCGCAGATACTTAAGAAGTTCTTTCTGTTGACATTTCGTTTATTGATAAGTCTTTTTTGTAATTTAGTCATTAGTTTTGTTGTTTCATTTTGTTTAACACTAAAATAAATAACTTTCTTTTGAGAAGAATTGCACTATCAACGCTTCTAAGATTAATTTCCTATGATAGGTTTTAAGGGTTGAACCTGGTTCCTCTCCTGTTTTTATAAGATTTCGAAGGACTCTGTGACGGAACATTTTTGCTAAAATACTTTTCTTGGTATGCTTACTTTGCACTATATCAAGATTTATAGAAGCCGTTTTATCTGTAGTGATAATTGATTTTTTGTAAATTGTTTTCTGTTTTGTTTTACATTTTGATAGAGGAGGCAAAGTTTTCGTACTTGAAACTTCTTTTGTTTCACTAGATGACTGTATTAGCTGTTTTGTTTCAACTTTTTTTTTACAAATTCTGCTAGAGATGGATGCTTATGTTGGACACTTTTATTTTCATTTACTCTACTTCTGCTTTGCTTTCTACGGACTTGATTTTTGGTAGGCTTTCTTTAGGGTCTGTTGAAAAAAATAAACAAGGTATGGGTTGGGGTGTTCTGCAATGTATGTGTGCTGTGAGCATGAGTGTTTGAGTAAGATGATTAAGATGTATGTAATGGTGTGTGATTGTGCATTGGGAAACTACAACTAGTAGGGATGGGTATTCTTGAATTAATGTGCTACTGAACTTGGGATCAGATGATAGAAAAAAGTAAGCTAGTGGTCTGGAGAAGTATAAATAGTAAATCTAATGCTATACAATTAAAACAGTTGTTTGTTCCATAATATCAAAATTCTAGCAGCTGAGTTGGGTCATTTGTGTGTCGAAAAATAGGAATTTGTGGGCCATTCTGGATGCAAATCACTGTTTAAGAAATGGGGATTTTTGGAGAGAATGGTGCACAATCTTTATTTCTAGGCACAGAAATAGCATGAATTAACTTTACAGTTTGTTTGAGTAATAATACAAATATTATGGTGGTATTCAACTTACTTTTTTTCTATAATGAGCAGGTTACTTCTTAATTGTTCTTTGTACTTCAAAATCGGCTGCTTCTTTTCAGGAGAATGGTCTTCACTGCAATTGTAAAAGAAATATATTAGTAATTTTGTGTTTATATACCACTGTTTTTAATTTAGACATTGATTTTTTTTAATTGACATCCTCAGCGCCTTCCTCAAAACCATTAAAACTATCTTATTCACATAAAATACGTCACACCAGTTGAATACATATCATATGTTGTTAGTGAATAAACTGTATTGCAATGACTAACTGTACCAAACAAAATATGTTTAGTATGCCTTGTGAAGTTCATAATGTACCACTGAATACCACTATTCCTGTAACTAAGCTTTTGGAAGTAATAGTTCCTCAATGTCATGCGCTGCTTGCCCTATATAAAAGTAAGTAATTAAATAAAAAACATAATAAAATGTTTATGTTATTGTACAAGTATTGTTGTTTGAGATTTGAACACAGTGTGTGCATGCAATTTTGTTTGACTATATGTAGTCTATATATTTTATTTCAAAAATGTTAGTTCAATTTGATTTGAGTGTGTGTGTGTATAAAGAAATTAAATAGTATAAAGGTTTGTAAGTGACAGTTGATTTAAGGAGATTGAAAAAAAGACAGTACATTCATTTTACAGATTATACAAGCTAAAAGTCAGTTAATCTGTTTATATGAAACTAGAAAATGTGTTCATGTATTTTACAGAAAATATGCATACCTGTAATTTGTGTTCATGCATATGGATATGCATGCAGCTGCAAGTAGAAATCTTGGAGACGTGTACAGTATTTCTTGTAGAAGGTGCTTTCCAATGATATGACACTTGTTCTCAGAGAGATTAACAGTACATTTAAAGTGGTGATCTATGATGATGCAGTTATATGTAGAGGTCTTGGATGTGATTGGTGGATGTTCATGTGACTTCTTAGCTATATCCAATGAAGGAATGGCACAGAAAGTGAAAAGGAAATGGTAGAAGGACTGTTCATGTTACGATATGTCCGCGGACATGGCAGTAGTTTGCGGACATCGGATGTTACATCCGGGGATTTTTGGGTTGGGAAGCCTTGCAAATGAGAAAGAGCATAGAAAGGGATTGGTCAGGAAAGTTTAGTGGGTGTGTTGTGACAGGAGAGAGTTTCTCAGATACTCTTTTTGCTGAGGGAAGTACAGATAGCTATGGCTGTGTGTTTCAGAAAACAGATTTTTTGGCTTTTGGGAGACTCGTGGATACATTTGTTGAAGGTGCATGCAGAAAGCTGTGGAGTAGCAGCTATAGATCTTGGATTCCCACATGTGGAAGTGCACTGGCATGGAGTACATGGAATGAAGTGGTTGGACTTGCTACCTCTCTGTGCTACTTTGAAGATAGAGCAACATCGGGACATAATTGTAATTAATTGTGGAGGGAACAGTTTAGGACATGTGTCTGGAATTTCTTTGCAATTTGCAATGAAAGAAGGACTTGGAAAGGTCATGGACATGTTCCCAAATTCTCAAGCAATTTTTTCACAGATTGCGAAGAGACAAGTGTGGTTTCATTCTTCTTCATTTGGTCCACAGATGGAGAAAGCAAGGCACAATGTCAATAAGGCTGTTTGTGCCTTTTTAACAGATTTTGGCATGTCCTCTTTTCACAATGAAAATATTATGTTTCGTAGTACATACATATTTCGCAGAGGTGGAGTACACCTAACTTATGCTGGCAATCAGATTTTTATAAGAAATATACAAAATGCATTTTGACCTTTTTTAGAATTACAGCATCCATTTTGAAGTAGGTGTTGAGTATTTATAATTTTTCAAACACAAACACCACCAAAAGGCTCTTTTCAGAGTCACCACTTCCTCCCAGAGAAACTTGCAATGATTATGATAGGGCAGAACCCCAAAATTTTAGATGTCGCGGACTGTCCGCGGACTTCTAAAAAATACAAAGGGCCCTGCCTCATTTATTTTCACTTCTATATTTTAACTGTGAAAGGCGGCTCTGAAAAAAGCCTTGTTTTTTTTTTTTATTTTTGTTGTTTTATATATTTTTGTTTTTTTATACACGACACACTAGGAGAGGAGGGGAAAGGAGGGTAAAAGAGGGAAACCAACCACAGGGATAAGAAAGGGCGAGCTGAGAGAGGAAGATGTAGAGAGGGTTTTATTTGGGTAGTGGGCAGATTTTCTCGTGCTCTGAGACAATAGTCTCAAAAGCACTTTAAAGTCGCTCCCCCTGCAGAGTACTGCATCGCAGTACATATACACAACTTCGACCCTCGAAAGGTAAGGGTCATCAGCATTGCGTATGGCCTGTGAGGTAGCTTGAGGAAGACGCTGTCCCAGAGGAGTGTTCCTTGTGGTGACAGGATCAGAAACGGAGGATGAAGTAGAGGAAATCAACCTGTTACTCTCATCGCAAGGTACAACCTTGCAAATGGCCCCATTGTGAAATGACTTGAGGTGTCGCTTCATGGTAGTGGTCCCAAAGCTATACGAACCATGCCTCCCGCGACTGAGTACCATTTTGCACTCATTGCAGGTGACTCGGTTTGCACGAGCCTTAGGACCATTACCAAGAAAGGTAAATAACCGCCACACCGAAGACTCACGCCGAGTGCGGGTAGTAGGGATTTCCACTACCTCATTCTCGTCATCCTCTTCTTCCTCCTCTGCATCCTCACTCCTGTTCTCCTCTTCAGGCCCTTCGGGAGGTGGTGGAGGGGGTGGGGGTGGTGCTGGAGCTGGTGCAGCATCAGGTGGCAGTAGTGCAGCCATGGATGCCATCAGGATGAAGATGTCAATCTGCAGGTGGCAGGAAAAATCGCTGTGCTCTGTAGAATAGGCAGAAACACAATGAGAATAAGCTCTAGGGCGTGGTCTTTTATAGGGGTGCTTGTGCGCGGTTCCTGGACGTGCGCACTGTTCGTGGACAGATCGAACACAAAAAAAGGTTCAAAAAGTTTCAAAAAGTGTGTAGAAACTCATGATTAGTATGCGGGACTTGTGCTATGGTGAGTTTTTAGTGAAGAATATAATGGATTACTTGAAAATGTACTTTTAAATTGTTCGGGGACAAGAACAGTGTCCGCATTTTAGAACACGCGATCAGCGTGGGCGCGGTCACATCATCGCTTCGCGAACATGTCCGCGAAGGGAGCGGCTGTCCGCAGGACACCAAACACACGGACATTGGTTTGCGCATGTGCGTTGATGTTCTACGAACAATGTTCGGGTCCTGAAGTAATTGAAAGTGCGTCACACATCAAACGAACAGTTACGGACATGTGTTTGTTCTTAGAACAGTTTCAACTTGCTTGCGAACAATACGGACGGATATGGCGTCCTCAGAAAACCTCCATTTTGTTTATTTACGCCCATTTAAGGACACCACATGTGTTCTTAGAACAGTTTCAACTTGGTTGCAAATAATATGAACGGGCATAGCGTCCTCAGGACACCCCTATTTTGTTTATTTACGAATATTTCGGGACACCGTGTGTTTTCTTAGAACAGTTTCAACTTGCTAGCGAACAGTACGGACAGGTATAGTGTTCTTCAGGACACCTACATTTTCGCCTCTTTATGAACATTTCAGGACACCGCGTGTGTTCTTAGAACAGTTTGAACTTGCTAGCGAACAGTACAGACAGGTATAGTGTTATTCAGGACACCAACATTTCGTTTCTTTACGAACATTTCAGGACACCGCGTGTGTTCTTAGAACAGTTTCAACTTGCTAGCGAACAGTACGGACAGGTATAGTGTTCTTCAGGACACCTCCATTTTCGTTTCTTTACGAACATTCAGGACACATGCGCTGTCCGCAGACACCTAAATTGCTTTTTAAAAAAAAAATGAAATTAATTACAACACAATATAAAAATGTAACTTTATTTAACATATATTAACAATTTATGACAGATAAGGTGAGAAAGAAACGGAAACAAAAACAGGAGAATTAAGGGTATGAACAGGATTTGTATCAGGTGAAGAAGGGATGGAAGTCTCATCAAAACGATTTGGTTCATAGTGAGGGTTTGGGGATAATTAACTTGGATATGGTGAGGGGGGACAGGTACATGTGGGACAATGGTACAAGGATTTTGGTTTAAAATGATCTTCCACAAAAGTTTTTAAATTATAAAAATTGGTCAACAATAAATCCATTTTTTCTAGTATGCTGTGAAGAGTGTTACCATAACAGCTTCTTCTGAAGTATTTTCTATTTTGGTATGTTCTATACAAAAAAAATATATATGTTACATGTATATAAAATAATAATAATTAAATGGTTTATATTGTAAAGTGTCTACCATTAGTTTCACTATCTTCAGACATTTCCTCATGTGGGAAATGCTCCTCTAGCAACTCCAGAGTACTAGACATTTCTGTAAGAAAGAAAAACATAATATCATTTTTTTTAATCTAATACAGAAAGTGTATAAATATATGAGTAACATGCAGTACACTTACTATTTCAGGTAAGGTATGTTCTGAGTAGTCTGTAGGTCTGCTATTGTTCTTGGTTGTGTAGTGTCTGTGAGGTAATTATGTTGGAAGCCTATTTATCTTATTTTGGTATATTGCATTTTAGAACATATTGTATTTAAATGAATAGTTAGTGTGTTACATATATGGGTTACACTTTGTATGTATTACTACTTATAATGTGTATGTGAATTTTTAAAATGTTCATATGTTATGATAAAACAATCAAACATACCCCCCCAGAGTTTTTAGGTAGTGGTACTGTTGTCCGAACATGTCCGCAGACGTTAAAAAAGTTCACAGACATCAAAATAAGTAGAGAAGGTTCAGTATGTTCAATTTTACATGTACATAAAATCAGAGTTATTATTATTAAATTGTGCTACTAAAAACCTATGAAATTCAGTGAAAAAACTTTGTTAAAGGGACGTTATGGTTAAGTTGCGCTACTAAAAACCTATGAAATTCAGTGAAAAAACTTTGTTAAAGGTATGTTATGGTTAAGTTGCGCTAGTAAAAACCTATGAAATTCAATGAAAAAACGTTGCTAAAGGGATGTTATGGTTCCAAGTAAAACCGAAAAACCCCTGAAATTCGACAGTTATGGTAAGCTAAGCAGCCATAACTCGTGCCACCACCGTGCACTGCTAAGACTAACACCCACGACATCAAAGATGACATCACATGTGCATTTACTTTTCATAAATGTATGTACAAGGGATTCTTATTATAATGTTGAGAAAAAAGTGTCAAAGATCATTGGAATAAATATCAAGAGCTAATGAGTGCATTAAGCAATGCATTGATATAAATAGCATTCTATTATGAAGAATTTTTGGGATCCCCCCTATAGCTTTGCCCACCCCGGACCAAACCTCACCAAACTTTGCAAAAAAATTCAGAGTGGGCCATATACTTTTTTTGCAATATATTACACAGCCACACTAGTGGCTGTGTGGTTATGGTTAAGTTGCTGTTTCCATAGGAAGAGCACTTTTTTGGCAGCTTATAACTTCGCTCTCCCTGGACGAATCTGAATTATTTTGCAAAGTTTGGTGAGGTTTGGTCCAGGGGGGGCAAAGTTATAGGGGGGGGGTCCCAAAATTTCTTTTTTTCCCATAGACATAATGGGAAAAAACTTTGCTCATGGCTACAGCCCAAACCGCTGGACGGATTTTCTCCAAATTTGCGGCAGGAGCGGCAGCTTGGTCCCAAAAGCGTGCTTTTTTTATTTGGTGTACATCCGCCCAGTAGTTTCTTTTTAAATGAACAAAATGTAAAGCAAAATAATTAGTGATATCTATGTCCGCTCCGCGGACTCACTTCCCTGTTTGTTTGTCTGCAGAATGGCCTCCGACTGGCCAGAACAATTTGTGGACTTTTGCGTAGTCCGCGAACACCGCAACGCGTCCACTGATTGGAAGGTGAGAAAACGTGAAATGCGTCTGTTTTCTTGAAACGCCTGCCATCTTGAATTTGCAGACTTTTTTGGGGTCCGCGAACAGCGCGGTGAAAACATTTTTGAAAAAGCAGCATTTCACTTGTCAAACTCGACAAACAATCTCTGGGGAGTTGGGGGGATGAGGATTCGATTGGATATGGCCATAAAAAGCCAAAAAACGGGTTGTTTCACCCCCCGAAGGTCCGCAAACACTTTGGATGTCCTGGGACAGTCCTGTGGTGTTCGTGGACACTTCAGATGTCCTTAGGACATCTGTACCTATTTCTGCATTACAAGGTTGGGGAAAAGCAGTTTTTGGATGGCTTATAACTTTTGCGTCACTCAATGAAACTGCATGTAATTTTGCAATTTTATTCTAGAACTAATCCTGAATGGTTTTGCAAATTGTTTTGGGATTCTGTCAAGAGGGGGCAAAATTAGAGGGGGGGGTCCCAAAATATTGTGAAGGCATATAAATGTGGTGTCATTTGACAAATCTGCACAACATTTGGCAAAACGATTTCGGATCTAGATATAAATGGTTTTCTAAAGTTTGGTTGGATTTTCTCAAGAGGGAGCGAAATTAGAGGGGAGGGTCTCAACATTTTTTGATGGCTTATATCTTTGTTGCTATTTGTTGCTATTTGGCCAATGTGGACAAAAGTTTTGAGAAAGATTATAGACCAAACCTGTCGGCTAAGTTATTTGACTATTGTATGTATATACATTTTGACACTTTTTAAAAAATAAAACATGGGCGGATTTTTAGCAAACTCGTGAGGAGCATTGGCAAGAACATTAAAGCATGGTTTTGCAAATGTGCCTGTGTTTTATTTTTTGACAATTGTAATAATGTAGGTTCAAAACATAGTCATATACCGTTAGTGACTGAGGTATAGCCTGTGGCCGTGGGCAGTAGCCAGATTGTCTGAGTCATGGCATAAGGTTATTGTATTAACCTTATTGTTAATACGGGGTAGCTCAATGATATTTGTGATGTCATCTTTGATGTCCTGGGTGTTAGTCTTAGCAGAGCACGGTGGTGGCGTGAGTTATGGTTGCTTAGCTTACCATAACTGGCGAATTTCACTTGTAACTTGTTCGATTTTACTTGTAACCATAACGTCCTTTTAACAACGTTTTTTTACTGAAAAAAAAAAAATATATATATATATATATATATATATATATATATATATATTAACATTTATGTGTGATTTGAATATTTGAATATTAACTAAATATATAAATATTTACCTTTACAAACTAGCCTGATTCCTGGTCCAGTGTGACCTGGGGGGTATTTTGAGAAGGGTGTGATATGAGTGGTATATCATTCAGAATATTGAACTTATAGACATAAAAAATAAGTATTTCATTGTGCACTACATGCTAGGTGAGACCTGGGTGAGTGCCTGATTGAAATCCTTAACACCACCTTGTATATTGAAAACCTATTACTCCAGGAGATTGGACCAGGCAAGCTCTCACAAGGGTTTGCTATTGGAAGGGCCTGCAGATCCCTTCAAAAAGGACCTCCACCTGAATCACATTCATGACCATTGATCACCAGGATCCTTAATTTATGAGACAGGGAAGTCATGCTACAACACTCAAGAGAAGAGGGTGAGATAATACGGGGTAGCTCAAAGATGACCATCTACCCAGACTACATGCCAACAGTTCAGAGGGCCAGGAACACATTCATCCCCATAAAAGCAAGGCTCAGGCAACTCAGCCTCAAATACATGCTTCTGTACCCTGCAAGACTCAAAATCCCCTACAAAGGCAAATCACAATTCCTAGAGAGCCCAGAAGCAGTCACCATGTGGATTTACCATCATGACATGTCTAACAAAAACAATCCAGATCCGTGACAACAGAGAGGCAAAAGAAGCTACTCACAGCAACCAAGGGACCTGGACTTCAGGTCTTGATGCAAGCACAAACTACATAATGTAGCGACAGCCATCACCAAAGCCATGAGAAAGGCGGAGTACAAACTATGGTATCTATGTGATTATTGCGACGGCTGAAAATGCCGACTTTTTTAAAAATCCTTTACATCACATATATATGTGGGGGAGACCCCCCGCACCTACTCCATATTAATATTATACTTTAAATCCCCCCACATATATATGTGGTGTAAGGGGGGTAAATAAAATTGCATTTTCCACCGTCACAATTCCCAGGTCGACATTTTTGTGCGATTCCAAACTATGCTGCCAAGAAGTTAACCAGATTCCCCTAACCACACAAGGGAAACATCACTTCCGCAATTACTGTTTCTATTACCGATAGGGGCAGACCCCAGCCACCCACTGCAGGTCTTCACCACCCGCCCCAAAGTTACAAAGGTTCCCAGCCTGTTGCTGGACCCCGCTTCTAGTACACAATGGCAGGAAAAAGCATTGTAGGTACCGGATTGCCTGAACAACTTGATGCTGTTGGGCACCATGTTCAAGTTCCAGTTTTGTTTTTGTTTTTCTTATATGTTATCCATACGAAACAACTCTTGGGATTTCCCGTCTGGCAAGCGAGACGGGCATTAAAATTGTGAATCTGAGGTATTTTTAATGTTCGTTCTCATGCTGGAACCCTGGTAGATTCCGCATCAGGCTTGCAGAGGGCCATTGGAGACAGGACAGCTGCGCTACTCCTTGGGGATAGATGCTCAGGCCATGGGAGGGCCAACCAATTCACACTGCAATGTCAACTGCCATAAGAATAATGTCATAGAATGTACTAGGCCTTGGATCCTACCTCTGCAGAAAAAGGGTGAATTCCTATATAAAGCGCAAAAAGATATCTATACTGCTACTCCAGGAAATGCACCTGCCCCCTAAGGGACATAAAGATCTACTGTCCCAATGGGGAGGGACGGGGTATGGAGCCGCCTACTCCAAGTTTGCCAGAGGGGTACTTACCTGGATTGATGGTCCACTTCCCTTCCAATTATTGGAAATAGAAAAAGACAAGGAAGGGAGGTACCTGATTGTCAGAGGGTATCTCGAACACAAGGAGATCTTACTTTCCGAATCAAAAGATCCCGGCACACGTACACACGTAAAATGATAACAGCAGGAAGCGATGGCCTTATTCAATGGGGTCGAGATTTTAATTGTGTAAGTAACCCCACACTAAATAGAGAATCCCCTCTGAATAATAGCCACTCCCCAGCCTCTACCGCACTGAATACGACACCAACAGACCTCGATCTAGTTGATGTCTGGAGGGAAATACACCCCGACAGCAAGGGTTACTCCTATTCCCCTATACGCTCAACACACAAATTGACAATTACTTTGTGGGATCAGCACACCTTGCAGAGACCTCTAGCACAGAATACATGGGCCACACAATATCGGACCACTCCCCTTTGGTGATCGAATGGTGTCTTGCATATCCTATACCTCCTATTCCGACATGGCCCCTGCCAATCGGGGCACTAACAGATGTAGCTTTGAAAAAGTAATTGTCAAACTTCCTAAATAACTTCCTTGAGAACAATATTGGTAGTGTAAGTAGTTGGGGCATCATGTGCAAAGCCATGAAGGTAGTGATCAGAGGTGAGGTCGGAGTCAGGGCAGCGGACATCTGCCAGGTATTACGTGAGACCCTGGCAGTCCACAGAAGAGAAACTGATGGAGGCACGATCTAGGTGCCACGATGCCTGGCAGAAACAGGCTAAATTTGACTATACCATCCAAACTGCCTGAGCACATATACAAGGGGATAAACCTGGGAGATTACTGCCATGGCTTTGCAGTCGTGTGCACACCAGACCGCAGACCACATTGTTCTACAATGAATGTGGGGCCCCATGGATATCCCAGCAGGTGATTTACGAAACCTCCATCTCCTTCTATACACAATTGTATAAGCACGCTAACCCAGTTCTCCAAGAGGACCTGGATGAGGTGTTCTCCCAGATACGGCTCCCGAAACTCTCAGACAGTCAACGTGACTCCCTAGACTTACCCATTACTAATGAGGAACTGAGTGAAGCCATCACTTCCTTACCCATTGGGAAGACCCCTGGCACGGATGGACTCCTCTCGGAATTTTATAAGGCTTATGCCACTACCCTGACCCCAATACTTCTGAAAGTCTTTATGGAAGCTTATGACACAGATGTGTTTCCAATGGGCATGAGGGAGACCCTAGTGATACCCATCCCCAAACCTGGGAAACCAACAGACAGATGTGATTCATACCTTGGCGATGACGATGGGGATGGCGATGTTAAACTGTGACGCTTCCGTAAAGTTATCACAACGTTGGTTCACACAGATCAGACAGGATTTGTACCCAGGTGCAGTATGGCCCTGAACCTCCGAAGACTCCAACACGTTATCAACCAAACACACAATTGCAAAGAACAATATGTGGTGGCATCCCTGGATGCCACTAAAGCATTTGACTCATTCTAATTATTGGGAGAGGCTACTTACATCTTTGGAACATTTTGGGCTGGGCTGGGAATTCATCCATTGGGTTAAACTTCTGATCACCTCCCCGATGGCTAGACTAAAGTCGGGCAAGCAGATATCAGGAATATGGAATATCCAACATGGTACCCGGCAAGGTTTCACACTCTCACCCATGCTATACATACTGTCTCGGAACACATAGCGGCATACCTACACCAAGAATTTTTGGAAGCAGGCATACTGATAGGCTGCTCTTAGCACTTAATATCACTCTACACAGACGATGCCTTACTATATGTCATGCTTTCAGACTCACCCAATCACGACCGGGTGATATTCAGGCGGCGGAGAGAAACATGGACCCCTCCCGCGATCACCTCTGCTCAATCGTTAGTGGGACGCTACACTCTGAGGCATCCCTGGCGTCGATTTCCACGCCTGCAGTGGGGATTGCCTTGGAGATTGCAAGCGCGGAGGAGATCACCACTCCATACTGCGGTCCCCCGCTCGACGCGATTCGTCACGAAGAAGGGGTCATGTGACATGGCTTCCAGGAAACAGGCATCAAATGAACCACTGGATCATGTGACCAAGTGAAAGATCACGTGACCAGGAAAATGGATCATGTGACCAAGTGAAAGATCATGTGACCAGGAAACCATCCCCGATTGGCCAACGAATCAGGAAGACTGCAATAAAAGGGGCTTGGCCTTTTCACACATTGCTTCTCAGCTGATCTCTCGGCGTTTAGCAGTTTCCTGTGTTTTGAACTTCATGCTTATCGAATTTCTTGGATTTTGGACTTCGTTTTTCTTCTGGATTACCCTCAAATTTTGGCGCTTGGATTTCTTCTGACCTGTATTACTGGATTATCTGAACTTTGAACTGTTATCCTGGATTGGTTGTGGGTTGATCTTTGGATTTGGCGCTTGATAAACCTTCAGTTACCTCTTGGAACTTTGTCAAGAACTGTGCACCTACAATCAAGCCCTCTCCTCTCCCTTTAGATCCCGTGGTCCCGTTATCCCCTCTGCACTACTCATCTGACCCTTGGGGAAAACTCACTTAGATTCAAGTCACTCATCATTTACCTCCAGGGTAGGTCTTTCTTATTATTTGTTTATGCTTGTTGTGAATACCGTGTAGCCATTAGCTAACCTGGTATTTTCTTTGCAGCCACCCGGGACCTGGAGTTTCCTGTTTTCCCCACCTGTGGCTCCAATAACCGGTCAGCGAGTACTTTGCCCCTCTCTGACTGGTGCTTGGGGACGGAGGTATACTAATCCACGTGGCCCTCAGGATTTGACACTATACCTCTGTGAAACACGACACAACCTCACTATTATCCTGGGCGTGCTTGACAGATCCGCTGAGCTATCTGGGATCTCATTCAATAGGCATACATCCTGCCTCTTCCCATTGGTTGGACTCTGCGACGCAGACATGACTGTCCTACCCCATTTGGGACTCCCCTGCGTTACTGAATCATTGAAATACCTAGGTATCTAAATTGCACACACGCCCAAAGAGACACACAATTGCAACACACTCCATGTAGTGGGGGGCCTGGAGAAATCTATGTCCTTCTGGTCCAGACTGCCGCTATCGAGGCCATTATTAAAATGATAGTGCTCCCTAGATTTCTTTATGGCTTTACAAATGTCCACTGCTACATAGGAGCAGCCTTCTTTCACTGTCTGGACTCAGTAATCAGTGACTTCATATGGGGCACTGTTTGCCACAAACAGGCCCTCAGCATGTTGCAACTACCTTATAAAGATGGTGGGATGCAGTTACCTAATCTCAAACTTTATTACCTAGCTGCCCAACTAGGACTGGCAGAACCTCCAACACTAGAATCGCGGCTGCTGCAGAAACTGGTGCCCCCAGCCAGACTCAACAAAATATTGTGGCTCCCAGTGGGCGTGTGTTGTTAGATACTCCTGGAATCCACTGGAGTGCTTTCTAGGAGCATACCCAAGACAAAGTAAACATAAGCATATTGTCAGATTCATGAACTTGGCATGCATACTTGTGAAAAGGCAAATCGCCATGCTATGGAGATCGCCAAAGGGTCCCCAGTACAAACGCTGGATACATGACTTTAAGATCTGGTGTGAAGCAGAGACATGGGCCTGGGAAAAATCAGCATCAACACTGGATGATAGCCTTTCTGTTACCTTAGAAGCCTGGAAAGCATTGGTAGATGCTACGTTCCATCCATCGGATGGTAAACCACCATGAAGCAATGAGGACACAATGATACTCCATGAACACCCTGGATTGCTGACCAAGGACCACATGGCATGGGGGAGCCCTGCCCATCTATTGACCTGACACTGCCATTTTGATAAAACTCTTTGACCGGTGAACCTCCCCACACTTGCTTAGTAATGAGTCTGACTTGTATGGAATGTTGTTTGTTTGTTCAGTTTAACCATTTCATTGGCCTTCTGATTTAAAATGCGTACGCACAGAGATGTAATAAGTCGTTTATCCTGCACCTATAACTTACTGTACCTGCTAGTTTGTGCTTATATAAATGCCAATAAACAAAGTTTAAAATGAATAAATATTGAACATGGCTTAAATATATTTTGTACAAACAGGAAGATTCTAAGCAGTGTACTATTTATAATTCAGATATCATCTTTAAGAACATACTACAAAGGAAAGCTTCACAAATAGTGATATGATGCATTTGTAGCTGTTTACTGCTTTAAATACAGTACTCATTGGTATGAACTATTCTTAAATGCTAATATTTCATTTGTCGAAATGTAAGGGTGGACTAAATATTGACAAATATGTAGAGTGATATTATGTCTGATTCCATTAGTTAAATAATCATTTACGTCATTTATGATGCTATTAGCGATGTCACTTTGATGTCATCTGTGATGTCATCATTGTGGTCATAGGCTTCTCACCAGGGGGCATGAAGTTAAGGAGGCATTAGCTGAATTTCAGGGGTTTTGTTGCACTAGGTTCTCACGTTAACGACCCTGCAACTTAGTTGTTTCCTTGAATTTCAAAGGTTTTGTTACAATGTATTGCTCAGCTTAAAGTTCCTACAACTAAAGTATTTTCCTTGAATTTCAAGGGTTTTCCTATTCCATAGATTTTTAAAACACTACCAGACCACTAGCCATGGGCTTCGGCCGTGGTCAGCGGGCAGAGCCTTTGGCCATGCCCACTTGTCCATTTTAAAGCACTACCAGACCCTGAGGTGGACATGGCCGAGCATTACCAAACTACTAGCTATGGCCTTCAGGTATGGCCAGTGGGCACGGCCACTCTATATTTTAAAATACTTGAAACCCATCGCACAAAGACGTTCATCAATCACAAACTGATTTCGCCCTGTTTTGACAGTGACATTGTTATGTATAAAAGATTGCAGTCTTTGAGGACTCACAATGTTTATATGCAATGCGCAGTGAGATTAAATTATTTGCCATAGACCACACACTTTGGTTAACCAGCCTGCTACATGCCCCTTGTTTTATGGGTGGTCTCTTGGTGACTGTTGTGATACATCAAATGACCCCAACTAACCGCATTTAAGCAGCAGAGAAAAGGTTTAATCATGACCGACTGCAAGAATAACATATGACCAGGTACATTTGCCCCCATAGCGAAAATCAAAATCTGGTAGCCATGAATGTACGCACAGTAAGTGAACATATATCTTAAAGTGAAACATACAAATGTACTTCATTTGACCTTCCCCTTAGAAGAAAGTGCATCACACAAAATAGCATTGGACTTTGAAAAAAAGTAATGAACACCAGAAAAATAACCTGAGAGAGGAAATGTTCCAATAAATATGTTGGCAAAGTATATATATATTTCTTTTATAACACGCTTAATACCAGAGACCAGTTTCAAATTGTGGGACCAGAATTCAAACCTGTGTTGCCAAGTGTTGTTTTGTTTTCAAGACAAACAAGTTGCCTGTGAGCTATCCTGCCAACCTTATAAAATGAAATCACCATTTAAATCCAGCAATCTGTTGTGAAATATTCCCTGGTAAACAAAATCCCAATATGAAACAATTGCTTGTGGTCTAGTGGGTAAGGGTCTGCACTGGGAACATGACCACCTGAGTAAAATCCTGGTAACCAAATACTTGAGCAAGCTTGCCAACCTAAAAAAAAAAAGGGGATGTGTCCGCCCTCTGAACAAAGGTTACGCTGTCCACCCACATGTGTCCTTTACTTGTGCCTTGAAAATCAGCCACAATCAAGGGCACATAACTGCACCAGTGTCCAGGATTGCAAACTCTCTTTCCACATCATGGGCAAATACTCATGACTTACTTGCCCCCTCATTTACCCTCCTCACCCACTGGTCTGGCTTTCAACAATACTCTGCTTTATAAAGATAACTTGAAAAGTACACATACCATATTGTCACTCAAATATATTAATGATTATCGAACTATGTTTGGCAAAATGTGCACAGTTGTGTCATTATTCTCCACATCTTGACTGGGAAACTACAAACACCAGAATGCAATTCAGCAAAAGGCAAAATAAGTGCAATACTTTGAAGGACTGACAACAGCACATTTATAAAAAAAAAAAAAGTTATGTGGATGTTGTGTGTTTCCTTAGTGTGTTTTGAGATTTAAAACTAAGTAAACATATGTCATCTGGGACTGTGGACTGTCCCCATCCATGCAGTAACCGCAACTGACCCTGCTTAGCTTCAAAACGAGGAAGGTGCCTGTCCCCGCAGGCTATGTTGCTCTAAGTAGTCTTTTAAATTGTGTTCATTTGTTGTCCAACATGGCCTGAGGGTGCCAGCCAATATCTTCCTTTAAAGCTAAGCAAGGTCAGTCCCTGTTACTGCCTGGATGGGAGTCCTGAATGTGGCCAGTGATTTTTCACCCCAACGTCCCTGTATCTGTCAAAATATCCTTTTTATTTGTTTTCATTTTTTCCATATCTGCGGGTACAAACTACAGATAACCTTGGCTATCTATAGTAATTTTAATCATGGCTACAGATAGCTGCAGTTATCTGTAGTTTCTTATACCTGCGGAATTTGCAAACATGGATGAAAATAAAAAATGCTTTCTTGTACCCCCAGCCCCTCACCAAGTACCCCCATCATCTGTGACAGATTCCCCACTCCCAGGTGGCCCCCTCACCTCCCATGCCCTCTCCGTTTCCCCTCACAACACACAGTTTGTGATGCAGTTTGCTTTTAGATGTCAGCTATTCGAGGTTATACCCAGGGTTACAGAAAAGCTTTGTATTGCAAACATCATTCATAGACCCCCTCCAGCTCCCACATGCCATGCAGTGACCTCTAACCACCCTCCACCCCCACCTGTAGACTAATGGCATTTTCAATTATTTTCACCTGCAAATGTCTTTTTCCCTGCTTTTCATTTTCAAATATCCTGGCTATATCTGAAGCAATCTCTTGCATTGAGAAAAAAAGAAGATGGCGGCAGTTTCATTTATAAAAAAACGTGGTTTTGGTGATGTACCCAAGATATAGCAATTTATTTTTGAGAAGGGGCACCCCCTTCTTGGTTAAATATTAAAAAATGAATGTACGGAATAACCCCAAACCACAAAAATGCCTCTTTTAAATGCATAGTGCCCAAGTTGTTTTAGACCTAGTCCAAATCCGTGGAGCCATTTAGGCTGTGCAGTCCGGCAAAAATGTACCTTATTTGTCTATGGAAAAAGGAAGGGGAAGTAGGCTGCAACTTTGGTAAAAAATTGTTTGTCTTCTTAATTACTTGTTTTATTTTTAACAAATCTTTACGAAACTTTGCAGTCTGGCGGGATCTACGCTTCCCAAGCAACTGCAAAATCTCATCCTAATCCGTCACACAGATCAAACATTATTAACAGTCGAATTTTTCAAGGCTCCTATGGGAGTCCAACTCAACTAACTATAGGGTGGCTATCACCACCGTATAACAAAAATACATACAGCATTTTATATTAAGGAAAATAAAGAGGCAAGTCCGACAGCGGATCTGCGAACACAGGTCTTGCCTGAAAAACAAAGTGGCAGACAAACCATTTGTGGAGCACTATGCAAGCAAGAAGCACAGCTACATAGACTTACATTGGTTTGTGATACAGACGGTGAAAGCTACACCAAGAGGAGGTGACAGATCTGGCTCTCAGAAAATTAGAACAAAAATGGATACAGAAGCTGGAGAGTCTAAGAGATGGCCTAAACACGAGTATAGAATGGGGCTTGTTCTTCTAAGTGATTTGGGAGAGTTTGACCATCAGCCTTAGACAGAGTATGTAATACAACACATGAGATGTCTGGCCACTACTATAGGAAGATCTATCTACCAACACTGTGACCAATGAGGTTTTTGAGGAATGACACATCAGCTGTGCTTAGCGGTATAATAACTAATAACTTTTATTTTGTGAGCCTCTTGTACAGAATGGGGCAGACGATTTAAGAAATTGCAGAATTCGTTAAAAATAGCACTAATGCATTTCAATTGTGTAAACAAGGTGTTTAAACACTAAAATATAAGTATCTGGTCTGTACATCTGAGAAAGGCTTACTGGTGCTTTTGCACATATTAAGTGCCCTCCCGCCCCTGTTCTCTAATTACATGTTCCCTTACATTTTCCCCTCATCACGTCTTTCCAAAAAAGGACATCAACACCTTACATTACATTTATGAATGCCTGATGTAATTAATGGGCAACTTTTTTGAGACACTGATTCTGTAACAGGTGAACAGCAAAGCATGCCAATCGCATATGCGGCAGGTAATACAGCCATGCAAGAGATGCAGATGTTTTTCGGGTGTGTTATATGCCAAATAATTAGAGCTATGTGGCCAGGGAACAAAAAGGAAAAAAAAGGAAAAAAAAGAGAAAGCGTGCTTCATCAGTGCAATTATATTTTGAATGAGAGTGAATGGTCTAGCAATGGCCGTATTAGGTGACATGCCTGATCTAGTCAATTTCGCGATAGTCAGTTGTTTGGTTCCCCTCCCATGTGACAACCAACGGGGAAACATATATTAGAAGTGTTTAATCTTGCGGCGAGTAGGGCCCAGCGAGGCCTTTGTATTCGTAACGTGCTGTGACAGCGCTATGGCTGCAATTAAAAAAATTGTTACAAAATAAAACTTGTTTAAAAAAAGTAGTGACTGGCCTAGTAATGGCTGCACTACGTGACATGCCCGATTGAGCCAGTTTCCCTGTAATCCTTTTTTGGTTTCCCCCTACACGCGACAGTTTATGGGGAAACAAACATTAGACACTTTTTGATCTCGCGGCAAGCAGTACCCAGCGAGGACGTTTCGTTTGTAATGCGCTGAGACACCAGAATGGTAAGAGACTTTATGCCCTGCGTGTACGAGTGAAACAGATGACATGCAGCCACACTATGAGACAATAATAGAATGCTGGCTCATGGTGATATGGACTTGGAATCCGTGGCACGAAGCATAGATGGAGCCTGAGAAGTTCCCGTGTAGTAGTTTAATACATAAAAAATATGTAACCGCCAATAAGACAAATTGTTTGGGTAAAGAAAATAGGCTAATGTCAAGGTTTGCTTTCTCACAGGTATAGACCATGGGGGATGACCTGTGACTGAACAAATGTGAAAACGTTCACCTGGCTGTTTGCAGCACATCATTGAAGAGGTACATCCAGTGCTCTATGTAAAGGGTCACCACAGGATAGAGGTCGAGTCTGTAGCATGTTATTCATTAAACACATACTGAAGCAATGTTGTACGTGTACTAATATGAATAATGGGCACTTGCCCGACTCATGATTTTAATGGTTCTTTTTCTAGGAAGAGTTTGCTGAACATGATAAGAAATGTCAGGCCTACTGAATAAGGTCAGTAGGAAGACCATTTAGCTCAACTTTTAATAGAAAATGTGAATGTACACTAGCATGGGTCCTAAGTCTGCAGTGTTTTTTGTCTGATTATTCAGGTTATGTGGGCAACATTTGGGTTAGAAGAGTTACGACCAGTGGAAGAATAAGGAATGTTTTGTCCTGACGAAGGCCGTCTGGAAATAAATGGGGAAACCTACTCTGGGATGGGGTCATCCTTGGAGTAACAGGCCGAAACGCAGAGTGTCGACACAATACTATCTGTACAGCCTTTGAGAAATAACCAATGGGGATAATGGACAATGATAGCCCCAAGGAGACTAAGAGAGACAAAAGAGAGTGAAACAAAGGAAGCAGGAGGGTCAACACACAGGAGGAACCTACAAGAACAATATGACTGTATAGAAACACACTGTCCCGGATTGCAAGGGAAATAGACGTATGAAGTTCTGTTCCTCTCTTTTGTTTTCTGTCCTCTCTGCCATTAGATGCTCGTAAACTATTTGAACATCTGCAATTTGTGTTTGTTAAGATTTCATGCTATACTAACTCTTGATTGATGAAGTAAAAGTATGCATTTTGCCATGTATTGTTTTTTATATGATATATGTTTTTTTAGATAAAGCATTCCCCACAAAGGGGGTGTCTTTGTGAATAAATTGGTCAAAGTTTTGTATGAAAAAGGCACACAGGTCTGGGACCTTTATTGTGCATGAATGTACACATCAGCATAAATGAGCTAATTTTGGGCCTTAAGCCACAAGGAACAGGAGGATGGGTAGTCTGTGATTCACGTCTAATACATTATCATCACCCTGCTACATCACAGACCCCTCAATAACAGAAAACGAAGGGTGCGACCTATTGTACACATTAACGAGATTGCGCTATCCTGCAACCTTAATCCTTTTAGGGCTAATACAAAATGGAGTCATGTGCTATGGATTTTCTAGTGCCGTGCGTCTATTGTTGGCGTTACAGTGCCTCTATATGTTGTGTAATAATGCAGATGGCTTCCCCCGTATACACTACATCACCTCATATGGGGTTTGCTTTACCTGAAAGTGCCAAGGTGGGTGGGATAGGCTCATTTCCATCCCAACAAGCTTCACGCTTCTGCATATTCTTGCTGCGACACAGTTTTCCCTTTCCGCTTCATGCATCCTGGCTTGCTAAATTCACGATACCATTGTTCAGCTTCTATATAATGGCAGCTTCTCCTGCATTCTATTCACTACGTATAGCCAGCTTCCATGATGACTTGGTCTAACTTGCGTTTCAGCATCTGTACCTTTATTGAACGGTTCATTTTCTGCAGCACTTTGGGCACCTGTGATCTTCTTTTTCATATTTAAAAGTTCCCTTGATTCTTTACTTCGTCATTGGTTTCTCTAGGATCTATGCATTCTCTTCAGTCAGTATCTTGGACGTCGTGCATACTTTTTGTGACGTCACTAGCTTCTTTTCTTTGCTCTTTCTCATATTCCTTCAGGGAGTTCCTCCCTTAGGTTGTCATCACTTCGGGGATACATTCGCTAGGATTGTCTCAACGGGTATCTCCTCTAAAACACACGTTGTGGTATTGGCACAACGACTGGTGTCAAACATGGCACAGTCTCATGTCTCCAACAAATGGGAGGAAGGGCAGCAGGGTTTCCTGCAGAGGTGTGCACTTGCTCCTCTGCAGTGGACATCCACCAACTGTTACTGGGGGGGCCTGTATGAGGTGGCAAGGGAGGTGAGGGAAGCAGGGGAGAGACAGATGTAGGAACAGACGGCTTTGAGGGAGGAGGTGGCAGGGCTGAGAGCTGAGTTGAGTACGGACAGAGGGGAAATGAGGGTGATTAGGAGTGGTGTCTGTGTCATCCAACAACATCTGTTGTTGACACAGGCAGCCTCTTTGCCTCATGGGTCCCCTGCCCTCTCAGCCACTTTCACTCTTCCTACTCCGAGGTTGGACAGCAGCAGCCCACAAAAGGCCCTTGCTCCTTTTCCTCCATCTTGCCAAGTCAGTGGCCCCTGCATGGCGAGGAGAAGGTAGAAGGGGTAGAGGTGGTAGTCATAGGGACAGTAATTCTGAGGAGTCAGGGGGATGACGAGTAATTTATTTTATTTGGCCCTATTGTGTCCATCCCCTTTCACTCTCCCTGCACAGTATGCAATGTATATTGTTTGGTTGTTCATGTTTCTTTTGCACACTTGGCCCTCTGACTCACTCTGTGAATGGCCCCTTCTTGCAATATGTTTCATTTACATGCACTCACCCTTTAATTCATGGCCATGTTCCTATGAACCTTTTCTCTGAGCAGTGTTATTTCTTTTTAATTACAGATTATTATGTGCCATGCACTTTTTAATGTGTCTGTACTTTGTACCTTGTAGGTTGGGATTGGTGGTGCGATGTCGAGCCTGACCCCGCTCATGGTCAAAGCTTGTGTGTCCTTGCCATGGCACTGTATGGCATTCACTCTGGTACCATGTATAGTAATTTCCAGATGTGTGGCCAATCTCATGGCTTGTCTATGGAATTGTGTCAAGATGCACATGTACATCTATATTTATATTAGGTGTGTAGTGCTGTGATGGGTCAGTGTGTCAACTCCATCAGTGATATACACCTCAGATCATGCAGCTGCAGGAAGTGTAATTTGCAAGCATGGAGGTGTCCTTCCAATGCACAGGTCGATACATCGAGTGCACATAATCTTCCATTGCGTCCAATCATGGAGAAGACAGTATGCGATGCACAGGTACATTTCCACATGGATGGGTAATGCGCATGGCAATCCTGGAGAGAGGGTGTGGGGTGGGTGGGCAGGAGGGTGTTAGGTGCATGCATTTCTATAGGCAGCTGCCATTGCCTGCCTACATTCAAGAACAACAAATTGACTTTGGACTTATTCTGCAATGTCGATAAGGTTTTCTGCAAGCTTGTGGGTTCAAATGCTCATCTGCAACAGTGAAGGAGAAACTGACCACTGTGGCCTACCTCAACTGATTACTGGAAAGGGAGTTGTACAGTGGCTACCTCGTTAAAATGTGCAGGTTGGCATGCATCCTTCAGTGGACAACTATGAATATAGGTGCTATATTCCGTCCTGCCAGTATTTTTTACAGAAGGGGTTTGGAAGTGGTCTGTGCTCCTCATCAGGATAATATTGGACTACGGGTGGGAACATTGCATGTATGCATGTACCTGTGTGTACTACGATGAATGACTGTGTGCAAAGCTGTGTGTATTGTGAGCCCTTACATGAGTATTTGCCTATATGTGTTGAGGATCAGCGTGGGACCCCTGATCAGGGCAAGGATGTCAACACAAGTCTATCTTTTGGGATCTCTGCATCTGATATAAGGTCACTTCCTTACCAGCATGGCTTTATGTATGTGTACTGCGGAATACTGTGGGAAGGAATGGTGTCTCACATCCCACATTGGGCTCTGGCTGTACCCTCCCTCTCCTTGTCCCTAGATACATTGTTGGTATTTGCCGAAGGTGCGAGATATTTGTCCCTGGATTTTTCTATGAAGTGGTGGCCATTCACCTACCATTTGGTGGTTCAATGTTGATTATGCACAGTGACATGTCCAGACTGATGTGCCTGCATGCTGTGCTGTACATGGTGACAAATACACTTGTGCTATCTCTGTGATGCTATCTGTGCAATGTGTAATAAAGTGTACAGTCACCTCAGGCACCATGAAAATGTCTGTGTGTCGTGCATGGTGATAGCTGGTCATCCTCGTGCCCTAGCAGTATCACAGGCATTTTCTGCTTCCCTCACATCCATCCTGAGTGGCTCTCAGGGGTGGTGTGTGCAAGGTCCATGGTGGGGAGGGTGTGCCATTTCTTGGGGGGCATGTAGGGGTCATGTTTTATTATTCTAGCACCTTTGTTGTGGTGCTCTCTAAAGGGTCAACTGTAGAAGTGTTGTACATCAGGTAATCATGGCAACATGTGTGCAGAGTTCGACGTGGCTATTATGTTCTGTGTGTGATGAGGGAAGCTCACATTTAGGGAGAGATGTTGTCCGCAGTGGGTTGGTGTGGTGCTGTTCCTCCCCATGTGGGCGTAGTGGAGTTATTGCCATTGTGTGGTTGAACCTTTCATGTGTGTCAACGTTGTTCCACATAGTGCACTCTCCTTCTAATGTGTCATGCATGCAGTGCAGGTATGCAGTGTGCATCACCAAATCCATGTCGCCACCTGCATACACTATAAGAGCACACAATGCCAGTGATGTTGTGGCATCATGAGTTGATTAACATGTGTGTTTGTATGTGTTGTCACTTACTGACCTGCTGCTTGACAAAGAGTGCAGTTACAGTGCCTTTTGTCATCAGTTCATCCCCAGGATTGTTGTCTGTATGGTTTCCCATCCAACCTGTCAATGGTCATGTTGGTGAGTCAGGTTATGTTGACCCAAACTCTCCACTGCATGTGACATGTTCACAAGTATCACCTCACAATGTGTATTGTAATTTCACTTTGGATTCCACACTCAGCTCGCACGTGGCCAGTCCCCCAGTGCGAAGATGATGATGATGTGTATGACTGCGGGCTTTGTAATTGGTGGAACCTGTGCATGCAGTTCTATACTTGGTGTCACTTCAGCAAGTCAGGGTCCATCATGTCTGCATCACAAGGTTGATCCACTCCCAGTGTTCCTTGTGTACATAGGGCAGTGTAGGGTGTTTGCATTGGTCATTCCATGGGGGCGCTTTGTGACTCCTCCTCCTATTGTACACATTGCTCTGTCTATTCTGAACACATTTAGTGTGCTCCAATAGTTGGGCATGCATGCACATGGTGGGTTTGTTGGCAAGGGCCAAGCCGTGAGTTATGACACCACAACCATGCCAATTATGAATGCGTATTTCCCCATGTGAACTCTCAGTTGTGTCCCATTCAACCTCTGACAATGCAGCGCATGTGCCTTGTGAGTGAGTGCGGTGTATTGCTTTCTTGCGATTGCCTGCTTACTGCCAAGGGGAGATTTGCGTATATTCCACCGGGGATGGCATAATCTCCACAAAACTACCGGCATGTCGGGACAGCAAATGTTGATTTGTCTGTCTGCCAGTGTGATGTCTTTCTTATGGTGCTATTGGGTATTTGTACTCTGTTCAACTTCACTGTCATTGTGCCATGCGTGTGTGTTCCAATGGGTGACTCAGGCAGGTGACTGTGTGTAGGCCATGCCTGGCACTTGTCATCCTTTCATCATTGACACCATCTCGTGTGGGTTCACTGTTGCTCTCAGGCTGCATGCATGCTCATGTGAAGAGGCTGTTGACCAACCACTCCCTCACTCACAGTGCTGTCACACTGGGCGCCTCCTGGGTCAGTGGCCTGGCTTGTGGCTGTTTCATGAGGTAAGGTGGCAGTTCAGAATATACTCCTTTGCACACTGTGATGAGATGCAGAATACAACAGGTATGTATGATGTCACACACAACCTGTGGTCTGTACAGGAGAACTCCACCTGAATGATCTAGTCATCTAAATCATGACTTCAGAAGGCCTATTGACCACTCAATGATGACCCTGCTGGGCTTTTATGCCATATTGTACCTCTCCTGTTGCCTGCTGGGTGCCATGAGGTAGGTTTGAAAAGGGTAACTGCCATCACATGTGTGAGGAAGAACATGAGTGGAGTCAGCGCGCATTGTGTGGTTGTTCATGGGTGGTTTTGGATGGGTGGGCATTGCCTTTGTAATGCACCAATGATTTTGTGTATGTGTTACTATAGTCATGTGTCTGTGTGCATTGTGTGTATGTGAGCCTGTGTGTATGTGTGTTGGGGTGTGGTGCATGTTATGGTACTTGCGTAGCAGCCACATGGCCCTGAAATGTCTGGCTTCCAACTGTGCACAAAAGGTGGAGCAACGGAAGATGTGGCTGTGTTGGGCAGAGCCCGGGACGTTGTCAAACACATCCATGAAGAGGCCACCAGCATTGCATACCAGTTGGGCACTGACGGAGTGCCAGTGGTTCTGTTTCTGGTACATGTACACATGGGCCTGGGGGAGTCATAGTGTGACTGGGACCAGTCAATGGCACTGATGACACTGGGGAATTGGTGTGCCAGGTAGAATCCAAATGCCACCTGTTTTTGTTCCTCCTGGACCGAGGGCGGGTGGACATGGTACTGGCTGTGTGATACAATGTATGCCACTGCCTGGAGCAGTGCACGTGACTGTATGGCCTGGGAGATGCCTGCAGTGATGCCACTGGTCCTCTGGAAAGAGTCAGTGGTGAAGAAATACAGGGCATCCAAGAGCTTCGCTTGTTGCCTGATGGCATGTGAACGTGCAGTGATGGGGTGCAAATCAGCCTCCCACTCCTGTAAGCATGTCCATGATTACATGCGGAAGGAACCGATACCTTCGGTAAACCTCTGTGTCGTCCATGCCGAAGAGGCTGATGCTGGTGCTGAAAACCAACTCACTCTTTCTCCACCTCCTCATCTGGGTGCGGCAGCTGCAGCAGCATTGTGCCATTCCTGCATGTAGAGCGCTATGACTAAGTCACAGGGATACATTTCCTGTGATGGGAGTCATGGAGTGGTGCTATAGGGTGACAAGTTGCATCATGATTTGCATGCTGGTGTGCGTCATCGCTGTATGGGATGAAATGTCAGTGGGTTTATGTGATGGTCTGCAGCTCTGTGTGTATAGCATTCAAGTGTTATTAGTTTGGTGGTGTTGTGTGTTTCACATGTGGGTGTTGGTTTTTGTGATGGTTATACTAGTTCCATGTATGATGTGGCAGTATGTGTGTTTGAGGTGTTCTGTAATGTTTTATAGGACGTGTGTTGGCTTTTAGGAGTCCATGGTCCTATTGCTTTGCTTATTGATTATTATGGCATTTGTGGTTAATTTTATGTGATTGCGTTGGATGAGCTATCTTTGTTTATGCATTTGATTTCTGTTTTACGTGTATTCAGGTTGTTATACGTACTCCCCTTGGCAATAGTTACGCAAAGACGTAGGGTTTTTTCTTGACTTCCGACTTTCTGTATTTTTGTTGTAAGTCCATTTCATAAATAGGTGTTAGTTACCTCAACAGAAGTTACAACTCATTTTTGGCATAAATTGGATTTACAACACATTTCTTCCTTGGTAAATGAGGCCTAATATCTTTATTTTAAATCGATCTGCCTCAAATTGTATATAGGTATGTTTAAAAAAGAAAGATAAACGCACATTTAAACATTTCGAAATTCATAACATTAATCTTAACGTGAGAAATGGCAAATTTTATTAAGGTATAGTAAGTGATATTTTCTTTATGTTTCCAATTTTCATATTGTCATGAGTTATGGGAAAATACATTTTAAGATTTTTATAAGTGGATTCAAAGTGACAATTTCTGTATAACAATGGAAGTTGTACACACAGATCGGGCATGTTTTGTATCATATGCATATAATATTTTTTGGTTACTTAACAGTTAAAGGGTGTACTTGGTAAATGATGATTTTTCAGCATGATTACAAAAAAAAGAGTGATAAATATTGTACCAAGTATAACGTGCCTGTACTACTTCAGAATGTGTGCATTGTGTTAGGTTAATAAACATTGTTTTTATTTTATTAATATGGGATTGTCTACCATGGAAATATTTAAGATTATACACCGACTTTCTGATTTCAAATGTCTGGCTAACCGAGTTGTAGTTTTTTACGGATAACATGATTTCCCACTTAATGTCACATGAAATTAGCATTTAATTTTAAACACGTTTATGGTTGTTAGGTTTTACTAACCTATGTACATATGCTGCTGCAGTTCAGAAAAGACTAGTGAATTTCCTGGTCAATTTAGCAGAAAGAAACAGGAACTTGTAAAACCATATGTCAAACTCTTATGTGTAAGACAGTGAAAGAAAGAGAATTGTGACTTGAATAACCATTAACATAAGATTTGTCAGGTTGGAACAATAGCCATTTCTGTCATTGTTTGACTTCTATTGATTACATCTTCTGATGTGTTAATTATCTTGAAGATTATGCAAACATGTGTGAGAGAAAGAGAAAGTAAACTGACATATCTAATCACATATTGGGATATTTACATGTGTGAGAAAATGATGATTTAATAAGTTCAATGTTTGTAAGAGCAGTACTATGACTGTTGGCTGTAAGATGGAACATCTTCCTCTAGCCAAAAGCTGTATGTGATCCATCTTATTGCCAAAAGCCATTGGATTTACTAAATGGAATTACCTCTTGTATTAAATCTGACAACATTTTACAAGGAGCCCTAAGGACCTCAACACCAGCATGCCACTGCTCGTAATACTGTGGTAAATCCATGGGACTGAGTGGCAGTACTGGTAATCAATGTTGACAGTAAAAAGCTGGACTAACTGTTTATTTACTGTTAAATTCGTAAAGAGGCTCAGTGTGTCACAAGTTTACATACACACGTTTGCATACACTGCGATGAACATTAAAAAAATACTAGGTTAGTACATCTTGTCATTGATTTTAAAACGTATTACTTATGGAGCAAATTATGATTTATGGACTTATGGAGCAAATTACCCATATTTTGCATGAAACAAGCTGCCATTTAAACATGTGTAGCATCATTTTGTGAAGAAAAAGCAACATATTTCGGATAACATGATTGATCTCGGATTATTTTTCATGCTGGACAATGGCATGTTGAATAGTACTGGGTAAAGAAGATACTTCATATCACAATATCCACATGCGTTTGTATTGATATGTATGTTGGGTGTGCGTACAATTTTTTCTTAATTAGTATTGTGTAAGTGTACTAAGGATAAAACATTTAATACATAATTTTAATAAAATATAATAATTGTTTATATTGATACCCGCAAATGCTATAGTATATTTATCACTGTTAATCTTTTATCATATTCAAATTATATATTGCCTTGGAAGGTGAGATGGAGAAGTCATTTTAAAAAGGCATGAAATGAGATGAAACTGTTTGTACTTTATGGAGTGCATGTCTGTACATTTGAAAGAAAATACAAGACTTTTCCCTGCAGGACAACACATTTTGAATTTTCTTCACCTCTTTGGCTGTGAACATTTAAGCAACTTTCTGACTTTCTGATGTGCGTTTCCATCAAATTCAAACTATCAGCATTTGTATTCCAGTGGAGAAAGCTCCATGGGTGATATTTATTGATGCCAATATAACATTTCTATCAAATTTTGTACTCACAACATGCTGCAAGATGACCTACAGTGAGATGGTGTGACACAAGTATACATACATGAAGATTACCTTCTTAGTACATCTTGTGAGTGATTGTATTTTCTATATATCAGGGTGACTTTTGTATCAGTTCCATGAAATAGGCTTTCACTGGACCTTGTGTGGCATCAATTTTGAAGCGTGAGTCAAGTATTTCATAAAACATGACCTATGTTGGATCGCATTAGTGAGTATGCTTTTTATGTTGTTTTATATATGGGGATATTTCACATAAAGAGACATTTTGTTAAATGCTAAGATTTTGAACTGCAATGTGAATAATGTTTTTAATCGATAGTCCAGTGAAGAAAATTATTAGTGAAAATGTAGTAGTAGGAAAATGTAATTACAAGGGCATGGGAAAATATCCCTAAGCAAGACCAGACATACAGGCTTTGCAGAGACTTTGCATTGAAAGAAAATGTGTTGAGACCACTAGGGGGTGCGGACGGCAATGGCCGTCTGATCCGAGGCTCCCGTCTAATCGGGGATGAAACAGATGAAATAGAGCTACTGGCGACATCCCGGCATAACATAAATTATGGGAATGGAAATGTGAACATTGGGATTATGGTTCGCTGGAGTTTAAAGCAGAAGTAAGCAGTTTTCAGGGAAGAAACAGACACCGATTAAGTTAAGAGACCCTTCTCCCCAATCCATGCAGGCCGCAAACCCGCGAACAGAGTGCGCCATGTGGGCAGCAGGTGGACTGTAGAATGGGTAGAGACAGTGTTGGGAGATCCAGGCAGAGACAGAGGCTGGGTTGCGGCACAGGTCACTTTCGGAGAGGCTTCCACGAAGATCAAGCTATGCGAAGCGGGCAAATAGAGGAACTGGAGGTGGCAAAAGCCCTGCCCGACCCCAGGTAAAGGAGAATCCCGCCCCCCAAGAGGTGCCCTGGAGACGGCCTGGTGATCAGAGAGCAGAACGGTCCAGATGGCGTGCCCAGGTCTGTCTGCAAGTAAGCACTTCTGGACGAGCGGTGGGGTAACAAAGACATTACCGGCCAGGCTCCGAGCAGAAGAAAGGTGACAACACACTCGGGAGGCACAGGAAGGGGCCAGCGGCAGGTTAAACTCAAGCCCAGGCGGGGCTAACAAAAAATTATGGACATGATGGACACCCGGTACCGCGCCGAAGAAAGGGAGAGAGGGGTCACTATGTGGGACCATATCAACCCAGCAAAGAGCCCGCACTAGAACAGGGGGTGAAAGCAGAGGCTTTATCCGTAGACATGGAGGGGGCAGCCAAGACACCCTCAACCCTCGCAGAAAGAACACATGAATAGGTGGTAGGTGACTGCCCCCTGACCAAGAAAAAGAGGGTTGCAGTGCCCGGGCACGCAGAAAACACCTCAGTAGCTTCCTGCACTAGCACATGAAGGCCAGATGCGGGGCGCAACTGCCATAGCGGGTTGGCCACCAACCAGGGACAACTCAAAGAGAAGAAAGAAGGGGGAACCTCGAGCGGACAGCTGCAAAATCATCCGTCTACCGCAGAGCCGGACACCCCCATTTGAGAGTCATACCCAGAGGTGCTGACCATTCTAATGGACAAAAGCATACCGGAGGAGACTTAAAGCCTGGATGAGGCGAGTGCAGCGGGGGAGGGAAAGACATTGGGGCCTAAATCTGTGAGGAGTGCTGTTTGACAGCAGCAGCAACATCGACCCCCCCATCCAATGACGAGGGCCCCCCCTTAATATCAGGAATAAAGCTAACCCTCCCGCACCCTGCACACATAGGAAGGTGAAAGGAAGAGAAAGTGCCCCAATAACACGCCCAAACAGTCCCGATACAAGCGGAGGAAACCTGGAAGCAACAGGAGAAGCCCCGCAGAGCCGACCCCATAGCCTAAGTACCAACCTAGCTAAAACCAGGCAAAAGAAAACAAAACCAGGTTCTGAGAGAAGCCTGGAAAGACTTCAGCAATTTAGGTGTGATCTGACGTGGGTGGAGTCAGCCGGCATAATGAGAGTGGACAAGTTACGAAGGAGGACATCGCTGTTATTACGTTGGAGATCCTCACGCTGTGGGCAGACATACATGTATCGATAGCGGAAATCAGGGCGAAGGTGGAGTCAATTGAGAGCAAAGTGGAGAACTTGGAACACAATCAAATCAACACCGACCTAATGGAAATGAAACTGAATGCCTGAATGACAGACATAGAAATGAAAGAAGAGGAACTTACTCTTAAAATGGACGACATGGAGAGCAGATTCGTGGGCCTTCCGGAGTCAGACCGGGAGATGCCAACCATGGTCGAGAGGAAGGTCCAGGAAATAATGAATCACATATTCATGACAGAGGGGGGCAAAACCGTGTACATTGAAAGAGCCCACAGAGGAGGTCGGTATTTGCAGGAGGACCGAGGTCGATAGTGGTAAAATTCTTAAGCTACAAGGAAAAAGCGGAAATTCTCTTCAAAGCTAAACAGGCTTCAGACATTCCGTTCCAGGGTGCTAAATTAAAGATATTCCAAGACTTATCGAACTTCACACTAAACAGATGGAGAGCTTGCAGGCCTCTCACAACCTGCCTAACTGAGAGAGCAGTGCGATTCTGTGAAAGCAAAAAGAAGATATCGGGGCTGAGTACCCCAAAGGAAATACGCCAAACGCGGGTTACAAAGAAAGATACACAGATCTTTATTCTATAACTGAACACTTGCAAAGGGCAAAGCAACAGAAAGCTATCAGGCCCTCAGTACAACACAGCGCAAACTCCAGCCCTGTTTGGTGTGCTCAGTGAGTGGGACTGTACATTAAAATAGTCGCACCTTTTATACAGTCCAAAACATGATTTCCAGCCCACCTACAAGTTAATACATCACAGATCTAGGGTTCATGCCGAGTTCGTGCCCTAATTTATGCAGCTATACATTAAGGGGTTATCCTTAACATATTCGCAAACAAGTTACAATAGCAACAGTGTGTCTGCGGATTATGTGTTGAGCCTCTGCACATAACCTTATACAATATAGTAAAACAAGTGTTCATATTGGATGCTCGAACAGTATTGTGTACGATATACGTTCATGTATTAGTCTCGTTGGTACAGGTAATCCTTTATACACAGGTCAACGAAGGACAAGGTCTCAGTACATGACCCTAACATTTGGCCTGCAGGCAGTTTAGATATTAGCTTGTACACAGCGGTCAAGACGGCCATGTTGCATTCAAAACAACACTGTCCACCATTTTGGGACACAGGGTGACTTTAGAGAGAGAATCTAAAATGGCGGATGAACCTAAAATGGCGGCTAGCACAGATTTAAGGTCAGGACCTTTCAACACGGATTTCCTCGCAGAGCGACTTGGTATAGGCCAATATATATATATATATATATATAGAGAGAGATATATACACACACGATCTAGAGGGTATAATACGATTTCCCGTTCGACAATACTGGTGGGGATATCTCTTTGACCTCACTTTTGAATGGAAAGGAGAAGAATACCGAATTGTCACCCCAGAAGAGGCCAAGCAGGTACTTCAGTACAGGGCCTAGTAAGAGCCAGGAATCGAGGGGACAAGAGTCAGACAAACCCCCTCAGTGGAGGAAGAAAACAAAAGTTGGTAGAAAGTATGCCAATATGAGTCCAGAGTCACCTGCAAAGTCGTAGTTGCTCAATATCCATGTCTAAGCAGGGAAAAAAAGGGGAGTCGCCATAGAGCTCCCCTGTTGAGGTTGTGTCCTAAACCTGGTGGCCCTCATGAGGGCGTCTCAATACGGGGAACCTAGGTCGGGTAGTACTAAGACCACGGTTTAGTTGGCCACAGCCGGTTATGGGGTAGTTCAATGCCTACAGTTTGTTTGTTAGGTTTAAGTTGGGGGAAGGTACAAGGGGGTGGTGGGGTGGGTTTCACTCAGTGGAACATGCAAAATGGGGCACATCAAACCGTTACACAGAAGGCAGAACTCAGGGATGGCAGGGGTGGAAGCTGTGAACCAGGTGGGGGAAAACATAAGAACAAACCCAATGTGTGACATCAGGCCGAAGGTGGGAACCCTAAAAATTGGCACTCTCAATGTCAAGGGGCTTAACTCTCCCACTAAATGGTCCCTATTGGCACAGGAATTCGACAGAGCAATCCTAGACCTCCTCTTCGTCCAGGAAACAAGGATACGGGAGGGGGAAGAAAGGCCCTTAAAGGGGAAAGGAATTGGTCAAATATGCTGGGCTTCAGCAGGCCACAAGAGAGGGGGGGTTGGCATAATCCTTCACAGGAGAATCAAATTAGTAAACCCGGGGGTGCAATCCCACATGGGAGGGAGGATCCTGATTGTGCGAGGGGAATGGGAGAGAACCCCAGTTACGCTATCGGCCGTCTACACACCCAATCAAGGACAAAGCAAATTTAATAGAGAAGCCCTACTAAAAGTAACAGAACTAGCTAGAGGCTGTCTAATAATGGGGGGAGACTTTAACACATGGGTGGTCCCACAAATAGGCAGGCAGACTACGCAAGTTATCACAAAACTAACCCCCACCCTCCCAAGGAGGAAATGGGTGAATTCCAAAAATACATAGGAGAGGCAAACCTGGTGGACGTTTGGAGGGAGGTGAACCCAGAGGTAAAAGGGTACACATTTAGGTTGTTGGTGCACGGGACGTTCACCAGGATCGACTACTTGTTGGTGGAAAGAGAGCATTCAACCGTAATTAGAGGAAGTGAAATTCGCCCAATGGGATGGTCTGACCATGACATGGTCTTAGCAACACTAGAAATGGAGGGGCTCAGTAGGAGGGAAACCATATGGAGATGCAATGAGTTCCTTTTAAAAGACAAGCTGTACTCCCATGAGTTAAATAAGGAAATTAAGGAATACTTCCAGATGAACAGGGGTGGAGAGGTAGGGATTACAACAGTTTGGGAAGCTAGGAAAGTGGTCTGGATGGGTATTTAATGAGACAAGGGGCTCTGCGTAAAAGAGAAAAGGAAATTGCACGAAGAGAAAATTAAGAAGGACATCTCATGCCTGGAGGAAAGACTCCAGGCACTGGGCTCGTACAAGGGGGAGCATCTTGAAGCCCTCCCCCAGAAAAGGGAATAATTGAAAGTATTAGGCAAGGGTGATGTCTTGAGAAAGCTAACGCTCCTGAAGCAAAAATTCTATGAAAAGGGGGATAAGGCAGAGAGGATGCTGGCTAACAGGATCAGAGCCCAGAGAGCGGAGAGGTGGGTAGACAGGATCCAGAAGCAGGAAGGAGGAATGGTACACTCCCCGGATGGGATAGCCGAGCAGTTTGCGGACTACTTCGCCAAACTGTACATCTCAGAAGGGGCAAGTGATGGTCCTGGGATGAGGGAATACATACGTAACACGGGGCTAACGCACATCACGATGGAGGAACACGCACTCCTAGAATCCCAAATCACTCCTCAAGAAGTTGAAGCGGCAATCAGCCGCCTTCCATCCGGTGGAGCCACCGGTGAGGATGGTTATACAATGGGCTTCTACAAGCACTTTGGCGAGACCCTGTCGCCCCATCTTGCTGATTTGCTTAACTATATACAAGATTCTGGACAGTCTCCACCTTCCTTCTCATTAGCACAAATAGTGGTGCTCCCTAAAGCAGAAAAAGATTCGACACATGCTGGCCTCATGCCATGTCATGGAGGACCTCATGCCACGCTTGATCCACCCAGATCAAGTAGGTTTCATTAAAGGGAGGCAAGGGTCGGATGCATTGAGAAAAACTCTGGGCATCATTGATCATACCAAAAGAACTACAGGGGAACATGTGCTCCTCAGTATTGATTCAGAGAAGGCCTTTGATCAGGTGGAATGGGCCTTTCTCGCTGCCACCCTGGAAAATATGGGATTTGGGAAACGATTTATAGCAGGGATACAAGCAATATACAATAAACCCAAGGGCAGAGTGGCCGTGAACAATAGATTATCCAGAGAATTTATCCTGTCCAGGGGAACAAGACAGGGCTGCCCCCTCTCTCTGCTTCTTTACGCCCTGTCAATTGAAAAACTGGCCAACAAGGTAAGGAGCAGCCAGTCCATCAGGGGAGTTAAGATAGGGGACACAGAACATAAATGAGCCCTGTTTGCGGATGATAGTATGCTCTATATCTCCGACCCCAGCACATCAGTACCCTGCCTGTTACACTTAATGAAGAAATTTGGTAAATGGGCAGGGCTCAGGGTGAATGTTGAAAAGTCCTCCATCTTCGAATATAAATCCCTGACGACCACCAGAAATGTCACTGCACTAACAGGGAACATCCCAAAGGCATGGTAAGAATTGAAATACCTGGGTATCAAAATCACCAGAAACCTCGCTGACCTTTATAAAGCTAACCTGACCTGCCTCCACTGCTCTGTGAATTAAAGAAGGACCTAGAGAGATGGAACTGGTTAGGTCACCTAAACACCATAAAAATGGTGATACTGCCCAAAATCTTATACTACTATCACATGCTGTCAATTGCCCCCCCTAGAGCTCACTTTACGGAGCTGCTAGACATTTTTACGAAGTTCCTTTGGCATGGGAAGAAACAGCTAATCGCCTCTGACACCTTGATCCAGCCAAAGGCTAAAGGAGGAGTTGGTTTACCAGACCCTTATACATACTATCGAGCAGCGCAGTACTGTGCTATTACCCCACACCTGAAAAATGATAAACAGAAGCAATGGGTGGCCATTGAAACTATAGGCATAGACCAGTCTCCATCGGCAAATGGCTATGGGCCCCGGAGAAGGCCTTCCCCAAGAGCGTGCTGGAGCATGTAGCTATGAGCTCACTCATGAAGATTTGGTGGAATGTGAAAGAAATGAGAGGTTTGACAACCTGGCCATCTCAGCTGTGCTCTATATGGCAGCCCCCCCCGCACCACCAGTCGTAGTTAAAATACAAGACCGAAGCAGATATCAGAAATGGTAGAAGGGAGGTCTAGAAAGAGTGGGGCAACTTGTAAAGGAAGAAGGATATATAACAATCCAAGAATTAGAAACAGCGCTACAGCAGGGCCCCTTGTACTTGTTTTACTTCCTTCAGCTAAAAGGGGTGCTCACTTCCCCGATATGGAAAGACAAACTGCAAAGAACCCCAACCACCTTTGAACAAATACTCAATGAGGCTCAGGCTAGCAAAGGCCTCACTGCACGCCTCTATGGGTCCTTAACAGCAGAAGAGCGAAATAACCTTGAAGGCCTTAGGAAAAGGTGGGAAAAAGACTTGGGCCCGCTATTGACGGAGCAGCTCTGGGCAAGAATGTGTTCAATGGCGCAATATAAACTACATAGTATTAAGCTGTTGCATAGGTGGCAGTACGACCCACTGAGACTTTCTAACATGTTTGAGCAGACAAGCCCTCTATGCTGGATTGAATGTGGAGGTGTCGCTGACTATTGGCACATGTGGTGGTCTTGTCCGAAAACGCAAACTTTCTGGAATGAAGTCCTGGCATGGATTAGGAGCCTGGAAGGGATCACCAGAGCCCTGGACCCAAGGCTGGTGCTTTTTGGACTGGAAGAGGAAGAAGGGCGACTGACGAAAGTGCTGCACAGGACTCGATTCTTGCTGCTTGCTGCTAGGGTCTGCCTTACAATACACTGGAAGGCCAAGAGCCTTCCCTCAAAGCAGACATGGGCTAGGAAAGCCAAAGAGCTATATGAGATGGGAAACATTACAGGGGAACGTCACGGTCTGTCTCTGAGCAGAGAAATGGAATGACTGCTGTTCCTGAAAGCATACAAGGGTCCAGGGTCTACGGTGACGGCTAATCCCCACCTGGTTCCTTAAAGTCTCTGAACTGAACTCTTTCAATGGTGTTTTGCATTGTCTCACTAAAATGGTGGGGAGGGTGGTGGGGGTTTACAATTTTTCTTACTGTTTAAAAATTCTTACTTGCGCTTGAGTGGACTGGAATTCAAAGGGTGATGTGTGTCATTTCTGAGCGTGTCTGCGCTGGCATTTAAAATGTTCAATAAAACTAATTTTGAAAGAAAGAGAATGTGTTGCTAGAATACAGGTCTCTGGTGATTATAGGAGAAAGGCTTCTAATGGCCTTGGGTAGTGGGCAATGTTAAGACGGATTTCTGAACTCTGTCCTGGTGGCGCAGAAGTTCAGAAGGCCAACCTAATTACTTGGAACAGGGTAACCTCTGGACGAGCCAGACCAATCAAGGTAGCGATCGCGGCGGTCAAGACTAGGTCTCAAGAGGGGTGAGGGTGACTGAAAGCCCGCAATGAGCACACAAAGCAAGAGCGCTTACAAACTACTCCAAACAGTTGTTATATCAAAAATATATACACATTTATTTTAAGGCCTTTAAAATAATGACCGTAGCGGGAAAATCACAATATCACAATATTAAGCCAACACATACCATATCAACACAATATATATACAAATACGACAGTTGCAAGCGTTATATGCACGAAATGTGTAGTCCACCTGAAAGGGAAGGAAAACAGGCAGTGCGATAATGCTTTAGACTCAGTTCGCCTTCAGAGGTACCTAACTAGATGGAAGTCCGAGCCCTGCGAAGAGTGGAGCCTTGTGCTCAAAGTACCTGCACACGCTGGTGCCAACGGGCAAAAGGAGAAGCTCTTCGGAGGAAGTCAGGCAGTTCGGGTTAGTGCACAACAGAAGAAGAACAGGTTCCGCGACTCAAGCGCAGCCTCCACAGTGAGCAGGAGCAGAGCGCGAGTACGGCAAAAGGGTGCTGTTTTTACACAGCGGGGAAAAGCAATGGGCTACTGCAGGAGGGCGACCAGATCCTAGCTATACTACTCACCGGTCCCCGATGCAAGCAGACCCAGGCTTCTCCACGTTAGTTTCAGCAGCTGGCAGGTTCAGAAGAGCCGGGAATGCCTCGTCGTCGTGTAGAGAAAAAAGACGTCCCAATCGAAGAAACCTGCACAGTTTTGTTACCACAGCAGGGCAACGGAGCGGCCGTGTGTATCTGAGCCAAATGTACACTACTCACTTCAGACTTGGGAACGCCAAGTGTACGAAGTGTGTGAGAGTGACCAGGACTCGAAATACAACACAACCTGGCGGCGGTTACAGAGACTCCCTTGTAAGCTGGTCAGTCCACTGGATGGCCCAGAGACGCTTCCGAAGGCTTACTGGCAGGAGATGATGAAGTCGCCGAGAATAGCTGTTCCTGCTATTCCAAAGGTCGAAGCACCAGTACAGGCCTTCTGGTTCGATCAAAGGAGGAAAGGGTTTCACAGGGCGACAGCAGTGCAGAGGAGCAGTCCTTCAGCGGGTCACCAGCGATTCCTCGGTCCAGCCTCTTGGTGTTAAGAAAGGAAGAAGGCATACTATGGCAAAAGGGAAAATGCACACAGTTGCACTGTGAACAACTCTGAATCTAACAACGTGTATATAATACCCAAGTCTTGTGTATATATGTAAAACCCAGGAACGTCAATAAGGTAAAACAGTATTACCAATATAGGAAAAGGGATGTGGGGTAAACACTTAGGACCTCCTTATGACTGAAAGGAAAGTCGGCAAACTCTTTACCCACTATGCTCTTACAGATACTGACAGCGCTAAACCCACGTAGCGGGCAAGCAAGGACAGATTCTGTGAACTGACAATCTGTAGAATACTGAATAAGGAAATTATAAACAGTACTCACGAGGACCGGAAAGACCACTTGAATGTCAGTAATTCACGAACCCTGTAGATCAAACAGGGACCCAGAAGGCTGTAAAAGCAAAAGGGTTAAAGATAACAAAATACATAAACCCTAGTAAAAGGCAAGTCTGAATTGTGATAATAAATCGTGAGGAAAACTAAAAGGGGAACACTCTGGAACTTGTAACAACAAACCCACACCTAATAATCAATGGAAAATGAATGCAGAAGTGTAATGGAAAACATGGAGTGGAATCTCAATAAAGTAGGATCAGGAGCAGGGAAAATGATATACATAAACCCTAGTAAAAGGCAAGTCTGAATTGTGATAATAAATCGTGAGGAAAACTAAAAGGGGAACACTCTGGAACTTGTAACAACAAACCCACACCTAATAATCAATGGAAAATGAATGCAGAAGTGTAATGGAAAACATGGAGTGGAATCTCAATAAAGTAGGATCAGGAGCAGGGAAAATGATATACATAAACCCTAGTAAAAGGCAAGTCTGAATTGTGATAATAAATCGTGAGGAAAACTAAAAGGGGAACACTCTGGAACTTGTAACAACAAACCCACACCTAATAATCAATGGAAAATGAATGCAGAAGTGTAATGGAAAACATGGAGTGGAATCTCAATAAAGTAGGATCAGGAGCAGGGAAAATGATATCACAAAAGGAAATCTTTCCCACCCAATCCAAGGAGAAAAGGCTGTACTAATTCTACGAATGTAAATATTAATACATCATGCTTTTCAGTAACCAGGACAGCATAAAGGGACAGAAAACACCGGCAGACTGGGCTGCATCAAATAGTAAAGTACAGAGAAAGGCTGTCTGCAGACAGAGGGAGACAGAAAGGTAAATTCAGAAAGCATAAATCAAATAAGCGCATAAATCCGAAATCCAGGACAGAGGAACAAGATACAGGAACTAGTAACTGGGCACAAAGCTAGAAACAGGAACTAGGTACAAGGCATGGAACTAGGAACAAGGAACTGGAACTAGATACTTGGCACAATATCTATGAACAAAGAACTGGAACTAGGTACAAGGCACAGAAACTAGGAACAAGGAACTGGAAATAGATACTTGGCTCAATATCTATGAACAGGGAACTGGAACTAGGTACAAGGCACAGAAACTAAGTACAGGAAACAGGGACTAGTCACAACAGGAACACTGCTACAATGACCAGCGCCGGACTGAAGCAAACTGAGGCTTTTAAAGCTGCTTAACGAGCACACCCCTCAGGCGTGCCGCCTGCTGCACCTGCAGCCACAGGTGTTGCCTATCCTCCTCCCAGCGTTGTGCTGCAAGGGAGGAGATGATGCAGTGAGCCAGGCATTCTGGGAAGCAGGAGGTGAAACAGTGAGCCAAGGCATTCTGGGAAACATAGTCATTTGATTTAAGTAGCATGCCGGATGCCAGGGAGGAGATGAAGCAGTGAGCCAGGCATTCTGGGAAGCAGGAGGTGAAACAGTGAGCCAAGGCATTCTGGGAAACATAGTCATTTGATTTAAATAGCATGCTGGCTGCCAAAAACCAGGAATGGATCCGGAAGGGAAGTAACTGGGAAAATAAGGTTTTAACGCTCCCCATTCATCAGAACACTGTAGCATAGGGTTCGAAGGAAATGTCCAGTAAGGAATAAACCCCAGAACATGCCCTCAAGTGGCGGGGACGGGAACGAAGGGAGCGAGAACGGGAGCGAAGAGAGCGAGCCGTGACACTATACCCCCTCCCACGGCCGACTCCAGGCGGCCGTTACTCGCACAAAACATCTTCCTTCCATGACTGGAGCGCTTTGTCTTTGGAGGTGGCACTGACGAAAACAATGATCCACAGGCAGAAGCAGAAGGACTGGAATGAATAGAATCAGGCTGCAGTCTATAAGAGTCATAGGCAGGTTTTCGGTGAGGAAAGGACTCATGGGTTGAAGAAAAGCATGAAGGATTTGCAGGACCCGAAGCAGAGTTGGAAAGTCCAGGAAGGTCAGTCTCTGGGAGCGAACACTCATACATCATTGAGGAGGGAGGCTGGCTGGTGCATGCTTTGGACAATGATAGATTCTCTGGTAGCCCCCCTGCTGAGAGCGAACACGCAGGAGGTGAGAAAACAGCGGATTTCAGACAATGTTCATGTTCAGACAAAGAAGGTGGTGACTGGTTCAAGGCCTGTGGTTGAGGGTGACCAAGGTTTGATTGCATTTGTTCCACACCTTGGGGGTCTGGAAGTCCAATGGGTTGTACAAGGCTGGCATTCCTGATGTCAGTCATATGGCCACCTTGTTGCACGTGGGATACAACCGCAGGGACGTTTGGCATACCGATAGGAGTGATAGACACAGTACTTGGTACATCAGGCACACTCGCAGCTGGAGCAATAACAGGCACATCTTGAACTGCAGCAGTCATATCCTCCCTTTGGCTACTTGCACCCGAATGGTGCAGCAGTTGGGGAACCGTGCCCGTCCCTTCCTTCAGGCTCATGTGAGATCCGGCAACAAAAGGGCTGTCAAGCGGCTTGTCCAAACCGGCCCCCAAATGTGAACCGTCCGGCCCGTTATCCTGGTTGGCTGCTTGTTCGATGTCTAGGCCATGGCTGATGGTATCCGTCACCCTCTTGTAACACTCCAGGCAAGTCCAACGGCCTTGCATGTAAGGCTCTCCCAAGTCGTGAACCAGCTTGATGTTTTTGGCAGAAGTCTCAGACTCAGATGTAGCATATGCGGGAGGTGCTAATTCTACAGACAAGCAGTTGGAGGAATTAGCTTGTGTAAAAGGCAGGCCTTCTGGTGATCCTCCTGAAGCATAGGATGGGCAGATTGGATGTTCATCCGTAATAAATGGCTGGGATTTAGGAGGTAGCTCTGAAGTAGATGAATCTGCAACATGATCAAACAGAGCAGACAGGTTCAACTCCGATGTTGGCAGCGAGGCTGAGCAGGATACAGGTCCTTCATGAACTGAAGCCAAACTAGCAGTAGGCTCTGGGACCGGAGACAGGCACTCAAGATGTGCTACCGGAGGCTTCATGGCTGAAGGATAAACTGTTGGATGAGTCACTGTATCTGAAAACAGGCATGCCAGAGGAAATTCAGAGGCTGAGGGCATGCAAGCTGGAGCCGTCTCGTTAGCTGAAGACAAACTTGTCAAGGTCTTTGGCTCTGACCACGTACACGGTGAAGGCTCTTGAGTGACTGGCAGACATAGCAATTGTTCATTGATTGAAGACACGTTTGACAATGATGACTGCAGAGCCGTGGACTGGGTAGTCGAAGAGTCAATAGTTGTAGAAGGACAGACTGAAGTCCCAGAAGTCGACAGACATATTTGTGGCTCAGGAATGGAAAGCACATTTAAGGCGGTTGACTCCATGACACCATTAACCAAAGACTGAGCTGGACCCATGCCGTACCTTTCCTTAGTGGATGAAACAGAGTCATTTCCAAAGTCTCTGTTAATCGGGATTTCGTCAAGTGTCCATTCCTTTGTCTTAACTTCTGAAGGTGGCAGATTATCAATCAACAGTTCAGGAATCGCTTGCCTGGTCCTTGTTCTAGTATACTGTGGAATGAGTCCATCAAAACAAGAATTATGTACTGTCTTTGATTGTTCATTGTGACAAGAATTGGCAGAAGGAGGAGGGAACACAGAGGTAGCATCGTTTTCCACATCAGCTTGAGTGTTTACTTCAGTCTCAGCAGCTGGATCAAGGGCTGAACCTAAGCCTACAGTAATGACTGATTCTGTGTACGCAACCATTGTGGATTGTGTTTGGGATACAGAAGCATGTATGTGTTCAAACTCTGAATTATGAATGACTGCTATAGAGGAATTCTTAGGCAAAGGAGTGACTTGTAAATCTTCTACTAACAGCAATTCCTGACCAACGGTAGAACAATTGTCAGAATCTGTGCTCTGAATAAGTGTTGTGCAAGAAAGAGGACTTTCACTCCCAATAGGTTTTTCATATTGACAAGTATCATGACCTACTAAAACCTCCTCACTCAGAGATTGAACAGTATTCACTTCATCAACGGATAAAGTTTGAGGTGTAGTCAGAAAAATTCGTAAAGTTTTATTCTCCTCTAGTAAACTGATGTATTCTCGTCTTAATTCCTCAAATTCAACTCTTAACATGCCCAGGCTTAACTGTACATCCCTATCAGTAGTCACAAGGGAAGGCATGGTGGCATCGGGGCTGGAACCTGCCCTAGTCATCTGGACGTGTACTGATTGTACATCGTTATTTACTGCTTGCAGGTCTTGTGATCTATACTCTCGCTTACCGACTTGGTCTGTGTTACCCTTAAGTAAACTACTGACATCAGACCTCTTGACATTAGGGACTACAGTAAGTACTTGTGCAGAGGAGTAAGCAGTTGGCTGAGGGCTGAAAACAGAAGTTATGTAATGAACCCCTTCATTCTTTATGTTTGAATCATGAAACTGTTCAATCTGAGGTAAAGCACAACCGGAATCATGGGGTTCAACAACAGATGTACTCATATTTAGTAAATCTAACAGTGTTTTATTTTCCACTGCTAAGGCTTGTGCGGACATATCTGGATCAAAATTAAAAACAGAATTAGGATCAGGCAATGTATGATGAGCCAGGCGATGGGTATAATATTTTGCACGTAAATACCCATTCGTGTCAAGGAGTTCATTTAAGTCTGGAACAGTGTTTTGATTATCACAGGCAAACGTAGTCAAAACTTTCTGTACACATTTTTTAGTAGCCTTGCTACCCTTCTTTCTTGATCTGGCCGTATACAAACGGGAAGAAGGGCTGGTCATTCTGTTAAGAAAGGAAGAAGGCATACTATGGCAAAAGGGAAAATGCACACAGTTGCACTGTGAACAACTCTGAATCTAACAACGTGTATATAATACCCAAGTCTTGTGTATATATGTAAAACCCAGGAACGTCAATAAGGTAAAACAGTATTACCAATATAGGAAAAGGGATGTGGGGTAAACACTTAGGACCTCCTTATGACTGAAAGGAAAGTCGGCAAACTCTTTACCCACTATGCTCTTACAGATACTGACAGCGCTAAACCCACGTAGCGGGCAAGCAAGGACAGATTCTGTGAACTGACAATCTGTAGAATACTGAATAAGGAAATTATAAACAGTACTCACGAGGACCGGAAAGACCACTTGAATGTCAGTAATTCACGAACCCTGTAGATCAAACAGGGACCCAGAAGGCTGTAAAAGCAAAAGGGTTAAAGATAACAAAATACATAAACCCTAGTAAAAGGCAAGTCTGAATTGTGATAATAAATCGTGAGGAAAACTAAAAGGGGAACACTCTGGAACTTGTAACAACAAACCCACACCTAATAATCAATGGAAAATGAATGCAGAAGTGTAATGGAAAACATGGAGTGGAATCTCAATAAAGTAGGATCAGGAGCAGGGAAAATGATATACATAAACCCTAGTAAAAGGCAAGTCTGAATTGTGATAATAAATCGTGAGGAAAACTAAAAGGGGAACACTCTGGAACTTGTAACAACAAACCCACACCTAATAATCAATGGAAAATGAATGCAGAAGTGTAATGGAAAACATGGAGTGGAATCTCAATAAAGTAGGATCAGGAGCAGGGAAAATGATATACATAAACCCTAGTAAAAGGCAAGTCTGAATTGTGATAATAAATCGTGAGGAAAACTAAAAGGGGAACACTCTGGAACTTGTAACAACAAACCCACACCTAATAATCAATGGAAAATGAATGCAGAAGTGTAATGGAAAACATGGAGTGGAATCTCAATAAAGTAGGATCAGGAGCAGGGAAAATGATATCACAAAAGGAAATCTTTCCCACCCAATCCAAGGAGAAAAGGCTGTACTAATTCTACGAAAGTAAATATTAATACATCATGCTTTTCAGTAACCAGGACAGCATAAAGGGACAGAAAACACCGGCAGACTGGGCTGCATCAAATAGTAAAGTACAGAGAAAGGCTGTCTGCAGACAGAGGAAGACAGAAAGGTAAATTCAGAAAGCATAAATCAAATAAGCGCATAAATCCGAAATCCAGGACAGAGGAACAAGATACAGGAACTAGTAACTGGGCACAAAGCTAGAAACAGGAACTAGGTACAAGGCATGGAACTAGGAACAAGGAACTGGAACTAGATACTTGGCACAATATCTATGAACAAAGAACTGGAACTAGGTACAAGGCACAGAAACTAGGAACAAGGAACTGGAAATAGATACTTGGCTCAATATCTATGAACAGGGAACTGGAACTAGGTACAAGGCACAGAAACTAAGTACAGGAAACAGGGACTAGTCACAACAGGAACACTGCTACAATGACCAGCGCCGGACTGAAGCAAACTGAGGCTTTTAAAGCTGCTTAACGAGCACACCCCTCAGGCGTGCCGCCTGCTGCACCTGCAGCCACAGGTGTTGCCTATCCTCCTCCCAGCGTTGTGCTGCAAGGGAGGAGATGATGCAGTGAGCCAGGCATTCTGGGAAGCAGGAGGTGAAACAGTGAGCCAAGGCATTCTGGGAAACATAGTCATTTGATTTAAGTAGCATGCCGGATGCCAGGGAGGAGATGAAGCAGTGAGCCAGGCATTCTGGGAAGCAGGAGGTGAAACAGTGAGCCAAGGCATTCTGGGAAACAGTCATTTGATTTAAATAGCATGCTGGCTGCCAAAAACCAGGAATGGATCCGGAAGGGAAGTAACTGGGAAAATAAGGTTTTAACGCTCCCCATTCATCAGAACACTGTAGCATAGGGTTCGAAGGAAATGTCCAGTAAGGAATAAACCCCAGAACATGCCCCCAAGTGGCGGGGACGGGAACGAAGGGAGCGAGAACGGGAGCGAAGAGAGCGAGCCGTGACACTTGGTTGCAGGATACTTGGCTCCTGTATTCCTTCGTTCGTGAGAACTCAGGAGATCGACCTGGTAGTGGTGTTTCCAGCCCCCTCTTATCCACGGTTCCCTTCGCGCCAAAACGGAGGGGAGCCAATGGGAGATCCGCTCATCAACACACACACCATTCGTGGACCAATCACGGACCACGGTGGTCCCAGGCATTCACACTACCCTAGACTCTCTGGCACCCAGGATGTGTATTGGGACCAGACATCCCAGCCCACACCCTGGAGGCACACAAAAGACATGTAGAAGCCCGCGAAAGCATCCGTGTTTCGCGGGAAAGTACATGCCCAAATAAGGAAGGCCCCGGGTCGCTCGACCTGGGGAAGGAGAAGGGAGCAAGACGGTCAGTGGACAGGACAAAGGAGCCTCGTGGTCTGGCCATTTTGGGAGCCAGGCCACCATTTTGGGTTCAGCGCGAAAAACGCGCTTAGAACGCCAAAAGGAGCTCAAAATACACAAAACGATCGCTGCCACCATTCCAGTCCCTGAATGACTTGCACCGATCAAATACAATCCTAAACGAGTATCTAGGGCCTGTAGAAGGCTAGAGACCCAAGAGAGCTGTAATTTAGCTTACAGTGCCCTCTTGTGTCATGTTGCACTAAAGCCGCAACATGATAAAAGAAACTACGGGAAACAGCGTTCCCCGGTACTGACTGTCTTAAGGGCATGTCAGTTTCCCCGTAAGAAAGGAGCGAAAGCCCAGAGGAGTGCGGCAGAAGGCTGCACTTCTCTGGCAAAGTCAAGAACAAGGTGAAAAACAACAGCAAAAAGTTTAGGGGTTGCCACATGGAAGGAAAATTACCTACAATTACGAAATCTTTCCTAACACTCGCCCCTCCCAGACTATGGACAGGGGGAACTAATCCACCCCTGGATGAGTCTCTTGTTCAGGTCGGTTAAACATTCTGGACAACCCATCAGCATTGCTATGTGGGACACCTGGCCTATGCTCAATAGTGAAGTCGAAGCCTTATAGACTTATGGACCACCTAAGCAACTTTGGATTCTCCCCCTTCATGTTCATTAGCCACTTTAACGGCTTATGGTCAGTCTGCACAGTGAAGTGGGTCCCATAGAGGTAGGGCCTCAGCTTCCTTAGGGCCCACACAACAGAGAAACATTCTTTCTCTACCGTGGACCATCTGAGCTCTCTGTCCTTAAGCTGGCGACTAATAAAACCGATAGGGTGTTCCTTACCCTTCTCATCTACTTGTGATAGTACAGCTCCTATCCCAGTGTCAGAGGCGTCCGTCTGCACGATAAAAGGTCTTTGATAATCAGGGGCCCTGAGGACAGGGGCCTGGCACAAGGAGTCTTTCGAGCCATTGAAGGCCTTCTCACACTCGTCGGTCCAAGTTACCTTCTTGGGTTTCTTCGGAGTTGTGAGGGCAGTCAGAGGGGCAGCTATGGTGCCATAGTCTGCCACAAAATTGCGGTAATACCCCGTGAGTCCTAAGAAGGCTCTCACTTGGGTTTGCGTAGTGGGGGTAGGCCAGTCTTGTACTGCTTGTACCTTACTGGGTAGAGGCTGTCTCCTCCCTCCACCTACTTCATGTCCAAAGTAAACCACTGAGCCTTGTCCATTTTGGTGAGGGGCCACTCGGACACCCTCAAAAGAGCTATCTGAAGGACTGCTTGGGAACAGGTCGGGGAGAGGTTCAGACTCCTCTTCCTCAACATCTGAAGCCAGTAGCAGTGCTGCGATTTCGATGCTTAGGACGAAAGCCTTCAGCCTATTCACGTGAAACACTTTTGGAGCCTGTTCAGGCCTTCCAAGGTCCACTGAATAGTTAACCTCACCCAGGGGCTCCACCACTGGGTAAGAGCCTGACCATTTGTCCTGTAAAGCTCGAGGCCTTATGGGATTCATGATCAGGACTTGCTGACCAAGTGTAAAGTTGATGAGGGAAGCTTCCTGGTCGTACCAATGTTTCACCAGCGCTTGCCCTGCCTTCAATTTATCACTAGCCAAGCCCATCAGAAGTACCATCCGTTTTCTGAGCCCTAGCACATAATCAACTACATTGGTAGTAACAGGGGGAGTGGGCATCTCCCATCCCTCCTTGACGATGGCTAAGGGTCCCCGTACGGGATGACCGAACAGAAGTTCGAAGGGGCTGAAGCCAACACCCTCCTGTGGTACCTCTCGGTAGGCAAACAGTAAGCATGAAACAAAGAAGATCCCATTTTCTTCTCTGAGGCTCCTCCAGAGCCCCAATCACGCTCTTTAACGTCCTGTTGAAACGCCCCCCCAGACCATTGGTCTGGGGGTGGTATGCAGAAGAGAACCTGTAGGTGACCCCACATTCTTTCCACATAGCCTGCCTATACTTCGACATAAAGTTGCTGCCATGATCCGACACAACTTCTTTAGGGAAGCCAACCCTAGTAAATATGCAGAGTAAAGCTTCTGCAACTGACTTGGCAGTTACAGTTGTCAATGGGATGGCCTCAGGATATCTGGTTGCATGGTCGACCAGCACCAGGATAAACCTATTGCCTGAGGATGTTTGCGGGTCAAGGGGACCAACGATGTCGATCCCTACCCTTTCAAATGGTACCCCCACAACTGGGAGCGGTACCAACGGAGCTTGGATTGTCGCGCCAACCTTACCAGACAACTGGCAGGAGGCACAACTCCTGCAGTGACTTTCTACTTGCACCCCCATCTTGGGACAGTAGAAGTGCATGGATAACCTTTGCTTGGTCCTCTTCATACCAAGGTGACCAGCAAGGGGAACTTCATGCGCCAACTGCAGGAGGAAGGGCCTAACAGCAAGGGGAACCACCAACCTCCTATGGTCTCCTTCTGTAGACTATGTGGGCTCACTATACAGGAGTCCACCTTCCCAATAAATCCTATGCGTCCCAGGAGGTTCACCCTCAAGCTGGGCGCAGGCCTGTCTCCTTAGGCCTTCCAGAGATGGGCACTCACGTTGGCCTTTACTGAATTCGTCCCTATCAGGACCTCCTTCAACTAACAAGTCTTTTAGTTCAGGATGATTGTTGGGGTCGAATACTTCAGGCATTGCCACCTCCTCGTCAGGCCCGGGCGATTGACCAACTTCCTCCACCGCAGTGGTAGGCGAGCTCGGGGGAATATTCTCTTTCCCTCGTCGTGACTTGTCGACTCCTTTCGCCTTGGGTTTCCCCTTCGGCTGGGGCGGCGTATTGGTCTTGGCCAATGCTGCCCGTGCTTGAGACCGTGTGTAGGGTCTTTCGGCAGTGTCTCCTACGAGCCCTAAAGCTCTGAGATCATTACCTAACAAGACCTTTCCCGGGACGTTTCTCTGAATGCTCACTGGAATCCTGACTGCTGTACCATTTAAAGTAAGATTTACAGGTATTACTGGAAACATACGGAGGGGGCCGTCAGCCAACTTAGTGGGCATCAGAGTAGCTCTGGCAACTTCCTCTGAGTCTACCAAGGTAGAATCCACTACAGTGCGACTGCACCCACTATCCCTAAGAGCTGGAGTATCCACTCCATTGATCAGCACACTGTCTTTAAAGTAGTGCTTGGTATTATCCGGAATCCTAGCATAAGCCTCTGCGACTTTAGGCTCCCAGGAACCCAGGGACACTAAAACTACCTCAGCCTCTATCCCGCTGGGAAATGAGTCTGAGGAGAAGGATGCTCCTGTAATCTCTTCTTCCTCGTAGGAGGAGAAGGCCAGATTAGCGGAGTGGACCCCCAAAGGTCTAACCTTACAACGGGGATGCTCCTTCACGTGGTCAGTTGCTCCACAAGCGAAACAAGATCCATTGGGTCTGTTTACATAGGGAGGCTTATTGTAACCAAAGTTCTGTTTCGGAGGCGGACCTCCACTACCCTGCGAGTTCTCTTGTGTCTTACCCTTATTTTTCTTTTTGTGGCCCTTATGGGAAGAAGATTTAGCATATTCTCCACCCTCCATATCTTTGGACTTTTTCCCTTCCTCCTGCTTACCAGGATGAGTTTTGTCCTTATGGGACACTCGATGTGACACCCATAAGTCTGCTGCAATGGCCAGCTTCTTAGGATCTATCTCCTTCGAATCGGCCAAATGCTGCTTAAGCTCCGGGGAAGAAGAAGCAAAAATGTGTTCCAGCATGACAAGATTTATCATGCCTTCGAAGGTAGAAACCTTATAACCTTCGACCCAGCCAGTTAAGTTTTTCAAGGATTCAGTGACATAAGATATCCAAGTACCACCTTCCTTTTTCTTATACTCTCTGAAACGTTTCAAATATTGGGCCGGAGTCTTCCCAAACTTTAAAATGAGAGTTTGCTTTAACATTGCGAAATCAGCTCGCTCAGCCTTCGACATTTCCATAATGGCACTACAGCCAGAATGGGGCAGTCTACTGAGTAACCATGCAATCTTATCAGCATTGTCAACTTGTTGAACTTCGCATGCATACTCAAACGCATTCAGCCAGTCCATAATGTCATTCCTTTCCTCATACACACTGAGCAGATCTTTCGGAAACCGTGGATGAGAGGAAGCCCCAGACCCATGTCCAGGACCCTTGGACCCATTTACAACCTGAAGCTTGGCCAGTTCCAACTGGTGATCCCTGTCTTTTTGTTTTTCTGCCTGTTCGATTTTTAGTTTGGCTATGCTGAATTCAAGCTCCTGCTGCCTAAACCGCAGCTCTTGCTTCTTGAATTCAAGCATAGCCTCCCCATCAGCACTGGCAGAGGAAACATTAGACATCACATCCTCCCTGTCCTCATGGTCACGATGGATCAGTGCAGCGGCAGACGCGTTGGTTCTACCAGTGAGAGCAGCCCCACCACCTTCTGCACTGTCCTCAGAAGTTATAGCGTCAAGCTGCGCTTCTTGCCACGCCACGATTCTTTGGATCATTTCCAATATAGTGCCTTGAGAGGAAACACCTCTCTCCGCACACATCTTCTTCAATGTTTCTGATTTGGAAGCATTTAAAGTTAACAAGGTATTTGTTTCCATACTGTTAGATAGGACTATGGCCTTTTTAAAGTTATACTACAACAATTCACTACGTGTCCTGGTTGGAATAACCTGAAATGCCTTAGTTCGTGCGCAACACTGGATACCTTCAGTCGTATCCCACCGCTGTACACCAATTTGTTAAGACGGATTTCTGAACTCTGTCCTGGTGGCGCAGAAGTTCAGAAGGCCAACCTAATTACTTGGAACAGGGTAACCTCTGGACGAGCCAGACCAATCAAGGTAGCGATCGCGGCGGTCAAGACTAGGTCTCAAGAGGGGTGAGGGTGACTGAAAGCCTGCAATGAGCACACAAAGCAAGAGCACTTACAAACTACTCCAAACAGTTGTTATATCAAAAATATATACACATTTATTTTAAGGCCTTTAAAATAATGACCGTAGCGGGAAAATCACAATATCACAATATTAAGCCAACACATACCATATCAACACAATATATATACAAATACGACAGTCGCAAGCGTTATATGCACGAAATGTGTAGTCCACCTGAAAGGGAAGGAAAACAGGCAGTGCGATAATGCTTTAGACTCAGTTCGCCTTCAGAGGTACCTAACTAGATGGAAGTCCGAGCCCTGCGAAGAGTGGAGCCTTGTGCTCAAAGTACCTGCACACGCTGGTGCCAATGGGCAAAAGGAGAAGCTCTTCGGAGGAAGTCAGGCAGTTCGGGTTAGTGCACAACAGAAGAAGAACAGGTTCCGCGACTCAAGCGCAGCCTCCACAGTGAGCAGGAGCAGAGCGCGAGTACGGCAAAAGGGTGCTGTTTTTACACAGCGGGGAAAAGCAATGGGCTACTGCAGGAGGGCGACCAGATCCTAGCTATACTACTCACCGGTCCCCGATGCAAGCAGACCCAGGCTTCTCCACATTAGTTTCAGCAGCTGGCAGGTTCAGAAGAGCCGGGAATGCCTCGTCGTCGTGCAGAGAAAAAAGACGTCCCAATCGAAGAAACCTGCACAGTTTTGTCACCACAGCAGGGCAACGGAGCGGCCGTGTGTATCTGGGCCAAATGTACACTACTCACTTCAGACTTGGGAACGCCAAGTGTACGAAGCGTGTGAGAGTGACCAGGACTCGAAATACAACAGGCAAGTGGACTCTATGAATTCAGAAGTAATTTGGCAGATTTTCATGAGGGAAAACGATCACAATTATATATTTCATCTCGTGGAATTTTGGACATATATTAAGACAATATTAATGGACTTGTGCACATAGAACTCAGACTGGATATCATTTACAAAGACATCATGGTCTGCTTGATTATATTGACATACATTTTTCGATACAAGGTTTGATCAAGAACTAATATTAATTCTATTTCAAGAAGTATACTAATTAAAAACAAAAGTACAGGGCGCTGTTGCACTGCAGCCAAGATAGCGGCTCTCTCCTAGAGCTCCTGCACCTGGCACAGTCTAAGGGCTGGCATATACTCTTCCACTGGCTTTGGTGGCAATTGGAGACTGCTGCTGGACTCTATGAGCACCCACCTACTTGGAGATCTTCTCCCGACCTCACAGTGGCTCCCAGTCACTGCAAAAGAGAAGCTGGACATTTGGCGTCGTGCGCTGGGGGACGTAGAGCGATTTGCACTGCCCGCCTTCCTGTGAGGCCCGCCATCGGCTGGTGTGCTTGCTCAATGCCCTGCGACACCCCCTGCCCATGTGCTGGGCTGCAGGCGCCCCCCCAGCCTGAGGGCAGAGTTCCAGCTGCCGACAATTACCCAGCTGACAATACGCGGCCGTCGCTCTGGGTCCAGGGCGGCCACCCTGGTGCAAGTAGATGCACAACATGCAATACCGGAGGTGAGTCCCTCCCAAAGACTCCCACCACTGTGCACTATCCTAGCGGGACCACCAGGCGCTGCAGCACAACTGCCCATCAGGGGAGACACCAGGGGCTAATCACCCACAAATGCCCTCATTCTCCTGCTGCCTGGGGTGCCTCCAACGCCTGAACTCCCCAACCCTGCACAATAACGTGGATACACTGGGTAGCCGACTGGCTCAATTTACACCGGCACTCCTTCTCTGCTCATCTGGCAGTGCTGAGGTCGAACTCGATATCTGCACCCAGGAGGAGGTATGGCGGCCATTTTTTAAAAACGTTCTTTTTTTTTGCTTATCCAAGACCTTTCTGCTACCCCACCCAGACTGAAGATCAATCGGGGACACATTGACCGCTGGACCCCATACATGCTTCTGATGGCAACATCCACATACACAGCCGTCCATTAAAACTGGCACAGTCCACATGAAAGCAGGGGCTGATTCCCCCTACACTACCTATGCCCCACTACAAATTATTGGATCTTCGCTGTATGCACCTGTGCTGGCCCTCCTCTACCTCACCCGCCTTGCTGCTGGAAACGAGATACAACACCTTGATACACATTACATATCTGTGCAGATCTAGCTAAGGAACCTACTACAATCGCAGGGCCTGTCACTTTGGTTCTCCATACCTGTCCTGTTACACAGGATGACCAAGGGAGGAGCTAAAAATCTGCGCTCCATGAATCAATATACTAAATCCACACCTAGGGACGTTCCCATGGCCGGAGCAGCTGCTGATGCAGAGTCTGAGTCTGTCCTGATGGGACCCTCTGAGACCCAGCGCATGATGGCGTGCACGCAGGAGGGATTCGCCAAAGTTGATATGACAAGCGCCATTGATGCCATCAAGACACAAACTGACAAAACGGACCTGCGTCTGTCGGAAGCTGAGACGAGAGTCGACATGGTCGAAGACGACATGTCCACCATGAGGGCAGAACTAACTGTACTTTCTAGGCGGGTACTCGAAGTGGTGAAGAATAATGATGACTTGGAGTCGCTGTCTCGCTGTAACAACATCTGCATCATTTGAGTCCCCAAATACAGCTCTGAACCCTCCCTTTGAGCTTTAGATCAAGTCCACTCTACTGCCACTCCTGTGGAATCCCTCACTGTCACCACAATTTGCTATTGAATGGGCTCACAGATTCCGAGCTCCCAAACCAAAGCCTGGGGCTCCTCCGTGACCCATTATAGCCCACATACTTAACTACTGCGGCCATGATGCAATCCTCTGGGCCGCTCGGGAGCAAGGAGACCTCATACTGGACTCCAACAAAATACATATATACCCAGACTTCTCGGTGGCCGTCCAATAAGAGAGGAAGTCCTTCCTGGCAATGAATAAGCGGCTGTGGGACAATAACAGGAAATATGCTATGGTATATCCTGCCAAACTGCGGGTAGAATGGAGCAATAAAACTTTCTTCACTATATCTGGCCAAGCTATGAAATCTCTGGACAAAACCTGGCCAGCACCTTAGATCCTTGTTAGATAGCTCATTTGTGGTATCTGTCCTTATTGACTACTCATATTATGCTTACACTCTCGCTGAGAGCCTGCAGTGGGGTCGACCCAGTCAGCCTGATCTGCCACCACAACATTGTTCAAGAATCCTAGAAGAAGGTCTCCTCCCTCACAAGTTTATAGTGGGGGTAATCATAATACTATTTTGTAACTCATTGCACAAATTATGTTGGTGCATTTCCTTGTTTCTGTATACGTAAAGTCTAACGATGGCCTAGGTGAGCCCGTGCACCGGCCTCCCCTATGCAGTGGTGCGCTCAAAGTTGTGGGAGTTACCTGTGGGTTATCATCACTCCATTTTTGTGGGCGATGCGAGTAGGGGGTTGGAGGGAATGTTGGGGTTGTTCTATAAATGATAAAAGCACTTGGTACACGCCATACACATGGGCAAGTAAGATTTGGGTACTAAATGAAACATTGAGACGGGGCTCAGATTGGTTCAAGAAACTGAGGGCAAAACTACTGCACAATTTGTACCATGATCGGAGACAAAACTCTCCTTAATTGGAATGTTCGGGGTCTGGGCAACCCGGTCAAATGTCGTAAAATGCATTTATATGTGGAAAAACACAAGGCCAGAAGCCTCTTTCAGCAAGAAACCCATGCCCTCTCTGGAACTTGTGAAGGGTTCGCTCAAAAACAGAGGTGTACACTGCTTCTATACAACCTATTTCACACAATCTAGAGGTGTCATGACCCTGATTCACAAGTCCCTCCCATTCTATTGCAAATACTGCAACACAGACCCGTTAGGTAGATATGTCCTGGTGTGTGAATCGCTTGTGGGGAGAGAGTTAGTAATAATGAATGTTTATGGCCCCAACGTTGACGACCCTCAATTCTACAGCGATGTAATTGGTGAACTTGATCAGTATCCATTGATACTGATAATATGGGGAGGGGACTTTACCACCATTCAAAACTCATGCTTGGACAGGTCCACAAACACTCAGAGAGCCCCGATGTGAGCAGCCTCCGCTATCAAGGAGGGCATGCACTCACTGGGACTTGTGGACGCTTGGAGAGCACCACATGTGGGAGATCGATCCTACTCTTTCTATTCATCGGTCCACTATTTCTCTTCCCGTATCGATCTGTGGCTCATCTCGGATACGCTCCTGGGGGGGGTTCTAAAAACAAGCATGCTATTTCGCACCTTTTCCGACCGTGCTCCAGTCACCATCACCATAGCATTTCCGACACAGGCTAGACCTCACAATACCTGGAGGTTTAAGTCTTTGGCACTACAAGACACTACATTTGCATCCACTATCTATGAACATGTACGACCATTCTTTGAGGAAAATGTGGGTTCTGTCACTTCACCTGGTACGTTCTTGGAGACCTTCAATGTCTACATTGGGGAACCACGATATCCTCATAGTTTAGTGTTCTTAAAGCATTCTGTCGGAACATAACACAGTGCGAGGAGACACTTGGAGAACTGGACCGGGGCCTAACTTCTGATCCCCCTCCGGCCACACTGACACAAAGTAAAGAGGCCATAGACACCCTCAGACTACACGCTGGATGCGAGGTGAAGTTCTTCAACACCCCAGCGGCGGCTAGGAGATATGGGGTTGGGGACAGACCAGGCAAACTACTTGCTCACATGACACACCAAGAAAACAGCAGTAGATGCATCTCAGCTGTGACCGATGCTGCCAGTGCCTCAGTGCACACACCCAACGGCATCAATGAGGTATTCACACAGTTCTATATGGATCTTTACACCAACAAAGACACATACACAAAAGAGCAGATCGACACGTTCCCCAGAGCTCTACTGCTCTGCCAACTCTCCGATGACACTAGAACCCTGCTTGAACTCCTGATCACCCTCACCGACATTACCCATGCAATCGATCTCTTGCCCACCGAGAAAGCCCCAGGCACCGACAGCCTTAAGGATGAACTATATAAATGCAATAAAGAAACTCTAGCCCCCCATCTTTTGCAGGTGTGGCAGGAGTTGCCCAAGTCCCGTTCACTCCCGCCACCATGCGTGTAGCGTTCATCATGGTTTTGCTGATGCCTGGGACACCTGTCGACCAAGGCATATCCTACCGCCCTCTCTTCTTAATTAACACTGACATGAAAGTGTTTGCCAAAATACCCGCTGCTCGATTTATGCCAGTCATGCCACACATTATTCATCCCGACCAATCGGGTTTCATCCCGGCAGATCCACTGGTCTGAATCGGCTACGCATTTTCAACATTTTAGCACAGGTAGACCCCAAGGCCCAGGCCGTGGCTGCAACATTAGAAAGCCAGAAGGCATTCAATTCAGTGTCCTGGCAGTTCATGTACACTGTATTGGCAGGTTGCGGGTTCGGCCATGGGTTCCTGGATGCCACCTCCCTCCTTTATGCATCGCTGGTAGCTAGGGGGAATACAAACGGATTACTATCTTACGATAGGCAGAGGTACTCACCAGGGGTGCCCCTTGTCCCCCCTGGTATTTGCCATTGTCATTGAACCCTTGGCAGATATGATTCCCCTTAAACATAGTCACCGGGGGGGTCAGAATGTCAAAAGACCCGCAAATAATTTCACTCTATACAGACGATGCACTGCTATATATCCAGGACCAGGGGGTACACCTGACACCCGTTATGCAAGACATTTTGACCTTCAGAGAGATTTCGGGCCTCCGAGTAAACTGCAGTAAATCGGAACTCTTCCCCCTCACAGACGCTATTATACCACCTCCAGACCTTCCGGGTTTTAAATGATGCCCAGAAAATATTTGATACCTGGGGGTGACGATTGGGCAAAACTGTCTCTCTCCGTACAACCACAACTACATGACCTACATGGCGCAACTGCGACCTAAACATTCCAGCTGGCCTACCCATCACAATTGCCTGTAGAATAGCGCTTCTGAAGAGGACAATACTTCCTAAACTCCTATACTTATTTCTAAACGTACCTCTATGGCCTGGCAGAGCATTATTCCAAGAACTAGACAGTGAAATCTGTATATTTGTCTGGCACTCTGGCGCAGTCAGATTGAAATGGGAGATGATGACTCAACCATTTGACAGGGCAGGGTTTGCCACACCTAATTTCAGATTGTATTGGATGGCGGTTCAGGAACAGTTTGCAGTTCACTGGTTCACGGATGTCCTTTCCCCTCCTCATGTACAACTCGAGAAACTCTCAGCGGGAGACAAGTATCTTTGGTCGATGGAACTCCCACCTGTGGTTGTGGACGATTGAGGGTACGACCCTGCTAGCAACCCGGCACTGGCCCGGTGTAAAAATGTGGAGGGAATTATGCATATCAGCTCCATTTCATGAGGACTTTCCTCTTTGGAATTGCGTCCATTCCCTGCCACAAGTAGACTCCAGATCCAGTAATACTTGGATGCGACACAGTTTCTATACACTGGGGTCGATGTTTATAGAGGGTAACTTCATCCAATCCTCTGACGTTCCTGAATTGATGCGTGGCCAAACCTCACAATGGCTGCTATATGTCGGCCTACGCAAGTCTTCCAAGCAATTATGGGATTGCTTCCCAGTTGAACCCGAAAACGACCCTATGCTGGGATACCTGGTGGATCCAAGAGACAATCACAGACATGTTTCAAACAAAGTATCATACAACTTCAGACTGATACAGCTAAAGGTGTTGCATCGGTATCATTACCCCCCAGGTCGGTTTTGGTTGTTCTCCAGGGAATCATTTCTATACGATACGGGATTGCCCCGACTCATGACCTTTTGAAAAGATATATGTGCAATATTGTCAGAAATGGTATGTAAAACTGTTGACCGTGTGCCCCTAATGTGCCTGTTACACATTTCTGAACCCCACATCAGTAACTATGTGTAAATATGTATGACTGTGTCTTCTCTTGGCCAAACAATGTATCCTACTGCGATGGACCAGTACACACTCCCACAAAAAGGACCATTGGTTAAAGGATGTGGTGTGGACAAATGACATGGAAGATCAATGGGCGGATATGCAATCACCACAATCCTGTCCCATCGATATATAAACTCCACGTAAGTCAAATCTCCAGCGCAAAATGCCAGCACCTGCATCACCCACAAGCTCATCATCCACATGAGCTAAACCCTGTATGACCTGGTCTCCCTAGACTTAAGTCGAATCAACGCATCGCAATAGTTTATCCTTGCATCCTCAGTTACTGTCTGACACCACCTGAATGTAATTGTCAACTGATCTGATGTCTCTGCCAATAATGTTTCATTGAACTTGTACCAAGTCTTACCAAGTGTGCCAATAAAAAAAAGTGTTAAAAAAGAAAAGTAGGAAAATATAAGTTTACACCAAAGTTAAATAAGTATTAATGGCACACTTTTCTTGTACATCTAAGACATACAAAATTGTTTAGGGTTTGGTTATTTCATTCTCATGCTACAAAAGGTGGTACCACATCTTCTGCATATAGATTTTGGCTCTAGCTTCCCCAACTGCAAATATTCTCTGCAACATAAGCAGATTAAGGCAGAGTATGTACTTGTAAGCCTGTGAGTGAAAGGAGTGATGTGAGTTTACTGAATTGAACAGTTAACAGGGGTTGGCAAAATAGGATGGTTGAAGGCTGTTGTGTGAGTCAGGTGTGAGAGTCAGGTGTGTGTGTGAGAGTCAGGTGTGTGTGTGTGTGTGTGTGTGTGTGTGTGTGTGTGTGTGTGTGTGTGTGTGTGAGTCGTGTGTGTGTGAGAGTTGTGTGTGTGTGTGTGAGAGTCGTGTGTGTGTGTGTGTGTGTTACTATCCTTGTGGGGACTTGGGTGTGTAAACATGCACACGCTGTGGGGACTTGATTTCACTGTGGGGACCTAAACCCAAGTCCCCACATGGTAATGCCTTCCAAATGACTTAAAACAACTTAAAAGACATCTGTGCCAATTTTTAGAACTTTTTAAAAAATGGCTTTGTGGGGACCTGTGTTTATTTTGGTGTGTTGATTTTTTACTCAGCTCTGCCCCCGCAGGGTGGGTGTGGTATTGCAGTCATCAACACACGGACAGGAATTTAAACACACTTGATAAATCAGATGCCCTACATGCTTAGGCAGCAGACAGCAGATTCATGGGAACCATTTATACACAAATACAATTGTGTTTTAAATGGCCTGAACTCTGCGTTTAAATGTAAAATAATGAAATTAAGCTGTTTTTTGTGTATTTTGTATGTTTACAGAATTGGATATAATTGATATGCAATGTAAATCTTCCCTCATTGATTGCACAACACACTTCCAGATTCATTTCAAGCATTGACTACTTTTGTAATAAACGAATCACAATATGACTTACTTTACTTTCTTATTTTTCTGTGATTTTGTTGAAGTCCCCATAGGGGTGGGGTGTGATGAAATTGAATTCTACACTGTCAAGACAACACATTATGTGCACGGATGTCATCTTGTCTATAGTCTGATATGTGAATTAATTGAATGTTGGCATCACATTTTGTCTGATTATTCAAAAAATATTCACAAAGTTGATGTTTAATTGATACTCATTTGGTTTCCTTACAAGTTGATCTCTAAGGGAAAAAAGTGGCAGTAATGGAATTAGCGCCACTTTGATCAATCTGCTGATATAAGGGTTATTGAAAATGGACACTAATTCCTCTGGTGAAATTAACCCAGAAGAAATGAGCGCTGGAGGAATAAGTAATGAAAACCAGTGATGATTCCCCCGGGGCTAAATCCTCCAGTGGAATTAGAGCTGGAAATAAAAATGCTAATTCCATCCTATCTTCAGGTAAAAATACCGAACGAAACACTGCCAAAAATAGTGGCCAATTCAACCAAAAATACCCAAATGGTGAAGGAAAATGCATTCAGGTGATGCAAATGAAGCCACAGATGCACCCAATTGGCCATACAAGGGTATGTGAATACGAATAGTATGTAATGATGCTGAAGTCCCAATAGAGCTGATATGATGGTACTGAGTCCACCAAAAGGATGGTGTGTGGTCATGTTGAGGTCTCCGTTGGGATGTTGTTTGATGACATAGAGGTCCTCACAGGGATGGTGTGTCATTGTATAGAAGGCCATATAAGAATAGTGTGTATTTATGCTCAAGGTCCCATAGAAATGGAATGCAATGATATTGAATCCTCCAACTGAATGGTGTGTGCTGATGTTGAGGTCCCCACAGGGTTGATATGTGATGATATTGAAGTCCTCACATGGATGGTGTGCGCTGATGGTGAGGTCCCCAAAGGTATGATATGTGATGATATTGAAGTCCTCACATGGATGGTGTGTGCTGATGGTGAGGTCCCCACAGGGATGATATGTGATGATATTGGAGTCCTCACATAGATGGTGTGTGCTGATGGTGAGGTCCCCACAGGCATGATATGTGATGATATTTAAGTCCTCAAATGGACAGTGTGTTCTGATGTTGAGTTCCCCACAGGGTTGATATGTGATGATATTGAAGTCCTCACATGGACGGTGTGTGCTGATGGTGAGGTCCCCACAGGGATGATATTGAAGTCCTCACATGGATGGTGTGTGTTGATGTTGAGGTACCCACAGGGTTGATATGTGGTGATATTGAAGTCCTCACGTGGATGGTGTGTGCTGATGGTGAGGTCCACACAGGAATGATATGTGATGATATTTAAGTCCTCAAATGGGTGGTGTGTGCTGATGTTGAGGTCCCCACAGGGTTGATATGTGATGATATTGAAGTCCTCACATGGATGGTGTGTGATGATGTTGAAGTCTCCTTAATGAAGATGTATTATGATATTAAACATTTTGTATGTGGACTCTTTGACATTAAATGCCTTACAGATATGTAATGCTTCCAGGAAGTAAAAGAGAGGTTTTGTGAAGATGTTGAAATCATTTAAGAAAGTATTTATAGGCCTGAGTGTGTTTTATGTTAACATGAACTCATGTAATGGTAATGTTACATCATGCTCTGCTTAGTACATGGCCAAATCAGAAATTGAACGAAATCTCACCTGACAATGGGGGTGATTACGAGTTGGGCAGTATTCTGTCTGTAAATCCACTGGACGTACCGTTGCCACCACTTAGTTTGGCAGATTTACAGGTGGATTATACGTGGTGGTGGCGGAGTATGATCCCTTTTTTTCATTGGACTCTATGTGGCATTTTTGGCAGAATTACTGCCTAAGGGAGCAAGGGCTAAAGGTCAGTGTGAACAAGTGCCAGTTTTGCTGGACAAGCAGCAAATACAGCGGAAACATCATCTCTGCAGACATCATTCCTGTAGATCCCGCAAAGACGGAAGCCTTCCTCCCCTGGTCAAGACCTCAGAACTTGAAGGAGTTACAGAGTTTCCTTTCTTTAACAGCTACTGGAGATTTGTTGTGGGATATGCCAACATCGTGCAACCACTTGTGGACCTCATCAAAGGATACCTGCCTAACTAAAGGAGCGGCAGGACTACTCTGCAGACCATTTACACCATCCACATGAGCCCTTTGATGATAGGTGGACCGACTAATGCCAGGAGGCATTCAAGGAGCTGAGGCAGATCCTCACTACTTGAGCTCCTCGAATACTCAAACCAATTCTGGACTACACAGATCCTCAGTTGCCTTGCATCTTGCACATTGATGCAAGTCTTCCACCTGGTGATTGTGTGTTGATCCACAGCCTGGAAAAAGAGTGAACAGAACAAGCTGAGTAACAAGTGGGAGTCTCAACCATTCAACATTGAGCATCAATTAGTAGTGCTGCCTGTCTACTGACTATGGGTATGAGGACAGCCAAGAAACATCAAGACCTTGCAATGGAACCATCTGCTCCAAGTCCAGGATGAGTTTGAGCTGACACTGGCAGTGAGAGAAGAGGACGTGAACCCGACTCTGAGAGTGTTCTTTCGAGACTAATCCTGATCCCATTGCTCCTGGTAAATTGGATGTGGCAGGTTACCCTTACCCATTCCTCCACTCAAATATAGGGAGCCTGACTTGGTACAGGGTTGATCGCTGGGTCAGGAATAAACCCTAGATGAGGCCCCGGCTGATCTTCATCCTGCAACCAGGGAGAGCATGACTGTCATGAAACTAACATAGGATTCACCGGGGGTCCAATGTGAGTTTCCCATTGCCTGATCCTAAGTTTTCCATTCTTTCTTCTTTAGTGCAGGTGCCTGCGAGTTCAGGGATACTTTGGCAGGGCGCAGGGCATGAGAGGGGGTTGGGGGTAACAGGAGAGAGACACGGGGCATGAGCGAGGGGTGGGGGGCAACAGCAGGGAGACACGGGGCATGACCGGGGGTGCGGGGCAACAGGAGAGAGACATAGGGCATGAGCAGGGGGTGGGGGGGTAACAGGAGAGAGACACGGGGCATGAGTGGGGGGTTGGGGGTAACAGGAGAGAGACATGGGGCATGAGAGGGGGGTGAGGGGTAACAGGAGAGAGACACGGAGCATGAGCGGGGGGTGGGGGGCAACAGGAGAGAGACACGGGGCATGAGAGGGGGGTGGGGGTAACAGGAGAGAGACACGTGGCATGAGCGGGGGGTAGGGGTAACATCAGGGAGACACGGGGCATGACCGGGGATGGGGGGCAACAGGAGAGAGATACGGGGCATGAGAGGGGGGTGGGGGTAACAGGAGAGAGACACGTGGCATGAGCGGGGGGTGGGGGTAACATCAGGGAGACACGGGGCATGACTGGGGGTGGGGGGCAACAGGAGAGAGATACGGGGCATGAGAGGGGGGTGGGGGGTAACAGGAGAGAGACACGGGGCATGAGCGGGGTGTGGGGGTAACATGAGAGAGACATGGGGCATGAGCTGGGGGTGGGGGGGCAAAATCAGGGAGACACGGGGCATGAGCGGGGGGTGGGGGGAACACGAGGGAGACACGGGGCATGAGAGGGGGGTGGGGGTAACAGGAGAGAGACACAGGGCATGAGCGGGGGTTGGGGGCAACAGCAGGGAGACACGGGGCATGACTGGGGGGTGGGGGGCAACAGAAGGGAGACACGGGGCATGACTCGGGGGTGGGGGGCAACAGGAGAGAGACAAGGGGCATGAGAGGGGGCTGGGGGGGTAACAGGAGAGACATGGGGCATGAGCTGGGGTTGGGGGCAACAGCAGGGAGACACGGGGCATGACCGGGGTGTGAGGGGCAACAGGTGAGAGACACAGGGCATGAGAGGGGGTGGGGGTAACAGGAGAGAGACACGGAGCATGAGTGGGGGGTAACAGGAGAGAGACACGGAGCATGAGCGGGGGGTGGGGGGTAACAGGAGACAGACATGGGGCATGAGTGGGGGTGGGGGCAACAGCAGGGAGACACGGGGCATGAGCGGGGGGAAAACGAGGGAGACACGGGGCATGAGAGGGGGGTGGGGGTAACAGAAGAGAGACACGGGACATGAGTGGGGGGTGGGGGGCAACGGGAGGGAGACGCAGGGCTTGACGGGGGGTGGGGGGCAACAGGAGAGAGACACGGGGCAAGAGAGGGGGGTGGGGGCAAACAGGAGAGAGACACGGGGCATGAGCGGGAGTGGGGGGCAACATGAGAGAGACACGGGTCATGAGCGGAGGGTGGGGGGTAACAGCAGGGAGACACAGGGCTTGAGCGGAGGATGGGGGGAACACGAGGGAGACACGGGGCATGAGAGGGGGGTGGGGGGTAACAGGAGAGAGACACGGGGCATGAGCGGGGTGGGGGGCAAGAGCAGAGAGACACGGGGCATGAGCGGGGGGTGGGGGGTAACAGGAGAGACATGAGGCATAAGCGAGGGGTGGGGGAACAGGAGAGAGACACGGGGCATGAACGGGGGGTGGGGGGCAACAGCAGGGAGACACGGGGCATGACCAGGGTGGTGGGGGGCAACAGGAGAGAGACACGGGGCATGAGAGGGGGGTGGGGGTAACAGGAGAGAGACACGGGACATGAGAGGGGGGTGGTGGGGTAACAGGAAAGAGACACAGGGCATGAGCGGGGGTGGGGGGCAACAGCAGGGAGACACGGGGCATGAGCAGAGGGTGGGGGGCAACAGCAGGGAGACACGGGGCATGAGCGGGGGGTGGGGGGAACACGAGGGAGACACGGGGCATGAGCGGGGGGTCGGGGTTAACAGGATAGAGACACGGGGCATGACCGGGGGGTGGGGGGTAACAGGAGAGAGACATGGGGCATGAGAGGGGGTGGCGGGTAACAGGAGAGAGACACGGGGCATGAGCGGGGGGTAGGGGTAAGAGGAGAGAGACTCGGGGCATGAGCGGGGGGTGGGGGGCAACAGCAGGGAGACACGGGGCATGACCGGGGGTGGGGGTCAACAGGAGAGAGACACGGGGAATGAGAGGGGGGTGAGGGTAACAGGAGAGAGAAAAGGGGCATGAGCGAGGGTGGGGGGCAACATGAGAGAGACACAGGGCATGAGCGGGGGTGGGGGGCAACAGCAGGGAGACACGGGGCACGAGCGAGGGTGGGGGGAACACGAGGGAGACACGGGGCATGAGAGGGGGTGGGAGGTAACAGGAGAGAGACACGGGGCATGAGCGGGGGGTTGGGGTAACAGCAGGGAGACACGGGGCATGACCAGGGTGGTGGGGGGCAACAGGAGAGAGACACGGGGCATGAGCGGGGGTGGGGGGCAACAGCAGGGAGACACGGGGCATGAGCAGAGGGTGGGGGGCAACAGCAGGGAGATACGGGGCATGAGCGGGGGGTGGGGGAACAGCAGGGAGACACGGGGCATGAGCGGGGGGTGGGGGGCAACAGCAGGGAGATACGGGGCATGACCAGGGGGTGGGGGGCAACAGGAGAGAGACACAGGGCATGAGAGGGTGTGGGGGGTAACAGGAGAGAGACACGGGGCATGAGCGGGGGTATGGGTAACAGGAGAGAGACTCGGGGCATGAGCGGGGGTGGGGGGCAACAGCAGGGAGACACGGAGCATGACCGGGGGTGGGGGTCAACAGGAGAGAGACACGGGGCATGAGAGGGGGGTGGGGGTAACAGGAGAGAGACACGGGGCATGAGCGAGGGTGGGGGGCAACATGAGAGAGACACAGGGCATGAGCGGGGGTGGGGGGAACACGAGGGAGACACGGGGCATGAGAGGGGGGTGGGAGGTAACAGGAGACAGACACGGGGCATGAGCGGGGGGTTGGGAGCAACAGCAGGGAGACATGGGGCATGACTGGGGGTGGGGGGCAACAGAAGGGAGACACGGGGCATGACCGGGGGGTGGGAGGTAACATGAGAGAGACAAGGGGCATGAGAGGGGGATGAGGGGTAACAGGAGAGAGACACGGGGCACGAGAGGGGGGTGGGGGTAACAGCAGAGAGACACGGGGCATGAGCGGGGGTTGGGGGGCAACAGGAGGGAGACACGGGGCATGACCGGGGGGTGGGGGCGACACGAGAGAGACACGGGACATGAGTGAGGGGTGGGGGGTAACAGGAAACAGACACGGGGCATGAGCGGGGGTGGGAGGCAACAGCAGGGAGACACGGGGCATGAGTGGGGGAAAACGAGGGAGACACGGGGCATGAGCGGGGGGTGGGGGGTAACAGAAGAGAGACACGGGACATGAGCGGGGGGCAAAAGGAGGGAGACACAGGGAATGACCGGGGGATGGGGGGCAACAGGGAGACGACACAGGGCATGGCTGGGGGGTCGGGGCAACAGGAGAGGGACTCAGGGCTTGACCTTGGGGTGGGGGGCAACAGGAGAGAGACACGTTGCATGAGAGGGGTGGGAGTAACAGGAGAGAGACAGGCGGCATGAGCGGGGGTCGGGGGCAACAGCAGGGAGACACGGGGCATGAGCGGGGGGTGGGGGAACACAAGGGAGACACGGGGCATGAGCAGGGGTGTGGGGGTAACAGGAGAGAGACACGGGGCATGAGCGGGTTGTGAGGGGCAACAGCAGGGAGACACGGGGCATGAGTGGGGGTGGGGGGTAACAGAAGAGACACGAGGCATGAACGGGGGTGGGGGGCAACAGCAGGGAGACACGGGGCATGACTGGGGGGTGGGGGGTAAAAGGAAAGAGACACAGGGCATGAGAGGGGGGCGGGGGGGTAACAAGAGAGAGACACGGGGCATGAGTGGGGGGTGGGGGGGCAACAGCAGGGAGACGCGGGCATGAGTGGGGAGTGGGAGGCAACAGCAGGGAGACACGGGGCATGAGCAGGGGGTGGGGGTTAACAGGAGAGAGACACTGGGCATGAGCGGGGTTGGGGGGCAACAGCAGGAAGACACGGGGCATGAGCGGGGGGTGGGGGGCAACAGGAGAGACACGGGGCATGAGCGGGGGGGTGGGGGGTAACAGGAGAGAGACACGGGGAATGAAAGAGGGGTGGGGGGTTAACAGGAGAGAGACACGGGGCATGAGCGGGGTTGAGGGTAACAGGAGAGAGACTCGGGCATGAGCAGGGGGTGGGGGGCAACAGCAGGGAGAGACGGGGCATGACCGGGGGTGGGGGGCAACATGAGAGAGACACTGGGCATGAGAGGGGGGTGAGGGTAACAGGAGAGAGACACGGGGCATGAGCCGGGGGTGGAGGCCAACATGAGAGAGACACGGGGCATGAGCGGGGGGTGGGGGGCAACAGCAGGGAGACACGGGGCATGAGCGGGGGTGGGGGGAACACGAGGGAGACACGGGGCATGAGCGGGGGGTCGGAGTTAACAGGAGAGAGACATGGGGCATGAGCGGGGGGTAGGGGGCAACAGGAGAGAGACACGGGGCATGAGCGGGCAGTGGGGGGCAACAGCAGGGAGACACGGGGCATGACCAGGGGGTGGGGGGCAACAGGAGAGAGACACGGGGCATGAGGGAGGGCGGGGGGTAACAGGAGAGAGACACGGGGCATGAGCGGGGGGTGGGGGGCAACAGCAGGGAGACACGGAGCATGACCGGGGGTGGGGGTGAACAGGAGAGAGACACGGGGCATGAGAGGGGGGTGGGGGTAACGGGAGAGAGACACGGGGCATGAGCGAGGGTGGGGGGCAACATGAGAGAGACACAGGGCATGAGCGGGGGTGGGGGGCAACAGCAGGGAGACACGGGGCATGAGTGGGGGTGGGGGGAACACGAGAGAGACACGGGGCATGAGAGGGGGTGGGAGTTAACAGGAGACAGACACGGGGCATGAGCGGGGGGTTGGGAGCAACAGCAGGGAGACATGGGGCATGACTGGGGGTGGGGGGCAACAGAAGGGAGACACGGGGCATGACCGGGGGGTGGGAGGTAACATGAGAGAGACACAGGGCATGAGAGGGGGGTGAGGGTTAACAGGAGAGAGACACGGGGCACGAGAGGGGGGTGGGGGTAACAGCAGAGAGACACGGGGCATGAGCGGGGGTTGGGGGGCAACAGGAGGGAGACACGGGGCATGACCGGGGGGTGGGGGCGACACGAGAGAGACACGGGGAATGAGTGAGGGGTGGGGGGTAACAGGAGCCAGACACGGGGCATGAGCGGGGGTGGGAGGCAACAGCAGGGAGACACGGGGCATGAGTGGGGGGAAAACGAGGGAGACACGGGGCATGAGCGGGGGGTGGGGGGTAACAGAAGAGAGACACGGGACATGAGCAGGGGGTGGGGGGCAAAAGGAGGGAGACACAGGGCATGACCGGGGGGTGGGGGGCAACAGGGAGACACAGGGCATGGCTGGGGGGTCGGGGCAACAGGAGAGGGACTCAGGGCTTGACCTTGGGGTGGGGGGCAACAGGAGAGAGACACGGGGCATGAGAGGGGGGTGGGGGGTAACAGGAGAGAGACAGGGGGCATGAGCGGGGGACGGGGGCAACAGCAGGGAGACACGGGGCATGTGCGGGGGGTGGGGGAACACAAGGGAGACACGGGGCATGAGCAGGGGTGTGGGGGTAACAGGAGAGAGACACGGGGCATGAGCGGGTTGTGAGGGGCAACAGCAGGGAGACACGGGGCATGAGTGGGGGTGGGGGGTAACAGGAGAGACACGAGGCATGAACGGGGGGTGGGGGGCAACAGCAGGGAGACACGGGGCATGACTGGGGGGTGGGGGGTAAAAGGAAAGAGACACAGGGCATGAGAGGGGGGTGGGGGGGTAACAAGAGAGAGACACAGGGCATGAGTGGGGGGTGGGGGGGCAACAGCAGGGAGACGCGGGGCATGAGCAGGGGGTGGGGGTTAACAGGAGAGAGACACGGGGCCTGAGCGGGGGTGGGGGGCAACAGGAGGGAGACACAGGGCATGACCGGGGGGTGGGGGGCAACAGGGAGACACAGGGCATGGCTGGGGGGTCGGGGCAACAGGAGAGGGACTCAGGGCTTGACCTTGGGGTGGGGGGCAATAGGAGAGAGACACGGGGCATGAGAGGGGGGTGGGGGTAACAGGAGAGAGACAGGGGGCATGAGCGGGGGTCGGGGGCAACAGCAGGGAGACACGGGGCATGAGCGGGGGGTGGGGGGAACACAAGGGAGACACGGGGCATGAGCAGGGGTGTGGGGGTAACAGGAGAGAGACACGGGGCATGAGCGGGTTGTGAGGGGCAACAGCAGGGAGACACAGGGCATGAGTGGGGGTGGGGGGTAACAGGAGAGACACGAGGCATGAACGGGGGGTGGGGGGCAACAGCAGGGAGACATGGGGCATGACTGGGGGGTGGGGGGTAAAAGGAAAGAGACACAGGGCATGAGAGGGGGGCGGGGGGGTAACAAGAGAGAGACACGGGGCATGAGTGGGGGGTGGAGGGGCAACAGCAGGGAGACACGGGCATGAGTGGGGGGTGGGAGGCAACAGCAGGGAGACACGGGGCATGAGCAGGGGGTGGGGGTTAACAGGAGAGAGACACGGGGCATGAGCGGGGGTGGGGGGCAACAGCAGTAAGACACGGGGCATGAGTGGGGGTGGGGGGCAACAGGAGAGAGACACGGGGCATGAGCGGGGGGTGGGGGGTTAACAGGAGAGAGACACGGGGCATGAGCGGGGTTGAGGGTAACAGGAGAGAGACTCGGGCATGAGCAGGGGGTGGGGGGCAACAGCAGGGAGAGACGGGGCATGACCGGGGTGGGGGGCAACATGAGAGAGACACTGGGCATGAGAGGGGGGTGAGGGTAACAGGAGAGAGACACGGGGCATGAGCCGGGGGTGGGGGGCAACATGAGAGAGACACGGGGCATGAGCGGGGGGTGGGGGGCAACAGCAGGGAGACACGGGGCATGAGCGGGGGTGGGGGGAACACGAGGGAGACACGGGGTTATGAGAGGGGGGTGGGGGTAACAGGAGAGAGACATGGGGCATGAGCGGAGGGTGGGGGGTGACAGGATAGAGACACGGGGCATAAGAGGGGGTGGGTGGAAACTGCAGGGAGACACGGGGCATGAGCGGGGACTGGGGGCAACAGCAGTGAGATACGGGGCATGAGCAGAGGGTGGGGGCAACAGCAGGGAGACACGGGGCATGAGCGGGGTGGGGGAACACGAGGGAGATGCGGGGCATGAGCGGGGGTGGGGGTTAACAGGAGAGAGACACGGGGCAGGGGGTGGGGGGCAACAGGAGAGAGACACGGGGCATGAGCAGGGGGTAACAGGAGAGAGACACGGGGCATGAGCAGGGGGTGGGGGGTAACAGGAGAGAGACACGGGGCATGACTGGGCGATGGGGGCAACAGGAGAGAGACACGGGGCTTGACCGGGGGGTGGGGGGCAACAGGAGAGAGACACGGGGCAAGAGAGGGGGGTGGGGGGTAACAGGAGAGAGACATGGGGCATGAGCAGGGGGGTAACAGGAGAGAGACACGGGGCATGAGAGGGGGGTGGGGGGGTAACAGGAGAGAGACACGGGGCATGAGCGGGGGTGGGGGGCAACAGCAGGGAGACATGTGGCATGAGCGGAGGGTGGGGGGCAACAGCAGGGAGACACGGGGCATGAGCGGGGGGTGGGGGCAACAGCAGGGAGACACGGGGCATGAGCGGGGTGGGGGAACACGAGGGAGATGCGGGGCATGAGCGGGGGTGGGGGTTAACAGGAGAGAGACACGGGGCATGAGCAGGGGGGGGCAACAGGAGAGAGACACGGGGCATGAGAGGGGGGTGGGGGGGCAACAGGAGAGAGACACGGGGCATGAGCGGGGGTGGGGGGCAACAGCAGGGAGACATGTGGCATGAGCGGAGGGTGGGGGGCAACAGCAGGGAGACACGGGGCATGAGCGGGGGGTGGGGGGAACAAGAGGGAGACACGGGGCATGAGCGGGGGTGGGGGTTAACAGGAGAGAGACACGGGGCATGAGCAGAGGGTGGGGGGCAACAGCAGGGAGACATGTGGCATGAGCGGAGGGTGGGGGGCAACAGCAGGGAGACACGGGGGGCATGAGCGGGGGGTGGGGGGAACAAGAGGGAGACACGGGGCATGACCGGGGGGTGGGGGCAACAGGAGAGAGACACGGGGCATGAGAGGGCGGTGGGGAGTAACAGGAGAGAGACACGGGGCATGAGCAGAGGGTGGGGGGCAACAGCAGGGAGACACGGGGCATGACCGGGGGTGGGGAGTAACAGGAGAGAGACACGGGGCATGAGCAGGGGATAGGGGTAACAGGAGAGAGACACGGGGCATGAGAGGGGGTGGGGGTAACAGGAGAGAGACACGGGGCATGAGCGGGGGGTGGGGGGCAACAGGAGGGAGACACGGGGCATGACCGGGGGTGGGGGCGACAGGAGAGAGACACGGGGCATGAGAGAGGGGTGGGGGGTAACAGGAGAGAGACACGGGGCATGAGCGGGGGTGGGGGGCAACATGAGAGAGACACAGGGCATGAGCGGGGGGTGGGGCGCAACAGCAGGGAGACACGGGGCATGAGCAGGGGTGGGGGAACACGAGGGAGACATGGGGCATGAGAGGGTGGTGGGGGTAACAGGAGAGAGACACAGGGCATGAGCAGGGGGTGGGGGGGCAACAGCAGGGAGACACAGGGCATGACTGGGGCATGGGGGGCAACATAAGGGAGACACGGGGCATGACCGGGGTTGGGGGCAACAGGAGAGAGACACAGGGCATGAGAGGGGGGTGAGGGGTAACAGGAGAGAGACACGGGGCATGAGAGGGGGTGGGGGGTAACAGGAGAGAGACACGGGGCATGAGCGGGGGGTGGGGGGCAACAGGTGGGAGACACGGGGCATGACCGGGGGGTCGGGGCAACAGGAGAGAGACATGGGGCATAAGAGGGGGGTGGGAGGCAACAGCAGGGAGACACGGGGTATGAGTGTGGGGAAAACGAGGGAGACACGGGGCATGAGAGGGGGTGGGGGGTAACAGAAGAGAGACACGGGACATGAGCTGGGGGTGGGGGGCAAAAGCAGGGAGACACGGGGCATGACCGGGGGTGGGGGGCAACAGAGAGACACAGGGCATGGCTGGGGGGTCGGGGGCAACAGGAGAGAGACACAGGGCTTGACCTGGGGGTGGGGGGCAACAGGAGAGAGACACGGGGCATGAGAGGGGGGTGGGGGGTAACAGGAGAGAGACCTGGGGCATGAGCGGGGGGGTGGGGGGTAACAGGAGAGAGACACGGGGCATGAGAGGGGGGTGGGGGGGTAACAGGAGAGAGACACGGGGCATGAGCGGGGATGGGGGGCAACAGCAGGGAGACATGGGGCATGAGCAGAGGGTGGGGGGCAACAGCAGAGAGACACGGGGCATGAGCGGGGGGTGGGGGGAACAAGAGGGAGACACGGGGCATGAGCGGGGGTTGGGGGGCAACAGCAGGAAGACACGGGGCATGACCGGGGGTGGGGGCAACAGGAGAGAGACACGGGGCATGAGAGGGGGGTGGGGAGTAACAGGAGAGAGACACGGGGCATGAGCGGGGGGTGGGGGGCAACAGGTGGGAGACATGGGGCATGACCGGGGGGTCGGGGCAACAGGAGAGAGACACAGGGCATGTGCAGGGGGAGGGGGCAACATGAGAGAGGCACAGGGCATGAGCGGTGGGTGGGGGGCAACAGCAGGGAGACACGGGGCATGAGAGGGTGGTGGGGAGTAACAGGAGAGAGACACGGGGCATGAGCAGAGGGAAGGGGTAACAGGAGAGAGACACGGGGCATGAGCGGAGGGTGGGGGCAACAGGAGGGAGACATGGGGCATGACCGGGGGTGGCGGCGACAGGAGAGAGACACGGGGCATGAGAGAGGGGTGGGGGGTAACAGGAGAGAGACACGGGGCATGAGCGGGGGTGGGGGGCAACATGAGAGAGACACAGGGCATGAGCGGGGGTGGGGGGCAACAGCAGGGAGACACGGGGCATGAGCAGGGGTGGGGGGAACACGAGGGAGACACGGAGCATGAGAGGGTGGTGGGGGGTAACAGGAGAGAGACACAGGGCATGAGCGGGGGGTGGGGGGGCAACAGCAGGGAGACACAGGGCATGACTGGGGTGTGGGGGGCAACATAAGGGAGACACGGGGCATGAGAGGGGGGTGAGGGGTAACAGGAGAGAGACACGGGGCATGAGAGGGGGGTGGGGGGTAACAGGAGAGAGACACGGGGCATGAGCGGGGGGTGGGGGGCAACATGAGAGAGACACAGGGCATGAGCGTGGGTGGGGGGCAACATGAGAGAGACACAGGGCATGAGCGGGGGGTGGGGGGCAACAGCAGGGAGACACGGGGCATGAGCAGGGGTGGGGGGAACACGAGGGAGACACGGAGCATGAGAGGGTGGTGGGGGGTAACAGGAGAGGGACACAGGGCATGAGCGGGGGGTGGGGGTGCAACAGCAGGGAGACACAGGGCATGACTGGGGTGTGGGGGGCAACATAAGGGAGTCACGGGGCATGAGAGGGGGGTGAGGGGTAACAGGAGAGAGACACGGGGCATGAGAGAGGGGTGGGGGGTAACAGGAGAGAGACACGGGGCATGAGCGGGGGGTGGGGGGCAACAGGAGAGAGACACGGGGCATGAGCGGGGGTGGGGGGCAACATGAGAGAGACACAGGGCATGAGCGGGGGGGTGGGGGGCAACAGCAGGGAGACACGGGGCATGAGCAGGGGTGGGGGGAACACGAGGGAGACACGGAGCATGAGAGGGTGGTGGGGGGTAACAGGAGAGAGACACAGGGCATGAGCGGGGGGTGGGGGGGCAACAGCAGGGAGACACAGGGCATGACTGGGGTGTGGGGGGCAACATAAGGGAGACACGGGGCATGAGAGGGGGGTGAGGGGTAACAGGAGAGAGACACGGGGCATGAGAGGGGGTGGGGGTAACAGGAGAGAGACATGGGGCATGAGCGGGGGATGGGAGGCAACAGGTGGGAGACACGGGGCATGACCGGGGGTCGGGGCAACAGGAGAGAGACACGGGGCATATATTTGAGAACAAAAGCCACTCAGTTGCAGAAAAAGACTAAACATATTAAAGTGTGCGCCGGGAATAAAATCATAGGAACACAGCAATTCACACAAAAATTAGCTTTGACAAAAACGGCCGCTGGCCTGGCATTGCCATTGCTAATAAATATCGTAAATCTCATCTGCAGAAGACTATGTACATTTAGAGATCAATTGCAGAAGCAGGTTTTACCATATGCGCCTTTGGACACTTTGGTACTCCTGAGCGAACAGCAAAAGGTAATACAGCAACCGGCTGCTGTCCCCCCAACTTTTAAAAGTGTGAATTAACTTTAAAAAATGCAGTGCAGCTTTTTAATAATGTTCATTTGTTAAATTAAACACAAACTCTTTCTGTATTTCACATTTGTAAACGTGCTGGATTTCCAAGTTCATGTTGCATGCACTCTGACCTGCTATTCATGTCGTGTTTTCTAGGGAGCGGTCACTGCCAGCCGGGGAAGAGCTATTGTCATTGAGATGCTTCTGGGCTCAGAGGAATTTAGCACCTAATTACCACACCCTTTTCGTTGATTCTTTACTGGTGTGGAGGAGGGGAAAGCTTACTGCAGTCACAGCCCTAGTTCAATCATTTGCAAGCCTGCCAGCGTTCTGCCAAATTTCAGGAAAGAAAGCACTTTTGAGGTGCGCCTAAATTTTGATGTAATCTAAAACTGTGCTGCCATGACTGATAGCAGCGCTCCCGAGTATTACTCTTTTAAGGGGCCCAGAACATTTCCAGATTGTTTCGCTTGATGCATGCAATTTCTGCCTGATGGCTCTGCTGGGTGTGCCACTAATTTATCAAATCGTCACCCAGGGACGTCATTTGGGGGTCGCCAGGGGTCGCAACTGCGACCTCTGTGGTGTCCCTTGCGACCTCTGTGGTGTCCCTTGCGACCTCTACTAAAAAAAAAAATACTTTTTTTTTTTTTTTTTTTTTTTTTTTAAGTTATGCAAGCTCCTGGGCTGTGGCTCTTTACTTCTGGGGTGGCTGGCTTTCTTGTTCAGGCCCCTTAAAAAAAAAGACTTGAGGCACTTGTTCTTATTTTTCTTCTAACACTTTCAGCACTGACCCTAAATAAGAAAGGATAGGAATACCAAATAATGTGTCTTTCTGGAATTCTATACAGTAATTGCTGGCCTCATTAAATGTTTATTTCAGGCACACTTCAGGGGGTGAGTCACTGATTTAGTCTGTTCTTAAACGCCTCACTAAGCCTAAGCCGTTCATCCTTCTGAGGTCGATAAATGAGTACCAACACAGGTTGGGTGATATTGGGTGTATATTTTTTCTATATAAAGCGCTTAATGATGTGTTATTATATAGCACTTACGCTTATCATTTGGTCATGGACGTCTGCTTGCATACACAGTCATTTCGTAATACGGGCCAATAAACACTGAACTTAATGATACATATGGCGATCCATTCTGGTATGAATGTACATCATATAGTGATATCATAACTATATTTTTCATAGTGTACAATGCTATGTGATGCCACTTCCTGTTTTGTCAACGGGTGAAATGTCGTGTTCCATCGCTACCCGCTATATCACTTTGGGGCGGGGTCTAATGACATCACTTCCTGTGATGTCATCAGAGGGTCAAGGGTCGGGTGATGTCACTTCCGCTACCCCTGGCATTTTGGTGAAATGACGTCCCTGTCGTCACCCACATTATTATATGTTAGTAAAAAAAAATAACATATTTTCTCAGCTTATGAATATTACACAAATTATAGTTTTAGTTTATATAACTGCTGGCACTTAATGTGATGTCATCAAGGGGGGCAAAATAAAAGCAATATCGCATCCTATGACATTTTTAGTGTGAAAAGGTTTTGTGATGCTCTTTCTTGTGATGTCATCTGGCATGTGATATGAATTCCTCCAAGCCTAGTATTTTGAGGATTTAAGGTTGCTGTGGACTGCACCAGGTCTCCAGCACTGGAAACTTTGTTACCAATGTATTGCATGTCTAGAGAGGACCTGAGAGTGCATAAGGGATAAAGAATGAGACTTTATTAAGAGAACTGATAAAATGTGCATGTGGTTCTGTGCAGAGAACATGTGCAGTGTTACATGTACACAGCCCATGTGCATGTGCAGCCTGTTATCCGAACATCAGAACATTTAGGATGTCACTATCCTCTCTTTGAATATAGGTTTGATGATTTTCCAGTGCACATAATGTGTCCACATACTTTTCACTATCATGTACAAGTGCAGGTGCTCAGTGGGTTAATGTGCCTACTGCGAAGAGCTGCATCTACATGATTGAATGTCATGAGTAGACCCGTTAAGATTGTTATACTTCATCTATCAATAAAATGATTAATAGTGCATATGGTAAAGCGTTGGCGCTCTGCTAATTTCAGGCTGGATCTTAACTTAGACAAACCACAAGACCTAACCTTTCTGACTGTGTTATAGCTGCTGACTGACATTGGGTTTATACATAAAAGAGGGACCTTTAGTCGATGCTTATCCTCTAAGGCAGATACAGGCCTGGATTGGCCCACCGGGACACCAGGACTTTCCCTGGTTCCCCGGTAGACCTCAGGGGAGCATAGGGCCTCTTTTTTGGGGGAACTGGTGATGGAAACATACCTTAAACGGGAACAAGGAACATCATGATCATCCATCCATGAGCCAGCCTGGGTGGTTCGCTGCCTTCATGATGCTGCCCGTGCGGGTTAGTGGGTTTGCAGGTACAGATGAAGCACAGGCCGCCCCTGCCAGTGCTTCTGCGACGACCAGGTGAGCTCAGCTGCCGCATACATCTGTTCTGTTACAGATCCAGACAACTCAAAAAGGAATGTGTATGTGCTACAGCTGCCACCAGTCTGTCTGCCCCCTGTGTAATGTGTTGTGGCAGCATTATTTTCATCAGACCGCACAGGTCCCCCCAGGACCTGTTACCTCGGGTGCTGCAGCACCTCTGATGCTCCCACCTCTTTGCCACCGACAGAGTGGTCGCCGTTTGGAAATGACACACCCTCCACAAAGAAGACAGGTGACCATCTTGCAATGCTGCCTGTGCTGTGGCTGTTAGGGTTGTGGGGTTCTGGATTCAAGCTGACTCTGCCTGTAGTTTGGAATCTACACGTGGCAAAACTGCAGATATGTGCGTGTCACTACTCTGGACAGTCCACGTCTGCAAAGGTCCTACTTGCTTGGTTCCCTGAGATTATAGGAGGTGACGAGTCTCCGATGCAGGATTCCCAAGAGCATACACAATCTGTCTGTGGCTCCGCCTCTTCCCTGCAGATAGGGTTTTACAGTTCATGTGTCCTAGTGTGGGGCAGGTATGACGTCAGTGCTTCCATCTGCGTCCATCCAGGTGCATGCACAGCCAAGTTTCTAGACCAGTATGACTGTGCATGCACAACTGCATTTGCGCTTGTGCAAATGCAGTAAAAAGTCATTTGTACTAATACAAATGCAATTGCACATGTGCAAACTCCTTTCTGCATGCAAAAAATACATTTACCTTTCGTCACACAAGGCCAGATTACCGTTAAGTGTGGATGCATAGTTTGCAATTGTGTTTGTGCACTTGTGTATTATGGAAAGACATTGCAGGGTAGCAGCTGCACAGTAGAGCAGCCCACCTGTTTATGCTACACATGGGATGATGATTTGCGGTGGGCTATCCGAATGTGTGCATGAGCAACATTTGCCGAGTATACTCTGACAGAGAAAGGGGAGTACTAGGGCCAGTGCCACATGTGACATGGTGCAATGTATTGGAAGTGTTATGTAAAGGAGGAACTTCATAGTTCCTTTTACATGGCAATTTTGGCGGACTTGCGAAACCTGTGAGAACAAAGTATGTATTTCAAAAAACATTAGTGTTGTCAAGATGGGGGTTGGGATACATTCCTATACATACTAAGGGGGTAATTCATAGATTTCAGTGCAGAGGCAGCGCACGCGAGCAGCGCAGATAAGGAGCGTGCGCCAGCGTGCGCCAGCCGTGTGCGCTAAACAGCATTCTGGCACACCGCATATTCATGGAATTTCCAAGCCATTTTCAGCGCTGGCGCAGCGAACATCCCGCAGCGCTAGTTACGCCCCCAAGAACGCCCATTGCGCAATGAAAAGCCATTGAAATCCCCAATGCAGCGCAAAGGGCCGTGCACGAGCTTACAGGGCCGCTACACTGTAATCGCGTGAAAATACTACGCGTACCCCGCTCACGGCAGACAAAATGTGTGAAAATGTACTTGCGCAACCCTCCGAATACACGTACCCAGCTCGCGCCACGTAAGTTGCATAGGAAAAGCACCCCCTGTGGTGTGGGCTGCCTGTGGGGCATGCCCAGGGTGGATGGCCTGCCTGCGGGGCATGGGGAGGGTGAGTGGGCTGCCTGTGGGACATGCCCAGGGTGGCTGGGGTGCCTGCGTGTATTTCGGGGGTGCGCAGGAAGTTTCACACGCGACAGGCCTTGTGCGAGCGGGGTACATGTATTTCGGGGGTGCGCGGGGAGTTTCACATGCGATAGGCCTTGTGTGAGCGGGGTACATGTATTGAGGGGGTGCGCGCGAAGTTTCACAGGCGATAGGCCTTGTGCGAGTGGGGTATGTGTATTTCGGGGGTGCGCGGGAAGTTTCACATGCGATAGGCCTTGTGCGAGCGGGGTACGTGTATTTCGGGGGTACGTGGGAAGTTTTACACGCGATTCTGCATTTTGGCCCCTCCCAGGTGTGGCCTTACCCCCTCCCCATGCCCTGCAGGCAGCCCACACCACAGGGGACTACCCTACAACCCTCACCATGCCCTGCAGGCAGCCCACACCACAGGGGACTACCCTACAACCCTCACCATGCCCTGCAGGCAGCCCACATGGCACCATGCACTTGTGAGCGCACTTGTGAGCCCCGACTCATGTCCCCCACCCACTCACCCACCCACCATTGACGGGCACCTGCCAGCAGGCCCCGACTCATGTCCCCCAACTCCAGTGACGGGCACCTGCCAGCAGGCCCCGACTCATGTCCCCCACCCATCCACCCACCCACCATTGACGAGGCACCTGCCAGCAGGCCCGACTCATGTCCCCAAGCTTCCCACACACCCACCATTGATGGGCACCTGCCGGCAGGCCCCGACTCATGTCCCCCACCCACCCCCAGTGACAGGCACCTGCCAGCAGGCCCCGACTCATGTCCCCCGAAAACCCACCCAAATTGGCGGGCACCTGCCAGCAGGCCCCGACTCATGTCCCCCACCCACCCCCAGTGACGGGCACCTGCCAGCAGGCCCCGACTCATGTCCCCCACCCACCCCCAGTGACGGGCACCTGCCAGCAGGCCCTGACTCATGTCCCCCACCCACCCCCAGTGACGGGCACCTGCCAGCTGGCCCGGACTTATGTCCCCCACCCAACATGTCATCACAATCCAGATCCATGGCCCTTATGGCCACCTAAATCCCACCCCATGCCACCCCAGTCCAAACACCCAACCAAGGATTCCATCCACTCCAAATTTAAATTCCCATGTCACGATAGATCCCAAATAACCAGTATGCGCATGAGTACAAGTCCATCAGACCCACACAATGGCGACACATGACTGAGAAAACCCACATTGTGACATGCACGAAACCAATGAGAGAAGACCACACAAATGAAGTAAACCATTTAAATGTATTATATACAAAAATAAATGAATGAAACAAAATTACACAAGAATAAAATGATAAATAAAAGGATGTCCGAAATCAAGGAAAAATTATTAATGGTGAAATGAATAAAATGCAAACAAAAATGCCTCCAAAGTGTCCGTCCATAACACTAAATCCAAAGTCAATATAAAGACAAAACCATTCCTCCATGGTAAACAAAAATATGTAAAATCAGGTCCATAACTATATACAATGTAAAAATCAAGGGTCCATGTGCCAAACAATCCAAAGGAAACCTAACAAAAAACCTACCTAATGAATAACTATTAACAAAAAGGCGGGGCACAGTCCATGCGCCCCAAAGGAAAAAAAAATAAACAACTACAACTACATAACTATTTACAAAGGCGGCGGGCTAGTCCCACGGCTCACTGTTTGATGTTCCGGGCCAGAGCATCATTGAACTCCATGTCGATGTTCCGGAGGTGGGCCTGTTCCCTGGACTCGAGGTCTCGCAGGGATGCAGCCATGGAATCCCTCAACTCCCTGCGAGTTTCCACGAGGCCCTCCGCCCGCCTCAAAGCCCGGTGCATGGAGTTCTCCGCCCTGACCATCCTGAGCCGTGCCCTCTCTGCCCGCTGTCACTCCGCATCTATTTGCCGTGCCAGCCGCTGCCACACGGAAGACACTCCCAGTCAGGGGTCCTACTGCCCCTCGGCCGATGCCTGCCCCCGGGGTGTTGATGGCCCAGAGCCATGATGCCTCCCACGCTGAGCCTGCTGCTGCCTCTGACGCAACTGCCTCCGCCACCACGACGGCATCCGGGCTGATGGAATCCCCCGGTGCCGTCGTGCACATGCGCTGCCCGATGATGCCGGCACATTCTCCATCCGCTGGGGTCAAGTTGGTGGGGTGGCCACCACTGCTGGTCCTCAGACTACTGACTGCGGCAGGGATGGGATCTCCACCTGGCTGGCTGCGTTGGTTGGGGCAGATGCACAGGGGGCCCTGGTGGTATCTGGGCAGGAAGACGGCAGGGAGAATGACTGGCATATAGTGTGCACAGAGGAGGAGAGGGCCGCAAGACTGGCCGACACATGGAGGAAACCCCCGACCATGGCCCCTCCCAACTGGGTCACGTTGGGACACACCTCTTCGTGATGATGTGTGTGGTCCCCACAGGAAGCACGCACGTCATCACGAATGACACGTGTGCGCAATGCGACACCAATCAGGACGGTCTCCATTCAGTCAGGGGTCCCCTTGTCCGCAGGTAGAGGACGTGGACTTCCCCCCTACCTGCGGACGGGCCTGGGATGGGGCATCCCTGCTGGTGCATGGTGATGCAGACACAGTGTCAGGGATAGAGACCTGCACAGGCACCTCCGCGGCAACCTGTGCTGCCTCCTGCCCCTGCCCCTGGACTGCACCACTTGCACCAGTGGTACCAACCCCACCAGGCCCCATTTGCGGCTCTGTAGTGGCCTCCTCCTCCTCTATACCTCTCTCGGACATCATAGGAATCGATTATTCAATATGATTTTATAGCAAAAACCAGAAAACAGATGTCGCTACCTGGTTATATCATGAAAACATCTGTCAAATGACGGGAGTAATTTTATATAAGTCTCTGTCTGCCCATCTCTCTCCTGGCTTGACTTTGCATGTTGTGTGTCTTGCCCCTGTTTTGTGTGTGCTCTGAGGCCTGCGGCGCGATATAAAAATTAAAATAAATATATATACTACAACACCTGGCATGAGTAATAGGACAAACAATATCAATACCTAGCAAAAGGCACAAGTACCTGGGCATCTGATGCAAATATTCAGAGATATTGTGAGCACATACACATATATTTGCAATACTTCCATTCTGATGTGCACCTCAAGTGCAACCTTTTCTCCACTTTTTAGTAACCATACATATTTAATAAGAATGTTTGAATTTGTTTCACAATAATATTGATTGATTGATGAAATAGCCACTGATGCTTTTTTCACTCTGCCAATTTGTTCACTCAACTCTTTTTCAAACTTCATGCTGACACTCTTGCTCCTTCCATCATCTCAGACTGCCATCTGCCATCCAGTCCTGATGCTCTTCCAAGCATCTCTGCCTCAATGCCAGCAAGACTGAGATCCTTCCTCTTAGGACCCCTGCTCGCTCTTTCTTCCTCTCACTCTGGGCATCCTGTATGGGCTCTCCCCCCCCCCTTCATCCGAAGCCAAAAACCTTGGCGTCATCTTCATCACCCCCTCTCCTTCCTGCCTCAAATCCATTGACAACCAGTCGAACTTTCAACTCTTCCACCTCAAAGGAATTCTCCCTTTTCTCACTTTCCCTCAGAAGCTCAATTTTACAAGAGCTCTGGTTCCCTATAGGCTTGACTACTGCAACAGCCTACTCTTGAATCTATTTTCTTCCTCTCTACGACCCCTGCAGCTAAACCAGAATAGGGCAGCAAGACTTATCCTTTGGCCTCAAGCCCAGGGATTGCATCTCTTCTGCCCTGAAAATCTTTGATTGGCTCCCGGTTGCTGCACAAACTAAATTCAAATCCATCTGCATCATCCACAAGGATGTCTGGGGCCCGGGACCACGGTATCTGCATCTTGCTATTACGAAATATTCTCCATCTAGACTGCTACGCTCCCCTGGTACCAACTCTCTGTGTGTGAAGCAGTTCGCTAAACAGTGGGCCGGAGGCCGATCTCTTGCTTCAGCACACTCCCGCCTGTGGAACAGCCTTCCTCTTTGTCTTGAGCCGGACCTCCTCAAATTCCGGATGCTCCTCAAGACTTTCCTTTTCTCTTCCTCTTCCCCTTCCTCTCTTCTCTCTAACTTCACAGTTGCTACAATTGGTGTCCAGGGCCCTTATGAGTCCTCGGGGCCCTTGCCTCCCACACCCAATCGCCTCATCTTCTGACTACACACAGCACTTGCCTCAGTATTCACTGGCCTACCCCAATATAGGCCGGCACTTACCCACTTCCAGCAGCTGAATGCTTCCTAGCACTTACTGTACCTGGCACTTACATCTGCTGCTCAACCACGAGCACGACATTCCAACACCTACCACCCCGCACCTACCAACGCGCTCCCCCCCCTCTTCTCTCTCTGTACTTGCATGCTCTGAATACTCACAAGGCCCAGAAGGTTCGTCTTTTTCCTCCATTGTATATATTGTTTCAATCCCATGTTCCCTCCCATGCCATCGGAGAGCTTCAAAACACAATTTGCTTGTTGAATAAGCACCTAATAAATGCACAATAAATAAATAAATAAATAGGATCTCTTTTTTTTGTGTTGCAACCTTTACTCCACTGCTGGCATTCACACAGCTCTGTCACTGACGCACTCCCCAACCCTTTTACCACAGTTTCCTAGTGTGAAGAAGACCGGTGGGGGGTGTCTGTACTTCTGCTCTCTATATGGTAGAAGAGAGGCACAGAGGACCCCAGCCAAGATTCTCTAGTACGGTAGCAATGGACGAGCAATCAAGGCCTAGCTTCTCAGGAGGTGATGCAGGCTGGTTCTTAAGTACAGTGTAGTCCCCAAGCCCCCACAAAGGAATGTCCACACACTGTATTGTTTAGAACACAGTCTTTATATAATCAATATTCAAGGTTATGTACACTTATCATAATAACTCACTTTGTACTTAGGAAAATCAACAATGGCAAATATATACAATTCTAAAGTGGTACCACCCTTTGTATTAGATCTCATTAAAGTGCATCAACAATACTGTAACAATGTCACACAGATCAATAGAGTGAAACCAGCAATAGAGAGAGGAGAGAAAATAAGATGGTTGAGCAATAGGCAGAATACTGGCCCCTACCACTAGACACAGTTCTGTGTGGAGATCCCCCCACCTGGGCAACCTGTAAAATAAAGATATAGCACAAGCCCAGTCCATATATTGTTCTGCAAGTCTTATTCCCTCCTATAATGTTTTTACTCCCCCAATGTACCTGGTGGAGTCGAGTTCTTCGAAGAGGCGTCGACAGATCCTTCTTGAGCGACCCCCTTTCAAGCGGGAGTCACGGATCGTCGAGAGGCGTCGAGAAGCGTCGAGGAACTCGGTGTTCGGCAACGGGGAATCGACGGCCCTTCTTGAATGCCTTCCCTTTCAAGCGGGAGACACGGGGCGTCGAACGTCCGTCGACAAACAGGGTAGACCGGCGTCGATGAGGCGGCAGCTTCGTCCGAGCGGTGCTCGTCAGCGTCGGAGCGTCGGCATCCTGCAAGGCAGAGGCGTGCGGGGCACCTCGGTGACAATAGTTCTGGACCGCAAAGATTGTGGAGACGGAGGCCCAGCAAGGGTGTCGAGTCGTTCGAGTCTTTGTGGTCTTCGGGTGGCGGGAAACCCACCGGCAGGTTTCTCCTCGGCGCGTTGGTCGTCCTCGACTTTCTCCGGCAGGATAAAGCGGCCGACGGTGCGGACGAGGGAGTCCTTCGATTCGAATGTTCTTAGGCAAAGGAGCGGACGGCTCCGGTCGTCGGCGGCACGGCGTCAAGTGGTTCCCACGGCTGGGCAACAGAACTTCGACGGGCCTCCAGCGGTTACACAAACCTGCGAACCCTGGTCGACGGCAATGGACTTCGACGGCGGCGATGTCCGGGTGCTTCACTTCGATCTCCTCGGCGGTCCCGTCTCGGGTCGGCAGCCTTTCGAGGGTCTGTCTTCCAGGGCGCTTCGGCGAAGATGGAGCGGTGCTCGATGGTCCCTCGGAGCACGGGAAGAGGGCGCCTTACCAGATCCTCTCTCGGGTCAGTCTTCGACGATTTCGGCAGCCTTCGGATCGGTCGAAGCAAATGCCACAGCAAGTCTTCTTCTTCCAGCTGGATGTCGAGGATCAGCAGTTCCAGTTACTCTTAGAGTGGAGACTCAGCTCCAGAACGCTTCTGAACGCTTCTGAACGTTCCCTGAACCTCCTACCAGTGGTGAGAGGTCCCCAGATATACTATTCCGTCTCTCATCCACACTGCTGGCACACACTCAGCAGCCAATCATACAGAAGGGCATTCATGCAGTCAGTCAGCCAATCAGGCACACAGTGCATTCAGGCCACACTCCTCCCTTTCAGACACTCACAACAAGGAATGTGGATTGGGACAAGTACCCAGCCATTCAACACTACACACTGCATTCAGGCCAGTTTCGGGCAGGGCTGTCTCAGTCTTTGTCTCTCATGCCAGAAACCAGACAACCACAACAAGGAGTGTATATTGGTCACACACTCCATTCACCCAGGTCCCACCCACAGGAGGTACCCACAACATACAGTCACTGGGAAGGCTCCAGTCAGTCTAGCTGGGCCTTCACAACAACACCATATATGGAACTTCCACCCAACAGCCAGTCAGGGGTAAGGGACAGGGCTTCCCAGGACTTTGGGAAAACAAGGTAACAGGCAATAGAGAGCAAGAGGCCACAGGGGCCATCTTGTTTCCTATCAGGAATCAACTGATCCCAATGGCAGGGCCTGGGTATCCCAAAATGGAGGACACCCAGAACACCTGTCAAATTCAGCATGGAGCTGCCACCAGCCCATACCCTGCTCTGTGGGCCACCCACAGGTGCCCAAAAACATACACTAGGGGTACAGGGTTGTACCCCTACCCATGGGTGCCATAAGGGTATCCCAGGGGTCTGTTCACCAAACCAAAAGAGAGAGCTGCACTGCCAGGAGTCCCACATGGACTCCTGGGCAGAAAACATGACAGAACACACGATAAAAAGCAGTAAAGGACAAGGATTCAGAGGCCCTGTCCCTCTGATGCATTTCCAGCATCACACCTAGTACTGGCCATTCAAATGTAATTCAGCCCTTCTGAAAAATGCTGGTAGAGCCGCCTAAAAGTACAGAGGATCTGATGATAAGTCCTTGTGCTGTTCCTTTAAAGTATGGCATGGCTATGGAGAAGTGCTATCAACAATACAACACTTTATTATAAACCCCTATTAGAAATGCAGGTACTATGACAAAAAGAAAATATCAGGCCTTCTGAAAAGTGTTGTCCCATGAAAGCTAAAAAAAACTTAAAAAAGAACTAATGTGGTTGTGATATGATGACTGCCTGAAATGCATTTCACCAAGGTTGACTAACATCTACCTGTCACCATGACATCCCTGGTACTAGTCTCCTGCCTCACCGCATACCTCCCTAATCCCACCCCTCAAAAGTCCAGCATACATTTGTTTGATTCTAAACACTGAGTTGTGGGATTCACAGACAGTTCAGCTAGTGTACTGCAGTTCTAAAGTCTGTCCAAACCGTTTACTTTATTCCTTGGTGCCCGCAGCTCTGCCTAAGAACATTTCTCATGTGCATCCTTCACCGTTACTTCTGTACTGTGCTATTAATAATATCAGATTTTGATATAGCATTTCATTCTGATGTGTTGTATTTCTATACTACGTAATATGAGCTGTTATTGTAACCCGAGCTAAAGATAATTTCATGTATTCACAGCAAATGGATAAAAGTCTGTGTCACCCATGCAGGAATCGTATCTGTGATTTCAGGTTGTACACTATTGCCTAAAACGAGCACTTGACTGATTGAGCATAACCTTGTTCCATGTTGTAAACACAGCCTTGTCTGGACCACAGCACCCTTGTTTATTCCATTGCTTGAACTCCATAAACCATGTCAGTCCTGGTGATGTGCATCCTGTTTTTTTCTAATGTTCAGCCGTACAGATCACTATGCGACTGCTGCTATTCCATACTTACAGCAGCACTACATTCCAGCGCTAAGAGTACACATGAACATTGCACTACCAATGTATCGCTACTTTTCGCTGAAACATTATCCTTCCTGATGACACAATGCATAGAAAAATGCTTTGAGTATTTTGTTTTTGCATTTTTGTTCTGACAAGCAAGAATCAAATGGCTTTTAAGGGCCCTTCTATGTACACTGCTTCAACCTAGTATCCTAAAGCCGTTTCCCTGAAGCATGTGCTTTTTAGGGTCCCTGCTTAAAAATCATTCAGAAATATACTCGGGCTTAGGTGTAGGTTTAAAAAATAGACCATTGCCCCAAAAACGTGGCCTTGTAAATTAACAGACTTTAACATATATTTTCTGAAGTAGCAAAGTGCCTAACCTGAGAGCTGAGAATTACACTCGGTGTGCCCCTTCCCCCTTCCTGTCCTTGACCTGTGTGCCAGGCACACCTTCTTCTTTGCAGAGGAACTCCCATCGCCATGGATACCAGGCAGAGAGGTGTTAATCTTAGCCGTCAAGTTCTACATAACAAAGGCTTTGCGCAAGTGACTGCTTTGCATGAATCTCAGCCGCATCACCCAGCCCACAACTCCTCACTATTAAGCAGTCAAGCACAGTAAGTGGGTAAATGTGAATCTAGAAACAAACAATTGGTGTTTACTGTATGAATCCCCAAACAAACAGTACATTATTTAAAAGTCGTACACAGTGGTGAATTTATGTCCCCTCTCCCATATGCTAAATCAAAAAAACTGTTTAATTTAGAGCAGGGTGCCTGTCCAAAAAGGATTGCTGTTTATGACATCTTAAAAAACGAATAGTTGTATTATAGCAACATTTACAGGGCAATCAAGCAGTACATCTAAAAATGTTGCGAAAAAAAGGACAAACGCACCTGCAGTTTTTCTTATTATTAAGCATGATATTGCTTTCCGTTTGAGAAGCAGCTGATCATGAGGCCTCTTGTCCTGATGTTGTTGACGGGTGATCGCAGTTGTTTTTGGAGAGTGAACCCATTGAAATCAAAGGGGTAAACTGTTTTTTGAAGGATGGGGAATGTTTGCTGGGAGTTCGTAGACACTGAACTCTATGACTAGGGGCTTGCGATGAGGGTGAAAATGAGCCCAATAGGGAAATATTCCAAATGAGGGCGAGTTGAGAGAGGTATGTTCAATCATCCTTTTTGGTTTACTTGGCACAGTGTAAGCTGCGCACCATGCTGGGCATTCTCTGACTCTTAAGAGCCATCTCACAGAAGATGAAACAGCCAGAGTGGCACGTAAAGTTTCTCATCCATCTGTGTCTGGGACTCTGCCTAGGGTGGTGGGCCGTCCCATATTTAGCAGGACTGTCCCGTTTTTAAGTACTGTGTTCCTTACAATGCCTGAGCATGATGGACAAAATCCTTATGTAGTTACCATTACCTTTTTACGTGACCATTTGCAAGACAGCATCTCGCCTCTGTTTACTTTTTTGTAGTACTACGCCATCCTTGCTAGCCTGACCCTCTGCTCCTCTCATCATTCCTGTATATGTGCAGTGCTGTTGTTTCTCTGAACTGATTTAGGGCACTGCTGCTGTTGTTCCTGCAAATGCTAATATAGTATGTATGCTTTCACTATGACTCTTGACTTAGGCTGGTAATGCTTATTTATTTATTTTGTCATTTATATAGCGCACATAACCCAGAGACATCTAGGGCGCTTTTGCTTAAGTGGATTGGTTACAATGGTTGTTTGCACAGGTAATGGGTTACAGACAGTACCTGACTGTGTTATTTGGGTAGTCAGTTAGGTACAACATGGTTACTGGCAGGTTGACAAGAGATTGAGAAGTTAGTTACATGGGATACATCCTGATATTGCAGTGGACAACCAAGTTAAGTGGCAGGTATTAGGTTGAAGCATTGTAAAAGTTGCTCCTGATGGTACGGGGGGCTTCATCAACTAGAGAGGGACAAATTAGGTAAGGTCCATCACATTGCCAGAAGCTGCGCCACATGTTGCGGGGACTTTATCAAGTAAACAGGGAAAAGTCAGGTGGGTTCATTATATTGCAAGACACTGCGCCTCATGTTACAGGGGGCTTCAACAAATACAACAGGGAAAGTCAAGTGGGTTCATCACATTGCAAAAGCTGCGCCTCATGGTACAAGGGGCTTCATCAACTAGACAGGGACAAATCAGACAAGGGCCCTCATTACGACCCTGGCGGAAAGTGACTGACCGGACCGCAACAGCGTAAATAGCGTTTCCGCCATTGCACGAAGGAGCAAAGTGCGGCCAATCACGACCCATCGGGCACGAGCATTACGCCATGGCGGAATCCGAAAGGCTGCGATGGCGGAAATGACCCCAAAACGGCCCTTACCGCCGCCGTACGCTGCACCAGGTGCAATACCGCCACCCATCTTAGCGGTCACCGTAATGAGCGGTCACCGTAACGAGCGTGCACCGCAAATTACGGCCACCGTAAATATACGGAAACGGAAGTAAAAGCATGTGGCCGGAACGGGAAACAGCACGCCGCACAACTATAAAATCCGAATCCCAACACAACCATAAAAAATCCGACCCTGACACACATCCCAACCCGTTAGCAACCCCAGTTAAAAAAATAAATATGGGAAAGGTAGCCAAGAAAGCGTGTGACCGCAAGCGGCAGGTACACTTCTCCCGAGAGGAACTGACCGTGCTCACCGAGACCCTACAGGAAAATTCCGCCGTCGTCTTCTCCAGTCAAATGACCAGGACGGCCCTTGCCAACAAGAAGGCCATATGGGCCCTGGTGGCACAGCGCGTAAGTGCGGTGGGGACAACACCCCGCACGCCACAGCAATGTCGCAAGCGGTGGGACGACCTGCGGATCCGCGTACGCAGCATACTTTCTGCGAACAGGAACATCGCCACAGCTACCGGTGGGGGTTCAGAGTCGCCCATCAAGTTGACCCCCTGGGAGGAAATCTGCGCCTCCACCATAGGAATGGAGAGCATAGAGGGAGTCGGAGGGATGGAGAAAGGAGTGCCGACATCCGGAGAATCAGGTAGGTTGGCCAAGAGAAACAATGCGAAATCCACAACCCACGAACATGTGCAGTACCATGTGACCCCATAGTGCAATACATACTTAGCCCTGACAGCGCCCTCTAAAAGTCAGAATGAACAAACAAATCAATCAAGAAGCCATAAACAACCCCTACATGTGCAGCATGCACCCCCTAACTGCAGGCAGCCAAATGAATGCATCCTCAATCCACACGAAAATGAGACCACCTCCAAGGCCCAGTCCCAAATCAGCCTCATGTACCACCCCAATGCATTTGATACGTTGCCATTCCAAATCCGACAGACCCATAACTAACGCTCGCCCCTCTTTACTCCACCACAGGGTCCGATACCAACGACGAGCTGCAGGACACCCCTACCAGCACGCCTGCAAAGAGGGCCAGGACCAACGTCCCAAGAGCCTCCACCTCAGGTGCAAGGATCAAGACACGGCAGCAGCAGGAATCAAGTGGCAGCACACTGGAGGGGACTGCAACAGGCACCCCAGCAGCCAGCAAGTCCACAACCCCAGCACCACAGGTCCCCCCAAAGAACGTATCTGATGGCACTGCCTCTGGTGGTAGCAGCACCATAGGTGACACAGCTGTCATGCCAGCATGCTCCGACACGGAAAACAGTGCTGGCGACGTAGGTACCATCCATGACCTTTCCCAATCCCCCTGCATGTTCCATCCCCTACACCATGACGAAACCACGCAGGGGCACCCTGAAGACGACGACTGGCCAACCCCCACAAGTCCTGTGCCAAGGCAACATGTGTTGAGCAGCCCCCCTGTCACACCACCGCAAATGTCCATGGCCCAGCAGAGGCAACAGTCCCTCGACCTGCTGATCGAGCAACAGCAGGAAGCGTCCACGCTACTCAAGGACCATGCAAATGAATGCGGGGGTTCCAGGGCAGCCATGGAAACATCCACCGAGACACTCAGGGCACAAATAGAGAAAAGTAGTGAGAGCCTCAGGGGAGAAATGGAGAGAAGCACCGAGAGCCTGAGAGCACAAATGGAGAAAAGCACCGAGAGCCTGAGGGGGGAACTGCATGCGACGTCCAAAGACGTTTGTGCTGAACTTGCTGCTGTGCGCCGTGTGCTCTCGGAGCTCTCACAAACCCTCAGAGACATGCATGGACGCGAGCAGGCAGAGACCTCATCCGTGGCAAGTTCCGTCCAGGGCAGCCCCCAACGCAGATCTGGCAGGAACCTGCGCTCCACGGGCAGGGGTGCCCCTGATACCCGTAGAGGGGGCCTGCAATAGCGTCTACCCACGGACAGCATGCATATTTGGACACTGGTGTTGGGGGGGGAGGTAGTAGGGTGGAGGGGGTGTGTTGGGCTTCACTGGGTGGCGGGTCCATAGGGTGTATAAATCAAATCACATTAACAATACAGCACCTCATTATCATCCAATGACATGTGTGGACATTGATATTTGCGTACGAGGCCTTCATAGGCGTACAGTCCACAATGTGCCTGTACTACACACACACAGTGCCACAGGTCCCCTTTCCGTGTAATAGGCACCATGCGTGGTTGCTAGAAGCATGCATCTATGATGCTCTGTCGGATTGCACGTGCATCCTGTGCCTCATGGACTCCTTGAGGTGCCTCCACATCCCCACCCTCATCATCATCATCATCTTCAGGTGCATGCAGTACAGCGTCAGGGGGCATGGGCACATTCCTACGTATGCACATGTTGTGCAGCATGACACATGCCATGACCATCTTAGAAACCTTCTCATGGCTGTATATGAGTGCCCCGCCAGACCTGCTGAGGCTGCGGAAACGAGCCTTCAGTAGGCCGAATGCCTGTTCAATGACCACACGGGTACGTGAGTGGGCATGGTTGTAGTCCTCCTCATGCTCGTTCTGTGGGTTCCGGATTGGTGTAAGGAGCCATCTCTTCAGTGGATACCCGGCATCACCTGTATGAGACGAATAAAGGGTGTCAGTGGAATGATAGTGCTAAGTAGCCCCCCCCCCCCTGCAAGGTCATTGACGCATCAAATGGGCCACGATGTCATGCATGGAATGAGACTCACCGAGTAGCCAGGATCTGTGCCCTGCGTGTCGCTCCATGTAGCGTGGTATTCTTGTGTTCCTCAGGACCATAGAATCATGGGTAGATCCTGGAAATCTGGCACAACAATGCGTAAATATCTTGTTGGAGTCACACACCATTTGCACATTGATTGAATGAAATTGTTTCCGGTTGCGGTACTGGACCTCCATGGCATGTGGGACAACCAATTCAACATGGGTGCAGTCGATGGCACCAATGCAACCCGGGATGCCGCCAAGTGCATGGAATCCCACTTTAGCGTTGGTAATCTCCTGGTACGTGCGTGGTAGTGTGATGTGGTCGTCGGCGTGCTTCAGGAGGGCATCGTGCACTTGGAAGAGTGTCCGTGAGAACAGTGGCTGTGAAATGCCATGCAACTGTCCCACTGTGTGCTGGTAGGTGCCTGTGGCCAGGAAGTGGAGTGCAGACACCACCTTCAGTAGGGGTGGGATGGCGGTTGGGCTATCTATCATGCTCACGAGGTCAGCATGTGTCATGTCCACAATGGCGATTATGGTGTCCCGGTCCAAACGGTAGAGGGTGTGGATCTGCTCAGCAGTGAGGTTGAACGGATCGGCTCGGAGGCGTGGGATTGCGGGCCGCCTGCGTGGTGGTAGTGGCAGTGCTTGTGGGCCTTGCTGACCCTGCCTTGCCCTCCTCCTCCTCCTTCTCCTCCGTCTCCCCTGTGCGCCCGGTTGTTGTACCTGTTGTTGTTCGTCGTCTTCTTGTAGTTGTAGCACTTGCAGTGCTATCTGGTACCCCAGGCCCAACATCGCTAGTCCTGCCGGTAGCATTTTGGAGTGGGAGTGGTTGTGGGAGGGGTTTGGGTCTGCAATATATGTGCTGTCGGCCTGTATGGCCTCCACCTGTGCTGATTGAATGAATCTGTGGCAGATGCAATCCCTTCTGGTCGAGCACGGCCCGCACGTAAGGCTGCATTTGGCCGCATGGCATCTTGGGATTTGAATCATGTATCTAATCCCGATGGCAGTGTGATGTACTTTGACTGATCTTCATGCTATCCTCCCATTGTTACACATGCTATGATTGCAGCCGCTTACATACCTGTGAAGAGTCAGTGGTATGTAGGGCTCGATCGATGGGCGACCCTCATGCAGCACAGTAACGTAATTCACCGACGGGCGTGGCGTACCATTTGTGATTGCAGCCAGTTAGCATCATGACACACAGCCGCACTACATTGATGTAATTGTGAATGCAAGCGTTCACAGAAGCCTTTTCGACGTAATGTTGCAAGTGAGGAATTCGAAGGCCAGCATTCTGGGTTTTGAAGTAGCGGCGAGGATACGCCCACAGGTCTGGCTGGAAATGTAACGTTCTATTGTAGAATGTCCTTGGGACATGGCCCATAACGAGCAGGCAATGAATGATATGAATTGAATGGGATGCGCAATAGCGTAGTGGACGATGAGGCAGGACGTTCCCAAATCCATCTTGCTTCACAACACTACAGATCCGGCCAGGGGCACAGTGGTTTTTGCGGACTGCATTACGCACAGACGCGATGGAAGTTTCACATATTATGTGAGTGAATATTCATGCGTTTTCATTGCGGGATGAGGGAATGATGTGTGGATGCATGGACTGATGAATCCGTTTAGGGTCTGCCATGTACATGGGTTTTTTGGTTCACTCCCCTTCCCCTGCGTTATGTGATGCAAGGCTGCCATAGTGGGACATACGTCTATCTGCCCTTGTCGGATCCTCCCTGTCTCGACGCGCCTTCATACACTTGTGTCTAGGCACGTTACTAATCCCATGTCATGGGTTCTATCTTGACGGACGCATGCACAGTAACCGACGTTGCCAATGGTGTATTTAGCTCGATTGGTTTCGTTGTGATTCGATACTGAATTAGGGGTGTGTATATTCCTTTGGAGTGGGCTAGCATGCATATGGGTGTGGATTTGGTGTGTTGAATGAAGATTGTAATGCATCATGAGTCCCGTAATGCAATCGGTTGATTTGTGTTTCTTTTGGGTGACAGGTATCTCCTGCCCTATTGCAGATGCCATCTCTATGCCACTCCTCCAGATGGTTTTTACTCTCGACTCCTGCAGCTTCGGGTGAATCAGTGGAGCACCATTTCGATCATATGGGACGATCGCCAATGGGCCACATGCCCTTACGCTGTACTGGTGGCTAGGTGCAACATTTCGGCCTTTCAGCTCGACTAGTGCCTGCCTCATGGGACGGACCTGCGGTTCTTGCCGCTTCCATGTTGCCTTTTGGAACGTTGATGTAAGCCCTGTGTGCCATGATGGTACAGGGCGTCACACAAGTGGAAGCCGGTCAATTATTGCAGATGCAGCCCTCGGTGATGATGGTTGTTTTGGTGGTATTTTGCAAATTGCTGTGGGGCCTTTGTCATTTGGATGTGCATTTAAATTGTATTCCGATATTTGTCGTGTTGCGTTGTTCTTTGCAGGTGATGTGGCGATTTTCGCTTTGTGGCGGTATGTATTGCGTGATGATCTGCTTTGTGTTCCGCCTTCTGAGTTGAGTTGTGTGGTACAGTACTGGCCGCGTTTGCCTACGTAGCACAGTATGGTCACGGATAGAGGCTGCCATTGTGACTGTTTACATGATGTGCTGTTCAGGGGCGGGGGATTGGCTTTTGGCCGACTGGTGCCTGTCAGCCAGGTCGATTGGTGGAATGATGGGTTGTTCAGAATGTGGCTGGTCACAGGTGGCTGTGTTTGCGTGCGTTTGTTGGAGGGGGACTGGGGTCATGTCCATTGGAATAGCTTCTGTATTGATGCCATCTGTGCCCTGCAGCTCCCATCGGCCCCTCTTGGGATGAGCCTGGCTGCTCAGTCACTCTGCCGACTTGTGTGGTACATGCTTCTGCTGATGGTTGGTTTGTTTACTGGCATGAGTACAGGGCTGGTGCAATCCCCCTCAGGATGCTGTTGTGGATGTTGCCTTGCGCTGGTGGCAAGCGATGGGGGACTACTGTTGTTTTGTGTCATGTGTTCTTGATTTTCATTTTGATGTGTTGTACCTTCACATGCCTGTGCTGCGTCAGTACGGCTATGGTGACATGCCGTACATGGATGCCCACTCACGGGGCGCTTTGAGCCACTGCATGCTTTTCTACGTTGGCATGCATGGGTGAATTGTGGATTTCACTGGTTGCATAGTGTGAGTACATTGCGCCTGCCAGGAGTTGTGCAATGAGGCCAGGGAGTGGAGTACAGGCACTCAGTGGGCCATTTACGGTTGGTTCGCGTTGCCGTATTTCTCGCCATGGCGGAATGGTACTTTACGACGTGCTTGATGGCGTTCAGTACATGTCCGCTAGGGTCAGAATTCGCGTACCGTTGCGCCATGGCGGTGATTCCGGTTTTGCAAGGCGCGCGTGCGCGTACTTGGTGCAGTTAGCGTTGCCGTTCACTGCGGTGTCGCTAATGGCATCGTACTTTACGGTGACGGGTCATGATCGCAACGAGCGGTGTTCGATGGCGGTATTGCATTTCCGCCATCATTTTTCCATTTCCGCAAGGGTCGTAATGAGGCCCAAGGTCCGTTACATTGCAGGAAGCCGTGACTCATGTTGCGGAGGGCTTCATCAAGTAAGCAAGGAAAGTGAGGTGGGTTCATCGCATTGCAAAAGTCGTTCCTCATGGTGCGGTGGGCTTCGTCAAATAAGCAGGGACAAGACCGAGTAGGTCAATAATAGCAAGTAATGAGCAACGCTCCGAGAGCGGGACAAAGGGCTAGAAGCAAAGGTCACTAAGTCAATTGCGGGGCAGATATGGATGACCGCAATGGTTGAGGAGGCATAATTGGATATGCACTGACTACTGGAGCGGGATTAGCACCCGATGAAACAGGGAAGATGAGCAGCACAAAATCATTGTGAATGACAACAAGAAGCTTGTTAGGACCATATGCAGATCGGGGTGTCTGCGAGATGCGAAATACAGCAGTTGAAGTAGGTCTGAGTGTAGAGCGGCTATAAGCGGTCTGAAAGAAAGAGCCACACCTCGTCAGGCAGAGGGTGGGAGTCTTTGGAATCCTGGTGCCATTTAGTAAAGACAATATTTAGCAGGGTGAGCAGAGACTTACTTGGCGAGTGCAGTTACTGGTGGAGAATGATGGGGCTTCTGTTTTATGTAGAGGACTGTTGATGATGATTGGGTAGTTATAGGGGTAACGTTTCATGAGTATGTTATAATATTAATTGGACGCCATCCAATGCCGGACAGAGCCAGACAGAGCCAGACAGAGATTGATGGCCTTAAAAGTGGCCCTTGCATGGGGGCTGGCGTCGCCTGCCGGCGCCCAGTAATAGGGGCATTTTGTATCGACGGGAGCCAACCCAGGGCATGCAGAGGGAGGTCGGGTGTTCAAGGCAACACAGGCAAGGCTGAGTTAAATCAGGTTGCCATCTTGGAATGGAGCAGGCGCTCCCAATTAACATTAGCACTCATAGGCAGTAGTGCTTACCCATAGCCAGTTTTCTTCATCCACGATGGACTGCAGGTGGTATGGCATCCATCAGGATCTGGTTCTTGTTCTGCTGCACGTCTTACATCTTGCCTCTGTACCAGTTTCTGGAAAAGACCCACCCCAGTTCTCGCAAAATCAAAGGTTCTGTGCACTAAATACCTAGTTCCATCTTCTGAACAAAAGTAAATGTACATTTAAGTAATGCTTCCCACGGGGACAGGATGGATTGACCAGTAACAACTTGGGGTCCAAGTTATAGGCCTGAGAGAAGTCGGTGCCAATAATTGCTGATGCAGCTTGCCAAGGTGTGTATTATTACTATTAGCATTCCAGGGATAAGCCCTCAGGTGCTAACAGTGATTAAAAATAAAAAGTGAAGCACTCTTGATGTGTGGGTAAAGACCAACTACAGTACTTTAAAGAAAAAATTCAATCTTCCATTTCTATTTTTCATTGGCAGTGTACTTCAGGTGGGGGCGAGTTGTGAGCCAATCAGACAACTAGCTAGTTGGTGGGGAAGCAGTGGGCTGCACAGCCCACAGGTGCAGTGGGCAGGACCGGAGAGGTGATCTGAGAGGCAGAGCAGAGTCAGGGATGGCAGGAAGGCAAAGTACCCGAGACGCAGCACAGGACGGAAGTTTGGAACAAGGGCATGGATTAGTGGTTTCAACTGTGCTACCTGATTTGCCACCCATTTTCTAGAGAGTGCTAATTTACTGAGAATGCTTTAAAAGTGGGCATGCAAAGTGCAACACGATCTCTTAATAACCAATACATTTATTGTCAGTACAACAGCTATTCTATCATGCAGAAAACGTCTCTTTGAACAATCCAACAGAATGCACAAAATATGTTTGTGCTCAGTGGCCAACTGTGGTAAAATGAGCTTGGCAGATTGACTTAGAGACTGATTCTTTTCTCTATTAGTGGCAATATTAATGGTCTGTAGATATGGTTCCCAGAAATGTTGAGCAATGTTTTCTTGCCATCATTCATACACACCGGCATCAGTACCAATAAGGCCTGTGCAGGTGTTTGCGTCCACCTAGAGAAGAGACTGTGCGAAACAGCGGACTGTAGAGGTAGACATTGTGAGAGAAAGAGAGGCATGACACTGAATTCTGAGAACCATAGTACATGTAACAATGTGTCCACAAAACAATGTAAAGTTGAATGTGTGAACCGAGCCACAAGCCAAAGTGTGTGAACTGAAGAAATCAACCCACAACATTCACAGAAGAACTGTGTGTGAAAGAAGACAACTGTTTCATACTCGGTAATGGACTAGAAACAACTCTCACATGGCAGTTGACTACTGATGATCAATATAATAGAGTTTTAAAAAAAAGGGTTTGTTTCCATTCCAATGCTTTATGATGAGCCATCACATACGCATGGTATTTCCATGACATTACTCAGAACTCACAGTATATTTGAGGATGTGCTATAACGTAAAGAGAATCGATAAGCTTACAGCATTGGCCAGGTATTGGTATCTAATGCATACGTTTTCACGTCATTTGCCAGCTATTGCTAGCTTTGTTATCTTTATGCTCCTTTGCTCAAAAGTTCAGCCACAACATATAGCTTTTTGTTTAACCATCTTCCACTCAGAAAGGTACTCATCAAATGATGAGGCATTTCCTAATTTGCAAATGTGGGATTCTTGCCATTACAGATCTATTTTTTAACCGTGTGGGGAGTGTTAATAGGCCTCAGGTGTAGGCAATCACGGTCAAGTGGCTGACATTGCCTGACAGTATTAGTGCGACATGTTCAATGCAATGTATAGGCATATTTGCTCTTAGCTCTCCTCTACCTCGGCTCAGTGTTCATGTAGGAAATGGGGGGGGGGGGGGGTGGGTTGGGTGTAGGGGGAAGGCATGGTATCAAGATAAGACAGACACAAGTGATCACAGTTCAAGGGTGTTTATTAAACTGTACAAATGGGTGAGATAAACACCTAATCTAAACCTAAATCTAGGATGGGAGCAAGCTACGACCATCAAATAATAATAATACTGTCCTAGTGGTGTCTTAATCAAAGAAAAAGGGCCTATGCTAAAAAATAAAAACTATTTCCAATCCTTACCGCTCTGCTACAAAAGAGTGTGGGACAGTGTTCACAAGAAAAGAAATTGTTCTCAAAATGATAAGTCAGGATGGTATAGCCGGAGTCTCCCTTCCCCACTTTTTTAGCACTGGACAAGGCGGGACTCTTCAGCACAGCACACTGCTGGGCTTCTCCAGCATGAGCTTAACGTTTGTTTCCAAATTATTAGAGCCTTCTGTGGGCAAGTCTCTTTCACACAGTCTCTTGCCTCAGAGGACCCGATGAGCCATAAACAACAAAAACAAAAGCTATTTCAGTAAATCTTCACGTTGGGTGATTACTCTTCGCCTTTGGATCTCCCTCAACCATGCTTCGATCCCTCTTTGTGTTAGCCTCTCTCCTTCGAGTTCACTACGGCCTTTCATTCAAACATAACATTCAAGAATCTCAATGTATTTTTAAACAGTCATTCACTGTGGACAAGTTCACTCTTGTCAACACAATGTTCACGGGGTAGCACTGTTTACCCCAATTCGCAGGCATCCTTCAGCCGGGTTCACGTTTGCCAATATCACAGTTCACTTTGCTTCATCACAATGCAGGATTTACTTCCCTCAGTTTTCTCCTGGAATCCCTCCTCCGTCGGGTTCACATACCCATTCGAACACAATTCTATTAACACAATTCACTTGCCTTCTCCACGTGTCAATGACTTTCGAGTGTACAAGGGGTTTTGCTTAACCCTTGTATGACCAGCTTGACACCTCACGCCAGCCTTTCCCAATGCCTCTTGGTATTTGTAGTTTCAACACAAAAAGGTCCCAGCCAGAGTCCTTCGAATGGGCGCCCACATAGCGCCGGACCACTCTGTATCTGGACCTTTACTGGGTTTTCTCTAAAGTTCATAAACACAAGTTCTTTGTTCACACAGTGTTGCTGCTTGGGCCCCGCACAGTTTGGTTTATTATTACTTTTGTTTGACTCACCGGCTTCTCTGAATTTGCTTCAGTTTCTGATTTCGGGAGTCAAGGACAGCACCACGGTAGCCTGCGCTGCTCCCCGCTTTCGCTATCAACGTGGGAGGGTCTTGTGTGCCATTGACACCTGTCACCACACTCCAGCTGGACTTCCCAGTCTTATGATTGTCCTTTCAGAGGTTTTGCATGGCTAAGTTGAAAAGGACATGGGCAAGTCCTTCCTCGTCCTCCTTTCAGGTCTCGCCGCCTTTCTTCTCCGTTTGAACTGCCAGTCGGGAATAGCTGCGTCCTTGTGCGTTCTGCCTTGCTCCAAAGTATGTTCTTGTGCTCTGTCTTTTATCCCTGTGGGGAAGGGAAGGGGCAGTCAGGTGTGTGTGATTAGTGGCAATGGCCTGACTCTGCCTGACCATTGTGTTGGGACATGTCAGTTAAACGGGTCTGGTTTTAGTCCGTTGTTTGTCACAGTGTAAGAAAGTGTTTGTGTTGTAAAGGGGGGTAGAGCTTCTAAGTATCCTACGTAGTAGGATGGGGAAAAGGTATAAGGAAGGCATACCATGTCTCACCCTTTGGGTGTCCTGTTATGGTGTAGCTTTTATGAGGCATATATATATATATATGTCAATTAAGATGTAGGTTCAAGATATAGAAATATATGCAAGTTAAATGTTATGTTCAATAACAATGGAAAGCAAGTATTACCATGGAAAGAATACAGCCCTATCTATTCAATGTAGCCTGGAATGGAGGTATGTCATACTGTAAGAGAACATTCCATTTTGGATCAATACACTCAAGAAAAAGTCCTATATGTTACTGAGGATGAGGGACAGAAGTCTTCTGATGATGAGAATGAACTTCCAGTGGAAAATGTTATTGTTAACACCATCGCTGATACCATTAATGCAGTTAATGATGTGGATAATGAAGATGATGAATGTGAGCGCCCTTATGCAAATGTTAAAGTGGATGGTAAAGAAGTATGGATGATGGCAGATTCAGGATCAAAAATAACACTCTTGTCCAAGGAAGTGTTTGAAAGAGTAGTGAAAGGGGATGTACGAGGACTTTTTAAACCTGATATTAGGCCTGGTGGCTACAATCAGGACCCCATTGATCTCTTGGGGTATAGTAAGAATCACTTTCAATTTAAAGACAGGGAATGTGAAGGGAACATGTATGTAACCAAAAGAGGTCTTACTCTACTGTGGTGGAGGGAACAAAAGAAATTGAAGATCAAGTTAGATCCCAATAGTCCTGAACAAGTGTTGCAAGTGAATGAATCAATCATCAGTAAACACCCCAAAGTATTTAAAGAGGGCATTGGAAAGATTAAAGGTATACAGCATCAAATCTTGTTAAGGAAAGGGAGTATCCCTGTGGTTGCAAAATTGAGGCCAGTACCTTTGGCAATTAGAGAAGGAGTTAAAGAGGAGCTGGCGAAATTGTTGATACTATATGTTATTGAAAGAACAGGAGGGGTAGACTGGACTTCTCCACTAGTGGTAGTTAAGAAGAGCTCAGGTGAGCTCCGCTTGTGTGTGGACGTACGTCAACTCAATAAGTGTGTGTTGGTAGATCGCCATCCTCTACCTAATCTGTCAGAGATGCTTTCGAGAATTGGGCAAGGAAAGGTATTCTCAAAATTAGACATGGCTTCCGCTTACCATCAAGTAGAATTGGAAGAACGATGCAGAAAGCTCACAGCATTTGTCACTCATGAGGGAGTTTTCCAGTTCAAACGCATGCCTTTTGGACTTGTATCTGCTGCTGCAGTTTTTCAAAAGGTCATGGACAGATTGGTTGGAAAAATCAGAGGTGTATATTGTTTTCAGGATGATGTGTTGATTTGTGGGAAGAGTGAAGAGGAACACAATAACACACTCCATAGAGTTTTGGAGATATTTGAAAAGAATGGCATAGTGTTAAGGGAAGGAAAATGTAAATTTGGTGTTTCTAAAGTTGAATATTTAGGCCATGAAATATCGGCAGATGGTTTAAAGCCAAAAGAGAGTTTGCTAAGTGCCATAAAAGATATCAGAAGCCCAGAGGACAAAGCACAATTGAGATCATTCCTAGGGATGACTGAATTTTATCAGAAGTTTGTACACAACTATGCTAGTAAGGTGACTGAATTAAGAAAACTGCTGAAGAAAGGAAGTGAGTTTGTCTGGTCGTCCAAATGTGAGAGTGAATCTGTCAGATTGAAGAAGGAAATAGATTTAGCACAACCATTAAGACAGTTTGATACGTACCGCCAGAGTAAAGTCACTGTTGATGCATCCGAAATGTGGATTGGTGCAGTGTTGTCTCAAGTGGATGATAAGGGAAAGGAAGAGATTATAGCACATGCATCTCGAGGATTAAGAGGAGCTGAATTTATGTATTCTGTCCTTGAAAAAGAGGCTTTAGCCTGTTATTGGGCCATGGAGAAATTCAGAAATTTTATATGGGGAACATGTTTTATGTTGTGCACTGATCATAAACCACTTAAAGAAATTTTAGAGAATAAAGGCCTAGATAAGGTGTCCAGGAGGGTTGCCGGATGGATTACCCGTATGCAATGTCACAGTTTTGTGGTTAAAGTAATTCCGGGTAAAGAAAACATACTAGCAGATAGTTTGTCAAGGTTAAGGAAACAAGAGAATGAAAATGATTCATATGGTGAGAATGTGGAAATGGAAATGGTTTTCATTAATACTGAGGGCATAGTGTTCAAGGAAGAATGGTTGGAGGAAATGGACAAGGACGAGTGTTTAAAGTTGGTTATTACATATGTGGATTTGGGTGATTGGCCCAAGAAAACAGAATTGAAAGAAGATACCGTCCCATTTTGGGAGGTCAGGAATGAACTAAGTGTGGTAGGTGGTATTTTATTCAGATGGGAGCGTGCTGTGGTTCCCAGAATGTTACGAAACAGAATTACTGATTTAGCTCATGTAGGACACATTGGCATTAGCAGAACAAAAAGTGTTTTACGTAACAAGTATTGGTGGCCTGGATTTGATAGGGACATAGGACACTCAGCCAGTCTTCTTTCTATATGTACTAAGATTGGAAAAGGAGAAGTGGCTAGACAACAACCCTTGGTAGAGATAGAAGTACCAGGTGGAGTTTGGAGAGATGAGGCAGTGGATATCCTGGGCCCAGTTGATTTAGGGTATGGAAGAGGAAAATTTATCTTTGTTCTAGTTGATCTATTTTCGCGCTGGTGTGAGTTTAGTATAGTAAGGGAGACCACCGGGGAGGCCTTAGTAAAGGAGTTACAACAGATATTTGCTAGGGAAGGTGTCCCTGAAAGCATTATGACTGACAATGGTCCTCAATTTGTTGGTGGATGTTTTGCAAAATATGTCAAAGAGGCTGGAATCAAACACAAGAGGACTGCGTTATATCACCCGGAGACGAATGGGTGTGTAGAAAGAATGAATAGATGTATCATGGAAAGAATTAGGATGGCAACTGAAACAGGATGTGATAGAAAAGTTGCAATCCAGGACAGGATTTTTGGTCTGCGCATGTCACCTCATTCATTTACGGGAATAACCCCTTTCAAGTTAATGAGAGGACGTAAACCAAACACGGTGGTCAGTCCTCCATGGTTGGGAAGAAGAAGAGAAAGTGATTATGTGGTAGATGGTGTGAGCAAAGATTTGAAAAAGAAAAAGAAGGAATGGAGAGCGCGTGAGAATGCAAGGAGAGGGAAGAAAACTGAGAATTGAATGTGGAGACATGGTGAGGATAAAGAAAGGGGTGTTGAAGAAGAAAGGAGAAGCACTATATTCCGATCCTGTAAAGGGAATTGCTGTGCTGCGTGGAGCGATTCGGGTAGTGGGAGGACAAGTGTGGAACTTGAATCGTGTTGCTTTTGTGAAAAGGGGTGGATGATGTTTTTGGAATAAAATAAAGGAGGGAGATGTGTTATGGTGTAGCTTTTATGAGGCATATATATATGTCAATTAAGATGTAGGTTCAAGATATAGAAATATAAGCAAGATAAATGTTGTGTTCAATAACAATGGAAAGCAAGTATTGCCATGGAAAGAATACAGCCCTGTCTATTCAATGTAGCCTGGAATGGAGGTATGTCATACTGTAAGAGAACATTCCATTTGGCTATGATGCTGCTGTTTACTTTTGTTGGCATTCCAAGTGAATCTGTTGCTGCTTTCCTGTGTGCCTGGTTGTAGTGTTATGCAGCTGGAGGCCCTTTCATTATAAATATAACTTAAAATAAGCAGTTCCTTTAACTTGCGGTTGTCCGGATGTTCATACTTAACATGTCCCACTTCCACTCTCTGAACATCCCTCATCGAGGTGATCCTCCCCCAATGGTCCACCCCCAGGCACTGGATTCAATAGCCATGGCAATGTCCTGGTCACCTGGGTGACAGATCTCTGGGGACTAGAGGGTGAGACACCATCAGGTTTATCACATGGGAGGTGGGCATATCCTATGACATAGGATTGGGTAGTGGTAAAGGAAAAAGTGGGATACCGCTTATCCCCGTCAGATGTCTCACCCCCACTCCCTGAGGACCCCTCACCCAGGTGATCCTCCTGCACCCCCAGGGTCTGGACCCAAAGGTGATGTCTGTGATCTGGCCACCTGAGCAAGAGACCCGCAGGGTTTAGAAAGTGAGACACCCTTTGGTTTCTCACAATGAAAAGACACAGAAAAGCAGTTCATCCCAGTTTCAGGGGCTGGAATGCTAGTGTGAATGCAGCGGTTTAACCCGCGATTGTCACACTTCTAAAGAAAAATTATGACAGGGTACGAAATTACCCTACATGATTATTGCCTCCACCTGCACCTGTTTCAAATGGCACAGTGGGAACGCCTTTGTTTCAGGGCATTTAAAAGCATGTGAATTCAGAAAGGGGTACAAAAAGAGCATCTGAATGAGCACATTTAAGATGCGTTAATTCCGATGCCCTTTGTGAATTGGGCTGCTTCTTTATTCAGTGTATGTGAGGAGGTGTGCTGTTACATTGACATTTCAAAATGTTTTGTAGCGTTCACGATGTTAAAGTCTGATGAGGAATAGATTGTGATGATACAGAAGGTGTATGATTATACTGAAGGTATCCTCGCAACATTGAAAAATAAATTGAGAATATATTGAAATGTCTTATCTTGCTTGTGTGGGATGATACTAAATTCAACAGAAGGCTAATGCTAGTTTATACTCAAGCTGCCACCGGCATGGTGTGGGATGGTATGAAGTACCCGGAGGGATAGTGTGTGATGATTTTGAAGTCCCCAGAGTAGTGGTGTGTCATCAAATTGAGGTCCGCACAGCAATGGTATGTCATCAAATTGAAGTCCCCGCCCCACAGGAATAATGTGTGATTACACTGAAGTCCCCAGAGGAATGGTGTGTGAACGTTCTCACAGAGATAGCGAGTGTAACAATGATGTCTCTGCAGTGTAAATCGTTGGGGAGTTTTAAGTCCATCACAGGACAGCGGGCCTCATTACGATTTGGGTGGTAAGTGATAAAATTGTCAGTAACTGAGTTATCCCCAATTTTACTACTATGCCAAATTATGACTTTCAGCTTTCAATGGAGGTTTTATCTCCAGCAAAACCCTGGAGCAAAATCTTCCCACTCAACGCCAAAAAATCAGCAGATTTGGCAGAATTCTGCCACGGTAATTCCACAAAGAAAGCCCCATTACATCCAATGAATGGGGAATTACACCACCACCACTTGTAATCAGGCTGAAATTCTTCCTGATCAAGTGGCGGTAACACTAATTCATTTTCCACTAATTTATCGCAGAATTACTGCCTAACTCGTATTGTGGCTCAGTGTGTAATCACATCTACTACTTCACAGTGAAGCTCTGTGATAGAATTGAAATTCCCCAAGCGAACAGCATATGGCAGTGTTCAACTGGTCGACCCCTCCTATGCTTACATCCTATATTTTACTCTCATAATAGGAGTGACTCTGGAGAAAAGGTGTGACTATTCTCTTGCAGGTATTTGACTATGCTGTCCTGGTTGACTTATAGCTTAATATTTTGAAACAATAAAAGTAAGGTATCCAATTATGAAACTGTCATAATGTAACATTTTTAAAGGCTTTTGAGCAATCTTAATTCTTGTGTCTGAACCATTAAAGAGGTTGAAAGAAAGCCGAGGCCGATTGATGGGCATGTTTAAGTGGGAGGCAGTAAATGGAAGGGGGCACATTAACATAGACATGGCACAGACCTATGGAATAGCAGTAGTTACTGGGGAGAGGCATGATAAGTGTACAGAGCATGAAGGCTTGGATAATAACGTCTGGTTCTTCATGTTGTTGCAACAGTAATGAGCTGAGACAACTAGTTATCCTCACTTTCTTGCCAGTATAATAGTGTTGTTCAAAGGAAGGTCGTTGAAGACGCCCTTAAGAGTGCTAAGGACGAATACGACGCTCAAATCCCTTGGCCAATTGACAAACAAGCCCTATGTTCAACGGGGTTCCTCAAACTCTAGAAGGCTTTGGGTTCAGGGTGCTCAACATTCCATGGGCTACACTCAAGGTGAACAGTCCTTGTCTTGGGGCCAATCGCAAGGTCAAGGTTCTGCTCCCAATTTTAAATGAGGAAATAGAAGGGAAGAACCTTACCTGGGAGAGGCTCCACCTCTCCCAAATAATGATGCCCCGCTTCAGGTCCCCTCCCATGCCACTCCAGTAGGAGGCAGAATTTCACACTTCTCCCACGCATGGGAGGGGATAACGTCAGATAAGTGGGTGTTGTCCACCGTGACAGGTGGGAATTGAGCTGTTACAAAAACCACCCTACCACCCGCCGAGACAAAGGAAAATGACAACAGAAGAAAAACAAATACTGTTGGAAGAAGTAAAGGCACTGCTGGAAAAGGACGCATATAGATCGTTCCAGCAAATCAGGTAAACAAGGGTATTTATTCAACGTACTGTGCCAAAGAATGACCTTTCCATGCGCCCAGTACTAGATCTGCGGCCTGTGAACAAATATGTCAAACCCCAAAGGTTTCGCATGACCCCGCTTGAGGGGGAGATTCCACTCCTAAAACGAATGGGGATTACATGGCAACATTGCATATGAAAGATGCATATTTTCATATTTCAATGCTCCCTGCGCACAGAAAATATCTGTGCTTCAAGATAGTGGGAGTTCACTACCAGTTCAAGGTACTCCCCTTCGGCATTGCCTCAGCACCAAGAGTATTCACCAAGGTACTGGTGGTGGTGGAAGCACACCTGCGCAGAAAGTCCATCCCAGTATACCCTTATGTGGATGACTAATTAACAGGGAATCTCCTCAAATTTGCCAACAAAATACTCAAAAGACAATAGACCTTCTTTTCAATCTGGGCTTTTCCATCAACAAAAAGATATCAAGCTAAGTCCCTAGACAAATAAAACAATTTCTATGGGCTATTCTAAAGACAAAAGAGGAACTGAATTTCCCCTAAAACGAGAGAGTACAAAACATGCTGCTGCGAGTACCTCACTACAAAGTCGGTCGCCAAATAACTGTACGCAAAGCAATGTACTTGCTCAGGATGAGGGCCTCATGCATTCACTTGCGCATGTGTCCAATGCAGGAATGGTTAGCAAAACAATGGACTCAGGCAAGCAGTCAGGGGATGATCTAGTGGTTGTTTCGCTAACCTTGGTACAGGCTCTTTGTTGGTGGTCCAGGGACAACCTACTCGAAGGAAAACCCTTTCGCGTTCCACCACCACAAGCGATCCTCACTACAAATGGATCACTCGCCGGATGGGGGGGGGCTCACTTCTTCCACCACACATCCCATGGCCAATGGACATGCACTACAGCACAGAAACATATCTACTTCCTGTAACTATTGTCAGTCCTCAAGGCTCTTCAAGCCTTTCAGCAACATCTGGCAGGTCAAACAGTGCAGGTCCTCACAGACAGCACAACTGCCATGTTCTACCTAAACAAGCAAAGAGACAAAGTCTGTCCAAGCTAGCCTCAAGAATACAGAAGTGGGCACTCAAACAGAATATTTTCCTAACATCTGAGCATGTTCCAGGGGAACTCAATTCTCTGGCAGACATTCTAAGCAGATACCCTCTACCAGAAGAACACGAGTGCCAACTCGACAGAGATATCCTTTCGAGACAGAATATTCTCACAATGGGGTCACCCCCCATTAGACTTGTTTGCCACAAGCCTAAACGCACAATGCCCAGACTTCGCGTCCAGGTTTCCCCAACCAGGGTCCAAGGGGAACGCCCTGTGGATAAACTGGTCAGGGAAATGTGCTTGGGCAACACCCCCCCCCCCATCCCCTGACACCGCTCCTGAGCAAAATAGTGCACAAGATGCACCAGGAACAGGTAACTCTAATTGTGGTTGCTCCCATGTTTGCCAGACAACCTTAGATTCCACATCTGCTCAAACTGGCGATGTGCGACCCAATCAAGCTCCCGTGCCCATACAACAAGCTAACACATACAAGGGAGCATCCCTTCACCCGCACCCTAAATCTATGAACTTGGCAGCTTGGCTCCTGAAGTCATAGAATTTGGCCACTTGAATCTTCCAGAAAGGTGTATGGATATCCTAAAGGAGGCACAAAAACTCAACACCAGACACTGCTATTTCAATAAGTGGAAGAGATTTGTGATATGGTGCATGTCACAAACACTAAACCCAACATTGTTCCCCAGCTAACATTCTACATTATGGCCTAGTATTTAATTCCATCAAAGTGCATCTGGCAGCTCTGTCAGCTTACACCACTTCACAGAACAAGGTGTCCTGGTGGAAAGTTCCAGTCATTAAGGCATTCATTGAAGGGATAAAGAGGCTGTAACCTCAATTTCCAACCCTCCTCAGGGTTGGGATCTCAGTGCTATGCTCTCCAAGCTCATGGGTCCACCCTTTGAGCCTATGCGCAATGCCAGCCTAAAACATCTGACTTACAAGATTGCATTCCTGGTAGACATCATCTCTATAAAATGAGTCAGCGAGCTACAGGATTTTTCCGCACAAGACCATTTCTTCATAATACACAAGGACAAGGTTGTCCTCAGAACACATCCATCTAACTGAGCAGAAAGAAGCCTCCGTACACTTGATGTACGGAGGGTGGTCTTGTACTATGTGAACAAAACTAAACCTCTAAGGAAAACAGACCAACTCTTTGTTTCCATAGCACCTGGAAGGGAAGGTGATCACATGTCAAAGAACGCCATCTCCAGATGGATTGTCAAGTGCATACAGCTCTGCTATTCCCTATCCAGGAAAGTCTTACCTTTCACACCAAGGGCTCAATCTACCAGAGGTATAGTAGCTACCCTAGCTTTCATTGCAAACATCCCTCTAGACGCCATTTGCAAAGCTGCTACATTGAGTTCCATCCATACGTTCCCACAGCATTATTGCATTAACACACACTCTAAAGCAGATTTACAGGTGGGATAAGGTGTCCGAAAACATCTCTTTGCTGCTGTACCTTCTCACTTCCCACCTCTTTCTCCAGATACTGCTCGGTAATCTATGCAGAACATGTGATCTAAGCAGATCCACAAGCTCCAGAAGGGATACATTAATCACTGTAATTGTATTTCTGTGCTTTTATCTGCTTAGATGAACGTGCCCACCCTTCCTCCCCTTCTGGAGTAGAAGACACACACATGTTTTCTGGGCTATCACTGTTTCTGCTTCATTACATCTGTACTCACGCTACACTTCATGCAACCTCATGTCAGAAATAAACAATATGAGGGACATCGACGCGTGAAGGACCATGTGTACAGTACAGGTCACACTAGGGATAGTATTATTAACACAGCCTGTCAACGTCCATTTTTGAGTTTTGAAAACAAATCTTGTGATACTCTGCAACTTCCACTAGATGTTGGACTATGCAGAGCATGTGAATCTAAGCAGATACAAGCACCAGAAATACGATTACGGTGAGTAATGTATCCCATATTCCCATATATATAAAATGGAAGTTTGTGGATATGTATGTGTGTCTGTTCGAAATGTTCAGCATACTTCCCAACATGCTACCAACCTGAAATTTGGCATGTGGGTAGGGTTTCATGGTGTAGACAATGTAACACATATAAAATAGACCTTTTTCAGATTTTTTTAAGCAATGTGCAATGCTTTCCCCCCATCATATAGCTCTCTGCACCATAGTTCCGCTGTAGTTCTACGTTCATTGTTGCTAAAGTTCAGCAGTTCATGAAAACTTCAGCAGTTCATTGTTCCAAACTTTCCACACTATCAGCATTCTAGCTGACATTAGCGGCACTCACTTTTGAAGTCATGCGGTTGACACAAAACAGTGCTTTTGTAGCAATGCGGGTGACAGGAAATGGTGCATGACTCTTCTATAGTGTCCCCAATGACATTGTCAGTCACATCATGGCAAATCTATCATGATAATTACAGGAACTTCATTTCGCATGGAAGCTGATGAATGTATGCCATCTCAACAGTACAAAGCGTACATGTTTCAGTCGTACACGTACAGGTACAGCACTTCAATCTAACACACTTCAGCCCTAAACGGGGACAGCACTTATGTTGAGGTTGCTGCTGCCTCGGCTGTAGATCAGGACACCAATAATGTTGCTGTGCAATCTCAATGCTCCAACTCAAAGTAGCTGGAATCGATTTATGTGACTCATGCTGTTTTAATGGTCAGCTTTATGTGGCTTGGTCCAGAGTTGGAAACAAATACAAATTGTTCACACTAGCTCCTACAGGAAACACTAGCAATTTTGTCTTCAAAGAAGCATTGGTTTAGTTTATTAAATAAACTTCAAACTAGGACTTAAGTAGGATTTACTGTGCGAAGCACGGGTACACCTGCTAGTAGTATATAATACAACACACCTGGGCGCATATGTCTACGCAAGACCCATGTATCCATTTCACAACCTCACTTCACAACCTCACAGTAAACCGATGTATCCAAATCTGTACTAATCACACTTAAGAATCTGCAGCTCACCTTTTACTCTGCTGCCACCAACCCCCACCTTCTTCTATTGCAGAGCATAATGCCAAGAAGCCACGAAAATAGCATAAGCCAGGTTATACAATTTTCAATTATATATATATTTATGCTGGTGCATATCATCACTGACTTTAACATCACAATTGTCACACATCTCTGTGTGGAAGGTAGCATCATCATTATGACACTATCTCTGAGACTTTAACACCACCCCTATCAAACACAATCTGTGTAGGGCCTTCAGCCTTATTTTTATGGCAGAGTATCTCTGTGGGGACCTTTACATCATTATAATCACAAACCATCTCTATGGGGACATACTCATCCATCATGCACCATCTCTGTGGGGACATTAACATCATTATATTCAAACACCATCTCTGTGGGGTCTTCAGCTTCATTTTTATCACACAGCATCTCTGTAGGGACTTTTACATCAGTATAATCACACACCATCTCTATGGAGACATAATCATCGTTATCACACACCAGCTCTGTGGGGACATACTCATCCATCATGCACCATCTCTGTGGGGACATTAACATCATTATATTCAAACACCATCTCTGTGGGGTCTTCAGCTTCATTTTATCACACAGCATCTCTGTGGGGACTTTTACATCATTATAACCACACACCATCTCTATGGGGACATAATCATTGTTATCACACACCAGCTCTGTGGGGACTTTAACATTGTTATCTTCAAACACCATCTCTGTGGGGTATTCAGCCTCATTTTAATCATACACCATCTCAGTTTGGACTTTAACATCATTATAATAACACACCATATCCATGGGGACTTTAACATCAAAATAATCACACACGTCTGTGGGGACTTTAAGATCAGTATATTCAAACACCATCTCTGTGGGGACTTCAACCTATTTTTTATCGCACACTATCTTTGTGGGGACTTAATCATTACCATTATTACACACTATCTCTGTGGGGTCTTCACCCTCCTTTATGACACACACTATCTCTCTGGGGACTTAATCATCACCGTTATCACACATCTCTGTAACAAACTTAAAATCATTATACCCACATGCCATCTCCATGGGGACATAATCATCACTATTATCATATGCCATCTCTATAAAGGACATTAATGTTTTTATCATCGTACACCATCTTTGTGGGGACTTAAAAATCTGAATATACATACACCATCTGTGTGGAGCCATTCTAATCATCAAAATCAAACACCATCTCTGTGAGGATTTTAACATCATTATATTCAAACACCATCTCTGTGGGGGTCTTCAGCCTCATTTTTATCACACAGCATCTCTGTGGGGACTTTTCCATCATTATAATCACACACCATCTCTATGGGGACATAATCATCATCGTTATCACACACCATCTCTGTGGGGACTTTAACATCATTATCTTCAAACACCATCTCTGTGGGGTCTTCATCCTCATTGTAATCATACACCATCTCTGTGGGGACTTTAACATCGTTATAATAACACACCAGAGTGCTCTATATATTTATGTCCCGTTTGTATAGTGTTATTCTTGTATCGTATGTATCTATGCTTCTGCTATATCATGTACATTATGCATCTGTATATTCTGACCTGTATTTTATATGCCACTATGTAACCTAAGCTGAAAGTCTTCTTGCTTCTTCTGTGCCCTGATACCTTCGGGTCTGGCACACATTATAAATAAATTTAAAAAAAACACACCATCTCTATGGGGACTTAATCATTACCATTATCACGCACCATCTCCATGGGGACTTTAACTCTAACATCACAATAATCACACATCATCTCTGTGGGGACTTCAACCTATTTTTAATCGCACACCATCTTTGTGGGGATTTAATCATTACCATTATCACACACCATCTCTGTGGGGTCTTCACCCTCCTTTATGGCACACACTATCTCTCTAGAGACTTAATCATCACCGTTATCACACATCTCTGTAACAAACTTAAAATCATTATAGCAACATGCCATTTCCATGGGGACATAATCATCACTGTTATCATATACCATCTCTGTAAAGGATGTTAATGTTATTATCATCGTACACCGTCTTTGTGGGGACTTAAAAATCTGAATATGCATACACCATCTTTGTGGGGCCATTGAAATCATTATATTCAAACACCATCTCTTTGAGGACTTCAACATCATTATCACACACAACCAATAAAATGAAATGTCTTTAATAGAGAAGCTTCGACATTTTGGGGGTTTTATTGCACATGGTTCTACTAGAGGAAACTGGTGTTGGGGTCTTAGTGGGTTAGATGGGGAGTCGTCTGAAAAGCCTGCAGTGTTGACAAGTGGAGGCCGTACCTACCTCAGTGCCCAATGCTGGTATGGTTCAGTATGGTTTGTGAAAGTGGCACTTGGATTTCTCATTTATATGGAGATGAGGGCCCAAGGTCTATTAAATGAGTGTGCTAGTATGCCGAATTAGCCACTGGATTAGGGGATGAGTAAAATGGATAGAGGTTAGAACTTTGGCATGCCTCTATCTGGTTCATGTGGTATTAATATGCATAAGGCTGTCATGTGTGAGATGGATATATTTGTGTAGTGTAAAGCAGTAGGCAAAGGATAGGTAAGTCATTTAGGTGGGCAATAGGAGATGAGAAATGAGGACAAACGGGGAGTTTAACACTGGACAGAAATGATTGAGTTCCCATCTTTTGTTGACCTCTGCATGGCCTCTGTGTGTCTTTAATAACATTCTTTCTTATCACACACCATCTTTGTGGGGACATTAACATCATTGTAATCACACACCATCTCTGTGGGGACTTTGGTGTTATCATAATCACACACCATCTCTGTGGGGACCATACTATTGTCATAATTGAACACCATCTCTGTGGGGACCTTATCATGATTATCACTTAGAATTGCTTTGGAGAATTTAAATTGACCATAATCAAACATGATCTCTATTGGAAAGGTAACTTCACTAATATTAAACATGATCCAAAAGTAGATAACAACACCTCATCATTCATAAAGAGGAGATGTGTAAATAGGGAAGATGGTGCCTGTGGAAGAATGAAACTTGAATTTGAAATCCTGCTTCCTTTTTTATCACAAAGTGTAATCATGGGTCAATCATGGTATCTCCTGTGCCACAGTTCTCTTTCCTGGAAGTTTTTTTAGTGTTTATAATAGTGTTTACTGCCAGAACAAACTGCCTTTAAGTTTCACATGCAAATTAAACATCTTGCAAATTCAAAAACATCCTAATCCATCTGTTGTGGTGCCTAGATATCAGGAATGTACTTGTATATAAAATATATTGTATACTAAGTACTATAAAGTAAGCATTTTTTCATTTGCTCATTATACATTCCATCCCAAATAAGAATAATGTGGTAAGTCCCCATAAGGATGGTAACACACGTTCAAGTCCCCGCAAAGATGGTACCAAACACGCGACTAAAAATAAGTATTTTTGCAAATTTGAAGTTGGATCCTGTATTATGAATTTTTTCTGAATATATTTCTGCTATTAACACATTTCCAGAACATTGGGAAAGGTTAGTCCCCACAAGGCTGGTTTCCACACATAGTCCCCACAAGGTAGGGGGGGTGGGGGGGTGTGTGTGTGTGTGTGTGTGTGTGTGTGTGTGTGTGTGTGCGTGTGTGCGTGTGTGTGTGTGTGTGTGTGTGTGTGTGTGTTTTATGTCCTTCTATGAAGCTTGCAGCAGTCTAAACAAATTCAATAAATGAGAATAGCCTGCTTTGAGAAATGTTTGCTACACTCACAAGCAATACAGTTGTGTCGCTGGCAGGGGTTACACAGACACACACACACACCGTTTAGGAGATATAAAACTGTTAACAAAATACAAATATATAATATTTCCCCATTTCTTGAACACAGCCGAAATGAAAGGCCTATGCGCGGCTGCAGGCAATGCCTTTACACTCATTTATAATAAATAAATAAAAGATCCAACTGTTTTATAAAAGGCTTAATTAAATGCATCTGTGCCAAGCTGAAAGAGAACGCATTGCCCCCTGTGGAGTTTGAGCTTGGAAGACAGGGGACAGCCCGTGGATCGGGGCTCTTGTTATGCCTGGGGTGGTTTGACCAAGTATTTTAATTAGGTGTGACGAAATGACTCAGGAGACACAGGACTGAGTAGCACAGGCTCACACAATTTGAAGAGATAATATCAAACATTTAAAATGACGGGGCATTCATGAAAATTCCCCACACCACTGCATGTACACATCTGATAAACCCAGAACTTTAAATAGCTATTATAATAGGCAGGACAAATTGGCAATGTTAAGAGATCCAGGGCTGAGAGGACAGCCTGTGAATCTGGGCTCTTGTTATGCCCGCAGGGTTTAACCAAGTATTTTAATTAGGTGTATCGAAATGTCACTGTCACAAGACCCAGGGTGAGGATTGCGGGCTCACACAATCTAATGAGATAATATCAAACATTTAAAATGACGGGGTATTCATGATAATGCCCAGGCTGCTGCCACATGTGCACATTTCCTGATAAACACAGAACTTTAAATAGCTATTAGACTAGGCATGACAAACTGGAAATGTCAAGAGATCCAGGGCTGAGTATTGTGTGCTCACACAATCTGAGGAGACAATGTGGGACATTAAAAAATATGTAGTGCTAATGGTGTCAGCTGAGTGTCACGAGGGGAAAAAGAACTACAAAGCCCCTTCTACAAAGATGTGTCACTTGTTCTATAAAAGAGGGGTCCACTGAGCCATTGCTACAGCGCTGGGCTTGCACAACTGGATGTGTGAGGTGCAGCCACCCCGGCAAAGGTGAATAGCTAACATGGACAGCCTCCTCCAGGTGCAGCTCTCAGCGGGAGATGGCTTACCGGGCCGGTGGTGAGCAGAAAACGGCTGGTGCCGGAGACCTTTGGAAACCTACTCTGAAGGCAGATATCTCGGCCAGAGCAGGAAGACACAGCTGTAGGCCCAGCTTATCTTATCTTTACTTCGAGGCGTTGAACAACACAGTGTGAATAAGGTAAGCAACATTGCCCGGGGGGTTTGCATATATCTTTCAAAAGGTATTTCTGACAGCAGGGCATTGTGCTTTTAAAATGTGAAACACTAATCTTAGGCCTAGTCAATCTGTGTTAGGAGGTGTTGACAGCGCCCCACTGTGTGAAAGATAGCTACAGACAACAAGTGTGACATTTGTAATGTAAAAACATGTTTCGCTGCAGGTCTTGTGATGTTCTAGGGTCTTATAGGCTTTTGTACAGGGACAGAGTTAATTACCAAACACTAACAAAATACCTTGTATTTTGTTGCAAGCAACGGTTGTGAGAATGTTTTTTAAATATCTACAAGGTAGTTCACAGTGCTCTACTTCAGTTAAGCGATGCAGTATTTGAAAGCTTGGCTTTTGAGAGCTTTAGCAATTTCTGTTATGGGGTGTTTAAACTACCGATCCGTCTGTGCTAAAGAAGTCGGTTTGCATTGTTCACCAAACTTAAATAGCACATGGCTGGATATTTTACTGCTAGCCGTTGCAGCTCTAACCCTATCGCACAGCTTTTGTTGTCAATTACGCTCTGATCAAGCGATCCTGACTCACATTTCTGCGTGGCTGTATTGAGCATTTACAATAGCCAAAGTTAAAATAAATTTTGATAATCTTAGGCGCAGTGATGCTTCAGAAGATAGCACAGCGTGTTAAGCGCATACTGCCTTGAACATTTACAATAGCCAAAGTTGAAATACATTTTGATAAACGTAGACGCTGTGATGGTTCAGAGGATAGCTCAGTGTGTTAAGCACATACTGCACACAGTTGTGTTCCTGTGTATTATTACAATCACAAATTCCAGCAAAGTGTGTGTGCATGCGTGTGTGTGTGTGTGTGCCAGTTTTTAAAACACAAATTTGCGTTAGATATGTAATAATGTGAGTTAAATATTTATTTTAAACACGGGGGCTATTTCAAATTTGCTGGAGAGCACAGCTGACCATTAGGGACAGTGCAGCCATTTGGAATGTTAGCAACAGTTTGGCCATTTTGGACCATTAGGGACATTCGCGGTATTGCTGCAGCGATCCCGCGACTGGACCTACCAATCCAAATGGCTGCACTGTGCTTGGTGGTTACATAGTCGATATTGTGTTGTTTTAATAACTGTGTATCATGATTTTCAAATATAACAGCGCCTTTTATAAAAGAATGTTGTGTTTGTAAATATGTTACAGATCACACAAGCGGTTGAAATCTTTTAAGCCGCTGAATTTCAGGATCTTATATTCTAACTCGGGGTATAAATATTAACATTATAAGACGCTGATTCTATATTTTTCTGTTTTTATAGAAATGGCCCACAACACCAGGATGGCACAGGTGTCGCAATCTCTGGATGTGAATTGTAGAGAGACTGATTCAGCAAATTACAGATGGTAGGATGGAGCGGGGATGGCGGTTTTGGCAGACGGTTCAACAAATCTTCGATGTCCTCAGATGAATGGAATGATGCAAGCTGTTTCTACTGGGGCTTTTGAGGCCCTGGGATGGAGGCTGTTCTGCACAGAGCAACACATTTTGAATTTTTCAACAATACCGGAATGGGGTACCCTCTTTTGTTACAGCATCAGCAAGGATTGTGGGATTTGGGGATCCCAACGGCGCAGAGTTCTTTTGTAAATTCAACACTAGGCCCGCTTCGGTCTGGTGTGTTTGCTATGCCCGATGGAGTGTCTGTGGGACAGGCACTGCAGAGTTCTTTTGTAAATTCAACACCGGGGCCCACATGGGTCTGCATGTCTCCCATTGCTTTGTCATCACCAAGGGTTGTACGCCAGAGGAGCTGCTGCTACCAAGACATCGATCACAGAGTTTTGACAACCAATGCCACAGAGGGTGAAGCACTGTTTTTGTTCATCCCGAGGGGGTGCCCCAAAGAATGTCTGGGGGGCCTCTAGGATTAATGTAGTTTCTGGTTTGCCCATTGAGGCCCCAAGGAATGTCTGGGCAGGCCCCTTGGATCAAAGTAGTTTCTGGTTCACCCATCAAGGCCCAAGGAGTGTCTGGAGGCCCCTAGGATCAAAGGTGTTTCTGGTTTGCCCATCGGGCCCAAGGAGTGTCTGGGGGTCCCTAGGATCAATGTTGTTTCTGGTTTGCCCATAGGGGCCTGAGGAGTGTCTGGGGGCCCCCAGGATAAAAGTTGTTTCTGGTTTGTCCATTGGGGCCCGAGGACTGGGGGCCCCTAGGATTAAAGTTGTTTCTGGTTCGCCCATCAGGGCCCGAGGTGTGTCTGGGGGCCCATAAGATGGAGTTGTTCTTTTGTTTCATCCAAATCGGCCCATGGCTCCAACGCCCTAAATTATTCTCTTCTTTCTGAAAACCGGTGCCGTGGAATGCATGGCAAATGCTAACACAGTGTTTTTGACAGGTGCGCTGGGCTGGGACGCTATATGCTGAATGATTCATTATAACTTCTAAAGCTATGTTGTGTGCGATATATAATGTATGTGTTCTATACAGTTTTCAAGATGTATAATGCATCATGTTTTTATTTACAGCTTTTTCATTTTCAATTCGGTGTAAGTTTCGACATAGCGCTTAAACACCGGGAAGAAGCGTGCAGCCGTAGTAACGTTTGTTTTATCAACTTGTAGAACAGTGATCCCCAACGTGTAGCTCGGGAGCAACATGTTGTTTGCGGCAACCAATATTGTTGCTCACCAGTTGCTCTGGCCCATGGTGTGGAGGCCTAGAAGGAGGTGCTGGAGAGATGAGACCTCAGTAGCAATATAGCCAGGACAGAGTTTTGGACTGTGCAAGAATCCTGGCCAATAAGCCTGCTGTTGTTCCAGCTGGTTTATTTTTATACATGCAAGATGTGTGTTTGTTGCCACCATGCAAATTACTTTTCGTTTAATGTCCTTATTTATTATAGCAGTGTCATTGCTAAAATCCTGTCCTCTTCAGATACTTTGCTCAGCTGACAAATGAATGAGAAAAATAATTGAACCATGTTTGTGTCCTGGAGAAAATGGTCATATTCTGTTCCTTTGTACAGCTAGTAGGAGCATAATGCATAAATAATTGGCATGATTATACAACTTTCATTTATTAAATATTTTGCATGTGATGTTTGTGTTTGTTGCCAGCATGCATTATATTTATCGGAAATATTAATTTTAGTGGCACCTATATTTATTATTACATAGTGTCCTAGTGTAAAAGTCATCATCATTTGATACTGCCCATCTGGCATGTGGATAATGGGCAGATAAGGTAAACGCATGCCACATTTCTCCTAATATATTTGCCATATATTCAAACACAATGAAGTTACTGTTAATAAATATAACTTAATAAGCCAATTAATTAATCCAAATACTTAGTTAACACCACCACACCACTCTTTGAAGTGCTCATCATATGCTCAAAGCTTTGACCAATGTTTGCCACTAAGTCTTGTGCAAAATCCCTTTTGTGCAGACAAAAGATGCTGCAAATTCCTCAGGAAAGTATTATTTTTATTCCTAACCACTTTTTCACCAATGTAACAGGCCCCAGGAGCTTTAAAATGCACCATTTGCCATTACATTCCAAATAATTCTTAGGAGGTAACTCCCAAAGCCCCAGTGAAGTTCCCTTTAAAGCCTATCATGTAATAATCAGTATTACTCAATCAATCTTTAGTAAATAGTATTTCTCCATTAAGTTAGCAACATTTAAAATCGTATCATATTTCATGAAATGCTCAGAGAACAAGCACAAAATAAAAAGGCAGCTTTAACATATTCAAACAAGCTATATATAAAACCCTGATCATTACAATTAAGTATATAAAGCATAGCTACCATGTATGTCCACACGTACGCAAAACAGAGAAACGACGACCAATTAACAGAAAATTAACCAAGTCTTCACCGACTCCAACTTTGCAGGCACACTTTGTGTTCCGTCTGCATACCGTAATGTATTGATTGGTGGGTATAAACTGGGGATCTTATTTCACAGATGCCATTTTATATGTGTACGTAAGTATGTATATAAAGCTAAAGAGGACAGCCTATGTACATTTTGGGCATCTGCATCTCGGCCAATCGGACAAACTCTTGCTTTAAGAGCTAGTTTGAGTTGACTTAATGTGCTCAATTTAGTCATATCCCACCCCCTATCCAAATAGACAGTGCCTTATAACCCCATGTAAAATGTCATCATGTGATATATTTGGTTCATATTATTGCCATTTAAAAGTGATTACCATATTACATTCATGTTATCAAAATTACTCGCATTATCATACGCTTTCAAATATTTGGCTCTTAAAGAATTAAGTCTCTCGCATTGACTGCGAGAGACTTTTTCAGCTGAATCAATAGATTCTGTCCCGCATAGTCTCCACAATATAGATTCTCTTGGAATACAACATTTTGCTCCTACCATCTCTAATGTATCACACATATTAAATTTAAATAGTAAGTAGCACCTAATTATCTTACTATCTGGAAAGGCGCCCTGGTATTTTGGTCTTTCAAGAGCATACAGTCAGTATTGCAAGAACTTGCCACTTTTAACTTTAGTTGCTAGCTCAATGATCGCTCTTTCTTTGCCTAGTTCATAAATACTCATTTTTCAATAAAAATGTAGTCTTTACTTCAGATAGCTCTAGCCAGTCATACACATTATCTTTAGACCATTTAAAATATGAGGCTTGCATAAAATCAATGACACATAAATCTCTGGCATTATCAACATTATTAAAACATTCCATGAGCTCAACAATAAAAGTGTCAATATTTAATGTACTTAATTTAACAAACAAAATTGCGGTCTTATACTCTAAGATATCACTAATCTGCGTCACATTACATTCAAGTAAAATATATTCAATTGAAAGTGCTTTAGGAATTCTAAATAACATCTTTATGATCTTTGCTTCAAATCTGTTCAACTAATTTTTGTACTTTTTTTTCCACATATTTCGGAACCGTAAAGCAAACAGGGTAGAATCTTAGATTAGTACAACAATAGAATGGTGCTAACAGAACAGCCTCCTTGAGTCCCTATAAAATGACTTAATGCCATTGTGGTCTTCATACATTTAGATTTAATTTTGCTCCATTGGTGTTTCCAGCACAGATTTTGGTCAAATAGCACTCCTAAATATCTATAACAATCAACCACTTCTATCTGCTACTTGTCAATCGCCACCTTAGGTTTTTTGTATATTGCTGTTTTGTTTTACCTATAAAGGCAATTATTTTGGTTTTTCCAATGTTGATTTTTAAACCATTAGTTATTGCAAACTTTTCTAGAGCATTTAGTTTAGTCTACAGACCTTTGGGTGTAATCTACTAGTACTAGGTCGTCTGCGTAGCCTAGCCAACCTATTTTTGTGTGCCCTAAAATGTCGTTAAATAGTATAACATTTAGGGCCTGATTCATGGAAGTGTTTTATAATGGCGCAATCCCATAGGAAATTGTTCCAGGAATCAGGCCCTTAATACCAAAGGAAAATCCCCTAAGTACAAATTAAAGAGTGTAGCAGCTAATATACAGCCCTGTTTTACCCCTTGCGATGTAGAGATTGATTCTCATATTTTACCTTCGCCATCCAATCGCACTCTGACAGATGTTTCTGTGTACAATAACTGAATCATAGATAGCAGCCCATCAGGTATCCCCCATTGTTTCAATTTCTTCCAAAGTTTTTTCCTAAAGATGGTATCGAAGGCCGCGCTGAAGTCAATGAATACGGCATACACTGGAAGCTGTTGTCAGTTCCACGAATATATTCAACTATAGCAACTAAATTGGACTGTTATGTGTGCTGGATGATTTCGCATGAAATCCGATTGATTCAGAGAGAAAATATGATTGCCTGCTATCCATAGATTCAGTTCTTTTAAGAGGACTTTCGCAAATATTTTGGCGAGGATGTCCAACATTGTCAACATCTGATAATTGGCCGGATCCTTCCAGCTTCCTTTTTTATAGATGTGTAGTATCACATGTTCTCGCCATGATTGAGGTATCAGTCCATATTTACCAATCCATTGAAACAATAACTCCAAAGCATATGCCCATCTCTCAGGAGAGAGTTTCACCAGTTCATTACAGGTGCCGTCCGGGCCTATAGTTCGGGAGGTTGGTACATTTCTAATCAATTTTATAAGGTCAGAAATCGTCTAACTACCCCCCCATACTGCCACATTATTTAAGGCTACTCCATTGCTATTATCTTTAGCTCCTAGGGTCTTATTTACATTGGTGATCCAATCTTGTTCTGGCACACTATTTATTGGTATGGATTTCTTTTTAGTGCCATTAATCACTGCCCAAACACCTTGGTTGTTGTTATTCCTGGTAAAGGAGGCTACAGTACTCCACATTACATTTGCCTTGTATGTGCGGTGATGAGTCACCCAGTTTTGGTGCTTTTCTTTAGCCTCTTTCATTGTCCGTGTGGCATCAGGGCAGCCAGCACCCTTCAATTCACCAATTATTTTTCTGAGATTATTGTTGGCCTCATATATTGCACTATCCAAATTTATATCGCTTGGGTGACTGTCATTCCATCTTCGCTATTGCTTATATAATTACATTTTTGTATGATATAAACCTTTATGGCACTCAGCACCTGTTCAAACTCATGTATCATTATAGTTTCCCTATTATCTAGTTGTCCAGACATATTCTCTGTAAAGCTAATGAGCTCTTGCTCTGCCACCCTTCTGGCTTTTTCTAATTTAGTAGGGATCCAGATGTTTCTATTTCTGCCAGTATTGATAGTAATATTTCCATTTAATTGATAATTCCTCTTCACTTTAACTATGGCAAGCAGGAGAAAAATGAAGGTGATCACTTTCCTTACGACATACTACTGCCATATCTAATACCAATTAATTGGCACTATTATTAGTGATCATATAATCACTTGTAGTCAAACTTTGCCGACTCATGTGCGTTGCGCTTCTATTACAATCACTTGCAGAATTCCCATTCATCATAATTAGTTGGTATTTAAGGAACAATTTAGCCCAAGGTTTACCTTGTACTTAGGAGGTAACAATATCTAGAGGGCCCGACGAGTGCCTGTCCTCTACACAGTAATTAGGGCTAGCAATCTTGGCATTCAAACCTCCTAATATAATAATAGGAGTAGCTACATCACCTTCCTCAAGAATCTTGGTTACTGTCTGGATGTTAGCTTCATTATGCGCTCCATTGGGCAGATTATAGAGGTTTACTATTAAAATTGGCAAGGTCTTATTCTCATCACAGCTCACCAGTACTGCTAGCACCATATCTGTAGACCAAAACATATTGCATCCAACCCAGGGCTGCCTAATTGAGGTCAACAGACCTCCTTTAGGACAACCTCTGGGTTCTTTAGTCGCTAGACTTTGTATTGAACAGCGACCATCAATTTCACAGGATTCCCAAAGCCGAGTCTATTGTAATGCCTCTACGAGGAAGTGTTGGATATTAGCAGGCAACCCATCATAATTTAAGAAGTGAGAATTCCCCCTCGTATTCCAAGACATGATGACATCATGGTCATCGATACTGTTGCTCAAACTGAGTTTTAAATGCCACCGGCAACCATCGCCAGTATCCTTCCGGCGTATCGCCTTGGGATTTTATTTCAGGTTTTTTCCCCATGTTTTATTTGCTGGAGAATTAGAATTAATCAATGAATGACCACATGCTACTGCCTCAATCGGAGTATTTACATTATTTTTTAGCCCAATAAATCTTAAATCATTGATTTCATGATTTGACAACACATCACTATTTACACACAAATGTTGACAACAGGCGTGATGGGGTGATTTGTCAAATTTGTCAAAACTAAGTTTCTGGTACTTGTAGAAGTTTGATGGTCCAATCTATTCTCTTGTAATGCATCAGGGAAAATATTCAGGCGTAATTTAGCTCATGGAATCTTGGTCAGTGAGCACATATATCCTAATTTGAATAATGCATCTTGGTTTGTCATCACATAGCCAAGAAGGGGTTCAGAGCAAAACCTAATATTGGAGATGTTAATATGGCTATGTTCTACTTGGTCAGCAATTGTTATGTCTTTTGAATGAATGCCTGGATGGAACTGGATGGAATAAGCAGAGTACAGCTTCTCTATTGAGAGGGGGTAATGTAATCTCAGAAGAAATAGCCTGAAGTTGTAGTGCTCTATACCGTTTAGTATCACTGCTAGCTAACAGCTTTTGTTTGCCACCTACTTTTGGCATAGTGGATTTGGTGACAGCAATTGGCCATAAATCGGTTAAACTGGGTTGTTCAATAACCGGGATGGCAAAATTGCCCGTTGATATCGGTCTAATGGTATCTACAGGATGCTGGGGACAAGGTTTGGTAGGAATGGGTGCAGCAGTGTCTGGTGGAGGGTGTAAAAGTAAAGAATGCTCAGGTAACGAAGATGGAAGCTGTTTTGCACCCTCATGAGGAACTATGATTGAAGTAATGGTATGAGTATTGATTTCAGTGGTTACATATGGGTTAACACATGTATGCAGTCTTTTTGCGTACTTGACCGCCTGTGAGATCACCTTTTTTTTAACGTTTTACAGTCAAAGTATTCCTGGCAGGGAGGGATTTGTGGCTGTGAGTCTCCACGATATACTTTTATGTAAGAGTAGTGATTGGAAGTCCAGTTTATTTTCAATTATTTCATTTTTCTCTAACAACATGCATAATAAATGCTAAAAAAAATGTGTGCGACGTGATGTTAGAAGCATTTGACTCGTCTAGACTCAGGGCAGCAGGGAAGGTGGAACACTGCGGATTGGTTTGCATGGCTATCTTGGCTTCAGATTCAAGATCAGAATGAAGCTCATCTTTCAGTGTTAATGGAAATGTATCAGCGATAGAGACTGGCTGCGAAGGAGCAGGGGTACTGAGTTTGGGAAATGAATTAGGTTCATTTACATTTACAGTTTTGATGTTGTAATCCACTAAGGGAGGAGAAATGCTACTTGTTACAAGGGGAGGGAAAGGAAAGTAAGAGTTGAGGTCAGGCCCGAGGAATTCAACCTCAGGGGAAGTATGAACCAAATCTAGCGCAGCAGTGGAGTCGGAGATACTAAGTGTGTAATGCTTCGTCTACAAATGGATTTGATCATTGGTAGCCCCTTCTACATGGTTTGCTGTCTTATATTCTGATGTTGCGGTGTTAATGGGTGTACTGATCTCTATTGGTGCTTCACTTACTATATCCCTAGATAAAAGTGCTGGATACTCAGTCGCTATTGGTGTTGAAGTGCCGGTACAAAAGGAATACTTTCCGGGTCTAGACAACTCGATGGAGTCAGAAGGCTCGATACTGGAGTAATTCAATTACTTACAAACTTAGTTCCGAGACAGTTGAGCGAGACATTCAGATCAGAGGTTACTGCCTCCACAGCTTCTGCCACATCTTTGGAATTAAGCAGCGTGGCTTTAGGAAAATAGGTAGTTCATTTCTGACTTTTGGGCTGTATTCCTGATTGGCTGATCACTTTCGATGGGCAGACCCTGTGGCATCTCCGCACAGGTTTGTTTTCGTCTGCAGCATTAGGTTGATCTCTCAACCTTTACTGACGGTGTTACAAAACTATTGTCAGCCATTTAGCTTATTAGACTTTATTCTTTATTAGCAGTAAATGAGCTCACTCGCAAAGCATGGGGAAACAAATAAATGTTTAGTACTACTTAAAGAGACTGAGTTAACGTGTCTAATTGCTCAGCTGCTCGGCTGCAAGCAAGGCAAGAACCGAGCAATGTAACATGCAAAATGTTCAATCAACACACTCAACACAGTCGGTTCACTATACACTAGTCAACTCAGGAAATTGAAAGTGCGCGATACTCACCGCTATCGCACATTACAGTACAATCGATTAACTCTTTTGCCATTTTGCCATTTACAGCTACATTTTACTTAGTGGGAGAGCAAGTTGTATTCTGGGGTGTGTAGCGGTCAGAACACAAGCTTCCATATTGTTGGTCACAGTGTTCCTCACAGGGAGCACACTTTATATGCAAAGGCCGGCAGGGACTGTTGCTGTCGTGGCACGAGCCAGCACACAGCAAACAATACTTTATGGTACTTTGCTCAGTGCATGTGTGCTGGTGCACGTGTGCCAAGGCTTAAGTAGTCAAGCTGTCTTAGTGGGACGGAGCTAATCAATTAACCAAAATATATGTATTTCATCCAATCTTTCAGAGTCACTTCACAGCAAACAGTACTTCACTGTACTTTGCTCGGTGCAAGGCTAAAGTAGTCAAGCTATCTTAGTGGGGTGGAGGTAATCAATTAACCATAATATATGGATTTCATCCAATGTGTGCAAAGCTAAATGTCGTCGTTTGTCAATGGAGCGACCTGCACGAGAGGGCCCAGTTTATAGCAATAGAAATTCATTTTATGGTTAGCACAAAATCCCAGATGTGCTCTTAAAAAATAATTAAAATCTTAACTGGTCCAACACCTTCAAACTGATCACTCCCAATTCAGCTCAAAAGGCAGTACCCGGTGTATTTGCAGGGAGACCTGCTATGCTATTTGGCAAAGGAATGTATTTTTCAACCCCTCCAGGACATGACAGTTTTAAGCACCCTAGATTTCGCTGACATAAACATCATGGAACTGACCTTTGCCTTATATACCACCAGGCACTTGTCCAATCAGAATGCCCCAAACTTGAAATGAACATGTAAAAAGCCCTTTAATTCTAAGTGATTCCCTTTCAGATGTCTTCTAAAAATGATTGAACCAAGCACTGCTCTTTGAGAAGACTAGCTTCAAATAAAAATGAGATTGCCTCCTCATCTCTACATTAATTTGAAAAGTAGTTACAATGTGTCACCCTTTTCCTGAACATCATCATTTTTGTTTTTATCATACTTAATTTCAAACCATAGTTCCCAAAATAGTCATTTGTATTTAGCAGGCCCTGTTGGAGACCTGCCGGGCTTAAGTCCAAATTAGCTGTGTCTTCAGTTTAAAGAAGCATGCTATGAAATATACACTTCAGAGAGGGAGGATGAACTATCCTAATAGAAGTACAAGAACCAATGTCTGAAAGGAATAAATTGTGGGCAACTGACAATCCGTGCTTTGCACCTTTATTAGTGAGGGAAACAATGTATAATTCCCCGATCTTGTATATCGGACACTGTTGAGATGTCTGCGTATCACAGTTGGATAAGATTTGATAAAACATTAGGGACCCCAATAAAATGTAAATTACACCACACTATGCTGCTATGAATCAAATCAAATGTTTTCTCCAAATCTGAAAAAAGACAAAAAATAATCTGACTCCCTTGACCTTACAGTATTTCTCCATGTTGGTACTCAGAGTGAAGCGGAGGTCCACTGTACTAAGCCCTCCCCTGAAACATGTTTCAGAGGCCTTCGAGATATTGTTACTTTGAGTCCTCTCCTCCAGTCTGAGCAAACAACATTTGGAGAATATCTTAATAGCAATGTCCAGTGAGGAAATTGGCCTATAACGGAGGGGACGGTGACCCAAGGACTACGTGTTCAAAGAGATGGCATAATGCCTGTCTTGACAAAAGCATTGAACATAAAACTGTTTGGTGTCCTTCGTAAAAGCTCTGATTGTTATTATAAGCCATTTTGAAACTATAAATCTGACCAGCCATGTACACACACCTCATTAAATTGTAGTTCAATTTTCTTTTCACAATTCTACATTCTGCATCAAACCATGGAGCATCCCTTTCTATAACCTGGACCTCCTGAACATGGGGATGCTGTTTGTCAATAGCTCTGTCCCACATTGTTTCAACCTCTGGGTATCAAGCACATTATAAATAAATAACCCATCATAACCAAAGACTCAAACTGATACTTTCCTTTGTGGCCTCCGAACTGTTTAACTGTGTTAAGAGACTTAATTTCTTGAGATTTAGTCATTCTTTCTAATGCCTCCTTGTCGAGCTTAGGCATCGCCAACCAGCCCCTCCGGCTGTCTGATATCTTCTTCGAAGTGCCTACCCTGACCATTGGAAAATGAACTCAAGGATAGTGTTCACTCTTTGTTCAAACAGAAATGCAAAATTTCATCACATTCCTGAAGAAAAAACATCCACAATACAGTTATCGATGATTGTGGAACAGTATTGCTGATCTTGTATGCATATGCGTGCATCATTTGCCAGTAAAGATCCCAGAACATCACCGGCCAGAGCCCCAAAGTACACCTGAAAATTAGTGTTACACTTGTGACCAATTTTACTGTCCAAACATTTGCACTAAATTTCATAAAAATATTTTGCTTCAGAACCTGAAACTCCTGTAATGTTAAATGCAGTCCTATTATATTTTTGAACAACTTGACCCTCTGTGTCTAAAAATGTACTACTGACTCAATAACTACTGACTACTCAATTTCCTCAACAATTTCTGTAAACAACCAAATGAAGTTAAAGGCTTTGCAAATTTCCTTTACTAGAATTGTAAGTGGTCTAGCAACTATTAAGTACTGCAAATTAAAGTGTTCTATAAGCAGTAATTTGTGTTGCAATCATTTGTCTGCCAACTGAGCACTGATATGTTCAGTCAAAAAACTGATGTTGCTCATCTCTCTCGGGAGGATAGCTCAGGGGCAACGTGCTCATTTTGGAAGCAAGACAACGTGTAGCAACACGGGTTTCATCCCCGGGTCTGCACTTAGAAACCTCTGGGTATTAAGCGCATTATAAATAACCAATTATCATTTGATATGCTCATTGTGCACAAAAGGTTGGGCACCCCTGTTTTAGAAGCTTGAAAGGCATGCTATTCGATGTTATTTAAACTCACTGAGAGTGTCATTATGGATACCAGGCTACAACATCCATTTGCGTGTGTGCTGGCAGGCCCTTCTAGCTGCAGCAAGAGCTATTTTGTCAAAAAACATTTAGAAAAGACCCACACCGTGATATCACACGCCCACGTAAATATTATTTGGTTGTACAGCTGCTGAGAACCTCTTTACAACACCCTGCAACAACAGTTTAAATACGTTCAGTTTGCAGAAGGGATGCCCGAGAGTCTCAACGACAATCGTTTATTACCGCCAAGCGTGGTGAATATGATTGTTGTGGATGATCTGATGACTGAGAGGGGTCAGAATGCCGAACTAGAAAAAGCCTTAACTCAATATTCCAATCACTGCAATATGAGCATAGGTTATATCGTGCAAAACCTATTTAACAAGGGGAAGAGTAACAAATCGATAACACTAAACGCTAGCTATATATTTTATTTAAAAAACCCCAGGATAAACAGCAACTAGCCACGATAGACCATCTTTCATGGAAGCTTTTGAAGACGTGACCAGTAAGCCCTACGGATATCAACTGGTTGATTTAAAAACAAACACTCTAGAGGATTACAGATTGCGTACCGATCTATTTCTGCCAGGGCTAGCCACTGTTTATATGCCGAGAAAGACATCTAAAAAACAACATTAAGCGCAATATCGCAGTACCCTGTTGCGCTTTCACCATGTCGGCCCGCATACAAAGAAACATTGCGCTGTTGAAGGCTGTTCTAGCTGCTGCCTCAGACGATCTGGTTGCCGCTATTGCGAGATTGCTTAGAACACTTTAAAGAGACACGTCCCCCTAACCCACCATCAAATAAGTGTATTGAAAAAGAAAAAAAAAGGTATCCAAGAAACTGTGCAATAAGAAAATATCGCTAAGGGCTAAAATAAAAGTGGTCTTGCAGGCCGGTTGGTTCATAGGATCGCTCATAGGCATAGCCCTACCGCTAATCACCGGCTTGCTCGGGGGCCAATAATGGAGCACACCCATAAAATGTATCTTGTGGACAAGCTTCAGTTAGAAAACCTGACGAGTCCCACAGCTCTGTCGTATTGGGATATATGAAAAGTTGCTAGCAGTTGCTCGACTTGGAAATAAAGGATGTTTTGAACAGATCTGATTTATAATAAAGCAGCAGTGTATTCGAGTATTCTGCACCAATACTTAAACCATATTGACATGACAACATAGAGAATAACAAACTAACTTTATATATGCCACCCGAAGAATCTAGCGGTGCGAGGGAACCGTTGTGGTTCAGTTGTGGCTGATGTGTTAAACACGCTTAGCCAATGCTCTAAACCTAACGTGGAACTATTGCTACATAAGTGAACTTGCAAAGGATGTGGCCACGTTGACTGAGAGGGGAGAGTTTATTTATAAAGCCACGGTTTTAATGGTATGATATGGCATTTATAATGCGCCTATACACAAGTGTTTCGAGGCACGATGAGGCAAGGGAGGGGGAACAGAGGGAAGACAGGGGGTTCTGGGTAATACATTCTAGGCCGATTTGCGCAAGTCAGACCTCTGTGGATTCCCACGGGTGTCCTTGTTTCAGAAATGCATGGGGTTCCCAGTTTTCCTTGGTGGCTTGGACACCCTAGGCCCAAATCTGTATGGTGTGCACATGAGCAAAATTCCTGAAATTCTGCTGTGCTAAAAGACTTGGGGTCACCCCTGTTTTAGGCATCTCCCTTTGCTCCCAGGTAGGTGCACCCACACATGTGAGGTAACGATTTCATCGGGACTCCAGTGAGAACATGGGACGGTAGGCCATGTGTTGTTGGCAGCATGTTTCGGTGGGTGACCAGAGTAAAATGTGCGGAAATTGTGTTTTTTTCACCACATTTCAGACTTTGACAGGGGTTCTGGGTAATACATTCTGGGCCAATTTGCGCAAGTCAGACCTCTGCGGATTCCCACAGGTGTCCTCTTTTATTAAGAAATGCATGGGGTCCTCAGCATTCCTTGATGGCTTCAACACCCTATGCCCAAATGTGTAGGTTGTACGCATGAGCAGAATTCCTGAAATTATGATTTGCCAAAAGACTTGGGGTTACCCATGTTTTCGGATTTCCCCTTTGCGCCCAGGTGGGTGCACCCACACATGTCGGGTACCATTTTCGTTGGGACACCTCTGGGAATGCGGGAAGGTACAACATGTGTTGTGTTTGCGTGGTTTTCATAATGTTTCGATCCATTTGCGGCTGCTCTTTGTCACACAACCCTTTCATTTCCCAAATGTGACCTACAGTTAGTCGCTGCTTTAGGCACTATACACTTTTGTAACCTGCACAAGTCACCTACATTTCAAAAGGTCTGCCTGTGCTCTTCCAAAAAAATGTATGCTTGCCTTTCCTCACCGCATTTGTTTTCCTTATTTACACGTGCTAAGTATATCTGTTCAGGCCGTAATCATAAAACTCCTGCGTACCGTGGCTCCGTTTTTTGGCTTGCGGTATTGCTTGTTTTGTGAAATGTGTGATTTCCTAACTGCAAGAGTCGGGGTAATGTAGCGGAGCAATGTTTTTGTCAAAATTCATAGAAACCATTGCCGTATTAGGCCAACCATGTCTACCACATACCTTTTCTTTTGGTCTTTTTCCCGCTTTTTTCCCCAAACCTTGGAATTTTTCCCTACATAGTTGTTGCCTGACCTTCGCAAATCACCCCTTCCTAAACTTCGAATTTTGTCTACTTTTCAGAAATGTATGCCTTTCTGTCCTCCCATTCAGCTTTACTACCCTTTTCTTCCATTCTGCCCACACATGTCCTATTGGAAAAAAAGGATAAAATCGCCTACCTCTCACAAAACGGTTGATAACCACATAAATGTTTTGTTTCCATGCAACCTGTTCTTGAAAGCCAGGAAAATGGGAAATCCAGCACAGCAAACCATTTGTTCCTAGCTCTTGCAAGGAAAAAACCACAGGCTTCTTTGTACATCATTTTATTTAGCATTTTTTGAAAAATCCCAAAATGTTCCCCCCTATTGGTTATTTTCTCTCACCCCCTACAGCATACTAGGATTCCTGGGTACCGTTATGACCGCCTACATGTGGGAAAAAAATGGGCCAAATTTGGCCAAGATATCACATCCAACAAAAAAGTTACAATGCATTGAATGGCGACATACCGAAATCACCAAAAAAGGCTTTGGCACTGGGGGGGAAACCCTTAAGGGGTTAACTAAATATTGTTTTTTGGCTCCCCGACCTGCTGGTTTTTACTGACTTTCTGGATCTCATCCTTTAAAAAAAAAACACCCTGCACACCCTGCCCTGAATACCTGAATAAACATTTTATATATATATATATATATATATATATATATATATATATATATATACACCTAGACACCCTCCCTTTGAACCATGCCGTCTATAATAAAGATCCCTTCACTGTAGTACTGCTCGTACCCCTTTGTGAAGATGGCCTTGCATTTCACGATCCGCCCATGATCCTCCTTTTTACAGGGTATATCTTTTGTCATTTTAAAAAGTCTTTCACTGTTCAGTTTTTTTTCAGCCACCCAGGGAATTCTGCTGTGTTACACCAACGGGTATGGTTTAAATCTATGATGTGTGTTGTTATACACATTTATGAATGTGAGTAGCACCTCCACATATCTGCGGGTGTTGTTAGCTGTTAAAAAGCACCAGAGCCGTGTTTTAAAGGTGCATATAAAACGTTCTACAATAGAGGCTTTAACTTCAGAGTGTTACAAAGAGGTGTATACTGTGCTGTTTCAGAAGGTTTTGCAGCGGTTTATTTAAAAAATCTTTAAAGGCATTCGTCTGTAGGTTAGCCAGAACTTTGCCGCTGGTAAATATTTGGGCTTAACACAAAACATATTTTACATAGCAAATTATCCACGTAACCTTTTTCCAAACACTCGTGAGCATCCTGCTTTGGATCAATAATTTTATGTCCGTAGCACGACCTGTAAAAGTGTTGCTTTAAACACGCCCCATTATGATTTCTGTAATCCCCTGGGTGGCATGAATATCAGCACGAAGTGGGGTCTGCGTGTCCATGTCGATCTTCATTAGCATAATACAATCCTTGCACATGTTGATATCCGCCGGCCATTAAATTTCTTTTGAAAAACAAATGTATTGAATAGTGTCATTGTCTTTAAGACTGTCGGTCTCCAGCAGCGATAGACAGACAGCAAAAGACCCTGGGGTTTCAAACCAGCTGGAACTGCAAGCGCAGTAAATATTAATAGTCTCTGCCATAGTCTGGTTCGCCCCCACCACCGCCACACTCTTGGCCCCGTTTTTCATCAGGGTTCCTGGGACCGGAAGCGGTTTCCGTCATCATTGCCGCGTCCGCCAACATCGCTGTAGCTTTGCAGTCCTCAACTTCAGTGTTTGCGTCGACCGCAAATGATTGCTCCATAACAGCCTTGTCATCGTCTCAAAACTCTTCGGGTGCATAGCTGGCCATTAGATCCTGAGCATCCTTCAGCCCTTTGTACACCAGCAAATCCACGGGACTTCCTAGGGGTGTTTGCCCCCCTCGCCATAGCTATATCTGTTCATAATAGCTGCTTCCCAGAATAGTCCCTGGAAATGCTCAAAAAGCGCTGTATTTTCCAGCCCATCCCTTTGTGAATTTACTCCAATTAAATCATTGTCTGGTAAGGTCAAGCCAGTCCTTCAACTCTGGTTAAGTGGGAATCAGTGATCTACTTAATGCTATTTTACAACACACCCATTCCCTTTGAATATTAAGGGAGGGTAACATGGGAAATGCCACTAAGAGATATGAAATATAATGTACTGATTTTGGACATGGAATGTTTCAGGCTGTTTTGGAGCCAATCGCCACACGTAGCCTGGCAAGCATGTGTCCCTCAGCCCCTAGGTCTTTTTTCCCAATGAAATAAAGTTTTCCTTCTTCTTTTAAAAAGAATCCATGCTTGACTCACACTGCTCTCTGCTCCCTCAGTACCAATGCCCGCCCACCCGCCCTCCCCAAGGCTGATTCAACTATGGCTGGGTATTATCACCCAGAACCGCGCATTTTATACAGAAACCCACAGCAGCCATGCCTGAGCCACCCTTCTGTTTGCCTGTTCACCTGGCATCCTAGCCAGACAGGAGTATGGGATGAAACTACCAGCAACACTTGGGTAACGAGAATCTCCAGCTGTGTTCCCTTTACAGTAACATTACTGCTCTGCATTTTAAACAAGTTCATCCCATAACTTGGCTACATTTTATTGCTCTACACTGCGAGTACTTAATCAACAGCTTACCAACATCATTATGTTACATTCGCCAAATGCTGAATCCACAGTATCATCATGTCCTGGCACTGTGTTTATCAGGCATTATTCCATTGCAATACTCCACACAGTATTTTTCTTCCGGGGTGTTTTGCACTGCTCTTAGAAGTGTTTTGCATCTAGGTATACTCTGACATACACACATTGCACTGCTCCATACTGTGTTTCATACCTGGATATTCTTAGACGTTGGCACATTAGAAAGCCTAATATGGTGTTTTCTATCTAGGTGTGGTCATTCATAAGCACATTCTATTTTCGTATACACTGTGTACTCAATCAAGGGCCTCTAAAACATAGGTACATTGTACTGCTTTATATTGTGTTTTTCTCAATCTAGGTTTTGTCAGAAAAGTGCATTACAATGCTAGGTGTCAAAACTAAGTACATTGTACTGATCAATATGGCATTTTCTAATGCTCTACATAGTGTTTTCAACTTGTGTATTCAGACTTAAGTGGACTGTGCTGCCTTATTTTGTGTGTTCTATCTAGGTGTTGTCAGACACAGATGCATCGCACTGCTCAATATTGTGTTTTCACACTAGGTGTTCTCACATGGAAGTGGATTGCACGGTTCTATTTAGAGTTTCCTGTCCAGGCGACACATGGGTGCATTGCACTCCTCTAAATTGTGTTCTTTTCTTGGGTTTTCTCAGACGCGGACACATTTAACTGCCCTATATCTGTATCTCTTCATTGGTGTTTTTATTTTTTTTTGTTGTAGTCTTACAGCCCTTTTATCAAAGTTCTGAACAAATCGTTATACAGTGGTGGTACAAAAATTAAACAGATTTAAATGTTAGATAAGTGAAAAAAAATAGACAATGTCAAACCAATACAAGCATAGTTAAGTAGGAAGGCTAAGGTCAGATTTTTTTGTTGTTGCCTGAGTCATATTTTAAATTATGTTAATGTACTGGTAAGACAAACATGAAGAGGCAAAGCATACCGTAATTTAGGATCTAAGAGTTGAAATGAACTGACGCGAGAAGCTGCACAAGGAGGACCTTGAACATGAAGAAGACACAAAGAAACAGAGTGTAATGAGCGAGAAGGTTGATGCAAGGCATCAGCTAAGTAAGTAGGAGCAAGCCTGTGAATACATTTAAATACAATACATAGGAAATTAAACTCAAATGTGCACAAAATAGGCAGACAATGTTGTAGAGCCAAATAAGGTGTGATATGCAAATATAATTCAAACTAAATAAAATCATTACCACTGAATGAAGAATACAAAGAAGGAGACGAGGAACATATCTAGTAGCAGAACATACAAAGAACAACAATAATTTAAATGAGATAGTAGCACAGTGTTTCTGTAATACAAGTGGGTAGCAACACACAATATCATATTCTTTGTCTGAGTGTTGTTACACTTTGGTGCAGACACTGATCCATAATATAGTTTCTACCTAGATGTTCTTGGACATAAAGGCATTACGTTGCTCCCTATTGTGTTTTATAACAAGGTATTCTCAGAAATAAGCCCTGTTACAGATCTTTTGTGCTATATTTTTTGTAGCTCATGGTATTTTTGTGGTATACTGGTGAGCCTAACTTCAGAATACCACTTGATAACTATTTTTTTACCGGAATCACTAACAGTAATCAAATACTGGACTTAGTACACCCTAAACAATTAGCTTATCCCTCTTGTGATATCTTATCTACAATACCACCTTATGCCCTTGTGGCTAGCATCCCAGAACACATTTACCATGCAAATGAAACACAGAACATTCATTCAGAGCCTCTCAGAGTAAGACAATTTACAGTGACTAACTTTGTTTTGATTTTTTTACTGCGAGTTCTGCATCTCTCTGCATGCCAACCCAATAAAGATAAGTACAGAATAAGTACACTGAGGCGAGGTCACCTTTTCGAGTTGCTATTCTTTATCAGAAGCTAGAAATATGCAAGTTACACAGAATGACTTGTACATCCACATTGTAATTCAAACATAAGCAAAGTCTTTCCTGCAGTGGTTTCAAAACATTCTATTTTCAATAATTCCCAGAGTTCTGCCATCATTGGCCTTGCACTTCTCAAGGAAAATTGGTAGAGCACAGCTTCTGCCAATCAGAGTTTTATCACAGCAAAACGCGAGAGAAAAAATATGAACACAGTTTTACATACTTGTTTAAAATGTCATGGTGCAGCACCTACAAATGAAATGACTTATTTATGCTACCTAGTATTAAGCATTCATTTATCTGCACTCTCCTCAAGTTGACTGAAACTGCAGAAATCTTTAATTATGTGTATGTCTTGAACTGTTCGCGACCCCATCTTGTTGTCGGACAGAAGAACTCTTATCTGGTCCACTACCTTTTCGCTTGGAACGAACCATCTTTAGACACCTGCTAGTCTTTTTGCTCCCGAAGTCAGACACAGAGTGAGTCAGTGAACCAGCACTTTCTGCTGCAAGCCCTGTTCTAAAACCTCATGTATCATTCAAACCACTTCCCCTTGACAAACCATTAGAAGGGATGTGATTTCCTTAGTGTCATTGACCCAGATTCAAGCTGTAGCGCTGAAGGAAAATGTTACATTCATCCAGCACTATTTCCTCCTTCTCTATAAATGAACAATGGAGCCAGTTTAAATAAATCAACTTGCATCTAAACCCTGTCACGTATACACTGCAAAACAAATCTAATTTTATATTTTTCATATAAATGTTAGTCTTGCACAGCTCAAATGCCTTGACATTTTATGAAATGGACCACTTTATCTCAATGAACCAATGTTTTGCACTCATAAGAAATGGACTAAATTGCATTGAATATTAGTAAGGGAATAGTCTATTGGGTCCTGGGATGTTACTAGGATTAATATATTAATTTTCTTTTTCATTGCATGGAGTCCATAACTGTGGTGTGGTGCAACTGATGAAAACCTGTTGTGCAGGGTCAAATTCAAAATAGCCAGCATGTGCTTTATGCATTATAATACTGACATCTACCAGGCACAGCTTGAGCCTCCCACATGAGTCTCACACCCATGGTCCTAGTTCAAATTCAAACCTTTACTAAACTGTGGATGATGAAATGTGGAGCTACCCTTGTTGAAATTTAGAATAGGGAAAATCATGCCCCTATTACATTTCTCTACAGCCAACATCACTGCTCTTAATTGTGTTTTCTGCTTGGATGTTCTCACACTTGAGTACATTAAGATTATTAATTGTATTTGTATATAGCAATAAAACATTTACAAATTTAATTTATCAAATGTACTTAAAATTTATATTCACATATCATTCATGTACTAAATGCATTGGCAATTAACGAGCAAACAGCATATTGCAAAGTGCTTACATACATACAATAAGTAATGCAATCAATATCTTGTCGACACTACATTTCATCGGTTTTCGTCCTAATACTCACATCCAAGATTTCTAAGAATTCATCCAACCGTCCCATCAATCTTGATAATCTTAATATAATAAATAATACAACTGTGAAACTGAAAAGCTATAAAGTTCCAATTCACATATTTATAAATTTCAGTTCACATAATTAAAAACTCACGTAAACAGGAACCCAAGCATGGCTGTATGTCCCCCCCACACCCTCCAGTCACAAGATCCCTACATCCCGGATTTACCCTAAAGCAATACACTTGGCAGCAATTTAAGGATTATTTTCCACAAACAGTACAATGCAAAATGCAAATTTTGGCATTCGGTATTTAAGCAATACTACCAAAAATGACCCATTTGTATATACGACAGGATATGTACAAAGAACCCAAGAATCTTAACAATTGCAGATGCTAGACCTGGACATTCAGTAAACAAATGTCTAGCAGATTCTAAAGTGCTTGCGCTTTTACATACAACGGCATGTGCGTTCTTTACATAGAATATTATAGCGAGGCCATACCTTAAACAGTGTAGGTAGCTGGTTAGTCCTTAGCCTAAACAGGAACATTCTCAGAGCTGGGCTCGGACAACACTTAATTTATCTTTGTGCCTTAAGATATATATGAGTGACACACGGCACTTCAACATGAGAACTTAAACTATATAAGTGATCATAATTATTAGTCCAGTCCCACAAGCTCAGCTTCTTGTTGAATATCTGTTTTAAGACTTTAAAGCTAGTGCCTCGACTAAAATCGGGGCACCAAGCAATTTTACCTAGGCATTTCCGACCCAACTATCAAAATCCCTACTTACAATTTTCAAGATTCTATCCGAGGCATTAGCCAGAAGGGAAAGCAGTTCACAATTTGGGGAGGTATTCTTTTTGAGATAGAGCACACCCTGCCTCGCAATAGCCTGTCCCTTCCGTGATAACAGGCCTAACTCTAGTCTAACATATTCAATAGGCACAGACCGAGCCAGGCCGAGGACAGTGTTCCAAAAATAACTTTCAACTCTATCTAACCACTGCATGTCCTGCATTGCCAGCAGTCTGGTATGCACATTTGTGTATTAAATTTGCCAATTGTTTCGCAGTGAGTCTTTTAGTTTCCTTGATGTTAACATGCTCATCTCAAGGCCCAAGTAGGGATACTTGTTGACCCTAGCTATAACTCCTATGCTTGTAGCTAGGACAGGGCATTTAGTATGTTTAGCTCCCACAACCATCAGTTTGGTTTTATCCAAATTAATAGTTAGGTCATTAGAAATCATATATTCAATGAGTTTTTCCAGCATACCCTTGATTCCACTAAATGTATAATTGAACAAAACAAGAACATCCGCACAGAACATGCATGGTAATGATCTAGCACCTATTTTAGGGCATCAGCCAAAGTTTGCGTAAATATTAGCGGGAAGTCTTCCATGTATATACAATAGAGTAGGGGCACCAGCTTACACCCCTGATTAACCCCCACACTAGTATAAACTGGTGCCAAAAGTCCCCCCTTGTCGTCCAGCCTAACACATACCGATGGTGCAGGCCTTTAAGAACATTAAGCAGCCAACCCAGGCATCCCCAGCATGCCATCTTCGCCCAGAGTTTTTGCCTGTTTACCCGGTCAAAGGCCGCCCGAAAATCCACAAATATAGAATAAAAAGTCTTCCCACCCAAGGCCGTGGCATCCCTGTACAGCGTATCCATAACAATAAGAGTATGTGCTGTACTGCATCCAGGTCTAAAACCTGTTTGAGCAAAGTTCAAAATGCCCGAGTCATCAACCCATTTTTGTAAAGCTGAGAGAACAAATGACCCAAATAGTTTTCCCATTGAGTCCAGCAGGGATAGAAGCCTATAATTTTCTGGTGCAGTCCGTACACTTTTTTGTAAACTGGAACTAGCACCAATTGTTGCCAGGAGGGAGGGATTCATTGTGTAATACAGACTCTATTTAAAAGGATATGAAATATTTTAGCCCACATCCCAGGATTCAATTTGAGTACAGTATTTGCCAGACCATTAGGTCCGGGTGCCCTCGAGTTACTTAGTCTCAGAATCTTTTCCTCAAGTAACCCCTCATATGTCTTCAACTGCCATCCCTGCAGACAGAAACTCGGATAGGACAAAAAGGCACCCTCCCCATTAGACTTCTTAATGTGATCTACCCATACTCTTTCCTGAATGGGGTTCAGGGTCCTAAAGTCATTGGCAGTCTTAATTGAGTTTAGTTGCCGCCATATGTCCTTATAGTTTCTCTTACTAAGGACCCCTATCATTTCTTGCCAACATTGGTTTCTCAGGTAATATTTCCATCGCTTACTCCATCCCCTATAAGCGTTCTTAACTGCACTTATTTTAGTTTTCTTTACATCCCTATTCAGGGTTGAAACTTTTATCCTTTTTATCTCCCTGTGCATGACGCACTTAGCATCGCAAAATGCAGGGTCAAAAGTACAGTTTGTTTTAGGATGTACGCATATTGCCTAGTGCAGCGTTTCCCAGTAGAAGTAGCAAATTGTTTGATCCAATCTTCAATGGCATCCCCACCCAATAGCCCCAAACACTCCATCTCATTAATGTCCAGACAATCCACCTTTTTACCAATCTTATAAGGTTTCCAGAGTGGTTAGACTGCACCCCCGAGCACCGTGACCCACCTTCCTGTTTTCCCTCAGGAATTTCCAAAGTCAGTCCTAGTGGATAATGATCACTAAAACCCAGGTCAGTGATTAAAAGCTTTTTGGTTGCCATCAGGCAGGAATTACTACCAAACAAATAATCCAGCGTGGCCGAGGAAGTAAACCCCTTCCATTTATATTGGCCCGATACATCGCCCTTGGTGCGACCATTCATCATTCTAATATCCCACTGTTAAAGAAACCCAACCAATTGGTTGCCTCTATGATTATCAGCTCCCTGTAACATTGAGCTTCTCGGGGCGACATTAGTATACAATGGGCCTGATGTGTTATCAGTCAGTGCCCCGTGCATTAAAATCACCCCCCAGCAATACTAATCCAACATTCCCATTTGCTTTCAGGTTCTCTGCCAAACACCCCCCAGCTTAAAATCCATCGATGGTTTTCTGCTTAAACTGGAGGAGTAAGTACACATTAATAGCGAGCAAAACCAGTCTTTGGGTACCTATAGTGCTACTGATTTCAAACCTAAGATCCAACCCTGCCTCATGGGTATGGCAAACTTTACATGAGCACAGCCTCTGCCATTAAAGGCAAAAGAGGGAGGCCTGCTGGAGGGTTTGTACTAGGTGTTAGTCAAACAGACGATACAAATAGAAGCCTTCAAAATATATGGGGCCATCGAGCCAGGTCTCCTGTAGCATAAATATATCAGAGCGCAGCAGTGTTATAAATGACCCATCCTTATCAAACAAATGTCTGTGCCCACCAGTGTTCAAGCTAATTAGATCAATAAATCAGCACCTATCTACTTTATCCTGAGAGTGGGTTACAGTCCCCATGACCCTCCCACATACACGATATGTAGATTCAAGGGTTCCTAATCCCCCAGCAATGCTAAGTATACCTTGTTTTCCCAACTTCCCCTCCAAATCTCCATTCGTTGCTACCCTACTCACAGACAATCTCAAAACCAATGATTCCAAAGCATCAACACTGGCACACATTAGGGCAGCCACTGCCGGGCTAGCTACACGTAACAACACCCAGTTCGTGGGGCTATCCCATTTAGGAAGTGATGTCAGCAGATCTAATAGTCCTCAACCATGGCACTGAGGCCAACATCCGAAATAGATTGGTTAAGCTGGTGGAAAAGACTATGGCAGCCTCCCCCTTTATGAATAGAACTATACACCCAGGTATAAACGATATTGCAGACTTCTCTCCCACATTAACATTAACATTGCACTGCTCCATATGCCGTGTTCTGAATCCAGGTGTTTCTCAATAAATAAGCAAAATGCACTACTCTGAAGGAATATATAGGCTGAGATCAGATAACAAATATGACCTGAAACCAGAAACCTACAAAGCTGAACCCTCTCTCAAAAGGTTCCTCATCATTGGGACCAATGAGAAAGCAAAGAACAAACTAACTTTTCTCACAAGCAATATGCAAAGAACATAAACTAATAACAATCTCCTGTGTCATCCACAATCACTCAACGCATTCTCACAAACTTGCTATCACAAATGCCTTAAGAAAACCCTCAACCCACATCAGTATAGTCACAACTCAACATCTCCCCAATGAACTTGAAAACCTGTACCACTGGTTAAAACACCCAGATTCTCCACAGACTCCAAGGTCTCCCATCTGAAAATAGAAACGCCTCTGGGGTACCAATCACAATCCTCAAAGAAAACACACCCACACATACGCCAGTTGCTATGGGTTCTACATGCACCAACGTTAAAGCAAAATCCATACCTCCTAACCACTCCCACACTCCATTGTGTTTCAGATCCACGCTAGCACTTGGATACCATGAAAATACAGCATAACATAGATGTTTGTCAATAGAAAGCAAGAGACTCAGACCTGCAGCTCATTTTGTACATAAATACATATGAAAAATCAATAAAGGCAATGAACGGTGGCAGTGCAGCCTCTCTCTTTCTCTCTCTCATTCTCTTGCTGTCTCTTGCTCCCTCTCTCACTCTCTCTCGTTCACTCTCTTTCTCGTGCTCACTCACTCTTGCTCGCTCTCACTCTCTTGCTCATGTTCTCTTGCTCGCGCTTGCACTCTCGCTTGTGCTTGCTCTCTCACTCGCTCACTCACTCATTCTCTCCCATGCTCTCTCACTCGCTCTTGGTCTCTCTCGATATCTCGCTCTCTTTTGTTCACTCTCTCTTTCTCGTGCTCGCTCGCTCTCTTGCTCACTCTGTCTCACTCTCTCTTGCTCTATCTTGCTCTCTCACACTCTTGCTTGTTCTCGCTCTCTCTTGCTCTCTCTATCTCTCTCTTGCTCTCTAGCTCACTCTCTCTCATGCCCGCTCATGCTCTTATGCTCATTTGCTCTCTCGCTCTCACTCTCATTCGCTTTCACTCTCGCACGCTCTCTCACATGCTTGCTTGCTCGCTCACTCTTGCTCTCTTGTACTTCCCTCTCTAACAAAACAGCCCATTAAATAGCAGGTGATTTCCGTTGTGCTTTTGACAGAGATTATAACTGCAGCACCGAAGAGAAAAATGGTACAGTCATCTGGCGCTGTTTCCTCCTTTTTCATAAATAAACAATGGAGGCAGTTTGAATAAATCAACCTGCATCTCAACCCTGTCACGTATTCATTGCAGAACAAATTTAATTCTACATTTACAGATGGCTTTGCGCAGTTCAAATATCTTAACATTTTATGAAATGGGCCACTTTGCACAGATACACCAACGTTTTGCACTCATAAGCAATGGCCTAAATTGCATTGAATATTAGTAGGAGAATATTTTATTGGGTCCTGGAATGTCAGTAGAATTAGAATGTTATTTTACTTTCATTGCATTTAGTCCACTGCTGTTGTGGGTGCAAACGATAAAACCTGTTGTGCAGGAACAAATTCAAATTGGCTGGCTTGTGCTTTTTTTGCGTTATAATACTGACATCTATTAGACACAGCTTGAGGCTCACACATGAGTCTCACACCCTTGGCCATAGTTAAAATTCAGACCTTTACTAAACTGTGGATGATGAAATGTGGAACTACCTTGTTGAAATTCAGAACAGCGACATTTCTCTACACTCCATTGTTCATTTATGAAAAGGAGGAAAAAGTGCCGGGTGAATGTAACATTTTTCTCTTCAGTGCTGCAGTTTGAATCTCGGTCAAAAGCACAAAGGAAATCACTTGCTATTTAATGGGGTGATTTGTCAAGGGGAGGTTCTCTTTAAATGACACATGAGTTTGAGAAAAAGGCTTTAGGCAGAGAGGGCTGGGTCATTCACTCACTCACTGGCAAAGGTACCAGAAGGACTGGCAGAGAGTCGTGCTTGCTCTCCCTCGCTCTCTATCATGCTCTCTCTCGCTCGCTCGCTTTTGCTCTCTCACTCGCTCTCTCCCTCTTTCTCTCTCTCTCTCATGCTCGCTGTCTCCTGCTTGCTCACTCTCTCGCTCTCACTAGCGTTCTCACTTGCTCTCTCGCTCTCTCTCTCACTTGCACTCTCTCTCGCTCTCACGTTCTCGCTCTTTCTCTTGCTCTCCCTCTCAATCTTGCTCTCTCTCTCTTGTTTGCTCTCTCTCTTTCTCTCGCACTCTCTCTCGTGTTCACACACTCACGCTCTCTCTCACGCTCCCTCGTTCTCTCTCTCTTGCTTCTTCTCACTCTCTCTAACTCTCGCTCTATCACTTGCTCTCAGTATCACTCTCACGTCCTCTCTCATTCTATTGCTTGCTCTCTCGCTTTCTCGTGTTCTCTCTTTCTCTCTCATGTGTTCTCTCGCTCTCTTCCTCGCTCTCACTTTTGCTCTCCCTCACTCTCTCCTGCTCCCTCGCTCTTTTCTTGTGCTCTCACTCCCTCGCTCTCTCATGCTCTCTCTTGCTTGCTCTCTCACGCTTGCTGTCTCGCTTGCGGTTTCTTTCTCACTATCTCTCACCGTCTCTCTCTCTCTTTCTATCCATCTCAATCGCACTCTCTCTCGTGCTGGCTTTCTCTCTTGCTCTCGCTTGCTCTCTCGCTCTCTCTTTCTTGCACTTGCACTCTCTCATGCTCTCTCATGCACTCGCCCACTCTCGCTCTTGCTCTCTCATGCTCTCTCTCATGCACTTGCTCGCTCTCTCTCGCTCTCACTTGCTCCATCTCGTTCTCTCTCTCGCCTGCTCTCTCTCTCTTGCACTCCCTTGTGTTCATGCTCTCTTGCTGTCTCTCTCTCACTTGCTCTCTCGCTTACTCTCTCTATATCTCACTCTCACTATCATGGGCTCTCTTTCTCACACTTGCACTCTCGCTCATGCTCGCACACTCTCTCGCTCTTTTGTTATCTCACTAACGCTCTCTCATGCTCTCTCGGTCTCTATTCACGCTCTCTCACTTGCTCTCTCATTCTCTCTCTCGCTCTCTCACTCGCACACTCTCATGCTCGCACTCTCTCACACTCTCGCTCTCTATTCACGCTCTCTCGTTCTTGCTCTCTTGCATGCTCTCTCATGTTCTCTCTCTCGTTCTCTTGTGCTCTCTTGCACTCTCTCACTCGCACTCGCTTGCTCTTTCTGCCTCGCTGTCTTGCCATCTCTCGCTCTCTTGCTCACATACTTTCTCTCGCCCTCTTGCCATCTTGCACTCTCGCATGCACTTGCTCTCTCGCTTGCTTTTACTCTTGCTCTCTCTCTCACTTGCATTTACTCTTACTCTCTTTATCTCTAGCTCTCTCTCATGCTCTCTCACTCGCACTCTCTCATGCTCTCTCTCTCTCCAGCTCTCTTGTGCTGTCTTGTGCTCACTTTCTCTTTCGCTTGCTCTCACTCACTCTCTCACGCATGCTCTCTCATGCTCTCTCGCTCGCTCTTGGTCGCTGACTCTCTCTGCTTGCACTCTCATGCTCTCTCCCTCCCTCAATCACACTTTCTTGTGCCCAGTATCAGTCGCTTGCTCTCTCTCGCTCTTTGCTCTCTCTTTCGTTTGCTCTTTCTCACTCACTCTCTCGCTTGCTCTTTTTCGCTCACCCTCTTGCCATCCCAATCGCTTTCTCTGGTTCTCATTCCCATTTGCTCTCTCATTCATTCTCTCGCTCTCTCTCTTGCTCGCTCTCTTGGTTTGTACTCTCTCTCATACCAGTCTCGGTTGCGCTCTCTTTCTCTCTCTCACTATCGTGCTCTCACACTCTCGCTCTCACACTCGCAATCTCACTCTCACACTCTCAATCTCGCTCTCACACTCTCAATCTCGATCTCACTCTTGCTCTCACACTAGCTCTGGCTCTCTCGATCTCGCTCTCACACTCTCGATCTCGCTCTGGCTCTCACACTCGCAATCTCGCTCTCACACTCTCAATCTCGCACTCTCAATCTTGATCTTGATCTCTCACACTCAATCTCGATCTCACACTCAATCTCACTCTCCTCTAAGACTCAATCTCATTCACACTCTCAATCTTGCTCTTCCTTTTACGCTCTCACACACACAATCTCGATCTCGCTCTCAATCTCGCTCTCTTGCTCTCGCAATCTCTCTCGCTCACACTCTCAATCTTGCTCTCGCTCCTACACTCTCAATCTTGATCTCGATCTCAATCTCGATCTCGCTCTCACACTCAATCTCGCTCACACTAGCACTCAAACTCGCAATCTTGCTTACGCTCTTACACTCTTGCTCTCTCTCACAATCTCGATCTCATTCTCTCTCAAACTTGTTTTCATGCTCTCACACTCTCAATCTTGCTCTCGCTCTCACACTCTCAATCTCGCTCACTCTCAATCTCGCTCGCTCTCACATTCTCGCTCTCACGCTCTCAATCTCGCTCTCACGCTCTCAATCTCGCTCTCACACTCTCAATCTTGCTCTCGCTCTCACTCTCTCAATCTTGCTCTCGCTCTCACATACTCAATCTTGCTCGCTCTCTCAATCTCGCTCGCTCTCACTCGCTCGCTCTCACACTCAATCTCGCTCACTCTCACACACTCAATTTTGCTCTCACACATTCGATCTCGCTCTCACACACTCAATCTCGTTCTCAAACACTCGATCTCGCTCTCACTCTCTCAATCTCACTCTCTTGATCTCACTCACACACTCACTCAATCTCTCTCACACTCAATCTCGCTCTCACTCATTCTCTCAATCTTGCTCTCGCTCTCACAATCTCGCTCTCACTCTCTTGATCTCGCTCTCACACTCACTATCAATCTTGCTCTCGCACTCTTGCTCTCTCGATCTCGCTCTCTTGCACTCACACACTCGATCTCGCTCTCACACTCGATCTCACTTGCTCTCTCTCGATCTCGCTCTCTTGATCTCACACTCACACTCTCAATCTCTCATTCACACTCTTAATCTCTCACTCACAATCTCACTCTCTCTCAATCTCGATCTCACACTCACAATCTCACACTCACAATCTCACTCACACTCTCGCTCTCACACTCTCAATCTCACTCTCACACTCTCAATCTTGCACTCACAATCTCACACTCACAATCTCACTCACACTCACAATCTCGCTCTCACACTCTCAATCTCACTCTCACACTCTCAATATGACTCTCACACTCTCAATCTCGCACTCACACTCACAATCTCACACTCACAATCTCGCTCTCGCACTCTCAATCTCGCTCTCGCACTCTCAATCTCGCTCTCTCTCACACTCTCAATCTCGCTCTCACACTTCCAATCTCATTCACACTCACAATCTCACTCACAGTAACAATCTCGCTCTCGCACTCTCAATCTCTCTCAATCTCGCTCTCACACTCGATCTCGCTCTCACACTCGATCATGCTCTCATACTCGATCTCGCTCTCACACACAATCTTGCTCTCAATCTCACTCTCACAGACTCGATCTCGCTCTCACACACTCGATCTCGATCTTGCTCTCACACTCGATCTCGCTTTCACACTCGATCTCACTCACACACTTGATCTCTCTCTCACATACTCGATCTCACTCTATTGATCTTGCTCTCACGCGATCTCGCTCTCACACGCTCGATCTCACTCTATTGATCTCGCTCTCACACTCGATCTCGCTCTCACACTTGATCTCGCTCTCACACTCAATCTCGCTCTCACACTCAATCTCGCTCTCACACTCAATCTCGATCTTGCTCTCGCTCTATTGATCTCGCTCTCACACTCGATCTCGCTCTCACACACTCGATCTCGCTCTCACACTCAATCTCACTCTATTGATCTTGCTCTCGCTCTCACACTCAATCTTGCTCTCACTCAATCTCGCTCTATTGATCTCGCTCTCACACTCGATCTCACTCTCACACACTCAATCTCGCTCTCAATCTCGATCTCACTCTCTTGATCTTGCTCTCACACTCGATCTCGCTCTCACACTCGCTCTCACTCGATCTCGCTCTCGCTCTCACACTCAATCTCACTCTCAATCTCGCCCTCTCAATCTCGCCCTCTCAATCTCGCCCTCTCGATCTTGCTCTCACACTCAATCTCAATCTCTCTCCCTCTCATACTCACAATCTTGATTTCGCTCTCTCACACTCTTGACCTCCTCTCACACTCTTGTTCTTGATCTCACTCAATCTCTCTTGCTCTTGATCTCGCTTTTGCACTCACTCTCAATCTCACTCTCACACTCTTGATCTTGCTCACACACTCAATCGTACTCACATTCTCGATCTCACTCTCAATCTTGCTCTCACACTCGCTCTCGCTCACAATCTCAATCTCACTCTCAATCTCGATATCACACTCTCACTCTCGATCTCATAATCTCGCTCTCAAACTCAATCTCGCTCTCTCGATATTGTTCTCACACTCTCAATCTTGCTCTCACACTCAATCATGCTCTCACACTCAATCCTGCTCTCACACTATCGCTCTCACACTCACGCTCAATCTCGCTCTCACACTCATACTCAATCTCGCTCTCACACTCGCTCTCACACTCAATCTCGCTCTCACTCTTGCACTCACTCTCGATCTCACTGACACTCTCGCTCTTGCTCTCTCTCACTCTCAATCTTGCTTTCGCTCTCACACTCAATCTCGATCGCTCTCACTCTCAATCTCCATCTTGCTCTCAACCTCACACACAATCTTGCTCTTAATCTCTCGCTCTCACACTCTCGATCTCGCTCTCACACTCTTGATCTTGCTCTCACGATCTCAATCTTGCTTTCGCACTCACAATGTCACTCACAATCTCAATCTTGCTTTCGCTCTCACAATCTCACTCCTGCTCTTGCTCTCACAATCTCAATCTTGCTCTCTCACTCCTGCTCTTGCTCTCACACTCACTCCTGCTCTCGCTCTTGCTCTCACACTCACTCCTGTTCTTGCTCTCACAATCTCAATCTTGCTCTCTCACTCCTGCTCTTGCTCTCACACTCACTCCTGCTCTTACTCTCGCTCTTGCTCTCACACTCACTCCTGCTCTTGCTCTCACAATCTCAATCTTGCTCTCACTCTCACTCCTGCTCTTGCTCTCACACTCACTCCTGCTCTTGCTCTCACTCACGCTCTCACACTCTCAATCACTCTCACTCTCGCTCTCACACTCTTGTTTTTGCTCTCTTGCTTTCGTGCTCTCTCTCTCTCGGTCTCTCACTCATGCTCTCTCGATCTTGCTAGCTCTCTCTCACACTCATCCACACTGTCTCTCTCATGCTTACTCTCGTGCTCGCTTGCTCTCTTGCTTTCTCTCTCACTTGCTCTCTTGCCATCTCACTCACCCTCTCTCGCTTATGTTCTCTCACTTGTTCTCACTCTCGCTTGCGCTCTCTCTCTCTCTCTCTCGTGCTGGTTTTCTCTCTCTCACTCACTCGCTCATTCTCACTTGCTCTCTCTCGTTCTCTCGCTCTCTCTCCCTTTCGCTCTCTTGCGCTCTTTGACAAAATAGCCCATTAAATAGCATGTGATTTCCTTTGTGCCTTTGACGGAGATTCAAACTGCAGTGCTGTACATAAAAATGGTACATTCATAAAGCGCGGTTTCCTCCTTTTTCATAAATGAACAATAGAGGCAGTTTGAATAAATCAACTTGCATCTCAACCCTGTCACGTATTCAATGCAGAACAAATCTAATTCTACATTTACAGTTGGCTTTGCGCAGTTCAAATATGTTTACATTTTATGAAATGGACCACTTTGCCCCTATGCACCAACATTTTGCACTCATAGGCAATGGCCTAAATTGCATTGAATATTAGTAAGGGAATATGTTATTGGGTCATTGGAATGTTAGTAGAATTAGTATGTTATTTTACCTTCATTGCATTTAGTCCATTGCTGTGGTGTGTTGCAAATAATAACACCTGTTGTGCAGGGTCAAATTTAAATTGGCTGGCTTGTGTTTTTTGCGTAATAATGCTGACATCTATTAGACACAATTTGAGGCTCACACATGAGTCTCACACCCTTGGCCCAAGTTAAAATTCAGGTCTTTGCCAAACTGGATGATGAAATTCAGGGCTACCTTATTGAAATTCAGAATAGCAAAAAGTATTTCCCTATACTTCCCTACACTCCATTGTTCATTTATGAAAAAGGAGGAAACAGTGCCGGATGAATGTAACAATTTTCTCTTCACGCTGCAGTTTGAATCTTGGTCAAAGGCACAAAATAAATCATGTGCTATTTAATAGGCTTATTTGTCAAGGGGAGGTTCACTTTGAATGACACATGAGTTTGAGAAAAAGGCTTGACGGAAAGAGGGCTGGATCATTCACTCACCCACTAATTGGTGAAGGCAGCAGAAGGACTGGATGAGAGGCTCACACTCTCAATCTCGCCCTCACACTCTTGATCTGGATCTCCCTCTCACACTCTCAATCTCACTCTCATTCTCACACTCTCACTCTCACTCTCACTCTCGCACTCTCACTCTCGCGCACTCGCTCTCAATCTCGCACTTGCTTGCACTCTCAATCTCACACTCGATCTCGCTCACACACTCAATCTCGCTCACACACGATCTTGCTCTCTCGATCTCGTTCTCTTGATCACAATCGAAATCGATCTCGATCTCACTCTCACCATCTCAATCTTGCTCTCGCTCTCTTGATCTTGCTCTCACACTCAATCTCGATCTCGCTCTCACACTCGATCTCGCTCACACACACAATCTCCATCTCTCTCACACTCTCAATCTCGCTCTCACTCATTCTCTCAATCTCGCTCTCGCTCTCTCGATCTCGCTCACACTCAATCTCACTCTCAAATTCACTCTTGATCTTGCACTCTTGATCTCTTGATCTCGCTCTCACATGCGCTCACACCCTTGTGCTCACACTCTCAATCTCTCTCTCGATCTCGCTCTCACTCTCAATCTCGCTCTATTGATCTTGCTCTCACACTCGATCTCGCTCTCACACACGATCTCACTCTCGCTCTCAATCTCGCTCTCACACTCTCAATCTTGCTCTTGCTCTCGCAATATCTCTCACTCACACTCTCAATCTTGCACTCTCAATCTCGCTCCTACACTCTCGATCTTGATCTCACTCAATCTCGATCTCACTCTCACACTCAATCTCGCTCACACTCTCGGACTCAATCTCGCACTCTCAATCTTGCTCTCGCTTTCACACTCTCAATCTCGCTCACTCTCATTCTCGCTCTCGCTCTTACTCTAAATCTCGCTCTCAAACTCTCAATCTTGCTCTCGCTCTCATACTCTCAATCTCGCTCACTCTCACTCTCGCTCACTCTCAATCTCGCTCACTCTCACACACGATCTCGCTCTCACACACGATCTCACTCTCACACTCAATCTCGCTCTTACACACTCAATCTCCCTCTTACACACTCGATCTCGCTCTCTTGATCTCACTCACACACTCGATCTCGCTCTCACTCTCACCATCTCAATCTCGCTCACACTCTCAATCTCGCTCTCACTCTCTTGATCTCGCTCACACATGTGCTCACACCCTTGTGCTCACACTCTCAATCTCTCTCTCAATCTCGCTCTCTTGCACTCACAGACTCGATCTCGCTCTCACACTCTCAATCTCGCTCTCTTGCTCTCGCAATATCTCTCGCTCACACTCAATCTTGCACTCTCAATCTCGCTCCTACACTCTCAATCTTGATCTCACTCTCGCTCTCACACTCAATCTTGCTCTCGCTCTCACACTCTCAATCTCGCTCGCGCTCTCAATCTCGCTCGCTCTCACTCTCGCTCTCACACTCGCTCGCTCTCACACAATCTCGCTTGCTCTCACACACTCAATCTCGTTCTCAAACACTCGATCTCGCTCTCTCGATCTCACTCTCTTGATCTCACTCACACACTCAATCTCGCTCTTGATCTCGCTCTCAATCTCGCTCACACACTCAATCTCAATCTCTCTCACACTTAATCTCGCTCTCACTCATTCTCTCAATCTTGCTCTCGCTCTCACAATCTCGCTCTCACTCTCTTGATCTCGCTCTCACACTCACTATCAATCTTGCTCTCGCACTCATGCTCTCTTGATCTCGCTCTCTCGCTCTCACATGCGCTCACACGCTTGCGCTCGCTCTCACTCAGACTCTCAATGTCTCTCTCGATCTCGCTCTCTTGCACTCGATCTCGCTCTCACACTCGATCTCACTTGCTCTCTCAATCTCGCTCTCTTGATCTCGCTCTCATACTCTCAATCTTTCTCTCACTCAATCTCACACTCACAATCTCACATTCACACTCTCAATCTCACTCACAATCTCGCTCTCACACTCACAATCTCGCTCTCACACTCTCACTCACACTCTCACTCTCAATCTCGCACTCACAATCTCGCTCTCGCACTCACAATCTCGCTCTCGCACTCTCAATCTCGCTCTCACACTCAATCTCGCTCTCTCACACTCTCAATCTCGCTCTCTCACACTCTCAATCTCACTCGCTCTCACACACTCGGTCTCGCTCTCACACTCGATCTCACTCGCTCTCACACTCAATCTTGCTCACACTCTCAATCTCGCACTCACACTCTCAATCTCACTCACTCTCAATCTCACTCACACCCACAATCTTGCACTCACAATCTCGCTCTCGCACTCCAAATCTCGCTCTCAATCCCGCTCTCCCACTCTCAATCTCACTCTCACACTCACAATCTCGCTCTTGCACTCTCAATCTCGCACTCAATCTCACTCTTGCTCTCTCTCTCTCAATCTCTCACTCTCACACTCGATCTCGCGCTCACACTCACTCGCTCTTAGACTCAATCTCGATCTTTCTCACACAATCTTGCTCTCACACATTCTCACTCTCGCTCACACTCTCTCTCACATTAGCGCTTTCACACTCGTGCTCACTCTTACACTCGCATTCACGCTCAATCACGCTCTCACTCTCGCTCACACTCGCTCTTACTCTCGCAATCTTGCTCGCTCACTCTCATTCTCGATCTCTCTCGATCTCACTCTCAATCTCAATCTCGCTCTATTGATCTTGCTCTCGCTCTCACACACTCGATCTCGCTCTCACTCTCGATCTAACTCTCGCTCTCGATCTCACGTTCAATCTTGCTCTCTCAATCTCGCTCTCGCAATCTCTCGCTCACACTCTCAATCTCGCTCTCACACTCTCAATCTCGCTCTCAATCTTGCTCTCGCTTTCACTCATTCTCGCTCTCGCTCTCAATCTCGCTCGATCTCTCACACTCAATCTCGCTCGCTCTCACACACTCGATCTCGCTCTTACACACTCAGTCTCAAACACTCGCTCTCGCTCTCTCGATCTCGCTCTCTTGATCTCACACACACACTCGATCTCGCTCTCAATCTTGCTCTCGCTCTCTTGATCTTGCTCTCACACTCAATCTCGTTCTCAATCTCGCTCACTCTCAATCTCGCTCTCACTCATTCTCTCAATCTTGCGCTCACCCCCTTGTGCTCACACTCTCAATCTCGCTCTCTTGCACTCACACACTCGATCTCGCTCTCACTCGATCTCACACACTCAATCTCACAGTCTCAATCTCGCTCTCACTCTCAATCTCGCTCTTACACTCAATCTCGATCTTTCTCACACAATCTTGCTCTCACACATTCTCACTCTCGCTCACACTCTCTCACATTAGCGCTTTCACAATCACGCTCACTCTTACACTCACTCTCAATCTCGCTCTCTCAATCTCACTCTACCACTCAATCTCGCTCTCTTACTCTCGCTCTTACTCTCACAATCTTGCTCACTCATTCTCGATCTCACTCTCACTCAATCTCGATCTCGCTCTTGCACTCACTCTCGATCTCGCTTTCACACTCTCGATCTTGCTCTCTCTCAATCTCGATCGCTCTCACTCTCAATCGCTCTCGCTCTCTCTCGATCTCACACACAATCTTGCTCTTAATCTCTCGCTCTCACACTCTCGATCTCGCTCTCACACGCTTGATCTCGATCTCGCTCTCATGATCTCGATCTCTATTACACTCTCGCTCTCACAATCTCAATCTTGCTTTCGCTCTCACAATCTCACTCCTGCTCACTCTCACAATCTCAATCTTGCTTTCGCTCTCACAATCTCACTCCTGATCCTGCTCTCTCACTCCTGCTCTTGCTCTCACACTCACTCCTGCTCTCGCTCTTGCTCTCACACTCCTGCTCTTGCTCTCACAATCTCAATTTTGCTCTCTCACTCCTGCTCTTGCTCTCACACTCACTCCTGCTCTTGCTCTCGCGCTTGCTCTCACACTCTCAATCACTCTCACTCTCGCTCTCTCTTGTTTTTGCTCTCTTGCTTTCGTGCTCTCTTTCTCTCTCTCTCTCGGTCTCTCACTCATGCTCTCTCGATCTTGCTAGAGCTCTCTCACACTCTCATCCACTCTCTCTCGTGCTCAATCTCAGTTGCTCTCTCGCTCTCCCTCACTGACTCTCTCATGCTTACTCTCATGCTTGCTCACTCTCTTGCTTGCTCCCTCACTTGCTCTCTTGCCATCTCACTCACCCTCTCTCGCTTATGTTCTCTCACTTGTTCTCACTCTTGCTTGCTCTCTCTCTCGTGCTGGTTTTCTCTCTAGCTCTCTCTCCCTTTCGCTCTCTTGCGCTCTTTGACAAAATAGCCCATTAAATAGCATGTGATTTCCTTTGTGTCTTTGACAGAGATTCAAACTGCAGTGCTGTACATGAAAATGGTACATTCATAAAGCGCGGTTTCCTCCTTTTTCATAAATGAACAATAGAGGCAGTTTGAATAAATCAACTTGCATCTCAACCCGTCACATATTCACTGCAGAACAAATCTAATTCTACATTTACAGTTGGCTTTGCGCAGTTCAAATATGTTTACATTTTATGAAATGGGCCACTTTGCCCCTATGCACCAACATTTTGCACTCATAGGCAATGGCCTAAATTGCATTGAATATTAGTAAGGGAATATGTTATTGGGTCATTGGAATGTTAGTAGAATTAGTATGTTATTTTACCTTCATTGCATTTAGTCCATTGCTGTGGTGTGGTGCAAATAATAAAACCTGTTGTGCAGGGTCAAATTTAAATTGGCTGGCTTGTGTTTTTTGCGTAATAATACTGACATCTATTAGACACAATTTGAGGCTCACACATGAGTCTCACACCCTTGGCCCAAGTTAAAATTCAGACCTTTGCCAAACTGGATGATGAAATGCAGGGCTACCTTGTTGAAATTCAGAATAGCGAAAAGGATTTCCCTATTCTTCCCTACACTCCATTGTTCATTTATGAAAAAGGAGGAAACAGTACTGGATGAATGTAACAATTTTCTCTTCGCGCTGCAGTTTGAATCTTGGTCAAAGGCACAAAATAAATCATGTGCTATTTAATGGGCTTATTTGTCAAGGGGAGGTTCTCTTTGAATGACACATGAGTTTGAGAAAAAGGCTTGAGGGAAAGAGGGCAGGGTCATTCACTCACTCACTCATTGGTGAAGGCAGCAGAAGGACTGGACGAGAGTCTCTCACACTCTCAATCTTGCCCTCACACTCTTGATCTGGATCTCCCTCACACTCTTGCTCTCACTCTCAATCTCGCGTGCGCTCTCATTCTCTCACTCTCGCTCTCAATCTCTCAATCTCTCAATCTCGCTCTCACTCAATCTCGCTCTCAATCTTGTGCGCGCTCTCACTCAATCTCTCAATCTCAATCTCGCTCTCACACTCAATCTCGCACTCTCAATCTCGCACTCGCTCCTTCACTCTCAATCTTAATCTTGCTCTCTTGCTCTCGCGATCTCTATCTCGCTCGCAATCTCGCTCACACACTCGATCTCGCTCACACACACTCGATCTCGCACACACCCGATCTCGCTCACACACACTCGATCTCGCTCACACACACTCAATCTCGCACTCGATCTCGCTCACACACACTCAATCTCGCACTCGATCTCGCTCACACACACTCAATCTCGCACTCAATCTCGCACTCAATCTCGCACTCAATCTCGCACTCGCTCCTTCACTCAATCTTAATCTTGCTCTCTTGCTCTCGCGATCTCTATCTCGCTCGCAATCTCGCTCGATCTCTCTCACACTCGATCTCGCTCACACTCTCGCACTCACAATCTCGCACTCACAATCTCGCACTCACAATCTCGCTGTTGCTTTCACACTCACTCTCGCTCTCAAACTCTCAATGTCGCTCTCGCTCTCAAACTCGATCTCGCTCTATTGATCTTGCTCTCGCACTCAATCTCGCTCTCAATCTCATGGTCTCACACAATATCTCGCTCTCGCACACTCAATCTCGCTCTCACACAATCTCGCTCTCACACACTTCACACACTCAATCTCGCTCACACTCAATCTCGCTCTCACACACAATCTTGCTCTCACAATCTCAATCTCGCTCTATTGATCTTGCTCTCACACTCGATCTCGCTCACACACTCGATCTCGCTCTCAATCTCGCTCTCGCTCTATTGTTCTTGCCCTCGCACTCAATCTCGTACTCTCAATCTCGCGCTCTCACACAATATCTCGCGCTCACACACTCAATCTCGCTCTCACACACTCAATCTCGCTCTCACACTCAATCTCGCTCTCACACACTCAATCTCGCTCACACACTCAATCTCGCTCACACATTCTCAATCTCGATCTCTCTCTATTGATCTTGCTCTCAAACTCGATCTCGCCCTCACACTCAATCTCGCTCTCACACACAATCTTGCTCACATTCTCAATCTCGCTCTATTGATCTCGCTCTCACACTCAATCTCGCTCTCACACTCTCAATCTCACTCTATTGACCTTGCTCTCACACTCAATCCCTCTCTATTGATCTCGCTCACATTCAATCTCGCTCTATTGATCTCGCTCTCGATCTCGCTCTATTGATCTTGCTCTCACACACTCTCGCTCTCACTCAATCTCGATCTCGATCTCGCTCTCACACTCAATATCGCCCTCACACTCAATATCGCCCTCACACTCGATATCGCCCTCTCGATATCGCCCTCACACTCTCAAATCGATCTCGCTCTATTGATCTCGCTCTCACACTCTCAATCTCGAGCTTGCTCTATTGATCTCGCTCTCACACACGATCTCGCTCACACTAGATCTCGCTCTCACACTCTCAATCTCGCTCTCGCACTCTCAATCTGGATCTCACCCTCTCGATCTCGCCTTCTCGAAATCGCCCTCACACTCTCGATCTTGCTCTATTAATCACGCTCTCACACACTCGATCTCGCTCACACACGATCTCGCTCACACACACGATCTCGCTCACACACTCGATCTCGCTCTATTGATCTTGCTCTCACACTCGATCTCGCACACTCGATCTTGCTCTCACACACTCGATCTTGCTCTCTTGATCTTGCTCTCACACAATCTTGCTCTCACACTCGATCTTGCTCTCGCTCTCGATCTCAAACTCAATCTCGCTCTATTGATCTCGCTCTCACACTTGATCTTGCTCTCGCTCTCTTGATCTCACCCTCACACTCGATCTTGCTCTCGCTCTCTTGATCTCGCCCTCACACTCGATCTCGCTCTCACACACTTGATCTCGCTCTCACACATGATCTCACTCTCGCTCTCGATCTCATGTTCAATCTTGCTCTTGCTCTCTCAATCTCGCACTCAATCTCGCTCTTGCTCTCTCTCACACTCTCAATCTCTCACTCACACTCTCACACTCGATCTCGCGCTCACACTCACTCGCTCTTACACTCAATCTCGATCTTTCTCACACATTCTCACTCTCGCTCACACTCTCTCTCACATTAGCGCTTTCACACTCGTGCTCACTCTTACACTCACTCTCACGCTCAATCACGCTCTCACACTCTCGCTCACACTCGCTCTTACTCTCGCAATCTTGCTCACTCACTCTCAATCTCTCTCACACCCACAATCGAGCACTCTCAATCTCGCTCTCTCTCAATCTCGCTCTCACACTCGCTCTCGCACTCGCACTCTCAATCTCAATCTCGCTCTCACACTCTCACTCGCTCTCACACTCACTTGCTCTTACACTCAATCTCGATCTTTCTCACACAATCTTGCTCTCACACATTCTCTCTCGCTCACACTCTCTCTCACATTAGCGCTTTCACACTCACGCTCTCTTACACTCACTCTCAATCTTGCTCTCTCAATCTTACTCTACCACTCAATCTCACTCTCGCTCTCACTCTCGCTCTCGCTCTTACTCTCACAATCTTGCACACTCACTCATTCTCGATCTCACTCTCAATCTCGATCTCGCTCTTGCACTCACTCTCGATCTCGCTTTCACACTCTCGATCTCGCTCTCACACGCTTGATCTCGCTCTCACACGCTTGATCTCGATCTCGCTCTCATGATCTCGATCTCTCTTACACTCTCGCTTTCACAATCTCAATCTTGCTTTCCCTCTCACAATCTCACTCCTGCTCTCACTCTCACAATCTCAACCTTGCTTTCGCTCTCACAATCTCACTCCTGATCTTGCTCTCTCACTCCTGCTCTTGCTCTCACACTCACTCCTGCTCTCGCTCTTGCTCTCAGACTCCTGCTCTTGCTCTCACAATCTCAATTTTGCTCTCTCACTCCTGCTCTTGCTCTCACACTCTCTATCGCTCTCACACTCTCACTCTCGCTCTCACACTCTTGTTTTTGCTCTCTTGCTTTTGTGCTCTCTTTCTCTCTCTCTCGGTCTCTCACTCATGCTCTCTCAATCTTGCTAGCCCTCTCTCACACTCTCATCCACTCTCTCTCGTGCTCAATCTCAGTTGCTCTCTCGCTCTCCCTCACTCTCTCTCATGCTTACTCTCATGCTTGCTCGCTCTCTTGCTCTCTCACTTGCTCTCTTGCCATCTCACTCACCCTCTCTCGCTTATGTTCTCTCACTTGTTCTCACTCTTGCTTGCTCTCTCTCTCTCGTGCTGGTTTTCTCTCTCTCGCTCACTTGCTCGCTCTCTCTCGCTCTCTCGCTCTCTCTCCCTTTCGCTCTCTTGCGCTCTTTGACAAAATAGCCCATTAAATAGCATGTGATTTCCTTTGTGTCTTTGACAGAGATTCAAACTGCAGTGCTGTACATGAAAATGGTACATTCATAAAGCGCGGTTTCCTCCTTTTTCATAAATGAACAACAGAGGCAGTTTGAATAAATCAACTTGCATCTCAACCCTGTCACGTATTCACTGCAGAACAAATCTAATTCTACATTTACAGTTGGCTTTGCGCAGTTCAAATATGTTTACATTTTATGAAATGGGCCACTTTGCCTATGAGTGCAAAATATTGGTGCATAGGGGCAATGGCCTAAATTGCATTGAATATTAGTAAGGGAATATGTTATTGGGTCATTGGAATGTTAGTAGAATTAGTATGTTATTTTACCTTCATTGCATTTAGTCCATTGCTGTGATGTGGTGCAAATAAAACCTGTTGTGCAGGGTCAAATTTAAATTGGCTGGCTTGTGTTTTTTGCGTAATAATACTGACATCTATTAAACACAATTTGAGGCACACACATGAGTCTCACACCCTTGGCCCTAGTTAAAATTCAGACCTTTGCCAAACTGGATGATGAAATGCAGGGCTACCTTGTTGAAATTCAGAATAGCGAAAAGGATTTCCCTATTCTTCCCTACACTCCATTGTTCATTTATGAAAAAGGAGGAAACAGTGCTGGATGAATGTAACAATTTTCTCTTCGCGCTGCAGTTTGAATCTTGGTCAAAGGCACAAAATAAATCATGTGCTATTTAATGGGCTTATTTGTCAAGGGGAGGTTCTCTTTGAATGACACATGAGTTTGAGAAAAAGGCTTGAGGGAAAGAGGGCAGGGTCATTCATTCACTCACTCATTGGTGAAGGCAGCAGAAGGACTGGACGAGAGTCTCACACTCTCAATCTTGCCCTCACACTCTTGATCTGGATCTCCCTCTCACACTCTTGCTCTCACTCTCAATCTCGCGTGCGCTCTCATTCTCGCGCTCTCACTCTCAATCTCACACTCTCGCTCTCAATCTCGCTCTCACTCAATCTCGCTCTCACTCTCAACCTCGTGCGCGCTCTCACTCAATCTCTCAATCTCAATCTCGCACTCTCAATCTCGCACTCGCTCCTTCACTCTCAATCTTAATCTTGCTCTCTTGCTCTCGCGATCTCTATCTCGCTCGCAATCTCGCTCGCAATCTCGCACGATCTCGCTCTCACACACTCGATCTCGCTCTCACACACTCGATCTCGCTCTCACACACTCGATCTCGCTCTCACACACTCGATCTCGCTCTCACACACTCGATCTCGCTCCCATTCTCTCAATCTCGCTCTCGATCTCGCTCTCACATACTCAATTGTGCTCTCGATCTCGCTCTCACAATCTCGATCTCGCTCTCACTCTCTTGATCTCGCTCGCACTCAATCTCGCACTCAATCTCGCACTCGCTCCTTCACTCTCAATCTTAATCTTGATCTCTTGCTCTCGCGATCTCTATCTCGCTCGATCTCTCTCTCACACTCGATCTCACTCTCGCTCTCACAATCTCGCTCTCGCACTCAATCTCGCTCTCGCACTCACAATCTCGCTCTCGCACTCACAATCTCGCTCTCGCACTCACAATCTCGCTCTCGCACTCACAATCTCGCTGTTGCTTTCACACTCACTCTCGCTCTCAAACTCGCTCTCGCTCTATTGATCTTGCTCTCGCACTCAATCTCAATCTCGCGCTCTCACACAATATCTCGCTCTCGCACACTCAATCTCGCTCTCACACACTCAATCTCGCTGTCACACACAATCTTGCTCTCACATTCTCAATCTCGATCTCGCTCTATTGATCTTGCTCTCACACTCGATCTCGCTCACACACTCGATCTCGCTCTCATACACGATCTCACTCGCTCTCAATCTCGCTCTCGCACTCACAATCTCGCTCTCGCTCTCTTGATCTTGCTCTCGCACTCAATCTCAATCTCGCGCTCTCACACAATATCTCGCTCTCGCACACTCAATCTCGCTCTCGCACACTCAATCTCGCTCTCACACTCAATCTCGCTCTCACACACTCAATCTCGCTCTCACATTCTCAATCTCGATCTCGCTCTATTGATCTTGCTCTCACACACGATCTCGATCTCGCACTTGATCTTGCTCTCGCTCTCTTGATCTTGCTCTCACACTCGATCTCGCTCTCACACTCTCAATCTCACTCTATTGATCTTGCTCTCACACTCAATCCCGCTCTATTGATCTCGCTCACATTCAATCTCGCTCTATTGATCTCGCTCTCGATCTCGCTCTATTGATCTTGCTCTCACACTCACTCTCGCTCTCACTCAATCTCGATCTCGATCTCGCCCTCACACTCAATCTCGCCCTCACACTCAATCTCGCCCTCACACTCAATCTCGCCCTCACACTCAATCTCGCCCTCACACTCAATCTCACCCTCACACTCAATCTCACCCTCACACTCAATCTCAACCTCACAATCAATCTCGCCCTCTCGATCTCACCCTCTCGATATCGCCCTCACACTCTCAATCTCGATCTCGCTCTATTGATCACGCTCTCACACTCTCAATCTCGAGCTTGCTCTATTGATCTCGCTCTCACACTCGATCTCGCTCTCACACACTCAATCTCGATCTCGCTCTATTGATCTCGCTCACACACTCAATCTCGCTCTCACACACTCAATCTCGCTCTCACACACTCAATCTCGCTCTCACACACTCAATCTCGCTCTCACACACTCAATCTCGCTCTCTCGATCTTGCTCTCACACTCGATCTCGTTCACAATCTCAATCTTGCGCTCTCGATCACACTCTCACTCTTGATCTCATAATCTCGATATCGCTCTCAATCTTGCTCTCTCGATCTTGTTCTCGCACTCTCGATCTTGCTCTCACACTCAATCTCGCTCTCACACTCAATCTTGCTCTCACACTCAATCTCGATCTTTCTCACATACAATCTCGATCTTTCTCTCACACTCGCTCTCACACTCCCTCTCTCGATCGCAATCTCATTCTCTCGCTCTCACACTAAATCTCGATCTTGCTCTCACACTCTTACACTCACTCTCAATCTCGCTCTCTCAATCTCGCTCTCACACTCGATCTTGCTCTCACTCACCATCACAATCTCGCTCTCACACAATCTCACTCTCACACAATCTCGCTCTCGCTCTTGATCTCGCTCTCACACTCTCGCTCTCGATCTCACTCTCGCTCTCGATCTCATGTTCAATCTCGCTCTCTTGCTCTCGCAATATCTCTCGCTCACACTCTCAATCTCGCACTCTCAATCTCGCTCTCGCTCTCACTCACTCTCAATCTTGCTCTCGCTTTCACACTCAATCTCGCTCGCTCTCACACTCTCATTCTTGCTCTCACTCTCAATCTCGCTCGCTCTCTCAATCTCGCTCGCTCACACTCTCAATCTCACTCGCTCTCACACACTCGATCTCGCTCTCACACACTCGATCTCGCTCTCAAACACTCGCTGTCGCGCTCTCTTGATCTCACACACACACTCGATCTCGCTCTCACTATCTCAATCTTGCTCACACTCTCAACCTCGCTCTCATTCATTCTCTCAGTCTTGCTCTCACTCTCTTGATCTCGCTCACACATGCGCTCACACCCTTGTGCTCACACTCTCACTCTCAATCTCGCTCTCTTGCACTCACACACTCGGTCTCGCTCTCACACTCGATCTCACTCGCTCTCACACTCAATCTTGCTCACACTCTCAATCTCGCACTCACACTCTCAATCTCACTCACTCTCAATCTCACTCACACCCACAATCTTGCACTCACAATCTCGCTCTCGCACTCCAAATCTCGCTCTCAATCCTGCTCTCCCACTCTCAATCTCACTCTCACACTCACACTCACAATCTCGCTCTCGCACTCTCAATCTCGCACTCAATCTCACTCTTGCTCTCTCTCTCTCAATCTCTCACTCTCACACTCGATCTCGCGCTCACACTCACTCGCTCTTAGACTCAATCTCGATCTTTCTCACACAATCTTGCTCTCACACATTCTCACTCTCGCTCACACTCTCTCTCACATTAGCGCTTTCACACTCGTGCTCACTCTTACACTCACATTCACGCTCAATCACGCTCTCACTCTCGCTCACACTCGCTCTTACTCTCGCAATCTTGCTCGCTCACTCTCATTCTCGATCTCTCTCGATCTCACTCTCAATCTCAATCTCGCTCTATTGATCTTGCTCTCGCTCTCACACACTCGATCTCGCTCTCACTCTCGATCTAACTCTCGCTCTCGATCTCACGTTCAATCTTGCTCTCTCAATCTCGCTCTCGCAATCTCTCGCTCACACTCTCAATCTCGCTCTCACACTCTCAATCTCGCTCTCAATATTGCTCTCGCTTTCACTCATTCTCGCTCTCGCTCTCAATCTCGCTCGATCTCTCACACTCAATCTCGCTCGCTCTCACACACTCGATCTCGCTCTCTCGATCTCACACACACACTCGATCTCGCTCTCAATCTTGCTCTCGCTCTCTTGATCTTGCTCTCACACTCAATCTCGTTCTCAATCTCGCTCACTCTCAATCTCGCCCTCACTCATTCTCTCAATCTTGCGCTCACCCCCTTGTGCTCACACTCTCAATCTCGCTCTCTTGCACTCACACACTCGATCTCGCTCTCACTCGATCTCACACACTCAATCTCACAGTCTCAATCTCGCTCTCACTCTCAATCTCGCTCTCACTCTCAATCTCGATCTTTCTCACACAATCTTGCTCTCACACATTCTCACTCTCGCTCACACTCTCTCTCACATTAGCGCTTTCACACTCACGCTCACTCTTACACTCACTCTCAATCTCGCTCTCTCAATCTCACTCTACCACTCAATCTCGCTCTCTTACTCTCGCTCTTACTCTCACAATCTTGCTCACTCATTCTCGATCTCACTCTCACTCAATCTCGATCTCGCTCTTGCACTCACTCTCGATCTCGCTTTCACACTCTCGATCTTGCTCTCTCTCAATCTCGATCGCTCTCACTCTCAATCGCTCTCGCTCTCTCTCGATCTTGCTCTCTCAATCTCGCTCTCAACCTCACACACAATCTTGCTCTTAATCTCTCGCTCTCACACTCTCGATCTCGCTCTCACACGCTTGATCTCGATCTCGCTCTCATGATCTCGATCTCTATTACACTCTCGCTCTCACAATCTCAATCTTGCTTTCGCTCTCACAATCTCACTCCTGCTCACTCTCACAATCTCAATCTTGCTTTCGCTCTCACAATCTCACTCCTGATCCTGCTCTCTCACTCCTGCTCTTGCTCTCACACTCACTCCTGCTCTCGCTCTTGCTCTCACTCCTGCTCTTGCTCTCACAATCTCAATTTTGCTCTCTCACTCCTGCTCTTGCTCTCACACTCACTCCTGCTCTTGCTCTCGCGCTTGCTCTCACACTCTCAATCACTCTCACTCTCGCTCTCACTCTTGTTTTTGCTCTCTTGCTTTCGTGCTCTCTTTCTCTCTCTCTCTCGGTCTCTCACTCATGCTCTCTCGATCTTGCTAGAGCTCTCTCACACTCTCATCCACTCTCTCTCGTGCTCAATCTCAGTTGCTCTCTCGCTCTCCCTCACTGACTCTCTCTCATGCTTACTCTCATGCTTGCTCACTCTCTTGCTTGCTCTCTCACTTGCTCTCTTGCCATCTCACTCACCCTCTCTCGCTTATGTTCTCTCACTTGTTCTCACTCTTGCTTGCTCTCTCTCTCTCGTGCTGGTTTTCTCTCTAGCTCTCTCTCCCTTTCGCTCTCTTGCGCTCTTTGACAAAATAGCCCATTAAATAGCATGTGATTTCCTTTGTGTCTTTGACAGAGATTCAAACTGCAGTGCTGTACATGAAAATGGTACATTCATAAAGCGCGGTTTCCTCCTTTTTCATAAATGAACAATAGAGGCAGTTTGAATAAATCAACTTGCATCTCAACCCTGTCACATATTCACTGCAGAACAAATCTAATTCTACATTTACAGTTGGCTTTGCGCAGTTCAAATATGTTTACATTTTATGAAATGGGCCACTTTGCCCCTATGCACCAACATTTTGCACTCATAGGCAATGGCCTAAATTGCATTGAATATTAGTAAGGGAATATGTTATTGGGTCATTGGAATGTTAGTAGAATTAGTATGTTATTTTACCTTCATTGCATTTAGTCCATTGCTGTGGTGTGGTGCAAATAATAAAACCTGTTGTGCAGGGTCAAATTTAAATTGGCTGGCTTGTGTTTTTTGCGTAATAATACTGACATCTATTAGACACAATTTGAGGCTCACACATGAGTCTCACACCCTTGGCCCAAGTTAAAATTCAGACCTTTGCCAAACTGGATGATGAAATGCAGGGCTACCTTGTTGAAATTCAGAATAGCGAAAAGGATTTCCCTATTCTTCCCTACACTCCATTGTTCATTTATGAAAAAGGAGGAAACAGTACTGGATGAATGTAACAATTTTCTCTTCGCGCTGCAGTTTGAATCTTGGTCAAAGGCACAAAATAAATCATGTGCTATTTAATGGGCTTATTTGTCAAGGGGAGGTTCTCTTTGAATGACACATGAGTTTGAGAAAAAGGCTTGAGGGAAAGAGGGCAGGGTCATTCACTCACTCACTCATTGGTGAAGGCAGCAGAAGGACTGGACGAGAGTCTCTCACACTCTCAATCTTGCCCTCACACTCTTGATCTGGATCTCCCTCACACTCTTGCTCTCACTCTCAATCTCGCGTGCGCTCTCATTCTCTCACTCTCGCTCTCAATCTCTCAATCTCGCAATCTCGCTCTCACTCAATCTCGCTCTCAATCTTGTGCGCGCTCTCACTCAATCTCTCAATCTCAATCTCGCTCTCACACTCAATCTCGCACTCTCAATCTCGCACTCGCTCCTTCACTCTCAATCTTAATCTTGCTCTCTTGCTCTCGCGATCTCTATCTCGCTCGCAATCTCGCTCACACACTCGATCTCGCTCACACACACTCGATCTCGCACACACCCGATCTCGCTCACACACACTCGATCTCGCTCACACACACTCAATCTCGCACTCGATCTCGCTCACACACACTCAATCTCGCACTCGATCTCGCCCACACACACTCAATCTCGCACTCAATCTCGCACTCAATCTCGCACTCAATCTCGCACTCGCTCCTTCACTCAATCTTAATCTTGCTCTCTTGCTCTCGCGATCTCTATCTCGCTCGCAATCTCGCTCGCAATCTCGCTCGATCTCTCTCACACTCGATCTCGCTCACACTCTCGCACTCACACTCACACTCGCACTCGCACTCACAATCCCGCACTCACAATCTCGCACTCACAATCTCGCACTCACAATCTCGCTGTTGCTTTCACACTCACTCTCGCTCTCAAACTCTCAATGTCGCTCTCGCTCTCAAACTCGATCTCGCTCTATTGATCTTGCTCTCGCACTCAATCTCGCTCTCAATCTCAATCTCATGGTCTCACACAATATCTCGCTCTCGCACACTCAATCTCGCTCTCACACACTTCACACACTCAATCTCGCTCACACTCAATCTCGCTCTCACACACAATCTTGCTCTCACAATCTCAATCTCGCTCTATTGATCTTGCTCTCACACTCGATCTCGCTCACACACTCGATCTCGCTCTCAATCTCGCTCTCGCTCTATTGTTCTTGCCCTCGCACTCAATCTCGTACTCTCAATCTCGCGCTCTCACACAATATCTCGCGCTCACACACTCAATCTCGCTCTCACACTCAATCTCGCTCCCACACACTCAATCTCGCTCTCACACACTCAATCTCGCTCTCACACACTCAATCTCGCTCTCACACACTCAATCTCGCTTACACATTCTCAATCTCGATCTCGCTCTATTGATCTTGCTCTCAAACTCGATCTCGCCCTCACACTCAATCTCGCTCTCACACACAATCTTGCTCTCACATTCTCAATCTCGATCTCGCTCTATTGATCTCGCTCTCACACTCAATCTCGCTCTCACACTCTCAATCTCACTCTATTGACCTTGCTCTCACACTCAATCCCTCTCTATTGATCTCGCTCACATTCAATCTCGCTCTATTGATCTTGCTCTCGATCTCGCTCTATTGATCTTGCTCTCACACACTCTCGCTCTCACTCAATCTCGATCTCGCTCTCACACTCAATATCGCCCTCACACTCAATATCGCCCTCACACTCAATATCGCCCTCACACTCGATATCGCCCTCTCGATATCGCCCTCACACTCTCAAATCGATCTCGCTCTATTGATCTCGCTCTCATACTCTCAATCTCGAGCTTGCTCTATTGATCTCGCTCTCACACACGATCTCGCTCACACTAGATCTCGCTCTCACACTCTCAATCTCGCTCTCGCACTCTCAATCTCGCTCTCGCACTCTCAATCTGGATCTCACCCTCTCGATCTCGCCTTCTCGAAATCGCCCTCACACTCTCGATCTTGCTCTATTGATCACGCTCTCACACACTCGATCTCGCTCACACACGATCTCGCTCACACACACGATCTCGCTCACACACTCGATCTCGCTCTATTGATCTTGCTCTCACACTCGATCTCGCACACTCGATCTTGCTCTCACACACTCGATCTTGCTCTCTTGATCTTGCTCTCACACAATCTTGCTCTCACACTCGATCTTGCTCTCGATCTCAAACTCAATCTCGCTCTTACAATCAATCTCGCTCTATTGATCTCGCTCTCACACTTGATCTTGCTCTCGCTCTCTTGATCTCACCCTCACACTCGATCTTGCTCTCGCTCTCTTGATCTCGCCCTCACACTCAATCTCGCCCTCACACTCAATCTCGCCCTCACACTCAATCTTGATCTCGCCCTAACACACACTCTCGCACTCTCAATCTCTCAATCTCAATCTCGCTCTATTGATCCTGCTCTCACACTTGATCTCGCTCTCTTGATCTTGCTCTCACACTCGCTCTCAATCTCGCTCTCGATCTCGCTCTCACACTTGCTCTCACTCAATCTCGCTCTCTTGATCTCGCTCTCACACTCACTCTCACTCTATTGATCTGCTCTCGCTCTCTTGATCTTGCTCACACTCGCTCTCGCCCTCACACTCAATCTCGCTCTTGAACTCTCAATCTTGATCTCGCCCTCACACTCGATCTCGCACACACACTCTATCTCGCACACACACTCGATCTCGCGCACACACTCGGTCTCGCGCACACACTCGGTCTCGCGCACACACTCGGTCTCGCGCACACACTCGATCTCGCGCACACACACTCGATCTCGCGCACACACACTCGATCTCGCGCTCACACACTCGATCTCGCGCACACACTCGATCTCGATCTCGCTCTCACACACAATCTCGCTCTCAATCTCGCTCTCACACACTCGATCTCACTCTATTGATATTGCTCTCACACGATCTCGCTCTCACACACTCGATCTCACTCTATTGATCTTGCTCTCACACGATCTCGCTCTCACACTCAATCTTGCTCTCAAACACAATCTCGATCTTTCTCACATACAATCTCGATCTTTCTCTCACACTCGCTCTCACACTCCCACTCTCGATCGCAATCTCATTCTCTCGCTCTCACATTCAATCTCGATCTTGCTCTCACACTCACTCTCAATCTCGCTCTCACACTCGATCTTGCTCTCACTCACCATCACAATCTCGCTCTCACCATCACAATCTCGCTCTCTCTCAGTCTCGCTCTCTCGATCTTGTTCTCACACTCTCACTCGCTCTCACTCAATCTCGATCTCGCTCTATTGATCTTGCTCTCACTCGATCTCGCTCTCACACACTTGATCTCGCTCTCACACATGATCTCACTCTCGCTCTCGATCTCATGTTCAATCTTGCTCTTGCTCTCTCAATCTCGCTCTCTTGCTCTCGCAATATCTCTCGCTCACACTCTCAATCTCGCACTCTCAATCTCAATCTCACTCTCACACTCAATCTTGCTCTCGCTTTCACACTCAATCTCGCTCGCTCTCACACTCTCATTCTTGCTCTCTCTCAATCTCGCTCTCAAACTCTCAATCTTGCTCTCGCTCTCACACTCAATCTCGCTCGCTCTCTCAATCTCGCTCGCACTCACTCGCTCGCTCTCACACTCTCAATCTCGCTCGCTCTCACACACTCGATCTCGCTCTCACACACTCGATCTCGCTCTTACACACTCGATCTCGCTCTCAAACACTCGCTCTCTCGATCTCGCTCTTGATCTCACACACACTCGATCTCGCTCTCACTCTCACCATCTCAATCTTGATCTTGCTCTCACACTCAATCTCGTTCTCAATCTCGCTCACACTCTCAACCTCGCTCTCACTCATTCTCAGTCTTGCTCTCACTCTCTTGATCTCGCTCACACATGCGCTCACACCCTTGTGCTCACACTCACTCTCAATCTCGCTCTCTTGCACTCACACACTCGGTCTCGCTCTCACACTCGATATCACTCACTCTCACACTCAATCTTGCTCACACTCAATTTCGCACTCACTAAATCTTGCACTCACAATCTCGCTCTCGCACTCTCAATCTCACTCTCACTCATGCTCACAATCTCACTCTCGCACTCTCAATCTCGCACTCAATCTCGCTCTTGCTCTCTCTCACACTCTCAATCTCTCACTCACACTCTCACACTCGATCTCGCGCTCACACTCACTCGCTCTTACACTCAATCTCGATCTTTCTCACACATTCTCACTCTCGCTCACACTCTCTCTCACATTAGCGCTTTCACACTCGTGCTCACTCTTACACTCACTCTCACGCTCAATCACGCTCTCACACTCTCGCTCACACTCGCTCTTACTCTCGCAATCTTGCTCACTCACTCTCAATCTCTCTCACACCCACAATCGAGCACTCTCAATCTCGCTCTCTCTCAATCTCGCTCTCACACTCGCTCTCGCACTCTCAATCTCAATCTCGCTCTCACACTCTCACTCGCTCTCACACTCACTTGCTCTTACACTCAATCTCGATCTTTCTCACACAATCTTGCTCTCACACATTTTCTCTCGCTCACACTCTCTCTCACATTAGCGCTTTCACACTCACGCTCTCTTACACTCACTCTCAATCTTGCTCTCTCAATCTTACTCTACCACTCAATCTCACTCTCAATCTCGCTCTCACTCTCGCTCTCGCTCTTACTCTCACAATCTTGCACACTCACTCATTCTCGATCTCACTCTCAATCTCGATCTCGCTCTTGCACTCACTCTCGATCTCGCTTTCACTCTCGATCTCGCTCTCACACGCTTGATCTCGCTCTCACACGCTTGATCTCGATCTCGCTCTCATGATCTCGATCTCTCTTACACTCTCGCTCTCACAATCTCAATCTTGCTTTCCCTCTCACAATCTCACTCCTGCTCTCACTCTCACAATCTCAACCTTGCTTTCGCTCTCACAATCTCACTCCTGATCTTGCTCTCTCACTCCTGCTCTTGCTCTCACACTCACTCCTGCTCTCGCTCTTGCTCTCAGACTCCTGCTCTTGCTCTCACAATCTCAATTTTGCTCTCTCACTCCTGCTCTTGCTCTCACACTCTCTATCACTCTCACACTCTCACTCTCGCTCTCACACTCTTGTTTTTGCTCTCTTGCTTTTGTGCTCTCTTTCTCTCTCTCTCGGTCTCTCACTCATGCTCTCTCAATCTTGCTAGCCCTCTCTCACACTCTCATCCACTCTCTCTCGTGCTCAATCTCAGTTGCTCTCTCACTCTCCCTCACTCTCTCTCATGCTTACTCTCATGCTTGCTCGCTCTCTTGCTCTCTCACTTGCTCTCTTGCCATCTCACTCACCCTCTCTCGCTTATGTTCTCTCACTTGTTCTCACTCTTGCTTGCTCTCTCTCTCTCGTGCTGGTTTTCTCTCTCTCGCTCACTTGCTCGCTCTCTCTCGCTCTCTCGCTCTCTCTCCCTTTCGCTCTCTTGCGCTCTTTGACAAAATAGCCCATTAAATAGCATGTGATTTCCTTTGTGTCTTTGACAGAGATTCAAACTGCAGTGCTGTACATGAAAATGGTACATTCATAAAGCGCGGTTTCCTCCTTTTTCATAAATGAACAACAGAGGCAGTTTGAATAAATCAACTTGCATCTCAACCCTGTCACGTATTCACTGCAGAACAAATCTAATTCTACATTTACAGTTGGCTTTGCGCAGTTCAAATATGTTTACATTTTATGAAATGGGCCACTTTGCCCCTATGCACCAATATTTTGCACTCATAGGCAATGGCCTAAATTGCATTGAATATTAGTAAGGGAATATGTTATTGGGTCATTGGAATGTTAGTAGAATTAGTATGTTATTTTACCTTCATTGCATTTAGTCCATTGCTGTGATGTGGTGCAAATAAAACCTGTTGTGCAGGGTCAAATTTAAATTGGCTGGCTTGTGTTTTTTGCGTAATAATACTGACATCTATTAAACACAATTTGAGGCACACACATGAGTCTCACACCCTTGGCCCTAGTTAAAATTCAGACCTTTGCCAAACTGGATGATGAAATGCAGGGCTACCTTGTTGAAATTCAGAATAGCGAAAAGGATTTCCCTATTCTTCCCTACACTCCATTGTTCATTTATGAAAAAGGAGGAAACAGTGCTGGATGAATGTAACAATTTTCTCTTCGCGCTGCAGTTTGAATCTTGGTCAAAGGCACAAAATAAATCATGTTCTATTTAATGGGCTTATTTGTCAAGGGGAGGTTCTCTTTGAATGACACATGAGTTTGAGAAAAAGGCTTGAGGGAAAGAGGGCAGGGTCATTCATTCACTCACTCATTGGTGAAGGCAGCAGAAGGACTGGACGAGAGTCTCACACTCTCAATCTTGCCCTCACACTCTTGATCTGGATCTCCCTCTCACACTCTTGCTCTCGCTCTCAATCTCGCGTGCGCTCTCATTCTCGCGCTCTCACTCTCGCTCTCAATCTCGCTCTCACTCAATCTCGCTCTCACTCTCAACCTCGTGCGCGCTCTCACTCAATCTCTCAATCTCAATCTCGCACTCTCAATCTCGCACTCGCTCCTTCACTCTCAATCTTAATCTTGCTCTCGCGATCTCTATCTCGCTCGCAATCTCGCTCGCAATCTCGCTCGATCTCGCTCTCACACACTCGATCTCGCTCTCACACACTCGATCTCGCTCTCACACACTCGATCTCGCTCCCATTCTCTCAATCTCGCTCTCGATCTCGCTCTCACATACTCAATTGTGCTCTCGATCTCGCTCTCACAATCTCGATCTTGCTCTCACTCTCTTGATCTCGCTCGCACTCAATCTCGCACTCAATCACGCACTTGCTCCTTCACTCTCAATCTTAATCTTGATCTCTTGCTCTCGCGATCTCTATCTCGCTCGATCTCTCTCTCACACTCGATCTCACTCTCGCTCTCACGCTCTCGCACTCACAATCTCGCTCTCACAATCTCGCTGTTGCTTTCACACTCACTCTCGCTCTCAAACTCGCTCTCGCTCTATTGATCTTGCTCTCGCACTCAATCTCAATCTCGCGCTCTCACACAATATCTCGCTCTCGCACACTCAATCTCGCTCTCACACACTCAATCTCGCTGTCACACACAATCTTGCTCTCACATTCTCAATCTCGATCTCGCTCTATTGATCTTGCTCTCACACTCGATCTCGCTCACACACTCGATCTCGTTCTCATACACGATCTCACTCGCTCTCAATCTCGCTCTCGCACTCACAATCTCGCTCTCGCTCTATTGATCTTGCTCTCGCACTCAATCTCAATCTCGCGCTCTCACACAATATCTCGCTCTCGCACACTCAATCTCGCTCTCGCACACTCAATCTCGCTCTCACACTCAATCTCGCTCTCACACTCAATCTCGCTCTCACATTCTCAATCTCGATCTCGCTCTATTGATCTTGCTCTCACACACGATCTCGATCTCGCACTTGATCTTGCTCTCACACTCTCAATCTCACTCTATTGATCTTGCTCTCACACTCAATCCCGCTCTATTGATCTCGCTCACATTCAATCTCGCTCTATTGATCTCACTCTCGATCTCGCTCTATTGATCTTGCTCTCACACTCACTCTCGCTCTCACTCAATCTCGATCTCGATCTCACACTCAATCTCGCCCTCACACTCAATCTCGCCCTCACACTCAATCTCGCCCTCACACTCAATCTCGCCCTCACACTCAATCTCGCCCTCACACTCAATCTCGCCCTCACACTCAATCTCACCCTCACACTCAATCTCACCCTCACACTCAATCTCACCCTCACACTCAATCTCGACCTCACACTCAATCTCGACCTCACAATCAATCTCGCCCTCTCGATCTCACCCTCTCGATATCGCCCTCACACTCTCAATCTCGATCTCGCTCTATTGATCACGCTCTCACACTCTCAATCTCGAGCTTGCTCTATTGATCTCGCTCTCACACTCGATCTCGCTCTCACACACTCAATCTCGATCTATTGATCTCGCTCACACACTCAATCTCGCTCTCACACACTCAATCTCGCTCTCACACACTCAATCTCGCTCTCTCGATCTTGCTCTCACACTCGATCTCGTTCACAATCTCAATCTTGCGCTCTCGATCACACTCTCACTCTTGATCTCATAATCTCGATATCGCTCTCAATCTTGCTCTCTCGATCTTGTTCTCGCACTCTCGATCTTGCTCTCACACTCAATCTCGCTCTCACACTCAATCTTGCTCTCACACTCAATCTCGATCTTTCTCACATACAATCTCGATCTTTCTCCTACACTCGCTCTCACACTCCCTCTCTCGATCGCAATCTCATTCTCTCGCTCTCACACTAAATCTCGATCTTGCTCTCACACTCTTACACTCACTCTCAATCTCGCTCTCTCAATCTCGCTCTCACACTCGATCTTGCTCTCACTCACCATCACAATCTCGCTCTCACACAATCTCACTTTCACACAATCTCGCTCTCGCTCTTGATCTCGCTCTCACACACTCGATCTCGCTCTCACACATGATCTCACTCTCGATCTCACTCTCGCTCTCGATCTCACTCTCGCTCTCGATCTCATGTTCAATCTCGCTCTCTTGCTCTCGCAATATCTCTCGCTCACACTCTCAATCTCACACTCTCAATCTCGCTCTCGCTCTCACTCACTCTCAATCTTGCTCTCGCTTTCACACTCAATCTTGCTCTCGCTTTCACACTCAATCTCGCTCGCTCTCACACTCATTCTTGCTCTCACTCTCAATCTCGCTCGCTCTCTCAATCTCGCTCGCTCTCACACTCGCTCGCTCACACTCTCAATCTCACTCGCTCTCACACACTCGATCTCGCTCTCACACACTCGATCTCGCTCTCACACACTCGCTGTTTCGCTCTCTTGATCTCACACACACACTCGATCTCGCTCTCACTATCTCAATCTTGCTCTCTTGATCTTGCTCACACTCTCAACCTCGCTCTCACTCATTCTCTCAGTCTTGCTCTCACTCTCTTGATCTCGCTCACACATGCGCTCACACCCTTGTGCTCACACTCTCACTCTCAATCTCGCTCTCTTGCACTCACACACTCGGTCTCGCTCTCACACTCGATCTCACTCGCTCTCACACTCAATCTTGCTCACACTCTCAATCTCGCACTCACACTCTCAATCACACTCAATCTCACTCACACCCACAATCTTGCACTCACAATCTCGCTCTCGCACTCCAAATCTCGCTCTCAATCCCGCTCTCCCACTCTCAATCTCACTCTCACACTCACAATCTCGCTCTCGCACTCTCAATCTCGCACTCAATCTCACTCTTGCTCTCTCTCTCAATCTCTCACTCTCACACTCGATCTCGCGCTCACACTCACTCGCTCTTAGACTCAATCTCGATCTTTCTCACACAATCTTGCTCTCACACATTCTCACTCTCGCTCACACTCTCTCTCACATTAGCGCTTTCACACTCGTGCTCACTCTTACACTCGCATTCACGCTCAATCACGCTCTCACTCTCGCTCACACTCGCTCTTACTCTCGCAATCTTGCTCGCTCACTCTCATTCTCGATCTCTCTCGATCTCACTCTCAATCTCAATCTCGCTCTATTGATCTTGCTCTCGCTCTCACACACTCGATCTCGCTCTCACTCTCGATCTAACTCTCGCTCTCGATCTCACGTTCAATCTTGCTCTCTCAATCTCGCTCTCGCAATCTCTCGCTCACACTCTCAATCTCGCTCTCACACTCTCAATCTCGCTCTCAATCTTGCTCTCGCTTTCACTCATTCTCGCTCTCGCTCTCAATCTCGCTCGATCTCTCACACTCAATCTTGCTCGCTCTCACACACTCGATCTCGCTCTTACACACTCAGTCTCAAACACTCGCTCTCGCTCTCTTGATCTCACACACACACTCGATCTCGCTCTCAATCTTGCTCTCGCTCTCTTGATCTTGCTCTCACACTCAATCTCGTTCTCAATCTCGCTCACTCTCAATCTCGCTCTCACTCATTCTCTCAATCTTGCGCTCACCACCTTGTGCTCACACTCTCAATCTCACTCTCTTGCACTCACACACTCGATCTCGCTCTCACTCGATCTCACACACTCAATCTCACAGTCTCAATCTCGCTCTCACTCTCAATCTCGCTCTTACACTCAATCTCGATCTTTCTCACACAATCTTGCTCTCACACATTCTCACTCTCGCTCACACTCTCTCACATTAGCGCTTTCACAATCATGCTCACTCTTACACTCACTCTCAATCGCTCTCGCTCTCTCTCGATCTTGCTCTCTCAATCTCGCTCTCAACCTCACACACAATCTTGCTCTTAATCTCTCGCTCTCACACTCTCGATCTCGCTCTCACACGCTTGATCTCGATCTCGCTCTCATGATCTCGATCTCTATTACACTCTCGCTCTCACAATCTCAATCTTGCTTTCGCTCTCACAATCTCACTCCTGCTCACTCTCACAATCTCAATCTTGCTTTCGCTCTCACAATCTCACTCCTGATCCTGCTCTCTCACTCCTGCTCTTGCTCTCACACTCACTCCTGCTCTCGCTCTTGCTCTCACACTCCTGCTCTTGCTCTCACAATCTCAATTTTGCTCTCTCACTCCTGCTCTTGCTCTCACACTCACTCCTGCTCTTGCGCTTGCTCTCACACTCTCAATCACTCTCACTCTCACTCTCTCGTTTTTGCTCTCTTGCTTTCGTGCTCTCTTTCTCTCTCTCTCTCGGTCTCTCACTCATGCTCTCTCGATCTTGCTAGAGCTCTCTCACACTCTCATCCACTCTCTCTCGTGCTCAATCTCAGTTGCTCTCTCGCTCTCCCTCACTGACTCTCTCATGCTTACTCTCATGCTTGCTCACTCTCTTGCTTGCTCCCTCACTTGCTCTCTTGCCATCTCACTCACCCTCTCTCGCTTATGTTCTCTCACTTGTTCTCACTCTTGCTTGCTCTCTCTCTCGTGCTGGTTTTCTCTCTAGCTCTCTCTCCCTTTCGCTCTCTTGCGCTCTTTGACAAAATAGCCCATTAAATAGCATGTGATTTCCTTTGTGTCTTTGACAGAGATTCAAACTGCAGTGCTGTACATGAAAATGGTACATTCATAAAGCGCGGTTTCCTCCTTTTTCATAAATGAACAATAGAGGCAGTTTGAATAAATCAACTTGCATCTCAACCCTGTCACATATTCACTGCAGAACAAATCTAATTCTACATTTACAGTTGGCTTTGCGCAGTTCAAATATGTTTACATTTTATGAAATGGGCCACTTTGCCCCTATGCACCAACATTTTGCACTCATAGGCAATGGCCTAAATTGCATTGAATATTAGTAAGGGAATATGTTATTGGGTCATTGGAATGTTAGTAGAATTAGTATGTTATTTTACCTTCATTGCATTTAGTCCATTGCTGTGGTGTGGTGCAAATAATAAAACCTGTTGTGCAGGGTCAAATTTAAATTGGCTGGCTTGTGTTTTTTGCGTAATAATACTGACATCTATTAGACACAATTTGAGGCTCACACATGAGTCTCACACCCTTGGCCCAAGTTAAAATTCAGACCTTTGCCAAACTGGATGATGAAATGCAGGGCTACCTTGTTGAAATTCAGAATAGCGAAAAGGATTTCCCTATTCTTCCCTCCACTCCATTGTTCATTTATGAAAAAGGAGGAAACAGTACTGGATGAATGTAACAATTTTCTCTTCGCGCTGCAGTTTGAATCTTGGTCAAAGGCACAAAATAAATCATGTGCTATTTAATGGGCTTATTTGTCAAGGGGAGGTTCTCTTTGAATGACACATGAGTTTGAGAAAAAGGCTTGAGGGAAAGAGGGCAGGGTCATTCACTCACTCACTCATTGGTGAAGGCAGCAGAAGGACTGGACGAGAGTCTCTCACACTCTCAATCTTGCCCTCACACTCTTGATCTGGATCTCCCTCACACTCTTGCTCTCACTCTCAATCTCGCGTGCGCTCTCATTCTCTCACTCTCGCTCTCAATCTCTCAATCTCAATCTCGCTCTCACACTCAATCTCGCACTCTCAATCTCGCACTCGCTCCTTCACTCTCAATCTTAATCTTGCTCTCTTGCTCTCGCGATCTCTATCTCGCTCGCAATCTCGCTCACACACTCGATCTCGCTCACACACACTCGATCTCGCTCACACACACTCAATCTCGCTCACACACACTCAATCTCGCACTCGATCTCGCTCACACACACTCAATCTCGCACTCGATCTCGCTCACACACACTCAATCTCGCACTCAATCTCGCACTCAATCTCGCACTCAATCTCGCACTCGCTCCTTCACTCAATCTTAATCTTGCTCTCTTGCTCTCGCGATCTCTATCTCGCTCGCAATCTCGCTCGCAATCTCGCTTGATCTCTCTCACACTCGATCTCGCTCACACTCTCGCACTCACAATCTCGCACTCACAATCTCGCACTCACAATCTCGCACTCACAATCTCGCACTCACAATCTCGCTGTTGCTTTCACACTCACTCTCGCTCTCAAACTCTCAATGTCGCTCTCGCTCTCAAACTCGATCTCGCTCTATTGATCTTGCTCTCGCACTCAATCTCGCTCTCAATCTCAATCTCAAGGTCTCACACAATATCTCGCTCTCGCACACTCAATCTCGCTCTCACACAATCTCGCTCTCACACACTTCACACACTCAATCTCGCTCACACTCAATCTCGCTCTCACACACAATCTTGCTCTCACAATCTCAATCTCGCTCTATTGATCTTGCTCTCACACTCGATCTCGCTCACACACTCGATCTCGCTCTCAATCTCACTCTCGCTCTATTGTTCTTGCCCTCGCACTCAATCTCGTACTCTCAATCTCGCGCTCTCACACAATATCTCGCGCTCACACACTCAATCTCGCGCTCACACACTCAATCTCGCTCTCACACTCAATCTCGCTCTCACACACTCAATCTCGCTCACACACTCAATCTCGCTCACACATTCTCAATCTCGATCTCGCTCTATTGATCTTGCTCTCAAACTCGATCTCGCCCTCACACTCAATCTCGCTCTCACACACAATCTTGCTCACATTCTCAATCTCGATCTCGCTCTATTGATCTCACTCTCACACTCAATCTCGCTCTCACACTCTCAATCTCACTCTATTGACCTTGCTCTCACACTCAATCCCTCTCTATTGATCTCGCTCACATTCAATCTCGCTCTATTGATCTCGCTCTCGATCTCGCTCTATTGATCTTGCTCTCACACACTCTCGCTCTCACTCAATCTCGATCTCGATCTCGCTCTCACACTCAATATCGCCCTCACACTCAATATCGCCCTCACACTCGATATCGCCCTCACACTCTCAAATCGATCTCGCTCTATTGATCTCGCTCTCACACTCTCAATCTCGAGCTTGCTCTATTGATCTCGCTCTCACACACGATCTCGCTCACACTAGATCTCGCTCTCACACTCTCAATCTCGCTCTCGCACTCTCAATCTCGCTCTCGCACTCTCAATCTGGATCTCACCCTCTCGATCTCGCCTTCTTGAAATCGCCCTCACACTCTCGATCTTGCTCTATTGATCACGCTCTCACACACTCGATCTCGCTCACACACACGATCTCGCTCACACACTCGATCTCGCTCTATTGATCTTGCTCTCACACTCGATCTCGCACACTCGATCTTGCTCTCACACACTCGATCTTGCTCTCTTGATCTTGCTCTCACACAATCTTGCTCTCACACTCGATCTTGCTCTCGCTCTCGATCTCAAACTCAATCTCGCTCTATTGATCTCGCTCTCACACTTGATCTTGCTCTCTTGATCTCACCCTCACACTCGATCTTGCTCTCGCTCTCTTGATCTCGCCCTCACACTCGATCTCGCTCTCACACACTTGATCTCGCTCTCACACACTTGATCTCGCTCTCACTCTCGATCTCACTCTCGCTCTCACTCTCGCTCTCGATCTCATGTTCAATCTTGCTCTTGCTCTCTCAATCTCGCTCTCTTGCTCTCGCAATATCTCTCGCTCACACTCTCAATCTCGCACTCTCAATCTCAATCTCACTCTCACACTCAATCTTGCTCTCGCTTTCACACTCAATCTCGCTCGCTCTCACACTCTCATTCTTGCTCTCTCTCAATCTCGCTCTCAAACTCTCAATCTTGCTCTCGCTCTCACACTCAATCTCGCTCGCTCTCTCAATCTCGCTCGCACTCTCGCTCGCTCTCACACTCAATCTCGCTCGCTCTCACACACTCGATCTCGCTCTCACACACTCGATCTCGCTCTCAAACACTCGCTCTCTCGATCTCGCTCTTGATCTCACACACACTCGATCTCGCTCTCACCATCTCAATCTTGATCTTGCTCTCACACTCAATCTCGTTCTCAATCTCGCTCACACTCTCAACCTCGCTCTCACTCATTCTCAGTCTTGCTCTCACTCTCTTGATCTCGCTCACACATGCGCTCACACCCTTGTGCTCACACTCACTCTCAATCTCGCTCTCTTGCACTCACACACTCGGTCTCGCTCTCACACTCGATATCACTCACTCTCACACTCAATCTTGCTCACACTCAATTTCGCACTCACTAAATCTTGCACTCACAATCTCGCTCTCGCACTCTCAATCTCACTCTCACTCATGCTCACAATCTCACTCTCGCACTCTCAATCTCGCACTCAATCTCGCTCTTGCTCTCTCTCACACTCTCAATCTCTCACTCACACTCTCACACTCGATCTCGCGCTCACACTCACTCGCTCTTACACTCAATCTCGATCTTTCTCACACATTCTCACTCTCGCTCACACTCTCTCTCACATTAGCGCTTTCACACTCGTGCTCACTCTTACACTCACTCTCACGCTCAATCACGCTCTCACACTCTCGCTCACACTCGCTCTTACTCTCGCAATCTTGCTCACTCACTCTCAATCTCTCTCACACCCACAATCGAGCACTCTTAATCTCGCTCTCGCACTCGCACTCTCAATCTCAATCTCGCTCTCACACTCTCACTCGCTCTCACACTCACTTGCTCTTACACTCAATCTCGATCTTTCTCACACAATCTTGCTCTCACACATTCTCTCTCGCTCACACTCTCTCTCACATTAGCGCTTTCACACTCACGCTCTCTTACACTCACTCTCAATCTTGCTCTCTCAATCTTACTCTACCACTCAATCTCACTCTCAATCTCGCTCTCACTCTCGCTCTCGCTCTTACTCTCACAATCTTGCACACTCACTCATTCTCGATCTCACTCTCAATCTCGATCTCGCTCTTGCACTCACTCTCGATCTCGCTTTCACACTCTCGATCTCGCTCTCACACGCTTGATCTCGCTCTCACACGCTTGATCTCGATCTCGCTCTCATGATCTCGATCTCTTACACTCTCGCTCTCACAATCTCAATCTTGCTTTCCCTCTCACAATCTCACTCCTGCTCTCACTCTCACAATCTCAACCTTGCTTTCGCTCTCACAATCTCACTCCTGATCTTGCTCTCTCACTCCTGCTCTTGCTCTCACTCACTCCTGCTCTCGCTCTTGCTCTCAGACTCCTGCTCTTGCTCTCACAATCTCAATTTTGCTCTCTCACTCCTGCTCTTGCTCTCACACTCTCTATCGCTCTCACACTCTCACTCTCGCTCTCACACTCTTGTTTTTGCTCTCTTGCTTTTGTGCTCTCTTTCTCTCTCTCTCGGTCTCTCACTCATGCTCTCTCAATCTTGCTAGCCCTCTCTCACACTCTCATCCACTCTCTCTCGTGCTCAATCTCAGTTGCTCTCTCGCTCTCCCTCACTCTCTCTCATGCTTACTCTCATGCGTGCTTGCTCTCTTGCTCTCTCACTTGCTCTCTTGCCATCTCACTCACCCTCTCTCGCTTATGTTCTCTCACTTGTTCTCACTCTTGCTTGCTCTCTCTCTCTCGTGCTGGTTTTCTCTCTCTCGCTCACTTGCTCGCTCTCTCGCTCTCTCGCTCTCTCTCCCTTTCGCTCTCTTGCGCTCTTTGACAAAATAGCCCATTAAATAGCATGTGATTTCCTTTGTGTCTTTGACAGAGATACAAACTGCAGTGCTGTACATGAAAATGGTACATTCATAAAGCGCGGTTTCCTCCTTTTTCATAAATGAACAACAGAGGCAGTTTGAATAAATCAACTTGCATCTCAACCCTGTCACGTATTCACTGCAGAACAAATCTAATTCTACATTTACAGTTGGCTTTGCGCAGTTCAAATATGTTTACATTTTATGAAATGGGCCACTTTGCCCCTATGCACCAATATTTTGCACTCATAGGCAATGGCCTAAATTGCATTGAATATTAGTAAGGGAATATGTTATTGGGTCATTGGAATGTTAGTAGAATTAGTATGTTATTTTACCTTCATTGCATTTAGTCCATTGCTGTGATGTGGTGCAAATAAAACCTGTTGTGCAGGGTCAAATTTAAATTGGCTGGCTTGTGTTTTTTGCGTAATAATACTGACATCTATTAAACACAATTTGAGGCACACACATGAGTCTCACACCCTTGGCCCTAGTTAAAATTCAGACCTTTGCCAAACTGGATGATGAAATGCAGGGCTACCTTGTTGAAATTCAGAATAGCGAAAAGGATTTCCCTATTCTTCCCTACACTCCATTGTTCATTTATGAAAAAGGAGGAAACAGTGCTGGATGAATGTAACAATTTTCTCTTCGCGCTGCAGTTTGAATCTTGGTCAAAGGCACAAAATAAATCATGTGCTATTTAATGGGCTTATTTGTCAAGGGGAGGTTCTCTTTGAATGACACATGAGTTTGAGAAAAAGGCTTGAGGGAAAGAGGGCAGGGTCATTCATTCACTCACTCATTGGTGAAGGCAGCAGAAGGACTGGACGAGAGTCTCACACTCTCAATCTTGCCCTCACACTCTTGATCTGGATCTCCCTCTCACACTCTTGCTCTCACTCTCAATCTCGCGTGCGCTCTCATTCTCGCGCTCTCACTCTCAATCTCACACTCTCGCTCTCAATCTCGCTCTCACTCAATCTCGCTCTCACTCTCAACCTCGTGCGCGCTCTCACTCAATCTCTCAATCTCAATCTCGCACTCTCAATCTCGCACTCACTCCTTCACTCTCAATCTTAATCTTGCTCTCTTGCTCTCGCGATCTCTATCTCGCTCGCAATCTCGCTCGCTCGCAATCTCGCTCGATCTCGCTCACACACTCGATCTCGCTCTCACACACTCGATCTCGCTCTCACACACTCGATCTCGCTCTCACACACTCGATCTCGCTCTCACACACTCGATCTCGCTCCCATTCTCTCAATCTCGCTCTCGATCTCGCTCTCACATACTCAATTGTGCTCTCGATCTCGCTCTCACAATCTCGATCTCGCTCTCACTCTCTTGATCTCGCTCGCACTCAATCTCGCACTCAATCTCGCACTCGCTCCTTCACTCTCAATCTTAATCTTGATCTCTTGCTCTCGCGATCTCTATCTCGCTCGATCTCTCTCTCACACTCGATCTCACTCTCGCTCTCACGCTCTCGCTCTCGCTCTCGCACTCAATCTCGCTCTCGCACTCACAATCTCGCTCTCGCACTCACAATCTCGCTCTCGCACTCGCAATCTCGCTGTTGCTTTCACACTCACTCTCGCTCTCAAACTCGCTCTCGCTCTATTGATCTTGCTCTCGCACTCAATATCAATCTCGCGCTCTCACACAATATCTCGCTCTCGCACACTCAATCTCGCTCTCACACACTCAATCTCGCTGTCACACACAATCTTGCTCTCACATTCTCGATCTCGCTCTATTGATCTTGCTCTCACACTCGATCTCGCTCACACACTCGATCTCGCTCTCATACACGATCTCACTCGCTCTCAATCTCGCTCTCGCACTCACAATCTCGCTCTCGCTCTATTGATCTTGCTCTCGCACTCAATCTCAATCTCGCGCTCTCACACAATATCTCGCTCTCGCACACTCAATCTCGCTCTCGCACACTCAATCTCGCTCTCACACTCAATCTCGCTCTCACACACTCAATCTCGCTCTCACATTCTCAATCTCGATCTCGCTCTATTGATCTTGCTCTCACACACGATCTCGATCTCGCACTTGATCTTGCTCTCACACTCTCAATCTCACTCTATTGATCTTGCTCTCACACTCAATCCCGCTCTATTGATCTCGCTCACATTCAATCTCGCTCTATTGATCTCGCTCTCGATCTCGCTCTATTGATCTTGCTCTCACACTCACTCTCGCTCTCACTCAATCTCGATCTCGATCTCACACTCAATCTCGCCCTCACACTCAATCTCGCCCTCACACTCAATCTCGCCCTCACACTCAATCTCGCCCTCACACTCAATCTCACCCTCACACTCAATCTCGACCTCACACTCAATCTCGACCTCACAATCAATCTCGCCCTCTCGATCTCACCCTCTCGATATCGCCCTCACACTCTCAATCTCGATCTCGCTCTATTGATCTCGCTCTCACACTCGATCTCGCTCTCACACACTCAATCTCGATCTCGCTCTATTGATCTCGCTCACACACTCAATCTCGCTCTCACACACTCAATCTCGCTCTCACACACTCAATCTCGCTCTCACACACTCAATCTCGCTCTCTCGATCTTGCTCTCACACTCGATCTCGTTCACAATCTCAATCTTGCGCTCTCGATCACACTCTCACTCTTGATCTCATAATCTCGATATCGCTCTCAATCTTGCTCTCTCGATCTTGTTCTCGCACTCTCGATCTTGCTCTCACACTCAATCTCGATCTTTCTCACATACAATCTCGATCTTTCTCTCACACTCGCTCTCACACTCCCTCTCTCGATCGCAATCTCATTCTCTCGCTCTCACACTAAATCTCGATCTTGCTCTCACACTCTTACACTCACTCTCAATCTCGCTCTCTCAATCTCGCTCTCACACTCGATCTTGCTCTCACTCACCATCACAATCTCGCTCTCACACAATCTCACTCTCACACAATCTCGCTCTCGCTCTTGATCTCGCTCTCACACTATTCTCGATCTCGCTCTATTGATCTTGCTCTCACTCTCACACACTCGATCTCGCTCTCACACATGATCTCACTCTCGATCTCACTCTCGCTCTCGATCTCACTCTCGCTCTCGATCTCATGTTCAATCTCGCTCTCTTGCTCTCGCAATATCTCTCGCTCACACTCTCAATCTCGCACTCTCAATCTCGCTCTCGCTCTCACTCACTCTCAATCTTGCTCTCACTTTCACACTCAATCTTGCTCTCGCTTTCACACTCAATCTCGCTCGCTCTCACACTCTCATTCTTGCTCTCACTCTCAATCTCGCTCGCTCTCACACTCGCTCGCTCACACTCTCAATCTCACTCGCTCTCACACACTCGATCTCGCTCTCACACACTCGCTGTCGCGCTCTCTTGATCTCACACACACACTCGATCTCGCTCTCACTATCTCAATCTTGCTCTCTTGATCTTGCTCACACTCTCAACCTCGCTCTCACTCATTCTCTCAGTCTTGCTCTCACTCTCTTGATCTCGCTCACACATGCGCTCACACCCTTGTGCTCACACTCTCACTCTCAATCTCGCTCTCTTGCACTCACACACTCGGTCTCGCTCTCACACTCGATCTCACTCGCTCTCACACTCAATCTTGCTCACACTCTCAATCTCGCACTCACACTCTCAATCTCACTCACTCTCAATCTCACTCACACCCACAATCTTGCACTCACAATCTCGCTCTCGCACTCCAAATCTCGCTCTCAATCCCGCTCTCCCACTCTCAATCTCACTCTCACACTCACACTCACAATCTCGCTCTCGCACTCTCAATCTCGCACTCAATCTCACTCTTGCTCTCTCTCTCTCTCTCTCTCTCTCAATCTCTCACTCTCACACTCGATCTCGCGCTCACACTCACTCGCTCTTAGACTCAATCTCGATCTTTCTCACACAATCTTGCTCTCACACATTCTCACTCTCGCTCACACTCTCTCTCACATTAGCGCTTTCACACTCGTGCTCACTCTTACACTCGCATTCACGCTCTCACTCTCGCTCACACTCGCTCTTACTCTCGCAATCTTGCTCGCTCACTCTCATTCTCGATCTCTCTCGATCTCACTCTCAATCTCAATCTCGCTCTATTGATCTTGCTCTTGCTCTCACACTCGATCTCGCTCTCACTCTCGATCTAACTCTCGCTCTCGATCTCACGTTCAATCTTGCTCTCTCAATCTCGCTCTCGCAATCTCTCGCTCACACTCTCAATCTCGCTCTCACACTCTCAATCTCGCTCTCAATCTTGCTCTCGCTTTCACTCATTCTCGCTCTCGCTCTCAATCTCGCTCGATCTCTCACACTCAATCTCGCTCGCTCTCACACACTCGATCTCGCTCTTACACACTCAGTCTCAAACACTCGCTCTCGCTCTCTCGATCTCGCTCTCTTGATCTCACACACACACTCGATCTCGCTCTCAATCTTGCTCTCGCTCTCTTGATCTTGCTCTCACACTCAATCTCGCTCTCTTGCACTCACACACTCGATCTCGCTCTCACTCGATCTCACACACTCAATCTCACAGTCTCAATCTCGCTCTCACTCTCAATCTCGCTCTTACACTCAATCTCGATCTTTCTCACACAATATTGCTCTCACACATTCTCACTCTCGCTCACACTCTCTCACATTAGCGCTTTCACAATCACGCTCACTCTTACACTCACTCTCAATCTCGCTCTCTCAATCTCACTCTACCACTCAATCTCGCTCTCTTACTCTCGCTCTTACTCTCACAATCTTGCTCACTCATTCTCGATCTCACTCTCACTCAATCTCGATCTCGCTCTTGCACTCACTCTCGATCTCGCTTTCACACTCTCGATCTTGCTCTCTCTCAATCTCGATCGCTCTCACTCTCAATCGCTCTCGCTCTCTCTCGCTCTCACACTCTCGATCTCGCTCTCACACGCTTGATCTCGATCTCGCTCTCATGATCTCGATCTCTATTACACTCTCGCTCTCACAATCTCAATCTTGCTTTCGCTCTCACAATCTCACTCCTGGTCCTGCTCTCTCACTCCTGCTCTTGCTCTCACACTCACTCCTGCTCTCGCTCTTGCTCTCACACTCCTGCTCTTGCTCTCACAATCTCAATTTTGCTCTCTCACTCCTGCTCTTGCTCTCACACTCACTCCTGCTCTTGCTCTCGCGCTTGCTCTCACACTCTCAATCACTCTCACTCTCGCTCTCTCTTGTTTTTGCTCTCTTGCTTTCGTGCTCTCTTTCTCTCTCTCTCTCGGTCTCTCACTCATGCTCTCTCGATCTTGCTAGAGCTCTCTCACACTCTCATCCACTCTCTCTCGTGCTCAATCTCAGTTGCTCTCTCGCTCTCCCTCACTGACTCTCTCTCATGCTTACTCTCATGCTTGCTCACTCTCTTGCTTGCTCCCTCACTTGCTCTCTTGCCATCTCACTCACCCTCTCTCGCTTATGTTCTCTCACTTGTTCTCACTCTTGCTTGCTCTCTCTCTCTCGTGCTGGTTTTCTCTCTAGCTCTCTCTCCCTTTCGCTCTCTTGCGCTCTTTGACAAAATAGCCCATTAAATAGCATGTGATTTCCTTTGTGTCTTTGACAGAGATTCAAACTGCAGTGCTGTACATGAAAATGGTACATTCATAAAGCGCGGTTTCCTCCTTTTTCATAAATGAACAATAGAGGCAGTTTGAATAAATCAACTTGCATCTCAACCCTGTCACATATTCACTGCAGAACAAATCTAATTCTACATTTACAGTTGGCTTTGCGCAGTTCAAATATGTTTACATTTTATGAAATGGGCCACTTTGCCCCTATGCACCAACATTTTGCACTCATAGGCAATGGCCTAAATTGCATTGAATATTAGTAAGGGAATATGTTATTGGGTCATTGGAATGTTAGTAGAATTAGTATGTTATTTTACCTTCATTGCATTTAGTCCATTGCTGTGGTGTGGTGCAAATAATAAAACCTGTTGTGCAGGGTCAAATTTAAATTGGCTGGCTTGTGTTTTTTGCGTAATAATACTGACATCTATTAGACACAATTTGAGGCTCACACATGAGTCTCACACCCTTGGCCCAAGTTAAAATTCAGACCTTTGCCAAACTGGATGATGAAATGCAGGGCTACCTTGTTGAAATTCAGAATAGCGAAAAGGATTTCCCTATTCTTCCCTACACTCCATTGTTCATTTATGAAAAAGGAGGAAACAGTACTGGATGAATGTAACAATTTTCTCTTCGCGCTGCAGTTTGAATCTTGGTCAAAGGCACAAAATAAATCATGTGCTATTTAATGGGCTTATTTGTCAAGGGGAGGTTCTCTTTGAATGACACATGAGTTTGAGAAAAAGGCTTGAGGGAAAGAGGGCAGGGTCATTCACTCACTCACTCATTGGTGAAGGCAGCAGAAGGACTGGACGAGAGTCTCTCACACTCTCAATCTTGCCCTCACACTCTTGATCTGGATCTCCCTCACACTCTTGCTCTCACTCTCAATCTCGCGTGCGCTCTCATTCTCTCACTCTCGCTCGCAATCTCGCTCACACACTCGATCTCGCTCACACACACTCGATCTCGCACACACCCGATCTCGCTCACACACACTCGATCTCGCTCACACACACTCAATCTCGCACTCGATCTCGCTCACACACACTCAATCTCGCACTCGATCTCGCTCACACACACTCAATCTTGCACTCAATCTCGCACTCTCAATCTCGCACTCGCTCCTTCACTCTCAATCTTAATCTTGCTCTCTTGCTCTCGCGATCTCTATCTCGCTCGCAATCTCGCTCGCAATCTCGCTCGCAATCTCGCTCGATCTCTCTCACACTCGATCTCACTCACAATCTCGCACTCACAATCTCGCACTCACAATCTCGCACTCACAATCTCGCACTCACAATCTCGCTGTTGCTTTCACACTCACTCTCGCTCTCAAACTCTCAATGTCGCTCTCGCTCTCAAACTCGATCTCGCTCTATTGATCTTGCTCTCGCACTCAATCTCGCTCTCAATCTCAATCTCATGGTCTCACACAATATCTCGCTCTCGCACACTCAATCTCGCTCTCACACACTTCACACACTCAATCTCGCTCACACTCAATCTCGCTCTCACACACAATCTTGCTCTCACAATCTCAATCTCGCTCTATTGATCTTGCTCTCACACTCGATCTCGCTCACACACTCGATCTCGCTCTCAATCTCGCTCTCGCTCTATTGTTCTTGCCCTCGCACTCAATCTCGTACTCTCAATCTCGCGCTCTCACACAATATCTCGCGCTCACACACTCAATCTCGCTCTCACACACTCAATCTCGCTCTCACACTCAATCTCGCTCTCACACACTCAATCTCGCTCACACACTCAATCTCGCTCTCACACACTCAATCTCGCTCACACATTCTCAATCTCGATCTCGCTCTATTGATCTTGCTCTCAAACTCGATCTCGCCCTCACACTCAATCTCGCTCTCACACACAATCTTGCTCACATTCTCAATCTCGATCTCGCTCTATTGATCTCGCTCTCACACTCAATCTCGCTCTCAATCTCACTCTATTGACCTTGCTCTCACACTCAATCCCTGATCTCGCTCACATTCAATCTCGCTCTATTGATCTCGCTCTCGATCTCGCTCTATTGATCTTGCTCTCACACACTCTCGCTCTCACTCAATCTCGATCTCGCTCTCACACTCAATATCGCCCTCACACTCAATATCGCCCTCACACTCAATATCGCCTCACACTCGATATCGCCCTCTCGATATCGCCCTCACACTCTCAAATCGATCTCGCTCTATTGATCTCGCTCTCACACTCTCAATCTCGAGCTTGCTCTATTGATCTCGCTCTCACACACGATCTCGCTCACACTAGATCTCGCTCTCACACTCTCAATCTCGCTCTCGCACTCTCAATCTCGCTCTCGCACTCTCAATCTGGATCTCACCCTCTCGATCTCGCCTTCTTGAAATCGCCCTCACACTCTCGATCTTGCTGTATTGATCACGCTCTCACACACTCGATCTCGCTCACACACGATCTCGCTCACACACACGATCTCGCTCACACACTCGATCTCGCTCTATTGATCTTGCTCTCACACTCGATCTCGCACACTCGATCTTGCTCTCACACACTCGATCTTGCTCTCTTGATCTTGCTCTCACACAATCTTGCTCTCACACTCGATCTTGCTCTCGCTCTCGATCTCAAACTCAATCTCGCTCTATTGATCTCGCTCTCACACTTGATCTTGCTCTCGCTCTCTTGATCTCACCCTCACACTCGATCTTGCTCTCGCTCTCTTGATCTCGCCCTCACACTCAATCTCGCCCTCACACTCAATCTCGCCCTCACACTCAATCTTGATCTCGCCCTAACACACACTCTCGCACTCTCAATCTCTCAATCTCAATCTCGCTCTATTGATCCTGCTCTCACACTTGATCTCGCTCTCTCACACTCGCTCTCACACTCGCTCTCAATCTCGCTCTCTTGATCTCGCTCTCACACTTGCTCTCACTCAATCTCGCTCTCTTGATCTCGCTCTCACATTCACTCTCACTCTATTGATCTGCTCTCGCTCTCTTGATCTTGCTCACACTCGCTCTCGCCCTCACACTCAATCCCGCTCTTGAACTCTCAATCTTGATCTCGCCCTCACACTCAATCTCGCTCTTGAACTCTCAATCTTGATCTCGCACACACATTCGATCTCGCACACACACTCAATCTCGCTCTCACACTCAATCTCTCTCACACACTCGATCTCACTCTCACACACTCGATCTCACTCACTCGATCTCGCTCTCACTCACTCGATCTCGTTCTCTTGATCACACTCGAAATCGATCTCACTCTCACCATCTCAATCTTGCTCTCGCTCTCTTGATCTTGCTCTCACACTCAATCTCGATCTCGCTCTCACACTCGATCTCGCTCACACACTCAATCTCAATCTCTCTCACACTCTCAATCTCGCTCACTCATTCTCTCAATCTTGCTCTCGATCTCGCTCTCACACACTCGATCTCGCTTTCAACCTTGCTCTCAATATCGCTCTCACTCTTGATCTCGCTCACACTCAATCTCACTCTCAAACTCACTCTCGATCTTGCACTCTTGCTCTTGATCTCGCTCTCACATGCGCTCACACCCTTGCGCTCACACTCTCAATCTCTCTCTCAACCTATTGATCTTGCTCTCACACTCGATCTCGCTCTCACACACTCGATCTTTCTCTCACACACATTCTCACTCTCGCTCTCGCACTCTCAATCTCGCTCTCACACTCTCAATCTTGCTCTTGCTCTCTCAATCTCGCTCTCGCAATATCTCTCGCTCACACTCTCAATCTCGCACTCTCAATCTCGCTCCTACACTCTCAATCTTGATCTTGATCTTGATCTCTCTCAATCTCGATCTCACTCACACTCAATCTCGCTCACACTCTCGCACTCAATCTCACTCACTCTCATTCTCGCTCTCGCTCTTACTCTAAATCTCGCTCTCAAACTCTCAATCTTGCTCTCGCTCTCATACTCTCAATCTCGCTTGCTCTCTCAATCTCACTCGCTCTCACTCGCTCTCACACTCTCAATCTCACTCACTCTCACACACGATCTCGCTCTCACACTCACTCGCTCTCACTCTCAATCTCGCTCTCTCAATCTCGCTTGCTCTCACTCTCGCTCGCTTTCACACTCGCTCTCACACACTCAATCTCGCTCTTACACACTCAATCTCCCTCTTACACACTCGATCTCACTCTCTTGATCTCACTCACACACTCGATCTCACTCTCGCTCTCTCGATCTCTCTCTTGATCTTGCTCTCAAACTCAATCTCGCTCTCTCTCAATCTCGCTCTCACACTCACAATCTCATTCATACTCACAATCTCACTCACATTAACAATCTCGCACTCGCTCACGCACTCTCAATCTCACTCTCAATCTCGCTCTCACACTCGATCACGCTCTCATACTCGATCTCGCTCTCACACACAATCTCGCTCTCAATCTCACTCTCACAGACACGATCTCGCTCTCACACACTCGATCTCGCTCTTATCTTGCTCTCACTCGATCTCGCCCACACACTTGATCTCGCTCTCACACACTCGATCTCACTCTATTGATATTGCTCTCACACGATCTCGCTCTCACACACTCGATCTCACTCTATTGATCTTGCTCTCACACGATCTCGCTCTCACACTCAATCTCGCTCTCACTCTCGCTCTATTGATCTCCCTCTCACACTCGATCTCGCTCTCACACTCGATCTCGCTCACACACTCGATCTCGCTCACACACACAATCTCGATCTCACTCTATTGATATTGCTCTCACACGATCTCGCTCTCACACTCAATCTTGCTCTCAAACACAATCTCGATCTTTCTCACATACAATCTCGATCTTTCTCTCACACTCGCTCTCACACTCCCACTCTCAATCGCAATCTCATTCTCTCGCTCTCACATTCAATCTCGATCTTGCTCTCACACTCACTCTCAATCTCGCTCTCTCAATCTCGCTCTTGCTCTCACACTCGATCTTGCTCTCACTCACCATCACAATCTCGCTCTCACCATCACAATCTCGCTCTCACTCTCGCTCTCTCGATCTTGTTCTCACACTCTCACTCGCTCTCACTCAATCTCGATCTCGCTCTATTGATCTTGCTCTCACTCGATCTCGCTCTCACACTTGATCTCGCTCTCACACATGATCTCACTCTCACTCTCGATCTCACTCTCGCTCTCACTCTCGCTCTCGATCTCATGTTCAATCTTGCTCTTGCTCTCTCAATCTCGCTCTCGCTCTCGCAATATCTCTCGCTCACACTCTCAATCTCGCACTCTCAATCTCAATCTTGCTCTCGCTTTCACACTCAATCTCGCTCTCACACTCTCATTCTTGCTCTCTCTCAATCTCGCTCTCAAACTCTCAATCTTGCTCTCGCTCTCACACTCAATCTCGCTCGCTCAATCTCGCTCGCACTCACTCGCTCGCTCTCACACTCTCAATCTCGCTCGCTCTCACACACTCGATCTCGCTCTCACACACTCGATCTCGCTCTTACACACTCGATCTCGCTCTCAAACACTCGCTCTCTCGATCTCGCTCTCTTGATCTCACACACACTCGATCTCGCTCTCACTCTCACCATCTCAATCTTGATCTTGCTCTCACACTCAATCTCGTTCTCAATCTCGCTCACACTCTCAACCTCGCTCTCACTCATTCTCAGTCTTGCTCTCACTCTCTTGATCTCGCTCACACATGCGCTCACACCCTTGTGCTCACACTCACTCTCAATCTCGCTCTCTTGCACTCACACACTCGGTCTCGCTCTCACACTCGATATCACTCACTCTCACACTCAATCTTGCTCACACTCAATTTCGCACTCACTCAATCTCGCACTCACACTCTCAATCTCACTCACTCTCAATCTCTCTCACAATCTTGCACTCACAATCTCGCTCTCGCACTCTCAATCTCGCTCTCACTCATGCTCACAATCTCACTCTCGCACTCTCAATCTCGCACTCAATCTCGCTCTTGCTCTCTCTCACACTCTCAATCTCTCACTCACACTCTCACACTCGATCTCGCGCTCACACTCACTCGCTCTTACACTCAATCTCGATCTTTCTCACACATTCTCACTCTCGCTCACACTCTCTCTCACATTAGCGCTTTCACACTCGTGCTCACTCTTACACTCACTCTCACGCTCAATCACGCTCTCGCTCACTCTTACTCTCGCAATCTTGCTCACTCACTCTCAATCTCACTCACTCTCAATCTCTCTCACACCCACAATCTCGCACTCTCAATCTCGCTCTCACACTCACTCGCTCTTACACTCAATCTCGATCTTTCTCACACAATCTTGCTCTCACACATTCTCTCTCGCTCACACTCTCTCTCACATTAGCGCTTTCACACTCACGCTCTCTTACACTCTCTCAATCTTGCTCTCTCAATCTTACTCTACCACTCAATCTCAATCTCGCTCTCACTCTCGCTCTTACTCTCACAATCTTGCACACTCACTCATTCTCGATCTCACTCTCAATCTCGATCTCGCTCTTGCACTCACTCTCAATCTCGCTTTCACACTCTCGATCTCGCTCTCACACGCTTGATCTCGATCTCGCTCTCATGATCTCGATCTCTCTTACACTCTCGCTCTCACAATCTCAATCTTGCTTTCCCTCTCACAATCTCACTCCTGCTCTCACTCTCACAATCTCAACCTTGCTTTCGCTCTCACAATCTCACTCCTGATCTTGCTCTCTCACTCCTGCTCTTGCTCTCACACTCACTCCTGCTCTCGCTCTTGCTCTCAGACTCCTGCTCTTGCTCTCACAATCGCAATTTTGCTCTCACTACTGCTCTTGCTCTCACACTCTCTATCGCTCTCTCACTCTCGCTCTCACACTCTTGTTTTTGCTCTCTTGCTTTTGTGCTCTCTTTCTCTCTCTCGGTCTCTCACTCATGCTCTCTCAATCTTGCTAGCCCTCTCTCACACTCTCATCCACTCTCTCTCGTGCTCAATCTCAGTTGCTCTCTCGCTCTCCCTCACTCTCTCTCATGCTTACTCTCATGCTTGCTCGCTCTCTCACTTGCTCTCTTGCCATCTCACTCACCCTCTCTCGCTTATGTTCTCTCACTTGTTCTCACTCTTGCTTGCTCTCTCTCTCTCGTGCTGGTTTTCTCTCTCTCTCTCGCTCACTTGCTCGCTCTCTCTCGCTCTCTCGCTCTCTCGCTCTCTCTCCCTTTCGCTCTCTTGCGCTCTTTGACAAAATAGCCCATTAAATAGCATGTGATTTCCTTTGTGTCTTTGACAGAGATACAAACTGCAGTGCTGTACATGAAAATGGTACATTCATAAAGCGCGGTTTCCTCCTTTTTCATAAATGAACAACAGAGGCAGTTTGAATAAATCAACTTGCATCTCAACCCTGTCACGTATTCACTGCAGAACAAATCTAATTCTACATTTACAGTTGGCTTTGCGCAGTTCAAATATGTTTACATTTTATGAAATGGGCCACTTTGCCCCTATGCACCAACATTTTGCACTCATAGGCAATGGCCTAAATTGCATTGAATATTAGTAAGGGAATATGTTATTGGGTCATTGGAATGTTAGTAAAATTAGTATGTTATTTTACCTTCATTGCATTTAGTCCATTGCTGTGGTGTGGTGCAAATAATAAAACCTGTTGTGCAGGGTCAAATTTAAATTGGCTGGCTTGTGTTTTTTGCGTAATAATACTGACATCTATTAGACACAATTTGAGGCTCACACATGAGTCTCACACCCTTGGCCCAAGTTAAAATTCAGACCTTTGCCAAACTGGATGATGAAATGCAGGGCTACCTTGTTGAAATTCAGAATAGCGAAAAGGATTTCCCTATTCTTCCCTACACTCCATTGTTCATTTATGAAAAAGGAGGAAACAGTACTGGATGAATGTAACAATTTTCTCTTCGCGCTGCAGTTTGAATCTTGGTCAAAGGCACAAAATAAATCATGTGCTATTTAATGGGCTTATTTGTCAAGGGGAGGTTCTCTTTGAATGACACATGAGTTTGAGAAAAAGGCTTGAGGGAAAGAGGGCAGGGTCATTCACTCACTCATTGGTGAAGGCAGCAGAAGGACTGGACGAGAGTCTCTCACACTCTCAATCTTGCCCTCACACTCTTGATCTGGATCTCCCTCACACTCTTGCTCTCACTCTCAATCTCGCGTGCGCTCTCATTCTCTCTCTCAATATCTCGCTCTCACACTCTCGCTCTCAATCTCTCAATCTCGCAATCTCGCTCTCAATCTCTCAATCTCGCTCTCAATCTTGTGCGCGCTCTCACTCAATCTCTCAATCTCAATCTCGCTCTCACACTCAATCTCGCACTCTCAATCTCGCACTCGCTCCTTCACTCTCAATCTTAATCTTGCTCTCTTGCTCTCTCGATCTCTCGCACTCACAATCTCGCACTCACAATCTCGCACTCACAATCTCGCACTCACAATCTCGCACTCACAATCTCGCACTCACAATCTCGCACTCACAATCTCGCACTCACAATCTCGCTGTTGCTTTCACTCTCGCTCTCAAACTCTCAATGTCGCTCTCGCTCTCAAACTCGATCTCGCTCTATTGATCTTGCTCTCGCACTCAATCTCGCTCTCAATCTCAATCTCGTGGTCTCACACAATATCTCGCGCTCTCACACAATATCTCACGCTCTCACACTCAATCTCGCTCTCACACTCAATCTCGCTCTCACACACTCAATCTCGCTCTCACACACTCAATCTCGCTCTCACACACTCAATCTCGCTCTCACACACTCAATCTCGCTCACACATTCTCAATCTCGCTCTATTGATCTTGCTCTCAAACTCGATCTCGCCCTCACACTCAATCTCGCCCTCACACTCAATCTCGCTCTCACACACAATCTTGCTCTCACATTCTCAATCTCGATCTCGCTCTATTGATCTCGCTCTCACACTCAATCTCGCTCTCACACTCTCAATCTCACTCTATTGACCTTGCTCTCACACTCAATCCCTCTCTATTGATCTCGCTCACATTCAATCTCGCTCTATTGATCTCGCTCTCGATCTCGCTCTATTGATCTTGCTCTCACACTCTCGCTCTCACTCAATCTCGATCTCGATCTCGCCCTCACACTCAATATCGCCCTCACACTCAATATCGCCCTCACACTCAATATCGCCCTCACACTCTCAAATCGATCTCGCTCTCACACTCTCAATCTTGAGCTTGCTCTATTGATCTCGCTCTCACACACGATCTCGCTCACACTAGATCTCGCTCTCACTCTCAATCTCGCTCTCGCACTCTCAATCTGGATCTCGTACTCTCGATCTCGCCTTCTCGAAATCGCCCTCACACTCTCGATCTTGCTCTATTGATCACGCTCTCACACACTCGATCTCGCTCACACACGATCTCGCTCACACACACGATCTCGCTCTATTGATCTTGCTCTCACACAATCTTGCTCTCACACTCGATCTTGCTCTCACTCTCGATCTCAAACCCAATCTCGCTCTTACAATCAATCTCGCTCTATTGATCTCGCTCTCACACTTGATCTTGCTCTCGCTCTCTTGATCTCACCCTCACACTCGATCTTGCTCTCGTTCTCTTGATCTCGCCCTAACACACACTCTCGCTCTCGCACTCTCGCACTCTCAATCTCGCTCTCTTGATCTTGCTCTCACACTCGCTCTCAATCTCGCTCTCTTGATCTCGCTCTCACACTTGCTCTCTTGATCTCACACTCACTCTCACTCTATTGATCTGCTCTCGCTCTCTTGATCTTGCTCACTCGCTCTCGCCCTCACACTCAATCTCGCTCTTGAACTCTCAATCTTGATCTCGCCCTCACACTCAATCTCGCTCTTGAACTCTCAATCTTGATCTCGCGCACACACTCGATCTCGCGCTCACACACTCGATCTCGCGCTCACACACTCGATCTCGATCTTGCTCTCACACTCGATCTCACACACTCGATCTTGCTCTCACAGACTCGATCTCGCTCTCGATCTTGCTCTCACACAATCTTGCTCACACTCAATCTCGATCTCACTCAATCTCGATCTTGCTCTCACACTCAATCTCGCTCTATTGATCTCGCTCACACTCAATCTCGCTCTCACACTCGATCTTGCTCTCACACTCGATCTTGCTCTCGATCTCAAACTCAATCTCGCTCTTACAATCAATCTCGCTCTATTGATCTTGCTCTCACACTCAATCTTGCTCTATTGATCTCGCCCTCACACTCTCAATCTTGCTCTCACACAATTTCTCACAATCTCTAACACAATCTCACTTACACTCACAACCTCACAATACCAATCTCGCTCTCGCTCTCAATCTCAATCTCGATCTTGCTCTATTGATCCTGCTCACACTCAATCTCACTCTCACTCACTCAATCTCAATCTTGCTCTCACTCACACTCAATCTCAATCTCAATCTTGCTCTCACTCTCAAACTCGCTCACACTCGATCTTGCTCTCACATTCAATCTCGCTCTCGCTCTATTGATCTTGCTCACTCTCAAACTCGCTCACACTCGATCTTGCTCTCACATTCAATCTCGCTCACGCTCTATTGATCTTGCTCACTCTCAAACTCGCTCACACTCGATCTTGCTCTCACACTCACTCTCACTCAATCTCGCTCTATTGATCTGCTCTCTCTTGATCTTGCTCGCTCTCACCCTCACACTCAATCTTGCTCGCTCTCGCCTATCTCACAATCTCGCCCTCTCTATCTCACAATCTCGCCCTCTCTATCTCACAATCTCGCCCTCTCTATCTCACAATCTCGCCCTCTCTATCTCACAATCTCGCCCTCCTCACAATCTCGCCCTCCTCACAATCTCGCCCTCCTCACAATCTCGCCCTCCTCACAATCTCGCCTTGCTCTCACACTCAATCTCTCTCCCTCTCATACTCACAATCTTGATTTTGCTCACTCTCACTCTTGACTTCGCTCTCACACTCTTGTTCTTGATCTCTCTCTCTCGATCTCGCTCACACTCGATCTTGCTCTCGCTCTCTTGATCTTGCTCTCACATTCGATCTCGCTCTCACACTCGATCTCGCCCTCACACTCAATCTCGCCCTCACACTCAATCTCGCCCTCACACTCAATCTCGCCCTCACACTCAATCTCGCCCTCACACTCAATCTCGCCCTCACACTCAATCTCGCCCTCACACTCAATCTCGCCCTCAATCTCGCTCTCACACTCAATCTCGCTCTCACACTCAATCTCGCTCTCACACTCAATCTCGCTCTCACTCTCTCTCTCACACTCGATCTCTCTCTCACACTCGATCTCACTCTCACACTCGATCTCACTCTCACACTCGATCTCACTCTCACACACTCGATCTCACTCACTCGATCTCGCTCTCACTCGATCTCGTTCTCTTGATCACACTCGAAATCGATCTCGATCTCACTCTCACCATCTCAATCTTGCTCTCGCTCTCTTGATCTTGCTCTCACACTCAATCTCAATCTCTCTCACTCTCAATCTCGCTCACATTCTCTCAATCTTGCTCTCGCTCTCGCTCTCGCTCTCACACACTCGATCTCGCTTTCAATCTTGCTCTCAATATCGCTCTCTCTTGATCTCGCTCTCACTCTCAAACTCACTCTCGATCTTGCACTCTTGCTCTCTTGATCTCGCTCTCACACATGCGCTCACACCCTTGCGCTCACACTCAATCTCTCTCTCGATCTATTGATCTTGCTCTCACACTCGATCTCGCTCTCACACACTCGATCTTTCTCTCACACAATCTCACTCTCGCTCTCGCACTCTCAATCTCGCTCTCACACTCCCAATCTTGCTCTTGCTCTCTCAATCTCGCTCTCGCAATATCTCTCGCTCACACTCTCAATCTCGCACTCTCAATCTCGCTCCTACACTCTCAATCTTGATCTCTCTCAATCTCGATCTCACTCTCACACTCAATCTCGCTCACACTCTCGCACTCAATCTCGCACTCTCAATCTCGCTCTCGCTTTCACACTCTCAATCTTGCTCTCGCTTTCACACTCAATCTCACTCACTCACTCTCATTCTCGCTCTTACTCTAAATCTCGCTCTCAAACTCTCAATCTCGCTCTCGATCTCGCTCTCACATACTCAATTGTGCTCTCGATCTCGCTCTCACAATCTCGATCTCGCTCTCACTCTCTTGATCTCGCTCGCACTCAATCTCGCACTCGCTCCTTCACTCTCAATCTTAATCTTGATCTCTTGCTCTCGCGATCTCTATCTCGCTCGATCTCTCTCTCACACTCGATCTTACTCTCGCTCTCTCGCTCTCGCACTCAATCTCGCTCTCGCACTCACAATCTCGCTCTCGCACTCACAATCTCGCTCTCGCACTCACAATCTCGCTCTCGCACTCACAATCTCGCTCTCGCACTCGCAATCTCGCTGTTGCTTTCACACTCACTCTCGCTCTCAAACTCGCTCTCGCTCTATTGATCTTGCTCTCGCACTCAATATCAATCTCGCGCTCTCACACAATATCTCGCTCTCGCACACTCAATCTCGCTCTCACACACTCAATCTCGCTGTCACACACAATCTTGCTCTCACATTCTCAATCTCGATCTCGCTCTATTGATCTTGCTCTCACACTCGATCTCGCTCACACACTCGATCTCGCTCTCATACACGATCTCACTCGCTCTCAATCTCGCTCTCGCACTCACAATCTCGCTCTCGCTCTATTGATCTTGCTCTCGCACTCAATCTCAATCTCGCGCTCTCACACAATATCTCGCTCTCGCACACTCAATCTCGCTCTCGCACACTCAATCTCGCTCTCACACTCAATCTCGCTCTCACACACTCAATCTCGCTCTCACATTCTCAATCTCGATCTCGCTCTATTGATCTTGCTCTCACACACGATCTCGATCTCGCACTTGATCTTGCTCTCGCTCTCTTGATCTTGCTCTCACACTCTCAATCTCACTCTATTGATCTTGCTCTCACACTCAATCCCGCTCTATTGATCTCGCTCACATTCAATCTCGCTCTATTGATCTCGCTCTCGATCTCGCTCTATTGATCTTGCTCTCACACTCACTCTCGCTCTCACTCAATCTCGATCTCGATCTCACACTCAATCTCGATCTCACACTCAATCTCGCCCTCACACTCAATCTCGCCCTCACACTCAATCTCGCCCTCACACTCAATCTCGCCCTCACACTCAATCTCGCCCTCACACTCAATCTCACCCTCACACTCAATCTCACCCTCACACTCAATCTCGACCTCACACTCAATCTCGACCTCACACTCAATCTCGACCTCACACTCAATCTCGCCCTCTCGATCTCACCCTCTCGATATCGCCCTCACACTCTCAATCTCGCTCTATTGATCACGCTCTCACACTCTCAATCTCGAGCTTGCTCTATTGATCTCGCTCTCACACTCGATCTCGCTCTCACACACTCAATCTCGATCTCGCTCTATTGATCTCGCTCACACACTCAATCTCGCTCTCACACACTCAATCTCGCTCTCACACACTCAATCTCGCTCTCTCGATCTTGCTCTCACACTCGATCTCGTTCACAATCTCAATCTTGCGCTCTCGATCACACTCTCACTCTTGATCTCATAATCTCGATATCGCTCTCAATCTTGCTCTCTCGATCTTGTTCTCGCACTCTCGATCTTGCTCTCACACTCAATCTCGATCTTTCTCACATACAATCTCGATCTTTCTCTCACACTCGCTCTCACACTCCCTCTCTCGATCGCAATCTCATTCTCTCGCTCTCACACTAAATCTCGATCTTGCTCTCACACTCTTACACTCACTCTCAATCTCGCTCTCTCAATCTCGCTCTCACACTCGATCTTGCTCTCACTCACCATCACAATCTCGCTCTCACACAATCTCACTCTCACACAATCTCGCTCTCGCTCTTGATCTCGCTCTCACACTATTCTCGATCTCGCTCTATTGATCTTGCTCTCACTCTCACACACTCGATCTCGCTCTCACACATGATCTCACTCTCGATCTCACTCTCGCTCTCGATCTCACTCTCGATCTCATGTTCAATCTCGCTCTCTTGCTCTCGCAATATCTCTCGCTCACACTCTCAATCTCGCACTCTCAATCTCGCTCTCGCTCTCACTCACTCTCAATCTTGCTCTCACTTTCACACTCAATCTTGCTCTCGCTTTCACACTCAATCTCGCTCGCTCTCACACTCTCATTCTTGCTCTCACTCTCAATCTCGCTCGCTCTCACACTCGCTCGCTCACACTCTCAATCTCACTCGCTCTCACACACTCGATCTCGCTCTCACACACTCGATCTCGCGCTCTCTTGATCTCACACACACACTCGATCTCGCTCTCACTATCTCAATCTTGCTCTCTTGATCTTGCTCACACTCTCAACCTTGCTCTCACTCATTCTCTCAGTCTTGCTCTCACTCTCTTGATCTCGCTCACACATGCGCTCACACCCTTGTGCTCACACTCTCACTCTCAATCTCGCTCTCTTGCACTCACACACTCGGTCTCGCTCTCACACTCGATCTCACTCGCTCTCACACTCAATCTTGCTCACACTCTCAATCTCGCACTCACACTCTCAATCTCACTCACTCTCAATCTCACTCACACCCACAATCTTGCACTCACAATCTCGCTCTCGCACTCCAAATCTCGCTCTCAATCCCGCTCTCCCACTCTCAATCTCACTCTCACACTCACACTCACAATCTCGCTCTCGCACTCTCAATCTCGCACTCAATCTCACTCTTGCTCTCTCTCTCTCTCTCTCAATCTCTCACTCTCACACTCGATCTCGCGCTCACACTCACTCGCTCTTAGACTCAATCTCGATCTTTCTCACACAATCTTGCTCTCACACATTCTCACTCTCGCTCACACTCTCTCTCACATTAGCGCTTTCACACTCGTGCTCACTCTTACACTCGCATTCACGCTCTCACTCTCGCTCACACTCGCTCTTACTCTCGCAATCTTGCTCGCTCACTCTCATTCTCGATCTCTCTCGATCTCACTCTCAATCTCAATCTCGCTCTATTGATCTTGCTCTCGCTCTCACACTCGATCTCGCTCTCACTCTCGATCTAACTCTCGCTCTCGATCTCACGTTCAATCTTGCTCTCTCAATCTCGCTCTCGCAATCTCTCGCTCACACTCTCAATCTCGCTCTCACACTCTCAATCTCGCTCTCAATCTTGCTCTCGCTTTCACTCATTCTCGCTCTCGCTCTCAATCTCGCTCGATCTCTCACACTCAATCTCGCTCGCTCTCACACACTCGATCTCGCTCTTACACGCTCAGTCTCAAACACTCGCTCTCGCTCTCTCGATCTCGCTCTCTTGATCTCACACACACACTCGATCTCGCTCTCAATCTTGCTCTCGCTCTCTTGATCTTGCTCTCACACTCAATCTCGCTCTCTTGCACTCACACACTCGATCTCGCTCTCACTCGATCGCACACACTCAATCTCACAGTCTCAATCTCGCTCTCACTCTCAATCTCGCTCTTACACTCAATCTCGATCTTTCTCACACAATATTGCTCTCACACATTCTCACTCTCGCTCACACTCTCTCACATTAGCGCTTTCACAATCACGCTCACTCTTACACTCACTCTCAATCTCGCTCTCTCAATCTCACTCTACCACTCAATCTCGCTCTCTTACTCTCGCTCTTACTCTCACAATCTTGCTCACTCATTCTCGATCTCACTCTCACTCAATCTCGATCTCGCTCTTGCACTCACTCTCGATCTCGCTTTCACACTCTCGATCTTGCTCTCTCTCAATCTCGATCGCTCTCACTCTCAATCGCTCTCGCTCTCTCTCGATCTTGCTCTCTCAATCTCGCTCTCAACCTCACACACAATCTTGCTCTTAATCTCTCGCTCTCACACTCTCGATCTCGCTCTCACACGCTTGATCTCGATCTCGCTCTCATGATCTCGATCTCTATTACACTCTCGCTCTCACAATCTCAATCTTGCTTTCGCTCTCACAATCTCACTCCTGCTCACTCTCACAATCTCAATCTTGCTTTCGCTCTCACAATCTCACTCCTGATCCTGCTCTCTCACTCCTGCTCTTGCTCTCACACTCACTCCTGCTCTCGCTCTTGCTCTCACACTCCTGCTCTTGCTCTCACAATCTCAATTTTGCTCTCTCACTCCTGCTCTTGCTCTCACACTCACTCCTGCTCTTGCTCTCGCGCTTGCTCTCACACTCTCAATCACTCTCACTCTCTCGTTTTTGCTCTCTTGCTTTCGTGCTCTCTTTCTCTCTCTCTCTCGGTCTCTCACTCATGCTCTCTCGATCTTGCTAGAGCTCTCTCACACTCTCATCCACTCTCTCTCGTGCTCAATCTCAGTTGCTCTCTCGCTCTCCCTCACTGACTCTCTCTCATGCTTACTCTCATGCTTGCTCACTCTCTTGCTTGCTCCCTCACTTGCTCTCTTGCCATCTCACTCACCCTCTCTCGCTTATGTTCTCTCACTTGTTCTCACTCTTGCTTGCTCTCTCTCTCTCGTGCTGGTTTTCTCTCTAGCTCTCTCTCCCTTTCGCTCTCTTGCGCTCTTTGACAAAATAGCCCATTAAATAGCATGTGATTTCCTTTGTGTCTTTGACAGAGATTCAAACTGCAGTGCTGTACATGAAAATGGTACATTCATAAAGCGCGGTTTCCTCCTTTTTCATAAATGAACAATAGAGGCAGTTTGAATAAATCAACTTGCATCTCAACCCTGTCACATATTCACTGCAGAACAAATCTAATTCTACATTTACAGTTGGCTTTGCGCAGTTCAAATATGTTTACATTTTATGAAATGGGCCACTTTGCCCCTATGCACCAACATTTTGCACTCATAGGCAATGGCCTAAATTGCATTGAATATTAGTAAGGGAATATGTTATTGGGTCATTGGAATGTTAGTAGAATTAGTATGTTATTTTACCTTCATTGCATTTAGTCCATTGCTGTGGTGTGGTGCAAATAATAAAACCTGTTGTGCAGGGTCAAATTTAAATTGGCTGGCTTGTGTTTTTTGCGTAATAATACTGACATCTATTAGACACAATTTGAGGCTCACACATGAGTCTCACACCCTTGGCCCAAGTTAAAATTCAGACCTTTGCCAAACTGGATGATGAAATGCAGGGCTACCTTGTTGAAATTCAGAATAGCGAAAAGGATTTCCCTATTCTTCCCTACACTCCATTGTTCATTTATGAAAAAGGAGGAAACAGTACTGGATGAATGTAACAATTTTCTCTTCGCGCTGCAGTTTGAATCTTGGTCAAAGGCACAAAATAAATCATGTGCTATTTAATGGGCTTATTTGTCAAGGGGAGGTTCTCTTTGAATGACACATGAGTTTGAGAAAAAGGCTTGAGGGAAAGAGGGCAGGGTCATTCACTCACTCACTCATTGGTGAAGGCAGCAGAAGGACTGGACGAGAGTCTCTCACACTCTCAATCTTGCCCTCACACTCTTGATCTGGATCTCCCTCACACTCTTGCTCTCAATCTCGCGTGCGCTCTCATTCTCTCACTCTCGCTCTCAATCTCTCAATCTCGCTCTCACTCAATCTCGCTCTCAATCTTGTGCGCGCTCTCACTCAATCTCAATCTCGCACTCTCAATCTCGCACTCGCTCCTTCACTCTCAATCTTAATCTTGCTCTCTTGCTCTCGCGATCTCTATCTCGCTCGCAATCTCGCTCGCAATCTCGCTCGCAATCTCGCTCGATCTCTCTCACACTCGATCTCACTCACACTCTCGCACTCACAATCTCGCACTCACACTCTCGCACTCACAATCTCGCACTCACAATCTCGCACTCACAATCTCGCACTCACAATCTCGCACTCACAATCTCGCACTCACAATCTCGCACTCACAATCTCGCACTCACAATCTCGCACTCACAATCTCGCACTCACAATCTCGCACTCACAATCTCGCACTCACAATCTCGCACTCACAATCTCGCACTCACAATCTCGCTGTTGCTTTCACACTCACTCTCGCTCTCAAACTCTCAATGTCGCTCTCGCTCTCAAACTCGATCTCGCTCTATTGATCTTGCTCTCGCACTCAATCTCGCTCTCAATCTCAATCTCATGGTCTCACACAATATCTCGCTCTCGCACACTCAATCTCGCTCTCACACAATCTCGCTCTCACACACTTCACACACTCAATCTCGCTCACACTCAATCTCGCTCTCACACACAATCTTGCTCTCACAATCTCAATCTCGCTCTATTGATCTTGCTCTCACACTCGATCTCGCTCACACACTCGATCTCGCTCTCAATCTCGCTCTCGCTCTATTGTTCTTGCCCTCGCACTCAATCTCGTACTCTCAATCTCACGCTCTCACACAATATCTCACGCTCTCACACAATATCTCGCGCTCACACACTCAATCTCGCTCTCACACACTCAATCTCGCTCTCACACACTCAATCTCGCTCAAACACTCAATCTCGCTCACACATTCTCAATCTCGATCTCGCTCTATTGATCTCGCTCTCACACTCAATCTCGCTCTCAATCTCACTCTATTGACCTTGCTCTCACACTCAATCCCTGATCTCGCTCACATTCAATTTCGCTCTATTGATCTCGCTCTCGATCTCGCTCTATTGATCTTGCTCTCACACACTCTCGCTCTCACTCAATCTCGATCTCGCTCTCACACTCAATATCGCCCTCACACTCAATATCGCCCTCACACTCAATATCGCCCTCACACTCGATATCGCCCTCTCGATATCGCCCTCACACTCTCAAATCGATCTCGCTCTATTGATCTCGCTCTCACACTCTCAATCTCGAGCTTGCTCTATTGATCTCGCTCTCACACACGATCTCGCTCACACTAGATCTCGCTCTCACACTCTCAATCTCGCTCTCGCACTCTCAATCTCGCACTCTCAATCTGGATCTCACCCTCTCGATCTCGCCTTCTCGAAATCGCCCTCACTCTCGATCTTGCTCTATTGATCACGCTCTCACACACTCGATCTCGCTCACACACGATCTCGCTCACACACACGATCTCGCTCACACACTCGATCTCGCTCTATTGATCTTTCTCTCACACTCGATCTCGCACACTCGATCTTGCTCTCACACACTCGATCTTGCTCTCTTGATCTTGCTCTCACACAATCTTGCTCTCACACTCGATCTTGCTCTCGCTCTCGATCTCAAACTCAATCTCGCTCTATTGATCTCGCTCTCACACTTGATCTTGCTCTCGCTCTCTTGATCTCACCCTCACTCGATCTTGCTCTCGCTCTCTTGATCTCGCCCTCACACTCAATCTCGCCCTCACACTCAATCTCGCCCTCACACTCAATCTTGATCTCGCCCTAACACACACTCTCGCACTCTCAATCTCTCAATCTCAATCTCGCTCTATTGATCCTGCTCTCACACTTGATCTCGCTCTCTCACACTCGCTCTCACACTCGCTCTCAATCTCGCTCTCTTGATCTCGCTCTCACACTTGCTCTCACTCAATCTCGCTCTCTTGATCTCGCTCTCACATTCACTCTCACTCTATTGATCTGCTCTCGCTCTCTTGATCTTGCTCACACTCGCTCTCGCCCTCACACTCAATCTCGCTCTTGAACTCTCAATCTTGATCTCGCCCTCACACTCAATCTCGCTCTTGAACTCTCAATCTTGATCTCGCACACACACTCGATCTCGCACACACACTCAATCTCGCTCTCACACTCAATCTCTCTCACACACTCGATCTCACTCTCACACACTCGATCTCACTCACTCGATCTCGCTCTCACTCACTCGATCTCGTTCTCTTGATCTCTCTCAATCTCGATCTCACTCACACTCAATCTCGCTCGCACTCAATCTCACTCACTCTCATTCTCGCTCTCGCTCTTACTCTAAATCTCGCTCTCAAACTCTCAATCTTGCTCTCGCTCTCATACTCTCAATCTCGCTTGCTCTCTCAATCTCACTCGCTCTCACTCGCTCTCACACTCTCAATCTCACTCACTCTCACACACGATCTCGCTCTCACACACAATCTCGCTCTCACACACTCAATCTCGCTCTCACACAATCTCGCTCTCACACACTCAATCTCGCTCTTACACACTCAATCTCCCTCTTACACACTCGATCTCGCTCTCTTGATCTCACTCACACACTCAATCTCGCTCTCACTCTCACCATCTCAATCTTGCTCTCTTGATCTTGCTCTCACACTCAATCTCACTCTCAATCTCGCTCTCACTCTCTTGATCTCGCTCACACATGTGCTCACACCCTTGTGCTCACTCTCTCAATCTCGCTCTCTTGCACTCACACACTCGATCTCGCTCTCACAATCTCAATCTTGCTCTTGCTCTCTCAATCTCGCTCTCTTGCTCTCGCAATATCTCTCGCTCACACTCTCAATCTCGCACTCTCAATCTCGCTCTCGCTCCTACACTCTCAATCTTGATCTTGATCTCACTCTCAATCTCGCTCTCGCTCTCACTCTCAATTTTGCTCTCGCTTTCACACTCTCAATCTTGCTCTCGCTTTCACACTCTCAATCTCGCTCGCTCTCACTCACTCGCTCTCACTCTCAATCTCGCTCTCTCAATCTGGCTCTCGCTCCTACACTCTCAATCTTGATCTTGATCTCACTCTCGCTCACTCTCAATCTTGCTCTCGCTTTCACACTCTCAATCTTGCTCTCGCTTTCACACTCTCAATCTCGCTCGCTCTCACACTCACTCACTCTCACACTCTCAATCTTGCTCTTGCTCTCTCAATCTCGCTCTCGCAATATCTCTCGCTCACACTCTCAATCTCGCACTCTCAATCTCGCTCCTACACTCTCAATCTTGATCTTGATCTCTCTCAATCTCGATCTCACTCTCACACTCAATCTCGCTCACACTCTCGCACTCAATCTCACTCACTCATTCTCGCTCTCGCTCTTACTCTAAATCTCGCTCTCAAACTCTCAATCTTGCTCTCGCTCTCATACTCTCAATCTCGCTTGCTCTCTCGCTCGCTCTCACTCGCTCTCACACTCTCAATCTCACTCTCACACACGATCTCGCTCTCACACAATCTCGCTCTCACACTCAATCTCGCTCTTACACACTCAATCTCCCTCTTACACACTCGATCTCGCTCTCTTGATCTTGCTCTCACACTCAATCTCACTCTCAATCTCGCTCTCACTCTCTTGATCTCGCTCACACATGTGCTCACACCCTTGTGCTCACTCTCTCAATCTCGCTCTCTTGCACTCACACACTCGATCTCGCTCTCACAATCTCAATCTTGCTCTTGCTCTCTCAATCTCGCTCTCTTGCTCTCGCAATATCTCTCGCTCACACTCTCAATCTCGCACTCTCAATCTCGCTCTCGCTCCTACACTCTCAATCTTGATCTTGATCTCACTCTCAATCTCGCTCTCGCTCTCGCTCTCAATCTTGCTCTCGCTTTCACACTCTCAATCTTGCTCTCGCTTTCACACTCTCAATCTCGCTCGCTCTCACACTCACTCGCTCTCACTCTCAATCTCGCTCTCTCAATCTCGCTTGCTCTCACTCTCGCTCGCTTTCACACTCGCTCTCACACACTCAATCTCCCTCTTACACACTCGATCTCCCTCTTACACACTCGATCTCGCTCTCTTGATCTCACTCACACACTCAATCTCGTTCTCAAACACTCGATCTCGCTCTCGCTCACTTGATCTCACTCTCTTGATCTCACTCACACACTCGATCTCACTCTCGCTCTCTCGATCTCTCTCTTGATCTTGCTCTCAAACTCAATCTCGCTCTCTCTCAATCTCGCTCTCACACTCACAATCTCATTCATACTCACAATCTCACTCACATTAACAATCTCGCACTCGCTCACGCACTCTCAATCTCACTCTCAATCTCGCTCTCACACTCGATCTCGCTCTCACACTTGATCACGCTCTCATACTCGATCTCGCTCTCACACACAATCTCGCTCTCAATCTCACTCTCACAGACACGATCTCGCTCTCACACTCGATCTCGCTCTTATCTTGCTCTCACTCGATCTCGCCCACACACTTGATCTCGCTCCCACACACTCGATCTCGCTCTCACACACTCGATCTCACTCTATTGATATTGCTCTCACACGATCTCGCTCTCACACACTCAATCTCACTCTATTGATCTTGCTCTCACACGATCTCGCTCTCACACTCAATCTCTCTCTCACTCTCGCTCTATTGATCTCCCTCTCACACTCGATCTCGCTCTCACACTCGATCTCGCTCACACACACAATCTCGATCTCACTCTATTGATATTGCTCTCACACGATCTCGCTCTCACACTCAATCTTGCTCTCAAACACAATCTCGATCTTTCTCACATACAATCTCGATCTTTCTCTCACACTCGCTCTCACACTCCCACTCTCGATCGCAATCTCATTCTCTCGCTCTCACTCAATCTCGATCTCGCTCTATTGATCTTGCTCTCACTCGATCTCGCTCTCACACATGATCTCACTCTCACTCTCGATCTCACTCTCGCTCTCACTCTCGCTCTCGATCTCATGTTCAATCTTGCTCTTGCTCTCTCAATCTCGCTCTCGCTCTCGCAATATCTCTCGCTCACACTCTCAATCTCACTCTCACACTCAATCTTGCTCTCGCTTTCACACTCAATCTCGCTCGCTCTCACTCTCATTCTTGCTCTCTCTCAATCTCGCTCTCAAACTCTCAATCTTGCTCTCGCTCTCACACTCAATCTCGCTCGCTCAATCTCGCTCGCACTCACTCGCTCGCTCTCACACTCTCAATCTCGCTCGCTCTCACACACTCGATCTCGCTCTCAAACACTCGCTCTCTCGATCTCGCTCTCTTGATCTCACACACACTCGATCTCGCTCTCACTCTCACCATCTCAATCTTGATCTTGCTCTCACACTCAATCTCGTTCTCAATCTCGCTCACACTCTCAACCTCGCTCTCACTCATTCTCAGTCTTGCTCTCACTCTCTTGATCTCGCTCACACATGCGCTCACACCCTTGTGCTCACACTCACTCTCAATCTCGCTCTCTTGCACTCACACACTCGGTCTCGCTCTCACACTCGATATCACTCACACTCAATTTCGCACTCACTCAATCTCGCACTCACACTCTCAATCTCACTCACTCTCAATCTCTCTCACAATCTTGCACTCACAATCTCGCTCTCGCACTCTCAATCTCGCTCTCACTCATGCTCACAATCTCACTCTCGCACTCTCAATCTCGCACTCAATCTCGCTCTTGCTCTCTCTCACACTCTCAATCTCTCGCTCACACTCTCTCTCACATTAGCGCTTTCACACTCGTGCTCACTCTTACACTCACTCTCACGCTCAATCACGCTCTCACGCTCTCGCTCACACTCGCTCTTACTCTCGCAATCTTGCTCACTCACTCTCAATCTCACTCACTCTCAATCTCTCACACCCACAATCTCGCACTCTCAATCTCGCTCTCACACTCACTCGCTCTCACACTCACTTGCTCTTACACTCAATCTCGATCTTTCTCACACAATCTTGCTCTCACACATTCTCTCTCGCTCACACTCTCTCTCACATTAGCGCTTTCACACTCACGCTCTCTTACACTCTCTCAATCTTGCTCTCTCAATCTTACTCTACCACTCAATCTCAATCTCGCTCTCACTCTCGCTCTTACTCTCACAATCTTGCACACTCTCATTCTCGATCTCACTCTCAATCTCGATCTCGCTCTTGCACTCACTCTCAATCTCGCTTTCACACTCTCGATCTCGCTCTCACACGCTTGATCTCGATCTCGCTCTCATGATCTCGATCTCTCTTACACTCTCGCTCTCACAATCTCAATCTTGCTTTCCCTCTCACAATCTCACTCCTGCTCTCACTCTCACAATCTCAACCTTGCTTTCGCTCTCACAATCTCACTCCTGATCTTGCTCTCTCACTCCTGCTCTTGCTCTCACACTCACTCCTGCTCTCGCTCTTGCTCTCAGACTCCTGCTCTTGCTCTCACAATCGCAATTTTGCTCTCACTACTGCTCTTGCTCTCACACTCTCTATCGCTCTCTCACTCTCGCTCTCACACTCTTGTTTTTGCTCTCTTGCTTTTGTGCTCTCTTTCTCTCTCTCGGTCTCTCACTCATGCTCTCTCAATCTTGCTAGCCCTCTCTCACACTCTCATCCACTCTCTCTCGTGCTCAATCTCAGTTGCTCTCTCGCTCTCCCTCACTCTCTCTCATGCTTACTCTCATGCTTGCTCGCTCTCTCACTTGCTCTCTTGCCATCTCACTCACCCTCTCTCGCTTATGTTCTCTCACTTGTTCTCACTCTTGCTTGCTCTCTCTCTCTCTCGTGCTGGTTTTCTCTCTCTCGCTCACTTGCTCGCTCTCTCTCGCTCTCTCGCTCTCTCTCCCTTTCGCTCTCTTGCGCTCTTTGACAAAATAGCCCATTAAATAGCATGTGATTTCCTTTGTGTCTTTGACAGAGATACAAACTGCAGTGCTGTACATGAAAATGGTACATTCATAAAGCGCGGTTTCCTCCTTTTTCATAAATGAACAACAGAGGCAGTTTGAATAAATCAACTTGCATCTCAACCCTGTCACGTATTCACTGCAGAACAAATCTAATTCTACATTTACAGTTGGCTTTGCGCAGTTCAAATATGTTTACATTTTATGAAATGGGCCACTTTGCCCCTATGCACCAACATTTTGCACTCATAGGCAATGGCCTAAATTGCATTGAATATTAGTAAGGGAATATGTTATTGGGTCATTGGAATGTTAGTAAAATTAGTATGTTATTTTACCTTCATTGCATTTAGTCCATTGCTGTGGTGTGGTGCAAATAATAAAACCTGTTGTGCAGGGTCAAATTTAAATTGGCTGGCTTGTGTTTTTTGCGTAATAATACTGACATCTATTAGACACAATTTGAGGCTCACACATGAGTCTCACACCCTTGGCCCAAGTTAAAATTCAGACCTTTGCCAAACTGGATGATGAAATGCAGGGCTACCTTGTTGAAATTCAGAATAGCGAAAAGGATTTCCCTATTCTTCCCTACACTCCATTGTTCATTTATGAAAAAGGAGGAAACAGTACTGGATGAATGTAACAATTTTCTCTTCGCGCTGCAGTTTGAATCTTGGTCAAAGGCACAAAATAAATCATGTGCTATTTAATGGGCTTATTTGTCAAGGGGAGGTTCTCTTTGAATGACACATGAGTTTGAGAAAAAGGCTTGAGGGAAAGAGGGCAGGGTCATTCATTCACTCACTCATTGGTGAAGGCAGCAGAAGGACTGGACGAGAGTCTCACACTCTCAATCTTGCCCTCACACTCTTGATCTGGATCTCCCTCTCACACTCTTGCTCTCACTCTCAATCTCGCGTGCGCTCTCATTCTCGCGCTCTCACTCTCACGCTCTCGCTCTCAATCTCGCTCTCACTCAATCTCGCTCTCACTCTCAACCTCGTGCGCGCTCTCACTCAATCTCTCAATCTCAATCTCGCACTCTCAATCTCGCACTCGCTCCTTCACTCTCAATCTTAATCTTGCTCTCTTGCTCTCGCGATCTCTATCTCGCTCGCAATCTCGCTTGATCTCTCTATCACACTCGATCTCGCTCTCACACACGATCTCGCTCTCACACACGATCTCGCTCTCACACACTCTATCTCGCTCCCATTCTCTCAATCTCGCTCTCGATCTCGCTCTCACATACTCAATTGTGCTCTCGATCTCGCTCACAATCTCGATCTCGCTCTCACTCTCTTGATCTCGCTCGCACTCAATCTCGCACTCAATCTCGCTCTCACTCAATCTCGCTCTCACTCTCACTCAATCTCTCAGTCTCAATCTCGCACTCTCAATCTCGCACTCGCTCCTTCACTCTCAATCTTAATCTTGCTCTCTTGCTCTCGCGATCTCTATCTCGCTCGATCTCACTCTCGCTCTCACAATCTCGCTCTCGCACTCACAATCTCGCTCTCGCACTCACAATCTCGCTCTCGCACTCACAATCTCGCTCTTGCACTCACAATCTCGCTCTCGCACTCACAATCTCGCTCTCGCACTCACAATCTCGCTCTCACACACTCAATCTCGCTCTCACACACTCAATCTCGCTCTCACACACTCAATCTCGATCTCGCTCTATTGATCTTGCTCTCGCACTCAATCTCAATCTCGCGCTCTCACACAATATCTCGCTCTCGCACACTCAATCTCGCTCTCACACTCAATCTCGCTGTCACACACTCAATCTCGCTCTCACATTCTCAATCTCGATCTATTGATCTTGCTCTCACACTCGATCTCGCTCACACACTCGATCTCGCTCTCATACACGATCTCACTCGCTCTCAATCTCGCTCTCGCACTCACAATCTCGCTCTCGCTCTCTTGATCTTGCTCTCGCACACTCAATCTCAATCTCGCACTCAATCTCGCTCTCACACTCAATCTCGCTCTCACACTCAATCTCGCTCTCACACTCAATCTCACTCTCACACACTCAATCTCGCTCTCACACACTCAATCTCGCTCTCACTCAATCTCGCTCTCACATTCTCAATCTCGATCTCGCTCTATTGATCTTGCTCTCACACACGATCTCGATCTCGCACTTGATCTTGCTCTCGCTCTCTTGATCTTGCTCTCACACTCGATCTCGCTCTCACACTCTCAATCTCACTCTATTGATCTTGCTCTCACACTCAATCCCGCTCTATTGATCTCGCTCACATTCAATCTCGCTCTATTGATCTCGCTCACATTCAATCTCGCTCTATTGATCTCGCTCTATTGATCTCGCTCTCGATCTCGCTCTATTGATCTTGCTCTCACACTCACTCTCGCTCTCACTCAATCTCGCTCTCACACTTAATCTTGCCCTCACACTCAATCTCACCCTCACAATCAATCTCGACCTCACAATCAATCTCGCCCTCTCGATCTCAACCTCTCGATATCGCCCTCACACTCTCAATCTCGATCTCGCTCTATTGATCTCGCTCTCACACTCTCAATCTCGAGCTTGCTCTATTGATCTCGCTCTCACACTCGATCTCGCTCTCACACTCAATCTTGCTCTCACACTCAATCTCGATCTTTCTCACATACAATCTCGATCTCACACTCGATCTTGCTCTCACTCACCATCACAATCTCGCTCTCACACAATCTCACTCTCACAATCTCGCTCTCGATCTCGCTCTTGATCTCGCTCACTCTCACACACTCGCTCTCGCTCTCACGTTCGCTCTCGATCTCATGTTCAATCTCGATCTCATGTTCAATCTCGATCTCATGTTCAATCTCGATCTCATGTTCAATCTCGCTCTCTTGCTCTCGCAATATCTCTCGCTCACACTCTCAATCTCGCACTCTCAATCTCGCTCTCGCTCTCTCTCTCAATCTTGCTCTCGCTTTCACACTCAATCTTGCTCTCGCTCTCACACTCCCAATCTCGCTCGCTCTCTCAATCTCGCTCGCTCACACTCGCTCGCTCACACTCGCTCGCTCACACTCGCTCGCTCACACTCGCTCGCTCACACTCTCAATCTCACTCGCTCTCACACACTCGATCTCGCTCTCACTCTCACCATCTCAATCTTGCTCTCTTGATCTTGCTCACACTCAATCTCGTTCTCAATCTTGCTCACACTCTCAACCTCGCTCTCACTCATTCTCTCAGTCTTGCTCTCACTCTCTTGATCTCGCTCACACATGCGCTCACACCCTTGTGCTCACACTCACTCTCAATCTCGCTCTCTTGCACTCACACACTCGGTCTCGCTCTCACACTCGATCTCACTCGCTCTCACACTCAATCTTGCTCACACTCTCAATCTCGCACTCACACTCAATCTCACTCACTCTCAATCTCACTCACACCCACAATCTTGCACTCACAATCTCGCACTCCAAATCTCGCTCTCAATCCCGCTCTCTCAATCTCACAATCTCGCTCTCGCACTCTCGCTCTCGCACTCAATCTCACTCTCTCTCACTCTCAATCTCTCACTCACTCACACCATCGATCTCGCGCTCACACTCACTCGCTCTTAGACTCAATCTCGATCTTTCTCACACAATCTTGCTCTCACACATTCTCACTCTCGCTCACACTCTCTCTCACATTAGCGCTTTCACACTCGTGCTCACTCTCACACTCACATTCACGCTCAATCATGCTCTCACTCTCGCACACTCGCTCTTACTCTCGCAATCTTGCTCGCTCACTCATTCTCGATCTCTCTCGATCTCACTCTCAATCTCGCTCTATTGATCTTGCTCTCGCTCTCACACACTCGATCTCGCTCTCTCTCGATCTAACTCTCGCTCTCGCGTTCAATCTTGCTCTCTCAATCTCGCTCTCGCAATCTCTCGCTCACACTCTCAATCTCGCTCTCACACTCTCAATCTCGCTCTCGCTCTCAATCTCGCTCTCACTCATTCTCGCTCTCGCTTTCACTCATTCTCGCTCTCACTCAATCTCGCTCGCTCTCACACTCAATCTCGCTCGCTCTCACACTCGATCTCGCTCTCAATCTTGCTCTCGCTCTCTTGATCTTGCTCTCACTCAATCTCGTTCTCAATCTCGCTCACTCTCAATCTCGCTCACTCATTCTCTCAATCTTGTGCTCACCCCCTTGTGCTCACTCTCAATCTCGCTCTCTTGCACTCACACACTCAATCTCGCTCTCTCTCAATCTCGCTCTTACACTCAATCTCGCTCTTACACTCAATCTCGCTCTTTCTCACACAATCTTGCTCTCACACATTCTCGCTCACTCTCTCACATTAGCGCTTTCACACTCACGCTCACTCTTACACTCACTCTCAATCTCGCTCTCTCAATCTCGCTCTTACTCTCACAATCTTGCTCACTCATTCTCGATCACTCTCACTCACACTCAATCTCGATCTCGCTCTCACTCTCTTGATCTCGCTCGCACTCAATCTCGCACTCAATCTCGCTCTCACTCAATCTCGCTCTCACTCTCAACCTCGTGCGCGCTCTCACTCAATCTCTCAGTCTCAATCTCGCACTCTCAATCTCGCACTCGCTCCTTCACTCTCAATCTTAATCTTGCTCTCTTGCTCTCGCGATCTCTATCTCGCTCGATCTCACTCTCGCTCTCACAATCTCGCTCTCGCACTCACAATCTCGCTCTCGCACTCACAATCTCGCTCTCGCACTCACAATCTCGCTCTCGCACTCACAATCTCGCTCTCGCACTCACAATCTCGCTCTCGCACTCACAATCTCGCTCTCGCACTCACAATCTCGCTGTCACACACTCAATCTCGCTCTCACACACTCAATCTCGATCTCGCTCTATTGATCTTGCTCTCGCACTCAATCTCAATCTCGCGCTCTCACACAATATCTCGCTCTCGCACACTCAATCTCGCTCTCACACTCAATCTCGCTGTCACACACTCAATCTCGCTCTCACATTCTCAATCTCGATCTATTGATCTTGCTCTCACACTCGATCTCGCTCACACACTCGATCTCGCTCTCATACACGATCTCACTCGCTCTCAATCTCGCTCTCGCACTCACAATCTCGCTCTCGCTCTCTTGATCTTGCTCTCGCACACTCAATCTCAATCTCGCACACTCAATCTCGCTCTCACACACTCAATCTCGCTCTCACACACTCAATCTCGCTCTCACACACTCAATCTCGCTCTCACACACTCAATCTCGCTCTCACACACTCAATCTCGCTCTCACATTCTCAATCTCGATCTCGCTCTATTGATCTTGCTCTCACACACGATCTCGATCTCGCACTTGATCTTGCTCTCGCTCTCTTGATCTTGCTCTCACACTCGATCTCGCTCTCACACTCTCAATCTCACTCTATTGATCTTGCTCTCACACTCAATCCCGCTCTATTGATCTCGCTCACATTCAATCTCGCTCTATTGATCTCGCTCACATTCAATCTCGCTCTATTGATCTCGCTCTATTGATCTTGCTCTCACACTCACTCTCGCTCTCACTCAATCTCGCTCTCACACTTAATCTTGCCCTCACACTCAATCTCACCCTCACAATCAATCTCGACCTCACAATCAATCTCGACCTCACAATCAATCTCGCCCTCTCGATCTCAACCTCTCGATATCGCCCTCACACTCTCAATCTCGATCTCGCTCTATTGATCTCGCTCTCACACTCTCAATCTCGAGCTTGCTCTATTGATCTCGCTCTCACACTCGATCTCGCTCTCACACTCGATCTTGCTCTCACACTCAATCTCGATCTTTCTCACATACAATCTCGATCTTTCTCTCACACTCGCTCTCACACTCCCTCTCTCGATCGCAATCTCATTCTCTCGCTCTCACACTAAATCTCGATCTTGCTCTCACTCACCATCACAATCTCGCTCTCACACAATCTCGCTCTTGATCTCGCTCTCACTCTCACACACTCGCTCTCGCTCTCACGTTCGCTCTCGATCTCATGTTCAATCTCGATCTCATGTTCAATCTCGCTCTCTTGCTCTCGCAATATCTCTCGCTCACACTCTCAATCTCGCACTCTCAATCTCGCTCTCGCTCGCACTCTCAATCTCGCTCTCGCTCTCTCTCTCAATCTTGCTCTCGCTCTCACACTCCCAATCTCGCTCGCTCGCTCACACTCGCTCGCTCACACTCGCTCACACTCGCTCGCTCACACTCGCTCGCTCACACTCGCTCACACTCGCTCGCTCACACTCGCTCGCACTCGCTCGCTCACACTCGCTCGCACTCGCTCGCTCACACTCGCTCGCACTCGCTCGCTCACACTCGCTCACACTCGCTCGCACTCGCTCGCTCACACTCGCTCGCACTCGCTCGCTCACACTCGCTCGCTCACACTCGCTCACACTCGCTCGCTCACACTCGCTCACACTCGCTCGCTCACACTCGCTCGCACTCGCTCGCTCACACTCGCTCGCACTCGCTCGCTCACACTCGCTCGCACTCGCTCGCACTCGCTCGCTCACACTCGCTCGCACTCGCTCGCTCACACTCGCTCACACTCGCTCGCTCACACTCGCTCACACTCTCAATCTCACTCGCTCTCACACACTCGATCTCGCTCTCACTCTCACCATCTCAATCTTGCTCTCTTGATCTTGCTCACACTCAATCTCGTTCTCAATCTTGCTCACACTCTCAACCTCGCTCTCACTCATTCTCTCAGTCTTGCTCTCACTCTCTTGATCTCGCTCACACATGCGCTCACACCCTTGTGCTCACACTCACTCTCAATCTCGCTCTCTTGCACTCACACACTCGGTCTCGCTCTCACACTCGATCTCACTCGCTCTCACACTCAATCTTGCTCACACTCTCAATCTCGCACTCACACTCAATCTCACTCACTCTCAATCTCACTCACACCCACAATCTTGCACTCACAATCTCGCACTCCAAATCTCGCTCTCAATCCCGCTCTCTCAATCTCACAATCTCGCTCTCGCACTCTCGCTCTCGCACTCAATCTCACTCTCTCTCACTCTCAATCTCTCACTCACTCACACCATCGATCTCGCGCTCACACTCACTCGCTCTTAGACTCAATCTCGATCTTTCTCACACAATCTTGCTCTCACACATTCTCACTCTCGCTCACACTCTCTCTCACATTAGCGCTTTCACACTCGTGCTCACTCTTACACTCACATTCACGCTCAATCATGCTCTCACTCTCGCACACTCGCTCTTACTCTCGCAATCTTGCTCGCTCACTCATTCTCGATCTCTCTCGATCTCACTCTCAATCTCGCTCTATTGATCTTGCTCTCGCTCTCACACACTCGATCTCGCTCTCTCTCGATCTAACTCTCGCTCTCGCGTTCAATCTTGCTCTCTCAATCTCGCTCTCGCAATCTCTCGCTCACACTCTCAATCTCGCTCTCACACTCTCAATCTCGCTCTCGCTCTCAATCTCGCTCTCACTCATTCTCGCTCTCGCTTTCACTCATTCTCGCTCTCACTCAATCTCGCTCGCTCTCACACACTCAATCTCGCTCGCTCTCACACACTCAGTCTCAAACACTCGCTCTCGCTCTCTCGATCTCGCTCTCAATCTTGCTCTCGCTCTCTTGATCTTGCTCTCACACTCAATCTCGTTCTCAATCTCGCTCACTCTCAATCTCGCTCACTCATTCTCTCAATCTTGTGCTCACCCCCTTGTGCTCACTCTCAATCTCGCTCTCTTGCACTCACACACTCAATCTCGCTCTCACTCTCAATCTCGCTCTTACACTCAATCTCGCTCTTACACTCAATCTCGCTCTTTCTCACACAATCTTGCTCTCACACATTCTCGCTCACTCTCACATTAGCGCTTTCACACTCACGTTCACTCTTACACTCACTCTCAATCTCGCTCTCTCAATCTCGCTCTTACTCTCACAATCTTGCTCACTCATTCTCGATCACTCTCACTCACACTCAATCTCGATCTCGCTCTTGCACACTCTCGATCTCGCTTTCACACTCTTGATCTTGCTCTCTCTCAATCTCGATCGCTCTCACTCTCAATCGCTCTCGCTCTCTCTCGATCTTGCTCTCTCAATCTCGCTCTCAACCTCACACACAATATTTCTCTTAATCTCTCGCTCTCACACTCTCGATCTCGATCTCGCTCTCATGATCTCGATCTCTATTACACTCTCGCTCTCGCACTCTCAATCTCGCTCTCGCACTCTCAATCTGGATCTCACCCTCTCGATCTCGCCTTCTCGAAATCGCCCTCACACTCTCGATCTTGCTCTATTGATCTTGCTCTCACAGACTCGATCTCGCTTACACTCGATCTTGCTCTCACACTCGATCTTGCTCTCACACTCGATCTTGCTCTCACACTCGATCTTGCTCTCACACTCAAACTCAATCTCGCTCTTACAATCAATCTCGCTCTATTGATCTCGCCCTCACACTCTCAATCTTGCTCTCACACAATCTCTCACAATCTCACTCACAATCTCTAACACAATCTCACTTACACTCACAACCTCACAATCCCAATCTCGCTCTCAATCTCGATCTCGATCTTGCTCTATTGATCCTGCTCACACTCAATCTCACTCTCACTCAATCTCGATCTTGCTCTATTGATCCTGCTCACACTCAATCTCACTCTCACTCAATCTCGATCTTGCTCTATTGATCCTGCTCACACTCAATCTCACTCTCACTCAATCTCGATCTTGCTCTATTGATCCTGCTCACACTCAATCTCACTCTCACTCAATCTCGATCTTGCTCTATTGATCCTGCTCACACTCAATCTCACTCTCACTCAATCTCGATCTTGCTCTATTGATCCTGCTCACACTCAATCTCACTCACTCACTCAATCTCAATCTTGCTCTATTGATCCTGCTCACACAATCTCACTCTCACTCACTCAATCTCAATCTCAATCTTGCTCTATTGATCCTGCTCACACTCAATCTCACTCTCACTCACTCAATCTCAATCTCAATCTTGCTCTATTGATCCTGCTCACACTCAATCTCAATCTCACTCACTCAATCTCAATCTTGCTCTATTGATCCTGCTCACACTCAATCTCAATCTCACTCACTCAATCTCAATCTTGCTCTATTGATCCTGCTCACACTCAATCTCACTCTCACTCACTCAATCTCAATCTTGCTCTATTGATCCTGCTCACACTCAATCTCACTCTCACTCACTCAATCTCAATCTTGCTCTATTGATCCTGCTCACACTCAATCTCGCTCTCACTCACTCAATCTCAATCTTGCTCTATTGATCCTGCTCACACTCAATCTCGCTCTCACTCAATCTCAATCTTGCTCTATTGATCCTGCTCACACTCAATATCGCTCTCACACTCAATATCGCTCTCACACTCAATATCGCTCTCACACTCAATATCGCTCACACTTGATCTTGCCCGCACCATCACAATCTCGCTCTCACACACTCGATCTCGCACACTCGATCTCACACATACTCGCTCTCGTACTCACAATCTCGCTCTCGTACTCACAATCTCGCTCTCGTACTCACAATCTCGCTCTCGTACTCACAATCTCGCTCTCGTACTCACAATCTCGCTCTCACCATCACAATCTCGCTCTCACCATCACAATCTCGCTCTCACCATCACAATCTCGCTCTCACCATCACAATCTCGCTCTCACCATCACAATCTCGCTCTCGCTCTCTCTCAATCTTGCTCTCGCACTCTTGCCTGTAAGTGGTGAAGCTGGTTCAGGCAAAACATTCTTAAGCAATCAGAAGCAAATTCCTCCAAAAAATAACAATCTTTCAGCTGTTGTAACAGCACCCACAGGTTTAGCTGCCTACAACATAGGTGGTGTTACTTTACACCGACTGCTGCTCCTTCCAGTAGAACACCAAAACAAATTAGAGTACTAAAAACTTTGAACAGAAGCTGCTATTCAGCTAAGCAGATATCGGAAGCAAATGTAAATGCTCCTAATAGATGAGGGGAGCATGGCCTCCAACCTAATGTTGGCTTTGATTCACCTCAGATTGCAGGAGGCCCTTAAAACAAACTCCTACAATTAACACAGTGAAAGGTGTGCTGTAATACACTTAGCAGCATAGGAAATGTAAATCTCTGGTCACATTTCGAATACAGATAACGAACTCAGAATATGTGTCAGTCTGCAGACCTCACCTCTGCCAACTTGTTAAAAAGCATTCGGATTGGTCTTCTAAGGATAGACAATCTATCTTAAATAGTAGACTCATCCATGAGCTGCATGAGCATGGCACAAGCATGGCACATCTGTCCCTGATGTCTTGGAACAATCAGCACACAAAATTGTGAAATGTATGTCCTTAAAGATAACCCTAGCAAGCTGTATGCAATTCAACGAGTTAAAGTTAAAAATGGAAATGCAACCAATAGTGCATATTAACTCCACGGACAAACTGGAAGTGCACGGCATGACACTCCCTATGTGTCAACAAGCAACAGCACGACTGAATAGCTTAGAAAACTCAACCTCCAATCCTGCTGGCTTGGAAAAATGGTGTTTAAACTGTAGGGTCATTCTGAAACGTAACCTTGATGGAGAACAAGGTTTAGTTAATGGTGCACTTGATACAGTTGGCTTCCAGACTTATCCACATGAAAACATTCAGTTTGTCAACATCCACTTTGACAAACTTTCAGAAGTTAAAAGGATATAATGCTCAACATCACAATTCCTTCTTTTCAAAGACATGTATGTACGTAGAGATTAATTCTCTCTGGCTCTTGCATATGCATTCACTAGTCACAAATCGCAAGGTCCAACCCTAGATCAGGGATTGGCATTGGCAGCACAGTCTTTAAAGAAGGTATGAGTTACGTAGCACTGTCACGTCTACTCAAAGGACCATTTCTAATCAATTCTGATGCAAACAAAGTGAAGGCTGACATTCCTTGCATCATGGAGTACAACAGACTACATGCACTCTACACACCCCATCTCGATATGTGCCCTGTTACTCAAAAAGGAAAACTTGTTAAAAGAAAAGCAATGCAAACAGAACTTCTAAGAGAACTCCCAACAGTACCACCAAAGAAAGTGAAAGCAGCGTCATCAAGTAGCACAACCACACAACTATGTAGTGCAAACGCAAGTGCACATCCAACAGCAAAAAGAAATACATGTCTTCTAAAAAGACAAGAGGAGGTCCAGCAAATGAGACCGACCGAGAACCCTTATCCATTTAAATTTTCCAACACAACTGGTGTAAATTGCTATGAAAATGTAGCAATCAATGTTCTGTTCCAATTGCTACCAATTGTGCAAAACATTCACTTTAACGGCGGGACCAGTTATGTTTTCAAATGCTCCTCCTTCATAGAAATGCAACAAACAATCCTGCCAACACTTAGTCCAATTCTTGCCTTATTCCCGAGACACTACTGTGTGGGAATGTTCAGATTTACCATAGACACACAGGAAGATCCACAACAATTTCTAATGTACTTACTGCAAGTGCTAGAAAGCAGAAATATACCTATAAATGAAATCTTCCAGATTTCATATATGTGGAAACATACATGTTCCTGCGCAACATGGTTGCAGAGAGTGCAAGTTCCCAATGAACAATTTGTTTATGTATCTATACCTATCAGCAGGCCCAAAATGCAAATCTTGGCATATTATGTACTGTTTGCAATTCAGACAATCGTTCCACCTTACACATAAACTCACATAGCCAATATGTAATAGTAATGCTTTTAAGATACAACGCAGATGGTACCAAAAACAACTGCATGCTTACTAGCTTCACACATGGGCAAGTATAGCTTGGCAAGAAAACCTTCACAACAGTGGGCATAATCTACCATATGGGTGCCACAACCAGTCCGGGTCACTATACTGCATACAATAAAATAAAATGTGGTGGTTTGAATGCAATGATACTTCCATTACTCTGAAATATAGATTACCAGCAAATCTAACAAATGCCTACTTAATGTTCCTTAAACCTAAATGTACTCACTGACCTGTAAAACTAGCATAGGTTACTGCACGATAGACACCAACAGGTATGTAAGTGCTAAAGAAAAATACCCTTCCGAAGTGTAAAAGTACTAAAAGCTAAGCAAACACCAACTGGTATGTGAATACATCCATAGCGCTACAATGATGTTTGTGAAATGGAAAACAGTTTCAACATGGCATCAGATGTGCATGTTGTACATCTTTGCTAATGCTATACAGACCCAATGATTATGCACACAGAAACGACAACTGTGCAAACAGACACTAACATGGTTTCACCCACAGTACTTAACACGTACTGATTAAGAGGGGCTACAAACTTTAGTCACTAACATGTAAAACTATCAACTGTTAGAATACGTCAACTACTGTCTAACTGCGCCCATATCACTGCAATGAATACGCCAATTGGTATCTAAATGCACCCATAATACTGCAATATCACTTTCCAATAGTGAAAGACTTGAAATCCCCCAACAGGAATAAAACCGCTGCAAAACTGTAAAACTGTGCACAGTTAGAATACGCCAACAGGTATCTAACTACAACCATACCACCACTTTCGAAAAAGCAAAACACATACTGTTGCAGTAGGAGGAATTGAAATGGTGTGTTTGTAACAGCTGAACCATGTATTCCTGCGCCTTAAACATTCCTGTAAGTACTGCACACTTCAAAACAAACAGTGTGACAGACACACGTAACGTCAAATAAACGCACTAGGTTGAGTTTTTAATCCTGCATGGATTTTTTTCCCCCACAGACCCGATGATTATGCAACCAAACACAGCAACTGTGCAAAATGTACATTAATGTGGTTTGACGCATAGTACTTGCAATGTACTAATTATGAGGGTCGACAAAGTACATGAATATGTAACATTGTGTGCAATGCGACATTGTGAAGTAGATTACCTAACATTATGTTTCTTCACAGAGAAAGAAGCAAAGACTTCTCCTGCATTACCTTGTGCAACAAACAATCTGTGCCTGCAATGGTACATCAAAGAAAAGCACTATTTCCACTTCAATGGTTTTGTGTCACTGTGTTCCACCCCAGCATAATACGGCCATGCACCCAAGAATCTGGCCACTGGCCACAACCAACACATGATAATTTGCCCTTTTTCACCAATGGCAATATCACCATATCAATCTGACACCACTCCCCTACTGTTAGAAGCCCTTGTGCAGTCACCAAATAAGCCCAAACATGTTTCTCCAACTGCCCACCAAACACTACCTACTGCAATACTTGTGGGTACATTCTTGGTTGCATGGACGTATGATACTGCAGTAGTTGTGCCAGAGCCCAGATTCTTGGGTGCATGGCCTATTTTTAACCTATACAAACATCCTCATATCATCTACATTCCACTGCCCTACCCTGATGAAGCCTGCCTGCATTCACCAGATATGCCACCCGCCCAAGGCCCGGTCCGCAGACTACTGCAGTGTCCACGGACTGCTGCGCTCTGGGCAGACTCCTTCCACCTAAACAAACACATGATATCAACCATCTTTCACTCCTTCACCCTTCCCAACACCAGATGCCCCAAAGCATGTTTCCCACCCCTGTTCCCCACTGTCAGGTTCCAGTCAGGTTCCTTCCTTTCACTGTCCAGGTTTCTCTTTCCATATTTATCTCCATCTAGTTTCTTGTTTTCAAGTGGTTCAATCCTTAACCTTCTTTATTTCAGGGGGAGAGTGTCCCAATTCAACATGGTGGGAAAGAAGCAGTGATTTGATTGGTTACGATGAAGCTGTAAAATGATTGGGAGACAATGAGACAAGGGAGTTTCTTCAAGGTTTAAACTGCCTTTCATTGTTCATCCTAATTCAGGAAGGTCCTGTTTTTTTGTTAATCTGAGTTTATGCCCAATATAAAGTCCCTAATTACTAAAAGAAGTAAGGTGTAGGAACTGGTCAGGAGTATAGCTGCATGGGACAAGACAAGTAGTCTTTTTGGTGGGAGCGCAGCGCTCTAGGCTTCAAAGCAAACAGTCCATTTTCATGTCTGTACCAAAGGAATAGGCATTTAGATAAGAAAGCTTCATCATAATTTACTGAGACTGTTCCATGTTTTCATAATCTATGAACTTGACTTTGCACAGTCTTTCCTGTCAGACGTTTTTCTTTTGAAGTACTAGCTGCACGCGCATTACTTTATTCTGCCGCCGGCAGATAACGTTTCCTGTTTTTCCTGTTAAGTTATTAGTTGTCAGTGTGTAGCGGCTGTCCGTGAGAAGGGGACCCCGCTCGCGTACTTTAGAGAAATTGTTTGTTTAAAAAAAAAAAAGGAAACATTGGAATTGAATGCGCGAGACAGTAGCATTTGTAGTTGCTGTTGCCAGTCTACGTGCATGTTCTAGTTGAAATACTACCTTCGTCCCATGCGCAGAAAAGCGCTTGATTTATTTTTGCATGCGCAGAGAAGACAAGCGTCTCCGATCTACAAAAGGCAGCGTGTTACAGCAGAGCCTCATTTTTGATGTGTGTCATTTTGGTAAATAAAGTTTAGATTATTAAAAGGATAAGATAGGAATTGCAACAATTGAAATAGAGACTTTAGAAAGAAAGAAAGAGACTTTCACTTTAGCCAATGTATGTATATAAATCAAATAGAAAAGGAAATCCAAATGAAGATATAAAGAGATCAGAGTTCCATTAACTGGAGTTAAGAGAGAGCAACCCAGAGGAGTCTAATGAATTGTTTCTACTGAGCAGAAGGACAGATTGCTAGACTCAATAGGTGGAAGCACACGTTGAACTCCAATCACCTATCACTACAGTCAATCAGAATCCAATCAAATCAGTTTGATAACATTAAACATTTTGTTCCACTTCTTTAATAAGACAAGAGATTCAGACCTAAGAAGTTCCAATTCTTTATAATCTAAGGATCTGTAGTAAAGTGCAAGGAACTACATTGAACACACCTTTCAGATCTCAGGAAGGCAAACCAGGTACTTAATATTTTACGCTAAGGTCGGGGGGGAGAAAGAGACATATAGGGATGAAATAACACAAATATTTTCTCATCCTCTGCATGTGCTCGGCTGTTTCGAGAGAGTGAGGGAGCAACCTGTGTTCCGTTTTTTTTTTATTTTCTCCACTTCCCCTTTTCCCTCAGGGTTGTAGAGATTTCTGCTGCCTCATCCAGTAGTTGACTAGACATCTCTGGGGGACCTGTGGGGCTCAGCAGCTTCTGCGGATCAAAATTCAGGACCGGCCACCCACCACGCTCTCCCCAGAGAGCCACGGCTATCAACAAATAGAACATGGCCAGCATGTCAGAAAAATATGATGCACTACATGCTTTTCACCAGCCAATCAGTGGGCACGTTGGGTGTGCCCGGACATCACGCCGCCCTCCGTGCCAATCGGAGTCCTGCCCACAGAGCGAACAGGGGAATGGGTCTGCGGAGCGTACCCTGATATCCCAAATGTTTTGGGCCTACGTTTTGCCTGTTTTAAAGTAAACTAATGTACAGATTTACACCAAATTTACACAAGCATGCTTTTGGGACCAAGCCGCCGCTCCTGCCATTTGGTGAAAATCCATCCAGCGGTTTGAGCTTTAGGCATGAGCAAATAAAATGTGTCCAGTGGGACTATGGAAAAAAAAAAAAATTGTGGGACCCCCTCTATAACTTTGCCCCCCCTCCCCAAACTTGCCTCTGAGAGTAGGCCATATACTTTTTTTGCAAAGTTTGGTCAGGATTCATCCAGAGGTAGCAAAGTTATAAGCTGCCCAAAAACTGTTGTTCCTATATGAGTTGATCAACTTAACCATAACTACATGACCACTACTGCAGACCGTGTAATGAGTAAATAGGTGGATGCATGCAGACTACAGATTAGACCCTGCACAACCTGTTTTTAACAAGCACAATCAAGATTATGTTACCTTTCCTTCTTAGAGCAAGGCCCCATGGATCAGAAAAGTGACAGGGGGTTTTGGTCAAATGAACCTGTTGTGAGGCAGATAAATACGTCATTCATCGCATCTGCCCCTCCCCTGCCTCCATATCGTAGAAACGCGAGGGCTTCTCACTGCTATACCGCAAATACGCGAGACGATATTCAATAAGACAACTCTAATGCCCTTATCCTGGAAAAATAGAAGAGATGAATCTGCAAACTCTAGAAGAAATGAACATGCTGTCATTGACAGTGATGTCACTTGCTCTCGTCATCTTCAAACTGACATTCATAGATACACTGAACATGAAGCAGATATGCACTCACAATGAAGAAACGTAGACACTAGGTCAAAAATGCATTTAGACAAGAATATTACTACCTGCACTGATAGACATGAGTAACATAACAATCAATGTATATGCTGAAACACAAGACAAACTAGTTACATATAAAAGCTTGCCAAAGGTAGAAACGCAATGAATGGCCATTCTGAATAAAATGGACAGCAAAGCCATGTTAGAGCAAATGGGAAGCCTCGGAGAAGCCTCAAAGCTGCAGGGAGATTCAACGTGTTGAAATTAGCTAAAATACCTCCTGTGCAGGCCAGACAGTGTCTACACAGCCCCCTCCAAGGTTATTGTGAAAAGGAAGGATTGGATGGCTCTGAGAAGAACAGAAAATAAAAATTCACATGCGTTAGGCATATTTCTCTTAGATAAGGTAAAAGAATCAACAGTATTTCAATGCCAGGTGTCCATTAATTAGTCGAGCTACTACCCATGCAGTGTTGAGTTTCTAAGTCTCCAGTGACCAGCAAAAGTAATAGCATTCATATTAATGTTCGTTAAAATCATAATAAAGTAGAGTAGAATCATTCAAAACATGGTCTCCTCACAAATCATTTATAATTGAAGAATAGTGTCCATTCATGAACTCCAGACACTGAGACACCTGCCTCAACTCCCTACAGATTCCCAGAACGAGAGCCGCTAGACAAGGTCAAGTACAAAGCTAGATACCCTGGCATGTCACCTAGAAAATCAAGTATGTTGTCTTATTCAATTAGAAGAAGCTCCTTGATGTCACGCATCTCAATTATTTTTGCTCATGTGCTGGTGACCTGCCAAATATCCAAGGTTGGTAAGACCAATGCCAAACCAATCAGAGCTCTCAAAACGAGGCTGCTGTTGTTGCATTAGCCAATCATCTGTTGCTAAAATGATATCTTTCTTTCTTGTATCAATTTAGGGGTGGGGCCACCAGATAGTTAAATCCAATGAAAACACTAACCCATATGTATCCTATATGTAGACAATTCATCCAACGATTCCCTTCAACTCATAGGTTTTTGTAACCAAGAATGCAGTGTGAAGTGTGAGAAACCTGAGGGTATTCACACTCCTACTCCCGTTGGATCCTCTATGCAGGTGGCCAGGGAAAGGCTATCGCTATTGGATCCCGACCATGGGGGTGGACAAGTGAGGGAGGATCACCTGGGCAGAGGGTCCTTGGGTATTGATAGTAAGGTACCTCTAGGCGAGACATGGTATCCTTGTGACAACCAGCCTAATCCATCCTCGGCCTTCATGGGTCATTATAGAGCAGTTCCCCTTCATTCCTTTCTTGGGGTACCTAGCAGTACTGAGATGAAGAAACAACAGAGTTAAGCACATTATTACTCTGTTGCTTCTTCCTCATCTCAGTACCAGAGTGGGGAAAGTGTAAACAGGTTCTCTCACTACTTTCTTACTGGACAAATAACATGCATGAAGGTCAGGCATGTCATGGTAATCGGGGTCAGGCAACCTTAATTGAGTACACATGCAGCCCACTGAAGGACCAACAGTGTCTAAAAGGTGGCCTGCAGGCACTGCCAGGGAGCAGAGCCAGAGCAAAGCACGAGAGCCGGTGAGTGCTGAATTAAGCACCCAGCTAAAGTCTTTCCCGCTCGGGGGAAGCCGGGAAAAGGAGCTGCTGGGTCAGGAAGAGAGTTGTGGACACTGGAGTTACCCAGGTGCTCCAAGAGACAGTGAATGAGTAGTAGTCAATGAAAATAAGCAAAGTTATACTTATTAAAATACTTAATTGAAGGGAACAAGTAAAACCTGCAGATGTTAAATACTGAAGTGAGAAGAATGCAATGACTATTCATTTTGAATAGGGAATTACGTGAAACAGCACAACTGCTAACATTGAACCTTAAAGTGAATTCATATAACCAACTTGCTAACACAGAACTTTGAATTGAAAGATAATTGAAAGACTGATTACAGAGTTGAAGTAAAGGCTGAATAAGTACTTGTTGTAGAACTGCATTTAAGACACAATTGGTTCAGCTGCAATATTAAACTACTCAAAGCTTGAAGTTCCTGGTTGCATGACTTGTAATGGGTGGATTGTGTGATCTAACAACTGCACCTAGACCGGAGAACTACTACTTGAATAATAAAGAAATGTCAAAAAGCAAATGCAAGGTTCCTAGTTGCCTGAACTTTAAAGGGTGGACCGTTTTGGTCTAACAATGGCGCCAAGACCAGAGAAACCCTATATGCTAACAAGGTTGCTCTTGCGTAAAGAGGACAACTACCACTGGTGCACAAGTCTTGGGGAAGGGAACCCTAAGCTGTAAAGAACTAAGGAAACAAAGTTTAAAGAAAAAGCTTCAAGATACTTCTTTTTGTGACATCTTTTTAACATTGATCTTGGGGACGGGAACCCTGAGACATGCTGCCCTGGAACTATATTAAACGTGGGGAAGGGCACCCCGACATTTACAAAGGTGTGTGGAAATGTGTTAATTCAAGTACAGAGGAAGGTAAATTGAACATTGTGATACACTGGTTGTCATTTGGGGAAAAGAGGCTGAAGAATAGACCTCAGCTGGTAATAGCTTTTAACTTTACTTTTGGAAAAAAACTTAGTTTATGGTTGATATCCCTAGACATTGTTTTGTCTTAGGTGTGAGACAGGCGTGGTATCAAGAGAGACACACTCAAAGATCTTAGTTTCAAAACATTTATGTACTAAGGTCAGTTGGTTGGTGTAATGCCGGCCCTAACTCTAAAGGGGGGGTCCCCTTAACTAATGTTTATAAAGGCCACCAATATCGGATAGTCCAAACTAAATGTCTGTATAGAGCGAGGGCAAGCATAGGTTTACACAAACATGTGATAGGAAGTCTTTATTTGCAGTGAGTGTTTAGCATTGACAATTGCCACCACTGCAAATAATTAGAGTAAGCATACAAATACAAAATTCATGTGAGAATTTAAAATCAGAGATAAACGAACATTGGGTGATCAATTAGTTAGTGAAATTAACATGGATCGCATTTTAACTTTGTGGCAAACAACAATATTTGTTAATCTTTTTCAGTGGAATGTAAAATAAAATCTGACAATGGACACCCCCTTAGGCTAGTAAAAATATAATTGACAAAGCTCGAGATAAATATTTTAAAGTACTAGAAAGTATTCCGCAACTTATATTAAAATGAAACATTTCTCAAACTAAGATTAAAAGAACAGCATTAAAGACATTAAAGGCAACAGTATTGTCATTTCTTCATGACATGAATTGATGGTATTGAGTTCTAACGGAAGCATTGCAATGAATGAAATAAGGAAAAAAAGATGCGGAAGGGGAGGAGAAAGAAATAACATGACACAGACCCGCTAAAATGGGTGAGATTACACACATTTTGGACCATTTTCACATTGGGATGCAGCTAATATGCAGCACAGTCTGATTCTTAGATGATTCTCAATTTGATTCACTTTAAAATTCCAAATGTGTTTTTACTTTTTTAGACGACACAATAGGATCCAGACTCCTGTCTGTGGTAAGGTGGAATAGGATCTGTGACCACTGTTTGTGAGCTAAGGCACAGATTGTCCAACTCAATGCTGGCATCTTGCTGCAAGCCGCCTCTGCATGTTTGCACCATTCTATCTGTCACTCTATGCGGGCTATTTAACAGTGGCCAGCTGCACATTAGCCTTTCTCACATAACACGGTTAATGCAATAATCACCCTTTCAGTTTATCTCATACTGTTTTCTCTTATCTCTTCAGCCCGACTTTCTATGGAAGGCCTAGTGGATACAAGACACCTTGGTGCATTTGCAGTTTTGCTTAATTTTTGATAGAGATGTACCTTTTTCTTTCTGGAGTGAGAAATTACCTGGACCATTGTTCACAACTGTTTTAACAGTCTGTCCAAACTCCGTAAGAAATATACTCATCAGGAATTAGATAGACATAACCAGCATCTTGACAAGCAACTGGCCCAGCAAATGGATAGCATATCAGCTATATTTTTGCACGTTTCTGACATGTGGATGCCTGAGGGTCAGACCTAATCTGGAAAATGTCCATCTATAACAATCTATCTCCATCACTTGCTTGCTCTCTCTCTATGTGTGTGTGTTCAAGTCTGGGAAAATAATTGTGGCCTTCCTCTGTATCACACGACGTTTCAATGTATTCAGGATCGGCCCAGGAGGTGGAACTTTTGCAAGATTTAGGTAATCAGGTTCAGGCAGCCAGATTAACCTGTCTGTGCAAGAACCTTGCTTCTAAAGCATTTGAGCATCCACTAGGAATCTTTCAGAGGGGAAGAAGGATGAGGTTTATTTGCTACCTGCAGTGGCGTCGCTAGGGGGGGGCCCTGGAGGGGCCCAGGCCCCCCCTGTGAAACCATGTGCCCCCCCCTACCCAAGACGAGCAGTGACCATGTTCTCCCCATACTTTTGTCTGTGCCCCCCTACTTTTATCTTTGGCACCCTCTGTGCCCCTCCTAAATTTGATTCCTGGCGACACCACTGGCTACCTGGAACATTTTATTCCAAGCAAGGATTTTAGGGATTGGGTTTTGGCATTGATCAATAGAATATTTTATTTTCATTTTTTGCAAAAATCTTGAAAAGGCGTTTTCCATATTTCACAGAAAGGCAGACTAGGCTTAGGTCTTTGACATCTGTCACAAAGCATACATAGACCAATCAGTCAGATCTATTTAAACATGCATTTACTTGGGGAGTTTTCCATATTTCACAGAAAGACAGGCTAGACTTAGCTTGCTTTTGGATTTTCAGATCGATTTCACTTTGTTTGCCAAGCCCATGACCTACTTCGTTGAACATGGTGTGCTTTGATGGCTTGAGTCTGTGCTCATCAGACTTAACATAGCGCACATTAGCCACAGACACTTGAATTTGGTGTTGGTGATCAGGCCATGGCATCAGTGGTATGCCGATTTGATGTGTGATGTACTCAAGAAACAGCCTTCCTGCCTGAATGGAGGGTGAATTTGCTCTGGTGCAACCTATTTGAGCCACTGCAGATTGCCTCAGATGTTGAGACAAGGTGCACAATCCCTCAGCACTGCACTATCACAGGGCTACCAGCATAAGAGGTATATGCGGTAATAAGCAGCACCAAACAAAGTCCTCAAGAACAGGTGTCAAAACAGTCGAGGAGAGGAAGGCATAGGGATGTTCCTTGGTTCATGGTAGGAACAGTTGCATTTTTGAGGATGCAAGAATCTGAGGTGCCAGCCCTGTACTGCTCCTGGCAGCAACTACAATTAGCACACCAACCCTGTCTACAAGCACTCCAAGCATAGTAACACGGGTTGAGGTGGAAACTAGTGCTCCTACTGTTATCTTTAGCTCGGCTGTTACAGCTGCAGTGACAAGCCAAGCAACACCTGGGGCTGCATTTAAAATATGCACCCCTGTTCCAAAAAAGAAAACTCGGAAGATGTTGTCCTGGTGGCACAAACAACTGTAAATATAAGAAACAAGTTGGGGTATGGTGGGCAGCATCTTGTTATCCCAGCCACATTAAATTGATATTGCACATGTGTCAGCCCTATCGGCCCAGTTCAGCTTTGGAAGGGTTATGAGTATTCCCCCCCTCCCCCCCCCCCCGACAGGCTGGACTCTTCCCCCGACTTGCAGGAAGGTAGCCTGGTGGGGTGCCTCTCTGATCCTTTGTAAGGGCAGGTAAAAACCTTTTCCCTTGGGCAGCAACTCCACAGGACACGGGCCTGGGAGCAGAAACCAAAAGGCACACCCATTGACAGAAAGTCAGGCCTCACACCAGGGTGCTGACTTTCTAAAAGACTCTGGCTATCCTAACTCTGATCCTATTGAGAAGGGGAGGGGCAGAGGCATCTGTACCATTTGGGAGGGTTTTGCCATCTGGATTCTCTCTGCTTCTCTTTCTCTTTCCTGTCCTCTCCACTTGCTCTGGAGAAAAGTACTTTGGGTGTGACATCATAAGAGCAAAGTCCACACATTTCAAGAGCAGGGATTAGACTCCTAAAGCAGGCTAGCTTTTTTCCAATCACCTGGGGACTTTTGACTATAAAAGGAGTCTCCCACCACTTCTTTGAATCAACTGTACTCATCTTGAACCATCCTGAAGATTTTTGTTGGGCCCTGCTGAGAATGCAGTAATTTTCTAAAGTCCTCCACTTGTGAGGTGAAGGCAGAGGTTCCAAAGGAAGCAAGACCGGTCTCCTAACCTTCCCCAGGGAACATTGGAGTTGAACACTTCTGCTGGACCTTAAGCCTGCCACTCTGCCAGCTGTGACGATCTTCAGGTTAGGTCACTTTCCCCCAGTACTGGGTACTGAGAGGAATAAGCTTTAAAGAATGCTACAAGCGGCTGGAAAAAACACAAACCGAGCTATAGTTAATGAAAGGGACGGTGGACCGTACTTTATCGGGCATCAGAAACAAAAAGCAGAAAAGTACCAAGAAGGGTACAGAGGAGAGTACTAGAGAGTGAGAAAGAAGTAAGAGGATGGAGAGGAAGAGCAAGAGCTAGTTGAGACTGGAGTGACAGACTTGTGGATGAGAACCAAGCCCGATGAGAAGGCAGAGGTTGAGGATGCCATGGGTGGTATGGCCTGGTAGTTGATTCCGCCATTGAGCCTGCACATCACGTTTCCCTTGAATGTGATGTGCCGGTCTAGTTGTTTCCTAGATAGCTGCCACCACTGCTAATATATTAATTTTGAATCTGGAAGCAACCCATGCTTCTCGCCTAGGGGAGGGTGAGACACGGTCATAGGCTCCCTCGCTTCGCCATTGCTTTTGCTTTGCCCTGGCTTTGTTTTCCACCTCCCTGGTCCAATTCCTTGCTTTCTCTGTTCTCTACCTTGGATGGAGCTTCTTTGCCCCTCCTCCTTTCCTCCGCTCTAACAGCCTTGATTCTCAGGCAGTTCAGTCCTTTCTCTGCACTCTGCCACAGCCCCAGGCATCCGTTCATTCGCCTACTGGACTCCCTCCTCCTTTGGCTCTCTGTAATCACCCGGGGGTTCTCGTTCCCTAGCCCCCTTGTCTCTGTGGACTCGCCCCAGCCTTCACGTTCCAAGGCCCTTTTTGGATATTTTTTGTTTCAGAATCCCAGACATCACCCCTACGAGTTTTTCTACCTACCCAGGCTTTTCCCCTGCTTTGCTACCTTGAGAAGTAGCACGCAGCTCACAAGGCAGTCATAGTGGCTTCTCTTCGAGGTAGGCCATATCTCTTCAAGAAGAAAGTAAGAAACCAGGGATTAGCTTCCAGTCCTGAGGAATCAGGTGAGGAAGGAGATCTTTTCTCTGAATTGAGCGACAACGCCGCCAGCGTTGACAGAGAGACTGAAAACGATAAGGGTTAGACAATCAAGGCTGAGCATATTGCAGAAGGTAGAACAGGACAGCCCGTGAGAGGGGCGTGAGGGTGTGGTTCAAGAGAGCGCACAAGGATGCCCAGCAGGCTGCCATGGTGTTGGGGGAGAAGTAGAAGCAGAGACTGGAGCATGCATTCTGTACATAGACAAAATGCCAAACCTTTTCAGAGTTACACTTAGGGACCGGCAGGTAAAAATAAGACCACAACCAAGAACGAGTGGCCTTTCGCCCCGGTGAAACTAATTCCCCTGATGAGTAGAAAGCATCTAAGAGGGCCGGCAGAGTGGCTAACAGACAAAGTGTACAGCAATGGCGTGACCTATAGTAGGTGAACGTTGAGTCTGACAACTATGCCGAGACCGCTATCCCAGGCTTGAGAAGGGAGAATGAGCCGGGGACAGCTACATGGTGCCCAGACCTATATGAGAAGGACAGTCAAAGCCACTATCGATATTAGAGGAATAAGCAGGGTGAGGCTGCAAAAATTGCGCCCCCTCCAACAGAAAAAGCTGATGGCATCATCTGAAATACTACCGACCCAGTGAAGCATCCAGGCCCCAATACAGATAACGGGAGTTAATGAAAGTTTGGGAGAGAGTGGGCAAGCTATTTAAGAAACTCTTTAAACATTCCATGAAACTTAAAGCAACCAGGGAGAACAGTGAATATTATGAATTGAGAGCAGCTACCTCAGTAATTGAGAAGACACGTTCTGTAAACCCAAGACCCCAACTTCCTGAAACGCCTTAAAAAGGGGGTTATGTATCAACCCAGGAAAGTAGTAAGGGGCCTGAAAGGGTTGGAGATTTGGGATAGTTTATGCTCTCCTTCTCTATCTAAAAACATTGAATAGCTGGGAGGTACCCCTGTCAAAGTAGAGAAGGGCCCGTTTTACCTTTATCATTGTGTAGGCTCTTGGTTTGTCGATGTTTGAGGAAGGAGTGGGAATTTCAGCCTCTACTCATCTTCTACTCCTGCAGGCCAGAAGTCAATTTGTCACACCCGCACATCTTTCTTATTGTTCTAGCTTTCTCATCAGCTTCTTGTCATCTTTAGGTTCATAGCATTGTAGAGGAGCAGGTGGACACATTCTCCTTAGTCACCGTCCCCTCACCCCCGTCCTATTGGAATGACAGACTAGGCGTTACAAATGGGAACCCATGCACAAGTTTATGCAATATGTCCATACCCTGTGGACTTTACGTAAGACAATATGCACTCAGGCAGCCATTCAGAAGATACCCTTACTGATACTACCAAGAAGGACGTCCCTTGCCAAGCTATCGAAATGCAGCCATGGATAAAATGATGCACGACATGGATGTATGTTAAAGAAAGTCTAATGCCAGCAAAAGCGTTTCCTAAAGAAGATATGAACCCATGTTGAAATGATATGAAAATACTTAAGACAATGCAATTGGAGCCCTAAGAGAAACATGTATTCCATGATGCAGTGTTTATGAATACAAAGAAGAATAAAGTGCCTCACGGTCAATAACTGTAAATAAGCTGAAACAATAAGGTAGAAAGAATACATAGAAGCTTGCTTATAAGAGGCAATATTCAACATATAGGACTACCATCAGAACAATATGGGACAACGGCATATATCAATAAACTCAACTACCTCAAAATACGAGCCCAGAATCTTAACAGGGAAAGATGGTGAAAAATCTGTTTTCCTTGCGAGATAGAGGACATCGGCTTTGAACCAAGGATGCTATTTCGAGAGATAAAGGGAGTCTAACGAGCAGACCATGTGCAAGGACGTATTTCCCCGACGATTAGGAGGGAACAAGAACATTTACTGATGCCAAATATTGGATAATTAAAAGGGCATAAAGTCAATATGGGATAGAATGAGCAAGTCTCTAAAGACTAAAAGTAGCACTGCACCCAGCATAATTGAATGAAATGGTGTTAAAAGCACTGTCAAAATGAACAAATTCATGGTCTTGCAACACGTGATGAGAAGCTCGCAAATAAGGGCTGTTCATTTGTCCAGGAGGTAAGATAGCAGTGTACCTATACTCACTCTAATGTCCCGAGACAGTGCATACTGGCAAGGTCAGTCGTCAAACAGAAGACACTGGCATGAGGCCTACCGATGAGAGGGTGTGGCCTAATTGGGAAACAAGAGGAGAGATGACGCTTCTCCAACCACCTGGGTTTTGTTTCTATGTACATGCTGCTAATAAGCCGAATGTCCAAGGTTGGATTTGGGTTGCCAACTAATTAGAATAGCCTGCTATGAAATTTGACGTGCAATGTTGCAAAATATTATTCCGCTGCCACATTTTCTGCAATGACCAGTACCCTACACCACATGTTTAGAAGTAGCTCAGGGTGTGTCTCACAATGAGAGACTAACACGCACATTTTCTAGAAGTAGATATGATCTGCTAATCCAACCCCTCGATAGGTTTCTACCGTTTGCCATGTAGGATGACATCATAGAAGAAACATCTAGCATTATATAAGCTCAAATAGAATGACAAGACAGTGTGATCTTGCATGAGTCGATTTGATGAGTGTTTATTTGCCCTGCTTTACTTCTTAAGATTAAAGCAGTAAAGCACAACAGATGCTTCAAGGTGCTAGAGCACAACATTGAGTCTACCTCCTCCATCCTGGTTTGGGTTATTAGCCTCAAAATGGGATACACTACAGAGGAAGTGGACACGCAGGCATTACCATGCTCATATTTCTGGTGTTATCTTGCGAGTTTCGGCACCTAGTTTACTTGCATTTACCATGTCCATTATTATATATCATCAAAGTACTATGTTCAAATATACAAAAAACAAGCTTCTGGAATTAAATAATGGAAACTGTTCCTTTAACTAGTGTGCCCTTTATAAACTTAAATGTCATGATATCTATTAAATTAAGGAAACTGCAGTCCACGAACACCAAAATATTTATCAAAGCCTTCTTTGTGTGCTGGCCCAATTAATGCAAGATCAGTTAAGAATGCAGCTGCACTTGATGACCTTATTGAATCTCAAAAATTAGATGCGCCTTTCCTTACTGAAATCTGGTTTACTACCAGTGGTGTTACTCATTTTCATCTTTGGTACCGGGTAACTTCCAAACCAAATGGCTCAACCGTAGTCCGAGAAGGGGTGAGGGCAAGGGGGACTGTCATTATCGAAGGCCTTCTTTGGTACTGTCCAATTTGCATTCTTTGGCCTGAGATGAGACTTCCCAAATATATGCTTGCAATCTGCCTCTATCACCTACCTACTCCTATCAGTTAGTTCTCTGCTACCAGCATCCAAACCCTACCGTTGCTTTTTTTTTTAGAAAATCGAGAGCTTTTCCTTGGCACAGACACCCTTCCTTACTCTAACTTGATTATTCGTAGAAGTTTCAATATCTGGTGCGACATCCTTGATGACCCAGACTGTGTCAAACTTAATGAATGCAATTCTCCAGTCCCACAATATTTTGCTGCTCATGACCTTTGCCTCTGATAAATGTGGTCACTGTTTAGATTTAGTATTGTTTAAAGGTCAAATTATAGCCTATCAGGACACTTTCCCAGTCATGTGGTCTGATCATCACACCATAAACTTCGGTATTTATAGAGCTCACACAAGACAACACAAAGCTTCCCTGTCCACTGATATTTGCATAGCATAAAAGACCTTAACATGATTACAGGCATGCAAATATCATCCAGACCGATTCCTTTTAACACTCATTTTAATTGTGAAGACTTCACTCCAGCATTTCGATTCTACATCAAGTCTGTGGCGTGAATGTGCTTCTTATATCCAGGAGCAAGTAAAAAAAAAAAAAAAAAAAAAAAAAAAGAAATGCATGGTACAATGAATCACTAAGGGCCCTAAAAAAAGTATTGAAAGAAGGAAAAAACCTGACTTGAATCTAGAGATCCTCTTGACCACCAGGCTGCCGAAAGCAGCATTGAACCTATGTAAAAAGGGCATTCTCTAAGCTAAGTCTTTTCTTCTTCAGAGCCAGATAGACATTGCCGATAATAGACAAGTAATAAATAAACTTAGTTAAACCCCCCATGATTTCACCCAGCCTATCCCCCTCTCTTGAATTGGCCAATGATTTTAATGAGTTCTTCATGAAGAAAGTTAACTATTCGATTGAAAATGGACTCAACTCCACAACATTCAATCCTCTATGCTAGATTCCAACTTCATAACACCCACTGTACTGACATCACCAGAATTCATCTTTACCTCGGTTACCCCTGAGGAAATAAGCATCCTGATTTTTAAAATTAAAACCCATAACAATTATGATCATATTCCAGCCTGTCTTGCCAAACAGCATGCCGACTTATTGTGCAATTTTATCACTGCTTTTTTCAACGTTTCCTTAGCGCAAGGCATTGTGCCAAAGGATCTCAAAAGATCCCAACTCCTTTGCTAAAAAAAATAAAACCTCATTTGATCTTAATTTGCTCTCCAATTCCTGCCCTATTGCAGGCCTGTTATGATGCTTGAGAAGATAGTCACTTCACAACTCCAAAGCCTTCTTGAAGAACATGGAATGTGTCACCTTCTTGACACATTCCAGTCTAGCTTCAGGCCCTGTCATGGCACTGAAACAGCTCTTGGGGCTCTGTGGGATTTCATTTTGAGGTCTGCCGATTAACATGATCTTAGCATGCTCGTAATGCTTGACCTATTTGCAGCGTTCGATAGTTCATTCTGTTGTTCTTATTTCCCGATTGTCTGAAGATTCGCTGAAGTGGTTTGTTTATTTTCTTTTGAATTAAACCCAAAAAGTACAAATGGGAACATATTCTGATTCCAGACAGAGTGCACAACGAGTGCTGTTTAGACTGCTTGGAATGATGCTACTTTGTTTTTGTGTTGCTGGGCGGACCGCTTTTAGTGTGACACCTATTCTATAAAAAACACTGTAGTTGGCATGGAGCTCCTCGGGAGCGCACCTGTGCCGTTTGCACTGCTTGTAATTTTGCTACTTTGTTTCTTTCTGAGCAGACCGCTTCTAGTGTTAACAGTTTGTTCATTTTCTGAATTTCAACATTTTATAAAGACAAAATAAAAATAATTTATCTTACATTTTACCACATGTAATGTGAATTACTGCCTGCAGTAAAATAGGCTTACCATCATTTGGACCTCAGTTTATGAGCTAACAATAACTAATACACCTAATGAGAATGCAAATTCAATTCGTTTTTCTTTTTTGTGGCTTTAAAAAGAAGTTAAAATTCACCAGTTGCATTATACTGTACTCCTTCACAGTGGCTTATGCTTGAACATGGATAAAATGCATTTCATTAGAGAACACACACACACATTAAATGGCTTTTCTAGTAATAAGCTTCAGTTACACATTTGTAGCTGGCTGGCCAGCGCACAGTCTGATGAGGGAACCTCGAATGTTTCTCTCACAATCCTTGGCAGTTAGGAGACTTATCTTAAAAAAAGCTCACTTCATAAATGGGAGTCCATGTAAAATATAGATCGTGAATTACTTTAAAAAAACAATCATATTTCTATCACACAACCTGTAAGCATTTCTCACTTATATAACATGCTCCTCAATTACTTTATAATTACCTAAATCTGTTGGCAATATTCCCAGACTCAGCTTGGACAGGAAAATTCTTATCACATCCACTCCCTTTCTGCCTGGAACGAACAAGTCAGCCTTTCAACTCCCCAAAATCAGCCAGAGATAAGGGCTCTATAGTCGGCTCTCTCTCCCTCTCTGCCAGCCAGTGAGTGAATGACGCAGCCCTCTCTGCCTCAAGCCTTTTTCTCAAACTCATGTGTCATTCAAAGAGAACCTCCCCTTGACAAAACAGGCCATTAAATAGCATGTGATTTCCTTTGTGCCTTTGAGGAGATTCAAACTGCAGCGCTGATCAGCAAAATGTTATTCATCCAGCACCGTTTCCTCCTTTTTCATAAATGAACAATGGAGTGTAGAGAAATTTCCCTATTAGGAATTTCAACAAGGTAGTTCCACATTTCATCATCCACAGTTTAGCAACGGTCTAAATTTTAACTATGGCCAAGGGTGTGAGACTCATGTGTGAGCCTCAAGCCGTATCTAATAGATGTCAGTATTATAACGCAAAAAAAGCACAAGCCAGCCAATTTGAATAAATCAACTTGCATCTCAACCCGGTCACGTATTCACTGCAGAACAAATCTAATTCTACATTTCCAGTTGGCTTTGCGCAGTTCAAATAGCTTGACATTTTATGAAATGGGCCACTTTGCACCAACGTTTTGCACTCATAAGCAATGGCCTAAATTGCATTAAATATTAGTGGGGGTGGTGGGGAGAGAGTATGTTATTGAGTCCTGGAATGTTAGTAGAATTAGTATGTTATTTTATGCTCATTGCTTTTAGTCCATTGCTGCGGTGTGGTGCAAATGATAAAACCTGTTGTGCAGGGTCAAATTCAAATTGGCTGGCATGTGTTTTTTGCATTATAATAATGACATCTATTAGATACAGCTTGAGGCTCACACGAGTCACACCCTTGGCCATTGTTAAAATTGAGACCTTTGCTAAACTGTGGATGATGAAATGCGGAACTACCTTGTTTAAATTCAGAATAGGGAAAATCCCTACACACCACTGTTCATTTATGAAGAAGGAAACTGCGCTGGATGAATGTAACATTTTTCTCGTCAGCACTGCAATTTGAATCTCCGTCAAAGGCACAAAGGAAATCACATGCTATTCAATGGGCTGATTTGTCAAGGGGAAGTTCTCTTTGAATGACACATGAGTTTGAGAAAAATGCTTGAGGCAGAGAGGGCTGGGTCATTCACTCACTCACTGGCGAAGGTAGAAGATGGACTGGCAGAGAGAGCTGACTACAGGGTCCTTATCTCAGGCTGACTCGTTCGTTCCAGGCAGAAAGGGAGTGTACGTGATAAGAATTTTCCTGCCCAAGCTGAGTCTGGGAATATTGCCAACAGATTTAGGTAATTATAAAGTAATTGAGGAGCATGTAATATAAGTGAGAAATGCTTACAGGTTGTGTGATAGAAATATGATTGTTTTTTTAAAGTAATTCACAATCTATATTTTACATGGACTCCCATTTATGAAGTGGGCTTTTGTTTAAATAAGTCTCCTAACTGCCAAGGATTGTGAGAGAAACATTAAAGGTTCCCTCATCAGATTGTGCGCTGGCCAGCCAGCAACAAATGTGTAACTGATGCTTATTATTAGGAAAGCTATTTAATGTGTACGAGCTCACTAATGAAATGCATTTTATCCATGTTCAAGTATAAGCCACCGTAAAGGAGAACAGTATAATGTAACCGTTTAGTCATTTTCTGAATGTTAACATTTTATAAAGCCACAAAAGAGAAAAATGAATTGGATCAGCATTCTTATTATGTGTCCAAGTTATTGTTAGCTCAAAGACTGAGGTTCAACAGGCGGTAAGCTTATTTTACTGCAGGCGGTAATTCGCATTACCACATGTGGTAAAATGTAAAATAATGTATTTGTTTTCTGAATTGAGTTTTCAGAAGTGCTAAGGGTGCATGCGAGTACAACTATTTGTTTGTGAAATGATCAATATATTTTGAAACATAGCCAAAAAGGCATAATGTGGTATCATACACAATACACTAAAGGAGGGCATGAGCTGATTATTCAAAGTGTACTAAGTCCAGTACTTGTTTACCTTTAGTGACCTTGGGAAAATAATTATTAGGCAGCATTTTGAAGTTAGTCTCACCACAAAAAAGATACCCCAATAGATTTACCACAATTTATTACCAGGAGCTGATAAAAATACTAGCACAAGATACCATGTGATACTAAAAAATATAGCCCAAAAAGATCTCCAACAAGCACCCGCAGAGTGAACAATGAGTGCTGTTTTCACTGCTTGGAGTGTACCTGCTTTGTTTTTGTGTCACTGGGCAGATCCCTTCTAGTGTGACAGCTACTCTCTACAAACCACCCTGGTTGGCGTGGAGCGCATGCAGAGTGTATGACAAGTGTTGTTTGCAGTGTGGGAGCTAGGCACGGACTGAAGGTGTCTCAGACTGTATAAGGACAGCAGAGCTTCGGTGAGTTTCACCACCAGGTGTGTTGTTAAGAAGCCTTTCACTGTCAAGTAATATACCGCTAAATGAATAGACGTTTGAGATGACTTGTGCCCTTCCTGTCCCAGTGTTTCTGGGGGAGGGCGGAAGTGAACTAGGTATCAACATCCTGCCAGTGGTGATTTCTAGGCTGGACAGGTGTCTAAAAACGAAAAGATGGAAAAAGAAAATCACATCTCTTTTTAGTACTGTTGGAAAGGATAGGTCCATCGATTCCAACCCATGTGCTGAAGTACAGGTTGTGGAGCGCTTGAAGGGCAAGGTGGTGTTTCAAATGATACTGTGACAACACTCCTCCAATTCCTTCAGAAGATGGCAACAATGATACCTCTGTCTTCTTATAGATCTGCTCCTCATCCAGTTTAGGGGGCACACTTCTCCAGTTAAGCAAACAGATATTGAAATGGATGGTAGTGGTCAAAAAGCTCTGGTGGTGCTGAATTATGTGCTTTTGATGTTAGTTTCTTTAGGACATGATATGACATTTATAACGCGCCTATACACAAGTGTTTCAAGGCGCGACTAGGCAAGGGAGCGGGAACAGAGGGAAGACCGAGACAACAATCTTACTAGACCATGTAACATTGAGATCGCGCAAGTGCAGGAGAGGGTGAGAAGGGAAAGTGTGGGGGGGGGAGAGGGGAGGGGACAGTGCGGTACAATATTATAATAGTAAAATAAATAAAGACAATAAATAAAAAGTGCTGGCAGCTGCTGGCAAATGCAATATGAGAATATAAATCTGAGGTAAAAAAGGTGTATATATTATACTGCTCAAGTCGATCCTAAAATAATTGGATAACGCAGCAAATGAGTTTGGATTTGAAAACTCCAATACCCCTGGACCCCACCAAAGAAACTTGCTTCAAGCCATTTCTTTACTAAAGCACTCATGTTTGTCTCAACCCATACAATCTGAGCAACCGGGTTGTGTTAAGTAATTCCTGCGATTCACTGGACATAATAAATGTGCCTGAATCCCTGCAGGTTTTGGCTCCGGTGGAGGATGCTGGCAATACTCCTATAGCCTCAAAAGCAGTTCAAATTGTTGAGCCTCTGGGAACAAAGTTGGTCCAGAAGAGTAAGAATGGAAGGTTGTGTCAAGGGAAAAAGTCTGAAACCATTTAAATGAAAAATGCAACTAGGATATCCTTCAGGAAATGTATGAGATCTCAATTGTTTTACTTTTATGGTTTGGCTGAAAATGTTCCTTTCAATATTCTATTCTACACAAAATTACACCAATTTATAAACAATTAGATCGAATACATAAAGAATTTCATAACTCTTTCAGCAATTTAGAAAACAAAGCCATTGATTTTCACAAATTCCCAGCATCAAATAGAAAACCCTTCTTCACTTTTACTGGGTAAGACCTTCAAGAACAGCAAATAATTCACTGCAGCTAAAATTGACACAAATGGACCATTAAAAATGATGTCCCACATTTTATCCCTAGTCAGCAATTTATAATCTAAGAATTGTATGTGGAAAAATGGCCTCCTGCTAATGGTAGATTTGGCAAGCGACAATAATGTGTCTTAATGTTGTCAAGCCCCTCCTTGTCCTGGCAAAATCTACAAGAATTCTGGTCATCTGACCATTTTGACTGGGTTCCTAAAAACTCTGGTCAGCCTTAAGTTAAAATGTAGCCTTAAAAACAAAATTGGAAATTCTAGGGCTCAGACATTTCTGTAAGTATATACGAATTTGATGGAGCACTTTAATCCTCCAATCATAATTAAAACAATGTTTTCGGTCAATCCGGATTATAATAATCTAGGTCAAAATCTGCACTTAGCATCATTTCCAAACATTCCTTTACCCACGATTATAAGGATTTCTCCATCCGTATAGTTAATATTTACGAGCTAAAACCAGTAGCAAACAGGTAGTAGTATAGAGATTCATGAATCATTTCCTATACAGTACCAGAATACGTCAAGTTATCATGCCTCTCAAAGACAGAAGACCAAACCGAAGGAGATTATCTGTATAGGAAAACTTTTTGGAAGTAGTAATACTCTTTTCCAATGCAGTCACTCCAATTTCTCTCAATTGGCACTATGCTCCTAATTTTGTCTATGCACCGTAGATTACTGTACGGATTGCGTTTTGCCTATAAAAAGGTCATCACTGGAATAGCTGAGAATTTCCCATATTTGTTATAGACAACAGTGCTTGAGCCACCATTGTTTCGATCTTAGGTCTCACAACCAGGTGTTAAGGACTTTTGAGGATATTAGTACTTCTATTCACTCACAAATAACAATATTCTGGCACAATCTGGAGAGGCTGATTACATATTTGCTTTTGCAATGAAGGCTTCCTATGCATTTTCTTTGTTGCAAATATTATTAACATTTTTTGTTTTTCCTACATTAATATTTAACAAGTTTTCCGTGGCATATTGTTCTAAAGCCGGAAGCTTTCTTTGAAGTCCTATCAGCGTTTTATCCAATAGGACTAAATCGTCTGCTTAGAGTAACCATGACATTAATACGGATCCCACTTTTGGTGGGAATACATTTACTTTTCACATATGTGCCACTAGGTCTTTAATAAAGAAGTGGAAAAGCGCTGGGGCTAAAATACAGCCTTGTTTTAGACTTCGATCTGTTGGAATCAGCCCAGATAATAGTCCTTCCATGTTTAACTTAAGTTGAATATAGGTCTTCGAATACAGTTGAATAATCAAATTTAAAATATAGTTCGGGCAACCTGCCTCTTTCATCTTTGTCCACAATAATTCCCTATGCAGTGAGTTGAATGTCATTTTAAAATCTATACATGCTATATATAGCCAGGTTGGCCAGATTGAAATACTATTTTTTTATGGATGTCAATATTAGTATATTTAGCATTGTCCCAATTCTTGACACAATACCTGATTGACAAGCGTCAAATGAGATTCCCAATTACCCATTTCTTTCGGTCTTCCAATATCAGGCGCGTGAATAGCTTGCTCAGGGAGTCCAGAAGGGCTATTGAGCAATAATTTACCAGATTAGGTCTGTCTTCCCTGTTAAAAAATGGAATCATCACTGAATATTTCCATGACAAAATACTTGCATACAAATGAGATATAGTATTGTGGCCCATTGCTATGTGTGGGTTTTCAGCATTAAGTTCTTCCCATCTTGCACTGGCACTCGCAAAATACTTAATCTCTGAATTTCATACAGGATATCTTCCTCGAGAAATAGTAGCTCCCCTAGACTATCAGGGGGAATCTGTATCCTCGGGACTTGATCATCTATTTTAGCATATAGTTTGCAAAAATAAGCTCTCCATTCATCGTCCTGAATTGAGATCATCATTAATGGCAAGGGCAGATCATTGGAGGCTAATTAAAAAAAAAAAAAAAAAAAAAAGGACCAGATTTGGGCACTCAATTTGGAATTTATAGCAAGGAACATAGCTTCCCCATCTTGTTGGAGCATTCTGTTTTACCTTTTTTTTTTATCAGGGGCCATTTAAATTCAGAGTGGTCCTTGAGCAGAATTCTTAGTGCTTTCCTACATTCAGTTTTTCTTTGTTTAGGCTTCTCATCTAAAAAGTGTCTGTTTAAAAGTGCTCCGCTGCCCGTACTGCTCGTTTGTCATAAATAGGTTTAGGACCGACACATATCTCTCTTCAATTCCATCACCACTTCTTTGATATTTTGTTTTGAGACACCCCTTCAGTGTTACTAGCCTAGGTTCTGTCCACTTAAATCTATTTCTCCCACTTTCAATCTCTACCTTGTGCTTACAGATACTTCTTGGGTGGGAGTTAGCGCTGGGAGTAACTGGTAGTTCCCAGGATACTTTGAGGCTGTCATGGTCACTTACGTGTTGAGTTGAAATGGAAAGCTCAACCATTTCATTAAAGTAGTTTCTTAAAACAAATGTGTCATCAATTATTGCTATCTGAGAGAGGTGCCTCCAGGTTGAATGCGGGCTAATTTAAGGGCCCCATTCAACATTAAAAAACCTCTGGTTTTCATTAGGTGTAGCCATCGTCGTGCTCTGGGGGATACTAAGCTATCTCCAGTCTGAAAACACTTGATGTTCAGGTCACCCACTATAAAGACAGTGCCAATGTTATCATCAGCCTGACAGAGATCCAACATTGATTCCACTGCCCCTATAAACTCATCATCCACAATGGCTTTCAGATTCAGCACAGCATGCTGCTTCAAGGGTCATACAGTCTTGTCAGTTGGATAAATGAATAAGAAGCAACCCAAGGTTCCAGGGTTAATCCAGTATCTAATTTACATGCCGTCAATTAACTGGCAGAAGGCCTCCCTTTTTTACATTTAATGGCTGAAAACCAACAGAGCGCATGATTTTCCCATACTGGCGGATCAAGAAGCCAGGTTTCCTGAAACAAGATAATCGTGTTGTGTTTATATGCGATAGTAAATGAGAAAAGCTTCTAGTGTTCCATGAGGCAAGTCATATATTCTGTTTTGTAGTATTTGTTGGACATTACTTTCGCAAGGTATTTCTTTGCTTCCCTAAGGCACCTTGTAATCATGACCAATCAGTTTGATCCCTGATGTTTGGTGTATGTGCAATAACAACTTCTCACTAACTTTCCCTGGTCTCTTTGGCAAGAAATCTGTAAGGGTAAATATCCCAAATGAGGTTCCTTAGTTGGGGATATTAACCTATGTGAATATGAATGTGTATGGTTAGGATCACACTTATCCTTCTCCAATTTAAATCCTCGCTGCTTAAAATGATATTTCGCCTCCCATAAGGCTTCCCTAAAAGTGTTGATGGAACTACCAGCTTTACTTTGTCTAGGACATTTTAATCAACAAATTGTATCTGGGTTTAATCCCTAGACTGAATTGCTGATAGGCCCGGGAGTGATTAAGTGCTAGAACATATGTTCTGTTAGGCTATGGGTCTCACCTTGCCTATCATTCAAATGTACGTATAAGCAATGTTGATCATCCTTTTGCTCTCCCCTACGCTGAATCAAGCCTTTTCTTTTTTTGTTTAACCTTATGAGAGGAGCTTAGTCTTTTTCTTCATAGAATGTATGCCCTTCTCTCAGGGCGCTAATGCTCCCACTCCTTGACCTATCAACATTCCTATGGCTCCCCTTCGCCTTATGGGCGGTATATTCAGGATATTAAGTGGACCTCTCCTGGTCTTGTAATGAGTGGAATCTTCTCTGTTCGAGTGTGGTGAATTTTTCCAAATTAAATGCGCTCTTGTATTCTAAATGCGTCACCATACATTGCATATAGCGCATTATAATTGGATCAGGGTCACAAGGAATAGTGGGATTAGGAATTGATTATTCAGTTGTTATTGTATAAGTAGAGATTTTGCAGGTTCTCATTCGCTGGAGAGTTGTGTTCCCTTGCTTACAACCAAAGCCTGCTCCTGAACATTGATCTGCCATTGCATCGCTTCAGTCGGCAGTGTGGTGGTTTCTACTTGTTTAAGTTTACTATCCTGATTTTTTGTTTTTCTTACTTTTGTGGTTCCCTGGTCCTAAGTGGGTATGGTCAATGCTCATGAATTTCCTGGAGCCAAAGTTTGATTTTATTAGCCACAACGGTTGGATTGATTTTCTATTTTATTAAAATGTTGACCTGGCCCATATATATATATATATACACACACACACATATATATGAAAAGGTCTACTTTCTAAATCAGGAGATTAAAATGTTTTGATCTAATGGTGTGTGATGTGTTTCAACATTGTCACAGTCCCATGGAATCAGTGTTTAATGTGCTCTTCCAAGACTCCATAGTCAATGATACATCCAGTCTGAATTGCTTCAGGTATAATTTTGTTTACTGTAAATGTAAGGTTTTATTGAATGAGTTATCTGTTTTTTTTCTCCATTATTTCAAATATTTTTGTTAAAGCCATGATACCATTATTCATAGCAATTAGTGTAGTTTCTAACAATGGAGTCCCCTGGAGATTCAGACCAAAAGATTGTCTTGGAGTTTGATTTACAAAAAAAACTGCAGAGGATGATGAGTTCAGTGTGGAATTTAGTGATTCAAGATATAAAATTGGGGATCGTATAGATTTAAGGGATATCCAGCAAGGGTGATCGTGTTTATGTTTTTCTTGTACTGACATTATTTCATTTTGGGGTGCTTGATAGCTGTTGGTTTCCATGCTCCTTTCTTGATGAACTAGCCAAATTCCGAGAAGGTTGGGTATGAAGTGTCATTCTTACTGAGGACTGATCAAAAATAACCTGTACCTCAGTTTTATGAAATAATTGAGGTTGTTCCTCCATAGTTGCCCCTATGGTCTGGCCACAGAGTCCATCCAATTGAGATTTTAAAATTATGTCCCCATTTTGTTCCATTTGTCTGACTTCCTCCGCCAGGGCAGAGTCTGGAATTTCTTATAAGTTTATTAAAAGGATCTCCCGGATCGCCCCCTTTTCTAAAGTGGGTTTTTGAGGCAGATGGGGAAGCAATTCACTTGGAGTTTGGTTAGGAACTGTTTTTCCTGTTCCTCTGTATTTGTCCAATAAGAGCTAATGTTGGACGAAGTCATTTTAGGACAGAGTTCAAGACGCTCTCTAGTTGAGAGAGCGAGTAATTTCTTTGGTTGCCCTGAGCTCTTTGAGTTTGCAGAGCGCCCCATCGGACCTTGTCTTGCTCCTTGGGATTTCTTCTGTGGCATTGGTGATTTTAACATATATACATAAGACCTAAGACTGGCCACAATGTAGTCTACTTTAGGCAAGAATCTGACTCCAGAATGCAGAACACAGAACCAAAACGTAAAACAAAGATGAAAATAAAATCATAAAACCTTGGTACAAAAGTACCTATGTATAACAATATAATCGGCTCAAAGGCCAAGTGGCCCGCAGACACTGACCAAAGACTGATCAAATCAAAGACATGTTCAATAGTAAAACCAGAGTATAATAGTACCATCGGGTCAAAGCTTCCAACAACCTACAGTTACCTATTAAATGTGTCACTAAGTCGGCTCAAAGGCTCGAGGCCTGCAGTCACTGCCCGAAACTAAAAGGAAGTTTCAGAACAGAGGACAGAGTGTGTAATTCCAAAACTGGATCCAAGGTTTCAAAGGCAGACAGTTACTGATTAGAAAATAGCACCAGGCAAGTTATTTCCAGTTCTCAATATTCAAAGCAAACACGGGTATCAGTTAAATGTGTAACTGGGTTGGCTCAAAGGCTCCAAGACCTGCAGTCACCGACCGAAACTAAAAGCAAGAAAGTTTCAGTGCTGAAGCCACTGTGATGAATACCAAAAACAGCTCCCGGCCTTCAGTGGCCTGCAGTTACTGATATAAGAGCAACACTAGGTCAATTATTTCCAGTTATCAATAACAGTGTAGGTTCATTCAAGGCAAATGCCCGATAAGAAACTGAGGAAAGGTAAAGCGCACCAGGGGCGGACACAAGGCTCAATCCCCTGGTGAGCAAAACAGTTTCCTCAGAAGCTGAGACGTGTTTCCAAAGGCAGGCTGTCACAGACAAAAGAAAACCGTCAATAGGAAGGAGGGATTTGTATCCTTAAATCTCCGACACTGAGCACAGCATATGGTAAAATACATTCTCACCTTTAGTTTCTAAACAAGAAACCCACTCTATGGGAGACAGTCTGGCCACAGTCCACACGGACAACCAGGACTGCTCCAACTGCCTCTGTTCGCCTTTCTGCGCTGCCACCATTGGAGGAAGGGTTTTTCGTTTATTAGAACGCCGCCTCCACAAGGAGCAGAAAACACAGACTGAAAAAGTCAAAGAGCCTGCTCTGCCTGCCTTTCTTCACCTCTCCTCGCATAACCCAAGAATCGTTTTTACATGTTAAAAGTCATGCTAATAATCAGAGAGGAGTCACAAAGGCGAATCCTATACAGGTGGAATAAACAGCTCCTCTGAGGATCAGCAATGACGGTTTAGTGACTCAACTACCCTCGCTTCTGGTAGAATATAAGTTGGCTCAAAGACTGACAAGTAACCTGCCTACCTCCACTAGACCACCTTTGACACTTATTCTGTGATACCTCGTATATAAAACTTTGTTTAACAAAACTGTATCTAGTATCTTATGATGTATTCTGCCTATTTGCCTTCACATGACTATCTTACGCTTATGTAATATGTAGATGTACTGATCAGTAACCAAGCTGTGAGCTGTCTTATGCAATGTGCCCTTGGGTCTGGTGTGCAATACAATAAAACAAACTTTGTGCAACCCCATTGCTGCTACTAGCTATGACCATTGATAGCATGCGATTAAAAATACGTTCCTGGTCAGGGCTTCTCTTTCGATCATAGTATAAGCAGGTCATGTATGAATGAGCTTGTCATCAGGAAGCAACATTACACCAATAACCACTTTGTGCAGCAATAGAAGGGACCCCATTGGTCAAACTGTGTATTATTTCCTACAAGTGCTCTTGATACCAGGGATGTGGGGTCAAAAAGTAGCCCTCTTGCTTGTGGTATGGATTAGAAGCAACCTGGATAAGAAGCCTATATAGCAGTGTTGAGATCAATTGAATCTGTTACTTTTCTTGAAGGAAGGTCTAAGACTCCCTGTATAGGAGCGTCTTTTGGGCTTTGAAAGCAGCAAGTGCTCAGGAACAACTCTGTTTTTAGTATTTTGAGGGGTGTGTGAGGTCCGGATAAGACTGCATGTGCAAGGGACAAGCAGCTTTGGGCTCTAAAACCAGTGAAGGCAGCAATCGCGGTCAGCAAATAAGCCTCCTGTTAAGCCTCAGTTGAACAGGATTTTGGTGGAGAGTATATGTAGAGAAGGAAAGCTATTGATCTTGTATTGGTTGAATATTTTGGGACTGGCAAATTTCTGAATCTTTGTGCTATCTCTACTAATTACATCAACAGATTGGAGTTTATTGACTCAATTAGAACCAATTTGATAACGCTGGACATTGGTTCTAAAACAAATTATTTATACCATTATAAGGGAGGCTGCTCCTCTTAGGCAAGTTGCCTTAGATATCACTGAATAGAAGCCTATGAATTTTCACAATGATGTGATCAATGACCTAGCAGGTGCATTGTATAACAGTTCCAGGGGGCCCTAAGGGGATTATACCCTTTAGTGAAAGTGTTAATGTTCATGTTTTATTGTGGAACTCTCGCGAACTCACAGATCTCTTCACGAATCCTGACCTAGGATTAATATTAAAAAGGCACAAGGCCATCTGAAACAAGAAACCTGGTTGGTTGACTGCCCTGTTTTTGATGTATAGAAGATCTGTTTCTAGCCAGCTCGTAAAGGTTCTGATGGACGTCCGGCAGGTGGTTTATGCTCATCAAATCCCATCCAGATTTTACTAGTATTGAGGAATAGAACATTCAGCAGGGAGGGAGTGGGGGGGGGGGGGGGGGGTTAGCTGTGGAAGTGAATATTTGTATGCAAAAAGGAGATCATAAGGATTTTGTTTGAGATTATTTTTTGGCATACAGGGATTTGTCTACTAAGTAAGTTTTTGGACACAAATTTTATTCTGAATTTCCATGGCTCGACTGACAATGGATTAGTGCTATTAGCACAGGATTTGAATTCCACTAGTGTTATTGGGGATGTTATTAAACCATGGTATGTCTGCCTCCTGTGGGTTCTAACCCTAAAAATTAATTTAAATGGTTTAAAATGGACTTTGCGCCAAGTATTTTCCCGGTATGACAACCAGGCATAGAGGACAGTTTTTCAGTTTTGGATCATATTTGTGTTGATCATTTTGTATTCAATTGCTGTAGTCTCATGAATGCTGTACAAAGTGTGTGGAGTGACCACAATATTTTGACGGCTGCTTTCGATCTGCAACTGCCTAGGTGTAATATGAGTGGTCCTGTTAATCTAGAGCTTAATCCAGGCAATAACAGAGCAATCTGGAATGTTGGGGCAGATACTCGCTTTAATAGGCGAATAGCATCTGTTCTAAATGATACTACTCATGATTTAAAGACTTAATCTTACCAATTATTGTTTTATAAATAGACATTTAAAGGACACAGTATTATAAAACAAGGTGACTAACATGCAATTGGGGAAGCCCTAATAATATACCCATGTTTTTGATTCTATTGTGGCGCAGAAGAAACAAGTGGTGAGGTATATAATAAGGGGGGTGAAGAAAAATGAATTGGTGCTTGATGAAGAAGTAAAAGAAATAAAACTATTTAGGCAAACTTCTAAAAAATTGGCAGAAGCAACAGCATGCACATCTTCAAAAAGATGCTGAAACAATGTTTGGCATCTTAAAGAGTGATGTGGGAATCCTCTGGCGAGTGGTTAACTCTTTAGGCTGTGGGCAGTCAGAAACATTAATGCAGTAACCCTTTATTCAATGGAGACCATGCTTTCTCCTTCAGTTAATCCTGTATTGGACCAACGTGTCGATTGTGGGACTATTTATTTTGATCAAGATCCTCATTCTCTTTTTTTCCTTTGCCCTGCTGACCCATGATTACAATGCTGAAGCTTCCTGCTGCCTCACCCTGCTCTACTGCAGCTCACAGCTGTATCTAGGGTAAGCTCAAATTGTATCCAAGCGCACGCAACGTTGGGCAACATTTTCTGGAAAAAACTAAAATGCTTCTAAATTTAACATCTTTGAAAACTGCACATTGAGGATCCTTCCAATTGGGCAGCATGTCCTTTGTGTTTTTCATGGACCTTTGCCAAACATCCTCGGCACCTTACAGCCTTTGTCCCTTTGTTTGGGCCTACCAACATGCCTGCATCCATTGCCACCTTGCCTGTTTTGCCTGGCCTGCTCCCCCTCCCAATGGTTGCAAATGGCTTATTATCGGAGCTCCCTGTCCACTACCAAAATGCTGAATGCGCCTTTCAACTTGACCTTCCGCATTTTGTCATAGCCGCCGTGCAACATGGGGTATGCTCCATGAATGTGCCCATCTGATTGGCTTAGTAACAATGCTCATGATGCCCTAAAATGTAAAATAATTAAGCCTGCTACGTTTTGTTTGTCTGGGATCAAAATGTAGCAGAGGGGAACATTAGACATTGTTGCTTGGAAACACCACCAGGTCAACTAAATCTCCTTCACACAATGTTTGCAAAACTCCATCAAGGAAGGGGATGCAAGCATACATATTTTATTTCCACGGCATAGGCAGCACACACACACACTTTGTATGTCTCTCTCAGGAGACTTAAGGCTGAATTCAGACACTCAGATGCTTGATGAACAAACTCAAGTCTGGGATGAATTCACCCGTCACATTAATTTAGGTAAAGAAGTTGGAAGTACATGGGGCCAAGAGTGTACGCACAGCTTCTGTGAAGTGTACCCTGGAAGTGACATGAGAAGAATTTCCTAGAACTCTTTTGAACTCCCTGCAGGTTCCATTGGCCAACACAGTTTCCCCAGATTGTAGCACAGGGGAGAGAATTTGCAAACCACATCTTGCATAATGCACTACAATATCAGCAATACAACCTTTAGAGGATCTTAAAACTTGAGAGAAGATTCAAATGGCGAAACTTGCCAAGAATCCCTAGGGGCAGAGGAGTACCCTCTCGCCACTTCGAACCAGTGTAACACACTTGGCCTCATTTCACAAAAAACACATCAGATCACAAAACATCTCGCAGCATGCAACATTCTCAATCCCAAAACCTGGGCCACAATTCACGAAAATTGAGATGCACGCCATAGCCCACACTTAGATCATTGTTTGAGAAACCAAACCCAGACCTGATTTTCAAAATGAGTATTTTGGGAGTTATGAGCAGGCATCGAAAGATTGACAGGTCTGCAAAGAGCAGATAAGAACCTTAATAAACACAATATATCAACAGCAACACAAAAATAAATTCCAATCGCACATGAACACTCAAATGGGCTACAACTACATTTGGGCTATAGATTGGTTTCCAACCCAGTCTTTCCTCTCTGCCTATTACGTACCTGCTTGGAGGTTGGGTTAGGGAGAAGCTAGCTTAATTACCGGCATGTTCCAGTCCGTACTGTTTGCTGCATATGGATCCTACCGGCATGTTTATCCAGCTAGCAGACCGGCACTGGCTCGGTCCGCGATATGGATATAGTGGCCCGCACCGTTTACAAATGTCCTGAGATCCATGCAGCTAGCGGTGCACTAGCCGCATGACTATAGTGGACACCCTGATCCAGCAGACTGCATCGGCGCCGTCTGTTGTTTTAATGGAAATGCACCGTGCTGAATCCAGCGTGGCCGGCGACGTGCGCTATCGAATGGGGATACTCACCGATCAGCAGCTTGCCGTTCTGCGGTCCCCGAAGCAGCTATGAAGCTGCTAGTCGATGTCGGTCCAAATTCAAATTAGACATAAGCCAGCGGCCAAGGTGCCATTATAAAAGACGGACTGAAAGCACACGTCACAGCTACTTGCGCGAATGCTTGCAGCCATCTTTAAAAGACTGCAATGCATTCGGAATATGAAATACACTGCAGATTTGCAAATAGACAGTCACTGATTTGGCTCCAGTAAAGTTGCTGCAGAGGTGTGAAACATCAATATCTTTTTTTTCGGTGAATAATATGTAATGGTGAATGTTAGAAGTGTGTGCTTTATACATTTGTTCACAGTCAAAAAACGAAATTATGTATGCATTACATTTTTTATGGAAACAATATTTTTGGGTAATGAAAAGGTTAATTTCATTCAATTATAAATATTCTTGTGTAATAAGACATATCACATAATGTAAATCATGATCTAAAGAATACTGTGAATTATTTACAGTATTAGTAGAAATGTTATAAACACCGTTAAAGCATTTATTGCTCCCCTCTGTCATGTCATGCTAGGTTATAAATCTTTGATACTGCGCAAAATCACCACTGCATTAGTCTCGAAACACTAAGGCTGAAGGTATCCAGACCTTTGTGTGCAGAGTAGGAAAAGTAAGCAGTGGGTGAAAGGTGCATTTTAAATAAACTGATAGTGCAACCGGGTGGGGCAGCTTAAAGAAATAAGGATAGTGTTTGATATAGCTTGGGTGCATTTCGATCCTGCAAAACAGATAATTGATGTAGAGATCAGGATGATAAATTCATAGATGCCTGATGGAGAAGAGAGTATTTATCCTAGCACATGTTTAGAGGGATACATAGGGAAGCCCTTGCAACTAACAAGTGAGAAGGCCCATAGGGAAAAATATTATTGGAAGTTAACATGGGTGGGGCAAACATGAATGTCCTATATCAGCTATTATTTAAATGTATATATCTCATTCCACACAGGAGAGTAACTGGCAAAAGCCATTTGTGCAGGCAAATAAGGACATTAGTCCTTACTGTGGCATTGCATGGTATACTGAGGGCAAGTCAACATGAAGAGTATTCTTAAATGGTGGTGTGGGGGGGGGGGGTTGGGAAAACATTGGTGTAGCAGCAATATGAGTTTTGCTTCCCGGGTTGATGCATTTTAACTGATTAAGGGAAGAGGCACTTTACATAGCAATACTGCCAGTGCAAACGTGAGCTATCTTATGGTATGTAAGAGTATTTAGCATTTTATTCATGCAGCACCACTGCATGGGTTTGGTGCATTGCTATAATATGGTACAGCAAGGCATGTGTTGCCAGTGTGACATGGACATGTAAATAAAAACAGGCTTTTCAGTCAAAAACGATTTCTACATCAAAAATGCAAATAATTGTTTCACAGTTAAAAGCATATATTTCTTTTCTCACCTGAAATTCCTCTGTTGCAGGAGACACATTTGAGGATTAATGAACTAACCTCTTTAACAATACTAATGATTCGAACTCATTAATAATATAATGTGTTCTCCAGTGCAAAATGAGATGGAAAATGACAGGCTCTGAAAGTCATTTTAAACGCGCATCCAGATTTTTTTTTCTTTGCTTCTATCTGTGCTCTGTCCACAGTATTTGCAGGAAGCAAAGACTCAAATAAGCAGGAAATCAGTTTGGTTACAGTTGCAACTGTATAAGCCAAGCCATTGTTCAAGAGAAGGAGGGTAGGACATGATTGCATTTCATTGGTTGAACTCATTTGGTAGGCTGTAACAGAGCTTTTCTAATGAACCTCGGGGAAGAAGAGAGTGAGAAGACATTTTACACAGCTGGGAGAAAGACCTGGCTGGGGAGTTTCCGGATTGAAAAAGCAGATCCCAGTGAACTGCTGCAGAGACTGGGAATTCCAGTCAATAAGCCCCAGTTTGAGTGACGGCAGATGCTCGTCCTTGCTGGGGTGATTTAAGAGGGACATCCAGAAGGCTACCAGCCGAAGAATTCCACATGCTGGACAGGCTTGGTAATTATATTGCAGAGTGCGGGGGCAGTGTGTATGTGTGCTAAACTATTCAGTCAGAGTAGAAGAGGGAATTCCAGTGTTGTATCAACAAGTTTAATGTTGCAAATTGAATATGTTTGTCGCTCTCTTCTCATTTTGTTACAGATAATGTTGTTACTGTGCAATTTCCATTTATTTCTGTAAAAAGAGTAAGATCGTGTTGAAATGCAATTTTTTATAATACACAAAAATATCTGAAAGCAGACGGGTAGTGCGTTTTATTTTACTCTTTTATTTGTGCATCTACTATTACAGTACTGATAATATGGGGAGAGGTTTAGACAGTGCAATTGTCATTTTTAAGGTAGCTAAAAATACGACTTGGCGGTAGCTGTGTGCATGATTCCATTCAGTATATAAGTGTGTGTTTTCTGAACGGAGCATAATAATAACATAATGAAATAGCCTGCTGCTGGAGGTACATGAGTCAGCAGAAAGAGGCCCTGGACATAGTTCACCGATGTAGATAAGTTGGTGATGAATACCACATGTTAGCTCGCTGCCGTAGATAAGTCAGTGAGGACAGCCCATGGTGGCACTCCAATTGAAAATGTGGTGTTCCTGAAATGTAAGCCTGAGGCCTCTCTAGTGATCACACGAATAAACTAAGCAAAAATAAGGGGTTCTGGATATTGGGGCCACATATAAAACAAAGCAATTATGCTCACCAGAAATACCACCAATAATGCATACCAACATAATGTATACCACTAAATGTATCTGTGTGCTGAAATAATGTACGAATACTGTAGTACTATATACCAAATCTAATCTAATCTGAATGCAAAGAGTGATTATTATTGAATTATTTTCATTTTGGCGGTAAGAAAATACCGCCAAGCCCCAAATCTATACAAAATACCCAACAGGTATCATTACTGTACATATTTCTGGCCAAACATAGTTGACCAGTCCATTTGGGGGTGTGACACGATACACGCTTTGTTGCAGAGTTTGGTAGGTGCACGGGGCTCGGAACTGCCAACATCAGCAATTTTGCAGTTTTTTGGGTGGATGTTCTTCCAGCTCTTACTGCTAATCAATGTATACCTTGCATTGATTAACTATTAAACATTTGAGTGTCTTTCAGATGCCCGAATCTTGGTGGTCAGATGACTTTTTTGTGGTGCATTTCAAATGTGACGATACCGATCAGTGCTTGGTAAAAGAAAAGATGGAGTTTATTGCTGACGACTTGCCTGGCGATGACCGGGGGGGCAAATTTGTGCCTATTTTGATACTGTTGAACTGGAACACGACGTAAAAGATGTGGTTATGACAAAGGATTACTCTGAAGCAATTGTATTGTCCAGTGCCAAGTTGTTGTGACTCACTAGTTGACCATGTCAGCCATCTGGATCTCTCGTAACTTCTCAAGGACTATTTCAATAATGCAAGGGGTATTTGTTAGACCATTGTGTTTGGAAAAATCATAATAATGTTTAAGTTGATTTGCATAGACCACCACCACCGTTATTACAGTCCCCAGGCTCTCATGTGGCTCTGCATAGAGGAGTTGGGGGGTTGGTTAGTAAAGGAAGGTGGGTTTGTGCTTTTCTGTGGATGCTTGTGGAACCAGGGGAAACTGGTGTCCTGTGCAGATATGTTTTCTAGATTGGTTTGGAAGTGGGCACTGGAGTGTTGTTCCATAGGGGCAGGTTCAGTTCCAGGGCTGGTCATTGGTTGCAAGTGTGTGTTTTGAGTGTTTGTTTGCAGTACTATAAGTCACAATCATTTTTTATTTTTTTTTTCTCCAGAACGATCAACATGTATGACTTCTATACGTAGTAAAAATGGGAACCGAAACATGACAGGTGATGCCCTCTTGTTACCTGAAAGAAAGGCACATGAAAAAAACGATCTGGAAGAAAGAAAGAGGAGTAAGTGTAGTTTTTACACTACAGCTAGAAATGAGGGATTAAAATAATGAGAAGTGAAAAGAGAAGTAAACAAGATTTGTGAATGAAGGTACTTCACAGAGACAAGAGTGACTGTAGTGAAGCGGCAAGCAGAAAGAAGCAAGTGACAGCCAAAAGACCTTCTTTGCATCCTTCCAAGCTTGCAGAGGGGTCTACATTTCTGGCACTCTCTCTTCATTCAGTGTTAGCAGAGGTGCAAAATATAGAGGATATTCCAAGGAGGCAAAATATGGAACAGTCGCCAAATCAAAGTGGAATTATAGGGGGGCTTGAAAATGCAGGGATATTTACAAACCCAGGATTCAGGGGTTTCCAAAGTATATCTCAAGGCCTCCATTCGCCATTGCCTCTACCTCACCAGGCTGTATCACCTTCTAAAGGGTAATGGGATACACCTTCTCAGGGGTGTGAATCATACTTGTCATACCACACTATCCAGCCACACCAGAGGCTTATCCACTCTACACGATTAACCCAGGGTCTACAGCCAGACCAACTCATTAAGGTCATGCCGCAGCCATATAGTCCCCAAGTTCCATGGACACTATTGGGCCACCAGTCTGCCCATACAAAAAGAGGGATCCATCACACACAGCACACTTGAGGCTATGTTGCCACATAGTGCTTCACACTACACAGCAATGAGACTGAACTTTGAGGCTGCATCAGTGATAGATGTTTAAAACATGCCAGAGAGGTCAACATGCCCAAGCCCCCCCCCCCAAAATACAGAGTCACTTCTTAGGCCACGCAGACTAAACTTGCACCAAGACTTCGATGGGCCCAGAATAGCCCATTGTGAACAAGACGATGACCAAAGTCAACATGAAGACATGAGCAGTGTCATGGGGTATGTAATCGTCAATTGACGAATATGAACCAGGATCAATGGAAACGGTCGATCAGTCAGCGATCGAAAAAGATGACTATATGATGGAAAGCTTAACCTGTATGTGCTTTGAATTAACTGCACTGTAATCTTGGTAATTGTGGTTAGAATGTGTACTGTATTAAACAGTAAATATGAATATTTGTGCAATATTTCAGCATACTGGGACACAATGGACTCCATTCAGCAAGTAGCAGTCAAGCACTGCTTGGAACTGGCCCTTCAGTGTATAAAGAGGACAGGAGCCACAGAAGCGGTTTTATTTCTTCCTGATCCAAATCACAATCCTGGTCCATCGACGGCAGAGGCAAGTGCCCTTTGAGCTAAAAATTGGTTGGTGCCCCTATGAAATAAATATTTTATTTCCTCAATCCAAATGCTTGTTAGGTGTATGCATCTGTGTCCCTCCTGCCCAATGTCCAACATTCCTATGAAGCCATAGGGCTTCTAGACCACTGTCAGAGGGTGGAAAAAGGTAGCTCAAATACTGTGGCTCATGTATTCACCAATTATTGTCCATCACTCATTATATACCAATAATATACCAATTATGCAAAGAACAACAAGATGGGAAAGATAAGCCGAGTGCCAAGAGACTTTTCCAGGGCAAGTGGCACTAATCGAGATGTAGTATTTTTTGTTTTTTGTGTGCACAGAGAAAATGAGCTCTTGTGAAAGATAGGACATGCAGGTTTGCAGATGTATGTGTTCACCCCGTGAAGTTGAGGGAGATTGTCATGACAACTACCAACCTAGAACGTTACCTTCTGAACAAGCTGCTGGATGTTTGTTCACCAAAGAACTACTGATGGCAGCAAAGGTGAGGTTAACATTGGATCATCAGCGACAGGAAGCTACAAAACAGGTACATAAATGGCATTCTGAAAGCACACTTGTATATTGATTAGGGGGTGTACAGTGAACATTGTCTATGCTTCATTTCACACAACCATGTGTCTCCCTGTGGCAGGAACATGTTCTACAAATATTCCATAATCCCTGAACACCTTACATCTGCCTGTTCATTCGATGCTGTTTTCAAACTATTTACAAAAATCTCTTTTGCACATCAGAATTTATCCATGTTAAAGCCAAGGAAATTGGCTTCCGAGGACTCTCTGCAGTAGAGTCCAGTTAAGCCCTCCAAAATAAAAGTATGGGATAAAGGAGGAGCCAAACCTGGCCTTTTATACACAAGTGTAGTTGCGCATTAAGTGCGCATTGGACTCTCCTGCTCTCTGGGCTGGTTCCAGTCCCCTCTTTCCTTTTCTCCCTGGGCTGGAACCCACCCGCCTCACTTGCTCCATGTACACAGTGTCCGGTTGAACCTCTGAGTGCCTCTTAATAAATACAGTGGGGGGGGGCATGAATTCTTTTAAAATATAGGTAATATCCCAAAAAATGGTCTTGATCATGCTCATTTTATCCAAATGACTGTTAAGACCTAATAAGTCACTATTCTAATAGCAACTCCAACTCTCTGAAATGGGCATCAAGCCACCGTGATGCTTTAAGCACAAGTCAACAAGATGCACCAAATGTGTTTTTGGTTCATAATAAAGCATAAACCAAAGCAATGCCTATATTCTTAAAGGATTATTTGGGATTGCATGGTTTTGGGATTTTTACTTGATTGTTTGCGGACTCGATTCCACTGAGGATTGCTAATTAACATATTTTGGGTGCAGTAAGCTAAAAAGCAAGCCAAATGCAATTCACTGAGTACAATTGGATTTTCTGCATTTAAAGAGATGATTTAAATGTTTGGAAAAATCCACTAGTAATGCACTTTGAATGCAGATTTTTTTTGGAATACTAGATTTTCACTAACGTCTTATACAATTTCAGATAATTTCAGCTAGGATATAAAACCCTTGAGTAATCCTCGACATTTAAAAAAAAAAATTCTGTGGTAAGACAATTCGAGTTATTGATTAAAATCTGATTTCATTCAAACGCACGATGTTACAGGAGCAAGACAAAATATGCCAAATATCATGACAAATATATCCAAGTGTCGATTCTGTATTGTAAGTAGGGAGATGTTGAAAATTTTGTTGATTGAACATATATCTCTATCCAGTTTACACCGTGTGTACTTTGAAAACGTTATGCTGCGCCAGCGTATTTTGTCATGGAACTTCATTTATGGTGGCACCTATTAATTGGTCAGAATGATCACCGGGCAATTTCAGCAAAGCATTTTATTGATAAGTTTTCTCTGAATATGAAATTCCTTTGTTTATTTAATTCTCAGAATAATGTGTGTTATGGTTGTTTAACTGCAGTTTTTTAATGCTGATTAATGTATTGTGTAGTTGGTTGGTGTATAAATATTTTGTGTTTTTGATGGTTTCAGTGTGTGAAAAGTTGCCAAATCAAACAATAAGTGCAAGTGGTTCCACCTCCCTTACTTTACTCCACCAGATTCCACCTTGCCCGAACTACACCCCTGTTTTGGCTCCATGACATAAAGATGTTTTTAAGGTTGCAGGGATTACACATGTATTGCTTCCTCTATTAATGCAAGCCTGTCATCTTTTATGTTACTTAAGTGGGTTTTCGATCTCTGCTGCTCAAGAGTTGAGAAGGCAGTGTGCTCTACAGTAGAGTGCACTAGATGTAATTGTTACTGTCAATTGTCTTTCAGTTATGTCGAGAGGAGGCGATAAAAACATAAGCTGTCTGCCAACTTGACACAAGGGAGAGAAAGTTGGAACAAGGAAATTTGCTTTCAATGCGAATATCTGTATTCTCCAACAAATTGTGTGCTATCACAATATGAGAAGCACCTAGACTGGTCTGTCATAATGTAACAACTATATTTCCACATCCGGTCTTTCCAAATGGTAAAGTTTACATATGAAATATATGCAAGTGGTACAGACACATCTTAAAATGTTGATGAAAAAGAACTGAACTCTTTCTCATGGCTACAGCTCTGGTGTTAGCAGGGGGCAAAATGGGAATAAGGCAAGTTAACTGCTGCAGCCGGTGTACCTCCAAATCCGTTGGACTGGATTGCCATTAAAATATGGCAAAATCACAAGTGAAGTTTGTAAACTCTACCTGGGCATAAACACCCAAGCAGAGTAAATACAGTTCTTTGGCTGTGCATTCTCACAGTGGAGAAATGGACAAGGGCAACCCTGAACATTCATGTGTGTGAAGCAACAGCATGCCTCGTAGCTGCACAATGCAAGCACCTTTTACAACAAATAAAGTGGTATGTACTGTTTACATCATTGTTGTTTGTGCAAATGTTCAAAATACCCAGCACTACAAGAGTAAATGTGAGCAATAGATGTTTGTGGGTATGGTTTAGGCTATGGGTATTGCCAGCTTACGTTTAAGGTAATTTAAAATGTTTAACTCCGCACAGTTGGTTGGATTGTACAATACATAGGAACATTGAGATTTGTGGGTAGAAATGTAGATGCCCTGTTTGAAGTACTGTTTCACAGTAAAAGTCCTACCTTGTTTTTAAAAATATAACTTGCATAAAGAGGACTTATAAACATCGCAGCTATGCATTGTGTGACATACTTTAAAGTTGGTTCCCCATGTAGTACAGAGCAAGCAGCAGAATGTCAGACACATGATAAACCCAGCAGGGATGCCATTTGCCTGCTTAGCACTGTAATCTGTACGGACACCTTTACTGTGAGTGCACCTCTGGCACACCGGTTTTGTTATCACCCTTCTATAGCTTTGGGTATCCTTTCAAAGCTTTCTTAATTTACTTGCACATTCAGATTTACTCTGCCATTTTTACTTTTCTATGATCTATTTCATGCTTGCCCCCTTTGGGCTGCCAAAGACCTCTGAAAAGTGGAGCCAGGCAGGGAAATGAGCGCTTGCTTCTGAACATCATTTTAGTGCCACCTGTCCGAACTCTGTGCTTGACTTAAGCAGCGACATGCGTTTGATATTGTAAAATGATGCATCATTGTTAACCTTTACTTTTCTAAAGAGAACAACTTCATTTTTGCAAAGTTTTAACAAAATCCATGTAATCTATTTGAATATAAAAGTGACTGTTTAACGCAGTGTATGTGTGTATTGATTAAAAAGAACTCCAAAGACAATCTGAAGTGGCACCAATAAAACCAATTAGGTTTTGGCTGTTTTGCATATTAAAGAGCATTTTGGGAAGGTAAGGATGACCAAAGAGCTTTAGATCTGTCATATGTCTGAGAGTTGTATGACAATCACAAAATACCTAAAGCATGCTGTGTTGTTTGAGTTTCCATTTTTAAAAACAATAGTAACCCCTACAAAGCTTTTGTAAATATCAAGCGCATATAATAATTATATATATATATATATATATATATATATACACACACACACACACACATTTGGCCATCAGAAACTTTGGCTGTCAGAGTGCAATGACTGCTAGCAGCTCATAATTACTTGCAGTATTATGGAACAAAATTGGCTTTATATTGAAAAAATGACAAACTAGTAAATTAAAAATAAACTGAAATAAATATTAAAGGCTGCTCCTCTAGCAATTGGCCGCCCTAGTCGGCCTTGTTGTAAATAAGTCTAAGCTGACATTCTATAGTCTACCCAGAGACAGCTTTAACACTTGCCAGGCAGATCAGGCGCCTGTGCCCTACCCCACCTATTTCCAGTCTCTGAGACACACAGACCCGGCTCCAGCTCCTATGGTGGTTAACTCCACTTTTTCATTTCTTGCATTCCTGGGCCACTGGAGTGCATGTACGGCAGACACGTCTACATCATCTGCTATATGCCCCGCCACAAGGAAGGAGCCCCCGTGGCCACTGGGTCTATATTCAACAGGGTGCCGGTGGCCATGGTCTGCACTCTAGTGCGTGCATGCAGAAAGCCCAAAGCACACTGCACACTGCACAGAGGAGCGAAGTTATTTTCTGCAGCACTGAATTGTACAGGCAGCCAGGAAAAACAAGTGTTACAACTACCAGGCCCCGTCTCTCCCTTCCTACTTGCATTGCGCACTTCCACAACCCATGTTGCTGTGACTTGAGTGTTTAATGGCCGGGCCCCACTCCCATCCCTTGGGGTCCTGTTCCGATTTCCTGGCATTTCTTCTCCTCTCTAGCCCCTGCTGCACCATTCCTCCACCCCTTCTGTTTCACTTGGGGCGTGTCGATTATCTCATTCCCCTGGGGCCCTCTCTCCCTTTTTAGGCCTTTGTGTACCACTCTGAAGTCCATGTTGCTTTGGGACTTACTTTGGCTGGGCCCACAACTTCAATTGCCTGCTAAACCCCTTCACCATCCGTTCCCAACACTTCCTTTTCCTTTCCCAGCCTTTGTAAAATCCTTCCCTTTCCCCTCCTCCACAGAGGGGCCCACCTTCCTTGACAAAATGATTTTGCAGGCCACTTTAGGCTCAATGACAATTGTACTAGCAAGGCCAACTAAGCCTTTCATCCTTCAGAGGTAGATAAATCAGTACAAACTTTGGTTGGCTGATAATTGTATGTGAATATGTTCTATGTACAGCATTATAGCTCGTAATCTAAAATGGCTAATATTCTGGCCCAGTATTGTTTAATGGGCAATGCATAATACACAGAACCTTATATAGAATACGGCTCTCAACTGGGAGCCAGTGACACTGGCGCAGAAGGCTAGAGGAAAGGGACATTGTTCCAGCTCCCAACGCCAGACGTGCTGCAGCATTTTAAAGCAGCTGCGAACGGGGGATTGAATTTGTGGGCCCAGCCAAAGTAAATCAATCAGGTTGGCCAAGATATATTCCATTGCAGTAATCCAGGGAGCCCATAATTGATGGTCACTAGCCTAGGCAGAGTTTCCTCCCTCCCTCCCTCCCTCCCTCCCTCCCTCCCTCCCTCCCTCCCTCCCTCCACACCTTTCCCCTGCCCTCATCCTCTCCACGCGCGATCTCAATGTCACCTGGCCTAGTAAGATTGTTTGTCGCCGTCTTCCCTCTGTTCCCACTCCCTTGCCCCGTCGCACCTTGAAACAATTGTGTATAGGCGCAAATGCCACATCATATCCAGAGGAAGGAAAGGCAGAGTCTTTTCTCGGAATCTTCAGCATAAGAAAAACAGAACTGCCTATTGGTGAAATGTGAGCTTCCCTGGAACCAAAGGGTAACGATTTAATGCCCCAAGTCCAGAACGTATTGTGTCAGAGCACACCACCAATATCTCAATTTTCTCTGTTAAGCCTCAACCAGTTATTTGCCATCCATTTGCTGATAAACAATTTTGGCGAGGAGTGGGATTCTGGTGAATTCAGGCAGAAAAGCAATTTGGTATCATCCGCAGGAAATGTTGGTAGATCAGGCACAATGAGATTACATGATTTGCCCAGGATTACACACTTTAAGTAGCAAAACCAGGATTTTGTCCCAGGCAGAGATGTAAGAACAGAACTTGACCACATATCTTCTCAGGTATACTTCAAATCAGTATTTGCTATGGTTTGAAAGTCAAAAGGTTAATCCGTTTTCTAGCAATGCCTTGGAAAGTACACAAATCACCTAATACAATAACCTGACAGTATGTGCATTGTTATAGAAACAGATCAAGCAAAGAAATACGATTACACATTTATTTTGCCCATCATGGATGTCAGGTTTCCGGTGTGAAGAATTGTGTGGTTTGCACTATATGTATGAATGGACACTTATTTCCAACAACTCTATAGTTTGGGCACACTTTAAATTGCATCTGCAATGTTTGATATTTCACGTGTGTGGGGTGAGGGCACCAGGGCCATGCATAACATGTATTTGCATGCTGTAGGAATTACCCTGTGAAGTCTTCCCATTGCCCATGTTAATAAAGCCCCCATTTTTCCTTTTAAGACTTGTCGTCATCAAACATTGCATCCAACTAGCCTTCTTAGAGACATTTTTCTATGACATTGTGTGGTCTTGATTATCCTTAAATAACTATTGGCCTTAGCCTTGAAACACGTTAATTTACAACAATTTTAGACGTGATCATCTATATTACAAATAATAGCAATGTCTACTGAGGAGGCACAGCTGTTTCCAGTTAGTCAGACACCTAAACACAAGCAACTGTAATACAGACAAGTTAAAAGAAAATAGCTTTGATCAAATCGCCACTGTGCACTAATGACTGCAATTAACTCCACCCACGTAGGGCCCATGTCAGGTGCTGCCCACTGGGACCTTTTCCATATATCTGCCACTGTCTAAGCAATCCCCTCCCTTTTTTAAAGACCGGCTCAATTAATCATCACACTTAAAGCACTGCTCCAAGACTCCATGTTCCATTGCTTTTTTACTGCGACCCGCAAGGACAAAGACCTGAGGTAGAGGCCCCGGGCCCATAAGCTTGGTTGTGGCCATGCAGGTAGGCACCCACCCCCCCTCTCCCCACAAAGGAAGGGTTCCAGCAGACAGCGCATTTCCCCATGGCACCAACACATGCAGGGAGGTGCCGGGCAAGAATAAAGGAGGCAACAGACTGCCGGACGCCCGGAAGGAGGAGGAGAGGACATGGTAGGTTAGCAGTTACCCATCAGGGACTCGCACGTCCCCAAAAACAATGGCCGCCAACTGGACAGGTTGGGTCCTCCAGTCACCCAATCTAGCACCCGAGGCGTCTTCCTGTCATCAGGCAAAGTTTTGCTTAATAGAATTTAGGGCAAAATGCAGCCCCAACATACTTAGTCTGCCCCCCTCCCCCGGCACGGAGAGGCTACACATGGAGAAACAAAACACCCACCCTTCCCACCCAAGCTGCTAGACAGTGGAACCAAAAAAGCTAAGTTACTTAGAAAGAACCTCTGGTGGTTTCACCGGGTAAAAATAGAGAAAATGGAGTACACAATGAAACGCTGTTACATTAGTCACAAGCAGAAAGAACTGCAGCATGATCAGCCTCAAGTTGGCCCTACGAGGGTGCAGGGCCCCGCTATCCTGATCCCATGATCCCCAAAAGCATATCCCAGTTACTCTGTTTATTTTTAGGATTATTATGTTTGGTACAATCAGGCTTGCGGCACATGTTTCCCACCATACATCTCGGATGTTTTACTGCCAACACAAACAAAGTATACATTATGGGAGTACACTCTAGTGAAAAGTGGTTCAGGGCAAAACTACACCCAGAACGCAAATCATGGAGAAAAAAAAAGCCTAAGACGGTGTGCCTAATTGCATGGCGTCATCTGGAAACCTCACAGATTGGGGCACACATCAGACACCCCCTGCTGACAATTTAGTTTTACCTTTCAACTCAAGTCACTAAAAGTGCCATTTCATGCAGAGACTTTTTTAGGGGATGGCAAAAAGGGGCACTTGCCCAGGGCCCCCACCTTGGAGGGGGCCCCACAAGGCTAGCTGATCTGAAGAAGTAAGATTCCATTTTTCACCAGTCTTAAATAGCACACGTCAGGATATGTTATGGGGTGCTACTGAGGCTTTACCCCATTGCCTTTCTATGTTCACTGTAGTATACATAGTTTGTGTGTTCCTTATGGCACAACTCTGTAGCATTATTTCTTCCTGTGGGAATTATGTCGATCATGTGCAATAGGCAACAGTGAAATGCATATTGATAAATTGAGTGCCACAATGGTTCAGAAGTTAGCTCAGTGTGTGAAGCACCCATTGCAGAGATATGTGTTCATGTGCAAAATTACAATATCACATTACAGCAAGGCTGGCTTTCCTATGTCTGAAGTTTATAAACCTGCCTGCAAATGTACTTGGTTTTGCAAAATAACATCTGCTATTATCAGCAATGTACCTGTACCAGATGGGGGTTGCTATAAAAACTATCATTCATATGGTGAAGGTCTAGAAATTGGTTTGTTCAGATGGGGTATTGTAAGACCTAGGCAATCGCATCCAATGATGGCATAAACTGTTAGTCCAAGAGGTGAATAAATATCCAAATTCAAGACTATGGAACAACAGCGTTCATCATTGTATCCTGGATTTGCCAGCAGATAGTCACCCTGGTCAAATCATCCAATATATCTTACATTACTGTGCTGTCTTCTGTGAGGTTTGCCTTCTTGCATGCTGCTGGTATCGTTTAGCCCATTACTTGATCTTTCTTATGTAGGCCATTTGGGTGGAAGGGTTGGAAGATAGAAGAGAGCGGACCATATGTTGCAGGCCTCAGGCAAGCATATTTTAAGGTCTGCTTGTTTGACACAAAAAAAGGTTTGCTTTTTGGTAAAAGTCAAAAGGTTGTATGCACGTTTATGAATGACAATGTCATAAGCCATTGTTTCAAAAGTATTTAAGCTTTAAAATACAAAAGAAACCCTTATTTAATTTGTTACATCACATTGATACGCAGGTACTTATATACTTCCCTTGACGATGGAGAGAATGAAGCTAGAATCCTTCCCATTTTGCATAACACCCTTCTATAACATTTTGTTTAAAAATGGTCACGTTTGGTAATGTGAGGTGTACTTTGAGTCCATTTAATTAAATTAGATTGTTGTAGTTCATGGTAAGAACTGGAAAAGAAAGTGCTCAAATGCAGAAATTGCAGAGTTGGCACAAATCCCAGCTTCACCCCTTAAACAATGTGTGATCCTGGGCATCTCATTTAATGTTTTATTGCCTAACCTCTCAATATTGCCAGTCCGTAAACCTTTCAAAATTGTCAGCCCTTTTGAGTGATTTTCTTCTTATGGTATGATCTTCATAAAAGCAAAATTCATGGTTTCATTGTGTTAAGCATATTTATAATGGCACACCACAGGCATGTGTTACTTTAATATCTAAAGGCAACACTATTTGAAAACGATATCCCACTTCTAATCTCACTCTGTCTGGATGAAGACACCTTCCTGGTAACTTCTAGTCTGCCTCCACTATCCATGCTACGGTATGTATAGCATTCTCCTTCCTTCCAATTGGTGGTCTCTATCCATGCTTGGGCACTTTTGCATTCTCTGAGGCAGCTAATATCTATTACGGGTTACATGTACCTTTTACATACAGCCCTGCATTAATACTACATCTACCTTCCTGGATGTTATTGATAAAAAATCCTGTATGTACTAGAACAGTAACCCCCTTTGTAGACTGCTAATGTTGGTTTTCAAATGCTACTTGTTTATCATTCTGATTAGAGCAAGAATGAAGAGGGTTATGGGACTTAAAGGGAGTAAATATGCTTATTATGCTCTGAGACAGCATATCAACCTATAGGTTGTGAGTGGGAGTTCGGGGGCGCAACCATTATTCTTGATCCCTTAATTCCTTTGGTTTGGTTGAGGGGGGGGCCCAAAGATGCCTGTGTCCAGGGCCCCAAAGTGCTTAAGATGCCCCCGATTTCACGTATACATTAAAGCCCAGTGACAGAGTGTACTACAACACAACTTGGTGCGATAAACTTCTTAATCAGGCACCGACAGCCCTCCTTACCCGCCCTCTCTCATCCAGCAGGTGTTGGCGGTACTAGAGAGAAGCACAATTGGCCTAAACATGCAAAGAAACAGCTTTGCCAAACGCTCGTAGTCAATAGAATGTCTTTGACTAATATACGCAGCCTTTGAGCTCAAATACCCTTCACTCAAATCGAAAGAAAAACCAATGTGGACAAAAACGTTCCCGGTATAGGCCGTTCATTTTCTCCTGCTCACTCGCCCTTCAAAAGGCGGTTTGAGTCGCCGCGTCTAGCGCCCAACCCCCAGTCACTTCAGAACAGCCCGCCCCACCCCGCTCAATTGACAATTGCACACGAACGAAAGAAGAAATCGCCACTGTTGACCGTGTTCACCAGTTTCTACGCCAAGATCTGTATGCGCTGCAAAATTACAATATTATTTGTATCAGATGAAGCCCCTGACAAGAAACAGAAAAGGAAAACAATAGAACCTAAATAACTTAACGCTTGATATCGAGCAAATATTTCAGCTACGGCCCTTTACAAATTTAAGAGCATGGTTTTCTTTTTATTTTATAGTAAGCTTTTTTCAATGCTTTGAGAAATGCACTGGCTGCATTTTAGAACAAGTCTATGTTTAAAAGCACAACACGTAAACGTGTAGTATGTCGAAAAATCAAAGTTGGCAATGTTCATTTTTGGGGCATTGTTTTAGAGTTCTACTTTCTCAGGAGCCATCACAAAAACATGTCAGAAATAGAAAAACTCGCCCCTCAAGCGCCATGTTACAACTAATTTCCCACTCTTCCCTCCAGCAATAACATGTAAACTCCCTCCCAACTGAACATCCCGACAGCTTCATTCAAATTCCCCCTTCTCTCACACACTCAACTATCTCGCACCCTAACCCTCCCTGTTCATATAGACTCACCAACCAATCAGCAGGGGGGGAGCTGCTAAGCGTTATCCGTCACCAGCGTACGTACAATTAGGAAACCCAGTCCTTTTTTTGGGTGGGATTCTGGGACTTGAAGTTTTCCTAAAGTTCAAAGGTAAAAGAAAAAGCTACACGTCCCACACAATGCGGAGGAAAACAGTAATGGACGTCCCCAGCGTGGCCAAATGAATTTTGTGGGCCCTGTATTGGCAAGGCAGCTTGTGAAGATAATGAAATGAAGAGCGGCAACTACGCAATGCAATTTACGAGACACGAAATACACTCCTGACAGGCAAGTCATGCCAGGGGTCGTGCCGAGTACAAGGAAAGGCCATCTGCGTGAAATTCCCTACCCTTTCAATCGGACGTTTGTGTTTGTCGTGTAACATCAGAATATATTTCCCACCAGAAAATGCTTTCTCGGCATGTAATGTCATTTTTTGCTTTTACCAATGCCCTGCAAAGCTGCCTGTGAGCAATTTTACTAATATACCCCTATGGTAGCTTTGCACTGTCCTTCCTGGGGAATTGGAGCTGTGCCTCAGCAATTTTAACCCTATGTTGCATCATTTATGTAGAGATAGCAAAATCTGACAGCACGTAATGTCATTTTTTGCTGATCTGTAAAGCAGCCTGTGAGAAATGTTTCCAATTTAACCCTATGGAAGCTTGGCGCCGTCCTTCCCGCGGAATTGGAGCTGTGCCTCAGCGATCTTAACCCTATGTTGCTTCATTTATGTGGCGATAGCAAAATCTGACGGTAGCGTAAGCAAAATCTGACGGCACAAAATGTCATTTTTTGCTGCCTTGCAAACCCATCTGTGAGGAATTTTACCAATTTAAACCTATGGAAGCTTGGCGCCATCCTTCCCGGGGAATTTGAGCTGTGCCTCAGTAATTTTAACCCTATGTTGAGTTATTTATGTAGTGATAGCAAGATCTGACGGCAACGTGAGCAAAATCTGAGGACACGTAATGTCATTTTTTGCTGCCCTGCAAAGCTGCCTGTGAGCAATTTTACCAATTTACCCCTATGGTAGCTTGGCACTGTCCTTCCTGGGGAATTGGAGCTGTGCCTCAGCAATTTTAACCCTATGTTGCATCATTTATGTAGAGATAGCAAAATCTGACAGCACGTAATGTCATTTTTTGCTGCCCTGCAAAGCCACCTGTGAGGAATTTCACCAACTTAACCCTATGATATCTTGGCGCTGTCCTTCCCGGGGAATTGGAGCTGTGCCTCAGCACTTTTAAACCTGTATTGCGTCATTTATGTAGCGATAACAAAATCTGACGGCACATAATGTAATTTTTTGCTGCCCTGTAAAGCAGCCTGTGAGCAATTTTTCCAATTTAACCCTATGGAAGCTTGGCGCCGTCCTTCCCGGGGAATTTGAGCTGTGCCTCAGTAATTTTAACCCTATGTTGAGTTATTTATATAGCGATAGCCAAATCTGAAGGCAGCATAAGAAAAATCTGACGGCACATAATGTCATTTTTTGCTGCGCTGTAAAGCAGCCTGTGAGAAATGTTACCAATTTAACCGTATGGAAACTTGGCGCCATCCTTCCCGGGGAATTGGAGCTGTTCCTAAGCCATTTTAACCCTATGTTGCGTCATTTATGTAGCGATAGCAAAATCTGAAGGCAGCATAAGCAAAATCTGACGGCACATAATGTCATTTTTTGCTGCCCTGTAAAGCAGCCTGTGAGAAATGTTTCCAATTTAACCCTATGGAAGCTTGGCGCCGTCCTTCCTGCGGAATTGGAGCTGTGCCTCAGCGATCTTAACCCTATGTTGCTTCATTTATGTGGCGATAGCAAAATCTGACGGTGGCATAAGCAAAATCTGACGGCACAAAATGTCATTTTTTGCTGCCTTGCAAAGCCATCTGTGAGGAATTTTACCAATTTAACCCTATGGAAGCTTGGCGCCATCCTTTCCGGGGAATTGGAGCTGTGCCTAAGCAATTTTAACTCTATGTTGCGTCATTTATATAGCGATAGCCAAATCTGAAGGCAGCATAAGCAAAATCTGACGGCACATAATGTCATTTTTTGCTGCGCTGTAAAGCAGCCTGTGAGGAATTTTTCCAATTTAACCCTATGCAAGCTTAGCACCGTCCTTCCCGGTGAATTGGAGATGTGCCTCAGCAATTTTAAACCTATATTGCATCATTTATGTAGCGATAGCAAAATCTGACGGCACATAAAGTCATTTTTTGCTGCCCTGCAAATCAGTCGGTGAGGAATTTTACCAAATTACCCCTATGGTAGCTTGGCACTGTCCTTCCTGGGGAATTGGAGCTGTGCCTCAGCAATTTTAACCCTATGTTGCATCATTTATGTAGCGATAGCAAAATCTGATGGCATGTAATGTTATTTTTTGCTGCCCTGCAGAGCCGCCTGTGAGCAATTTTACCAATTTACCCCTATGGTAGCTTGGCACTGTCCTTCTTGGGGAATTGGAGCTGTGCCTCAGCAATTTTAACCCTATGTTGCATCATTTATGTAGAGATAGCAAAATCTGACAGCATGTAATGTCATTTTTTGCTGCCCTGCAAAGCCACCTGTGAGAAATTTCACCAACTTAACCCTATGATATCTTGGCGCTGTCCTTCCCAGGGAATTGGAGCTGTGCCTCAGCACTTTTAAACCTGTATTGCGTCATTTATGTAGCGATAGCAAAATCTGACGGCACATAACGTAATTTTTTGCTGCCCTAAAAAGCAGCCTGTGAGCAATTTTTCCAATTTAACCCTATGGAAGGTTGGCGCGTCCTTCCCCGGGAAATTGAGCTGTGCCTCAGTAATTTTAACCCTATGTTGAGTTATTTATGTAGCGACAGTAAAATCTGACAGCAACGTAAGCAAAATCTGACGACACGTAATGTCATTTTTTGCTGCGCTGTAAAGCAGCCTGTGAGAAATGTTTCCAATTTAACCCTATGGAAGCTTGGCGCCGTCCTTCCCGCGGAATTGGAGCTGTGCCTCAGCGATCTTAACCCTATGTTGCTTCATTTATGTGGCGATAGCAAAATCTGACGGTGGCGTAAGCAAAATCTGACGGCACATAATGTAATTTTTTGTTGCCCTGTAAAGCAGCCTGTGAGAAATGTTTCCAATTTAACCCTATGGAAGCTTGGCGCCGTCCTTCCTGCGGAATTGGAGCTGTGCCTCAGCGATCTTAACCCTATGTTGCTTCATTTATATAGAGATAGCAAAATCTGACAGCACGTAATGTCATTTTTTGCTGCCCTGCAAAGCCACCTGTGAGAAATTTCACCAACTTAACCCTATGATATCTTGGCGCTGTCCTTCCCAGGGAATTGGAGCTGTGCCTCAGCACTTTTAAACCTGTATTGCGTCATTTATGTAGCGATAGCAAAATCTGACGGCACATAATGTAATTTTTTGCTGCCCTAAAAAGCAGCCTGTGAGCAATTTTTCCAATTTAACCCTATGGAAGGTTGGCGCCGTCCTTCCCCGGGAAATTGAGCTGTGCCTCAGTAATTTTAACCCTATGTTGAGTTATTTATGTAGCGACAGTAAAATCTGACAGCAACGTAAGCAAAATCTGACGACACGTAATGTCATTTTTTGCTGCCCTGCAAAGCTGCCTGTGAGAAATGTTACCAATTTAACCGTATGGAAACTTGGCACCATCCTTCCCGGGGAATTGGAGCTGTTCCTAAGTCATTTTAACCCTATGTTGCGTCATTTATGTAGCGATAGCAAAATCTGATGGCAGCGTAAGCAAAATCTGACGGCACATAATGTAATTTTTTGCTGCCCTGTAAAGCAGCCTGTGAGAAATGTTTCCAATTTAACCCTATGGAAGCTTGGCGCCGTCCTTCCCGCGGAATTGGAGCTGTGCCTCAGCGATCTTAACCCTATGTTGCTTCATTTATGTGGCGATAGCAAAATCTGATGGTGGCGTAAGCAAAATCTGACGGCACAAAATGTCATTTTTTGCTGCCTTGCAAAGCCATCTGTGAGGAATTTTACCAATTTAACCCTATGGAAGCTTGGCGCCATCCTTCCCGGGGAATTGGAGCTGTGCCTAAGAAATTTTAACTCTATGTTGCGTCATTTATATACCGATAGCCAAATCTGAACGCAGCATAAGCAAAATCTGACGGCACATAATGTCATTTTTTGCTGCGCTGTAAAGCAGCCTGTGAGGAATTTTTTCCAATTTAACCCTATGGAAGCTTGGCACCGTCCTTCCCGGGGAATTGCAGCTGTGCCTCAGCAATTTTAAACCTATATTGCATCATTTATGTAGCGATAGCAAAATCTGACGGCACATAAAGTCATTTTTTGCTGCCCTGCAAATCAGTCGGTGAGGAATTTTACCAAATTACCCCTATGGTAGCTTGGCACTGTTCTTCCTGGGGAATTGGAGCTGTGCCTCAGCAATTTTAACCCTATGTTGCATCATTTATGTAGCGATAGCAAAATCTGATGGCATGTAATGTTATTTTTTGCTGCCCTGCAGAGCCGCCTGTGAGCAATTTTACCAACTTAACCCTATGATATCTTGGCGCTGTCCTTCCCGGGGAATTGGAGCTGTGCCTCAGCACTTTTAAACCTGTATTGCGTCATTTATGTAGCGACAGCAAAATCTGACGGCACATAATGTAATTATTTGCTGCCCTGTAAAGCAGCCTGTGAGCAATTTTTCCAATTTAACCCTATGGAAGGTTGGCGCCTTCCTTCCCGGGGAATTTCAGCTGTGCCTCAGTAATTTTAACCCTATGTTGAGTTATTTATGTAGCGACAGCAAAATCTGACAGCAACGTAAGCAAAATCTGACGACAAGTAATGTCATTTTATGCTGCCCTGCAAAGCTGCCTGTGAGAAATGTTACCAATTTAACCATATGGAAACTTGGCGCCATCCTTCCTGGGGAATTGGAGCTGTTCCTAAGCCATTTTAACCCTATGTTGCGTCATTTATGTAGCGATAGCAAAATCTGATGGCAGCGTAAGCAAAATCTGACGGCACATAATGTAATTTTTTGCTGCCCTGTAAAGCAGCCTGTGAGAAATGTTTCCAATTTAACCCTATGGAATCTTGGCGCGTCCTTCCCGCGGAATTGGAGCTGAGCCTCAGCGATCTTAACCCTTTGTTGCTTCATTTATGTGGCGATAGCAAAATCTGACGGTGGCGTAAGCAAAATCTGACGGCACAAAATGTCATTTTTTGCTGCCTTGCAAACCCATCTGTGAGGAATTTTACCAATTTAACCCTATGGAAGCTTGGCGCCATCCTTCCCGGGGAATTTGAGCTGTGCCTCAGTAATTTTAACCCTATGTTGAGTTATTTATGTAGTGATAGCAAGATCTGACGGCAACGTAAGCAAAATCTGACGTCACGTAATGTCATTTTTTGCTGATCTGCACAGCCGCCTGTTAGGAATTTTACCAATTTACCCCTATGGTAGCTTGGCGCTGTCCTTCCTGGGGAATTGGAGCTGTACCTCAGCAATTTTAACCCTATGTTGCATCATTTATGTAGCGATAGCAAAATCTGACGGCACATAAAGTCATTTTTTGCTGCCCTGCAAATCAGTCGGTGAGGAATTTTACCAAATTACCCCTATGGTAGCTTGGCACTGTTCTTCCTGGGGAATTGGAGCTGTGCCTCAGCAATTTTAACCCTATGTTGCATCATTTATGTAGCGATAGCAAAATCTGATGGCATGTAATGTTATTTTTTGCTGCCCTGCAGAGCCGCCTGTGAGCAATTTTACCAACTTAACCCTATGATATCTTGGCGCTGTCCTTCCCGGGGAATTGGAGCTGTGCCTCAGCACTTTTAAACCTGTATTGCGTCATTTATGTAGCGACAGCAAAATCTGACGGCACATAATGTAATTATTTGCTGCCCTGTAAAGCAGCCTGTGAGCAATTTTTCCAATTTAACCCTATGGAAGGTTGGCGCCTTCCTTCCCGGGGAATTTCAGCTGTGCCTCAGTAATTTTAACCCTATGTTGAGTTATTTATGTAGCGACAGCAAAATCTGACAGCAACGTAAGCAAAATCTGACGACAAGTAATGTCATTTTATGCTGCCCTGCAAAGCTGCCTGTGAGAAATGTTACCAATTTAACCATATGGAAACTTGGCGCCATCCTTCCTGGGGAATTGGAGCTGTTCCTAAGCCATTTTAACCCTATGTTGCGTCATTTATGTAGCGATAGCAAAATCTGATGGCAGCGTAAGCAAAATCTGACGGCACATAATGTAATTTTTTGCTGCCCTGTAAAGCAGCCTGTGAGAAATGTTTCCAATTTAACCCTATGGAATCTTGGCGCGTCCTTCCCGCGGAATTGGAGCTGAGCCTCAGCGATCTTAACCCTTTGTTGCTTCATTTATGTGGCGATAGCAAAATCTGACGGTGGCGTAAGCAAAATCTGACGGCACAAAATGTCATTTTTTGCTGCCTTGCAAACCCATCTGTGAGGAATTTTACCAATTTAACCCTATGGAAGCTTGGCGCCATCCTTCCCGGGGAATTTGAGCTGTGCCTCAGTAATTTTAACCCTATGTTGAGTTATTTATGTAGTGATAGCAAGATCTGACGGCAACGTAAGCAAAATCTGACGTCACGTAATGTCATTTTTTGCTGATCTGCACAGCCGCCTGTTAGGAATTTTACCAATTTACCCCTATGGTAGCTTGGCGCTGTCCTTCCTGGGGAATTGGAGCTGTACCTCAGCAATTTTAACCCTATGTTGCATCATTTATGTAGCTATAGCAAAATCTGACGGCACGTAATGTCATTTTTTGCTGCCCTGCAGAGCTGCCTGTGAGGAATTTTACCAATTTACCCCTATGGTAGCTTGGCACTGTCCTTCCTGGGGAATTGGAGCTGTGCCTCAGCAATTTTAACCCTATGTTGCATCATTTATGTAGCGATAGCAAAATCTGACAGCACGTAATGTCATTTTTTGCTGCCCTGCAAAGCAACCTGTGAGGAATTTTACCAATTTAACACTATGATAGCTTGGCACTGTCCTTCCCGGGGAATTGGCACTGTGCCTCAGCAATTTTAACCCTATGTTGCATGATTTATGTAGCGATAGCAAAATCTGATGGCAACGTAAGCAAAATCTGACAGAACATAATGTCATTTTTTGCTGCGCTGTAATGCCGCCTGTGAGGAATTTTACAAATTAAACCCTATGGAAGCTTGGCGCTGTCCTTCCCGGGCAATTTGAGCTGTGTCTCAGTAATTTTAACCCTATGTTGAGTTATTTATGTAGCGATAGCAAAATCTGACGGCAACGTAAGCAAAATCTGATGGCACATAATGTAATTTTTTGCTGCTCTGTAAAGCAGCCTGTGATGAATTTTTCCAATTCAACCGTATGGAAGCTTGGCGTCCTCCTTCCCGGGGAATTGGTGCTGTGCCTCAGCAATCCTAACCCTATGTTGCGTTATTTATGTAGCGATAGCAAAATCTGATGGCAGCGTAAGCAAAATCTGACGACACATAATGTCATTTTTTACTGCCCTGCTGTCATGCCGCGAGGCGGGTGGAGCCTGTGGAGCCGCTGGCGGCGCAGATACTAGCCGTTGCACGCTCCGCTCACCCGTCACGTTCTCCTTCAGCACCGTTCTAGTATTTGCACGCTGACGCGACTCGGAAGCTCAAAGCCTCCCGCTTCCGGATCGCGTACGCGTTGCAACGCTTCCGGTTTCGTTTTCCGAGAGTGCTGTCCACTCTGTGCTTTTCGCAGCCTTCACGCTCGTATATTTTCTCTGTCGGTCCCCGATCCCTATCGGGTCCCGTTCCTCCTCTCTTGCTTGCCTGCTCCTCATTGCTGTGAGTTTTTTCCCCCCTGTTTTTTCTGTACCTCTTATCCCCCTTGCTCTCCTTCCAGTCTTCTAGCCCACCCCTGTCCCATCTTTCCTTCACTCTGTGCTCCTTACCTTTTCTCCGTTCTGTCTTCCTGTACCCGTCTCCTCCTCTGCTTCCTGCGATCTTCCTGCTGGATTCCCTGTGTACTGGACCCCGGCCTGTTATTTTCGGATTGTCTACTCTACCGCTTGGACACCTTCTTCTGTTGCTTCCCTGTGTACCGGATCCTGGCCTGCTATTGGACTGCCGACTTCTCCTGGTGCCCTTTCCTTGAACCGGGTTTCACCCAGTGATAACCCTTTACCGTTTGGACTGCCTTCCTCCGGAGCTCCTCCAGAATATCACCGCTGACCATCTCTTCTGCCCGGCCCCGTCTCAAGACTACCCATTACTCATATCCTGAGTATCTCAGAGGTCGCTCAGGGGTTTTTTGTGCCTTAGGGCTTTTTCCCCTTTTGGCGTTCCCGGAGGGGGGCCCCGGGCACCCTTTTCGGGTGGCACGGTGGCTTCCTTCCGTGGCCATCCTTATCTACACAAAAAAAGGAGCGACCAAGAAGAAAAGGAGAGAAGGGTACGGAAAGGAAAGAAGAAGGTGAGGAGCTAGGGGAGGGTGGAGAATCGGAATCAACGTTCTCTGACGAGGATATCTCTGATCCCGGTGACAGTTTGCAACGCCAAAAGAGTGAGATCATGATGGCTACGCCGCAGCAAGTACAAGAACTTGTAGCAGCAGTCCAGAGTCTAAACGTGGAGATGCAGAATCTAAAGGCCGCTAATACCGCCCTACAGCAACGGATGACTGAGAGAGAACGACCCTCGACTGACTTACCACCGCTTGCCCTTGTGTGGGGCAAGTTTGATGGCTCTCCAAAAAGGGTCAAAGAGTTCTTGGATGCCTGCAATTTACACTTCTCATTTCGCCCCCAAACCTTTGCCTCGGACCACGCCAAGTTGGGGTTTATGATCACTCATATGACAGGTAATGCCCTTGCATGGGCCACCCTGCTTGTGAACCAGCCGGACCCAGTCCTGCAGGACTATGACGCGTTCAAAGCTTTGATTCAGCGGAACTTTCTGCATACAGAAAGCACTTTCTTGGCATCAGAAGATCTTCTTGATATCCGTCAAGGAAATTCAGATCTGCTGACTTACATTACTGCCTTTAAACAGGTGGCAGCCGAAGCCGGTTGGCAGGAGCAGGCTCAGTATGCCATTTTCCAGCGAGGTCTGAGAGAAGACTTAAAGGATGTGCTAGCCAGGATTGAAAGACCCGTATCCTTTGCTGAACTCCTGATGGCTACCCTCCGAATTGACATCCGCATGACGGAACGACGCATGGAAAAGAAAAGAACCAAGATAAATGTACCCCCTCTCTCAGAAACTCACCAGGCTACATCCGTACCCTTCACACGAACCACCAAGGAAGAGCCAATGCAAATTGGAACCACTCAAGCCCCGCTCACACCAGAGGAACGCAAACGGCGCAGGGATGGCGGCTTGTGCATGTATTGCGGGCCATCCACACATATGTTACGGGACTGCCCGGATGTTCCACCCAGCAGTTCGGGAAACGCTCGCCCTCGGTCAGTGTTGGGACTCACTACCGAGGGGCTGGTCCAAGTCCTTATGCTCCTCTATCTGTCTCCTCGTCGGAAGTCTCAGAGCACTCCCGTTTGATGGTTCTCACGGTTACTCTTAAATTAGAGTCATCTGAAGTGACTACCTTGGCTCTACTGGATTGTGGGGCAGCCGGCAATTTCATAGATACCCACTGGGCTGAACAAAAGGGTGTCAAAAGAATTGCCAAACAAGAAGACCAGAAGGTAGAAGGGGTGGACGGTGAACCATTGATATCTGGCTTGATCACCCACACCACAGAAGAACTTATCTTGTTGATACAACAACACTCAGAAAGGATCGTTTTTGACATAATCAGAGCTGCGCACTTTCCCATCATCCTGGGAATATGCTGGCTACGCAAGCACAACCCCAATATTGACTGGTCAAGAAACGTACTGAATTTTCAGTCCACCTATTGCAAATCTGAGTGTTTACCCGAACCAAAATTTGAAACTGTCAAGACTACTGACAACTGTGAGACTAAGACCGTCCATTGCTTGCCCAATTACCTAAAGGAGTTTACGGAGGTAGTTACAGAGAAGAAACCCATCGAGCTACCTCCACACCGTCCTGAGGATTTTAGCATTGAATTAACTCCGGGAGCTCTGGTACCATTCTGCAGAATGTTTCCATTGTCATTAGAGGAGAAACAATATCTCAGAGAATATCTAGACCGCAACATGGCCAATGGGCTCATAAGGCCTTCAAAGTCTCCCGCAGGGGCCTCCTAGTTTTTTATTACCAAGAAGGAATCCAAGGAATTAAGGCCATGCATTGACTATAGAGGCCTAAATAAGGTGACTGTGAAGCATCGATATCCTATGCCTTTGATAACAGAAATCTTACAAGCTGTCCACGGAGCCAAGATTTTTACCAAACTTGATTTGAGAAACGCCTACCACCTTCTCCGCATTCAGAAAGGAGACGAATGGAAGACTGCCTTCCGGACTCCGTTCGAACTCTTTGAGTATCAAGTAATGCCGTTCGGGTTGGTGAATGCACCTTTAGTTTTTCAATGTTTTATGGACAGACTGTTTTCCGATCTGTTATGTTAAACCACTCTAGTATATCTCGACGATATCCTAGTATACTCCAACAGTCCTGAAGAACACGAAGGCCATGTCAAGGAGGTTTTCCGAAGACTTAGAGACAACCATTTATCGGTCAAACTCGCTAAATGCGTGTTTTCGGCTTCGTCTATCCCCTATCTGGGGTTTATCCTGTCTAACCAGGGTATTTCAATGGATCCCAACAAAGTGTCTTCTATACTAGAATGGCCTTCACCTTCTTTGGTAAAAGAAATCCAAAGGTTCTTGGGTTTGGCTAACTTTTATCGGAGGTTCATTTCAAATTTTTCTCAGAAGATCTTACCCATCACTTCACTTCTCAAGAAGTCCTCGAACCCATTCAGATGGTCTGCTGAGGCCGAAGACAGCTTTAGAGACCTTAAGAATGCATTTTGTACAGCACCCATCTTACTACAGCCTGATCAAGATCTGCCCTTCGTCCTTGAAACCGACGCCTCTTCAGCAGCCATAGGAGCTGTCCTACTCCAAGAAATTCAGGGAGTAGAGCATCTAGTCGCATATTTCTCGAAGACTCTTAACGGCAGTCAAAGAAACTACTCTGTAATCGAACGTGAATTATTAGCCATGAAATCTGCTTGTGTGGAATGGCGTCATCTCCTTCAGGGAGGTAGACATCCATTTACCATCCAGACCGACCATAAGAACCTACAGGTCCTGAAGCAATTCGAGTGTTATAACACCCGACAGGTCCGATGGGCTCATTTCTTCTCCCAATTTGATTTCCACATCACTTACATCCCTGGGAGATTGAATGTGCTGGCAGATTCTCTTTCACGTCGTTGTGATTATTCACCGGATTCAGACTCTCCTCCTGAACATATGTTCCCTCAACCCAAGTGTATCGGAGTGGTTTCCACGTTTCTCAGACAGGTAAAGGAAGATTTGGGAGGGCGTTTTGAGGTTGAGAGACATCCTAAAGATCTGGCATATGAAATAAGAGATGGTCTCTACTTGGTAAAGGGCAGACTCTACTTACCCACACCCGCCTTTCGCAAGAAGGCCTTGAGCTGGTGTCATGACTCTAAACTTGCAGGCCATCGAGGCAGAACAGGCACCCTTGAGTATCTTCAACAACACTTTTACTGGCCAAGAATGAAGGAGGACGTGGATCGTTATGTCCAGTCTTGTATTGTCTGTCTTCGAAGCAAGTCTTCCTGCCAACGACCGATCGGATTACTTGAACCATGTGCAGTACCTGAAGGCCCTTGGAGCTCTGTTTCAACCGATTTCATAGTTTATCTGCCCATTTCTCAGGGATGCACGTGTATTATGGTGGTAGTAGATTCATATTCCAAGATGGCTCACTTTTCCCCTTTGCCCAGAGCCCCTACAGCCACCAGAATGGCTGAAGTGTTCCTCCAAGATATCTTCAGATTGCACGGAATGCCCTCTAAAATCATCTAATGGACAAACTGAGCGGCTAAATGGAACTCTTGAACAATACCTGAGGTGCTTTGCCAACTCCCAGCAGGACAATTGGTGCTCGTTATTGGCTTTGGCTGAATTCTCCTACAATAATTCTCTACATTCTGCTCTAGGGTTCAGTCCATTTTTCTGTACCTATGGTTACCATCCTCGGTCTATTCTTCCTATCTCCTGTCTCTCTACCATCGTGCCATCTGTAGATTCCTCCCTCACTCTCCTTAGAGAAATACATAAGAAGGCAGGGGAAAGCCTTAGGGCAGCTCAAGAGCGTTACAGGTCTCAAGCCAATAAACACCGTCAACCTGTCCCTGGCTGGGAAGTGGGATCTCGAGTTATGCTTTCCACGAGATACCTCCCTCGATGGGCCCATCCATCCAAGCTTTCTCCTAAGTTCTTAGGGCCCTTCAAGATAATACAAAAGATCAACCCTGTGTCCTTTCATCTCAAACTTCCAACCAGGCTTAACCGGGTCCATCCGGTCTTCCATTCATCACAGCTAAAAGACTTTCATGTCGACACCTGAACTCGTCAAGCTGAGAGAGTCACTATGCCTTTGGCTTCCACTCCGGAGGAATATGAGGTAACTCATATTTGCGACTCTAGGTACCGCAGAGGCAAATTGGAATATTTGGTTCAGTGGAAAGGCTTCCCATCCTCGGAGAACTCCTGGGAACCCATCTCCCATATTACAGCCCCTTCCCTGCTGCGCAAATGTCATTATTTTCATCCAGGTAAACCAAGGGAGGGGCCATTAGGAGGGGGCATACTGTCATGCCGTGAGGCGGGTGGAGCCTGTGGAGCCGCTTGTGGCGCAGATACTAGCCGTCGCACGCTCCGCTCACCCGTCACGTTCTCCTTCAGGACCGTTCTAGTGTTTGCGCGCTGACACGACTCGGAAGCTCACAGCCTCCCTCCCGAAACCGGAAGCGTTGCAACGCGTCCGCGATCCGGAAGCGTTGCAACGCTTCCGGTTTCGTTTTCCGAGAGTACTGTCTGCTCTGTGCTTTTGGCAGCCTTCATGCTCGTATATTTTCTCTGTCGGTCCCCGATCCCTATCGGGTCCCGTTCCTCCTCTCTTGCTTGCCTGCTCCTCATTGCTCAGAATTTTTTCTCCCCTGTTTTTTCCGTACCTCTTATCCCCCTTGCTCTCCTTCCAGTCTTCTAGCCCACCCCCGTCTCATCTTTCCTTCACTCTGTGCTCCTTACCTTTTCCCCGTTCTGTCTTCCTGTACCCGTCTCCTCCTCTGCTTCCTGTGATCTTCCTGCGGGATTCCCTGTGTTCCAGACCCCGGCCTGTTATTTTCGGATTGTCTACTCTACCGCTTGGACACCTTCTTCTGTTGCTTCCCTGTGTACCGGATCCTGGACTGCTATTGGACTGCCGACTTCTCCTGGTGCCCTTTCCTTGAACTGGCTTTCACCCAGTGATAACCCTTTACCGTTTGGACTGCCTTCCTCCGGAGCTCCTCCAGAACATCACCGCTGACCATCTCTTCTGCCCGGCCCCGTCTCAAGACTACCCATTACTCATATCCTGAGTATCTCAGGGGTCGCTGAGGGTTTTTTTGTGCCTTAGGGCTTTTTCCCCTTTTGGCGTTCCCGGAGGGGGGCCCCGGGCTCCCTTTTCGGGTGGCACAGTGGCTTCCTTCCGTGGCCGTCCTTATCTACACAAAAAAAAGGAGCGACCAAGAAGAAAAGGAGAGAAGGGTACGGAAATGAAAGAAGAAGGTGAGGAGCTAGGGGAGGGTGGAGAATCGGAATCAACGTTATCTGACGAGGATATCTCTGATCCCGGTGACACCTGCAAAGCTACCTGTGAGGAATGTTACCAATTTAACCATATGGAAGCTTGGCGCCATCCTTCCCGGGGAATTGGAGCTGTACATTAGCCATTTTAACCCTATGTTGCATCATTTATGTAGCGATAGCAAAATCTGACGGCAACGTAAGCAAAATCTGACGACACTTAATGTCATTTTTTGCTGCGCTGTAAAGCAGCCTGTGAGGAATTTTTCCAATTTAACCCTATGGTAGCTTGGCGCCGTCCTTCCCGGGGAATTGGAGCTGTGCATCAGCAATTTTAAACCTATATTGCATCATTTATGTAGCAATAGCAAAATCTGACGGCACATAAAGTCATTTTTTGCTGCGCTGCAAATCCGTCTGTGCAGAATTTTACCAATATCACCCTATTGAAGCTTGTTGCTGTCCTTCCCGGCCAACTGGAGCTGTGCCTCAGTAATTTTAACCCTATGTTGCATTATTTATGTAACGATAGCAAAATCTGATGGCATGTAATGTAATTTTTTGCTGCCCTGCACAGCCGCCTGTGAGGAATTTTACCAAATTACCCCTATGGTAGCTTGCCACTGTCCTTCCTGGGGAATTGGAGCTGTGCCTCAGCAAGTTTAACCCTATGTTGCATCATTTATGTAGCGATAGCAAAATCTGACATCACATAAAGTCATTTTTTGCTGCCCTTCAAAGCCACCTGTGAGTAATTTGACCAATTTAATCCTATGGAAGCTTGGTGCTGTCCCTCCCGGGCAATTGGCACTGTGCCTCAGCAGTTTTAACCCTATGTTGCATGATTTATGTAGCGATAGCAAAATCTGATGGCAGCGTAATCAAAATCTGACAGCACATAAAGTCATTTTTTGCTGCCAACAATTTAACCCTATGTAACCTTGGCGCCGTCCTTCCCGGGGAATATGAGGTGTGCCTCAGTAATTTTAACCCTATGTTGCATGATTTATGTAGCGGTAGCAAAATCTGACGGCAACGTAAGCAAAATCTGACGACACTTAATGTCATTTTTTGCTGTGCTGTAAAGCAGCCTGTGAGGAATTTTTCCAATTTAACCCTATGGTAGCTTGGCGCCGTCCTTCCCGGGGAATTGGAGCTGTGCCTCAGCAATTTTAAACCTATATTGCATCATTTATGTAGCAATAGCAAAATCTGACGGCACATAGTCATTTTTTGCTGCGCTGCAAATCCGTCTGTGCGCAATTTTACCAATATCACCCTATTGAAGCTTGTTGCTGTCCTTCCCGGGCAATTGGCTCTGTGCCTCAGCAATTTTAACCCTATGTTGCATTATTTATGTAACAATAGCAAAATCTGATTGCATGTAATGCCATTTTTTGCTGCCCTGCAGAGCTGCCTGTGAGGAACTTTACCAATTTACCCTTATGGTAGCTTGGCACTGTCCGTCCTGGGGAATTGGAGCTGTGCCTCAGCATTTTTAACCCTATGTTGCATGATTTATGTAGCAATAGCAAAATCTGACGGCAGCGTAAGCAAAATCTGACGACACGTAATGTCATTTTTTACTGCCCTGCAAAGCTGCCTGTGAGGAATGTTACCAATTTAACCATATGGAAGCTTGGCGCCATCCTTCCCGGGGAATTGGAGCTGTACCTAAGCCATTTTAACCCTATGTTGCATCATTTATGTAGCGATAGCAAAATCTGATGGCAGCGTAAGCAAATTCTGACGGCACATAATATAATTTTTTGCTGCCCTGTAAAGCAGCCTGTGAGGAATTTTTCCAATTTAGCCCTATGGAAGCTTTGCTCTGGCCTTAACCCTATGTTGCATCATTTATGTAGCGATAGCAAAATCTGATGGCAACGTAAGCAAAATCTGACAGAACATAATGTCATTTTTTGCTGCGCTGTAAAGCCGCCTGTGAGGAATTTTACCAATTAAACACTATGGAAGCTTGGCGCTGTCCTTCCCGGGGAATTTGAGGGTTGTCTCAGTAATTTTAACCCTATGTTGAGTTATTTATGTAGCGATAGCAAAATCTGACGGCAACGTAAGCAAAATCTGACGGCACGTAATGTAATTTTTTGCTGCTCTGTAAAGCAGCCTGTGAGGAATTTTTCCAGTTTAACCCTATGGAAGCTTGGCGCAGTCCTTCCCGGGGAATTGGAGCTGTGCCTCAGCAATCCTAACGCTATGTTATGTAGCGGTAGCAAAATGTGATGGCAGCGTAAGCAAAATCTGATGACACGTAATGTCATTTTTTGCTACCCTGCAAAGCTGCCTGTGAGGAATGTTACCAATTTAAACGTATGGAAGCTTGGCGCCATCCTTCCCGGGGAATATGAGCTTTGCCTCAGTAATTTTAACCCTATTTTGAGTTATTTATGTAGCGATAGCAAAATCTGACGGCAACGTAAGCAAAATCTGACGGCACGTAATGTAATTTTTTGCTGCTCTGTAAAGCAGCCTGTGAGGAATTTTTCCAGTTTAACCCTATGGAAGCTTGGCGCAGTCCTTCCCGGGGAATTGGAGCTGTGCCTCAGCAATCCTAACGCTATGTTATGTAGCGGTAGCAAAATGTGATGGCAGCGTAAGCAAAATCTGATGACACGTAATGTCATTTTTTGCTACCCTGCAAAGCTGCCTGTGAGGAATGTTACCAATTTAAACGTATGGAAGCTTGGCGCCGTCCTTCCCGGGGAATATGAGCTTTGCCTCAGTAATTTTAACCCTATTTTGAGTTATTTATGTAGCGACAGCCAAATCTGACGGCAACGTAAGCAAAATCTGACAACACTTAATGTCATTTTTTGTTGCCCTGCAAAGCTGCCTGTGAGGAAGGCTACCAATTTAACCATATGGAAGCTTGGCGCCATCCTTCCCGGGGAATTGGAGCTGTGCCTCAGCAATTTTAAACCTATATTGCATCATTTATGTAGCGATAGTAAAATCTGACGGCACATAAAGTCATTTTTTGCTGCCCTGCAAATCCGTCTGTGAGGTATTTTACTAATATAACCCTATGGAAGCTTTGTGCTGTCCTAGCCGGGCAACTGGAGCTGTGCCTCAGCAATTTTAACCCTATGTTGCATGATTTATGCAATGATTGCAAAATCTGATGGCCTGTAATCTCATTTTTTGTCGCCCTGCACAGCCGCCTGTGAGGAATTTTACCAAATGACCCCTATGGTAGCTTGGCACTGTCCTTCCTGGGGAATTGGAGCTGTGCCTCAGCAATGTTAACCTTATGTTGCATCATTTATGTAGCGATAGCAAAATCTGACGACACGTAATGTTATTTTTTGCTGCCCTGCAAAGCCACCTGTGAGGAATTTGACCAATTTAACCCTATGGAAGCTTGGTGCTGTCCTTCCCGGGCAATTGGCACTGTGCATCAGCAATTTTAACCCTATGTTGCATGATTTATGTAACGATTGCAAAATCTGATGGCATGTAATGTTATTTTTTGCGGCCCTGCAAAGCCGTCTGTGAGGAATTTTAACAATTTAACCCTATGGGAGCTTGGTGCCGTTCTTCCCGGGCAATTGGAGCTGCGCCTCAGCAATTTTAACCCTATGTTGCATGATTTATGTAGCGATAGCAAAATCTGATGGCAACGTAAGCAAAATCTGGCAGAACATAATGTCATTTTTTGCTGCCCTGCAAAGCTGCCTGTGAAGAATGTTACCAATTTAACCATATGGAAGCTTGGCACCATCCTTCCAGAGGAATTGGAGCTGTGCCTAAGCAATTTTAACCCTATGTTGCGTCATTTATGTAGCAATAAGAAAATCTGATGACAGCGTAAGCAAAATCTGATGGCACATAATGTAATTTTTTGCTGCTCTGTAAAGCAGCCTGTGAGGAATTTTTCCAATTTAACCCTATGAAAGCTTGGCACCGTCCTTCCCGGGGAATTGGAGCTGTGCCTCAGCAATCTTAACCCTATGTTGCGTTATTTATGTGGCGATAGCAAAATCTGATGGCAGCGTAAGCAAAATCTGACGACACGTAATGTCATTTTTTGCTGCCCTGCAAAGCTGCCTGTGAGAAATGTTACCAATTTAACCCTATGGAAGCTTGGTGCCGTCCTTCCCGGGGAATTGGAGCTGTGCCTCAGCAATCTTAAGACTATGTTGCTTCATTTATGTGGCGATAGCAAAGTCTGACGGCGGCGTAAGCAAAATCTGACGGCACATAATGTCAGTTTTTGCTGAGCTGTAAAGCAGCCTGTGAGGAATTTTTCCAATTTAACCCTATGGTAGCTTGGCGACCTCCTTCCTGGGGAATTGGAGCTGTGCCTCAGCAATTTTAAACCTATATTTCATCATTTATGTAGCGATAGCAAAATCTGACGGCACATGATGTAATTTTTTGATGCCCTGCAAATCCGTCTGTGAGGAATTTTACCAATTTCACCCTATGGAAGCTTGGTGCTGTCCTTCCCGGGCAATTGGAGCTGTGCCTCAGCAATTTTAACCCTATGTTGCATGATTTATGTAACGATAGCAAAATCAGAAGGCATGTAATGTCATTTTTTGCTGCCCTGCACAGCCGCCTGTGAGGAATTTTACCAACTTACCCCTATGGTAGCTTAGCGCTGTCCTTCCTGGGGAATTGGAGCTGTGCCTCAGCAATTTTAACCGTATGTTGCATCATTTATGTAGCGATAGCAAAATCTGACAGCACGTAATATCATTTTTTGCTGCCCTGTAAAGCCACCTGTGAGGAATTTTACCAATTTAACCCTATGATAGCTTGCCGCTGTCCTTCCTGGACAATTGGAGCTGTGCCTCAGCAATTTTAAACCTATATTGCGTCATTTATGTAGCGATAGCAAAATCTGATGGCAGCGTAATCAAAATCTGACGGCACATAATGTCATTTTTTGCTGCGCTATAAAGCCGCCTCTGAGGAATTTTACCAATTTTACCCTATGGAAGCTAAGCGCCGTCCTTCCCCGGGAATTAGAGCTGTGCCTCATCAATTTTAAACCTATGTTGCATCATTTATGTAGCGATAGCAAAATCTGACGACACATAAAGTCATTTTTTGCTGCCCTGCAAATCCGTCTGTGAAGTATTTTACTGATTTAACCCTATGGAAGCTGTGTGCTGTCCTTGCCGGCTAACTGGAGCTGTGCCTCAGCAATTTTAACCCTATGTTGCATGATTTATGTAATGATTGCGTAATGATTGCAAAATCTGATGGCCTGTAATGTCATTTTTTGCTGCCCTGCACAGCCGCCTGTGAGGAATTTTACCAAATTACCCCTATGGTAGCTTGGCACTGTCCTTCCTGGGGAATTGGAGCTGTGCCTCAGCAATGTTAACCTTATGTTGCATCATTTATGTAGCGATAGCAAAATCTGACGGCACGTAATGTTATTTTTTGCTGCCCTGCAAAGCCACTTGTGAGGAATTTGACCAATTTAACCCTATGGAAGCTTGGTGCTGTCCTTCCCTGGCAATTGGCACTGTGCATCAGCAATTTTAACCCTATGTTGCATCATTTATGTAGCGATAGCAAAATCTGACTGCACATAAAGTCATTTTTTGCTGCCCTGCAAATCCGTCTGTGAGGTATTTTACTAATTTAACCCTATGGAAGCTTTGTGCTGTCCTTGCCGGGCAACTGGAGCTGCGCCTCAGCAATTTTAACCCTATGTTGCATGATTTATCTAATGATTGCAAAATCTGATGGCCTGTAATGTCATTTTTTGCTGCCCTGCACAGCCACCTGTGAGGAATTTTACCAAATTACCCCTATGGTAGCTTGGCACTGTCCTTCCTGGGGAATTGGAGCTGTGCCTCAGCAATGTTAACCTTATGTTGCATCATTTATGTAGCGATAGCAAAATCTGACGGCACGTAATGTTATTTTTTGCTGCCCTGCAAAGCCACCTGTGAGGAATTTGACCAATTTAACCCTATGGAAGCTTGGTGCTGTCCTTCCCGGGCAATTGGCACTGTGCATCAGCAATTTTAACCCTATGTTGCATGGTTTATGTAACAATAGCAAAATCTGATGGCAACGTAAGCAAAATCTGGCAGAACATAATGTCATTTTTTGCTGCGCTGTAAAGCCGCATGTGATGAATTTTACCAATTAAACCATATGGAAGCTTGGCACCATCCTTCAGCGGAATTGGAGCTGCGCCTAAGCAATTTTAACCCTATGTTGAGTTGTTTATGTAGCAATAGCGAAATCTGACGGCAACGTAAGCAAAATCTGACAACACGTAATGTCATTTTTTGCTGCCCTGCAAAGCTGCCTGTGAAGAATGTTACCAATTTAACCATATGGAAGCTTGGCACCATCCTTCAGGGGAATTGGAGCTGCGCCTAAGCAATTTTAACCCTATGTTGCGTCATTTATGTAGCGATAAGAAAATCTGATGACAGCGTAAGCAAAATCTGATGGCACATAATGTCAGTTTTTGCTGAGCTGTAAAGAAGCCTGTGAGGAATTTTTCCAATTTAACCCTTGGTAGCTTGGCGACCTCCTTCCCGGGGAATTGGAGCTGTGCCTCAGCAATTTTAACCCTATGTTGAGTTGTTTATGTAGCGATAGCAAAATCTGACAGCAACGTAAGCAAAATCTGACAACACGTAATGTCATTTTTTGCTGCCCTGCAAAGCTGCCTGTGAAGAATGTTACCAATTTAACCATATGGAAGCTTGGCACCATCCTTCAGGGGAATTGGAGCTGTGCCTCAGCAATTTTAAACCTATATTTCATCATTTATGTAGCGATAGCAAAATCTGACGGCACATAATGTCATTTTTTGATGCCCTGCAAATCCGTCTGTGAGGAATTTTACCAAGTTCACCCTATGGAAGCTTGGTGCTGTCCTTCCCGGGCAATTGGAGCTTTGCCTCAGCAATTTTAACCCTATGTTGCATGATTTATGTAACGATAGCAAAATCAGAAGGCATGAAATGTCATTTTTTGCTGCGCTGTAAAGCCGCCTCTGAGGAATTTTACCAATTTTACCCTATGGAAGCTTAGCGCCGTCCTTCCCCGGGAATTAGAGCTGTGCCTCATCAATTTTAAACCTATGTTGCATCATTTATGTAGCGATAGCAAAGTCTGACGGCAAGGTAAGCAAAATCTGCCGGCACATAATGTCATTTTTTGCTGCGCTGTAAAGCACCCTGTGAGAAATTTTTCCAATTTAACCCTATGGAAGCTTTGCGCTGGCCTTCCCGGGGAATTGGAGCTGTGCCTCAGCAATTTGAACCCTATGTTGCATCATTTATGTAGCGATAGCAAAATCTGACAGCATGTAATGTCATTTTTTGCTGCCCTGCAAAGCCACCTGTGAGGAATTTTACCAATTTAACCCTATGATAGCTTGGTGCTGTCCTTCCCGGAGAATTGGCACTGTGCCTCAGCAATTTTAACCCTTTGTTGCATGATTTATGTAGCGATAGCAAAATCTGATGGCAACGTAAGCAAAATCTGACGGCACGTAATGTAATTTTTTGCTGCTCTGTAAAGCAGCCTGTGAGGAATTTTTCCAATTTAACCCTATGGAAGGTTGGCGCCATCCTTCCCGGGGAATATGAGCTGTGCCTCAGTAATTTTAACCCTATGTTGAGTTTTTTATGTAGCGACAGCAAAATCTGACGGCAACGTGAGCAAAATCTGACGACACTTAATGTCATTTTTTGTTGCCCTGCAAAGCTGCCTGTGAGGAAGGTTACCAATTTAACCATATGGAAGCTTGGCGCCATCCTTCCCGGGGAATTTAGCTGTGCCTCAGCAATTTTAAACCTATATTGCATCATTTATGTAGCGATAGCAAAATCTGACGGCACATAAAGTCATTTTTTGCTGCCCTGCAAATCCGTCTGTGAGGTATTTTACTAATTTAACCCTATGGAAGCTTTGTGCTGTACTTGACTGGCAACTGGAGCTGTGCCTCAGCAATTTTAACCCTATGTTGCATGATTTATGTAATGATTGCAAAATCTGATGGCCTGTAATGTCATTTTTTGCTGCCCTGCACAGCCGCCTGTGAGGAATTGTACCAAATTACCCCTATGGTAGCTTGCCACTGTCCTTCCTGGGGAATTGAAGCTGTGCCTCAGCAATGTTAACCTAATGTTGTATCATTTATGTAGCGATAGCAAAATCTGACGGCACATAATGTTATTTTTTGCTGCCCTGCAAAGCCACCTGTGAGGAATTTGACCAATTTAACCCTATGGAAGCTTGGTGCTGTCCTTCCCGGGCAATTGGCACTGTGCATCAGCAATTTTAACCCTATGTTGCATCATTTATGTAACGATAGAAAAATCTGATGGTGGCGTAAGCAAAATCTGACGGCACAAAATGTCATTTTTTGCTGCCTTGCAAACCCATCTGTGAGGAATTTTACCAATTTTACCCTATGGAAGCTTAGCGCCGTCCTTCCCCGGGAATTAGAGCTGTGCCTCATCAATTTTAAACCTATGTTGCATCATTTATGTAGCGATAGCAAAGTCTGACGGCAAGGTAAGCAAAATCTGCCGGCACATAATGTCATTTTTTGCTGCGCTGTAAAGCACCCTGTGAGAAATTTTTCCAATTTAACCCTATGGAAGCTTTGCGCTGGCCTTACCGGGGAATTGGAGCTGTGCCTCAGCAATTTGAACCCTATGTTGCATCATTTATGTAGCGATAGCAAAATCTGACAGCATGTAATGTCATTTTTTGCTGCCCTGCAAAGCCACCTGTGAGGAATTTTACCAATTTAACCCTATAATAGCTTGGCGCTGTCCTTCCCGGGGAATTGGCACTGTGCCTCAGCAATTTTAACCCTTTGTTGCATGATTTATGTAGCGATAGCAAAATCTGATGGCAACGTAAGCAAAATCTGACGGCACGTAATGTAATTTTTTGCTGCTCTGTAAAGCAGCCTGTGAGGAATTTTTCCAATTTAACCCTATGGAAGGTTGGCGCCATCCTTCCCGGGGAATATGAGCTGTGCCTCAGTAATTTTAACCCTATGTTGAGTTTTTTATGTAGCGACAGCAAAATCTGACGGCAACGTCAGCAAAATCTGACGACACTTAATGTCATTTTTTGTTGCCCTGCAAAGCTGCCTGTGAGGAAGGTTACCAATTTAACCATATGGAAGCTTGGCGCCATCCTTCCCGGGGAATTTAGCTGTGCCTCAGCAATTTTAAACCTATATTGCATCATTTATGTATCGATAGCAAAATCTGACGGCACATAAAGTCATTTTTTGCTGCCCTGCAAATCCGTCTGTGAGGTATTTTACTAATTTAACCCTATGGAAGCTTTGTGCTGTCCTTGACCGGCAACTGGAGCTGTGCCTCAGCAATTTTAACCCTATGTTGCATGATTTATGTAATGATTGCAAAATCTGATGGCCTGTAATGTCATTTTTTGCTGCCCTGCACAGCCGCCTGTGAGGAATTGTACCAAATTACCCCTATGGTAGCTTGCCATTGTCCTTCCTGGGGAATTGAAGCTGTGCCTCAGCAATGTTAACCTAATGTTGTATCATTTATGTAGCGATAGCAAAATCTGACGGCACATAATGTTATTTTTTGCTGCCCTGCAAAGCCACCTGTGAGGAATTTGACCAATTTAACCCTATGGAAGCTTGGTGCTGTCCTTCCCGGGCAATTGGCACTGTGCATCAGCAATTTTAACCCTATGTTGCATCATTTATGTAACGATAGAAAAATCTGATGGCATGTAATGTTATTTTTTGCTGCCCTGCAAAGCCGTCTGTGAGGAATTTTAACAATTTAACCCTATGGGAGCTTGGTGCCGTTCTTCCCGGGCAATTGGAGCTGTGCCTCAGCAATTTTAACCCTATGTTGCATGATTTATGTAGCGATAGCAAAATCTGATGGCAACCTAAGCAAAATCTGGCAGAACATAATGTCATTTTTTGCTGCGCTGTAAAGCCGCCTGTGATGAATTTTACCAATTAAACCATATGGAAGCTTGGCGCTGTCCTTCCCGGGGAATTTGAGCTGTGCCTCAGTAATTTTAACCCTATGTTGATTTATTTATGTAGCGATAGCAAAATCTGATGACAGGTAAGCAAAATCTGATGGCACATAATGTAATTTTTTGCTGCTCTGTAAAGCTGCCTGTGAGGAATTTTTCCAATTTAACCCTATGGAAGCTTGGCACCGTCCTTCCCGGGGAATTGGAGCTGTGCCTCAGCAATCTTAACCCTATGTTGCGTTATTTATGTAGCGATAGCAAAATCTGATGGCAGCATAAGCAAAATCTGACGACACGTAATGTCATTTTTTGCTGCCCTGCAAAGCTGCCTGTGAAAAATGTTACCAATTTAACCCTATGGAAGCTTGGCGCCGTCCTTCCCGGGGAATTGGAGCTGTGCCTCAGCAATCTTAACCCTATGTTGCTTCATTTATGTGGCGATAGCAAAATCTGACGGCGGCGTAAGCAAAATCTGACGGCACAAAATGTCATTTTTTGCTGCCTTGCAAAGCCATCTGTGAGGAATTTTACCAATTCAACCCTATGGAAGCTTGGCGCCGTCCTTCCCGGGGAATTGGAGCTGTGCCTCACCAATCTTAACCCTATGTTGCGTCATTTATGTAGCTTTAGCAAAATCTGAAGGCAGCGTAAGCAAAATCTGACAGCACAAAATGTCAGTTTTGGCTGAGCTGTAAAGCAGCCTGTGAGGAATGTTTCCAATTCAACCCTATGGTAGCTTGGCGACCTCCTTCCCGGGGAATTGGACCTGTGCCTCAGCAATTTTAAACCTATATTGCATCATTTATATAGCGTAAGCACAATCTGACAGCACATAATGTCAGTTTTTGCTGAGCTGTAAAGCAGCCTGTGAGGAATGTTTCCAATTTAACCCTATGGTAGCTTGGCGACCTCCTTCCCGGGGAATTGGAGCTGTGCCTCAGCAATTTTAAACCTATATTGCATCATTTACATTGCGATAGCAAAATCTGATGGCAGCGTAAACAAAATCTGACGGCACATAATGTAATTTTTTGCTGCCCTGTAAAGCAGCCTGTGAGAATTTTTTCCAATTTAACCCTATGGAAGCTTGACGCCGTCCTTCCCGGGGAATTGGAGCTGTGTCTCAGCAACCTTAACCCTATGTTGCTTCATTTATGTGGCCATAGCAAAATCTGACGGCGGCGTAAGCAAAATCTGACGCCACTAAATGTCATTCTTTGCTGCCCTGCAAAGCCATCTGTGAGGAATTTTACCAATTTAACCCTATGGAAGCTTGGTGCCATCCTTCCCAGGGAATTGGAGCTGTGCCTAAGCAATTTTAACTCGATGTTGCATCATTTATGTAGCGATAGCAAAATATGAAGGCAGCGTAAGCAAAATCTTGCGGCACATAAAGTCATTTTTTACTGCGCTGTAAAGCAGCCTGTGAGGAACTTTACCAATTTATCCCTATTATAGCTTGGCGCTGTCCTTCCTGGGGACTTGGAGCTGTGCCTCAGCAATTTTAACCCTATGTTCCATCATTTATATAGCAATAGCAAAATCTGACGGCACGTAAAGTAATTTTTTGCTGCCCCGCAAAGCCACCTGTGAGGAATTTTACCAATTTAACCCTATGGAAGCTTGGCGCCGTCCTTCCTGGGGAATTTGAGCTGTGCCTCAGTAATTTTAACCCTATTTTGAGTTATCTATGTAGCGATAGCAAAATCTGACAGCAACTTAAGCAAAATCTGACGACACGTAATGTCATTTTTTGCTTCCCTGCACAGCCGCCTGTGAGGAATTTTACCAATTTACCCCTATGGTAGCTTGGTGCTGTCCTTCCTGGGGAATTGGAGCTGTGCCTCAGCAATTTTAACCCTATGTTTCATCATTTATGTAGCAATAGCAAAATCTGACGGTGCGTAATGTCATTTTTTGCTGCCCTGCAAAGCCACCTGTGAGGAATTTGACCAATTTAACCCTATGAAAGCTTGGTGCTGTTCTTCCCGGGCAATTGGCACTGTGCCTGTCTTGAAAAGGGGAAACTCTTCCTCGGGAACAATTCAGCCCAAAATACAGGTTCTATCGTGCTGAGCAGTGAACTCATGCTATTGACAAATGATACCTTCAAAATGTTTAGCATTTATTAGACAAAAAGCATAAACAGTGAATTTAGCAACACTATGGAATTCAAGTATTAGCGAAGATTATAAAGATCATTAGAGCAAACACAAAATATAGAGAAACATAGAACTTAGAGAAACATAGAGAAACACAGTCTTACGCCCCTTCAATCAGTGCTGTGCGACCCTAGCCCTCATAGGCTAGCTGTTGCCAGCCCCACTCAGATGACAGCACTGCAGGGTGCCGACAGAGCATCAGGTTCCGGACACTCGATCTTGCTCGAACCAAGTCCAAGGATCGATCTCCCACCTGATCCATGTGGGCATGCATTTTTGTAATCTCGTGCTGTCAGTCACCATGACGCACAGTTCCAGAACTTTCCCTGTGCAAAATATAGGCTTGCTCGTGGAAAAACCCAACTCTCTCTGAGATGCTCCCTGCTTGCTCCTACCCCTCCCTTGGAGCCCTCTCTGTGAAAGCACTGGAATGTCCTTATCAGCTTGTGGGCAAGGCCGTACCAGGCCTTCTCAGGGAAACAAGATTTGTTTACGAAGCCATGCAGGGCTACAGTTAGAAAAGCAGAATATTCTAACAGAAGCCGAGATGAATTAACCCCATGTGAGCAAGCTCTAAAAGGCATGCACTCATAGCTTAGTGCCCATAGCGCTTCAAAGATCTAAGCGCTATATAGGTGCTATAATGCTCCAAACCCTCCAATAATGTCTCTATTAGCTACAGAACTGGGGCCTTCGCCCTGCCTGTCTATCTACAATGCATAATGTGACCTACCACACGTACTAGGCCTGCATATTCCTTGTAGCTCACTAGTGCATAATGGAGACGCTGTTAAGACGTATTTCTGAACTCTGTCCTGGCGGCGCAGAAGTTCAGAAGGCCAACCTAATTATTTGGAACAGGGTAACCTCTGGACAAGCCAGACCAATCAGGGTAGCGATCGCGGCGGTCAAGACTAGGTCTCAAGAGGGGTGAGGGTGACTGAAAGCCCGCAATGAGCACACAAAGCAAGAATACTTACAAACTACTCCAAACAGGTGTTATATTAAAAATGTATACACATTTATTCCAAGGCCTTTGCAATAATGACCGTAGCGAGAAATCACAATAAAACTCTAGTGAACCAACACCTACCAAACCAATACAATATATATACAAATACAAACGAGTCTAAAGCGTTAGATGCACGAAATGTGTAGTCCACCTAGAAGGGGAGGAAAACAGGCAGTGCAAAATAATGATTAGACCCAGTCCGCCTTCAGAGGCACCTAACTAAAAGGAAGTCCAAGCCCTACGAAGAGTGGAGCCTTGTGCTCAAAAGTACCTGCACACGCTGGTGCCAACGGGCAAAAAGGGGAGTCTCTTCGAGGGAATCAGGCAGTTCAGTTTGGTGCACGAATGAAGAAGAACAGAGTTCTGCGACTCAAGCGCAGCCTCCACTGTGGGCAGAAGCAGAGCGCGAGTACGGAAAGGCGTGCTGTTTTGACACAGCGGGGAAAAGCTATGGGCTCCTGCAGGAGGGCGACCAGTTCTTAGCTATGCTACTCACCGGTCCCCGATGCAAGCAGACCCAGGCTTCTCCGCATCAGTTTCAGTGCTGGCAGGTTCAGGAGAGCAGGGGACGTCTCGTCGTCGTGTAGATTTTGCAGCAGCAGAGTTGAGTTAAAGATGTCCCAAACGAAGTGGACCCGCACAGTTTGTTACCACAGCAGGGCAACGGAGTGGCCGTGTGTATCTCAGCCCTATGTACACTACTCACTTCAGACCTGGGAACACCAAGTGTACGAATCATGTGAGAGTGACAAGGACTAGAAATACAACACAACCTGGCGGCGGTTACAGAGCAAGACTCCTGGGTAGGCTTGTCAGTCTGCTGGATGGCCCAGAGACACTTCCGAAGGCTTACGTGCAGGAGATGGTGAAGATACCGAGAATAGCTGTCCCCGCTATCGGAGGTAGAAAGGGTTTCACAAGGCGACAGCAGTGCAGAGGAGCAGTCCTTCAGCGGGTCACCAGCGATACCTTGGTTCAGCCTCGTGGTTGCAGGATACTTGGCTCCTGTATTCCTTTGTTCGTGAGAACTCAGGAGATCGACATGGTAGTGGCGTTTCCAGCCCCCTCTTATCCACGGTTCCCTTCGCGCCAAAACGGAGGGGACCCAATGGGAGATCTGCTTGTAAAACACTCACACCATACGTGGACCTATCACGGACCACAGTGGTCCCAGGCATTCACACCACCCTAGACTCCCTGGCACCCAGGATGTGTATTGGGACCAGACACCCCAGCCCAGATCCTGGAGGCACACACAAGGCCTGTAGAAGCCCGCAAAAGCATCCGTGTTTCGCGGGAAAGTACATGCCCAAATAAGGAAGGCCCCGGGTCGGCTCGACCTGGGGAAGGTGAAGGGAGCAAGACGGTCAGCGGACAGGACAAAGGAGCCTCGTGGTCTGGCCATTTTGGGAGCCAGGCCACCATTTTAGGTTAAGCGCGAGAAACGCGCTTAAAACGCCAAAAGGAGCTCAAAACACAAGAAACGATCGCTGCCACCATTCCCGTCCGTGATTCACTTGCAGCGATCAGTTGCAATCCAAAAAGAGTATCTAGGGCCTGTAGAAGGCTAGAGACCCAAGATAGCAGTAACTTAGCTTACAGTGCCCTCTTGTGTCATGTTGCACGAAAGCCGCAACATGATAAAGAAACTACGGAAAGCAGCGTTTCCCGGTACTGACTGTCTTAAGGGCATGTCAGTTTCCCCGTCAGAATGGAGCGAAAGCCCAGAGGAGTGTGGCAGAAGGCTGCACTTCTCTGGCAAAGTCTAGATCATGGTGAAAACAACAGCAAAAAGTTTAGGGGTTGCCACATGGAAGGAAAATTACCCACAATTAAGAAATCTTTCCTAACAGGCGCTACCACAGATTACTGTCAACATTACTTTCAGCATTTCTTTCACCATTTAGCACATACTTTGAATAAACTATTGGCTTTCAGTGGCTAATGCTGTCATCTAAAGCCCTGATTGGCAAATTGGCACTTTGTATATCACGACATTCCACCCCTTTTCAAAGTGTGGGCGACAATGCTGGCTAATACCCATCAACATAGTATGTAGTGCAGTGATAAATGAGGTGGTTAAAGACCTTGGGGGGCTTTGCAAGAGGTTTAAGCAAACTATCTTCCAGCAGTTAGTCAGTGTGGCATGCAAGGTTAATAAAATCACTACCTAAACAAAAATGTACACAAAGTGAATAGGGACGTTTACCCTAGCCAAATTCTGGCCTACACAAAAATACCTAAAAAATTATCATATAACTGATTGTCAGTTAAAAAGCAGCATGCAATTAGAATATCAAGGCAATCTGGTGTAGTCTATTCTACAATGCACTATTGCATTTATGTATGGTTACCAACTCTAAACCTGGCATCCTTCCACTCTAAGGGCCTACCCTCCCCCTTGATCCAAGGGGATTCAAACGTGACTATGGGCTATGTGATTAGACACTTCCCCCATGTTAGTAGCACCCGACCAAAAACCATCTAATTTCATGAGCAAGGTGAAACCATGGGCACCAGGTTATCTAAATAAAAACAATTCTACTAATTTGCATTAAAGCATGGCATGTGTTATTCATGCAATCAAAGGCAAGCGGTTTAATCCATATGTTTGCTGGTAGCTGTAGCTCTGTGTGCCAGTGGGTTGAGGATAGTCGCCCCCACTCGGAGCGAAAAGCCAACACCTGCTGATTTAACAATGTTTGCCATAAAATGCATCGTGTGTATTTAGCAGTCTTGTTGACCTGCCCTATGGCAGAACAAATTTCTTCATAGCTAAAGGTTTGCCATCTGCAGTGGTGGCCAATACTTGTAGCAGTGTTGCGCAGGGTAGGGCTTATCAATGGGCCCCACTAGGCCAGAGGTTTTGTAGCAGAGCTGGCATCAGAACCCATAGTGGCTAGATTATTGAGCACAGTTTCTATGTCAAAGGTATTTGAGGTTCCTGTTACCCCCCGCTGCTCCCGCAATTAATGAATCTAGCTCCTTAGCTACGCACCCTTTGGTGATGGGCCATAGAAATTGACTCCATTTGTAGCAGCTTGGTAGTACTAAGGAAACATTGCTTCGTGATAAATCTATGTCTAAGTGTATCACTGTAATAATAGAGGCGTGCATTACCAGCTTACAATTTAAATGTTGCCTAACTACTGGAAAATATAGCATATTCACAGTTTCTACCTTGTGTGACTTGGAGAATACCCTTCTCCAAGTGGGATGCCTACCCTATACAATATTAGCTTTAGATACAAACACCATACTACCATCCGGCAGTGGCTATTTCGTCGTACAATTGTATGAAATGCATTTAGTCAAGTTATAGTCCATAAAATCTTGGCGAGAACACTCGTTGCAGTTCTTTGGTCAGAAAAAACATGAAACATCAAACAAATTATTGGATCCATTCACTGAAACATTTGGGCCTAGGATTTCATAAGCACCAGTCATATGAGTCAGTGACAAAAGATGCCCGACAATGTGCCAGGCCAGTACGTTAGCAGTTCCATGTGGATACTCATTTGTAGCGCTTTCCTAATGAATTACTCTAAATGTCTACAATCAAAAGGTAACTCTTTGCATCAGTGTGCTGGAGACAGCCGTCCCCATAAAAACATAAACTTGTTGGTTTTTAACATAAACCGTGTGCACACACTGTGTCATAAAATCAAGTATCAAGTCAGTCATGGTTTCATTTACCCGCCTTAAGGCTGGCTGTAAAAGTATCCTCGTGTTTCAAATGTTACCATCTCAAATTAGAGTTCATATACTTGGCAGCATTCCTTCAAATTAAGAACCTTAACCTACGCACAACTAACTTTGGTGTGCGCACTCATTTTATCTCAAAATATATTACGCTCCTGCTTGCATAATCCTGCTGCCCCCACTATTCATAAATCATACTCCTGGCATATTCACTGTAGTAATTCTTAAAACAAAAACTCTGGTTAAAGCAATTCAGTTGGAAGATTAAAACATTATGTTTTTTCAGATTCATCTCAAAAATGCATTTGAAAACCATTTTTTTTTTCAACTGCTGTTTCCCACAGGGGTTTGTGGTGCATGATGTCACAGTCCACAACCCATTGTCCACAGTCCTTTAATCAAGAAAGGCAAAACATATCAAATGGGTTATTTCAAACCTTCAACTGAGTCATTTGAATGTGCAGCATCAAATGTTTGATAACTAGCCAAGCCTACACTGTGCCAGTTCAGCAAAAGTTATTACTCTGTTGGACACTTATCGCAGGTTGCAGAACAAATGTCCTCACGCGGCACGCACATTAGCAGCATTGAGTGCGGTGCAGGACAGGTTCAAAGTTGACATAGCACCTCGCAGTGACCCGCTTTCTCTGAGAATGCGTCTGCTTGACTCATCAGTGTCACCCGCAAATTGTCTACCTCAATCATGGCACGCAACTGTCTTGGTTTATTTTGCCTAGGCAAAATACAAACAGAAATGTTAGGATTTCATCAAAAGTACAATATCATTGTTATCCATGTTAGGATGTCATCAAAACTACAATATCAGCGTTATCCACCCCTTCCCTTAACACCACCCCCACCTTCAGAAGTCTCATCAGGTAACTACACACTTTATCATTGCTACCACAATTATTGGTCACCCTTCTTTGTGTTACTGGGGGATTATTTACACTCAACCAATCGGGGTGTAACTGCCTAATCACAAACTCATTTGTGCAATGCGATCATAGTTGGTCAATGGTACTTCAGACTGATCTGTGATTTTACAACAGCCATATAATAAGTACCCAGGTCGCACTTCTCAATGGATCAATGCTTTTCTTTGTCACCAAAGCGATCACGAATGCCAGGCGCCAACTTGCTTCCAGTGTTTCATGATCTTGATTTAGGTTGCCCTGCTGGTATCACTCTATATTTCAAAGGTAAAGTCCTTCAGTCCAATACCGCCTGCAGTTACACAAGCAGCTTTGTTTATTTTTCTCCATACAGCTAGTGTCTTATCAAGCCTCTGGTTTTCCACTTGTCATTTTCCCAAAGGGTGTCTGCTGATTTCTTGGGCCACCCCTTTGAGAGCGATAGTCTAAGTCAGTTTCTTTATTTGCTTCAACAAATCATTCATTCTTGCACTAAGCCGTGAGGCTTCTGGATCATGGCTATTGTGCAGTGTTCATGTTATACTCAGTTCTGCATGTTGTTTCTTGCAAAACGGCTACCTTCGTCAGTTTTGCTTCCATCTGGAATGCCATAATGTCTTTGTCAGTTACTCCAGCCCTGGCAATGTAGCTTGCATTTTGCCAGCTCTGTATTTTCACTTCTTAAAGCGCCTAGAGGTTTCTTCTCCAGTGCACAGCGCTTTACTTCAGTTCACATCACATGGGGCACTGGGATGCAGCTTGCATGGCAATGTCTCTTCACTACACATCACATGGGGCACGGGGATGCAGCTTGCACGGCAATGTCTCTTGAAATGGGCAGCTGTCTTTTCTTAGCCCATTCACAGGTGCACAGTTTCCCCAAATGTTCAAATGCGCAATGCGCCAAGCTTGCCATCTGCATGCAGCATTTCTTTTTCTTCCAATGTGGATACTGGGCAAATTCCTTACTTCTGATCAGCTCCGTTATTGCATGCCAGTGACAGAAAGCATGTGTACGTCAGCATGTGTAAGGTAGATTGCACACTTTTTCATCTCCTCGCTCACGGCAATTATTGCCTTCAGTTCAGTTTCAGCATTCTGGCTTTGCACCCCCACCTCTTTCTTTGCTCACACTGACGGTGTCTCTCACAGGGGATGGAATGCAGGAATGTCATTGTATCTTTCCTGTGCACATGGCAGCGCCATACGCACATGGCAAGCGTGTCTCTTTGCCTATAACTCATACGCTGGGACGGCTTCAATGGAAGGCACTCGTTTCAGACAGTTCACCCAGATTAACTGTTTTCTGTCACGTTTGATAGGAGCAAGCGGATTATCTACTATTTCTGATATATCAATGTCCACCTTCCCTTCCTCCTCACCTGTCTCTTCAGAGGAGGGTTCTCGTCTGGAGGTCTTGCTCTTGGTCTTTTCTTCTTTGTGAAGAGATACGGCCGTCCGCGGGAAGAAGCCACCCTGATTCCCTGATAAACAGGGAAGCAGCCGGCCCCCGTTCCGCAGGAACCAATACGAGAGGAAAAAAGCAGCAACTTAAAAAAACCTCTCTACGGATGTTGCTGAAGCTGATTCCGTTCAGGACGCGATGACAAATGATGTCCAGACTTGCAGGTAAAACGAGCAGGAGCAGCAGGTAACCTCGGAGATGAAAGTACAAGTTCCACAAGTTCCACAATGCAGCTGAGGACCGGAAACGTCCGGACTTGCTGCAAAGCTGGTGATGAGCAGGGGGCAGTGCAAAGGACCAGAGAAAAAGCAAGCACCTCGAAAGGACTGTAATGGAAGCACCGACAGGGACCAGGGAAGCGGTCCGGGAAAGAAGGCAGCAAGGAGGGGAGAAAACCAATACGGTGTGGAAACGGTGTGGGAACCATAAGGACGGGGAAACAGGGAAGGAGAAGAGAAGAGGAGCTAGCACGGAGTGAAAATCTGTGCGAGGAAAAGCAGAACAACAGGTACGGAGCAAAGGTAAGGAGTAGCACGGCAACAAAGCGAAAGGAAACAAAGTTGCAATGCACAGAGCCCAAAGAAGGGCGTGGCTAAATACGGAAAGGAGAAAACAAGGGAAAAGACTAGACCGTCAAACCAGGAAGTGAAAGAAAAAACACGGGACATTCTAATGGCGCCGCCAACGCCAAGCCTTCCATAGCCGCCAGCGACCACCAAAAGACGGCGGCATGACATTTTCAGCGCTGCTTCAGCAACTCAAAAAAAACTCCCATATCTGCCAGCTTCTGTAAACACCATTTCACTGGACAGTGCACGGCATCCTCCCACAGTCCTTTTTTTATGCAGCCAGCCCACGACAGGAATTTCTGTGCAAGTTATCTTCAAGCCACAAGCTCTCCACAGCAAGCTGACACGAACTCTCATTTTCAAAAGAGGCATTTTTTCTTGTCATCAGATTCAACACCATGTAATTCTGAAAATCTGCAAAGCATCTTTTAGCCTGTTTAAAGACAGGCTGCTGATCAATGGCCCATGTAAAATCATGTTTCTTTCTGGTGACTTTGTAGTTTGGCTTCACAAACTCACTCCAATTCAATGTGCGATCTTTCTAAAGAGCCCGCAACCCACTGAATCTTTGTGCTGTCTTATCACACACAGATTTTTCATTCTGTTGTACCATTGCCAAATTAAAACCAATTATTTCCTTTACAGCGCCAAACCATAGTGCATTTAGTGTCATTTTTAGTGCAGCTCCCTGCACAATTTATGCATGAATAACCCACACTCTGTATTGCTTGTGGGCTGTTAATTTGTCAACAACTTTTTTCACCATGTATCACAGTCAACAGGTCATTATTTCCAAAACATACATCACTTAATAGCAACAGTACTTTAATCCATGGCATAGCGTGGGAACAGTCATACTCTAGGGGCAATTTAGGGACAATTTAGAAAATATAAATCGTCTTTTCCCCCAAACCATTGCAAACTGATTCTGCAATTCCAAATCAAAACACAAAAATCGAAAACAATCCAAATACCATTCACTCACTTTTTTTTTTAAGTGAGTCTCTCACCCATTGTAAGCATGGCACAGCTAAAATGCAATGTAGCCATTTTAGTGTGTTTACTTAAACAGAATGCACCACCAGCACATGGAATTTACATTTGCCAAAAAACAAACCCTTTAGGCTTTCAACACAGATGTTACTCTTTCTCCTAAACTCGGCTCATTCTCACGTTATCTTCAGGAATGTCAACACTTCAAAAACATACATTATAAGAAAGGCGCACCTTCGCCTCCTTACATTACAGCCCCCCACTCGCTAGCACACTGGGGCTGGATCTCAATGTTTAAATCACTATTCACAATTTGTATGTCAAATCCTTGCAACTTTTTTTCTTTTTTCTGCCCTCATGCCAAAATAGAGCAAGAACTTTCGTCTCACTTTGCAATCCAAATTACAACTTTGTCAAGGGAAACCACATGAAAAAATTCTTTCCTAATTGAACATAAATCTTTCTTCACCATTCATCGGAGCGCTTTGAACAGAGCCATTTCCCGCTTGTTCATCGCCTTCTGCTCCCTGGCTCCGTTCCCAAGCAGTAAGTCAGCCACGACTGATTTACTGTAGGGGAACGTCTCAACCACACAAGCTATTGGCCGCGGCAAGCCGACACAAAAGTGCTGTCTATTGGGTGTCTCAGAGCTGCAGTGAGACGACCAAGGAAATGCGACAGCCTGCTCCTCAATCTGCACTGTGTTCTCTCACACAATTTGTCATTTCATAGCAAGGCACTGCTCTGTACGATCTCACTGCTGCCACCAAATGTCTTGAAAAGGGGAAAATCTTCCTCAGGACCAGCCCTTATTAGCATAAATTACCCAATTCAGCCCAAAATACAGGTTCTATCGTGCTGAGCAGTGAACTCATGCCATTGACAAATGACACCTTCAAAATGTTTAGCATTTATTAGACAAAAAGCATAAACAGTGAATTTAGCACTTTGGAATTCAAGTATTAGCGAAGCTTATAAAGATCATTAGAGCAAACACAAAATATAGAGAAACATAGAACTTAGAGAAACATAGAGAAACACAGTATTACGCCCCTTCAATCAGCGCTGGGAGACCCTGGCCCTCATAAGCTAGCTGTTGCCAGCCCTGCTCAGATGACAGCGCTGCAGGGTGCCGACAGAGCATCAGGTCCCGGACACTCGATCTTGCTCGAACCAAGTCCACGGATTGATCTCCCACCTGATCCATATTGGCATGCATTTTTGTAATCTCGTGCTGTCAGTCACCATGACGCACAGTTCCAGAACTTTCCCTGTGCAAAATATAGGCTTGCTCGTGGAAAAACCCAACTCTCTCTGAGATGCTCCCTGCTCGCTCCTACCCCTCCCTTGGAGCCCTCTCCGTGAAAGCACTGGAATGTCCTTATCAGCTTGTGAGCAAGGCCGTACCAGGCCTTCTCAGGGAAACAGGATTTGTTTACGAAGCCATGCAGGGCTACAGTTAGAAAAGCAGAATATTCTAACAGAAGCCGAGATGAATTAACCCCATGTGGGCATGCACTCATAGCTTAGTGCCCATAGCGCTTCAAAGATCTAAGCGCTATATAGGTGCTATAATGCTCCAAACCCTCCAATAATGTCTCTATTAGCTACAGAACTGGGGCCTTCGCCCTGCCTGTCTATGAACAATGCATAATGTGACATGCCACCCCTACTAGGACTTCATATTCCTTGTAGCTCACTAGTGCATAATGGAGGCGCTACCACAGATTACTGTCAACATTACTTTAAGCATTTCTTTCACCATTTAGCACATACTTTGAATAAACTATTGGCTTTCAGCGGCTAATGCTGTCATCTAAAGCCCTGATTGGCAAATTGGCACTTTGTATATCACGACAGTGCCACAGGAATTTTAACCCTATGTTGCATGATTTATGTAATGATAGCAACATCTGATGGCATGTAATGTCATTTTTTGCTGCCCTGCAGTGCCGCCTGTGAGGACTTTTACCAATTTACCCCTGTGGTAGCTTGGCGCTGTCCTTCCTGGGGAATTGGAGCTGTGCCTCAGCAATTTTAACCCTATGTTGCATAATTTATGTAGCAATGGCAAAATCTGACGGCAGGTAATGTGATTTTTTTATTGCCCTGCAAAGCCACCTCTGAGGAATTTGACCAATTTAACCCTATGGTAGCTAGCCGCTGTCCTTCCTGGGGAATTGGAGCAGTGCATCAGCAATTTTAACCCTATGTTGCATCATTTATGTAGTGATGGCAAAATCTGACAGCACTTAATGTCATTTTTTGCTGCCCTGCAAAGCCACCTGTGAGGAATTTTACCAATTTAACCGCATGATAGCATGGCGCTGTTCTTCCCGGGGAATTGGAGCAAATGTAAACCTATATTGCATCATTTATGTAGCAATTGCAAAATCTGACGGCACATAAAGTAATTTTCTGCTGCCCTGAAAATCTGTCTGTGAGGAATTTCAACAATTTAACCCTATGGAAGCTTCGTGCCGTCCTTCCAGGGCAATTAGAGCTGTGCCTCATCATTTTTAAACTTATGTTGCATGATTTATGTAACAATAGAAAAATCTGATGGCATGTAATGTCATTTTTTGCTGCCCTGCAGAGCCGCCTGTGAGGACTTTTACCAATTTAACCCTATGGAAGTTTGCCGCCATTCATTCCTGGGGAATTGGAGCTGTGCCTCAGCAATTTTAACCCTATGTTGCGTCATTTATGTGGCGATAGCAAAATCTGACGGCTGCGTAAGCAAAATCTGACGACACGTAATGTGATTTTTTTGCTGCCCTGCAAAGCTGCCTGTGAGGAATGTTACCAATTTAACCATATGGAAGCTTGGCGCCATCCTTCCCGGGGAATTGGAGCTGTGCCTAAGCAATTTTAACTCTATGTTGCGTCATTTATGTAGCGATAACAAAATCTGACGGCACATAATGTCATTTTTTACAGCGCTGTAAAGCAGCCTGTGAGGAATTTTTCCAATTTAACACTATGGAAGCTTGGCGCCGTCCCTCCCGGGGAAATGGAGTTGTGCCTCAGCAATTTTAAACCTATATGGCATCATTTATGTAGCGATAGCAAAATCTGACAGCACATAAAGTCATTGTTTGCTGCCCTGCAAATCTGTCTGTTAGGAATTTTACCAATTTAACCCTATGGAAGCTTGGTGCTGTCCTTCCCGGGCAACTGGAGCTGTGCCTCAGCAATTTTAACCCTATGTTGCATGATTTATGTAACGATAGCAAAATCTGATGGCATGTATTGTCATTTTTTGCTGCCCTGCACAGCCGCCTGTGAGGAATTTTACCAAATTACCCCTATGGTAGCTTGGCGCTGTCGTTCCCGGGGAATTGGAGCTGTGCCTCAGCAATTGTAACCCTATGTTGTATCATTTATGTAGCGACAGCAAAATCTGATGGCACGTAATGTCATTTTTTGCTGCCCTGCAAAGCCACCTGTGAGGAATTTGACCAATTTTGCCATATGGAAGCTTGGTGCCGACCTTCCCGGGCAATTGGAGCTGTGCCTCAGCAATTTTAACCCTATGTTGCATGATTTATGTAGCGCTAGCAAAATCTTATGGCAGCGTAAGCAAACTTTGATGGCACATAATGTCATTTTGTGCTGCGCTGTAAAGCCGCCTGTGAGGAATTTTACCAATTTAACCCTATGGAAGCTTAGCGCCGTCCTTCCAGTGAAATTGGAGCTGTGCCTTATCAATTTTAAATCTATGTTGCATCATTTATGTAGCGATGGCAAAATCTGACGGCACGTAAAGTCATTTTTTGCTGCCCTGCAAAGCCGTCTATGAGGAATTTTAACAATTTAACCCTATGGAAGCTTAGTGCCGTCCTTCCCGGGCAATTGGAGCTGTGCCTCATCAATCTTAACCCTATTTTGCGTTATTTATGTAGCAATAGCAAAATCTGATGGCAGCATAAGCAAAAGCTGACGGCATGTAATGTCATGTTTTTGCTGCCCTGAAAAGCTGCCTGTGATGAAGTTTACCAATTTAACCCTATGGAAGCTTGGTGCCATCCTTCCCGGGGTAATTGAGCTGTGCCTCAGCAATTTTAACCCTATGTTGCATGATTTATGTAACAATAGCAAAATCTGATGGCATGCAATGTCATTTTTTGCTGCCCTGCAGAGCCGCCTGTGAGGAATTTTACCAATTTATCCCTGTGGTAGCTTGGCGCTGTCCTTCCTGGGGAATTGGAGCTGTGCCTCAGCAATTTTAACCCTGTATTGCATCATTTATGATAGCAAAATCTGACGGCACGTAATGTCATTTTTTGCTGCCCTGCAAAGCCACCTGTGAGGAATTTTACCAATTTAACTCCATGGAAGCTTGGTGCCGTCCTTCCCAGGGAATTTGAGCTGTGCCTTAGTAATTTTAACCCTATGTTGAGTTATTAATGAAGCGATAGCAAAATCTGACGGCAACGTAAGCATAATCTGACGAAACGTAATGTCATTTTTCGCTGCCCTGCAAAGCTGCCTGTGACGAATCTTACCAATTTAACCGTATGAAAGCTTGGCGCCATCCTTCCCGGGGAATTGGAGCTGTGCTTAAGCAATTTTAACCCTATGTTGCGTCACTTATGTGGCGATAGCAAAATCTGATGGCAGCGTAAGCAAAATCTGACGGCACATAATGTCATTTTTTGCTGCCCTGCAAAGCCGTCTATGAGGAATTTTAACAATTTAACCCTATGGAAGCTTAGTGCCGTCCTTCCCGGGCAATTGGAGCTGTGCCTCATCAATCTTAACCCTATTTTGCGTTATTTATGTAGCAATAGCAAAATCTGATGGCAGCATAAGCAAAAGCTGACGGCATGTAATGTCATGTTTTTGCTGCCCTGAAAAGCTGCCTGTGATGAAGTTTACCAATTTAACCCTATGGAAGCTTGGTGCCATCCTTCCCGGGGTAATTGAGCTGTGCCTCAGCAATTTTAACCCTATGTTGCATGATTTATGTAACAATAGCAAAATCTGATGGCATGCAATGTCATTTTTTGCTGCCCTGCAGAGCCGCCTGTGAGGAATTTTACCAATTTATCCCTGTGGTAGCTTGGCGCTGTCCTTCCTGGGGAATTGGAGCTGTGCCTCAGCAATTTTAACCCTGTATTGCATCATTTATGATAGCAAAATCTGACGGCACGTAATGTCATTTTTTGCTGCCCTGCAAAGCCACCTGTGAGGAATTTTACCAATTTAACTCCATGGAAGCTTGGTGCCGTCCTTCCCAGGGAATTTGAGCTGTGCCTTAGTAATTTTAACCCTATGTTGAGTTATTAATGAAGCGATAGCAAAATCTGACGGCAACGTAAGCATAATCTGACGAAACGTAATGTCATTTTTCGCTGCCCTGCAAAGCTGCCTGTGACGAATCTTACCAATTTAACCGTATGAAAGCTTGGCGCCATCCTTCCCGGGGAATTGGAGCTGTGCTTAAGCAATTTTAACCCTATGTTGCGTCACTTATGTGGCGATAGCAAAATCTGATGGCAGCGTAAGCAAAATCTGACGGCACATAATGTCATTTTTTGCTGCCCTGCAAAGCCACCTGTGAGGAATTTTACCGATTTAACCCTATGATAGCATGGCGCTGTCCTTCCCGGGGAATTGGAGCTGTGCCTCAGCAATTTAAAACCTATATTGCGCCATTTATGCAGCGATAGCAAAATCTGACGTAAAGTAATTTTTTGCTCTCAACGTTGATATGTTATTTCAATCCCCAGTTCCTCACCCCAAGTGTCCCTGAGTTTGACGAATTGAGGAGCAGCCCTACCCTGAATGAGGCCATACAGTCTGGAGACTTTTCCTTTGGGGGCTGTGGTGTTCAAGATTTCTGATAATATTGAGTCATCGGGAGGGATTGTGGTGGCTTCTGGGCATCTATTCTTGAGAGAGCGGCGTAAACCGGCATACTGGAGACAGCGGGAGGGTCTGCCTCGTAGGGGTTTGGGTAAATCAGGCCATTCTATAAAGATTCCCAGAGCAAACACATCTCAAACAGAAGCAAGGCCTGCATTGGAGAAAGATGCATTGTTGCGGCGTCCGCCCAGGGAGATTCAGGGAAGAAGTTCCAGAGGGGTAAGTCACCATGGAAGGGGCGTGAGGTGTTGGCCTGTTTCCACAGTGTATTCAAAGCTATTGTTGTGGATCCAGTGGGGTCAAGGGGCTCAAGTTTGATGCTCTGAGAGGGGAGAATCAGAGAGCGTATATCATGCCCATCTACGGCTAGGCGTTTGAGTTAAACATGGGGGTGGAGGTTGGCAGATTCAAACCTGGGCCTGGGCAGCTATCCAGTAGCTCTCGAAGTTAGGGGCACCAAACCCACCCTTTGAAGTTGGAGCGGTTAAAGTTTCCAGTTTTAGGCGGACCGCACCAGAGTGCCATAAGAAGGTGTTGATGGTTCAGGTCAGTGCTTTGAAGGATTCACGGCCTGGCCGTACGGGGCTATCCAGGAATTTGTATAAGAGTTGTGGTAGCACTATCATGTTAAGGATAGCAATCCTACCGGCGAGCATGATCGGCAGCCTAGCTTTGTATGAGGAGATCTGGTGACGTGTAACCACTATCCCAAGGTACATAACCTCTGTTTGACTAGGTGAATCCTCAGACATTTGGTGGTGGTGGTGTCGGTTAACGGGAACAGTACAGCTTTGGAGCAGTTAACTTTGAGACCAGATAGTTCACCAAAGAGTATGACATCATCTAAGATTGGGGCTGAATTATGTTCAGGAGAGCGAATGAAGAGGACAACGTCATCTGCATACAGGGAGATAACATCAGGGTACCCAGACATCCTTATGCCTCTATGTACATGCCATTGGCATATCCTGTCTGCCAGAGGTTCAATAGCTAAAGCGAATATTAATGGTGAGAAGGGACAACCCTGCCTCGTGCCTATTTGGAATTGGGTAGAGCACCGGCCCTCTGTATGGACCCTGGCAACAGGAGAGGAATACAAAGGTTTCACCCAAGACCTAAAACGGGGACCAAAGTTATTTTTTTCAAGGACCATCCAAAGGTAATTTCAGCAGACCGAGTTGACTGCGTTTTGCATATCCAAAGAGGCTGCAACTGCCTGTGTACCTGCGTCAATACGAGTGAAAATGTTGAATAGCCGGCGCAAGTTCAGAGAAGTGGAGCTCCCTGGGATGAAGCCTGACTGATCCGGGTAGATAATGAATGACAAATATGGTGCCAGTCTAAGGGCCAGTAGTTTGGCATACATTTTAACATCGCAATTGATAAGGGATAGGGGCCGGTATGAGCCACATTGAGTGGGGGGTTTGCCCAGTTTAAGTAGTACTGAGATTACTGCCTCTCGAAGAGAGGGGGGGAGTTCGCCAACTTTACAGGCCTCATCCCACAGGGCTGTCAATCGGGGTACCAGGCGTGTCTTATAGCACTTATAAAATGGGGAGTCCATCGACTCTCATGGCCTTTCCAGAGGATAGTGTGTCTATGGCCTTGGATATCTCTTCGGGTGAAATCAGAGTGTCCAGGGTGTCCCTGGTGTCTGAGGAAAGAATAGAGAGTGGGAGACTGTTCAAGAATATTTCAATGTTGGTCATGGGGACATTCTCTGTATTGGAGAAAAGTGTTTCGTAGAAGGAGCGGAATTCATCATTGATATCCTGTGATGAGAGAGCCATGGTACCGTTGGCCCTCTCTATAGCCGGGGTATGGGATGCTTGATTTTCTTGATGTATCCGTCTAGCTAGGACTCGAGATGGGCGCTCCCCCCTTCCCATATCTGCGGGCGGATTGGAGGTCATTGAGGAATTTACGTTTGTGCTCAGCATGGGTATGGAATGTGTCTAATGCTGTGCCTATTTCAGCAAGTGTGATGGACGATTGGGAGGAGGCAGAGTTGGTTTCAAGTTGGGCAAGTCGGGATTCACTCTCTGCAATGGACCTTCGAATTGCTTTAAGGATCCCTGCCTCTTTGGCTATTGCAATAACCCTGATATACATTTTCAACATCTCCCAGAGAGTGGCTTGTGATTTGACAGATTCAGGGTTTAGTAAACAAAAAGTTGTCAATGCTAGTCCCCAGTTCCGACTCAAATAGAGTATCGAGTAAAGCAAGCGGCTTCAGTCTCCATGAGCGTGCTCCCTTGTCATCCGTGTTCCACTTCAGGGAGACTGTCACCAGGGAGTGATCTGAAAATGTTCTGCGGAAAATAGACATGTGGGTGACAGTTCTGATGTCAGTGTCATGTACTGAGGAATGAAAAGAGAAAGCTTGGGACCGAGGTTGAATCAGCCTCCATGCGTCAATCACATTTAGCTGAGAGTGTACCTCTATGATGGTTTTGGCTGCCTTGGAGAGCTGGTGGGCTTTGGAGCCCGATCTGGCGAGGTTAGTGTCCAAAATAGTGTTGAAATCCCAGCCCCAGAGCATAGGGACGAGGGGAAACCCAGCCAGCTGGGAGGAGAGATGTATGTAGAAGTCGGGATTGTCGATGTTGGGACCATATATGTTGAGTAGTACAACCTCCCTCCCCAGCAGGGACCCATATAGTAACACCTAGCGACCCAAGGGGTCTGTGAGCCAATTTGTGATGAAATTTAAGGCTGTTGTGAATTAAGATCATGACTCCACGGTTTTAAGTTGAGTAGGTGGTGTAGTAGCGCTGGGGGCCCCATGATCTCGCAAATCTCTCGCATCCACTATAGAGAGCATTTGTTTCTTGTAAGAAAAGCAATTTAACTTTGTGCCGTTCAACATATAGCTGCATTTTGCACATTTTAGTATGGTTACCCAGCCCCCTAACATTACAGCTCATACATACAATACAATAATCCACCATTGAATCGGTAAACCAGTGACAATAGGGAAATGTCCAAGCCGGGGCATGAAACATAGGGTTCATACCAGACATAACAGACATAGTGGGGAAACAGTCTGATAACACCAACTTGGGGAAAAGTAGCTACTCAGATTCTCAGTCGCGTGTCAAGCATTGTTTTAACTAATTGCCATTACCAATCCACCCCCTCTCCCACCCCTCTCCAATCAGAGTGGTGACAACCCAATGAACCATTAACCCAACAACAAAAGGCGGCAACATCGCCTGGGGGGCTTGCGTTGGCCAAGAGCAGCTGTAGATCCGAAGTGGGGTGTTAACAAGTCATTGTGTGGTGCACAGTGAAGAAACGGTACATAGGTAGCAAAGAGAGTGATAAATGCGGAATGGAGCTGGATGCCAGTTGAACCAGTGAGACTGTTAATTAGTGGATGTATTAAACATCCAGTTGCGGATTCACACATGATTTTATCGAGCAATCTTTAAAGGTGAAAGCGGGAGTGTCCGCGGTAGCAGTGTCGGACATTGGGCAGCCCAGGAAATGTCTGTCGATTAAATTTGGAGGCCTCCTCCAGGATAGTGAAAAAGAAGACATGGTCTATGTGTTCAATCCTGAGTTTAGTAGTGTATAGCATGGATTATTTCACCCCCAGGTCACGTAGCATTTTCTTGGTGGAAATGAAGGTTTTCCGTTCCTGCTGGAAAGCCACAGCCAATCCGATCAGCACTGGCAGCTGCATATAGCAAGCCCAACCTGGGCCTACTCAGAGTGGATTATGTCCTCCCCCGTATGCTGGGGAAATGAGTTGCAATGTGGTCCCTCGATGTGTGTGGGTCAGGTAGTTAGGAGTGGGTTAAAGCCACAGTCACACGATGTAAAACGGCCATGCCTCTGGTCCTCAGATCAAAACCATATAGAGCACTGTGGGAAGATAGTATACATCGGGCTGAGGGAGAGTCAGTGACTGAGGAAGGGGGGGGTTATGAAGCATATATACCACAGCCAGAAGCAGTGCCTCAGAAATCCAGCAGACTAAAATGCAATTCAGTGCCCTCTATGCCGTATCTCGGGCAGATCCCATGTGAGGGGCTGGATATCAACACCAGAGAAGAGGGATCTGTGGACAGAGAATGCTCAATGGTCTGCTTCAGTCAGTAGTACCCAACTGGGGGGCCCGGGTCTCTAGAGCCAGTATCTGAGCCTCAGAGACAATGTTGAGTTAAGCTGGGTCCCTTTCAGAGCAGCAATAGGGTGCAGGAGTCGTGTTGTGCCCACCTTGCTTCCCGGGGGCTGGCAGCACTATTGTGGGGTTATATTGGCGGTTGGACAAGTCTGTTGGCGGCAGGAAGCGCCGGGGATACCTGTACCTTAAATTTGGATGAGGAAGCGCACCACGCACCTCCGGGCTGGGTCTGCCTGTGGAGGGCACAGACAGAAGCGCTGAGCCCTCCGTGATTATAGCTGGGGGTTGATGAGTCGGAAGTGTAAATCATGAACACCCACCGGACACAGGAGTCCAGATGAGGCGCGGCGGGCTGCAGTTAGAGACCCCGGCTGGTAGTCGCATGTGGGAGGGGGTCAATGCAGAGGTCACAGTCAGGTGTCGGTGCAGCAGGGGCCTGTGGACTCCTCTGCGCCGATCGCCCAGGAACCCCAGGCAAGGCGCGCAGCTCAGAACGGCAGATGCCCTTCTCCCCACCAGGCCCCAAACCCCGTATCTCAAGTTGGCAGGGGTCCAAACTCTGTGGAAGTGCGGTGCGGGGTGCCGTTCTGGATTCAGGCAGTCTCCCTCAAGAGGTTGTTTTCTCCGCAGCAGTAATCCTGCACCAGCCAGGCAGAGACTGCAGCAAGTCTTTAGGTACTGACCAGAGGATTTACGAGGTTTAACATGGCACCAGCAAGGCAGGATTGGCAAAACGTAATTTTCCACGGGAAGGAACAGCACGTTCAAGCTGCCATACTGTTTGAGCCCAACAGCGCCCCCCTCTGTGCCTGAGCAATTTTAAGCCTATGTTGCATCATTTATGTAGCTATGGCAAAATCTGACGGCAGCGTAAACAAAATCTGACGGCACAAAATGTCATTTTTTGCTGCCCTGTGAAAACACCTGTGAGGAATTTTACAAATTTAATCCTATGGAAGTTTGGCGCCGTGCATTCTTGGGGAATTGGAGCTGTGCCTCAGCATTTTTAAACCTATGTTGCGTCATTTATGTAGCGATAGCAAAATCTGACGGCAACGTAAGCAAAATCTGACTACACGTAATGTCATTTTTTGCTGCCCTGCAAAGCCCTCTTTGAGGAATGTTACCAATTATTTTATTTTTTTTAATTTGGTTTTATTGATTTTGAAACAAAAAATAAAAAGAGAAAAAAAAGATTTGAGCATTTCACTTATTACAACTCTGTTAGAATATGGTTACATCAAAAGAACAAAACTAGAGTCTCATTATACAATTGATCGTCCTTGTGTTCGTTTCCGATCTCTAGTATTAACAGTCAGTATAAAATACCCCATACCCACCCACCTCCCTCCCCATGGTTGGGCAGACATCATTGCAGCATCTTTTCTCTGTTAACATGTTCATAGCGGGTAATGTTCGGTTCACTATTGTGAGGTTTCCTTGATTCTTGGGTCATAACTGTCCTGTATTGAGAGTTTTTGAGATTCTTGGTTCAATTAAGATCCTGTAGTGTCTTCGGGTTGGGAGTCCGTCGTCTCTGAGAGGTGTTTGCCTCGAAATTCTGACCATAAGATCTCGCATTGCGATGCTTTGTTGTGTAGGGATGCCGTGATCAATTCCATTGCATAAATGTTGGTTGACAAATTGATCCATTCCTTCTTACTTGGAACCTGTTTGGATTTCCATTTTGTTACTAGCAGTGCACGAGCTGCTAGTAATAGGTGTGGGGCAAGACCCCCGAGTCTAGTCCATTCATCCTCGTCTTTTTCCATTCCGAAGAGAACCAAACGTGGATCAACGGCTCTTTGTATGCCGTCTATGTCTTTGATCCATGCCAGGACTTCCTCCCAGAATACTGTAATGCGCGGGCAGCTCCACCACATGTGCCAATAGTCGGCTGTTTTTCCACATTCTCGCCAAATCTTGGGCTCAGAGTCTGAAACATCTTGGACAATTTGAGTGGGTCGTATTGCCATCTATGTAGGAGCCTAATGGCGTGTGATTTATATTGACTGGATAAGGATGTTTTGGCTGCGTCTTTGCACATCATTTCCCATTGTTCTGGATCTATCTCCTCTCCTAAATCTCTCCCCCATCTGCTTCTGAGATGTTCCGTGGACCCGGTGCCTGCTTCGATAAGTTCTTTGTACATTGCAGATATCAAACCCTTCATTTCAGACTTAGAATCCAAGAGTTGTTCGAATGGGGTGAGGTCTCTCTGCAGCTTTTCCTTCCATGCAGATTTTGTGAGGACTCCTTTTATCTGGATGTATTGGAAGGTGGGTAATGGGCCTATCCCTAGGGCTTCAGTTAGGTCTGGAAGAGTTATGAAGTTGTCCTTCTTCAGGAGTTGACCTACCCTTTCGAGTCCTGCCTCGTACCAGGATTGGAATCTTCCTACTTCGGGTATGTGATCATTTATGCCAGGGGACCATAAGTGGCTAAGTGGGGACGGCCAGGTGGTGATCTTGTTCACTGCTTTGCTTGGTTGCCAGATGTTCCAGATGGTACTCAGTATCAGTTGTATTCTTTTGTGAGGGGTCCATAGCCATTCTGACACAGTGGCCGGCAAGAAGTAATGATTGTCCATGTGGACCCATTGGAGGTGGTTGTGATCACGTAGGTGTGGGATAAGGATACGCAGTAGTGAGGCTTTGTAGTATGCTCGCAGGTCGGGGAGACCTACTCCTCCTTTGTCTTTGGAAAGCGTCAGAGTGTTGTATGCAATCCTCGCCTTCTTTCCCTGCCAGAGGAACCTAAGCATAGGTTTTTTGGCCTCTTCAAAAAACGCATTTGGTATCTCGATAGGTAACATCTGGAAAGGGTACAGGAATCGGGGGAGGCATACCATTTTAATGGCGTTAATCCGTCCTAACCACGAGATTGTGAGTTTGTCCCACCTATTCAGATCGGCCGAGAAGCTCTGGAGGAGGGGAGGTAAGTTAGCTTCGTATAGTTCTGTTATGTTTTTAGTGATCTGGATGCCTAAGTATTTAAATGCAAAATGTTCGAGTTTGAGGCCTAAGGGCAAGAACTTGGTTTCGTTTTCCTCTTTCGTTCCTTGCAAAGGGAACAATATTGATTCAGTCTTGTTCACCTTAAACCCAGAGAGTTTGCCATATTCTTCTAATAGTTGGAGAGCATGAGGGACGGATACAGAGGGTTTGGTAATGTGTAAAAGTATGTCATCAGCATAGAGTGCTATCTTATATTCTTTCGTTCCCAATCGCATGCCTTCTATTCTGGAGTCGGATCGTATCTTTTGGGCCAGGGGTTCTAGGGAGAGCGCAAAAAGAATTGCAGAGAGGGGGCACCCCTGTCTAGTACCACGTCCCATATCAAACCATCTGGAATATTCCCCATTAACAGAGATAAATGCCTTTGGGGATGTGTATACTGCTTGTATTCCTTTCCTAAATCTCGACCCTATCCCCACCTTGCGAAGGACTGCTCTCAGGAATTCCCACTCCACTCTATCAAAGGCTTTTTCTGCATCTATTGACAGTAGGGCAGGGTCACCTGGTAGTTCTGGTGATGAGTGGATGAGATGGAGAGTTTTGCGCATGGTGTCGGCCCCTTGCCTTCCCAATATAAATCCGACTTGGTCATTGTGTATGAGGTGGGGGATCAGTACTTCCAATCGGGCGGCTAGTACCCTGGTGTACATTTTGGCATCTAAGTTGAGCAATGAAATTGGGCAGTATGAACCACAATGTTTGGGGTTCCTTCCCTCCTTTGGGATCACTGTTATGAGCGCCTTCATAAAGGAGTCAGGGGCTGTCCCTGTTTCTAATATCTCGTTAAAGAGCTCCGTCAAGAATGGTGTTAGCTGGTCACTGAAGGTTTTATAGAACCCAGCGGTATAGCCGTCCTCTCCAGGGGATTTGCCTACAGTTAGTCTTTTAATTGCCTCCTGGACCTCAGGTTCGGATATCAGGGATTCTAAGAGCTCAGTTTCAGGGTACGAGATTTTGGGCATGTCTATCTGGGAGAGATAGTGATCGGTATCTGATTGTCCTGGAGTCACTTCCGAGGTGTACAGTGCCTCGTAGAAGTTGGCAAAACTCTCTGGGATAGTGTGGAGGGTTGGGGGGTCATAGGGTTTTCTTCAATTATCTCTTTCACTTTCCGCTCCCCCCTTTGTTCTCTGAGTCTGGCTGCCAATAGTGTGTTGGCCTTGTCCCCCTTCTCATAGAATTTCTGTTTGTTCGAGCTCCAATAGTCTTAGTTCTTCCCTTTTACGTTGTGCTATGTTGATGCTGTCACGGTCCGTGCCCAGGTGTTCCCTGTTCTCGCTTTCCAGTTGGCATATTTCGGACCTAAGTCTGTGCTCAATTATCTTTCTCTCTCTTTTTTTGGGAGATCCTTCTCGTATCAGGATGCCTCCCCAGGTGGCTTTACCCCCTCCCATATTGTCTGTTTGGAGACTTCCCAATTGTTGTTTAGTTTGAAGTATTCCTCAATTTCAGTTGCCATTTCAATTTTAAATACTATATCTTTCAACAGGCTTTCATTACAGCGCCACTTCCCTCCTGAAACAGATAAGTCTGCCTATCTTATATCTGACAGGACCATATCATGGTCTGACCATGTTATCGGAATTATTTCTGATAGTGTTGTGGTGTCAAGGAGGTCCTTGGTGAGGTACAAGTAATCAATTCTGGTGAATGTTTTGTGCGGATTGGAGTAAAATGTGTATCGTCTTTCATTAGGATGTTTAATTCTCCACACATCTTGCAGGTCATATATCTCCATTATGTCGGAAAGCCCAGTACGATCACTTCTCGTTTGGTTTCTTATCTCGGGTTGCCTGGTTCCCAGTCTTTGGTCGGGTCTGCCCATTGATTAAAGTCTCCTCCGAGAACAACTTGACCGGATGCTTCTAACATTATTTTGGGTATTGTCTTTTCTAGGAACTTGGCTTGTCCTGCGTTGGGAGAGTATATTACTGCGACTGTTACTTTAACCTTTGCGATTGTCCCAGATATCAGGAGGGCACGCCCGCCTACATTGGACCAGGTCTTATCTACTTCGAAATTGATTCCTTTCTTGATCAGAATTCCAACTCCTCCCTTCCTGAGTGGGCCCGAGCCCCAGAATTCCTTTCCCCCTCTTTTTCCTAGTATGCCTCTTTCCTGCCCGTTGGCAAACTTTGTCTCTTGTAGAAGGAGAATGTCTATTTGAGATCTACGGAATTCCCTTGCCACTAGTGATCTCTTGGTTGGCGAGTTGAGGCCTTTCACGTTAAGTGTTCCTATCCTTAGGGACTCCCTACCCTTCTGCTCTTCAATTGGTGCCATTATCAGAGTATTTTGGTTGTAAATTCGTGACCCGTGTCAAGTAGATATATTGTTCATAAGGACTCACATCGTCTTGAGTGATCCTTTGTATTGTCGATAATGCTTCATCCTCTGTACATTTCTTGTCTGCCCAGCCCCCCCATCCTCCACCCTTCCCACATTGACGGCGTCCGTGCGGACCCAGATAAAGACACTGGTCCTGCATCGAACCACCTTTAGGGACCGTCACTTCGGGTCCCCAAAATTATTATAACATCATAATCTTGATTGAGCCCCCTTTCACCTCCCTCCTTCGTTTACATGGCCCGAGTCTCTTTTGAGCCTATACATCCTTACACAGTTCAGGCCATGGACATATGTATTAGAATATATGTCATCTTACCAGTGTTGCAGTTCATCGGTTCTCTCCCCCTGGGGGGTTATTACCTCTCAGAAATTTCCTCGATCCCTTGTCACGTTTCCTTCTGGGGCCCTGTATACGCCATCCTCTTTCTTCTCGACGTGGGTCTCCCCGATCGTGTTCCTCTGCGCTTGGTCCAAAGAGGTCAGAGATGTATGCCTTGATTTCCCCCTCTGAGCTTAGCTTGATGTTGTTTCCGTTGTATTCGAAGGACAGAGAGAAGGGGTATCCCCACCTGTATCTTATGCTCTTTTCCTTCAAATGTTTGGTGATAGGCCCGCACATGCGTCGGAGTGCCAGGGTCATGGATGATAGGTCCTGGTATATCGAGATTTGGGAGCCTTGGAGGGTAATTGAATCGCTGCTTCTTGCTTTCTCGAGGATCTGTGTTTTGTCCTGAAAGCGGTGAAATTGAGCAAGGACAGATCTTGGTCCACCTGGAGGCCCTCTGGCTCTGTGTATCCTCTCTGTCTTAGGTTCATCAACCGCGTCATCGGCAACTAAGAGTTTGATGATGTCATGCAGGGTGTTCTTCAGATCGCTCTCCGTCTCCCCTTCTCACCCCGGGATTCCGAAAATCCTTAGGTTGTTCCGCCTCTCCCGGTTTTCCAAGTCATCAGGCTTGAGTTTGAAGCTCTCCCCTCGTTGCTCCAGTTCGGTCATCCGCTGGTCGAGTTGTGCTTCAAGGGTGTCTATGGACGCTTGATTGTTTACAACCCCTTCGAGCCTCTCCTCCATGGTATCCAGGCGTTGGGTGATCTTGTCAATTTTGGAGCCAATTCTGGCACCCATATTCTTTATTTTGCCCAGCAAGGCGGCAATGTCCCCTTTGGTAGCTGCTGATTCACTCCCCGAGGTATTTTGGTTCGCCATGGTATGGTCACAATTTTCGGCAGGAGTCGAGACGTAGGAGAATGTAGCTAGTTTCTCCCTTATGTCCATTGGTTCTCCCGAAGTTCCGTGGTATCACCAGTGCTGTTCGACGGGGAGATAAGGTCGGGGGCAGAGGAGGCACACGCCCCTGGGTCGGGGACCCTACCCTCTGCACTCCGATGTCGGTGTTCTCGGGAAGTTCGTTAGGTGTTGGGAGGGGTGTCCGTGGTGCATTTGTTGATATGCCCAGGGTACGGGTGGCACAGTAATGCATATGGGTTGCCCGGCGTGCCGTTTAAGCGGTGTCAGGGTCAGCCGACGCTTTGAGGGTGTTTTCCTCTTGTGCGAGATGCGGTGGTAAACATTCGGCGAGAGAGGTCTGAACCGCCGCTGCGCGGTGATGGCGCACCATTGTTCAAGGGGTAGATGGGATCGGCCTACCATCTCCCCGCTCAGCGCTGTCTCAAGGCCTAGTCCGATCACACTCTTCGGAAGCTCTGCCGACTCGACCGAGGCTGTCACGTCCCCTTTGCGGCGAGGAACGTCGTCGGGAATATGAATTCCGTGGCCGGGGTTCAGGTTCTTTCAGGCTTTCTTCGTTCGTCAGGCCCAGGGTCTGCCTCCGACCGTTGCGCAGTTCCCTGCGAGTGCGCCACGGAGCCGTTATGTGTGATGTCTTTTTGAAGGACCTATATCTGAGGTTTGCAGGGGTTGTTTTCGATCTGGTTTTCGACCAACCGGAGGGGGGTGTCCTCAGCTGGCGGCACACCGGTGTAGAATCTTGGGGGGGGGGGTCATCAAAGTGGGGGCTCAATCCCTCCTAGGGACCCAAAGTATCAGAGCTCACGCGAAGTCAGACCACATCCACGCGCCCCCTGGTGGCCAGTGAATGTTACCAATTTAAACCTGTGGTAGCGTGGCACCGTCGTTTCTGGTGAATTGGAGCTTTGCCTCAGCAATTTTAACCCTATGTTGCATCATTTATGTAGCGATAGCAAAATCTGAGAGCAGCGTAAGTGAAATCTGACACACGAGAGCTGTGCCTGGCAAGTACCTTTTCCATGCCTACACAAATGTCCAAACTAATGCTTGCTTATGTTTTGCTGTGACTTCTAATTAATGTAATACTTTCTATGCCATCTTATGATTTGCTATATGTGGTTTAAGTGGCATAACACAAAATTGTACCACCCCACCCAAGCTTTGCTGAAGGGCCCCCAGCCCAAAATTCAGCAAAAAAGCACAGGCTGTGCCACACTCGGACTGGCCTGGGCAACAACGCATGCATAATGCGCATGATGATCATGCTTCTGCAGGGGCAGGCTGCACACTGCACTAGTATGGGTTTTAATCAAACATTAAATATTTCCCCTAGTGTATAAAAAAAGGGGCTGTTTCTGGCCCCTGAGTCCTGATACCCAAGTTACCAGCCAATTCTGTATGTGGGCAGTAATATTACGCACATTAATGGTACCTTAAGACAACATGTTCATGCTGATTCTGCCAGTATATGCCCGTTTCACCAATTATGAAAATTTTCTTGGTGGCTTTGCACTTAATACAAGTAAAGCTTTTCTGCCACAGGAAAGAAACATATTGCAGCTGCACAAATGCTTGCCCACCCCCCGCTTTGCCCTCAACACCAGTAAGACATGCAATGCTACATAAGGAGACATGTCCCATGTTTAGCTGAACAAAGGCCTCCATAAACCATGTAAGAACACTCTTCATGTTGACTTTGCCCTAAAAAGAAATACTAAATGCAATGTTATAGTAAGAAAACATTAACTTGCTGACTACACAAGTTCCCCTGCCCTTCTCGTGTGAGAACACACATCATACTGGCCTTACCCCTATAGTTAAAAATACCATACCACAGAAAGAAAATGTCCAGTCTGCCTGCCCAATTGTGCTGAGTTCTCACCCCAAACTCTCCTCCATGTGATAACATTCATCAAGTTGACTTTGCCCAAAAATATCAGTAAAACATGGAAGAGAACGCCCATGCTCCAATGCCCATGGCCCGGTGCCCAGCCTTGGACACGCTCATTCATACCCATTCACCCACACCCACACTCACTAATTTCCCACAAATATGCCAGAGTGACCGAGCATAGCAAGGCTGCCCAAAACAACTAATGTGGGTTCAGGGGGATCCCCTCCGAAAGGCATGTTTCATTAATGTGTTAAAATGGTGCATTAGACAGCACATTTTCTGTGAAAAAGTGGTTAAAAAGCCAGGCAGTTTTCAATTAGTTTTGTAGGGCAACGCCAATCCAAAAATCCAATAGATGCAATTCACCAACAGTGCACAAGAGGAGCATTTCCCAATGCATTTTCATGATGCCTTTGCCCACAATATATGCCAGTATAAAAACATTTTCATGTTGGCTGGGCCCATACATATCCATGATGGCTGCACTAACATATGTAAGCATTCCCAGATAAGAACATATTCATGTTTGCTTTGTGCATAATGCACGTAATGACACTATAAGAAAACATGTCCAACCAACCAAGTAAGGACATACTACTGTTGACTTTGCCATGAAAAATGCAGTGGCACAATAAGAAAACCTGTCCAAACTGGCTGCGCAATGTAAGCCAGTCTAGACACATAATACCACGTATCATTTCTGTTTTACCCTTGATGACCAGTAAAGAAATGCCATGCGTCAGTAAGAAATAGCTAGACCGGTTGCTCCAAAATGCCATGCTAGGCACGTATCCACACTTATCATGCTTACTTTAACATTTGAGTATTCCTTTACACATTCCTTAAACTTTCTCTCATGCTTTCCAATAATTATTCACAGTTAAGAAACATGCATCCCAGCTAACACAACCATGGGCCACCTCATTAGCACATGGGTTTTGTTACCCCCCCCACCAAGTTGTTTTGTCCACTGGCTAATCCACTTTCTTTGTTACCTCCACTCCCTCCAAACCTCATTCTATAGCCTGTGGAGAATCCTGCGAATCCCCCACCAAAACCCTGCCTAAAGTCTTCTCCCAAGTGGTCAGGAGAGGGCAGACGCTTCCTGGTCCCAATACTGGGGGTGGTGTACTGCGGGAGGATCACCTGGGTGGAGACAAGACCCAGGGCGGTGGGGAGATTTCTCTGGGTGAGACACAGTATTTCTCCTTGGAGAGGGATACTCTTACCACTGGGCTAAATGAGGATTTGACTTATTGTATTTGTATTTGTATTTGTTTATTATTTATATCGCGCACCTAACCCTAAGGTAGCTGGGCGCTGGCAAATTTAGTATGTTACAGGCAGAAAACATAGGTACATACATATTTACATACAGGATAAGCACAGTGATGGCAGAAGGGCCGTTACAATTTACATATTGGTCGGAACTTCAAGATAGGTACAGCTATACACAATAATGGTGAGAAAGTCGACTTAGGTTACAGACTATGTAATTATTATAATTGGTACGCTTTTAATGTGCGATCCCCAGAAAAAATACTATCAATTTTCCAATGTATTTAATTTGTTTATTTTGTGTGTTACCAGTTTCTTCATGTATTTGATTCATACATTTAGGTATTGCAGTGTCCTTATTTCGTACTTTCAGTATGTATTATATTCATACACATGTATACAACTCCTTGTTGTCAATAGTTGAATAACACACATATATACAGTTCCATACTAGTTTACACAATCTCCCAACACGTTTTTCCCCACAGCTTTAGCTGTGGTTCCTCAGGAGAGATTCTAAACCAAAAAGAAAAAAAGAGAAAGCACATTTCCTAATTATGTCAATATTTATACAAAAACACACCTATCTTTTTTGTGAAAAAGAGGACCTTAGTTTTTTTTTAAAAAATTACATAAGTCCACTCACCCTTGTTACTGTTTTCTTGATCTTGGTTGATATTAATAGTTGCGCTTTTTTCAATCACCTTTTTTAGAAATTGTATTTTCAATATTTCTCAGCAAATCTGTGAATAAGTGCTTAGAGTAACTGATCCTATACAAAACATTTATTTTTGGTTCGCTTGCTAGCTTCTATTTGAAAATATGACTCACTAAAGATTTGGAGATACAAGGATGTAGTCTAATCTCGCCATACTTTCTATTCTTAAATGTTTCAAAAACCAGCAAAAAATTGCTGGGTAAATAGATATATGTTAAAAGTATGCAAATATATAGATACACAGTTAAAAGTACTAGATGGGGTAAAAATTAAAGTTTAGAATGTTACCTTTTATTGTTCCTGTAAGTATCTTCCGCAGCAAGGTACGATTGCCTTGATGCTTTCGCGATCCGAGATGGATCTGACCATTTTGTTTTCTGCTATTTATGTGCCGCTGCGCGTAGCGCATGATGACGTCATCGCGTTCGCATAGCGCGATAATGTCATGCGTGTCGGCGCATGCGGTGGCCATTTTGGAATGGCAAATCTACCAACTGACTCTATATTTACTTTGACAATTGTGATAGAGTTCTGGTATGCATAATTCTTGGGCAACACAGATTTTGTTTGTCCTTGTATACATTAGAATGTGCCACTTTTTACTCTCGTATTTAATGAACACCCAAATTTGAGATTTAAGTTGACATGTGTTATCGGGAACCTACAATCTGCTTTAATCTATCTGACTAACCTCCATTAAACTCTTGATAGGTATTCATTATAAAGGAAAATTGCATAATGAATATAAATTAGTGCAATTCAAAAAGATCAAATAATGTAAACAAAACAAATGATTTAAAAAGAAAAAAAGAAGAGTTTCTTGACAAATTTTTAATTTGAGTCTGTTCTCAAAGCCAATATGCCATCCAGGTTCTGTTATCAAACCAGTGTGGCATGTGTCCAGGAGGCAGATCCATTTTGATTCTCTTCTTCGCAATAGAAGTTCTCTGTTTCCTCCTCTTTCTGGTTGATCAACTTTTTCAATGCTATAGAATTTGATGTCCTTAATGCCTGATTGACTATGTTCTTGTGTGAAATGAGTGAAATGAGTGGCCATAGGGTACCTGGTATCTCCATTCTTAATTGCTCTAAGATGTTCCAAAATTAGCGTCTTGAATTCCCTAATTGTGCTTCCAATATATTGCTTGCCACATATGCATTGTATTGTGTAGATGACATATTTGCTCCTACAATTGATGAATTGTTTTATATCTTGCATTTTCCCAGTTGGCAACTTACTGTGTTTGGTACCGTTAAGCATTTCAGTGCAAAAGGTGCACTTACTACATTTATAGGATCCAGTTGGTGCCAGCACTTTCAAAAAACCACTAAGGTTGTTTTGGCTTGATTCCTTAGATGGCTGGGACTCAATTTTTGCTTCAGAGTTGGTGCTTTTCTGAATACCATTGTTGGTTTTTCTTCAATGAATTTATTAAGTATTTCATCTGTTTGAAAGATATCCCAATGTCTGTTTAATGTGTTCTTCATACTGTTTGTTTCATTACTGAATGTTGTAATATAACGTGTTTTTCTATTTTTGTTCGTGATTTTTCGTTTTTCTGTCAGTAGACTGGATCTTGATACTTTATCTTCTTTCCTTATTGCATGATCTAAAGAGTCCTCATTATATCCTCTTTGTAAGAAATGTTCTTTTAATTCAGTTATCTGTGTTTGACTTAGTCTCCAGGCTACAATTTCGTTTGACTCTAGTATCTCTCTATATGGGATATTCCTTTTAGTGTGTTTCACATGATTACTCTGTGCATGTAATTTATTGTTGACTGCTGTTGGTTTGATATAAAGATCTGTTAGTATCTTTTCCCCATCTGTGTAAAGTTGTAAATCCAGAAATTCTATTGATTCATAGCTGACTTTTTCTGTGAATTTGATGTTGTACTTATTGTTATTGATATGAGCAAAGTATTTGTTGAGACTCAATTTATTCCCGTTCCATATCATGAGTACATCATCGATGTAGCGCCCCCAATATGTGATTTTATTCTCTGTAAATGCCTGGTGTTGCCATGCATGGTTTAATTCAAAATAGCCCATAAAAAGATTTGCATACGAGGAGCAAATTTTGCTCCTATGGCCGTTCCTTGCTCTTGTTTATAGATTGTCTTGTTGAACAAAAAGATGTTATTAGACAGAACAAAGTTCAACATTTCTAAGATCATATTGTTTTGGTTGAGGAAGGAAATAGATCTTGTTTTTAAAAACAATTCCATTGAATTCCATTGTTTCCAGTCCCTTGGTGTGTTGGATACTGGTGTATAATGACACCACATCAAGGGTTACAAACAGAAAATCTGTCTCCCATGGAATACGTTCCATTTATTGAATAACATGTTTTGTGTCATGTAAATATGAGGCTAATCCTGTAGTCAAAGGTTGTAAATGTAGGTCAATGTACTGTGAAATCCTTTCCGTTAGGGAGCCAATCCCATTTATGATGGAAAAGTCTTGTATTTTTTATGTATTTTGGGAAGAAAATATATTAAGGACATGATTGGTTTGTCTATGTCTAAATAGTTGGTTTCTTCTTCAGTTAGTAGTCCTATTCTTCCCAGTTTTTCACCATTTGGTGCCATTGAGCTTGTAGAGTTTTGGTTGGGTTGTCTTTTAGCACAGAATAGCATTTGGTATCTCTGAGTTGTTTTGTGCTTTCTGCAATGTAATCTGCTCTCTGCATGAGTACTATATTGCCTCCTTTGTCTGCTGATTTCACAACAATGTCTTCGTTCTTGGATAGATGATCGATTGCTTTTTTCTCTGCTTTCGTCAAATTATGTTTTAAGTTCAATTTTTGTTATCTAGATACTTTTTATGTAGTTCATTGCTCACTGCTTTGTGGAAAAGATCTATAGCATTATTTTCCATCAAAGTTGGTGTGAATTTGGATTTTGGTTTCAAGATTGTTTACAGAATAGTCTGACCATTTAGACAGGTAAAAGGTGAGATGAGGTGCAATGGGATATCAGGCAAACAATGGGCTGTGATGCAAGATCATTGTGATGCAGGATCATTAGGGCTCATTGATTGGTAGGCCTATCAGTAAGCCCGAGTTTGATGCTAGTTTTGGAGGCATTGAAGGATGGATCTAGTCTGATGGAGGGGGGTAGCGAGTTCCAGAGGTGCTTGAACAGGGAAGCATGCTCCTCCTGCGGTTTTGAGGTTGAATCTGGGGACTGTGAGGTGGTGGGTGTGGGATGATCTGGTAGGACGGGTGGCGTGATGTAGGGAGAACTTGTTTGAGAAGTATTTTGGAGCGGTGTGTGAGATACATTTGTAGGTGATTGCTAATGTGCGGAGTGAAATTCTGTCACACACTGGGAGCAAGTTAGAGTTTTGTCTGTGGCTGGAGATGTGGTTGGATCTTGAGATGTTTAGGGCTGATCTTAAGGAATTGTTTTGTAAGACCTGGGTCCATTGAGGTTCGTTTCAGAGGTGCCTAAGAAGAGCGTGTTGCAATAATCTAGTTTGTATAGAGCTAGGGCTCTAGTTAATGTCAAGCAACTGGTAGGCCAAAGGTAAGATTTACAGGCATTAATTAGTTTATTAGTGTAGGCTGTTGAGGAGGCGATGGCTTGCACTTGTTGTTTTAGAGATAAGGTGGAGTCGAGGTAGACGCTGAGCGTCTTTATTTCTTTTGCAACTTTTATTGTATTGCCATCAATGATGAAGGATGAATATTGTGGGTCAGGTTTGTTCAGCCAAGCATGGGTGCCTACAATCAGAAGCTTGGTTTTTTCATCATTAGGGCATAGGCTGTGTGTTGCCATCCATGCCTGGATTTCCAAATAGATGTTGTTTATTAGTTTGGTGTTGTTGGCATAGTGACCTGACAAAGTGATGAGGACCTGGGTGTCATCTTAATAGTTTGTGTAGATGACACCCATGTCATCAAGGCGGTCGAAGAGGAGCTTCGTAAAGATGTTATATAGAGTTGGGGAAGTACAAGATCCCTGGATAACTCCACAGAGGATGGGTATAAGATCTGCTGAGGCAGAGGGAGAGAAGACTCTAGTGGTGTGGTTGGAGGGGAAGGATTTAATCCAGGAGGAGGTGTTGGTGGAGAAGGCTGCAGCAGAGGATAAGTGATCGGTGAGGATCTGGTTGTCCACCAGATCAAATGCGGTGGAGAGGTCTAGCAAGAGGAGCATGGATAGCTTGTCTTTGCCTCTTGTCTCGTCCATCTGTATTTTTAGATCCAGGAGGGCGGTCTCTGTGCCGTGCCTGGGTCAAAATCCTGATTGACCTAGACCATGTAGATTGTTGTCTTCCAGATGTTTCTGTATTTGTAAGTACGCAACTCTGTCCAGAATTTTTAAGAGGAAGGGGACGGTGGTGATAGGTCTTTAGTTTGCTGGTGTGTTTGGGTCTAGATTGGGCTTTTTTAGGAGAGGCATAACCCATGCCTCCTTGAGGTTTTTTTGGACGAGATTAGTCTTAAAGGAGGCGTTTATCATAGTGTTGATAAAAGGAGATAGTTCCTTGGCACAGTCCTTAATAACGGGGCTGGACATGTGTCGCCTTGGCATCTTGAAGGCTTAAGGCCTTTGATGATGTTTTCCACTTCTCTGGGTGTGACCATAGTGAATGAGAATGGTTGGCATTGAGGGAGTTGAGGTTTAGATGGGGCATTGTCTGTTGAGCTATTAGCAAGGCTGTTCTTTTTTGCTTCTATTATAGTTTGGAGGGAGGTTATTTTGTCTGCTAGTGCTTGTTACATTTTGGAACAACATGCAGCATCTTTTGTGCATTCTGAGGAGGGTGGTGCTGGGGATTCTAGTTCCTCCTTAGTCTTGGATTTGGAATGAGTATTCTGGTGTTATAGATTTCCTTTTTGGTAGAGAGAATGGCTGTTTTGTAGGTGGTATCTGAAAATAGAGCCTTATTGTGAGTGGAGGGATCTTTGCGCCAGATGGATTCCGCTGTTCTTTTTAGGTTTCTCAGTGACTTAAGTTCTGGGGTAAACCAATTGTTGAGGTGGGCGGCAGCTTTGTCTTTTTTCAGTTTAACAGGGGCGATAATGTCCAAGGCGGAATTCAGTGTTGTATTGTAGAGATCCACCAATTCAGTGGGATCTTCATTTTTGTAGTTGGTATCATCCAGTATGTTGTTAATTAGTGGAGATAGATTGGGTAGTGTTATATCACGGGTGTTTCTGGGTAGTGTTATATCACGGGTGTTTCTGGAAAGTGAGGGGGGAACAATAGCAGGGCTGGGTGGTGCGGAACCCTGAATAGTAATGGATATGTAGTGGTGGTCTGTCCAGGCAATAGGTTCGTTCTGAAGAATGTTTGTGGAGTAGTTCAAGTCCAGTATAGGGTACGACCCTTGGCATGGGCAAGCTCAAAAATGTGGTGCTTAAAGTCAAGTTGGGATAGGGATTTTTCAAGAGAGCGAGCATTGGCATTGTTTGGATCCTGAAACCCCAAGATTGAGGTCTCCAAGGAATATGATGCGGGAACCTGGTTTAGTGTTAGTGGAAAGGAGGCTTGTGATGTCTTCCTCAAAGGAGGAGATGGGGTTTGGGGGTCGGTAGACTAGATGTAGGAGGATCGTTTGAGTAGCTGTTAGTGGGATTTTAGCCGAGAGAAGTTCAGCTGATGGTAGGGTGACACTGGAGGTGTCTCTAAGGCCTAGTGAAGTTCTAGCTATAATGGCGAGGCCTCCTCCTCTGCCAGAAGTTCTATCCAATCTTATAATCGTGTATCCCTCTGGGCAGGGCCTGCCACTTGGTGGAGCCCGGTTTCTGTGATGGACACGAAATCGAGGTTGTTTTCGGAGATGAGGTCTGCAATGTTAGTGGCGTGGGCAACTAGTGAGCAAGCATTGATCAGAGCCACTTTGAAGGTGGGAGTCTGTGCTACAGCGTTTGACTTGTGAGGTTATGGAATAATGGCGACTGGCTGTGTTCTTGTGTGGAAGGCGTCTGGGATGTGCTCTCCATAAATAGGGGTGACTTTTGCAGAATGGGGAGGTATCCTAGAAGATTGTAAATGGGTGGTCTTCAATTCCTAATGTTAACAGGGCATGGGATCAGAGGTGTAGGGGGAGTTGCAAACCGCAGGATCCATTCCTGTGGGCTTAGTAGGTTAGCAGTAGTGTTATTTAGTTGTGATTTACTGGTGGAGGTGAGGCCGTTAACTGCTTGGAAAGTTGGGAAGAATGGTGGGAGGCTGGTGGGTGTAATGGAGTGGATGAGTGGGAGGAACGAGGCTATGGTGAGGGAAGCTCTGTGAAAGTCTGCCATGGTAGGTATAGGAGTAGGAGTAGGAGTAGGAGAGGACCTTGAGAGGTTAGGCTAAGGTAGTTTGGCGTGGACCCTCCGGAGGTGGGCGTGAGAAGTTGGGTAATAACACGCTAGTTGGGCACAATGAGGAAAGATCCGAGGGACTTAGTCAGGGCTAGTCCCTGGTGCCAAACTTATGTTACACTAAGACGCAACTCTCAAGGTGTATGAGACGACATGTTAGGCTAACCTTATAGGATTTGGCAGGCACAAATAATCAGTGTTAGACTAGCATAGTAAGAATTGACAAGGATAAATATTCAGCGTTACACTAGCATAGTAGGAATTGACAAGCATAAATATTCAGCGTTAGACTAGCATAGTAGGAATTGACAGCATACATATTCAGCGTTAGACTAGCATGGTAGGACTTAACAGTGCATATGGTCGGAGATTAGTGTCATAATTAGTAGTCACACACATTGTCATTTAGCTTGACCTCCTACTAAGGATGGAAGGGTAAACTCAAAGGGTGTACTGCAATAAAGTATTGTGTCCAAAGAACAGATCTTTTTCAGCCTTAAAAACAAATATCCTTCCCAACACAAGTACAACAAAAAGAATCATGGAAATTAGCCTTTTCTCGTCCATCTGTCTTTAAAAAGGTTAAACCCTACAATCCTTCTTTTAAAAACATCAAGGGAAGTAAAAACACTGTTAACATTTGTAAAGACGTAGGAAAATCTAATTTCCTTAAAATAGACTACATGTCCCAGAGTCCCTCAGGGACTGTGTTGAAGAAGGGGACTGAAGAGGCATGCAGAGGTAAAGGACTGGCAAGCAGGCCTAACAGCCTTTGCCAGAGTCAGGACAATTAACACTAAGAGCCTGCACCTGAAGCCTATTGCCCCACCTGAGAGGCATAAAAGGTTGCAGCAGGAAGGAGCAGTAGAAAGAAGCTGTAGCAGGAGCTGAACAGTCAGCAGTAACAGCAGAAGAGGAAGCAGAGCACGAGGCTGGCAGTTCACTGGGAAGTCTGATCATAGAAGGGACACCGGGACACCGGGACTAGAGAAGAGCAGATTTCATCTGCAGGTTCGGAGTTGGTCCTGTGCTCACAAACCCTGTTTGGCTGTGGCTGCATTAGAAGAGACTGGGAGAAGTTAACAGTAGTCCCAGGTGTGCCTAATTACTGTGAATGCAGTGCTATAGTCGAGCATCTACCCAAGGCCTGTGTGCAGAAGCAAGCCCAGGGAACCAGGAGAAAACAAGACGCTCTGTGGTCGAGGCCAGATCTGAGACACCCGTGCTGCAGAGGGGTGTGGGTCCCAAGAGTGCCTGTGGCAGTAGAAGCGGAACGGAAGCAGAGAAGTGCAAGCAGCTCGCAACCGCAGTGACTTTGGAGACGATGAGTGAAGCTCTGAACTCCTAATCTCAAGAAACTCCTTGCCGGTGACTGTAACCAGCTAAATTAACACTCACATTGAAGTGGGAGCAAGTAAAGTTGTTCATAGTAGTGCAAAGTCTTCACAAGAAATGGAATTGTATCACACGTTTATTTAGCACAAGTTAAAGTGCTTGCATACCAAGAAAACCTTTATATTTCCATTGATGGATTTAAGTCATTACCGGAGTAGTGGCGTCTCTCCTATTAGAAGGGAGAACTTTGTCGGTAATCCCTTCAGAAGTAGCAGCAGACTTTCCCGAAGCGTTACAAGAATACTAACACCACAAAAAAGTTGTATGTAAGAAATTGTTTCGCAATCCACGTTAAAGCAGGACGCTCTATGAATAAAAACGAACACTATTTAAGTTGAAGTTCATCATCAAAGAGTGATTGCATGTACTGAAATGTGTTTCTAAAGTGAAACCTAACTCTTGTAACATTCATAAAAAATACTTTGTAGCTGTAGAAAGTACTGAAGTCATGAGCAGAACAGGCATTACTCAAGCTAGTAGACAGATCCTTTCGAAGGTGAAACCAACCCAATTAAAATCTAAACACTGTAGTTTTGAATTTGTTGAATCTGTTAGAAACACAGAGTCCTCTGATGCAATTGTGACAAGGTTATCCAAGGCTGGAAGTGTGGCAATACAGCTTTGGGGTAGCTACTGGGAAGAAGGTTTGCATAAAGCTGGGGGAGGGAACTGGGTGCTTGTTAAAAGAACTGATCAACAATCTGTGAAGGTGAGACTGTTGAAGATGAGAGAGAGAAGCAGTCTAGAAGACAAGCCAGATTGCTTTGGTAGCTGTAAGACAGACAGAAGAGGCTACATTTTCTTATGTCATATTAAAGAAGAGTGCCTTGCCAACCTGTGGAGGTCAACAAATCTTGTCTAAGTTGCCTAATACATTCTTAAAGTATCAAATTGCAGCAGAACCAGTAGAACTGTGATTGTCTATAATTTTGTCAGTACACTTTATGTGGAATGTAGCTGAAGTAGTAGTAGAACGTGATGCAGGGTAGCCTGCTTTCACAGTACCATTTACAGAAGGGAGTTGTCAAGGAGAGCGCAACCCCCTTAGAAGCATCCTGAAGAGTTATATTAAAGACGCTGCAGAGGTTACAAAAGAAGAACCCTTGTTGAAACAGAAGTAGTACTTTTGTTTAGCACTTTCACAATTCTATCCTGGAAGGAGGTTATCCAGGATTATCATTGATGCTGTTTTCATTGTGGAATTTGGAAAGGGAACTTTTCAACAAAGAAGGAACTGTTACAAGTGGATTTTTGTTTGAGTGAACTTTTGTTTCTTTGGAACTTTTCAAGAACTGATTTAAAACTTTACTTTCATTTGGGAGAATTTGGCTTTTGAGATTCCTGGGGAATGAGGTCTACCCAGGATAAGCTGAAGTGTTTATGCTTTGTTTTGACTGTTTGTTGTTTAGTGTGAAGTCCAGTTTTGTGTATGCTAGGGGATTTTCCCTTAGATTCTAGGCTAGGTAGGGAATCCCCTGGTAGAGTAGGCTTAGTTAGGTTTTCTTTCCATGTTCTGTTTAAAATAAAATGTCAAATACTGTGAAAGCTACAAGCAGTTGTCTCTCTCGCATTACTGACCCCTCACAAGCCACAGACCAAGGTATGATGACACTCCAGTGGGGTGACAAAATGCCACTCCTAAGACAAGGTCAGGCACTGTAAATCCACTTCAGTGGTGATGAGTACAGTATAAATACTTAATAGCATAACATAACTTAACATAGATGCCCGGAAAAACAGCTAAGCTACAGTAATTAATAGCTAGACTGGCTGCATCAAAATGCCTTTCTAGCATCTTAATAACACATATCATGCTTGCATTATTGTAGACTCCCAGTATAAAATGACATGCCACAGTAAGAAATGGCTAGATGGGCTGCACCCAAATGTCAGTCTAGCTGTTTAATAACAGTTACCATGCTTGCTTTAGCATAGATTCACATAAAACTGTTATGCCACAGTAGGAAATGGCTATGCTGTCTGCACCAACATATCAGTCTGCCACATAATAGCACATAGCATGCTTGCATTGTCATAGATTGATGCCCATTAAAAATCCTGTAGTAGCACAACCAAAATCAGCTTCTTGGCCACCGGCCCAGCATAAACGCACACACATTCACACAACATTCACTTGCTCCCTGATTTACACACACCACTCACTCATTAATTCACATGCGCAACCACACATTCACTCCTTCACACATTCACCCAGCCAATAATACATCATATACTCACACACACATTGCATAATACACAAAACACCCTTGCATGCACGCACATATTCATACATATAAGCCTATAACTAAAACATGCAACACCGCTGCATGCACACACGCACACACGGACACATTTTTTTTCTTACCTTCTGTTTCATGGCATTGAGGGATTCCTCTCCAGGCAGTCCTTCGCTCCCCCGCCTTACGCAGAAAGGAACCAGGAAGCAAGGAGAGCTTTCTGGTTCCTGTCATGCACAGTAGAGCCCGAGCTCCTCCAACATGCGTTGCAACTAGTTCAGTTCTTTCTGAAATCAGGGTGCATGTACTCTGACTTCAGAAAGAAATTATTTCTTGACCTTGATGCCCCTCCTCCTCAGAACAGGTGCAGCTGGGCTCCCATGCTATGGGGGCTACCAAGGCAACTAGAACACCACTGCGTGGTTTCAGGATTGCATGCATCTCTCCCCAGACTGTTCATCGAGGTCTCTGGCTGCCCCAGGCACTAATACAAGGTCATTTATATTCAGCACACAAACTGCACACCCACTAAACCACCAGTACAGCAACTGAAAATATTTCTAAATAGACAACAGAAATCTCAACACTGCACTTCTACTGCCAACCAACTTACATACCACAGTCTTGACTAATTCACCACCACGGGCACACAAGGCTGCCATTTGGACACAAATGCCTCTGTCCTGTGAACACAAACTACCTAAAAACTGAACCCCCCCCCCCCACATAGAGCTCAGGGTAGTTCTGGTCTTCTTAAAATGCTATCTTGCATTCTTCCACTCTCAGCACTAACCTCACCCATATCCTCTCTTTGCGATCCACCAGTGTGCCTGAGGACCATATAAATGGCAGCGGAGCACATGGATAATTACATAACAAAACAAAATATACAAAATGGGAAAAGGGTTTATTGAAATTTGGGATAGTGAGCTTCACAAAATACATTATTTAAAAAAAGAATAGGCGATAATTACCATAGGCGTAATGATAGACAAGCGTAATGAGCACAGTGGTTTCTGCATGCCTCTCTACCCATCCCAAGGCAGCTTGCAGCTCTCACCTGCCGCGTTCAGCCTGAGTCCTCAGTTTGGCAGCCAACTGTGTAGACAGAGTGGTCCATTTAGGAACAAGGTGGAGCACTGATGCCCAGAGGCTGTTCTATGCCAGTCAGCACAGCCCAGAAGGCTGGTCACTTTACTGCCAGTTATCCTGTTCCCAAACCTGTGGTGACCTAGGCAAGTGCCTAGCTTACCTAGTGGCTCTCTCGGCCTAGCTGGGTAGTCATCCGGTTCACAAAGTAAAACTTGTGCACTTTTCCTTCATTCATTTGGGGAACTCTACAGGCGACATTGCCTCGAGGTGATTGGTCGAATTTAGGATACAGAATTTAAAATGATACAGGGCTGAGCATACTGTTTTTTTCTTACACATAAATGAAAAGTTTATAACTAAACTATATAATTTTAATTTAAAAAAAGAAGGACTTTACTTTAACAAGAATCAATGTGGTGACTAATATTTTACTCATACTTGTCTTATTCCTGTAAAGCCTTTAATATTTCCTTAATGGAGATACGAGCTTCAAGCCCCACCCACTTCTTCCACAAGTCCCATAAATCCAGCGTGCACTCGCATGCACCTATGAAGTACCCAGAAGTACTGCTTTGCCGCTAGGACCCTTTCTTCTCAGGATTACAGTGGGTGGTGAGCCTTTAATGTTGCCTTATTGATAACAGGCGCTTCAAGTCCCGCCCACTTCTCCCACAACTCCCATAAAACCAGCGTGTGCACGCACCAGTGCGCGTGCACCCGTGAAGTACCCAGAAGAACAAGTTACTTACCCTATCTGGTAACGTTCTTTCGTTGGGATGTTCCTCCAATGTATTCCACATCTATGACAGGTAATGACCACAGCTGTGCTGCTTCAGAAAATTCTTTCGGCGTAGGCGTCCTGCATCAATAACGTCAACACGTTGTCCCTCGAGGGCCTCTGCCGAGGGTCGACATCACTGGATGTTATATATAGGACGCACAGCGCCTGTAGCCTCAGTTGTAGTTTTTTCCCAGAACGTGTGGCACCAATCTCCTGGCAGTATGAATGCAGAAAGCCTTGCAGAAACGTAAGCTGCAATCGCATAAGAAATTCTGTAAAGGTGCAGGCTGGGATGGTTCGATGTGGAATACGTCGGAAGAACATCCCATAGAAAGAACGTTACCAGATAGGGTAAGTAACTTGTTCTTCGAGGGGATTGTGTCCTCCGACATATTCCACATCTATGACAGACTCCCAAAGCAGTACCAACGTATGGAGGTGGGAAAAGAATTTACAATTTAATAAATTTAGAATGCCCAAGCAAATTGCTGAATAGAGGACTACCTTACCAAATCCTGTCCATGGATAGAGTCCAAGGACTAGTTTCTCACAAAAGTATGCCCATGTGGCTGCTTTGCAAATATTGCGAATCGGAACGCCCCTCTGTAGAGCCGTGGAGGCAGCCACAACCCTAGTAGAGTGAGCCCGTAAGCCTACTGGAGGGTCCCTTACCGCCAAACGGTAACACTCAGAGTGAAATGATCCATCTGTACAAGGTCTGTTTGGAAACAGCCTGGCCTAAACGCCTTCCAGCATAACCAACAAAGAGCTGATCGTCCACTCTGACCCGGGACATCCATGAGAGATAGAAACTCAAAGCTCTCCTACGATCCAACCTATGGAGCCTCTCCTCTTCCTTTCCTGGATGTGGAGGTGGATAAAACGCCAGAAGAATTACCTTCTGGCTCAAATGGAATTCCGACACACCCTTCGGAAGAAAAGAAGGTTGCACCCTAAGGACAACCCTGTCCTTATGGAACACAGTGAAGGGTGGCTTGGCGGAAAGTGCCTGCCACACACTCAATCTGCATGCGGAAGTAACCATAACTAAAAACACAGTTTTAAAGGATAACAGTCTCAACGGACAAAAATGTAAGGGCTCAAACAGAGCTCCCATCAGGAACTTTAAAACCAAATTCAAATCCCATCCCGGCACCTGGAAAGGCAACGGTGGAAACACATTAGTTAGCCCTTTTAGAAACTGTGAAATCAAAGGAATCTTAAAATAAGAACATTCCTCAGAGGAGCACTTAAATATAGACAGCGCCACCAGGAAACCCTTAATGGTACCCACTTGTATGCCCTGGTGGGCTAAAGAAAGCAAGAAAGACAAAACCAAAGGAATGGAACATTGGAAAGGATCCACATTCTGTACCCTACACCCACCAGTCACAGAACTTTTTCCAACGGTACAGGGACTTTGTTGCGGGCCTTCTGGCCGAAAGCAACACCTCCATCACGTCTTCGGGGAGGTCCCAATCATTATACCTCAACCTTTCAGATACCAAGCATGAAGGGTGAGAGACTTGACCTCTGGATGGAGAACTTGACCCCACTCCCGTGAGAGCAGATAATCTCGGTAGGGAAGACGGCATGGAGGGCAGATGGACATGTCTATAAGGTCCAGGTGCCACGCTCTCCTGGCCCATGCTGGAGCAATGAGGATCATCCAGGAACCGAACCTCTGTAACCTCCGCAACACTTGCGGAATGACGGGGAATGGAGGAATTGCGTACAGCAGTGGGAAGAACCACTCCACTACGAACGCGTCCCCTAAGGCTCCTCTTGGAAGAAATTCCCTCAAGCAGAATCTTTCGCACTTCTGGTTGACACTGGTGAGGAAGTGATCGACTTATGGGGTTCCCCAAAGGGCAAAGATCTCCAACAGAACTTCCTGAGCAAGCTCCCACTCGTGAGAGACTGCGCTCTGCCTGCTCAGAGCGTCTGCCGTCACGTTTTCGGCTCCGGCCAGATGAACTGCTGAGATCGAAATTTCCAGCTGGATGGCCCAGAACCAGAGCTGCATTGCCTCCCTGCACTACGGGAGTGACCCTGCCCCCCCCTTTTTTGTTGAGGTAGTGCATGGCCACCGTATTGTCTGTCATAATCAGGACATTCTTCCCCCGCACAAACGGCAGAAAAGCCTTCAGGGCTAGCCTGACAGCCCGCAGCGCTAACAGATTGATGTGGAGTCTGGACTCCGACAGAGACCAACGGCCGCTGGCTGTCAACTCGTTGGCATGAGCTCCCCAACCCGTGAGGGATGCATCCGTCATGATCGTCACCTCCGGCCAAGGTTGCCAAAATGGAGCACCCTTCATCAGATTGCCTTCGACGGCCCACCACAGAAGATCCTGTGCGACCGATGGCGGGATCTGAACAGGATCCGACATCCTGCCGGAGAACTGTGACCACTGCATCTTGGCAGCCCACTGCAGAGATCTCATCTGCAGCCTGGCCTCTGGCACCAGGAAAATGCAGGATGCCATGAGGTCGAGCAACCTCAAGAACTTCAACACTGGGAGACTCTGGGCACGTTGAAATGTGTCCACCATCTGCAGAATGTAATGAGCCCTCATCTGGGGAGGCGAACACTGCCCCAGGGATGTGTCGAGCACTGCTCCGATGTATTGGAGCCGTTGGGTAGGTGTCAAATAGGACTTCTTTAAATTGAGGGAGAAGCCCAGCTTGTGAAAGGAGTGGCAGGTGATGGACAGATGATCTAGGGCTTGCTCAGGAGAGCGTGCCCTGATCAACCAATCGTCCAGGTAGGGGTAGACATGAATCCCCCCTTTCCTGAGATACGCTGCCACCACCACCATCAGCTTGGAGAAGAGCCTCGGGGCATAGGTCAATCCGAACGACAGGACCCGAAACTGAAAATGCGAGTCGCCAACCGCAAACCTCAGGTACTTCCTGTGCTTGGGATGAATCAGCACATGAAAGTAAGCATCCTTGAGGTCGAGAGACACCAACCAATCCTAAATTTGAAGGGCCTGGAGGACTTGAGAAAGAGTAACCATCTTGAACTTGTCCTTCCTGAGGAGCTTGTTCAGCCAACGCAAGTCCATGATGGGTCTCAATCGCCCATCTTTTTTGGGGATCAAAAAATAAGGGGAATACCATCCATTGTTCCTCTCCGCTACAGGCACCAGTTCTATGGTGCCTTTCTCCAGCAGGGATAGGATTTCCTGCGCAAGGAGTAGATCCGGATGCTTCAAAGAGAGCTTCCCCGGTGGATTGTCGTGAGGCCTCTGTCAGAAGGGCAGACAGTAGCCATGGGTTATGATCTCCAGAACCCACACATCTGAAGTAATGGCTCGCCATTCTCCAAGATGATGTGCAAGTCTGCCCCCAACTGGTGAACCATGGGACATGGCCTCATGACTGAGCTGACGCGGCTGCAGCAGTGCCTGAGGGCAGAGAGGCAACTGCCGTAGCGGCTTTGGCACCTCGAGTACCTTGCTTTCCACCTCTGGTACTACTAGGGTGGCCCCTTTGACTGGCAGCTCTTCTCGATCTACCAAAGGCAGAGTAGTACCGAAAGGAACCTCCCCTCCATTGCTGTCCCTTAGGACGAAAAGGCGGAGGTTGATGTATTGCATTGCCCAAAGACTTTGCTGCAGCATTGGAGGTCTGCAACCTCTCAAGGCTCTCATCAGCCTTGCTGCCAAAAAGATGGACACCATCAAAGGGCATGTTAACAAGCCGGGATTGCACATCAGGAGCAAACCCCGACTTCCGCAACCACATAAACCTGCGTATCATGGTGCTCGCAGCCATGGACCCGCTGACAGTCTGCCACATCCAGACCCGACTGAACGGATTCACACATGGCATCCTTGCCGTCTTGCACGAGGGCTAGAAAACCATCCCGTTCTTCCCCTTCGGGAATATGCTCAGCCGCCAAAGATGCACAATTCCACAGAGTGTGAGTGAATCTTGACAAGGCACAAACGGAGTTGGCTGCCTTCAAATCCATACCCCCAGAAGAAAATACCTTCTTCGTCCAACCATCAAAGCGCTTGTCGTCCCTATCAGGAGGGATGGTAGGGTACGCAGCCTGCTTCGCCTGGGCTGTAGCCGCCTGCACCACCAACATTTCCAGAGTAGGGTGCGTCGACAAGTAGCAGCGGTCACTACTGGCTGGGTGATATTTTTTCGGAAGCGACTTACCAACTGCTGGGAGACTCTCCGGAGCAGTCCAAGCCGCCGCCACCCTTCTTTGTAAAGCCATGTGAAATGGCAACACCGGGTCAGTGGGTGGACCTTGGTCCAGGATGTCTTTCAGATCATCCTGATCAAAATCAGGATGATTTGATCAGGATGGATCACCCCAAGTTTTGGGGTGGAGCAGACCACCCCAAGTATTCCATCACCCTGGACATGAGATGCCTATAGGAGGATTCGGCATGTGTTCCAGGCTCAGGCCTGCCAAACTCCACCTCCGGAGAGGTGTCAAGACCACTGGCATCATGCAAGGACTGACGGAGGTCTTCCATCTGACTGTGACCAGACAAAAGGTAATCAGGAGACACAACCAACTCCTCATCAGACCCTTCCTCCACCTCTGAAATATACTCCAAAGGTTGGAACATATTCACCCTGGGATGAGAAACAGAGTAGGGCTCAAACACAGGCCTCACAGATTTACTGAGAGCCTTCCTCAGAGCTTCCATAGCCCTCCGGGGCACCTCTGGTAAATCCTCCACAAAAGGCACTGAGGGTGCTGAGGGAATCGGCGTCGACGTCGAACGAGGCTCCGACGGCGTCGATGACTTCTTCGAGGGTGGAGCCTCGAGAGTGCCCCTCGATGGACACGGCACGTCAACGCCTTCCTCGAAGGCTTCACAGGTTCTGACGGTCTCAATGGCGTAGAGGACCGGGACCTGTACCTGGCAAGGCTATGGTGATCTCCCTTGCCCGGTCGGGACCTCGAAAGCTCCCGATGATCGTGCCAACTGCCCAACCCCAAAGGCGTGCGAGTGGTGGACCAAGCCCATTCCCTGCCGGCTTCTTTCGAAGGCGCGGCCGGAACTCCGACGAGGAGGCGGAAGGCGACCAGTGACGGTGCTTTCCAAAATGCCTCAAAGAGGCAGAGGAATGGCTGGAACCACTCCCCTGGACTTTCGCCGATGCGGAGAGTCGCCCCTCGAGTCGTCGGTCGAAAGCCCAGCAGATTTGGATTTATGGGGCTTAGACACCCTACCTACCGTTAATTTCTTCTTCCGCTCCCGCAAGGCCTTCAATGTCAAGGACTGGCAGTCATCGCAGTTGTCGGTGGTGTGGCTTTCGCCAAGGCACCAGCGGCAGATGTCGTGCAGGTCTGTGATGGACATTTTCGAACCGCAGTCCCAACATTTTTTAAGGCCCGACTTCGGGGTAGAAGAAGATGAAGACATCGCTTTCGAAGTAGAAGAATCGAGTGTGCGGAGATTCCGAAGCAAACACGTTTGCGGAAAACATGGAACTGAAGCTACAGGCGCCGTGCGTCCTATATATAACATCCGGTGACATTGACGGAGGCCCATGAGGGACAACGTATCGACATCATCGACACAGGATGCCTGCACCGAAGAATTTTCCGAAGCAGCACAGCTGTAGTCATTACCTGTCATAGATGTGGAATACGTCGGAGGACACAATCCCCTCGAAGTACTGCTTTGCCTCTGGGACCCTTTCTTCTCAGGATTACAGTGTGTGGCAGCATGCAGCTTCATTGTGTGTTCACATAATCAACACTTGAAGGACTTTACTTTAACAAAATCAACGTGGTGACTAATATTTGACTCATACTTGTCTTATTCCTGTAGAGTCTTTAATATTGCCTTATTGAAGATAGGAGCTTCAAGCTCTGCCCACTTCTCCCACAACTCCCATAAATCCATCATGTGTGCAAACTAGCGCGTGTGCACCCCTCAAGTACTGCTTTGATGCTTAGCTGTGCAGCAATCGGCAAGCGGCTGCTATTCAGAACTGCTTTTAAGCCATGTTAAGTTAGCCAGGCAAGTTTTCATTCCGTGATTCTAAACATATTATTGCTCCTCTCATAGCTAAGAATACACTTGAGCATGTCAAAACCTTTATATACATTGAAATCGAATATGCCACCAGCTGTTGAGACAACAAGAGTTACCATGCAACTCAGACGAACGCCGCAAAGACAAACGCCCTAGCCACAGTGGCAAAAAAACGTGCAGAGTTTAATACCCCACTGCTACGGAGCAAAGCACTGATGGCAGACATCCGATAGTTTTGTCAATTGGGAGGTCGTAACCAGGGTCGAACTGGGACAAGAAATAGGCCCGGTCACCCAAATAAAAAAAGTGGCCCTCCTCTTGCCTCAAAAAAGTGCCCACCCCTCGTGTCACGACCCTGACCTCTGATGACATCACCGGAAGTGATGTCATTTGACCGCCACCCCAAAGTGACATCCCGGGAAGCGATGAAACACGACCTTTCACCCCTTGACAAAACAGGAAGTGGTATCAAATAGCATTGTACCTAAGTACACTAAATTACTGTCAATCCAAGCAGACGTGCAAGGCCAAATGGTAATAGGTTATTGGATAGCACTTAAACTTAAGCTCTTTTTTATAGAACAAATATGCATACAATATCACCCAACCTGTGTTGGTACTCATTTATCGACCTAAGAAGGATGAAAGGCTTTTTGGAAAAAGAGAAAAAACTGGAAAAAGAAAATATTTTTTTTCAATTTTTATTTCTTACAAACCGGCCCAGGCATGGGCAGAAACCGGCTCCCACACCCCAGGGATGATTTCGGCCCAGCTACGGGCCGAAAGGCCGAGGGGCCAATCCGACCCTGGTCGTAACAACGAACAGTCTGAGTCGCCTCATACCTCCGTCTCTCTTTTGTCTCCAAACAAACCCGAAACTGTCACGGAAATTACTTTGCCTATTGTGATTCCGGATTCCATTGTTTCAGACGGATTTGCTGGTATGCCAAACATTTCCCCTGTGCAAATTAGGACAGCACCCGGGCAAATCAGGTCTGCCGGTGCAGCTGAAAGCACAGTAGCCAACAGTGAAACAGTTGCCACTTTCTACTCACCTGTGAGGACTGATGTCCCACACTTGTGCATTGCCGCATCTGCCTGCGTAGAACAACAAATCACAAGAGTAGCAGAAAATAAAGGGCAAAGACAGCAGGCTTAGGAGGTTCTTTTGTCTGACAACACTTACAATGCCTTGGATGATTCACCTTCCAAAGTGTTGTCTAATGAGCGAAAGCTACCGCCTGTTACAAAAAAAAGTTTATCCCAATCCCCTATCATGTTTGATCACTCGGTACAGAACTCATCAGTCCTGTCCATTTCGTTTACCCAGTCAACACCTCGTAAACCAAACAACGCATCTTTCATTTCGCCAGTTGCTCTCAATACGCCCTCTCCTGTACCGCTGTTGGACATTATGTTTCAGCAATGAATACAGGTTTGTTGTCCTTATCACGTTTGTATGAAACTCTTGAAGCGAAAATTAACCATCAGACAGTGATCATTACCTAATTGTTTAACCAATCATGTAATCGATCACAGTGTTTGTTCTTTAAAAATTAAAATAATGTAACGATGCCTCAACAGACACCCTCAATTGGGAACTTCGACCGCTTAACAGTATCAAGAAGCAATATTTTACCCTCAGCTTGTAGTGCAATGTCAAAACCCAGAGAGAGTGTCTTGCCAACTTTCATCCAAATAATAAAACTTGTTGAAATGGAGGATTTTGAGCAGCCCGTAATGTTAACTCAGCCTGTTCACATCGTTAGCCCATCTCCAGATAAGACTTCCAAACAGACAAGAAATTCACACACTATCCTTTCACCAAGCAAAAATGGCAAGAACGAAAAAAGTATAAAACAGAGTAGCCAGGTGACAATAACTCAAAATGTGAATTAAAGCCTCCAATCTCTGAAATCAAGTTTAAAAGCAATTTATCAAAGCAATTACTTTAGCTCATAAAGCAACCAACAAAGACTCTGCTGTGGTGATAAAAACAAATACGTAGGGATTGCAACTTCCAAAAAAGGTAATGTACCATTAGTGAACAAAACAATAATACGTTATGCCCCCCTGGACAAATTGATCAAGGTTGTGGAAAAACAACAAACAAATGGAAAGGAGATGTTGAGGCAGCCCCTGTGATGCCACCTCCCTCCTTGGGTGAACTGATCTTTCCAGAGCAGTCTGACCCTGTGCGTGAGGCTCTCAAACATAGAACAGAGTTGTTTGGACATCCAAAAAACGATTGAATCTTATTCCTTATCTCAACACAAACAGCAGGTTCTGCCTGTTGAAAAACAACAATTCTGCCCTCAAAGACATCCAGAAGAGAAACTAATGAGTAAAATACCTAAGGATGGACACTCTAACGAGAAAGAGATTTACTATCTGGTGCAGCCTCTGACAGATGCCTTGACTTCACTGTCAAAATACTCAAATAGTCAGATGAAGAAGCAGGGATCAAGTGAATATTGTTCCTTCCCCTTCCATCACCTCAACATGTCATGTCATGTCAACCTTTCCTTTATCCTCAGTATGACCTAAATATAACTAGTGTCCTTACCATCTTGGGCGATGTGCCAAGTCTAGAAGACATCACTTCGTCAGACAGCCATCAGGTAGAATTTACAAATTAAACAGATTTGACCACATCTAGATTATGGATCCAATCAGGGGTGGTTCTTTACGCAATTTGGAAGGCAGTGGCACAATCTCAGAAATTATCCCAGTCGCAAAAAAATAAGATCCCCGAAATCCGAAAGGAAGCCTGTTGTTGTTTTGCCATGAGAACCTAACTACCTGCTAAAAATCTTGAGCAGCACTTTTGCTTAGCTAGTTGGAACACACGCAGGTTTACTCATTTGTCTGATAAATCCAATAACCATCTACTTACGGCAGACATAGTGGCTCTCCAAGAGACGTGCTCTTGGAAACCCCCAGGTGGGATGACCATCAGATTGCTTTACACCCCACAAAACGAGCCACGAAAGGATGCCCGACTTCTGGCTTATTAGTCGCTGTAAAGATTAGCTGTGGCTTAACAATAGAACCATGGATAATTCCTAACCATTATATTCAAGTGGAGAAAATACATGTGTTATCCAGCACCATTGCTTTAATTAATGTTTATCGAAATCCTGTGGGCATAACGAATGATAGATTTTTTCAAGATCTTGAGGAGTCCATCAATCTTATTACTCAGACTCAATATATTACACACACCATAGTAGGTGATTTCAATTTGCATTCCCTTGTGGAGCAACCACTAAAAAGTCCTATCTCTCAACGATGGTTGGTAGTAATGAAACAGAGAAATATGGTGATGATGAATGGATCTTTACCAAGCGACATGCCCCCTAAATCCACATGGCAGAGAGGACTTCAAGAATCAGTAATTGATTACATATATGTAAACCATAACATCTTTGCATAAGCACAGATTCTCGAAATAGTTAATAAAAATAATAGCAATCGTGCTATACTAATCTTAAAATGGACTTGGCCCCATAAGTCTGTATGTGTATCTAGAAAGCAGTGTCAAAGCCAGCTAACTTTAAATAGTGGCAGAAACCAGTTCCAATGGTTGCCTTCTAAGTTACTATCCTTAAATGAATCTCTTAAAAAATAATCAAAGCTTACCAGATTGCCAGAGAAATCCAACACATAAGCAGTATGAATCGGTACTCCATCTTTTTAAATTGGAATCAAGTATCTCAAGGAAAAACAATTATAAAAATAAACATGTTAATGACTCTGATTTAAGAGACAGAAAAGCAGCATTTTGACATCTCCCACCAAGTGAAAGAAGCTTTGTCTTAAAGATATTGAAAAATCAATACAAAAACTGGTTGTGATCCAGGAAAGCCACTCTATTTCAGAGAGATGGAGAAACAATGTTAAAATCAATCCATAAATTTGGTGCAGACCTTGGTCTTGCTCAACCAATGTTCCTCAACCTTTCAGACAGTGATGCAAATCAATGGTGTTGCCGAACAGCGGTGGGTACAACATTTTTCAACTTTATTCACCCCTTGTTTGAACATCCCTGAAAATCATGTAATAACATTAAAAAAAAGGATTTTGAAATTCACATCTCTCAAGAAGAAATTTTATTTTACATACACAAATCCAGCAGCTCCCGGGCTCCGGCCCCAGATGGTCTGAGTAACCTAATGTTTAAAGAACACCTGAATCTATGGGTTATGATTCTGTATAACAACTTTACAAACATAATTCAGTTGAAAGCCATACCTGTGTCTTGGCAACATTCAATTATTATCGCAATATTCATAAAAAGTAATATGCAGGACCCTACCAACTATAGACCAATAGCCCTATTTGATGCCCTGGGAAAGATCTTTGCCTGTTTCATTTTGAGAGATCTTAATCAATGGCTAAATGTTACCCAAATCGAGATCCTTATCAAAAAGCGTTTGTCCCGGAGATGGAAAGAGCGATAAATGTAATTACAATATCTGCTCTTAAATCCCAATGTTAAGAACAGAAACAACCATTGCATTTAGCCTTCGTGGACTTTCAAGCAGCTTTCAACTCCGTATCATGAGAAAAGCTACTATATAAGTTAAAAAATCACAGTGTCCATCTGCCTTCATAACATGGATTAACCTTTTACATTTTAATACGTCAATGCAAGTAAGACTTAACTCAGACGGGTTGTAATCTAGTCCAATCACAACCCACAGAGGCTTAACAAAGGGGTGCATTTTGTCATCTACCCTCTTTAATTTTTTATACTTGGTTTAAAAGAGAACTTAACAAATATTATAGCTGATTCTCCCAAACTAGATCATCAGATGATCTCTTGACTACTTTATGCAGATGACCTAATGTTTATTTTTAAAACGCCTAAAGGTCTTCAGAGACTATTAAATGCCTGAGGTGCGTATACTGAACAAAATGCCTTACAATTCAATCATGATAAAACTAAAATCATGTGTTGTGCCCACCCACTGAGGCGTAAAAAAGGTGATAAATGGATGCTCCAAGAAAAATCACTTCAAGTACTTCATCAATACACTTACTTGGGGATCAATGTTAATGATCAATTAAGTGATGAACCTTACCTTCAAGCCATTGACCCAAAACTAACAACAGCAATTTGGCAAGCTAAAATGATACTAGTAAAATACGGCAAATTATATTTTTTTTCCAGCACTCACGTTTTACAATCAAAAGTTAACTCTGGTTCTGTTATATGGATCCGAAACCAAAAAAATCTTCCAAGAAGCATTTTGGTTAAAGATTTAGGGCTGGTTTTGGCTCTGAGTGTTAAACCTACCTCAGAGTGTACCTACATCCTTGATCTGTTTTGAAATGGGTTTGATTTCCTTACATTGCATGTGCCTTGCTAAGAAAATACATCCTGCAATCAAATCCGAATACCTTGTTGCATATTTTGGTCCTGTATTTGAGTAAGTCAAGATACAAATTTGCAAATCTTTGGATGAACACAAGAGTAAATATTCTAGCTGCTGTTAACTTAACCCTAGATCTTTTGCAGAGTAATCCTACACTTGCAACATTTTAATTGTATCAAATAGATTGGATTAAAACTCAACAAACGTGCCAGACTAATAACGGTGAGTGGATCTCCCGTCCGCCCTTTACTAAACATCCAACTCTCATTTCCATTCTGACCCTCTTCTTGTTTTTCTTTCGTGCATCCAGAAGAAGCCTCTCGGGTGACATCAGTTTTCTATCACGCCTCGGGAACATCTTCGCTTCCACACTCGCCTGATCCTCGAGACTCCAGATTCGACCAGGGTTTTCTTCCCATTAGAAGGTTTCCCTGGTGGTCCTGTCCTCAGCCCTGGTTATTCCATTTCTAGGTCGGGGGGCCAGGATTGCCCCAGGGGAACCTTCACAGCCGCATTTGCCTCTTCCATATTAGATTCTTCGACTTGTCAAGGTGAGCGAGTTGAAACCTTCGGTAACAACTGCTTTAATCATACCGTAGTTTTATAGAGTTAACACTTAGACCCAAAGAGAAACCTTTACTAAAAATAGTATCTTGCCCCCAAAAACTCTTGAGTACACTCTTCTTTAGTAATAAATAGGAGTGGATGTAGGAAGACCCATAAATCAAGACTCCTGGAAAGTGGAAGTGTATGTTGGAATGCTTGACCAGGGATGAAAACTCCAAGCTTACAACCTTCAATGTCATGCACAAAACACATTGGTAGCCTGTTAGACAGTGGCACCTGAGAACAGTTTCGTCAGTGAGGTGTTGAAAAGGATGTAGAAGAGAGGGCATGTTTAGCCACGCGTACTGGGACTGTATAAATGTTAACAAACTGTGGAAGGAAGAAAGGGAAATAATAAATATGCAATTCAGGTTGAACCAGATATGGCCTTTGTTGCTGCCCCACCAGGAAATCCAGGTGAACATGGTCCCTAAGATACCAGCCAACTAAATAGGGAAACATGGCCCTGTCCATGGGCCAGCAAGTGATCTTAAAATACTGGAGAAAGACTACTCAACATATATGGCAGCAGTGGACAGAACTGAAAGGAATAACGAGAAAACATGGGATACAATTTTCTAAGACTACTAAGGTAACCACATACGTCTCTTCATGTGGGGGATCATTTAGCCTGGGCTTGGGCTGGGGAGTGAAAGCAGGGCCTAAGAGACTGTAAACTAGGACGCTGATACAAAGGTGGACACTCAAGGTTCAGTGGGGAGTGTTGGGGGTGTTGGAGAAAACTACAATGGGGGTCTTTTTGAAGGACATAATGTAAGCAGAATATGTAAAAGCCTTGCATGAGGCTTTTACGCATTCTGTATGCATGCTGGTGTAAATGCTGGAGGATTTGTATGGTGGAGAGGAGGGGTGGAACGCATCTTGCGTTTCTGCTGCTCCCTTCCTCTCCACCATACAAACCCTCCAGCATTTGCGATGGCATGCCGGTGCAAATGCTGGAGATCCCAATGAAGTCCAACAGCTTTTTGCACAAGCAAAAAGACGGCGAACATCAAGGGATCCATTGTAAATGCATCCTGCCATGAGCATCGCAGGCAGTGTTTACTCTATTTGCATGGTGAGTGCAAAAGGGGAGGGCAAGGGGCAGTGTACAAGCTGTTTACCACCGTTCGTCCTCCCATTTTCAACTCCACCATGCAAATGACAAAGATCGGGTGGCAGGGATCTGGCTACGCCTGAGTGCAAAGGTACCAGGTCCCCCACCTCCAAATTACAAGGAGCTATAAAAAGAGGTCAAATGTCTGTTGTCTGTGAGTGTGTAGAAAGAGGTGGGAGGTAAGGTACTAGGAGGGGTGGGCAATGAATTTGCAGTAAAAGAGTGCAACTGTTACACATGCAAGACATTGGTCCCTCTGGTCCCGAAACCGATTATGCGGTTCAATTCGGGTTGGTACTTCCAAGATGGCGGACCGCGGAACGGTCTGTTCGGAGAGCAACGTTGCCGTCTTTACACGTTCGCCAGGGACGCGGCGAACAGCTCACGTGATCCCTTATACTGCACAAAGTTTGACCGCTCTTCGGGTCGCTACTGTTTTGGCTGATGCTCCGTGAGTTCGTAACTAGCTGCTCTCATTTCACTCTACCCTTGGTTAAACCTTTCCTACAACTTATCTTGCTAATTCTGTCTTACCTCTAATTTCAGATCCTCTTAGCTTTTCCTGCTTGCCCAAACTCAGGGGTTGCTCCCGTCACCTCGTTGGGAGCCTCGGTTTATATCCTTTTTCTGATTGTCCTTCCGGGTAAATATTCTTTACAGTTCAGAACGATAACCTTTCCTCCCTTCGGACTTAATACTTACCTATTTCCAAGTGCGCGCACTTACCTTTCAAATTATCCTTTAGACTTCCCGTCCTTCAGCTCTCTCGGAATCCCGCATTCCAGGGTTTGCTTCAGGTATCCGAGAAGTTGCAGACTAATAGGTTAGGTGTACTTCCTATTCTTACTGACCTTCTATATCCAAGCCTTTCTGCTCTCCTGCAACTTATTTCTCCCTGTTGTTTCTTTACCATCAGAAGAAGCCTTCCCGCATAGAACTGCCATTACCATCGGTGACGCTGTCCTCACGATTCGCTCGATACACCGGATTTCGCTTCCTACCAGGGTTTTCTACCCCAGAGGGTTTCCCTGGCGGTCGTGTACTTTCTCTCAGGAATTTTCTTACCGGGTAGAGAGCGTTGCGGCGGTCGGGGGAGTCTTTTCACTCAGCATTGGCTTCCCATTGAATATTTACAGTCTGCCGAGGTGAGACTTTCTTTTTTTTCCAATTTGTTGATGCTTTACAAAGGCATAAATTCTGGTTAGAGTCTACAGAGATAACAGCAACAGATTAATTTCAATTCTTTGTTAGTAATTTATGCAAATAAAAATGATATTCTCCTCAATACATTACAATAGGTTGCAGAGGGGGACCCAGTTTGAAGCTAATAAATGAGATTACTTTTTTTACGTATCAGGGAAAGGTTACTTTGGAAAAGGATGAGTTTTAAAATGTTTGCCAAAGTGCAAGTTGTTTCTTTCTATCACTTCCTGATATAGCAGGGCAGGCAGTTCCATGAGGCAGAAAACTGCACCTAGAAGGACCTACCTCCTAAATTTTGCAAATGCTTTTTTGGGATAGTGAGCACGTTCCAGCTCTCTAAGTGAAGAGAGTGAGTGGGATTTTATCATTTAAATGTATTCCAAAGAAAGCTGGGACCTTGAGGTACGATCGGAGGCTAGGTCGGAAACACAACAGTTATTTATTTAATGTTTATATGTTAATAAGGAATACAGGGTACATGGGGATATGAACGATCGGTCTCCTTCAGCCTCCCTCATCCGACTTGCTCTCTCCCGTCTCTCTGTTCTATTAAGGAATCCCCTCCAACATTCTCTGTGCTCACGCTACATGATACTACACATCCGCTTTCCTTCACACAACAGCTACTCAAGGCTCTTCTTGGCTCTGGTCTCTTACAACTCGATATAGTTACTCAAGTATCTTGGTTGTCGGTAGCTTCTTCCAGATCTTGATGCCATCAATGACATATCTGTATTTTCTCCCAACTCCCAACAGAAGAAGAATCACATCTACCTCCTCTCTTGTCTTTTCCACAATTCCACCCCCTGCTCTCATCCACATCCCTTGTCAGCATCATTACTCTCTCCTTGTTCCACACTCTACTATCCTTTGTTTTCACAGCATATTTGAACGCCTCCACAACCTCAATGGGTTTTGAGCAATGATATCCTTCCTCCCTCAACACAAGCAGTAACTTAATCCGGACCCAACACCGAACACATAACCATTTTGCTCTCTTGAACCACCTATTGTCTTGCTGCAATGTTTTGGTAATTGTCTCTCCCTGATGTATCCTTCGCCTCATCCAACCTTACATCCATGCCTGCCATATCACCCATCCAACCTGGAAACAATTTAATGTTGGCTCTCCTTCCCCTGCTCAGTTCGAAAGGAGAAACCCCAGTAGGTCTATGCAATGTGAACCTATGGGCCACCACTGTTCTTTTCTCAACCTCCTTCCAATCTCTCCCATTAGACCAGGCCCACCTAATGGCTTCCTTAATCACTCTATGGTATCTCTCCAAAATGCCATTAGTTTGAAAATGATATATGGCACTCATTTTGTGGACAATGGATCTTTCCTCCAGTTAACTCTCCATCTCTCTAGACTTGAATTGTGTACCATTATCAGTTAATACCTCTTCTGGGTATCCCTCGTGTACACACAACTCATCTAAAAAATCAATCACCCTTCTAGTCATCACATGTGGAGTCTTTGTCAGTTCTGCCCATCTGGTCAACACATCAATGAACACAATGCACTATGTCTGACATACCCCCACTCCATACCGGCTCTCGAACATCAATGGCTATCTTCTTCCATGGTTTCTCCTGTATTTCTGTAAGCACCATTGGATACTTTTCACTCACACACCCTTTATCACAGTTTATACAACGGATACAGTTCCTGATGCTCCTCTCGATCTGCATGTCACACGCTGGCCACCAATGCGTACTCCTTATTCTGCGTTTGGTCTTTGCAATTCCTTGGTGCCCTTCATGCCCAAGATGTTATCACCTTATCTCTGATTCCCTCAGGTGGCACTAACTTATCACCTCTCATAAGACAGCCATCTTGAATGCATAGTTAATCTTTCACATTCCAGAAGCCTTCTACTCCTGCCTTTTGCATCTTCTCCTTGTTTAATCCTCCTTCTTCCAGACTCTTGATAACAAACAACATCTTTGTATCATTCAACAACTCTTCATACCACTCTTGTTTCGATATTGTTGTGTCATAAATTTCACAAATCATTTCCTGATCATCATCTTCATCCTCAGTGTCCATATTGTTGTCATTCTTGAGAAGAAATTTGCTGCATAGTTCCTCACACCCGGTATATATGTCACAGAAAAATCAAATTCTTGTAGTCTGGAAACCCATCTCCTTATCCTGCCAGACACTTTGTCCAGACCCTTTGTTGAGAAAACGTCCACCAGAGGTTTGTTATCAGTATGTAATTAAAATTTGACTCCCCAGACAAAGCTCCTGAATTTGTCTGTAGCCCATCTGATAGCAAGTGCTTCCTTCTCAATAGTTGCATAGGCTTTTTCTGCTCCTTTAAGCAAGCGAGAAACACACGCTATGATGTACTCCTTTCCTTCATGAAACTGTCTCAAGACTGCTCCCAGACCCACATTACTGGCATTTGTAGTGATCAATGTGTGTCTCCCTCTTTCATAATTCTGCAAGGCGGCTGCCATAGCCAAAGCTACCTTTATATATCAAAATTAATTTTAACATTCTTTGTCCCAAATGAACTTCTTGTTCATCATGTTCCTTGGAGACACATTGTGATCGGCAAAAATCCTTGAATAAACTTACCATGATATTCAGCCATACTTTAAAAAGTTCTGCGTTGCTCCTTGCAGTTCGGCGTGACCATGTGTTTTATTGCATCCACTAAGTCCTTTTTTGGTGCAGTCTCTTCTTTGGAGAATACATGTCCTAGATATTCAATCTATTTCCTATTAATTTTTGACTTTTCTTTACTGAGAATCATTCCTACATCATGCAGCTTCTTGAATACTTTCTCTAGCCTTTTGTTATGTTCATCTTCATTGTCAGCGTATACAAGAATATCATACTGAAAGAAGATGACTCCCGGCTCTCCGATGAGAATGCAGTACATAATCTTCTGAAACACTGAGGCTGCTGAAATTACTCCAAACAGCATCCTGTGATATTGGACAAGCCCTTCTGGAGTAATGAAAGCCGTCAACTGCCTCAACTCTTTGTGTAACTTTACTCGATGTTAAGCAGCTGTAAGATCAAGCATTGAGAGTACTTTTGCCAACCCTATTGTCGAAATCAACTCCTGTATATTTGATAGAGGATGGCTTTCAGAAATTATGCACTTATTTAGTTCTCTTAAATCAGTGCACACTCTGACTTTCCCTGAGCTATTCCTAACCACAACCAGTGGGGAAACCCACTCAGATGCATCAATACTTTCAATAATCCATTGTTCTTCCAACTTCTTAAATTCCATTTTTACTTCATCTCTCATTGCTAATGGAACATTACGCAGTTTCTGAGCCATTGGTCTGGCACACTGTTTAAGTAATATGCAATGCATGAATCCTTTTACACATTTCAGTTTGTATTTTCTCTTTGTTCATCTCTGGACGTTCTACTAAAAAAACTGTTTCTGCTGCATTGGGATCTAGTTGGCCCTTTAACAATCTTTGATGAGTCCAGCTGAGAAGCGGAGATGCCCCTTTCTTTGAGACGTAAATGCGTCCTTGGCCCGTCTATCCTTGAAAGTTAGGGTTGCCATGAACCATCCAATCAGTTCAATTCTCACACCACAATAAGCTCTTGGTTTAATATGAACTTCATGTAAATATCTTGGTCCAGATTTCTTCCATATTATCTCTGGCATAAGTATATATTTGGCTCCCGAATCCAACATCATAACTATCGAGTAACGATTGAACATGACAGTGGTTTTTGGACTATCCAAGTCTTCATTTTCTCCCACTATCGCCGAGACACTTTCTTCACCTTCGTCACTGTCTTCGTTTCCAATCCAATTCATGGCAGCAGTCCTACTCCTGCAGCATCTAGCCGGGTGCCCTCTTCCATTGCAGTTCCTGCAAATGATCCTTAGAGCAGGGCATGCCGGACTGTTAGCGCAAAGAGAAGGACTATCACACTTGTAGCATGTTCTCGAGATGGTCCGTCATCTTCCTTGTTGTCCAACTCGACCGCAGGGTTGATAATCGGTATTGGGTCTTCTATCCTTGTACATCCCTACTCGAGTGTCCCTGTTCTCATTGTTGGATCTGCTTTCATTATTGAATCTTGAATCTCTATGATTGCTGCTTCCTCTCCTTCTATTTTTATTACTTAAACTTGCAATCACCTCTTCACCGGCTGGTTGCACAGTATTTACTGCCGTTGCCCTGACTGCAATTTCCTTCACTCTACTTTCCAATGTTTTCACACATTTCTCTGTGTGTTCAACCTCCTAAGCCATCCTGAGCAGTGTGTCTAGGGGTGGATCTTCTGTCCACAGTTTTCTCTTACTTTGCTGCTGTTACATTCTAACATAAATTGCTCTCTCGGTCTCCCTTCTAGTTGTTGGTTAAATTTGCATATTCTGACTAGTTTCCTAAGGGCTGTAATGTGCTGTTCGACACTCTTTCCTTATTCCTGTATTCTTTTCTCAAACTTATATCGTTCTAAAATAGTACTTATTTTCTTCTCGTAGTGTTTCTTCATTTTCTGTATGGATTTCTCATATTCATTCATTTCACCACACTCATCAGCCACAAGGTCCGGTAGGTCTTCAAACTTCCCTTGGCCACCCGGGCCTAAACAGTGTAAAAATAGATACTTTTTTCTCTCCACGCTGTAAATAGTGCCACATACTACGTTGGCATAATGTTCAACTGTCTTAAGTCATCTTTTAAATGGCAGTGTAGGCTCCCCAACCTCGGGAAAAAACATTGGAGGCGCAGGAACACTGTGAATTGACATGTCTCCCACACCCTTGTGGGTAGACGCTCTGATATGTAGACTGGGTGGTGGCACACCTAGAATGTTCCAATTTACTGTAGTCTTATTTGTGGCTTTTATTCTTGGTTGTTAAGAGTAGACTTGTTTTCCTTTATTATAATTATTGTTTTAATTATTCTCCTGAATGTTTAACTTTCCATATCATTTGGTGTGCTATAGTGATGGTTTATATTCTTGGAATGCAATATCGTGTTCAATGTCTTGAAAATAAATGGCACACTTTTTTATTTTTGAAACTCAATACTGGGACGAGAAGGAGGCTTTGTTGAAGCCTGTTATGATGCCTTACCCCTTAAAATGGGCGCGTGCAACGTAAGATGGGTAACGTTGTAGGGTCCTTTTTTATAACGTCCTGCTGAGCATTGCCATGGCCTCCGTATTACTGACAAGCAATTATTTACATATGCAGCATAAGCCTGAGTCGCTTTCTGATGTTACACACTTCACTGTCCGTCTTATTATATTTGTGGTGGGAGTCACACTAGCAGTTGCGTTCTCACCTTATATTTCCACGAGGAGTCCTGCACTTCTGCTGATCACCGCACTTCTAGTGGATGATCCTCGTCGCCACTTGAAGTACAATCAGAGGCTGGGTCGTAAACACAACAGGTATTTATTTAATGTTTATAAGTTAACAAGGAATACAGGGTACAGAAGGATATGAACGACCCTTCTTCTTCTGCCTCCCTCAACTGACTTGCTCACTCCCATCTCTCCGTTCTAGTCTGGAATCTCCTCCAACATTCTCTGTGCTCATGCTACACAATACTACACAACTATAACGTGGAAGGCATTGTGTACCATGCACAAGGCTTTGAATTTCATGTGCTCCAAAATAGGAAGTAAGTTTACTATTCGAGTGGGCGATGTATGAGCTTTCCTCAGTAGTTTAAGGAGAAATCTAACAAAATGCTTCTGGACCCTTTGAAGTCTTTTAGGAAATGTTGAAAGGCCCATGTAAATGGCTTTGCAAACATCAATGCTAAAGATATAAATTAATTTACTAATTTGACCTTGTGAATAAGGGAGAATAAGTGAAAGAGTTTTTTTAGGTGCCACATTTGATTGAATCAGGTACCCACCATCTTGTTAACCTGCAGAATCAATGACATTTGGGAGTTAAGGTGAGTTCCCAAATTAAGAACCTCATCTGATGGGAGAAAAGAGGAACCACAAGAGGTAGGCCAGAAAGACTGATGGCAGAAAGACTGATGGTCCGCAAGGTAAATATTCTGTCTGACTGGCATTGCAGTTTAGGTAGTTGCTGCCCATCCATCTGCTGACTATTAGCATTGCTTCGGAAAAGGCTAGTTTTGTTGTGGCTGACCCCATCCAGATGCAAACCCATTTAGGTGTCATTAGTATATTTGTAAAGGCACGTGCCATCATTGTGTAACAGTTTTGCTATTGGTTTCAGGTAGCAGTTATACAGTTGAAGTGAGATGGCAGCACCGTGAGGAACACCATAGGAGAAAGGCAAATAAGACAGTTTAAATTTACCTAAAACTGATGTTTAAGTTCTTTTGGACAACAACTCGATCAGCCAGGACAACATTGTGCCAAGGATCCTGAAATGCTCGAGATGACCCAGGCGGATGAGTGCTCGAAGGGCTTGAAGGCAGCCAAGAGATCTAATAGGACTAGCACTCTGGGGGCATCAGTCACCCTACTGTTGTCTTCCATCATCAAGATCACTATTGTCTCAGTGCTCAAAACCTGTCCAAAAGCCAGCTCAATTGGAATGTAATAGGTTATGAGATTCACCATGATTCATGAGATGAGATGGAGTGGAGTGGATTTAATAGCTTTTTTGAGGAATGTGAATCTTGATATGAGGCGAAAATTGACTGGATCTTGTGGAGATGACCTTTTTTTTTAGTATTGGCTGGAAAATGACAAAGGCACCTTTTTGTGTATATTGGCTTTCAGAATGGTCAGTTCAATACAAAATGTCCTTTCCTTCAGCTGTGTACTTCCACTTATTTATTTATGTATTTATTTGTATAGCACACAACAGCCCATGGGCATCGATGCACTGTTACAGTGGGAGGTAATCTCCTTATTTACAATGGTACATATATCGAATATCATAGATATTACAGCGGTAGGTAACTTAGTTAGAGTGGTTAAGGACATAACATATCAAGTGTACACAGTTCATTTGGTTACAGAGAACATGTGTACGCAAGAGTAAGGCAAAAAGCAGCGGTGCCAAGGTGAGTCAAACCGCCAGGTTTTCAGTGATTTGCAGAATGCAGAGTGGGAGGGTTAATTTCTACAGGAAAGTGGCAGGGAATTCCATTGTCTGGCCACAATGAAAGGGAAGCTAGCACCACCTCCTTTGGCACGTTTCACTCGGAGGATTATGAGTCGGTGGGAGTATGGTGTTCTAATGGGTCTGGACGAGCCCGCCCCATCTACTGTTGAAGAAAAAATAGGGGGGCTGTGTGAGTGATACACTTGTGAGTGATGGCGAGAGTTTTAAATGATATGATATGATATGGCATTTATAACGTGCCTATACAAGACGCGTTCTTTGATGGGGAACCAGTGGGCTTTGCGTCTGGCTGCAGAGATGTGTTCTCCTTTGGGAATGTTGAGAGCAGCTTGAAGTGTGTTGTTTTGGATTATTAGGTGCTTCATTAGCTTTTTTTGAGGAAATTCCAGCAAAGAGGATGTTGCAGTAATCCAGTCTTGAGCCTATTATAACTCTAGCGATGGAGAGGCAGTTCTCAGGGGATAAAAATGGTTTTATTTAATCAGGTGGTGTAGTAAGCCGCTGAGGAAGCGATAGCGCTGATTTGACATAGCATGGAGAGGGTGGCATCAAGGTACTCTCCTAAGGTTTTGACTGAGGAGGAGACCGGGATCAGTATGTTGTGAATTGTGAAAGTGGTGTATTGGCTAGTGAGTTTTTTTAGGGTTTCCTGGGGACCAGTAGGAGGATTTACATCTTATCACTGTTAAGGCAGAGACAGTTGGCTGCCATCCATGCCTGAATGGTGGAGGAGGCTGTGTTGAGGGCCTTAACATCAGTTTCATAATTAGCGGCAAGTGGGAGGAGGTCTTGGGTATCATCAGCATAGTAGGTGTAAGATATACCAAAATGTAGAGAGTGGGAGGGATACAGGATCCCCGTGGGACTCTGCAGTGGATGGTGGCAGGGGCTGCATAGGCCTGATATGAGAACACTCTCACAGCTCTTCCTTCCAGGAATGAGGTGATCCAGATTGTGGCTTTGTGTAAGAAGTGGGCTGAGAAGGTGAGGTGATGACACAGAATCTTGTGGTCCACTAGGTCAAATGCAGCTGGTAAGTCCAGGAGGAGGAGTAGGGCAGGCTTGCCTGCATCCTTGATCTAATCTAGTTGTTTTTTTAGGTCAAGCAGAGCAGATTCTGTGTCGTGACCAAGGTGAAAGCTGGATTGACGTAGGCCCAGGATGTGGTTGGTTTCGAGGAAGTGTTGGACCTGACTGAGGCTGCTTTGTTGACGATTTTTTAAAAGGAAGGGGACTGTAGTTCTGGGCATGTAGTTGTTGGGGGAGGCCGGGTCAAGTGAACTTTTTTTTTAGAAGTGGTCGTACCCATGCTTCCTTGAGGCTAGGGGGAACCAGTCCTGAGACAAAGGAGACGTTTATGAATGCAGTGAGAAACGTGGCCAGTGTGACAGCACAGTCGTTGGTGATCATGGGTGGCCAGACATCACCTTTACAATTAGATGGTTTGAGGTGTTTCAGGAGGGTGAGGACTTGGAGTTCAGTGACATCATTGAAGAGAAGAGGAGAAATTCCTGGGCAGAGGGGTTAGTGGTGGGTGAAGCTGTGGGTGCGGACGGTGCGCTTTGGTTGGTTAGGATTCTACTCTGTAGCAGGTCAAGTTTGTTAAGCATGGCGGTTTGAATATTAGAGCACCACGATTCATCTTTGAAGATGACCTGCGTGGTAGGAGCTGGTGATTATAGTTCCATGAAAATCTCCTTAGATCCAGATTTTGCATTGGCAATCCTAGTGTTAATGGAGGCTTATTTGGCTAAGATTATTGCCTTTTTGTATTGGGCAGCTATCTTGCTGAATTCTAGTTTTGTGGAGTCAAGTGGGTTAGTTTGCCAAGTGGAGAGGGCTGTGCGTTTCATGGATCAGAGTTCCAGTAGCTCAGGGGTGAACCAGGAGTTTTCATGTCTAACAGTTTTAGCTTTCCTGGTTTACAGTGGGGCTATGGCGTTGACTGGATTTTTTAGTGCAGCGTTGTATAGTTCAGCTAGAAATGTGGGGTTATTGGAGAAGGGAGGTCTGAAAGCAGGAGTTTCTAGAGCAGTAGCCTCTTTTTGGTTAATTTACATGAGCTCTGAGCTAGATTGGGTGGTAGGGGAGTGGTGAGAGGCTTTTGTTGTTTATATGAGGATGGAAAAACAGATGACATGGTGGTCTGTCCAGGGGCAGGGGGCGTTGGAGTGGATGGATGGGGAGCAATTGTGGTCCGCTATGCAGTCCAGGATGCGGCCTTTAGAGTGGGTGGGGTTTGTGATCAATTGTCTGAACCCCAGGGTGTCTAGAGCTGTGGCGAGATAGGGATGCAGTGTGGTTGTCTACGCAACACATCAAGCTGTCTGGGCCACGTACATTTCTACCACGATAAATTGGTCCATACGTCATTGTAAAATGTGTTTTGTGAACTGCAGTTCATTTACACCTTCCCTCCCACCTGAAGACACATCCTGTTTTTCACATTTCTTTGAGTAAACCTGCATTACCTGGTGCTGAAGAACAGAAGCCCCCAGGCTTGATGCAGAATGGACCCAAGGAATACGAGGTGCAGAGGATTTTGGACTCTCAGCAGTGCAGCAGAAGATTGTGGTATTTCATTTCATGGGTGGGGTTTGGGCCTGAAGACAACTCTTGGGAGCCTGCGGAGGCGGTGCATGCCCCACAATTGGTAAAGGAATTTCACTGTGCTCACCCGGACAGGCCAGTTCCTGGAAGGAAACCGAGGGAGGGGGGTTATGTGAGAAAATGGAGAGCAGGAGTGTGGCATGGCGAATTTTGTGGCTGGAGTCACAACACACCGGCTAATAAGCCCTGGAGGTGTAGTGTGTTGGGACCCTGGACCGCTTTGAAATGCAACTGCCATGGTGCCTGGAACATGGAGTGTGTGTGTAACGCATGCAACGTGGGGGCCTGGATAAGCTCCTCTCCGGCCTGTGTCATTTGCTGGTGATTTTGCTGGTTGCGGGCATGGGTGGGAGGAGACTGGAGCAACATTTGTTTTGTGGTGAGGTGAAGGAGTTGGGGCACAGCAGCAACAGGGCGGGAGCTACAGGAGAGATGCTTTCTTTCCTGCATCCATTCATCTGCTCTGCCGGTGGGTGTCATGAGCGAGGGGCAGAACACCAGCCGGCCACAGTGATTACAACGCTCGCAAGTTGCAATGATTACACCGCCGCTATTCTTTGCCTGGGGTGGTGACGCACGACCCCCTCAGGCCTAACCTAAGTGTACCGCTTGAATTTTTGGGGACATTCATTGAAGGTAAATGAAATGCAATATCATGCACACATGGAAGTAATGCTGAACACTTAATTAAGCATGAGCGAACGCTGAATGCTAACTGTTCACATGCTTTTTTGGCTCTGCTTACGCTTTCTGTGCTTGTGTACGTTGGAAGTCCTTAAGTCCTTAAGTCAAATCTCTCCTCTATCATCGACCAGGGCCACCCTGCCCTCCTTATGTTGCTCGACATCTCTGCCACCTTTGACCTGGTCGACCATGAACTGCTGACGACCAGGTTACAATCACTGGTAGGTTGTTCGAGTACAGCCACACAGTGGCTGGCCTCTTTTCTTGGCCCCTGCACTGCCAGGGTCGCCAGAGACGATGCCTGTTCCTCCCCTACCTCACTCCTGTGGTGTGCCCTAAGGCTCCTCCTTATCACCCACCTTGTTTAATATCTACATTCTTCCTTTTCTGGTGATCCTTGATGACCTAGGTGTCCTGCATACTAATTATGCAGATGACACTCAGGTCATCCTAATACTCTCAGGCATTTACTCCCAGGATTCTCAGGCCATCAATTCTATATACTCCACCATCCACTCTTGGATGGTAGGAAACTCAATGGCCCTCAATGCCAAGAAAACTGTGATTCTCACCGCTCCAGCCATATGCTAAGGAACCAGGCTCCAGAATACGCTGAGTGCTCTATCGCCAACACCATAATCCCCATGACCACGAGCGTCAACATGCTGGGTGTCACCCTTGATGCTGAACTCACTATGAGGCAGCATGTAGCTAAAACTTGCGCACCATGTGGGCTTATCAACAAACTTCTCAGTCATATTCGCCCTTTTCTGTCCGAAAAAAACATGTCCCTACTGGCCTCATCCCTGGTCAACTCGCGGCTCGACTATTGCAATAGTCTCCTGGCCAGTACTACCCAGTCAAATCTCTCTGCTCTCCAGCTGACTCAGAATGGGCGGTAAGAGCAGTTCTAGGCATTCCCAGACGGTATTCTATCTCTGAGACAATAGGAAAACTGCACTGGCTGCCCATGAGGCATTGTGTCTCTCACAAGATTTTGACCCTCACTTATAAGTGTCTTACCCTTGACACACTTGTTTATCTCACAGAGCCTCTGAAGCCTTACCTACCCTTGCACTCCCTCAGGTCATAAAACCATGTCATACAAATTCAGCCCAGATTCCGTCTGGCCAAGTATGGGAAGACAGAATTTGATGTCCTGGCCCCTGCTACCTAAAATGCCATCACCCTCGAACTCATAAAAATTCGAACTCTCAGTAAGTTCAAAAAGAGGCTGAAAACTTTCCTTTTAAACGCACCACCAAATTCGACTCCCCTTTCTTGCTTCTGATGTTCACCATTCTGTTGTCCTGTCTTGTCCATTTTGTGTGCGCCCTGAGGCCCTCGGGCGAGTTGGCATGATATCAAAAATTTAAATAAATAAATTGCCATGAAGAACGCCACTTGTGCAGACAGCGCAGCTTCAGTCATACTCTCCAGGGTTTGTGGAGAGGGTCTCAAGCAATCTATGTTGCTTTAATGTCAATGGGTCAAAAGGCTATGTTATTTGTATGTGGCTGCTTACTGTGCTGTGTTTGTTGCTGGTACTGAGCAGGAGGTATGATGGAAAACGACTACAGGATCTCATACTCTTAATTAAGAAGGAGTGTGCACACAAGGCTTGCTGCTCATTAAACAAGAAGGGGCACATTAAGGAATAAGGTTAGTAGAGCATTGTCAAGTGAGTACGGTGCAAGGGACCTCAACAGGGAACAGTCCAGCAAGTGTTTATGTTGTATGTCTCTTACCTAAAACCCCTCATACCCATCCAAAAACAAGTTTCCCTAACCCTCACTCTGGGTTTCCTAATCATCCCTTTCCTATCTAAAACTTAACCCTAACCCTCTTTCCCCCAATGGCTGCCTCAAGGTTACCTGTTGTCTCAGAATGAGGAACCCATGCCAACCAAGGTGGGAGGGTCGACTACCATTCAGCTTCCATGGTCAGTAAGGAGTTGGGAGATACTCCTAGGGCGTGACTCTACGGCACTCCCAGAAAGTCTAAAATCCTCTCTCTCTCTGCCACACATCCTGTTTTTTTACCACACCACCTCTCTTTCTAAAACCTCCTTTCTCCCTAGTACACCCATTCTCTTTACCACACCCTCTGTCTCTCTCTGCCCCATCCCATGCCTCTTTACCACACCCACCGTCTCTCTCTACCACACCCTGTCTCCGTCTGCCCCATCCCATGGCCTTTTCTATTAAACTTTGTCTCTCTACCACACCTCTTCTCTCTACCATGCTGCCTCTCTACCACACAGATGTACGCAATTTGGCCGTGGCAGAACTCTTCATGGCCAAATTGACCGTGGTCAATTTGTCCGCGAAGACAATTTTGCTGTGGCAAAATCCAGTCAAACTTTAACCCCCCACAGTCCCAATACATCCCCCCACCCACCCACCCCTACTTACCTTTGTACATCTAGTTTTCTTCTGATCCTGCAGCGTCAGTTCCATCCCTTCTACGCAGGTCGGATCCGACGCTGCAGGGACCCCTTTTCTTCTTTTTTTTTTTTGCCCACCCCCTGCCTCCAAACATCCAGAAGGGGGGGACACCCCTGCTACCCCCAAAGACCATCACTACCAAACATGGGGAGCGGGGGACACCCCCGCAACTCCCACTCCACATGTTTGGTAGTGATTACCCAATTTGATCGTTTTGAATCGATTGAATGGTACTGGCTGAATTCGGCCAGATGTACCGTACGATCAACTGAAAACGATCAAATTGGGTAATTCCTAACACACACCATGGCTCTTTATCACATCCTTTCTAGCACACCTCCCTCTCACTCTACCACATCCCATCTCTCTTTGCCACACACCTGACCTCTATTCCACATACCTGACCACTCATGGCCACCCACACTCTCCATTCCAACTGCTCTATCTACCACCCTCACTCTCTGCTACACTCCTTCCTCATTCCCTTGCCTCTCTACCATACCCCACTCCTCTCTCTCTATCACCCCTTCTTCTCTCCCTACCAGACAACCTTCTTCTCTCTACCACACCCTCTTTCTACCCCTCTCCCTTTACTTACCCCCTCTCTCCACCTACCACCCCTTCTCTCTCCATCACACACCTGCTCTCTCTACCCCACACCCTTTCTGTCTACTGCACCCCCAATCTCTCATTACTTACCACACCCCCTGTCTCTCATTACCTACCACACACCCTCTATCGCTCTACCCACCATACCCCCTCTCTCCCTACCTACCATACTGACTCTCTCTCTACCTACCACATCTGCTCTCAATCTCCCAATCACAACCCCTCTCTACCAACCACACCTCCTCTCTTTACCAACCACACCTCCTCTCTCTCTACCAAACACCCCCTCTCTCTGCCAACTACTACACCCCTCTCTCTTTACAACCACACAGCTCTCTCTTTCTAGAACCACATCCCTCTTTACCAATCACACACCCCATCTCTCTCTACCAATCACACCCTCTCTCTATGCCAATCACAGTCTCTCTCTCTCTATTTCCCTACCAGCCACACCCCCTCTTTCCCTATTTACCACACCCCCTTTCTCTCTGCTGAGCACAACTCCTTTCACTCTGCCGTCCACCACCCCTTTCTCTCTACCAACCACACCCCTTCTCTCTACCAACCACTCCTCTTTCTCCCAACCACACCCCTCAGAACCCTCTTTCTCTACCAACTACACCCCCTCTTTTTCTATCAACCACACCCTCTCTACCAACCACATCCCCTCTCTCCCAACCAAACCCCCTCTCTCTCTACCACACCCCCTTCTCTCTCTACTATACAACCTTCTTATTTCTACCACACCGCCTTCTCTCTACCACACATCCCCTCTTTACCATGCCTCCTCTCTCTACCACACTTCTTCTTTCTACATACCACACCCTCTCTCTACCCCTCCCCCTCTCCCTACCCCCACTCTCTCTACCTAACACACCCCCTCCCTCTACCTACCACTCCCCCTATCTCCACCACACACACCTGTGCTTTCTACTGCACCCCATCTCTCTACCACACTCCCAATCTCTTGTTACTTACCACACCCCTGGTCTCTTGTTACCTCCAAACTCCCTCTCTCTGTCTACAACACTCCCTCTCTCTACCTACCACACCCCCTCTCTCTACCTACCACAGCCGCTCTCTCTCTACCTCCCACCTCTATATACCAACCACATCCCCTCCAAACACACACCCTCTATACCAACCACACCTCCTCTCTCTACCAAACACCCCCCTTTCCCTATCAACCACCCCCTCTCTATACCAACTACACCCTTCTCTCTCTACAACCACACTCCTCTCTCTACAACCACACCCCTCTCTATACCAGTCATACCCCTCTCTCTACCAACCACACACACCCTCTCTTTCTACCAATCACAGACCCCCTCTCTCTACCAATCACACCCTCTCCCTCTTTACCAACCACCAAAGTTCGCTCTAAGCTGTGTGCATTTGCCCTTGCCCAGCTTCCCTCTGGGTGCCGCTCAGAAGATTTGTAGCAGCGCACACAGGCAAGTCTCATCTCTGCAAAAAGATGTAATAAGGCACAAGCCACAGAAATTACCTGAAACTTGCTTTCTCTTAAAATAACTAACTAGTCATGACATTCTGGTCTAGTTCAATAACATTACCCTAGTATGCAAGCGTGACCTTAAAAACCTAAAAACTGAATACAGCCACAAGAGTTAACAACTAATGTAAAGAAGTGGCTCCATGAACAGAAAAATCGAACTAACATGTGCTTGCACACATTAAGCAAATACTGTTCCCTCCCCATCCGTGACTCCCCTGTGCTTTACTCTACCACGTGTTTACTCTAACCTCTATTCCAGAACATATTTAGATATTACTGGACAACCTGGGCTCTTCCTCTCTTGGCTCTGCGAAAGGTTACTCAACTTGTACCTACATCCACTTGTTTTAAGTTTGTTGTAATTTGTATAACGTTCAAGCACCAACATGTCTGTTATTCATGGTGCCTTATCAAAAGTGCCCTTTTGGAAGGCCTTCCAGTAACTACTCTGTCAACCCTGAGATGTGTTCTGCATGCTGCAGTATGAATCATTAAAGGCCTAATGGAAATTCGACCCAACCCTCCTCTAGCTGCACTGGCTCCAGCTGCAAGCCTGTATCAACTTCAAATTTTGGTGCATCATCGACAAGGCTGTCACCCAGAAGTCCCCAATCTGCCACACTGAGGAACTCAGCATATCCAGAGGGCTGCCAACCACCAGAAGTAGGAAAATGTGCAGACTTGAACTCTGATGGTGCATGAAGCAAAGAATAAGAATAACAGCTATCAAACTCACCCCATTGCTGCTACAGAAAGAGCTTAAGTCCTTTCTCTTCTAATAATGGCTCATACGTAACACATCGGTCTACACACCCTCCACTCTCCATTGTACCCAAGACTCTTATCTGCTCCCCACTGTCTCCTCCCGAGGTTGCTTGCAGGTCACTTGCAGCAAATTGCCTGCCTTTGCCTTCCCCCTGTTAGCTCCCACTAGCTTTTTCTCTGCTTCCCTCACTGTGTTCTTCCCCCTATGATTGCAAAGCGCTTCGTTGCTTCTTGAGGCTAGGTCTGTGCTTAATAAATACCCTAATAATAATAATAATAATAATAATAATAATAATAATAATAATAAAAGCATCCTCCACACTATGTAACCCAACTATCATCTCAAATATTGGATACTGACTGTAGGTAAGAAGGCTACTTGGATGTGTAACCTTATCCCATGCTTCCTATTCTTAGTATATGTCCTGCAAGTGCTTTGAAGTGGTCCCCTTGCATGTTAACAGATTATACATTTAAAATATTAATTTGCTCTCTAAGGCTTTTGAGCAGACACATGTCATGCTCAGTGTCTCTTAGTTTAGCATTGCTAATATTATCCTATAAGGTGAGAGCAACATTGCAATATCATTTAATTGTCTATAGTATTAGGACAATGGATATTCAGACAGTAGAATGCTTTTCACACATTCTGCATCCTTTCCAAGTGTTCAGAGTTGCATTGGGCATAGACCGTAACCAATTATATTGTAACTCGCTATGCAAAATGGTTTCCCTTATCAGTCTTATAAACCTACCAAAGAATATAAAGGTGGGATAAGTTGCAAACAATCTCGTATGCACTGCAGAAGAATTGTGTACATGCAGATTCATGTCATTTTCATGGTGGAGCACTAAATATGTTTTGCTTGCAGTGTGTTATGGGTATACACATATCACACTGGGTGTTTTACTGCTACAATTCTTTACTTTTTACAGTGCCCTGAAAACTAGTATTGGAGGCGGGCACGGTAGCAGGGGAGGGGTACGGGTGGAAGGGCACAGGAGAACACTCCTTGCGTGTTATGAACAAATCAGTAACTTTAAAAAACCATGTCAGTTGTTTTGGCTGTACAGTACAGTGAAGGAAATGTGTTTGCTAAAGGATAGGAAACTCTAGTAACAGTGTAGAGAGCTGCAGCTTCTGTTTCTTCCTATGCATAACTGCTGAGGGTGTTTCAATATAAACACATGTTATGCATTTATTGACTCTAGAATCCCCCTGCATCTTGTTTAAATAATAACAATGAATTACAGAGGGATCCCTAGTTACAGAGGAAGGCACCCAAGCTGTTATATCTCCGAGCATTGATGATCTTACCCTAAAAGGCATATACATGTAATTTTCTTCAACAGGGCTACATAAGAAACCTCATCGAGGTTCTCGTTGAATTTTGTCTAGGCAGTGGTGCGGAAGGGTGGGCAAAATGATAGCCTGTATTATGCGCCCTACCATTTTACTTCCTATGTCAGGGTTACAAGAAAGGCTCTGATAAGAATGTGTTTCCTACTTGGAGTGAAATGATTTTTCAAGAAGTAAAAAGTAATTAGCTTTGCCAACAGGGATACTTTATGCATATTAAAAATGTTCTTTCCACTTAGGATTTGTCTGGAGATTGGGCAGAAATATTATTCCTTCCTATGCCACTGCTCTGCTGGTCACTCGAAAAAATATCAGTGGAGCTTTGTGGGCAAAAGCCAGGGGTTATCTCCTATGTGTTAATTGTTTCCCGTATTTGTTGGGCAAATCTTTCTGTTGGGAAGTAAAAATGGATGGTGTATGGGTCTTTCTTTTTGAGTAAGTGTTACAACTCACAGGACAATGTAATATGGATAGTAAGTAGAAGCCAGGGATTTTGCTCGTCATATTCTGTGGTGCAGTTATTCTGGTACAATTATCCTTAGACAAATGATGAGGGGCATGTTTTCCTGGCTCTTTGACCGTGACTTGTTAGAATCCTTGCATGCCTTCCCCTTTTGCACCATAGCTCTCAATCTTATATGTATCCTAGCTCTCCCTCTTGCTTGCACCCAAACTCCCACTCTCATATATCACTGACTCTGGTCAATTCCTTCCAACCTTTTAGAGGAAACGCTAGGGGACCATTTCAAATAGTTTTTTTGTCTCTTCAAGTTGCGAATGTACTGTTGAAAAACTCAAAGCTGATTTTCTTTAGAGTGATCTTACTTTGCAGTCTGGTACTTGTATACTTCCACACAAAAAAGGGATACAGGATCAGAGGGCGCTGTTGCACACAATCGAGATGGCTGCCTGAGCAGAGAGCTCCAATCGCCTGACTATCCTGGCATTAAATCAGTCCTGTTTGCAGCCAAAAAAGACAGTAAATACCTCTCTGGCCTGGAGCCTCAACATGTTCTGCAGACTCTGAGCAAATCTGGGCAATAACCGCAGTCCCGTTACAGAGCTTGCAACAAACTAAGAAGGGGTGGGACGCACAGATCCGGAGGAGGCCTGTGCACACCGCGGCTGCATGACCATCGCAGGGTCGTGTGAGGGAGGAGCGCTGCCTCTGGACCGCTGACATAAAGGCACCTGTCCACCCCATCCACCTACAACATTAATCAGAGGCGCTTTCCATCAGTGCACGGCAGATCCTGGAAACAAGCGGAGAAGTGCCCGGGAGGTTTTTCTGCTCCTCACCTCGGCGGACTGGTGGGCGTGCCACCGTCCACGCGAAGGCAGCTGCCGGTTCCTGGCCGGCTTCCCGCCACTGCTCGCACCCACCCCCCAAGGGGCCATGGGGGAACTGGCGGAGAGCCGTCCTAATCACTGACCCTCCAGTGAGGGGGAGGGGGGACTGGCCGCGGCAATCAACGGGCTACGGCCGTGGCAAGCAACGGGCCACGGCAGGAGGCAGAACGCGGCCCGCTGACATTAGAGAGGTAGGGAGGGGGGGGGGAGAGAAAGCCGGACGGGCGATACTCCATGGCCCCATAGTGCGTGGGTAGAGACAACCCATCCGAGAACAGGCCCAAAAAGCTGAATCACCCCGTAGATCCATACATTGATGTTAGGTGTGGATATTGGTTGAGCAGCCCGGCAATGTCTAATAAAGTGAGGGGCTGAGGCCCACATAATTGGAGGACCGTGTTCAACCCCAATCCAAGCCATTACACTGAGAGAACACGCTGTAAACTGAGGTTTTGGTCTCCCGGCTATCAAAACTCCAATGCCCATGGCCCTATCCCAGGCAGGTACTGGCTTAATGCTACACACTTTCGAATGAATCTGCATTAGGATCCTGAGCCCTGCAGTTTGGGACCCCGCATTCACTGCAGAAGGCCCAAGACACCTTAAAACATCTTAGCAATAGAGTGGCTAAACGTACTTCTGCCGCAGTAGACGATCTTGAAGAGCAGGGGGTACACACAATAAATCACCCTTGCAAGTGGGTTGAAACTGAATATGGGCCTGCCCTCAGAAGGAACCAACTAACTCCCTGAAACCTACTATTGGGCAGAGTCCGGGCCCGAGTGACAAAACCTACCATATAACGAACCTCAGGCTACAACTAGGAGAGGCCCGGTGGACACAGTTCTAGCAGCACTGTACTCAACTATCTTGGTAGTAGCACTGCCAATCTGCAACAGATCCTAGTACATTGGGACCCAGTGGGGCGGAACGTGCAGACAAGCTATCCTACTCACTCAGACAATACTAAATAGGGAAAAAAGGTCCCATACCATCATGAGTGGGAGAACACAACCCACTCTCGACTAACATCGGCAACACATGGGCCGCCACAAGAAGAAAAGTACAGGCACGAAAAAAAATGGCCCTATGGATTCCTTTGCTAGCTCCCAACCTCATGGGTCACCTGCCACCACATCAATGGGCATAGACAACCAGGCTACGGTGCCACCTGACGCAAGAGAAGACCGCCTAATGACTGTGGTGCAAAATGACTTCTTGGCAGTAAATGTTAAGCTGGATGATATCGTGACAACAATTAGCTCCTTGAAAGCTAGAGTGGACAAGGAAAGTGTGCGCATCACTGACACAGAGAACAGGATTAGCACGAAAGAAGATGCTATAACACAACACAGCCGGGACATTGCACAACTGAAGGGAGATCTACACAAGACCCAAGCTATATGTGAGGATCTCAAATCGAGATCCAGAAGAAACAACATTCGCATTGTCGGAATTTCAGAATCCTTCGGTAGGGGCCCGATGGAGCGACACGTGGAAAACCTATTGAAATCCCTTTCAGGTACAGAATCCTTTTCTGATCACTTCCTTGTGGAAAGGGCACACCGCCACCTAAACCTGGAGCACCACCCTGCACAATAATTGCCCGTTTACTCAACTACAGGGACAGGGACACAATCCTGAGGCTGTCCAGAGAAAAAGGTACCCTACAGTATGAGGAAAACAGAGTGCATATATACCCGGATTTTTCGATCAGTGTCCAAACACAAAGGAGATCCTATGAACCTGTCAAGAATCAACTATGGCTTCGCCGCAGCCCCTACGCTCTCATCTTTCCAGTGAAGATGCGAATCCAACATGGGGTCAGGTCACATTTCTTCAAGAATCCCACCAAAGCCATGTCATATGTCGGGGCAAATATCCCGATCCACCCCAGGATTCAGGCACGGAACCAGAATATGTAACTACGCTTGGATGGAGATAACCTAGGCTCAGCTGATTGAGTTGGACCCACATCAATATCCTTTTACGTGCTGTAAGGCCTTCAACAAGTATGTATGGCTCCAATTAATAATAACTGTGACAGTGGGGATCTGGAGCCTCTGTTGAAGGAGGCCATGCGGCTGCAACGAGCTACCCTCAGGAGAGTTCCACAGGTTGTGGGTGTTATGGGGAATGGGATGCATCATCAGGTTGGGGTTGATGATGCGAGTGGGGGTGGTAATTGGGTACGAAGTTTGGTTACAACTGGCAAATGTTTAAAATCTGAGCGTTTAGTTGCATCGGACACGGCTACTATAGCGGATAGCACACACAGACTGAGTCGCACAACTATGACAAAGGAAGACTATGGCGCAGGTTGACAGGGGTATAACTATCAAACTCCTTTCATGGAACATCCGTGGCCTCAGCAACCCAATCAAGGCCCGAAAAACAGCAGCTTATATCACCAGACATAACCCCCAAATCATACTTCTACAAGAGACGCATGCACTCGATCAAGTCTGTACTAACTTTTTTCCTAAGTGGGGCCCGCTAAGATACTATACCGAATACTCGTCCCATTCCAGGGGGGTTCTCACAGTGATCCATCCGGGACTGGGATTCCGGCTTCGAGATACCAAAATAGATGCCCAAGGGAGATATGTTCTGGTCTGGGGGTAGGTGGCGGAACGAGAGGTTGTTATTGTCAACACATATGGCCCTAATATCGATGACCCCGACTTCTACAGCGCCATACATAACTTCCTAACCACTGCTGAAGATGCAGCAGTAATTTGGGGGGAGACTTCAACACGATCCTCGACACGACCCTTGACCGATCCTCAACTTCTTCCCGATCCCCTACTAAGGCTGCATTGACTATACGGCAGATAATGCAACAAATGTCCATGGTAGATATATGGTGAGAGGTACACCCACAGGAAAAGCACTAAACTTATTATTCATCAGTACACGACTCTGAGTCCCGCACTGATCATGGCTTCTCAGCTCTACCCTATCAAGCACGGTCTTGAGCTGTGATATGTATCCGTGCACACTTTCGGACCACTCCCCCATATCAATTACCCTAAATATCTGTAACGCTACTCCACGTGCCAAACGCTGGAGAATGCCCCCCGCTATGCTAAGGGACCCACATGTGTGAGAATCATTACACATTGAAATAGAAGAATTCTTTCAACTAAATTAAGGGTCTGTAGACAAGTATGCCACGATATGGGAAACATTCAAAGTGTGGGTGCGAGGCACAATTATGGCCAAGTTGTCAGGACTACTGAGGTCTGTCAGGAGGGAATTAGATATGATGGAAGCAAAGCTTGAGCTGCTTGAGTTTGAGTATACCACCACACACAGCACAGAAGCCCTTTCTGATATACACTTCACGTTGTGTGAATTCAATAAACTAGCCGAACGGGAGATCCAGTACATGGCCTCCCCAGCCCGGGTTTAGAGATACAGGGAAAGCAACAAGGCAGGGAAATTCCTGGCTCAGATGCTCAAAGCCGAAAGCCATCTACCCCCATCACTAACATTGAGATACCCAATGAGAACATGGTGAATCAAGATCAAGATATTACTGACACATTCTCTGAATCTCATAAAACACTATACTCCAACAGAGACACCAAATCGAGGGAGGAGATAGCAGATTACTTACATGCACTTGACCTTCCAACACTCACCTCAGAAACACGACTGCTATTAGACACTCCCATCTCACTTGAGGAAATAACAGAGGCAATTAAAGCTTTAACCCCAGACATGGCCCCAGTAACGGATGATCTGGGAGCGGAATTATACAAAGAATTTCAAGACAAGCTAGCCCCGGCCCTGTTGAAGATTTGGGAAGAGGCAATGGAATGGGGAATATTACCAGACACTATGCGTGAGGCAGTATTACGGTTCTCCTCAAACCCCGGCGGCCCCCACATAATATGGGCTCATATAGACCCCTTTCACTCATTAATACAGACGCAAAAAGTTTTGCAAAAATTCTGGCAACCAGACTACTTCCCTATATATCCATATTGGTTCACCTCGGCCAAGCCGGCTTTATACCGACTAGATCCACGGCCCTAAATTTAAGACGACTCTTAGGAATAATGGCACAGATAAATCCAAAGGCAAATGCGGTCGTAACGTCACTTGATGCCAAAAAGGTTTGCTATTCCGTCTCCTGGTCTTATCTGTTCTTGGTGCTCAAAAGATTCGGACTAGGTCAGTATTTTGTAAAATGTGTTTGATTACTCTACACATGCCCGGGAGCGAGGGTCCTAACCAACCACACCATGTCATCACCATTTCTGCTAAGTAGAGGTACCAGATAGGGCTGTCCCTTCCCCCCCATTCTGTTTGCGCTCACAATAGAACCCATGGCCGAATATGTGTGACAAAACCACGCGCACCGCAAATAATCTCCTTTTATGCAGACGACACCTTGCTATACATCCGAAATCCCAAAGAAAACTTGGCCCCCATTATGGTGGATATCGAAAGGTTCTCTGAGTATTCAGGATACAAGGTTAACATTGCTAAATCTGAACTGTTTCCGCTGACTCCCAACACCAAAGACATGACTAACATACAAGGGTTTAAATGGTCCCCTGCGCATGTCCGCTACCTGGGCATCATGATATCAAGGGAAAAATGCACACTATACGCAGATAATCACGGGGAACTATTGCTCTCCATCTCCGTCAAACTACAACTTTGGGCCAGACTCCCCATCTCATTATACAGTCGTACATCACTCCTTAAAATGGTGGTGCTCCCCAAACTATTATACCTTTTCTGCAACATCGCGATCTGGCCGGGTAGAACATTTTTCACGAAACTCAACTCATTGACCTCTACATTTGCATGGGGGGAAAAACTGCCAGGCTGAAATGGTCCAAAATGGTGGAACCTTTTTCAAAAGGTGGAATCTCGGCACCTGATTTCGAACTTTATTATTTAGCATCGCAGGCACACTTTGCGAGACACTGGTTCGACCCGGAGGATACAGCCACACATATCCCCTTGGTAAAATATGCAGCATCTCCCTCGGACGTACGATCAGTGATGTTCGACCCCAAGAGGAAGGACTCCTGCGAATACGATCCCGTCAGCACCACCGCACAAGCATGGCTTAAGATATATAGAAGGATCGGTCTTACGTCCCCATACAATCCAGAAATACCGTTATGGAATTATCCTGGCATAATGCCTACATTTGATAAGGTACTACAGAAGACATGGGACCCAAACAAACAATTCAAGATGCGCAACATGTTCCCGGGGGGCAAGTTCTGCGAACTAAATGATTATTTTGCCGAGGCAGTGGGAGGGGGACATCTCAAACTTTTTCAATTCTATAGAATGAAAGCCGCCTTCACTGCTAAATGGCCTACATTACCGGCAGAACCACCCACACACGAATGTGTCAGGGTGATGACAGAAACAGGGTGACACAGGAAGAGTGTATCTGCACTATACAACTTAGTCCAAACACACTGCGGATCATGTAACAACATTAAAGAGGCCTGGGAACGAGATCTGGGGGTAGAACTGTGTGAAACTAGCTGGCTCAGATACTGCCAACTTACTAAACATGTCTCTATGAACTCAGGGTTGCGACTGATCCAATTTAAGATACTAAATCAACTCCATTACAACCCCGCCAAACGGGCTAAATTCATAGACGGACACACAGGGAAATGTCCCAAATGTAATGCCCCTAAGGCAGATTCGTTTCATATATACTGGAACTGCTCACCTGTGGCTAAATTATGGGGGGAGGTAGCAGAAATCCTAGAAGGCATCACTACAGTTCTGGCCACACCCTTTCACGGAAGTATCTATTCGGGGATATCGGTAAGGTGGCAGAGACCACCAGACGTCTCTTTAATGTAGCATGCGTAGTTGCAAAGCGAAACATCCTGAAATGCTGGAAATCTACAGAAACCCCCAGGAGAGTTGACTTTTTGAAAGACTTGTCAATGATAAATGAATGCGACCAACAATTCACTATAACTTTACCATCAGCATGCCGACCTAAGGACATATGGGCACTATTTTTACGACTTTATTTATGTAATATGATCCCCGAAGAGGAAAGTAATGTCTTCTTAAAAATACATGTGAACGATATGACGTATGCAAACAGATATGTTTACACTCTACTGTTTTCTTTAGTCGTCTTCTTCCTATTTTGATCATGATAATGTGTTGACTGCTTGTGGCTGAGTTTGGATATAACTCTATTTGAAAAAATAAAGGTTTAAAAAAAAAGGGATACAGGATGAAGGAAAACAAGCAACCATCTTGCTAGTTTTAGGTGCTGGCAAGCAGTATCTAGGAGTATGTTTGGAACCTTTAACTACTGGGTATGCATGGTCCACGTGTTTACTTCCTTCATGCCTTTAAATTTAAAATTCAATAAACAAGTGCAAATGCCAAAACTATTGGTTTTGCCAAGTCTTGTTCTTATTTTTTAGCTGTGAGACTTTCTGGCAGGATTGAGAGGTGCTTATGTTTACACTGTATCTGCTGCAAAACGGGATTTCCTTGCAGCAGTCACTCGTTGTCCGAGACTTCTCTGATAAGAATCTTACTTTTCTGAAACCTGGGAGAAGCTTGCTGGGGCAGGAGGACATGTTGTGAAAGACTAGGACTGTCACCCCACAAAGCCTGGACTTCCGGTCAACTTAGGCAAGTGGTATATGGTTTGGTGCTTGCCAAAGAATCATCTCTAGGTATGTGCGGGTGCCTTTATTTTTCCTGGCCTTTACCTAGTACGGATTAATGAATGCTGAAATTGTTTACGCACACATGTGGAATGACATCAAACATACTCCAGTTTCTTCAATTTTTGCTTTTTAAACCAATTACCTAATCGTTGTTCTCCTAAATGTGGGTGAGCATTTTTTTGTTTTGTTTAAATACAAACATAGAACCTTAATATGTTTGGAGGATACAAAACTCAGACGTGGTGACTTAAAAGTAAAATAAGAAAAGAGCATCTAAGGCAAAATTCACCAAATGTGGAAAAGGTACCAGATGAAAGCATGCATTTGTCGCAGCACACACTGCAGCATTGCTCTAAAGTGATTTTAACAATAATCAGAAAATGAAATTCAGCCGAGTATGTATTATGTAGGGAAGAAGAAGATTAATTAATGTGGAAATCCTTTATGGATGCTGATGTGAGTAAACAATACTGAGTTGCCTTTCTGTTCATGTGAATGCAATATAATTGCTATTGCAGTCTCTATGAATTGTGGTAGCTGATGTGAAACCGTTTTTAACAATTCAGGTTTTAGCCCTGTGAATGTACTGGACATTTTGGGATTTAACCCAGTAACTTTTTTTCAGGTAATATATTGGCTAGGAACTAGAGTGCGCGCCTCGCCCCTTCTTGTTTTTTCCTCCTGTACACTACCTCACTCTTTCAGATATTTCCCCTCAACAGCTCCTTACTGCTTGCTCTTCAGCTCCCTTCTCCTTTCTCTCTCTCTGGCCACCTCTCTCCACCCACCCTTCTTCCTTTTGCTCCACCTCAATCATTTTCTATCTTTGCCTCCGATGTTCTCAAAATCTCCTTTGTCACCTCCCAAAACCTCACCATTATCAAAACCCCACTGGCTTACATAGCAGGCTGTCCTTGCCCCCAAGGGCTGCCCTTGCTTGACCGCACACACGTGTTCACCCTTATTACCTTTGGAATGGGATTGGTTAGGCTATGATGGTCTGCAGCCTCTCAGGTGTGTTTGTTGCTTTGCCCCCTCTCTCTGTGGGGCCATGGTACAAGCCTTCATTAAGACTGGCAGTTCTCTTGGAATTGCAGTTTTCAGCTTCTCAGAGCAGAGTTGCTGCTGCGGATCTCTCACCCAGAGTTCAGTCCTGGTATTGCTCAGTCGCCCATGAAATAGAGCAGCATCAAGGTTTCTCCTCGATGCACGTCTACCTGCACAAGGTCTTTGAACATGGGGAGCAGAACTTATATGTCCCTGGAGGATTGCTCAGGGGCTTGCCTTGGAAGCAAGACAACGCGGTGCAGCACTGATTTGATCGCCGGATCCGCGCTTAGAAACCTCTGGGTATTAAGCACGTTATAAATAACCAATTACAATTAGCTGGACAACGTTTTCTCCAGATTCTAGCACTTCTGTCACCAGTGTGTCTTTATGGGCAAGACAAGGTAGACCATTTGTTTCCAGCGGCCACACCATTTTCTTGCCCTGTGTTGTAAGTGGCATATAAGAACACCTGGTGGGCGATGGAGTCCATAACTACCAGATGGAATGACCTCTGGCAACAGTTGCACCGCAGAGGTGCTTGTGTTTTGAATTTCCACACACAAAGTATAGGTTAAAAGGACAGGTGCATGTTCTTTTAATATTTGATTGAACACCTCCCAAAAGACTGGTGCATGGCGGCCATGGGATTCCCCCACACACTGAGCCAGCTAAACATCACTCAGCTGTGACACCCTACCTTCTCCACAAGGTACAGGCCGAGGACTTCATAACTGCCTTGTACACATGTCCTCGATCACTCCATTCCACTTGTACTCATGAAATGGGGAGTCTCCCACATGTAACACCTACACCCACTCCTATCCACCAGACCTGACCACCACCAGCCTGAGACAGTTGTATGACCTTGCGTCCCTTGCACTCACTTCCTCTGTCATTGTGCCCTTCCCATCCACTAGCACATTGTCCTCATTCAAATCTTGTAAGCCAGGACCCTCACCCTAAAAAATATTTCAACCGCATGCCACGGACCATCGAAAAAAATTGATTGACACTCAGTTCATTTCAAGAAACATATTTCAGCAACTAGGCCATGCAAGTTACAAGTGGAAAAGAAAATTCATCATAAAATACATCAATTGCATGTAGCCACAAATATACAAAACACATTGGGCCTCCTTATAAGCTCAGAGCTGCAGGTAAATCCGGCCACCCCACCACCAAACATGCAGTATGCCGGTGCAGAAACGTGTCGGTAAACGTTATTAGCAGCACATTATTTCTGCAGGGCCATACTTGTAATGAGGTGCATTAAGAACATATTAATTATCAAATCTCAACAAATAAATAATTACAGTTAGGCCAACAGAATTCCTTTTCAACAGAACAAGTACAAATACAAAGTAAGGTTATTGCAATGACATTAAGGGGGCATTTCGACAGATTTCAACAGACATACAGAAATCATGGACCAAAATCATAAAAAATCATAAGAAATCTAAACAAAATCATAAAAAATCTAAACAAAATACATGAACAAGTAGAATTAATAATACACTTTTAAAATGGACCTGTCTCATTCTTATGGCTGCTAGAAGAAATCAGCTTCGTATAAACAAGCCGTGTGATCAATAGCCATAAACTAATACATATAAACTACATAACAGTGCCTTAAATTCAATTCCCAAAGTAATTAGATACTTTTTTCTCGTTCTGGCACGCCTAATGCCTGTGCATTAGTCCCAATGGATTTATAATTACATTGGTAGTAGAAATCGCCAGCCTTTTACCAGGTCGCTTTGTATCAGTAGCTCATGTAAACAAAAAAACGTAGTAATCCACTTCCTTGCCTGGCTATTGGCCACGTAATTGTGCATATCATTGATGGAATAGATCGGGAAACATATATAAACAAGAGGCTTACACTGCGCCACATGATTATATTTTAAATCCCGTTTTTTTTGTAGCAGATTTAATTATCTTAGAATCTTAGATTTAGCAGCTTTAATTTTAATTAGTTGGTAGTCAAATAGTTCACCTAGATCCAGCTGTTGAAAAGTACCACATGCAAATCGAATCAGAAGTTGTGGCTATTGCTCAGGTGCTTAACCTACTCACCTGAATTGGTAAACCTTTTGATTAGCATATGCTACGACACTAAAGTCTGCGGGAGGAGTGGGGCCAATGGACAATGCACTGAGTATTTTCTAGCTAACAGAGGGATATGCCAGGGATGTATATTTGCCCGCTTGCTGTTCTTGTAACAATCTATGTTCATTTCAATTCCAAAGGAACGGTATTCACAGTCCTTAATGCAGATATCAAATATACAACAACACAACACTAACCTGGTTCTGTAGGAATTTGTAGAGCTGAATGGAAAGCTCACCTAATCTCCTCTCCCCGCGCTGGAGAAACCCGGTTCGAGGAGGGGAAGTCAGGGAAACCCTCGTGGGGGAGAAAACCCTGCCGTGTCAGGAACTCGGAATAAGCGATGGGCGGGTCTCGATTCCCCAGGAGGGACTTAGGGAGTTGGACTTGCTATCTCGAATTATCCTGATGAGAGAAACCAGGTTGTGATTAGATAAGGGAGGGATAGCGGAAGTAGAACCCTAGCGTGCGAAATACCTTTAATTCTGAATGTCTGCTGATGAGATGGAGGATGGTTTGCACGGAAGTTGTAGTCCGTTCAGCGAGTTGGAAAAAGTAATTCCCTGGCCATGCTGAGGAGACTGAAGGGTGGAGAAAGGTTAGTAATGGAACAAATGAATGGATATGTATGCTAGGGGAACCAAGAAACTATACGTTCTGAACAGTGTGGAACGAGTGCCTCTGGTGTATGCGTGTGGAAAGCTGGCAGGGCGGAGGATCGAGGACAGAGGAGTCAGAAACTAAGAAAAGGAGAAACGGTAAAAAGATATCAGTCAAGAAGAGTTTTCGTATAGTAAAGAGAGCTAGCCTAGAACAGCGAACTTACAGAGCGTGGCCTCTGCGAACAGTAGCAACGCGCTGATCCGAAGACCCCGCCGAAGGAAATCCTTTCTCCAAGGTTGGGCGCAGAGTCACCCGACACTTCCTTATTCGGAAGGCTGGTGCGCTGCTCTTCCTTGCTACCGCCATGTTGGAGGAAATAGAGGCGATGCATGAAACGCGTCTCCACCTGTGCCATAAAGACCACATGCGCCGACCCATAGAGGGAGCGGATGTGACAGTTCTTTTTATGCATCAATGGTCTTTATCAGGCATTGGCACAGCTGAGAGCTGATGTACACATCGCCAATAGCCCATATGCTCTCTGTGTTCCAACAGTTAACCACGCCTTACACTGCCTTTTTGAATAATCGTGTTCATCAAATAAATGCAGGCAAATCAGCAAATTGAAATGCCAACCATGTTTAGTAATAAAAGCAGGACCCCGTTACTCAAGGAGTTTGACCACTTAGGCATACGAGTTGCATTAAAACTTTCTGGAGAACCACATATTTGTAAGCAAACCACCAGATTTAAGCAAGCCTTAGGGGTTTTACTCAAGTTATGAACATGTTGAACTCCCAACCTGTAGATTTGATCTAAAATATTTTTTCTCAGCAAAGCTGTGTCTGCGGCCAAGTACGGGTCTCGCTATGGGGGGTACATGAACCCAAAAGATAGTCAGGTTGTAGAGAGCAATAATTTTAAAGCATTGCTAGTTTTGCCATGTTCAGCCCCTAACTTTGGCATTCACATGGAACTAGGCACATCTTTTTTAGAAGATGATTTAACAGCCCAGACAACTTTTCACTGGCTCAGAGTCTGGAGCAACCAAAAGGTCGGGCTGTCACAATTAATTATAATGGCATTATCATCAAAATCTAAGGCTCTTGAAATCCATGGCTTCGGTATGTAAGATTATGCCTCGAGAAAATACATGCACAACAGCACTTTATGAAGCCAATCATACTGGCCTTATCCGTGGCAAGACAAATGAAAACTCGGTTGTCCAAATGAGGCGGGAATCAATGGAAATTGGAAGATTGTCTAACCGAAAACTTGCAATAATTTCAAAACCTTCGATACAAAAGTACTTGATATTCCAAAGCATCTAGAGCAAGATTGCCACCCTCTGAAAGTAATGACCTCAATGTGGTCAGTTGACATCGATGTGAAACAATGCATGTTGTGCCAAAATCCTGAAGAAGATCTTTTGCATTTTATTCTTTTTTTTCTGGTGTATATCTCGTTAGGAGCAAGAACATGAACCCTGATAACATACGAGCTACAATTTACCCAATGTCATTCTGCCGTGTTCTACCTATTATGCGCTAATATACCAAGGTCTACTTGAGGCCTACTGTTGTATCTGAAACAGGCTCTTTATAAATGGAAATGATTACAGGCATTTTAAGAATTTTCAATCTATTCATAATCATTTTCTATTGAATGGAAGGAAATTATTACTTGCACTTTAAGGATTTTGAATCTATTAATTATCCTGGTTTACCCATGATGCGGTAGGAACATGTTAATGATTTACAGTATCCTATCTCTTTTACTTACATTATACACTTGCTTCTTTTTTGAAGGAATATTAAGTCATCTGTATTTTAAGAAGTCTCATCCATTTTTGTTAAGTTTTAATTATGTTGTTGAATTTGTTTTTGTATTTATGTTTTTGTATTGCTGCTCATTTATAGGAAATGTTAAGTCCTGAAATAAACGTGAATTGATGATGATGAAAATCAAATCTAATCCCTTTAGTTTAGATGAAGTAGTAGCGATGTAGACAACGATTCTATAAGAGGTTTAGATATGCTATTTCAAATAAAAAGAGTAATCCACTGTCGACTATCTAACAGTTAATAGTTGCTTAAAATAAAAACCACCCAGCCTTTGCTATTAAATCTAGTGAAGTTGGTTCCAACACACGTGGTCCATATCATTACAACACCACAAGATTTGGACATGCATACTTTAAGGATGGGAAGATTCACTCCACCACCAAACTGTCTAAATGAAATACAGGATGGCACCATTACCCTGAGTTAAACATACTGATAGCTGTTCCTTCTGTTGGGTGCATGCTTTCCTATGAGAAAATGTTATTGCTAAACAATTAGGACAGGGAACAATGAATATTACAATGTTCTCAAGTTACCTTTTCCATTTTATCTTTTCACTGGCCCTTTGAAAGCATAGGATATGAGACTTATTTCCTTTAAGAACCATTTTCTGTGACTCCAAAATTGATTGGTATCCCACTATTAATGTCTGAAGGACAATTGGAATCTTTTGTATTAAGGCCACATCATCTGCATTTGCTAGACAGGGCATATCCAATCCCCCACATGGGAAGATCAAAGTTAGGCTTCAAAAACCGAATCAAGCAAAGAATGCAGATAGAGGTTCAAAAGAGCACCATCACCCAACCATGCTGTACCACAAGAGAAATAATAAACTGTGTATTCTCCCATTTTGCCATACCTAACATAAGGTGTGATAGAAGTGTACATTTGCACAACAAGACTCAAATGCCCCATCTACACCTTTGTCAGTTATAACTTTCCATATTAACTGTCTGTCTACCTTATCCAAAGCAGAGGACAAATCCATGGGGAACACAGAGAACTTAGATGTTGTGGCCTCATAGAATTTGTCCCAGAGTAACGAGGGGTAAGGCAAGCTCAGTTTTTCCCAAACCATTTCTAAAATCGGTGTGCATGCAGTGTGTTAGGTGGAACACATTACTCACACAGAGTTTCGAGCTGATGGGCATTCAGAGGCGACTTGGACTTGGGAGTCTGCTTTTGTTGTCTACCTTTTGGAGGAGGGCCATCCCTACAAAGACTCCACACCAGCGGGGAGCATGCGCTGTGTGCATACAGTGTGTTAGGTGGATCACATTACTCACAACAGAGTTTTGAGCTGCTGGGCATTCACAGGAGACTCGGGCTTGAGAGTCTGTTTTTGTTGTCTACCTTTTGGAGGAGGGCCATCTCTACAAAGACTCCACACATCACGGAGCATGCACGGTGTGCATGCAGTGTGTTAGGTGAAACACATTACTCACACAGAGTTTCGAGATGGTGAGCACTCAGAGGAGAGTTGGACATGGGAGTCTGCTTTCACTGTCTGCCTTTTAGACGAGGGGCATCTCTACAAAGACTACACATCATTGCAGAGCGTGCGTGGTGTGCATGCAGTGTGTTAGGTGGAACACATTACTCATAGTTTTGAGCTGCTGGGCATTCACAGGAGACTTGGACTTGGGAGTCTGCTTTCGCTGTCTACCATTTGGGGGAGGGCCATCTTTACAAAGACTCTACACCGGCATGGAGCATGCATGGTGTGCGTGCAGTATGTAAGGTGATGGGAGTTGGGCAGTTGGCTGTGGCCCAGTACCTAGCTTACTGTCATGAAGAACTGCAATTCTGGTCGAAGAGCAGGCACAGACAATGGTGAGTACTCCCATATTATTTCCAACTAAGTAGGGAAGGATGTACGATCTTCATAGTCGGGGCGTGTCCAATCTGTCCTCCGCTACTCCGTTTACAAATGATATGCTTGAAGCTCTCACCTTCCCTCTCCTGCCATTTCCAGTTGAGAGCAGGTTGCCACAGCTCGTTACTGTGACACAGTCATCTAGAGGAAAACAAACTCTGAAGCCAAAAAACAATCTCTGAATTTCATCACAACTTTTTTCTCACCTTCCAAAACACCAGTTTTGAACAATTCATTTATAAATAAAGCCAAGGCGATTTTCCCGGCTATTTATCCACATAATTGTGCTCAGGCCCCATTAGTGCAGGTGCAAGAAGTGGTCTTGGAATCGCCTCACTCTCTGGAAACTGAGTCTCCTTTGTTGAATAGTCTGCCATCAAATCTATCTATGGTGGACATACCGTTGTACATGGGGGAATGCTCTGACCTCCAACAACATAATGGTCAGTGCATCTCGGGCAATGGTCACACCATCACTCACGCCTTTGCCCCCCCGGCGGTTATCCGCAGTTATGCAAAGAATGGAGACGGGCAAATGGGAGGAAAAAGACAATCTATTCACGGAAATAAATCAGGTGCTGTGTATATTGGTCTCCTTATATGAAGTCATCCAGCGAGAGACCAAAATAAATATAGCTCTTCGTGAATCTTTGCTGCTCAAATTTGATCAACTCAGTTTAGTTTTCACGCTGCTGCCCGTGAGTTTCTTTTTTTGCGCAAAAGTGGCCCAATTGAACCATTTACAATGACCTTACCACAGGTTCGGGATCCAACTGCATTAATTGATAAGGAAGTCCAAGGGCTGCATGGAACACATGTCCCTCAGGGCCCGAGCGTGGCAACACAGGCCCCTCCCATGGCAAGCAAACAGCTTCTCCTGGACAGGTAGGCACCGTCTCAGAGCCAGCCGTCTACAGCAGTATCTGTCCAGGGGTCGCCTGCAAGGAGGCCATCTGGGCCTCTTAAGCCCGTAAAGACTTCTGTGAGACACTCTGTAACACCAGTGATAACTGTGCAGGAGGTCTCTTCTGAGGATTCGATAGAGGAAATCCTGAGTATGGCTCCAGTGACGAAGTTGGGGCTTTCACAAAATCTCACCTGACTAAAAAATATAGGGCAACACAGATGCAAAACTCCAAAAACTAAAAACATGCCAGCAAACATTTCAAAAAAACAATGTACATGTAGTTGAATTAATATCTTATTTGCACAGTCAGCTGTCAAGGCTGCCTTGTCTCAACAGGATTGGGTCAGGGGCCCGGCTGGGGTAAGGGGATCAGCCCTGGGCCGGTCCTCTCTGAACATTATGTCCCCCCCAAAGGACTTACAGAGTGTGGGGGCAGTTGCTGTAACCTCAGAATGAGATCTCACAGAAACCTTGGAGTCGACAACGGCTGTACCCAGGGTGTTCCAATAATGTTTGGCAATCGAGCATCAACTCTGATTTCCTCCAAGCAGCCACAATGCTTCCAACAAGGGGCCCCATCCTTTGCTCCTCCGGGAATACTGTCCACTCAAGGGAGTCTGGACACCTTGGTGGCAAACCAACAGGATTGCAGCCCTTAGGGTCCATTGGGCTTACGTAATGGGTGTGTGGGAAAACAGAAGAACGTGCTGGAAGACTTCCTAACTACAGTGATTGAAAGCGTAATTCCGGAAACCTGCTCCTCTGTCCTGAACCAAACAAATATCCTGTCCCTTCTACAAGAAACACCTACGCTGGGTGGATTCAAGTCTGGCGATGTGGCTAGAGTTTTTTTCCCCGACCGATCCAGAATTGGCAGAGTGGTGATCTACCTAAATTCAAAATTGGTCATGGATACCCTACTTAAGGAACAGGATCATTTTAGATATTTGGGTTATGACCTGCTGCCGTTCAACATCAATTCTTGGCAGGGGGTGGGTCTGTTAATGACGCAGGTGCATGCCTGTGGTGGAAAGCAACCGCTTAATTCTGGGCTGCTTGACTGTGTGGAGGACCAAGCATTGTCCATCAAAAGGAACATTTTGGCATCAGAAGAAAGCTGTTACTGGTCCTGGCTTGTAGCTTCCTCTTCACAATAGCCAGTGGTGACCAGGGTGGAAAGGTGGACATTGTAACTGAAAGAAGGGACCAGTTCTCGGTGGCCTCATTCAATTTGAGGGGGCACACTCGCCTAATTAATAATGTTTTCTTGTCCAATACGTTAATACATTTCACAGTTATCAATCTGCAGGAATCATGGCTTAAGTGGCAGCCGGCCTTTGTCGGCTACAAGGTTGTACACCAGGCAGCACGACAGGGCGACAATGGTCGCCCATATGGGGGTCTCTTACTTTGGTGCAACTTTCTCTGCTGATAGAGGTATTGGCATGTTTATGAAGTTCAGTTTGGGATACTGATCACTCACGTTAGATTTGCCACATACGTGGTTGTGAACATTCTGATGATTAACATATTTTGGCATCGGGTGTGGGGGTGTTAGTGCAAATATCTGACACGGCCAATCTCTGTGTCACATAATGGCTTAACCTTACTCCGTCTGGACATGTGATGGTAGCAGGTGACCTAAACTCAGATTGTTTCTCTGCCATGATCTCGCACAAAGTATGTTTATGTAATGAGGACCTGAAAATCAAGACGGTAGAGCGTGGGTGGATTGTCTTACAGGTATGGGACTGTTTCCCTTTAATGGGTCGATTCCAGGGGACATTCCCTCATTGCACTTCTTAATAGAAATTCTACGTCCTTCTGGACATTGATTAACTCTATGAGTAGGCTTGGCAATGCAGTAGCAGAAGATGACTGGGTACGTCACTTCAAGGCACTCTATGCTCTCCTGCCAAACCCTGTTTTTCCTATGTTAGTGAAGGAACTTTCTCAGGTGGCTCAGTTTGACATGAACCTTTAACAATCTAAAATCATTGACTTAATTGGTAACATCAGTAACTTGCGGGCACCAGGCCCTACTGGGCTCTCAAACCGGCTCTTCAAATCTAATCTGCTGCTTTGGGCTGCAATTCTTTACATCCTTTTCTCAGATATGATCAAACGTGAGAAATTGCCATCTACCTGGGACAGGGCCCACATTATCCCCTTCTATAAAAGGGGGCAAAGAGCACATCCATGAAATTATTGGCTGATTGCCATTTTGCATGCCGACTCTAAACTCATTTCCTGCCTCCTCTTAGAACATCTAGAATCCTGGGCTGGCATCCAGAAGCTAATATCTAAATTGCGAACAGGCTTCAGGAAGGGGATGCGTACTGAACTGAATGGTATGCTACTCAAGAGCATTCAGTGTCAGGCTGGGTCAAGAGGGAGTAACCCCATTTGTCTTGCTTCAATGGCCTTAGCAGCACCATTCACTGCTGTGGATCGGGCATTGTTGTGGCGTAAGCTGCAGCAATGAGGAATTCCTCCGGTCTTCTGAGATGGATATTCACGCTACATAGCAACTCCATGACACAGGTCAGCCTAAACCAGCAAGGCATGTTGTCACGCCCAATTAAAATTCACAGAGATGTAAGGCAGGGGTGTGTCTAAGCCCCCTGCCTCTACAATTTGTATATTGTGGACCTGCAACAATCCTTATAGCCAGCGGCCTTGGTAACCCCGAAGATCTCTACTCTGAGTCCCCTATGGACTGCTTATGCAGATGACTATTTGGTCTTTGATAACACCCCAATTGCCCTCCACATGTTCTGAATGGTTTATCTGCCTTTGTGAATTCGAATTTACTGTCTGTTAATCCAGCAAGGATTAAGGTTATGCAACTTTCGAGCACTTGGAAATAGGTCCCATTTAAGTGGTACATTCAATCGGAGCCGGTGGAGAGGATTGACTCTTTTCTATATCTGTGCTTCATGATCAACTCCAAAATTTCTCTGGCTTCCACTCATTCATGGTTGCACACAAAGGCCATTAAATTGGCGAACCAACTACACAGGGTGGACTCTAAATTTGGCACATTTTCTCTATTGCCTTATAAGCATTTTTTTGAGGGCAAGATCGTCCCAAAACTATCATATGGGATTGTGATATATGATCCAGCCCCAATTGTGACTATTTGCCATGTTTGGAAGCCTTTATATGGAGAAGAGTACTTCGTCTCCCGCCCTCCTTGCTGCATGCAATTATTCGCTATGAACTGGGTATTAAGGCCAGAGCACTCTGGCAATACTTAACATTCTACAGAAAAATGCTTATTCCATCAGCAAATTCCATGATGTCGGATTTTGGAGAAACATGTCGCCGAGGGGGAATTCAAGCCCTATCGGAGATTGGGGGCTCGCCTTTTTGTTATTGGCAGACACGTGGTGCACTGATTGCAGCTTAAGGGTAACCCAGCCAAGGTTAAGAAGGCTTTATTTGTAGCGGACTGGGCGAACACAGTGACAGAACTTCATACATATCCCTCCCTAAGCCACTTAAAGGAGGATCACAAAAAGCTTGGCACGTTGGCTCCATATTTGTCTATTTACTCTAGTAAGGTTGTTCGAACAACCTTTTGGAGATTCCATTTAAATTTGACGAGGACTAATGAGACATTGTTTAGATATGGGCTGGTCGCGGAGAATGCAGCGTTCTGTAGACACTGTAAAAATGAGAATGCTAGAGAGACAACTAAGCCCTTGTTGCTAGAGTGTGATGCCTTGATGCAGTTAAAGGAAAGAGGTTTTTATAAGTTTAAGAACAATGATTTTTCAGCAATGGACTATATGTAGAACTATTGTATGTCGGGATTCACCTCCTCTATTACAAATGCAGTTGCCTCTTTTTTTGATTCAATAATAACGGAAGTCTACATTTTGTTGGTACGCACTTAGAAAGTTTGATCTTCTTGGTGGTCCTGTATTTTTTATATATGTGTTTTTTTCCTGTGTTTATTTTCTTTTTCTCGTTTTTGATTATTAATTAATGAATTGATGTGATTATTTTAATGTTGTTAAAGGTTGAATAAAAAAGACATACTAAACTCCAATTGAGTGTCTGACAAAAAGTTCTTAGAATCTACCCAACTCAGGAGTTTTTCATAACCACATTTTCCCAGAATTTTCGAGGAAAAATCATTTAAAACAATTGTCCTGTAACATATGGGATCTGTTTTAGGCTTAAGAAATCAACACAATACGAGACTTTAGCCATGTTTCTGGTAATTCCTTACTTTGCACAATAGCATGTAAGATATTGGTAAGTAATGGGGCAATAAAGTGGCACAAGGTTAGTGTAAGGCTTTGCGTACTCTATCAGGTTCATGCACCTGGCAGTGGCTTCTCAGAATGATATTCATAGACATCTGATTTGATGAGTCTGGCCTTAGGTACAGGAGATAGACCTGTGACTACATGTGCTACGGTCAAAGCCACTTATCAGTGATAAGAAACCAGTCCTGCATAATGGCCCCATCCAATACTATCAGACTCTTCAAAATTATCCATTAAACTATTGCCACTCAAGATGCCACGCAATCAAGTTTCATCCTTATGAAAGACAAACTCTGTGCTGTAACCTTTCTGCATCCTGAACACCCTACCCCTGAGTTGCCCAATTTCACTGTACATGTCCTACCGAGATAGCCCTGTCCATCCTATAGATGCCTAGAACCATGCTCAAGAGTACTAGCCCAAGGCCTTGACACATTGCACCTTCACACTACTCTTCTTGGGAGCAGGTCCCATGGATGGTGCTCCCACAGTGACAATCATCTGAGCACTTAGTGCCCTGATGAGTGGAGTAGCATAATATGCCTCCACCTTTCATTGGAGGACTAGAGGAACCCCATAACAATTTGTATGTAAACAGCAATTACACCTATACGTTGAAACATCTATAAACAACAGCTAATGTAAGCACACAGTTAATATGAGATGATGCATCTAGACCACTTAATGGGGGAACCAAAAGCAAAACTAATGCAATAAACACGAATCAATGTACCAACACTTCCCAAATTCTTGCTTATGGCTTTATCCCTCCAACGACTCTCTTTTTTCCCTCACTGATAAACCTTGTGTAATGAGAGGTGATATGACAGCCCTAGCATTTGGTACTGTAAGTTCGACAACTTGTAGTGTGTGAAGTCATGAATGGGGGAATCAATGCAGGCAACTGCACCACAGCTGCATATTTGGGAACCTGGAACATGAAAAAGGCAATAAAAGAAAGGAATACATCAGATATATTCCAGTTTGTGTTTTGTTCTGGTGCTAATGGGAATAACGCAAAACTTACTTGTAGGTGTTTCTCTGGCTCGCTTTCTATCCTTCAATGGGTACATAATGTGATTGACAGAACACTGCGCTCAGTTATCGGCTCCTCCTGCATTCATTTCCAGTTCAGTGCTCTCTTTTCAGCCAGTTATCGTTCTTCAGGCTCAGCTCGGTTCTTTCTTGCTCTTCTTGCAGTTTCTGAGTTACAGCAAATGCTGCTGAGCTTCACTTCCAGGTGGAGCCTGTGGCCTGGTGTCGAATTTGCTTTTTGACAAATTCACCATTGCTTTTCAGCCTTATTTTGGTGCTTTGTGACTCATCAGTGCTTCTCATTTCCTGAAACTGTTTTCTCACATCTTGCTCCCCTTTGTATGATTGTATTTTTAAATCTGGGCAGGATTTGTGTCTGTGCAAGCAGCTTTCAGTGGTCACTATTTCTTGGAATTTCAGGTTCCTGTCTCAAATAAGTGTCTACTCCTCGCGTAAAGAACTTCTTGACCCTGCAGATTCACCCTCCTTCAGAAAACTGAGAGAGTGCACAGACCCTTAGGATGAGGGTTCTAGAGTATTGTGTTCTTGTCCCTCACAAAGACATGGTTCTCAGATTACAAAGTCGCCACCTTTCCATTTCTACTTTCCTCAAACTACATTGTACTGTGTAGAGACAGATGATCAGGCAAGGGTAGAGGAGTTCATTTCATTTCTCTAACTCCCGCATTTTCAAGGGGATCACTGGGCCAGTTATTCCTCATTTGTGCACATCCTAGTCAACTGCTGTATCATGCATAAATGCTCCCTTGTGGTTGCACTTATCTACAATAGCATGCCCACCATAGGATCTCCTGCATCCTAGGTGACTTATATCAATGGGGAGTTGACCTTCATGATTGTGCATGTGTGATTATAGATCTAGATTGCCCAAGCAACGCTCAACAACACAGGAATGACCTCTGCCATTATCTTACCTCAATGTTTTCCCAGATCATTTCACATCCATCACTGTTGAGATATCTCTCTCATGATCTGACAAATCTTTCATCATCTTTGGAATATATGACAAGCTCCATCATCCACCACCCCATTGGGGTTCAGAAACCTCAGCATTGCCTTTACAGAGTTCTTTTGTCAGGTCTTCCTCACACAAGGAAAACTATTAAATGGCACACAAAAGAGATGCTATAGAAGTAGTTGTGACCCTGGTTTGAACATTGTAGTAATCCCACAAAAGACACAGACATAAGTCTCACAAAGCTGAAATAAATATCTCCTGTGCAGTAGGCAGTTACAAAGCTTACATTGCCACCTCACACAGTTGTTTCCCAGCTTCCTGTACAACACATCTGAAGCCTTGATGTATTTTTTCCATCCACCTAAAGCAGAACTAAAATAAAGTTCTCCCCAGTGGCAACAGCTTCCAACTTCAACTGGTGCCATGCTAGAGAGAACCAATTGGGTATCGTAGTCATTGATGCTCCCCATCACGAGTCATTATGAGTGAATCAAGGAGGAGGATGATCTGCTCAATAAGCTAAGACATGGGCTCATCACATGCTTACTCAAAAAGCCTGGCGTAGACCCCAGTGTCTCTATTAACATTAGACCCATCTCATGAAATTGTCATCATTTCTCAAATCTCACCTTAAGTCAAGTTACTTGGTGACTATCAATCAGGCTTCCACCACTGCCATGGGACTGAAGCCACCCTCCTGGAAAGTAGGAAGGTGCTGCTCACTGACAGAAGCCAAGCTCTCACCTGTGCCTTAATCCTAATTGAGTATGTGCAGGTTTTTATATATCACGTTAGCTGTGAAGCAACAGAGCACTGTACTACAGTGGTCTAGATGGAACAGGGATGCTTTGTGGGCACACTAAGAGTGAGACAGGTTTAGCTGAGCAACGTGATACACTCTATTAGGTATCTGTACCTCCTTCAGCACACTCCTGTCCCACCTGTTACCTGTCTCATGTGCCCTGTTGTCCTGGAGTACATGGATCACCCCGCTCATGCCAGTATGAAAAGGATTAGTTAGATCAGGACGAGGTAAAGCAGGAATAATGGAAAGGACCCAACCCTCCTTAGACAAAGGAAACCACTAGGTTAATAACTAAGAAGACGGCACAAGTATACTCCGATACTAGGGTGCTTGTGTATGGTTGCTTTAGTATTCATATTTTTTAAATCTCTGGTTTTGCCCCTAGGTGGAATTTGGAAAAAGCTGCTCCAGTACATCCTAGTTTTCTTACTTTTATAGAAAAAAGGGGTTAAAACACACAAACATCCTTAAAATGTTATCTGTCACTACTTAGGTCCCATGGGGAATTAGGTTCCAACAAAACTCCCTGGGCCAGCGTCAGGGGACAACAGAAGTGTTTTCACCCAGGGCCCAAAAGTCACTGGCCACGCATGTCAGATACAGCCATGGCAGTGTCCTGATGGTGGAGGGCTCTCCGGGGAGTCTTTAAAGCTGGGCCATGTGTACCAGAAGTGGCCCAGCTGATGAGGCAGTAGCGGGGGCCCCAGACAGAACCTGAGTCTCGGCCATATTTGTCATATGAGACCCACCAAATGGCACTGAAATGGAAAGTGCTTGTTCCGAACCTTGTTGGCAGAGCGGCCAGGAAGATGTGAGGGTTAAGCCGATGGAAGAGATGAGGTGAAACAAAGCCAAGTGCTGGAGCTAAGTCAGGCACCCCACCGGCAAAAAAACAGCCGGTATTACCGGCACCGTCATTGCCGGCAATCCCCCATGGAGTCCTATGGTACCCCATCGAATGGGGATTAACTACCCTTCCCTCCACTTGTAATCTGCAAGTAATTCAGGCAGACCAAGTGGTGGGAACAAATTAGAAAAGGAAAAAAAAACAAGTACTCTTTGGTGTGCTCTCAAAATTTGTTTTTGTTTATTTTCACATTTCAATATTCTTATCTGTATTAGATTCATAACAAACAAAGAAACATCGATTTCACATGAATTCAATCAATAGTTTCCATCTGTATTGAATTGCAGATTATTACAGTCCCTTTAACAATCCTTAATTCATTTAATTTGATTCATTTCATCCTTCATTTAGTCCCTCATTCATTTCATCCTTCATTTAGTCCCTCTACACGTGTTTCCCCATCATGTCAGATGGTTCTTCAGGAAGGAGAAGATAAATGAATTGCATTTTTATCCTTGGTTTTAATTTTACAATTCGTGTCCTTCTTTTGCAAATGGTTCGTTTTCAATTATTTATTTGGGATATGGGACTCCAATTGTCAGTTGTGTCTAAAAAGAAAATGCGGGAACAGGAACAATTTTGTAAGTATGTTGCGGTTTTTATGCCCGCATTATTTTGCATGCAACATCGCCATATTAAGCAATTTGTTGTTTTGACAAAATAAATATATTATCACTTACGCCCTTAATCTTGTCTGGTCTTCAATCCGTTTTTCTCCCATTATTTGGTTTTATATACCTTTTGTATTTAAGTATTTTTTCAATGTAAGTATTTTTTCAATTTCCGTCTCCAATTTAAAGTCATGCGGTTTAGTTTCTCTCATATCTGTAAGTGAACAGAAGTTATCTTATAGTTCTAATGCTTCTGCTCTTGGTTTAATGATAACGTAGTAAGAAAACCCATTGTTTCTTACCTTTCTCAGTTGATGCGGATGCATTTCTAGATCTGTGTGTCATTCGGGCATGATAATCTGATGACTAATTACAAAATGGCTGCTTATATGTTCGGCGTAATGCCGCTTACGTTTGCTGTGCATAATGACGTCATTATGTACTTGGATTGGGGTTGTGCACAATTTTCTGCTTTATTTTGTTTATGTATTATATTTAAACAAGGTTAACCATTTTAAACCACAGACAATGGGCCTCATTACGAGGTTGGAGGTAGCCTTGCAGGTAAAACCGGCAAGGCTACCACCAAACTCACATCCAGGTCCAGCAACCGCAAATGGGCAATTACCAGGCTATTCCGGTCCAGCCGGACCCGGTAATTGTCCTTTCGCGGGTGCTGGACCGGTACATCCCCATTCCCATTGAGCCCCAGAGGGCTCAATGGGAATGGGGACGTCGGATGCACCGGCACAGTTTAGAATGGTGCCGGTGCATCCGACTTGCTGTGCTCCCGGGTGCCGCTTTGCCCGCCAGGTCAGACCTGGCGGGCTGACAGGCACCCGCGAACACAGCTCATAGAATGGCAGTACGGTAGCAACGGTGCTGGTAGCACTACTGGCGCCGTGGTTACCGTACTGCCATACTTATAATGAGGCCCAATGACTGAAATAATATTCACATGTCAAACAAAGAATTCTGGTTTTCATAGTTGGCTCAATAATGCATCAAAAATAAATATGTTAACATTCATTTTTCTAACAAAGAGTTTTGATTTCGAACTTTGTAATTTTACAAGTTACCAGAGCTCAATATTTCTTGTAAGATCTACCTAATTTCTTAAACTTTTTCAATTGTCTTAAATAATGTATTATTTCAATGTTGTGTCTCATTTCTATATGGTACTTCTTACAAGAAATGCCCCTGTGCACGATGGACACCAGCCGGCCCATTAGAGCTGGGGGTTTCCAAACAGCACTTTAAGATAAGTAGCAGCACCCTCGAGATAGATGGGGATGCAGATTCGTACCTTGCATCAAATCAATAATGACAACTCAATGGTTTGGCAAAGGGAGTGTGTTTAATGACAAGTACAAAAAACAGGGAGTTCAATGAATCTCAGCAAGCGCTCGATCTTCCTTCTCGCTTCAACTCCAATGAATTACAGAAAAAACATAACATTTATACCAAAAACTCATCATCACTGACGTAAAACGTTTAAAAATTAGCATGTAACTTGATTGGTTCTAGGAAGGTAACTTTACTATCGGTACTATATATGTATATGGTAACGGGGAGAGGGGATTGGATAATCAATGTCAGGTGGGGCAACTAAGCCCTGCCTTCAAAATGTCTACTGTAAACATCACAAAAAGTATGACGTCTCATTGGTTCTACTAACTATAGGACCCTAGATTACATGGTCCACTATGATTGGGTTGGCATCAACCCCACTCATAATTTTCCACTTGCGCTTAGCAGCATGCAGAATAGCCGGCCAGGTGCAGGGAGTTCGCCTGTACCCTCAGCTTCCCTCCAATTATTGTTACAATCAATCATCACTTCAGTGGTCAGGTGTCAATTATTTCTTTGTAGTTGCCCTCGAGTCTGCTTCTTGGTCTGGGAAAGTTAATGAGTATAGTCTATGGCAAAGGTCCATGCGTAGGTGTGAAAGTCTCAACCCTTCACCTTGCCTGGTCACGTGATTCTGACACCGTGAAATCAGCCTTTCCTTCATGCAATTTCATGTATTTGATTTAATTCTGCCCGTCGTCTGCCATCTGTGGCTTATCGTGACCTTCCCAAACATGATACTCTGTTCTTCTTTCACTTAATTTTATCCACCGTTGGACTCTTCTAGCTGATACCACCTTGGCTTCTTGGCATGGTTACCTCGTCTGAGTTTCTCGCTGTCTTTAATTCTCGATTTGTTTGCTGCGAAACTCTCCTCTTGAGACCTTTAGTAACCTTTTGGTTGATTCTGCTATTGTGCGTAGTGGAAGTATACTTATATAAAGTGCTCTTTTGAGGTAGATATGTATAGGGGGCGCTTGCCGCAATCTATTTTACTACTTAAGCATAAGCAAGTCTCACAATTTCTTTTCTTCCTTGCGATTTCTGTGCATATGTACACCTTTAAACGGACTGAATATCTTCATAGAGCAAATGGCATAGGTTTCTGACATCTTAACATTAATTGTTTCACTTTAGGCTCGGGATGTCACTTATCCATGGTATTTCGTCTCTTTTGTCATCATTCACAGGTCATTGTATCTTCTATATGTGAGTCAATCCGGGTTCTTATGATGTCACCATTCGTCTTCCTTCAGTATCTTCTTAGCTTCTTCAGGTATTACATTCTGACAATCGTCATTCTGTCTCATTTGTCGATATGGTTTTCTCAATAGATATCTTACTGTCCAGGTTTTCTTAGGCGTCGGTAACTCAATAGGTGCTGTTGTTCTGATAAGTACTGGACAGAGCCCAACTGCGGCTCTCTGCTGGTTGATTTGCTCGTTGTCACGCTATCCTCTCATTCCGCCCCTATTTCACAAGAATCTAGGACAGGCAATACTCACACTCTATCTAGGACAGGCAACACTCACAATGCACCAGTTAACCCAGCCAGGTTTCCATTTCCTGTCACTCACAGTGGACGGGTGTCACGTGAGCGGGTTTACCCCAAGGGCCACATATGCAGACTCAGGGATTCCCCGTTCCTTCACTGGTGTCTGCCATGGCGTCTGCAGGAGGGAGCTCGCAGATGCCGGCTACAGGATGCTGCGCGCAGAAAGTCATTTCCGCGATCATGGAGACCATTGATATCTAAACAACGCTCACGTGTCGCGCTTGCGGGTCACGTGACGCGTTCATCCGTCTCACTCGTGGATCAGGTGACGCGGAAGCTTCCACTACTTAAGCGCTGAACTTCCGCATGTCAGCGCTTCACAGCTGTTCTTTGGAGGACTCTGTACGGCATTAGGATACTTTGTGTTTTCACGGCTCTTGACTCTTGGACTGTTTTCGGATTTGCTTTGCTCACATCTTTTGGCTCTGTTTGCTGGATCATTTGAACTCGGAACACCTTTTGGACTGTCTTGGATTACCCTGAATTGGACTTGGCATTTTCCTCTTCACTGCATTACGTTATCAAGCACTTTGGATTTTGGTCCTTTCGTTTCATCAAGTTACAGGAGGGCAGGTTGGGTTTTAACCCAGTCTACAGTTCTTCTCCCTATTGTCATCGGGGAAACCAGCTCACGTGCCCCTCCACAGAATTATCAACCATCATAGGATTCTGGGCTCTGTCACCCATCAGCTTAGGTAAGCCCTGCTCTTTTTCCTGCTTGTTTGCTTGTACTGTACTCATTTGATTGCTAATAAAGATTTTCCTTTACAGCTGCCTTGGGTTTCAACATTCCGTGATTCCGGGCTTCAAGAACTATAATCTTGTATTCTCTCTCTGTGGTACTTGGGGACGGAGGTATCATACTCCTCACGACAATCATGCAACCTGACACTCCTCATACGTCACATATTTCAGCGTGAATCTTCCTGGTACTTCAAAATGGGCAGTTGGAGTGTGAATCGTGCTTGGCACCTCCTCTACACTCCCCCTTTTGGGCGATTCATCAACCACTTTCACTTCCTCCTTTGCATCCACCTTCACTTCATCCTCTGGATCCAGACATAGAGGACTGAAGAAATATTTCTTTGGAGTCCATATCTTTATGACTCCCTTCAAACTTCCTGCTGTTCTTACGTGCTCATCTTTGTTCCATGTTATTAATCGACATTCTTCGCTTCGATTGCAATAGATCCATCTTCCCACATAATTTCTATGCTTCCTTGGATACCAAAACTTTGTTCCCTCTGGTGAATAGATGCTGGCCTTCACAAAGTCTCTTATTTCTTCATCAGTCAGTTCCTTGGGCTTCCATCCTGACTCGACATCAATCATGATCTTCATCCCAATGGCCTTTTTTGAAGTTTTCTGGCATTGGGATATTATTATTTTGATAACACAGAATCTAAGCAATATCATCACTAGCAGGGCTCCTAAGAATTTGAATGCATCTGCCATCCACTGTGGAACCCATGAGAAGAGTGATCCAAACCAACTGTCCTCATCAACTTCGTCGGTTTCATCAATCATTTGATTCTGTAGGTTTGTCAGCACACCTATGGCTTATATTAAAGTTCTATTTTCGTCATCGTACGATGGTATAAATGTGCAACATGATTCTCCAATTTTTGCACAAATACCTCCATCCATAGCTGTGATCATGTCAAGGACATATCTGTTCTGGAGAGTCATTAGTCGAATCGCTCTTAACTCTTCCTTGATTGCATTGAATCCTTTTATGGTTGTATTGATGGTCTGCAGTACCTCCCATCTGTTTATCTGCAAGCATTTAATGTTTGCTCGAAGCTGAATTCTTGGCATCTGAATTGTCGTGAACACTGATAAGGTCTGACTGAACAGTCTGTGTCCATAGAGGATAGCATCGAAAGCTTCTATGTATTTCGCAGAGAAGTAATTCTCTCTCCTTATTCGGCTCATCAGTTCCACAGATCTCTTCTTCCTCAGGTGAGCATCTGCTTTTGGAAAGCTGTCAATGTTCAGATCACTTTTCGGAATTACCAATGCTGGGACACGGACATTAACTAAAGTACATATACCTCCCCAATTCTTTGGCAGTCTGATATATGCTTTGGATCCACACACCAAATAGTGAACCATGACTACTGCTGTTCCATGTACCATTCCTGGTGCATCAAACACTCATCCACAGTTCTAGTTTTCTCCCATTTTTCTTGTACCATTATTTGTAAAACAGAATGTGGGGATTTCCAATGGTACAATCTGCAAGGGTCCTCCTCTGTCCTCGACTCATGTCAGTAGTTTTGCCAGCTTTGGCCATAGTGCCATACATCCATTTTGCACTATGTCAATGGTAGCCTGGTAACGACCAATGACCATCCATGCTCTGCAGATCACCACTCCTTTCTCCCATCCTTCTGGAGAAAGCACTGTTCCCCAGATTTGCATTTGACCTCTGTTCTTCCAACTTCGAGCTTCTTCTGGAGCTTTTCCTTGAACGTTCAGTCTTTGGTTTGTTACTCTTCTGATATCTGATATCTGCTCCTTTAACTCCAGGTTTCTCATATCTGATCACAATGTTTTTTGTCTTTCCATTGATTCTCATCTTTATGTCTTGGACATAATCTTCTTCATTTGGATCAGTTGCTTCAGTTGCCCATTTAAGTGAAGCATCACTTCCCATGAACTGGCCTCTGGTCTTGCATATTGCTATGTGTGATAGACAGTGCGCTGTCCTGACATATTTTTCCATAGCTACAAAGATTTTTGACTTCCCCATGCTGTATGGTAGGAGTCATTTACTTCGTTACTGTCTTCTTGAGTGCTTCTTCTGTTTCTCAAGTTTTTTTTGTAGTTTTCTATCATCACATCCTTAATATATAATATATTGATATAGCTTCTTCTTGCTGGAGCATTCTCATGTATCTCCATCCGGGTAGCCTGAGTAGTAGAACGCTCTGTTAGTCCTTCTTTATCTCTGTGTCTTTTCCTGGATTTGGCTATGAATGGCCAGATTGACTCTGTTATCATCTCTGCACGTGATAGTTTTGTAGGACTTGTACTTGCCCCTTTCATTACTGGATTGGGGATGCTAGTAAATGCTGTCTCTGTTTCTTTATTCTCTAACTCCTTTTGTTTCTTAACAAGTTCAGCTTTCTCCATTTGTCTTTTGACTTCTTTTAGTGTGGAGCTTCTCATTGTAGGTTGTGCAACGTTCCCCAACTCTCCAGAATGTGGTTCTTCAGTTATTGACACTAGACCAGGTGTATGTGCACTCATCATTTGCATGTGTGTGTTTTTCATTATCCCCTTCTCGGGTTTACCTTGCCGACCCTGTCTCCGGTGGTTCAATTCATTTGTCACCATGAGTGTATGTGTGTCATTGCTAATCACATCCATCTCAAGTTCACACACTCCTCTATCAGACTTTCTAGGGACTGGAATTACTATGTCTATGTAAGGTCTGGGCGCATGTGTGGGTCTCATGCGTGCATCATTAGGTGGGTGTACTGGAGTCCGAAAGCTTTGTGCACCTATAAAAAATGCAGTTCGAATCGTCAGTGAAAGTAAAACAATAATGAATACTATGCATGGGTAAATGATTCCTCTATAGGTCAGTTTGCAGCACTTATTCTCGGGCCAACGTGAGCATCTCTTCTCCTGGGGGAGGACGAAATTACTGTTCTGGCTGCCCATCTTCATCATCTATGGAAAAAGACTACCTCTTTAATACATTCTAGAAAATTGTGTTATCTCTGGATTCTGTTGTCTCTGCTTGCAGGTTGTAGATATCGGAACGATTGTCCTCTTTGCCTGAATAATAAACTGTCTCTTGTCTCTGGAAACAGTTCCTTTTCATATAAGAAAATTTCAAATGAGGCAATAAGTTCAGCAAGTCCTGTTAATTTGTGTGTTCAAAATAAGCAAGTTCCCAGTCGTTGCCTCTTATCTGTTTCACTCCAGATGACATGTCGTTTCGTTGTCAGCATAAGCAGGAGTGAAGTTCTCTGGCAACACATTCACAATCTGTCCCTCGCTGGGAAGTTTAAAATCTTCTCCGATAACTCTGCTGATGATTAGAAAGTTCGACCTGTATTATAATACCATGCAGGAGCATGCTCATCTGTGTAGAGTTTGCTGGGTCTCTAATGAAAGTGAGGACGTCAACACGGGCAGGTCTCCCCACTAGCTCTGAAAAGTCCTCAATTAGGCAAAAAAAAGACATTACTTGCTAATCTGCTATCTTCTGGTGACAGGGACATTTGTCTTGTCTTCCCTGTGCTCTGGGGGCAAGAGGAACTGCTCGGCGATTACTGTGAGTAGCCTCTTTATTGTCTTTTCGTTTTCAGGATCTTGAGGGAATTCAGTATTGTTAGTGAGCCTTAACACTAACGACGGATATGCTTCCATACTAGTTCAAAGTAGCTCAACACGTCTTTGGTGATGTCACTACTGTGCGACACCATAGGTGAGTCTGAACAAAGTCTCTGTGTTAAAAGAGTCTGGATACTGTATTTTCATCCAATTTATGTGTCCTCGATCAAAATTTGGCATATCCTTTTCTTATCAAGGCTTCAGTGTGCCTCAGTCCAAAGTTCAAAGTCAACAAGCTCTCTGTTGTGGCTTATACGTGCACTTGTCTCCTTCACCCAGCAACTAAGATGCACAGAGTGTCTGTATTTATGTCCTTTTTCTCCTATTTTGCTCAGAGGAAATGTCCAAATTAAGCCACAACTTTGCACAAAAGGTCTTTGCCTTTGCTTTTCTGGTTATGCGTCCTTCTTCCTCGTCATGGATCTCGTCTGCACATGCTGTGGTTCTTCCCCGTTGTCTGTAGTCTCAACACGTTGGGGTGCGGGCAGAGGGCCTTCTCCGTTGTATGGTTTGATATCTCCCAAGAAGATCCAAGCTCTTCTTCCCTGTAACTTGACTGCAGATGGGGTGATATCCTCCACTATGAACGGACCGTTGAACCTTGGTTCGTCCCACTTTTTTCTTGTGTGGTTTCTTACAGGACTGTGTCCCCGGGGAACAGTGGTGGTAGACGTAGACCTTGAGCTTGGTCTGTTGTAGTATCTTTTTCTGTGTTCTGTGCTGCCCTACACCCATCTTGTCGTCGCTGCAGCTGTCCTGAAATTACAGTAAGACAAGATGTCATGCAATTCAAGTAATTTAGCATTTCTGATCCTAACACTTCCCCTGTTGGCTGAGCAGCACATCTAGCTCTATCTCGGGGTGTCAATGGCCTGTCACTGTTTTGTGCGGCGTGAGATGGTGGTCAGAACCATGTTGGTTTCTGAGCACATACAGTGCCAGTGGTAGACAGTGTAACCATCCCTTCTTTAGAGTAAGCTTCAACTTGGCTATTCTTTCCTTTAACAAGCCATTGAGCTTCTCACATATGCCATTCCCTTGAGGATGATAGGCTGATGAAAACCTGTGCTTTATACCAAGCAACAAGCTGAACTGCTCAAATACTGCATTAATAAAGTGAGGCCCATTGTCTGACCTCATGACCTCACACACTCCCCATCTGGGAAAGCCCTCCCTCACCAGAAATTTGGCTGCACAGGCACAGTGTGGGTGTGTACATGGACCTGCTTCTATCCATCTTGAGAATGGACACACCACACAATTAGGTACCTGTACCTGTTACATACTTGAATCATATCAACATAATCGACATGCAAGTGCTGAAAAGGCCTGTTAGGCCTTGGGATGACTCCTCTAATTACTCGTAGTGTATGGCCAGCCGTGAACTGCTGAGAGATTATACAGTTCACCATAAAAAATGCAACATGTTCTGCCAAGTTCGGTAGAAACCAGTCTTCGGCAATCGTTACTGCTAGATTCTCTTTTGTCATGTGCGCTGGATAATGTAATTGTTCCAGTGCTATTTTCAATAAGGCTACATGCATTACTGGTTTACCAGTGCTGTCTCTTGTCGCCACAAGCTCTCGCAGTGGTTTAAAGAACACCCTCACCGCTTCCAGAGGTTCTTCTCCTCCTGTGGTGCCTGCCCTTGGAGCTCCATTAACTGTGTTTTCTCCAAATTACTATAATCTTCAGGTTCGCTTCGTGCCACAGTCATTCTCTCATGCACATCAGTTATTTCCACGTTCATTATTATATCATTTTTGGTTGCCACACGCTTGGCTTCAGCATCTGCTGCTTGATTTCCACCTGAGATAAAATCTGTCCCTTTTGTGTGGGCGGCGCATTTCATGATCGCTATGCCTATTGGGAGCTGTAGTACCTTAATGAGCCTGTCCAACAAAGCTGTGTGCTGCACTGGCGTGCCGTCCGCTCGGAGGTAGCCCCTCATTTTCCAGCCTGCTAGGCCTGCGTGCATGGTTGACGTCACATAGGCGGAGTCACTGTACACCGTCACTTCCTGGTCTGCGTGATTCTCGATCGCGAGTATCAACGCCAATAATTCTGCAGCTTGTGCTGAATAATGTGATGGTAATCGTGCACTAATGAGTACTTGAAATTCTCCATTCGCCGTGTGGTTTATCACAGCGGCGCTTGTATATCTTTGCCCATCATTTTGATCGATTCTCGAAGAATCATCAACAAAGACAATTTCCCCTTCAACCAATGCGTTTCTTTTACTCTGGGAATCTCATCATAAAATTCTTCATAATTTGCACAGTCATGTATTGGCTCACCTTCAGTCATTGGCTCTGCTATACACATAGCTGGGTTTACTATTTTGCATCGAATTATCTTAATCGATGGATTCGATATGATCACTTTATAAGCTGAAGCTCTCTAGGATGTCAATGTGCCTTTCGGTTTCTCGAGAATGGAAAATAATGAATGCTCGACGAACAACGTCATTGAGCATCCCATCACAATGGTTGTAGCTTTCTCTATGGTGAACGCTGCGGCAGCTAAACTTTGTTCGCACAGAAAGTGACCTTTCATCACTGGGTCCAAATTCCCACTGTAGTATGGTAGGGGCTTGTACCCCAACGTAGTTTTCTGAGTGAGTACTGCCGTCATAACTTTGCCATTCATGTGTGAAAACAGGTAGAATTCCTCTGCATAATTGGAAATCCCTAAGACTGGTGCCATGCAAATGGCCTTTTTTAATTCAACAAACCCTTCTTCCTTGGTCTTCGTCCACACCATTTTTTCTTTCATCACTTGTGCTCTTTTTAGGGCTTGCAGCAATGACCTGGTATAAGAGCTGTAGTCAAAGACCCATGCCCTGACATAATTGCATAATCCTAGAAAACTTTGCATTTGTTTTATCGTGTGTGGCCTGGCTGTGTGCAATATGGCTTCAGCCCTTTCAGGGGTAACCCTTTTCTTCTCGTGTGAGATTAGCTGGCCTATGTACAGTAATTCCTGTTGACAATACTGTAACTTCTCTTTGTCAACTTTATATCCTTTCTCAGCCAATACAGTCAATAGCTGAATAGAATCATATCTGCACGTTTCCTCTGTCATACTGCAAATAAGGATGTCGTCCATATATTGCAAAACAACACTTTCTAATGCAATATTGCTTAAGTCCATCTGTAGGACTCTGTTGAAAATCGAAGGAGACTCACAGTACCCCTGAGGTAACCTTGCACTCTTCAGACGAGTTTGTCTGAATGTAAATGACGTCAAATCTTGTGAGTCCTTGTGCAATGGGATTGAGAAAAATGCATTTTTCAAGTCAATCACTGTGAAATATCTTGCCTCGAAGGGTATATTACATTTGATTGTAGCCGGGTTAGGGGCTTAAGGGAACTCGGCCTCAACAATATCATTTATTGGGCGTAGATCTTGGATTAAACACCAAGACCACCTTTCCCTTTCTTCACAGGGTAAATAGCCGTATTGCATGATGATTCTGATATCACTAAGATGCCCTGCTCCATCATAGCAGAAATCATTTTGAAAATCCCTTCATCTGCTTCCCTAGACATGGGATACTGTCGTGCCTTTGGTAAAATTGCTCCTGGTTTCAATTTAATCTTCACTTCTCTGACTCCTTTCAGTAAACCTACATCATAAGGGCCTGTGGTCCATACTGAGGCAGGCACCTTTATCATGTTGTCATCAAAATATTCAGGACATTTTTGTACCAAAATCATTTTTTGGGGCACCTCTCTTTTAATCATTTTCACCCAAAAAGTGAGATTAATCCTAGCTGTAGTTTCATCTATGCCGGTTTACTCTTCAAACAGATTGTCATCAGTGAGATCAGTCAATCTGTATCCCTCTCCAATGGCGATTACTGCACACCATTGTCTGCCTTCGTCATCATACCCATCGATCAACACCATTTTTTCTCGCACTATGGCTGTTTGCATCATCAAGGGAAACATTTGTACTTTTTCCTCATGCATAGGTATTCTTGGCCTGAATAGAAATTTGTCTGGGGTTCTCATTGTTTTGTCTGTCAGGTTTGATAACCACAACATTAATATACGCATTCCATATGCGAATATTTCTGGTTCCAATGGAACAGCTCTCATAGCCGTTTGTCCTGCGTATGCTCTAATCATTTCGCATACATTCAAATAATGCATTCCTCGAGTGGAGCATACTATGCCCTTGTCCGTGAATGAGATTGTCATGTTTAACTTGGTCATTAGTTCTCGTCCCAATATATTCACTGGGGTTTGCCTTGAATACAGTAGTGGAATACTATCTCTTATGACGACATCTACCCTTGGTTCCTCGTGGGGGTTCAGTGTCACTGATAGGATAGAACACATCAGGTTTTGCAGTGAGCTGTCCTAGTTAACTCACCGATAGCTGAACAGGCCGGGGCGTTGCTCAACCTCAATGCACAGATGAGAAGGAGCTTCTCCGGATAATAGTTCAGCACAAGCTGTGGTGTTTTTCCCAAAAGGGAATACACCCAGAACCAGGCCACCTCAACTTGAGGAGCTCTTTTTAGCAATATACCCTTCTGCTGTGTAGGATGACAGACAGAATGGTGGTTTACTCAAAAGAGTGAAGATACCCACACCGCTACGCCAAGACTGTAAGGAAAAAACAACAGGTTAGTCAGATGAAAAGGGACTACCTTCAGCACAAATGGGGGTAGTAAGTTAATCTACCTGTATTCCCCTAGACAGAACTTGGGATTTAATAGGAATGGATCTCTACCAAATAGCCAACAACTGGAACAAAAAGGAGATAAAACAAGAAGGAACCAGTTAAACCCTTAGGTGATAGGATAATGCCTATATAAGTACCCTATTAAGTTCTTACCCTTGGTGAGGCAGGAAGGGCCAAGAGGTTGCGAAACAACTACAGGAGAAAATAACAAATAGGAAGGTTAGTAGCGGGAAGTACCCCGGACGACAAGCGGAACGCAAACTAGAGCCGGGATGGTGCACTAACAACAGGAAAGCGTCCACAGTGCACAAGGTTCCAAGGCGTACAGTTCCACACAGAAAGAGTCACTATTAGGCGATGAGATCAAAAAGGTCCACTTGGAAACAGGTGGTTTGATTTCCAGAAGAGTGTCAAGAAATAAGGGCAACCCACCCTTGGGTTAGCTAAGCAGTAGTATGAATGTATTGCAGGGGTAATACAGCTTTGACAAAAACAGGATTGGGATCTCACCTTGAGGCTGACAGAGCTGTGTCAAGAATTCCAGGAGAGAAGTATTGGAGGTGATGTTAGGTTGCCTGTTGCCGCTGGAGGAGAGAATGAATGAAGCTCTGAATGGAATATTAACAGCGGAAGAGGCAGCAAGCAAAAAAGGAAAGTCCAGGATGCTGCGGTAGGCAGGGAAGACTTTAAGGAGGAATATCTCAAAAAGACCGGTACGGAAACCGGAACCAGTTCGACAAATCCAAGGGAGTAGACAAGCAGCAAGGTCGGGTCGAGGTCCGAAGTCTGGTAACAGGAATCAAGTTTTGAATTTAGAAAAAAGTGAGGAATGCTAATTAGAAGCAGGGTTCCGATACGCGGTTGGCGTTTATGAATGCCTTGCTGGGGGGGCGCGGCCTTGGTGTGTCGCCGTCTGCTGACTTCCACGTGACTCAGAGCCGAGGTGGGAAAGGCGAGTCCTGTGTCTCCACAGCAACCTCCAACGTTGGAGGAATGGAGACGCAAACCATCTGAATGTATTTAAACGGGCCGTGCGCTTACAGCGCAGGGCCCGAAATGTTACAGCATCCGCCCCCAAAGGCCACGGCAACCCCCTGCCAAAATGAAAGGATCGTAGTAAATCTGGCGAATGAATATGATCCAAAGGTTCCCAGGTCCGGTCCTCAGGCCCGTAACCCTTCCAATCCACCAAATAGAACGGTTTGCCCCTGGACAACCGGACGTCAAGAATAGCGGAAACCTCGAATTCCTCCTCTCCATCAACTAAGATAAGGTCCGGTCTATGCAACAGCTGGGTACCCGTATGGCAAGGCTTCAACAGTGAAACATGAAAGACCGGGTGTATCTGCCAAGAGAGGGGCAAAGTTAAGCGGACCGCCACCAGATTGATCACAGAAGCCACAAGGTAAGGACCCACAAACCTAGGCATTAATATTTTCTTTCCAGGAATTTTCAAATTCCTTGTGAATAACCAAACCTTCATACCGGGCAAGTAATTAGAGGCCGAAGATCGATGGGCATCAGCGTATTTCTTAGCCCTGGCTTGGGCGCGTAAAAGGTGCAGACGAACATCTCGATGCACCTGATCTATATCCCGGATGCAGGCAAAAGCAGCCGGATTGCCAGAAGGCAAGGACAGTTCGAGTGGCAAAGAGAGGGGATGAAACCCATGTAAAGCAAAAAATGGAGAAGAACCTGCAGCTGAGTGCAGGGATTTGTTATAAGCAAATTCTGCTTGAGGTAAGGTGGATAGCCACGTGCACTGAAACTGCAGACATAGGCACCGTAAGTACTGTTCCATAGTTGAATTCAGACGTTCCATCTGACCATCCGTCTGTGGATGGAAGATGGAAGAAAACCGATCCTCGATATTAAGAGACGAGGTAAGGGCCTTCCAAAACCTTGAAGTAAACTGCGAACCTCTGTCAGTTACAACAATAGAAGGGAGACCGAAACGTCAAATACATGAGCGGACAAGGGTGTGGCCAAATCAGGAGCTGACGGAAGTCCAGAACATGGAACAAAAACGGCATACTTGGTAAAGTAATCGATGACAACCAGTATGGTGTCGAATCCGTCAACAGAAGGAAGCTCCACCACAAAATCCATAGACAAAATCTGCCATGGCTTATACGGAACAGGAAGGGGTTGCAGAAGACCCACAGGCTACGATCGTGATGGTTTGCATTGGGCACATACAGCACAGGTTGACAGGTAGTCCATAACGTCTCGGGGCATCAAAGGCCACCAAGACCAACGCCGGAGTGACTCTAATGTCTTCTGATGACCTGGATGTGCCGCGACAACAGAGTCGTGTGCCCATTGTAAGGCGTGCAAGCGTGCCTGGCCTGGCGGTACAAAGACACGACCTTGAATAAAGGGTAAACCTTCTTGGATGACGAGGTTAAAAGAATTAAGTTCTGCTGGACTTCATAATGCCTAGACCTCAATAATGGAACGCAATGAAGGTTGCACAGAACAGCCACAAATGACGTTTTCAGGTAGAAGAGCAACAGGATTCTTTACTTGGGATTGGACCGTATTGGTCTGCCTTGACAATGCATCTGCAGGGACATGCAAACGTGCCGGTCGGTACGTGATAATGAATTGAAACTGTGAAAAGAACAAATTCCAACAGGCTTGGCGAGTAGTAAGACACTTCATGGATTTGAAAGCGAGGAGAATGCTGTGATCGGAATAGACGGTGGCTACATCTCTGGCCCCCAGAAGATGGTGTCTCCATTCCATGAAGGCGTCCTTAATGGCCAAGAGTTCCCATTCCGTGATGGAATAGTTTCTCTCATAATTGGATAGTTTGCGAGAGTAGAAAGCAACTGGATGAGTCTCCCCCGATTGTGGACAAGACTGGGACAGTACTGCTCCTATAGCGTAACCCGAGGCATCAGCTTCCACTAAGAAGGGCAGATCAGGATTGGGATGCTGCTAAACGGGAGCCCTAGTAAAAGCCTCTTTTAACTGATCAAAAGCCGTTTGAGCAGCAGGAGTCCACAAGAATGCGGCTTTAGAACTGGTAAGAGCAGTAAGTGGTGCTGATATGGCCGAAAAGGATTGGATAAAACGGCGAGAAAAAATTAGCGAACCCTAGGAAGGATTGTAACACTTTCACCCTCTTAGGAATGGGCTATTCTAACACTGCCTTCACCTTGGAGGAACACATCCGAATTCCCTGATTAGTGATGTCAAAGCCCAGGAATTCCACTTCTGTGGCATGAAAAACACACTTTTCGGCCTTTACGTACAGATGATTGTCTTTCAACCTTTGTAGAACATTAGACACTTGTTGTACATGTTCCTGCAAGGACTTTGAATAGATGAGGATATAGTCAAGATAAATTACGACGTATTCGTCTTGGATGTCATGAAATACGTCGTTCATGAACGCCTGAAAGGTGGCAGGGGCGTTGCAGAGGCCTAACGGCATGACCAGATATTCATAGACACCAAAACGTGTCTTGAATGCCGTTTTCCATTCATCGCCGCTTAGAATACGAACAAGATTGTGTGCACCACGCAAGTCAAGCTTAGAGAAGATTTTGGAGGTCCCGAACTGGTCAACCAAGACTGATATCAGGGGTAGCGGGTACTAGTTTTTGACGGCCACTTCGTTCAGGACTCGGTAATCGATGCAAAGACGTAGATCGCCCTCTTTTCTGGGCACAAAGAATAATGGAGGGGCAGCAGGTGATTTGGAGGGGCGAATGAACCCCATAGCAAGGGACTTATCCAGATAATCCTTTAATACTTGGTCTTCCTTCAAAGTTAAAGAATAAACATGACCAGGTGGAATTTTAGCCCCAGGAATGAGATCAATAGGGCAGTCGTACATTTGGTGGGGGGGTAGTGACTCAGCTTTCCCTTTATCAAATACATCAAGGTACTTTGCATATTCGGCACGGACAGCCGGAGTTGGGACGAGTGTGACTGCCCCAATGCATGCAGGTATGGTAGATAAGGGTTCACTAGGGACCCCAGAAGCGATCCCAAGAGTAGAAAGACATGTACTGTTGCAGAACAAGGAAGGAAACTGGATTAAACCCAAAGCCCAGTCTATAGCAGGATTATGTAGCCGAAGCCATGGAATGCCAAGTATCACTTTGTATGCAAGGGCCATGATAACGCCAAAAACAATGTCTTTGGAATGTCCCTCCAACATGCACATGGAAATAGGAACGGTCTGTTGAGTGAATAGACCGGATACCAATGCAGAACCGTCCACCACACTGACGGATTCGGGTTGTAACTTTTCGACCAGCTCGATCCCTGAACTAATGGCAAAATGTTGCTCGATATAGTTTCCAGTGGCACCCGAGTCGATGACCACTGACACCAGGAATGAAAGACCATTAGCCGCTGTAAATGTAACAGATAGATAAACTAACGCTGTCTGCTTGTGAAGGCGAGATTCCAAAGCAAGCCTTCCCGACGTATGGACTCTGTCTACTGTCGGGATCTTGCGTTTCCCGCCTTCCTCTTGGGTTTTTTGGGGCAATCAGGAAGAAGATGCTCAGAAGAGCCACAATGCATAAAAAGATTGTGACTACGGCGGTATTCCCGTTGTGCCGGAGTTAGAGGTCCTCTAACGGCTCCTATTTGCATAGGCTCAGGTACGGGGACGACTGCCGTAGGGGCTTCTGGAAGCAGAGGAAGGATGTTGGAACGTTTCTCACCCTTCCGCTCAGCCCTACGGGCATCAATCTGAAGTACCATGTCCAGTAGTTCCCCGAACACAGATGGCACAATAGGTACTGTGGATAGGGTATCTTTCAATTTGTCAGAAAGGCCCTGATAAAAAACGGCCGATTTCTTTTCTTCGGGCCAATCAGTTTCGGCTGCTAACTGATTGAAACGGGCTAGGTAAGTGAGTAGCGAAGAGGAACCTTGCCTAAGCTTGCCTAAACTTGAGCAGTTCCAGATCAGAGGTTTGGGCATTATACCTAGTATCAAAAACCCTGCTCATGGCGGTTAGTAATGCGTCACAATTATACAGTACATGACTGTTGGCTTCCAGCATAGGATTAGTCCATGCAGCAGCAGTACCTCCCAAATGGGACAATATAAATGCAGCCTTGGTGGTAGAGGTGGGGAATGAGGTGGGCCGACACAAGAAGTGTAATTTGCACTGATTGACAAATGTCCGGTAATGCTTCGGGTCGCCCATAAATCACTCAGGTGGAGCTAACGGGAATTGTGCTGAAAGCACTATTGGCGTAGCCTCCTGTCTGGATGGAGGAAAACTAGAGCCAGAAGCAGTAGCTCCGGATGCTTCCACTCCCTGTTGACTGGAGGTCACCAGCGAATGGATAGCGTCATTGCGCTGTTGGAAATTATCCTTCATGGAAGACATTTCAGCCCTTAGATCTACAATTACCTGCAGTATCTGTACCATCGTCTCCGAAGGGTCCATGGCTTCTAATTACTAGGCGATGAGATCAAAAAGGTCCACTTGGAAACAGGCGGGTTGATTTCCAGAAGAGTGTCAAGAAATAAGGGCAACCCACCCTTGGGTTAGCTAAGCGGTAGTATGAATGTATTGCAGGGTTAATACAGCTTTGACAAAAACAGGATTGGGATCTCACTTTGAGGCTGACTGGGCTGTGTCAAGAATTCCAGGAGAGAAGTATTGGAGGTGATGTTAGGTTGCCTGTTGCCGCTGGAGGAGAGAATGAATGAAGCTCCGAATGGAATATTAACAGCGGAAGAGGCAGCAAGCAAAAAAGGAAAGTCCATGACGCTGCAGTAGGCAGGGAAGACTTTAAGAAGGAATATCTCAAAACGACCGGTACGGAAACCGGAACCAGTTCGACAAATCCAAGGGAGTAGACAAGCAGCAAGGTTGGGTCGAGGTCCGAAGTCTGGTAACAGGAATCAGCGCAGGGCCTGAATTTTGTTCCTTGTTGAGTGCATGGACTTCCTCCTTCACCAGTGTCATTTCTTATTCCAGAATTCAGTACCTGCTCTGTAATTGTTGTTTGTAACAGTTGCATCGGTGACTGTTGAGACTGTCCTTGCGGGAAATTTGTAATATTCTGCGGTAGCAAACTTTGCTGTGCTCCCGGTGCTTGCTGTTGCACAGTGTGATTTTGCGCAACTCCACTTCCACCCTGCTGTAAGAACATAGGCGGATTCACCATCCCTCCCCTCGTACCTTGGTTGTTTTGCACCATGCCTTAACTTCTGCATGAGTGTGCTAAATGCCCTGTCATCCCACACATCCAACATATTGGTGGTGATCTGATTATTTGCCCGTTTGACATATCCTGATTACCGTTTTCCATGTTATGAAAACCTCCCTGATTACTCCGCCATCCTTTTCCTCGAAAGCCTCTCGCTCTTGGGTAGAACCCGTCATTACCCTGATCAACCTACCTTTGAGTATTTATCTATTGCATGTTTGATTCATTTGTGTTAGTGATCATTGCCCCTTTTGACAATTTTGACAATTTCTTCTGCACTAACTGTGCCTCTTCACCTTTTCGTGCAGCCTCTTTTTGCGATTTGTCTCTTGCAGCAGTCTCCAATAATGCACTATGGTCAACTGTATTTCAGACCACGGTTTGGCCTCTATTCCTACCAATTTCTTGAGCTGCTTCTGTATCTGATCTGGCAGCCCTTGGCATAAAAATAATATATGGTAAAACACGGGTATGGATTTCCCCCAAGATTCTCGTGTTTCCAGTACCCAGGCATCTTGGAAATTCTGAATGTAAAGCAAAGGATCCACTGACTCCTTCATTTTATGTGTCATTATAGCTCCCATGTCTGAAGTGTCTGGTTATAGCACTCATAGCGCTTTCCATACCACGATTCTGCAATTGTTAAACAGTGCTCCGTCATGCGCAGTATTAACTGTAGTCACGCCAGGGTAACCTGCACATGTCCAAACATTGTCAGCTCTATCACCAAGTATGGCAATTAAAAGACCCTTAATGTCCCCAATAGTTACGGTTGTTTCTTCCTGTCATTTTTTCTCACTTGTGTATCCATTCTTTTGGCTCCCGATGTCAACATTGCAAGCTTATTTTTCAGATTTTCTTGATCCATGTGTGGCCATGGTATATATTTTGGCCTTGTTCTTTCTTGAGTAACAGGAACTGCGACACACAATACTCCTTTTCCTCTCTCATCATTTTTCTATCCACTGCAATGGTAATATTCCTGCATCACCGTCTATCTGGCAATGTCCTTAATCTACTCACATAGGGCAGTGGAGTCACCCCCCTCTGACCATAAGATACTCCTTCATGCCAATCTGCTTTTGTGACTGACCCCAATGTCCTGGGTGCAGACTCACTAGGATCTGACCATCTTATTCCCTTCCCCTTAGAGAATCGCTTTTCATGTTCCCTCTTGTCTTCCCTTTCTTCACATTCTTCTCTTTCTGCATCTAATGTTGTCTGTGCCCAACTCGTGCAACTTCTCTCATCCTTCTCATTTCTGGTTAATGTCAACCTATCTAGGGACAACTCTCTGTTTCTGCTACTTTGGGAGACATCCTCAGTGTCATACAACTGAGTGCGCTCAAGATGCTCGTCCTCTCCTTTCCCTTGGGGTACCTGTTCTAGCCCCATTTCATCATATATTCTATCGAACATTTCTCTGATGCTTCTGGTGTCAAATTCATCGTCCAGATTTGCCCTAGACGTGCCTGGTACTGAGTCATACTCAGGAAAGAATTCTTCTATATCTTCCCAGTCTACTACTAGATCGGGTTTTTTAACCTCCCTTTCCAGATATTCAAGATCCTGTGCTCTCTGTTTTCGCTTTTGTTCTATGTCGTCATCAAATTCTCTGCGCTTCCTCGATTCCTCTCTAACCCTATCTTCTTCCTGTTTCTTCGCATCTCTTCGTTCATTTACCCTTCGTATTTACTCATCTCTATGTCTTTTTATTCTTTTCTCCTATATTTTTTGTTCTTCTTCTTCTATTCTCTTTTGTTCCTGTCTATCCTGATCATTAGCTTTTCTCTGCTTATGATCACATTTCCTTTCTTGTTCTTCGCGATAGAACTGCTCTCATTTTTGTCTGTCTTTCTTCCTGATTCTTTCGTCTCTCAATCCTTTTTATTTTCCTTTTATTTTCCTTTTGAATCGTCTAGCTCTCCCTTTTGTCTTACGCCCTCAATGCCTTTACCATTGAGTTTCAATAAAATCTGACCTCCCATCCATTCGTTCTGTGTGAATGCCATCTCATCAGTCCTGTCCTCATCTCCTTTCCATCTCTTTCCCTCTCTACCCATATCTAGGGATGTACCTGCTTTTGCTTGATCTCCTTTCTCCTTTTTATGTCTTTCCTTGTCCCCATGGACTTTGGAGGTAATATCTCTTTCTTTGCTCTTCTCTGGCCTTTTGTCACTGCTTTGCGCAGGCGACTCATATGATGGGTTGCTATATCCCGTGGCTGCTTTAAACTCTCTCAATGGATATAATCCTTCGTCTTTACTGGCTTCACTTTTCGTTTCAGACGGGGCGGGTGACACAGAAGTCGTTTCACCCCCTCTGTGCATACATTAAGTATCCAGTCTACTGGTGGCTCCTCTTCTTTTTCCTCATGGTACATCTTCCAAAGCTCTAAACTAGCTAGGTCTTTGTCTAACTTTTTGCCAGTATACGTGGTGTGCAAATATGTTGTCATATGTTGCAGGACCGTTTTAGATAGCGAGCCACCTTTGGGCCATGGCATATACATGTTGTGTGCGGTTCCTTTAACCCATTCTGCACTGTACTTATTCAGTTTAGGTGCATGTTTTGGCAACTGTTTGCACGAATGTACTAATGGGGTAACATCTTCCATGCTTAAAACCTGTTTATCCTCTCTATATGTAACACTTTATGTTTCGCCAACAAGATCAACAAAAGGAGGGCGCATCAATCGTTGCAAGCTCCAAACCTGTTTTTCCACAAAAAAAAATCTTTTTGATTTTCCAAACAACAACCATCAATCCATGTCATGCAACATCATTTTATATTAATTGTGTAATTTTCATGCTATTTTTCCCAAAAATGTTCTTACCTCATGACGTCAGAAAAAAAAAAAGACAAGACAGACTTCAGCCGGCTACATAAATCTCATGCCTCTATCATTATTCCGACATGGAATGTAAGCCCATTTCTTTCAAAAACATCTTTAATTGTTTTGGTCTCCTTTAGCGTCCTTTTTAATTCAGGACCTTAAATGAAGGCTTCTTCTAATCGCTCTTTAAAGCATAGGTATCTGGGCGTATACTCCTCTATATCTTCTATTTTCTCTCGGGTGTCCTCCCGGTATCTTTCTATTCAATATTTTCCCTTTATGTATATATTATACTATTACTCTGTCACTAATTTTGTCCCACTTCCCTCCGTTACCTTCCCTTTACTTGTTCTAAGGCATGCAATTTTTTGCCAAAGTATTCAGTCTTTTTCACTCACCGTTCGCATTTTCTTTCTCTCCAGACTCTCGGGATCACCGCCTTCATTACAACCTCTCCGTGCCGTTCATATGATTAGCTGCTCGTAGAAGTGGGAAGGGGTTTATGGGGGAAAGCAAGCATCCCTTCACACCCAACCTGCAGGGTTTTTTCTTAAACTAACCACTATCTACGGGGAGCCTCTCTTTCTACTCAGCTGGATGGCAAAGAACTTGTGATTTTGCAGAGGACCTGCAGTTACTTATGTCGATGGTCAACAGGTGTCTTATCTAATCAATTCTAATCAAACCATCAATCTCTGCTACCAAGTGTGCACGATGGACCCCAGCCGGCCCATTAGAGCTGGGGGTTTCCAAACACCACTTTAAGATGAGTAGCAGCACCCTCGAGATAGATGGGGCTGCAGATTTGTAGTCTTGCATCAAATCAATAATGACAACTCAATGGTTTGGCAAAGGGAGTCCGGTTAATGACAAGTACAAAAAATGGGGAGTGCAATGAATATCAGCAATCACTCGATCCTCCTTCTCGCTTCAACTCCAATTAATTACAGAAAAAAACATAACATTTATACCAAAGACACATCATCCCTGACGTAAAACTATGAAAAATTAGCATGTAACTTGATTGGTTCTAGGAAGGTAACTTTACTATAGATACTATATCTGTATATGGTAATGGGGAGAGGGGATTGGATAATCAATGTCAGGTGGGGCAACTAAGCCCTTCCTTCAAAATGGCTACTGTAAACGTCACAAAAGTACAACGTCTCATTGGTTCTGCTAACTATAGGACCCTAGATTACAAGGTCCACTATGATTGGGTTGGCATCAATCTCACTCATACTTTTCCACTTGCGCTTAGCAGCATGCAGAATAGCCGGCCAGGTGCAAGGAGTTTGCCTGCACCCCCAGTTTCCCTCCAATTATTGTTACAATCAATCATCACTTCAGTGGTCATGTGTCAATTATTTCTTTGTAGTTGGCCTCGAGTCCTTCTTGGTCTGGGAAAGTTAAGGGGTATAGTCTATGGCAAAGGTCCATGCGTAGGTGTGAAAGTCTCAACCTCTCTGCTTGCCTGGTCACTTGATTCTGACACCGTGCAATCGGCCTTTCCTTCATGCAATTTCATGTATTTGATTTAATTGTGCCCGTCGTCTGCCATCTGTGGCTTATTGTGACCTTATCGAACAGTATACTCTGTTCTTCTTTCACTTCATTGTATCCACCATTGGACTGTTCTAGCTGATATGACCTTGGCTTCTTGGCATGGTTACTTTTGTCTGAGTTTCTCTATGTCATTAATTCTCAATTTGTTTGCTGTGAAACTCTCCCCTTGAGTCCTTTAGTAACCTTTTGGTTGATTCAAGGATTACATTCAAAACCCTCTGCATTGTCCACAAGGCTTTCTATGGCCTGGGTCCAAAATACCTTCAACTATCCCTCCTCAAATACCGCCCCTCTCGAGCTCTTCGCTCCTCTACCTCCAAACTCCCTGAGGGTCAGTAGTTGTTCAAAGAAATGAGCTGGGGGTAGATCGGGGCCTTTCTCTGGAACAGCCTCCCTGCCACTCTAAAACTTGAGGAGAACCATCTCCGGTTCCGGAAGCACCTCAAGACCTTCCTCTTTTCTTTTGCCTTTGCTCCCCCTCTCCCCTGCTGACATGTTCTCTCTTGGCACTGTGCACCTGGCCACCCTCTGTCCTCCGCGCCCAGGTACCTGCTCAATCTGCCACCCTCTCGCACTGCCTCTGAGACACCCCTTGCACTGGGGTCTGTATCTTTACCCATACAGCCCCCTCTTTTTCTTCCTGCACTTATCAGACCTACCTGTCTGCTGCCTTCAACCTAGCACTTGCAAATTGCTGGCTGCACTACCACTGTTTGTTGCTTTTATTATTTATTTGTTATTATTTTTATGTTTCTCCTCTGCTTCGCACTTTCCACTTCTCCCTCCTTCCATGCACTTTTCCCCTCCCCTCTCCCATGCACTTGCGCGTTCTCACTGTCACTGGGCCTAGTAAGATCACTGTTTTGTTCTCCCCTGTTCTCCTCCCTTGCCTTGACTCGCTCTGAAACTTTTGTGTACGAGCGCAGTAGAAATAAAATATCAATATCAATATCAATTCTGCTTATGTGCGTAGTGGAAGTATACTTATATAAAGTGCTCCTTTGAGGTAGATATGTATAGGTGGCACGTGCCGCAATCTATTTTACTACTTAAGCATAAGCAAGCCTCACGATTTCTTTGCTTCTTTGCGGTTTCTGTGCATATGTACACGTTTAAACTGACTGAATATTTTCATCAAGCTTATGGTATAACTTTCTGACATCTTGACATCAATTGTTTCACTTTAGGCTTGGGTTGTCACTTATCCATGGTATTTCGTCTCTTTTGTCATCATTCTCAGGTCATTGTATCTTCTATATGTGAGTCAGTCTGGGTTCTTATGATGTCACCATTCGTCTTCCTTCAGTATCTTCTTAGCTTCTTCAGGCATTACATTCTGGCAATCGTCATTCTGTCTCATTTGCCAATATGGTTTTCTCAATGGATATCTTACTGTCCAGGTTTCTGAGGTGTCGGTACTTCAATAGATGCTGTTGTTCTGATAGGTAGTGGACAGAGCCCACCTGCGGCTCTCTGCTGGTTGATTTGCTCATCCGCTGGTTGATTTGCTCTTCATACGTCACATATTTTGGCGTGAATGTTCCTGGTACTTCAAAATGGGCAGTTGGAGTGTGAATCGTGCTTGGCACTTCCTCTACACCCCCTTTCTGTGTCGAAATTTAAACCTGTTGTACAAACATCCAAATTACAAATTCAACTGGCTTCATGTTGTCGAAGAAGTCTTTCTCTATTTCCTCCTCTTGAAGGCATATTCACAATTTCTAGTCCAAAGAATTTGATTCCATCTGTATTATCATGTGGATATTCTAATGCAAAGTGCTGTCCCAATGGATATCTTAGATCCCTGTTTTTGATTTCCCTTAAATGTTCCAGGAATCTCACCTTTAAGGGTCTCACTGTGCTTCCTCTATAAAGTTTTGAGCATAGACATCGTATTGCATATACCACAATGTTTCAATTGCAGTTTCTGAAATCCTTGATTTGGTGTTCTGTTCCATTTGGTAACATGATTTCCGTTTTGCCATTGTCCAAATGCAAGCAGAAAGTGCCACATTTGTAATTTCCCATTAGGTTATTTGATGACCATCATTTGGTCAACTGAATGGGGACTTACTGGGTCTGCCTAGGGCGGAATGTCCCGGTAAGTCCCCAATCAGCCAGACTGGACCCGGGTTTGGAGGCAGCCATGGCGCTAATAGCGCCATGGCTGCCTCCAAACTCGTAATGACCCCTATAGAATATAAAGCTAGGCAGATTGGGTAACGTCACACAGTGCTAAGAATTTTATGAATATAAATCTAGGTGCACTAAATGATGGCACGACGTGATAGGGGTTTTAGAGAATTTGAATATAATTGTGTGTGTGTGTGTGTGTTGCAGTCCTAGTGGTTATGTTTTCCCTTTCAGAGCTTGTGTTTCTTCTTTCTCCCTGAAATACACATTGAACAGTTATGCATATTCAGTATAATGCCATCTAATTGTGATTGCTTATGATACATGTTGATTATGCTGCATGTTTTCTACTTACTACCTTCTGAAGTTGACAATGATGACAAGTCATTTCCTGCAGCTGTAAAATGCATATCATCACATCTATGAACCACATCAGAAAGCTGAGCGTAGATACATTTACATATATGTTCATTAGTCTGAATAACACTTTACTTCATGTTGTTACTAGCATATGTGTTTTATAGATTCCAGTTTCTGAGAATGCAAATTGTCAGTTTTCATGCTGTGGTTTTCACCTACCAGTTTACCTAATTTTTCAGATTGTTCACTTGACTTACCAGTTTCACTTTTAACATTTCCCAGTATTCTCACTTTAAAATGTTTGCTTTTATAAGTGTTTTTGCTGGGGTTAGCACATTGCTGCTTTCAAATTTACTTGCATGGTGTTGTTGATACGTATGCTGCGTGCAATGCTTATGCTTGTATTATGGACGTTCAACACTGTCTTGATTCAGAATATCAGCCAGGATACTTGGCGGGCTTTATGCAGTATTAGTCTGATTACTTACTATTACAAGGTTGAACAATTCTATAGATGATACTACTGCTGCAGTGAAGGACATGATATGACATTTGGGATGGTTTGTAAATACTTCCTTTTTCCAAATAGAAATTGTTGACCTGCAACACAATACATTATGTCATACGAAACATAGAAAATATATATTGAGAATATCCATAATTGAGAGTGTATGAACTGCAAAGTTTCAAGTGGTTAATTTAATGAGAATTCACATATGCCTAAGACTAATAATTATGGACAAATGACAGTATGACATTTGTATAAATGACAATGAACATTATGTTCAGTGTACTAAATGTCCAATATCCAAAAGTAAGATTTATGACCAGTAACATTACTTATGCTTGACATTACAAGACTGCATGTGCCTTTGACAATTTGACTTATGAATAAAACAACAATACAACTTTTATATGAAGGACAGTGAACTGCCAGGGGTTCTAGGGCAATAATGGGCCATGGTGGAATTCTGGGTGGTGGGGCTGGATTTATGCAATTCTTAGACATCTCCTTGTCCTGCTGTATGGTTTATCGAAATGGAAAATGTGCACAAGTTACTCGGAAAAAAACATATATTTGCATTTGTGATGTATTTGCTGTATTTGCTCTGCTTTATTTGAAAAGAAAACTGAAATTGAATGCTTATCATATTCTTTTGAGGAGTGCTTTCAATTGTGTCTGCTTTGCATGCTAGAATGGCTGTGCTTCAACAGGTGTGAATGAAGGTGACATAAGAAAATGGGATAATAGCAAATAATGCACATCTACTGACATTGTTCATTCTTAAATTCAGATGTGTTACATCGAATGACACTATGCATGCATTACCAGGTGGACTATTGCTACAAATGGATGTTTCGATTGACTATATGTTTACGAGGTTGGGGAATTGTGACTGAACACTTAGAAATAATTTTGAGACAATGGAAAACAATTCAAGCAATGGGGTGGTGTTTATGATGTTCATGGCAATGGTGTTTAAAATTGAAAAGAAATCACATGTGCTTTGAGACCATGAGGTGGTTCGGACGGGATGGCACATTCTGAATTCTATCATATCTTTATGAGTATATGCATTGTTAAAGCTGCATGGGGATATTTCCACTTTAAAATATGACTGATGTTCCATAGTTGTATACGGGTTGTGTAGTGGTTCATATGATGCGGAGGGCCTCAGGTAATGCGCTCTTACATTTGTATAAAGTGTGCAGTAGTTTTTAGGATGTGTAGTATGAATCAAATGAGAAGAGCTGCAGGTAATGTATTTGTATGTTGTTATGACAAACTACGTCTCATGAGAACATTTGAAGTAGAGTGTGGAATTTAGGCTTTATGATTTTTGTGAATGGGAGAAGTTGTGTGGTTACTATTGTTACTGTGTGCATGTAAAGGATGTTTGATGTTTACAGTTGTAAAATGTTATGTCTGAAGGGTGCGTATCATCTTAAATGTATTATGTTTTATACGAAAGTTGTAGAAAACAACACCAATTGTGGTTTGTTGATGATGCCTGCATACACAGGTAAATATCAAAGTGTAGGTGCAACTCTGATTTGAATCTTACATACCTTGAAATTCTGTGGCGTGGAAAACAAGGAGCAAAATGGAAAACCATAATGAAATTTGTGAATGATAATTATTACAATCTATCAATCAAAACGCTTTTATTCAGTACTCCCATAAAGCACATGCAAATTACACAAATATATAATAAGCAATTAATCAATCTCTCAAAGTTATATAATAAATTACATTGAGATAGTTTGATAGAAATGTATGCACCAAAATTAAAAAATATCCAATCAGACTTGCTAAAATTATCATCAAAAGGGGAAATCACAGATAATGGGCTTCATTACGAGTCCGGACAATGGGCTTCATTACGAGTCCGGCAGTAATCCTGCCAGTGCTATCGGCGGGTTGCTGCAGACTCATAAAATTTTTACCGGCGCCTGACTTCTCAGTGCCACCGGGCTATTACAAGTCCGGCAGCCCTGGAAGTCAGACGCTGGTAACATGTAAGTGCCCATTCCCATAGATTCCAATAGGACCATTGCTAACAGTGCTGGTGCTTCCATAAACAGTCTGCCTACCGTGGCCACAGCGCCCGGCAGGGTCCGACCTGTCGGGCACAGTGGCCATGGCAGGCAGACACGTAGTTTGCCGGTCCAGAAACAAGGGTGCCGATGAGCTTACCGGCACCCTTGTTTCCGAACCGGTAAGCTTATAATGAGGCCCAATCACACTTATTAATCGATTTACAGACTCATTACTAAAATCATGAAATAGAGTTTAAAAAAATAGAAGCAGGTCACATAATAATCGAACACGGTTTTAACTGTTATCTACAAAGCAATGCCCTGTCAATAAAGTGAGCTGGTGCATACATCAGATGACATTTTTCAGTGCTTCTACAAAGGTCCAAAGCCATTCTGATAGTAAAAACATCTCCAGTCCTTAATACTGGTCTTACGTAGACACATCTTAGATGCAGCAGCTTCTCGCATGTAAACCAAAAATGGAGTACACCCTCATTAGTAGCCCCACATAAGGGGCAGACTCCTGTGCCTTCCGGACTCATTGATTTCATTAAAGCAGCCAATGGTAAGTTTTCCAGCCTAAAGCGTACGTATAAAGACTGTTCGAGAGACTGGTCACCAGGGGGCGCACAGATGAGTCCTCTCTCTGTGTGAGCTCTGACCCGAGGTCTGAAAAACGGCATGAGCTCTCGTTTTTAGACCCCCCCCACAGGAAGAAAAGTAACTCGGAGAAGTCTGAAGGACCCACCCTGGATACTAAAGATCTCTTAGTTGGTGAGTGAGGACCCACCCCACACCCTCCACTCGGCAGAAATTTTGGAAGAAATCGGACTTGGCAAACTGTTAAAATTGTCGAGGGAAGAGGAGGACAAGAGAAACCGAAACCGCAATCTGTACAGGCCGTGTCCTGCGGTGAAACTCTGTGGCAGACCCATTCCTCGATCGTGTGCGGCCCGATTCCACGGACTGCCCACTGTCACTGTGGAGTACAACAAGAAAGATGATCGCCCCGCATGGAGGTAATACCAGTGTGGCAGCACTTGGGACTCCCCCCCGACCAGCACTGATCCGCACCTCGGCACGCCTAAGGCCCTTCCCGAGACGTGGATTGGCCGGCCCTAACCGTGCCTGGAGGAGATCAGACGCAGGCAGCCAGTTGAGCCCACCGTAAAGGAGACCCCAGGTGGAAACCTGCAGCCTCGGCGGAGAGAACACACAGCACTGCCCGGAGCCCACGCGGGTGACACAGTGTGTGCCGACCGTCGGAAGGTAACGCCGGACTGCGGACGCTACTCGGCGTGTGTGTTCGGCTGAAGATTTCAAGAGCATAGGGTGAGTGGAGCAGTGGCTAGAATACAAAACTGGGAGTCAAGGGGGCCGGGTGGCGCATGGCTCCCTTGACTCCCAGTTTTGGAGCCCCACCAGTAGACCACCTACAAACGCCCCCCGGTGGGCCCCGTCACCATAATAAATGCACCGCACCCTAGACCCAGAAGACGTGTGTCGTGGGAAACAGGAGCAAGGACCCAAAGAATCACAAATTCCGACTGCACACACAGGGGGCCCGCCAGTGAACATAAAGACTCCCCCTCCCATGCTGGGGCACAAACAACCCTGCCCTTCGACAAACACTATGGATACAAAGGCCTCCATATGACTCAGGTACCATTCTGAGGCTAAACGCACTCTGCAACTGGTCTTCCCATCCGAGCACAAAAAGCATATGCGGCACGCGCAGCCGGGGGAAACCAGTATTAGAAGAGGCCTGTGCACACCGACAGAAAAGCAGTGAGACTACGGCAACAGAACCCCAGACACAGCGGCCTCCACAAATGATCCTCTCCCAAATCTGGCTGCTACGGAGCGGAGACGGGAGACACAGACCATGGCCACGGCACTGTGAGTAATCCGAGGTGCATGCCTTTTCTCTCCCCCTCCAAGGGTGTGGAACAGGGGACCCTGTTATCCCGCATGAGGCGCGTCTGTAGGAGTGCACATAGCACACTTACCTGGAAGAAATGGGGTATAGTCTGACACGACCACAGACCCTGGAGGTACCAAATTTGTGCAGAAAACACGGCCAATAGAGACATTCACCCCAATTTCCTGGAATCACACTGGGATCATCTGGACCCGAAATCGCCTTCCAAACATTAAGGGGTTAGAGCATGAAGCCACGCAGATGAGCGAGACATAAAAGAAACACTCAAGAGGAGACAAGTAAAGTGCAAAGAAGTCCGGTGCCACGCCTGATATCATAGAGATATCCCTCAGACCGCCCTAAACCCAGAGACAAGACAAGTACTGCGCACAGCATTGCCACCAACAATATAGATGACCTCTGCGAAGGGGCGAGGCGCGACGTCTGATCACAGTGTCCAGGGTCAAACTGAGACACCACCCTAGAATGACCATATCAAGCCTCCCGTTCGCCTCGCCATAGTCAGAGTTCCTGGAAACCTCCACAAAGCATATTTAGGACTATATGAGCGCGAAACAAAAGCTAGCCACCTTCACTTACGGCCCGACACCTCCCTGCATCAGCAACTCAAACATGACAACTACAGAAACACCAAATATCGAATCAGCTGCCATGAAAGGAGACATTGCCGCCCTCCGCCCTCTAAGTGAAATTAAGAACATGGGGACCAGTATAGGCGGAAAAATAGACAAAATTACGCAACGCCTAGACAATATTGAGGAAAGACTTGATTGAGTAGAGAACAACCAAGCCTTGATTCATACTCTCGAGACACAGTTGGAACAAAGAATAGCCGACCTGGAGCAGCGGGAGGAGGACTTCAAGCTCAAAATGGATGATTTGGATAACCGGGAAAGGTGGAATAACCTGCGCTTCTTCGGGATCCTGGAACAGGATGGGGAAACAGAGGCTGACCTCAAGAAAACTCTCCATGACATCATTAAGCTCCTAGTTGATGATGATACAATTGACAAGCCCAAAACTGAACATATCCATAGAGCCGGGGTCCCCCCCGGAGTCCCCAGATCGGTCCTTGCCTGATTCCACCGGTACCAGGACAAGACCAGGGCACTAGAAAAGGCAAGGAGTGGTGGAGCGATTACCCTTGGAGGGGCACAGATAACAATATACTAGGATTTGTCCTCCTTAACACTGTCTCTCAGGCAGATGTGTGGGCCTCTTATGAAATGGCTGAAAGAATGAGACATTCTCTACAGTTGGGTATACCCTTTCTCCCTCTCGTTTGAACACAGCGGAACAAAGGTAAGACTGAGATCAGAGAAGGAGATAAAAGCGTAAAACCCTGGAGCTAACTGATTCACATGGAGAAAGGGGCGATCGAGATGAACTAAGACAAGATGGAGGGAATGGCGCATTCAAGGACCCAGAAGGAAGCGGGTGAAGGGCTTGAGAAAGTTCCGAAGAGGCAAAACACCTCCACAGAAGGGGAAAATTGAACCTGGTCAGACTCAGTATTCCTATGTTCATCCTACTGTAAAATGTGAAGTTTGGTCATTAGAAGAGTTTGGTGACTCTTATTAAGCTACGAGACACATGTGTGAATTGGGGGGGACGCAATGGGGCTCATTCTTATTTTGGTTTTACCTATGCATAGGACCGTGAGGTAACGGTCCCCGCTGGTGGTTCGATGCAGGGCCAGTGTTTTCAACTGGGCTCGATCGGACGCCACCAATAAGGAGAGGGGATAGCGGGTGGGGGTAGGGGGATGGGGCAAAGGATGGGAAAAGGAAAGGGGTCAGAGCAACATTCTTAGCGGCTCAAGAAGCAAGAAATGGTGTGAGGTACTTTGAGTGTGTGACATGTTGGTGATCACGGTTGAGGACTTCTTTCACCCCAATACTGCACAATGGGGATATTTTCTGATTCAAGGGGAAGGGACTCTCTTAGGATGGTAACGCTTAATGTTAAAGGGCTCAACTCACCAACTAAGAGATCTTTAGTATCCAGGGAATTTCGTAGAGCAAAGATTGATGTCCTTCTCCTACAGGAGACCAAATATATGAAAGGAGAAGAAAGACAGATCCTCAGGAAACGTATGGGAACAGAATTCTGGGGCTCTGGATTGCTGTGAAGAGGCGGGGTAGGGATTCTTATTAGGAAGGGAATGGAGTTTAAGGTGGCCAAAATATGGTCAGATGCAGAAGTCCAGGCTCTATTGGCAATGGGATCTATCGGGAAAGTGAATGTAACAATTGCCACAATTTATACCCCCAACGTAGGCCAAGTTAGCTTTTTGACCAAATCAACTCCTGAAATAATGCTTGAAGTCATAGGGCATATAATTCTGGGGGGAGACTTCAATCTATGGGCAGATCCCACAACGGATCGGAAGTCCGGTAACCCTGTCATGAAAGATCGAGTCAAGAGCGATCATAATGAGTTTGCTGACATGATGGAGGTATATGGGATGATTGATGCATCCAGATGAGCGCAGTTACACCTTTTACTCAACCCTGCAAAACACTTTCACTCGGATCGACTATATATACTTTTCAAGAGATCTCTATAACATTACAACGCGATCCGAGATTACCCCAATCACGTGGTTCGACCACGATATGGTAATTGCTGAAGCCCAGTGGAAAAACCAACCAACCAGAGGAGGTAAATAGAGATGTAACGAGGCCCTCTGGAAAGACCCTGTCTTTAGGACGGAAATGGAGACTGAGATTGGAGAATACTTTGAATTGAACAATACCGGGGAGGTTTCCAAACAAGGAGAGTGGGAAGTGGGGAAGGCAACCTGGAGAGGCGTTCTAATAAGAGAAGGGTCCCATAAGAAAAGAGAAAGAACACTTAATAGACTCCGAAAAGGTATATGCCAGTTAGACAAGGTGTTTAGGAGAGATGATAAAGCGGACCCCAACAAAATCATTGAGGCAAAAAACAAAAGAGAGGAGCTCTGCCTCCTAGAACATGATCAGACAGTGTGCAAGCTTCACCTACTGAAGCAGAAATGTTATGAAAAAGGTGACAAGGCTGATGCAATGCTAGACTTAGGGAACAAAGGGCAGAGGAAAAATGCTCAAAATAGTAGAGGAGGGACTTGTCCCGACCACAATTATACCCACCATTCCGGAGGCTTTTGCTGCTTTCTATGAGACACTGTACACCCCTGAGGTAGACCCAGACACCGCCTGGCATAGAAAATTACCTGTCCCCTATTAACATGCCAAAGATATCAAGCTTGAACTCGGAGCTCCTAGAATCCCCTATAACCGAACAGGAAATCCAAAACGTAATAAAAAGGCTGGCATTAGGCAAGTCTCCAGGAGAAGATGGCTACACGACTGGATTCTATAAATCCTTCAGTGTATGCCTCATACCATTCATGGTTGAACTGTTTAATGAAATTCTAGACTCGGGGAAAGCCCCAGACTCCTTTGTTAGAGCCCTTATTACGGTAATTCCCAAAGAGGGGAGGGACCCCAAAAAGTGTGGATCTTATCGCCCCATATCTCTGCTTAACGTAGATGCAAAAATATATACCCAGGTACTAGCTTCCAGATTGGAATCACCCATGCCCCAAATCATTCACTCTGATCAGGTGGGCTTTATACTCGGGAGACAAGGCGCTGATACAATGCGAAAGACCTTGCATCTTAGTAACGCATCCCAACACATGGTCAAGGAACCTCTCCTGCTTTCCATCAATGCAGAGAAAGCCTTTGACAGGGTAGAATAGAGCTTCTTGATGGCAGTCCTACGTAAGGTGGGAATAGGGTAAAAGTTTAGAAGAGGTATACAGGCGGTCTACACATCGCCCAAAGCATCTGTATTTGTAAACGGCGAATGCTCTAGATGGTTTGACCTAAAACGAGGCACCAGGCAAGGATGCCCTCTTTCTGCTATCCTTTTTGCTCTATCCCTGGAACTCTTGGCACAAAGGATGAGGGAAGACCCTCAGGTGGAAGGACTGCAACTAGGCGAGACAGAGTATAAGGTGGCACTATATGTCGACGATGTACTCCTCCACGTGGCTAATCCGGCAACATCTATCCCCAGGGCCCTGCACCTCATTGAGAGATATGGCGAATTCTCCGACTTTAAGGCAAATAAAGCTAAGTCTATTTTGTTCCCCCTACAGTGGTCGGCAGAAACAAATGAAGCCAAATTCTCCTCACTGGGTCTAACGATTGATCATCATAAATTGACTATATATATCTAGGTATACAAATTACAAGACAACTAGACAAGCTATATGAAGTCAACTTCCCCTTACTTCTTCAAAGGTTCTATGCAGACCTCACCAGATGGAACAAATTGACAATATCCAGGTTGGGTCGACTCAACGCAATAAAAATGGTCTGCCTCCCACGGTTTCTGTATCCCTCTCAAATGCTCCCTATCAAGATGCCGGGAACTGCTTCAACAAAGTCAAGAGAGCTATTGTAAGATTCCTCTGGCAGGGGAAGAAAGCTAGAATAGCATATGACAACCTGACACTAATTAAGGATAAGGGTGGGGTGGGTCTCCCAGACCTTAGGAAATACTATGCAACGGCCCAATTACGAGTTTTAATTCCCCATCTGCTTAACCACAAAGCGCCCCAGTGGATTGCTATGGACAATCACTACTTATCCCATGCTATGGTTTCAGAATGGCTGTGGGCCCCAAGGAGGAAACTCTTAAATAGTTTAAAAAACCATCTGATATTAGGAACCATATGGGAGATTTGGAGAGAGGGCACAGAAATGCGGAATATTTCCACTTGGCCATACTCGCTGTTTCACTTCTGGTCCCCAGGTATCAACGAACATATCCCTAATGTAGAGGGATTCCAAACCTGGTATGAAGGAGGTTTGGAAAGAGTGGGCTAATTACTAAAAAATGACTCCTTCATCACGCTGCCGGAGTTAGTTGAGTCCTTGGGAATAGGCAAGTTATCTATATTTCAATTCCTGCAGATCAAGGGCATCCTGACGAGACCAGAGTGGAGGGATAAACTGAAAAGAGACCTCACCCCCTTTGAAAAGTTATTGAATTCCAGGACAGAGATGAAGGGGTTGATTTCTGCCATGTATAAAGAACTGATAGATGCGGGAAAAGGGACTATGGAGCTATTAAAACGTAAATGGGAGAGAGATTTTGGTGTCCATATTGAACCAGACATGTGGGATAGAATGTGCCAAGCGCCCCCCAAGCATCCATATCGAATCAATATAAATTGCAAGCTCTCAAATTACTGCACCACTGGCAGTACGACCCAGACAGACTCTCCAAAATGTATCAGACAACTAGCCTGTTATGCTGGCATGAATGTGGCGAAGTTGCGGATTATTGGCACATGTGGTGGGGATGTCCTCGAATTCAGGTTTACTGGAACAAGGTCTTAGGCTGTATTCGAGACCTAGACGGTGTCCACAGAATCCCAGACCCCTACCTCATGTTGTTTGGCTTTGAGGAATATGAGGATGAAAGGAGAAAAATGAAAGGTCTAACTGCACATTTATTACTAGCTGCCCGTGCTCTGTTAGCTACGAAGTGGAAATCCACAATGACCCGAGCATGAGTGAATGGGTTAATGTAGCCTCAAATATATGCATCATGGAAAAAATAACGTCATCTCTACATGGAAGATCCACACAATGCAATGTTTTGTGGATGGATTTCATGAACAAATACATGCCGGGAATACCACTATAATATGAGGAAGTACTGACAAGAGACTGCCCTGCTTCTTGGATTGTCTTGATTTATGTTATACATTGTATGAAGCTATAAAATGTGAAGCCGGAAATAATATGTGAGAATGAAAAAGAAAAACCCTCCCACTGGGAGAGGCCATTGAAGCTCAAATTGTGACCATTTAAAGATAAACTCACACATTTCTGGTATGAAGAATGATTGACCCGGGGGGGTGGGTGGTGGACTGAGGGGAATAGTCACCCTGAAGACTTGCAGACCGAAGTTGTTTGAATCTATGAGATTCATGGTTTGCTACTAACCAGAAACGCCTTCGACTCTGCTCTGTATTTTATTGTTTGCATTTTTTCATGTGACTTGTGTTTATAAAAATTTAATAAAATTGAATAAACAAATTAAATAAAGAAGGTGGGGTGATTACATCAAAATACTTCTCGAAGCCTTCAAAATGTGGATATGGTAAATATGCCTGGCCTAACTTTAGGCAGATAGCCTTGTCTGTCATCAATTCTGTGCATCTATTGCATACCAGTTTTATGAGCCTATGGAGGTCAGCCTTCACAATAGTGTCTGAATATTCCCAGGCTCTGGATTAATTGACTTTCAACAGAAATGTCCTCACATGTCTAGCACATGGCAGGCTTTTGCCACCGTCAAAGGACAAGATGTCCTTCAAAGCATCTTAACATTTTTTGAGTCCCTTGGTGGACCACAGTCTCAACCAATAAAAAACAGGTTTAAAAGCAAGCAGATCCCCCAGTTCTTGGATGCTCAGTTCTATATGTTCTAGAGCCAATGGTGTGCTCTGGGGCAGTAGTAGAAATTGCTTGAGAAATTTATTTCATACAATTTACAGACTATTAACCTAGTCATAACTCCAGATTTCAGCTACATATTTAGATGCTGGGATGGATGCCTGTTTTATAACTCTAATGTGGGGCTCGCTCAAGGACCCACTACCACAACTTATTAAAAACGAACAAATGTGTTGCACAACAGTATTTTCCCAGGTTGGTCTTAGATGTATCTATCTGGGTTGACCATCCACCATATTCATATAACTGGGTTCCCAAGTCATCAAAACAGTTAACGTGTTCTAGTCGCACCCCATCGACATCTATGGGCAAGGCTATGTGTTTCTTAAACGGTGGCTTAAAAACCATGATCTTTGTCTTCCCGATGTCAGGTTTAGCTCCAGTTCCTTATATTTGTCTAAACAAACATTTAGTGTGACCTTCATACCCTGGTGGGGAGGTGTCCAATATCACAGCGTCATCCGCATAAAACAGAGCCAGGAATTTATCTAAGCCTATCCTGGGACAATCCTGACACCTAAACAAAAAGGGCATCAATAACCACCAAGATATACAGGTTAAATATGAGAGGGTTGAGTATGAACCCCTGCCTAACACCTCTGTGTACTTTAAAAGGCTGTGTAACCTCGCACGCTAAGCCATAACGTACCACAGGAATGTTCCCAATGTAAAGAGATTTAATTATATTCAGTAGACATGGTGGAATATTTCTCCTCTCCATGTTCTTCCACAGAATATCCCTTGAGATACCATCGAAAGCCATCCTGAGATCATTATTACAGCTGATGCTCCAGATATTCTGCTACTCCTTCTCGGAGGGAACAACATTGTCTATATCCAAAGGGCGGACTCAAGAGAAGTGCCTTGTTGGCCTTTGTGCAGTGAGATCCAGGGTGTCATGTTTTTTCTTCAACTATTTGAACTCACAAAAGGTGCCTGTTGAAACACAGCTGTCAATAGGAAAGTTGATCAAATCACTCAAATAAATAATAAATGCATACCTGCTATGATGCTAGATAGATTTAATTTGACCAACACTGGAAACAATATGTTCTAAAATAATGTAACACAGTTTTGAATGTTGTTTGTGTTTACAATTACTGTTTTATGCAATCTAAAGAGCGATCAATTCCATCATTAAATACTTTCCCATGACATTTTTCAGAGCTACATTCAGTATGGGACATGTGAAACTCATTAATCCATTAGCTATTTAAGTACGTATTGCAAGTGGATAAACTTTCAAGAAATTGGAAGTCTAACTAACCTTAATAGAAATCCAAATCTTAAGGATTAAAGCACCAACAAAATCAAGGCAAAATACTAGAAGGAAAAAATGATCTTGATTGAAAAATGATTTACCTCCTGAAGATCCATATGTTAAGTGGTGAAAAACGTGTTGAGGTTTTCTTTTTTCACAACGGAGACTTGTATCATAATAAAGAAATGCATAAAAATGGAAATCTGAATATTTTTGTCATCATTTGTGCATGAACAACGAAGATCAACTTTTTCTGTCCTCTTGTGAGTAAAAATATGCCCATCAGTCTAGTCAGCTGTTTTGGCTTTCGGTATGATGTAGAACATTTAAATACATTCAATGCAAGCTTGTTTCATTGCTAGGTGTTCTTGCTCCAACATCACCTGGTTGATCTGAGAAGTATTCAAGGACCTTGAGAGATAGTCAATAGGATGTTCCTTCCCATCTTCCTGATGCCGTTTCAAAATGGCTCCTAGTGCCGTGTTGGAAACATCTGATTCCACGATGAAAGGTCTCTGTAGATTCAGTTGTCCTCAAACTGATGCCATAGTAATCACTTTTTAAGGCATGTTTGGCTGTATCGTCCCAAGGGGACTAAACTCATTTCTTTTGCCTGGTTAGGGGTTGGAGGTTTTGGGAGAAAGCCAGGAATTAATTTCAGATAGAAGTTTGAAAATCTTAGAAACCTTAGTACTTCTCTGATCTATCTAGTTATAGGCCATTTTGTGATGGCGCTGATCTTCTTAGGGTTCCTTCGGCAAAGAGTACGTATCCAACATAGGGTATAGTGCTTTGATAGAAGGAACACTTCTCGTGTTTTGCTAATAGATGATCTTCTTTGAGACAAGTCAAAACTTCTTGGCAGTGATATTCATTTTCAGTAGAGGTTTTGGAAAAGATAAGGATGTCGTCCGGGTAAACCACGACAGAATGCTGTAGAAGATAGGAGAAGATATGGTCCATGAAGTGTTGAAAGACAGAAGGGGCATTTGGGAAACCAAAAGACCACACATGAGGCTCATAGTGTCCAAATGGGGTCCTAAATGCTGTTTCCAACTACTCACCTGGAGGCATCTGTATCATTTTCTATTTATTAATTTATTGGATATTTGTAAGGCGCCTATACAGCAAAAGGTGTTTCGAGGCGCCACAAGACAAAAAAGTGCACAGGGAACAAGGGCGAAAGATAACAATAATGTTCCTACTAGGCCTTGTGACATTCTGATTGTGCAGTAACAAGAAGCGCAAGGGAGAGGGGGGTGCCGGTCTGTTCGCAATTGGAAGTGTTAGAGTGGGACGAGAAGTGCAGGGTAAAAGAGGAGAGGGTGCAAGTGAAACCGAGGGTTCAGGAAGAGGGAAAAAGGCCCCAGGGGCTAGGCGAGTGGTAATGGGAGGACAGGAGGGCAAGTGCCAGGGATTGGATGGGATGCAGGGGGTGAGGTCCACATGCTAAATGTGCAGTGAGGGGTGGACTGGGCGGGTGGGCGCCTGGTGCACTGTAGGACTCAGAGGGAACCATGCAGCCAGTCACTGCGGCAGATGGGGGTGTTAGCAGGGGACGGGAAGATGGAAGGAAGAACAGAAACAGAGGGTCTTGAGGAGTTTCTAGAACTTAAGGAGATCTGGCTCGAGCCTGAGCGGGACAGGGTGACCATTCCAGAGGGAGGCTCCTGCAGAGGAGAGAGATCTACCCCCCATTCTCTGCTTAGAGAAGCATCTGATATGCAGGGAGGTATTTAGGGAGAGAGAGTTGGATGTAGTGGGGTCTCATGCCCCAGAAAGCCTTGTGGCTGATGCAGAGGTTGAACTTGATCCTAGCAGCAACCGGGAGCCAGTGGAGTGATTTTAGGGCTGGAGAGATGTGGTCCCTGGGTTTGAGGCCAAAGATAAGTCTCACAGTACTATTCTGGATTAGTTGAAGGGGGCAAATAGAGGATAAAGGAAGATTGAGGATGAGGCTGTTGTAGTAGTCCAGTCTAGAGAGGACCAGAGCTCTGGAGACAGCAAGCCTCTGAGGAAGTGCAGCTGATAGTGGGTCTTCTTGGCAAGGTCGGCGATGTGATGAGAGGAGAGAGGACAAGAGGGTGACGGGAGGGGACCCATAGAGGGTGGCCCGGGGGTAGAGGAAAGGAGGGAGCAGGGGTGCCAACCTGAAAGATCGCAGTTTTACTGGCATTAAAGCAGAGATCATAGGCAGCACATCATGCTTGTATAGTAGTCAGTCAGCGGTGAGGGTGGAGGAAGAGAGGCACTAGAGGGAATCTTCAAAGAGCTGTGTATCATCTGCATAACACTGGAAGTGAGGAGAGAAGGAGGAGATCATGTGGGTCAGAAGGGCAAGGTAGATGTTGAAGAGCCAGGGCACGAGGATAGAGCCTTGAGGGATGCTGCAAATGGAGAGTGTGATACGGGAGAGAAAAGGGACAAGTTGAACCTGAGACGGTCAGTCAGAGAGGAATTAAGTCAACCTGTCCAGTGCCAGGTCCGTGATGTCAAGGGTGTCATGAAGCGGATTTGTCAGGGTGGCATGATTGACCATGTCGAAGGCAGAGGAAAAATCCAGAAGGATAAGAACGGAAGGAAGTTACAATCGAGAATTGAGAGCAGGTCTTCACAGTGATATAATGTGATAGGTTCCCTGTGTGTCAAGCTTTATGTATACTCTTGCTTCTCTGATGGATTCCATGGTGTTTGGCATAAGGGGTAAAGGGTATGCATCCTTTATTGTCACCTTATTGAGTCCCGGTAGTCAATGCACGGCCATAATTAAGTTGTCTCCTTTTTGGGAATGAAGAACAAAGGGGCACTAGCCAGTGATTTTAACTCTGTAATTAGTCCATTAGATAGATTTCTTTGCTGGTATTCATATAGAGCATCTTCTTCTGGACCAGACAGTATGTACACTAGCCCAAAGGACACATGTGAATTAGCCCTTAATTGTATGGCATATTCTTTGTCCTGATGAGGTGGCAGTTACTTATGATTTTTGTCTATAAACAGGCCTTGCAAATCTTGGTATTGGTCGGGTATTGAAGCTACTCAGGCTACAGAGGCAAGCTCTTTCTCTGTTCTGGGAAGAGAATGCAACCCTACTGCTCCCTGTCACAAACAGTGAGCGATGCAATGTTCCGTCCCCAAAAACAAGTACTGCCCCGGTCCAATTTATAAAGAGATTGTGAACTCTAAGCCAAGGCAGTCCCAGAATAACTGGGTAAATGAACAACTTTAACTAAACTAAATCAAAACCGAGCTCTGATATATGTGAAGAAAGTTTGATCGTTAGAGGGGTGGTTTCTTCATTAATAAGTCTCAAAACAAGAAGTGAAAGGGGGCTGACAGCCCATCCATATACATCAACATTCACTTGGCTCAGCCAATAGCTTGCGCGTGGAGTGAGTGATTTCCACCTAATGCCATGTCAGAGAGAGACTTGAGAGGTGCTTATAGTTTCTGTTTAAGTCTATCATTGATAAAAAAAAAGAAACCAATCAAATCAAGTTAATTCACCAAGACTACACGTCTTATATCAAGTCAAAGGGTAAATAGTATATTGCACATTAAATGCTTATGACAAATACAGTATCATTAGCTGTTCTGCTTGTGTGAACCATTTTACATTTCTGAATGGGTATATTGCACCTATTAAGACTATAATCATGTGATAAAGAACATTCTGATAAGGGCCCACCTTTTTACATTTGGCATTTAATTGTGAGGGCATGACTCAATGTTTGGTAGAAATATTGAGCCCAAAGTCAGCCATCATTGCACACAACTGGGAGCTACATTGAACATACTGGGAATCTGTCCAGGAGTTCTTGAGGATGTAAAGAAAGAGTGAAATACCAAATGGGTTTATGTTGGTCTGTGCTTACAAGAAAGACAGAGACCATCATTTTGAGATCATCCCAGAAGGCAGCACAACAATGCACCACTAATATGCGTCATCGCAACTGTGTGGCGGGTGCCTAATTGTTAATCTGGCTCAAGGACAAACTTTAGGCTACACAATAAATCTGGAAACATCATCACAAAAGTTTCAAAATGTGTTTTTGCTGGTGCTGCAAAGCAGTGCTGTGGGAAAGGGGAGGGAAAAGACGAGGGGGCTCATTCCAACCCTGCCAGTCCGGAAAGAAAGTGCCTGGATTTCCATATACAGGCACTTTTCCAGACCAGCATAGTACAATTCTTCTGGTGAGGGCTTACTGATTTACCTCCAGCCAAGAGCTAAAGGTGAATCAGGCCCCCAATGGCAAAAACAGCCAGTATTACCGGCAATCCCATCCATGGTGTCCTATGGGACAGACTGCCGGCTCCTGGAATATCCCTGTAATACTGGGACATCAGGTGCCAGTACCGGTAGGGATGAAGGCCAAGATGTTTGTTTTTATGTAAGTGAAAGAAAAAAGTATCTGTCCTCTGGCAGAAGCAGAAACATAAATATGTGTTATAATTCAAATGAAAAACTCACCCACTGTGTGGGCAGAAGGTGGGAAATGTCACAAAGATGTGAGAGTAGATAGACGTTTGATGCACAGTGCCATCTAACGCCCATTGGCTTCTTTAGGGAGCTGATGAGTCTACTGGTAAGTTTTTTTTATACAAATCTAAACCTGGAGCCCATAGTATTTGCATTTCTCCAGTGCATTTCTCCTATAAAGTGATAGGATTGTGGTGGGTTTGGTTTGCCAATCTCTTGTGCATGTTTCAAAACAGGCTGCACATTTGCAGGCACACTGCCAGTCTAGTGGTGCTTGTAAGTGCTACAAAATGTCCCAGGCCTGCGGAGCTCTTCCTCCATCAAATCAAGAGGAAACTCTATTTCGCAAAGGCAGTGCAACAATGCCTATTACCATGTAATGTTGCACGTGGCTACCATTTAAATGACCATTGTAGAGAAACCAACACTGTTCATTGCATGAATGTCACCAAAGAGCTCCTTACACTAAATGACTCAAAATCCTATAGAATGTGCACTCGCCTTCTCTCTGGAAATCAGCGCTGCAATTAGCCCAATACCAATCATGAACTGGGGTCCAGAATATGGTTATAGACTGGATGCACGCACAGAGAATAGTCTGGTTATTTGATCTAGGTTTATGAAATAGAAGTGTTCTGTTGGAAGAGCCTTCCCAAAGATCTACAGGTCCACATGCGCCTGCATACTAGACCTGCAATGGACTGTGACAGGAAATTAGACAGGCTAAAGGATACCCAGATGTTTAACTTCTTGCCTGCTCACTTCTTGTTTATCTTGTCTCTCTGACCCTCTGTCCTGGCTCTGTTCCCCACAACCTCAACCTTTTCTAACTCCTTGACAATGTGGGATATATTGACCCACTCAGGTGTGCTTTACCACATCACTTTGCTGCATTGGTGCAAGAAACAGCAAAATGGCTGTGCTAACTCCTGTGCGCGCCAGGATCTAAAAATTGCATTTTTACAACCACCAAAGAAAATGGCTGCATCACCCTGTCATATACATTTCAGGAGGGAGTACACACCGCAGGAGTGTGCCAGTGTGCTCTGTAACATTTAACATGGTATTAAGTGGAATAGGCAGCATTGCCTTGCTGAAAACCCCCAAATTCCCTTTAAAAAATGACACCTTTTTCAACCTTTAAAAATGCTGTTTTGAGGCTAAAGCCATGCATGTACTATGAAACTGCTGTGAATGAAAAGGCCCGGCCATGCCCAGGAGAAGTCATTGTGCATTAGCAAAACCCTGTCTAGTTCCTGAATAACAGGCCCAGTCATCTTAGCTTGGAAAGAAATCAACCAGGGGCTTTGTTTTCAGTTTACACGCCAAACACATCTATTTGCTTTGCAAAAGTATCTACAAATCAGCTTTTCAGAGAAAGACTCTAAATAGCTGAGCCATGCCTGTTTAAATGTATCCATGCTGCAGAACAACTCCAGCATTCAAGAGAATAACCATAGCTGCATGGCAGTGTGTGAAATTGCGGGAGATGAAAATCGAATTTAGAAGAAAGAAATCTTAGCAGTTTTTAAACACATGTGGTAAAATGGGCTTTGCTGACTGAAGAAAAATGGCCTATTTCAAAGTAAATTGTTGAGTGAAGGCTTGCTTACTTAGCAATGTAAAGGGATTATGTGGCTGGTGATAATACATGCATAGGCTATTTTGAATCCACAGGTTTGTTAAATCAAGACTCAGAAATCAGGAAATAAAGACGTTTAAATCAACTGAGCTGAGTTGGCAAGCTCTAAAAAGAACCTGGTCTTCCAGTTGTTCAAGTTCCAGCCCTGTAACTTCCTTTAGGAAGTGAGGCATACCATAACTTCCACGATACCAAAAGTGCTAATTGCCAGCTTGAAAAACTTGGTTTGGGACAGGACAATGGGAGTTCACATGCTCATCAGACATTCGTCTGTGCTCCAGGCTGGGACAATAGCAGTCTTGGGACACTCACCTGTCAAGTGTGAAGGTCAATAAAACCTTCAATTAAGAGAGGGTCCCCATCCTGCTTGAAGAAACTGCCAGTTGGTGTTAGCTGGGAAGAAGAAAATGACAGACAGTGACTCCCATTTGTCTTAAGACTATTTTATAAAGAACTTGAAAAAGACATATCTCAGCTGTCAAAATTGGTAAAAATGTGGAATTTTCACAGTGTAAAAGTGGAATTGTGGGCTGTGTTTGAAAACTTGGTAGAATGTTGTGATACACGCTGGACCGAAATGGTGATATATGTTGTATTACCAGAAAAGCATCCATGTTGCAAATGTCAAATTTTGTTCATACATCCCTGGGGACAATTCGCATCTGTGTATAAAATTGGGGAATTGTGGGCCAAATCTTTAATCTGTAAAATTACCAAAATGTGTCAGAAAGGCAAAACAAGGTCGCACAGACTGGAGGATTGGACTAATCTGTGCTGCACAAAATATGTCACCTGTGCATCTGATTTACTAAGAGGTGGCAACTGCATAAATATCTTTGTTTGGCAAAATCGGATTTTCAGTAAAGTAAATGTGGGAGTTTCTAGATACAGTAAAAAAAATCACCTCATAAACATGACATCACTTTTCTGATATCCAACCAATTGTGAGCAAGGTGGAGACTATGCCTTTGCCCAATCCTATTGTTAGGGGTGTGTGTCGTGAATCCTGCTCCTGTCATATACTGTAATGATGTCATCTGGCATTATAAATAAGGGCCCCTTACTAGCACTCAGGACACACTGATTCCTGACTCTCTTCCTGAATTTCTGTGTGGCGTCCAGTTCCTGTTTCCTTCATGCTGTTTTGATCCTGATTCCATATTTTCATTGCAAAACCAAGGCCTATACCTTGCTGACCCTGCTTCAGCTAGGCCTTAATTTTTAATTATCCCAATAACCAAAGGGAAGCTGTGGTGTTTTGGGAAAGCATCCTGAATTTAACCTGGCTTGCTGCTCACTAAATCCATGCCTGCTGCAAACCTGCCATCCCGCTGCTCTGTATAAGACTTCGATATTCAGCCTTATAGCCTCTTTATTTCTTTATATCCATTCTTGCTTGTACACTAGGATTCCCACGTTCTATCTTGCATGCTTCCTTATTTCTATGTAGTCAATCTTGCATGCCTGTGGTTTTTATAGTTTAGTCTTGCCAGTCTTTTTGTTTCTTTTATTGCATATTATTTCTGTGTTTACTCTACACATGCACTCCTCTTTTTCCTGCTTTTATCTTGTTTATGTTTTTGTGTGTCTGCAGCTGAACGCGGCTTCCCCGTGGATCTGGACTGAATAGTAGCGAGGCGGAGGAGCTTGGAGAACGCTGCGGAGCTGGAGATTACAGAATATGCATTGCGGAACGGCTGCAGCGGTGAGGACGCGTCGCAGGAAATCAGGAAGCTGGAAGAACGCACCGCGAGTTGTGTTGAGATGCACAAGGCTCTGCTAGTCTTCACAGCATCTCCCGGAGCACGATGAGCGTTACGCTTTGCTGACTGAAGAAAAATGGCCTATTTCAAAGTAAATTGTTGAGTGAAGGCTTGCTTACTTAGCAATGTAAAGGGATTATGTGGCTGGTGATAATACATGCATAGGCTATTTTATTCCACAGGTTTGTTAAATCAAGAGACAGAAATCAGGAAATAAAGACTTTTAAATCAACTGAGCTGAGTTGGCAAGCTCTAAAAAAAACCTAGCCTTCCAGTTGTTCAAGTTCCAGCCCTGTAACTTCCTTTAGGAAGTGAGGCACATCATAAACTTCCAGGACACCAAAAGTGCTAATTGCCAGCTTGAAAAATGTTGTATTGGACAGGACAATGGGAGTTCACATGCTCATCAGACATTTGTCTGTGCTCCAGGCTGGGACAATAGCAGTCTTGGGACACTCACCTGTCAAGTGTGAAGGTCAATAAAACCTTCAATTAAGAGAGAGGCCCCCCATCCTGCTTGAAGAAACTGCTAGTTGGTGTTCGCTGGGAAGAAGAAAATGACAGATAATGACTCCCATTTGTCTTAAGACTATTTTATAAAGAACTTGAAAAATACTTATATCTCAGCTGTCAAAATTGGTAAAAATGTGGAATTTTCACAGCGTAAAAGTGGAATTGTGGGCTGTGTTTGAAAACTTGGTAGAATGTCGTGACACACGGTGGACAGAAATGGTGATATATCTTGTATCACCAGAAAAGCATCCATGTTGCAAATGTCAAATTTTGTTCATACATCCCTGGGGACAATTCGCATCTGTGTTTAAAATTGGGGAATTGTGGGCCAAATCTTTAATCTGTAAAATTACCAAAATGTGTCAGAAAGGCAAAACAAGGTCGCACAGACTGGAGGATTGGACTAATCTGTGCTGCACAAAATATGTTCCCTGTGTATCTGATTTACTAAGAGGTGGCAACTGCATAAATATCTGTTTTTGGCAAAATCGGATTTTCAGTAAAGTAAATGTGGGAGTTTCTAGAAACAGTAAAAAAATCACCTCATAAACATGACATCACTTTTCTGATATCCAACCAATTGTGAGCAAGGTGGAGACTGTGCCTTTGCCCAATCTTATTGTTAGGGGTGTACGTAGTGAATCCTGCCCCTGTCATATACTGTAATTATGTCATCTGGCATTATAAATAAGGGCCCCTTACTAGCACTCAGGACACACTTATTCCTGACTCTCTTCCTGAATTTCTGTGTGGCGTCCAGTTCCTGTTTCCTTCATGCTGTTTTGATCCTGATTCCATATTTTCATTGCAAAACCAAGGCCTATACCTTGCTGAGCCTGCTTCAGCTAGGCCTTAATTTTTAATTATCCCAATAACCAAAGGGAAGCTGTGGTGTTTTGGGAAAGCATCCTGAATTTAACCTGGCTTGCTGCTCACTAAATGAATGCCTGCTGCAAACCTGCCATCCCGCTGCTCTGTAGTATCCAGTAACCAGAAGTGCTAGTCCAGTGCCCTCCGGTGACTGAGCTGCCCAGCTGGCTCGCCAGGAGCTTTCTCTTGTCGTGCACTGTGAGTATCAATAGGAACCATAGAACCATAGCATAACTTGCCTTGTCCTATCCCAATCTCTAAACCATCCTATTGTTACCTTGTTACCTTAATAACTTGTAACATTGTCAGAATCCTTATTGCAACCCTGTCATTTATTTATCTTGCTAAATGCCATTTATTTAGTCATTTTTATCTTGTCTTGTAAATCCTAAACCATCAATCCTATTTCAAGTGATCGGACTGGTTCTGCGGGGCGGGTGCTGGGGAACTAGGGTTGAACTCATGAATCAACCCTGGAGCTTACTGTGTACCTCTTTGGTATTCTAGCCTGAATGCTCTAGTATAGAGTAAAACTATTCTTATCTAAATTGATTTTATATTCTGTTTTCACTACCCGATGTTTCTAAAAACACACCTCAGACTACCTTCTATATCTCCCTCAGTTCAATAGCTAGAGACTTAATTTCACCTCTTGATTGTACCTAAGATCTATAGCTACACCCCAACCAAAACTGTCTGGTTAATTTCAGGTGTAGTTTTACACGTGTTATTTTTACTATCAATAGTTTTAAACCTTCCATTTAATTTCGAATTGTATGCTTTTGCTCAACCTGTTGCTTATGATTGCTAGTATCTTTCCAATGTTGCTCCAGTAAAGATTTGTACTGATTTAGGGATTTTTTCACACATTAATTGTTTTCTTCAGTCATTTCTGAGTGTCATTTTAACATTGCAAGGGTTTCAGATCCGTTTTTGTCTCTTGTTTGGGGAGGGAAGATTGGATTTGAATTTGGTTTCTTATTCCTCGTTGCTGATTACCTGCTGCTTCCTTATATCTATTTAGAATTGCTTATTTGTGTGTTGAGGAATATTGCAGGGGCAATTCCTAACTTGAGTGCTATCTTTCCCAAAATTCAAAAGTGTATCTATTATCTGTTGTTTTCTATTGGTGTTGCTAAAGAGTTAATTTAAGTGCATTGCCTACATTACTATTGTATTATCATCATATTGGTGATTGCTGCCCCACATTAAAAAGTGTATGATTTCTTTGAATTTTAAATAAATAAATAAATATTGCCTCTACCAACCAGCCTGGTTCCTGGTCCATCGTGACCCGGGGTATTTGAAAAAGGGGGGTGATAAGAGTGGTGTATCTCTCAAATATTGAATCCATCTATATATAACAAAATAAGGATTTCAGTTGTACGCTTCATACTAGGGTGAGACCAGGGTGTATCGCCTGATTGACATACTTAACAACAACATGTACTTATCTCATTCCTAAGAGGGCCCCTCTTTCTTCATCTACCCTCACCTCTCCCCTTCTCTGCTTCTCCACTTCCTAAGCTCTAGATTCAGACTCTCATAAAATGGTCTTCCCAACCTCGTCCTCGTCTCTTTCGCTTCAATCTTAGGGGCTCCTAGCATCTCTTCTGGTGTGCTACTTTCCTCTCTACTCCGTTATTCCACCTGACCCCCTCCTTGGTAGTCTCTTCTCCTTTCCTATGCCACCACATCCTAGCTCCTGATCAACTGCCCCCACCAACCTTATCTGCAGTGCCTCCTCTCAATGCCTTGCCTCCTCCTTTCCAATACTCCTTTCATCACCAGCCTCACAACTCCTTGCTGCCTCAATTCCAATGGTAATTTCTGTTTCCTCCTCGTAACGCCTTTGCACCTCCTCCTTCAAAAGCCTGTTAATTACCTCCTTCTTGTTCCCTCTAAACTTCCTTTTGACCTTCTGAATGCATTTTTGGCCCTGCATTCATCCCACATTCTTTCTCCCACTCTTGTCACTTCCTCCTCAACAGCCGCCTCTCTCTCTCTCTCAATCTCTGTGCCTCTCTTGCCAGCTCCTCACACATACACACACACAAGCCACAGTCTTCAGTCTATTTCAAGTCTAATGTTTTTTATTCAGCCTCAACCCCTCCACCTGGTGATGCTCAGTTTATGCGAATACACTTGCCGGGAATAATCCATTTGGGACTATGATCGGTGTGTGGGACAAATTGGTTCTGCTGTACCTGCTACTGGTGCCGCCAAGCGGGATCCTCGCTAAGCACGAAGTAAGCTCTCATAAGACTTGTCCGCTATTTTGAATCGGTCATGCACAGTCGGTACTCCCCAGGTGTATGGCCCTCACTCAGCAATCCAATGTTCCACGACTGCTCGCCCACACTCTTCCGGACCAGAAACCCACAGTCCTTTGGTAACGGTAAGGGCCTGAATAAGAAAAAATGTTTTTTAACATGGGACAGTCCCATTGATAACATTATCGTAAAGCAGACCCTAAATCTCATCCTGATTCAAGGACATAATGTAAATTCAACAGAGCAGTGAGATACATTATTCTTATTGACAGTCCCTAAAGGGACCAGCACAGCTTGGACATGTATCCTGTGAGAGTCCTTTGACAAAGAGCTGGGACTTGGTGCGGTGGCCCAGCGGGTTGCCCATATACTGCCTATGTTGCCAGCATCACACGGTAAGTGATGGCACCTTGTACCCATGACAACCCCAAATAGCACCCCACGCCCCAGGTGAAAGACAGGTGACTACATTACACCGTTCGTGGTAGAGAAACTGGGGAGAGTCAAAGGGATATGTATTGGTAGTTTTATAATGCGGGACATGAGGACAGGCATTTTGAGGGGTGTTATACATGGCATTGGGGGTATGTGCTACAAGTAATGAAGAGGGGGGCACATTGGAAAAGCTGCAGGACACTACATATGTGCTCCTCTTTATGTCCTAAAAGCAAAAAACGGTCTCTTGACAGCGGTATAAACATACAATATAAAGATAAAAAAGCATTTGCGGGCAGAGGAACCGTTATTCGGGTAAGGTTATTTTTAAGTGGATGAAAACAAGATGTCTGATTTTGGTCAAAGTGCGCACATGACCAGGCAGCGGATGACATGTTATGAAGAAAACATTATTTCAACGGACAATGTGTTCATCTGTCATCAGTTTCTGCGTAAGAGCTCAATCGCGTTGAATGTGTTTCTTTTGGTTGTTGTTTATCGAGAGGGAAGATCAGATTATTTAGCCATCAACTAAACGATACGATGGAAAAGTTGAGGCGTGCAAGATTGAATTCAGTGCTATGCTTGTAAAGGTGTATCGTCAATGACCCCTCCCAGGAAAACAAGAGGTATACGCACTTATGCCAAGAAAACCATTTACGAAGGCGAGCACAAAATGGATTATTCGGCCGTTCCTGGAGAGTTCACTCAGGGAAGGTGTGCAGACAAAGGCCTCCATTAGAATAAGTTTCAAACAAAACATGACGGTGGCCTAGAGCTTACCCACTCACTTGATTCATGTCTGCAAAATACAGAGACTGAAAGACATGGCAGGCCTCCCGTTTTTGATGGGACAAAAGAGAGCACTTCATCGGCAAGAGCATCATTGAATGGCCCGGCTGCGCTTGACATTTGCAAAAGGAACGCTTTTTGAATTAATGCATCGCACAATTTCAGGATCATCCAATGCTTGGCATGTCACAGGAAGGAGGGAGGTGGCTGGAGGGGACGCTCCTTGACAAAGGACAGATCGATCCAAAACAAGGCTGATTGGCCCTGTGTTCTAAAGAGCCGGCCAGAATATGAAAAGTATGACGACTATTGTATTTATTTTTTTATTTATTTGAATGTATAAAGCGTGCAACGGCCCTGAGACATCATGGCGCTGTTACAGAAGATTCAAGCAAGATTCACTTGGGTACATACATGGATACAATATGGTACAGAAAAAGATATGGATGACACATATTACAGGCATTTACAAGATAAAGAGTGGTATGTCCCAGAGGTTACATTGGAACTGCCTGAAGGGGGTGACTAGTTGGACAACTTGGTTTTCAGTGCCTTGCAGAAGGCAGTGAGGGAGGTTTCCATCCTGATAGAGAGTGGTAGAAGGTTCACATTTTTGGGAGCTAACACAGGAAATCTCACTCCTCCAGCTTTGGCTCTTTTAAAGGTAGGGACCGTGAGCTGGTGTGAGTATTGGGCCTGCTTTGGTCTAAGTGAGTTTTCCTGGTGAATTCTTTCTGACAGGCGCAGGGGTGCAGAGTGGGATAAGCATCTGTGGGTGGTAGTGAGGGTCTTGAAGAGAACACGCTCTTTAACTGGGAGCCAGTGGGTGTCTCGTCTGGCCTGGGAAATGTGCTCCCTCCTAAGAATGCTAGTGCCGCCCTGAGGGCATTGTTTTGGGGTGTTTTGTAGTTTATTCAGGTTTTTCGATGAGGTGCCTAGGAACAGAATGTTACCGTAGTACAGCTTTGCAACAATGGTGGCTCTGGCAATGGTACAGCAGTTTTTTGAGGAGAGGTATGGTTTGACTGCATTCATGATTTTGGTTGTAAGTGCAGCTGATGAGGAGATGGTGCTGACTTGGCGTTTCATTGAGAGGGTGGAGTCAAGGTAAACACCCAAGGTTTGGACAGCAGCAGAGGCCATGATTACAGTATTCTCAATGCTGAAGGACCTGTATTGATTGTCAAGCTTATTTAGGATTTCCTTAGGGCGGAACAGTAGGATTTCTGTTTTGTCTTCATTGAGACATGGACAGTTGGCTGCCATCCAGGCCTGGATGAGGGCATAGGTTTCACTGATGGTGGCTGCATCTTGTTCATAAGAGCCGGTGAGAGGGAGAATGATTTGAGTATCGTAAGCATAGTTTGTAAATGCTGTGCTGTGCTCATCTAGATCATTGAAGAGGGGTAAGGAGAAAAGATTGCAGAGGGTAGGTGCGGTACATGATCCCTGTGGGACTCTGCAGTGGATGTGGGATGGGACAGCACAGGCCTGATCCGAGAAGACTCTCATAGCCCTACCTTCAAGGAAGGAGGTGATCCAGGCTGTGGATTCCTGGGGAAAAATGGCCAGCTTCTCTGAGGTGTCTGCAGAGGATCTTGTGGTCGACTAGATCGAATGATGCAGACAAGCCAAGAAGATGGAGCAGCGCAGGCTTGCTTTTGTCCATGATTTCCTGTATTTGGTTCTTGAGGTCGAGTAATGCAGACTCGATACCATGACGTGGACAGAATCCGGATTGCCTCTTCCCCAAGATTTTGTTTATTTCTAGATAGTTCTGGATTTGCAAGTATTCAGCTTTATCTAGCATTTTTAACAGGAAAGGCACGGTTGTAATGGGGCTATAATTATTGGGTGACTCGGGGTCAAGGGAGATTTTCTTTAGCATAGGTCTAGCCCACGACTCCTGGAGGGAGGGACGGAACCTGAGGAGAAAGATGCATTGATCAATGCTGTGAGAAAAGGGGCTAGTGAATCTACACATTCTTTAATTAGGTTGGCTGGAGAGATATCACCTTTACACAGAGAAGGCTTTATGTTTTTCATAATAGCCATGCCTTCTGACTCGGTCACTTCTCTGAATGCAAAGGGCACAGTGTTCTTGTTAACCTGAGTGACGATAGGCGCCAAGGGCACTAAAGCTTTGGGCAAGACGTTGAATTGGGAGTTAATGTTGTTCTGGACGGTGTTTATTTTGTTAAGCATGGCAGTTAGAATATTATTGCTCCATGCTTCATCTTTCACTGTTTTCTGAGTGTTAGTTGGGGGTATGGCTAGTTCCCTGAATATTGCAAACAGCTCTTTTGACTCAGATTTGGCATTGGAGATTCTGAGATTGTAGGCTGAGGATTTTGTTAGTGTGATGGCTTTTTTGTATTGTTTGGCAATGGTTCTGTGGGCCTCTATGGTGGAGTCAGTTGGGCAGGATTGCCATTTTGAGAAAGCCGAGCGCTTGGTGGACCTTAGGTCACTTAACTCTTGGGTAAACCATGAGATGACATGTTGATTGGTTTTGGCTCTTTTTCTCTCTAATGGGGCAATAGCTTATATTGCTTCTTTAAGAGTGGAGTTGTAAAGTTCTGCAAGTTTCAATGGGTTATTGGAAAAGGGGGGTCTTAGGGCTGGGACCTCTACAAATGGCCCGAGCCTGTCTTTAGTAAGGGGACTTGAAGATATGACTATGGCTGACAGCGCAGGTGAGGTAGTTTTAGTGGGGTTTGTAGTGAGACTGTGCAAGTGTAAGAGGTGATGGTCGGTCCATGGGCAAGGGGTATTAGAGCTGATGTCTGCCGAGCAGTTGTGATCAGCAATCCAGTCTAGTATGCAACCTTTTGTGTGAGTTGGATCGGTGACTCTTTGTATAAGGCCCATATCAAGGAGTGCTTTGGCAAAGGCTTTACATTGCTTGTCATTTGTGCCATTGAAACCCAGGTTGAAGTCTCCCAGCAGGAGTGCTCCGGTGTTATTTTTTGGTTGTCTCCTACTATGTCTAGGAGATTACCTTCAAGGTCTAGCAGCAGGCCAGGCGGGCGGTTGATTATATGGAGGGTTATCGTATTGTTAGGTGAGAGGGATAGTTTGACCGATAAGGCATCACAGTTCTCAGCTGCTGAGGATGTTATTTGTCTGACATCAAGGGTTTCCTTAAAGATGAGTGCAACACCCCCTCCTTTGTTGGTGGTTCTGTCCTGTCAGAGTTTGGTGAAGCCAGGTGAGAGGGCAAGAGAGATGGCGGGACCAGAGGCTTCATGTAGCCAGGTTTCCGTGATGGCGAGCACATCAAGGTCCAAGTCTGTAATTAAGTCTTGGATCTCAATGGCATGTGCTGGTGAGGAACATGCATTAATAAGAGCACATGGAGTTGGTTGGGAGTGGTTTTGGTGGTGTGTTCTTTATGGATGTCGTTAGGTGGTGTGGTGACCTATGCTTGATTAAAAATGGCGCGGGCACGCAATGCATTCTGGGAGCGCTCGGAGCCATGTTGGATATTTACTTTACATTGCAGTGAAAAGCTGCACACATTTTGCTGAAGTGCTAGATTCACAGTGCTGAGACAAACATGCTTTTTCAAACCTGGTATGCGGTCAAGGTAATTTCTGCTGGGAAAGCTAACGTTGTTATGGCTTGCTATTGTTCTCTGTGGAGCATGTTTTTAGAGCAGGGAGGCCCTGCGTTCCTTGGGGGGATCTCTCGATTGACCCAGCTGGCAACCGACGGCTGTTCCTCAACTGCGCAAGTGCAATTTCCAGAATGTTCGAGAATTAACTCCCCTTTGTGGAGTGTGTATATATGTGGAGGCACGGAGCGGATCAGGTGAGACTTCAGCCAGAGAAGGACGCTTACGTCTGGCCTTCCTGTGAGTTGTGGTACTCTCAGCCTGGCTGTCCCCGGGGTCTTCCAGCCGCTTCTGGATGAGATGAGGAATTCTGTTACTCTCACGTTGATGTATTTCCTTTTGACTTCTTTACTTCTTCTGTGATCTATGACCTTATTATTTTTATGAGTTATTTCTATGTACTTGTAAGCTTTGAATAAATAGCCATAAAGAGCTGATTTATCTTCTAAGAGTGCGTGTTTGTGAGTTATTGTGTCTGTCTGTTTTTCTTGTGGTTCAAAGTACTTGCTCTATATAATTACATTGATGATTTATGGTTGTTTCGTGCACTTTTCGGGGGAGAGCAGTACAACGATCAAAAATCGGTTTACAAAGAAACCTATATACAAATTTTAATTTCATACATATTGAAAATTAGTAAAACACACAATTAATAAAAATCATCACACAAATGCTCAACAAATCCAATAAGTATCTTACTAGATCATTACATAAAAAACATAGGATTTCGTCATTAACAATCAAATGGTTGATTAACAAAAAGTGAGATACTTTTTTTTTTTTTTTTTTATTTGTAATTTACAGTTTTGTTTTACAAACTTTTATTACAAAATCCTCAAAAAGAAAAATCACGTCTCCTTGTTGAGTTCATCTTTGTCATCAAAGGTCCCACAGCATCCCATCAAAAAGAGATGACAAAGGAATTTACATGGTTGAACACGCAAGAAGAGTGGAGAACAAGAAGATTTTCAAGAGAAGCGTAACAGAGCAGCCTCCATTCTATTCACTAATCGGCTTCTCTGTTGTAGATATAACACTGTCCAACAGGTTTATAGTTGCACAAATTAAATGGACTGAGTTCCCACTTGGGATTCGCATCCATAGGTCTTCTGGATTTCCGGTCAATGGTGCAAATTGGCCCATAAGTCGGGATCTACTTTCTTTTAGAAATTGACATTCTGTTAATAAGTGTTTTACTGTTTCAGTGTAAGCCCACAGAGCCTACATGCATCGTCTTTGATGTTTTCCATATGTCTTACAAGCAACATATTACGTGTCTTGTAGATATTAGTTCGTAGACGTAAAAAGCGGTCTCTATGGAGTCGAGACGGAAATTGACAAAGATATTTTGGTGGGTTGTCTAATTTGTTAATTGTCGGTCCCAAGTCCATTGCAGTTGCCAGCTCGTAGTATTTATCTAAATTTTGTATCCATAGCCACTGCCTCAGTTTTTTCTTTGCAGTTTGTGGCCACTTCAATAGCATCTCCATTGTGATGTTTGCACATTGCATATAGATTTTTGTTCTTTGCGACCATTCTTTCAGTAAATTCGCTTGATTTGTTTCCCCATGCGGAGCAAAGATTTTATATGCAGGTTCTACATTGTTGATTTCCATCTTTCTTAGCATCGCCATCGATTTCCAAATAACTGTGCCGTACAAAGGCTCCATAGCAAGTTCATGCCGAATTATTGTCATTGATAGGTATTTTGGTAGATGTAACACACGTCGCCAAAAAATACCTTCAAGTTTTGTCCAGATTTTTTGGTCAATGTTCCAGCCTGCCTCTGCACCAAATGTGATAGCTGGAATGACTTTTTGGAGATAGAAGGTGCGGACTGGGACAAGCGTAAATTTTCCATATAGCATGTGGATTCTTGCTCCTTGTTGTGCCAAGGTTCGCATTCGCTTGTCAAGTTCATTAACCCAGCTTTGTTCTCTGATTGAGGTGCTTATTGGGATTCCCAAGTAGCGGATCACATTGACTTCGTCTATTGGAAGCTTATTAATATGCCACTTGAAGTTCTTGTTTCTTGCTCCCTCTGTGTGACTAAATTTCATAATCTTCGTTTTTCCCACGTTGATCTTGAGGTCATTTGCTTTCATGTATCCTTCCAGGGCACTTAATAGACGCTGTAGGCCGATTTGTGTTCTATCGGCTAGCACCAAGTCATCCGCATAGATCAAGCAACGTATTTGATGACCATTTATTTTAGGCGGAAATGAATGTGTGCTGGCTAAGACTTCCGAGACATCAGCAATGTATAACTTAAATAAGACCGCAGCTAAGGGGCAGCCTTGTTTCACTCCTTTATTTGTTGCGATCGCTTCTGAGAGATCCCCATTTTCATTAAGCCTTATTCTTATTGTGGTGGATTCATGTAAGGCTTGTATTGGGTTTAACAGAGAGAGCGGGCATTTCCATTTCTTTAGTTTTGCCCAAAGCATCTCTCTGTTTATGGTGTCGAATGCTTGTTGCATATCGATAAAGGCGAAATACAGGTTTTCCCTCTTCCGAATGGCTTCAAGCTTCAGGATGTTCACTATAACAAGGTTGTTTTCTGTGCCCACTCCTTTCGTGAAACCAGTTTGTCTGTTGTCATCTATTTTAGATCTCCGGGCCCATGCTGTTATTTTTTTTTGTAAGAACATTGCAAATATCTTCCCAACAGTATCTAATAAAGCGATTGGGCGGTAATTGACAGGGTCTTCTCTGTTGCCTTTCTTATATATTGGCACAATTATAGCTTCCAACCATGATGCTGGGATTTTCCTTGTTTTGGCAATCTCCTTGAACAGCTCCGAAATGAACGCTGACCATTCGTGTTTATGTTCTTTTAGCATCACGTTGGTGATGCAATCGGGACCGGCTGCTCTTGAGTTTTTCAGTTTGGATATTATACTTGCTATGTCTTCTTCGGATTCGATTATGTCCCAGGGAGTGGAACATATCTCGTTTTTGTCTTCGAACTCGGTTGGTTGTGACGCAAGTAGTTGTTTAAAATGCCTCACCCAGTTGGCTTCCGATACACCATTGGCCATAGTACTTGCGTGTTTTATACTGCCTTAGTTCAAGATGTTCCATATCTCTCTGGTGTTGTTTGTTTTAATCAGAGCCAACATTGCCTCCCCTCGTTCTTGATCGCGCTGCATGTTGAAGGTCTTTGACCAATTGCGATAAGCTTGTTTCCTGTGCTTTATCATGGTAACTATATTTGTGTTGCTTCCAGACCTCAGCTTTCGTAGGTCTTTTCTTAATTTCATCTTTTCCTTTTTCACAGTATTACTCCAGATGTGTAGATGATCATGTTCTTGATGGTGATGGCTTTTTTTTGTTGTGTTAGTGTACGGCAGTAAAGCAGTATAGTTTGGTGTTTCCTGATTGTCTTTGGTTTGTGATTGAAAAACCGCAGTTAGGTTCAGGATTTGCTTTGCTTTTATCCTCAGTCTGTTTCGTCCGGAATTTACTTCTAGCTCTGAACATGCCGAGCCTATTAATGTCTTACAGCTCGGATGCCAAGACATGATCAGGAGTGAGTGATCACTGTTATTTGATGGAATTATCGTCAGGTTATGAATTAGTTTTGTCACGTTGTTAGACGTCCAGATATAGTCTAAAGTTTTTTCATAACCCATATTTCGCCAAGTGACCTGTGGCGGTATGTCTCCCTTCACATTTCCGTTAATCATTGTACAGTCTCGTACCTCCATTGCCTCATTCCATCTTACTTGCCTGGAGCTAGTTTTATGATCTTCAGCTCGGGATACTTTGATTAATTCTTTTTTTCCATTAAACCATGCTAGGTTTAAATCTCCGCATATAATGATCCATACATTTTGATGGGACGACTGGTTCTGGTCAATTAATGCTGTTATATAGCTAATGAATTGGCTATTAGTGATCTTATTTGGGTTCCAGTAGACATTCAATAGCAATAGTTTTTGAACTTTATCTTTTTCTCCACTCTTTCTTTCAAGTAAGGTCGCTTGTACATACTGATTTGGGTTAGCTGATTCATTGACTTCCCAGTTTGTTCCAATTTTTATCAGCGTTAAGAGACCGGAAAATGGACGACCTGTTGTGTTTTTAACGGCAGGGTTGATCAATATTTGATAACCGTCCTTTATCGGCAATTTCCGCATCCAAGTTTCCTGTAGGCATATAGCAAAGTTGTTGGTTAGGTCCACTGGGAAGCCGTTGTATAAATGACTGAATCCCCTGGTATTCCAGGAAATAAGGGTGACATCAGCATCCTGTCCGGTTTTTACTAGTTAAAGTCTTCTTTTAGCCTGCGATCGCCGTTCTTCCTTTGTCCCAGTTGATGAGTAAGTACTCAAGTGGGATCGTATTTGAGCTTGGCGTTGGGTCAGGGATCTTTTTTTTGATTCAATTTCTTTCTTGCGAACTTCTGCCAACGGTGTTGACATCTCGAGTTGTTCCGAAATCTCGAACCCCAGGCGTAGCAGTTCCTCTTTCGCGGTCAGTATAATCTTTCTGATTGCTTTAGAGTTGATGTGTAAAAGAACACTATCAGCTTGTTCTTCTGACGTGTATTCTACAATTCGTACATCATCAGATTTAATGATCCTTAGTGTCGGAACCGCATGAAATAGTCGCATAACATTGCCTCGGTTCAAATTTACCTCTGAGTCATCATCCAATACATTGATTATTTTTATTTTTCCGGAGACACCTGTGCTTTGTCCAATCCGGGTTTTTGACATTTCTTTTCTTATTTGAATTTGAGCTAACGTTTGTTTTGGGTTTAATGCCGTTTCCAGTTTCTTTTTAATGAGACGGTTATCATTCTGGTGCCTGTCAGCCATTTTTGTGGCTGCTGCCTGAGGCAATAACTTTTTACTGTCTCCCATTTGTTTTTCGACAGCTATCGACTGTTTCGTTTTGCCTCCCTGCCTACCTTGATGTTTTTGGGTGGAAACTTCCATAATGCTCAGACTTTCGAATAAAGAAATGTTGGTTTCGTCTTGAGTTTCTTCTTCTTCTGAAACATCGGAATATGTGGAGAGGTTGCACAGTTCCTGAATGTCATCAGAAGATAAATCACTACTTGTGTCTGAGTCAATTCTTATCCGTTTTTTTGGATTTAATTTCCCAGTTTTGTGTTCTCTTCGAGCAGAAAAATCTTTAGGTCCTATTTCGCTGTCTTTTTCCTTTTCCAAAGTGTCCACATTTGCTTCTTTTGTACCATTTACGATCGCAGATTTGTTGGCCATTTTGCCCCCTGCGTTCTCTCGAGCAAATAGCTTAGGTTTCGGGGGTGTGGTTAGGTTTCTAATAAATTTTCTTGAGATCGAGGTTTGGTTGTTGACTGTTATATGTTTTTTCTTTTCCTTTTGTTTTTTTCGGATAACTGTTGTTGAGGTGCCAGGGACCATCGACTGTTTTGGTTCAGGCATTTGTCTCGATCGGATGTTTTTTGCTGGTCCATGGAAGATCCCAAACGATGCCTTGACGGCTAAACAACTTGGTATACCTGACAAAGGCTCCGCGGCTTGTTTCTTCGTGATCTCTTCATTTTTCTCTTGGCCGTTAGTAGAGCGCTTTTCTATTGCCGTCGCAGAGGGGGCTGTGGCACTTGCCTCTTGGCAGCTAGGTACAATTTGAGTATTTGTATTTGCGTTTGCCGAATGGAGGATTGCGACGTTTGAAGCTTTTTGAGACATTATTTCCTCTCCTTCTTTTTAACTGCACATAAGTTTGCCACGTTTAGATCCGAGAAGGACTTTTTCATGAAGTCTAACAAATCATCCATTTGTTTTTTTCCTTCATTTGTCCGTTTTTCGATTAGCTCATAAATCTTTCTGAGACCATCGTCTATCTCCGTGTATTGATTGTCTTTTTGTTGTTGTTGTATTTGTGCTAGAGTTTCCATTTTCGAAACTTTTCCACCAGATTGCCCAAAGAGGCTGCATTGTTTTGTGTGGCTTCATTCAGGTTATCGTATAATTTTATAAAAGGAATTAGGGCCAAGGAGGTTGCAGCAATGTCACGCCGCGCGCTCACTCGCGGGCGCCACTTACCCGTCCTGTGGTACCTGGTCCACGGCCGCAGCGGTCCCCTCCTTCATGGAGACTGTACCCGCGGTGGCGTCTCTCCTCACGCCGACCGACGGTTCAGATGGGCGCCGTGGACGCCGCCATCTTGCGAGGATCTGTGCATGCGCAGTGTCGGAACATGCGTTCCAAGCCTCGCTTTGACCCCGGGCCATAAAAGGGCACCGCATACACAGGGACAACGCGTGTATGCGCTGCTGGAGTCCTGGCGCTTGTTGTCCAGCCCTCCAGTTTCATGTTCTAACCTTTTCTGCCTAGTTCTGCCTCATTTCCTTATTCCAGTCTTGCTTCCTGGTCCTCCTACTCTTTCTGCTCCTTATTTCTGATACCTTGTCCCTCCCTGGTTTAGGGTAGAGTAGGTTCTGTCTGGGTTCCTAGTAGTAGTGGGGACTCTCCTGTAAGTACTGCCTTCCTTGCAGTTTGCCTTCCTTGCCTGTCTTGTGCTCTGCCGGTACCTGTGCTTTACTGCCTTTTGGAAGTTCCTGAGTTCAGTCCTGTTATCATCGGTGATTTCATCAAGCCTTCTCAGCCAGTGGAAACACTGTCCCGACGTCACGCAAATTCTGAGAAGTGCCACCCGTGGCGTTGGGAGTTGGTTCAGTGCCGTCCTGTGTTATATCGCCAGGAGGGGATTGGGCTAATTTCTCGCGTTACCCATTCATCGGCCATCATACATCGACATACTGGCAACCTCAACTCCACGGTCTACAGGAAGCAGAGGTAACTCACGATCTCGTGAAGATTCGTTTAACAAGCAAGTACATTGTTATGTATCTGGATTGCTGCCGCTACAGATAGGTTGGATTTAGCTTCATGTTCTTTTTCGACAGCATTTGGTGATTTATCTTTGGCTGGTATTTTTGAATCCATATAGTCGCAGACCAGATGTAGGTCTTGAGGCTTTTGTGAATGCAAAGCGGTTTCACTTGCACCGTGATTTGCTGGAGTAGAACAATTTGGTACATTTCTATCCTTTTTGTTTTGCCATTTCTTCCCATGTCTGAGTGATTCACTTGGAGAGTTCCCAGAATTTTCACCAAATGCAAGGCTCTGTGGAAGGTGATAAACTGGTCTCTCAATAATCAACTCGGGATCCACTGTGTAATCTTTGTTCAGCTGACAATGTTCTTTTCCTTGTAAATTTACGCGGCTTGAGTCCGTGTCAGTTTCTGACTCTGCAGGTACTAGAGTTCTACAGCTATTTTTGTTGTCTTTCGTTTTATTCATATAGCTGTCTGATAGTTTTGTTTTAATATTTTCAAAATCGGCTTGTAGTCTCAGGGTAAGCCTTGCCTCTCGTCCTGCTAGATCAATGCCACTGTATTTTAGACTCTCCGTTGTATTTATTTGTTGAGCCGCTTTTGAATGGCAACTATATTCAGTAGGCAACATGAGTCGCAGTGGTTGTATTGAGTTTGTTAAACGTGCGATATCTTCTCGATTACTACCGCATGGTTCCTGTTGGTGAGTGTCGAAGATAAATATTTTAGAATTTGATGGAATTTGTGTTGTTTCAATGTTTAGTAATTCTGCATCCGTCACGTCGAATGGTGATTGGAACAGGTCTTCGCCTGCTTCAGTTCTTCCTTTTTCTAATTGTAATTGTTGTGCTGCCGCTATTTTCGTGTTGCCAACTGTTTCGCGTGCCATAGGTTCATTTTTTTCGTTTTTCTCATCTTGATTCACTTGTGTTGTATTCAGCGCCATTGAATTTGATTTGCCAAGCAAGTCCATCTGACTGGGCGAGACCAACAAGCCTGGTACCTGTGCAAAACTTGTTTCGCTGACATTCTTTGGTAATTCAGCTCTTTCGTTTTTGCTACGCTTGTTTTCTTTATTTTTCAATTCATATGTCCTCTGATTTGATGTTGTTATGGATTCTGTACTGATAGGTGTTGTGGTCGCCGGATTGATTTCCACAGCGGCCAGCTGTAATTCGTTCATCTGAGACCAATGCTTTTCTTTCATTGATCTTGCTCCTGTTTGTATGAACACAGGTTTGGGGAGGCAACGGGCAGCCAAGTAAGCGAGCGCTGCCGGGCCATTTGTACTTTCAGAGGACGTGTGTGGTCGGGAATGCATGTGGATAGTGGGAAGCTGCGGCGTGGACTGGTCAATTATGCGCCCGGTAGTAAGGTGAGCTGGAGGAACTGCGTCTTCACCACGCGGTCTCTCACTCCCCCTCCCCATTTCCTGCTCACGTGTTTTGTTTGCTGACAGAAAAATGTCATATGTCATTTTTGCACTGGTGCATGCGGTTGAAGCCTGTTTTGCTTTAAGACGTGTTTGAGGACCCGTGTCCATGATTTTAATGTAATTGTAAAGTCTTACCTTCTTCCTGACATCCTGCCGCGGACTGCAGCAGACTGAAACTCTGCACGAAACTCCGCGCGCACTCCGCGCTAGATCGGAGTATTTAAAGGAAAGTTGGGCTTGTATTCCTTAAAGCCACAGTTCCAGTTCCACAAGCAAAACGAGCAAAGCAATGAGTAGCAGTGAGTAGCAGCAGCAGCTCCTCTCTCCTCTCTCCTCTCTCACTGCAGCAGACTGAAACTCTGCACGAAACTCTGCGTGCGCTCCGCACTAGATCGGAGTATTTAAAGGAAAGTTGGGCTTATATTCCTTAAAGCCACAGTTCCAGTTCCACAAGCAAAACGAGCAAAGCAATGAGTAGCAGTGAGTAGCCGCAGCAGCTCCTCTCTCCTCTCTCCTCTCTCACTGCAGCAGACTGAAACTCTGCACGAAACTCCGCGCGCGCTCCGCGCTAGATCGGAGTATTTAAAGGAAAGTTGGGCTTGTATTCCTTAAAGCCACAGTTCCAGTTCCACAAGCAAAACGAGCAAAGCAATGAGTAGCAGTGAGTAGCAGCAGCAGCTCCTCTCTCCTCTCTCACTGCAGCAGACTAAAACTCTGCACGAAACTCCGCGCGCGCTCCGCGCTAGATCGGAGTATTTAAAGGAAAGTTGGGCTTGTATTCCTTAAAGCCACAGTTCCAGTTCCACAAGCAAAATGAGCAAAGCAATGAGTAGCAGTGAGTAGCAGCAGCAGCTCCTCTCTCCTCTCTCCTCTCTCACTGCAGCAGACTGAAACTCTGCACGAAACTCCGCGCGCGCTCCGCGCTAGATCAGAGTATCTAAAGGAAAGTTGGGCTTGTATTCCTTAAAGCCACAGTTCCAGTTCCACAAGCAAAACGAGCAAAGCAATGAGTAGCAGTGAGTAGCAGCAGCAGCTCCTCTCTCCTCTCTCACTGCAGCAGACTGAAACTCTGCACGAAACTCCGCGCGCGCTTCGCGCTAGATCGGAGTATTTAAAGGAAAGTTGGGCTTGTATTCCTTAAAGCCACAGTTCCAGTTCCACAAGCAAAACGAGCAAAGCAATGAGTAGCAGTGAGTAGCAGCAGCAGCTCCTCTCTCCTCTCTCACTGCAGCAGACTGAAACTCTGCACGAAACTCCGCGCGCGCTCCGCGCTAGATCGGAGTATTTAAAGGAAAGTTGGGCTTGTATTCCTTAAAGCCACAGTTTCAGTTCCACAAGCAAAATGAGCAAAGCAATGAGTAGCAGTGAGTAGCAGCAGCAGCTCCTCTCTCCTCTCTCCTCTCTCACTGCAGCAGACTGAAACTCTGCACGAAACTCCGCGCACGCTCCGCGCTAGATCGGAGTATCTAAAGGAAAGTTGGGCTTGTATTCCTTAAAGCCACAGTTCCAGTTCCACAAGCAAAACGAGCAAAGCAATGAGTAGCAGTGAGTAGCAGCAGCAGCTCCTCTCTCCTCTCTCCTCTCTCACTGCAGCAGACTGAAACTCTGCACGAAACTCCGCGCGCGCTCCGCGCTAGATCGGAGTATTTAAAGGAAAGTTGGGCTTGTATTCCTTAAAGCCACAGTTCCAGTTCCACAAGCAAAACGAGCAAAGCAATGAGTAGCAGTGAGTAGCAGCAGCAGCTCCTCTCTCGTCTCTCCTCTCTCACTGCAGCAGACTGAAACTCTGCACGAAACTCCGAAAGATACATTCAACATATAACTGGTACTGTATCCGTTTCTAATCACTATTGGATAACTACAGTTGTTCTTTCTCTGTACCAATCCGGAAAAAGTCTTGACATGTTTCTGTTCTTAGGGAGTTACTCATAGAACATTCATCAGGAGGGTTGTCATAATCACGGAAATCCCAATTAAAAGTCAACTGCTTCGTAAGAGGAAAAGTGTAGTGTGCACGTGCAACCTGTGAATTAAAAGAAAAGGGGACAAATAAGGAGCTAGATCTATAGCTAAATCAGTTGGTCAATTTCCTAAAAAATTGAAAAGAGGACCACTAATCGGGTTATAATTACCTTACGTGGTGCTCGTGGGGGCTCACAACGTAGGTTGCTCAAGTTGAAGAAGGCTGCCAACTAGCTCTTCACCTGTAACTAATACACGAAAAACCTCACTGAGTGTTTTTCACGTGAGCTAAAAAAACCTGCTCAGTAGTTCAAAAGTTACATCAGGACAGAACTCCTGCATATTTGAATCTGAGTTTAACACATATAGTGATAAGCCTATGGCTCACCTGTATGTCTGGTGTTAAGATGCAGACATTGACAAAAAGGGTGGCAGCTCACTTGATGTTGCTCCACTCCGGCAAGGAGGGCTATTATTAATGCTAAATAAAGATTTTCTCCTCCAGAGTGGGCAGGAACCAGCAATCCCTAGACAGAAAAAGGACTTTACTAAGTATAATCCGTTTGGTAAAGATTACATGCTTATCTCGAAACGTGTGTCAATACAGCTTGAGTTAAATTAGGATAAGGCTAGCACCAGTCAGTTCTAATTCGCAAACCATGTTGGCAACAAATGGAAAGAGAGAATTGACCCATGAAAAATAGAGCCAAACCCAAAAGTGGAAGCCCGGGAGACCATCAGTGTGGTTGCTTCAATCAATGACCATGCTGTGATCCATAGACAAAAAAGGACCCAATATGGAACCATAAGCATAAAAATTACAGTCAAACTCAAAAAGGACAGATTTGTCATAGCGTTTGACTGGACCCAGAAAACACCCAAGTGTTTGAAATAATCTCGCAGGGCTGTATTTTACCACCATAGACTAGACAGATCTCTAATTTTTGTGGTGCTAGATGCACCAGCTGACGACACAGTATATCCACAGCTTGTCACTCCTCAAGTATCAGTCTATGGTAAATCAAACATTTAGGGTGTAAATGCCAGGTACACACGTAAATGCGTGTCTAAGAACTTTCTAAAAGCGGATTCATTCCGATGTTATAAACATACCTCAGGGATAAGTACGAAGGCGTCTGCTTGGTACGCGAATGACAGGGACTCGGCAAAAGGGTGCTTCGCGTCTGTGTAGAGAGCGCGCAACAGCGAGACTGTGTTTATGTGTTTCTATGGAAACAGAGCGCGGGCCTGTCCTGAAGCAGGAAGTAATACCTAACTTCGAAAAGGGGTCGGCCATCTTGAGATGGAGTCGGAACTATCAGTACTGAGCAAAGTGTGCTAACAAAATGGTCACGGGCATGACACCGATAAACAGGACCTTCATTAATCATGTTTTAAGGATGTGTGAAACTAGACCCACTGCAAAATCCTATGAGGGCGGTACAAAATAATTGCTAGCCCTTTTATTAACAGTAGCATTTTAATGTATGCTGCAGTTTTTTGTCGCGTGACTATAGACATCAATTCAGTCACGCAATGTAGAGAATACAGTCTAGCTAGATACGTTTTACCAATATAACGTTATGTTACACTTTAAATGAACCCAGCAACAGCATTTAAGTGGTCGTCATAATTAACTGCTATGTAGACAATTATGCAATATAATTCCAACGTGATCACCGGGTCATGCCATAAAGTTATGTATGTGTGTACATGGCATCAGTATATACAAAAATCAAGGATGTCACGAACAACTCAGGAAGTATATTTCACCCAATTGTATACAGGTCACAAAATCATATCAATCTGCCCTTAAGATTAACATAGAGCGTTATAGTTTATGGGGATAGAGCATATTTAGTCTACCGCAGTCACCATATATCAGGGGGGTAACCTTAATTTCACAGACAGTCCCTCACCAACACACACACTCTTGTGGGGCAGAATCATGCGATTCTCCCTCTTCGAGGGTTGGTACCAGTGATGCTGGTTTTAGAACAGAGCATCTAGTCAAAGTTATATTCGATGAATTTAGTAAAGGTATTTCATATTTGCTAGCTTTTGAGACTGACATATGCTGTGTGCTTGTATTCAATAATAACGGCACCAATGCACGTATAACATCTACCTCAAGCAGTGATCCCAATACAATGTTCTCACTTTGTTTAACTGCTATGGCTACAGCCGCCACTGATTGCAAACACGGCAGTATTCCTTTCGCAACCAGACTCAACTCCTTACTGTAATATGCGGTGGGTTTATGATGGATCACATGCTTCTGGGTAACCACCGCCAAAGCAAATCCCTTTCTCCCATGACAATACAAAGTAAATCCTTTTTTATAATCAAGTAGACCTAATGTGGGTGCCTCCGCAAACAGCCTTTTGACTGATGTGAATGCCTTTTCTGCTACTGGTGCCCACTGCAATGATTTAAGAATGTTCAATCGGGTATAGTCTTGTAGTGGTTTAATTATTTCAGCAAACCCAGAGATCAATTGCCAGCAGTAGCCGACTGCCCCTAGAAACGCTCACATTTTCATTATATTCTGAGATTTATATATATTATAAACTGTCTCTTTCCGAGAAGTGGATAACAGCTAATATCTCTTCTTGGTGTCATGTCGCAGATAATGCACGCTAGGGGCACCCTAGGAGCACATAAAAATGACCTCTTCTCCAAAGCCTTATGCCCCTTCTCTGCCAGTGTAGTTAACAAAACCTTGGTGTCTTCTTTACAAGTCTTGTATGAGGGAGAGGCGATTAACAAATCATCAACATATAGTATCAATCCTGACTTCCCTGGTAATTTGATATAATCTAAATCGTTCTTGAGGTATTGTCAGAAGAGGGTTGGGGACACTGTATATCCCTGGGGAAGAAGGGTCTATACATACTGGACCCTGCTATGCGATAATGCAAACAGGTACTGACTATCTTGTGTATCAGAACAGAGAAGAAAGCCGAACATAAGTCGACCATTGTAAAATGTGTTCCTTGCAGTGGAAAACACAGCAGTATGATTGCCGGGTTTGACACCACGGAATGGAAGGTATTACCACAGGATTAAAAGCACATAGATCCTATACAAATCGTATACCTCTTTCTCTGGCTTCTTCACAGGAGAAATAGGAGTATTGCATATGCTACTAGTTGGAACTATTATTTCCTGGCTCAGGAAAAATGCAATGTTTGGGGTTATCCCTTCCTCCACTTCCGGATTCAAGGGATGCTTGGGTGTCTGTGGCAATCTTTTAACATACCTACTTTTATCCTTACAGGTTTGGCAGTGCATATATATCCTACTTTTTTTGCACAATACATCTCTTTCCAATAAATTTATAGGTGATGTGGGGCATAAAAGAAAAGAATGCCGATCAGTGATGGGCCCTATCGTAACCATAAGAGACACCTGGTGTATGATTGTGGTATTCAATTTGCCTACTGCTCTTACTGTCTCCCCTGATGTAGGGACATGAGTTAAAGTATTAATTCGCAAAATCGGATCAGTTTGCCCCAGAATTTACCAAACATAGTATTGGTAGTCCTTGAAGCTGACACTGTACATATGGTCCCTCCTGATCAACTGGAATCATTAATGCTTCCAGAGTCCTTTCCCCTTCAACTTGTCAAAATCCATTTGGATACCCACTACCCGCTCAGGTCACTGGGGACAAAGGGATTCATATTTGGGTTCAGAAACTGGGGCATTGGCCGCGTGGGAGAGGTCTGTCTCTGGACTTGCCCTCAAGCATGTGCATCTGTGTATTTGCGATAATGCCATCTTGTTGCTGTTGTCTATGGTCTAAGTGGGCGCTCATTTTTCCAATGCCCCTCCCATTTGCAATAATTGCAAAATAATGAATTTGGTATCATAGCTACAGGGGCCTGCTCGTTATTCCAATATCCCTGTAGCTGCTGATCCTGGGATCCACCGGCCTGTTGTTGATCAAACAGAATCCATTGGCACATCCACTCTGCCCTTCTCCAAGCCACCCAGCCAACAAAGCTGCTTGCAAGACAAGCCCATCTGCGCTGCTCAGACCATGCACAGAGTACTGGCTCCTTTCCAAAATGGCTGCCGCCACCCCTGCTCACAGCATCACAGCTGCATCCCCTTGGGCCCACCTCTGCAATCAGCAGATTGGTTGCCCCACAAGCATATGGAGCCTAATGTCGGGAGCTGGCAGGTGAATCTGCCTCCCATCCAAAGGCCCTCTATAAAGGCCTGTGACCCCTGTCTTGCCAGCATCACAGGATCCGTTGGCACATACACTGTGCCCTTCTCCACGCTGCCCAGCGGACAATGCTGCATACAAGGTAAGCCCATCTGAGCCCATCTGATCTGCTTGTACCTTGCACTAAGTACCGCCTCCTCTCCAAAATGGCCCCCACCACCCCTGCCTCACAGCATCAGAGCTTCTGTCCCTCACGCCCGCCTCTAAAATCAGCAGATTGGTTGCCCCTCAAGCATATGGAGCCTGATGTCAGGAGCTGGCGGGTGAAGACAGCCCTGTCTGAAGGCCCTCCACAAATGCCTGTGAACCCTATCTGGATGAGGAGGGCCATTACGATAACAAAGGACTAAGGTATTTGCCCCTCACTAACCTAGCATATTCGGCAACCCGCTTCTTACCTAGACTACTGCCTTAACATGGCATAATACAGCCCACAAGATTTCTCCCTGCCAGGTTATCACCAACTGCCATGCCCCCATACACTCACCTTCTACCCCGCCTCTTCTAGACTAAGACCTACCAGCAACCAAAACCTCCTATCAACCTTGCCTAGGCCCCAAAACACTGTCCCGGATCATCTCTAGTATGACCCATCCAGGTCTACCTGACTCCCTACCTACCAAGTCATGACTGAGGAACTCTAGGTTATGCTCACGCATGACCCCTCCTAGCATGACATATCGTATTAACTCCCATCCACAATTTACTTCCCTCTTGCCTCACAATCAAGACTCTAGTCACCTTCAAACAAGCACTGACAATAGCAGCTCACCAGACCTACCCTCCTCAGAGCTGAATTGTGCACCAGTGAATGCCAGATCAATCCTGACTCACTTGCTAGACATCCACGATCTCATCACATCCAATGACCTGGACTTCCTGGCCATCTGCGAAACCTGTGAGCTTATGGCCCTTTTAGTAACGTGCATGCAATGGATAGGATCACTGAGTAACTCTGAGTCCAAATAATTAAACCAACTCAGGAAGATGGCAAAAAGTCTGTTTTATTAACAATTATCTAAAACAGGGAGGTTACAACGGACATCAACGGATGTTGGCACAGCTCTCGACGATTTTCTCATACAAACATATTTATATGACGTCATACTATGTGACAAATAATAGAAAACCTATCAAAGGTTGGGATTGGCTACAGGAAACATCTAAACATACTTTTTATAGGGGCTAGCATGGTGATTGGCTGCCCACTTTCAGATTGACAACTTATGCCTACCTCTAAAAACATGTCATATTTAACACTATTAAGTATACGGTTTATCATTGGTCTTCGACCTACAAGGCCCTTCATTATACAGCCCCCCTACAATTGGTTGGCAAGCTGCTGCCATGTATGGATCATTCATTTCACCTAGCAGCACATAAGCTCAGACCCAGGTGCCAGGAGGTGGACTTGACTTTACCTCAGTGCTTTAAGTGGGCCGGGGCCTGCCGGGGCCGGGCCCCGGCAGTCTCCATAAAGTGGGGCTGAGCCGGGGCCCAGCCGGGGCCCCCCCTCCCACACAACATTGGCGGGATGCATTATCCCGCCGTGGCCGCAGCCGCGACGGGAGATGCGCCCGTCAGTATGTCGGCCAAGCTGACAGAAGTGCCAGCCAGCCACAGCGACGCTGAGGCTGGTGGCACTTCTGTCAGTTAGTGTAACTCCCTCTGATGACCCCTCATCAGGGTCATCAGAGGAAGTTACTGTCCCTTTGTTTTCCCTCCCCAGATCACTGACCCCCGCGGGCTCCGTGATCTAATATGCAGATTAAATCACGGAGCCCGCGGGTTCGCAGAGGGTGAAAGACGCCTCGGGCTCAGTGATCTATGTGCTCTGAGCAGATAAATCACAGAGCCCGAGGTGCCTTTCTCCGTCGGCAAAGCTTTATAAAAGATGCCTTGAACTGTGTACGTTTCAAGCCATCTTTTATAAAGGTAGAAATATTTCTATGTTTATAAAAGACGGCTTGAAACGTGCACAATTCAAGGCATCTTTTATAAAGCTTTGTCGACGGACAAAGCCACCTTGCGGTTTGTTTTGTCCGTCTTCAACGCTTTATAAAAGATGCCTTGACTTGTTTACGTGTCAAGCCATCTTTTAGAAACATAGAAACATGTTACAAATATCTATGTTTATAAAAGGTGGCTTGAAAAGTACACAAACTATAGTAAGGTAAGCACACAAGTGTGCGTAACTTACTATGGTTTGTGCACTTTTCAAGCCACCTTTTATAAACATAGAAATATGTACATTGCTATGTTTATAAAATATGGCTTGAAAAGTACACACACCATAGTAGTATGCATACAAACATATAAATGCTCACATACATTTATATATTTGTTTGTGCACCTTACTATGATTTGTGCACTTTTAGGCCACGCCCACAATGAAAGCCACGCCCCCAAACAAGGGCCCCCCCTCAATTTCTTACCCCACTTAAAGCACTGCTTTACCTCCACACCCAATTAGCCCAACATCTCTCATCACCCATGCCTTCTGCAATGAAGATTGTCTTTGAACTTGGCCTTGCAAAGTATCCTTGTCTCTGGGAATATATGGGAGCGCAGGCTATAACTATCATTGTTCTAGGACTCCAAGCAAACTCTGTTTCCCACCTTGGCTCACGTGACAGGAGACCATGATTTGGTCCATTTTTCAGCATTTAAATGACTTCAATGAATAAAACTTGGCACTCTTGGTGTTCTTTCTTTGTACCTTAACAAAGGATGATTCATCCTTCACACATTCACCGCTTTCAAGAATAGATAATCGACCTTGGCTTCTTCAGTTTGGATACCAGGCCAAACAGCCTCAACAGGTGCTTCCACAATCTCATCTTATTCTTGCTGTGACACATTTCACATCCTTTCCTCTTCATGGGTCTGGGCTTACTAAATTCATGACACTGATGTCCAGCTCCTACACAATGGCGGCTTGCCTGCTGTCTATTCACTACATATAACCAGCTTCTATGATGACTTAGTCTACTTGCATTTCAGCATCTACACAATTATTGAACGGCTGATTTTCTGCAGCATTTAACACACGTGCATATGAAAGTTTACTCGATTCTCAATTTCGCCATCAGTATCTGTAAAATCCATGCATTCGCTTCAGCCAGTATTCTTGGGGCGTCACGCATGTTTCTTGTGACGTCACTAGCTCCTCTCTTCACTCCTTTTCATATTCCTTCAGGAAGTTCCTCCCTCAGATTGTCATTTCTTCAGGGATACATTTTATAGGGTTTTCTCAGTGGGTACCTTCTTTCAATTATCCGCTGCGATATTGGCAAAACTACTGGTTTCAAACATGGCGTAATCTCAAGCCTCCAACATATAGGAGGAAGGGGGTGGGATTTACTGCAGAGGCATGAAGCTGCTTCTCTACATTCCCCCCTCTGGTCGAGTCCTCGACCAGCTCCTCAATTTTATCCACATATTGATATTTTCTCTTGAAGAAGTGCTTCTTCAAAGTTCAGTTCTACATCATCCCTTCAGGCTGCTGGCTGATTTAACATGCAATAGACCCATCATCCCACGTACTTCTTATGATTCTTTCGATACAGGAACTTCATTCCTTCAGGTGCTATGATGCTGGCCTATATATTTCCAGACATCTTTATCCGCCAATTCCTTGGGTTCAAACTCTGATTCGACATCGATCATGATCTTCATTCCTATAATTTTCTTCGCTGCTGTCTTGCATTGGACAATCGTTATTCTGATCAAACAGAATCCAAACATCACCATTACCAATATTGCTCCATGAATCTTGAATAAGTTGGCCAGCCACTGCGGAATCAATGAGAATATGGAGGCAAACCAACTGTCATCCTCAATATCCTCTTCCATCTATTTATGCAGGTTTGTTAACACTGTTAAGGCCTCTGTCAAGGTCCCATTTTCGTCATCATGAGAAGGTGTGAATGTGCAAAATGAAGGCCCGATTTTGGCACAAATTCCTCCTTCCATCTCTGTGATCATGTCAAGGACATCTCTGTTCTGCAGGGTCATCGGCTCTTCCTTGATAGCTTTGAATCCCTATATAGTGGTAGTGATCATCTTGCGGAGCTCCAATCTCGTTAACCTGCAGCCACTTGGTGTTGGCCATCGTTTGGATCCCAAGCCTGAATATAGTCATAAATAGTGAGGCATTCTTGCTGAACAACAGGTGTTCATAAGGAATGGAGTCATATGCTTCCATTGATTTGGCTGAGAGTTAATTCCCTCTTTTGGTCCGATTGAGAAATTCAAGCGATCTTGTTTTTCTCAAATGGGCATCTGCTTTTGGAAATTCTCCAATGTTCTGAAGAATCACTCATGCGGTAACATAGATGAGCATCAAGGAGCATACTCCACCCCAATCCTTGGGAAACTTCATATAGGCTCTAGACCCACAAGCCCAATATGGATCCATTAGGACGGCTATCCCTTCACCCATCCTAGAAACGTCAACTGTAGTTCTGCAGTCCTTGTTATCTCCCACATGATTCTTTCTGTATCTTCGGAAGCACAATGTCGCATTAGCCAATGGGATTACAACCAGTCGACAGGATTCATCTTCTACCCATGTCAGTAGTTTGGCATGTTTAGCCCATGACTTCATACATCCATCCTTCACTCTTTGCACCTCTTGTACATATTCTGGCTTCAGTAGATGAGCTGCAAAGGACATCATTCCTTCTTCCCATCCCTTCTTGTACTTCACTCATCCATAGACTAAGAATTGAGTTTGCTCCCAACATCCAGGTGATACAGCTATTTCTGTCACATCAGGGCAATTCATTTTCTTCATCTGTTCAATGACCACCTCATCCTGTCCTGTTGCAGGATATACAAGCATTGTGTTCTCCCATCCAGGTTCCATTTCCATCTGTGTAGTCCTGATATAGTCATCCTGGTATGGAAATGACCATTTCGATCTCCATCGTAAGGTGGCCCGACTACACTGAAATTGTGCTCTAGTCATACATGCTGCAAAATGACTCAGGCACCTTGCATCACGTTCTGGGACTTCTCTGGCGATGAAAGTTTGCACTGTATTCATGGCATAGGATATAAGAGAGCAGGCATAGGAACTCTCCTTAGATATCTTTACACCACTTTTCTCATGTGCTGGTACCACATGTTATTCCCCAAGTGTGCTGCATTATCTAGATAGGTATTTATCCCCTCATTATTTTCCTCTGCATCTCCCTTGTGTCTTTTAGGGGCCATGTACGATTCATGAAGTATATCAAAAGAAGTTCCCATAGTAGGAAAACAATAGGGACCTCTTGCACAGTGGAACTACTAACATGATAAAGACTGTGAAAGATAAGCAACCGAAAGACAAAGTCAACAAGCATGCAAGCATATATTATGCATAGGAACATAGGCATCCATCTCTCGCGCCATCCTACTACTCGTTTCACTTGTTCTTCACCTAGAACCATGCCATTTTCTTCTTTAATTATATTTTAATACATTCATCAAATTTCTTTATACTTGGAACTGAAAAGTCTGCTAAATTATGGCAATAAGAAGCCTTCTTATCACTGGACCATATTTAGGCTCCTGTAAGAAAGTGCGAACATCAATGTCTCTTCTCACAAGAGCAGGGTAAGCTTGAAGTATAAACACAAAGACAGCAAACACAAGTCGCTGAACGTCACTATCGGTAAGTACCATATGATCGCCTGCTTAGCACAGGTACTCTCCAAGAAATGAATCCGGATACTGATCTTGTTTCCAATTTCTAATCAAGAACTTACATTTAGGCATAACTCTGATGCTTTAATGTATTTCCAAAGGTTCATTTCAGAATTCCTGTAATTCTCTGCAATGTTTGCACTCTCTGCTAAGATATTTAAAAAGGTCTGACCTTCATAGACCTTTACATCACTCAGGGTGAATCCAAGCTCGTCTCCCTTGGACCTTCACAGCTGAAGGGGTTATAGTCTCAATACAAAAGGCACCATTGAATCGTGGCTCATGCCACCTTCTAGTAATGTTTTTAATGAGGACTATGTCTCCAACATATAACTTAGGTGCCATTATTAATTCAAGGTGGTGGTCTGATCCTGGCTTCTTCCAAAGGGAATACAAGGCTAAAAGGGCCTTTATTGAGTATTAACCATACGTTTTCTTCTGCTTATCACCCGCAAGCGAACAGGATAACCCCACCTCGGGAAACCTTTGCACACTAAGCACTTTGCTGCGCAAGTGCCGTCAGGGAGTGTACATGGACCTGCCTCGATCCACCTAGAGAAGGGACACACCACCACTATTAGAAACCACTATCCATTACAAACTTGCAGCATAATGCTGAAACAGACCATTCGGTGAAGGTATTACCCCTCTGATGGTTCTCAGTGTATGCCCAGCAGTAAACTTTTGACACACAATGCAGTTTACCATAAACAGTCCAATGTGCTCCAACAAATTAGGAATGAATTCTGCAATCATAGCAGCAAGACTCTCCCTAGTTACATGCGCGGGGTAATGCTGCTGTTCATGTCATGCACAACCTTTAATAACGCTAACACCATCACCGGCTTTCCAGTGCTATCTTGTCACCATAATGCTTCTGTGGGGGATAAAGAACACCCCCTTCATTTCCACAATTCCTGCTCTTCCTGTGGTGCACTCCCTTGAATCTCCATTAGTTGGGTTATTGACAGTTTATTAAACCCTTCTTGCACTAACATGGTTGTAACTACTTTTTCTTTAATACTCTCAGTATCAAAACTCAAACTATCTGGGGAATATGCAACCCTTTGGCTTCTTCGTCTGCGGCTTCGTTCCTGCAAAAGATACAGTCTGTTCGCTTAGAATTCACTGTGCATTTACCAACCGCTATGGCCACTGGGAGTTGTAGTGCCTTAATTAGCCTGTCCAGAAAGGATGAATGTTGCACAGCAATGCTGTCTGCGTGGAGGTAGCCCCTTCTTTTCCAACGTGCTAATCCTGCGTGTACGGTTGACGTCATGTTGGCGGAGTCACTGTACACTGTCACTTACTGTCCTTCATGTTTCTCAAGCGTGACAATGAGTGCTACTAATTCTGCAACTTGCATTGAAAAGTGAGACGTAGCCTTGCACTTGCTACAACTTCAAACTCTCTATTTAATCTATGCTTCACTACAGTGGCACCTGAAAGCCTTTCTCCACTAGTCTGATCAATGTTTGAAGAACCATCAGTAAAGAGAATCTCCCTTCCTGCTAAAGCATTTTCCTTCACACTGGGTATATGATCATACAATTCAACATAATTAGCACAGTCATGCACATGATCGCCTTCCTCTATCGGCTCAGCTATAAACGTGGCAGGATTTACTATTTTACATCTTACAATCTTAATCGTTGGGTTCAAAATAATTATCTCATAAGCTGAAGCTCTTTGGGGTGTCAAAATGCCCGTGGGTTTCTTTAAAATAGCAAACAGAGCATGCTCCACGGAGAGTGTCATGGAGCAGCCCATGACAATACTTGCAGACTTCTAAATCGCGAATGCGGCAGCAGCCAAAGATTGTTCACAAGGGAAGTATCCTCTCAAAGCTGGGTCTAAAATCCCACTGTAATACGCTACAGGTTTATACCCCCAATGTATTTCTCTATGTAAGCACTGCTGTCATGACTGTTCCATTTGTGTGCGAAAACAAATATTTCCTCAGCATAATTGGGAATTCCTAAACCAGGGGCTGTGCAAAATCTTGCAGAAGTGGTCTTGTGTACATAGTGTAATCAAACATGCAGGCTCTAACATAGTTGCATAACCCCAATAACTGTTGCATCTGTTTAACTGTATTTGGTTTTTAGGTTTTCATAATTGCCTCTGCTTTCTCAGATGTCACATTCTTTCCTTCATGTGAAAACAACTGACCTATGTATAACACCTCTTCTTGACAATATTGTAGCTTCTCCTTGTCCACCTTATATCCCTTGTCTGCTAGAGCAATCATCAATTGAACATAATCTCATCTGCACTTATTGTCTGTGGTGCTGCAAATTAAAATATCATCTACGTACTGTATCAGGGCACTCTTGAGAACAATATTGCCTAAACCCATCTGTAAAACTCTATTAAAGATCAATGGGGACTCACAGTACCCTTGAAGCAGCGTAGTATGTTTCAGTCGAGTTTGGCAGAATGTAAAAGATGTCAAGTCTTGTGAGTCCTTGTGAAACAAGATTGAGAAAAAAGCATTCTTCAAATCGATCACTGCGAAATATCGAACTTCCACTGGGATACTGCACAGTATCGTTGCCGAATTAGGAACTAAAGGAAACTCTGCATCTACTATCTGGTTAATCGGTCTGATATCTTGTATAAATCTCCACAACCATTCTTTAGATTTTTTAATAGGAAACACTGCAGTATTACGTGATGATTCTGATGGCACCAGAATCCCTTGTTTCATCAGTGCTGAAATGGTCTGAAATCTACCTTCATCAGCTTCTCGAGACATGGAGTACTGTTTTTCTTGAGGAAAAATCACTCCTGGCTTAAGCTTTATTTTAGCCTCCCCTATTCCCTTTAATAAACCTATGTCATAAGGGCTTGTGGCCCAAAGGATGCTTGGGATCTTTTCCAAGTCTTCCTGAAAAAATGCTGGATGTTGCCGCATTAATCCCAATCGCTGTGGGATTTCCGTTTTCTCTATCCTTATCCAGTATGTGATGCTCATAAAGAACACCACTTCATCATCTGTTTGGTCTTCTCTGAACATGTCGTCATCAGTTATGTCAGTCAATCTGACCCTTCCTCGAGATCTATTACTGTTCTCCATGCTCTACCCTCATCATCTACTCATTTGAGCATTGCCATTTCCCTTCGTACTATGGCTGTTTCCAGTTCAATAAGGATAGGCTGTCCCCCCTCTTTGTCCATCCATAGGTATATGCGGTATAAACAAAAACTCATCAAGTATCCTCACAATTTTTCCCACCAAGCCAGGTAGCCATGTCAATAAAATGCTCACTTAATATAGAAAAATCCCCGGATCTACTGGAATGCTTTTCAGTCAGTCAGTCAACAAGTTTATATGGATTAAATGTAAATCCATCAAACACATAGCAAAAACAACACACAAAAGCAAATACAATCAATAAACCTTATCAAAAAGTGGTACATCAAAGAGTCATTTAAGGGAAAAGAGAAGGGTGAACCAAAGGATCCCATCACCTTCTATATAACTCTTGACTGGGCCCAGCCCCAAAAGTGCCTATCCGATTGCGACCCAGGGTAATGAGGTTAGCTCCAGACAGGAGGTAGGTCCTCTGGATATGCCTCAGGGGGTTCTCTGGGCCTAAATGCAGTAGTGAGCTGATAAATATGGCACTCCTGGGGGTCCCCCCCATCCCCATTGTCCCAAGACCCTATTCGCCAGTCTCCAGTCCCAGAAGGTCAATTCCACTATGTCCCCCGAACTCTGTACCAGGCTGGCCAATCTGCGACATCCCACCAAGGTTTCCCTGGTCACAAAAGAACAACCTCTCACAGACCTTAGCCAGTGTAGGCTTTTATTGGCAAGAGCTTCCCTGGACTCCTGCATGCTCCTTTCCATTTTTGGTACCCCAGGAAGATACACACAATTCCGACCTTGGGTAGGGGGCTGGGGTGGGCCTCCTCTAAGCCGTGAACCACCGGGGCTCTTTGCCACAATTTTGGGGTGATAGGGACCTACTTGGCTATGCCCAAAGTCCACCACCCCAATGTGCTGGCTGATTTTGTTACCCCCTGCACTGGGATTTTTACCAAGGGCCGGTTGTGCATTCCCAGACATCAGGCTGGGACTAGACGGTGTTGGGGCTATAAGCTCGGGACTCAGAAGGGCTTGGGTCTTAGGATGTGCCATAGGTATGTCGATTAGGACCTTACAAGCATCCGGGGTATAGATGGGCTCCTCCTCCCTCTGCTCCTTCGCATGAGTGGCTATAAGGGCTGCAAGCATATGTCTGATGACAACCAGCTCAGCCAGAACTTGCTTACACTTGCACCCCCCAAGTGACATATCAGCCTCCGAAGGGGGGTTAAGGCCAACCCTACATCCAAAAGGGTTTTGCTTTTTTGATGCTTAGACGCCCTAGGTGTAGATAAGGAAGGGGGTGGGCTAGCGATTGGACTCACTGTAGACACCGGCACACTTCCGGAGCTTCTGTTGCACAAGGAAAGATTGCGTGCAGGGACATCAGCAGAAGGGCTGCCCTCAGCACTCGAGCAGACCAAAGCCGAGCTGGAGGGGGTCTTTCCCGGCCCGGCACCATTTATAGGGGTGGATGGCAAGATGAGAACTGCAATGTATCTTTCCGGGGTAGAGCTCGCTGAGGGGGAGCTGCTAACTAATTCTCCCATACCTGCAAAGCCCCCCTCATGATGCACCTGCAACTCTGTCGCAGGGCAGAGGATTCTCTGGATAGGGAGCACCTTAGGGGGACTAAGGCTCGGGGTTGGGACGAGAAGACAAGGTTCTTCAGTGGAGGGTGGGCAGAACCTTCCTCCGTTAGGTGCTATGATGGCCTGGGTCACCTGAGTCTTTGTGGTGCGGTCCTCTCCATTGCGTTTATCCACATACATATTACCCCGATTGGTGGATAATGATCCTTCCCTGGTCCCATGTTCGATGACCATGCTGCTCCCCCATGACAGTTGAGCCCCACAGCCTCCTTCTATCCACACTTGGGGCGGCGGGGGGGAACAAGTGGAGGGCTCACCCCTAGGTACTAAGACAGTGTTCTGGGTGGTCATAACGGGGGTTTCAGCTGGCACACCCTTTTTAACCTCGGAACGTGTCCTCTTTATGACCAGTGCCTTACGCTTGAGATTATGCCCACTTTCTTGGATAGCATGCTCGACGCACACCTTGGGGCATAGTGGAGGCAGGAGGAAGGGTGAAAGAGTTGGAGATGTAGGGGGTGTTTCCTTGGTGGGCCGTGGGTTTTCATAGTTCTCAGGCTCTTCAGTAAGGACATTATGGATTCAGCAGACTCTGCAGAGCTGCGCGGCAACACCCGCTTTAGGCTTCTCTAGGCCTGGGCAAACAGTCCCTCGGACGAACGCTTGCCTGCACTTACTTCACTTTTCCTGCCTCTCCTCTCTCTGGCGGTTCCAGGACAGGCCTCCTGCTGCCGCGCCGAACACGTGCGGCACCAAACACCGCGCCCTTGCCCTGCCGCGGGCTTCACCGCTGCGGGGCTCCGGTGCTGGAGAGGAGTCCGTGGGGGCGTGGCCAAAGCAGGAAGCTGCTGGAGGGGTCTGTGCGGCGCAAAACATCGCGCCCTTGCCCGGCCGTGGGCTTCACCGCTGCGGGGCTCCGGTGCTGGAGATGAGTCCCTGGGGGCGTGGCCAAAGCAGGAAGCTGCTGGAGGGGTCTGTGCGGCGCCAAACACCGGGCCCTTGCCCCGCCGCGGGCTTCATTGCTGCGGGGCTCCGGTGCTGGAGATGAGTCCCTGGGGGCGTGGCCAAAGCAGGAAGCTGCTGGAGGGGTCTGTGCGGCACCAAACACCACGCCCTTTCCGCGCCGCGGGCTTCACTGCTGCGGGGCTCCGGTGCTGGAGATGAGTCCCTGGGGGCGTGGCCAAAGCAGGAAGCTGCAGGAGGAGTATGTGCGGCGCCAAACACAATGCTTTTCAGAGCCACTTGCCTTGTGAACGCCAGGATAAATTCTCCCATGTTTAAATAGTGTATTCCTGGAGTGGAGCACACTTTTTCTTGATCAGTAAATGAAGTTGTCATGTTTAGTTTTGTCAATAAATCACTTGCCAAAATGTTAACCGGTGTCTGTCATGAGTATAACAAAGGAACAGACATGTCACATTCTCCTATGAAGACTGGTAATTCATTGATAAAAGGAACTCGACTCGTAGCTTCAGAGAACCTTTGAGCATTCATGGCAATTCCCAACATTGGATATTTTCCCTCTCATATACACGAACAAGTTGCTCCTGTGTCTACAAGAAAAGAAAAGCATTTGCCTCCTATCCTCACATCAACCCTTGGTTCCTCTTGGGGGGGGGGGTCTGGTGTCACAGATAGTACTGAACATATCAAGTCCCCCTGTGAGCTGTCCCTCATCCCCGTCCCTGTAAAAGGATTTCCTCCTACCACAGTGACACCTCCTATTCTGAGTGTCAGTACTTGTCCTGGTTTGCATACTTCTGTGTCTGCATAGGGGTTTGTCGTGACTGCCCTTGTGGTGGATTCATTTGCACTAGTTCTTGTTGTTGTACCTGCTGTGCTCAGTGCGCTTGTGTCTGATAAAATGTGTGATCCTGGGCAAAGCCCTCTCTGGTCTGTGTGCTGTATGGTGGAGGAAAAGCTGCCCCCCCTCTTGAGAATTGGCCATTCTGAACATTCCATTTGCTTCAACATACACACGCAATGTGCCCTGTCGTCCCACAAGTCCAACATACTGGCCAGTGCCCATCTGACAAACCCTTCTTGGTTATATCCTCCTTGAATACTCTGGTTCTCATTCTGCGTACCTTGAAACCCACCTTGATTGTTTTGGAATACACCTCTTCATCTAAAACCTGTACCTCTGCCTCGTGGCACAAATCCATATTCACCTTGATCCATTGGGTGGAGATTACTCGCCTGTGATGCGCCCATTGCTTCCTGCATTCCCAATCCTTCTCTGCTTTTCAGTACCGTCCCTTCTATGGCATATTCTGACAGTTATTTCTGAACCAACCTGGCTTCTTCAATTCTCCTATTCTCATCTTTCTTCTTATCTTTCTCTTGTAATAACTGACAATGAAGTTCTATCATCAGCTGTATCTCTGCCCATCGCTTCGCTCCCATCCCCACTTGTTTTTTCATCTGCCTCTGTACTGGCTCCGGCAACCCCTGGCATAAAATGTGGTAAAATAATGCCACTGTCTTTTCCCATGGCTTGCGAGTTTCAAGTTGCCATTTCTCCTAAATATCCCGAATGTCAGCAATAGGATCTTCTTTCATCTTGCGTTTCTTAATTGCACCCATATCTGATGCATCTGGGTACTGTACCCTGAGTGCCCTCCAAACATCCACTCTACAATTATTAAACAGTGCTCCATCATGTGCTGTTTTCTGTGCTGTCACACTTGAATATCCTGCTCTTCTCCATATGTCATCAGCCCTCTGTCCAACAATAACTGCCAGGAGACCTTTTATGTCCCTTATGACCGTTTTTCCTCCCGCCCTTTTTTATAATTCATATATCCATTTCCCAGTGCCCGAAGTCAAACCCGAGAGCTTGCACTTTAAATTGTCTTTATCCATCTGTGGCCATGGGATATACTGTGGTCTTGCTCCCAGTGCCATCTTAAGCACTTTGGGGGCCCTAGGAATGGACACCTTTGCCCCCCCCTCTATCAATCCAAAGAAATTAAGGGATCCAGAATATCTGGTCAGGCCACCCCCCACATCGCGATCACAACACATAGCTTGACATGTTGCCTCACAATGCTCAAAAAAGCCAACAGTACTCCCTTTTTTTTCAGTCCCCTTACAATCTTCATTCTTGAATGAAGTAGCATTTAAAATAAGTAGCATTTTAAGGCCAACATCAGCAGTCCACGACAAGGCTACTTGCATTCTAGCATCGGTACAGGCCATTTTTCATCATTAGCAGTAACAAGGAAGTTACACCAGTCATAGTATTCAGGACACAGATCGTATGCAAAAGGTGCACACAATCTAGAATAGATAAACGACTCAGATTAACCCCCTCACAAAATGCGAAAGTGCTCTAGTGTGGATACAGGAGACCAATTGGAAACAAGGAGAAAGGTACACCTACCATAACATAGATAGCGGATGAAGGTTAGAAGCTACCAGGAAGGTTCAAGTGGCTGTTACTCGCTATTATAGAAGAAGCAACACTATAGCCAGTGAAACCATGAGTGAAGCTGGTTTGAATATCATACCCTGAGAACAAACTCACTCCGAAGGGTGACAATTGTGAATGATTTAGGGTCTGGCAGTTGTGACAGATTAGGCAATGCAAGATTGAATAAAATGGTCATGATTACACATTAGTTAAAAGGAGAAGCAAGGAATTGGCCCCAATCTGCAATTCCTGCACTTTACCGCTTGCTTTTGTAGTATGTACCATAAAGTAAAATAATCACATTTTATAGATCTCACTTGAAAAGTGGACAAATCACATAACCTAAAATGACAATTTTAAAAACAAAATGTTATAGAAGCGTATTATGCAAAATGGGAATGATTCCATCTTAATTATCTCCATCATCAAGGGAAGTATATAAGTACCAACATACTAATGGATGTGAACCTAAAATATTACACCTGGGTTTCTGCTTTGTATTTTAAAGCTTTACATTGGCCCAAAACACAGGCTTGTTAAGCTGTTCTTTATAAATGTGCACCAAAACCTTTCAGTTTACTTAGTTATTGGTCACTTGTTTGGCGCTTATACAATTAGCAAAACTGTTTCAAAGCGCCCACAGGGCAAACAAGGTGAGCACAAGGGGAAGGATGACAATGAATTACAGCAAGGATAAATAATTAAGTTAATAGTGCAAACAATATTGAGAATAAAGAGAAGGGGAGACAAACCTACTATGCCTTGTGAGTGTTCAGAACATGCAATTGCAAAGGGGGTAGGGCTGAGGGAAAGGGGCTTTGATGGCCATGGAGAGGTGCTCAAGCTAAGTGCTAAGAGGAGAAGAACATAAGTGCAACCACCCATAGGTAGGGTGAGCCACGTAAGTGCATCTGGAAGACAGCGGCTGGGATGAGAGATGTGCAAGGGTCAAGGCTCTGAGGACACATAAGGGCCCTGCACATCAGTCACAATGCTGTAAGATTAGCAGGGAAGAGAGGAGGGGACGGAAGAGGTAAAGATAAAGGTCTTGAGGCTTTTTCAGAATTTAAGGAGGATATGCTTAAGACACAGAGGGAGGAGGAGGCTGTTCCACAGGAGGGAGCCAGCTGAAGAAAGTGATCACCCACTAGCCCTCTGTTTAGCAAAGCACTTAACACGCAGGGAGTTGGTGCCAGAGGAACGGAGCAAACCATTTTTTGTTCCAAATGAGCAGACCTTACAATATGCTTGCCAGAGGCCTGCAATATCCGATCTGCTCTCTTCTGTCTAGGCCTACATAAAAGGTCAGATCAGGTAATGCATGGGCTAAACAGTATCCCCAGCATGTGAGAAGCAGACCTTATCAAGAAAGACAGTACAGTAATGTCAGTGAAATAAGATGGTTTGTCCAGGATCAATGTATCGTCTGCTGGCAAAGCAGGATAGAAGCCTGAACACTTTGTTTCCACAGTCTTGAATTTGCATACCTAATCATTGCTCCGACTAACATTTTATAGTTGTCATTGGTTCTAGCTGCTTAGGTTTTGAAAGCATCCATCTGAAGAAACCAATTTCTAGACCTTTACCATACTGAAGTTATATTAGTTATTTATAGCAACCACTATCTAGTACTGGTACACTGCTGATAATAGCACATGTTGCTCTACAAAACAAAGTACACATCAACTTCAAACAGAGGAAAGGCTGAGTTAGCTTTGCTGGAATTTAGTATTATAATCTTGCATAAGAACACAAATGTCAGCAATCAGTGCTTAATACACTGTGCTATCTTCTGAACCAGCGCAGAACTCACATTTATCAGTATGCATTTCAACTTTGGCTATTGCACATGATGAATATCATTCCCATAGAAAGGTGAGAATGCTACAGGAGTTGTGTTGTAGTAAATGCACAACCTATGTGAAGGCCAGTAAACACAGGAAGCATTCAATACACGATCAATTGATCAGAGCAGAATGTATTTGTCAATAACAGACAGGCAATAGGTTCAGAGCCTCACCAGCACACCATAACATATATTGATGTGTCCTATTTAAGTTTTGTAAACAATGGTAATTGACGTCTTTAGATTAGGCAGCCTTGTGGGGCCCCCTCCAGGGTGGGGGCCCGGGGCAAGTGCCCCTTTTGCCCTCCCATAAAGACGCCTCTGCTTGCTCCCCCTTTTTCCAATAAGGGAAACTTAGTGAACCCACTCCCAGAGTCAGATCCCATCATTGGCCTATCCATGGTAGGGACGATCATCCCTGTGTGTCTCCTCATGGGTAACAACCTTATCTTCTCACATATGGTGGCGACTCTCCCTTCTCACTATACAATTGTCCTCAGGAATGCTCTAGATATGCTGTGGGATCTGACGTCCTATCTTTAGGCTGTTCCGGATCCGACCATCTCACTTCTTTATCCATTTGCAGACTTCCTTCATGGACACACACGCTCCCTCCTTCTACCCCGAGACTGAACTCTCTTTACTCGTCCGACTGTCTATTCCCCAACTAGTGTGACTATCATCTCCATCACCCTTATCCAGATTCAGTCTACTTAAAGACAATGCTCTACGTCCATGACTGAACAGATTTGCTTCTTCCCCTCATAATTGAAATGCTAGGGATTGTTCACTCTTCCCTTGAATCCCATCCTTGCTACCTTCCTTTAACTGTTACTAGACCTTGTTGATCCTTTCTCCTATGCTTGCCACATCAAATCTTTCTTCTTCCAATACTAGTCTAGATGCTTCCTTTATCGGAAGGAACTCTCCTATTCTATCCATTTGTATTTCTGGCCTTGGCCCTACTGGATCCTTATGAATGAGATTAGTATAAAGACCTTGTTGTCTCCTTTTTCGTTCCATTTCTTTGTGTATTTCTCTTTGCTTTCTAGGATCCCTTCACATTGTTTCTTCCTCTTTCCTTCGTTCTTCACCTCTCGTTATTCCTTCCCTTCTTTCCTCTTCTTCCCTCATCACTGGAATCTTTTGACCCTTAATCTTTGCGCTTCCTCCTCTTCTCTCTTCTTTTCCCTTCTATTGCTATCTTCTATCACTCACTGTCTATTATCATACTTTCTTTGTTCTTCTACCTGTTCTTCTGTTTTTTCTTGCTCCACCTGATATATCTGTTCTCATTGCTCTCTGCTCTTCCTTTTCTGCTTGTCTTCTTTCAATCCCTTCTCTCGTTCCTTGTCTTTTCTTTCTTGTTCATCCTTATCTTCTCTTTGCCTAACTTCCTCAATACTTTTCCCATCTATTTTAAGTAATATCTGTCCTCCCATTCATTTGTTCTGCACGAGCGCTATCTTGTCATCTTTATCCTTCTCTCCTTTACATCTCTTAATCTCCATGACTATTTCTGTCAACAAATTCGACTGCTCACTCCTTTTTTCTTTGTCTTGTATGATCTTATAGATCTCTTCTTTTCTCTTATTCTTCTCTGGGTTATCGTCACAACTGTAAGCAGGGGGTTCATATATCGGATTACAATACCTTGTCACCGCTTTCAACTCCTTTAAAGGATATAACCCTGTTTCGTCCGTATTAGCACCTTTTGCTTCGGGTGAGGTAAGGAGAGGTCAAGGCTCAACACCTTCCACCTTTCGCTAACTAAGCATCCACTCTTCAGGTGGCGAGTCTTCCCTTTCGTCTTGGTACTTCTTCCAAAGCTCTAAAATCGCGAATATTTTCTCTAATTTCTTCCCTGTGTACACAGCGTGTAAGTATGTGGTCATGTGTTGCAATACCTCTTTTGACAATGATCCCCCTTGTGGCCACGGCATGAACATTTTTATCTGCTGTGCCTTTCACCCATTCCGCACTATACTGTTTGAGCTTGGGCATGAGCTTTGGTAACGTTTTGCATAAGTGCATAAGAGGAGTGTCTCCCATAATAACAAGTCTCTCTTGACAGTCAATACTTACCGTACTGTTAAAAAACATTTATACTTTTGCTTAAATCACCACTTTTCAATGTTTTAAAACAACAACTATGAGCACGCACCATCAATCGCTGCTCAAGCCTCCAATTTCTTGATCGGCACCTATCACTTTACTACACTGAAACACTGTTGCTCCTCAACTTTGTCAATTTCTTCACAACTTCTATCGCTTTTCATTATTTTTACTCAACAAAAAACATTGAGACTAGTCTACATTACACATTTATAAATACTGTGATCACCTTATCTCTCTTTCCTTTACTTTATACCTTATACAGGGTTTGAGACATCACACTACGTAATCCTGATTACTCGTTTTATATTTCTCTTCTACCCCCGCTGGGATTTGATACATCTCCTTTTGAAACTCCCTTGAGTCAAGACTACCTTTTTTCTTCACAATATTTCCTCTTACTCAAAAAACGATCACAATCTCATCCCCTTTATTTGCCATTCCCCCTTAGTCTACTCACCATTTGTTAATCAACTTGAGGCCTTCAGTATCGACTCCTCCTTCAATCTGACCACATTGCCTTCCATCCGCAGAGTGCCCGTGGAAACCGGGCAGGGATTCCGTCAAAGGGGGACCTGGCCACTGTCTCGGTTCTTCTTGCAAGTTTATTTCTATCAGCCGCTCTCCAAAGGAAACCCGCCATCTTCTGGCTAATGGTGGAGGATCATCTGAAACTCTGAAGACCAACCATCCGCACTGCTACCATGTAAGCTTATGGCCCTTTAGTAACGTGCATGCAATGGATGGGATCGCAGAGTAAATCTGAGTCCAAATAATCGAACCAACTCAGGAATATGGCAAAGAGTATGTTTTATTAACACTTATCGAAAACAAGGAGGTTACAACGGACGATTTTCTCATAAAAACATCCTTACGTGCAAAATATACATCAGAAGTGATGTCATAATACATAATAGAAAAACAATAAAAGGTTGGGATTGGCTAAGGGAAACATCTAAATATACTTTCTATAGGGACTAGGGTTGTGATTGGTAGCCCACTGTCAGGTGGACAACTTATGCCTACCTCTAAAAACAAGTCCTCTTTAACATTATTAAGTACACGGTTTATCATTGGTCTTCAACCTATAAGGCCCTTTGTTATAGAGCCCCCTACAATTGGTTGGCACACTTGTGCCATGTCTGGAACATTCGGATCACTTAGCAGCACGTAATCTCAGCCCCAAGTGCCAGGAGGTGGACTTGACTTTGCCTCCCCACCCAGTTAGCCCAACATCTTTCATCACCCTTCTGCCATGAAGATTGTCTTTGAACTCCTTGCAAAGTATGCCTGTCTGTGGGAATATAGGGGAGTGCAGAGTCTCACTATCATTGTTGTAGGACTCCAAGCTCAACACTATTTACATCCTTGGCTCACCTGACAGGAGACCACGATTTGTTCAATTTTGCACCATTTAGATTTCTTAAATGAACAAAACTTGGCACTCTTGGTGTTCTTTCTTTGCACCTTAAAACGGGATGATTCAACCTTTGCAACCCTTGCACATTCACTGCTTTCAAAAATAGATAACCGACCTTGGGCACTTCAGTTTTGATCCCAGGCCAAACAGCCTTGCCCGGCACTTCCAAAATCTCAGATTATTCTTGCTGTGACACAATTCTCTGTCTTTCCTCTTCATGGGTCCGGGCTTACTAAATTCATGACACCGATGTCCAGCTCCTGTACAATGGCGGCTTCGCCTGCAGTCTATTCACTACATATAGCCAGCTTCTATGATGACTTAGTCTATGTGCATTTCAGCATCTGTACAATTATCGAACAGTTGATTGTCTGCAGCACTTCACACACGTGCAATCTTCTTTTTGTGTATGAAAGTTTACTTGATTCTCCAATTCGTCATCAGTTTCTGTAAGATCCATGCATTCCCTTCAGCCAGTATTCTCGGGACGTCACGCATATTGCTTGTGACGTCACTAGCTCCTCTCTTTGCTCCTTTTCATATTCCTTCAGGGAGTTCCTCCCTCAGATTGTTGTCCCTTTGGGGATACATTCGATAGGGTTTTCTCAATGAGTACCTTCTTTCGAGTATCCGCTGCTGTATTGGCACAACTGCTGGTGTCAAACATGGCACAATCTCAGGCCGCCAAAATATAGGTGGAAGGGGGGTGGGATTTCTTGCAGAGGCATGCAGCTGCTCCTCTACACCTGGCTACATGATGCCTCTGGACCAGCCCTATCTACTGCCATCCCCCCACAATACACTATCATCCATAGAGAAAAGCTGGATGCCAGAGGCGTGAGACCCTCACCATCAGAGAAATCAGTACCATCCCTATACTGAACTGTAACGTCCTCTCCACAAAATTAACACTCTATCACACTACCACTATCACTATACACCTCATCTACCACCCTGACAGCCCTCTCCTATCCTTTGAAGGGGACCTCCTGCACATATTATACGCTAACTTGAAACCTACCTCCAAACTAATACTCCTAGGTGACCATAACCTTGGTTTTAATGACAAAGATGAAACAAACGCTTCAGCCTTAGCAAACTCATTGAATGCCCTACGTCTCACACAATGAATACTGGCACCTGCTCACATCCATGGCTGTATAATAGACTGGCTAGCAGACCTGAATTGCCATACTGCAATGCACACCAACTGTCCTCACCCATGGACGTACCATCATGTCATCTCTTTCACCATTCCCGTCTCTAAGCCTCAGAATCCTGCTACCGCATATCTACCATCAGCATTGACCCACAGTGCATGCAGTCTTACCGAAGACCGCGTCCTCCCTTTTCTCCGCGATCTACAATCCATATCTCTCTCCTACATCAGCCTGATAGCTCTTGTCAATCAATACAGGAAAGTTATCACATACGCAGTTGACACTATTGCCCCAACTACCTTCAGACTTCAACAAAGCCTACTTCTCCACTACTGCGAAAGAATACAAACAAGCTATACTCACGGCCAAAGCCACAATACACAACCACAGAATCTCTCACCCACCCCCCATCCAACCTCACTAAAGATGCAGCCTTGTGCACCAACATCCGAAATTACTTAAATGTATTCGAAAACAAGCATCCATTAGCCTCGCACAACCTCAATCTCTCCCCACAATGCGCACAGCTCCTCCCCCTACCTTCTCACCCTTTCACTTCCACCCTGTCTCAGAAGCTGATGTGACCCTTATCATAAAGGGCCTTAAACCTTCTTGTTGTAAAGGAGACATATGGTCAGCCATAGTTACCAATAAGTGTGCTGATTTGAAGGCGTATGAGTGTCTAATCTGTTTGGATTTTTCCTATGTAATGGTAATCTCTTGTTTCAGATAATCTAGAGGGTGTTCAAGAGTTATGCTTTCTACTGAAAATGTGCCATCTTGTGTTTTGTTTTGTTTTGTTTTGTTTCCAGTAGTTGTATGTGCCGGCTTAGTTCATGTTAACAAAAATAATAAAAAGAGATTTTTAAAAAAAGGATTGCGCTGATGCCCTCACGTCCATCATCACAGTCATTATCAACGCTTTCTTCACTACCTCCTTTGTCCCACCCAGTCTCAAGGAAGCTTGGGTCCTACCCCTCCTCAAAAAACCCACTCAATACACTCCTTGCTACTGAGGAGTAGGCCTAATATCTATACATCCCCAAGACACGAAAGATTCAATGTGAATTCTAATTCAGAGGTTCATTAATAGTGCAGGGTGTGGCTCCGAACTTAGTTTGCAGTGATTTATGAGCACTTTCTGACAAGTATTGTGGCAAAACTGTGGGTCGGCGATGATTGCACTCAAGGTATACTCAAGAAGGGGTTGCATCAGGCGGTAGCATTCAGGTTTTCACATTTCATTTTGATGGTCAAGAATTCCTTCTTCAGGGTTTTTCTGGTGGTGTAATATAGCACTATTTTATCCCCCAAATCCCCAACTGTAGTCTCTGCATGCGTAATGCAGCTGCTTTCCTTTTCTATTATGGTGCGTAGTAGTCTGATATTGGCTGCTAACTCATCCACCTTGGAGTTCACAGGTGCAAATTCATTTTGCATGGCTTGCATGATTTGGCTTCATAGAGCTGCATGTCCCATCTTTTATCTGTCTCCACTGAAGTGGAGGATGTCTTGGGTGGTGTGCTTGTGAAGGAATCCTCTTGTCCTGCTGCAAAAGGACGCGGTCAGGAGGGTACGGTTCACTATGCATGCAAGTAATGAAAGGGGCTACTGATTTGCTAGTGGCTGAGTTTCAGTTGGTGATGTGGGAGGGTGGGGTTAGGTGGCAGGTGGTGGTTGGTTTAGGGGTGAGGCTGATGGGTACAGAGAGGTTTGTGAGGGAACTGGGGGGTGATGGTAGGTGGGAGTTACGGTTATGTAGGGGGTGTGGAAATCGATATAATATTGTGACCCCAATCGCATTGTTTGAATGTATGTTGGCCTACGCCAAGCTGTCTAAAGAATACCATGTACATAGGTTCCGCGGCAAGGTCTTGACCTTATTGTATTGTGTAAGCCGCCATCTTGGATCTAGCCGCCATTTTAGGTACTCTTGCAGTGTGGAAGTCACCCTGAATCACAAAATGGAGGCCGAATGACTCTTTGAATAAGACTCCGGCCATGGTGACCTCCGCACACGTGAATAAACAATATGTCCGCAGGCCACTTGTTAGGGTCACGAACTAAGACCTTGTCCTCTCTTTAACCTGTGTGTAAATATGTAACTGTATCAGCGGAACTGATCAAATTATGTAAATTGTGTGTTCGACCTGGCTACGAACCCTAGCCACAGTTCCAAGAATGGTTAACTTGCGAGAGGGCTGGCCAATGCAGGACAAAACGTATAAAAACCCAAGCATCCCGATGATCGCTCTCTCCCACTTTCAGTGCGAACCTTACGTTGAAGGTTCGCGTGTTAGTCAGAGGGCCGAATAGCTATTCGCATGTCAATTGACTTTGGTAACTTTGTAACTTTGAAATAAAGCGCTTTGTATGTCCTTTGTAACCTGTGTTGGTGTGTTTCCTTTTGGGCTTCCCGGCCTCATATCAATTTCTCTGTTTCCACAGTTGGCGCCCCAATAGGGACCCTCAAGATTGATGCCGGATCATTGAAGGTTGACGCAGACTATCGAATCGGGATCGGACGGTGTGATTCTGCGGGCCCGACCGATCGAGACGCGATACCTCGGCAGCGCTGCACGATCCGATCCTTGGGCGATAGTCGTGCGGTCTGACACGGCATCTTGACGAGGGTCCAAATCCGAGGCGGGCAGATTTGCCGAAACCACCGAACGCAGGTAAAAATTTGTTAGTTGAAGTCCTTTGTAAACCGTACGGTCCTCCTTAGGTTTGGTCAGGTGCAGTCGTGACCCGGCTCTTAATTTAACCCTGACAATTTGAATTTGGCGTATTGTATCTGCAGACACAATTATTGGACCAGGTAACACCAATTCTTTGAGAAATGCCTGGGAAATTGTCTAGCTGCTTTAGGGCTCTGTTCCGCAGCGATCGACAATCTTTGGAATTTAGCCGTCCGGCACCACAGGAGGGGTCGCCGGCGTGTACTATGTACTGTAAGTATGGCATTGGTAGTATTGTATTTAATGACATTTGGCACAGACAGACCAGAAATGCCTCCGAATTTCAGTGGCCAATCAATGGTAGTTTTGAGATCCCCCGTATTGAATACTTAGAATCGATCTTGCTTAAGAAAAAGGCTAGGCCAGCAGCCTTTGATGTGTTACAAAATTGGAAAAAGGAAGCATTGCAGCAGCTTAAAAGTAGGGATAAACATGCACATCGTCATAAAACAAATGCCGAAAAGGCATTGTTGTATGACAAGGAAAAACGATTAGAAGAAGCCCAGAAAATGGATAGAGCTTTCTCGCTCGAGGTCCAGAAAATTTACCCCTCTAAAGATTTCCATGTTTCCGAGGAGTTTATTGAGAAAATATTGAACGAACGGAGGCCTGATTCTTCAGCGCCACCTCCGTATGCTCCTGTTGTGGGCACCTTGCCCGTTCCTGCTATTGTTCCCGTTGCTATTCCTACTCCCCCTGCACAGCCTACTGCTCCTAGTTCTTTGGTTGTCACTCCTCTGTCTATTACACTGCCTCTCTCCCCTGCACCCTTGTTAAGTCCACCTACACTTTCGATTCCGGGGAGTCCCGTGTTCGTTAAAACAGATCCCGGTGCAGGGTCAACAATTGTGACTCGTAGTACTGTTCCTGCGGGCACGAAACAGGAACTATTTGCTTGGGCTAAGCATTGCATGGAAAAAGGTGATCAAACTGAAGCATTTTCAACATTATCTAATTTGCTCGATTTTCCCGAGAAAAATGTTTTTATTGAAGGACTGGGGATTCACTTAGGTGTAATGTGGGGTAGATTGCAGACTTCGGATCTCCCACAAGGGGTGAGAGATCTGAATGCTTTGGCACTTTCGAGGGATACAGAGCAGAAAGTATGTGGACATGTTGATAGGTTGTTTGAGTTTAGGAGGGATTTTGAAAGGTTATAAAACGAGGATGATGAGGACGATAGGATATATGTACAGAAACGGTTCCTTTCGTGCCGGAGATCAGCACCTGAGGAAGTACGAATTTGTACCAAAGACGCGATTCGATGGATCTCGGATTCATTGATACCCCAGATGAGGTGTATGACACATACAGTCAATACACGGTAGAGATGCAAAGAAAGGTAATCCAAGTGATGGTACAGCACTTACAGGAGGAATGTATAAGGAAGAAGGTTGGTTGCCCCATAGAGTTATTAGTTATTTGTAAAAGAGCTTTTTCGCCCGACACTTCTACAGCTGCTTTAGCGCTCGATTTGGCCCTATTGCTCAGTAAGCGGTCGGAGGTCCCTATATCTCAGTTGCCTATGAGAGAGGTCCCTCCAACCCTTGTCCCAAAAGCAGAAATCCCCGCCGACGCGGCGGCTGGTACTCCCGCGGTGGATATCCCTGCACATTACGTATCGCAGTTTGTTCACGTCCCGTTCTCTCGACAGGAAGTGAACACGATTAGACAATCAGTCCCTGATATTAGGAAAAACCCGACAGGGTTTTATAAAGAGATAGAATCCGTCTTACAGTCTTCTGTGTTCACCTTAAGTGACATGGACTTATTGTTTCCAGTGCTTTTGCCAGTTGATGTATGGAAACAGATACGGACAGTAGATGATGTGCCGGGGCTAGGGGATACATGGGTAAATCTGATTAGAATAGATGGGGAACGGCCAGCTGGTGAGAAACCACCCCAGGTAATACTTACCTTACCCGATAGAATAGTTGCTAAACTAAAAACTATAATCCCAGAAAAAAGGATTATTTGGGACAAGCTTACGGCCTGCGTCCAAGGGAAAACTGAAGGTACTACTGAATTCTTTAATAGATTTGAACAGGTGTTCTCTGACTTCAGTGGACAGGATTTAGGCACAGAGTCGGGGAAGAGGTTGTTTGTGGACAAATTTGTACGTGGATTGTTGCCCGACATCCAGTCACAAATTATGTCCTCAGAGAGCGCTTGGCAGGCAAAATCTCAGTCAGAGGTTTTGCATATGGCTCAGTATTATGAGAATCGGGTTAATAATGAAAAAGAGAAAATCGAAAAAAGAAGGGGCGACTTGAAGACTAAGGTATTGTTGCAGCAAATTGTCAGAAACCCCAGAGGAGGTACGACACAGACTAGAGGTCAGTACATCCCAAGAGGAAATACTCCTCCGAATTTTATAAATATTAATCAGTGTGCTTATTGCCGCCAGGAAGGTCACTGGCGAGCACAGTGCCCTGCCCTTCGTCAGAGGTCAGGAGGCACATTTGGAGGTATGGGTAGGCGACCAAGGGGCCGCCCCGGAGCAGGGGGCCCTGATAGGGGTCAGCTTCTACAAGATCCACAACAACCTTTTTCACGGGAAAATCAGACTCCGAGTATGGACTCGAGAAATATATTTGATCACCCTTCTGCTGCCTTTCTTTCTGAAGAACTTCCCTTTGACGAAGTTCTGCCTTACTAGGATTGCCCGAAGCAGCGTTTGGAACCTTTACCTATTCCCGTTATTCAGAAGGGCCCCTACGTTGAATTATTGGTGGGGAATAGGAAACACCAGTTCTTGATTGACACTGGAGCACAAAAGTGTTCCATTGACCATTCTAGGGTTCCAAACATCCCACTGTCAGGGCAAACAAACGTTTCTATAGGGTTCTCTGGTATACCAACTGTTTGTCCGGTTTCTGCGCCGGTATCTGTTTCTTTGGGTCCTTTCACAGACCAGTGCCCTTTTCTTCTTACTTCAAACTGCGGGGAAAATTTGCTAGGGTTGAATTTGTTAAAGAAACTGAATGCAGTGATTCATTGTTCCCCTGACGGAATAAGATTAGCAGTTTCACCACAGCAACCCTTTAACTCCCAGTACTTGACCCGACCTCTACCTCCCGAGTTTGACATTGTCCTGGAATGTTTGTGGGCAATAGACGACAATGATGTCGGGATATTGCACATCGAGCCTGTTAAGATAGTCTTGAAACATGGGGTTAAGCTACCGCGCATTCCGCAACATAAAATTTCAATTGAAGGTGAGCGTGCTCTGAAATGCATTGTCTCCGATTTTGTACATCGTGGAGTGATCGAAGAGATAACAGGTAGCTTATGTAATAGCCCGATCTTGCCAGTATATAAGAAAGGCGACAATGCAATTCCGTACCGGTTTATAATAGATCTTCGTGCTATTAACCGGGTGGTAGCCCCACAATTTCCAATCGTGCCTGATGTAACAACGATCTTAACAATGATCCCTGCTACGGCTACATACTTTAGTGTCGTAGATTTGAAAAACGCCTTCTTTAGTATTCCGATACATGAGGAGAGCAGGTATTTGTTCGCGTTCACCTTGGGGGGACGCTCGTTTACATTCACAAGGGCACCTCAAGGGTATACTGAAAGTCCTAGTATCTATAGTAGAGCCTTAAAGGAGCAGCTCGACACCCTTGAATTGCCACCTACTTGCACGCTGCTTCAATATGTAGACGATTTGCTCTTGGCTGCAGACTCTGAGAAGGGCTTGTAAGGAAGGCACTATATTGTTGCTTGTTCATTTAGCTGAAAATGGTCACAAAGCTTCACTTAAAAAATTTCAATATTGTTGCCAGGAGGTTGCCTATTTAGGCTACCTCCTGTCAAAGGAGGGGAGAAGATTGACACCTGAACGAATAAAACACATTTCTGGCATGTCTGTCCCAAAAACACAGAAGGAAGTCAGAGCCCTGATAGGGATGGCGTCCTACTGTAGACTGTGGATCCCAAATTTTACCCTAGTGGTAAAACCGATGTTGGCTTTGACGAAGAAGGGCATTTCTCTGCCACTGCCATGGGAATCGGAACATCAACGATGTTCAGCACCGGTTCTGGGTACACCAAATTACGATAAGGCCTTTGTGTTGTTTGTGCATGAATGTGATGGATGTGCTTTGTCTGTGTTAACACAGGAACATGGAGGGAAGAATAGGCCGTGCGGCTATTATTCCTCCGCCCTCAATCCTGTTGCATGCGCTTTGCCGCGATGTCTGCGCGCTGTTGCTGCTGCCGCTGCGTCTGTAAAACAGAGTGAGGGGATGGTCCTAGGCCACGATTTAATTTTGATGGTACCTCACTCTGTTGATATTCTATTGAATAAAACTCAAACGCAACACCTTACCTCTGCCCGGTTGACAAGGTACGAATTAATCCTATTTGCTCCTCATATCCAAATTAAAAGGTGTTGTGTTCTCAATCCGGCTGAACTCTTACCTCTCCCGCAAAATATTGTTTGCGGTGATGAAGGATCACATGACTGCCTGTATGCCACCGAACAAGAAACAAAGGGCAGGATAGACCTCTCAGATACTCCTTTGGAGAATGCGGAAGGGGAGCTGTTTTGCGATGGCTCCTGCTTCAAACTTCCGAATGGCACATCTACAGCTGCTTATGCAGTTACTACTTTGAACAAGATTGCTGAAACTAAAAGGATTCCGCATAACTCCGCGCAGGCCGCGGAGATTATAGCGTTGACCCGCGCTTGTGAGCTCTCCCAAGGGCATAGAGTCAATATTTATACGGATAGCCAGTACGCCTTTGGGGTGGCTCACAACTTCGGAAAACTGTGGTTGGAAAGAGGGTTTCTGACCTCACATGGGACCAAGATTCAGCATGGTCCCTTAATAGTACAACTACTTTCAGCGCTCTCACTCCCTGAACAATTAGCGATCATGAAATGTGCAGCACATCGCAAGGTCATAGACAATGTGGGCAGAGGAAATGCTTTTGCAGATTTGATAGCTAGACAAACAGCCACAGACCTTAGCACAGACATGTACACCTCAAGGGAAGTGAGAGATGTTTGTATAATAGATGAAGGCATTGGGTCTGTGCGAGACATGCAGACTGATGCCTCAGTTGAAGAGTCTAGGAAGTGGGCTGAAGGCATGGGAAAATTGGGTGATGAAGGGTGTTGGGTGGACGCATCCAACGGGAAATGGTTGCTTCCTGATTCTTATGTGTTAGCAATGGTTACAATGGCACACGGTCCAACGCATGTGTGTGCCCAGCAAATTACGAAGATATTACAGCAGGTTTGGGTGAATGATAAAATTTTGGAAACTGCAAAGAGACATGTTCAGAATTGCTTGATTTGCCTGCAGCACAATGTGGGTAAAGGGACAGTGACTCCAAGGGGAAGTTTCGGGCCCCCCTCTGTCCCCTTTGAAACCATTCACCTTGATTTTATTGAAATGGAGCGATGTAATAACTTGAAATATGTTCTTGTCATCATTTGTGCTTTTAGCAAATGGGTCGAGGCTTTCCCTGTCAAAGATGCTACCGCTATGACCACCGCAAAGATCCTGGTGAAAGAGTACTTCCCTCGATTTGGGCTCCCGAGGATAATTTGGTCGGACAACGGCCCCCATTTCATCGCAGCCGTAATGTTGCAAATATGTGTTGCCCTAGGGATTGAGAAACGTTTTCATTCAGCTAGGCACCCTCAAAGTGCGGGGTTGGTAGAGAGACACAACGGTATTCTAAAAAACAAACTTGCAAAAACATGTGCCGACACTAAGCTAAAATGGCCCGACGCTTTACCTATTGTGTTGTTAGCTATGCGCACCACACCCCAGACTAGAACTGGGCTCTCTCCGTTCGAGGTGGTAATGGGAAGGCCTGCTAATATCTGGGGTCTCCCTAAACCTAAAGCCCTGAGGGATGTGGATAATGTATTGCTCATAGATTACTGTAATCAATTGACTAAAAATCTGTATTTCATTTACCACCAGGTGAATGCTGCTTTACCTGTACGGTTTACGGGCCCAGGACACGATATACTACCCGGTAGCTGGATCCTGGTGAAGGCCTACGAGAGGTCTTCCTGTCTTGCGCCTCACTGGTGCGGACCCTACCAGGTATTATTGGTCACCAGGACGGCAGTGCGGGTGGCAGGAAAGAAGAACTGGATACATGCAACACACGTTAAGAAGATCCCTCACCCGACGCCACACGCTACAGAAGAAACAGAACCCCTCGCTGGTGCTACAATCTCTGATCTCAGAGTAGCAGGCAGCATTGTGAGTGCGTCGGAGAAGTTCTCTGAGCCTGAGGAGCTCGGGGAGCCGTCCATTTTGTCTCCGCACTCTCTTGATCAATCACTTCCGGAAAATCTTGTTTCGAGCTCTGCGACTTCCGTCGCCACCGACACGACGCTCCCCTCAGGGAGCGACGATACTTTGCTTTTGGATTCAACAAACTTGGGTACCATCGGTTACAACCTTCGACCACGGAAATAGAACTACGGCACGAGTATCGTGCATCTGGAAGGAAAAGAGTGATTGAAGTACTGTTGTCTTTCTTTTTTCGAACAAAGAAAAGGAGGGTTCTGTTGGCTAGGGTTGGGAAGGACTAAGAAATCGCGCGGCCGAAGTGCCGCCAGCAACAAACATTGGGGCCGTCGATCGGGATGACCATGATGCCTGCCGCCTTCACCGCTGCTCCCCGTATTGAACTATTAGATAAGGAGGTGACCAAATCGAACAATGAACAATGTGCCTGGGCCCCGAAAACGTACTGTTGTGTTCTCGTTCTGATTATTGTTACTTTTGCAACTGCTGGTGTGGGACTTTGGTATTTTGAAGAAATGTATCCTTTGAAGCCTCTGTTACCGACCAAAATCGTACCAACTGTTTTGACTCCCTCTGTACACCTTCACACTCTGTCCCCTAGGGACTCTCGGCATAGACAGAAATATCATAATAACACTTTGATGATAGTGATGAATGCTACGCATGCTATTTTTAATAAGAGTAATTGTTGGATCTGCACTCACTTACCACAACATGGGAACAAGGGACTGGGATGGTATATACATCCCTTACCTTTAACAACTTCTTGCTATGCCTCTCTTAGAGCACTCTTCTTTGGCCGATGGAATGATAGCATCTCAGGGAACTTCGATGGGACTAATTTGAATGAATTTGAAAAACGTGAATTGACTCCCCTGGGATGCTCGCTTTTCGCAAATAGAAGTAAACCTAACGTCGCTTCTATTAGGCCGTCTGATAAACTATCTTTTCCTTTCCAAAATCTAGTTTCTTTTAAGATGGCTCCGATAGGCAATAAGGATGCCATGCCTCCTTCTTATTCTGTGAATCATAGTCCTGATTCAGTTCCCTTCTGTGTACAAAGAAATGGCACTAGGCCAATGGGAGACTTTGAGCCTTGTGTAAATACTGTAAACTTGACTGGGGAAAATAGGCCTTTGTATGTAGGGGGACCCGTTTATTTTGTTTGTGGTAGTTTAGCTTTTCCCTGGTTGCCCAAGGATTAGCAGGGGACTTGTTATTTAGGGATATTGTTACCAGGTGTATTTATAGCCAGTACCTTAGAGGTATCTAAGGCTCGCCCGCGACGGGATAGTAATGGAGACACCCCTGGACAAGTGTTCGGGGATATAGCCAAATCAGTAGTGCCCTTTTGGGGACAAATAGCAAATTCAGAAAACATTAGGGGATTAGCGAGGGTGTTGGAGAAAACGATCAACCGGACCACGGACATACTTTACAATATGACCTTAGAGCAAAAGGCGATAAGATTGGTAGCACTTCAAAATCGAATGGCATTAGATGTCATTTTAGCCGAACGAGGTGGAGTATGTAAATTAGTGGGGTCCGCTTGTTGTGTTTTCGCACCAGATTCTTCGCCAACAATTTTTAAAGCAATTCAGAATTTACACACTCTCAGTTCTGAAGTCCATATCCCTGTAGGAGACTGGAACCTTAGTACTTGGTTTTGGGATTCTTTACGATCTTGGGGGTGGAAGGTGCTTTCTGTCATTTTAGGTATTTTAGGGATTCTGTTAGTTCTTTGCTGTTGTTTTCAATGCCTCCCGAGTATATGTGGAATGATGGGGGGATGTTGTGCTCAGGTAATGAGCGCAATAGGGCATAAGATATACACCCCGAAGACAGCATCTAAAGAGTTCATGTTGCAAGAAGTTCTTATGAACAACTTTATGGCTATTGACATTTCGGACAATGATGCGGAACCTATGGATGATAATGCCTTCAGTTTTTTTCGAAAGCATTAGGAAATGATGTATTAGCACTTGGCATAGGCCAAAAAGGAGGGTCTGTGGAAATCGATATAATATTGTGACCCCAATCGCATTGTTTGAATGTATGTTGGCCTACGCCAAGCTGTCTAAAGAATACCATGTACATAGGTTCCGCGGCAAGGTCTTGACCTTATTGTATTGTGTAAGCCGCCATCTTGGATCTAGCCGCCATTTTAGGTACTCTTGCAGTGTGGAAGTCACCCTGAATCACAAAATGGAGGCCGAATGACACTTTGAATAAGACTCCGGCCATGGTGACCTCCGCACACGTGAATAAACAATATGTCCGCAGGCCACTTGTTAGGGTCACGAACTAAGACCTTGTCCTCTCTTTAACCTGTGTGTAAATATGTAACTGTATCAGCGGAACTGATCAAATTATGTAAATTGTGTGTTCGACCTGGCTACGAACCCTAGCCACAGTTCCAAGAATGGTTAACTTGCGAGAGGGCTGGCCAATGCAGGACAAAACGTATAAAAACCCAAGCATCCCGATGATCGCTCTCTCCCACTTTCAGTGCGAACCTTACGTAGAAGGTTCGCGTGTTAGTCAAAGGGCCGAATAGCTATTCGTATGTCAATTGACTTTGGTAACTTTGTAACTTTGAAATAAAGCGCTTTGTATGTCCTTTGTAACCTGTGTTGGTGTGTTTCCTTTTGGGCTTCCCGGCCTCATATCAATTTCTCTGTTTCCACAGGGGCGGGGTCCTTCAGGTGAGTGTAAGATTCCTGTATATAGTTACTTTGGATCAGAATATAGTCTTGCACCAGTATTATGCTGCCATCTTTGTTGCTGCCTCAGCAGCGCATTACAGTTAAATCCATCGTTGCCAGTAGGAGACCCAAATGCACTCCTGTGGGGAAAGCTCCCCTAAACAATTTGATAAGGTAATAGGTTCCTTAAGAAAGACATGAAAACATAAATAATCTGCGTATACCTTTCAATAGTGAATTAAAAGGTCTTCATAACACAATCTAATAGTTGCCAACATAAGCATTTCAAATACATTTCCAAACAAATTACCCCTGCAGCACACGTGCAGTAATACAATCTCATACAGAACACATTCTCACCTTTCTTGAACCCAATGTCCTTCAGTGTTACTGAGTCACGCTTAATGCTTTAAAGTAAAAAAATCAACAAACATTGAAAATGTGTCTTGTCAACAGAGGTTAGTCTGAAGGTATTCACGTTTCGGATTAAGTATACAGCTTCAGGGCCTGTACGGTGTTCTTCTAATCTTGCATTTCATTGATTGACCAAAGAAACATGTATACAGTTACTTTCTCATAGCTATAGGTGGTCTGTCAATTAATATTAATAAATTAGGTCTTGTACACTAACCTTCCTGTTGTAGATAAATCACTCCTGTTTGTAAAACCCACAATCAGAATTGGACAAACATATAAACCCATTTACATAAACATTGGATGGGTCAATTACAAGGTTTATCAGCAGCCTAAAGCAGCTTATCTCACCTGTATAGCCTCACTGGTCCTCAACAGGCTAACTCACAATCTGTTAGTTGTTTTTCACAGGGCTCAAAACCTTCTTCCTATTAATAATTGGCACATAAACCAATTGTGAGTCACTCTACAACTCGGAAACCCAGGCTGCCTCTTATACCCAATCTGCAACTATTGTCATCAATCCTTCTACTTACAGCGTTTCCTTTACACTCTGATGGGAACTCAGCTGAATAACCGAGCCGGTGTGAATGTTCCCCTTCCTAAATGCACAACAGGCAATCATGTGTCCTTCTGTAGTAAGCGCCAGTAAGCCGTAACTATGGCGGCTGTCTTGAAAGTGTTTACTGACGTTATTAAGGGATTAGAATGATCCGGTAACCGTCATATTCCCCCTCTGATGTAAAATTAATTACAAGATTTTGCTATTGTTATGGACTTGATGGTCGTGCAGAGTATAAATACCTCCGTCCCCAAGTACCACACAGACAACACCAGAAATACTGCCTGTGCCATCTTTGAGGCCACAGGTGTGGTAGTCCGTTGGGCCTGGATTCAGGAACAGCCAGAAGAACCCCTTGAACGCTGTAAGGCAATGGATTGTGAGATTATGTGCAGAGCAGGAGGCGTAAACACAAGAACACAGGTAACTTGACACTGCTTACCTATGTGTACTTGAAAGGTCGCCCAGAGACGTGAGGAAGAACTGGACCCCAGGGCAGTAGCTGGATGAGGTCAGGGGTATAGACAGGCAAACACCTAGCGTGGGGCCTGAGGCCAAGTTCCAAGATAAAGAGACGTGATCCGTAGAGTATCCAGGGACAATACCGTGGTCAGGCAACAGGAGGTCCAAAATCCAAAACAGTAATAAGGGTGCAGGCAGAGCAATCCGTGGAGCAAAACGTAGTCAGGTAACAGGAGGTCCAAAGTTCGAACAGTAGAAGGGTGAGGCAGAGCAATCCGTGGAGCAAAGCGTAGTCAGGCAACAGGAGGTCGAAGTCCAAAACAGAATGAGGGAGCAGGCAAAACAGTCTGTGGAGCAAAGCGTGGTGGAGGAAACAATCCGTAATTCAAAACCGTAGAACTAAGCGTCACGTAATCCAGGAGGAAAACAGCTGTGAAGCAACGCTCCTTGTTTCCGGACGCCTTTAACCAATGGCAGAAGTCACATAATGCGTGACACGGAAGCGTTGCTGCGTGATGGAAAATCACGTGATCCGTGACGCGCGGGTCTCTGTGGGCAGCGCAAGGTGCTATGATGAAACGGAATCCTCCAGCTCAGCTGCCAAGAACGGGAGGGGCGATAGACGCCAGGTCTGCCATGCTGCAATCTACCATGATGGGCGAGGGGGCGCAAGGAAGTACGTGAGCCAGGGTGCGTGTGTGGGGTAGTGGGAGGGACGGAGGCCGAGGGCGGGGAAAGAGCACGTGTAGGGGGTGCACTTGGTGCGGGAGACGTGACAGCTATGGACAATACCACAAAATACATGCCTGTCACAGGATTTGAAACAAATTTGTTGTAAAACGTATCCCAAGGTCTAGTCTCACTACTCACAATTCATCACTTGATCACGCGTTTAGGTTGCAGTCTGAGGAACCTAGATTCAGTGAGTGGAATAGGTGCCCCAGACCACTTCCCCTTATGCTTTGATTTTCATACTGTAAACTTATCTGACAAACTGTAGTCAGTGAGCGGTCATTCGGACATGTTGCTACGTTCATGCGACTCCTGGTTTTTAACTGTAAGTATTCTACACAATCTTAGTGACAGCAAAGCAGCGGGCACTGATCCGGCAGAGTGCCACAGTGCTCCCCCACCATACATGTCCGTGGGTGTATGGAATAGTATAAATGTGGGGCTCAACCGGATACAGGATAAACCGACTGAGGCACTAGGGGGGGCATCCCCATGGCAACTCAGCAGCGCACCCAGCATGGCCTCTTTTGAATTGTTGAAGGTGAATGGCCCACTTGAAATTGAGTCCAGGTTGGTTGGAAAAATTGTCTGGAGTTGCCTCAGGTTCTTAGATGGAAGGTGACTAAGAGTCTTGGAACTAAGCTGTGTGATGATTGCAAACATTCTTGCCACTGTGAGATGGGTCTTCGAGGTATTGGAGCCAGAGAATTCCTGCATAAATCCTAGCCAAACTCCAACCCATCCGGTTGTAAATACCTGGCCCTGACTCCCCACACAAGCCCCATACCTTCTGTCTCGTCTCCCCATCCCTCTCATTCTCACCCTCTAGTTTTTTCACTGGCGGATTCCAGGGCTGCTTCTAGGATTTGTGAGGCTATGTGGCAAAATGGTCCCACCACCCTCCCCAATCTGGATATGTATCGACCTCACCAGATATCATGGGAAGATTAATTAAAAGTATTTTTCTTGGTAATGCCAAATGGCAAATAATTGATGTTCCGTATTTCCATGGTTATCATTAATGTTGTAAAATTATGTTCTATTAAACAATGATTGAGGCATTTTATTAATGACCTACAGTGTGAACTTTAGTGAGTACCGGTTTAGGTAGCTAAGGCACAGTGAGATACATTTATTTGCCTAGAATTACATTTTTTTAGTAGTTCTGATGAGATTTTAGCCCATTGTGCAGGTTAGAGCAAAATCTACTAGCCCACTCACACTGGCAAGTAGATTTTATGAAGGGCAAATACCATTTGAATCGTACTCGACCTGGCTGTGAAATACGGGGATGTTTAAAACATTCATTTGACATTTACTACAAACAAACATTTTGCAGTCAATGCTAAATATGTTTCATTTTACATGGCATGCCTTTGGGTGGCAGCATTGCAACAAATATGAATCTTGCTTATGGTGACATGAAATATTTTACAGAAAGCACTAGTTAATGTCCCCCGTCACCATGGGCCAAGTGCATTTCTCTTGGGTCGGGTATATAAACTAAGGAATTTGCCCTGCAGGTATAGTGGGATTTTTAAGAATGTGCAAGGCCTGAAATGTCAACACAATTTCTCTCCTCTAGTTAGTACAGATGTATGTTATTGTTCGACATTCAAGGGCTAAAATCATATTATACTTTAAAGAGATGACATGAAAAGCATAAACATCACAAAATCAACCAACCTGAAACAGTATGTGTGCAGTCTCACTCCCCCCTCCCATTTTTCATGAAACACAAGTTTCTGTATTGAAAATAATGTGAAATAACAGCTGGGTTTTGTAAGCTTACTTTTATGAAAACAGCAACAATACGTATGTAATAGGGTCATCTGCGTGTAGTCAGTTTTTGACAAAGGCATTCAGCTTGCTATAATGCACAATGTCAAGGAAATATCTATTGCTACAAAAATGAAACTCAGACATTCACACTTCTTTATGGTTCGCGTGGGGCGTATCAAAGAAAATGTTAATCGCATTGACCAGAAAATGGCAATTCTAGTGAATCCTTCTAACAGTTCTGGTGGTGATTGCGTGTTCCAAAGCCAGCATAAGCACAAGACCACATGCAGTGGCATAGGCCCGAGATGCTTTGCGTCGAACTAAGGAGCATGGCAGGTGTTAGCCTGTAACAAGTGAGTAACAAGTGTCCAGTTTAAAATTCAAAATACCTAGTCAGGTTAAGTATTTGGATGCCATTTGTAAAAGGTCAATGGCTGGGTTTCTATATTAATTCCAGTCCCTTTTCCTGGTGGCCAATTAAAGTGACAAAAGCAGCAGAGAGTTTTCTTTTATGGGCGGTTTTGCTGTGACTGAGAAGACTTCGTACCTGGCATTGATTTGAACGGTCAGATACCACCCATCTTGGCAGGATTTCAAAACAAATTAACATTTCGATGTTACCAATTTCTGCATTTTGTTTTATAGAAGTTAGGTTTTTAATGAAGGCAAAACTATGCATTTTAATCAGAAACGTATGTTGGTCGACACAAGCTTTTCAGGATGCATTTACATGTATGATCAAGGCCCAGATTAATTATGACACATCATGTTCTTTGTTCTAGGTACCACGTTGAATCAGAAGCCCGGTCTGCTTCATGGCGGTTCTGTTGAGCACGACTGCAATCCACATCGTTTCATCGGCTATTACTTGGAACGCTTGATCTGCCTTGCTCCTTTTGTGCAAGATCCCATGAAGATAGTACTCAATGACATTGTCCCATTAAAATGAAAAAAGCTTACCGAAGAGTCATTCTGATTATTGGTTACTCCTCGAAGTACTATCTTCGAGGAGTAGCCAATAATCAGACTGACTCTTCGGTAAGCTTTTTTCTTTTTAATGGAACAATGTCATTGAGGTCTTAAGCGCCCACCTGAAGGCATTGGTGTTTCTGAACTTTCTATTTTTAAATTGTAACTAATCACAATTCCATGTTCACCTTAGAAGAGATTGGGGTTGCTTAACAATCAACAGTGTAAATTACACAGCACAGTTCATCTGTGATTAAGAAGTTAAAACATGAGCAACTTCAGCTTGTTAATTTTTTGGTGAGTCGTTTAGGAGAGCTTTCCTTGACAGTGACGAGGCACGCATGCTCTTAGGTTTGCTTAGCCATCTGCTGAGGACCTAAATGCTTCGTTAGTTCCAACAATCACCCACTTCCAGATTGGAGCTTAGAAATCGGTGTGCAGGGAGATCTGACTCTTGCTCGTGAATCACACCATGAAATGAATTTCACGTGACATGATTTGGTGACTCGCCCTAGGATGAACCCATGTTTGGCTACCTTTCGCAATGCAAGCAGTATACATGTTATGCTAGCCTTGAGAATGTAGGGATTTGTTTATCCGTAGCCTGGAATCTCCGCCAATCCAAGCCTGGATTCTCCGCCAGTCCCAAAATCACTCAGCAGATCACGGAGGCCCAAGCATGCCCTTGTATGCACACAGATGCTTCTTAAGCAGACAACTGGCCTAGCAGTCCTGCTGTTGCAAGGTGAAGTGAAACCATTTGTAAAAATCGGTAGCATTGCTAGTGTGAAGATTGGAAAGAGAGCACTCTCGCTACATGCCTTCCATGTTCACAATAGAAGGTTGCACTTGGCCCCTCCTGCCTTTGTCCTCCTTCCTCACCCTCCCAACAATCTGAAACTTTTAACAGGAACACACATTTCACCTGTGTATATATATATTATAGTGGGGTCACACATTTCACCTGTGTATATATATTATAGTGGGGTCCCCATACTATAGTAGAGTACCAAGTTCCATAGAATACCCGAGAAATTGAATTGCTAATACATTTTGACTTGGATGACGGATTTGGCTGATATTTTTAAATGAATCAACAAACATGACATGTCAGTCCCACATGGACAGCTCATTATGACTGACGGCATTTGGAAGTGGGAACATTGCAAAACAATTGGATGGAGAATGTTGCGTAGTACACAGGAAGCACAATGGTAAAGTTGAAAACAGCTGTTGTATTTTATCAAAATGAATTGACTGTGTGGGTTTTGGTAGTGCCTTTGCTTTGGCCTTCCGCGACCATGACAAAACGAAAGCTTCGTCCGAGCCAGGAACAGTTACAGATCTCGTTATTTTTGGTTGCAGCAGAGACACTGCAATAGAAGCGCATTTGCAAATTGCAACCGTATTTAACGGTACCTCAAAAACTCGCCTGTATATTGGAAGTTGCAAGACAGATTTTATACAGTTGTTAAAAAGCACCAACTATGCAGCTATCCAGGCTCATGAAACAAATGATGCATCCTCCATGACTCAGCAGGTGCTCATCTATCGTATCGCAGTGCATTTATTTATTCAGATTTGTAGAGCGCACAGCAGCCCGGGGGCATTGTGACAACGAAGAAAGAATTGCTCAAAGAACGGCTACTGTGGTGCCAGAGTAATGAGGTGAATGTCTGGTGGGGTCCAAAAATAGTCAGGGATGTGTACCCCAGTGCACATTACATCTAATGCTATGTCCACCAACTCAGTCTGATAATGCAGGAAGCTGCCTCAAAAGCAACTGAAGGGCAAGTCTTTGTTTCAAAGTGGTCTGCAGTACCCACATGTTTCCCGTTCTTCCAATAAGACTGCATTTCTCCAAGAAATAGTAGGCCACCAATATTGAGTGGCAATTCACGGGAACTTAACATTAGAACACTTGGTTTCACCTACAAGTATGGAGACGATATCCTCAAATGCTTGCGGACTATGGAACCTTCTACAGAATTTGGCCCTACATCTATATCTGAGGCTGCGAGACAAGTCTGAGCACTGTAAGACCTGCGGTTGGTTTTCTTTATTTATTTCAGGGCCATAGAGCACCATGTGGACACGTTATATTTCCAATTGTCGAAGCTTGCCATTGATACAGTCTGCACACAGAAGGCTACTGTGGACGTTGTCAGCAGAATCAACACGGTGGGTAATGCAATGTGCAATTTGAGTTCATGGCTGCCAGCGAATCGATGTTTGCAAGCCAGCAAGCTCAAATCGAGACATTGACAAGATCTGCAAAGGAGGCATGTAACATCATCACTGTAAAAGCCCAGGAACGCTTTGCATTCACCGGAAATGTAATGAACAAACTTAATTAAAAAGTGAGCTTTTCAAAAAATGTGAACAGAATTTTCCACCTGAAGCACTGACAGAAACTATACAAATCACCCCATGGTAAATAAAAATTGATCACTGAGCTCACAATAATGTATAGAACGCAGGATGTCCAGTCTGCTACTGGTGCCATTGCTCTGTTTAAGTTGCTTTTTAGAACACATCTGCAAAGTACATTTTCAGAGACTCTGAAGTTATTGAGTATTATCACAACAATCTATGTCATGCACTTTGTGTGCTTGTATGAAGCAACATTTATGTCTGCCTCAAATGCACTTATGTAACCAAGTAGGCCTTCTTAACAGCGCAACGATGCCCAAGGGCAGTGGGTGCTTTACAAATTCAAATTAAACATAAACATAAACAAGCCACAACCCCCATAACAACTGCAGAGACAGAAAGATGTTTCTCTACACTGCAGAGAATGAAGACCTTTTTAAGGAACACGATGGCCGAGGAAAGTTTAAATGCCCTGGCCATGCTGTCAATGGGAAAGGAACCAGGTAAAGACAGTACTGATGTTACCAAGCAAATCACTGGAAAGTTTGCAAGCCCTAGAGAGTGGCACCCAAACGGATTGCCATGTTTGAATGCATTTTGTGTGGGAACATTGTGTTTGTGTGGGTTCGTGGAATAATTTAACTTGCAGTAAAAATGAACATTGTTTCCAAAAAGGCTATTTTCTGTGTTTATGGGCAAGATATAATTATATGAATGCTAATGAGTAAACAGACTCGTAGGGTCCAACAGACGAACTCTGATACCACAAATACACTTAGAATGACTGAAAGAACTATCAGTGCGGGGTGTAGGGATTTGCTGATACGTTGCACCCCCCCCCTCACCGCCCCCTTTATACTCCCATGACAAAAGCTGTTTGAGACAGAACGTTTTCCTGACTCCGCTTGGGATTTTACAACTGGTGTTACACACATGGAGAGGAGATGGGGTTTTGGAGGGAGAAAGTCAACCTCACACAAAATCCCAGACGAAAGAAGAGAGCAGCCATCACTCAGGTCGGCCCATTTGGGATAGCCCAAATGGGGGCAGGCCATGAAATAACCTCAGACCAATACATTCACCGAAAACATGCCCACGGGCCAATCCCAAACCAGGCCAACCCATCCCACTCAGGTGCAGCAAGTGCCCTAGGCTCCAACTTAAGTGGACGGGAAGCAGTCTATAAAAGGAGAGTTGACCGGCTTCCAAGTGTGGGGTGTTGGACTAGAAGCTGGAGAGGAGGTGAGTGGCGAGTGAGAGGAGAATGTGATGTAGGAATCTTTCAAATACTTTCGCTGTAGCAGACGTGGCTGCATGATTGAAAGCCTTACTGGTTCCCCTGTGACAGATTGGGGACCAGGCTGTGTGAGCCTCACCAACTGGGTGAGCCCTAAATCAACTGGGCCCCAGGAGCCAATCCACCCCATGGTTGTTACTTTTAATCCATTCCGGAACTAATAGATTAGATATCTTTAGCCTTTATTTGAAATGTATTTATTACGTTGCTTTTCATGTATTTCTTGCTTTTTGCATATGTTTTTATGTACTTTAATTTGTCGGGCTTCGGAAATAAGCACTGAAATAAGCACCAGCAAATGTGTGCAGTGTTACTTTAATTATTATTAATCATTTGTATGTATACCCTCCTGTTGTGACAGTATATGCTGGATGCTTGTGGCATACCGTATTGGTACGCAGTACTGATATGTAATATATAAAACACAAACAGAAGCAATCCATGTTACACTGTGTGATGAACCCACATTCCAACACTTTTTTGAAAAGTGTTGTTCAGTTCAAGCACAACCTGCCTTCTCCTCGTTCAGCTCCCCTCAGTCAGCCATTGCCCCTGAACAAAAACTCAAATTATGTTTGTTGATAAGCAGTTCCGAGCATGTGCTATTTATTTAATCGGTGGAAAGAGTATTGGAACCGGTCATAGGCATTTCAATATATGGAGACACTGGGCCAGATTCCCAAACATGTTTTTGGTGCAGGTAATGGGATATGCTCGCACATCTCATCACTTGTGTAAAAAAAGATGCCCACAAATTCACAACGGGCACCTGAATATGTGGCATCTTAGATGGACACATTCAGACGCCCATCTTCGCTCCCTTTGCGCATTTGCCCAAATAAGGGGGTGTCTTGCACATCTCAATGTGCATCTCAAAGTCACCAATGGGATGAGCTTTGAAATGTGCCCCAATCACAGGTCTTCCCCTGCGCCCGTTTTGACTGGGTGCAGGGGAAGGCAACATGCATGGGAGGTTGAATTCAGACTGTCGCCTGCATTGTGGGCGAGCAGTGTGTGAGCCACTGCTCTCCCACCTACAATTATATCCTTCAAACAACAATTGAAATGTGTTCTTGTTGTTAAGCACATTCACAGCAACAGGGCATGTGCGTGCTGGGAGCACATAAAACAGTGTCGGGAGGGTGCGCCAAAACCAGAGGCGTTACTGGGGGGGCTATAGCCCCGGGTCTTTTGGTTGTAGACCCGGATAGAAGCTGGGGAGTTACAACCAAAAAGGCTAGCAAGCCCCCAGTCCCTACAGTCCCACAATTAGCAAAGCCCCGGATCTTTTCCAGACCTAGCAACACCCCTGGCCAAAACTAATGTATTCAGAGGGCAGGACAATGCATTTTTGTGCTACTTTTCAACACCCCTGAAATGTGCCTGTCAACACTGAGAATAAGGTGTCCTGCGCACGTCTAAGAGTAACACAAATTAAATGAGCGCATCCTTTGCACTCTTTTCATCTGTGTTACTTTTTGTGTCTCTGGCTCAGTATCTCCAACTTGCAGGTCAGTGTAGAGAACTCCGCAGCCAAACAGCCGCAATGGTAATGGTTGCTCCTAATGCACCTAAGTGTAAAAATGCATGGACCTATCCCCATACATCACAATGCGCTGTGCTATGAAGTGACGATGACATTGCACTGTACAACAGTGAACAAGGATCATTGCCACTCTAACATGGCTGTTTCTGTTTCCATTTTTACTGTTACTGTGGGGTGCATTTAATGACCCCAAACAGAAGTCCCATGAACATAAATAGCAAGATATTAAACACTTAAACAAAAACAGCCTGGCTTTTGTATTTGTTTTTCAAGTAAAGTTAAAGAGCCATCTGGAAAGGGGAACCTCGAGGAGGCTGCGACGTTCGCGTGAGACGCTGAGCGAACTCGCTGGGAACGGACCAAGACCGCCCCAGGCGTAATAACACCGGATTATGAATGCTACACCACTGACTCTACCAGTTTTGAAGCGTGCCAACCATACTCCAGCCAGATCAATCATCGACACAGTCGTATCGACTTGGCTAACAAAAACTGCCCAAAAATCTCGAAGTTAGGCACGCTGCACTATTGCCCACATAACGAGAAAATCAGAAATTGCCGAAACTACATTTCTGGGGGGCGCACAGATTGGGTCTAGACAAGAAGCAATTGGTCCTGATGAAGATGACACACGAAAGAAGATCATTGAAACCGGTCGACCAGATCTTTAGATGTCGCCTCACTAAGAGCGACACATAGTAGATTTGAGCAATTTGGACATTTGAATCCATGTTGTGGACATTTGAATTGTCTTTTAATGTGAACATTGTGTTCTCTCACAATTACTGAACCCTGTGTATACTCCAAAGGGAGAAACACTGTGTGGGGGTATAATAACATGCTGAGAGAGTCCTATATTGTTATAGGTTTTAGTGTATTACACTTGATACATTTGACACACTTCGCGGAGGGCAAATAAATTGTCCAAAGTTGTGACGCCTAGTCCCACGTGAACTGTCTGGTGTACCATAGTGTGCAGAGAGGGGATACATACTCCTAAACTGCAATTTTTAGAAGCACTTCGTGTTTTAATTGTGTTTGATAAAATTTGTTTTGGTAATAATGTTGCCTGCAAGTCATTTCACTACATGTAAAGAATAGGGTGAGTTTCTCTTCTTCTATCCTCTTTTGATAGCCGGTGCCGCAGCGCTCTCTAGGGCCAGCAGCACCACGAAGGGATAGGATATTTTTTCCAATTAAGGAGAGTGTAAGGATGCTTTATTGACGGCTTGATTACTAGCTGCTTTCCGATTTTTGTTTTGTGTGTTATAGAAAGGGGCCTACCTGCCATTACCAATGGAAAAGCAGCATTTTAATTTATAAAAGAAGGAGTAATCAAAGATTCCTGTCACATGGTAAACAGGAAGTTTAAACACTGAAAACAAAAACGGCCTGCACATGTGTGTGCAAATAAAAACGGCTTTCAAAAGATGCTCATAGAACAATGTCAGGAAAACAAAACATGATGTGTGGGTTGGCAAAAGCAATGTATATTATGTTTCACCTACATAACTCCAGTGACGGTGGAAGAGCCACTTTGTCCTCATGGAGAATGTCAGCCCTAGGCAAACCCTGTTTCTGGCTGTGGGCAAAACTTCCTAAAGGAAAACTCCCACTTCCAGCCTGGTTGTCACATCTCCCATCTAATCACCACCCGCAGTAAAAATGTGCTACTAAAGGTGTCGAAATTCAGTGTTCTCCAGACCTGCTGGCTCTGAAAGCAGGGACTTAAAGGAAAATCCCCCTTGGCTGCAGCACGACTAACATATGTGAAAATGGGGACACACACTTCAAAGAGCAAGCTTCAAACACAAAGGAGGCTGATGAAGGTACAGGCTGACCCAGTGAAAACAAATGGCCGGAAGCACAAATTACCATTTGTCCCACAGGAAGATTCACAATTAAGTTAAAAGCACTATTATCACTTAGGCCTTTTTCTCAGCAGCCATAATGTGAATTGATTTAATTTTGTACTATTTTTTTATGTAATTTCTAGGCGATTTTGGGGATATAAAATGCATCTACCTGTGACTCTGCGAACTGAAATGGCCAGTTAGATTAGGGTCCTGGCTGATCTGAACATGTTCCAAATGTGAGATTTGGTGAGCGGGTGAAAAATGAAATTAGAGATATGCTTAATAACTTACATCTTCATAACTGTTGTGCTTTTTATGGAAACAGCAGGAATGTGCCACAGGGCCATGCTACATTGTACAGATTTGGTGGTCGGCTTATCTAATTCTCCATGATTAGCTAATCCAAAAATATGTTTAGTATGGCAGTTGCTAGAAAAATTATGAAGTTGTGATACATAACTATTTTTGGCCAAAAAAGTTGAAAGGAGAACAAAGGGGAGATTACAAATGGGAATTGCCATATGGTGCTCCAGACCCCTAAACCAATCCTGACTTTGAAGCTGGGTTGGGAGGAGAGAGAGGGATAACTGTCCAATCCTAGTGGCAGGAATTATTGCAGGGTATTTTCCCAAGATTGTAAAATTGGTAATGCCATTTCTGCTATATAAGGGGAACTGCACTAAGACAAAGACAGACAAAAACCGGACAGACAGAAAAAGAGAAAGACAGGAGGGCAGAGAGAAGATACAGACCATCAGGAAGGCTGTTGAAACTTACCATCTGACATCTGTAAGGAGACACCAGAGGAGATTGCTGAGAGTGTATCTTGGTGGAGCTGTCTATTTCTAGGAAGGCCTCAAAGCTGACTGGGTCCGGTGGCGGAGAGCTGCAGCCCATATTTGAGAGTGATGTGACCAGACCCCTGCCCTATCTGTCCAGAGTGACCTGAGATGCAGCTGGCTTTCCTGAACCTTAAACAGAGGCTTGCTATGTAAGTAGAACTAAGACCTGGAAAACCAAAAGGTGGGGGGAATCTGCTTGCCCTGAATCCTTTCCCTTTATATTGGGTGGGAGGAAGCAAAACTGTGTAGATGGTTAGCCTATGTAACCAAAAATATAAATGTAATTAATTCCCCGTTTGGCAGAACACTATGGGGTGAATTTTGATCTGGACATGTTCCAAATGTGAGAGTTGGTGAGCGGGTGAAAAATGAAATTAGAGATATGCTTAATAACTTACATCTTCACAACTGTTATGCTTTTTTTGGAAACAGCAGAAATTTGCCACAGGGCCATGCTACACCGTACAGATTTGGTGGTCGGCTTATCTAATTCTCCATGATTAGCTAATCCGAAAATAGGTTAAGCATGGCAGTTGCTAGTACAATTATGAAGTTGTGATGCATAACTAGTTTTGGCCAAAATGTTGAAAGGAGAACAAAGGGGAGATTACAAATGGGAATTGCCATATGGTGCTCCAGACCCCTAAACCAATCCTGACTTTGAAGCTGGGTTGGGAGGAGAGAGAAGGATAACTATCCAATCCTAGTGGCCAGAATAATTGCAGGGTACTTCCCCAAGATTGTAAAATTGGTGATGTCATTGATGCTACATAAGGGGGACTGCACTAAGACAAAGACAGACAAAAACCAGACAGATAGCAAAAGTGAAAGACAGGAGGACGGAGAGAAGAGACAGACCATCAGGAAGGCTGTTGAAACTTACCATCTGACAGCCGTAAGGAGACATCAGAGGAGATTGCTGAGAGTGCATCTGGGTGGAGCTGTCTATTTCTAGGAAGGCCTCAAAGCTGACTGGGTCGGGTGGCAGAGAGCTGCAGGCCATATATGAGAGTGGTGTGACCAGACCCCTGCCCTATCTGTCCAGGGTGACGTGAGATGCAGCTGGCTTTCCTGAACCTTAAACAGAGGGTTGCTATGTAAGTAAAACTAAGACCTGGAAAACCAAAAGGTGGGGGGGGGAGTCTGCTTGCCCGGAATCCTTTCCCTTTATAGTGGTTGGGGGTGGGGGGGGAGGCAAAACTGTGTAGATCCTTAGCCTATGTAACCAAAAATATAAATGTAATTATTTCCCCATTTGGCAGAACACTACGGGGTGAATTTTGTTAAAATTCAAAATAAACAAACTTCACTTCCCAGTGTGCACTAAAAATGATAACCTATAATTTAATTGGGTAATCCTTGTTATCCAGCTTCCCCAACACAGGCCTTTCAATAAAGGGGGTGTGAAATCCAAAATTCCCCAAAGCATTCCAATTTTTCTGTCTGACTTCCCAACATAGACCAAAGCAAGGGGGGGTCTGAAAAACAAAACGATAAATCACCCTGTGTTTGTTTTAAACCAAAGGTTTGAGCAAAATTATATTATTGATCAGTGCAATTATTTCATGAAGTGAAATTGGCAGAAAGTATACAATAGTAATTGTGTTCGTTTTAACTCACTTTTGTGATGTATTGATGCTGAGAGAAGTTAATTGTGTTATGCCATGGATAAAGTGGTGTGTTTACTTTTAATTTAAATAAATACCAATATATTTCCAATACCTCGGCCTGGTTCTTGGCTCATTGTTAGCTCAGGAGCGAGGCAGCCAAGGGGTATGATAAGTGTCTGAGATAGGGCTAAAAAAAGAATCTGTTGAACAGTTTGTTGCATAACCACTTGAGTGGGGAGGGAAGGGCGTCCCGTGTTGAGGGTGGCTTCTCAATAAACCGCTACAAAGTGGGGGCTCGTCCGTGATGTAGCTTCCAATTCCTGACCCATGACAAGTACATTGTGACAGCCTATTCATTGTGATGGAATTTCATTAAGGTGGAGAGAAAGACATCTTTGTTTTGTTAAAGTGCCACTAGGACCTGACATCTGAGTTCCAGGGAGGTATATAGGTAGAAGATTAAGAGTGGGTAAGAAATTATTTGAGTGAGGAAATCAAGCAGGAACAGGGTGAGTTTGACCCCGCATAAAGAACGTTTAATTAAAGTGCAAAAAGCCATTTGTGAAAATGAGTACTGTACAAATTGGGGAAGCCAGGGGGCATCTCCTAACTAAATTATTTCTCAAAGGATCAAAGGAGAATGGGTTGAGGATGATACAGGAAACTGGCAAACCAGAATTGTGCAGGAGGGTACCTCATAAGCAATGATATTTGGCTTGAAGCTGGGATATTGCACACAGCACTTGAGGCATTTCATATCACCAAAACTGCTTGTGATGAACAGATACAAATGGCTCAGCTAACTGCTCAGTTATATTTTTTTTTGCTTTTTAATAGAGGAGCGTTGGCAAAATAGTGAGGCTAGTAGGATAAATCAGGCTGGAGACCTGTCATAGGCCCAGGATCCTGTTCAACATCTCAAAGCTGAGTTAAAAACACTGCAGCAAGAGACTGCAGAGCGTGAAACACAGTTTTTTGCACTAAAGAATGTACACAAAGAATGTGTAGAAAATCTGAGCACTGCAACACAAGCTAAATGACCAGTCTGCTCATAATAGAGTCTTTTTGGGGGTCATTTTCGAATTCCAATCAGAAATAAAACAATTGAAAACTGAAATTAGTCAATTAATTATGAAAGGGGTTGATTCCCAAAAATACTTTGATCAGATACATCAGCAGGTAAGGACTCTGAAACAACAGAGCATGCAACTGGCTGAGGAAAAAGACCTCTTGATCAGGATAACAGCGTTCTGTTACAGAGGATAAATCAGTTGGAAATGGAGGTAGAAAAGGAACAGTCAGGTTCTCAGGAACTGACCAGAATTAGAGAAGAAAGGAATTAGCTTGTAGAGAGAGTGAGGCAAATAGAAGCTGAACTATTAGATACACCAAAATGTAGGGATGAACAAGAGACATTTTCCTAAAGGAAAAGCGCTTTGAATATGCATGCAGCATACCAGGCTCACCGAGGGAAAATTAATCACTTCAGCAGGAGGTGCAGGAAACAAAGGATCGGTTGGTAGCTCAGAGCAGGGTGCATGAGATTAATCAGACCTTAGTGTCAGAATTAAAAAGCCAGCTCTAGGACTACCAACAGCAAATAAATAAGGAGAGACATAGGGGCTAAAGCCCCACCAAGGAAATCGAAAATTATAAACAGGAGCGGAGGCACCCTGACTGATCAAGATATGGGACAAGGCCCAATGATCAAGGTGAGGCACCCTTCCCAACAGGGGCCTCATGCCAGTCATTTACAACCTCTTGTGCACAAATGGGAACCAACCTCATGCATGCCACCTATCAAGAACAGGGTGAGATGAGGCAGTTAGACTTACCCAGGCCTAGCCCAACTGATCAAAAATATTCCACTCTTCCACACAGAAGGGAACGTGGCCGGACCAGTGTGTCCTGAGAAGTAAGGAATAATACGGTAAGTATTTCAGACCATGAAAACTCTTATGAGGAGAAAGTGAGGGAGTTAGATCGGCTGAAGATGCGACTACAAAGAGACCAGCTTGCCTCTTCGCTGAAGGAGAAAAGCCAGACTGTCAGCCCAGGAAGGTCAGTCTAAAACCTCTGTCTATTATGGGGAAGTGTGGGAATTCCCCAGACTCCCTGGTAAGAGGGATGAGGGAACTGGGTTCTATGCTTGGCTTGAAAGGAACTCCAGGGAGAGTGACCCTGAGAGTTCACTTTGGTCCTGGCGAGAGGACTACATCCCCACTGGTTCTGGGAGATACTCCAAATCTCCTAGAGATAGGGAGTGCCTAGAAGACAGGGAAGGGTGTACCGGTAACAGTTCTGAGTCAGAAAGTGAATGGACTCCGGTACAGAGGAAGAAAAAGACAGCGACGCAGAGCAAGGGCTTTGTGAAAGACCCAAAAAGGCAAATCAAAGCCATAAAGAGCTTCCTGACCCCATATAGCAAGAATGCCAAGCATTCAGAATGGGAGCATCTGGAACTTTATGAGCAGATGAAGGCATAGTTCCAGATCAGGAATGATGTGAATTGTGTAGCATTTGCTAAATGGATGTTCTCACCTGAGCACTCCAGCTTCTTTGCAGGACTGGAGCACCAGGTTCATTATAAATGGTCCACTTATAAGGCATTGTAACACTTAGAAAACAGAAGGCTAAGTAATTATAAAGTTATTCCTATGGCTGAGTACCTAGCAAAAAAGTTAAATGACCCTATATGTGAATGATCTCGTATCAATTGGATGTGGGCCCTAGTTGGTGCTGCTGGGCCGACTACAAATGATGTCGAAATCCTGTCCCTATTCTCTCTAAAACACTTTCCTGGTGTCTAGTACGTGCACACAGCATGGAGGTCGGTATTCTTATGTTTAATTTGTCGCCCCCATGGCGTGTGTGCTATCATAAAAACAAAAAAAGAAACAAAAAAACTATATATATTTCTATGGCCGATGGTTAATAGAATTAGTTTAAAAACAATATTTCTCCACCAAAATTCAGTAGTGAGAAAATACGTATAGGGTCCAAACTGGATAAGGTGGAGCAATTCCTGATCCTATATGGACAAAGTTTCTGTCAGTAGGTTTTTGGAAAACCGTGGTCTCAAATGTCTGGCCTATCTTGGTGATTTTCAGATCAAGGAACGTGGCTGATGTTTTACTTGCCTCGTAGGTGAATTTAAGGAAAACGTTCAGTCCGTTAATCCACTCCATAAAGTTGTTTAAAGTGGAATTGTCTCCATCGAACAGTAGAAAAACATTGTCAATGTATCGACGCCAGCTCACTATGTTGGTCGCAAAAGGATTGCTCTCCGGGTAAATATAATTTTCTTCAAAATTGGCAACATATAGATTCGCTAGAGTAGGTGCGAATGTTGCGCCCATGGCTGTTCCGGCTATCTGTTCATAATAGCTTTCTCCATTCATGAAGTAGTTCTTTGTTAGGGCTATTTCTGCCAATTGCATAATCAATTTCACAGGCATGTCCAGTGTTTTGGTTAGTAATACACTTTCAATGACCCTCAATGTTTCTCCTTGGGGGACTCGACTACATTAACCGATGACTGGTGTTTCTTGTACCATTGAGATACGTTGCAGATATTGATTGCGCCCTGTCTGTAATGTAAACTACATGGACCTAAAAATAAATTAATTTTGACTGAATGGGAGACAACCAATACCAATCAATACGGATGCATAGCTACATATGTGATTGAAAGACAAAGACAAAAACGCAATACAGGACTTTCTCCTGATTAGTAGATACTTTTTAGACAAGTAAATAACTTCATAGACAAGCAAAAAGAGTAAAATTAAATTGTAACAAGTGCTAAAACACTGACTAGCTAGATGTGGATATCTAAGACAACTCATAGTTTCAGTACATCCTACATGTCCATTCCTACTTCCATTACAGGGTGTACAAGTGAGGAGAGAAGAAAGAACATATCCTCCCCACACAAGATCTAAAGACCAAGACTTCTAGACGCAGTAGAAACCAATCGCAGCATACAATGCTTTAGAATTTTGCCACAGAGGTAAGGATAAAATTATCTGTATTAGGCAGAACTACCAACAACAAAAAACCCGTTCTAAATAGGTTTTAATAGTACTTGAGACTGACGACAGCCCCCCCTGTCTCTCTTGTCTTTGTCCATATAGGATCAGGAATTGCTCCACCTTATCCAGTTTGGACCCTAGAAGACACCCTCAAATACTTCACAGTGCTGAAGATATTTTTGAGAATACAAGAATTGAAAAATAGTATTCGTCCTGAAGAAAGCGGCTACTTGAGAATCCCGCTGAAACCGGTTGACTGTTTAATTGTTCTGGTTGATAACCCAGACTTCAATTCCCTTAGAAAGAAAAAAGAGGGCTTGTTAAATAGAAATTAAATTTGTTATCCATACGTATTTTCTCACCACTGAATTTTGGTGGAGAAATATTGTTTTTAAACTAATTCTATTGACCATCGGCCATAGAAATATATATAGTTTTTTTGTTTCTTTTTTTGTTTTTATGATAAGACACACGCCATGGGGGTGACAAATTAAACATAAGAATACCGACCTCCATGCTGTGTGCACATAGTAGACACCAGGAAAGTGTTTTAGAGAGAATAGGGACAGGATTTCGACATCATTTGTAGTCGGCCCAGCAGCACCAACTAGGGCCCCCATCCAATTGATACGAGATCATTCACATATAGGGTCATTTAACTTTTTTGCTAGGGACTCAGCCATAGGAATAGCTTTATAATTACTTAGCCTTCTGTTTTCTAAGTGTTACAATATTTGGGCATAAACGGGAGGGAACTGCCTTCCAACTCTTTTTTGTGGCTACTCCACTTATAAGGCAGCCATATTGAAACATCTTTCCACACATAGGTACCCACAACAGGCCCAAAAGGCTGCATATAACTTGCAGTGTGGGGAAGATCAGGCGCCGAGGAAGTTTGTGCAGGAGCTAAAGCACGCATTTGCTCAGACTTCCCAGTGGGTGAACACCAGTAGTAGGGAGTTCATAACTACATATTTCCATGCTCTCCCCAAATACATAATGACTCAGTTGATGCATGACTTTCACATGCAAAGAACCCTGTATTGGGGGATTGAACAGGCCAACAGGATTTATGAGGTACAAAAGCCTGCTGAGAGTAGAAATACCACCAGAACCCCTAAACCATCAAACACCCCTGCTGCTGCAAAGGTGGCAGAGGTAAAAACTACCCCTCCATTGGATCTGGAGTCAGGGGGGGCCTAAAAGTAACCCCCCCTGCCACCAAGCAAGATGGAAAGCAGAAGGCCCCCCCCCCAACCCGGCCCAATCAATTGGTAGTCAGGTGGGGCCCAGAACAATGATCCCTCTGACCCTGCCACCTATATAAGTCATAGGTACAAGGGTACTAAACAAATGCATGGGTATGTATACATTCCCCAGGCCAAGGGGGGGGCTAATATCAACCCCATGCGGTTGATCCTGCCAAAGTCCCTGACTGCCCTCCTCTTCCTCACCTGACAAACTGGAGTCCGAAGAGACAGATGCCAGGGGTCTACGGGTTTGATAGTCCTTCTTCTCTTGTCTATCTTTTTTTTCTAGATTGTGTCTCACACGGAGGAAGCCACAGTGACAGCTGCGCGGCAGCACAACCTGGGGCTCCTTTCCTGTGAGGGACTGTTTGGGGAAAAACCTATGACAGGCACAAAAAAACCCAAGCTGCCACAATAGCAGTAGTGAAGATCTGGCTTCCTCAGTGCTGAGTGGGAGATGGGCTCTGCAGGCTCTATGGAGTAGCAGGTAAGTTTGTCACATAAGTTATACCTCAGAATGGCAGTGATGTGTTGTATGCTGGAGGAAGAAATCTGCCTGCAGCAGAGGGAAGCAAACAGCTTCTTGACACAGGACCCGGGAGCGAGGATAACAGACAAGAGCCCAGGCGTGAGGAGAAACGGGAAGGAGAAGCGCAAAGGTAAACAAACCACCAGAGCGGAAGCAAGAGAGGGTAAGAAGCTGAGGGAAAAGGAGAAAAAGAAATGCAGGAGAGGCAAGGCATACCCAAACTGGAGGGCAACAGGACAGGACAAAGAGGGAACAAAAAGCATACAGGCAACCGAGAGAACCGAACAGCAGGGAAGCTGACCAAGAGCAGTTACAACACACCGGTCTGGGGAGGAGTGGCTGTATGCCTCCCCAGACGCTGCGCCCACAACAGCATGTAGAAAACGTGCTGGAACTAGTTATGGCCACCGCCGAGCCACACACTGGACCATAGGTGCCATGGCATGCAGCGCATGACAGTATGCCCCCCCCCCATAGCGAGAACCCCCAGGCTTTCCGGGGTGAGCCCGATGGAATTTCCTAAGCAAAATGGGGGCCTTGGTGTGTGAGGGAGGTTCCCATGAGTCCTCTGCCCTGGAATATGCTTTCCAATCAACGAAGTATTCAAGGCGTCCCCGCCTATATCGGGAATCGCATATCTGAGGCACCTCGCATTTGTCACTCTCATCGGATAGGGGTTGCAGTGGACTCGGTCTGCGAGTCGAGTCTCTTGCACAGCCTCACAGAGCAATGAGGAATGAAAAACTGGGTTCACGTGCTGAAGGCTGGGGGGAATTTTAGGTGGAAATCCACTGGGTTGATCTTAGCTACAATAGGATATGGACCTATGAAGCGAGGTTACAGCTTGTACGGGTGTGTCCAGTGAGGTAATAATTTAGTGGATAGCCACACCCTGGTGCCCACCTTCCACTCTGGTACTTTCTGACGTTAGCGGTCGGCTTGGGTCTTGTACATCTTCTGGCTGATCTCTAAGCTTAGTTTGGCCATCCTGTGAGCTTCCCGCAGCCTGGATAAGGTGTCTTCAACAGCAGGTAGTATTACAAAGCGTCCAATATGAGACAGAACAATTATGCAGTTCACTAACCTGGGCAGCGGGCGGACTCCGTATCAGCAACAAGGCAGATAGTGAAGGCTTCCCGGGAAACCCTGCTCCCTCCCAGCCGTTAGTTTCAGCTGCGGAGGAACCACAGTCCCCAGGGAAAACCCTCCGGGGAAGAAAAACCCTGTGTTGTTGTGACGGGATACTGTAGACCTTCGGGATGAATCAGCCTGCTTTCCTTCAAAAGATCCGGTGCAGACGAAGCTGGTCCTGGACGAAAGAAAGGAGAGGTGAGTTTTCTCCACTTTCGATAGTCTGCGGTTGATACGAAAAGCTATGATTAACTTACTCCGGGTATGGAGTTGAGAGATTCGAGAAGTCTGTGTAAAGTCTTCGAGAAGGGGGTGAGTCCTATGAGGAAAAGAGAGAGAGTTTCCGGAAACCCGAAGCGGATGTTAGTATTTGAGCTAGGATTGGGGAAGAGGATTGAAGGGAACTATAAACCCTCAAGAACTCACTCTTTAGGCTGGAATCGGACCTTATAGGAGAGGTGGTGAGCGGACGGATGACGGAAAATGGCCTAATGGAGGAAGGGGCAGAGAGAACAGGAAGTCAGATACAGAAGACTAAAGATAGGAGGACGGGACATGAAACAGATTCCCTAGGAACGAACTTACGAAGCGCCGATCTGGAGAGTAGCGACGCATTTGCTGAACTTCCTGGTCGGATTATATGGAGTCACATGATCGTCGCGGCGTGAAGGTAAACAACGTGCAACCTCTGCAGCGTGATCTTCACAAACAGATTCAGAGGCGTCCGCCATCTTGGGTGAGTAAGAATGCATTGTGTTGTACACACGATGCTGTCGCCAGAGCGACCATCGGTGCAAAGGTGTAACAGTATGCCCCCTCCTACGAGGCGCATAACCCGGCTTCCCAGGGTGCCGCCTGAAAAACCGTCGAACCAACGAGGGAGCATGAACCCCCGATGCCAATTCCCAAGTCCGTTCGGCAGGAGAATAGCCCTTCCAGTCCACGAGAAATTGCAACCGGCCTCTGTGATATCTGGAATCGCAAATCTCTGCCACTTCATACTCCGGTCCCGTATCTGTCATCATCGGAGGAGGACGAACTGCAGGGGTACGTTGAAATCTATCCTTCACGGATAATTTAATCTGGGAGACGTGAAAGACCGGATGAAGACGGGCCCAAGAAGGAGGCAACGCCAGTCGGACTGCCACCGGACCGACAAATGCTTTTATTGTAAATGGTCCAAAATATTTGGGCGACAGCTTGGACGGCACCAAATGTCTCGGGAGGAACCGGGCTGATAACCAGACCGCATCCCCGACTCGAAGGGATGGCAGATCTTGTCGACGGCGATTAGCTGCCCTCTTGGCTCGATCTTGGGCAGCTAGCAGAGCTATTCGAGCGAGCTGTTGACCCTTCTGAATACCATCGACTAGACTGTCTATTCCAGGACATCTGGAGGAGGACTTTGAGATGGACGGTTCAAAGGATGGATGATAACCATAAGAACAGTAAAAAGGACTTGTCTTTAGTGCCGAATGACTGGCATTATTGTAAGCATATTCAGCCAAGGGTAGGAGATCTCCCCAATCATCTTGTGCCGCAGAAACAAAACAACGCAAATATGTTTCTAATGTTTGATTTAGGCGCTCAGTCTGCCCGTTTGTTTGTGGATGATATCCTGAGCTAAGGGCTCTATTGATTCCCAATGTTTGACAGATACCCTTCCAAAATTGCGAGATATATTGGGGACCCCGATCAGACACAATAGTGTTAGGAAGACCGTGTCTAGAGAAAATTTCTGATATAAAGATCTTTGACATCAGAGCAGCCCCGGGGAGTTTTTGCAGAGGAATGAAATGGGCCATCTTCGTGAAATAGTCAATAGTCACCATAATGGTGGTGTAACCAGAGGACAACGGAAGATCGACAATAAAGTCAGTGGAAATGACTTGCCAGGGCTTGTCCGGAACCGGCATACAGGTGAGTAAACCAAAAGGTGGATACCTGGGAGTCTTAGACTGTAGACAAACCGTGCATGCTGATACATAATCTTGGATATCCTTGGTTATCCCTGGCCACCAAAAATGACGAGTAATCAGCTCAAGGGTGTTTTGATATCCTCGATGCCCGGCTGCCTTGGAGTCATGACACATGAACAGGACTTCTTTCTGAAGAGTCGGGGTCGGAATGAATACTTGATCATTAAAAAAGTAGTATCCTTTCTCCTGAGTCAGCGAATGAGTCTCTTGTAAGTTCCTGCAGATCGGATCTAGACGTGCCGTTTCCTGTCTGACAATATGTAGAAAATCAGTCACTGTTGCCAGAAATTTAGCCTTAGGAAAGAAAGGCTCTGAATGGAACTTTTTGATTGGAGGATCCTTTCTTGAAAGCGCATCTGCTCGGAGGTTTTGATCTCCGGGAAGGAAAGTAAATTCTATCCGAAACGGTAGAAAAAAATGAGCCCAGCGAGCTTGTCGACTGTTTGTGGTATGGGCTTGTTGTAATACTTTGAGGTTGTGATGGTCGGTTCGAACCTCGACCGGGTAGGCTGAGCCCAGCAACAGATGTCTCCACTCCTCAAAGGCTCGCTTGATTGCCAGCAATTCTTTCTCAAGGACTGAATAATTTATTTCCGAGGAGGAGAAGGTTTTGGAGAGATAAGCAACTGGTCCTTCTTCTCCGGACTCGTCCTTTTGCAAAAGAATTGCCCCTAGAGCATGGTGAGACGCATCAGTCTCGACAATGAATGGTCGAGACTGGTCTGGGGTGAGCAAAATGGAAGCAGACGTGAAAAGATTCTTCAGTTCAGAAAAAGCTTTCTGCGCAGGGTCATCCCAAACGAAAGTCTTCCCCTTCTTCAGAAGACTGGTAATGGGAAGCACGGTCTTGGAGAATCCTGGGATGAATTTTCTATAAAAATTAGCGAATCCCAAAAATCGTTGGATCTCTTTGACGTTTGAAGGGGAAGGCCAATCTAAAATAGCCGAGATCTTCCGAGGGTCCATCGAAATCCCCTGGGCAGACAGCACGAACCCAAGATACGTCACCTGGTTCCTGTGGAACTCGCATTTTGCCAGTTTGCAATACAGCTGGTTGGCCTTAAGTCGGTCTAATACCAAATTGACATGTCCGATGTGTTCCTCTATTTTCTGTGAAAAGACTAGAATATCATCCAAATAGACGATTACATAGTGAAGGAGTACATCGGCGAATAGATGGTCCATAAAGCGCTGAAAAACAGCGGGAGCATTAGCCAACCCAAACGGCATCACCCTATATTCGTAGTGACCGAATGGGGTCCGAAAGGCAGTCTTCCACTCGTCGCCAGGGGCGATGCGAATCAAGTGATATGCCCCTCGTAAATCCAACTTGGTATAGAGAGAAGCCCCTTGAACGGCTTCCAGAATGTCTGGGATAAGCGGCATTGGATACTTATCCGGGATGACAACCTTATTGAGCCCTCGATAGTCTATGCATGGCCGTAGTTCCTCTGTATCTCTCTTGGGAATAAAGAATAACGAAGCACCGGCTGGCGATTTGGACTCAGTTATAAGACCGTTTTGAAGATTAGTCTGAAGATAGTCTTTGAGAGCCTTTTTCTCCGGCTGGGATAAGATGTACATTCGGCCGAAAGGTATCGGTCGATCAGGGAACAAATCTAAATGACAGTCATCCCGACGGTGAGGAGGTAATGTAGGGAATTCTGACTGAGAAAATATGGACTGAAATTGTTGATGACACCTCGGGATCTGACTGACCATCCCAATCGAGGAGCCTTCGGTTGGTACTACCTTCATGGAGGGTGCTTGAATGCCAACAGATGATTGAGCAAGACAATGGGAAACACAATATTCGGAACCTAAGAACAAAGTTCCTGCCTTCCAGTTTATAAAAGGATTATGGGTTCGCAGCCACGGTAAGCCCAAAATAATGGGAAAATGAGCAGTTTTTATCAGGTCAAAAACTAACGTCTCCTTGTGGGCTGAAATCAGGCATGTAAGAGGAGTAGTCTGTTCTCGAATAGGTCCAGAACTAAGGGGACAACCATCCACCCCCTGAATGGGAGTTATACACGTCTTGGCGGATCTAATGATTCCATGCTTCGCAGCCCATTGGTCATCAATAAAGTTGCCAGCTGCTCCACAATCGATCAATGCCGGAACCCCACGTAGCTCTAAGTCTGGTAATTTCAAGGTCAGGGGAAGTACTAACATAGTGTGTTCCGTAATCTCCTCTTTAAGAGAAGTACCAAGTCTCTTTGGGGAACTCCTTTCAGGACCTCCTGCCGTGGTTCCCCTTACGAAAGGGTCTTGGCGTTTCCCCGCATCGGATTCCTTATCCGACGAGGAGGAACGACGGGACAATCCTTCAGCATGTGAGATGAAGCCCCACAGTACATACATAGGCCCTGACTCATCCGTCTTTCTCTTTCGCCCTCTGACAAAGGGCCTCTGGCCACTCCTATTTGCATGGGTTCGTCGGGATTCTGAGATCGAGAAACCGGGGAAGGAGAACTGGAGAAGAGTTTAGAGGGTTTCCCTCTTTTCTTCTCATGGAAGCGTTCATGGAGACGGTAATCAATCTGCATCGTGAGCGCAATCATCTCGGCTAAATTGGCGGGACGAGGAACCTTTGAGACCTCATCTTTCAGTTCCTCGGAAAGACCTCTGCGAAATAGCGTGAGGAGACCGTCATCCGGCCAACCTGTTTCAGCTGATAGCTGTTTAAATTGAGTCACGTAACTCATAAGATCCTTATTTCCCTGCTTTAAATCCAGTAGTTTCTCCTGAGTAGAGACTGAAATTTCCTGCCTACTAAACATAGACCGCAAACTGTTAGTAAAGGCTGTGTATGAGTCTAGAATGGCATTTCCTGAGGTGACTAGGGGAGTCGCCCAGGCCAATGCAGGGCCTGCCAAATGGGATATCAGATAACCTACTTTGTCCTTATCAGATGGGAAAAAACGTGCTTTAAAGGTAAACTGAACCAGGCAACTGTCCAGGAACTCCTTGAGTTTGTGCGGGTTTCCGTCATACTTATCGGTATGTAAGGCATAAGGAGGAGTTTCTGAAAACGCTCGAGCGACCTGTTGTCTTAACTGAGCATTGTCTTGTTTCAGAGATTGCATCTCCAGAGACATAGACTGCATGGCAGCCATTAATTGTTGCATTTGTTGCTCCATCGGAGTCCACCGTCTGCACAAGAGCCTATAATAGGATATTTCCTTTTTGTGGCGTCGCTAACTATTACAAAGCGTCCAATATGAGACAGAACAATTATGCAGTTCACTAACCTGGGCAGCGGGCGGACTCCATATCAGCAACAAGGCAGATAGTGAAGGCTTCCCGGGAAACCCTGCTCCCTCCCAGCCGTTAGTTTCAGCTGCGGAGGAACCACAGTCCCCAGGGAAAACCCTCCGGGGAAGAAAAACCCTGTGTTGTTGTGACGGGATACTGTAGACCTTCGGGATGAATCAGCCTGCTTTCCTTCAAAAGATCCGTTGCAGACGAAGCTGGTCCTGGACGAAAGAAAGGAGAGGTGAGTTTTCTCCACTTTCGATAGTCTGCGGTTGATACGAAAAGCTATGATTAACTTACTCCGGGTATGGAGTTGAGAGATTCGAGAAGTCTGTGTAAAGTCTTCGAGAAGGGGGTGAGTCCTATGAGGAAAAGAGAGAGAGTTTCCGGAAACCCGAAGCGGATGTTAGTATTTGAGCTAGGATTGGGGAAGAGGATTGAAGGGAACTATAAACCCTCAAGAACTCACTCTTTAGGCTGGAATCGGACCTTATAGGAGAGGTGGTGAGCGGACGGATGACGGAAAATGGCCTAATGGAGGAAGGGGCAGAGAGAACAGGAAGTCAGATACAGAAGACTAAAGATAGGAGGACGGGACATGAAACAGATTCCCTAGGAACGAACTTACGAAGCGCCGATCTGGAGAGTAGCGACGCATTTGCTGAACTTCCTGGTCGGATTATATGGAGTCACATGATCGTCGCGGCGTGAAGGTAAACAACGTGCAACCTCTGCAGCGTGATCTTCACAAACAGATTCAGAGGCGTCCGCCATCTTGGGTGAGTAAGAATGCATTGTGTTGTACACACGATGCTGTCGCCAGAGCGACCATCGGTGCAAAGGTGTAACAGGTAGGTTGGACTGGACGGAGGCTAGTGGCAGCATGACACGGGATACAACCCATAAGTGCAAAATAATGGAGTAAGACCTGTGGCAGTATGTCGTGAGTTGTTGTACGAAATTTCAGCTTAGGTAAGAGGGACACCCAATTGTCTTGTTATTGGTTAATGTAACTGCGAAGATACTACTCAAGTATGCCATTGAGCCGTTCCGTCTGCCCGTTGGTCTGAGGATGGAACCCAGACGATAAAGCACGTTCAATGCCCAGATTGTGACATAGAGATGCCCAGATTTGGGAGATATACTGACTGCCTCGATCCAAAGTAATTTTGTCAGGAAGACAATGCAGACGGAACACATCCTTTATGATAACTTCTGCCATTTCTGTGGCCGTGGGTAGGCCGTGAAGGGGGGAAAAGTGGGCCAGTTTGGACAAGGCATCAACTGTAACCATTATGCAGGTACAAGCCTGTGACTCCGAAAGGTCTAAAATGAAGTCGGTGGAGATATGACTCCACGGGTGTGAAGGTACAGAACTCTGTTCAAGCAAGCCTAAAGGCTTGGAGGTGCGCTATTTACTCCTATTGCACACCTTACAGGATTAAACTTGCCGCTTGACGTTGGCCCGTAGACCAGGCCAGTAGAATGATCTCTTGAGGAGATCCAAGGTGCCCGATTGGCCCCGATGTCCGGCTGTCTTATGATCATGACACCAAGTCAGAACCTGATGACGGAGAGAGTCAGTAGGTACATACAACCGATGCTCATGGAACAAGAGACCTTCCTGTTCGGTGAGCGTCTTCTTTTCCTCGAGTGGTCCTTGCATGATCAGGGCCTCTTTGACTTGCTGTAGAAATGTCACTACCTGGCTGACCAACTTGTTTCTCGGGAATAACCTTTCTAGAGGGGGAAGATGTGAACCAGGAAACACTCCCTTACATGACAAAGCATCCGCCATAGTATTCTGGCTTCCCGGTATGTATGTGATACGGAAATCGTACTGTGCAAGGAAATGAGCCCAACGGGTCTGTCGTGAATTGATACAGTCCATAGTTTGGAGCACTTGGAGATTCTTGTGATCTGTTCTGATGGTGAAGGGGTAAGTGCTCCCTTGAAACAAATGCCTCCATTCCTCACAAGCTAATTCCATAGGTAGGAGCTCTCTTTCAATTACGGAATAGTTCAGTTGACTGTCTGGGAGTGTGCGTGATAGATATGCAATAGGGTGTTCCTCTTGATCTTGTTCTTGCAGCAGTACAGCGCCCACTGCTGAGACATTGCTTTCTAGTATGAAGGGTTTTCCTTGGTCCGGGTGGTGCAGTATGGGAGCGCTGCAAAACAGAGCTTTGAGATGTTATAAGCTTTCTTCTGCTGGAGAATCCCATGCCAAAGGAGTGAAGCTCTTCTTGAGTAACAGGGTTATGGGCAATATGACTTATGAGAACTGGAGAATAAAGCGCCTATAGAAATTCGCCACCCCCAGGAACCTCTGGACTTCTTTCACAGAATTGGGAGAGGGCCAGTTTAGGATAGCCTCCGTCTTCTTTCCGTCCATCTGTATTCCCTGCGATGATAAAATGAATCCTAAGTAAGGTACAGATCTGGCCCCAATGATGCATTTTTCTCTTTTGGCGAGGAGCCGATGTAGCTTGAGACGATTAAGGACTTCTGTCAGGTGGGATTTGTGTTCTTGTATATCTCAAGAGAACACCAGTATATTGTCGAGGTACGCGATTACTGACACAAACATGAGGTCTAAGAAAACACGGTCCATAAATTGTTGAAACATGGCAGGCTGTTAACCAACCCGAACGGCATCACGTGGTACTCATACAGCCCAAAAGGTGTTCTAAACGCCGTCTTCCACTTGTCGCCAGAGCGGATCCTTAGCAAATGGTAGGCATTGCAGAGATCCAATTTTGTGAATATTTTAGCTCCCTGCACCGCCTCCAGGATGTCTGTGATAAGCGGTATAGGGTAGCAATCCTGGATAGTCACTTTATTTAACCCACTGTAGTCAAAGCAAGGCCGGAGATCAAGGGAGTCCCTCTTTGGAATGAAAAACAGTGGTGCCCCTGCAGGGGACTTGGATGGTCTAATAAGGCCATTCTGTAAGTTGTCTTCCAGGTAGGATCAGAGTGCCTTCTTTTCTACCTGGGATAACGCAAACATCCTATCAAATGGAACCAAAGTGTGGGGATTAGATCTATAGAACAGTCTTCTGGGCGATGAGGTGGTAGTTCTAGCGGGGGTCGTTTCTACGAAGACTGCTTCGAAGTCTGTGAGATCGAACGGAATGGAGTGTACCCCAAAGGTATTGTCCGGAGGAACGAAATGAGCCTTCGCCTCCAGATAGGACGTGTTGTGAAGACAGCTGTTCTGACAGAACAAAGATTCGAAGCTCAAACTGTTGGTAGACCAGTCGATGCAGGGATTGTGTTTCCACAACCAAATGATTCCCAGGATTAACGGAAAGTGTGCAGCACGTATTATGTTGAACCGGATTTCTTCGTAGTTCTGTTGAATAGACAAAAGTAAGAGTTCAGTTGTCTGGGTGATTGTTCCGGAACTAAGAGGGCTACCGTCAACCCCTTTGACCTTCTGAACTTTTTTGCGGTTAATTCTATGCAGACCCACCTTTCTCTCCATTTTAAGTGGCAATCCACACTGGAAGGGCACACCCTAAAATTTTACACCAGTCCAAAATCAGAAGATACCTTGAGTCCTGTGAAAACAGACAAGGAAGAATCTGCTCAAAGTCTGACGGACATTCAGAAAAAGGGAGAACAGTTGTTTTTCCCCATTCAGTTAAATGAGGGGGAGGAACCGGTGCTCGCCAGAGAATGCCTGAATAATGGAAGGAGCTTCATTGGCAGAGAATTATTCAGGAAACTCCCAAAAGATCAGACCATTCCCACATTTAAATTGATTGACAAATGGGAAGTAGGTCTGGAAACATTTCCTGCCTAGCAGGGGTATGCTAAAGATTTGTATTGGCAACAAAAGCATAGACCATAATTGTTGGGTCGTGAGAGATGTCCCTTCTGCCTTTTATCTGGGAAGTGACATTCTGAACCGATTCGCAATCAATTTGGATCTAATTGATAATAAAGCCTGGTCCCAACTGGGGAGTAACCCCATGGGATTTCACAACATTGAAAAAGCATTCCGGTCAGCTCTATTGCTGCCTTATGTGTTTGAAGTTCAAGTGCAAGAAGAGGTTACATCCCAGGACAGGTGTGACAATTTACTCTTCCCCTCAAAATTAAGCGAGGACATAACCTCAAACTTCAGGACGCATATATAAATCTAAATTCCCATCTCCAACAACAAGGTTTATATTTAAATCCAACACCTCTAGTAGACCTAGAACACAACGCAATTTGAATATTGGTGTATAACAGCGACCCTTGAAGTATCACTTTGGATGCAGTCACCTTTATTGGAATGACGGTTGACGCCCAACATTATTCTATTGACTTAGGTAATGAAATCATGGGACTAATCGCAAACAACTGTTTTGACATCAGCTACGGTATTCCTCCAGAAAATATTTTTACTATGCATGGGGGGAATTTCCTGGTGTACTTTTCCTGCCCCTACAGTGTGGAACAGGTGACCTGTCACATTATGAGGGAAGCAGTAGTGTTCAGAGTCAAGGACCACTACCTCGAATCCCCTGTCCAGGTCAACACCATCGGAAGAGATCTCTCCACCCAACTGGAGGATACCGCTGAAATTGCCAGGCCTGTGGCCTTTCCAGATATCAGGCAGATGCTAGAGGAAAGGCTCAATCTGGCTGAAGCCTGTAAGACTGAGGAGCAAAGACAAAAGCTAAAACAGGTCTTCCTTGAATTACAAGATATCTTTTCAGTGGACTCATATGACTGTGGACGCACATCTATTCATTCAACTACCATTTCCACGGACCCCGAGATGGCTCCCATATTTGTGAAACAATACTGGTTACCTCTCGCATCCATGGAGTCACTCACAGAGACTATTAAGAACTTAGAATCCTGTGGGATAATTTGTCTGATCCAGAGTACCTTCAATAACCCAGTACTGGGGATCCTCAAACCAAACTGCCAATGGAGACTATGTGCAGACCTGAGGGAGTTGAACAAACAGGTCCACATGTCACGATGTTGACGCCGCCGACGGTCGGGTGGTCTGCAGAGGGTCGGGGCAACTCGAGGGCAGGACTGCAGTCACGGATGTCAGGCAGGCTGGGCTGGCTCCATGTTGCAGGCGGCAGCTCTGTCTCCTGGGTCGGTCTGTGCAGATGAATTCAATGGAGACATCGAGTCACTAATGTCAGGAGCCTGATTTAGCTTTCCTGCTAAATCAGGCTCCTGACACGAGTGACTCTGTGGAGGAAAATTTCAATGACTCTGAGAAGGCACTCCTGGCAATGATGTGGGAGCTGAAAAACTACCAGAGGTGCACATCATTGCCGAGACTCCTCACCTACCCTTGCAGTATCTGCGAAGTGACAGAATCAGGGTGGGAACGTTAGTAATTCCAGAATTACTTCCTAGATTCTGTACATTCAAGGCTTTCCTATGGAGGTCAGATATGACCAAAACAGGAAGAGACCCCTAGCGCAAGGGTTGGTGGACTTGCATGACTGTGCTCAAGAAAACTGTCTCGAGGATGAAAGTCTAATGACCAACAACAACCTGGAGGCGTACTTAACTTCCGCACACAAGGTCTATGAAGAAGACATGTGTCAGGGGAGATACCCACAGTTTATGTGGATGGATGCTCCTACCATGCTGATAGCAACAGGGCAAAAGAACTGGTGGCTGGCATTGGGAATGCCTGGGTGAATGATACCCTGCAAGCCTGCGCTGGTTATAAAAGGTTCAGAAGCTGCATCTTAATAGTGCTGGTGTCACTTTGTTTTCTGTTTTTTGACTGTAAATTTGCACACGTCCAAGGCAGCACTGCGAGTCACCTGCTCTTGCTGCTCTTGTTGCTCCGAGGGACGGAAGGCGGAGCTCCTGATCACATGACCACTTCAGGTGACGTCGCAAGGGAGGCTCTTAACCAGCACTGCCACCCTTTGCGGCGTTAAGCCCTGGAGCTGTAAGGGCTGGAGCCGCTGTTTTGCTGTTTGGCTGTGGCCTGTGCCCCTGACCCTGGGAACATATTTGACTTGCTCTGACCTGCTGATGGCTGACTACCACCCAGAAGTAAACGTGTGAGTAGCATAAAGCTGTACAAACTCAGCTAATTAATATCTTGGTCATCTTTACTATTTTAACAGCTTAAGTCATTGTCGGGCATTCCTTACCGTGTGACTTTGGACTATATAGTATTTACTGGATAATTGGCTGCTCTCTAGGAATTTTGGTGTCTGTACGTGTTTAAATATTAACACTTATTTAATATCTAGAAGCAGCATTTTAGATATACATCTAGATGTCTTGATGTTCTTGTTGCAAATGTACATCCCTATTTTATGACTTAACTCAGCTCTTACCCCTACTCAGGGCTTTTTATTGAAATAATGTGTTTCTATTTTTATCTTTACTGAAGTTTATGACTTATATATTGTGGTTGCATTTTGCCCCTGTTGGTCTGAGTACTGTCTCTATCTCTAGTTTGCTTCTCTGGTTCTCTAGTTTTGTGCGTGGATCGGTATTTGGATGACACTTGGGGTCTTAGGAGCCAATCAGCCATGCAGGCTACTCTTGAGTCTCTGAAAACTGGTGAGGAGTTTCTTTCTCCAGATTCCAAAGAAGGTACCCTCCCTCAGTCTTCCGCTATTGTCCTCCTAGGAAAACAGGACACTACGCAGGTTGAACTCCCTAGCACTCAAATCCCAGGTCCCTTAGGGGCTATTGCATAGAAAATTATTATACATGCCCAGATTCATCCTCAAAATAGGAATGAGATTTTTAATTCTATGGGCATTATCCCACGTATTCTGGGTGACAACAGTTGTATCTTTAATGGAAACCACAATATTTCCATTGATGCTCAGGAAGAGCGACTAGCGGCTACTTTAGCCCTAAATCTGGTTGATAGGGGTAGTTCCTTTGGGGGGGGTGGGTCATACTGTTGAAGTAGATGCTGAAATGGCAAATGTTTCCCAATTGGCTATTACTTCTTCACAGTTAAATACATCCTTGCCTGCTGCTCAGGTGGTTGCAACTGGTCCTAAGCATACAAATACTTCTGCTTTTATTAGTGTCCCTACTGTTTTACAATCCTCTCATTTGGAGGCCCATATCAATTATACAACTTTTCCCTCCAAGTCTTTGAGGGGGTGCCCTTCCCAGGTGGTGTGGTAAATCAGAGTTTAACCACACATATGAATCTCTCTGCCTGTACAGCTGGGAACCTTGACAGTTCAACTTTGAAAATTCCAGTCTTTAAAACTCCCCTAAGGAAACCAATGCTTAGTACCTCAAAAACTAAACCTAAGCTAAGCTCATTGGGGGAACCTATTCCGGGCAAAAACAATTCTTAACTATTTTGGGAAAAGAACAGCCACTAGCACTTTAATTAAACCTCCTCATTCGACCCTCTCAGTGGTCACTCTAGATCACCTGCATTTGGCAGAAGTAGTGAAAAGACTGCACACTGGAGAGGCCTCACACAATGATATTGATGACATTAGTATCATCGAATGTGCTGACAAAGCAATTGCCGAGAGTGGGTTAGAAACTAGACCGACTGACACTAACAATTTTACCCGGCAAACATGTGTGTCGGTGTACGAGCTTCTACTATGGGTTCTCCATCCAAACTCACAAATTTTATTGATGAGTACACTGAAAAGCAAAATTGGATGAGAGAGAGGAGTCTTCTTCCGGAGCCAATTAAGGAACTTCCCAGTGACTCTATGTTGCATCACACTCTTAAGGAGGCTGACGAATGATAAGGCTTACCCAACCTACTGTTTCTGCTTTAAATATGGTGCTGAACTCTTTTGTCAATCTCTACGATAATATTTGGGCAGAGGTTAGATCTCATTCTCTCCTACTCTCGGAAATCTATGTCAGGCTAGAGGGGCGTGACAGGTTTGAAGAGTTGGTGAAGATCATCAGGGAAGATAATCCAATTATTACTAAGCAATGTCTGCTTCCCCCTTGCTGCCTCAGTTTAATTCTGAGGGGGGACCTCCTGTAACGGCCTCGGGTTTAGCAACAGTCAGTGCTATTGGGGAAGATCTACACAAGATCCCTCGCCCTACTCTCTCTCACCTCTCTGTGATGTTCGTATCTGCTCATGTTCCAACGATATCTTCTCTGCAGATTGAGGGAGATGTCATTACTCACGATTTAGGGCAAAAAGAATCGCAGAACCAAAAGAAGGTTGTTGCCATTATAGATATAACTAATCCGGCTGTTGTGCCTGAGGAAACTTTAGAGAGGTTGACTGTTAGGACTCCCTGCATATCTGCTCCTGTTGGTGCAGGTAACCCAAATATATCTGAAGATCCTAAACGAGATAAGGGAGTTGACTGTTCTTCTACTCCCGGTTCAAAGGTTTTCCAAAATCTGGAGAACGTTCCTGTTCTCATAGACTTGACGAAAGATAATCTCTCCTCCAAAAGCCTTTCCCCAGCAGGTAAAAAACTTTTTCAACAAATTAAGAAAACCAAAAACCAGAAAAATATTTCAAAAATGAATTTGCTTATAGAAACAAATTCTTTAAAAATGTGGTTTTACCTACGTTCTCTTTGCCCACTGGTGCGACTGTGCTGACTAAGGGGGTACAGCCTTCTGGGGTAGCAGGGGTGCCTATCACCATGGCCGCTACTGCTGGTATTTTGGCTAGTGAGGATAACTCACTCCCTTCAAAAGCAGTTATAGGTATTCAGACAGATCCGCCTGTAAATATACCTGCTCCTGTTGATAGCATTTGCCCTAAGGTCTCAGGCATTTCTATTTCGTTCAGTGTATCACTACTCTCCCTATCTCTAATGGCAACCCTGAGGTCTCTGACCCTGTAAAAAGTAGTCTGGGTATTTCAATTTCTTCAAAAGAACAGCCTACTGAAACGTTTTCCTCCCTCTGTTAACCTGCCAGGTATCCTCCCTGGGAATCTGTCATTTATTCTGATCCCTATGGATTCTCTGATTCCTACCACAACTGCTCCCCCAACTTTGGTCAATACTGATATGGCAAAACAACTTCTTTTTGATCTATATGGAGTGAAGTCCACCTGTTCGGTGGACGTTAACTCGACTGCTGGTCCTGAACGGCCCAATGTTGTTGACACCTGCTCTCTCCATTTAGCTGGTTAATCAACTCTTCCTCTTGATGCTCATATGAGCTTGCCCCAATTGGTTATGGCGGACCCTATGGTGGGATTCAGGGCACTGGGGGATCTTTATGTCCCTGGATTTTTGGGCTCTACTCAATCTAAGCCTATTAATCTAGGATCCCTGGGTAGCCAGAAAAGATTCCCAAGGGGTCCCGATTTAGTTCAGAAAAGGACTATACTACGGGGTGCAAGGGACCCTGAATCTCAAGATAATCCATTAAATCAATTCAGTAAGGATATCTTGGACTCCCTGCCTTATTCCTCAGGAAATAATGAACAGCTTGTAAGTCTCTGGGGTAGTGTCCCTCATGTGTCTTAACCGAGGGAATATCCTTAAAATTTTACATCAAATTCCTACACTATCTCTGATCTTTAGCTATTATTTAGAAAGAATCTACTTTCCCCTTAAGGATCATGTAGATTTTAGCAATATTGTTTTGAAATCGAGAGTGGTGTTGCACCTTATAATGGGAGAAAAAGAGAGGGTTTGAGGGAGCTTGGTTTTGAAATTAAATTGGTAAAACCAAGTCAACCACCCCGTATGCATGGGAGTTCTGAGGAGTAAAGGGGAAATTTACTATGGTTTACCAGAAAGACCCTCTCATCCTCGATGGAGGCATTTCATGGGCAGGAATTACAGAGACGCTCGAAATTGGGCCCAGGTTACCTCTGGACTGTAGAACTGAGCTACCTAGTAATAGTCTGGACTTTGTTACAAAGAAAACAGACTCTAATAAATTGAGTTTTATGTCCTAGAGTACAAGGGGAAATCTACATCTCCTTACTAATACTAATACAGTAGATATGTGTCACAAGTTTCTCCCCTTCTCACCTGTTTCTGTTGTGTACTTGCAACCTTCTGTGATTTCTTCTTCTTTACGGTCCGGGATTTGTATAGTCCCGAACGCCGGTCTTTGGTGTCCAGCGTGAGAGCAATGGTTCAGTTTCCAGGAGCGTTCTACAAGTCCAGGGTAATTCCAGGAAGTAAGGCACGGAAGACCGTGAATCGAGCGTGGAAGGTTTTCCAGGAGATTGGGGAGGAAAGGGAACAGGAGGGAATTCAAGGGACTGGGAACAAGGAATCAAGCTAGAGCCCCGATTGAACTCCGGCTAAGCACGTCCGACTACAGGTAGCGGTAGCGTTGAGACGCGCAGAGCCGCGGGGGCATGTCCCTTTTGTAGGATGAGCAGCGTGGAACACATAGACCGATCCGGAGTATTCTGTTCCGGGTGGCCATGTTGGAAGGATAACTGCATGCAATCCCCTGCGAGTCAGGGACCAGGAGGTCCAGAAAGGACGTAGACGACGGTTCATGACAGTATGCCTCCTCTGGAAACCAGCTCCTCCGGGTTTGCCCAGATGGATCAGATGAAATCGTCGAACCAATCTGGGAGCATTCATGTTTGACACGGGTCCCCAGGTATGCTCACTGGAGGGGTACCCTTTCCACTCAACCAGATATTGTAGTTGACCCCGTCGATATCTTGAGTCACAAATCCTGGAAACCTTGTATTCCAGTTGATCATTTACAATAACAGGGGTAGATCTAGGAGCTGTTCGGGATGACTGAATGTATGGTTTTAACAGAGAAGTGTGAAAGACTGGATGGATTCTTTTCCAAGATTCAGGTAACCGAAGTCGAAAGGCCACTGGGTTGATGATTTCTTGTATGGAAAAGGAACCGTAGTATCTGGGAGCAAGTTTATTGGGGCGCAGGTGTCGAGGAAAGAGTTTTGAGGATAACCAAACCTTATCCCCTACTGAATAGGAAGGTCCAGGTCTTCTTTTAGAGTCAGCATAATGTTTGACATCTTCTCTGGCCCGATCTAGGTATTCCTTAACCTCCTTATGTACGGTGATGAGGTTTTCGATCCAGGAGTCTACTGCAGGTACTGGAGTAGGATGTGGGAGTACGGAGGGTAGGACTGATGGATGGAATCCTTGGCTACAGAAGAAGGGACTGGTCTTGATAGCTGAATGATCTGAATTGTTATAGGTGAATTCAGCCATAGGTATTAGGAGTGACCAATCGTCCTGAACTTTGGTGGCGAAACATCGTAGATATTGTTCGAGAGTCTGGTTCACACGCTCCGTGGCTCCATTGGTTTGTGGATGGTAGCCAGAGGATAAGGCATGTTGGATTCCCAGAATACGACATACTTGCTTCCACAACTGAGATATGTACTGAGGTCCTCGGTCTGAAATGATCTTGGAAGGCAACCCATGAAGTCGGAATATGTGTTCCAGGAAAATTCCGGCAAGGTTAGATGAGGAAGGTAGTTTGGATAAGGGTGTAAAATGAGCCATATGAGTAAACAAATCAATAGTGACCATGATTGTTGTGTAGCCTCTAGAGGGTGGTAATTCCACGATAAAATCAGTGGAGATGACTTCACAAGGTCTTATTGGTATTGCTGGTTGGAGTAGGAGTCCGGCTGGTTTCTTATTATCGTGTTTATTCTGATTGCAAACTGCGCATGTTTGGACATGGATCCTAATATCATCCTTCATCTTGGGCCACCAAAACTGTCTTTGTACTAGATGGAGAGTGTTGGTTATCCCACGATGTCCCGAAATGTAAGGTATCATGACATAGACTTGTGATCCTTTGTCTCAGTCCAGGAGTGGGAATGACTAGGCGATTATCTTTGAATAGATACCCGTCCTTAGCTGTGAGATTCCATCTGTTATTTCTCTTGTGCTCCTTGCAGAGGTCCGAAAGTCGAGTTTGGCCTTGGATATTCTCCAGGAGGGTGAGTGCTTGGGCAACACAGATCGTGTGAGGAAACATCTTTGCAAAGGTCCGATCCTCAGAGTTTTCATAGTCAGGACGTCTGGAAAGGGCATCAGCAATTATGTTTTGTGATCCAGGGACATGATGGATGTGGAACTGGTACTGGGCAAAGAAGAAGGCCCAACGGGCCTGACGACTGTTCCTACACTCCAAAGATTGTAGAACTTGAAGATTTCGATGGTCCGTACGGACCTGGGCTGGATGCCTAGCTCCCAGGAGTAGGTGTCGCCAATCTGTGAAGGCTTGGCCGATGGCTAGCAGTTCCTTTTCCAAGACGGAATAATGAGTCTCACTGGGCGTCAGGGTTCGTGAAAGGTAAGCAATGGGGTGCTCCAGTTTGTCCTCAAATTTCTGTTTTAGTACTGCTACTATGGCGTAATTGGATGCATCCATCTCCACTAGGAATGGTCGGTTAATATCGGGTTGAGGCAGGATGGGGGCTTGAGTAAACTCTGTCTTTAATCATTGGAATGCCTTGTCCTGATCTATAGACCAGAGAAATGGAGCATCTTTCTTCAAGAGAGCAATGATTGGTTGAACAATTTCAGAGAAGGACGGTATGAACTTTCGGTAAAAATTGGCAAGTCCCAGGAAAGATTGAATCTGTTTCACGGATGTGGGAGCCGGCCAAGATAGTATGGCTTTTACCTTTGAAGGATCCCTTCCAATTCCTTCTGGACTAAGGACAAATCCTAGTTAATGAACAGAAGTGATGTGAAACAGGCATTTCTCGGGTTTAGCTAGGGGTTTGTGTTCACGTAATCGTTGTAAGACTGACTTAACATGCTCTTCATGCCTTAGAAGGTCCTTGGAGTAGATCAAGATGTCATCCAGGTAGACGATAACGAAGAGGAATAGCATGTCCGAGAACACCCTATCCATGAAATGTTGAAAAACTGCTGGGGCGTTAGCAAGTCCAAAGGGCATGACCAGATATTCAAAATGGCCGAAGGGAGTTCTAAAGGCTGTTTTCCATTCGTCACCTTCCTTTATATGAATGAGATGGTAAGCACCCCTTAGGTCTAATTTTGTGAAGATTACTGCACCTCTGACTGCTTCCAGGATATCCGAGATGAGTGGTAGAGGATAACGGTCCTTGAGAGTGCACTGATTTAGACCACGGTAGTCCAGACATGGTCCGAGTTCTTTGGTATTTTTCTTTGGAATGAAGAACAATGAAGCACCCGCTGGAGATTTGGACGGGCGTATGGTGCCATTTTCCAGGTTAGTATCCAGGTATTCTCAGAGAGCCTTCTTTTCAGGTTCAGATACTATAAACATTTTGCCGAAAGGAATCACAGCTGTGGGTTCGGTATCGATGGCACAATCCTCTGAACTGTGAGGAGGGAGAGCTTGGACTATTGCGGTCGAAAAAACATCAGAAAAGACTTGGTAGGCCCTGGGAATCTGGATGATGTTAGAAACGGTGACTGGACTTTGTTGGTTCTCTTGAAAGTCTCTAGAAGGCTTTGGTAAGGTATCCAGGGATAGGCAGTGAGCCATACAAAATTCAGATCCAAGAAACAGTGAGCCGGCTGCCCAGTTGATGTATGGATTGTGCCTCTGCAGCCAGGGCATCCTAAGAACCATTGGATAATGGGCTGATTTAATGAGGTCAAATTTGATTCTCTCTTGATGGTGATTAATAGAAAGTAGAATCTCTTTAGTCTGAAGGGTAATGGGTCCTGAGGAAAGAGGCCTTCCATCAATTGCCTCTACTGGTTGCATTGTAACTCGGCTTTCAAGTGGAATGTTATGAGCAGTGACCCAATCTTGATCTAGAAATACGCCCATAGCTCTGCAGTCAACTAATGCCAGGGTGGTGTAGGATTCTGTCTTGGAAGGCGATAGTAGGGCCTGCAGAACCACAAGGTTATTTTGTCCAGGAGAGTTCAAGGATGGAATTGATGTGGAGCAAACATCTCTCTCCCGACACTGTGCTCCATCTAGGATCGGGAGTTGGCGTTTCCCGAACGCCGTGGAGGAGAAATGGGACATTCTCTCACAAGATGTTTATCGGAGGCGCAATACATGCATAGACCAGCATGGATTTGTCGCATCCTTTCCTGAGGGGTAATGGGTCCACGAAAGGCTCCTAGTTGCATAGGTTCTGGGTCCGAGGTAGAAGGAACAGTTGACTCTGGTCTAGAGGCATGTTCCGTGTTGGTCTTTTGGAGACTTGCCTTATACTTCCTCTTCTCTGCTCTTCTTTCTTGGATTCGGAAATCTATCTGTAAGGATAGATCCATAAGAGCCTGGAAGGAGTTTGGGCGGGCCACCCTAGCAAGCTCATCTTTTATTTCTTAGTTCAGCCCCCTTCGGAAGAGTGTAAAACTAGTTTCTGGAGACCAGTCTGCTTCTTTCACAAGTTGTTTGAAACGAGTAACATAGGTGAGCATATCCTGGGACCCTTGTTGAAACTCGAGTAGTCTCTCTTGAGCACTATACACCTGCTCTGGGCGATCAAACATTTCCTTAAGGGCTCTTACAAAGCCATCATCTTCATCCAGGAGAGCGTCGCTTGTATTGACTAGGGGGGTTGGCCAAGTCAATGCATTTCCAGTGAGGTGTGAAATCATAAAACCCACCTTTGCTCTAGGAGTGGAGAAGTAGTAGGGCTTGAACGTGAAGTGAACTAAACACGAATCAAGGAAGGCACGGCGAGTCTTGGAAGAAACGTCATACTTGTCCACTATTCCACCCAATATTACATTTTCTTTGGTTGCAGAATCACGTGATAGAACTAGCTGCTTTAATGCTGCGTTCTCTGCCTTGAGGTCCTGTACCCCCGTTGTTAATTCCTGAATGCCTCGCATGAGGTCTTGAACGGCGGCTTCCATCTCTGAATCTATATCGTTTTTTGGGCGTCTCAATCTGTCACAAGTTTCTCCCCTTCTCACCTGTTTCTGTTGTGTACTTGCGACCTTCTGGGATTTCTTCTTCTTTACGGTCCGGGATTTGTATAGTCCCAAATGCCGGTCTTCGGCGTCCAGCATGAGAGCAGCGGTTCAGTTTCCAGGAGCGTTCTACAAGTCCAGGGTAATTCCAGGAAGTAATAAAGGTACGCTCGGAGGCACGGAAGACCGTGAATCGAGCGCGGAAGGTTTTCCAGGAGATTTGCGAGGAAAGTGAACAGGAGGGAATTCAAGGGACTGGGAACAAGGAATCAAGCGAGAGCCCCGATTGAACTCTGGCTAAGCACGTCTGACTACAGGTAGCGGTAGCGTTGAGATGCGCATAGCCGCTGGGGTGTGTCCCTTTTGTAGGATGAGCAGCGTGGAATGCATAGACCGATCCGGAGTATTCTGTTCCGGGCAGCCATGTTGGAAGGATAATTGCATGCAATCCCCTGCAAGTCAGGGACCAGGAGGTCCAGAAAGGACGTAGACGACGGTTCATGACACTATGATTAAAGGTATTGACTGTTTCTATCTGCAGCAAACCTGGTTGCTCTCGCCTCCCTTTATGGATGGCTATGATACTCTCAAAATGCAAAACCTAGTTTGGGAGGGAGAGCTTCAGGGGGTCCCCTAATTGGGTTAAGGTCTTCTCTAGGCTTCCGAGGTACGATTCTCTCTGATACACCATTTGGAATTCTGGCAGTGGAGACTGCATCCAGAGAGGGGGTGGCAGACATTCTCTTGATTAACATTTATTGTCATCACGGTCTTGCCGTCCTTGAGTCCTTTTTGGATAGCCTAATGGTAATGATCCTAGCCTGGAGATCTCTGAATATTAGGGGGGAAGTGATCCTGGCAGGTGATTTGAACTCTGACTGTTCTACGTCCTCTGACGTTGATTATGGGAACCTGGGACAAGATTTGGAGGAGTCTGATCAGGGGGAGGGGGGATCAGAAATATGTTTGAGGTAGACTTTGGAACCTTTCTTTGGAATCGGTGGGTCTGACATGTCTGAATGGTACCTACGACTCTACCCACCCTCTCCTCCCCACTTGGCAGAGAGGTCTCTCAACCTCTATTATAGATGATGTCTATGTAGACCATTCTCTGCTACCTCTCTCGTTTGAAGTCCAGGTACTCTTAAACCCCTGCAGTGATCATGGGTCTCTCACTGTTTCCTTTTTTCTTCCATCTAAAAAGCTTCCCTCTGGGGGCCCTCGAAACCTAAAAACGGTGGGACAAGGTACAGAGGTACGTTGGTCGCCTGGAAAATCAGTCTTCTCAATGCCCAACTCCTCTCTACTTTGAACCATACTTCTTTCTTATAGAAACAAAGGGTCTTTAATACTGAACACTATGATGGATTTCTGAATGTCCTCTATAGTAGTGTTCATTATACTCTAAGAAAGGGACACTCCAAAAAAGACCATCTTCATAGGTTCGATGAGGAGCTTGCTAGGGAAAAGTCCTATGTAGACAAACTTGATATCTCAATATTGACCAGGCCGCTAAAAGCTCTAAAATTAAATCTATATGTCAAAAATATAAAAATTATTGTATAGCTAGAAAATCCAGTTTGCTGCAAAATGATGCAGAGCTGATGCTCAGTGTCCTGGTCAAGAGGGATCTCAGGGCCTTTTGGGCTCTCTTTTCTTTTCAAGAGTCCATTTCTGCCACCGATGAAATGAATTCCATCACGGAGGTCCATTGGGTAGATTTCTATACTGATCTTTTGGGCAAGGGGAAGAGGGTCTGCTAGAAGCTGCAACTGGGGAGACTGCATCCAACACCTTGTGGGAGCCTTGTATTGATTATCAGATGGTATTTGGCCTAATCATCAAGGCTAAGAACTCTAGGGCACCAGCCCCGAATGGTTTGATGAACAATACACTGAATGATCTTCCGGAAATCTGGGATAATTTACTCTGTATGCTTTTCCAAGACATAGTGAGAACTGGCACTATACCAACTAGCTGGCAGACTGTTCATATTGTTCCCATCTTTAAGAGATGTCAGCGGACTCTTGTTAAGAACTATAGACCAATATCCCTTATTGAAGTGGATTGCAAGCTGTTTGTCTCTCTGCTTCTCTCTCCTTTGAATGTCTGGATTAAAGAGAATCATATTCTAGAGAAATTCCAAACAGGGTTCAGGGCTGGCCATTCTACCAACCTAAATGCTTTCAACTGCTCTACAAGGCTCAGCATGGAGCAAATTTGGTGGAACGTTATATGTTGCATCAATCAATTTGTCAAATGCTTTTGATTTGGTGATTAGGTCCCGTCTATAGGCCAAACTCTCTAAATGGGGGCCACCGGCAGGCCTTCCCAATCTGATATGGCGTTGTATGAGAATTTGGGGGTCCATTTAAGGATTCATCTAGAAGGGACCCTCTCAAGAAGAATAAGAACTTGCATAGGGGTAAGACAAGGCTGTTCTTTGGCCCCCTGTCTTTTTATCCTATATCTGGCTGATATGGGGGAATTCCTTAGGGATGCAGGACTGGTTAGCGCAAAATTGGGAGAGCGAAGGTTCTCGTGGTTGGCATATGCTGGTGATTTTCTCCTTTTTGATCAGACCAAAGTCGGCTTACAAAAACTAATATGTAATTTCAAAGAATATGCTGTAATTAATGGGTTAAAAATCAACCCTAGTAAAACTCGTATCATGGTCTTCTCGAAAGGAAAAAAAGGGAACAAACAAGTGGGGAACTGATTGTTAGAGCACAAAAAATGGTTTATTTAGGATTCTTGATCCTGGCTCAACCCTCAGTTGGTGAACTTAGACGTTATATCAGATATAAAGCACTACCCCTTATTTCTCAGACAAGTTGGACAATAAGTATGGTAGGTTCTCTTTTAAGCCAGCAGTAGACTTTTTCGAAGGAAAGGTTGTTCCAAAATTAATATATGGCATGGAACTCCACTACTTGGATATCCACACTTTGTGGGATTCTCTTGAGGGTATTTTTTGGAGAAAGGTTATGAAACTTCCAAATATTATCCCTATGGTGGCTATAAGGTTTGAATTAGGTCTGGTATCTGGTATCTTTGCGAGCCAAAAATGGTGGGTTTTAGCGCTTTTCCGTTCTCTGCTCTGTCCTAAAGAGGATTCCCTTCATGTCGATGTGGGCAAAATCCTCCTCTCACAAGGATGCTTGGATCGCAATGTATATTTTCTATGATTTAGAGACCTCTGTGATGGGACTCTATTAGATCTGTCTACGGACAGGGATACCTTGATGTTTAACCCGGACAAAGTGAAAAAGCTCCTCTACTCCCATGATTGGATAAGTACAACTGAAAAACTCCATTCTTATCCTTCTCTCTGTGATTTGAAGTTCGAACATAAGAAGAGAAGTACTATGTCCTTTATCTTCACACAATTTCCCAATCGCTATTATCGCTCCCTCCTTTTGAAATTAAGGTGGAATATTCTTCCTACGAAGGAAGTCTTACACAGAAGGAAGGCAATTAAAGATCTAAATATCCTCTGTCATTTCTGTCATGCGACAGGGGTCATTGAAATGGTTAGTCATCTGTTTTTAGACTGTGTTGCCTTGAAAGGTTTAAAGGCACTTTATTTGGGAAAATTCAATACGTTAGGACATCTGTGGGTGGAAAAGTATATATGGTCAAGATGTCTCTCAATATCTAACGTTATGGAGGGCCTTGCGGTTGCAGGCTTTATCAAATCTTTAGATCTCTATGCACCCCTGATTTGAGTCTCTTGTCTAATGCATTCTCATCTACATTCCCTCTATCTTTGCTCTATGACTCTACTATCTGAGCTATATCAAGTAAGTAGGAGTGCCTGCGATGCCCTGTCTTGTTTGTAATTTTTATTAATGTCCAATTTTTATATCTCTCTGCACTGATTTTATCTGCTTTGTAAACATTTTATAAGGAGTTTAGGGTTTGGTTGTATTGCTAATTTATAGTTTTGTATTTTTTCTTTTTCTATTCATTAAATGTAATTGTAAAGGTTTCTTATGTAAACCATATACAAATTATTTTTTTAAAAAAAATAAATAAATAAAATAGGACCCCAAATTAGTCTGCTTACAGAGCTGATGGATGTTCATCAAGCCATCCTCACTGCAGTGCTCCACCAAATCAAAGAACTGGTCATAATCACTTACTCTAATTATGTCAGGAATGGGTTTGTGGAACACCTGATTAACTGGAAGAATCGAGGCATGCTTTCTGCAAACAACAAACCCCTAAAGCATGCCAAACTGATCCAGTCAATCGACAATCTGGTGACCTCCACTGAGATGATCATCTTTTGGAAGAAGATAAGAGGTCATTCCAAGATAGAGGGGCCAGATAAGACTGGGAAGGACCTGGCTGACAAGATGGCGAAAATTGGAGTTCTGCAGGGAGATTTCGTAGAAACAGAATCCCTCCTAGGTGAAATCCAAATGCAGCTGTCACCAGGTCACAAACTCGGGCTAACAGTGAACTCTCAACAGCCCAGTGGAGAAAAGAGACAGCTGCTGCACTAAAGATCAACCACATCTTCTCTCGTTTTGGCATCCAGCAAAGTATTGAGTCAGACAGAGGAAGCCATTTTACCAGTGAAGTTATGGTGAAGGTGTAGGAGATTCTAGGGCTAAAAATAAAACTCCACATTGACTTCCGCCGGGCCTCAGGTGGGGGGGTTGAGAGATGCAGCAAAACAATTGTGAGTATCTTAAAGAAGTTTGTGGCAGACACTGGACCCATTTGGGACATCCGATTGCCACTTGTCCTGATGGCTATTAGGTACACACCATCTTCTGCAACCAAGATGTCTCCATTTGAGCTCATGACCGGACAAAAAATGGTGTTACCACAACATCTCCTCTATAGGACTCAGGAGCAGACCCTGATAAATGCGTCCACTACTCATGAGTACATTGAAAATTTAAGGAAGCCCCTACAGCATTATTTTGCTTATGCGCAGCACAATTTAGAAAAGTCGGCTGAAGGAATGAAGACCTACTATGATCTAAAGACCAACAAGAAAGAGTATGAAGTAGGTGACAAGGCTTACCTGTACAATTCTCAAAGGAATCAGGTCAAGGAGTGAAAATTCCTCCCATCTTCGCGTGGTGCCTTTGAAATTGTAGATAAAATATCACCTGTTGCTTACAAGATCTGCATCCCAAAAGGAGAACTGACAGAAGAGAAATGGGTTCACATCAACCAGTTGAAAAGCTGTCATACCAGACACGCTTTATGACTGATTGATGATCCAAATGAAAGTCGAGCAGAGGAACCGTCTGAAGTTTGAAAAAGAAGGATGATAAATCAGATGGATTTACTTTTTGTTATTGTACAAACTAAGAAAATAAATAAAATGTGTTTGGTGAAATGGAAATATCATGTTATAACTGTTTGTTGTTGTTGTAAATTCTATGTAAATCTTCCCGGGGGAAAAATGTGTGTAAAAAGTACTGAAACTCTCTTTCTGTCTTTTATTAGAGAACTAACCTCCTTAAGCTTCCAGCCTGGAGCTCAGAGCGGAGTCCAGTGAGAACCCTAGGGACCTGGAAAGGAAGGAAGAAACGGATTGCCATGCCACGCCCTCCAACCCAAATATGGAAGGGGCGACTGGAGTGTACACTCCCAAAAGAAGGAAGAAAAGGGGGTGCCATGCAATACCCCAATCCAGAGAAAGAAGGGGAGACTGGAGTGCCCATTCCCTAAAGAAGGAAATTGCGCCTAAGGAACCCTCACTATGCCGTGCTCTTCCCCAACCAAGAGTCATGGAAGAAGAGGCGGGGCATGTGGGATGCATTTAAAGGCCACAAACAGAAGTCTGTTTAACATGAATAGCAAGATTTTAAACACTAAAACAAAAATGGGCTGGCTTTTGTTTTTGTTTTTCAAGTAAAGTTAAAGAGCCATGTGGAAAGGGGCTTCCCTGTCATTACCAATGGACAAGCAGCATTTTAATTTACAAAAGAAGGAGGAATCAAAGCTCCCTGTCACATGGAAAACAGGATTTGTAAACATTGAAAACAAAAATGGACTGCACACAAACGGATTTGTGTGCAAATTAAAACGGCTTTCAAAAGCAAAACTTTAAAAAAAAATGACTGCTCACAGAACAATGTCGGGAAATGTTTCTGACTGTGGGCAAAACCTCATGAAGGAAACTCCCACTTCCAGCCTAGATGTCACATCGCTCATCTAATGACCACCGCAATAAAAATGTGCTGCTAAAGGTGTCAAAATTCAGTGTTCTCCAGACCTGCTGTCTCTGAAAGCAGGGACTTCAAGAAAAATAACCCTTGGCTGGAGCATGACTAACATGTGTGAAAATGGGGGCACCCACTTCAAAGAGCAAGCTTCCAACACAAAGGAGGCTGATGAAGGTACAGGCTTGCCGAGTGAAAACAAATGGCTTGAAGCAGAAATTGCCACTTGCCCCACAGGAATATTCTCAAATAAGTTAAAAGAACTATTATCATTTAGGCCTTTTTCTCAGCAACCATAATGTGGATTGATTTCATTTTTGTACTATTTGTTATGTAATTTCTAGGCAATTTTGGGGATATAAAATGCATCTACCTGTGACTCTGGGAACTGTAATAGCCAGTTAGACTAGGTTTCTGGCTGATCTGAACATGTTCCAAATGTGAGATTTGGTGAGCGGGTGGAAAATTAAATGAGGAAAATGCTTAATAACTTACATCTTCATAACTGCTGTGCTTTATATGGAAACGGCAGAAATGTGCCACATGGCCATGCTACATCGTACAGATTTGGTGGTTGGCTTATCTAATTCTCCATGGTTAGCTCAATCAGAAAATATGTTTAGTATGGCAGTTGCTAGTAAAATTATGAAGTTGCGATACATAACTAGTTTGTTTCAAAAAGTTGAAAGGAGAACAAAGGGGCGATACAAATAAGAATTGCCATATGGTGCTGAAGACCCCAAAACCAACCCTGGCTTGGAAGCTGGATTGGGAGGAGAGTGGGGGGTAACTGTCTAATCCTAGTGGCAGGAATTATTGCACAGTACTTCCCCAAGATTGTAAAATTGGTGATGTCATTGCTGCTTATAAGGGGGACTGCACTAGGACAACGACATACCAAAACCGGACAGACAGAAAAGGAGAAAGACAGGAGGAAGGAGAGAAGAGACAGACCATCAGGAAGGCTGCTGAAACTTACCATCTGCCAGCTGTAAGGAGACACTAGAGGAGATTGCTGAGAGTGCATCTGGGTGGAGCTGTCTAATTCTAGAAAGGCCTCAAAGCTGACTGGGTCCTGTGACGGAGAGTGGGGGCCATATTTGAGGGTGGAGTGGCCAGACCCCTGCCCTATCTTTCCAGAGATGCAGCTGGCTTTCCTGAACCTTAAACAGAGGCATGCTATATAAGTAGAACTAAGCCCTGCAAAACCAAAACATGTGGATAATCTGCTTACCATGAATCCTTTCCCTTTATAGCGGGTCAGGAGGCAATACTGTGTAGATCCTTAGCCTATGTAAACAAACATATTAATTTAATTAATTCCCCATTTGGCAGAACACTATGGGTGAATTTTGTTAACATTTGGAATTAACAAACTTCACTTCACAGTGTGCGCTGAAAACTATAGCCTACAATTTAATTGTGTAATCCTTGTTATCCAGCTTCCCCAACACAGGCCTTTCGGTAAGGGGGGGTCTTAAATCCCACATTCCCCAAAGCATTCCATTTTTTTGTCTGACTTCCCAACATAAACCAAAGCAAGGGGGCCGTCTGAAAAACAGAGGGATACATCGCTCTGTGTTTGTTTTAAACCAAAAGCTTGGGTGAAATTATATTATTGATCAGTGTCATTATTTCATGAAGTGAAATTGGCAGAAAGTGTACAATTGTGACGGTGTTCTTATCAACTCACTTTTGTGATTTATTTATGCTGACAGAAGGTGATTGTGTTGTGCCACGGATAAAGTGGTGTGTTTGATATTTCCAGGCTAATTTCTATTACTTTTCATTTAAATAAATACCAATACATTTCCTGTTCGTCGGCCTGGTTCTTGGCTCATTGTTAGCTTAGGGGCGAGGGTTGCAAGGGGCATAATATGTGTCTGAGATAGGGCTAAAGAAAAATATCTGTTAAACAGTTTGTTGAATAACCACTTGAGTGGGGAGGGAAGGGACTCCCTGTGTTGAGTGTGGCTTCTCAATAAACCGCTATATTATGAAAACAACAAAAAAGCACTGGTAATGCAAGTGTTTAGGAATTGTCCAGGCATTTTCCATATACCAGTTACTGCCATTATTTGCTATATGAATTACATCATATGAGAGGTATCGCTATCGTATACTAGATAGTGCGAAAAAAAGTCTAGGTATTCACACATTTGGCAGGTTTTGATATCACATGTCCATGTTGCATCATCCAGGATTCCCCAAACATGTTCAGGCACTCATTAAAACACCTCTGTGCACACAGCCAGAGATCATTAAAACACCTCTGTGCACACAGCCAGAGACCAAAAGACAGAGGTCTGTTGCGTTCTCGTGCCTTTTCACATACTTATGGCATAACCGAGGAGGAAGTACATACTTATGGTCTATTCCTGCCCCATCCCTCCCTGCCCCGCCACCTGTTACTGCTCTTACAGCAAAGTAGCCCATTCAAACCTGGCCTACTGTATCCCTCCCCACTTTAGTCATATAAAGACTCATCAGTTGCCAATGGTTGCTAAGGGTTGGCATTGGTTGCCAATCACCTCACCAACAGAGATTTGCCAGCTGTTCTCAGCTAGCGTCTGTGGTTATAGATGGTGTGGGCTTAGTGTTAGAGGTGGTCATAGGGGGCAGCCAACTCTACAGCTTTTAAAGATTGATCAAATACAGAATTTTTCTGAGCAGATAAATTCCCACAAACGTAAAATTTAACATGAAACGTTCATAACCACAAGACAAGATGAACTCGGCTGCTCCCAGCGGGAGATTTATCAGCACCTCATACAGGAATATGCTACCGCTCAGTGTTAACAAGCCGCAGAATTCACAGACAGCATGCATACAATCTTTGGTTGGAGGCAGGTTCAAAAGGGGCTTTAAAAGAAGAATACATGTATTTCTCACCATGGAATTTTAAAAATGGTTCAGGTACCTTTATTCAGAGACCTTTAAATGTTCATTTAGACAGTGCTCACGTGAGATATTCAAAGGTCAGAATTCACTTTTCTACTTTTAAAGCTATATAGTGGTGTACATACATATGCAGGGCACCTTTAGTACAGGTGTGTCACTAAAGGCATTTTTAAATAGGACAAGGTTGGTACCCTGATGCCAACCATTTTAAAGCTCAATCCTCTAGGTAGGGACTTTCCTCTAGATTGCATTGCTTCATTGACTAGAAAGGGCAAAGGGCAGTACTGTTTAATTCAGCACACGCCATTTACATACTTGGACAATTTGCAGCTGAGGATTTCACTGTATTGGCTTCTGTGTAAAATAACAGTAAACAAAATGTTGTTTCTGTAGTGTGACCTCTTTATTGAAATGTGTGCTATGGTTGAGACCTCCTCTTTTCATTTCTTACTCTTTTTTACAGGGCCCTTTCAATTTGTTTTTGGAGGCCAGCCTACAGTGTGCCTGATACTGCCCCAGCTTGTACTTTGCGCCTTTCCACAGAGGACCGAGTTGCAGTCAGGTGTCAACCGCTAAAGGGAGCGGGAGCGAGCGAGGAAAGGGCAGCTTGAGCAGTTAAGAAGTGCGTCACACATTTTAGCTCCTCCCCATATCCCACCATGCACTCATCTCATGAAGAACTTTGCACATGTTCACCACAGTTTCCGTCAAGTACCACAAACTAGAGAGAGTAGAGAGGCATGGTTATTTCTCTTTAGGTATATTGATAATGCGAAAAAATAACTAAATAAAGCAGATGTCACTGGGTGGGATAACAGGTCTCATATTGGGGAAAATGATCCATCCATTGTTGGCTAATGTTACAACTGCCATACAACAGTACTTTGCATATGTTCCCAATTATATATACATCAACTATACAAATAAACCCACATAAAGAACATACAGGTAGAAAAATATGTCAATGCTTTCGATGAAAATTCCCCTACTTTGTCTATAGGTTCGGTATAGGGGCTCATTTCATAGTGACGTAGGTGCAATTAGGTTTGTATCACGTCACAAATTCCTATCACAAATCCCATTGGAGGCACTTCAGTGCTTCCTGAATGCTGTGTCTGAAACAAATCTTACAGTTGACGGTGTTTGCCATATCACATGGGACTACCGCCTCTGTGCCCAGGCCTATTTCTATTCTCAGTGGTGCATTGGAAAAAGCCTTCAGAAAGCTGAAGCGATCCAGTAATGTGGCACTGACCATTTGCATTGTCTTCTATCTGATGCCATTTTACCTTGTGCAGTCTGAAAAGGCTTTTGCTATTTGACTAGCTGAAAAGAAAATCCCAAAACATTATGACAATAAAATGAAAACGAACATAGCATAGTTAAACATCGCACAGGGAGGACTCCACATGAAAAACCTCTGCAACACAAGGGCATAGATCTATGAATCCATGTGACAGCGTGGAGAAAATGAATCTAATCTGACAGCTTGGAGAAAATGAATCCAAAGTTCCCCTACCTCGGCGCATGTCTTTGGCAAAAACCAGGTTCACTTCGTGAGTATTTATTTTGACCACTGGCAGAGGCTAGGCGTCGTGGGTTGACTTCACCTTTCCCGCAGAATGTGTTTCGCAGGATATCAACCAGGGCCATAAGAGGATCAGACTTTGAAGTTATAACGCTGCATACACCACTATCCACTCTCACCTGGACACAGTTTTGGGGTCATGATCCCCACAATCTAGGCATGCTCGCTCTATTCCTGATCATCTTTAAAAGCAAGGCTGGAATCTTTTAATTTGAGTCCTGGAAACATATGGCTGTGGTCTTTCCATTTAAGAGTCGTAGATAAATGTGGCTGTGGGTTTTCAACGAGCACTTACTGAGGGTCTGCGATAGTGCCGGTCTGCCTGGTCTTGAGTAAGGGAGCGTATCCTGCACAATTCGTGTGTATGGTCAGGGGCAGCTTCAGATATACCTTGGACTTGTGCCACTATAGTAAAAGGATATATCAACCTCTCAGATGACTAAACGAGTATACCAATTATAGAGACCCCTTTTGAATAGGACCATACATATGGGGGGGCATTCTGTGGGTGGAATTGAAATAGCAGAACTTTGGTTTTATGGCTATTGAGGTGTACATTGCTTGCCTTCCTCCAATGCATACCTCAGCCCAAATACTGCACAATTGACTGGCCTTAATCCATTTATCTCAGAAGATGAAGACATACCGAGCTCTCATCAGTTGATTGTTGCCTTAAGCAGCTATTCAGCTGGAAAAGAGGGTGCTTAGTGGTGTTGAGCAGAAAAGGAGGGGTGGGGGCACAAAATACCTGCGGAACTCAGACGTAAACCATCACTCTCTACAATGTCAATAGCTAGACTCATGCGAAGTAAAATAAAAAATAACTCTCCTTCCATGTGAATACCGTTCTCTTGCATTTATTAACATCAACAGAACAATTCCACAGTTAGTAGACAATAGACTGAGATCTGATTGACTATCTTGTTACAAGACAAACAGGACAAGAACTAACAATACCGGTGTCATGCTGTGCTTAAAGGCGCCACTGTGGCTGCACAAACAGTGTCTTCACTTGGTCAGTAGTTGGTTCAACACCTCACCTTCCTTTCTAAACCTTTTTGTGGAGAACCCTTGGATGACCACCCCATCTCTGCTAATCCCAGAACTAGTGTGGGGCAGCCACACTAGGGCCACAGCTGATTGGATGGTGATTCTGTACTAACATTAACCATGCTTTCTAGTTTTCCCCAATGGCGGGATGTGGGGGTTTGCACCGGGGTGAGGGGAGAATACAGAAGTCCACCAGTTTCCACCCCTAACGCGGCATGTTCTCAATTATCTCTATGGCTGCCTGTGCATTTCTTCGGTCTCCACGCCTTCTTTTAGGGATGCCATTGGAAATCGAAATGCCTTACATAGGATACATTTCTAGATGGCAGAGGCAGCACCTGGTTAAGGAGGACATTAGAGTGTGCACTGGTTCTGAGCTGGGCGTGTGCCGGCTGGTGATGGGCGGTTATGGATGGAGCAAAGGGATACTGGAGCAGACAGAAACAATAATATTAACATAAGGGGCATAGTACCACAATGTATATTGGACCAATAAACATATTAATCTATATACAACCAGGATTAACATTTACAGTAGAGGTGGGTTGGGGCCAGTTTAAGAGGGGTAGAGTGAGGTAGGGGCTGCTTCCCCCACTCGCCCGCAAGTGGAGGTTGAGTGAGCTCTGATATATTTTAAAGTAGAGTGAGGCATGAGTAAAAATCCTAATTAAAGGAGTAGTCACTCTTTGGGCAGAGGGGGGATAACTACTCCTAGTAGCATTGAAAAATGGGCGAGGGGACCTCCTAAATGGGTTCCAAGAGACACTGTGAATTGATGGCAATGTGAGATCCACACATTAGTTGTTCACGCCTGACAATCTGTCCCAATAATCAATATTAATGACTATCCAGACAGATGATATTTTGTCATACATAATATTGCATGGACATGTGTGCCAAATCTCATGATGTTGTCAAAGTTTGCTGAGCGCCATAATCACAGTGTTTGGATGCAAGCTCTGTAATGGACCCAGTGAGACACCCTACTGTCCTGCTTCACCAAACAGCATGCAAGTGGCATGTGTGGATGTGCTTTGGTGTTGGTAGGGGGCAGGAGACTTTGCATTTCTAATAGACATTTCACAGCAACCATGAACACAACTAGCTATATACTGGATTCACCCACAGCACACAATGTTGGACCAATAATTACATGTGTTTAACCTGTTAGCATCACACATTTACCAGGGTATCTGGTCTTTGCATCGAATGCCATTGCATCTAATGCCATTTCATCAAAATGTTTCCATCTAAAAAATGTCCATTGAATGCATATTTTTGGGGGATAAAGGGTTAATTTTTGTTAAGGTGCATTTCAAAGGGTAAAAAAATAGGGGTTTGAGGTGGGGACCCCCAAAATAAGGAAAAAAAATGCATTTGATGGCCATTTTTTAGATGGAAACATTTCGATGGAATGGCATTAGATGTAATAGCATTCGATGCAAAGACCATAAACCATTTACTCGTACTAGTACACATTGGAAATCTGATAGCCAGTTACAGGACATGAAATACAGCTGATTTTGGTGATAATGAATTAGTTGCATTAGATATCGGTGGGTGCATTATTCAACTTCAGAGAGCCTTTTGATACATCGGTTTGCATGGTTGAGAGGGCAATATTCTCGCATTCTTCCTGTGGCATGGCACAGTTGCAGTGGCGTATGAGAAAAAGCAAATCCTTCTGAAAATTCTTGTTTAGAAAGCCATAGAAGATCGGGTTGATGCAGGTGGAAATCATGGCTACCAGGTGACAAAGTGTAAACATCAGATCATGGTGACAGCTCATCAGGGCCTCATGATGCCAATCAAAGACAAAATTGAAGATGGTTAACGGCAGCCAGCAGGCAGCAAAGGTGACCACGATGGAGACAAGCATCATGTTAATCCTCTTGCTATCATTCACCCGGCTCTCCCGCTCCTTCAGCCTGTCCCCCTTACCGTTCCTCCTCCTGAGGCACACAAATATCTTCAGGTAGCAGATGAAAATGAAGCACAGCGGCACACAGTACTGGAAAACCAGAAGGCAGGTGGTAAATACCCGTCGCTTGGCAACCGTAGGCCACACCTCCATGCAGGCCACCTTGCCTTTATACAAATCATTGTGCAAGGGAATGTTTTTGAATGGCTCATCTGTGATCTGGTGGAAGATGAAAAATGGAATGGAGATGATGACGGAAAAGAGCCATATGAAGACGATCCCCCAATAAGCATGCGTAACGCACGGCTTCCACCCGCGCGGGTTTACAATAAGCTGATATCTCTCAATGGCAATCAAGACAAGTGAGAATATGGATACAGAGACAGAGACACTTTGAGCAAAGGAGCTCATCTTACACATGGCTTCGCCAAAGATCCAGTAGTCCATCAAGGTGTAGGCAACCGTGAAAGGAATGCACATGAAGCAAATCAAGATGTCGGAGAGGGAGAGGTTGGCAATCAACACGTTGGTCACATTTTGAGCTTCCTTCTGCTTCTTTACAATAATTATCAAACAGAGGTTTCCAAAAAGGCCAACTAAAGTCACTATCGTGTAGGCGATAATCAGCAGGACGTAAACAGAAACGAAAGGCTGGCAGTCAAATTCCTGCAAGGGCGGACTACTGCTGCTCATAACGGTTACATTAAGCAGGGCCCCACTGTGAGCAGGCACTTGCTCAGTCATGTTATGGTCCAACGATTGAAACTACCCGCCAAAATCAGCCTGCAATGTTTGTGCTGATTCTTTCGTCAGAAGGTTCTTTGCCAGAGCCTTGTTGAGATGTGGTTGTTAAGACTCATTTTTCCTGCTTGTTCTTTTCGTAACTGTTTTCAGCGTTCACAATAATACATACAGCAGGATCCTGGAAAAGAACACAATGTTTTAGTAGAAATTATTATACACCTTGTAACAACCGATAATTTTAACTCTGTAGGAGATGCATTAAAGATGCGTAAGATTTCTATCGATGGATTTAATGACGACACAAAGGACCTCTTGTGCCCACGTCAACCGAGACTTTACTTTACTTGGCCCATTAATCCGCTATCTGCAAAACTCCACCTGTGCCCTGTCATTATCTACATTACCCTGGCACACAAAAGATACCTCTTTCATATCCTTCTAATTTGTCAACCTCATTACATTTGCCATGCTCTCTACACAGAGCCCTGCCGCTTCCACAAGCTTCCAGAGTGGTGCTAGAGAAACAGCCATTGTGAAATAACAAATAAGTGAATTACAATTGCAGCCTGCATGAGGAGTGCTGGATTGGTGAGGCAGACCGAGAAATGATAAAATGGAGTCTGTCAAAGGCATCCAAGTGCTCAATCAGAAGTAAGATGGGTGAATATGGTGCAATGAGAAAAACACCATGGTAAACGGCTTGCTCTCATTTTTAGGACCATATTTGATTTAGAAAATAGTTTAGCAATGTGACAATCATGACGTGTTGTGCATGAAAAGCACGCATGCAATGGCAGGGGTTGCCTGCAGTTGCATTCACAGTGCTGTTCCTGTGAAAAACCAACTATGCCCGAGATGCAATGTGCAGTTCTATGCAAGCCCAGGGGCTCATTCCAAATGTATAATTGCTGCAGCAATAGCCTTTCTCTGAGCCCACATAACGAGTGCGTGAACAAAGGTAAAATATCTCACAGGGCTTTTCCTAGTGCAAGGAAAGCGCAGCAACATTAATAATGGAGGGAATCAAATGGGGTGGACACCAGGAAATCTTCGTAGGGCTGGCAGCGCCACACAGCGTCTATTTAGATATGATCTACCTACATTTTCTACATATGGTCTGGCTGAGATGGGTGACTGCTTGAGCACTCCAGCATTTAATGTCGGGTCCCTCAGACACAGAAACCTATTGATCCGTCATAACAAGCCTATGCACCAATTCGATCATGAGGTGCAAGGTGAAAAAAGACCATTACGCAGAGCTATTAGGAAAGTGGTATTATCTATAGAGATCCCTGAGGCAAAAGCTAGCATGATTGGAAAGTAAAAAAGGACTTGTTAAAAAATGGCTAGCATGCCATCAATTCAGTAATGAAAAAAAGCAATGGCAGCAGATTCTAAGAGTGTTATGTAACAGGAACACCAGAGATATCTGGCAAATGCTGTCTAAGATAAAGGGAGATGGGCAAAAGAAGCTAGTCAACCCCATCCCTGCATGGAAATGGTCAATCTTTCTTTAAAAGCAATATAGCCAAACTACTCCATTAATGGGGATACTTAAGACAAATGCCCACTGGCCCCTGAGGGTAATTACGACTGAGATCCATAGGGTAATAATAACCCTAAGGGCTTGTGAACACCGGGACCCAATAAACTTTCAAACGCGGTTCTAAAGGAAAATCCAATAGAATGGGCAGGTATGCTCAAAATCCTCAAAAAGTACAGCTTGCATATCCTTAGCATCTAATACATTTGTACTTCATTAATAATGAAAAGAAACTAAAATAAAGAAAGTACCAAATCTGAGAGTCGCCAACTTCTGTTCTTATCCCCTGACAGTAGTTATCCATCAGGGCCATGTATCCCCCCTCACCTGAATAGCAGTGTCACACTGTCCGTTTCTGCAAGATATTCAACAGAGAAAAACAGAGCAAAAGCTTAGAAAAAGGCATACATGCTATGGCTGGTTTGTAAGATGTGAAATAAGGACATTGAAGTGAAGTAAGAGGAAGGATTTTTCAGAGCACATGAGATGGTTTTAAAATATAAAGTTGGTAATGGCAAGCTCGGGTCTCACCCCCTGTAAATGAACAGTGAGCCGGCGGAATAGAAGACAGCACCACACTGTACACCTGATAAATGCCAGCACCTATTGCAGTATTGTGGAAATGGTTGCAGGTGCAATCCGTACTGAGGTCTGTGCACTAAAGCACGTGTGTGCCCTTGGAAAGGGGCTGCAAGATTGGCCATCCTTGAAGGTATGGCAGGAGTGTCTTCCACAAGCCTTGGATTAGTCTGTAACTGGATAAAGGTTATTTGGGGGCTTATGAACCTCTATGAAAGACTGGAGAATGGGGATGCACCAGGTCCAGCTCCAGCAAGGGGGAGAAGAGGGCCAGGCCCCTCCCACAATGCCACCCCCTTGCCCCTCCTAGAAAGGAGGCCTTGCTAGTCGTGTTAACCACAAATGGAACCCAGTGGGCCAAGGGGGGTTGCAGGCAGGGGGATTAAGTAATTAGCATTAGATATTAGGTGTAAGTCAGAAGGATTGTATTGGATCACAGATAGGATGGAGACAGGATGTTAGGAGGGACACACATTCTATGGACGAATTTGGTCGTTTACCCTTCCATTGCCATGTTAATCTCTATGGTAGTCCCACCAACTACCTGCCCGCCCCTCCCTGCTGAAACATATCCCCTAGGGTACTCTTTGAGCTAGCTCTGTCACAAAGTAACACCAGACTGTGTGCTCTATAGAGCCTGATTGTGTTAAAGCTAAGCATTTGTTTGAGTGTTTAATGACTTAATTGTCTCTGTAAATGAGCTCCTGTTGTAATAATACAGTCTCTTAACAATGCATGTTTTCAGGCAGTAGATTTAAAAGCAATAGGTGTGAACTCACATCTGCTCCTTACAAGGGAGTCCTGTCTAACACAAACACAAATCCAACAGTGTTGGCTTCTGTATTGGTATTAGATGGACATTTGCCAGACAATTACATCATATGCGTAGCTACTCGCACCATTTTCCAGGTGCTCCCATCCTATGGCCAGGTGGTAGGTAGCGTGATGGCAGTACCTGGCAAATGCCTATCCCATGCGTATTCAAAAGACCAAACTGTTGGTGTTGCCAATGTGTGATGGTTTCAGTTTGTCTCCCTAAGTTAAAGTGTATATGCCCAGATGTGGGTGCCTTGCTTGTATATCTTACTGAGCTGTTCCAAAATGGCCCTACTGGAAAATTTCCAGGCTAGGATGGTGAGTATGGACCAGCTTCAGATCTTCTCATGCATACTTACCAGTTGGGTTCTGACCTAAACAGTATGTATCATTGTCTTGATGGAAGACTCGCCTTCCTGGCCAGAACATTTCATGAAATGAACTTCTAAATACAGACTTGATAAAGTCATACTGTTGGAGTAACTATTAACAGTTTGCATGCAAACACAATACATCATGTGTATTGTGGATCTTGTTTGGAAAGTGTAATGTAACTGCTGGGTGTTTAGGCAGTACCAGAAAATAAACGTATTTAATGTGGGATCCCACCAGTGACAGAGAGGGGGAGAGGAACTGGAGGAATGCCCCCCCAAACCACAATAATCATTTGCCTCATAGAAGATGGATCATGAATACCTGGAAAATAACACAAGAAAAGAGCATTTTGTATTATGTTGCTGGCCTAGTATAAACGGTGCACATCTTTTAAAACTAAAAAAGGGTATTGGAATATTTCCTGCAGAGTGCAATCAGAGGTGGATTTAACAGTAGAAAAGCAGGTAGGGACTGGCCCTGGTAACAGCGGTGTTAGGGGTAATCTATGACTAAACAACTACAAAATGTTCTCCACTGTGTGTGATTACTTAAGAGAAGAGTGCACACCTAGACCCACAAGTGTACACTCACATAGGGATGATGCATAAGCTCAGTGATCTGAATGTAACAATGAATTAACAGACTTTAGTCCTCTAAACAGCTCCACATAATCTTAGAGGATTGATGAATCTAGCTTGATGAATCAGATCATCAATTTTACTGTCAACAATGTTGTCAATAATTCAGAGTTACTTCATGGAAAGCTGTTTTCAACAGTGAATGCCTATTTAATTTTGTACGGTTTGGATGTTCCTCTATGTTGTTAAATATGACTTCCTTGGCTTTTGTTGCACAATTGTTTCGAAAATGTTCTTTATGATTTGCATAACGTTTAAATTTAAGTACTGGTCTTGAGTTAACTGGAATACACCACTTGCTAGTACAGCCCTGCTTAATTTAAGGTTTTTTGCTTTTTGTCTTTTTTCTTCGTCGAGCATTTTCAGTCCTTTTTTCATATTGAATGTTTTTAAAAAACATACTTTGCCCATCTTTCAAATAAAACACTGTTTCTTTTACCTGTTTTGGTGCTACCCAGCGTGATATCCATGTTGGTACACACAACCACTATAAACAATTTCTCTTCTCTTAAGAAATCAAACACAGTGGGGAACATTGTGTAGTTGTATAGGATTTAATAGTAGGACAAGGGGCACATGCCCATGGGACCCCCTGCTCTGCCTTTCTCCGCTCAGAGTCAGCCAGGGCTGCACAGGCCCTTCCAGGGAGGCCTTATCCTTTTAACATGTCTCAGAAGCAGATAATTTAAAAAAGGATGTGATTAGTCATGGGAAAAGGTAACTGGCTCTTTTTTCTTTAAATTATATAAGGTTTTAATAAGCTATGTAAGTGAGATTGTTGAGTGATTTAAAATGATAATAATAATAATAATTTGGTATTTATATAGCGCTACAAACCCTCAGGTATCTGAGCGCTGCTTATTTTTACCCACGGTGTGTGGTGCTCATTTATCAACCTCGGAAGGATGGAAGGCTGAGTTTGGCCCTGCTGGGATTTAAACCTGCATTAGCAGGCTCTGCAAGGATGTCAAAACGAGCGCTCTGCTCGCTGTGCCACTTGACCGGCTGATGGGGGTACAGAACAAGCTGTGTGAAACAACTACTTTTGCTATGAATTTAATTTCACGTTGTGTCTGTATTTCATTAATCTGCATTCTGGAGCTTGTAGGCTTCCATTCAGGATGGAGATTATAAAGCTACAATCATAAAATCGTTTTAGCACTGTTTTCTCCACTTCGCAGGACTTGAAAAATGACAGCCTATGATTGTAGCTTTATTGGTAAAAGCAGGCTGATTCCAAATTATTAATTGTGGGAGAGATTTACACTTTTGCAAACATGTAGTATAGAAGTGACGAGAAAAGACGATTCTGCCTATGTTTTGCTATTTACTTTTCCAGTACTTGCCGGAAACAATTAAAATTGCCGGCAGGGGCTATTTTGCAAAACAGTGCAAACAGGAGTGGTCACCTCCATGAAATGTAGGATTCAAAACTAAGTATCCCATTACTCTTTTCATCAACCCATTTTACAATGGTGTTATACATTGTCAGGTTGGTTTATCATGTAACTAATGCAATTTTAAAGTAATTTGTATACAATTTAGTATTGCTTATGTTTTTAAAACCAAATTTCAATACATATTTGTACCAACATGAGCTGGGAGGATGTGTGGTCAAGTACCTACATTTCAACTTAAATAAAGTGTATAATGCTGGTCAAATCATTTAATCTCGCTGTGTGTTTCCGGCCAAAATGCCCCTAGAGTGATTTAGTTTACAGTATGAAATATTCCAAAAAAGGCCCATTCATGGTTTAATAGATGGGCAACACAGGGGTCAGGGCTCACCAAGGAGAAACACACACACATCTTTCTTTGGAAAATATAAGGCCATATTTATTGAACCAAATTGTGACAATCAATAGCAAATCAACTTAAAGTTGTCAAACAAGAAGTCATCATGGACTATTGCATGATATAAACCATATGTAAACAGCATGTACCAGACAATGACGTTTAGGGGGTAGCAGGGGAGCAGCAGCCCCTCCTCACTGCCACACCCAACTGGGAGCGATACCAGGAGTCCAGAAACCCCTCAATCTGCACTGTCTACCTCCTGATTCCACTCTGTCATGCATGCTAGCACTCCCACAGACCATCAACTCAATTAAAATGTGCTGCAAAATTGCAACAAAAACTAAGATTTTGTGCTTCAAAATTTATTTGGAAGAAACGAAATGTCCTATTCCTTGCTTCATTATTTATCGAGGAGTAGGAGAGGTCTGTCTTTTTATAACAAAATGGCTCGACCACAAGCACCTCCTCCGTGGCCTGCTAGGAGTAGCCACTGTATTCAGGGAGATATTGTTGAGCACACACCATTTGAGTAGAAATCAGGACTGGGGGCCTCATTGCTCAGCCCCTGCAGAGGAGCAGGTGGCATCATCATCGATTTTCCAAACCCAGGCCAAGAAGACATGGTGCGAGTAGTGGGGTAGCTGGGAATGGTGGTTAGGGGAGCTGATGGAAGGTGAATGGGGTGAAAAGTGAAGGAGGAGTGAATAGGATAGAAAGGGCATAGCAAATGGAAAGAGAAGATAGTGTGAAGAGCCAGGAATGAGATGCAGACACATTGGATTCATGGTTTTCGTCAAAGACTTTTATTAACATGAAATGGGGTGGGAAATGCCTCTCCGTTCCTATTGTAAGAGGTGTTTCCCTGTCTAAAATCAAAACTAAGGGTCTGTCAAAGGTCAGGATGTCTAAATCAAATTGCCCGACACCCAGTGTCCAAAGTTCTATTCTGGCTCTCACATCTAAGAAAAATAACTCTAAGGTGAAAAGGAAAAATGTATTTGCCTTCAGTAGAGCACAAATGTTCCAAAAGAAAATGCGTAACTCCAATACAAAATTGATCCACACAAATAGAGTTCCTTGTTCCAGAGTGTGATTCCCTTCCCCTGGATTTCTCTTCACTCTTCCTTGTGTTTCAAGAATGTCAATTCTTTAAGACTATCAATCACACAAAGCAACTTGGCTGCTAATCCGTATTTTACTTGGATACCTGGTGTTCTCTTCTGACAGGTTTCCACTTCATTTTATTGTGTTTTCACAGCCTTCTAGCAGACTGTTTTAGGTACTGTATAGTACACACTGTTCAACTTGACTATACCTGGTATAATCTACTGCCAGGGCTTCTCATCTCTGCATTCTTTCTTATCAGGGAGTTTTCCTCTTCTGATTTAAACCAGCCTGGTATACTTTCTTACAAGGGCTTTTCTCCTCTGTTTATGGTCTTGCAGCTTTTAAATTGCCTCGTATCCTTTCTGTAAGGACTTTTGTCAGGTGTATGTTCTTGTAGCTTACATCTGTCTGGTACTGTCACGCGCCTGCATCCTGGCGCTTGTGGAAACCCTGGAGGTTCGGGTGCCATTGAACATACACACTACGTTCTGTTTCTAAGTGCCTCAACGGTCTAGTCTTCGCCTGTCATGGCTGCCGCCTACTGGCTCTTATGCAATTCGCAGCCAGAGCCCGGTGCATTACAACCCTACATAGTGCTTCTACTCTTTTGGGTACCAACGCTGTTTTCCGTGCTTTCTCAGAACCCTGCCACTGCTTCGTCTTTTCTTCCTTTCCCCGAGTCTCCACTTGTTTCTCTCCCCCGCGGCTTGCTGTGCTCTCTCCCTTCGAGGGGCCCACTCCTACTCACCCTGTTTCTTTTCTCTCAGCTGTCCTGCTGTGCCCGTCATCCCTCGGCTCTCTATCCTCAGTCATGGGCCACCAGCGCTCCGTCTCTTTCTCTCTTTCATGGCCTGTCCGCTTCCTGCCTTTTCTTTTCCTTTCCTTCAACGGCTTTGCCATTTGCTATCCTCGACCATTCCTTGAGGCTGAGCTTTCACACAGGAACGCCCGCTTGCGAGCCTTCCGTACGGCGATGTAATTCCTACTTGTGCTCGACCTGGGTTCCCTCTCCGTGGCTCTCTTCTCCCAGGCTGCTTCATCTCCTTGCCAGGCTGTTTCACTATGCCCATTCCATACTCCCTTCCACCACTTACCTCGGATTGGACTGTTACTTGCTATTGGGTTTCCATAACTAACACTAAGCCCGCCGAGGAGTCAAGGGCGCCGAATCATTGCTGTTTCCTGCTGAAATTGCCTGCATCTCTTGTAAACTGAAGCCTACCTTTGCCTACACTGAACACTGTTTTACCCCGCTTGAACTCACGTGAGACTGTTGTTGGAGCCACAGCAGTTCGAAGCGACCGCGGGCATCAGCTGATTTGACTCGGTAAGCGAGTCGCAAGTCACGTGATACCTACGAGCCATGCCCCCAGGAAGTCAGCACAAAACCACTGCCCAGCTACCCTTGCGGCGTTAAGCCCGCAGAGGAGTCAAGGGCACGGAATCATTGCTGTTTCCTGCTGTTTACGGCCGGAACGGCTGTAAAGAGCGCAGAAACTATAAGACCATCATCTACCGTTGCTGGCCGCGAATGAGGTCTGCACTAGAGGAGGTGCACTACGCCCTAGAACATGCGCACAATAAGTGATTCAAAGGACCCTGAGGCAAGTTTGCAAAGAAATACGTGTTTACAGGTAAGACAGCGCCTGGCCTCCCACCCTGCCACCCAATCCACGTCTCCCACCACATCCCGAATCAGACATAAAATACTCTCTTCTCTAATCCAATCTCACCTAATTTTCACAAGCATGGCCCTCGAGGAGGAGCCGGCAAAGACCCCTATGATGGGTGACCTGGACAAAAATGACGATATCAGGAGGCCTGGGGCCGATTTAGCCCTGGCAAAGACAAGTGCCTTACTAAATGGAAAGGAGGGACTAAACGAGCTTGAGGAACACGAGCGAGAGGGGGACAGAATTACAACCCCTTTAAAGATCACCAATGTAGAAATACCAATTATACCATTAGAAAATCCAAAGCAAATCGGATTGTACCAGAACAAGGAGAAGGAATGGGAGGGGCACGGGGGACAAAAGACTCCGATACCAGGAGAGGAGATTTCCCAGATGAAAGGCCCCAGCGTAACCCCGACCAAATACAAGGAGACCAGAGGCAACAGCATCAAGAACCCAAATTGGACGAAGACTGTCAAATAGTAGAAATCACTCAAGACTCACCAAACCACATAAGTGAGCTGGACTGGCAGGATGAAATTTGGGATGACTTGAATAATCAAGAAAATATACCATCCCTAAAACCACAAACCAAGATGATGGCCACCACATTGACTAAGGACCAAATAGAACTGAAAGAAGCGGAAAAAAGGCAAAAATTAGTCATCTAATACAACCAGTAAATGAAGGGAAGCTACCCTTGCACCAAGACAGAAGGATTCCTCTGTTTCAGGTAGATGAACTATCTAGCCCAAAGACCCCAGTACAGAAAAACTCAACCCTGGCTACTAAGCTGATCCAAGACATTGCTAATCTCACAGGAAAAATAGTAAGTGAGAAAAAAAAAGGAATCTATCCTTCATAATGGGAAAAACGCAGCACTGGAAGAAGACGACCCATCAAACCATCCTGCTTCAATTGGAATCTCACAATCTGAAGCAAGGAAATCCACACAAAGGCCAGTGACAGGCGAATTATCTAACACGCCTCATTCTGGACTGGACCAAGGGGACCAATTTAGAATAATCAATATTGAGGCCCTGAGGAAAATTAGCGATATGTGCGATAAAAGTCGACAAGAGGACTTTATCCATATCCAGATCATTGTTATGGCAGCCCTGAATAGAACAATGGCACCATTCTTGAAACTTTACGAGACCATCAATGATTCAGTAAATTGGCCTATGCATTAAACCTGAATACACAAGAACAGGTTTTTGCGAATTGGCAGGATTTGAAAAATGACTAGACGCAAGGCTTGAAAAAGAATCGGAGACTTTATGCCAATGGCAAAGCCGCCTGTGCGATCTGGCATGTAAAGATACAAATGATAAACATCTACTAATGGAAGCTATTCTAGAGGACAACAAGTAGATAAGAAAATCCTGTGAAATAAGAGCTACCGTTAGTGGAACAAATAAAGAGCTACAAAAAACGAGTCCGGTCCCTACTGTCCCGAGAAAAAAATTAACATTGGGAGTAGAACGTAAAGTCCCTACACAAAGCATGGAAGGCCTCCTAAATCAGGGTAAATGCAAAGTAAACACAAAGAAGACAAAAGGGGTAGGGGAAAAAATCTAGGCAATAATGAAGTCCCCCTAAAATACGCAATGTTTCAAGAAGGAAATCATCAAGAGAAGACGCAAAAAGTGGATCTGGGAAATAGTCTCCCAAAGTCATCCTCATCACTTCCACCAAAGAAATTAAAAAAACAAGCAGTTAAATGTAAATCAAATGGCTCACAAGCATTTCTAAGAAACATGCGAACCCCACCACGAGATGAATTGCAACCGCCTCTAAAGAAAGTAGGAAGAGAATTGACTCTAAGTAAAGTCCCTAATAAAAGCCCACAGAGGAAAAAGATCAATACAAGGGAAGATGACACTGATGAAGTGTCAGTAGTAGACTTAGATAGATCAGAGTGCCTGAGTGATCTCATTGAAGTAATTAAAAATAACCATGAAGATGAAACATGGGAGAATATCAGTTTAACAGACTGGCAAGTCATCAACACATTTTCAAACTTGGATGGAAAAAAAGAAAAGAAAGATGACGAGAAGAAATCAGCACAAATGAATGAAAATAGAAGAAAAGAACTATTAAAAAATATACAATACAAAAGGCCATCAGAAAGAGATGAAAGGAGGGATGAATGTGCACTGGACAGAGAAGAGCATAGAAGGAAAGTCTCAAAAACCCAGGGAATATACTGGAAAGACAAGGAGGATCGATTGTACAGAAAGAACTCCGAGCAACCAGATGGAGAAGATAAAGAGAGAGAGAGAAAATATAAGAAAAGAATAAATGGAAAAGAAAACATACCAAGGTTTGCACCAAGAAAAAATAGAAATAATCAAAATAACGATTTGGAAAGATCGGGGGAAAGTTGACCCAAGGGGAACTATCCCAAATACAAATTTCCTTAAATTGAAATTGGAAAGGATGAACAAACGTCATGAGAAAATTCTCCTGAATAGAAAAAATTTAACTATGCTGTTAAATCAGTTTCTTCGAGATGACAAGCTGCGGGCAGATGATATAGCGATTACTGAATTCATAGATGAAAGCAGGATGGATGGATTGTTATACAGCTCGGGTCAGAGAGGGCAAGAGACATGGTGTTGGGACCTTCCTGTTCGGTGAGCGTCTTCTTTTCCTCGAGTGGTCCTTGCATGATCAGGGCCTCTTTGACTTGCTGTAGAAATGTCACTACCTGGCTGACAAACTTGTTTCTCGGGAATAACCTTTCTAGAAGGGGAAGATGTGAACCAGGAAACACTCCCTTACATGACAAAGCATCCGCCATAGTATTCTGGCTTCCCGGTATGTATGTGATACGGAAATCGTACTGTGCAAGGAAATGAGCCCAACGGGCCTGTCGTGAATTGATACAGTCCATAGTTTGGAGCACTTGGAGATTCTTGTGATCTGTTCTGATGGTGAAGGGGTAAGTGCTCCCTTGAAACAAATGCCTCCATTCCTCACAAGCTAATTCCATAGGTAGGAGCTCTCTTTCAATTACGGAATAGTTCAGTTGACTGTCTCGGAGTGTGCGTGATAGATATGCAATAGGGTGTTCCTCTTGATCTTGTTCTTGCAGCAGTACAGCGCCCACGGCTGAGACATTGGTTTTAGTATGAAGGGTTTTCCTTGGTCCGGGTGGTGCAGTATGGGAGCGCTGCAAAACAAAGCTTTGAGATGTTATAAGCTTTCTTCTGCTGGAGAATCCCATGCCAAAGGAGTGTAGGTCTTCTTGAGTAGCAGGGTTATGGGCAATATGACTTCTGAAAACTGGATAATAAAGCGCCTAGAGAAATTCGCCACCCCCAGGAACCTCTGGACTTCTTTCACAGAATTGGGAGAGGGCCAGTTTAGGATAGCCTCTGTCGTCTTTCCGTCCATCTGTATTCCCTGCGATGATAAAATGAATCCTAAGTAAGGTACAGAACTGGCCCCAATGATGCATTTTTCTCTTTTGGCGAGGAGACGATGTAGCTTGAGACGATTAAGGACTTCTGTCAGGTGGGATTTATGTTCTTGTATATCTCGAGAGAACACCAGTATATCGTCGAGGTACGCAATTACTGACACAAACATGAGGTCTAAGAAAACACGGTCCATAAATCTTTGGAACATGGCCGGGCTGTTAACCAACCCGAACGGCATCACGTGGTACTCATACAGCCCAAAAGGTGTTCTAAACGCCGTCTTCCACTTGTCGCCAGAGCGGATCCTTAGCAAATGGTAGGCATTGCAGAGATCCAATTTTGTGAATATTTTAGCTCCCTGCACCGCCTCCAGGATGTCTGTGATAAGCGGTATAGGGTAGCAATCCTGGATAGTCACTTTATTTAACCCACGGTAGTCAAAGCAAGGCCAGAGATCAAGGGAGTCCCTCTTTGGAATGAAAAACAGTGGTGCCCCTGCAGGGGACTTGGATGGTCTAATAAGGCCATTCTGTAAGTTGTCTTCCAGGTAGGATCAGAGAGCCTTCTTTTCTACCTGGGATAACACAAACATCCTATCAAATGGAACCAAAGTGTGGGGATTAGATCTATAGAACAGTCTTCTGGGCGATGAGGTGGTAGTTCTAGCGGGGGTCGTTTCTGCGAAGACTGCTTCGAAGTCTGTGAGATCGAATGGAATGGAGTGTACCCCAAAGGTATTGTCCGGAGGAACGAAATGAGCCTTTGCCTCCAGATAGGACGTGTTGTGAAGACAGCTGTTCCAACAGAACAAAGATTCGAAGCTCAAACTGTTTGTAGACCAGTCGATGCAGGGATTGTGTTTCCACAACCAAATGATTCCCAGGATTAACGAAAAGTGTGCAGCACGTATTATGTTGAACCAGATTTCTTTGGAGTGCTGTTGAATAGACAAAAGTAAGAGTTCAGTTGTCTGGGTGATTGTTCCGGAACTAAGAGGGCTACCATCAACCCCTTTGACCTTCTGAACTTCTTTGCGGTTAATTCTATGCAGACCCACCTTTCTCTCCATTTTAAGTGGCAATCCACACTGGAAGGGCACACCCTAAAATTTTACACCAGTCCAAAATCAGAAGTTACCTTGAGTCCTGTGAAACCAGACAAGGAAGAATCTACTCAAAGTCTGACAGACATTCAGAAAAAGGGAGAACAGTTGTTTTTCCCCATTCAGTTAAATGAGGGGGAGGAACCGGTGCTCGCCAGAGAATGCCTGAATAATGGAAGGAGCTTCATTAGCAGAGAATTATTCAGGAAACTCCCAAAAGATCAGACCATTCCCACATTTAAATTGATTGACAAATGGGAAGTAGGTCTGGAAACATTTCCTGCCTAGCAGGTGTATGCTAAAGATTTCCATTGGCAACAAAAGCATAGACCATAATTGCTGGGTCGTGAGAGATGTCCCTTCTGCCTTTTATCTGGGAAGTGACATTCTGAACCGATTCGCAATCAATTTGGATCTAATTGATAATAAAGCCTGGTCCCAACTGGGGAGTAACCCCATGGGCTTTCACAACATTGAAAAAGCATTCCGGTCAGCTCTATTGCTGCCTTATGTGTTTGAAGTTCAAGTGCAAGAAGAGGTTACATCCCAGGACAGGTGTGACAATTTACTCTTCCCCTCAAAATTAAGCGAGGACATAACCTCAAACTTCAGGACGCATATATAAATCTAAATTCCCATCTCCAACAACAAGGTTTATATTTAAATCCAACACCTCTAGTAGACCTAGAACACAACACAATTTGAATATTGGTGTATAACAGCGACCCTTGAAGTATCACTTTGGGTGCAGTCACCTTTATTGGAATGACGGTTGACGCCCAACATTATTCTATTGACTTAAGTAATGAAATCATGGGACTAATCGCAAACAACAAACTGTTTTGACATCAGATACGGTATTCCTCCAAAAAATATTTTTACTATGCATGGGGGGAATTTCCTGGTGTACTTTTCCTGCCCCTACAGTGTGGAACAAGTGACCTGTCGCATTATGAGGGAAGCGGTATTGTTCAGAGTCAAGGACCATTACCTCGAATCCCCTGTCCAGGTCAACACCATCAGAAGAGATCTCTCCACCCAACTGGAGGATACCGCTGAAATTGCCAGGCCTCTGGCCTTTCCAGATGTCAGGCAGATGCTAGAGGAAAGGCTCAATCTGGCTGAAGCCTGTAAGACTGAGGAGCAAAGACAAAAGCTAAAACAGGTCTTCCTTGAATTACAAGATATCTTTTCAGTGGACTCATATGACTGTGGACGCACATCTATTCATTCAACTACCATTCCCACGGACCCCGAGATGGCTCCCATATTTGTGAAACAATACTGGTTACCTCTCGCATCCATGGAGTCACTCACAGAGACTATTAAGAATTTAGAATCCTGTGGGATAATTTGTCTGATCCAGAGTACCTTCAATAACCCAGTACTGGGGATCCTCAAACCAAACTGCCAATGGAGACTATGTGCAGACCTGAGGGAGTTGAACAAACAGGTCCACATGTCAAGATGTTGACGCCGCCGACGGTCGGGTGGTCTGCAGAGGGTCGGGGCAACTCGAGTGCAGGACTGCAGTCACGGATGTCAGGCAGGCTGGGCTGGCTCCATGTGGCAGGCGGCAGCTCTATCTCCTGGGTCGGTCCGTGCAGATGAATTCAATGGAGACGTCGAGTCACTCGTGTCAGGAGCCTGATTTAGCTTTCCTGCTAAATCAGGCTCCTGACACGAGTGACTCTGTGGAGGAAAATTTCAATGACTGCGAGAAGGCACTCCTGGCAATGATGTGGGAGCTGAAAAACTACCGGAGGTGCACATCATTGTCGAGACTCCTCACCTACACTTGCAGTATCTACGAAGTGACAGAATCTGGGTGGGAACATTAGTAATTCCAGAATTACTTCCTAGATTCTGTACATTCAAGGCTTTCCTGTGGAGGTCAGATATGACCAAAACAGGAGGAGTCCCCTAGCGCAAGGGTTGGTGGACTTGCATGACTGTGCTCAAGAAAACTGTCTCGAGGATGAAAGTCTAATGACCAACAACAACCTGGAGGCGTACTTAACTTCCCCACACAAGGTCAATGAAGAAGACATGTGTCAGGGGAGATACCCACAGTTTATGTGGATGGGTGCTCCTACCATGCTGATAGCAACGGGGCAAAAGAACTGGTGGCTGGCATTGGGAATGCCTGGGTGAATGATACCCTGCAACCCTGCGCTGGTTATAAAAGGTTCAGAAACTGCATCTTAATAGTGCTGGTGTCACTTTGTATTCTGTTTTTTGACTGTAAATTTGCACACGTCCAAGGCAGCACTGCGAGCCACCTGCTCTTGCTGCTCTTGTTGCTCCGAGGGACGGAAGGCGGAGCTCCTGATCGCATGACCACTTCAGGTGACGTCGCAAGGAGGCTCTTAACCAGCACAGCCACCCTTGCAGCGTTAAGCCCTGGAGCTGTAAGGGCTGGAGCCGCTGTTTTGCTGTTTGGCTGTGACCTGTGCCCCTGACCCTGGGAACATATTTGACTTGCTCTGCCCTGCTGATGGCTGACTACCACCCAGAAGTGAACGTGTGAGTAGCATAAAGCTGTACAAACTCAGCTAATTAATATCTTGGCCATCTTTACTATTTTAACAGCTTAAGTCATTGTCGGGCATTCCTTACCGTGTGACTTATACAGTATTTACTGGATAATTGGCTGCTCTCTAGGAATTTTGGTGTCTATACGTGTTTAAATATTAACACTTATTTAATATCTAGAAGCAGCATTTTAGATATACATCTGGATGTCTTGATGTTCTTGTTGCAAATGTACATCCCTATTTTATGACTTAACTCAGCTCTTACCCCTACTCAGGGCTTTTTATTGAAATAATTTGTTTCTATTTGTATCTTTACTGAAGTTTATGACTTATATATTGTGGTTGCATTTTGCCCCTGTTGGTCTGAGTACTGTCTCTATCTCTAGTTTGCTTCTCTGGTTCTCTAGTTTTGTGCGTGGATCGGTATTTGGATGACACTTAGGGGTCTTAGGAGTCAATCAGCCATTGAGGCTACTCTTGAGTCTCTGAAAACTGGTGAGGAGTTTCTTTCTCCAGATTCCAAAGAAGGTAGTCTCCCTCAGTCTTCCGCTATTGTCCTCCTAGTCAAACAGGACACTACCCAGGTTGAACTCCCTAGCATTCAAATCCCAGGTCCCTTAGGGGCTATTGCATAGAAAAGTATTATACATGCCCAGATTCATCCTCAAAATAGGAATGAGATTTTTAATTCTATGGGCATTATCCCACGTATTCTGGGTGACAACAGTTGTATCTTTAATGGAAACCATGATATTTCCATTGATGCTCAGGAAGAGCGACTAGCATCTACTTTAGCCCTAAATCTGGTTAATAGGGGTAGTTCCTTTGGGGGGGGGGGGAATACTGTTGAAGTAGATGCTGAAATGGCAAATGTTTCCCAATTGGCTATTACTTCTTCACAGTTAAATACATCCTTGCCTGCTGCTCAGTTGGTTGCACCTGGTCCTAAGCATACAAATACTTCTGCTGTTATTAGTGTTCCTACTGTTTTACAATCCTCTCATTTGGAGGCCCATATCAATCATATAACTTTTCCCTCCAAGTCTTTGGGGGGTGCCCCCCTCAGGTGGTGTGGTAAATCAGAGTTTAACCACACATATGAATCTCTCTGCCTGTACAGCTGGGAACCTTGACAGTCCAACTTTGAAATGTCCAGTCTTTAAAACTCCCCTAAGGAAACCAATGCTTAGTACCTCAAAAACGAAACCTAAGCTAAGCTCATTGGGAGAACCTATTCTGGGCAAAAACAATTCTAACTATTTTGGGAAAAGAACAGCCACTAGCACGTTAATTAAACCTCCTCCTTCGGCCCTCTCAGTGGTCACTCTAGATCACCTGCATTTGGCAGAAGTAGTGAAAAGACTGGACACTGGAGAGGCCTCACACAATGATATTGATGACATTAGTATCATCGAATGTGCTGACAAAGCAATTGCCGAGAGTGGGTTAGAAACTAGACTGACTGACACTAACAATGTTACCCAGCAAACATGTGTGTCGGAGTACGAGCTTCTACTATGGGTTCTCCATCCAAACTCACGAATTCTATTGATGAGTACACTGAAAAGCAAAATTGGATGAGAGAGAGGGGTCTTCTTCCGGAGCCTATTAAGAAACTTCCCGGTGACTCTATGTTGCATCACACTCTTAAGGAGGCTGACGAAAGATAAGGCTTACCCAACCTACTGTTTCTGCTTTGAATATGGTGCTGAGCTCTTTTGTCAGTCTCTACGATAATATTTGGGCAGAGGTTAGATCTCATTCTCTCCTACTCTCGGAAATCTATGTCAGGCTAGAGGGGCTTGATGTTCTGACTTGAGTGTCGTGTAGACCGATGAGACCTCCGTCCCCAAGTGACGCACAGGGGAACGAAATAGAAACCCTCTGTGCGACCCTTGAGGCCACAGGTGAGAGATGTCTTCCCAGATCCACGGAGCCTCTGGAACACCGATGCTGCTGTCAAGAAGGAAGGAGGTTAAGCACCAGGCAATCACAATACATGCAGGTAAACAAAAGAATCTAAAGTGTCTTACCTATCTGGTGTAAGGGAGACCCAGGTAACCTAGTAGGGAGGTTCGAGGCTCATTAGATGCGGCGGTCCCTGGAATAGTAGAACCGCAGTTTAGCGTGGATGAAGGGTAGCCACCTGTGGGAGTCAGGGCTTGACTTGAATCCCCAGTAGGGAAAAGGCGTAGAAGATCAGCAAGGTACCAAGGGATGATCCAAAGATAAGTCGAGGTGCAGTCCAAATATCCGGCAACAGGTAAACAGTTCCAAGCAAAAGTACCAAGGGGTGTCCAAGGGAGTCCGAGATAGAGTTCCGTGATCAAGGTAACAAGGAGCAAGATGTAACGCCAAGCAGTGTCCGAAGCCAGCTGAGAAGCAATGAGCGTTCTGTCTCTCAGACCTTTATACTGATCGCCCCTGGGTCACGTGACTTCTCTGGATCATGTGACGTCCACCAAGATCACATGGGGAACGCCATAGCGTATCACGTGACCGGCGTGGAGACGTAGGGCCGCCCTTTCTGCTATACGTTCTCCAAGGCAGTTGCCAATGCAGAAAGGGTTGCAATCGAGCCCGTACAACGGTACAGAATTTTCGGTTCTGTGGCTTCACCGAATCACTTGAGCCTCGAAGCTTGGGAGGAGATGTTGGGGGAATGTGAGCAGTGTTCTGATGTGTCGTGGCCTGGTGTGCAGAGGATCGCCTAACACTTGACAGGTTTGAAGTGTTGGTGAAGATCATCAGGGAAGATAATCCAATTATTACTAAGCAATGCTCTGCTTCCCCCTTGCTGCCTCAGTTTAATTGGGAGGGGGGCCTCCTGTAACAGCCTTGGGTTTAGCAACAGTCAGTGCTATTGGGGAAGATCTACACAAGGTCCCTCGCTCTACTCTCTCTCACCTCTCTGGGATGGTCGTATCTGCTCATGTTCCAACGATATCTTCTCTGCAGATTGAGGGAGATGTCATTGCTCACGATTTAGGGGAAAAAGAATCGCAAAACCACAAGAAGGTTGTTGCCATTATAGATCTAACTAATCCAGCTGTTATGCCTGAGGAAACTTTAGAGAGGTTGACTGTTAGCACTCCGTGCATATCTGCTCCTAGTGGTGCAGGTAACCCAAATATATCTGAAGATCCTAAACGAGATAAGGGAGTTGACAGTTCTTCTACTCCCGGTTCAAAAGTTTTCCAAAATCTGGAGAACGTTCCTGTTCTCATAGACTTGATGAAAGATAATCTCTCCTCCAAAAGCCTTGCCCCAGAAGGTAAAAAACTTTTTCAACAAATTAAGAAAACCAAAAATCAGAAAAATATTTAAAAAATGAATTCGCTTATACAAACAAATTCTACAAAAATTTGGTTTTACCTACGTTCTCTTTGCCCACTGGTGTGACTGTGCTGCCTAAGGGGGTACAGCCTTCTGGGGTAGCAGGGGTGCCTATAACCATGGCCGCTACTGCCGGTATTTTGGCTAGTGAGGATAACTCACTCCCTTCAAAAGCAGCTATAGGTATTCAGACAGATCCGCCTGTAAATATGCCTGCTCCTGTTGATAGCATTTGCCCTAAGGTCTCAGGCATTGCTATTTCGTTCAGTGTATCACTACTCTCCCTATCTCTAATGGCAACCCTGAGGTCTCTGACCCTGTAAAAAGTAGTCTGGGTATTTCAATTTCTTCAAAAGAACAGCCTACTGAAACTTTTTCCTCCCTCTGTTAACCTGCCAGGTATCCTCCCTGGCAATCTGTCATTTATTCTGATCCCTATGGATTCTCTGATTCCTACCACAACTGCTCCCCCGACTTTGGTCAATACTGATATGGCAAAACAACTTCTTTTTGATCTATATGGAGTGAAGTCCACCTCTTCGGTGGACGTTAACTTGACTGCTGGTCCTGAACGGCCCAATGTTGTTGACATCTGCTCTCTCCATTTAGCTGGTCAATCAACTCTTCCTCTTGATGCTCATATGAGCTTGCCCCAATTGGTTATGGCGGACCCTATGGTGGGATTCAGGGCACTGGGGGATCTTTATGTCCCTGGGTTTTTGGGCTCTACTCAATCTAAGCCTATTAATCTAGGATCCCTGGGTAGCCCGAAAAGATTTCCAAGGGGTCCCCATTTAGTTCAGAAAAGGACTAGACTACGGGGTGCAAGGGACCCTGAATCTCAAGATAATCCATTAAATCAATTCAGTAAGGATATCTCGGACTCCCTGCCTTATTTCTCAGGAAATAATGAACAACTTGTAAGTCTCTGGGGTAGTGTCCCTCTTGTGTCTTAACCGAGGGAATATCCTTAAAATTTTACATCAAATTCCTACATTATCTCTGATCTTTAGCTATTATTTAGAAAGGATCTGCTTTCCCCTTAAGGATCATGTAGATCTTAGCAATATTGTTTTGAAATCGAGAGTGGTGTTGCACCTGATAATGGGAGAAAAAGAGGGTTTGAGGGAGCTTGGTTTTGAAATTAAATTGGTAAAACCAAGTCAACCACCCCGTATGCATGGGAGTTCTGAGGAGTAAAGGGGAAATTTACTATGGTTTACCAGAAAGACCCTCTCATCCTCAATGGAGGCATTTCATGGCCAGGAATTACGGAGGCGCTCGAAATTGGGCCCAGGTTACCTCTGGACTGTGGAACTTAGCTACCTAGTAATAGTCTGGGCTTTGTTACAAAGAAAACAGACTCTAATAAATTGGGTTTTATGTCCTAGAATACAAGGGGAAATCTACATCTCCTTACTAATACTAATACAGTAGCTATGTGTCACAAGTTTCTCCCCTTCTCACCTGTTTCTGTTGTGTACTTGCGACCTTTCTGGGATTTCTTCTTCTTTACGGACTGGGATTTGTATAGTCCCGAACGCTGGTCTTCGGCGTCCAGCGTGAGAGCAGCGGTTCAGTTTCCAGGAGCGTTCTACAAGTCCAGGGTAATTCCAGGAAGTAATTAAGGTACGCTCGGAGGCACGGAAGACCGTGAATCGAGCGGGGAAGGTTTTCCAGGAGATTGGGGAGGAAAGGGAACAGGAGGGAATTCAAGGGACTGGGAACAAGGAATCAAGCTAGAGCCCCGATTGAACTCCGGCTAAGCACGTCCAACTACAGGTAGCGGTAGTGTTGAGCCGCACAGAGCCGCGGGGGTGTGTCCCTTTTGTAGGATGAGCAGCGTGGAACGCATAGACCGATCCGGAGTATTCTGTTCCGGGTGGCCATGTTGGAAGGATAACTGCATGCAATCCCCTGCGAGTCAGGGACCAGGAGCTCCAGAAAGGACATAGACGATGGTTCATGACAGTATGCCTCCTCTGGAAACCAGCTCCTCTGGGTTTGCCCGGATGGATCAGATGAAATCGTCGAACCAATCTGGGAGCATTCATGTTTGACAGAGGTTCCCAGGTACGCTCACGCTTCCAAGACATAGTGAGAACTGGCTCTATACCAACTAGCTGGCAGACTGTTCATATTGTTCCCATCTTTAAGAGATGTCAGCGGACTCTTGTTAAGAACTATAGACCGATCTCCCTTATTGATGCGGATTGCAGGCTGTTTGCCTCTCTGCTTCTCTCTCATTTTAATGTCTGGATTAAAGAGAATCATATTCTAGAGAAATTCCAAACAGGGTTCATGGCTGGCCATTCTACCAACCTAAATGCTTTTATTTTAACTGCTCTACAAGGCTCAGCATGGATCAAATTTGGTGGAACGTTATATGTTGCATCGATCAATTTGTCAAATGCTTTTGATTTGGTGATTAGGTCCCGTCTATGGGCCAAACTCTCTAAATAGGGGCCACCGGCAGGCCTTCCCAATCTGATTATGGCCTTGTATGAGAATTTGGGGGTCCATTTAAGGAGTCATCTAGAAGGGACCCTCTCAAGAAGAATAAGAACTTGCATAGGGGTAAGACAAGGCTGTTCTTTGGCCCCCTGTCGTTTTATCCTATATCTGGCTGATATGGGGGAATTCCTTAGGGATTCAGGACTGGTTAGCGCAAAATTGGGAGAGCTAAGGTTCTCGTGGTTGGCATATGCTGGCGATTTTCTCCTTTTTGATCAGACCAAAGTCGGCTTACAAGAACTAATATGTAAGTTCAAAGAATATGCTGTAATCAATGGGTTAAAAATCAACCCTAATAAAACTCGTATCATGGTCTTCTCGAAAGGAAAAAAAGGGAACAAACAAGTGTGGACAATATGTAGGGAACTGATTGTTAGAGCACAAAAAATTGTTCATTTAGGTTTCTTGATCCTGGCTCAACCCTAAGTTGGTGAACTTAGACGTTATATCAGATATAAAGCACTACCCCTTATTTCTCAGACTATTAAGTTGGACAATAAGTATGGTAGGTTCTCTTTTAAGCCAGCAGTAGACTTTTTCGAAGGAAAGGTTGTTCCAAAATTAATATGTGGCCTGGAACTCCACTACTTGGATATCTACACTTTGTGGGATTCTCTTGGGGGTATTTTTTGGAGAAAGGTTATGAAACTTCCAAATATTATCCCTATAGTGGCTATAAGGTTTGAATTAGGTCTGATATCTGGTATCTTTGGGAGCCAAAAATCTTTGGTGGGTTTTAGCGTTTTTCCGTTCTCTGCTCTGTCATAAAGAGGATTCTCTTTATGTCGATTTGGGCAAAATCCTCCTCTCGCAAGGATGCTTGGATCGCAATGTATATTTTCTATAATTTAGAGACCTCTGTGATGGGACTCTATTAGATCTGTCTACGGACATGGATACCTTGATGATTAACCCGGACAAAGTGAAAAAGCTCCTCTACTCCCATGAGTGGATAAGTACAACTGAAAAACTCCATCCTTATCCTTCTCTCTGTGATTTGAAGTTCGAACATAAGAAGAGAGGTACTATGTCCTTTATCTTGACACAATTTCCCAATCGCTATTATCGCTCCCTCCTTTTGAAATTAAGGTGGAATATTCTTCCTACAAAGGAAGTCTTACACAGAAGGAAGGCAATTAAAGATCTAAATATCCTCTGTCATTTCTGTCATGCGACAGGGGTCATTGAAATGGTTAGTCATCTGTTTTTAGACTGTGTTGCACTGAAAGGTTTAAGGGCACTTTATTTGGGAAAATTCAATATGTTGGGACATCTGTGGGTGGAAAGGTATATATGGTCAAGATGTCTCTCAATTTCTAACGTTATCGAGGGCCTTGCGGTTGCAGGCTTTATCAAATCTTTAGATCTCTATGCACCCCTGATTTGAGTCTCTTGTCTAATGCATTCTCATCCACATTCCCTCTATCTTTGCTCTCTGACTCTACTATCTGAGCTATATCAGTTAAGTAGGAGTGCCTGCGATGCCCTGTCTTGTTTGTAATTTTTATTAATGTCCAATTTTTATATCTCTCTGCACTGATTTTATCTGCTGTGTAAACATTTTATAAGGAGTTTAGGGTTTGGTTGTATTGCTAATTTATAGTTTTGTATTTTTTCTTTTTCTATTCATTAAATGTAAGGTTTCTTATGTAAACCATATACAAATAAAAAAAATAAAAAAAATAGGACCCCAAATGAGTCTGCTTACAGAGCTGATGGATGTTTATCAAGCCATCCTCACTGCAATGCTCCACCAACTGGTCATAATCACTTACTCTAATTATGTCAGGAATGGGTTTGTGGAACACCTGAGTAACTGGAAGAATCGAGGCATGCTTTCTGCAAACAACAAACCCCTAAAGAATGCCCAACTGATCCAGTGAATCGACAATCTGGTGACCTCCACTGAGATGACCATCTATTGGAAGAAGATAAGAGGTCATTCCAAGATAGAGGGGCCAGATAAGACTGGGAAGGATCTGGCTGACAAGATGGCGAAAATTGGAGTTCTGCAGGGAGATTTCGTAGAAACAGAATCCCTCCTGGGTGAAATCCAAATGCAGCTGTCACCAGGTCACAAACTCGGGCTAACAGTGAACTCTCAAAAGCCCAGTGGAGAAAAGATACCTCAGAGGCAGATTTGATCACTGCACAGAAAGAGGACCCAATTATTGGGACATTTTGTTGACACACTGAAGACCCCGGAAGTTATCCTCTAACAGAGTCAGATTACACGGGTAAAGAGGATCTCCGGGTGTTGATGAAGTTTTCCAAGATGTTTCAGATCCAAGACGGTTTGTTGGCAGTGACCAGTGGGTTGTACCTACCTCATTCCGAGGCCTGATATTCAACCACGCCCATTTTACTGCCACTGCCGGTCATAGGGGGTTTCATACGACATTGGAAATCTTGCGCAAGGTTGGCTATTGGCCATATATAGGATAGGACCTTGACACTTACCTAAAGGGGTGTCTTGTGTGTGCTCAATTCCAATCCAGTTCTCTCACACACAGAGCTCCCCTGCAAAGAAGGTGAATGACACTGCCTTGGTCAGATTTGAAAGTTGATTTCACCAGGCTAGTGATTCGCTCAGTACATGTTGACTGTGACATGCTGCTGCACTAAAGATCAACCACATCTTCTCTCGTTTTGGCATCCAGCAAAGTATTGAGTCATACAGAGAAAGCCATTTTACCAGTGAGGTTATGGTGAAGGTGTAGGAGATTCTAGGGCTAAAAAGAAAACTCCACATTGACTTCCGCCGGGCCTCAAGTTGGGGGGTTGAGAGATGCAACAAAACAATTGTGAGTATCTTAAAGAAGTTTGTGGCAGACACTGGACCCATTTGGGACATCCGATTGCCACTTGTCCTGATGGCTATTAGGTATACACTATCTTCTGCAACCAAGATGTCTCCATTTGAGCTCATGACCGGACAAAAAATGGTGTTACCACAACATCTCCTCTATAGGACTCAGGAGCAGACCCTGATAAATGCGTCCACTACTCATGAGTACATTGAAAATTTAAGGAAGCACCTACAGCATTCTTTTGCTTATGCTCAGCACAATTTAGAAAAGTCGGCTGAAGGAATGAAGACCTACTATGATCTAAAGACCAACAAGAAAGAGTATGAAGTAGGTGACAAGGCTTACCTGTACAATTCTCAAAGGAATCAGGTCAAGGAGTGAAATTTCCTCCCATCTTCGCGTGGTGCCTTTGAAGCTGTCATCCCAGACACGCTTTACGACTGATTGATGAGCCAAATGAAAGTCGAGCAGAGGAACCGTCTGAAGTTTGAAAAGGAAGGATGATAACTCAGATGGATTTACTTTTTGTTATTGTACATACTAAATAAAATGTGTTTGGTGAAATGGAAATATCATGTTATAACTGTATGTTGTTGTTGTTGCTACGACTGGAGCAAAATTGAGAGCTCTTTGTGGAAATCTTCTCTTCATCTCCCATTGTGCACTCCTCTCGCTAGTCTGAGATTTGAGTTGGGCCTGACCTCTTTGAGCTGCCGCGCGGAGTGGAAGTTACTGTCCCTCTATCGTAACATAATTACAGCCAGTGTATCCACTCTTTTCTTCGATGTAAACCAACATCTAAAAAAGACTAAATCAAAAAAACTCCTCGGCTTGGAAGAAAAGATTGGCTGCATTTTATATAGGCTGGAATTAACAAGAGAAACTCTCATACAAAATCCTAAGAAAGTTAAAAAAAACATTAGAAACGGAGGACTGGATCAAAACGATCGAGGGAATCAGAAGTCTTAACCCTCCAAACCTATTCCTGACAGCGGACAGAAAGCTTGGCACCATCCCGCACTACCTGGAAAAATTCCCGGACCAAAGAATCAGAAACAACTTTCTCAGGCTCAGATTGAATATAGCCCACACGGGTGAAATACTGGACCAAAGAAACCAGGGCGAGAAGGCAATAAGCCTTTGCAAGATCTGTGCCTCTCCGAACTTACAATCCCTCAAACACCTGCTCCTGGAGTGTGAAAGCACATGGGCAATCAGGGTATCATCACTGGGGAGATTTGTAACCAGAGAGGAGAGCCTAGTTCAGGATGCATTTTGGGACAGACTGATCTCAGGCCAAGAAGTCATGCTAACTGCTGAGATTGTAAACATTTTGGAGAAGCTTACTATCTTAAGGAACCATCAACAGACTAGCCAAGTTCTTGAACCCTCCAGTCAAGGGGATCAGTCTGCTTAGTTAAATCCCTGGTTTCTAAACCTTTATTTTACCTTGTTATTTCACCCTTTTGCTTTATTCTTTCACTTTCTGTATTCTTAAATATGCGGGAAAAACTGCTTTTTGTACGAAATCTGAATTTTTAATACTTTCTTTTGTAAAGGTTTTCTCATAAACCAAAAACAAATAAAAAAATAAAAATAAAAAGTATGTTGTTGTTGTTGTAAATTCTATGTAAATCTTCCCGGGGGAAAAATGTGTGTAAAAAGTATTGAAACTCTCTTTCTGTCTTTTATTAGAGAACTAACCTCCTTAAACTTCCAGCCTGGAGCTCAGAGTGGAGTCCAGTGAGAACCCCAGGGACCTGGAAAGGAAGGAAGAAACAGGTTGCCATGCCACGCACTCCAACCCAAAGATGGAAGGGGAAACTGGAGTGTACACTCCCAAAAGAAGGAAGAAAAGGGGGTGCCATGCAATACCCCCAATCCAGAGATGGAAGGGGAGACTGGAGTGCCCGTTCCCTGAAGAAGGAAATTACGCCTAAGGAAACCTCACTATGCCATGCTCTTCCCCAACCAAGAGTCATGGAAGAACAGGCGGGCCATGTTAGATGCATTTAAAGGCCACAAACAGAAGCCCCTTTAACATGAATAGCAAGATTTTGAACACTAAAACAAAAACGGGCTGGCTTTTGTTTTTGTTTTTCAAGTAAAGTTATAGAGCCATGTGGAAAGAGGCTTCCCTGTCATTACCAATGGACAAGCAGCATTTTAATTTACAAAAGAAGGAGGAATCAAAGCTCCCTGTCACATGGAAAACAGGATTTGTAAACATTGAAAACAAAAAAGGACTGCACACAAACGGATGTGTGTGCAAATTAAAACGGCTTTCAAAAGCAAAACTTAAAAAAATATGACTGCTCACAGAACAATGTCGGGAAATGTTTCTGACTGTGGGCAAAACCTCATGAAGGAAACTCCCACTTCCAGCCTAGATGTCACATCGCCCATCTAATAACCACCGCAATAAAAATGTGCTGCTAAAGGTGTCGAAATTCAGTGTTCTCCAGACCTGCTGTCTCTGAAAGCAGGGACTTCAAGAAAAATCACCCTTGGCTGGAGCATGACTAACGTGTGAAAATGGGGGCGCCCACTTCAAAGAGCAAGCTTCCAACATAAAGGAGGCTGATGAAGGTACAGGCTGACCCAGTGAAAACAAATGGCTTGAAGCTGAAATTGCCATTTGTCCCCAGGAATATTCTCAAATAAGTTAAAAGGACTATTATCATTTAGGCCTTTTTCTCAGCAACCATAATGTGGATTGATTTCATTTTTGTACTATTTGTTATCTAATTTCTAGGCAATTTTGGGGATATAAAATGCATCTACCTGTGACTCTGGGAACTGTAATAGCCAGTTAGACTAGGTTTCTGGCTGATCTTAACATGTTCCAAATGTGAGATTTGGTGAGCGGGTGTAAAATTAAATTAGGGATATGCTTAATAACTTACATCTTCATAACTGCTGTGCTTTATATGGAAACGGCAGAGATTTGCCACATGGCCATGCTACATCGTACGGATTTGGTGGTTGGCTTATCTAATTCTCCATGGTTAGCTCAATCAGAAAATATGTTTAGTATGTCAGTTGCTAGTAAAATTATGAAGTTGTGATACATAACTAGTTTGGGTCAAAAAGTTGAAAGGAGAAAAAAGGGATGATTACAAATAGGAATTGCCAGATGGTGCTGCAGACCCCAACACCAATCCTGACTTGGAAGTTGGATTGGGAGGAGAGTGGGGCGTAACTGTCTAATCCTAGTGGCAGGAATTATTGCAGGGTACTTCCCCAAGATTGTAAAATTGGTGATGTCATTGCTGCTTATAAGGGGGACTGCACTAGGACAACAACAGACCAAAACCGGACAGACAGAAAAGGAGAAAGACAGGAGGAAGGAGAGAAGAGACAGACCATCAGGAAGGCTGCTGAAATTTGCCATCTGTAAGGAGACACCAAGGAGATTGCTGAGAGTGCATCTGGGTGGAGCTGTCTATTTCTAGAAAGGCCTCAAAGCTGACTGGGTCCTGTGGTGGAGAGTGGGGGCCATATTTGAGGGTGGAGTGGCCAGACCCCTGCCCTATCTTTCCAGAGTGTCCTGAGATGCAGCTGGCTTTCCTGAACCTTAAACAGAGGCATGCTATGTAAGTAGAACTAAGCCCTGCAAAACCAAAACATGTGGATAATGTGCTTACCATGAATCCTTTCCCTTTATAGCAGGGCAGGAGGCAATACTGTGTAGATCCTTAGCCTATGTACACAAACATATTAATTTAATTAATTCCCCATTTGGCAGAACACTATGGGTGAATATTGTTAACATTTGAAATTAACAAACTTCACTTCACATTGTAAGGGGAGGTCTTAAATCCCACATTCCCCAAAGCATTCCATTTTTTTGTCTGACTTCCCAACATAAACCAAAGCAAGGGGGCCGTCTGAAAAACAGAGGGATACATCGCTCTGTGTTTGTTTTAAACCAAAAGCTTGGGTGAAATTATATTATTGATCAGTGTCATTATTTCATGAAGTGAAATTGGCAGAAAGTGTACAATTGTGACGGTGTTCTTATCAAATCACTTTTGTGATTTATTTATGCTGACAGAAGGTGATTGTGTTGTGCCACGGATAAAGTGGTGTGTTTGATATTTCCAGGCTAATTTCTATTACTTTTCATTTAAATAAATACCAATACATTTCCTGTTCGTCGGCCTGGTTCTTGGCTCATTGTTAGCTTTGGGGCGAGGGTTGCAAGGGGCATAATATGTGTCTGAGATAGGGCTAAAGAAAAATATCTGTTAAACAGTTTGTTGAATAACCACTTGAGTGGGGAGGGAAGGGACTCCCTGTGTTGAGTGTGGCTTCTCAATAAACCGCTACATTACGAAAACAACAAAAAAAGCACTGGTAATGCAAGTGTTTAGGAATTGTCCAGGCATTTTCCATATACCAGTTACTGCCATTATTTGCTATATGAATTACATCATATGACAGGTATCGCTATCGTATGCTAGATAGTGCGAAAAAAGTCTAGGTATTCACACATTTGGCAGGTTTTGATATCACATGTCCATGTCCTTGTTGCATTATCCTGGATTCCCCAAACATGTTCAGGCACTCATTAAAACACCTCTGTGCACACAGCCAGAGACCAAAAGACAGAGGTCTGTTGCGTTCTCGTGCCTTTTCACATACTTATGGCATAACCGAGGAGGAAGTACATACTTATGGTCTATTCCTGCCCCATCCCTCCCTGCCCCGCCACCTGTTACTGCTCTTACAGCAAAGTAGCCCATTCAAACCTGGCCTACTGTATCCCTCCCCACTTTAGTCATATAAAGACTCATCAGTTGCCAATGGTTGCTAAGGGTTGGCATTGGTTGCCAATCACCTCACCAACAGAGATTTGCCAGCTGTTCTCAGCTAGCGTCTGTGGTTATAGATGGTGTGGGCTTAGTGTTAGAGGTGGTCATAGGGGGCAGCCCACTCTACAGCTTTTAAAGATTGATCAAATACAGAATTTTTCTGAGCAGATAAATTCCCACAAACGTAAAATTTAACATGAAACGTTCATAACCACAAGACAAGATGAGCTCGGCTGCTCCCAGCAGGAGATTTATCAGCACCTCATACAGGAATATGCTACCGCTCAGTGTTAACAAGCCGCAGAATTCACAGACAGCATGCATACAATCTTTGGTTGGAGGCAGGTTCAAAAGGGGCTTTAAAAGAAGAATACATGTATTTCTCACCATGGAATTTTAAAAATGGTTCAGGTACCTTTATTCAGAGACCTTTAAATGTTCATTTAGACAGTGCTCACGTGAGATTTTCAAAGGTCAGAATTCACTTTTCTGCTTTTAAAGCTATATAGTGGTGTACATACATATGCAGGGCACCTTTAGTACAGGTGTGTCACTAAAGGCATTTTTAAATAGGACAAGGTTGGTACCCTGATGCCAACCATTTTAAAGCTCAATCCTCTAGGTAGGGACTTTCCTCTAGATTGCATTGCTTCATTGACTAGAAAGGGCAAAGGGCAGTACTGTTTAATTCAGCACACGCCATTTACATACTTGGACAATTTGCAGCTGAGGATTTCACTGTATTGGCTTCTGTGTAAAATAACGGTAAACAAAATGTTGTTTCTGTAGTGTGACCTCTTTATTTAAATGTGTGCTATGGTTGCGACCTCCTCTTTTCATTTCTTCCTCTTTTTTACAGGGCCCTTTCAATTTGTTTTTGGAGGCCAGCCTACAGTGTGCCTGATACTGCCCCAGCTTGTACTTTGCGCCTTTCCACAGAGGACCGAGTTGCAGTCAGGTGTCAACCGCTAAAGGGAGCGGGAGCGAGCGAGGAAAGGGCAGCTTGAGCAGTTAAGAAGTGCGTCACACATTTTAGCTCCTCCCCATATCCCACCATGCACTCATCTCATGAAGAACTTTGCACATGGTGATCACAGTTCCGTCAAGTACCACAAGTTAGAGAGAGTAGAGAGGCATGGTTATTTCTCTTTAGGTATATTGATAATGCGAAAAAATAACTAAATAAAGCAGATATCACTGGGTGGGATAACAGGTCTCATATTGGGGAAAATGATCCATCCATTGTTGGCTAATGTTACAACTGCCATACAATAGTACTTTGCATATGTTCCCAATTATATATACATCAACTATACAAATAAACCCACATAAAGAAAATACAGGTAGAAAAATATGTCAATGCTTTCGATGAAAATTCCCCTACTTTGTCTACAGGTTTCGGTATAGGGGCTCATTTCATAGTGATGTAGGTGCAATTAGGTTTGTATCACGTCACAAATTCCTATCACAAATCCCATTGGAGGCACTTCAGTGCTTCCTGAATGCTGTGTCTGAAACAAACCTTACAGTTGATGGTGTTTGCCATATCACATGGGAATACCGCCTCTGTGCCCAGGCCTATTTCTATTCTCAGTGGTGCATTGGAAAAAAGCCTTCAGAAAGCTGAAGCGATCCAGTAATGTGGCACTGACCATTTGCGTTGTCTTCTATCTGATGCCATTTTACCTTGTGCAGTCTGAAAATGCTTTTGCTATTTGACTAGCTGAAAAGAAAATCCCAAAACATTATGACAATAAAATGAAAACGAACATAGCGTAGTTAAACATCGCACAGGGAGGACTCCACGTGAAAAACCTCTGCAACGAAAGGGCATAGATCTATGAATCCATGTGACAGCTTGGAGAAAATGAATCCAATGTGACAGCTTGGAGAAAATGAATCCAAAATTCCCCTACCTCAGCGCATGTCTTTGGCAAAAACCAGGTTCACTTCCTGAGTATTTATTTTGACCACTGGCAGAGGCCAGGCGTCGTGGGTTGACTTCACCTTTCCCGCAGAATGTGTTTCGCAGGATATCAACCAGGGCCATAAGAGGATCAGACTTTGAAGTTATAACGCTGCATACACCACTATCCACTCTCACCTGGACACAGTGCCTGGTCATGATCCCCCACAACCTAGGCATGCTCGCTCTATTCCTTATCATCTTTAAAAGCAAGGCTGGAATCTTTTAATTTGAGTCCTGGAAACATATGGCTGTGGTCTTTCCATTTAAGAGTCGTAGATAAATGTGGCCGTGGGTTTTCAACAAGCACATACTGAGGGTCTGCGATAGTGCCGGTCTGCCTGGTCTTGAGTAAGGGAGCGTATCCTGCACAATTCGTGTGTATGGGCAGGGGCCGCTTCAGATATACCTTGGACTTGTGCCACTATAATAAAAGGATATATCAACCTCTCAGATGACTAAACGAGTATACCGATTATAGAGCCCCCTTTTGAGTAGGACCATACAAATTGTGGGGCATTCTGTGGGTGGAATTGAAATAGCAGAACTTAGGTCTTATGGCTATTGAGGTGTACATTGCTTGCCTTCCTCCAATGCATACCTCAGCCCATATGCTGCACAATTGACTGGCCTTGATCCATTTATTTCAGAAGATGAAGACATACCGAGCTCTCATCAGTTGATTGTTGCCTTAAGCAGCTATTCAGCTGGAAAAGAGGGTGCTCAGTAGTGTTGAGCAGAAAAGGAGGGGTGGGAGGACAAAATACCTGCAGAACTCAGACGTAAACCATCACTCTCTACAAAGTCAATAGCTACACTCATGCGAAGTAAAATAAAAAATAACTCTCCTTCCATGTGAATACCGTTCTCTTGCATTTATTAAACATCAACAGAACAATTCCACAGTTAGTAGACAATAGACTGAGATCTGATTGACTATCTTTTTACAAGACAAACAGGACAAGAACTAACAATACCGGTGTCATGATGTGCTTAAAGGCGCCACTGTGGCTGCACAAACAGTGTCTTCACTTGGTCAGTAGTTGGATCAACACCTCACCTTCCTTTCTAAACCTTTTTGTGGAGAACCCTTGGATGACCACCCCATCTCCGCTAATCCCAGAACTAGTGTGGGGCAGCCACACTAGGGTCACAGCTGATTGGATGGTGATTCTTTACTAACATTAACCATGCTTTCTAGTTTTCCCCAATGGCGGGATGTGGGAGTTTGCACCGGGGTGAGGGGAGAATACAGAAGTCCACCAGTTTCCACCCCTAACACGGCATGTTCTCAATTATCTCTATGGCTGCCTGTGCATTTCTTCGGTCTCCACGCCTTCTTTTAGGGATGCCATTGGAAATCGAAATGCCTTACATAGGATACATTTCTAGATGGCAGAGGCAGCACCTTTAGAGTGTGCACTGGTTCTGAGCTGGGCGTATGCCGGCTGGTGATGGGCGGTTATAATTAATAATTTTATGGATGGAGCAAAGGGATACTGGAGCAGACAGAAACAATAATATTAACATAAGGGGCATAGTACCACAATGTATACAGGACCAATAAAATTATTAATCTATATACAACCAGGAGTAACATTTACAGTCGAGGTGGGTTGGGGCCAGTTTAAGAGGGGTAGAGTGAGGTAGGGGCTGCTTCCCCCACTCGCCCGCAAGTGGAGGTTGAGTGAGCTCTGATATATTTTAAAGTAGAGTGAGGCATGAGTAAAAATCCTAATTAAAGGAGTAGTAACTCTTTGGGCAGAGGGGGGATAACTACTCCTTGTAGCATTGAAAAATGGGTGAGGGGACTTCCTAAATGGGTTCCAAGAGACACTGTGAATTTATGGCAATGTGAGATCCACACATTAGGTGTTCACGCCTGGTAATCTGTCCCAATAATCAATATTAATGACTATCCAGACAGATTATATTTTGTTATACATAATATTGCATGGACATGTGTGCCAAATCTCATGATGTTGTCAAAGTTTGCTGAGCCCCATAATCACAGTGTTTGGATGCAAGCTCTGTAATGGACCCAGTGAGACACCCTACTGTCCTGCTTCACCAAACAGCATGAAAGTGGCATGTGTGGATGTGCTTTGGTGTTGGTAGGGGGCAGGAGACTTTGCATTTGCAATAGACATTTCACAGCAACCATGAACACAACTAGCGATACACTGGATTCACCCACAGCACACAATGTTGGACCAATAATTACATGTGTTTAACCTGTTAGCATCATACATTTACCAGGGTATCTGGTCTTTGCATCAAATGCCGTTGCATCTAATGCCATTCCACCGAAATGTTTCCATCTAAAAAATGTCCATCGAATGCATATTTTTGGGGGATAAAGGGTTAATTTTTGTTCAGGTGCATTTCAAAGGGTAAAAAAACGGGGGTTTGGGGTGGGGACCCCCAAAATAAGGAAAAAATGCATTTGATGGACATTTTTTTAGATGGAAACATTTCGATGGAATGGCATTAGATGTAATGGCATTCGATGCAAAGACCATAAACCATTTACTCGCACTAGTACACATTGGAAATCTGATAGCCAGTTACAGGACATGAAATACAGCTGATTTTGGTGATAATTAATTAGTTGCATTAGATATCGGTGGGTGCATTATTCAACTTCAGAGAGCCTTTTGATACATCGGTTTGCATGGTTGAGAGGGCAATATTCTCGCATTCTTCCTGTGGCATGGCACAGTTGCAGTGGCGTATGAGAAAAAGCAAATCCTTCTGAAAATTCTTGTTTAGCAAGCCATAGAAGATCGGGTTGATGCAGGTGGAAATCATGGCTACCAGGTGACACAGCGTAAACATCAGATCATGGTGACAGCTCATCAGGGCCTCATGATGCCAATCAAAGACAACATTGAAGATGGTTAACGGCAGCCAGCAGGCAGCAAAGGTGACCACGATGGAGACAAGCATCATGTTAATCCTCTTGCTATCATTCACCCGGCTCTCCCGCTCCTTCAGCCTGTCCCCCTTACCGTTCCTCCTCCTGAGGCACACAAATATCTTCAGGTAGCAGATGAAAATGAAGCACAGCGGCACACAGTACTGGAAAACCAGAAGGCAGGTGGTAAATACCCGTCGCTTGGCAACCGTAGGCCACACCTCCATGCAGGCCACCTTGCCTTTATACAAATCATTGTGCAAGGGAATGTTTTTGAATGGCTCATCTGTGATCTGGTGGAAGATGAAAAATGGAATGGAGATGATGACGGAAAAGAGCCATATGAAGACGATCCCCCAATAAGCATGCGTAACGCACGGCTTCCACCCGCGCGGGTTTACAATAAGCTGATATCTCTCAACGGCAATCAAGACAAGTGAGAATATGGATACAGAGACAGAGACACTTTGAGCAAAGGAGCTCATCTTACACATGGCTTCGCCAAAGATCCAGTAGTCCATCAAGGTGTAGGCAACCGTGAAAGGAATGCACATGAAGCAAATCAAGATGTCGGAGAGGGAGAGGTTGGCAATCAACACGTTGGTCACATTTTGAGCTTCCTTCTGCTTCTTTACAATGATTATCAAACAGAGGTTTCCAAAAAGGCCAACTAAAGTCACTATCGTGTAGGCGATAATCAGCAGGACGTAAACAGAAACGAAAGGCTGGCAGTCAAATTCCTGCAAGGGCGGCCTACTGCTGCTCATAACGGTTACATTAAGCAGGGCCCCACTGTGAGCAGGCACTAGCTCAGTCATGTTATGGTCCAACGATTGAAACTACCCGCCAAAATCAGCCTGCAATGTTTGTGCTGATTCTTTCGTCAGAAGGTTCTTTGCCGGAGCCTCGTTGAGATGTGGTTGTTAAGACTCATTTTTCCTGCCTGTTCTTTTCGTAACTGTTTTCAGCGTTCACAATAATACATACAGCAGGATCCTGGAAAGGAACACAATGTTTTAGTAGAAATTAATATATAGGGGGGGCGTGGCTTGACGCCGACGAAGATGGCGGCGTGACCCGGCAGCTCCGTCCCACTATTAACTAAATAAGGCATTTCCCACTATTTTTTTTCCCCCGTTACTCACCTTTTTCTTCCCGCGCCGTGGTCTGGACCTCTTCTACGAACCGCTGAATGAAACTCAGCGCAGCTCCACGTTCGCCCGCGCCGGCTCACCAGCTCCAGCGGACATGCTCCGGGGACCGCCGCGGCCGCCTTCCGCATTCCGATCACTGTGAAGTAAGTGTCGGCGTCACGCGTTACGTGACACGCCGGCTGCGGCCTGGTCCGCCCTCTTTCACTTCCCCGCCTCACGACTGCTGCCTCTGGTGTCGGCGTGCGACTGCTCCATAAATAAAGCATTCACTGAGGAAAAAAAAAAAAAAAAAAAGGGATTAAGAAGCCCCGTTCAGCTTCATAAAACACCACACGCCACAAGACACCGTAACGACTCTAAATATATCCAATATCTCTGCCCTACCCTTCCATACAGGGAAGAATTTGAACAATTACATGATCTCTGGTGACTTTTGGGACTAGATAAAGAGTGGAAAAATAAAATAAACAAATTAAGAAAACAACAGTAAAGAAACATAGAAAGGAATACTGTTTTCTTGCACAAGATCTCCTTCATAAGTTACCACTCATGTGACACTACCCTTTCTATTTGTTGCTAGATTTTGGATCTGATAGAAAGCACACAAAGGAGAACCAAGCATTCCATTTGCAGTAACAGGTATGAAACTGGGTATAACCACAACTCATAATTGAATTGACTGTTACTGGATACCCATATTAATTGGAAGCCTCCTACCACCATAAGGTTCTTACCACCCTCAACTCACACCTAAGTTTACGCCTTATTATTCAACAGTGCTCCTTTTAACCTCCTCTATCAGGAGTTGCACCACCTAAATAATATGGACGTAATAATTGTAAACTTTGGTACATAGAACCCTACGAAGTTGCTATTTAAAGACTCTATACATTCGTGCTTACCTCTACAAGCCCTTCTCAAATTATCTTCTATTTGCAACGGAACCTACTATTGCTCTACATACAACAACTTTCTGCAATTCTTTACCTTGCATCATTAATATTGCTAACCAAGCTCCTTTCAACTGCTCATATATCCATATTTTGCCGCCAATATCATGGCGGCCAACAAAAAAAATAATACCTCAACAACCAAAGATCCCAATGCTATCACCACCAATCTCAAGAGACCCAAAAGTGACTCACCTCCTCCGTTGGGCATCTCGGACCCTGCTTTGGAGGCCATTTTGGCAGAGATTAGATCACTCAAACCCTTCATAGAGACTACAAATTTAAAATTACAACAGTTGGACGACAGATGGAGAGGTTTTGAGAATAGAATGGACGAGGTAGAGAGGCGAGTGGGTCTAGTAGAAGAAACTACATCTAAAGTAACGCAACTGGAAAATACAATAAAAGAACTTCAAAAACACAATGAAGATTTGGAAAATCGCAGCAGACGTAATAACCTCCGTATCTCAGGGCTGCCAGAGGGATCAGAGGGAACTAATACCATTGTCTTTTTGCAATCATTTTTAACAGAGCTGCTTCACTTACCTCCTGATCTAACACTCAATATTCAACGCGCTCATAGAGTTGGTCAACTAACTACTTCCACCTCTTCTCGACCTTCGTCCAGAACAATGATCTTTTATCTTCTGGAATACTCCCAACTTCAGCTCATCATATCTGCAGCAAAGGAACGTAAATCCCTTATATGGAATGGCTCTAAGATTTTCATTTCACAGGATGTCGCTAAAAGTACGGCTCAGCGCAGGAAAGTTTTCTTATCCTTTCGCCCAGCCTTGAAACAGCTTAATATACGTTACGGGCTATACCACCCTTGTTCTTTCAAAATCACATGTGAAGGCCGTACCAGAATGTTTGAAGAACCAGCAGACCTAAAAGCATTTATACGATCCATCAAAACCGATAACATGGACACTACCTCGCCTGCAAGTACCTCCACCTCTTTCGTTACATAAACGTTTTACTCCCTTTCTCTCCCCACTATTACAAATTTAATGCCATGAATAACTCCTATATATATGATGTGGGACGGGTGGCCTCGTGACGTCCATCTTCCATCCAGAGTCGCTCTACCTCCCTTTTGACGACTCAGCGGGTGTCACCCTTCCCTACTTATTGAAACTCCCCTAGCCTCCCTTTTTTTCCAGTCGGATCTGTGTTCTATTCCATATCTCCAAGCCATTAGGCAACCGTTTATGATCAGACACCCCAACCCTCACCCTATTACCTCATGTGTTTTCCTATTGTGTCCTTTTTTCACTAATTGGTATTCAAAATATTGTTCTTTGGCACTCATTATTTGCATCTATGTGGTTCATAAATGCTGTTTCCGACACTGTTTTAGAGCACCTACCATTTGCGTGTATATGGTCTTATATTATCGCAATGCTATCATAACATTTAAACTGTTTTATGATTTTTAAATGTGTAACATGGAACATCAAAGGTTGTAAAAATCCTATCAAAAGGTGTAAGGTCATCTCGCATCTTAACAAACTAAACCCCTCCATTGCTTGTATACAGGAAACGCATTTATCTGTCAAAGAAACATTGAAGCTGAAGTCCCGTTGGATCAAAGAAATCATTTCTAGTCCTGCAGTCTCTAAAAAAAATGGGGTAGCCATCTTAATCAGTAAGAAACTATCATACAGAGTTCTCGACCAAGGTGCGGACACAGATGGTAGATGGGTTTGGGCTAAACTAAATATAAATTCTACTGATGTTACCATTCTGAACATTTATGGCCCCACCAACCCAGATCCCAAGTTCTGGACCACCATCAAACAAATGATACTTCAAAAAAACTTTACAAATTTAATTATGTGTGGGGATATGAATCAAGTCTTTGATCCTTTTCTGGATAGAAAATCTAGCTGCTTGTTCAAAAATAACAAAACACACAAATCCTTTTCAAGATGCTTAGCCGAAACTGGTCTTATTGATACATGGAGAATATCTCACCCTACCCAACTTGACTACACTTTTCACTCTTCCCCACATAATACTCTCTCTCGTCTTGACTATATTTTTTCCACTAAAAACCTTACAGGTACCATTATAGATTCCAAAATAGAAAATATCATTATTTCTGATCATGCCCCTGTCTGTACCTCTTTCTGTCTTTCTGATGTTCGGAAACTGTCATCTCGCTGGAAGCTTAATAATTTTCTTTTACAAGACCCTCAATTCATCCTATCCGTAGAGTCTTTTGTTCAACAATTCTATACGGATAATCAAGACAGTGACACTTCGGTAGTGAATAATTGGGATGCCTTTAAAGCTGCCCTGAGAGGTCACATCATGGCTTACTCTGGAAAAATGAAAGCCCTACGCAAAAAACACTTAGATGACCTTTACTCTCAGCTAACTACAGCCGAACAACACTACTACCGTGTTTCCAACCCTACCAACCTCCACAAAGTACTAACTTTACGCTTCTCAATTAATAAGGAGATTACAAATCTTGCTGCAGGGACAATCCTTAAATACAAAACGAAAATATATCAAACATCCAACAAAGCTGGAAAAGCACTGGCCTCTTACTTAAAAACCAAAAAGGAACAATTTTTCATATCCCACATCAAAGACTCTTCAGGCAAAGTGCATCACCATCCCAAAGATATACTAAATTGTTTTAAAGATTTCTATACCAACCTATACACTCCCGAAAACTCCATTCCCCATAATAACATCACGTCCTTTTTTGATAATATTAATAGATCCTCCTACCCTCAAGCTGATCTATCCTCTTTAGATTCTGTAATTACTCTTCCAGAGATTTCAAAAGCAATCAAAGGATTGGGTAAAAGCAAGGCTCCAGGCCCAGATGGTCTTTCCACAGAATTCTATGACAGGTTAGCTCAATCTCTCATACCCAAGCTTCAAAATCTATTTTCTTACTTTATATCCCAAGAAGCATCCTCAGGTTCCTTCTCGGAAGCCTTACTTATTCTATTCCCCAAAACCGATAAGGACCCGTCATTACCGAGTAATTATCGGCCCATCTCTCTAATAAACGTAGAAAGTAAAATCTTTGCAAAAATTTTAGCCAACAGGATTGAATCCTCCCTTCCTTCTCTTGTCAAACCTGAACAAGTCGGCTATGTTAAAGGGCGCAACATCTCTTCCAATGCCAGACTCCTTCTAAATGCTATCCACTTATCCAATAAAAATAAAAAAGATAAACAGGGCGCAGCGGTTATAGCACTAGATGCAGAAAAAGCCTTTGACCGAGTCAGCTGGGACTTCATGTTTCAATCCCTCCGCTGGCACGGTTGCAGTGACAAGTTCATCTCTCTAGTCAGTTTACTTTACTCATCCCCGAAATCTTCTATATGTATTAATGGTCTTACCTCCCCATTTTTTTCCCTTAGCAGAGGCACTAGACAAGGTTGCCCCCTCTCCCCTATTCTATACATCCTCTCCTTAGAACCGTTACTAGAACTAATCAGATCCAATAAAAATATTCCAGGTATAGTAAGTGGCACATCCCATATCAAAATAGCTGCTTACGCTGATGACATCCTTATTCTTATCAAAAACCCCAAAACACACCTCCCACATTTACTTGAAGTACTATCCCAATTTAGCTCAGTTTCAGGGTACAAACTTAACAAAGATAAGTCAGAAATTATGCCCCTCAATCCCTACTGCTTTAAACATGACATAGACCCCTTTGGTTTTAAATGGTGCAGTTCCTCTATTAAATACCTAGGCCTTAGTTTTGCTCCTACCATCCAAGACACCATAAAACAGAATACTCAATCATTACTAGATAGACTTAGAGAACTAACATCCAGATGGTCCCCCTTATATCTGTCTTGGTGGGGCCGATTAGATACGATCAAGATGATGTTATCACCAATTATTTTGTATTATCTTCAACTCTTATGTGTTCCTATATCTCCTTCCTTTTATAAATCAATTTACTCTATCCTACTAAATTTTCTATGGGGGGAGGGCAAAAGCAAAAGAATAGCCTTAATCAAATTGAAGGCACCATATGACAAAGGAGGTGTCAGGTTCCCTGATTTCAAAGCATACCACACTGCCTTTCTTTTAAAGCAAGCTAGATACTGGTTTGCCTGCCCCATAACGTCAGACATAGCCACATGGTGTACCATAGAGAAGCAGTTAATGTATCCTGTAGAAATCACCGACCTCATTTATATATTTAAGCACTCCTCACTGGCTATATCAGAACCCATTAGAGCAACAATGTCAGCCCTCCAACTTTTTTTATTCACACAGACAAACTCCCCAAAAAAATGCCTCTCTCCTTACCTATGGCATAACAATAAGATACTGATTAAGAATAAAACCCTGAATAGAAAATCCTGGAAGAAAAAGGGTATTAGATTTATACAACAAATCATACATAAATCATCTATTCTCTCCTTTCAGCAGCTTAAAAATCAATTCTCAATCCCTAACACAGATTACAACTTCTATAATGAATTAGTTAATTCATGCTTTGATGCTCTCCACAGCTCCTCCAATGATATTCTGACTCCTGATGCCTCAAGATTGCTACATTTTACTATGCCCACTGACACAAAAGCTTCTAAATTCTACAACATTCTAATATCATCCCTGAAGTTGTGCTCGATACGGCACAAATGGGAAGATGACTTTGGACACATCTTAAACGAACACACATGGTCTAAGCTCTTCTCTAGAATCAAATATATCTCAACATCAGCAAATAACTCCCAACATTTTTTCTTCTTTATACACAGAGCTTTCGTCACACCAACCAAACTATTTCTATCCAATATCAATAAAAATGATAATTGTTGGACATGTGGAGTCACTCCTGCATCGTATGAGCATATGTTCTTCTCATGTCCCTATACCCTTAAGTTCTGGCAACAAGTGTGGAAATACCTTCACTCCATTTTTTTGACTGATATACCACTTTCATTTGTGAATATTGTTTTAGGTAGTCTTGCTATCACCACCCACTTGCCCTCCGGTGCATCCAAGCTCTATGATCTTTTTATTTGTTTGGCTAGGAAGTGCATAACCGCCAATTGGAAAGATTCTCGTTCCTTATCTATAAGAAGCTGGTGGAACAATATATGTCTCACGCAAAAAATGGAAATGTGCATGGCAAACCATCTCAATTCTATACCCAAATTTAATGCTAAATGGTCATTTTTCATTCGCTATCTGAATCACTTTAATGTAACCACACACGGAATGTGACATCCTCAAATATCTCATACTCATTTGATGCCCCATGATTTTTCTATGCTAATATTGATCCGATCACTCAACTGTATATTTATTGCAATATATGCCAAGGTGCCTCTCTTCATTGATATCTACCTCCCCTCTTTCCCCCCCCTCACATCTCGTGTTTGTTATTGTTAGTCTTGTGTTTGTCTTCCCCCACGTAAGACATAATAATGCAGAAATCGTTCTATAATAAGTTTAGCACAATTCTGTGCTATGGTTGTTTCGTGTATGTTTTCAATTGCATTGACACTTTTGTTCCTCATGTGTTGAACTCTTAATTATACACAGTGTACTAAATTACTTGTTCCCTCAGAACACTTTCTTTTATCATTGTTTAATCTACACTATTGTTAAGGATTCACTGCATTATGTTTATGAAGTTATGACTTTATGATTGTATACTACATACCATAATAAACAAAAAAATTATTAAAATAAAAAAAAAAGAAATTAATATATACCTTGTAACAACCGATAATTTTAACTCTGTAGGAGATGCAGTAAAGATGCGTAAGATTTCTATCGATGGATTTAATGACGACACAAAGGACCTCTTGTGCCCACCTCAACCGAGACTTTACTTGGCCCATTAATCCGCTATCTGCAAAACTCCACCTGTGCCCTGTCATTATCTACATTACCCTGGCACACAAAAGATACCTCTTTCATATCCTTCTAATTTGTCAACCTCATTACATTTGCCATGCTCTCTACACGGCGCCCGGCCGCTTCCAGCTTCCAGAGTGGTGCTAGAGAAACAGCCATTGTGAAATAACAAATAAGTGAATTACAATTGCAGCCTGCATGAGGAGTGCTGGATTGGTGAGGCAGACCGAGAAATGATAAAATGGAGTCTGTCAAAGGTATCCAAGTGCTTAATCAGATGTAAGATGGGTGAATATGGTGCAATGAGAAAAACACCATGGTAAACGGCTTGCTCTTATTTTTAGGACCATATTTGATTTAGAAAATAGTTTAGCAATGTGACAATCATGACGTGTTGTGCATGAAAAGCACGCATGTAATGGCAGGGGTTGCCTGCAGTTCCATTCACAGTGCTGTTCCTGTGAAAAACCAACTATGACCGAGATGCAATGTGCAGTTCTATGCAAGCCCAGGGGCTCATTCCAAATGTATAATTGCTGCAGCAATAGCTTTTCTCTGAGCCCACATAACGAGTGCGTGAACAAAGGTAAAATATCTCACAGGGCTTTTCCTAGTGCAAGGAAAGCGCAGCAACATTAATAATGGAGGGAATAAAATGGGGTGGACACCAGGAAATCTTCGTAGGGCTGCCAGCGCCACACAGCGTCTATTTAGATATGATCTACCTACATTTTCTACACATGGTCTGGCTGAGATGGGTGACTGCTTGAGCACTCTAGCATTTAATGTCGGGTCCCTCAGACACAGAAACCTAATGATCCGTCATAACAAGCATATGCACCAATTCGATCATGAGGTGCAAGGTGAAAAAAGACCATTGCGCAGAGCTATTAGGAAAGAGAGATCCCTGAGGTAAAAACTAGCATGATTGGAAAGTAAAAAAGGACTTGTAAAAAAAATGGCTAGCATGCCATCAATTCAGTAAGGAAAATAAGCAATGGCAGCAGATGCTAAGAGTATTATGTAACAGGAACACCAGAGATATCTGGCAAATGCTGTCTAAGATAAAGGGAGATGGGCAAAAGAAGCTAGTCAACCCCACCCCAGCATGGAAATGGTCAATCTTTCTTTAAAAGCAATATGGCCAAACTACTCCATTGATGGAGATACTTAAGATAAACGCCTACTGGCCCCTGAGGGTAATTACGGCTGAGATCCATAAGGCAATAATAAAACGTAAGGGCTTGCGAGCACCGGGACCCAATAGACTTTCAAACGTGGTTCTAAAGGAAAATCCAATAGAATGGGCAGGTATGCTCAAAATCCTCAAAAATTACAGCTAGGTTATCCTTAGCATCTAATACATTTGTACTTCATTAATAATGAAAAGAAACTAAAATAAAGAAAGTACCAAATCTGAGAGTCGCCAGCTTCTGTTCTTATCCCCTGACAGTAGTTATCCATTAGGGCCATGTATCCCACCCAACCTGAATAGCAGTGTCACACTGTCCGTTTCTGCAAGATGTTCCACAGAGAAAAACAGAACAAAAGCTTAGAAAAAGGCATACATGCTGTGTCTGGTTTGTAAGATGTGAAATAAGGACATTGAAGTGAAGTAAGAGGAAGGATCTTTCAGAGCACATGAGACATGGTTTTAAAATATAAAGTTGGTAATGGCAAGCTCGGGTCTCACCCCCTGTAAATGAACAGTGAGCTGGCGGAATAGAAGACAGCACCACACTGCACACCTGATAAATGCCAGCACCTATTCCAGTATTGTGGAAAAGGTTTCAGGTGCAGTCTGTACTGAGGTCTGTGCACTAAAGCACGTGTGTGCCCTTGGAAAGGGGCTGCGAGATTGGCCATTGGATTAGTCTGTAGCTGGCTAAAGGTTCATTGGGGGCTTATGAACCTCTATGAAAGACTGGAGAATGGGGATGCACCAGGTCCAGCTCCAACAAGAGGGGTGCGGGGGGGCAGAGGGCCAGGCCCCTCCCATAATGCCACCCCCTGGCCCCTCCTAGAAAGGAGGCCTTGCTAGTCGTGTTAACCACAAATGGGACCCAGTGGGCCAAGGGGGGTTGCAGGCAGGGGGATTAAGTGATTAGCATTAGATATTAGGTGTAAGTCAGAAGGATTGTATTGGATCACAGATAGGATGGAGAAAGGATGTTAGGAGGGACACACATTCCATGGACGAATTTGGTCGTTTCTCCTTCCATTGCCATGTTAATCCCTATGGTAGTCCCACCCACTACCTGCCCGCCCCTCCCTGCTGAAACATATCCCCGAAGGTACTCTTTGAGCTACCTCTGTCACAAAGTAACACCAGACTGTGTGCTCTACAGAGCCTGATTGTGTTAAAGCTAAGCATTTGTTTGAGTGTTTAATGACTTAATTGCCTCTGTAAATGAGCTCCTATTGTAATAATACAGTCTCTTAACAATGCATGTTTTCAGCCAGTAGATTTAAAAGCAATAGGTGTGAACTCACATCTGCTCCTTACAAGGGAGTCCTTTCTAACACAAACACAAATCCAACAGTGTTGGCTTATGTATTGGTATTAGATGGACATTTGCCAGACAATTACATCATATGCGTAGCTACTCGCACCATTTTCCAGATGTTCCCATCCTATGGCCAGGTGGTAGGTAGCGTTATGGCAGTACCTGGCAAATGCCTATCCCATGCGTATTCAAAAGCCCAAACTGTTGGTGTTGCCAGTGTGTGATAGTTTCAGTTTGTCTCCCTAAGTTAAAGTGTATATGCCCAGATGTGGGTGCCTTGCTTGTATATCTTACTGAGCTGTTCCAAAATGGCCCTACTGGATAATTTCCAGGCTAGGATGGTGAGTATGGACCAGCTTCAGATCTTCTCATGCATACTTACCAGTTGGGTTCTGACCTAAACAGTATGTATCGTTGTCTTGATGGAAGACTAGCCTTCCTGGCCCGAACATTTCATGAAATGAACTTATAAATACAGACTTGATAACGTCATACTGTTGGAGTAACTATTAACAGTTTGCATGCAAACACAATACATCATGTGTATTGTGGATCTTGTTTGGAAAGTGTGATGTAACTGCTGGGTGTTTAGGCAGTGCCAGAAAATAAAGTTATTTAATGTGGGATCCCACCAGTGACAGAGAGGGGGAGAGGAACTGGAGGAATGCCCCCCCAACCCCCAATAAACATTTGCCTCTCAGAAGATTGATCATGAATACCTGGAAAATAACACAAGAAAAGAGCATTTTGTATTATGTTGCTGGCCTAGTATAAACGGTGCACATCTTGTAAAACTAAAAAAGGGTATTGGAATATTTCCTGCAGAGTGCAATCAGAGGTGGATTTAACAGTAGAAAAGCAGGTAGGGACTGGCCCTGGTAAAAGCGGTGTTAGGGGTAATCTATGTCTAAACAACTACAAAATGTTCCCCACTGTGTGTGATTACTTAAGAGAAGAGTGGACACCTAGACCCACAAGTGTACACTCACATAGGGATGATGCATACGCTCAGTGATCTGAATGTAACAATGAATTAACAGTTTTTAGTCCTCTAAACAGCTCCACATACTCTTAGAGGATTGATTAATCTAGCTTGATGAATTAGATCATCAATTTTACTGTCAACAATGTTGTCAATAATTCAGAGTTACTTCACGGAAAGCTGTTTTCAACAGTGAATGCCTATTTAATTTTGTACGGTTTGGATGTTCCTCTATGTTGTTAAATATGACTTCCTTGGCTTTTGTTGCACAATTGTTTCGAAAATGTTCTTTATGATTTGCATAACGTTTAAATTTAAGCACTCGTCTTGAGTTAACTGGAATACACCACTTGCTAGTACAGCCCTGCTTAATTTAAGGTTTTTTGCTTTTTGTCTTTTTTTCTTCGTCAAGCATTTTCAGTCCTTTTTTCATATTGAATGTTTTTAAAAAACATACTTTGGCCATCTTTCAAATAAAACACTGTTTTTTTTACCTGTTTTGGTGCTACCCAGCGTGATATCCATGTTGGTACACACAACCACTATAAACAATTTCTCTTCTCTTAAGAAATCAAACACAGTGGGGAACATTGTGTTGTTGTATAGGATTTAATAGTAGGACAAGGGGCACATGCCCATGGGACCCCCTGCTCTGCCTTTCTCCGCTCAGAGTCAGCCAGGGCTGCACAGGCCCTTCCAGGGAGGCCTTATCCTTTTAACATGTCTCAGAAGCAGATCATTTAAAAAAGGATGTGATTAGTCATGGGAAAAGGTAACTGGCTCTTTTTTCTTTAAATTATATAAGGTTTTAATAAGCTATGTAAGTGAGATTGTTGAGTGATTTAAAATGATAATAATAATAATAATTTGGCATTTATATAGCGCTACAAACCCTCAGGTATCTGAGCGCTGCTTATTTTTACCCACGGTGTGTGGTGCTCATTTATCAACCTCGGAAGGATGAAAGGCTGAGTTTGGCCCTGCTGGGATTTAAACCTGCATTAGCAGGCTCTGCAAGGATGTCAAAACGAGCGCTCTGCTCGCTGTGCCACTTGACCGGCTGATGGGGGTACAGAACAAGCTGTGTGAAACAACTACTTTTGCTATGCATTTAATTTCACTTTGTGTCTGTATTTCATTAATCTGCATTCTGGAGCTTGTAGGCTTCCATTCAGGGTGGAGATTATAAAGCTACAATCATAAAATCGTTTTAGCACTGTTTTCTCCACTCCGCAGGACTTGAAAAATGACACCCTATGATTGTAGCTTTATTGGTAAAAGCAGGCTGATTCCAAATTATTAATTGTGGGAGATATTTACACTTTTGCAAACATGTAGTATAGAAGTGACGAGAAAAGACGATTCTGCCTATGTTTTGCTATTTACTTTTCCAGTACTTGCCGGAAACAATTAAAATTGCCGGCAGGGGCTATTTTGCAAAAAAGTGCAAACAGGAGTGGTCACCTCCATGAAATGTAGGACTCAAAACTAAGTATCCCATTACTCTTTTCATCAACCCATTTTACAATGGTGTTATACATTGTCAGGTTGGTTTATCATGTAACTAATGCAATTTTAAAGTAATTTGTATACAATTTAGTATTGTATTTCAATACATATTTGTACCAACATGAGCTGGGAGGATGTGTGGTCAAGTACCTACATTTCAGGCTAGGTCAAATTCTGTCTTTACAACTTAAATAAAGTGTATAATGCTGGTCAAATCATTTAATCTCGCTGTGTGTTTCCGGCCAAAATAAGGTGCCCCTAGAAGTGATTAAGTTTACAGTATGAAATATTCCAAAAAAGGCCCATTCATGGTTTAATAGATGGGCAACACAGGGGTCAGGCCTCACCAAGGAGAAACACACACACATCTTTCTTTGGAAAATATAAGGCCATATTTATTGAACCAAATTGTGACAATCAATAGCAAATCAACTTAAAGTTGTCAAACAAGAAGTCATCATGGACTATTGCATAATATAAACCATATGTATACAGCATGTACCAGACAATGACGTATAGGGGGTAGCAGGGGAGCAGCAGCCCCTCCTCACTGCCACACCCAACTGGGAGCGATACCAGGAGTCCAGAAACCCCTCAATCTGCACTGTCTACCTCCTGATTCCACTCTGTCATGCATGCTAGCACTCCCACAGACCATCAACTCAATTAAAATGTGCTGCAAAATTGCAACAAGAACTAAGATTTTGTGCTTCAAAATTTATTTGGAAGAAACAAAATGTCCTATTCCTTGCTTCATTATTTATCGAGGAGTAGGAGAGGTCTGTCTTTTTATAACAAAATGGCTCGACCACAAGCACCTCCTCTGTGGCCTGCTAGGAGTAGCCACTGTATTCAGGGAGATATTGTTGAGCACACACCATTTGAGTAGAAATCAGGACTGGGGGCCTCATTGCTCAGCCCCTGCAGAGGAGCAGGTGGCATCATCATCGATTTTCCAAACCCAGGCCAAGAAGACATGGTGCGAGTAGTGGGGTAGCTGGGAATGGTGGTTAGGGGAGCTGATGGAAGGTGAATGGGGTGAAAAGTGAAAGAGGAGTGAATAGAATAGAAAGGGCATAGCAAATGGAAAGAGAAGATAGTGTGAAGAGCCAGGAATGAGATGCAGACACATTGGATTCATGGTTTTCGTCAAAGACTTTTATTAACATGAAATGGGGTGGGAAATGCCTCTCCGTCCCTATTGTAAGAGGTGTTTCCCTGTCTAAAATCAAAACTAAGGGTCTGTCAAAGGTCAGGATGTCTAAAGCAAATTGCCCGTCACCCGGTGTCCAAAGTTCTATTCTGGCTCTCACATCTAAGAAAAATAACTCTAAGGTGAAAAGGAAAAATGTATTTGCCTTCAGTAGAGCACAAATGTTCCAAAAGAAAATGCGTAACTCCAATACAAAAATGATCCACACAAATAGAGTTCCTTGTTCCAGAGTGTGATTCCCTTCCCCTGGATTTCTCTTGACTCTTCCTTGTGTTTCAAGAATGTCAATTCTTTAAGACTATCAATCACACAAAGCAACTTGGCTGCTAATCCGTATTTTACTTGGATACCTGGTGTACTCTTCTGACAGGTTTCCACTTCATTTTATCGTGCTTTCACAGCCTTCTAGCAGACTGTTTTAGGTACTGTATAGTACACACTGTTCAACTTGACTATACCTGGTATAATCTACTGCCAGGGCTTCTCATCTCTGCATTCTTTCTTATCAGGGAGTTTTCCTCTTCTGATTTAAACCAGCCTGGTATACTTTCTTACGAGGGCTTTTCTCCTCTGTTTATGGTCTTGCAGCTTTTAAATTGCCTCGTATCCTTTCTGTAAGGACTTTTGTCAGGTGTATGTTCTTGTAGCTTACATCTGTCTGGTGCTGTCACGCGCCTGCCATCCTGGCGCTTGTGGAAACCCTGGAGGTTCGGGTGCCATTGAACATACACACTACGTTCTGTTTCTAAGTGCCTCAACGGTCTAGTCTTCGCCTGTCATGGCTGCCGCCTGCTGGCTCTTATGCAATTCGCAGCCAGAGCCCGGTGCATTACAACCCTACCTAGTGCTTCTACTCTTTTGGGTACCAACGCTGTTTTCCGTGCTTTCTCAGAACCCTGCCACTGCTTCGTCTTTTCTTCCTTTCCCCGAGTCTCCACTTGTTTCTCTCCCCCGCGGCTTGCTGTGCTCTCTCCCTTCGAGGGGCCCACTCCTACTCACTCTGCTCTTTGTTTCTTTTCTCTCAGCTGTCCTGCTGTGCCCGTCATCCCTCGGCTCTCTATTCTCAGTCATGGGCCACCAGCGCTCCGTCTCTTTCTCTCTTTCATGGCCTGTCCGCTTCCTGCCTTTTCTTTTCCTTTCCTTCAACGGCTTTGCCATTTGCTATCCTCGACCATTCCTTGAGGCTGAGCTTTCACACAGGAATGCCCACTTGCGAGCCTTCCGTACGACGGTGTAATTCCTACTTGTGCTCGACCTGGGTTCCCTCTCCGTGGCTCTCTTCTCCCAGGCTGCTTCATCTCCTTGCCAGGCTGTTTCACTATGCCCATTCCATACTCCCTTCCACCACTTACCTCGGATTGGACTGTTACTTGCTATTGGGTTTCCATAACTAACACTAAGCCCGCCGAGGAGTCAAGGGCGCCGAATCATTGCTGTTTCCTGCTGAAATTACCTGCATCTCTTGTAAACTGAAACCTACCTTTGCCTACAGTGAACACTGTTTTACCCCGCTTGAACTCACGGTAGACTGTTATTGGAGCCACAGCAGTTCGAAGCGAGCGCGGGCATCAGCTGATTTGACTCGGTAAGCGAGTCGCGAGTCACGTGATACCTACGAGCCATGCCCCCAGGAAGTCAGCACAAAACCACTGCCCAGCTACCCTTAGGGCGTTAAGACCGCAGAGGAGTCGAGGGCACGGAATCATTGCTGTTTCCTGCTGTTTACGGCCGGAACGGCTGTAAAGAGCGCAGAAACTATAAGACCATCATCTCCCGTTGCTGGCCGCGAATGAGGTCTGCACTAGAGGTGGTGCACTACGCCCTAGAACATGCGCACAATAAGTGATTCAAAGGACCCTGAGGCAAGTTTGCAAAGAAATACGTGTTTACAGGTAAAACAGCGCCTGGCCTCCCACCCTGCCACCCAATCCACGTCTCCCACCACATCCCGAATCAGACATAAAATACTCTCTTCTCTAATCCAATCTCACCTAATTTTCACAAGCATGGCCCTCGAGGAGGAGCCGGCAAAGACCCCTATGATGGGTGACCTGGACAAAAATGACGATATCAGGAGGCCTGGGGCCGATTTAGCCCTGGCAAAGACAAGTGCCTTACTAAATGGAAAGGAGGGACTAAACGAGCTTGAGGAACACGAGCGAGAGGGGGACAGAATTAAAACCCCTTTAAAGATCACCAATGTAGAAATACCAATTATACCATTAGAAAATCCAAAGCAAATCGGATTGTACCAGAACAAGGAGAAGGAATGGGAGGGGCACGGGGGACAAAAGACTACCATACCAGGAGAGGTGATTTCCCAGATGAAAGGCCCCAGCGTAACCCCGACCAAACAGCATCAAGAACCCAAATTGGACGAAGACTGTCAAATAGTAGAAATCACTCAAGACTCACCAAACCACATAAATGAGCTGGACTGGCAGGATGAAATTTGGGATGACTTGAATAATCAAGAAAATATACCATCCCTAAAACCACAAACCAAGATGATGGCCACAACATTGACTAAGGACCAAATATAACTGAAAGAAGCGGAAAAGGCAAAAATTAGTCATCTAATACAACCAGTAAATGAAGGGAAGCTACCCTTGCACCAAGACAGAAGGATTCCTCTGTTTCAGGTAGATGAACTACCTAGCCCAAAGACCCCAGTACAGAAAAACTCAACCCTGGCTACTAAGCTGATCCAAGACATTGCTAATCTCACAGGAAAAATATTAAGTGAGAAAAAAAAAGGAATCTATCCTTCATAATGGGAAAAAACGCAGCACTGGAAGAAGACGACCCATCAAACCATCCTGCTTCAATTGGAATCTCACAATCTGAAGCAAGGAAATCCACACAAAGGCCAGTGACAGGCGAATTATCTAACACGCCTCATTCTGGACTGGACCAAGGGGAGCAACTTAGAATAATCAATGATGAGGCCCTGAGGAAAATTAGCGATTTGTGCGATAAAAGTCGACAAGAGGACTTTATCCATATCCAGATCATTGTTATGGCAGCCCTGAATAGAACAATGGCACCATTCTTGAAACTTTACGAGACCATCAATGATTCAGTAAATTGGCCTATGCATTAAACCTGAATACACAAGAAGAGATTTTTGCGAATTGGCAGGATTTGAAAAATGACTAGACGCAAGGCTTGAAAAAGAATCGGACACTTTATGCCAATGGCAAAGCCGCCTGTGCGATCTGGCATGTAAAGATACAAATGATAAACATCTACTAATGGAAGCTATTCTAGAGGACAACAAGTAGATAAGAAAATCCTGTGAAATAAGAGCTACCGTTAGTGGAACAAATAAAGAGCTACAAAAAACGAGTCCGGTCCCTTCTGTCCCGAGAAAAAAATTAACATTGGGAGTAGAACGTAAAGTCCCTACACAAAGCATGGAAGGCCTCCTAAATCAGGGTAAATGCAAAGTAAACACAAAGAAGACAAAAGGGGTAGGGGAAAAAAATCTAGGCAATAATGAAGTCCCCCTAAAATACTCAATGTTTCAAGAAGGAAATCATCAAGAGAAGACACAAAAAGTGGATCTGGGAAATAGTCTCCCAAAGTCATCCTCATCACTTCCACCAAAGAAATTAAAAAAAACAAGCAGTTAAATGTAAATCAAATGGCTCACAAGCATTTCTAAGAAACATGCGAACCCTACCACGAGATGAATTGCAACCGCCTCTAAAGAAAGTAGGAAGAGAATTGACTCTAAGTAAAGTCCCTAATAAAAGCCCACAGAGGAAAAAGATCAATACAAGGGAAGATGACACTGATGAAGTGTCAGTAGTAGACTTAGATAGATCAGAGTGCCTGTGTGATCTCATTAAGCAATTAAAAATAACCATGAAGATGAAACATGGGAGAATATCAGTTTAACAGACTGGCAAGTCATCAACAAATTTTCAAACTTGGAGGGAAACAAAGAAAAGAAAGATGACGAGAAGAAATCAGCACAAATGAATGAAAATAGAAGAAAAGAACTATTAAAACATATACAATACAAAAGGCCATCAGAAAGAGATGAAAGGAGGGATGAATGTGCACTGGACAGAGAAGAGCATAAAAGGAAAGTCTCAAAAACCCAGGGAATATACTGGAAAGACAAGGAGGATCGATTGTACAGAAAGAAGTCCGAGCAACCAGATGGAGAAGATAAAGAGAGAGAGAGAAAATATAAGATAAGGATAAATGGAAAAGAAAACATACCAAGGTTTGCACCAAGAAAAAATAGAAATAATCAAAATAACGATTTGGAAAGATCGGGGGAAAGTTGACCCAAGGGGAACTATCCCAAATACAAATTTCCTTAAATTGAAATTGGAAAGGATGAACAAAAGTCATGAGAAAATTCTTCTGAATAGAAAAAATTTAACTATGCTGTTAAATCAGTTTCTTCGAGGTGACAAGCTGCGGGCAGATGATATAGCGATTACTGAATTCATAGATGAAAGCAGGATGGATGGATTGTTATACAGCTCGGGTCAGAGAGGGCAAGAGACATGGTGTTGAGACCTTCCTGTTCGGTGAGCGTCTTCTTTTCCTCGAGTGGTCCTTGCATGATCAGGGCCTCTTTGACTTGCTGTAGAAATGTCACTACCTGGCTGACAAACTTGTTTCTCGGGAATAACCTTTCTAGAGGGGGAAGATGTGAACCAGGAAACACTCCCTTACATGACAAAGCATTCGCCATAGTATTCTGGCTTCCCGGTATGTATGTGATACGGAAATCGTACTGTGCAAGGAAATGAGCCCAACGGGCCTGTCGTGAATTGATACAGTCCATAGTTTGGAGCACTTGGAGATTCTTGTGATCTGTTCTGATGGTGAAGGGGTAAGTGCTCCCTTGAAACAAATGCCTCCATTCCTCACAAGCTAATTCCATAGGTAGGAGCTCTCTTTCAATTACGGAATAGTTCAGTTGACTGTCTCGGAGTGTGCGTGATAGATATGCATTAGGGTGTTCCTCTTGATCTTGTTCTTGCAGCAGTACAGCTCCCACGGCTGAGACATTGGTTTCTAGTATGAAGGGTTTTCCTTGGTCCGGGTGGTGCAGTATGGGAGCGCTGCAAAACAGAGCTTTGAGATGTTATAAGCTTTCTTCTGCTGGAGAATCCCATGCCAAAGGAGTGTAGGTCTTCTTGAGTAGCAGGGTTATGGGCAATATGACTTCTGAAAACTGGAGAATAAAGCGCCTATAGAAATTAGCCACCCCCAGGAACCTCTGGACTTCTTTCACAGAATCGGGAGAGGGCCAGTTTAGGATAGCTTCCGTCTTCTTTCCGTCCATCTGTATTGCCTGCGATGATAAAATGAATCCTAAGTAAGGTACAGACTGGCCCCAATGATGCATTTTTCTCTTTTGGCGAGGAGACGATGTAGCTTGAGACGATTAAGGACTTCTGTCAGGTGGGATTTATGTTCTTGTATATCTCGAGAGAACACCAGTATATCGTCGAGGTACGCGATTACTGACACAAACATGAGGTCTAAGAAAACACGGTCCATAAATCGTTGGAACATGGCCGGGCTGTTAACCAACCCGAACGGCATCACCTGGTACTCATACAGCCCAAAAGGTGTTCTAAAGGCCGTCTTCCACTTTTCGCCAGAGCGGATCCTTAGCAAATGGTAGGCATTGCAGAGATCCAATTTTGTGAATATTTTAGCTCCCTGCACCGCCTCCAGGATGTCTGTGATAAGCGGTATAGGGTAGCAATCCTGGATAGTCACTTTATTTAACCCACTGTAGTCAAAGCAAGGCCAGAGATCAAGGGAGTCCCTCTTTGGAATGAAAAACAGTGGTGCCCCTGCAGGGGACTTGGATGGTCTAATAAGGCCATTCTGTAAGTTGTCTTCCAGGTAGGATCAGAGTGCCTTCTTTTCTACCTGGGATAACGCAAACATCCTATCAAATGGAACCAAAGTGTGGGGATTAGATCTATAGAACAGTCTTCTGGGCGATGAGGTGGTAGTTCTAGCGGGGGTCGTTTCTGCGAAGACTGCTTTGAAGTCTGTGAGATCGAACGGAATGGAGTGTACCCCAAAGGTATTGTCCGGAGGAACGAAATGAGCCTTCGCCTCCAGATAGGTGTGTTGTGAAGACAGCTGTTCCAACAGAACAAAGATTCGTAGCTCAAACTATTGGTAGACCAGTCGATGCAGGGATTGTGTTTCCACAACCAAATGATTCCCAGGATTAACGAAAAGTGTGCAGCACGTATTATGTTGAACCGGATTTCTTTGGAGTGCTGTTGAATAGACAAAAGTAAGAGTTCAGTTGTCTGGGTGATTGTTCCGGAACTAAGAGGGCTACCATCAAACCCTTTGACCTTCTGAACTTCTTTGCGGTTAATTCTATGCAGACCCACCTTTCTCTCCATTTTAAGTGGCAATCCACACTGGAAGGGCACACCCTAAAATGTTACACCAGTCCAAAATCAGAAGTTACCTTGAGTCCTGTGAAACCAGACAAGGAAGAATCTACTCAAAGTCTGACAGACATTCAGAAAAAGGGAGAACAGTTGTTTTTCCCCATTCAGTTAAATGAGGGGGAGGAACCTGTGCTCGCCAGAGAATGCCTGAATAATGGAAGGAGCTTCATTAGCAGAGAATTATTCAGGAAACTCCCAAAAGATCAGACCATTCCCACATTTAAATTGATTGACAAATGGGAAGTAGGTCTGGAAACATTTCCTGCCTAGCAGGTGTATGCTAAAGATTTCCATTGGCAACAAAAGCATAGACCATAATTGCTGGGTCGTGAGAGATGTCCCTTCTGCCTTTTATCAGGGAAGTGACATTCTGAACCGATTCGCAATCAATTTGGATCTAATTGATAATAAAGCCTGGTCCCAACTGGGGAGTAACCCCATGGGCTTTCACAACATTGAAAAAGCATTCCGGTCAGCTCTATTGCTGCCTTATGTGTTTGAAGTTCAAGTGCAAGAAGAGGTTACATCCCAGGACAGGTGTGACAATTTACTCTTCCCCTCAAAATTAAGCGAGGACAGAACCTCAAACTTCAGGACGCATATATAAATCTAAATTCCCATCTCCAACAACAAGGTTTATATTTAAATCCAACACCTCTAGTAGACCTAGAACACAACACAATTTGAATATTGGTGTATAACAGCGACCCTTGAAGTATCACTTTGGGTGCAGTCACCTTTATTGGAATGACAGTTGACGCCCAACATTATTCTATTGACTTAAGTAATGAAATCATGGGACTAATCGCAAACAACTGTTTTGACATCAGATACGGTATTCCTCCAGAAAATATTTTTACTATGCATGGGGGGAATTTCCTGGTGTACTTTTCCTGCCCCTACAGTGTGGAACAAGTGACCTGTCACATTATGAGGGAAGCGGTAGTGTTCAGAGTCAAGGACCATTACCTCGAATCCCCTGTCCAGGTCAACACCATCAGAAGAGATCTCTCCACCCAACTGGAGGATACCGCTGAAATTGCCAGGCCTCTGGCCTTTCCAGATATCAGGCAGATGCTAGAGGAAAGGCTCAATCTGGCTGAAGCCTGTAAGACTGAGGAGCAAAGACAAAAGCTAAAACAGGTCTTCCTTGAATTACAAGATATCTTTTCAGTGGACTCATATGACTGTGGACGCACATCTATTCATTCAACTACCATTCCCACGGACCCCGAGATGGCTCCCATATTTGTGAAACAATACTCGTTACCTCTCGCATCCATGGAGTCACTCACAGAGACTATTAAGAATTTAGAATCCTGTGGGATAATTTGTCTGATCCAGAGTACCTTCAATAACCCAGTACTGGGGATCCTCAAACCAAACTGCCAATGGAGACTATGTGCAGACCTGAGGGAGTTGAACAAACAGGTCCACATGTCAAGATGTTGACGCCGCCGACGGTCGGGTGGTCTGCAGAGGGTCGGGGCAACTCGAGTGCAGGACTGCAGTCACGGATGTCAGGCAGGCTGGGCTGGCTCCATGTGGCAGGCGGCAGCTCTATCTCCTGGGTCGGTCCGTGCAGATGAATTCAATGGAGACGTCGAGTCACTCGTGTCAGGAGCCTGATTTAGCTTTCCTGCTAAATCAGGCTCCTGACACGAGTGTCTCTGTGGAGGAAAATTTCAATGACTGCGAGAAGGCACTCCTGGCAATGATGTGGGAGCTGAAAAACTACCGGAGGTGCACATCATTGTCGAGACTCCTCACCTACACTTGCAGTATCTACGAAGTGACAGAATCTGGGTGGGAACGTTAGTAATTCCAGAATTACTTCCTAGATTCTGTACATTCAAGGCTTTCCTGTGGAGGTCAGATATGACCAAAACAGGAGGAGTCCCCTAGCGCAAGGGTTGGTGGACTTGCATGACTGTGCTCAAGAAAACTGTCTCGAGGATGAAAGTCTAATGACCAACAACAACCTGGAGGCGTACTTAACTTCCCCACACAAGGTCTATGAAGAAGACATGTGTCAGGGGAGATACCCACAGTTTATGTGGATGGGTGCTCCTACCATGCTGATAGCAATGGGGCAAAAGAACTGGTGGCTGGCATTGGGAATGCCTGGGTGAATGATACCCTGCAACCCTGCGCTGGTTATAAAAGGTTCAGAAACTGCATCTTAATAGTGCTGGTGTCACTTTGTTTTCTGTTTTTTGACTGTACATTTCCACACGTCCAAGGCAGCACTGCGAGCCACCTGCTCTTGCTGCTCTTGTTGCTCCGAGGGACGGAAGGCGGAGCTCCTGATCACATGACCACTTCAGGTGACGTTGCAAGGAGGCTCTTAACCAGCACAGCCACCCTTGCAGCGTTAAGCCCTGGAGCTGTAAGGGCTGGAGCCGCTGTTTTGCTGTTTGGCTGTGACCTGTGCCCCTGACCCTGGGAACATATTTGACTTGCTCTGCCCTGCTGATGGCTGACTACCACCCAGAAGTGAACGTGTGAGTAGCATAAAGCTGTACAAACTCAGCTAATTAATATCTTGGCCATCTTTACTATTTTAACAGCTTAAGTCATTGTCGGGCATTCCTTACCGTGTGACTTATACAGTATTTACTGGATAATTGGCTGCTCTCTAGGAATTTTGGTGTCTATACGTGTTTAAATATTAACACTTATTTAATATCTAGAAGCAGCATTTTAGATATACATCTGGATGTCTTGATGTTCTTGTTGCAAATGTACATCCCTATTTTATGACTTAACTCAGCTCTTACCCCTACTCAGGGCTTTTTATTGAAATAATGTGTTTCTATTTGTATCTTTACTGAAGTTTATGACTTATATATTGTGGTTGCATTTTGCCCCTGTTGGTCTGAGTACTGTCTCTATCTCTAGTTTGCTTCTCTGGTTCTCTAGTTTTGTGCGTGGATCGGTATTTGGATGACACTTAGGGGTCTTAGGAGTCAATCAGCCATTGAGGCTACTCTTGAGTCTCTGAAAACTGGTGAGGATTTTCTTTCTCCAGATTCCAAAGACCCTATGGTGGGATTCAGGGCACTGGGGGATCTTTATGTCCCTGGTTTTTTGGGCTCTACTCAATCTAAGCCTATTAATCTAGGATCCCTGGGTAGCCCGAAAAGATTCCCAAGGGGTCCCCATTTAGTTCAGAAAAGGACTAGACTACGGGGTGCAAGGGACCCTGAATCTCAAGATAATCCATTAAATCAATTCAGTAAGGATATCTCGGACTCCCTGCCTTATTTCTCAGGAAATAATGAACAACTTGTAAGTCTCTGGGGTAGTGTCCCTCTTGTGTCTTAACCGAGGGAATATCCTTAAAATTTTACATCAAATTCCTACATTATCTCTGATCTTTAGCTATTATTTAGAAAGGATCTACTTTCCCCTTAAGGATCATGTATATCTTAGCAATATTGTTTTGAAATCGAGAGTGGTGTTGCACCTGATAATGGGAGAAAAAGAGGGTTTGAGGGAGCTTGGTTTTGAAATTAAATTGGTAAAACCAAGTCAACCACCCCGTATGCATGGGAGTTCTGAGGAGTAAAGGGGAAATTTACTATGGTTTACCAGAAAGACCCTCTCATCCTCAATGGAAGCATTTCATGGCCAGGAATTACGGAGGCGCTCGAAATTGGGACCAGGTTACCTCTGGACTGTGGAATTTAGCTACCTAGTAATAGTCTGGGCTTTGTTACAAAGAAAACAGACTCTAATAAATTGGGTTTTATGTCCTAGAATACAAGGGGAAATCTACATCTCCTTACTAATACTAATACAGTAGCTATGTGTCACAAGTTTCTCCCCTTCTCATCTGTTTCTGTTGTGTACTTGCAACCTTTCTTCTTCTTTACGGACTGGGATTTGTATAGTCCCGAACGCTGGTCTTCGGCGTCCAGCGTGAGAGCAGCGGTTCAGTTTCCAGGAGCGTTCTACAAGTCCAGGGTAATTCCAGGAAGTAATTAAGGTACGCTCGGAGGCACGGAAGACCGTGAATCGAGCGCGGAAAGTTTTCCAGGAGATTGGGGAGGAAAGGGAACAGGAGGGAATTCAAGGGACTGGGAACAAGGAATCAAGCTAGAGCCCCGATTGAACTCCGGCTAAGCACGTCCAACTACAGGTAGCGGTAGCGTTGAGACGCGCAGAGCCGCGGGGGTGTGTCCCTTTTGTAGGATGAGCAGCGTGGAACGCATAGACCGATCCAGAGTATTCTGTTCCGGGCGGCCATGTTGGAAGGATAACTGCATGCAATCCCCTGCGAGTCAGGGACCAGGAGCTCCAGAAAGGACGTAGACGACGGTTCATGACAGTATGCCTCCTCTGGAAACCAGCTCCTCTGGGTTTGCCCGGATGGATCAGATGAAATCGTCGAACCAACCTGGGAGCATTCATGTTTGACACGGGTTCCCAGGTACGCTCACGCTTCCAAGACATAGTGAGAACTGGCACTATACCAACTAGCTGGCAGACTGTTCATATTGTTCCCATCTTTAAGAGATGTCAGCGGACTCTTGTTAAGAACTATAGAGCGATCTCCCTTATTGATGCGGATTGCAGGCTGTTTGCCTCTCTGCTTCTCTCTCATTTTAATGTCTGGATTCAAGAGAATCATATTCTAGAGAAATTCCAAACAGGGTTCATGGCTGGCCATTCTACCAACCTAAATGCTTTTATTTTAACTGCTCTACAAGGCTCAGCATGGAGCAAATTTGGTGGAACGTTATATGTTGCATCGATCAATTTGTCAAATGCTTTTGATTTGGTGATTAGGTCCCATCTATGGGCCAAACTCTCTAAATGGGGGCCACCGGCAGGCCTTCCCAATGTGATTATGGCCTTGTATGAGAATTTGGGGGTCCATTTAAGGATTCATCTAGAAGGGACCCTCTCAAGAAGAATAAGAACTTGCATAGGGGTAAGACAAGGCTGTTCTTTGGCCCCCTGTCTTTTTATCCTATATCTGGCTGATATGGGGGAATTCCTTAGGGATTCAGGACTGGTTAGCGCAAAATTGGGAGAGCTAAGGTTCTCGTGGTTGGCATATGCTGGCGATTTTCTCCTTTTTGATCAGACCAAAGTCGGCTTACAAGAACTAATATGTAAGTTCAAAGAATATGCTGTAATTAATGGGTTAAAAATCAACCCTAATAAAACTCGTATCATGGTCTTCTCGAAAGGAAAAAAAGGGAACAAACAAGTGTGGACAATATGTGGGGAACTGATTGTTAGAGCACAAAAAATTGTTCATTTAGGTTTCTTGATCCTGGCTCAACCCTCAGTTGGTGAACTTAGACGTTATATCAGATATAAAGCACTACCCCTTATTTCTCAGACTATTAAGTTGGACAATAAGTATGGTAGGTTCTCTTTTAAGCCAGCAGTAGACTTTTTTAGAAGGAAAGGTTGTTCCAAAATTAATATATGGCCTGGAACTCCACTACTTGGATATCTACACTTTCTGGGATTCTCTTGGGGGTATTTTTTGGAGAAAGGTTATGAAACTTCCAAATATTATCCCTGTAGTGGCTATAAGGTTTGAATTAGGTCTGATATCTGGTATCTTTGGGAGCCAAAAACCTTTGGTGGGTTTTAGCGCTTTTCCGTTCTCTGCTCTGTCATAAAGAGGATTCTCTTTATGTCGATTTGGGCAAAATCCTCCTCTCACAAGGATGCTTGGATCCCAATGTATATTTTCTATAATTTAGAGACCTCTGTGATGGGACTCTATTAGATCTGTCTACGGACCTGGATACCTTGATGATTAACCCGGACAAAGTGAAAAAGCTCCTCTACTCCCATGATTGGATAAGTACAACTGAAAAACTCCATCCTTATCCTTCTCTCTGTGATTTGAAGTTCGAACATAAGAAGAGAAGTATTATGTCCTTTATCTTGACACAATTTCCCAATCGCTATTATCGCTCCCTCCTTTTGAAATTAAGGTGGAATATTCTTCCTACGAAGGAAGTCTTACACAGAAGGAAGGCAATTAAAGATCTAAATATCCTCTGTCATTTCTGTCATGCGACAGGGGTCATTGAAATGGTTAGTCATCTGTTTTTAGACTGTGTTGCACTGAAAGGTTTAAGGGCACTTTATTTGGGAAAATTCAATATGTTGGGACATCTGTGGGTGGAAAAGTATATATGGTCAAGATGTCTCTCAATTTCTAACGTTATCGAGGGCCTTGCGGTTGCAGGCTTTATCAAATCTTTAGATCTCTATGCACCCCTGATTTGAGTCTCTTGTCTAATGCATTCTCATCTACATTCCCTCTATCTTTGCTCTATGACTCTACTATCTGAGCTATATCAGTTAAGTAGGAGTGCCTGCGATGCCCTGTCTTGTTTGTAATTTTTATTAATGTCCAATTTTTATATCTCTCTGCACTGATTGTATCTGCTGTGTAAACATTTTATAAGGAGTTTAGGGTTTGGTTGTATTGCTAATTTATAGTTTTGTATTTTTTCTTTTTCTATTCATTAAATGTAAGGTTTCTTATGTAAACCATATACAAATAAAAAAAATAAAAAAATAGGACCCCAAATGAGTCTGCTTACAGAGCTGATGGATGTTTATCAAGCCATCCTCACTACAGTGCTCCACCAACTGGTCATAATCACATACTCTAATTATGTCAGGAATGGGTTTGTGGAACACCTGAATAACTGGAAGAATCGAGGCATGCTTTCTGCAAACAACAAACCCCTAAAGCATGCCCAACTGATCCAGTGAATCGACAATCTGGTGACTTCCACTGAGATGACCATCTATTGGAAGAAGATAAGAGGTCATTCCAAGATAGAGGGGCCAGATAAGACTGGGAAGGACCTGGCTGACAAGATGGCGAAAATTGGAGTTCTGCAGGGAGATTTCGTAGAAACGGAATCCCTCCTGGGTGAAATCCAAATGCAGCTGTCACCAGGTCACAAACTCGGGCTAACAGTGAACTCTCAACAGCCCAGTGGAGAAAAGATACCTCAGAGGCAGATTTGATCACTGCACAGAAAGAGGACCCAATTATTGGGACATTCTGTTGACACACTGAAGACCCCGGAAGCTATCCTCTAACAGAGTCAGATTACACGGGTAAAGAGGATCTCCGGGTGTTCATGAAGTTTTCCAAGATGTTTCAGATAAGACGGTTTGTTGGCAGTGACCAGTGGGTTGTACCTACCTCATTCCGAGGCCTGATATTGAACCACGCCCATTTTACTGCCACTGCCGGTCATAGGGGGTTTCATACGACATTGGAAATCTTGCGGAAGGTTGGCTATTGGCCATATATAGGATAGGACCTTGACACTTACCTAAAGGGGTGTTTTGTGTGTGCTCAATTCCAATCCAGTTCTCTCACACACAGAGCTCCCCTGCAAAGAAGGTGAATTACACTGCCTTGGTCAGATTTGAAAGTTGATTTTACCAGGCTAGTGATTCGCTCAGTACATGTTGACTGTGACATGCTGCTGCACTAAAGATCAACCACATCTTCTCTCGTTGCGGCATCCAGCAAAGTATTGAGTCATACAGAGAAAGCCATTTTACCAGTGAGGTTATGGTGAAGGTGTAGGAGATTCTAGGGCTAAAAAGAAAACTCCACATTGACTTCCGCCAGGCCTCAAGTGGAGGGGTTGAGAGATGCAACAAAACAATTGTGAGTATCTTAAAGAAGTTTGTGGCAGACACTGGACCCATTTGGGACATCCGATTGCCACTTGTCCTGATGGCTATTAGGTATACACTATCTTCTGCAACCAAGATGTCTCCATTTGAGCTCATGAACGGACAAAAAATGGTGTTACCACAACATCTCCTCTATAGGACTCAGGAGCAGACCCTGATAAATGCATCCACTACTCATGAGTACATTGAAAATTTAAGGAAGCACCTACAGGATTCTTTTGCTTATGCTCAGCACAATTTAGAAAAGTCGGCTGAAGGAATGAAGACCTACTATGATCTAAAGACCAACAAGAAAGAGTATGAAGTAGGTGACAAGGCTTACCTGTACAATTCTCAAAGGAATCAGGTCAAGGAGTGAAATTTCCTCCCATCTTCGCGTGGTGCCTTTGAAGCTGTCATCCCAGACACGCTTTACGACTGATTGATGAGCCAAATGAAAGTCGAGCAGAGGAACCATCTGAAGTTTGAAAAGGAAGGATGATAACTCAGATGGATTTACTTTTTGTTATTGTACATACTAAGAAAATAAATAAAATGTGTTTGGTGAAATGGAAATATCATGTTATAACTGTATGTTGTTGTTGTTGCTACAACTGGAGCAAAATTGAGGCCTCTTTGTGGAAATCTTCTCTTCATCTCCCATTGTGCACTCCTCTCGCTAGTCTGAGATTTGAGTTGGGCCTGACCTCTTTGAGCTGCCGCGCGGAGTGGAAGTTACTGTCCCTCTATCGTAACATAATTACAGTCAGTGTATCCACTCTTTTCTTCGATGTAAACCAACATCTAAAAAAGTGTAAATCAAAAAAAACTCCTCGGCTTGGAAGAAAAGATTGGCTGCATTTTATATAGGCTGGAATTAACAAGAGAAACTCTCATACAAAATCCTAAGAAAGTTAAAAAAACATTAGAAACGGAGGACTGGATCAAAACGATCGAGGGAATCAGAAGACTTAACCCTCCAAACCTATTCCTGACAGCGGACAGAAAGCTTGGCACCATCCCGCACTACCTGGAAAAATTCCCGGACCAAAGAATCAGAAACAACTTTCTCAGGCTCAGATTGAATATAGCCCACACGGGTGAAATACTGGACCAAAGAAACCAGGGCGAGAAGGCAATAAGCCTTTGCAAGATCTGTGCCACTCCGAACTTACAATCCCTCAAACACCTGCTGCTGGAGTGTGAAAGCACATGGACAATCAGGGTATCATCACTGGGGAGATTTATAACCAGAGAGGAGAGCCTAGTTCAAGATGCATTTTGGGACAGACTGATCTCTGGCCAAGAAGTCATGCTAACTGCTGAGATTGTAAACATTTTGGAGAAGCTTACTATCTTAAGGAACCATCAACAGACTAGCCAAGTTCTTGAACCCTCCAGTCAAGGGGATCAGTCTGCTTAGTTAAATCCCTGGTTTCTAAGCCTTTATTTTACCTTGTTATTTCACCCTTTTGCTTTATTCTTTCACTTTCTGTATTCTTAAATATGCGGGAAAAACTGCTTTTTGTACGAAATCTGAATTTTTAATACTTTCTTTTGTAAAGGTTTTCTCATAAACCAAAAACAAATAAAAAAATAAAAATAAAAAGTATGTTGTTGTTGTTGTAAATTCTATGTAAATCTTCCTGGGGCAAAAATGTGTGTAAAAAGTATTGAAACTCTCTTTCTGTCTTTTATTAGAGAACTAACCTCCTTAAACTTCCAGCCTGGAGCTCAGAGTGGAGTCCAGTGAGAACCCCAGGGACCTGGAAAGGAAGGAAGAAACAGGTTGCCATGCCACGCACTCCAACCCAAAGATGGAAGGGGAAACTGGAGTGTACACTCCCAAAAGAAGGAAGAAAAGGGGGTGCCATGCAATACCCCCAATCCAGAGATGGAAGGGGAGACTGGAGTGCCCGTTCCCTGAAGAAGGAAATTACGCCTAAGGAAACCTCACTATGCCATGCTCTTCCCCAACCAAGAGTCATGGAAGAACAGGCGGGCCATGTTAGATGCATTTAAAGGCCACAAACAGAAGCCCCTTTAACATGAATAGCAAGATTTTAAACACTAAAACAAAAACGGGCTGGCTTTTGTTTTTGTTTTTCAAGTAAAGTTATAGAGCCATGTGGAAAGAGGCTTCCCTGTCATTACCAATGGACAAGCAGCATTTTAATTTACAAAAGAAGGAGGAATCAAAGCTCCCTGTCACATGGAAAACAGGATTTGTAAACATTGAAAACAAAAAGGGACTGCACACAAACTGATTTGTGTGCAAATTAAAACGCCTTTCAAAAGCAAAACTTAAAAAAATATGACTGCTCACAGAACAATGTCGGGAAATGTTTCTGACTGTGGGCAAAACCTCATGAAGGAAACTCCCACTTCTAGCCTAGATGTCACATCGCCCATCTAATAACCACCGCAATAAAAATGTGCTGCTAAGGGTGTCGAAATTCAGTGTTCTGCAGACCTGCTGTCTCTGAAAGCAGGGACTTCAAGAAAAATCACCCTTGGCTGGAGCATGACTAACGTGTGAAAATGGGGGCACCCACTTCAAAGAGCAAGCTTCCAACATAAAGGAGGCTGATGAAGGTACAGGCTGACCCAGTGAAAACAAATGGCTTGAAGCAGAAATTGCCATTTGTCCCACAGGAATATTCTCAAATAAGTTAAAAGGACTATTATCATTTAGGCCTTTTTCTCAGCAACCATAATGTGGATTGATTTCATTTTTGTACTATTTGTTATCTAATTTCTAGGCAATTTTGGGGATATAAAATGCATCTACCTGTGACTCTGGGAACTGTAATAGCTAGTTAGACTAGGTTTCTGGCTGATCTGAACATGTTCCAAATGTGAGATTTGGTAAGCGGGTGTAAAATTAAATTAGGGATATGCTTAATAACTTACATCTTCATAACTGCTGTGCTTTATATGGAAACGGCAGAGATGTGCCACATGGCCATGCTACATCGTACGGATTTGGTGGTTGGCTTATCTAATTCTCCATGGTTAGCTCAATCAGAAAATATGTTTAGTATGGCAGTTGCTAGTAAAATTATGAAGTTGTGATACATAACTAGTTTGGGTCAAAAAGTTGAAAGGAGAACAAAGGGATGATTACAAATAGGAATTGCCATATGGTGCTGCAGACCCCAACACCAATCCTGGCTTGGAAGTTGGATTGGGAGGAGAGTGGGGCGTAACTGTCTAATCCTAGTGGCAGGAATTATTGCAGGGTACTTCCCCAAGATTGTAAAATTGGTGATGTCATTGCTGCTTATAAGGGGGGCTGCACTAGGACAACGACAGACCAAAACCGGACAGACAGAAAAGGAGAAAGACAGGAGGAAGGAGAGAAGAGACAGACCATCAGGAAGGCTGCTGAAATTTGCCATCTGTAAGGAGACACCAGAGGAGATTGCTGAGAGTGCATCTGGGTGGAGCTGTCTATTTCTAGAAAGGCCTCAAAGCTGACTGGGTCCTGTGGTGGAGAGTGGGGGCCATATTTGAGGGTGGAGTGGCCAGACCCCTGCCCTATCTTTCCAGAGTGTCCTGAGATGCAGCTGGCTTTCCTGAACCTTAAACAGAGGCATGCTATGTAAGTAGAACTAATCCCTGCAAAACCAAAACATGTGGATAATCTGCTTACCATGAATCCTTTCCCTTTATAGCAGGGCAGGAGGCAATACTGTGTAGATCCTTAGCCTATGTACACAAACATATTCATTTAATTAATTCCCCATTTGGCAGAACACTATGGGTGAATATTGTTAACATTTGAAATTAACAAACTTCACTTCACATTGTAAGGGGAGGTCTTAAATCCCACATTCCCCAAAGCATTCCATTTTTTTGTCTGACTTCCCAACATAAACCAAAGCAAGGGGGCCGTCTGAAAAACAGAGGGATACATCGCTCTGTGTTTGTTTTAAACCAAAAGCTTGGGTGAAATTATATTATTGATCAGTGTCATTATTTCATGAAGTGAAATTGGCAGAAAGTGTACAATTGTGACAGTGTTCTTATCAACTCACTTTTGTGATTTATTTATGCTGACAGAAGGTGATTGTGTTGTGCCACGGATAAAGTGGTGTGTTTGATATTTCCAGGCTAATTTCTATTACTTTTCATTTAAATAAATACCAATACATTTCCTGTTCGTCGGCCTGGTTCTTGGCTCATTGTTAGCTTTGGGGCGAGGGTTGCAAGGGGCATAATATGTGTCTGAGATAGGGCTAAAGAAAAATATCTGTTAAACAGTTTGTTGAATAACCACTTGAGTGGGGAGGGAAGGGACTCCCTGTGTTGAGTGTGGCTTCTCAATAAACCGCTACATTACGAAAACAACAAAAAAAGCACTGGTAATGCAAGTGTTTAGGAATTGTCCAGGCATTTTCCATATACCAGTTACTGCCATTATTTGCTATAAGAATTACATCATATGACAGGTATCGCTATCGTATGCTAGATAGTGCGAAAAAAGTCTAGGTATTCACACATTTGGCAGGTTTTGATATCACATGTCCATGTCCTTGTTGCATTATCCTGGATTCCCCAAACATGTTCAGGCACTCATTAAAACACCTCTGTGCACACAGCCAGAGACCAAAAGACAGAGGTCTGTTGCGTTCTCGTGCCTTTTCACATACTTATGGCATAACCGAGGAGGAAGTACATACTTATGGTCTATTCCTGCCCCATCCCTCCCTGCCCCGCCACCTGTTACTGCTCTTACAGAAAAGTAGCCCATTCAAACCTGGCCTACTGTATCCCTCCCCACTTTAGTCATATAAAGACTCATCAGTTGCCAATGGTTGCTAAGGGTTGGCATTGGTTGCCAATCACCTCACCAACAGAGATTTGCCAGCTGTTTTCAGCTAGCGTCTGTGGTTATAGATGGTGTGGGCTTAGTGTTAGAGGTGGTCATAGGGGGCAGCCCACTCTACAGCTTTTAAAGATTGATCAAATACAGAATTTTTCTGAGCAGATAAATTCCCACAAACGTAAAATTTAACATGAAACGTTCATAACCACTAGACAAGATGAGCTCGGCTGCTCCCAGCAGGAGATTTATCAGCACCTCATACAGGAATATGCTACCGCTCAGTGTTAACAAGCCGCAGAATTCACAGACAGCATGCATACAATCTTTGGTTGGAGGCAGGTTCAAAAGGGGCTTTAAAAGAAGAATACATGTATTTCTCACCATGGAATTTTAAAAATGGTTCAGGTACCTTTATTCAGAGACCTTTAAATGTTCATTTAGACAGTGCTCACGTGAGATTTTCAAAGGTCAGAATTCACTTTTCTACTTTTAAAGCTATATAGTGGTGTACATACATATGCAGGGCACCTTTAGTACAGGTGTGTCACTAAAGGCATTTTTAAATAGGACAAGGTTGGTACCCTGATGCCAACCATTTTAAAGCTCAATCCTCTAGGTAGGGACTTTCCTCTAGATTGCATTGCTTCATTGACTAGAAAGGGCAAAGGGCAGTGCTGTTTAATTCAGCACACGCCATTTACATACTTGGACAATTTGCAGCTGAGGATTTCACTGTATTGGCTTCTGTGTAAAATAACAGTAAACAAAATGTTGTTTCTGTAGTGTGACCTCTTTATTGAAATGTGTGCTATGGTTGCGACCTCCTCTTTTCATTTCTTACTCTTTTTTACAGGGCCCTTTCAATTTGTTTTTGGAGGCCAGCCTACAGTGTGCCTGATACTGCCCCAGCTTGTACTTTGCGCCTTTCCACAGAGGACCGAGTTGCAGTCAGGTGTCAACAGCTAAAGGGAGCGGGAGCGAGCGAGGAAAGGGCAGCTTGAGCAGTTAAGAAGTGCGTCACACATTTTAGCTCCTCCCCATATCCCACCATGCACTCATCTCATGAAGAACTTTGCACATGGTCATCACAGTTCCGTCAAGTACCACAAGTTAGAGAGAGTAGAGAGGCATGGTTCTTTCTCTTTAGGTATATTGATAATGCGAAAAAATAACTAAATAAAGCAGATATCACTGGGTGGGATAACAGGTCTCATATTGGGGAAAATGATCCATCCATTGTTGGCTAATGTTACAACTGCCATACAACAGTACATTGCATATGTTCCCAATTATATATACATCAACTATACAAATAAACCCACATAAAGAACATACAGGTAGAAAAATATGTCAATGCTTTCGATGAAAATTCCCCTACTTTGTCTACAGGTTCGGTATAGGGGCTCATTTCATAGTGACGTAGGTGCAATTAGGTTTGTATCACGTCACAAATTCCTATCACAAATCCCATTGGAGGCACTTCAGTGCTTCCTGAATGCTGTGTCTGAAACAAATCTTACAGTTGACGGTGTTTGCCATATCACATGGGACTACCGCCTCTGTGCCCAGGCCTATTTCTATTCTCAGTGGTGCATTGGAAAAAGCCTTCAGAAAGCTGAAGCGATCCAGTAATGTGGCACTGACCATTTGCATTGTCTTCTATCTGATGCCATTTTACCTTGTGCAGTCTGAAAAGGCTTTTGCTATTTGACTAGCTGAAAAGAAAATCCCAAAACATTATGACAATAAAATGAAAACGAACATAGCATAGTTAAACATCGCACAGAGAGGACTCCACATGAAAAACCTCTGCAACACAAGGGCATAGATCTATGAATCCATGTGACAGCGTGGAGAAAATGAATCCAATCTGACAGCTTGGAGAAAATGAATCCAAAGTTCCCCTACCTCGGCGCATGTCTTTGGCAAAAACCAGGTTCACTTCGTGAGTATTTATTTTGACCACTGGCAGAGGCTAGGCGTCGTGGGTTGACTTCACCTTTCCCGCAGAATGTGTTTCGCAGGATATCAACCAGGGCCATAAGAGGATCAGACTTTGAAGTTATAACGCTGCATACACCACTATCCACTCTCACCAGGACACAGTTTTGGGGTCATGATCCCCACAATCTAGGCATGCTCGCTCTATTCCTGATCATCTTTAAAAGCAAGGCTGGAATCTTTTAATTTGAGTCCTGGAAACATATGGCTGTGGTCTTTCCATTTAAGAGTCGTAGATAAATGTGGCTGTGGGTTTTCAACGAGCACTTACTGAGGGTCTGCGATAGTGCTGGTCTGCCTGGTCTTGAGTAAGGGAGCGTATCCTGCACAATTCGTGTGTATGGTCAGGGGCCGCTTCAGATATACCTTGGACTTGTGCCACTATAGTAAAAGGATATATCAACCTCTCAGATGACTAAACGAGTATACCAATTATAGAGACCCCTTTTGAATAGGACCATACATATGGGGGGGCATTCTGTGGGTGGAATTGAAATAGCAGAACTTTGGTTTTATGGCTATTGAGGTGTACATTGCTTGCCTTCCTCCAATGCATACCTCAGCCCAAATACTGCACAATTGACTGGCCTTAATCCATTTATCTCAGAAGATGAAGACATACCGAGCTCTCATCAGTTGATTGTTGCCTTAAGCAGCTATTCAGCTGGAAAAGAGGGTGCTTAGTGGTGTTGAGCAGAAAAGGAGGGGTGGGGGCACAAAATACCTGCGGAACTCAGACGTAAACCATCACTCTCTACAATGTCAATAGCTAGACTCATGCGAAGTAAAATAAAAAATAACTCTCCTTCCATGTGAATACCGTTCTCTTGCATTTATTAACATCAACAGAACAATTCCACAGTTAGTAGACAATAGACTGAGATCTGATTGACTATCTTGTTACAAGACAAACAGGGCAAGAACTAACAATACCGGTGTCATGATGTGCTTAAAGGCGCCACTGTGGCTGCAAAACAGTGTCTTCACTTGGTCAGTAGTTGGTTCAACACTTCACCTTCCTTTCTAAACCTTTTTGTGGAGAACCCTTGGATGACCACCCCATCTCTGCTAATCCCAGAACTAGTGTGGGGCAGCCACACTAGGGCCACAGCTGATTGGATGGTGATTCAGTACTAACATTAACCATGCTTTCTAGTTTTCCCCAATGGCGGGATGTGGGGGTTTGCACCGGGGTGAGGGGAGAATACAGAAGTCCACCAGTTTCCACCCCTAACGCGGCATATTCTCAATTATCTCTATGGCTGCCTGTGCATTTCTTCGGTCTCCACGCCTTCTTTTAGGGATGCCATTGGAAATCGAAATGCCTTACATAGGATACATTTCTAGATGGCAGAGGCAGCACCTGGTTAAGGAGGACATTAGAGTGTGCACTGGTTCTGAGCTGGGCGTGTGCCGGCTGGTGATGGGCGGTTATGGATGGAGCAAAGGGATACTGGAGCAGACAGAAACAATAATATTAACATAAGGGGCATAGTACCACAATGTATATTGGACCAATAAACATATTAATCTATATACAACCAGGATTAACATTTACAGTAGAGGTGGGTTGGGGCCAGTTTAAGAGGGGTAGAGTGAGGTAGGGGCTGCTTCCCCCACTCGCCCGCAAGTGGAGGTTGAGTGAGCTCTGATATATTTTAAAGTAGAGTGAGGCATGAGTAAAAATCCTAATTAAAGGAGTAGTAACTCTTTGGGCAGAGGGGGGATAACTACTCCTAGTAGCATTGAAAAATGGGCGAGGGGACCTCCTAAATGGGTTCCAAGAGACACTGTGAATTGATGGCAATGTGAGATCCACACATTAGTTGTTCACGCCTGACAATCTGTCCCAATAATCAATATTAATGACTATCCAGACAGATGATATTTTGTCATACATAATATTGCATGGACATGTGTGCCAAATCTCATGATGTTGTCAAAGTTTTCTGAGCGCCATAATCACAGTGTTTGGATGCAAGCTCTGTAATGGACCCAGTGAGACACCCTACTGTCCTGCTTCACCAAACAGCATGCAAGTGGCATGTGTGGATGTGCTTTGGTGTTGGTAGGGGGCAGGAGACTTTGCATTTGTAATAGACATTTCACAGCAACCATGAACACAACTAGCTATATACTGGATTCACCCACAGCACACAATGTTGGACCAATAATTACATGTGTTTAACCTGTTAGCATCACACATTTACCAGGGTATCTGGTCTTTGCATCGAATGCCATTGCATCTAATGCCATTTCATCAAAATGTTTCCATCTAAAAAATGTCCATTGAATGCATATTTTTGGGGGATAAAGGGTTAATTTTTGTTAAGGTGCATTTCAAAGGGTAAAAAAATAGGGGTTTGAGGTGGGGACCCCCAAAATAAGGAAAAAAAATGCATTTGATGGCCATTTTTTAGATGGAAACATTTCGATGGAATGGCATTAGATGTAATAGCATTCGATGCAAAGACCATAAACCATTTACTCGTACTAGTACACATTGGAAATCTGATAGCCAGTTACAGGACATGAAATACAGCTGATTTTGGTGATAATGAATTAGTTGCATTAGATATCGGTGGGTGCATTATTCAACTTCAGAGAGCCTTTTGATACATCGGTTTGCATGGTTGAGAGGGCAATATTCTCGCATTCTTCCTGTGGCATGGCACAGTTGCAGTGGCGTATGAGAAAAAGCAAATCCTTCTGAAAATTCTTGTTTAGAAAGCCATAGAAGATCGGGTTGATGCAGGTGGAAATCATGGCTACCAAGTGACACAGCGTAAACATCAGATCATGGTGACAGCTCATCAGGGCCTCATGATGCCAATCAAAGACAACATTGAAGATGGTTAACGGCAGCCAGCAGGCAGCAAAGGTGACCACGATGGAGACAAGCATCATGTTAATCCTCTTGCTATCATTCACCCGGCTCTCCCGCTCCTTCAGCCTGTCCCCCTTACCGTTCCTCCTCCTGAGGCACACAAATATCTTCAGGTAGCAAATGAAAATGAAGCACAGCGGCACACAGTACTGGAAAACCAGAAGGCAGGTGGTAAATACCCGTCGCTTGGCAACCGTAGGCCACACCTCCATGCAGGCCACCTTGCCTTTATACAAATCATTGTGCAAGGAAATGTTTTTGAATGGCTCATCTGTGATTTGGTGGAAGATGAAAAATGGAATGGAGATGATGACGGAAAAGAGCCATATGAAGACGATGCCCCAATAAGCATGCGTAACGCACGGCTTCCACCCGCGCGGGTTTACAATAAGCTGATATCTCTCAATGGCAATCAAGACAAGTGAGAATATGGATACAGAGACAGAGACACTTTGAGCAAAGGAGCTCATCTTACACATGGCTTCGCCAAAGATCCAGTAGTCCATCAAGGTGTAGGCAACCGTGAAAGGAATGCACATGAAGCAAATCAAGATGTCGGAGAGGGAGAGGTTGGCAATCAACACGTTGGTCACATTTTGAGCTTCCTTCTGCTTCTTTACAATAATTATCAAACAGAGGTTTCCAAAAAGGCCAACTAAAGTCACTATCGTGTAGGCGATAATCAGCAGGACGTAAACAGAAACGAAAGGCTGGCAGTCAAATTCCTGCAAGGGCGGCCTACTGCTGCTCATAACGGTTACATTAAGCAGGGCCCCACTGTGAGCAGGCACTTGCTCAGTCATGTTATGGTCCAACGATTGAAACTACCCGCCAAAATCAGCCTGCAATGTTTGTGCTGATTCTTTCGTCAGAAGGTTCTTTGCCGGAGCCTTGTTGAGATGTGGTTGTTAAGACTCATTTTTCCTGCTTGTTCTTTTCGTAACTGTTTTCAGCGTTCACAATAATACATACAGCAGGATCCTGGAAAAGAACACAATGTTTTAGTAGAAATTATTATACACCTTGTAACAACCGATAATTTTAACTCTGTAGGAGATGCATTAAAGATGCGTAAGATTTCTATCGATGGATTTAATGACGACACAAAGGACCTCTTGTGCCCACGTCAACCGAGACTTTACTTTACTTGGCCCATTAATCCGCTATCTGCAAAACTCCACCTGTGCCCTGTCATTATCTACATTACCCTGGCACACAAAAGATACCTCTTTCATATCCTTCTAATTTGTCAACCTCATTACATTTGCCATGCTCTCTACACAGAGCCCTGCCGCTTCCACAAGCTTCCAGAGTGGTGCTAGAGAAACAGCCATTGTGAAATAACAAATAAGTGAATTACAATTGCAGCCTGCATGAGGAGTGCTGGATTGGTGAGGCAGACCGAGAAATGATAAAATGGAGTCTGTCAAAGGCATCCAAGTGCTCAATCAGAAGTAAGATGGGTGAATATGGTGCAATGAGAAAAACACCATGGTAAACGGCTTGCTCTCATTTTTAGGACCATATTTGATTTAGAAAATAGTTTAGCAATGTGACAATCATGACGTGTTGTGCATGAAAAGCATGCATGCAATGGCAGGGGTTGCCTGCAGTTGCATTCACAGTGCTGTTCCTGTGAAAAACCAACTATGCCCGAGATGCAATGTGCAGTTCTATGCAAGCCCAGGGGCTCATTCCAAATGTATAATTGCTGCAGCAATAGCTTTTCTCTGAGCCCACATAACGAGTGCGTGAACAAAGGTAAAATATCTCACAGGGCTTTTCCTAGTGCAAGGAAAGCGCAGCAACATTAATAATGGAGGGAATCAAATGGGGTGGACACCAGGAAATCTTCGTAGGGCTGGCAGCGCCACACAGCGTCTATTTAGATATGATCTACCTACATTTTCTACATATGGTCTGGCTGAGATGGGTGACTGCTTGAGCACTCCAGCATTTAATGTCGGGTCCCTCAGACACAGAAACCTATTGATCCGTCATAACAAGCCTATGCACCAATTCGATCATGAGGTGCAAGGTGAAAAAAGACCATTACGCAGAGCTATTAGGAAAGTGGTATTATCTATAGAGATCCCTGAGGCAAAAGCTAGCATGATTGGAAAGTAAAAAAGGACTTGTTAAAAAATGGCTAGCATGCCATCAATTCAGTAATGAAAAAAAGCAATGGCAGCAGATTCTAAGAGTGTTATGTAACAGGAACACCGGAGATATCTGGCAAATGCTGTCTAAGATAAAGGGAGATGGGCAAAAGAAGCTAGTCAACCCCATCCCAGCATGGAAATGGTCAATCTTTCTTTAAAAGCAATATAGCCAAACTACTCCATTAATGGGGATACTTAAGACAAATGCCCACTGGCCCCTGAGGGTAATTACGACTGAGATCCATAACCCTAAGGGCTTGTGAACACCGGGACCCAATAAACTTTCAAACGCGGTTCTAAAGGAAAATCCAATAGAATGGGCAGGTATGCTCAAAATCCTCAAAAAGTACAGCTTGCATATCCTTAGCATCTAATACATTTGTACTTCATTAATAATGAAAAGAAACTAAAATAAAGAAAGTACCAAATCTGAGAGTCGCCAACTTCTGTTCTTATCCCCTGACAGTAGTTATCCATCAGGGCCATGTATCCCCCCCTCACCTGAATAGCAGTGTCACACTGTCCGTTTCTGCAAGATATTCAACAGAGAAAAACAGAGCAAAAGCTTAGAAAAAGGCATACATGCTATGGCTGGTTTGTAAGATGTGAAATAAGGACATTGAAGTGAAGTAAGAGGAAGGATTTTTCAGAGCACATGAGATGGTTTTAAAATATAAAGTTGGTAATGGCAAGCTCGGGTCTCACCCCCTGTAAATGAACAGTGAGCCGGCGGAATAGAAGACAGCACCACACTGTACACCTGATAAATGCCAGCACCTATTGCAGTATTGTGGAAATGGTTGCAGGTGCAATCCGTACTGAGGTCTGTGCACTAAAGCACGTGTGTGCCCTTGGAAAGGGGCTGCAAGATTGGCCATCCTTGAAGGTATGGCACGAGTGTCTTCCACAAGCCTTGGATTAGTCTGTAACTGGATAAAGGTTATTTGGGGGCTTATGAACCTCTATGAAAGACTGGAGAATGGGGATGCACCAGGTCCAGCTCCAGCAAGGGGGAGAAGAGGGCCAGGCCCCTCCCACAATGCCACCCCCTTGCCCCTCCTAGAAAGGAGGCCTTGCTAGTCGTGTTAACCACAAATGGAACCCAGTGGGCCAAGGGGGGTTGCAGGCAGGGGGATTACGTAATTAGCATTAGATATTAGGTGTAAGTCAGAAGGATTGTATTGGATCACAGATAGGATGGAGACAGGATGTTAGGAGGGACACACATTCTATGGACGAATTTGGTCGTTTACCCTTCCATTGCCATGTTAATCCCTATGGTAGTCCCACCAACTACCTGCCCGCCCCTCCCTGCTGAAACATATCCCCTAGGGTACTCTTTGAGCTAGCTCTGTCACAAAGTAACACCAGACTGTGTGCTCTATAGAGCCTGATTGTGTTAAAGCTAAGCATTTGTTTGAGTGTTTAATGACTTAATTGTCTCTGTAAATGAGCTCCTGTTGTAATAATACAGTCTCTTAACAATGCATGTTTTCAGGCAGTAGATTTAAAAGCAATAGGTGTGAACTCACATCTGCTCCTTACAAGGGAGTCCTGTCTAACACAAACACAAATCCAACAGTGTTGGCTTCTGTATTGGTATTAGATGGACATTTGCCAGACAATTACATCATATGCGTAGCTACTCGCACCATTTTCCAGGTGCTCCCATCCTATGGCCAGGTGGTAGGTAGCGTGATGGCAGTACCTGGCAAATGCCTATCCCATGCGTATTCAAAAGACCAAACTGTTGGTGTTGCCAATGTGTGATGGTTTCAGTTTGTCTCCCTAAGTTAAAGTGTATATGCCCAGATGTGGGTGCCTTGCTTGTATATCTTACTGAGCTGTTCCAAAATGGCCCTACTGGAAAATTTCCAGGCTAGGATGGTGAGTATGGACCAGCTTCAGATCTTCTCATGCATACTTACCAGTTGGGTTCTGACCTAAACAGTATGTATCATTGTCTTGATGGAAGACTCGCCTTCCTGGCCAGAACATTTCATGAAATGAACTTCTAAATACAGACTTGATAAAGTCATACTGTTGGAGTAACTATTAACAGTTTGCATGCAAACACAATACATCATGTGTATTGTGGATCTTGTTTGGAAAGTGTAATGTAACTGCTGGGTGTTTAGGCAGTACCAGAAAATAAACGTATTTAATGTGGGATCCCACCAGTGACAGAGAGGGGGAGAGGAACTGGAGGAATGCCCCCCCAAACCACAATAAACATTTGCCTCTCAGAAGATGGATCATGAATACCTGGAAAATAACACAAGAAAAGAGCATTTTGTATTATGTTGCTGGCCTAGTATAAACGGTGCACATCTTTTAAAAATAAAAAAAGGGTATTGGAATATTTCCTGCAGAGTGCAATCAGAGGTGGATTTAACAGTAGAAAAGCAGGTAGGGACTGGCCCTGGTAACAGCGGTGTTAGGGGTAATCTATGTCTAAACAACTACAAAATGTTCTCCACTGTGTGTGATTACTTAAGAGAAGAGTGCACACCTAGACCCACAAGTGTACACTCACATAGGGATGATGCATAAGCTCAGTGATCTGAATGTAACAATGAATTAACAGACTTTAGTCCTCTAAACAGCTCCACATAATCTTAGAGGATTGATGAATCTAGCTTGATGAATCAGATCATCAATTTTACTGTCAACAATGTTGTCAATAATTCAGAGTTACTTCATGGAAAGCTGTTTTCAACAGTGAATGCCTATTTAATTTTGCACGGTTTGGATGTTCCTCTATGTTGTTAAATATGACTTCCTTGGCTTTTGTTGCACAATTGTTTCGAAAATGTTCTTTATGATTTGCATAACGTTTAAATTTAAGCACTCGTCTTGAGTTAACTGGAATACACCACTTGCTAGTACAGCCCTGCTTAATTTAAGGTTTTTTGCTTTTTGTCTTTTTTCTTCGTCGAGCATTTTCAGTCCTTTTTTCATATTGAATGTTTTTAAAAAACATACTCTGCCCATCTTTCAAATAAAACACTGTTTCTTTTACCTGTTTTGGTGCTACCCAGCGTGATATCCATGTTGGTACACACAACCACTATAAACAATTTCTCTTCTCTTAAGAAATCAAACACAGTGGGGAACATTGTGTAGTTGTATAGGATTTAATAGTAGGACAAGGGGCACATGCCCATGGGACCCCCTGCTCTGCCTTTCTCCGCTCAGAGTCAGCCAGGGCTGCACAGGCCCTTCCAGGGAGGCCTTATCCTTTTAACATGTCTCAGAAGCAGATAATTTAAAAAAGGATGTGATTAGTCATGGGAAAAGGTAACTGGCTCTTTTTTCTTTAAATTATATAAGGTTTTAATAAGCTATGTAAGTGAGATTGTTGAGTGATTTAAAATGATAATAATAATAATAATTTGGTATTTATATAGCGCTACAAACCCTCAGGTATCTGAGCGCTGCTTATTTTTACCCACGGTGTGTGGTGCTCATTTATCAACCTCGGAAGGATGGAAGGCTGAGTTTGGCCCTGCTGGGATTTAAACCTGCACTAGCAGGCTCTGCAAGGATGTCAAAACGAGCGCTCTGCTCGCTGTGCCACTTGACCGGCTGATGGGGGTACAGAACAAGCTGTGTGAAACAACTACTTTTGCTATGAATTTAATTTCACGTTGTGTCTGTATTTCATTAATCTGCATTCTGGAGCTTGTAGGCTTCCATTCAGGATGGAGATTATAAAGCTACAATCATAAAATCGTTTTAGCACTGTTTTCTCCACTTCGCAGGACTTGAAAAATGACAGCCTATGATTGTAGCTTTATTGGTAAAAGCAGGCTGATTCCAAATTATTAATTGTGGGAGAGATTTACACTTTTGCAAACATGTAGTATAGAAGTGACGAGAAAAGACGATTCTGCCTATGTTTTGCTATTTACTTTTCCAGTACTTGCCGGAAACAATTAAAATTGCCGGCAGGGGCTATTTTGCAAAACAGTGCAAACAGGAGTGGTCACCTCCATGAAATGTAGGATTCAAAACTAAGTATCCCATTACTCTTTTCATCAACCCATTTTACAATGGTGTTATACATTGTCAGGTTGGTTTATCATGTAACTAATGCAATTTTAAAGTAATTTGTATACAATTTAGTATTGCTTATGTTTTTAAAACCAAATTTCAATACATATTTGTACCAACATGAGCTGGGAGGATGTGTGGTCAAGTACCTACATTTCAACTTAAATAAAGTGTATAATGCTGGTCAAATCATTTAATCTCGCTGTGTGTTTCCGGCCAAAATGCCCCTAGAGTGATTTAGTTTACAGTATGAAATATTCCAAAAAAGGCCCATTCATGGTTTAATAGATGGGCAACACAGGGGTCAGGGCTCACCAAGGAGAAACACACACACATCTTTCTTTGGAAAATATAAGGCCATATTTATTGAACCAAATTGTGACAATCAATAGCAAATCAACTTAAAGTTGTCAAACAAGAAGTCATCATGGACTATTGCATGATATAAACCATATGTAAACAGCATGTACCAGACAATGACGTTTAGGGGGTAGCAGGGGAGCAGCAGCCCCTCCTCACTGCCACACCCAACTGGGAGCGATACCAGGAGTCCAGAAACCCCTCAATCTGCACTGTCTACCTCCTGATTCCACTCTGTCATGCATGCTAGCACTCCCACAGACCATCAACTCAATTAAAATGTGCTGCAAAATTGCAACAAAAACTAAGATTTTGTGCTTCAAAATTTATTTGGAAGAAACGAAATGTCCTATTCCTTGCTTCATTATTTATCGAGGAGTAGGAGAGGTCTGTCTTTTTATAACAAAATGGCTCGACCACAAGCACCTCCTCCGTGGCCTGCTAGGAGTAGCCACTGTATTCAGGGAGATATTGTTGAGCACACACCATTTGAGTAGAAATCAGGACTGGGGGCCTCATTGCTCAGCCCCTGCAGAGGAGCAGGTGGCATCATCATCGATTTTCCAAACCCAGGCCAAGAAGACATGGTGCGAGTAGTGGGGTAGCTGGGAATGGTGGTTAGGGGAGCTGATGGAAGGTGAATGGGGTGAAAAGTGAAGGAGGAGTGAATAGGATAGAAAGGGCATAGCAAATGGAAAGAGAAGATAGTGTGAAGAGCCAGGAATGAGATGCAGACACATTGGATTCATGGTTTTCGTCAAAGACTTTTATTAACATGAAATGGGGTGGGAAATGCCTCTCCGTTCCTATTGTAAGAGGTGTTTCCCTGTCTAAAATCAAAACTAAGGGTCTGTCAAAGGTCAGGATGTCTAAATCAAATTGCCCGACACCCAGTGTCCAAAGTTCTATTCTGGCTCTCACATCTAAGAAAAATAACTCTAAGGTGAAAAGGAAAAATGTATTTGCCTTCAGTAGAGCACAAATGTTCCAAAAGAAAATGCGTAACTCCAATACAAAATTGATCCACACAAATAGAGTTCCTTGTTCCAGAGTGTGATTCCCTTCCCCTGGATTTCTCTTCACTCTTCCTTGTGTTTCAAGAATGTCAATTCTTTAAGACTATCAATCACACAAAGCAACTTGGCTGCTAATCCGTATTTTACTTGGATACCTGGTGTTCTCTTCTGACAGGTTTCCACTTCATTTTATTGTGTTTTCACAGCCTTCTAGCAGACTGTTTTAGGTACTGTATAGTACACACTGTTCAACTTGACTATACCTGGTATAATCTACTGCCAGGGCTTCTCATCTCTGCATTCTTTCTTATCAGGGAGTTTTCCTCTTCTGATTTAAACCAGCCTGGTATACTTTCTTACAAGGGCTTTTCTCCTCTGTTTATGGTCTTGCAGCTTTTAAATTGCCTCGTATCCTTTCTGTAAGGACTTTTGTCAGGTGTATGTTCTTGTAGCTTACATCTGTCTGGTACTGTCACGCGCCTGCCATCCTGGCGCTTGTGGAAACCCTGGAGGTTCGGGTGCCATTGAACATACACACTACGTTCTGTTTCTAAGTGCCTCAACGGTCTAGTCTTCGCCTGTCATGGCTGCCGCCTACTGGCTCTTATGCAATTCGCAGCCAGAGCCCGGTGCATTACAACCCTACATAGTGCTTCTACTCTTTTGGGTACCAACGCTGTTTTCCGTGCTTTCTCAGAACCCTGCCACTGCTTCGTCTTTTCTTCCTTTCCCTGAGTCTCCACTTGTTTCTCTCCCCCGCGGCTTGCTGTGCTCTCTCCCTTCGAGGGGCCCACTCCTACTCACCCTGTTTCTTTTCTCTCAGCTGTCCTGCTGTGCCCGTCATCCCTCGGCTCTCTATCCTCAGTCATGGGCCACCAGCGCTCCGTCTCTTTCTCTCTTTCATGGCCTGTCCGCTTCCTGCCTTTTCTTTTCCTTTCCTTCACCGGCTTTGCCATTTGCTATCCTCGACCATTCCTTGAGGCTGAGCTTTCACACAGGAACGCCCGCTTGCGAGCCTTCCGTACGGCGATGTAATTCCTACTTGTGCTCGACCTGGGTTCCCTCTCCGTGGCTCTCTTCTCCCAGGCTGCTTCATCTCCTTGCCAGGCTGTTTCACTATGCCCATTCCATACTCCCTTCCACCACTTACCTCGGATTGGACTGTTACTTGCTATTGGGTTTCCATAACTAACACTAAGCCCGCCGAGGAGTCAAGGGCGCCGAATCATTGCTGTTTCCTGCTGAAATTGCCTGCATCTCTTGTAAACTGAAGCCTACCTTTGCCTACACTGAACACTGTTTTACCCCGCTTGAACTCACGTGAGACTGTTGTTGGAGCCACAGCAGTTCGAAGCGACCGCGGGCATCAGCTGATTTGACTCGGTAAGCGAGTCGCAAGTCACGTGATACCTACGAGCCATGCCCCCAGGAAGTCAGCACAAAACCACTGCCCAGCTACCCTTGCGGCGTTAAGCCCGCAGAGGAGTCAAGGGCACGGAATCATTGCTGTTTCCTGCTGTTTACGGCCGGAACGGCTGTAAAGAGCGCAGAAACGATAAGACCATCATCTACCGTTGCTGGCCGCGAATGAGGTCTGCACTAGAGGAGGTGCACTACGCCCTAGAACATGCGCACAATAAGTGATTCAAAGGACCCTGAGGCAAGTTTGCAAAGAAATACGTGTTTACAGGTAAGACAGCGCCTGGCCTCCCACCCTGCCACCCAATCCACGTCTCCCACCACATCCCGAATCAGACATAAAATACTCTCTTCTCTAATCCAATCTCACCTAATTTTCACAAGCATGGCCCTCGAGGAGGAGCCGGCAAAGACCCCTATGATGGGTGACCTGGACAAAAATGACGATATCAGGAGGCCTGGGGCCGATTTAGCCCTGGCAAAGACAAGTGCCTTACTAAATGGAAAGGAGGGACTAAACGAGCTTGAGGAACACGAGCGAGAGGGGGACAGAATTACAACCCCTTTAAAGATCACCAATGTAGAAATACCAATTATACCATTAGAAAATCCAAAGCAAATCGGATTGTACCAGAACAAGGAGAAGGAATGGGAGGGGCACGGGGGACAAAAGACTCCGATACCAGGAGAGGAGATTTCCCAGATGAAAGGCCCCAGCGTAACCCCGACCAAATACAAGGAGACCAGAGGCAACAGCATCAAGAACCCAAATTGGACGAAGACTGTCAAATAGTAGAAATCACTCAAGACTCACCAAACCACATAAGTGAGCTGGACTGGCAGGATGAAATTTGGGATGACTTGAATAATCAAGAAAATATACCATCCCTAAAACCACAAACCAAGATGATGGCCACCACATTGACTAAGGACCAAATAGAACTGAAAGAAGCGGAAAAAAGGCAAAAATTAGTCATCTAATACAACCAGTAAATGAAGGGAAGCTACCCTTGCACCAAGACAGAAGGATTCCTCTGTTTCAGGTAGATGAACTACCTAGCCCAAAGACCCCAGTACAGAAAAACTCAACCCTGGCTACTAAGCTGATCCAAGACATTGCTAATCTCACAGGAAAAATAGTAAGTGAGAAAAAAAAAGGAATCTATCCTTCATAATGGGAAAAACGCAGCACTGGAAGAAGACGACCCATCAAACCATCCTGCTTCAATTGGAATCTCACAATCTGAAGCAAGGAAATCCACACAAAGGCCAGTGACAGGCGAATTATCTAACACGCCTCATTCTGGACTGGACCAAGGGGACCAATTTAGAATAATCAATATTGAGGCCCTGAGGAAAATTAGCGATATGTGCGATAAAAGTCGACAAGAGGACTTTATCCATATCCAGATCATTGTTATGGCAGCCCTGAATAGAACAATGGCACCATTCTTGAAACTTTACGAGACCATCAATGATTCAGTAAATTGGCCTATGCATTAAACCTGAATACACAAGAACAGGTTTTTGCGAATTGGCAGGATTTGAAAAATGACTAGACGCAAGGCTTGAAAAAGAATCGGAGACTTTATGCCAATGGCAAAGCCGCCTGTGCGATCTGGCATGTAAAGATACAAATGATAAACATCTACTAATGGAAGCTATTCTAGAGGACAACAAGTAGATAAGAAAATCCTGTGAAATAAGAGCTACCGTTAGTGGAACAAATAAAGAGCTACAAAAAACGAGTCCGGTCCCTACTGTCCCGAGAAAAAAATTAACATTGGGAGTAGAACGTAAAGTCCCTACACAAAGCATGGAAGGCCTCCTAAATCAGGGTAAATGCAAAGTAAACACAAAGAAGACAAAAGGGGTAGGGGAAAAAATCTAGGCAATAATGAAGTCCCCCTAAAATACGCAATGTTTCAAGAAGGAAATCATCAAGAGAAGACGCAAAAAGTGGATCTGGGAAATAGTCTCCCAAAGTCATCCTCATCACTTCCACCAAAGAAATTAAAAAAAACAAGCAGTTAAATGTAAATCAAATGGCTCACAAGCATTTCTAAGAAACATGCGAACCCCACCACGAGATGAATTGCAACCGCCTCTAAAGAAAGTAGGAAGAGAATTGACTCTAAGTAAAGTCCCTAATAAAAGCCCACAGAGGAAAAAGATCAATACAAGGGAAGATGACACTGATGAAGTGTCAGTAGTAGACTTAGATAGATCAGAGTGCCTGAGTGATCTCATTGAAGTAATTAAAAATAACCATGAAGATGAAACATGGGAGAATATCAGTTTAACAGACTGGCAAGTCATCAGCACATTTTCAAACTTGGAGGGAAAAAAAGAAAAGAAAGATGACGAGAAGAAATCAGCACAAATGAATGAAAATAGAAGAAAAGAACTATTAAAACATATACAATACAAAAGGCCATCAGAAAGAGATGAAAGGAGGGATGAATGTGCACTGGACAGAGAAGAGCATAGAAGGAAAGTCTCAAAAACCCAGGGAATATACTGGAAAGACAAGGAGGATCGATTGTACAGAAAGAACTCCGAGCAACCAGATGGAGAAGATAAAGAGAGAGAGAGAAAATATAAGAAAAGAATAAATGGAAAAGAAAACATACCAAGGTTTGCACCAAGAAAAAATAGAAATAATCAAAATAACAATTTGGAAAGATCGGGGGAAAGTTGACCCAAGGGGAACTATCCCAAATACAAATTTCCTTAAATTGAAATTGGAAAGGATGAACAAACGTCATGAGAAAATTCTCCTGAATAGAAAAAATTTAACTATGCTGTTAAATCAGTTTCTTCGAGATGACAAGCTGCGGGCAGATGATATAGCGATTACTGAATTCATAGATGAAAGCAGGATGGATGGATTGTTATACAGCTCGGGTCAGAGAGGGCAAGAGACATGGTGTTGAGACCTTCCTGTTCGGTGAGCGTCTTCTTTTCCTCGAGTGGTCCTTGCATGATCAGGGCCTCTTTGACTTGCTGTAGAAATGTCACTACCTGGCTGACAAACTTGTTTCTCGGGAATAACCTTTCTAGAAGGGGAAGATGTGAACCAGGAAACACTCCCTTACATGACAAAGCATCCGCCATAGTATTCTGGCTTCCCGGTATGTATGTGATACGGAAATCGTACTGTGCAAGGAAATGAGCCCAACGGGCCTGTCGTGAATTGATACAGTCCATAGTTTGGAGCACTTGGAGATTCTTGTGATCTGTTCTGATGGTGAAGGGGTAAGTGCTCCCTTGAAACAAATGCCTCCATTCCTCACAAGCTAATTCCATAGGTAGGAGCTCTCTTTCAATTACGGAATAGTTCAGTTGACTGTCTCGGAGTGTGCGTGATAGATATGCAATAGGGTGTTCCTCTTGATCTTGTTCTTGCAGCAGTACAGCGCCCACGGCTGAGACATTGGTTTTAGTATGAAGGGTTTTCCTTGGTCCGGGTGGTGCAGTATGGGAGCGCTGCAAAACAAAGCTTTGAGATGTTATAAGCTTTCTTCTGCTGGAGAATCCCATGCCAAAGGAGTGTAGGTCTTCTTGAGTAGCAGGGTTATGGGCAATATGACTTCTGAAAACTGGATAATAAAGCGCCTATAGAAATTCGCCACCCCCAGGGACCTCTGGACTTCTTTCACAGAATTGGGAGAGGGCCAGTTTAGGATAGCCTCTGTCGTCTTTCCGTCCATCTGTATTCCCTGCGATGATAAAATGAATCCTAAGTAAGGTACAGAACTGGCCCCAATGATGCATTTTTCTCTTTTGGCGAGGAGACGATGTAGCTTGAGACGATTAAGGACTTCTGTCAGGTGGGATTTATGTTCTTGTATATCTCGAGAGAACACCAGTATATCGTCGAGGTACGCGATTACTGACACAAACATGAGGTCTAAGAAAACACGGTCCATAAATCTTTGGAACATGGCCGGGCTGTTAACCAACCCGAACGGCATCACGTGGTACTCATACAGCCCAAAAGGTGTTCTAAACGCCGTCTTCCACTTGTCGCCAGAGCGGATCCTTAGCAAATGGTAGGCATTGCAGAGATCCAATTTTGTGAATATTTTAGCTCCCTGCACCGCCTCCAGGATGTCTGTGATAAGCGGTATAGGGTAGCAATCCTGGATAGTCACTTTATTTAACCCACGGTAGTCAAAGCAAGGCCAGAGATCAAGGGAGTCCCTCTTTGGAATGAAAAACAGTGGTGCCCCTGCAGGGGACTTGGATGGTCTAATAAGGCCATTCTGTAAGTTGTCTTCCAGGTAGGATCAGAGAGCCTTCTTTTCTACCTGGGATAACACAAACATCCTATCAAATGGAACCAAAGTGTGGGGATTAGATCTATAGAACAGTCTTCTGGGCGATGAGGTGGTAGTTCTAGCGGGGGTCGTTTCTGCGAAGACTGCTTCGAAGTCTGTGAGATCGAATGGAATGGAGTGTACCCCAAATGTATTGTCCGGAGGAACGAAATGAGCCTTTGCCTCCAGATAGGACGTGTTGTGAAGACAGCTGTTCCAACAGAACAAAGATTCGAAGCTCAAACTGTTGGTAGACCAGTCGATGCAGGGATTGTGTTTCCACAACCAAATGATTCCCAGGATTAACGAAAAGTGTGCAGCACGTATTATGTTGAACCAGATTTCTTTGGAGTGCTGTTGAATAGACAAAAGTAAGAGTTCAGTTGTCTGGGTGATTGTTCCGGAACTAAGAGGGCTACCATCAACCCCTTTGACCTTCTGAACTTCTTTGCGGTTAATTCTATGCAGACCCACCTTTCTCTCCATTTTAAGTGGCAATCCACACTGGAAGGGCACACCCTTAAATTTTACACCAGTCCAAAATCAGAAGTTACCTTGAGTCCTGTGAAACCAGACAAGGAAGAATCTACTCAAAGTCTGACAGACATTCAGAAAAAGGGAGAACAGTTGTTTTTCCCCATTCAGTTAAATGAGGGGGAGGAACCGGTGCTCGCCAGAGAATGCCTGAATAATGGAAGGAGCTTCATTAGCAGAGAATTATTCAGGAAACTCCCAAAAGATCAGACCATTCCCACATTTAAATTGATTGACAAATGGGAAGTAGGTCTGGAAACATTTCCTGCCTAGCAGGTGTATGCTAAAGATTTCCATTGGCAACAAAAGCATAGACCATAATTGCTGGGTCGTGAGAGATGTCCCTTCTGCCTTTTATCTGGGAAGTGACATTCTGAACCGATTCGCAATCAATTTGGATCTAATTGATAATAAAGCCTGGTCCCAACTGGGGAGTAACCCCATGGGCTTTCACAACATTGAAAAAGCATTCCAGTCAGCTCTATTGCTGCCTTATGTGTTTGAAGTTCAAGTGCAAGAAGAGGTTACATCCCAGGACAGGTGTGACAATTTACTCTTCCCCTCAAAATTAAGCGAGGACATAACCTCAAACTTCAGGACGCATATATAAATCTAAATTCCCATCTCCAACAACAAGGTTTATATTTAAATCCAACACCTCTAGTAGACCTAGAACACAACACAATTTGAATATTGGTGTATAACAGCGACCCTTGAAGTATCACTTTGGGTGCAGTCACCTTTATTGGAATGACGGTTGACTCCCAACATTATTCTATTGACTTAAGTAATGAAATCATGGGACTAATCGCAAACAACAAACTGTTTTGACATCAGATACGGTATTCCTCCAAAAAATATTTTTACTATGCATGGGGGGAATTTCCTGGTGTACTTTTCCTGCCCCTACAGTGTGGAACAAGTGACCTGTCGCATTATGAGGGAAGCGGTATTGTTCAGAGTCAAGGACCATTACCTCGAATCCCCTGTCCAGGTCAACACCATCAGAAGAGATCTCTCCACCCAACTGGAGGATACCGCTGAAATTGCCCGGCCTCTGGCCTTTCCAGATGTCAGGCAGATGCTAGAGGAAAGGCTCAATCTGGCTGAAGCCTGTAAGACTGAGGAGCAAAGACAAAAGCTAAAACAGGTCTTCCTTGAATTACAAGATATCTTTTCAGTGGACTCATATGACTGTGGACGCACATCTATTCATTCAACTACCATTCCCACGGACCCCGAGATGGCTCCCATATTTGTGAAACAATACTGGTTACCTCTCGCATCCATGGAGTCACTCACAGAGACTATTAAGAATTTAGAATCCTGTGGGATAATTTGTCTGATCCAGAGTACCTTCAATAACCCAGTACTGGGGATCCTCAAACCAAACTGCCAATGGAGACTATGTGCAGACCTGAGGGAGTTGAACAAACAGGTCCACATGTCAAGATGGTGACGCCGCCGACGGTCGGGTGGTCTGCAGAGGGTCGGGGCAACTCGAGTGCAGGACTGCAGTCACGGATGTCAGGCAGGCTGGGCTGGCTCCATGTGGCAGGCGGCAGCTCTATCTCCTGGGTCGGTCCGTGCAGATGAATTCAATGGAGACGTCGAGTCACTCGTGTCAGGAGCCTGATTTAGCTTTCCTGCTAAATCAGGCTCCTGACACGAGTGACTCTGTGGAGGAAAATTTCAATGACTGCGAGAAGGCACTCCTGGCAATGATGTGGGAGCTGAAAAACTACCGGAGGTGCACATCATTGTCGAGACTCCTCACCTACACTTGCAGTATCTACGAAGTGACAGAATCTGGGTGGGAACATTAGTAATTCCAGAATTACTTCCTAGATTCTGTACATTCAAGGCTTTCCTGTGGAGGTCAGATATGACCAAAACAGGAGGAGTCCCCTAGCGCAAGGGTTGGTGGACTTGCATGACTGTGCTCAAGAAAACTGTCTCGAGGATGAAAGTCTAATGACCAACAACAACCTGGAGGCGTACTTAACTTCCCCACACAAGGTCAATGAAGAAGACATGTGTCAGGGGAGATACCCACAGTTTATGTGGATGGGTGCTCCTACCATGCTGATAGCAACGGGGCAAAAGAACTGGTGGCTGGCATTGGGAATGCCTGGGTGAATGATACCCTGCAACCCTGCGCTGGTTATAAAAGGTTCAGAAACTGCATCTTAATAGTGCTGGTGTCACTTTGTATTCTGTTTTTTGACTGTAAATTTGCACACGTCCAAGGCAGCACTGCGAGCCACCTGCTCTTGCTGCTCTTGTTGCTCCGAGGGACGGAAGGCGGAGCTCCTGATCGCATGACCACTTCAGGTGACGTCGCAAGGAGGCTCTTAACCAGCACAGACACCCTTGCAGCGTTAAGCCCTGGAGCTGTAAGGGCTGGAGCCACTGTTTTGCTGTTTGGCTGTGACCTGTGCCCCTGACCCTGGGAACATATTTGACTTGCTCTGCCCTGCTGATGGCTGACTACCACCCAGAAGTGAACGTGTGAGTAGCATAAAGCTGTACAAACTCAGCTAATTAATATCTTGGCCATCTTTACTATTTTAACAGCTTAAGTCATTGTCGGGCATTCCTTACCGTGTGACTTATACAGTATTTACTGGATAATTGGCTGCTCTCTAGGAATTTTGGTGTCTATACGTGTTTAAATATTAACACTTATTTAATATCTAGAAGCAGCATTTTAGATATACATCTGGATGTCTTGATGTTCTTGTTGCAAATGTACATCCCTATTTTATGACTTAACTCAGCTCTTACCCCTACTCAGGGCTTTTTATTGAAATAATTTGTTTCTATTTGTATCTTTACTGAAGTTTATGACTTATATATTGTGGTTGCATTTTGCCCCTGTTGGTCTGAGTACTGTCTCTATCTCTAGTTTGCTTCTCTGGTTCTCTAGTTTTGTGCGTGGATCGGTATTTGGATGACACTTAGGGGTCTTAGGAGTCAATCAGCCATTGAGGCTACTCTTGAGTCTCTGAAAACTGGTGAGGAGTTTCTTTCTCCAGATTCCAAAGAAGGTAGTCTCCCTCAGTCTTCCGCTATTGTCCTCCTAGTCAAACAGGACACTACCCAGGTTGAACTCCCTAGCATTCAAATCCCAGGTCCCTTAGGGGCTATTGCATAGAAAAGTATTATACATGCCCAGATTCATCCTCAAAATAGGAATGAGATTTTTAATTCTATGGGCATTATCCCACGTATTCTGGGTGACAACAGTTGTATCTTTAATGGAAACCATGATATTTCCATTGATGCTCAGGAAGAGCGACTAGCAGCTACTTTAGCCCTAAATCTGGTTAATAGGGGTAGTTCCTTTGGGGGGGGGGAATACTGTTGAAGTAGATGCTGAAATGGCAAATGTTTCCCAATTGGCTATTACTTCTTCACAGTTAAATACATACTTGCCTGCTGCTCAGTTGGTTGCACCTGGTCCTAAGCATACAAATACTTCTGCTTTTATTAGTGTTCCTACTGTTTTACAATCCTCTCATTTGGAGGCCCATATCAATCATATAACTTTTCCCTCCAAGTCTTTGGGGGGTGCCCCCCTCAGGTGGTGTGGTAAATCAGAGTTTAACCACACATATGAATCTCTCTGCCTGTACAGCTGGGAACCTTGACAGTCCAACTTTGAAATGTCCAGTCTTTAAAACTCCCCTAAGGAAACCAATGCTTAGTACCTCAAAAACGAAACCTAAGCTAAGCTCATTGGGAGAACCTATTCTGGGCAAAAACAATTCTAACTATTTTGGGAAAAGAACAGCCACTAGCACGTTAATTAAACCTCCTCCTTCGGCCCTCTCAGTGGTCACTCTAGATCACCTGCATTTGGCAGAAGTAGTGAAAAGACTGGACACTGGAGAGGCCTCACACAATGATATTGATGACATTAGTATCATCGAATGTGCTGACAAAGCAATTGCCGAGAGTGGGTTAGAAACTAGACTGACTGACACTAACAATGTTACCCAGCAAACATGTGTGTCGGAGTACGAGCTTCTACTATGGGTTCTCCATCCAAACTCACGAATTCTATTGATGAGTACACTGAAAAGCAAAATTGGATGAGAGAGAGGGGTCTTCTTCCGGAGCCAATTAAGAAACTTCCCGGTGACTCTATGTTGCATCACACTCTTAAGGAGGCTGACGAAAGATAAGGCTTACCCAACCTACTGTTTCTGCTTTAAATATGGTGCTGAGCTCTTTTGTCAGTCTCTACGATAATATTGGGGCAGAGGTTAGATCTCATTCTCTCCTACTCTCGGAAATCTATGTCAGGCTAGAGGGGCTTGACAGGTTTGAAGTGTTGGTGAAGATCATCAGGGAAGATAATCCAATTATTACTAAGCAATGCTCTTCTTCCCCCTTGCTGCCTCAGTTTAATTGGGAGGGGGGCCTCCTGTAACAGCCTTGGGTTTAGCAACAGTCAGTGCTATTGGGGAAGATCTACACAAGGTCCCTCGCTCTACTCTCTCTCACCTCTCTGGGATGGTCGTATCTGCTCATGTTCCAACGATATCTTCTCTGCAGATTGAGGGAGATGTCATTGCTCACGATTTAGGGGAAAAAGAATCGCAAAACCACAAGAAGGTTGTTGCCATTATAGATCTAACTAATCCAGCTGTTGTGCCTGAGGAAACTTTAGAGAGGTTGACTGTTAGCACTCCGTGCATATCTGCTCCTAGTGGTGCAGGTAACCCAAATATATCTGAAGATCCTAAACGAGATAAGGGAGTTGACAGTTCTTCTACTCCCGGTTCAAAAGTTTTCCAAAATCTGGAGAACGTTCCTGTTCTCATAGACTTGATGAAAGATAATCTCTCCTCCAAAAGCCTTGCCCCAGAAGGTAAAAAACTTTTTCAACAAATTAAGAAAACCAAAAATCAGAAAAATATTTAAAAAATGAATTCGCTTATACAAACAAATTCTACAAAAATTTGGTTTTACCTACGTTCTCTTTGCCCACTGGTGTGACTGTGCTGCCTAAGGGGGTACAGCCTTCTGGGGTAGCAGGGGTGCCTATAACCATGGCCGCTACTGCCGGTATTTTGGCTAGTGAGGATAACTCACTCCCTTCAAAAGCAGCTATAGGTATTCAGACAGATCCGCCTGTAAATATGCCTGCTCCTGTTGATAGCATTTGCCCTAAGGTCTCAGGCATAGGCATTGCTATTTCGTTCAGTGTATCACTACTCTCCCTATCTCTAATGGCAACCCTGAGGTCTCTGACCCTGTAAAAAGTAGTCTGGGTATTTCAATTTCTTCAAAAGAACAGCCTACTGAAACTTTTTCCTCCCTCTGTTAACCTGCCAGGTATCCTCCCTGGCAATCTGTCATTTATTCTGATCCCTATGGATTCTCTGATTCCTACCACAACTGCTCCCCCGACTTTGGTCAATACTGATATGGCAAAACAACTTCTTTTTGATCTATATGGAGTGAAGTCCACCTCTTCGGTGGACGTTAACTTGACTGCTGGTCCTGAACGGCCCAATGTTGTTGACATCTGCTCTCTCCATTTAGCTGGTCAATCAACTCTTCCTCTTGATGCTCATATGAGCTTGCCCCAATTGGTTATGGCGGACCCTATGGTGGGATTCAGGGCACTGGGGGATCTTTATGTCCCTGGGTTTTTGGGCTCTACTCAATCTAAGCCTATTAATCTAGGATCCCTGGGTAGCCCGAAAAGATTTCCAAGGGGTCCCCATTTAGTTCAGAAAAGGACTAGACTACGGGGTGCAAGGGACCCTGAATCTCAAGATAATCCATTAAATCAATTCAGTAAGGATATCTCGGACTCCCTGCCTTATTTCTCAGGAAATAATGAACAACTTGTAAGTCTCTGGGGTAGTGTCCCTCTTGTGTCTTAACCGAGGGAATATCCTTAAAATTTTACATCAAATTCCTACATTATCTCTGATCTTTAGCTATTATTTAGAAAGGATCTGCTTTCCCCTTAAGGATCATGTAGATCTTAGCAATATTGTTTTGAAATCGAGAGTGGTGTTGCACCTGATAATGGGAGAAAAAGAGGGTTTGAGGGAGCTTGGTTTTGAAATTAAATTGGTAAAACCAAGTCAACCACCCCGTATGCATGGGAGTTCTGAGGAGTAAAGGGGAAATTTACTATGGTTTACCAGAAAGACCCTCTGTTACACCTTTTCGTCATCGCTGCTTTGTACACTTACATAGGTGGAGATTGTGCAGTTCCGCGCTTTGTTGTGCAGATGCGCGGTCTATTCCTGTCAATACTACCGGTTCTAGCGGTACTGTTGTTCCACGTTGCCAGTGCACGTCAAGAACAGGTCACATGATTCTTCCACGCAACCAGCTGACTATTACGACATGTCATGTGACACTATTTCAGAACCGAAGGCTTTCGCCTTCTCGCGTCGCTTCTGTCTTTCAGGACGCTCCGTAAGTTCGAACTCTAGGTACTCCTTACTCTTGTGTATCCAAACTTGCCTGTTATTACTTATTCCTTTTTCTCTCTTACCGTATAGTGTGCCCCTCCAGCGCTTCCTTCCAACCATTTCTACCTTTCACTCCGAGGACTCTCCACCTCTCAGCAACAGCTAGAATCTTCCAACTCTATCAGTAAGAATTCCCTCTCCTATACTAATTCGATTCTACTATTCCGCTTTCCTCCTATATTTACCTGTTATTTTCTCCCGATAGAACCTGTGATACTGCCATCAAGCCGGGAGGTCTGTGCCTTGGATAGCCATCTTTCTGCAAGGATCTCCGACAACACGCCCAGGGTTTTTTCCCCTTTGAGGGTTTCCCTGGGGGTCCTGCCTCTCCCTGTTGAGGTTTTCTTTCCTTCCAGCGGAGTAGGGGTCTCAGGACTCTCAGGGAGGCTTTTCATTTCCGCCGTAGCTGTCCCGGTTCCGGCGTTCTGACCAGGTTGGTGGAAATTTATATCTCATTCTGGACTATCAGATTAAGAGTGTTACAGTAAGCGACGCCTTTAAAAGAAAGACTCACTAACTTGGTCGGAGCGGCGGTACAGGGATGGAACAGCAAATGCAACAGTTGATGGCTGCTATGCAGTCTATGTCTCTTGAAATGCAGAGTCTTAAACAGGACAATGCACAATTAAAGCAACAGTTGACTCGGGCCTTTTCTGAAACCCCTCCCGTTACTCTCTCTTTGGGCAAGTATGATGGTGACCCTCATAGGTTGAAAGAATTTCTTGATAGTTGCACCATTCAGTTTACGTTTAAATCTCGATTCTTTCCCACTGATAAGGACAAAGTAGGTTTTCTCATTTCACACCTAACGGGTCCTGCCCTTGCTTGGGCTACTCCGTTAGTCACTTCCGGAAACGCTATATTGGATTCCTATCCAGCGTTCTCCAACAGTCTCAGGTCCATGTTTGGTCGGCAAGAGATTTCGGTAGCCACGCAGGAAAGGCTTTTAGATCTAAGGCAAGGTCAGAAGGACCTTATGTCCTATATTACCCGATTTAAACAGTTATCTTCAGAAACCGGTTGGCCTGATGACGGACTACTCACTCTCTTTCGACGAGGACTTGCTGAGGATTTGAAGGATGAGGTGTCCAAGATCCCACGGCCAGCTAATCTGGCGGAGATGATATCTTTGACTATGCAAATAGACTACCGCCTTCAAGAACGTTCGATAGAAAGGAAGAAAGGGAAAGGTCCTCGTCTCAACCCTGATCTCTTGGCCCTACAACATAAGACCATTCCTTCTGAGGAACCCATGCAGATAGGATCTGTTAGAGGTCCTATTTCAGCCATAGAGAGAGAACGAAGGAAAGTCTTAAACCTGTGTATGTATTGTGGGTCTTCTTCCCATTTGTTGCGAGATTGTCCTGTTGTTCCTCCTCGCAGATCCAGACCTTTGCCGTCGGGAAACGCCAAGCCCCTACCGTAAGGGGAACCACGGTAGGAGTACAACTTCAGGGTTCCCCGATAGAAGAAGAGTCCACTCTTGAACCGTTGGCTAATAACCCATCCATGATTGTACTTTCATTAACCATCTTGTTGCCTGACCGTAACTTGATGGGCATACCGGCTCTGCTCGACTGCGGAGCCGCTGGAAACTTCATTGATGATAAATGGGCAGCCAAGAACGGGATAGACAGAACTCCTAAACCCTTTACTACACCCATCTTAGGAGTCGATGGTAGTCCATTAAGCTCGGGACCTATACGAGAACAAACCAAACAGCTAACTTGTTTGATCGCCTCTCATAAAGAGTCATTGGTGTTTGATTTAATCAGAGCGGCTCACTTCCCCATTATTCTTGGTCTGCCTTGGCTACGATTACACAACCCCTACATAAACTGGAAGGCAGGAACACTTTTTCTGGGCTCGGAGTACTGTGTCGCACATTGTCTTTCACACAATTCGGTAGGCCTTTATATTCCATCAGAGTCTCCTCCTGCCACCGAATTGCCTTCCATCGGTCACTTGAGTCTGATTCCCGAATGTCATCAACACTTTCTCAGGGTGTTCTCTACTCCACAGTTTCCAACTCTTCCACCTCATCGAAGGGATGATTGTCATATAGACCTGCTTCCAGATCAACCGGTTCCGTTTGGACGAATGTATGTTTTGTCCCAACGTGAGAAGAGTGCCCTTCGAGAATATCTCCATGCGAATATTCAGAACGGTCTCATTACCGAATCTAAATCTCCCGCTGGAGCTTCCTTATTTTTTATTCCAAAGAAAGATACAGAAGAATTGAGACCGTGCATCGATTATAGAGGGCTTAATAAGATCACTATTCCTGACAAGTATCCTATGCCATTGATTAAAGACATTCTCGAAGCCGTCCGTGGAGCGGCACTCTACACTAAATTAGACCTTAGGGGAGCCTATCATCTCATCAGAATCGCTCCTAATGACGAATGGAAGACGGCCTTTCGAACCCCTTTTGGACACTTCCAGTATCAAGTCATGCCCTTTGGCCTGGTTAATGCGCCGGCTGTGTTTCAACGGTTTATGGATCACCTTTTCGCCGATTTGCTTCTTCACTGTGTCGTCATTTACCTCGATGACATTTTGATATTCTCAGATACGCTTGAAGACCACATTCAGCACGTCAATCTAGTTCTGAGTCGCTTGCAGACGAATCATTTGTATTGTAAGGCAGAGAAGTGTGAGTTCCATCAAGCTCAGATAACCTACCTTGGATTTGTCCTCTCTGCAAATGGGATCTCTATGGATCCAAGAAAAGTTTCTGCCGTGCTAGATTGGCCAGCACCTTCCACCGTAAAGGAGGTTCAGCGATTCCTCGGATTCGCAAATTTCTATCGGAAATTCATTCCCTGTTATTCTGAGACTATCCTACCTATTACTCGACTACTCAAGAAGGGGATCGCCTTCTCTTGGAATCCTTCTGCCCAACAAGCCTTTGAGACCTTAAAGGGTTTATTCATCTCTGCCAGGGTTTTACTCAACCCGGATCAATCCCGTCAATTCATCCTTGAGACAGACGCTTCTCATCATGCTCTAGGAGCTGTCCTTCTACAAACTACAGATTCTGGGGAGGAGAGACCGGTGGCCTATCTGTCAAAGACGTTAAACTCCTCAGAATTACACTACTCTGTTCTTGAAAAAGAGTTATTGGCCATTAAGAAGGCTTTCGAAGAATGGAGACATCTTCTACTAGGATCTCCCCATGCCATAGTGGTCCGTACAGATCATCAGAACTTGAAAGTACTACAGCAGGCTCAAACCACCAATAGTAGACAAGCACGGTGGGCGTATTTCTTTTTGCCTTACCAAATCGAATTCACCTTTCTCCCAGGAAGCCAGAATCTCAGAGCCGATGCCTTATCTCGAAAGAAACCACATGTTTCACAATTCTGTTCAGAGAAGATGTTTCCTCAAGCGAGATTTGTGGCAGTCATTTCCGACTTTCTACATCTACTAAAGCTGGATACCATTAAGAATCAATCTGAATGTGAGAATCTTCTTTCTACTCACCATCTTACAAGGGATCAAGGATTATATTTCCACGCAAAACAAGTCCTAATTCCTTCCAGCGTTCTTCAATCTGAGGTTCTTCGGATGTGCCATGACTCCCGAGCCGCAGGTCACCGGGGAATACAGACTACTCTGGATTTGATACAACGACATTTCTGGTGGCCAACCCTTCAGGTCGATGTTCATGATTATGTAAATTCCTGTACAACATGTATCCAGTCTAAGGCTTCACGAGCTCCTCCCTTTGGGTTACTTTCCCGCATGCCTATTCCCGAGAAACCTTGGCAAATCATCTCCACTGATTTTATAGTGGATCTTCCCCCTTCCTCGGGTTACACAACAATAATGGTCACCATTGACTACTTGACCAAGATGGCTCAATTCATTCCCTTAGTTAAATTGCCAGGGGCAGCCCAAATGGCTAGGATCTTCATTTCTGAAGTGTTTTCCAGACACGAACTACCTGAAGTCATAGTCTCTGACAGAGGGCCACAATACACTTCTCAATATTGGAAGGGAGTCTGTCACTTCCTAGGCATCAAGAGGGCACTCAGTTCGGGATATCATCCCCAGACCAACGGGCAGACGGAACGTCTTAACCAAACACTAGAGGGATAGCTACGTTGTTACGTCTCAGCAGCTCAGGATAATTGGTCTGAACTGTTGTCAATAGCAGAATTTGCTTACAACAATGCCAAGCACACTGCTCTTAAGACTAGCCCCTTCTTCTGTTCATACGGATTTCACCCTTCTTTTGTCCCTACCACTACTCCCTCCCCCTCTAAACTACCAGGGGTAGACTGTTTAATAGACAACATCCAGTCTGGCCAAAAGAAGGCTCGCTTGGCTCTTCAAGAAGCCCAGGATCGAGCCAAGCGATATGCAGACCGACATCGACGCAAATTTCCAGAACTACAAGTAGGGGACAAGGTTTGGTTGGCCTCTCGGTTTCTCCCGAAACACTTAGTCCCTTCTAAGTTATCTCCTAAGTTTTTTGGTCCTTTCAAGTTGTTGTCCAAAGTGGGCTCGGCGGCTGTTCGACTGGCTCTCCCAGCTGCCTGGTCTCGCATTCATCCTGTTTTTCATCTATCTCAAGTGAAACCAACTGTAGCCGATCGTTTCCAACGCTCCACTAAGACCATTCCACCTCCGGTAGTCACTGATACCGGGACAGAATATGAGGTGGCCGATATTTGTGACTCCCGCTACCACAGGGGTCAACTACAATTTCTTATTGATTGGAAGGGGTATTCTCCGGCAGAAAGAACGTGGGAACCTGCTTCTGGTGTTCACTCTCCCCTTTTGGTTCAACGTTTCTTTCGTTTACACCCCGGGAAGCCCGGATCGCCCCCCAGGAGGAGAGGGCATACTGTTACACCTTTTCGTCATCGCTGCTTTGTACACTTACATAGGTGGAGATTGTGCAGTTCCGCGCTTTGTTGTGCAGATGCGCGGTCTATTCCTGTCAATACTACCGGTTCTAGCGGTACTGTTGTTCCACGTTGCCAGTGCACGTCAAGAACAGGTCACATGATTCTTCCACGCAACCAGCTGACTATTACGACATGTCATGTGACACTATTTCAGAACCGAAGGCTTTCGCCTTCTCGCGTCGCTTCTGTCTTTCAGGACGCTCCGTAAGTTCGAACTCTAGGTACTCCTTACTCTTGTGTATCCAAACTTGCCTGTTATTACTTATTCCTTTTTCTCTCTTACCGTATAGTGTGCCCCTCCAGCGCTTCCTTCCAACCATTTCTACCTTTCACTCCGAGGACTCTCCACCTCTCAGCAACAGCTAGAATCTTCCAACTCTATCAGTAAGAATTCCCTCTCCTATACTAATTCGATTCTACTATTCCGCTTTCCTCCTATATTTACCTGTTATTTTCTCCCGATAGAACCTGTGATACTGCCATCAAGCCGGGAGGTCTGTGCCTTGGATAGCCATCTTTCTGCAAGGATCTCCGACAACACGCCCAGGGTTTTTTCCCCTTTGAGGGTTTCCCTGGGGGTCCTGCCTCTCCCTGTTGAGGTTTTCTTTCCTTCCAGCGGAGTAGGGGTCTCAGGACTCTCAGGGAGGCTTTTCATTTCCGCCGTAGCTGTCCCGGTTCCGGCGTTCTGACCAGGTTGGTGGAAATTTATATCTCATTCTGGACTATCAGATTAAGAGTGTTACACCCTCTCATCCTCAATGGAGGCATTTCATGGCCAGGAATTACGGAGGCGCTCGAAATTGGGCCCAGGTTACCTCTGGACTGTGGAACTTAGCTACCTAGTAATAGTCTGGGCTTTGTTACAAAGAAAACAGACTCTAATAAATTGGGTTTTATGTCCTAGAATACAAGGGGAAATCTACATCTCCTTACTAATACTAATACAGTAGCTATGTGTCACAAGTTTCTCCCCTTCTCACCTGTTTCTGTTGTGTACTTGCGACCTTTCTGGGATTTCTTCTTCTTTACGGACTGTGATTTGTATAGTCCCGAACGCTGGTCTTCGGCGTCCAGCGTGAGAGCAGCGGTTCAGTTTCCAGGAGCGTTCTACAAGTCCAGGGTAATTCCAGGAAGTAATTAAGGTACGCTCGGAGGCACGGAAGACCGTGAATCGAGCGGGGAAGGTTTTCCAGGAGATTGGGGAGGAAAGGGAACAGGAGGGAATTCAAGGGACTGGGAACAAGGAATCAAGCTAGAGCCCCGATTGAACTCCGGCTAAGCACGTCCAACTACAGGTAGCGGTAGTGTTGAGCCGCACAGAGCCGCGGGGGTGTGTCCCTTTTGTAGGATGATCAGCGTGGAACGCATAGACCGATCCGGAGTATTCTGTTCCGGGTGGCCATGTTGGAAGGATAACTGCATGCAATCCCCTGCGAGTCAGGGACCAGGAGCTCCAGAAAGGACATAGACGATGGTTCATGACAGTATGCCTCCTCTGGAAACCAGCTCCTCTGGGTTTGCCCGGATGGATCAGATGAAATCGTCGAACCAATCTGGGAGCATTCATGTTTGACAGAGGTTCCCAGGTACGCTCACGCTTCCAAGACATAGTGAGAACTGGCACTATACCAACTAGCTGGCAGACTGTTCATATTGTTCCCATCTTTAAGAGATGTCAGCGGACTCTTGTTAAGAACTATAGACCGATCTCCCTTATTGATGCGGATTGCAGGCTGTTTGCCTCTCTGCTTCTCTCTCATTTTAATGTCTGGATTAAAGAGAATCATATTCTAGAGAAATTCCAAACAGGGTTCATGGCTGGCCATTCTACCAACCTAAATGCTTTTATTTTAACTGCTCTACAAGGCTCAGCATGGATCAAATTTGGTGGAACGTTATATGTTGCATCGATCAATTTGTCAAATGCTTTTGATTTGGTGATTAGGTCCCGTCTATGGGCCAAACTCTCTAAATAGGGGCCACCGGCAGGCCTTCCCAATCTGATTATGGCCTTGTATGAGAATTTGGGGGTCCATTTAAGGAGTCATCTAGAAGGGACCCTCTCAAGAAGAATAAGAACTTGCATAGGGGTAAGACAAGGCTGTTCTTTGGCCCCCTGTCTTTTTATCCTATATCTGGCTGATATGGGGGAATTCCTTAGGGATTCAGGACTGGTTAGCGCAAAATTGGGAGAGCTAAGGTTCTCGTGGTTGGCATATGCTGGCGATTTTCTCCTTTTTGATCAGACCAAAGTCGGCTTACAAGAACTAATATGTAAGTTCAAAGAATATGCTGTAATCAATGGGTTAAAAATCAACCCTAATAAAACTCGTATCATGGTCTTCTCGAAAGGAAAAAAAGGGAACAAACAAGTGTGGACAATATGTAGGGAACTGATTGTTAGAGCACAAAAAATTGTTCATTTAGGTTTCTTGATCCTGGCTCAACCCTAAGTTGGTGAACTTAGACGTTATATCAGATATAAAGCACTACCCCTTATTTCTCAGACTATTAAGTTGGACAATAAGTATGGTAGGTTCTCTTTTAAGCCAGCAGTAGACTTTTTCGAAGGAAAGGTTGTTCCAAAATTAATATGTGGCCTGGAACTCCACTACTTGGATATCTACACTTTGTGGGATTCTCTTGGGGGTATTTTTTGGAGAAAGGTTATGAAACTTCCAAATATTATCCCTATAGTGGCTATAAGGTTTGAATTAGGTCTGATATCTGGTATCTTTGGGAGCCAAAAATCTTTGGTGGGTTTTAGCGTTTTTCCGTTCTCTGCTCTGTCATAAAGAGGATTCTCTTTATGTCGATTTGGGCAAAATCCTCCTCTCGCAAGGATGCTTGGATCGCAATGTATATTTTCTATAATTTAGAGACCTCTGTGATGGGACTCTATTAGATCTGTCTACGGACATGGATACCTTGATGATTAACCCGGACAAAGTGAAAAAGCTCCTCTACTCCCATGAGTGGATAAGTACAACTGAAAAACTCCATCCTTATCCTTCTCTCTGTGATTTGAAGTTCGAACATAAGAAGAGAGGTACTATGTCCTTTATCTTGACACAATTTCCCAATCGCTATTATCGCTCCCTCCTTTTGAAATTAAGGTGGAATATTCTTCCTACAAAGGAAGTCTTACACAGAAGGAAGGCAATTAAAGATCTAAATATCCTCTGTCATTTCTGTCATGCGACAGGGGTCATTGAAATGGTTAGTCATCTGTTTTTAGACTGTGTTGCACTGAAAGGTTTAAGGGCACTTTATTTGGGAAAATTCAATATGTTGGGACATCTGTGGGTGGAAAAGTATATATGGTCAAGATGTCTCTCAATTTCTAACGTTATCGAGGGCCTTGCGGTTGCAGGCTTTATCAAATCTTTAGATCTCTATGCACCCCTGATTTGAGTCTCTTCTCTAATGCATTCTCATCTACATTCCCTCTATCTTTGCTCTCTGACTCTACTATCTGAGCTATATCAGTTAAGTAGGAGTGCCTGCGATGCCCTGTCTTGTTTGTAATTTTTATTAATGTCCAATTTTTATATCTCTCTGCACTGATTTTATCTGCTGTGTAAACATTTTATAAGGAGTTTAGGGTTTGGTTGTATTGCTAATTTATAGTTTTGTATTTTTTCTTTTTCTATTCATTAAATGTAAGGTTTCTTATGTAAACCATATACAAATAAAAAAAATAAAAAAAATAGGACCCCAAATGAGTCTGCTTACAGAGCTGATGGATGTTTATCAAGCCATCCTCACTGCAATGCTCCACCAACTGGTCATAATCACTTACTCTAATTATGTCAGGAATGGGTTTGTGGAACACCTGAGTAACTGGAAGAATCGAGGCATGCTTTCTGCAAACAACAAACCCCTAAAGAATGCCCAACTGATCCAGTGAATCGACAATCTGGTGACCTCCACTGAGATGACCATCTATTGGAAGAAGATAAGAGGTCATTCCAAGATAGAGGGGCCAGATAAGACTGGGAAGGATCTGGCTGACAAGATGGCGAAAATTGGAGTTCTGCAGGGAGATTTCGTAGAAACAGAATCCCTCCTGGGTGAAATCCAAATGCAGCTGTCACCAGGTCACAAACTCGGGCTAACAGTGAACTCTCAAAAGCCCAGTGGAGAAAAGATACCTCAGAGGCAGATTTGATCACTGCACAGAAAGAGGACCCAATTATTGGGACATTTTGTTGACACACTGAAGACCCCGGAAGCTATCCTCTAACAGAGTCAGATTACACGGGTAAAGAGGATCTCCGGGTGTTGATGAAGTTTTCCAAGATGTTTCAGATCCAAGACCGTTTGTTGGCAGTGACCAGTGGGTTGTACCTACCTCATTCCGAGGCCTGATATTCAACCACGCCCATTTTACTGCCACTGCCGGTCATAGGGGGTTTCATACGACATTGGAAATCTTGCGCAAGGTTGGCTATTGGCCATATATAGGATAGGACCTTGACACTTACCTAAAGGGGTGTCTTGTGTGTGCTCAATTCCAATCCAGTTCTCTCACACACAGAGCTCCCCTGCAAAGAAGGTGAATGACACTGCCTTGGTCAGATTTGAAAGTTGATTTCACCAGGCTAGTGATTCGCTCAGTACATGTTGACTGTGACATGCTGCTGCACTAAAGATCAACCACATCTTCTCTCGTTTTGGCATCCAGCAAAGTATTGAGTCATACAGAGAAAGCCATTTTACCAGTGAGGTTATGGTGAAGGTGTAGGAGATTCTAGGGCTAAAAAGAAAACTCCACATTGACTTCCGCCGGGCCTCAAGTGGGGGGGTTGAGAGATGCAACAAAACAATTGTGAGTATCTTAAAGAAGTTTGTGGCAGACACTGGACCCATTTGGGACATCCGATTGCCACTTGTCCTGATGGCTATTAGGTATACACTATCTTCTGCAACCAAGATGTCTCCATTTGAGCTCATGACCGGACAAAAAATGGTGTTACCACAACATCTCCTCTATAGGACTCAGGAGCAGACCCTGATAAATGCGTCCACTACTCATGAGTACATTGAAAATTTAAGGAAGCACCTACAGCATTCTTTTGCTTATGCTCAGCACAATTTAGAAAAGTCGGCTGAAGGAATGAAGACCTACTATGATCTAAAGACCAACAAGAAAGAGTATGAAGTAGGTGACAAGGCTTACCTGTACAATTCTCAAAGGAATCAGGTCAAGGAGTGAAATTTCCTCCCATCTTCGCGTGGTGCCTTTGAAGCTGTCATCCCAGACACGCTTTACGACTGATTGATGAGCCAAATGAAAGTCGAGCAGAGGAACCGTCTGAAGTTTGAAAAGAAAGGATGATAACTCAGATGGATTTACTTTTTGTTATTGTACATACTAAATAAAATGTGTTTGGTGAAATGGAAATATCATGTTATAACTGTATGTTGTTGTTGTTGCTACGACTGGAGCAAAATTGAGGGCTCTTTGTGGAAATCTTCTCTTCATCTCCCATTGTGCACTCCTCTCGCTAGTCTGAGATTTGAGTTGGGCCTGACCTCTTTGAGCTGCCGCGCGGAGTGGAAGTTACTGTCCCTCTATCGTAACATAATTACAGCCAGTGTATCCACTCTTTTCTTCGATGTAAACCAACATCTAAAAAAGACTAAATCAAAAAAACTCCTCGGCTTGGAAGAAAAGATTGGCTGCATTTTATATAGGCTGGAATTAACAAGAGAAACTCTCATACAAAATCCTAAGAAAGTTAAAAAAAACATTAGAAACGGAGGACTGGATCAAAACGATCGAGGGAATCAGAAGTCTTAACCCTCCAAACCTATTCCTGACAGCGGACAGAAAGCTTGGCACCATCCCGCACTACCTGGAAAAATTCCCGGACCAAAGAATCAGAAACAACTTTCTCAGGCTCAGATTGAATATAGCCCACACGGGTGAAATACTGGACCAAAGAAACCAGGGCGAGAAGGCAATAAGCCTTTGCAAGATCTGTGCCTCTCCGAACTTACAATCCCTCAAACACCTGCTCCTGGAGTGTGAAAGCACATGGGCAATCAGGGTATCATCACTGGGGAGATTTGTAACCAGAGAGGAGAGCCTAGTTCAGGATGCATTTTGGGACAGACTGATCTCAGGCCAAGAAGTCATGCTAACTGCTGAGATTGTAAACATTTTGGAGAAGCTTACTATCTTAAGGAACCATCAACAGACTAGCCAAGTTCTTGAACCCTCCAGTCAAGGGGATCAGTCTGCTTAGTTAAATCCCTGGTTTCTAAACCTTTATTTTACCTTGTTATTTCACCCTTTTGCTTTATTCTTTCACTTTCTGTATTCTTAAATATGCGGGAAAAACTGCTTTTTGTACGAAATCTGAATTTTTAATACTTTCTTTTGTAAAGGTTTTCTCATAAACCAAAAACAAATAAAAAAATAAAAATAAAACGTATGTTGTTGTTGTTGTAAATTCTATGTAAATCTTCCCGGGGGAAAAATGTGTATAAAAAGTATTGAAACTCTCTTTCTGTCTTTTATTAGAGAACTAACCTCCTTAAACTTCCAGCCTGGAGCTCAGAGTGGAGTCCAGTGAGAACCCCAGGGACCTGGAAAGGAAGGAAGAAACAGGTTGCCATGCCACGCACTCCAACCCAAAGATGGAAGGGGAAACTGGAGTGTACACTCCCAAAAGAAGGAAGAAAAGGGGGTGCCATGCAATACCCCCAATCCAGAGATGGAAGGGGAGACTGGAGTGCCCGTTCCCTGAAGAAGGAAATTACGCCTAAGGAAACCTCACTATGCCATGCTCTTCCCCAACCAAGAGTCATGGAAGAACAGGCGGGCCATGTTAGATGCATTTAAAGGCCACAAACAGAAGCCCCTTTAACATGAATAGCAAGATTTTGAACACTAAAACAAAAACGGGCTGGCTTTTGTTTTTGTTTTTCAAGTAAAGTTATAGAGCCATGTGGAAAGAGGCTTCCCTGTCATTACCAATGGACAAGCAGCATTTTAATTTACAAAAGAAGGAGGAATCAAAGCTCCCTGTCACATGGAAAACAGGATTTGTAAACATTGAAAACAAAAAAGGACTGCACACAAACGGATGTGTGTGCAAATTAAAACGGCTTTCAAAAGCAAAACTTAAAAAAATATGACTGCTCACAGAACAATGTCGGGAAATGTTTCTGACTGTGGGCAAAACCTCATGAAGGAAACTCCCACTTCCAGCCTAGATGTCACATCGCCCATCTAATAACCACCGCAATAAAAATGTGCTGCTAAAGGTGTCGAAATTCAGTGTTCTCCAGACCTGCTGTCTCTGAAAGCAGGGACTTCAAGAAAAATCACCCTTGGCTGGAGCATGACTAACGTGTGAAAATGGGGGCGCCCACTTCAAAGAGCAAGCTTCCAACATAAAGGAGGCTGATGAAGGTACAGGCTGACCCAGTGAAAACAAATGGCTTGAAGCTGAAATTGTCATTTGTCCCACAGGAATATTCTCAAATAAGTTAAAAGGACTATTATCATTTAGGCCTTTTTCTCAGCAACCATAATGTGGATTGATTTCATTTTTGTACTATTTGTTATCTAATTTCTAGGCAATTTTGGGGATATAAAATGCATCTACCTGTGACTCTGGGAACTGTAATAGCCAGTTAGACTAGGTTTCTGGCTGATCTGAACATGTTCCAAATGTGAGATTTGGTGAGCGGGTGTAAAAATAAATTAGGGATATGCTTAATAACTTACATCTTCATAACTGCTGTGCTTTATATGGAAACGGCAGAGATTTGCCACATGGCCATGCTACATCGTACGGATTTGGTGGTTGGCTTATCTAATTCTCCATGGTTAGCTCAATCAGAAAATATGTTTAGTATGTCAGTTGCTAGTAAAATTATGAAGTTGTGATACATAACTAGTTTGGGTCAAAAAGTTGAAAGGAGAAAAAAGGGATGATTACAAATAGGAATTGCCATATGGTGCTGCAGACCCCAACACCAATCCTGACTTGGAAGTTGGATTGGGAGGAGAGTGGGGCGTAACTGTCTAATCCTAGTGGCAGGAATTATTGCAGGGTACTTCCCCAAGATTGTAAAATTGGTGATGTCATTGCTGCTTATAAGGGGGACTGCACTAGGACAACAACAGACCAAAACTGGACAGACAGAAAAGGAGAAAGACAGGAGGAAGGAGAGAAGAGACAGACCATCAGGAAGGCTGCTGAAATTTGCCATCTGTAAGGAGACACCAGAGGAGATTGCTGAGAGTGCATCTGGGTGGAGCTGTCTATTTCTAGAAAGGCCTCAAAGCTGACTGGGTCCTGTGGTGGAGAGTGGGGGCCATATTTGAGGGTGGAGTGGCCAGACCCCTGCCCTATCTTTCCAGAGTGTCCTGAGATGCAGCTGGCTTTCCTGAACCTTAAACAGAGGCATGCTATGTAAGTAGAACTAAGCCCTGCAAAACCAAAACATGTGGATAATGTGCTTACCATGAATCCTTTCCCTTTATAGCAGGGCAGGAGGCAATACTGTGTAGATCCTTAGCCTATGTACACAAACATATTAATTTAATTAATTCCCCATTTGGCAGAACACTATGGGTGAATATTGTTAACATTTGAAATTAACAAACTTCACTTCACATTGTAAGGGGAGGTCTTAAATCCCACATTCCCCAAAGCATTCCATTTTTTTGTCTGACTTCCCAACATAAACCAAAGCAAGGGGGCCGTCTGAAAAACAGAGGGATACATCGCTCTGTGTTTGTTTTAAACCAAAAGCTTGGGTGAAATTATATTATTGATCAGTGTCATTATTTCATGAAGTGAAATTGGCAGAAAGTGTACAATTGTGACGGTGTTCTTATCAAATCACTTTTGTGATTTATTTATGCTGACAGAAGGTGATTGTGTTGTGCCACGGATAAAGTGGTGTGTTTGATATTTCCAGGCTAATTTCTATTACTTTTCATTTAAATAAATACCAATACATTTCCTGTTCGTCGGCCTGGTTCTTGGCTCATTGTTAGCTTTGGGGCGAGGGTTGCAAGGGGCATAATATGTGTCTGAGATAGGGCTAAAGAAAAATATCTGTTAAACAGTTTGTTGAATAACCACTTGAGTGGGGAGGGAAGGGACTCCCTGTGTTGAGTGTGGCTTCTCAATAAACCGCTACATTACGAAAACAACAAAAAAAGCACTGGTAATGCAAGTGTTTAGGAATTGTCCAGGCATTTTCCATATACCAGTTACTGCCATTATTTGCTATATGAATTACATCATATGACAGGTATCGCTATCGTATGCTAGATAGTGCGAAAAAAGTCTAGGTATTCACACATTTGGCAGGTTTTGATATCACATGTCCATGTCCTTGTTGCATTATCCTGGATTCCCCAAACATGTTCAGGCACTCATTAAAACACCTCTGTGCACACAGCCAGAGACCAAAAGACAGAGGTCTGTTGCGTTCTCGTGCCTTTTCACATACTTATGGCATAACCGAGGAGGAAGTACATACTTATGGTCTATTCCTGCCCCATCCCTCCCTGCCCCGCCACCTGTTACTGCTCTTACAGCAAAGTAGCCCATTCAAACCTGGCCTACTGTATCCCTCCCCACTTTAGTCATATAAAGACTCATCAGTTGCCAATGGTTGCTAAGGGTTGGCATTGGTTGCCAATCACCTCACCAACAGAGATTTGCCAGCTGTTCTCAGCTAGCGTCTGTGGTTATAGATGGTGTGGGCTTAGTGTTAGAGGTGGTCATAGGGGGCAGCCCACTCTACAGCTTTTAAAGATTGATCAAATACAGAATTTTTCTGAGCAGATAAATTCCCACAAACGTAAAATTTAACATGAAACGTTCATAACCACAAGACAAGATGAGCTCGGCTGCTCCCAGCGGGAGATTTATCAGCACCTCATACAGGAATATGCTACCGCTCAGTGTTAACAAGCCGCAGAATTCACAGACAGCATGCATACAATCTTTGGTTGGAGGCAGGTTCAAAAGGGGCTTTAAAAGAAGAATACATGTATTTCTCACCATGGAATTTTAAAAATGGTTCAGGTACCTTTATTCAGAGACCTTTAAATGTTCATTTAGACAGTGCTCACGTGAGATTTTCAAAGGTCAGAATTCACTTTTCTGCTTTTAAAGCTATATAGTGGTGTACATACATATGCAGGGCACCTTTAGTACAGGTGTGTCACTAAAGGCATTTTTAAATAGGACAAGGTTGGTACCCTGATGCCAACCATTTTAAAGCTCAATCCTCTAGGTAGGGACTTTCCTCTAGATTGCATTGCTTCATTGACTAGAAAGGGCAAAGGGCAGTACTGTTTAATTCAGCACACGCCATTTACATACTTGGACAATTTGCAGCTGAGGATTTCACTGTATTGGCTTCTGTGTAAAATAACGGTACACAAAATGTTGTTTCTGTAGTGTGACCTCTTTATTTAAATGTGTGCTATGGTTGCGACCTCCTCTTTTCATTTCTTACTCTTTTTTACAGGGCCCTTTCAATTTGTTTTTGGAGGCCAGCCTACAGTGTGCCTGATACTGCCCCAGCTTGTACTTTGCGCCTTTCCACAGAGGACCGAGTTGCAGTCAGGTGTCAACCGCTAAAGGGAGCGGGAGCGAGCGAGGAAAGGGCAGCTTGAGCAGTTAAGAAGTGCGTCACACATTTTAGCTCCTCCCCATATCCCACCATGCACTCATCTCATGAAGAACTTTGCACATGGTGATCACAGTTCCGTCAAGTACCACAAGTTAGAGAGAGTAGAGAGGCATGGTTATTTCTCTTTAGGTATATTGATAATGCGAAAAAATAACTAAATAAAGCAGATATCACTGGGTGGGATAACAGGTCTCATATTGGGGAAAATGATCCATCCATTGTTGGCTAATGTTACAACTGCCATAGACCAGTACTTTGCATATGTTCCCAATTATATATACATCAACTATACAAATAAACCCACATAAAGAAAATACAGGTAGAAAAATATGTCAATGCTTTCGATGAAAATTCCCCTACTTTGTCTACAGGTTTCGGTATAGGGGCTCATTTCATAGTGATGTAGGTGCAATTAGGTTTGTATCACGTCACAAATTCCTATCACAAATCCCATTGGAGGCACTTCAGTGCTTCCTGAATGCTGTGTCTGAAACAAACCTTACAGTTGATGGTGTTTGCCATATCACATGGGACTACCGCCTCTGTGCCCAGGCCTATTTCTATTCTCAGTGGTGCATTGGAAAAAAGCCTTCAGAAAGCTGAAGCGATCCAGTAATGTGGCACTGACCATTTGCGTTGTCTTCTATCTGATGCCATTTTACCTTGTGCAGTCTGAAAATGCTTTTGCTATTTGACTAGCTGAAAAGAAAATCCCAAAACATTATGACAATAAAATGAAAACGAACATAGCGTAGTTAAACATCGCACAGGGAGGACTCCACGTGAAAAACCTCTGCAACACAAGGGCATAGATCTATGAATCCATGTGACAGCTTGGAGAAAATGAATCCAATGTGACAGCTTGGAGAAAATGAATCCAAAATTCCCCTACCTCAGCGCATGTCTTTGGCAAAAACCAGGTTCACTTCCTGAGTATTTATTTTGACCACTGGCAGAGGCCAGGCGTCGTGGGTTGACTTCACCTTTCCCGCAGAATGTGTTTCGCAGGATATCAACCAGGGCCATAAGAGGATCAGACTTTGAAGTTATAACGCTGCATACACCACTATCCACTCTCACCTGGACACAGTTTTGAGGTCATGATCCCCACAACCTAGGCATGCTCGCTCTATTCCTTATCATCTTTAAAAGCAAGGCTGGAATCTTTTAATTTGAGTCCTGGAAACATATGGCTGTGGTCTTTCCATTTAAGAGTCGTAGATAAATGTGGCCGTGGGTTTTCAACAAGCACATACTGAGGGTCTGCGATAGTGCCGGTCTGCCTGGTCTTGAGTAAGGGAGCGTATCCTGCACAATTCGTGTGTATGGGCAGGGGCCGCTTCAGATATACCTTGGACTTGTGCCACTATAATAAAAGGATATATCAACCTCTCAGATGACTAAACGAGTATACCGATTATAGAGCCCCCTTTTGAGTAGGACCATACAAATTGTGGGGCATTCTGTGGGTGGAATTGAAATAGCAGAACTTAGGTCTTATGGCTATTGAGGTGTACATTGCTTGCCTTCCTCCAATGCATACCTCAGCCCATATGCTGCACAATTGACTGGCCTTGATCCATTTATTTCAGAAGATGAAGACATACCGAGCTCTCATCAGTTGATTGTTGCCTTAAGCAGCTATTCAGCTGGAAAAGAGGGTGCTCAGTAGTGTTGAGCAGAAAAGGAGGGGTGGGAGGACAAAATACCTGCAGAACTCAGACGTAAACCATCACTCTCTACAAAGTCAATAGCTACACTCATGCGAAGTAAAATAAAAAATAACTCTCCTTCCATGTGAATACCGTTCTCTTGCATTTATTAAACATCAACAGAACAATTCCACAGTTAGTAGACAATAGACTGAGATCTGATTGACTATCTTGTTACAAGACAAACAGGACAAGAACTAACAATACCGGTGTCATGATGTGCTTAAAGGCGCCACTGTGGCTGCACAAACAGTGTCTTCACTTGGTCAGTAGTTGGATCAACACCTCACCTTCCTTTCTAAACCTTTTTGTGGAGAACCCTTGGATGACCACCCCATCTCCGCTAATCCCAGAACTAGTGTGGGGCAGCCACACTAGGGTCACAGCTGATTGGATGGTGATTCTTTACTAACATTAACCATGCTTTCTAGTTTTCCCCAATGGCGGGATGTGGGAGTTTGCACCGGGGTGAGGGGAGAATACAGAAGTCCACCAGTTTCCACCCCTAACACGGCATGTTCTCAATTATCTCTATGGCTGCCTGTGCATTTCTTCGGTCTCCACGCCTTCTTTTAGGGATGCCATTGGAAATCGAAATGCCTTACATAGGATACATTTCTAGATGGCAGAGGCAGCACCTTTAGAGTGTGTTTTACAAAGGTAGCGGGCGCCCCTCTCTCGCAAGAACAGACATGATAACCTGTTCAGTGGTTATTAACCACTTGAGAGTTCGCAGCCACTGCTTTTACCCACTGTGCCTTTCACAGATGGGAAATATCCATTTGCATATCAGTCTTTGTCCTGCCCAGGGGCAGTCCAGCACCGAAATACAATGGCAATTCCAATCTGAACGAGAGTACCACCAGCAACCCCATACACGTGTTTCACCCTAGTTGGGGATCATCAGTGAGGTGAAGCTGATGCCTCTCTAAGCACAGTGAGAGGGAGACCACGTCTGGTTGCCCCCAGGAGACCTAGGGTTACCAATCCCAGGTTCCTTAAAAAATAGTTTCACAAAGGTAGCGGGCGCCCCTCTCTCGCAAGAACAGACATGATAACCTGTTCAGTGGAGAGGCATCAGCTTCACCTCACTGATGATCCCCAACAAGGGTGAAACACGTGTATGGGGTTGCTGGTGGTACTCTCGTTCAGATTGGAGTTGCCATTGTATTTCGGTGCTGGACTGCCCCTGGGCAGGACAAAGACTGATATGCAAATGGATATTTCCCATCTGTGAAAGGCACAGTGAGTAAAAGCAGTGGCTGCGAACTCTCAAGTGGTTAATAACCACTGAACAGGTTATCATGTCTGTTCTTGCGAGAGAGGGGCGCCCGCTACCTTTGTATAACTATTTTTTAAGGAACCTGGGATTGGTAACCCTAGGTCTCCTGGGGGCAACCAGACGTGGTCTCCCTCTCACTGTGCTTAGAGAGGCATCAGCTTCACCTCACTGATGATCCCCAACAAGGGTGAAACACGTGTATGGGGTTGCTGGTGGTACTCTCGTTCAGATTGAAGTTGCCATTGTATTTCGGTGCTGGACTGCCCCTGGGCAGGACAAAGACTGATATGCAAATGGATATTTCCCATCTGTGAAAGGCACAGTGAGTAAAAGCAGTGGCTGCGAACTCTCAAGTGGTTAATAACCACTGAACAGGTTATCATGTCTGTTCTTGCGAGAGAGGGGCGCCCGCTACCTTTGTATAACTATTTTTTAAGGAACCTGGGATTGGTAACCCTAGGTCTCCTGGGGGCAACCAGACGTGGTCTCCCTCTCACTGTGCTTAGAGAGGCATCAGCTTCACCTCACTGATGATCCCCAACAAGGGTGAAACACGTGTATGGGGTTGCTGGTGGTACTCTCGTTCAGATTGGAGTTGCCATTGTATTTCGGTGCTGGACTGCCCCTGGGCAGGACAAAGACTGATATGCAAATGGATATTTCCCATCTGTGAAAGGCACAGTGAGTAAAAGCAGTGGCTGCGAACTCTCAAGTGGTTAATAACCACTGAACAGGTTATCATGTCTGTTCTTGCGAGAGAGGGGCGCCCGCTACCTTTGTATAACTATTTTTTAAGGAACCTGGGATTGGTAACCCTAGGTCTCCTGGGGGCAACCAGACGTGGTCTCCCTCTCACTGTGCTTAGAGAGGCATCAGCTTCACCTCACTGATGATCCCAAACAAGGGTGAAACACGTGTATGGGGTTGCTGGTGGTACTCTCGTTCAGATTGGAGTTGCCATTGTATTTCGGTGCTGGACTGCCCCTGGGCAGGACAAAGACTGATATGCAAATGGATATTTCCCATCTGTGAAAGGCACAGTGAGTAAAAGCAGTGGCTGCGAACTCTCAAGTGGTTAATAACCACTGAACAGGTTATCATGTCTGTTCTTGCGAGAGAGGGGCGCCCGCTACCTTTGTATAACCTTTAGAGTGTGCACTGGTTCTGAGCTGGGCGTATGCCGGCTGGTGATGGGCGGTTATAATTAATAATTTTATGGATGGAGCAAAGGGATACTGGAGCAGACAGAAACAATAATATTAACATAAGGGGCATAGTACCACAATGTATATAGGACCAATAAAATTATTAATCTATATACAACCAGGAGTAACATTTACAGTCGAGGTGGGTTGGGGCCAGTTTAAGAGGGGTAGAGTGAGGTAGGGGCTGCTTCCCCCACTCGCCCGCAAGTGGAGGTTGAGTGAGCTCTGATATATTTTAAAGTAGAGTGAGGCATGAGTAAAAATCCTAATTAAAGGAGTAGTAACTCTTTGGGCAGAGGGGGGATAACTACTCCTTGTAGCATTGAAAAATGGGTGAGGGGACTTCCTAAATGGGTTCCAAGAGACACTGTGAATTTATGGCAATGTGAGATCCACACATTAGGTGTTCACGCCTGGCAATCTGTCCCAATAATCAATATTAATGACTATCCAGACAGATTATATTTTGTTATACATAATATTGCATGGACATGTGTGCCAAATCTCATGATGTTGTCAAAGTTTGCTGAGCCCCATAATCACAGTGTTTGGATGCAAGCTCTGTAATGGACCCAGTGAGACACCCTACTGTCCTGCTTCACCAAACAGCATGAAAGTGGCATGTGTGGATGTGCTTTGGTGTTGGTAGGGGGCAGGAGACTTTGCATTTGCAATAGACATTTCACAGCAACCATGAACACAACTAGCGATACACTGGATTCACCCACAGCACACAATGTTGGACCAATAATTACATGTGTTTAACCTGTTAGCATCATACATTTACCAGGGTATCTGGTCTTTGCATCAAATGCCGTTGCATCTAATGCCATTCCACCGAAATGTTTCCATCTAAAAAATGTCCATCGAATGCATATTTTTGGGGGATAAAGGGTTAATTTTTGTTCAGGTGCATTTCAAAGGGTAAAAAAACGGGGGTTTGGGGTGGGGACCCCCAAAATAAGGAAAAAATGCATTTGATGGACATTTTTTTAGATGGAAACATTTCGATGGAATGGCATTAGATGTAATGGCATTCGATGCAAAGACCATAAACCATTTACTCGCACTAGTACACATTGGAAATCTGATAGCCAGTTACAGGACATGAAATACAGCTGATTTTGGTGATAATTAATTAGTTGCATTAGATATCGGTGGGTGCATTATTCAACTTCAGAGAGCCTTTTGATACATCGGTTTGCATGGTTGAGAGGGCAATATTCTCGCATTCTTCCTGTGGCATGGCACAGTTGCAGTGGCGTATGAGAAAAAGCAAATCCTTCTGAAAATTCTTGTTTAGCAAGCCATAGAAGATCGGGTTGATGCAGGTGGAAATCATGGCTACCAGGTGACACAGCGTAAACATCAGATCATGGTGACAGCTCATCAGGGCCTCATGATGCCAATCAAAGACAACATTGAAGATGGTTAACGGCAGCCAGCAGGCAGCAAAGGTGACCACGATGGAGACAAGCATCATGTTAATCCTCTTGCTATCATTCACCCGGCTCTCCCGCTCCTTCAGCCTGTCCCCCTTACCGTTCCTCCTCCTGAGGCACACAAATATCTTCAGGTAGCAGATGAAAATGAAGCACAGCGGCACACAGTACTGGAAAACCAGAAGGCAGGTGGTAAATACCCGTCGCTTGGCAACCGTAGGCCACACCTCCATGCAGGCCACCTTGCCTTTATACAAATCATTGTGCAAGGGAATGTTTTTGAATGGCTCATCTGTGATCTGGTGGAAGATGAAAAATGGAATGGAGATGATGACGGAAAAGAGCCATATGAAGACGATCCCCCAATAAGCATGCGTAACGCACGGCTTCCACCCGCGCGGGTTTACAATAAGCTGATATCTCTCAACGGCAATCAAGACAAGTGAGAATATGGGTACAGAGACAGAGACACTTTGAGCAAAGGAGCTCATCTTACACATGGCTTCGCCAAAGATCCAGTAGTCCATCAAGGTGTAGGCAACCGTGAAAGGAATGCACATGAAGCAAATCAAGATGTCGGAGAGGGAGAGGTTGGCAATCAACACGTTGGTCACATTTTGAGCTTCCTTCTGCTTCTTTACAATAATTATCAAACAGAGGTTTCCAAAAAGGCCAACTAAAGTCACTATCGTGTAGGCGATAATCAGCAGGACGTAAACAGAAACGAAAGGCTGGCAGTCAAATTCCTGCAAGGGCGGCCTACTGCTGCTCATAACGGTTACATTAAGCAGGGCCCCACTGTGAGCAGGCACTTGCTCAGTCATTTTATGGTCCAACGATTGAAACTACCCGCCAAAATCAGCCTGCAATGTTTGTGCTGATTCTTTCGTCAGAAGGTTCTTTGCCGGAGCCTTGTTGAGATGTGGTTGTTAAGACTCATTTTTCCTGCTTGTTCTTTTCGTAACTGTTTTCAGCGTTCACAATAATACATACAGCAGGATCCTGGAAAAGAACACAATGTTTTAGTAGAAATTATTATACACCTTGTAACAACCGATAATTTTAACTCTGTAGGAGATGCATTAAAGATGCGTAAGATTTCTATCGATGGATTTAATGACGACACAAAGGACCTCTTGTGCCCACGTCAACCGAGACTTTACTTTACTTGGCCCATTAATCCGCTATCTGCAAAACTCCACCTGTGCCCTGTCATTATCTACATTACCCTGGCACACAAAAGATACCTCTTTCATATCCTTCTAATTTGTCAACCTCATTACATTTGCCATGCTCTCTACACAGAGCCCTGCCGCTTCCACAAGCTTCCAGAGTGGTGCTAGAGAAACAGCCATTGTGAAATAACAAATAAGTGAATTACAATTGCAGCCTGCATGAGGAGTGCTGGATTGGTGAGGCAGACCGAGAAATGATAAAATGGAGTCTGTCAAAGGCATCCAAGTGCTCAATCAGAAGTAAGATGGGTGAATATGGTGCAATGAGAAAAACACCATGGTAAACGGCTTGCTCTCATTTTTAGGACCATATTTGATTTAGAAAATAGTTTAGCAATGTGACAATCATGACGTGTTGTGCATGAAAAGCACGCATGCAATGGCAGGGGTTGCCTGCAGTTGCATTCACAGTGCTGTTCCTGTGAAAAACCAACTATGCCCGAGATGCAATGTGCAGTTCTATGCAAGCCCAGGGGCTCATTCCAAATGTATAATTGCTGCAGCAATAGCTTTTCTCTGAGCCCACATAACGAGTGCGTGAACAAAGGTAAAATATCTCACAGGGCTTTTCCTAGTGCAAGGAAAGCGCAGCAACATTAATAATGGAGGGAATCAAATGGGGTGGACACCAGGAAATCTTCGTAGGGCTGGCAGCGCCACACAGCGTCTATTTAGATATGATCTACCTACATTTTCTACATATGGTCTGGCTGAGATGGGTGACTGCTTGAGCACTCCAGCATTTAATGTCGGGTCCCTCAGACACAGAAACCTATTGATCCGTCATAACAAGCCTATGCACCAATTCGATCATGAGGTGCAAGGTGAAAAAAGACCATTACGCAGAGCTATTAGGAAAGTGGTATTATCTATAGAGATCCCTGAGGCAAAAGCTAGCATGATTGGAAAGTAAAAAAGGACTTGTTAAAAAATGGCTAGCATGCCATCAATTCAGTAATGAAAAAAAGCAATGGCAGCAGATTCTAAGAGTGTTATGTAACAGGAACACCGGAGATATCTGGCAAATGCTGTCTAAGATAAAGGGAGATGGGCAAAAGAAGCTAGTCAACCCCATCCCAGCATGGAAATGGTCAATCTTTCTTTAAAAGCAATATAGCCAAACTACTCCATTAATGGGGATACTTAAGACAAATGCCCACTGGCCCCTGAGGGTAATTACGACTGAGATCCATAGGGTAATAATAACCCTAAGGGCTTGTGAACACCGGGACCCAATAAACTTTCAAACGCGGTTCTAAAGGAAAATCCAATAGAATGGGCAGGTATGCTCAAAATCCTCAAAAAGTACAGCTTGCATATCCTTAGCATCTAATACATTTGTACTTCATTAATAATGAAAAGAAACTAAAATAAAGAAAGTACCAAATCTGAGAGTCGCCAACTTCTGTTCTTATCCCCTGACAGTAGTTATCCATCAGGGCCATGTATCCCCCCTCACCTGAATAGCAGTGTCACACTGTCCGTTTCTGCAAGATATTCAACAGAGAAAAACAGAGCAAAAGCTTAGAAAAAGGCATACATGCTATGGCTGGTTTGTAAGATGTGAAATAAGGACATTGAAGTGAAGTAAGAGGAAGGATTTTTCAGAGCACATGAGATGGTTTTAAAATATAAAGTTGGTAATGGCAAGCTCGGGTCTCACCCCCTGTAAATGAACAGTGAGCCGGCGGAATAGAAGACAGCACCACACTGTACACCTGATAAATACCAGCACCTATTGCAGTATTGTGGAAATGGTTGCAGGTGCAATCCGTACTGAGGTCTGTGCACTAAAGCACGTGTGTGCCCTTGGAAAGGGGCTGCAAGATTGGCCATCCTTGAAGGTATGGCACGAGTGTCTTCCACAAGCCTTGGATTAGTCTGTAACTGGATAAAGGTTATTTGGGGGCTTATGAACCTCTATGAAAGACTGGAGAATGGGGATGCACCAGGTCCAGCTCCAGCAAGGGGGAGAAGAGGGCCAGGCCCCTCCCACAATGCCACCCCCTTGCCCCTCCTAGAAAGGAGGCCTTGCTAGTCGTGTTAACCACAAATGGAACCCAGTGGGCCAAGGGGGGTTGCAGGCAGGGGGATTAAGTAATTAGCATTAGATATTAGGTGTAAGTCAGAAGGATTGTATTGGATCACAGATAGGATGGAGACAGGATGTTAGGAGGGACACACATTCTATGGACGAATTTGGTCGTTTACCCTTCCATTGCCATGTTAATCCCTATGGTAGTCCCACCAACTACCTGCCCGCCCCTCCCTGCTGAAACATATCCCCTAGGGTACTCTTTGAGCTAGCTCTGTCACAAAGTAACACCAGACTGTGTGCTCTATAGAGCCTGATTGTGTTAAAGCTAAGCATTTGTTTGAGTGTTTAATGACTTAATTGTCTCTGTAAATGAGCTCCTGTTGTAATAATACAGTCTCTTAACAATGCATGTTTTCAGGCAGTAGATTTAAAAGCAATAGGTGTGAACTCACATCTGCTCCTTACAAGGGAGTCCTGTCTAACACAAACACAAATCCAACAGTGTTGGCTTCTGTATTGGTATTAGATGGACATTTGCCAGACAATTACATCATATGCGTAGCTACTCGCACCATTTTCCAGGTGCTCCCATCCTATGGCCAGGTGGTAGGTAGCGTGATGGCAGTACCTGGCAAATGCCTATCCCATGCGTATTCAAAAGACCAAACTGTTGGTGTTGCCAATGTGTGATGGTTTCAGTTTGTCTCCCTAAGTTAAAGTGTATATGCCCAGATGTGGGTGCCTTGCTTGTATATCTTACTGAGCTGTTCCAAAATGGCCCTACTGGAAAATTTCCAGGCTAGGATGGTGAGTATGGACCAGCTTCAGATCTTCTCATGCATACTTACCAGTTGGGTTCTGACCTAAACAGTATGTATCATTGTCTTGATGGAAGACTCGCCTTCCTGGCCAGAACATTTCATGAAATGAACTTCTAAATACAGACTTGATAAAGTCATACTGTTGGAGTAACTATTAACAGTTTGCATGCAAACACAATACATCATGTGTATTGTGGATCTTGTTTGGAAAGTGTAATGTAACTGCTGGGTGTTTAGGCAGTACCAGAAAATAAACGTATTTAATGTGGGATCCCACCAGTGACAGAGAGGGGGAGAGGAACTGGAGGAATGCCCCCCCAAACCACAATAAACATTTGCCTCTCAGAAGATGGATCATGAATACCTGGAAAATAACACAAGAAAAGAGCATTTTGTATTATGTTGCTGGCCTAGTATAAACGGTGCACATCTTTTAAAACTAAAAAAGGGTATTGGAATATTTCCTGCAGAGTGCAATCAGAGGTGGATTTAACAGTAGAAAAGCAGGTAGGGACTGGCCCTGGTAACAGCGGTGTTAGGGGTAATCTATGACTAAACAACTACAAAATGTTCTCCACTGTGTGTGATTACTTAAGAGAAGAGTGCACACCTAGACCCACAAGTGTACACTCACATAGGGATGATGCATAAGCTCAGTGATCTGAATGTAACAATGAATTAACAGACTTTAGTCCTCTAAACAGCTCCACATAATCTTAGAGGATTGATGAATCTAGCTTGATGAATCAGATCATCAATTTTACTGTCAACAATGTTGTCAATAATTCAGAGTTACTTCATGGAAAGCTGTTTTCAACAGTGAATGCCTATTTAATTTTGTACGGTTTGGATGTTGTTAAATATGACTTCCTTGGCTTTTGTTGCACAATTGTTTCGAAAATGTTCTTTATGATTTGCATAACGTTTAAATTTAAGCACTAGTCTTGAGTTAACTGGAATACACCACTTGCTAGTACAGCCCTGCTTAATTTAAGGTTTTTTGCTTTTTGTCTTTTTTCTTCGTCGAGCATTTTCAGTCCTTTTTTCATATTGAATGTTTTTAAAAAACATACTTTGCCCATCTTTCAAATAAAACACTGTTTCTTTTACCTGTTTTGGTGCTACCCAGCGTGATATCCATGTTGGTACACACAACCACTATAAACAATTTCTCTTCTCTTAAGAAATCAAACACAGTGGGGAACATTGTGTAGTTGTATAGGATTTAATAGTAGGACAAGGGGCACATGCCCATGGGACCCCCTGCTCTGCCTTTCTCCGCTCAGAGTCAGCCAGGGCTGCACAGGCCCTTCCAGGGAGGCCTTATCCTTTTAACATGTCTCAGAAGCAGATAATTTAAAAAAGGATGTGATTAGTCATGGGAAAAGGTAACTGGCTCTTTTTTCTTTAAATTATATAAGGTTTTAATAAGCTATGTAAGTGAGATTGTTGAGTGATTTAAAATGATAATAATAATAATATTTTGGTATTTATATAGCGCTACAAACCCTCAGGTATCTGAGCGCTGCTTATTTTTACCCACGGTGTGTGGTGCTCATTTATCAACCTCGGAAGGATGGAAGGCTGAGTTTGGCCCTGCTGGGATTTAAACCTGCATTAGCAGGCTCTGCAAGGATGTCAAAACGAGCGCTCTGCTCGCTGTGCCACTTGACCGGCTGATGGGGTACAGAACAAGCTGTGTGAAACAACTACTTTTGCTATGAATTTAATTTCACGTTGTGTCTGTATTTCATTAATCTGCATTCTGGAGCTTGTAGGCTTCCATTCAGGATGGAGATTATAAAGCTACAATCATAAAATCGTTTTAGCACTGTTTTCTCCACTTCGCAGGACTTGAAAAATGACAGCCTATGATTGTAGCTTTATTGGTAAAAGCAGGCTGATTCCAAATTATTAATTGTGGGAGAGATTTACACTTTTGCAAACATGTAGTATAGAAGTGACGAGAAAAGACGATTCTGCCTATGTTTTGCTATTTACTTTTCCAGTACTTGCCGGAAACAATTAAAATTGCCGGCAGGGGCTATTTTGCAAAACAGTGCAAACAGGAGTGGTCACCTCCATGAAATGTAGGATTCAAAACTAAGTATCCCATTACTCTTTTCATCAACCCATTTTACAATGGTGTTATACATTGTCAGGTTGGTTTATCATGTAACTAATGCAATTTTAAAGTAATTTGTATACAATTTAGTATTGCTTATGTTTTTAAAACCAAATTTCAATACATATTTGTACCAACATGAGCTGGGAGGATGTGTGGTCAAGTACCTACATTTCAACTTAAATAAAGTGTATAATGCTGGTCAAATCATTTAATCTCGCTGTGTGTTTCCGGCCAAAATGCCCCTAGAGTGATTTAGTTTACAGTATGAAATATTCCAAAAAAGGCCCATTCATGGTTTAATAGATGGGCAACACAGGGGTCAGGGCTCACCAAGGAGAAACACACACACATCTTTCTTTGGAAAATATAAGGCCATATTTATTGAACCAAATTGTGACAATCAATAGCAAATCAACTTAAAGTTGTCAAACAAGAAGTCATCATGGACTATTGCATGATATAAACCATATGTAAACAGCATGTACCAGACAATGACGTTTAGGGGGTAGCAGGGGAGCAGCAGCCCCTCCTCACTGCCACACCCAACTGGGAGCGATACCAGGAGTCCAGAAACCCCTCAATCTGCACTGTCTACCTCCTGATTCCACTCTGTCATGCATGCTAGCACTCCCACAGACCATCAACTCAATTAAAATGTGCTGCAAAATTGCAACAAAAACTAAGATTTTGTGCTTCAAAATTTATTTGGAAGAAACGAAATGTCCTATTCCTTGCTTCATTATTTATCGAGGAGTAGGAGAGGTCTGTCTTTTTATAACAAAATGGCTCGACCACAAGCACCTCCTCCGTGGCCTGCTAGGAGTAGCCACTGTATTCAGGGAGATATTGTTGAGCACACACCATTTGAGTAGAAATCAGGACTGGGGGCCTCATTGCTCAGCCCCTGCAGAGGAGCAGGTGGCATCATCATCGATTTTCCAAACCCAGGCCAAGAAGACATGGTGCGAGTAGTGGGGTAGCTGGGAATGGTGGTTAGGGGAGCTGATGGAAGGTGAATGGGGTGAAAAGTGAAGGAGGAGTGAATAGGATAGAAAGGGCATAGCAAATGGAAAGAGAAGATAGTGTGAAGAGCCAGGAATGAGATGCAGACACATTGGATTCATGGTTTTCGTCAAAGACTTTTATTAACATGAAATGGGGTGGGAAATGCCTCTCCGTTCCTATTGTAAGAGGTGTTTCCCTGTCTAAAATCAAAACTAAGGGTCTGTCAAAGGTCAGGATGTCTAAATCAAATTGCCCGACACCCAGTGTCCAAAGTTCTATTCTGGCTCTCACATCTAAGAAAAATAACTCTAAGGTGAAAAGGAAAAATGTATTTGCCTTCAGTAGAGCACAAATGTTCCAAAAGAAAATGCGTAACTCCAATACAAAATTGATCCACACAAATAGAGTTCCTTGTTCCAGAGTGTGATTCCCTTCCCCTGGATTTCTCTTCACTCTTCCTTGTGTTTCAAGAATGTCAATTCTTTAAGACTATCAATCACACAAAGCAACTTGGCTGCTAATCCGTATTTTACTTGGATACCTGGTGTTCTCTTCTGACAGGTTTCCACTTCATTTTATTGTGTTTTCACAGCCTTCTAGCAGACTGTTTTAGGTACTGTATAGTACACACTGTTCAACTTGACTATACCTGGTATAATCTACTGCCAGGGCTTCTCATCTCTGCATTCTTTCTTATCAGGGAGTTTTCCTCTTCTGATTTAAACCAGCCTGGTATACTTTCTTACAAGGGCTTTTCTCCTCTGTTTATGGTCTTGCAGCTTTTAAATTGCCTCGTATCCTTTCTGTAAGGACTTTTGTCAGGTGTATGTTCTTGTAGCTTACATCTGTCTGGTACTGTCACGCGCCTGCCATCCTGGCGCTTGTGGAAACCCTGGAGGTTCGGGTGCCATTGAACATACACACTACGTTCTGTTTCTAAGTGCCTCAACGGTCTAGTCTTCGCCTGTCATGGCTGCCGCCTACTGGCTCTTATGCAATTCGCAGCCAGAGCCCGGTGCATTACAACCCTACATAGTGCTTCTACTCTTTTGGGTACCAACGCTGTTTTCCGTGCTTTCTCAGAACCCTGCCACTGCTTCGTCTTTTCTTCCTTTCCCCGAGTCTCCACTTGTTTCTCTCCCCCGCGGCTTGCTGTGCTCTCTCCCTTCGAGGGGCCCACTCCTACTCACCCTGTTTCTTTTCTCTCAGCTGTCCTGCTGTGCCCGTCATCCCTCGGCTCTCTATCCTCAGTCATGGGCCACCAGCGCTCCGTCTCTTTCTCTCTTTCATGGCCTGTCCGCTTCCTGCCTTTTCTTTTCCTTTCCTTCAACGGCTTTGCCATTTGCTATCCTCGACCATTCCTTGAGGCTGAGCTTTCACACAGGAACGCCCGCTTGCGAGCCTTCCGTACGGCGATGTAATTCCTACTTGTGCTCGACCTGGGTTCCCTCTCTGTGGCTCTCTTCTCCCAGGCTGCTTCATCTCCTTGCCAGGCTGTTTCACTATGCCCATTCCATACTCCCTTCCACCACTTACCTCGGATTGGACTGTTACTTGCTATTGGGTTTCCATAACTAACACTAAGCCCGCCGAGGAGTCAAGGGCGCCGAATCATTGCTGTTTCCTGCTGAAATTGCCTGCATCTCTTGTAAACTGAAGCCTACCTTTGCCTACACTGAACACTGTTTTACCCCGCTTGAACTCACGTGAGACTGTTGTTGGAGCCACAGCAGTTCGAAGCGACCGCGGGCATCAGCTGATTTGACTCGGTAAGCGAGTCGCAAGTCACGTGATACCTACGAGCCATGCCCCCAGGAAGTCAGCACAAAACCACTGCCCAGCTACCCTTGCGGCGTTAAGCCCGCAGAGGAGTCAAGGGCACGGAATCATTGCTGTTTCCTGCTGTTTACGGCCGGAACGGCTGTAAAGAGCGCAGAAACTATAAGACCATCATCTACCGTTGCTGGCCGCGAATGAGGTCTGCACTAGAGGAGGTGCACTACGCCCTAGAACATGCGCACAATAAGTGATTCAAAGGACCCTGAGGCAAGTTTGCAAAGAAATACGTGTTTACAGGTAAGACAGCGCCTGGCCTCCCACCCTGCCACCCAATCCACGTCTCCCACCACATCCCGAATCAGACATAAAATACTCTCTTCTCTAATCCAATCTCACCTAATTTTCACAAGCATGGCCCTCGAGGAGGAGCCGGCAAAGACCCCTATGATGGGTGACCTGGACAAAAATGACGATATCAGGAGGCCTGGGGCCGATTTAGCCCTGGCAAAGACAAGTGCCTTACTAAATGGAAAGGAGGGACTAAACGAGCTTGAGGAACACGAGCGAGAGGGGGACAGAATTACAACCCCTTTAAAGATCACCAATGTAGAAATACCAATTATACCATTAGAAAATCCAAAGCAAATCGGATTGTACCAGAACAAGGAGAAGGAATGGGAGGGGCACGGGGGACAAAAGACTCCGATACCAGGAGAGGAGATTTCCCAGATGAAAGGCCCCAGCGTAACCCCGACCAAATACAAGGAGACCAGAGGCAACAGCATCAAGAACCCAAATTGGACGAAGACTGTCAAATAGTAGAAATCACTCAAGACTCACCAAACCACATAAGTGAGCTGGACTGGCAGGATGAAATTTGGGATGACTTGAATAATCAAGAAAATATACCATCCCTAAAACCACAAACCAAGATGATGGCCACCACATTGACTAAGGACCAAATAGAACTGAAAGAAGCGGAAAAAAGGCAAAAATTAGTCATCTAATACAACCAGTAAATGAAGGGAAGCTACCCTTGCACCAAGACAGAAGGATTCCTCTGTTTCAGGTAGATGAACTACCTAGCCCAAAGACCCCAGTACAGAAAAACTCAACCCTGGCTACTAAGCTGATCCAAGACATTGCTAATCTCACAGGAAAAATAGTAAGTGAGAAAAAAAAAGGAATCTATCCTTCATAATGGGAAAAACGCAGCACTGGAAGAAGACGACCCATCAAACCATCCTGCTTCAATTGGAATCTCACAATCTGAAGCAAGGAAATCCACACAAAGGCCAGTGACAGGCGAATTATCTAACACGCCTCATTCTGGACTGGACCAAGGGGACCAATTTAGAATAATCAATATTGAGGCCCTGAGGAAAATTAGCGATATGTGCGATAAAAGTCGACAAGAGGACTTTATCCATATCCAGATCATTGTTATGGCAGCCCTGAATAGAACAATGGCACCATTCTTGAAACTTTACGAGACCATCAATGATTCAGTAAATTGGCCTATGCATTAAACCTGAATACACAAGAACAGGTTTTTGCGAATTGGCAGGATTTGAAAAATGACTAGACGCAAGGCTTGAAAAAGAATCGGAGACTTTATGCCAATGGCAAAGCCGCCTGTGCGATCTGGCATGTAAAGATACAAATGATAAACATCTACTAATGGAAGCTATTCTAGAGGACAACAAGTAGATAAGAAAATCCTGTGAAATAAGAGCTACCGTTAGTGGAACAAATAAAGAGCTACAAAAAACGAGTCCGGTCCCTACTGTCCCGAGAAAAAAATTAACATTGGGAGTAGAACGTAAAGTCCCTACACAAAGCATGGAAGGCCTCCTAAATCAGGGTAAATGCAAAGTAAACACAAAGAAGACAAAAGGGGTAGGGGAAAAAATCTAGGCAATAATGAAGTCCCCCTAAAATACGCAATGTTTCAAGAAGGAAATCATCAAGAGAAGACGCAAAAAGTGGATCTGGGAAATAGTCTCCCAAAGTCATCCTCATCACTTCCACCAAAGAAATTAAAAAAACAAGCAGTTAAATGTAAATCAAATGGCTCACAAGCATTTCTAAGAAACATGCAAACCCCACCACGAGATGAATTGCAACCGCCTCTAAAGAAAGTAGGAAGAGAATTGACTCTAAGTAAAGTCCCTAATAAAAGCCCACAGAGGAAAAAGATCAATACAAGGGAAGATGACACTGATGAAGTGTCAGTAGTAGACTTAGATAGATCAGAGTGCCTGAGTGATCTCATTGAAGTAATTAAAAATAACCATGAAGATGAAACATGGGAGAATATCAGTTTAACAGACTGGCAAGTCATCAACACATTTTCAAACTTGGAGGGAAAAAAAGAAAAGAAAGATGACGAGAAGAAATCAGCACAAATGAATGAAAATAGAAGAAAAGAACTATTAAAACATATACAATACAAAAGGCCATCAGAAAGAGATGAAAGGAGGGATGAATGTGCACTGGACAGAGAAGAGCATAGAAGGAAAGTCTCAAAAACCCAGGGAATATACTGGAAAGACAAGGAGGATCGATTGTACAGAAAGAACTCCGAGCAACCAGATGGAGAAGATAAAGAGAGAGAGAGAAAATATAAGAAAAGAATAAATGGAAAAGAAAACATACCAAGGTTTGCACCAAGAAAAAATAGAAATAATCAAAATAACGATTTGGAAAGATCGGGGGAAAGTTGACCCAAGGGGAACTATCCCAAATACAAATTTCCTTAAATTGAAATTGGAAAGGATGAACAAACGTCATGAGAAAATTCTCCTGAATAGAAAAAATTTAACTATGCTGTTAAATCAGTTTCTTCGAGATGACAAGCTGCGGGCAGATGATATAGCGATTACTGAATTCATAGATGAAAGCAGGATGGATGGATTGTTATACAGCTCGGGTCAGAGAGGGCAAGAGACATGGTGTTGAGACCTTCCTGTTCGGTGAGCGTCTTCTTTTCCTCGAGTGGTCCTTGCATGATCAGGGCCTCTTTGACTTGCTGTAGAAATGTCACTACCTGGCTGACAAACTTGTTTCTCGGGAATAACCTTTCTAGAAGGGGAAGATGTGAACCAGGAAACACTCCCTTACATGACAAAGCATCCGCCATAGTATTCTGGCTTCCCGGTATGTATGTGATACGGAAATCGTACTGTGCAAGGAAATGAGCCCAACGGGCCTGTCGTGAATTGATACAGTCCATAGTTTGGAGCACTTGGAGATTCTTGTGATCTGTTCTGATGGTGAAGGGGTAAGTGCTCCCTTGAAACAAATGCCTCCATTCCTCACAAGCTAATTCCATAGGTAGGAGCTCTCTTTCAATTACGGAATAGTTCAGTTGACTGTCTCGGAGTGTGCGTGATAGATATGCAATAGGGTGTTCCTCTTGATCTTGTTCTTGCAGCAGTACAGCGCCCACGGCTGAGACATTGGTTTTAGTATGAAGGGTTTTCCTTGGTCCGGGTGGTGCAGTATGGGAGCGCTGCAAAACAAAGCTTTGAGATGTTATAAGCTTTCTTCTGCTGGAGAATCCCATGCCAAAGGAGTGTAGGTCTTCTTGAGTAGCAGGGTTATGGGCAATATGACTTCTGAAAACTGGATAATAAAGCGCCTATAGAAATTCGCCACCCCCAGGAACCTCTGGACTTCTTTCACAGAATTGGGAGAGGGCCAGTTTAGGATAGCCTCTGTCGTCTTTCCGTCCATCTGTATTCCCTGCGATGATAAAATGAATCCTAAGTAAGGTACAGAACTGGCCCCAATGATGCATTTTTCTCTTTTGGCGAGGAGACGATGTAGCTTGAGACGATTAAGGACTTCTGTCAGGTGGGATTTATGTTCTTGTATATCTCGAGAGAACACCAGTATATCGTCGAGGTACGCGATTACTGACACAAACATGAGGTCTAAGAAAACACGGTCCATAAATCTTTGGAACATGGCCGGGCTGTTAACCAACCCGAACGGCATCACGTGGTACTCATACAGCCCAAAAGGTGTTCTAAACGCCGTCTTCCACTTGTCGCCAGAGCGGATCCTTAGCAAATGGTAGGCATTGCAGAGATCCAATTTTGTGAATATTTTAGCTCCCTGCACCGCCTCCAGGATGTCTGTGATAAGCGGTATAGGGTAGCAATCCTGGATAGTCACTTTATTTAACCCACGGTAGTCAAAGCAAGGCCAGAGATCAAGGGAGTCCCTCTTTGGAATGAAAAACAGTGGTGCCCCTGCAGGGGACTTGGATGGTCTAATAAGGCCATTCTGTAAGTTGTCTTCCAGGTAGGATCAGAGAGCCTTCTTTTCTACCTGGGATAACACAAACATCCTATCAAATGGAACCAAAGTGTGGGGATTAGATCTATAGAACAGTCTTCTGGGCGATGAGGTGGTAGTTCTAGCGGGGGTCGTTTCTGCGAAGACTGCTTCGAAGTCTGTGAGATCGAATGGAATGGAGTGTACCCCAAAGGTATTGTCCGGAGGAACGAAATGAGCCTTTGCCTCCAGATAGGACGTGTTGTGAAGACAGCTGTTCCAACAGAACAAAGATTCGAAGCTCAAACTGTTTGTAGACCAGTCGATGCAGGGATTGTGTTTCCACAACCAAATGATTCCCAGGATTAACGAAAAGTGTGCAGCACGTATTATGTTGAACCAGATTTCTTTGGAGTGCTGTTGAATAGACAAAAGTAAGAGTTCAGTTGTCTGGGTGATTGTTCCGGAACTAAGAGGGCTACCATCAACCCCTTTGACCTTCTGAACTTCTTTGCGGTTAATTCTATGCAGACCCACCTTTCTCTCCATTTTAAGTGGCAATCCACACTGGAAGGGCACACCCTAAAATTTTACACCAGTCCAAAATCAGAAGTTACCTTGAGTCCTGTGAAACCAGACAAGGAAGAATCTACTCAAAGTCTGACAGACATTCAGAAAAAGGGAGAACAGTTGTTTTTCCCCATTCAGTTAAATGAGGGGGAGGAACCGGTGCTCGCCAGAGAATGCCTGAATAATGGAAGGAGCTTCATTAGCAGAGAATTATTCAGGAAACTCCCAAAAGATCAGACCATTCCCACATTTAAATTGATTGACAAATGGGAAGTAGGTCTGGAAACATTTCCTGCCTAGCAGGTGTATGCTAAAGATTTCCATTGGCAACAAAAGCATAGACCATAATTGCTGGGTCGTGAGAGATGTCCCTTCTGCCTTTTATCTGGGAAGTGACATTCTGAACCGATTCGCAATCAATTTGGATCTAATTGATAATAAAGCCTGGTCCCAACTGGGGAGTAACCCCATGGGCTTTCACAACATTGAAAAAGCATTCCGGTCAGCTCTATTGCTGCCTTATGTGTTTGAAGTTCAAGTGCAAGAAGAGGTTACATCCCAGGACAGGTGTGACAATTTACTCTTCCCCTCAAAATTAAGCGAGGACATAACCTCAAACTTCAGGACGCATATATAAATCTAAATTCCCATCTCCAACAACAAGGTTTATATTTAAATCCAACACCTCTAGTAGACCTAGAACACAACACAATTTGAATATTGGTGTATAACAGCGACCCTTGAAGTATCACTTTGGGTGCAGTCACCTTTATTGGAATGACGGTTGACGCCCAACATTATTCTATTGACTTAAGTAATGAAATCATGGGACTAATCGCAAACAACAAACTGTTTTGACATCAGATACGGTATTCCTCCAAAAAATATTTTTACTATGCATGGGGGGAATTTCCTGGTGTACTTTTCCTGCCCCTACAGTGTGGAACAAGTGACCTGTCGCATTATGAGGGAAGCGGTATTGTTCAGAGTCAAGGACCATTACCTCGAATCCCCTGTCCAGGTCAACACCATCAGAAGAGATCTCTCCACCCAACTGGAGGATACCGCTGAAATTGCCAGGCCTCTGGCCTTTCCAGATGTCAGGCAGATGCTAGAGGAAAGGCTCAATCTGGCTGAAGCCTGTAAGACTGAGGAGCAAAGACAAAAGCTAAAACAGGTCTTCCTTGAATTACAAGATATCTTTTCAGTGGACTCATATGACTGTGGACGCACATCTATTCATTCAACTACCATTCCCACGGACCCCGAGATGGCTCCCATATTTGTGAAACAATACTGGTTACCTCTCGCATCCATGGAGTCACTCACAGAGACTATTAAGAATTTAGAATCCTGTGGGATAATTTGTCTGATCCAGAGTACCTTCAATAACCCAGTACTGGGGATCCTCAAACCAAACTGCCAATGGAGACTATGTGCAGACCTGAGGGAGTTGAACAAACAGGTCCACATGTCAAGATGTTGACGCCGCCGACGGTCGGGTGGTCTGCAGAGGGTCGGGGCAACTCGAGTGCAGGACTGCAGTCACGGATGTCAGGCAGGCTGGGCTGGCTCCATGTGGCAGGCGGCAGCTCTATCTCCTGGGTCGGTCCGTGCAGATGAATTCAATGGAGACGTCGAGTCACTCGTGTCAGGAGCCTGATTTAGCTTTCCTGCTAAATCAGGCTCCTGACACGAGTGACTCTGTGGAGGAAAATTTCAATGACTGCGAGAAGGCACTCCTGGCAATGATGTGGGAGCTGAAAAACTACCGGAGGTGCACATCATTGTCGAGACTCCTCACCTACACTTGCAGTATCTACGAAGTGACAGAATCTGGGTGGGAACATTAGTAATTCCAGAATTACTTCCTAGATTCTGTACATTCAAGGCTTTCCTGTGGAGGTCAGATATGACCAAAACAGGAGGAGTCCCCTAGCGCAAGGGTTGGTGGACTTGCATGACTGTGCTCAAGAAAACTGTCTCGAGGATGAAAGTCTAATGACCAACAACAACCTGGAGGCGTACTTAACTTCCCCACACAAGGTCAATGAAGAAGACATGTGTCAGGGGAGATACCCACAGTTTATGTGGATGGGTGCTCCTACCATGCTGATAGCAACGGGGCAAAAGAACTGGTGACTGGCATTGGGAATGCCTGGGTGAATGATACCCTGCAACCCTGCGCTGGTTATAAAAGGTTCAGAAACTGCATCTTAATAGTGCTGGTGTCACTTTGTATTCTGTTTTTTGACTGTAAATTTGCACACGTCCAAGGCAGCACTGCGAGCCACCTGCTCTTGCTGCTCTTGTTGCTCCGAGGGACGGAAGGCGGAGCTCCTGATCGCATGACCACTTCAGGTGACGTCGCAAGGAGGCTCTTAACCAGCACAGCCACCCTTGCAGCGTTAAGCCCTGGAGCTGTAAGGGCTGGAGCCGCTGTTTTGCTGTTTGGCTGTGACCTGTGCCCCTGACCCTGGGAACATATTTGACTTGCTCTGCCCTGCTGATGGCTGACTACCACCCAGAAGTGAACGTGTGAGTAGCATAAAGCTGTACAAACTCAGCTAATTAATATCTTGGCCATCTTTACTATTTTAACAGCTTAAGTCATTGTCGGGCATTCCTTACCGTGTGACTTATACAGTATTTACTGGATAATTGGCTGCTCTCTAGGAATTTTGGTGTCTATACGTGTTTAAATATTAACACTTATTTAATATCTAGAAGCAGCATTTTAGATATACATCTGGATGTCTTGATGTTCTTGTTGCAAATGTACATCCCTATTTTATGACTTAACTCAGCTCTTACCCCTACTCAGGGCTTTTTATTGAAATAATTTGTTTCTATTTGTATCTTTACTGAAGTTTATGACTTATATATTGTGGTTGCATTTTGCCCCTGTTGGTCTGAGTACTGTCTCTATCTCTAGTTTGCTTCTCTGGTTCTCTAGTTTTGTGCGTGGATCGGTATTTGGATGACACTTAGGGGTCTTAGGAGTCAATCAGCCATTGAGGCTACTCTTGAGTCTCTGAAAACTGGTGAGGAGTTTCTTTCTCCAGATTCCAAAGAAGGTAGTCTCCCTCAGTCTTCCGCTATTGTCCTCCTAGTCAAACAGGACACTACCCAGGTTGAACTCCCTAGCATTCAAATCCCAGGTCCCTTAGGGGCTATTGCATAGAAAAGTATTATACATGCCCAGATTCATCCTCAAAATAGGAATGAGATTTTTAATTCTATGGGCATTATCCCACGTATTCTGGGTGACAACAGTTGTATCTTTAATGGAAACCATGATATTTCCATTGATGCTCAGGAAGAGCGACTAGCAGCTACTTTAGCCCTAAATCTGGTTAATAGGGGTAGTTCCTTTGGGGGGGGGGGAATACTGTTGAAGTAGATGCTGAAATGGCAAATGTTTCCCAATTGGCTATTACTTCTTCACAGTTAAATACATCCTTGCCTGCTGCTCAGTTGGTTGCACCTGGTCCTAAGCATACAAATACTTCTGCTGTTATTAGTGTTCCTACTGTTTTACAATCCTCTCATTTGGAGGCCCATATCAATCATATAACTTTTCCCTCCAAGTCTTTGGGGGGTGCCCCCCTCAGGTGGTGTGGTAAATCAGAGTTTAACCACACATATGAATCTCTCTGCCTGTACAGCTGGGAACCTTGACAGTCCAACTTTGAAATGTCCAGTCTTTAAAACTCCCCTAAGGAAACCAATGCTTAGTACCTCAAAAACGAAACCTAAGCTAAGCTCATTGGGAGAACCTATTCTGGGCAAAAACAATTCTAACTATTTTGGGAAAAGAACAGCCACTAGCACGTTAATTAAACCTCCTCCTTCGGCCCTCTCAGTGGTCACTCTAGATCACCTGCATTTGGCAGAAGTAGTGAAAAGACTGGACACTGGAGAGGCCTCACACAATGATATTGATGACATTAGTATCATCGAATGTGCTGACAAAGCAATTGCCGAGAGTGGGTTAGAAACTAGACTGACTGACACTAACAATGTTACCCAGCAAACATGTGTGTCGGAGTACGAGCTTCTACTATGGGTTCTCCATCCAAACTCACAAATTCTATTGATGAGTACACTGAAAAGCAAAATTGGATGAGAGACAGGGGTCTTCTTCCGGAGCCAATTAAGAAACTTCCCGGTGACTCTATGTTGCATCACACTCTTAAGGAGGCTGACGAAAGATAAGGCTTACCCAACCTACTGTTTCTGCTTTAAATATGGTGCTGAGCTCTTTTGTCAGTCTCTACGATAATATTTGGGCAGAGGTTAGATCTCATTCTCTCCTACTCTCGGAAATCTATGTCAGGCTAGAGGGGCTTGACAGGTTTGAAGTGTTGGTGAAGATCATCAGGGAAGATAATCCAATTATTACTAAGCAATGCTCTGCTTCCCCCTTGCTGCCTCAGTTTAATTGGGAGGGGGGCCTCCTGTAACAGCCTTGGGTTTAGCAACAGTCAGTGCTATTGGGGAAGATCTACACAAGGTCCCTCGCTCTACTCTCTCTCACCTCTCTGGGATGGTCGTATCTGCTCATGTTCCAACGATATCTTCTCTGCAGATTGAGGGAGATGTCATTGCTCACGATTTAGGGGAAAAAGAATCGCAAAACCACAAGAAGGTTGTTGCCATTATAGATCTAACTAATCCAGCTGTTGTGCCTGAGGAAACTTTAGAGAGGTTGACTGTTAGCACTCCGTGCATATCTGCTCCTAGTGGTGCAGGTAACCCAAATATATCTGAAGATCCTAAACGAGATAAGGGAGTTGACAGTTCTTCTACTCCCGGTTCAAAAGTTTTCCAAAATCTGGAGAACGTTCCTGTTCTCATAGACTTGATGAAAGATAATCTCTCCTCCAAAAGCCTTGCCCCAGAAGGTAAAAAACTTTTTCAACAAATTAAGAAAACCAAAAATCAGAAAAATATTTAAAAAATGAATTCGCTTATACAAACAAATTCTACAAAAATTTGGTTTTACCTACGTTCTCTTTGCCCACTGGTGTGACTGTGCTGCCTAAGGGGGTACAGCCTTCTGGGGTAGCAGGGGTGCCTATAACCATGGCCGCTACTGCCGGTATTTTGGCTAGTGAGGATAACTCACTCCCTTCAAAAGCAGCTATAGGTATTCAGACAGATCCGCCTGTAAATATGCCTGCTCCTGTTGATAGCACTTGCCCTAAGGTCTCAGGCATTGCTATTTCGTTCAGTGTATCACTACTCTCCCTATCTCTAATGGCAACCCTGAGGTCTCTGACCCTGTAAAAAGTAGTCTGGGTATTTCAATTTCTTCAAAAGAACAGCCTACTGAAACTTTTTCCTCCCTCTGTTAACCTGCCAGGTATCCTCCCTGGCAATCTGTCATTTATTCTGATCCCTATGGATTCTCTGATTCCTACCACAACTGCTCCCCCGACTTTGGTCAATACTGATATGGCAAAACAACTTCTTTTTGATCTATATGGAGTGAAGTCCACCTCTTCGGTGGACGTTAACTTGACTGCTGGTCCTGAACGGCCCAATGTTGTTGACATCTGCTCTCTCCATTTAGCTGGTCAATCAACTCTTCCTCTTAATGCTCATATGAGCTTGCCCCAATTGGTTATGGCGGACCCTATGGTGGGATTCAGGGCACTGGGGGATCTTTATGTCCCTGGGTTTTTGGGCTCTACTCAATCTAAGCCTATTAATCTAGGATCCCTGGGTAGCCCGAAAAGATTTCCAAGGGGTCCCCATTTAGTTCAGAAAAGGACTAGACTACGGGGTGCAAGGGACCCTGAATCTCAAGATAATCCATTAAATCAATTCAGTAAGGATATCTCGGACTCCCTGCCTTATTTCTCAGGAAATAATGAACAACTTGTAAGTCTCTGGGGTAGTGTCCCTCTTGTGTCTTAACCGAGGGAATATCCTTAAAATTTTACATCAAATTCCTACATTATCTCTGATCTTTAGCTATTATTTAGAAAGGATCTGCTTTCCCCTTAAGGATCATGTAGATCTTAGCAATATTGTTTTGAAATCGAGAGTGGTGTTGCACCTGATAATGGGAGAAAACGAGGGTTTGAGGGAGCTTGGTTTTGAAATTAAATTGGTAAAACCAAGTCAACCACCCCGTATGCATGGGAGTTCTGAGGAGTAAAGGGGAAATTTACTATGGTTTACCAGAAAGACCCTCTCATCCTCAATGGAGGCATTTCATGGCCAGGAATTACGGAGGCGCTCAAAATTGGGCCCAGGTTACCTCTGGACTGTGGAACTTAGCTACCTAGTAATAGTCTGGGCTTTGTTACAAAGAAAACAGACTCTAATAAATTGGGTTTTATGTCCTAGAATACAAGGGGAAATCTACATCTCCTTACTAATACTAATACAGTAGCTATGTGTCACAAGTTTCTCCCCTTCTCACCTGTTTCTGTTGTGTACTTGCGACCTTTCTGGGATTTCTTCTTCTTTACGGACTGGGATTTGTATAGTCCCGAACGCTGGTCTTCGGCGTCCAGCGTGAGAGCAGCGGTTCAGTTTCCAGGAGCGTTCTACAAGTCCAGGGTAATTCCAGGAAGTAATTAAGGTACGCTCGGAGGCACGGAAGACCGTGAATCGAGCGGGGAAGGTTTTCCAGGAGATTGGGGAGGAAAGGGAACAGGAGGGAATTCAAGGGACTGGGAACAAGGAATCAAGCTAGAGCCCCGATTGAACTCCGGCTAAGCACGTCCAACTACAGGTAGCGGTAGTGTTGAGCCGCACAGAGCCGCGGGGGTGTGTCCCTTTTGTAGGATGAGCAGCGTGGAACGCATAGACCGATCCGGAGTATTCTGTTCCGGGTGGCCATGTTGGAAGGATAACTGCATGCAATCCCCTGCGAGTCAGGGACCAGGAGCTCCAGAAAGGACATAGACGATGGTTCATGACAGTATGCCTCCTCTGGAAACCAGCTCCTCTGGGTTTGCCCGGATGGATCAGATGAAATCGTCGAACCAATCTGGGAGCATTCATGTTTGACAGAGGTTCCCAGGTACGCTCACGCTTCCAAGACATAGTGAGAACTGGCACTATACCAACTAGCTGGCAGACTGTTCATATTGTTCCCATCTTTAAGAGATGTCAGCGGACTCTTGTTAAGAACTATAGACCGATCTCCCTTATTGATGCGGATTGCAGGCTGTTTGCCTCTCTGCTTCTCTCTCATTTTAATGTCTGGATTAAAGAGAATCATATTCTAGAGAAATTCCAAACAGGGTTCATGGCTGGCCATTCTACCAACCTAAATGCTTTTATTTTAACTGCTCTACAAGGCTCAGCATGGATCAAATTTGGTGGAACGTTATATGTTGCATCGATCAATTTGTCAAATGCTTTTGATTTGGTGATTAGGTCCCGTCTATGGGCCAAACTCTCTAAATAGGGGCCACCGGCAGGCCTTCCCAATCTGATTATGGCCTTGTATGAGAATTTGGGGGTCCATTTAAGGAGTCATCTAGAAAGGACCCTCTCAAGAAGAATAAGAACTTGCATAGGGGTAAGACAAGGCTGTTCTTTGGCCCCCTGTCTTTTTATCCTATATCTGGCTGATATGGGGGAATTCCTTAGGGATTCAGGACTGGTTAGCGCAAAATTGGGAGAGCTAAGGTTCTCGTGGTTGGCATATGCTGGCGATTTTCTCCTTTTTGATCAGACCAAAGTCGGCTTACAAGAACTAATATGTAAGTTCAAAGAATATGCTGTAATCAATGGGTTAAAAATCAACCCTAATAAAACTCGTATCATGGTCTTCTCGAAAGGAAAAAAAGGGAACAAACAAGTGTGGACAATATGTAGGGAACTGATTGTTAGAGCACAAAAAATTGTTCATTTAGGTTTCTTGATCCTGGCTCAACCCTAAGTTGGTGAACTTAGACGTTATATCAGATATAAAGCACTACCCCTTATTTCTCAGACTATTAAGTTGGACAATAAGTATGGTAGGTTCTCTTTTAAGCCAGCAGTAGACTTTTTCGAAGGAAAGGTTGTTCCAAAATTAATATGTGGCCTGGAACTCCACTACTTGGATATCTACACTTTGTGGGATTCTCTTGGGGGTATTTTTTGGAGAAAGGTTATGAAACTTCCAAATATTATCCCTATAGTGGCTATAAGGTTTGAATTAGGTCTGATATCTGGTATCTTTGGGAGCCAAAAATCTTTGGTGGGTTTTAGCGTTTTTCCGTTCTCTGCTCTGTCATAAAGAGGATTCTCTTTATGTCGATTTGGGCAAAATCCTCCTCTCGCAAGGATGCTTGGATCGCAATGTATATTTTCTATAATTTAGAGACCTCTGTGATGGGACTCTATTAGATCTGTCTACGGACATGGATACCTTGATGATTAACCCGGACAAAGTGAAAAAGCTCCTCTACTCCCATGAGTGGATAAGTACAACTGAAAAACTCCATCCTTATCCTTCTCTCTGTGATTTGAAGTTCGAACATAAGAAGAGAGGTACTATGTCCTTTATCTTGACACAATTTCCCAATCGCTATTATCGCTCCCTCCTTTTGAAATTAAGGTGGAATATTCTTCCTACAAAGGAAGTCTTACACAGAAGGAAGGCAATTAAAGATCTAAATATCCTCTGTCATTTCTGTCATGCGACAGGGGTCATTGAAATGGTTAGTCATCTGTTTTTAGACTGTGTTGCACTGAAAGGTTTAAGGGCACTTTATTTGGGAAAATTCAATATGTTGGGACATCTGTGGGTGGAAAGGTATATATGGTCAAGATGTCTCTCAATTTCTAACGTTATCGAGGGCCTTGCGGTTGCAGGCTTTATCAAATCTTTAGATCTCTATGCACCCCTGATTTGAGTCTCTTGTCTAATGCATTCTCATCTACATTCCCTCTATCTTTGCTCTCTGACTCTACTATCTGAGCTATATCAGTTAAGTAGGAGTGCCTGCGATGCCCTGTCTTGTTTGTAATTTTTATTAATGTCCAATTTTTATATCTCTCTGCACTGATTTTATCTGCTGTGTAAACATTTTATAAGGAGTTTAGGGTTTGGTTGTATTGCTAATTTATAGTTTTGTATTTTTTCTTTTTCTATTCATTAAATGTAAGGTTTCTTATGTAAACCATATACAAATAAAAAAAATAAAAAAATAGGACCCCAAATGAGTCTGCTTACAGAGCTGATGGATGTTTATCAAGCCATCCTCACTGCAATGCTCCACCAACTGGTCATAATCACTTACTCTAATTATGTCAGGAATGGGTTTGTGGAACACCTGAGTAACTGGAAGAATCGAGGCATGCTTTCTGCAAACAACAAACCCCTAAAGAATGCCCAACTGATCCAGTGAATCGACAATCTGGTGACCTCCACTGAGATGACCATCTATTGGAAGAAGATAAGAGGTCATTCCAAGATAGAGGGGCCAGATAAGACTGGGAAGGATCTGGCTGACAAGATGGCGAAAATTGGAGTTCTGCAGGGAGATTTCGTAGAAACAGAATCCCTCCTGGGTGAAATCCAAATGCAGCTGTCACCAGGTCACAAACTCGGGCTAACAGTGAACTCTCAAAAGCCCAGTGGAGAAAAGATACCTCAGAGGCAGATTTGATCACTGCACAGAAAGAGGACCCAATTATTGGGACATTTTGTTGACACACTGAAGACCCCGGAAGCTATCCTCTAACAGAGTCAGATTACACGGGTAAAGAGGATCTCCGGGTGTTGATGAAGTTTTCCAAGATGTTTCAGATCCAAGACGGTTTGTTGGCAGTGACCAGTGGGTTGTACCTACCTCATTCCGAGGCCTGATATTCAACCACGCCCATTTTACTGCCACTGCCGGTCATAGGGGGTTTCATACGACATTGGAAATCTTGCGCAAGGTTGGCTATTGGCCATATATAGGATAGGACCTTGACACTTACCTAAAGGGGTGTCTTGTGTGTGCTCAATTCCAATCCAGTTCTCTCACACACAGAGCTCCCCTGCAAAGAAGGTGAATGACACTGCCTTGGTCAGATTTGAAAGTTGATTTCACCAGGCTAGTGATTCGCTCAGTACATGTTGACTGTGACATGCTGCTGCACTAAAGATCAACCACATCTTCTCTCGTTTTGGCATCCAGCAAAGTATTGAGTCATACAGAGAAAGCCATTTTACCAGTGAGGTTATGGTGAAGGTGTAGGAGATTCTAGGGCTAAAAAGAAAACTCCACATTGACTTCCGCCGGGCCTCAAGTGGGGGGGTTGATAGATGCAACAAAACAATTGTGAGTATCTTAAAGAAGTTTGTGGCAGACACTGGACCCATTTGGGACATCCGATTGCCACTTGTCCTGATGGCTATTAGGTATACACTATCTTCTGCAACCAAGATGTCTCCATTTGAGCTCATGACCGGACAAAAAATGGTGTTACCACAACATCTCCTCTATAGGACTCAGGAGCAGACCCTGATAAATGCGTCCACTACTCATGAGTACATTGAAAATTTAAGGAAGCACCTACAGCATTCTTTTGCTTATGCTCAGCACAATTTAGAAAAGTCGGCTGAAGGAATGAAGACCTACTATGATCTAAAGACCAACAAGAAAGAGTATGAAGTAGGTGACAAGGCTTACCTGTACAATTCTCAAAGGAATCAGGTCAAGGAGTGAAATTTCCTCCCATCTTCGCGTGGTGCCTTTGAAGCTGTCATCCCAGACACGCTTTACGACTGATTGATGAGCCAAATGAAAGTCGAGCAGAGGAACCGTCTGAAGTTTGAAAAGGAAGGATGATAACTCAGATGGATTTACTTTTTGTTATTGTACATACTAAATAAAATGTGTTTGGTGAAATGGAAATATCATGTTATAACTGTATGTTGTTGTTGTTGCTACGACTGGAGCAAAATTGAGGGCTCTTTGTGGAAATCTTCTCTTCATCTCCCATTGTGCACTCCTCTCGCTAGTCTGAGATTTGAGTTGGGCCTGACCTCTTTGAGCTGCCGCGCGGAGTGGAAGTTACTGTCCCTCTATCGTAACATAATTACAGCCAGTGTATCCACTCTTTTCTTCGATGTAAACCAACATCTAAAAAAGACTAAATCAAAAAAACTCCTCGGCTTGGAAGAAAAGATTGGCTGCATTTTATATAGGCTGGAATTAACAAGAGAAACTCTCATACAAAATCCTAAGAAAGTTAAAAAAAACATTAGAAACGGAGGACTGGATCAAAACGATCGAGGGAATCAGAAGTCTTAACCCTCCAAACCTATTCCTGACAGCGGACAGAAAGCTTGGCACCATCCGCACTACCTGGAAAAATTCCCGGACCAAAGAATCAGAAACAACTTTCTCAGGCTCAGATTGAATATAGCCCACACGGGTGAAATACTGGACCAAAGAAACCAGGGCGAGAAGGCAATAAGCCTTTGCAAGATCTGTGCCTCTCCGAACGTACAATCCCTCAAACACCTGCTCCTGGAGTGTGAAAGCACATGGGCAATCAGGGTATCATCACTGGGGAGATTTGTAACCAGAGAGGAGAGCCTAGTTCAGGATGCATTTTGGGACAGACTGATCTCAGGCCAAGAAGTCATGCTAACTGCTGAGATTGTAAACATTTTGGAGAAGCTTACTATCTTAAGGAACCATCAACAGACTAGCCAAGTTCTTGAACCCTCCAGTCAAGGGGATCAGTCTGCTTAGTTAAATCCCTGGTTTCTAAACCTTTATTTTACCTTGTTATTTCACCCTTTTGCTTTATTCTTTCACTTTCTGTATTCTTAAATATGCGGGAAAAACTGCTTTTTGTACGAAATCTGAATTTTTAATACTTTCTTTTGTAAAGGTTTTCTCATAAACCAAAAACAAATAAAAAAATAAAAATAAAAAGTATGTTGTTGTTGTTGTAAATTCTATGTAAATCTTCCCGGGGGAAAAATGTGTGTAAAAAGTATTGAAACTCTCTTTCTGTCTTTTATTAGAGAACTAACCTCCTTAAACTTCCAGCCTGGAGCTCAGAGTGGAGTCCAGTGAGAACCCCAGGGACCTGGAAAGGAAGGAAGAAACAGGTTGCCATGCCACGCACTCCAACCCAAAGATGGAAGGGGAAACTGGAGTGTACACTCCCAAAAGAAGGAAGAAAAGGGGGTGCCATGCAATACCCCCAATCCAGAGATGGAAGGGGAGACTGGAGTGCCCGTTCCCTGAAGAAGGAAATTACGCCTAAGGAAACCTCACTATGCCATGCTCTTCCCCAACCAAGAGTCATGGAAGAACAGGCGGGCCATGTTAGATGCATTTAAAGGCCACAAACAGAAGCCCCTTTAACATGAATAGCAAGATTTTGAACACTAAAACAAAAACGGGCTGGCTTTTGTTTTTGTTTTTCAAGTAAAGTTATAGAGCCATGTGGAAAGAGGCTTCCCTGTCATTACCAATGGACAAGCAGCATTTTAATTTACAAAAGAAGGAGGAATCAAAGCTCCCTGTCACATGGAAAACAGGATTTGTAAACATTGAAAACAAAAAAGGACTGCACACAAACGGATGTGTGTGCAAATTAAAACGGCTTTCAAAAGCAAAACTTAAAAAAATATGACTGCTCACAGAACAATGTCGGGAAATGTTTCTGACTGTGGGCAAAACCTCATGAAGGAAACTCCCACTTCCAGCCTAGATGTCACATCGCCCATCTAATAACCACCGCAATAAAAATGTGCTGCTAAAGGTGTCGAAATTCAGTGTTCTCCAGACCTGCTGTCTCTGAAAGCAGGGACTTCAAGAAAAATCACCCTTGGCTGGAGCATGACTAACGTGTGAAAATGGGGGCGCCCACTTCAAAGAGCAAGCTTCCAACATAAAGGAGGCTGATGAAGGTACAGGCTGACCCAGTGAAAACAAATGGCTTGAAGCTGAAATTGCCATTTGTCCCACAGGAATATTCTCAAATAAGTTAAAAGGACTATTATCATTTAGGCCTTTTTCTCAGCAACCATAATGTGGATTGATTTCATTTTTGTACTATTTGTTATCTAATTTCTAGGCAATTTTGGGGATATAAAATGCATCTACCTGTGACTCTGGGAACTGTAATAGCCAGTTAGACTAGGTTTCTGGCTGATCTTAACATGTTCCAAATGTGAGATTTGGTGAGCGGGTGTAAAATTAAATTAGGGATATGCTTAATAACTTACATCTTCATAACTGCTGTGCTTTATATGGAAACGGCAGAGATTTGCCACATGGCCATGCTACATCGTACGGATTTGGTGGTTGGCTTATCTAATTCTCCATGGTTAGCTCAATCAGAAAATATGTTTAGTATGTCAGTTGCTAGTAAAATTATGAAGTTGTGATACATAACTAGTTTGGGTCAAAAAGTTGAAAGGAGAAAAAAGGGATGATTACAAATAGGAATTGCCATATGGTGCTGCAGACCCCAACACCAATCCTGACTTGGAAGTTGGATTGGGAGGAGAGTGGGGCGTAACTGTCTAATCCTAGTGGCAGGAATTATTGCAGGGTACTTCCCCAAGATTGTAAAATTGGTGATGTCATTGCTGCTTATAAGGGGGACTGCACTAGGACAACAACAGACCAAAACCGGACAGACAGAAAAGGAGAAAGACAGGAGGAAGGAGAGAAGAGACAGACCATCAGGAAGGCTGCTGAAATTTGCCATCTGTAAGGAGACACCAGAGGAGATTGCTGAGAGTGCATCTGGGTGGAGCTGTCTATTTCTAGAAAGGCCTCAAAGCTGACTGGGTCCTGTGGTGGAGAGTGGGGGCCATATTTGAGGGTGGAGTGGCCAGACCCCTGCCCTATCTTTCCAGAGTGTCCTGAGATGCAGCTGGCTTTCCTGAACCTTAAACAGAGGCATGCTATGTAAGTAGAACTAAGCCCTGCAAAACCAAAACATGTGGATAATGTGCTTACCATGAATCCTTTCCCTTTATAGCAGGGCAGGAGGCAATACTGTGTAGATCCTTAGCCTATGTACACAAACATATTAATTTAATTAATTCCCCATTTGGCAGAACACTATGGGTGAATATTGTTAACATTTGAAATTAACAAACTTCACTTCACATTGTAAGGGGAGGTCTTAAATCCCACATTCCCCAAAGCATTCCATTTTTTTGTCTGACTTCCCAACATAAACCAAAGCAAGGGGGCCGTCTGAAAAACAGAGGGATACATCGCTCTGTGTTTGTTTTAAACCAAAAGCTTGGGTGAAATTATATTATTGATCAGTGTCATTATTTCATGAAGTGAAATTGGCAGAAAGTGTACAATTGTGACGGTGTTCTTATCAAATCACTTTTGTGATTTATTTATGCTGACAGAAGGTGATTGTGTTGTGCCACGGATAAAGTGGTGTGTTTGATATTTCCAGGCTAATTTCTATTACTTTTCATTTAAATAAATACCAATACATTTCCTGTTCGTCGGCCTGGTTCTTGGCTCATTGTTAGCTTTGGGGCGAGGGTTGCAAGGGGCATAATATGTGTCTGAGATAGGGCTAAAGAAAAATATCTGTTAAACAGTTTGTTGAATAACCACTTGAGTGGGGAGGGAAGGGACTCCCTGTGTTGAGTGTGGCTTCTCAATAAACCGCTACATTACGAAAACAACAAAAAAAGCACTGGTAATGCAAGTGTTTAGGAATTGTCCAGGCATTTTCCATATACCAGTTACTGCCATTATTTGCTATATGAATTACATCATATGACAGGTATCGCTATCGTATGCTAGATAGTGCGAAAAAAGTCTAGGTATTCACACATTTGGCAGGTTTTGATATCACATGTCCATGTCCTTGTTGCATTATCCTGGATTCCCCAAACATGTTCAGGCACTCATTAAAACACCTCTGTGCACACAGCCAGAGACCAAAAGACAGAGGTCTGTTGCGTTCTCGTGCCTTTTCACATACTTATGGCATAACCGAGGAGGAAGTACATACTTATGGTCTATTCCTGCCCCATCCCTCCCTGCCCCGCCACCTGTTACTGCTCTTACAGCAAAGTAGCCCATTCAAACCTGGCCTACTGTATCCCTCCCCACTTTAGTCATATAAAGACTCATCAGTTGCCAATGGTTGCTAAGGGTTGGCATTGGTTGCCAATCACCTCACCAACAGAGATTTGCCAGCTGTTCTCAGCTAGCGTCTGTGGTTATAGATGGTGTGGGCTTAGTGTTAGAGGTGGTCATAGGGGGCAGCCCACTCTACAGCTTTTAAAGATTGATCAAATACAGAATTTTTCTGAGCAGATAAATTCCCACAAACGTAAAATTTAACATGAAACGTTCATAACCACAAGACAAGATGAGCTCGGCTGCTCCCAGCGGGAGATTTATCAGCACCTCATACAGGAATATGCTACCGCTCAGTGTTAACAAGCCGCAGAATTCACAGACAGCATGCATACAATCTTTGGTTGGAGGCAGGTTCAAAAGGGGCTTTAAAAGAAGAATACATGTATTTCTCACCATGGAATTTTAAAAATGGTTCAGGTACCTTTATTCAGAGACCTTTAAATGTTCATTTAGACAGTGCTCACGTGAGATTTTCAAAGGTCAGAATTCACTTTTCTGCTTTTAAAGCTATATAGTGGTGTACATACATATGCAGGGCACCTTTAGTACAGGTGTGTCACTAAAGGCATTTTTAAATAGGACAAGGTTGGTACCCTGATGCCAACCATTTTAAAGCTCAATCCTCTAGGTAGGGACTTTCCTCTAGATTGCATTGCTTCATTGACTAGAAAGGGCAAAGGGCAGTACTGTTTAATTCAGCACACGCCATTTACATACTTGGACAATTTGCAGCTGAGGATTTCACTGTATTGGCTTCTGTGTAAAATAACGGTAAACAAAATGTTGTTTCTGTAGTGTGACCTCTTTATTTAAATGTGTGCTATGGTTGCGACCTCCTCTTTTCATTTCTTACTCTTTTTTACAGGGCCCTTTCAATTTGTTTTTGGAGGCCAGCCTACAGTGTGCCTGATACTGCCCCAGCTTGTACTTTGCGCCTTTCCACAGAGGACCGAGTTGCAGTCAGGTGTCAACCGCTAAAGGGAGCGGGAGCGAGCGAGGAAAGGGCAGCTTGAGCAGTTAAGAAGTGCGTCACACATTTTAGCTCCTCCCCATATCCCACCATGCACTCATCTCATGAAGAACTTTGCACATGGTGATCACAGTTCCGTCAAGTACCACAAGTTAGAGAGAGTAGAGAGGCATGGTTATTTCTCTTTAGGTATATTGATAATGCGAAAAAATAACTAAATAAAGCAGATATCACTGGGTGGGATAACAGGTCTCATATTGGGGAAAATGATCCATCCATTGTTGGCTAATGTTACAACTGCCATACAACAGTACTTTGCATATGTTCCCAATTATATATACATCAACTATACAAATAAACCCACATAAAGAAAATACAGGTAGAAAAATATGTCAATGCTTTCGATGAAAATTCCCCTACTTTGTCTACAGGTTTCGGTATAGGGGCTCATTTCATAGTGATGTAGGTGCAATTAGGTTTGTATCACGTCACAAATTCCTATCACAAATCCCATTGGAGGCACTTCAGTGCTTCCTGAATGCTGTGTCTGAAACAAACCTTACAGTTGATGGTGTTTGCCATATCACATGGGACTACCGCCTCTGTGCCCAGGCCTATTTCTATTCTCAGTGGTGCATTGGAAAAAAGCCTTCAGAAAGCTGAAGCGATCCAGTAATGTGGCACTGACCATTTGCGTTGTCTTCTATCTGATGCCATTTTACCTTGTGCAGTCTGAAAATGCTTTTGCTATTTGACTAGCTGAAAAGAAAATCCCAAAACATTATGACAATAAAATGAAAACGAACATAGCGTAGTTAAACATCGCACAGGGAGGACTCCACGTGAAAAACCTCTGCAACACAAGGGCATAGATCTATGAATCCATGTGACAGCTTGGAGAAAATGAATCCAATGTGACAGCTTGGAGAAAATGAATCCAAAATTCCCCTACCTCAGCGCATGTCTTTGGCAAAAACCAGGTTCACTTCCTGAGTATTTATTTTGACCACTGGCAGAGGCCAGGCGTCGTGGGTTGACTTCACCTTTCCCGCAGAATGTGTTTCGCAGGATATCAACCAGGGCCATAAGAGGATCAGACTTTGAAGTTATAACGCTGCATACACCACTATCCACTCTCACCTGGACACAGTTTTGGGGTCATGATCCCCACAACCTAGGCATGCTCGCTCTATTCCTTATCATCTTTAAAAGCAAGGCTGGAATCTTTTAATTTGAGTCCTGGAAACATATGGCTGTGGTCTTTCCATTTAAGAGTCATAGATAAATGTGGCCGTGGGTTTTCAACAAGCACATACTGAAGGTCTGCGATAGTGCCGGTCTGCCTGGTCTTGAGTAAGGGAGCGTATCCTGCACAATTCGTGTGTATGGGCAGGGGCCGCTTCAGATATACCTTGGACTTGTGCCACTATAATAAAAGGATATATCAACCTCTCAGATGACTAAACGAGTATACCGATTATAGAGCCCCCTTTTGAGTAGGACCATACAAATTGTGGGGCATTCTGTGGGTGGAATTGAAATAGCAGAACTTAGGTCTTATGGCTATTGAGGTGTACATTGCTTGCCTTCCTCCAATGCATACCTCAGCCCATATGCTGCACAATTGACTGGCCTTGATCCATTTATTTCAGAAGATGAAGACATACCGAGCTCTCATCAGTTGATTGTTGCCTTAAGCAGCTATTCAGCTGGAAAAGAGGGTGCTCAGTAGTGTTGAGCAGAAAAGGAGGGGTGGGAGGACAAAATACCTGCAGAACTCAGACGTAAACCATCACTCTCTACAAAGTCAATAGCTACACTCATGCGAAGTAAAATAAAAAATAACTCTCCTTCCATGTGAATACCGTTCTCTTGCATTTATTAAACATCAACAGAACAATTCCACAGTTAGTAGACAATAGACTGAGATCTGATTGACTATCTTGTTACAAGACAAACAGGACAAGAACTAACAATACCGGTGTCATGATGTGCTTAAAGGCGCCACTGTGGCTGCACAAACAGTGTCTTCACTTGGTCAGTAGTTGGATCAACACCTCACCTTCCTTTCTAAACCTTTTTGTGGAGAACCCTTGGATGACCACCCCATCTCCGCTAATCCCAGAACTAGTGTGGGGCAGCCACACTAGGGTCACAGCTGATTGGATGGTGATTCTTTACTAACATTAACCATGCTTTCTAGTTTTCCCCAATGGCGGGATGTGGGAGTTTGCACCGGGGTGAGGGGAGAATACAGAAGTCCACCAGTTTCCACCCCTAACACGGCATGTTCTCAATTATCTCTATGGCTGCCTGTGCATTTCTTCGGTCTCCACGCCTTCTTTTAGGGATGCCATTGGAAATCGAAATGCCTTACATAGGATACATTTCTAGATGGCAGAGGCAGCACCTTTAGAGTGTGCACTGGTTCTGAGCTGGGCGTATGCCGGCTGGTGATGGGCGGTTATAATTAATAATTTTATGGATGGAGCAAAGGGATACTGGAGCAGACAGAAACAATAATATTAACATAAGGGGCATAGTACCACAATGTATATAGGACCAATAAAATTATTAATCTATATACAACCAGGAGTAACATTTACAGTCGAGGTGGGTTGGGGCCAGTTTAAGAGGGGTAGAGTGAGGTAGGGGCTGCTTCCCCCACTCGCCCGCAAGTGGAGGTTGAGTGAGCTCTGATATATTTTAAAGTAGAGTGAGGCATGAGTAAAAATCCTAATTAAAGGAGTAGTAACTCTTTGGGCAGAGGGGGGATAACTACTCCTTGTAGCATTGAAAAATGGGTGAGGGGACTTCCTAAATGGGTTCCAAGAGACACTGTGAATTTATGGCAATGTGAGATCCACACATTAGGTGTTCACGCCTGGCAATCTGTCCCAATAATCAATATTAATGACTATCCAGACAGATTATATTTTGTTATACATAATATTGCATGGACATGTGTGCCAAATCTCATGATGTTGTCAAAGTTTGCTGAGCCCCATAATCACAGTGTTTGGATGCAAGCTCTGTAATGGACCCAGTGAGACACCCTACTGTCCTGCTTCACCAAACAGCATGAAGGTGGCATGTGTGGATGTGCTTTGGTGTTGGTAGGGGCCAGGAGACTTTGCATTTGCAATAGACATTTCACAGCAACCATGAACACAACTAGCGATACACTGGATTCACCCACAGCACACAATGTTGGACCAATAATTACATGTGTTTAACCTGTTAGCATCATACATTTACCAGGGTATCTGGTCTTTGCATCAAATGCCGTTGCATCTAATGCCATTCCACCGAAATGTTTCCATCTAAAAAATGTCCATCGAATGCATATTTTTGGGGGATAAAGGGTTAATTTTTGTTCAGGTGCATTTCAAAGGGTAAAAAAACGGGGGTTTGGGGTGGGGACCCCCAAAATAAGGAAAAAATGCATTTGATGGACATTTTTTTAGATGGAAACATTTCGATGGAATGGCATTAGATGTAATGGCATTCAATGCAAAGACCATAAACCATTTACTCGCACTAGTACACATTGGAAATCTGATAGCCAGTTACAGGACATGAAATACAGCTGATTTTGGTGATAATTAATTGGTTGCATTAGATATCGGTGGGTGCATTATTCAACTTCAGAGAGCCTTTTGATACATCGGTTTGCATGGTTGAGAGGGCAATATTCTCGCATTCTTCCTGTGGCATGGCACAGTTGCAGTGGCGTATGAGAAAAAGCAAATCCTTCTGAAAATTCTTGTTTAGCAAGCCATAGAAGATCGGGTTGATGCAGGTGGAAATCATGGCTACCAGGTGACACAGCGTAAACATCAGATCATGGTGACAGCTCATCAGGGCCTCATGATGCCAATCAAAGACAACATTGAAGATGGTTAACGGCAGCCAGCAGGCAGCAAAGGTGACCACGATGGAGACAAGCATCATGTTAATCCTCTTGCTATCATTCACCCGGCTCTCCCGCTCCTTCAGCCTGTCCCCCTTACCGTTCCTCCTCCTGAGGCACACAAATATCTTCAGGTAGCAAATGAAAATGAAGCACAGCGGCACACAGTACTGGAAAACCAGAAGGAAGGTGGTAAATACCCGTCGCTTGGCAACCGTAGGCCACACCTCCATGCAGGCCACCTTGCCTTTATACAAATCATTGTGCAAGGGAATGTTTTTGAATGGCTCATCTGTGATCTGGTGGAAGATGAAAAATGGAATGGAGATGATGACGGAAAAGAGCCATATGAAGACGATCCCCCAATAAGCATGCGTAACGCACGGCTTCCACCCGCGCGGGTTTACAATAAGCTGATATCTCTCAACGGCAATCAAGACAAGTGAGAATATGGATACAGAGACAGAGACACTTTGAGCAAAGGAGCTCATCTTACACATGGCTTCGCCAAAGATCCAGTAGTCCATCAAGGTGTAGGCAACCGTGAAAGGAATGCACATGAAGCAAATCAAGATGTCGGAGAGGGAGAGGTTGGCAATCAACACGTTGGTCACATTTTGAGCTTCCTTCTGCTTCTTTACAATGATTATCAAACAGAGGTTTCCAAAAAGGCCAACTAAAGTCACTATCGTGTAGGCGATAATCAGCAGGACGTAAACAGAAACGAAAGGCTGGCAGTCAAATTCCTGCAAGGGCGGCCTACTGCTGCTCATAACGGTTACATTAAGCAGGGCCCCACTGTGAGCAGGCACTAGCTCAGTCATGTTATGGTTCAACGATTGAAACTACCCGCCAAAATCAGCCTGCAATGTTTGTGCTGATTCTTTCGTCAGAAGGTTCTTTGCCGGAGCCTCGTTGAGATGTGGTTGTTAAGACTCATTTTTCCTGCCTGTTCTTTTCGTAACTGTTTTCAGCGTTCACAATAATACATACAGCAGGATCCTGGAAAGGAACACAATGTTTTAGTAGAAATTAATATATACCTTGTAACAACCGATAATTTTAACTCTGTAGGAGATGCAGTAAAGATGCGTAAGATTTCTATCGATGGATTTAATGACGACACAAAGGACCTCTTGTGCCCACCTCAACCGAGACTTTACTTGGCCCATTAATCCGCTATCTGCAAAACTCCACCTGTGCCCTGTCATTATCTACATTACCCTGGCACACAAAAGATACCTCTTTCATATCCTTCTAATTTGTCAACCTCATTACATTTGCCATGCTCTCTACACGGCGCCCGGCCGCTTCCAGCTTCCAGAGTGGTGCTAGAGAAACAGCCATTGTGAAATAACAAATAAGTGAATTACAATTGCAGCCTGCATGAGGAGTGCTGGATTGGTGAGGCAGACCGAGAAATGATAAAATGGAGTCTGTCAAAGGTATCCAAGTGCTTAATCAGATGTAAGATGGGTGAATATGGTGCAATGAGAAAAACACCATGGTAAACGGCTTGCTCTTATTTTTAGGACCATATTTGATTTAGAAAATAGTTTAGCAATGTGACAATCATGACGTGTTGTGCATGAAAAGCACGCATGCAATGGCAGGGGTTGCCTGCAGTTCCATTCACAGTGCTGTTCCTGTGAAAAACCAACTATGACCGAGATGCAATGTGCAGTTCTATGCAAGCCCAGGGGCTCATTCCAAATGTATAATTGCTGCAGCAATAGCTTTTCTCTGAGCCCACATAACGAGTGCGTGAACAAAGGTAAAATATCTCACAGGGCTTTTCCTAGTGCAAGGAAAGCGCAGCAACATTAATAATGGAGGGAATAAAATGGGGTGGACACCAGGAAATCTTCGTAGGGCTGCCAGCGCCACACAGCGTCTATTTAGATATGATCTACCTACATTTTCTACACATGGTCTGGCTGAGATGGGTGACTGCTTGAGCACTCTAGCATTTAATGTCGGGTCCCTCAGACACAGAAACCTAATGATCCGTCATAACAAGCATATGCACCAATTCGATCATGAGGTGCAAGGTGAAAAAAGACCATTGCGCAGAGCTATTAGGAAAGAGAGATCCCTGAGGTAAAAACTAGCATGATTGGAAAGTAAAAAAGGACTTGTAAAAAAAATGGCTAGCATGCCATCAATTCAGTAAGGAAAATAAGCAATGGCAGCAGATGCTAAGAGTATTATGTAACAGGAACACCAGAGATATCTGGCAAATGCTGTCTAAGATAAAGGGAGATGGGCAAAAGAAGCTAGTCAACCCCACCCCAGCATGGAAATGGTCAATCTTTCTTTAAAAGCAATATGGCCAAACTACTCCATTGATGGAGATACTTAAGATAAACGCCTACTGGCCCCTGAGGGTAATTACGGCTGAGATCCATAAGGCAATAATAAAACGTAAGGGCTTGCGAGCACCGGGACCCAATAGACTTTCAAACGTGGTTCTAAAGGAAAATCCAATAGAATGGGCAGGTATGCTCAAAATCCTCAAAAATTACAGCTAGGTTATCCTTAGCATCTAATACATTTGTACTTCATTAATAATGAAAAGAAACTAAAATAAAGAAAGTACCAAATCTGAGAGTCGCCAGCTTCTGTTCTTATCCCCTGACAGTAGTTATCCATTAGGGCCATGTATCCCACCCAACCTGAATAGCAGTGTCACACTGTCCGTTTCTGCAAGATGTTCCACAGAGAAAAACAGAACAAAAGCTTAGAAAAAGGCATACATGCTGTGTCTGGTTTGTAAGATGTGAAATAAGGACATTGAAGTGAAGTAAGAGGAAGGATCTTTCAGAGCACACGAGACATGGTTTTAAAATATAAAGTTGGTAATGGCAAGCTCGGGTCTCACCCCCTGTAAATGAACAGTGAGCTGGCGGAATAGAAGACAGCACCACACTGCACACCTGATAAATGCCAGCACCTATTGCAGTATTGTGGAAAAGGTTTCAGGTGCAGTCTGTACTGAGGTCTGTGCACTAAAGCACGTGTGTGCCCTTGGAAAGGGGCTGCGAGATTGGCCATTGGATTAGTCTGTAGCTGGCTAAAGGTTCATTGGGGGCTTATGAACCTCTATGAAAGACTGGAGAATGGGGATGCACCAGGTCCAGCTCCAACAAGAGGGGTGCGGGGGGGGCAGAGGGCCAGGCCCCTCCCATAATGCCACCCCCTGGCCCCTCCTAGAAAGGAGGCCTTGCTAGTCGTGTTAACCACAAATGGGACCCAGTGGGCCAAGGGGGGTTGCAGGCAGGGGGATTAAGTGATTAGCATTAGATATTAGGTGTAAGTCAGAAGGATTGTATTGGATCACAGATAGGATGGAGAAAGGATGTTAGGAGGGACACACATTCCATGGACGAATTTGGTCGTTTCTCCTTCCATTGCCATGTTAATCCCTATGGTAGTCCCACCCACTACCTGCCCGCCCCTCCCTGCTGAAACATATCCCCGAAGGTACTCTTTGAGCTACCTCTGTCACAAAGTAACACCAGACTGTGTGCTCTACAGAGCCTGATTGTGTTAAAGCTAAGCATTTGTTTGAGTGTTTAATGACTTAATTGCCTCTGTAAATGAGCTCCTATTGTAATAATACAGTCTCTTAACAATGCATGTTTTCAGCCAGTAGATTTAAAAGCAATAGGTGTGAACTCACATCTGCTCCTTACAAGGGAGTCCTTTCTAACACAAACACAAATCCAACAGTGTTGGCTTATGTATTGGTATTAGATGGACATTTGCCAGACAATTACATCATATGCGTAGCTACTCGCACCATTTTCCAGATGTTCCCATCCTATGGCCAGGTGGTAGGTAGCGTTATGGCAGTACCTGGCAAATGCCTATCCCATGCGTATTCAAAAGCCCAAACTGTTGGTGTTGCCAGTGTGTGATAGTTTCAGTTTGTCTCCCTAAGTTAAAGTGTATATGCCCAGATGTGGGTGCCTTGCTTGTATATCTTACTGAGCTGTTCCAAAATGGCCCTACTGGATAATTTCCAGGCTAGGATGGTGAGTATGGACCAGCTTCAGATCTTCTCATGCATACTTACCAGTTGGGTTCTGACCTAAACAGTATGTATCGTTGTCTTGATGGAAGACTAGCCTTCCTGGCCCGAACATTTCATGAAATGAACTTATAAATACAGACTTGATAACGTCATACTGTTGGAGTAACTATTAACAGTTTGCATGCAAACACAATACATCATGTGTATTGTGGATCTTGTTTGGAAAGTGTGATGTAACTGCTGGGTGTTTAGGCAGTGCCAGAAAATAAAGTTATTTAATGTGGGATCCCACCAGTGACAGAGAGGGGGAGAGGAACTGGAGGAATGCCCCCCCAACTCCCAATAAACATTTGCCTCTCAGAAGATTGATCATGAATACCTGGAAAATAACACAAGAAAAGAGCATTTTGTATTATGTTGCTGGCCTAGTATAAACGGTGCACATCTTGTAAAACTAAAAAAGGGTATTGGAATATTTCCTGCAGAGTGCAATCAGAGGTGGATTTAACAGTAGAAAAGCAGGTAGGGACTGGCCCTGGTAAAAGCGGTGTTAGGGGTAATCTATGTCTAAACAACTACAAAATGTTCCCCACTGTGTGTGATTACTTAAGAGAAGAGTGGACACCTAGACCCACAAGTGTACACTCACATAGGGATGATGCATACGCTCAGTGATCTGAATGTAACAATGAATTAACAGTTTTTAGTCCTCTAAAACGCTCCACATACTCTTAGAGGATTGATTAATCTAGCTTGATGAATTAGATCATCAATTTTACTGTCAACAATGTTGTCAATAATTCAGAGTTACTTCACGGAAAGCTGTTTTCAACAGTGAATGCCTATTTAATTTTGTACGGTTTGGATGTTCCTCTATGTTGTTAAATATGACTTCCTTGGCTTTTGTTGCACAATTGTTTCGAAAATGTTCTTTATGATTTGCATAACGTTTAAATTTAAGCACTCGTCTTGAGTTAACTGGAATACACCACTTGCTAGTACAGCCCTGCTTAATTTAAGGTTTTTTGCTTTTTGTCTTTTTTTCTTCGTCAAGCATTTTCAGTCCTTTTTTCATATTGAATGTTTTTAAAAAACATACTTTGGCCATCTTTCAAATAAAACACTGTTTTTTTTACCTGTTTTGGTGCTACCCAGCGTGATATCCATGTTGGTACACACAACCACTATAAACAATTTCTCTTCTCTTAAGAAATCAAACACAGTGGGGAACATTGTGTTGTTGTATAGGATTTAATAGTAGGACAAGGGGCACATGCCCATGGGACCCCCTGCTCTGCCTTTCTCCGCTCAGAGTCAGCCAGGGCTGCACAGGCCCTTCCAGGGAGGCCTTATCCTTTTAACATGTCTCAGAAGCAGATCATTTAAAAAAGGATGTGATTAGTCATGGGAAAAGGTAACTGGCTCTTTTTTCTTTAAATTATATAAGGTTTTAATAAGCTATGTAAGTGAGATTGTTGAGTGATTTAAAATGATAATAATAATAATAATTTGGCATTTATATAGCGCTACAAACCCTCAGGTATCTGAGCGCTGCTTATTTTTACCCACGGTGTGTGGTGCTCATTTATCAACCTCGGAAGGATGAAAGGCTGAGTTTGGCCCTGCTGGGATTTAAACCTGCATTAGCAGGCTCTGCAAGGATGTCAAAACGAGCGCTCTGCTCGCTGTGCCACTTGACCGGCTGATGGGGGTACAGAACAAGCTGTGTGAAACAACTACTTTTGCTATGCATTTAATTTCACTTTGTGTCTGTATTTCATTAATCTGCATTCTGGAGCTTGTAGGCTTCCATTCAGGGTGGAGATTATAAAGCTACAATCATAAAATCGTTTTAGCACTGTTTTCTCCACTCCGCAGGACTTGAAAAATGACACCCTATGATTGTAGCTTTATTGGTAAAAGCAGGCTGATTCCAAATTATTAATTGTGGGAGATATTTACACTTTTGCAAACATGTAGTATAGAAGTGACGAGAAAAGACGATTCTGCCTATGTTTTGCTATTTACTTTTCCAGTACTTGCCGGAAACAATTAAAATTGCCGGCAGGGGCTATTTTGCAAAAAAGTGCAAACAGGAGTGGTCACCTCCATGAAATGTAGGACTCAAAACTAAGTATCCCATTACTCTTTTCATCAACCCATTTTACAATGGTGTTATACATTGTCAGGTTGGTTTATCATGTAACTAATGCAATTTTAAAGTAATTTGTATACAATTTAGTATTGCTTATGTTTTTAAAACCAAATTTCAATACATATTTGTACCAACATGAGCTGGGAGGATGTGTGGTCAAGTACCTACATTTCAGGCTAGGTCAAATTCTGTCTTTACAACTTAAATAAAGTGTATAATGCTGGTCAAATCATTTAATCTCGCTGTGTGTTTCCGGCCAAAATAAGGTGCCCCTAGAAGTGATTAAGTTTACAGTATGAAATATTCCAAAAAAGGCCCATTCATGGTTTAATAGATGGGCAACACAGGGGTCAGGCCTCACCAAGGAGAAACACACACACATCTTTCTTTGGAAAATATAAGGCCATATTTATTGAACCAAATTGTGACAATCAATAGCAAATCAACTTAAAGTTGTCAAACAAGAAGTCATCATGGACTATTGCATAATATAAACCATATGTATACAGCATGTACCAGACAATGACGTATAGGGGGTAGCAGGGGAGCAGCAGCCCCTCCTCACTGCCACACCCAACTGGGAGCGATACCAGGAGTCCAGAAACCCCTCAATCTGCACTGTCTACCTCCTGATTCCACTCTGTCATGCATGCTAGCACTCCCACAGACCATCAACTCAATTAAAATGTGCTGCAAAATTGCAACAAGAACTAAGATTTTGTGCTTCAAAATTTATTTGGAAGAAACAAAATGTCCTATTCCTTGCTTCATTATTTATCGAGGAGTAGGAGAGGTCTGTCTTTTTATAACAAAATGGCTCGACCACAAGCACCTCCTCTGTGGCCTGCTAGGAGTAGCCACTGTATTCAGGGAGATATTGTTGAGCACACACCATTTGAGTAGAAATCAGGACTGGGGGCCTCATTGCTCAGCCCCTGCAGAGGAGCAGGTGGCATCATCATCGATTTTCCAAACCCAGGCCAAGAAGACATGGTGCGAGTAGTGGGGTAGCTGGGAATGGTGGTTAGGGGAGCTGATGGAAGGTGAATGGGGTGAAAAGTGAAAGAGGAGTGAATAGAATAGAAAGGGCATAGCAAATGGAAAGAGAAGATAGTGTGAAGAGCCAGGAATGAGATGCAGACACATTGGATTCATGGTTTTCGTCAAAGACTTTTATTAACATGAAATGGGGTGGGAAATGCCTCTCCGTCCCTATTGTAAGAGGTGTTTCCCTGTCTAAAATCAAAACTAAGGGTCTGTCAAAGGTCAGGATGTCTAAAGCAAATTGCCCGTCACCCGGTGTCCAAAGTTCTATTCTGGCTCTCACATCTAAGAAAAATAACTCTAAGGTGAAAAGGAAAAATGTATTTGCCTTCAGTAGAGCACAAATGTTCCAAAAGAAAATGCGTAACTCCAATACAAAAATGATCCACACAAATAGAGTTCCTTGTTCCAGAGTGTGATTCCCTTCCCCTGGATTTCTCTTGACTCTTCCTTGTGTTTCAAGAATGTCAATTCTTTAAGACTATCAATCACACAAAGCAACTTGGCTGCTAATCCGTATTTTACTTGGATACCTGGTGTACTCTTCTGACAGGTTTCCACTTCATTTTATCGTGCTTTCACAGCCTTCTAGCAGACTGTTTTAGGTACTGTATAGTACACACTGTTCAACTTGACTATACCTGGTATAATCTACTGCCAGGGCTTCTCATCTCTGCATTCTTTCTTATCAGGGAGTTTTCCTCTTCTGATTTAAACCAGCCTGGTATACTTTCTTACGAGGGCTTTTCTCCTCTGTTTATGGTCTTGCAGCTTTTAAATTGCCTCGTATCCTTTCTGTAAGGACTTTTGTCAGGTGTATGTTCTTGTAGCTTACATCTGTCTGGTGCTGTCACGCGCCTGCCATCCTGGCGCTTGTGGAAACCCTGGAGGTTCGGGTGCCATTGAACATACACACTACGTTCTGTTTCTAAGTGCCTCAACGGTCTAGTCTTCGCCTGTCATGGCTGCCGCCTGCTGGCTCTTATGCAATTCGCAGCCAGAGCCCGGTGCATTACAACCCTACCTAGTGCTTCTACTCTTTTGGGTACCAACGCTGTTTTCCGTGCTTTCTCAGAACCCTGCCACTGCTTCGTCTTTTCTTCCTTTCCCCGAGTCTCCACTTGTTTCTCTCCCCCGCGGCTTGCTGTGCTCTCTCCCTTCGAGGGGCCCACTCCTACTCACTCTGCTCTTTGTTTCTTTTCTCTCAGCTGTCCTGCTGTGCCCGTCATCCCTCGGCTCTCTATTCTCAGTCATGGGCCACCAGCGCTCCGTCTCTTTCTCTCTTTCATGGCCTGTCCGCTTCCTGCCTTTTCTTTTCCTTTCCTTCAACGGCTTTGCCATTTGCTATCCTCGACCATTCCTTGAGGCTGAGCTTTCACACAGGAATGCCCACTTGCGAGCCTTCCGTACGACGGTGTAATTCCTACTTGTGCTCGACATGGGTTCCCTCTCCGTGGCTCTCTTCTCCCAGGCTGCTTCATCTCCTTGCCAGGCTGTTTCACTATGCCCATTCCATACTCCCTTCCACCACTTACCTCGGATTGGACTGTTACTTGCTATTGGGTTTCCATAACTAACACTAAGCCCGCCGAGGAGTCAAGGGCGCCGAATCATTGCTGTTTCCTGCTGAAATTACCTGCATCTCTTGTAAACTGAAACCTACCTTTGCCTACAGTGAACACTGTTTTACCCCGCTTGAACTCACGGTAGACTGTTATTGGAGCCACAGCAGTTCGAAGCGAGCGCGGGCATCAGCTGATTTGACTCGGTAAGCGAGTCGCGAGTCACGTGATACCTACGAGCCATGCCCCCAGGAAGTCAGCACAAAACCACTGCCCAGCTACCCTTAGGGCGTTAAGACCGCAGAGGAGTCGAGGGCACGGAATCATTGCTGTTTCCTGCTGTTTACGGCCGGAACGGCTGTAAAGAGCGCAGAAACTATAAGACCATCATCTCCCGTTGCTGGCCGCGAATGAGGTCTGCACTAGAGGTGGTGCACTACGCCCTAGAACATGCGCACAATAAGTGATTCAAAGGACCCTGAGGCAAGTTTGCAAAGAAATACGTGTTTACAGGTAAGACAGCGCCTGGCCTCCCACCCTGCCACCCAATCCACGTCTCCCACCACATCCCGAATCAGACATAAAATACTCTCTTCTCTAATCCAATCTCACCTAATTTTCACAAGCATGGCCCTCGAGGAGGAGCCGGCAAAGACCCCAATGATGGGTGACCTGGACAAAAATGACGATATCAGGAGGCCTGGGGCCGATTTAGCCCTGGCAAAGACAAGTGCCTTACTAAATGGAAAGGAGGGACTAAACGAGCTTGAGGAACACGAGCGAGAGGGGGACAGAATTAAAACCCCTTTAAAGATCACCAATGTAGAAATACCAATTATACCATTAGAAAATCCAAAGCAAATCGGATTGTACCAGAACAAGGAGAAGGAATGGGAGGGGCACGGGGGACAAAAGACTACCATACCAGGAGAGGAGATTTCCCAGATGAAAGGCCCCAGCGTAACCCCGACCAAACAGCATCAAGAACCCAAATTGGACGAAGACTGTCAAATAGTAGAAATCACTCAAGACTCACCAAACCACATAAATGAGCTGGACTGGCAGGATGAAATTTGGGATGACTTGAATAATCAAGAAAATATACCATCCCTAAAACCACAAACCAAGATGATGGCCACAACATTGACTAAGGACCAAATATAACTGAAAGAAGCGGAAAAGGCAAAAATTAGTCATCTAATACAACCAGTAAATGAAGGGAAGCTACCCTTGCACCAAGACAGAAGGATTCCTCTGTTTCAGGTAGATGAACTACCTAGCCCAAAGACCCCAGTACAGAAAAACTCAACCCTGGCTACTAAGCTGATCCAAGACATTGCTAATCTCACAGGAAAAATATTAAGTGAGAAAAAAAAAGGAATCTATCCTTCATAATGGGAAAAAACGCAGCACTGGAAGAAGACGACCCATCAAACCATCCTGCTTCAATTGGAATCTCACAATCTGAAGCAAGGAAATCCACACAAAGGCCAGTGACAGGCGAATTATCTAACACGCCTCATTCTGGACTGGACCAAGGGGAGCAACTTAGAATAATCAATGATGAGGCCCTGAGGAAAATTAGCGATTTGTGCGATAAAAGTCGACAAGAGGACTTTATCCATATCCAGATCATTGTTATGGCAGCCCTGAATAGAACAATGGCACCATTCTTGAAACTTTACGAGACCATCAATGATTCAGTAAATTGGCCTATGCATTAAACCTGAATACACAAGAAGAGATTTTTGCGAATTGGCAGGATTTGAAAAATGACTAGACGCAAGGCTTGAAAAAGAATCGGACACTTTATGCCAATGGCAAAGCCGCCTGTGCGATCTGGCATGTAAAGATACAAATGATAAACATCTACTAATGGAAGCTATTCTAGAGGACAACAAGTAGATAAGAAAATCCTGTGAAATAAGAGCTACCGTTAGTGGAACAAATAAAGAGCTACAAAAAACGAGTCCGGTCCCTTCTGTCCCGAGAAAAAAATTAACATTGGGAGTAGAACGTAAAGTCCCTACACAAAGCATGGAAGGCCTCCTAAATCAGGGTAAATGCAAAGTAAACACAAAGAAGACAAAAGGGGTAGGGGAAAAAAATCTAGGCAATAATGAAGTCCCCCTAAAATACTCAATGTTTCAAGAAGGAAATCATCAAGAGAAGACACAAAAAGTGGATCTGGGAAATAGTCTCCCAAAGTCATCCTCATCACTTCCACCAAAGAAATTAAAAAAAACAAGCAGTTAAATGTAAATCAAATGGCTCACAAGCATTTCTAAGAAACATGCGAACCCTACCACGAGATGAATTGCAACCGCCTCTAAAGAAAGTAGGAAGAGAATTGACTCGAAGTAAAGTCCCTAATAAAAGCCCACAGAGGAAAAAGATCAATACAAGGGAAGATGACACTGATGAAGTGTCAGTAGTAGACTTAGATAGATCAGAGTGCCTGTGTGATCTCATTAAGCAATTAAAAATAACCATGAAGATGAAACATGGGAGAATATCAGTTTAACAGACTGGCAAGTCATCAACAAATTTTCAAACTTGGAGGGAAACAAAGAAAAGAAAGATGACGAGAAGAAATCAGCACAAATGAATGAAAATAGAAGAAAAGAACTATTAAAACATATACAATACAAAAGGCCATCAGAAAGAGATGAAAGGAGGGATGAATGTGCACTGGACAGAGAAGAGCATAAAAGGAAAGTCTCAAAAACCCAGGGAATATACTGGAAAGACAAGGAGGATCGATTGTACAGAAAGAAGTCCGAGCAACCAGATGGAGAAGATAAAGAGAGAGAGAGAAAATATAAGAAAAGGATAAATGGAAAAGAAAACATACCAAGGTTTGCACCAAGAAAAAATAGAAATAATCAAAATAACGATTTGGAAAGATCGGGGGAAAGTTGACCCAAGGGGAACTATCCCAAATACAAATTTCCTTAAATTGAAATTGGAAAGGATGAACAAAAGTCATGAGAAAATTCTTCTGAATAGAAAAAATTTAACTATGCTGTTAAATCAGTTTCTTCGAGGTGACAAGCTGTGGGCAGATGATATAGCGATTACTGAATTCATAGATGAAAGCAGGATGGATGGATTGTTATACAGCTCGGGTCAGAGAGGGCAAGAGACATGGTGTTGAGACCTTCCTGTTCGGTGAGCGTCTTCTTTTCCTCGAGTGGTCCTTGCATGATCAGGGCCTCTTTGACTTGCTGTAGAAATGTCACTACCTGGCTGACAAACTTGTTTCTCGGGAATAACCTTTCTAGAGGGGGAAGATGTGAACCAGGAAACACTCCCTTACATGACAAAGCATTCGCCATAGTATTCTGGCTTCCCGGTATGTATGTGATACGGAAATCGTACTGTGCAAGGAAATGAGCCCAACGGGCCTGTCGTGAATTGATACAGTCCATAGTTTGGAGCACTTGGAGATTCTTGTGATCTGTTCTGATGGTGAAGGGGTAAGTGCTCCCTTGAAACAAATGCCTCCATTCCTCACAAGCTAATTCCATAGGTAGGAGCTCTCTTTCAATTACGGAATAGTTCAGTTGACTGTCTCGGAGTGTGCGTGATAGATATGCATTAGGGTGTTCCTCTTGATCTTGTTCTTGCAGCAGTACAGCTCCCACGGCTGAGACATTGGTTTCTAGTATGAAGGGTTTTCCTTGGTCCGGGTGGTGCAGTATGGGAGCGCTGCAAAACAGAGCTTTGAGATGTTATAAGCTTTCTTCTGCTGGAGAATCCCATGCCAAAGGAGTGTAGGTCTTCTTGAGTAGCAGGGTTATGGGCAATATGACTTCTGAAAACTGGAGAATAAAGCGCCTATAGAAATTAGCCACCCCCAGGAACCTCTGGACTTCTTTCACAGAATCGGGAGAGGGCCAGTTTAGGATAGCCTCCGTCTTCTTTCCGTCCATCTGTATTGCCTGCGATGATAAAATGAATCCTAAGTAAGGTACAGACTGGCCCCAATGATGCATTTTTCTCTTTTGGCGAGGAGACGATGTAGCTTGAGACGATTAAGGACTTCTGTCAGGTGGGATTTATGTTCTTGTATATCTCGAGAGAACACCAGTATATCGTCGAGGTACGCGATTACTGACACAAACATGAGGTCTAAGAAAACACGGTCCATAAATCGTTGGAACATGGCCGGGCTGTTAACCAACCCGAACGGCATCACCTGGTACTCATACAGCCCAAAAGGTGTTCTAAAGGCCGTCTTCCACTTTTCGCCAGAGCGGATCCTTAGCAAATGGTAGGCATTGCAGAGATCCAATTTTGTGAATATTTTAGCTCCCTGCACCGCCTCCAGGATGTCTGTGATAAGCGGTATAGGGTAGCAATCCTGGATAGTCACTTTATTTAACCCACTGTAGTCAAAGCAAGGCCAGAGATCAAGGGAGTCCCTCTTTGGAATGAAAAACAGTGGTGCCCCTGCAGGGGACTTGGATGGTCTAATAAAGCCATTCTGTAAGTTGTCTTCCAGGTAGGATCAGAGTGCCTTCTTTTCTACCTGGGATAACGCAAACATCCTATCAAATGGAACCAAAGTGTGGGGATTAGATCTATAGAACAGTCTTCTGGGCGATGAGGTGGTAGTTCTAGCGGGGGTCGTTTCTGCGAAGACTGCTTTGAAGTCTGTGAGATCGAACGGAATGGAGTGTACCCCAAAGGTATTGTCCGGAGGAACGAAATGAGCCTTCGCCTCCAGATAGGTGTGTTGTGAAGACAGCTGTTCCAACAGAACAAAGATTCGTAGCTCAAACTATTGGTAGACCAGTCGATGCAGGGATTGTGTTTCCACAACCAAATGATTCCCAGGATTAAAGAAAAGTGTGCAGCACGTATTATGTTGAACCGGATTTCTTTGGAGTGCTGTTGAATAGACAAAAGTAAGAGTTCAGTTGTCTGGGTGATTGTTCCGGAACTAAGAGGGCTACCATCAAACCCTTTGACCTTCTGAACTTCTTTGCGGTTAATTCTATGCAGACCCACCTTTCTCTCCATTTTAAGTGGCAATCCACACTGGAAGGGCACACCCTAAAATGTTACACCAGTCCAAAATCAGAAGTTACCTTGAGTCCTGTGAAACCAGACAAGGAAGAATCTACTCAAAGTCTGACAGACATTCAGAAAAAGGGAGAACAGTTGTTTTTCCCCATTCAGTTAAATGAGGGGGAGGAACCTGTGCTCGCCAGAGAATGCCTGAATAATGGAAGGAGCTTCATTAGCAGAGAATTATTCAGGAAACTCCCAAAAGATCAGACCATTCCCACATTTAAATTGATTGACAAATGGGAAGTAGGTCTGGAAACATTTCCTGCCTAGCAGGTGTATGCTAAAGATTTCCATTGGCAACAAAAGCATAGACCATAATTGCTGGGTTGTGAGAGATGTCCCTTCTGCCTTTTATCAGGGAAGTGACATTCTGAACCGATTCGCAATCAATTTGGATCTAATTGATAATAAAGCCTGGTCCCAACTGGGGAGTAACCCCATGGGCTTTCACAACATTGAAAAAGCATTCCGGTCAGCTCTATTGCTGCCTTATGTGTTTGAAGTTCAAGTGCAAGAAGAGGTTACATCCCAGGACAGGTGTGACAATTTACTCTTCCCCTCAAAATTAAGCGAGGACAGAACCTCAAACTTCAGGACGCATATATAAATCTAAATTCCCATCTCCAACAACAAGGTTTATATTTAAATCCAACACCTCTAGTAGACCTAGAACACAACACAATTTGAATATTGGTGTATAACAGCGACCCTTGAAGTATCACTTTGGGTGCAGTCACCTTTATTGGAATGACAGTTGACGCCCAACATTATTCTATTGACTTAAGTAATGAAATCATGGGACTAATCGCAAACAACTGTTTTGACATCAGATACGGTATTCCTCCAGAAAATATTTTTACTATGCATGGGGGGAATTTCCTGGTGTACTTTTCCTGCCCCTACAGTGTGGAACAAGTGACCTGTCACATTATGAGGGAAGCGGTAGTGTTCAGAGTCAAGGACCATTACCTCGAATCCCCTGTCCAGGTCAACACCATCAGAAGAGATCTCTCCACCCAACTGGAGGATACCGCTGAAATTGCCAGGCCTCTGGCCTTTCCAGATATCAGGCAGATGCTAGAGGAAAGGCTCAATCTGGCTGAAGCCTGTAAGACTGAGGAGCAAAGACAAAAGCTAAAACAGGTCTTCCTTGAATTACAAGATATCTTTTCAGTGGACTCATATGACTGTGGACGCACATCTATTCATTCAACTACCATTCCCACGGACCCCGAGATGGCTCCCATATTTGTGAAACAATACTCGTTACCTCTCGCATCCATGGAGTCACTCACAGAGACTATTAAGAATTTAGAATCCTGTGGGATAATTTGTCTGATCCAGAGTACCTTCAATAACCCAGTACTGGGGATCCTCAAACCAAACTGCCAATGGAGACTATGTGCAGACCTGAGGGAGTTGAACAAACAGGTCCACATGTCAAGATGTTGACGCCGCCGACGGTCGGGTGGTCTGCAGAGGGTCGGGGCAACTCGAGTGCAGGACTGCAGTCACGGATGTCAGGCAGGCTGGGCTGGCTCCATGTGGCAGGCGGCAGCTCTATCTCCTGGGTCGGTCCGTGCAGATGAATTCAATGGAGACGTCGAGTCAATCGTGTCAGGAGCCTGATTTAGCTTTCCTGCTAAATCAGGCTCCTGACACGAGTGTCTCTGTGGAGGAAAATTTCAATGACTGCGAGAAGGCACTCCTGGCAATGATGTGGGAGCTGAAAAACTACCGGAGGTGCACATCATTGTCGAGACTCCTCACCTACACTTGCAGTATCTACGAAGTGACAGAATCTGGGTGGGAACGTTAGTAATTCCAGAATTACTTCCTAGATTCTGTACATTCAAGGCTTTCCTGTGGAGGTCAGATATGACCAAAACAGGAGGAGTCCCCTAGCGCAAGGGTTGGTGGACTTGCATGACTGTGCTCAAGAAAACTGTCTCGAGGATGAAAGTCTAATGACCAACAACAACCTGGAGGCGTACTAAACTTCCCCACACAAGGTCTATGAAGAAGACATGTGTCAGGGGAGATACCCACAGTTTATGTGGATGGGTGCTCCTACCATGCTGATAGCAACGGGGCAAAAGAACTGGTGGCTGGCATTGGGAATGCCTGGGTGAATGATACCCTGCAACCCTGCGCTGGTTATAAAAGGTTCAGAAACTGCATCTTAATAGTGCTGGTGTCACTTTGTTTTCTGTTTTTTGACTGTACATTTCCACACGTCCAAGGCAGCACTGCGAGCCACCTGCTCTTGCTGCTCTTGTTGCTCCGAGGGACGGAAGGCGGAGCTCCTGATCACATGACCACTTCAGGTGACGTTGCAAGGAGGCTCTTAACCAGCACAGCCACCCTTGCAGCGTTAAGCCCTGGAGCTGTAAGGGCTGGAGCCGCTGTTTTGCTGTTTGGCTGTGACCTGTGCCCCTGACCCTGGGAACATATTTGACTTGCTCTGCCCTGCTGATGGCTGACTACCACCCAGAAGTGAACGTGTGAGTAGCATAAAGCTGTACAAACTCAGCTAATTAATATCTTGGCCATCTTTACTATTTTAACAGCTTAAGTCATTGTCGGGCATTCCTTACCGTGTGACTTATACAGTATTTACTGGATAATTGGCTGCTCTCTAGGAATTTTGGTGTCTATACGTGTTTAAATATTAACACTTATTTAATATCTAGAAGCAGCATTTTAGATATACATCTGGATGTCTTGATGTTCTTGTTGCAAATGTACATCCCTATTTTATGACTTAACTCAGCTCTTACCCCTACTCAGGGCTTTTTATTGAAATAATTTGTTTCTATTTGTATCTTTACTGAAGTTTATGACTTATATATTGTGGTTGCATTTTGCCCCTGTTGGTCTGAGTACTGTCTCTATCTCTAGTTTGCTTCTCTGGTTCTCTAGTTTTGTGCGTGGATCGGTATTTGGATGACACTTAGGGGTCTTAGGAGTCAATCAGCCATTGAGGCTACTCTTGAGTCTCTGAAAACTGGTGAGGATTTTCTTTCTCCAGATTCCAAAGACCCTATGGTGGGATTCAGGGCACTGGGGGATCTTTATGTCCCTGGTTTTTTGGGCTCTACTCAATCTAAGCCTATTAATCTAGGATCCCTGGGTAGCCCGAAAAGATTCCCAAGGGGTCCCCATTTAGTTCAGAAAAGGACTAGACTACGGGGTGCAAGGGACCCTGAATCTCAAGATAATCCATTAAATCAATTCAGTAAGGATATCTCGGACTCCCTGCCTTATTTCTCAGGAAATAATGAACAACTTGTAAGTCTCTGGGGTAGTGTCCCTCTTGTGTCTTAACCGAGGGAATATCCTTAAAATTTTACATCAAATTCCTACATTATCTCTGATCTTTAGCTATTATTTAGAAAGGATCTACTTTCCCCTTAAGGATCATGTATATCTTAGCAATATTGTTTTGAAATCGAGAGTGGTGTTGCACCTGATAATGGGAGAAAAAGAGGGTTTGAGGGAGCTTGGTTTTGAAATTAAATTGGTAAAACCAAGTCAACCACCCCGTATGCATGGGAGTTCTGAGGAGTAAAGGGGAAATTTACTATGGTTTACCAGAAAGACCCTCTCATCCTCAATGGAGGCATTTCATGGCCAGGAATTACGGAGGCGCTCGAAATTGGGCCCAGGTTACCTCTGGACTGTGGAATTTAGCTACCTAGTAATAGTCTGGGCTTTGTTACAAAGAAAACAGACTCTAATAAATTGGGTTTTATGTCCTAGAATACAAGGGGAAATCTACATCTCCTTACTAATACTAATACAGTAGCTATGTGTCACAAGTTTCTCCCCTTCTCATCTGTTTCTGTTGTGTACTTGCGACCTTTCTGGGATTTCTTCTTCTTTACGGACTGGGATTTGTATAGTCCCGAACGCTGGTCTTCGGCGTCCAGCGTGAGAGCAGCGGTTCAGTTTCCAGGAGCGTTCTACAAGTCCAGGGTAATTCCAGGAAGTAATTAAGGTACGCTCGGAGGCACGGAAGACCGTGAATCGAGCGCGGAAAGTTTTCCAGGAGATTGGGGAGGAAAGGGAACAGGAGGGAATTCAAGGGACTGGGAACAAGGAATCAAGCTAGAGCCCCGATTGAACTCCGGCTAAGCACGTCCAACTACAGGTAGCGGTAGCGTTGAGACGCGCAGAGCCGCGGGGGTGTGTCCCTTTTGTAGGATGAGCAGCGTGGAACGCATAGACCGATCCAGAGTATTCTGTTCCGGGCGGCCATGTTGGAAGGATAACTGCATGCAATCCCCTGCGAGTCAGGGACCAGGAGCTCCAGAAAGGACGTAGACGACGGTTCATGACAGTATGCCTCCTCTGGAAACCAGCTCCTCTGGGTTTGCCCGGATGGATCAGATGAAATCGTCGAACCAACCTGGGAGCATTCATGTTTGACACGGGTTCCCAGGTACGCTCACGCTTCCAAGACATAGTGAGAACTGGCACTATACCAACTAGCTGGCAGACTGTTCATATTGTTCCCATCTTTAAGAGATGTCAGCGGACTCTTGTTAAGAACTATAGAGCGATCTCCCTTATTGATGCGGATTGCAGGCTGTTTGCCTCTCTGCTTCTCTCTCATTTTAATGTCTGGATTCAAGAGAATCATATTCTAGAGAAATTCCAAACAGGGTTCATGGCTGGCCATTCTACCAACCTAAATGCTTTTATTTTAACTGCTCTACAAGGCTCAGCATGGAGCAAATTTGGTGGAACGTTATATGTTGCATCGATCAATTTGTCAAATGCTTTTGATTTGGTGATTAGGTCCCATCTATGGGCCAAACTCTCTAAATGGGGGCCACCGGCAGGCCTTCCCAATGTGATTATGGCCTTGTATGAGAATTTGGGGGTCCATTTAAGGATTCATCTAGAAGGGACCCTCTCAAGAAGAATAAGAACTTGCATAGGGGTAAGACAAGGCTGTTCTTTGGCCCCCTGTCTTTTTATCCTATATCTGGCTGATATGGGGGAATTCCTTAGGGATTCAGGACTGGTTAGCGCAAAATTGGGAGAGCTAAGGTTCTCGTGGTTGGCATATGCTGGCGATTTTCTCCTTTTTGATCAGACCAAAGTCGGCTTACAAGAACTAATATGTAAGTTCAAAGAATATGCTGTAATTAATGGGTTAAAAATCAACCCTAATAAAACTCGTATCATGGTCTTCTCGAAAGGAAAAAAAGGGAACAAACAAGTGTGGACAATATGTGGGGAACTGATTGTTAGAGCACAAAAAATTGTTCATTTAGGTTTCTTGATCCTGGCTCAACCCTCAGTTGGTGAACTTAGACGTTATATCAGATATAAAGCACTACCCCTTATTTCTCAGACTATTAAGTTGGACAATAAGTATGGTAGGTTCTCTTTTAAGCCAGCAGTAGACTTTTTTAGAAGGAAAGGTTGTTCCAAAATTAATATATGGCCTGGAACTCCACTACTTGGATATCTACACTTTCTGGGATTCTCTTGGGGGTATTTTTTGGAGAAAGGTTATGAAACTTCCAAATATTATCCCTGTAGTGGCTATAAGGTTTGAATTAGGTCTGATATCTGGTATCTTTGGGAGCCAAAAACCTTTGGTGGGTTTTAGCGCTTTTCCGTTCTCTGCTCTGTCATAAAGAGGATTCTCTTTATGTCGATTTGGGCAAAATCCTCCTCTCACAAGGATGCTTGGATCCCAATGTATATTTTCTATAATTTAGAGACCTCTGTGATGGGACTCTATTAGATCTGTCTACGGACCTGGATACCTTGATGATTAACCCGGACAAAGTGAAAAAGCTCCTCTACTCCCATGATTGGATAAGTACAACTGAAAAACTCCATCCTTATCCTTCTCTCTGTGATTTGAAGTTCGAACATAAGAAGAGAAGTATTATGTCCTTTATCTTGACACAATTTCCCAATCGCTATTATCGCTCCCTCCTTTTGAAATTAAGGTGGAATATTCTTCCTACGAAGGAAGTCTTACACAGAAGGAAGGCAATTAAAGATCTAAATATCCTCTGTCATTTCTGTCATGCGACAGGGGTCATTGAAATGGTTAGTCATCTGTTTTTAGACTGTGTTGCACTGAAAGGTTTAAGGGCACTTTATTTGGGAAAATTCAATATGTTGGGACATCTGTGGGTGGAAAAGTATATATGGTCAAGATGTCTCTCAATTTCTAACGTTATCGAGGGCCTTGCGGTTGCAGGCTTTATCAAATCTTTAGATCTCTATGCACCCCTGATTTGAGTCTCTTGTCTAATGCATTCTCATCTACATTCCCTCTATCTTTGCTCTATGACTCTACTATCTGAGCTATATCAGTTAAGTAGGAGTGCCTGCGATGCCCTGTCTTGTTTGTAATTTTTATTAATGTCCAATTTTTATATCTCTCTGCACTGATTGTATCTGCTGTGTAAACATTTTATAAGGAGTTTAGGGTTTGGTTGTATTGCTAATTTATAGTTTTGTATTTTTTCTTTTTCTATTCATTAAATGTAAGGTTTCTTATGTAAACCATATACAAATAAAAAAAATAAAAAAATAGGACCCCAAATGAGTCTGCTTACAGAGCTGATGGATGTTAATCAAGCCATCCTCACTACAGTGCTCCACCAACTGGTCATAATCACATACTCTAATTATGTCAGGAATGGGTTTGTGGAACACCTGAATAACTGGAAGAATCGAGGCATGCTTTCTGCAAACAACAAACCCCTAAAGCATGCCCAACTGATCCAGTGAATCGACAATCTGGTGACTTCCACTGAGATGACCATCTATTGGAAGAAGATAAGAGGTCATTCCAAGATAGAGGGGCCAGATAAGACTGGGAAGGACCTGGCTGACAAGATGGCGAAAATTGGAGTTCTGCAGGGAGATTTCGTAGAAACGGAATCCCTCCTGGGTGAAATCCAAATGCAGCTGTCACCAGGTCACAAACTCGGGCTAACAGTGAACTCTCAACAGCCCAGTGGAGAAAAGATACCTCAGAGGCAGATTTGATCACTGCACAGAAAGAGGACCCAATTATTGGGACATTCTGTTGACACACTGAAGACCCCGGAAGCTATCCTCTAACAGAGTCAGATTACACGGGTAAAGAGGATCTCCGGGTGTTCATGAAGTTTTCCAAGATGTTTCAGATAAGACGGTTTGTTGGCAGTGACCAGTGGGTTGTACCTACCTCATTCCGAGGCCTGATATTGAACCACGCCCATTTTACTGCCACTGCCGGTCATAGGGGGTTTCATACGACATTGGAAATCTTGCGGAAGGTTGGCTATTGGCCATATATAGGATAGGACCTTGACACTTACCTAAAGGGGTGTTTTGTGTGTGCTCAATTCCAATCCAGTTCTCTCACACACAGAGCTCCCCTGCAAAGAAGGTGAATTACACTGCCTTGGTCAGATTTGAAAGTTGATTTTACCAGGCTAGTGATTCGCTCAGTACATGTTGACTGTGACATGCTGCTGCACTAAAGATCAACCACATCTTCTCTCGTTGCGGCATCCAGCAAAGTATTGAGTCATACAGAGAAAGCCATTTTACCAGTGAGGTTATGGTGAAGGTGTAGGAGATTCTAGGGCTAAAAAGAAAACTCCACATTGACTTCCGCCAGGCCTCAAGTGGGGGGGTTGAGAGATGCAACAAAACAATTGTGAGTATCTTAAAGAAGTTTGTGGCAGACACTGGACCCATTTGGGACATCCGATTGCCACTTGTCCTGATGGCTATTAGGTATACACTATCTTCTGCAACCAAGATGTCTCCATTTGAGCTCATGAACGGACAAAAAATGGTGTTACCACAACATCTCCTCTATAGGACTCAGGAGCAGACCCTGATAAATGCATCCACTACTCATGAGTACATTGAAAATTTAAGGAAGCACCTACAGGATTCTTTTGCTTATGCTCAGCACAATTTAGAAAAGTCGGCTGAAGGAATGAAGACCTACTATGATCTAAAGACCAACAAGAAAGAGTATGAAGTAGGTGACAAGGCTTACCTGTACAATTCTCAAAGGAATCAGGTCAAGGAGTGAAATTTCCTCCCATCTTTGCGTGGTGCCTTTGAAGCTGTCATCCCAGACACGCTTTACGACTGATTGATGAGCCAAATGAAAGTCGAGCAGAGGAACCATCTGAAGTTTGAAAAGGAAGGATGATAACTCAGATGGATTTACTTTTTGTTATTGTACATACTAAGAAAATAAATAAAATGTGTTTGGTGAAATGGAAATATCATGTTATAACTGTATGTTGTTGTTGTTGCTACAACTGGAGCAAAATTGAGGCCTCTTTGTGGAAATCTTCTCTTCATCTCCCATTGTGCACTCCTCTCGCTAGTCTGAGATTTGAGTTGGGCCTGACCTCTTTGAGCTGCCGCGCGGAGTGGAAGTTACTGTCCCTCTATCGTAACATAATTACAGTCAGTGTATCCACTCTTTTCTTCGATGTAAACCAACATCTAAAAAAGTGTAAATCAAAAAAAACTCCTCGGCTTGGAAGAAAAGATTGGCTGCATTTTATATAGGCTGGAATTAACAAGAGAAACTCTCATACAAAATCCTAAGAAAGTTAAAAAAACATTAGAAACGGAGGACTGGATCAAAACGATCGAGGGAATCAGAAGACTTAACCCTCCAAACCTATTCCTGACAGCGGACAGAAAGCTTGGCACCATCCCGCACTACCTGGAAAAATTCCCGGACCAAAGAATCAGAAACAACTTTCTCAGGCTCAGATTGAATATAGCCCACACGGGTGAAATACTGGACCAAAGAAACCAGGGCGAGAAGGCAATAAGCCTTTGCAAGATCTGTGCCACTCCGAACTTACAATCCCTCAAACACCTGCTGCTGGAGTGTGAAAGCACATGGACAATCAGGGTATCATCACTGGGGAGATTTATAACCAGAGAGGAGAGCCTAGTTCAAGATGCATTTTGGGACAGACTGATCTCTGGCCAAGAAGTCATGCTAACTGCTGAGATTGTAAACATTTTGGAGAAGCTTACTATCTTAAGGAACCATCAACAGACTAGCCAAGTTCTTGAACCCTCCAGTCAAGGGGATCAGTCTGCTTAGTTAAATCCCTGGTTTCTAAGCCTTTATTTTACCTTGTTATTTCACCCTTTTGCTTTATTCTTTCACTTTCTGTATTCTTAAATATGCGGGAAAAACTGCTTTTTGTACGAAATCTGAATTTTTAATACTTTCTTTTGTAAAGGTTTTCTCATAAACCAAAAACAAATAAAAAAATAAAAATAAAAAGTATGTTGTTGTTGTTGTAAATTCTATGTAAATCTTCCTGGGGCAAAAATGTGTGTAAAAAGTATTGAAACTCTCTTTCTGTCTTTTATTAGAGAACTAACCTCCTTAAACTTCCAGCCTGGAGCTCAGAGTGGAGTCCAGTGAGAACCCCAGGGACCTGGAAAGGAAGGAAGAAACAGGTTGCCATGCCACGCACTCCAACCCAAAGATGGAAGGGGAAACTGGAGTGTACACTCCCAAAAGAAGGAAGAAAAGGGGGTGCCATGCAATACCCCCAATCCAGAGATGGAAGGGGAGACTGGAGTGCCCGTTCCCTGAAGAAGGAAATTACGCCTAAGGAAACCTCACTATGCCATGCTCTTCCCCAACCAAGAGTCATGGAAGAACAGACGGGCCATGTTAGATGCATTTAAAGGCCACAAACAGAAGCCCCTTTAACATGAATAGCAAGATTTTAAACACTAAAACAAAAACGGGCTGGCTTTTGTTTTTGTTTTTCAAGTAAAGTTATAGAGCCATGTGGAAAGAGGCTTCCCTGTCATTACCAATGGACAAGCAGCATTTTAATTTACAAAAGAAGGAGGAATCAAAGCTCCCTGTCACATGGAAAACAGGATTTGTAAACATTGAAAACAAAAAGGGACTGCACACAAACTGATTTGTGTGCAAATTAAAACGCCTTTCAAAAGCAAAACTTAAAAAAATATGACTGCTCACAGAACAATGTCGGGAAATGTTTCTGACTGTGGGCAAAACCTCATGAAGGAAACTCCCACTTCTAGCCTAGATGTCACATCGCCCATCTAATAACCACCGCAATAAAAATGTGCTGCTAAGGGTGTCGAAATTCAGTGTTCTGCAGACCTGCTGTCTCTGAAAGCAGGGACTTCAAGAAAAATCACCCTTGGCTGGAGCATGACTAACGTGTGAAAATGGGGGCACCCACTTCAAAGAGCAAGCTTCCAACATAAAGGAGGCTGATGAAGGTACAGGCTGACCCAGTGAAAACAAATGGCTTGAAGCAGAAATTGCCATTTGTCCCACAGGAATATTCTCAAATAAGTTAAAAGGACTATTATCATTTAGGCCTTTTTCTCAGCAACCATAATGTGGATTGATTTCATTTTTGTACTATTTGTTATCTAATTTCTAGGCAATTTTGGGGATATAAAATGCATCTACCTGTGACTCTGGGAACTGTAATAGCCAGTTAGACTAGGTTTCTGGCTGATCTGAACATGTTCCAAATGTGAGATTTGGTGAGCGGGTGTAAAATTAAATTAGGGATATGCTTAATAACTTACATCTTCATAACTGCTGTGCTTTATATGGAAACGGCAGAGATTTGCCACATGGCCATGCTACATCGTACGGATTTGGTGGTTGGTTTATCTAATTCTCCATGGTTAGCTCAATCAGAAAATATGTTTAGTATGTCAGTTGCTAGTAAAATTATGAAGTTGTGATACATAACTAGTTTGGGTCAAAAAGTTGAAAGGAGAAAAAAGGGATGATTACAAATAGGAATTGCCATATGGTGCTGCAGACCCCAACACCAATCCTGACTTGGAAGTTGGATTGGGAGGAGAGTGGGGCGTAACTGTCTAATCCTAGTGGCAGGAATTATTGCAGGGTACTTCCCCAAGATTGTAAAATTGGTGATGTCATTGCTGCTTATAAGGGGGACTGCACTAGGACAACAACAGACCAAAACCGGACAGACAGAAAAGGAGAAAGACAGGAGGAAGGAGAGAAGAGACAGACCATCAGGAAGGCTGCTGAAATTTGCCATCTGTAAGGAGACACCAGAGGAGATTGCTGAGAGTGCATCTGGGTGGAGCTGTCTATTTCTAGAAAGGCCTCAAAGCTGACTGGGTCCTGTGGTGGAGAGTGGGGGCCATATTTGAGGGTGGAGTGGCCAGACCCCTGCCCTATCTTTCCAGAGTGTCCTGAGATGCAGCTGGCTTTCCTGAACCTTAAACAGAGGCATGCTATGTAAGTAGAACTAAGCCCTGCAAACCCAAAACATGTGGATAATGTGCTTACCATGAATCCTTTCCCTTTATAGCAGGGCAGGAGGCAATACTGTGTAGATCCTTAGCCTATGTACACAAACATATTAATTTAATTAATTCCCCATTTGGCAGAACACTATGGGTGAATATTGTTAACATTTGAAATTAACAAACTTCACTTCACATTGTAAGGGGAGGTCTTAAATCCCACATTCCCCAAAGCATTCCATTTTTTTGTCTGACTTCCCAACATAAACCAAAGCAAGGGGGCCGTCTGAAAAACAAAGGGATACATCGCTCTGTGTTTGTTTTAAACCAAAAGCTTGGGTGAAATTATATTATTGATCAGTGTCATTATTTCATGAAGTGAAATTGGCAGAAAGTGTACAATTGTGACGGTGTTCTTATCAAATCACTTTTGTGATTTATTTATGCTGACAGAAGGTGATTGTGTTGTGCCACGGATAAAGTGGTGTGTTTGATATTTCCAGGCTAATTTCTATTACTTTTCATTTAAATAAATACCAATACATTTCCTGTTCGTCGGCCTGGTTCTTGGCTCATTGTTAGCTTTGGGGCGAGGGTTGCAAGGGGCATAATATGTGTCTGAGATAGGGCTAAAGAAAAATATCTGTTAAACAGTTTGTTGAATAACCACTTGAGTGGGGAGGGAAGGGACTCCCTGTGTTGAGTGTGGCTTCTCAATAAACCGCTACATTACGAAAACAACAAAAAAAGCACTGGTAATGCAAGTGTTTAGGAATTGTCCAGGCATTTTCCATATACCAGTTACTGCCATTATTTGCTATATGAATTACATCATATGACAGGTATCGCTATCGTATGCTAGATAGTGCGAAAAAAGTCTAGGTATTCACACATTTGGCAGGTTTTGATATCACATGTCCATGTCCTTGTTGCATTATCCTGGATTCCCCAAACATGTTCAGGCACTCATTAAAACACCTCTGTGCACACAGCCAGAGACCAAAAGACAGAGGTCTGTTGCGTTCTCGTGCCTTTTCACATACTTATGGCATAACCGAGGAGGAAGTACATACTTATGGTCTATTCCTGCCCCATCCCTCCCTGCCCCGCCACCTGTTACTGCTCTTACAGCAAAGTAGCCCATTCAAACCTGGCCTACTGTATCCCTCCCCACTTTAGTCATATAAAGACTCATCAGTTGCCAATGGTTGCTAAGGGTTGGCATTGGTTGCCAATCACCTCACCAACAGAGATTTGCCAGCTGTTCTCAGCTAGCGTCTGTGGTTATAGATGGTGTGGGCTTAGTGTTAGAGGTGGTCATAGGGGGCAGCCCACTCTACAGCTTTTAAAGATTGATCAAATACAGAATTTTTCTGAGCAGATAAATTCCCACAAACGTAAAATTTAACATGAAACGTTCATAACCACAAGACAAGATGAGCTCGGCTGCTCCCAGCGGGAGATTTATCAGCACCTCATACAGGAATATGCTACCGCTCAGTGTTAACAAGCCGCAGAATTCACAGACAGCATGCATACAATCTTTGGTTGGAGGCAGGTTCAAAAGGGGCTTTAAAAGAAGAATACATGTATTTCTCACCATGGAATTTTAAAAATGGTTCAGGTACCTTTATTCAGAGACCTTTAAATGTTCATTTAGACAGTGCTCACGTGAGATTTTCAAAGGTCAGAATTCACTTTTCTGCTTTTAAAGCTATATAGTGGTGTACATACATATGCAGGGCACCTTTAGTACAGGTGTGTCACTAAAGGCATTTTTAAATAGGACAAGGATGGTACCCTGATGCCAACCATTTTAAAGCTCAATCCTCTAGGTAGGGACTTTCCTCTAGATTGCATTGCTTCATTGACTAGAAAGGGCAAAGGGCAGTACTGTTTAATTCAGCACACGCCATTTACATACTTGGACAATTTGCAGCTGAGGATTTCACTGTATTGGCTTCTGTGTAAAATAACGGTAAACAAAATGTTGTTTCTGTAGTGTGACCTCTTTATTGAAATGTGTGCTATGGTTGCGACCTCCTCTTTTCATTTCTTACTCTTTTTTACAGGGCCCTTTCAATTTGTTTTTGGAGGCCAGCCTACAGTGTGCCTGATACTGCCCCAGCTTGTACTTTGCGCCTTTCCACAGAGGACCGAGTTGCAGTCAGGTGTCAACCGCTAAAGGGAGCGGGAGCGAGCGAGGAAAGGGCAGCTTGAGCAGTTAAGAAGTGCGTCACACATTTTAGCTCCTCCCCATATCCCACCATGCACTCATCTCATGAAGAACTTTGCACATGGTCATCACAGTTCCGTCAAGTACCACAAGTTAGAGAGAGTAGAGAGGCATGGTTATTTCTCTTTAGGTATATTGATAATGCGAAAAAATAACTAAATAAAGCAGATATCACTGGGTGGGATAACAGGTCTCATATTGGGGAAAATGATCCATCCATTGTTGGCTAATGTTACAACTGCCATACAACAGTACTTTGCATATGTTCCCAATTATATATACATCAACTATACAAATAAACCCACATAAAGAAAATACAGGTAGAAAAATATGTCAATGCTTTCGATGAAAATTCCCCTACTTTGTCTACAGGTTTCGGTATAGGGGCTCATTTCATAGTGATGTAGGTGCAATTAGGTTTGTATCACGTCACAAATTCCTATCACAAATCCCATTGGAGGCACTTCAGTGCTTCCTGAATGCTGTGTCTGAAACAAACCTTACAGTTGATGGTGTTTGCCATATCACATGGGACTACCGCCTCTGTGCCCAGGCCTATTTCTATTCTCAGTGGTGCATTGGAAAAAAGCCTTCAGAAAGCTGAAGCGATCCAGTAATGTGGCACTGACCATTTGCGTTGTCTTCTATCTGATGCCATTTTACCTTGTGCAGTCTGAAAATGCTTTTGCTATTTGACTAGCTGAAAAGAAAATCCCAAAACATTATGACAATAAAATGAAAACGAACATAGCGTAGTTAAACATCGCACAGGGAGGACTCCACGTGAAAAACCTCTGCAACACAAGGGCATAGATCTATGAATCCATGTGACAGCTTGGAGAAAATGAATCCAATCTGACAGCTTGGAGAAAATGAATCCAAAATTCCCCTACCTCAGCGCATGTCTTTGGCAAAAACCAGGTTCACTTCCTGAGTATTTATTTTGACCACTGGCAGAGGCCAGGCGTCGTGGGTTGACTTCACCTTTCCCGCAGAATGTGTTTCGCAGGATATCAACCAGGGCCATAAGAGGATCAGACTTTGAAGTTATAACGCTGCATACACCACTATCCACTCTCACCTGGACACAGTTTTGGGGTCATGATCCCCACAACCTAGGCATGCTCGCTCTATTCCTTATCATCTTTAAAAGCAAGGCTGGAATCTTTTAATTTGAGTCCTGGAAACATATGGCTGTGGTCTTTCCATTTAAGAGTCGTAGATAAATGTGGCCGTGGGTTTTCAACAAGCACATACTGAGGGTCTGCGATAGTGCCGGTCTGCCTGGTCTTGAGTAAGGGAGCGTATCCTGCACAATTCGTGTGTATGGGCAGGGGCCGCTTCAGATATACCTTGGACTTGTGCCACTATAATAAAAGGATATATCAACCTCTCAGATGACTAAACGAGTATACCGATTATAGAGCCCCCTTTTGAGTAGGACCATACAAATTGTGGGGCATTCTGTGGGTGGAATTGAAATAGCAGAACTTAGGTCTTATGGCTATTGAGGTGTACATTGCTTGCCTTCCTCCAATGCATACCTCAGCCCATATGCTGCACAATTGACTGGCCTTGATCCATTTATTTCAGAAGATGAAGACATACCGAGCTCTCATCAGTTGATTGTTGCCTTAAGCAGCTATTCAGCTGGAAAAGAGGGTGCTCAGTAGTGTTGAGCAGAAAAGGAGGGGTGGGAGGACAAAATACCTGCAGAACTCAGACGTAAACCATCACTCTCTACAAAGTCAATAGCTACACTCATGCGAAGTAAAATAAAAAATAACTCTCCTTCCATGTGAATACCGTTCTCTTGCATTTATTAAACATCAACAGAACAATTCCACAGTTAGTAGACAATAGACTGAGATCTGATTGACTATCTTGTTACAAGACAAACAGGACAAGAACTAACAATACCGGTGTCATGATGTGCTTAAAGGCGCCACTGTGGCTGCACAAACAGTGTCTTCACTTGGTCAGTAGTTGGTTCAACACCTCACCTTCCTTTCTAAACCTTTTTGTGGAGAACCCTTGGATGACCACCCCATCTCCGCTAATCCCAGAACTAGTGTGGGGCAGCCACACTAGGGTCACAGCTGATTGGATGGTGATTCTTTACTAACATTAACCATGCTTTCTAGTTTTCCCCAATGGCGGGATGTGGGAGTTTGCACCGGGGTGAGGGGAGAATACAGAAGTCCACCAGTTTCCACCCCTAACACGGCATGTTCTCAATTATCTCTATGGCTGCCTGTGCATTTCTTCGGTCTCCACGCCTTCTTTTAGGGATGCCATTGGAAATCGAAATGCCTTACATAGGATACATTTCTAGTTGGCAGAGGCAGCACCTTTAGAGTGTGCACTGGTTCTGAGCTGGGCGTATGCCGGCTGGTGATGGGCGGTTATAATTAATAATTTTATGGATGGAGCAAAGGGATACTGGAGCAGACAGAAACAATAATATTAACATAAGGGGCATAGTACCACAATGTATATAGGACCAATAAAATTATTAATCTATATACAACCAGGAGTAACATTTACAGTCGAGGTGGGTTGGGGCCAGTTTAAGAGGGGTAGAGTGAGGTAGGGGCTGCTTCCCCCACTCGCCCGCAAGTGGAGGTTGAGTGAGCTCTGATATATTTTAAAGTAGAGTGAGGCATGAGTAAAAATCCTAATTAAAGGAGTAGTAACTCTTTGGGCAGAGGGGGGATAACTACTCCTAGTAGCATTGAAAAATGGGTGAGGGGACTTCCTAAATGGGTTCCAAGAGACACTGTGAATTTATGGCAATGTGAGATCCACACATTAGGTGTTCACGCCTGGCAATCTGTCCCAATAATCAATATTAATGACTATCCAGACAGATTATATTTTGTTATACATAATATTGCATGGACATGTGTGCCAAATCTCATGATGTTGTCAAAGTTTGCTGAGCCCCATAATCACAGTGTTTGGATGCAAGCTCTGTAATGGACCCAGTGAGACACCCTACTGTCCTGCTTCACCAAACAGCATGAAAGTGGCATGTGTGGATGTGCTTTGGTGTTGGTAGGGGGCAGGAGACTTTGCATTTGCAATAGACATTTCACAGCAACCATGAACACAACTAGCGATACACTGGATTCACCCACAGCACACAATGTTGGACCAATAATTACATGTGTTTAACCTGTTAGCATCATACATTTACCAGGGTATCTGGTCTTTGCATCAAATGCCGTTGCATCTAATGCCATTCCACCGAAATGTTTCCATCTAAAAAATGTCCATCGAATGCATATTTTTGGGGGATAAAGGGTTAATTTTTGTTCAGGTGCATTTCAAAGGGTAAAAAAACGGGGGTTTGGGGTGGGGACCCCCAAAATAAGGAAAAAATGCATTTGATGGACATTTTTTTAGATGGAAACATTTCGATGGAATGGCATTAGATGTAATGGCATTCGATGCAAAGACCATAAACCATTTACTCGCACTAGTACACATTGGAAATCTGATAGCCAGTTACAGGACATGAAATACAGCTGATTTTGGTGATAATTAATTAGTTGCATTAGATATCGGTGGGTGCATTATTCAACTTCAGAGAGCCTTTTGATACATCGGTTTGCATGGTTGAGAGGGCAATATTCTCGCATTCTTCCTGTGGCATGGCACAGTTGCAGTGACGTATGAGAAAAAGCAAATCCTTCTGAAAATTCTTGTTTAGCAAGCCATAGAAGATCGGGTTGATGCAGGTGGAAATCATGGCTACCAGGTGACACAGCGTAAACATCAGATCATGGTGACAGCTCATCAGGGCCTCATGATGCCAATCAAAGACAACATTGAAGATGGTTAACGGCAGCCAGCAGGCAGCAAAGGTGACCACGATGGAGACAAGCATCATGTTAATCCTCTTGCTATCATTCACCCGGCTCTCCCGCTCCTTCAGCCTGTCCCCCTTACCGTTCCTCCTCCTGAGGCACACAAATATCTTCAGGTAGCAGATGAAAATGAAGCACAGCGGCACACAGTACTGGAAAACCAGAAGGCAGGTGGTAAATACCCGTCGCTTGGCAACCGTAGGCCACACCTCCATGCAGGCCACCTTGCCTTTATACAAATCATTGTGCAAGGGAATGTTTTTGAATGGCTCATCTGTGATCTGGTGGAAGATGAAAAATGGAATGGAGATGATGACGGAAAAGAGCCATATGAAGACGATCCCCCAATAAGCATGCGTAACGCACGGCTTCCACCCGCGCGGGTTTACAATAAGCTGATATCTCTCAACGGCAATCAAGACAAGTGAGAATATGGATACAGAGACAGAGACACTTTGAGCAAAGGAGCTCATCTTACACATGGCTTCGCCAAAGATCCAGTAGTCCATCAAGGTGTAGGCAACCGTGAAAGGAATGCACATGAAGCAAATGAAGATGTCGGAGAGGGAGAGGTTGGCAATCAACACGTTGGTCACATTTTGAGCTTCCTTCTGCTTCTTTACAATGATTATCAAACAGAGGTTTCCAAAAAGGCCAACTAAAGTCACTATCGTGTAGGCGATAATCAGCAGGACGTAAACAGAAACGAAAGGCTGGCAGTCAAATTCCTGCAAGGGCGGCCTACTGCTGCTCATAACGGTTACATTAAGCAGGGCCCCACTGTGAGCAGGCACTAGCTCAGTCATGTTATGGTCCAACGATTGAAACTACCCGCCAAAATCAGCCTGCAATGTTTGTGCTGATTCTTTCGTCAGAAGGTTCTTTGCCGGAGCCTTGTTGAGATGTGGTTGTTAAGACTCATTTTTCCTGCCTGTTCTTTTCGTAACTGTTTTCAGCGTTCACAATAATACATACAGCAGGATCCTGGAAAAGAACACAATGTTTTAGTAGAAATTAATATATACCTTGTAACAACCAATAATTTTAACTCTGTAGGAGATGCAGTAAAGATGCGTAAGATTTCTATCGATGGATTTAATGACGACACAAAGGACCTCTTGTGCCCACCTCAACCGAGACTTTACTTTACTTGGCCCATTAATCCGCTATCTGCAAAACTCCACCTGTGCCCTGTCATTATCTACATTACCCTGGCACACAAAAGATACCTCTTTCATATCCTTCTAATTTGTCAACCTCATTACATTTGCCATGCTCTCTACACGGCGCCCGGCCGCTTCCAGCTTCCAGAGTGGTGCTAGAGAAACAGCCATTGTGAAATAACAAATAAGTGAATTACAATTGCAGCCTGCATGAGGAGTGCTGGATTGGTGAGGCAGACCGAGAAATGATAAAATGGAGTCTGTCAAAGGTATCCAAGTGCTTAATCAGATGTAAGATGGGTGAATATGGTGCAATGAGAAAAACACCATGGTAAACGGCTTGCTCTCATTTTTAGGACCATATTTGATTTAGAAAATAGTTTAGCAATGTGACAATCATGACGTGTTGTGCATGAAAAGCACGCATGCAATGGCAGGGGTTGCCTGCAGTTGCATTCACAGTGCTGTTCCTGTGAAAAACCAACTATGCCCGAGATGCAATGTGCAGTTCTATGCAAGCCCAGGGGCTCATTCCAAATGTATAATTGCTGCAGCAATAGCTTTTCTCTGAGCCCACATAACGAGTGCGTGAACAAAGGTAAAATATCTCACAGGGCTTTTCCTAGTGCAAGGAAAGCGCAGCAACATTAATAATGGAGGGAATAAAATGGGGTGGACATCAGGAAATCTTCGTAGGGCTGCCAGCGCCACACAGCGTCTATTTAGATATGATCTACCTACATTTTCTACACATGGTCTGGCTGAGATGGGTGACTGCTTGAGCACTCTAGCATTTAATGTCGGGTCCCTCAGACACAGAAACCTAATGATCCGTCATAACAAGCATATGCACCAATTCGATCATGAGGTGCAAGGTGAAAAAAGACCATTGCGCAGAGCTATTAGGAAAGAGAGATCCCTGAGGTAAAAGCTAGCATGATTGGAAAGTAAAAAAGGACTTGTAAAAAAATGGCTAGCATGCCATCAATTCAGTAAGGAAAATAAGCAATGGCAGCAGATGCTAAGAGTATTATGTAACAGGAACACCAGAGATATCTGGCAAATGCTGTCTAAGATAAAGGGAGATGGGCAAAAGAAGCTAGTCAACCCCATCCCAGCATGGAAATGGTCAATCTTTCTTTAAAAGCAATATGGCCAAACTACTCCATTGATGGGGATACTTAAGATAAACGCCTACTGGCCCCTGAGGGTAATTACGGCTGAGATCCATAAGGCAATAATAAAACGTAAGGGCTTGCGAGCACCGGGACCCAATAGACTTTCAAACGTGGTTCTAAAGGAAAATCCAATAGAATGGGCAGGTATGCTCAAAATCCTCAAAAATTACAGCTAGGTTATCCTTAGCATCTAATACATTTGTACTTCATTAATAATGAAAAGAAACTAAAATAAAGAAAGTACCAAATCTGAGAGTCGCCAGCTTCTGTTCTTATCCCCTGACAGTAGTTATCCATTAGGGCCATGTATCCCACCCGACCTGAATAGCAGTGTCACACTGTCCGTTTCTGCAAGATATTCAACAGAGAAAAACAGAACAAAAGCTTAGAAAACGGCATGCATGCTGTGTCTGGTTTGTAAGATGTGAAATAAGGACATTGAAGTGAAGTAAGAGGAAGGATCTTTCAGAGCACATGAGACATCGTTTTAAAATATAAAGTTGGTAATGGCAAGCTCGGGTCTCACCCCCTGTAAATGAACAGTGAGCTGGCGGAATAGAAGACAGCACCACACTGCACACCTGATAAATGCCAGCACCTATTGCAGTATTGTGGAAAAGGTTTCAGGTGCAGTCTGTACTGAGGTCTGTGCACTAAAGCACGTGTGTGCCCTTGGAAAGGGGCTGCGAGATTGGCCATTGGATTAGTCCGTAGCTGGCTAAAGGTGCATTGGGGGCTTATGAACCTCTATGAAAGACTGGAGAATGGGGATGCACCAGGTCCAGCTCCAACAAGGGGGGTGCGGGGGGGGGCAGAGGGCCAGGCCCCTCCCACAATGCCACCCCCTGGCCCCTCCTAGAAAGGAGGCCTTGCTAGTCGTGTTAACCACAAATGGGACCCAGTGGGCCAAGGGGGGTTGCAGGCAGGGGGATTAAGTGATTAGCATTAGATATTAGGTGTAAATCAGAAGGATTGTATTGGATCACAGATAGGATGGAGAAAGGATGTTAGGAGGGACACACATTCCATGGACGAATTTGGTCGTTCATCCTTCCATTGCCATGTGAATCCCTATGGTAGTCCCACCAACTACCTGCCCGCCCCTCCCTGCTGAAACATATCCCCTAAGGTACTCTTTGAGCTAGCTCTGTCACAAAGTAACACCAGACTGTGTGCTCTACAGAGCCTGATTGTGTTAAAGCTAAGCATTTGTTTGAGTGTTTAATGACTTAATTGCCTCTGTAAATTAGCTCCTATTCTAATAATATAGTCTCTTAACAATGCATGTTTTCAGCCAGTAGATTTAAAAGCAATAGGTGTGAACTCACATCTGCTCCTTACAAGGGAGTCCTGTCTAACACAAACACAAATCCAACAGTGTTGGCTTATGTATTGGTATCAGATGGACATTTGCCAGACAATTACATCATATGCGTAGCTACTCGCACCATTTTCCAGATGTTCCCATCCTATGGCCAGGTGGTAGGTAGCGTTAAGGCAGTACCTGGCAAATGCCTATCCCATGCGTATTCAAAAGCCCAAATTGTTGGTTTTGCCAGTGTGTGATAGTTTCAGTTTGTCTCCCTAAGTTAAAGTGTATATGCCCAGATGTGGGTGCCTTGCTTGTATATCTTACTGAGCTGTTCCAAAATGGCCCTACTGGATAATTTCCAGGCTAGGATGGTGAGTATGGACCAGCTTCAGATCTTCTCATGCATACTTACCAGTTGGGTTCTGACCTAAACAGTATGTATCGTTGTTTTAATGGAAGACTAGCCTTCCTGGCCAGAACATTTCATGAAATGAACTTCTAAATACAGACTTGATAACGTCATACTGTTGGAGTAACTATTAACAGTTTGCATGCAAACACAATACATCATGTGTATTGTGGATCTTGTTTGAAAAGTGTGATGTAACTGCTGGGTGTTTAGGCAGTGCCAGAAAATAAAGTTATTTAATGTGGGATCCCACCAGTGACAGAGAGGGGGAGAGGAACTGGAGGAATGCCCCCCCCCAGCCCCCAATAAACATTTGCCTCTCAGAAGATTGATCATGAATACCTGGAAAATAACACAAGAAAAGAGCATTTTGTATTATGTTGCTGGCCTAGTATAAACGGTGCACATCTTATAAAACTAAAAAAGGTTATTGGAATATTTCCTGCAGAGTGCAATCAGAGGTGGATTTAACAGTAGAAAAGCAGGTAGGGACTGGCCCTGGAAACAGCGGTGTTAGGGGTAATCTATGTCTAAACAACTACAAAATGTTCCCCACTGTGTGTGATTACTTAAGAGAAGAGTGGACATCTAGACCCACAAGTGTACACTCACATAGGGATGATGCATAAGCTCAGTGATCTGAATGTAACAATGAATTAACAGACTTAAGTCCTCTAAACAGCTCCACATACTCTTAGAGGATTGATTAATCTAGCTTGATGAATTAGATCATCAATTCTACTGTCAACAATGTTGTCAATAATTCAGAGTTACTTCATGGAAAGCTGTTTTCAACAGTGAATGCCTATTTAATTTTGTACGGTTTGGATGTTCCTCTATGTTGTTAAATATGACTTCCTTGGCTTTTGTTGCACAATTGTTTCGAAAATGTTCTTTATGATTTGCACAACGTTTAAATTTAAGCACTGGTCTTGAGTTAACTGGAATACACCACTTGCTAGTACAGCCCTGCTTAATTTAAGGTTTTTTGATTTTTCTCTTTTTTTCTTTGTCAAGCATTTTCAGTCCTTTTTTCATATTGAATGTTTTTAAAAAAACATACTTTGCCCACCTTTCAAATAAAACACTGTTTTTTTACCAGTTTTGGTGCTACCCAGCATGATATCCATGTTGGTACACAAAACCACTATAAACAATTTTTCTTCTCTTAAGAAATCAAACACAGGTGGGAACATTGTGTAGTTGTATAGGATTTAATAATAGGACAAGGGACACATGCCCATGGGACCCCCTGCTCTGCCTTTCTCCGCTCAGAGTCAGCCAGGGCTGCACAGGCCCTTCCAGGGAGGCCTTATCCTTTTAACATGTCTCAGAAGCAGATCATTTAAAAAAGGATGTGATTAGTCATGGGAAAAGGTAACTGGCACTTTTTTCTTTAAATTATATAAGGTTTTAATAAGCTATGTAAGTGAGATTGTTGAGTGATTTAAAATGATAATAATAATAATAATAATAATAATTTGGCATTTATATAGCGCTACAAACCCTAAGGTATCTGAGCGCTGCTTATTATTACCCACGGTGTGTGGTGCTCATTCATCAACCTCGGAAGGATGAAAGGCTGAGTTTGGCCCTGCTGGCATTTGAAACCTGCGTTAGCAGGCTCTGCAAGGATGTCAAAACGAGCACTATGCTATGCATTTAATTTCACTTTGTGTCTGTATTTCATTAATCTGCATTCTGGAGCTAGTAGGCTTCCATTCAGGATGGAGATAATAAAGCTACAATCATAAAATCGTTTTAGCACTGCTTTCTCCACTCCGCAGGACTTGAAAAATGACACGCTATGATTGTAGCTTCATTGGTAAAAGCAAGCTGATTCCAAATTATTAATTGTGGGAGAGATTTACACTTTTGCAAACATGCAGTATAGAAGTGACGAGAAAAGACGATTCTGCCTATGTTTTGCTATTTACTTTTCCAGTACTTGCCGGAAACAATTAAAATTGCCGGCAGGGGCTATTTTGCAAAAAAGTGCTAACAGGAGTGGTCACCTCCATGAAATGTAGGATTCAAAACTAAGTATCCCATTACTCTTTTCATCAACCCATTTTACAATGGTGTTATACATTGTCAGGTTGGTTTATCATGTAACTAATGCAATTTTAAAGTAATCTGTATACAATTTAGTATTGTTTAGGTTTTCAAAACCAAATTTCAATACATATTTGTACCAACATGAGCTAGGAGGATGTGTGGTCAAGTACCTAAATTTCAGGCTACGTCAAATTCTGTCTTTACAACTTAAATAAAGTGTATAATGCTGGTCAAATCATTTAATCTCGCTGTGTGTTTCCTGCCAAAATGAGGTGCCCCTAGAAATGATTTAGTTTACAGTATGAAATATTCCAAAAAAGGCACATTCATGGTTTAATACACGGGCAACACAGGGGTCAGGGCTCACCAAGGAGACACACACACACACACACATCTTTCTTTGGAAAATATAAGGCCATATTTATTGAACGAAATTGTGACAATCAATAGCAAATCAACTTAAAGTTGTCAAACAAGAAGTCATCATGGACTATTGCATAATATAAACAGTATGTAAACAGCATGTACCAGACAATGACGTATAGGGGGTAGCAGGGGAGCAGCAGCCCCTCCTCACTGCCATACCAGGAGTCCAGAAACCCCTCAACCTGCACTGTCTACCTCCTGATTCCACTCTCCCATGCATGCTAGCACTCCCACAGACCCGCAACTCAATTAAAATGTGCTGCAAAATTGCAACAAAAACTAACATTTTGTGCTTCAAAATTTATTTTGGAAGAAACAAAATGTCCTATTCCTTGCTTCATTATTTATCGAGGGGTAGGAGAGGTCTGTCTTTTTATAACAAAATGGCTCGACCACAAGTACCTCCTCCGTGGCCTGCTAGGAGTAGCCACTGTATTCAGGGAGATATTGTTGAGCACACACCATTTGAGTAGAAATCAGGACTGGGGGCCTCATTGCTCAGCCCCTGCAGAGGAGCAGGTGGCATCATCATCGATTTTCCAAACCCAGGCCAAGAAGACATGGTGCGAGTAGTGGGGTAGCTGGGAATGGTGGTTAGGGGAGCTGATGGAAGGTGAATGGGGTGAAAAGTGAAGGAGGAGTGAATAGAATAGAAAGGGCATAGCAAATGGAAAGAGAAGATAGTGTGAAGAGCCAGGAATGAGATGCAGACACATTGGATTCATGGTTTTCGTCAAAGACTTTTATTAACATGAAATGGGGTGGGAAATGCCTCTCCGTCCCTATTGTAAGAGGTGTTTCCCTGTCTAAAATCAAAACTAAGGTTCTGTCAAAGGTCAGGATGTCTAAAGCAAATTGCCCGTCACCCGGTGTTCAAAGTTCTATTCTGGCTCTCACATCTAAGAAAAATAACTCTAAGGTGAAAAGGAAAAATGTATTTGCCTTCAGTAGAGCACAAATGTTCCAAAAGAAAATGCGTAACTCCAATACAAAAATGATCCACACAAATAGAGTTCCTTGTTCCAGAGTGTGATTCCCTTCCCCAGGATTTCTCTTCACTCTTCCTTGTGTTTCAAGATGTTAATTCTTTAAGACTATCAATCACACAAAGCAACTTGGCTGCTAATCCGTATTTTACTTGGATACCTGGTGTACTCTTCTGACAGGTTTCCACTTCATTTTATTGTGCTTTCACAGCCTTCTAGCAGACTGTTTTAGGTACTGTATAGTACACACTGTTCAACTTGACTATACCTGGTATAATCTCCTGCCATGGCTTCTCTTCTCTGCATTCTTTCTTGCCAGGGAGTTTTCCTCTTCTGATTTAAACCAGCCTGGTATACTTTCTTACCAGGGCTTTTCTCCTCTGTTTATGGTCTTGCAGCTTTTAAATTGCCTGGTATCCTTTCTGTAAGGACTTTTGTGAGGTGTATGTTCTTGTAGCTTACATCTGTCTGGTAATGTCACGTGCCTGCCATCCTGGCGCTTGTGGAAACCCTGGAGGTTCGGGTGCCATTGAACATAAACACACTACGTTCTGTTTCTAAGTGCCTCAACGGTCTAGTCTTCGCCTGTCATGGCTGCCGCCTGCTGGCTCTTATGCAATTCGCAGCCAGAGCCCGGTGCGTTACAACCCTACCTAGTCCTTCTACTCTTTTGGGTACCGATGCTGTTTTCCGTGCTTTCTCAGAACCCTGCCACTGCTCTGTCTTTTCTTCCTTTCCCCGAGTCTCCACTTGTTTCTCTCCCCCACGGCTTGTTGCGCTCTCTCCCTTCGAGGGGCCCACTCCTACTCGCCCTGCTCCTAGTTTCTTTTCTCTCCGCTGTCCTGCTGTGCCCGTCATCCCTCGGCTCTCTATCCTCAGTCATGGGCCACCAGCGCTACGTCTCTTTCTCTCTTTCATGGCCTGTCCGCTTCCTGCCTTTTCTTTTCCTTTCCTTCAACGGCTTTGCCATTTGCTATCCTCGGCCATTCCTTGAGGCTGAGCTTTCACACAGGAACGTCCGCTTGCGAGCCTTCCGTACGGCGATGTAATTCCTACTTGTGCTCGACCTGGGTTCCCTCTCCGTGGCTCTATTCTCCCAGGCTCCTTCATCTCCTTGCCAGGCTATTTCACCATGCCCATTCCATACTCCCTTCCACCACTTACCTCGGATTGGACTGGTACTTTCTATTGGGTTTCCCTAACTAACACTAAGCCCGCCGAGGAGTCAAGGGCACCGAATCATTGCTGTTTCCTGCTGAAATTGCCTGCATCACTTGTAAACTGAAGCCTACCTTTGCCTACAGTGAACACTGTTTTACCCCGCTCCAACTCACGTGAGACTGTTGGTTGGAGCCACAGCAGTTCGAAGCGAGCACGGGCATCAGCTGATTTGACTCGGTAAGCGAGTCGCGAGTCACGTGATACCTACGAGCCACGCCCCCAGGAAGTTAGCACAAAACCACTGCACAGCTTCCCTTGCGGCGTTAAGCCCGCAGAGGAGTCAAGGGCACCGAATCATTGCTGTTTCCTGCTGTTTACGGCTGGAACGGCTGTAAAGAGCGCAGAAACTATAAGACCGTCATCTACCCTTGCTGGCCGCGAACAAGGTCTGCACTAGAGGAGGTGCACTACGCCCTAGAACATGCGCACAATAAGTGATTCAAAGGACCCCGACGCAAGTTCGCAAAGAAAGAGGTGTTTACAGGTAAGACAGCGCCTGGCCTCCCACCCTGCCGCCCAATCCACGTCTCCCACCACAGCCCGAATCAGACATAAAATACCCTCTTCTCTAATCCAATCTCACCTAATTTTCACTAGCCTGGTCCTCGAGGAGGAGCCGGCAAAGACCCCTACGACGGGCGACCTGGACAAAAATGATGATATCAGGAGGCCTGGGGCCGATTTAGCCCTGACAAAGACAAGTGCCTTACTAAAGGGAAAGGAGGGACTAAACGAGCTTGAGGAACATGAGCGAGAGGGGGACAGAATTACAACCCCTTTAAAGATCACCAATGTAGAAATACCAATTATACAATTAGAAAATCCAAAGCAAATTGGATTGTACCAGAACAAGGAGAAGGAACGGGAGGGGCCCGGGGGACAAAAGACTCCCGTACGAGGAGATGAGATTTCCCAGTTGTAAGGCCCCAGCGTAACCCCCGGCCAAATACATGGAGACCAGAGGCAACAGCATCAAGAACCCAAATTGGACGAAGACTGTCAAATAGTAGAAATCGCTCAAGACTCACCAAACCACATAAATGAGCTGGACTGGCAGGATGAAATTTGGGATGACTTGAATAATCAAGAAAATACACCATCCCTAAGACCACAAACCAAGATGATGGCCACAACATCGACTAAGGACCAAATAGAACTGAAAGAAGCGGAAAAGGCAAAAATTAGTCATCTAATACAGCCAGTAAATGAAGGGAAAATACCAAGACAGAAGAATTCCTCCGTTTCAGGTAGATGAACTACCTAGCCCAAAGACCCCAGTACAGAAAAACTCAACCCTGGCTACTAAGCTGATCCAAGACATTGCTAATCTCACAGGAAAAATAGTAAGTGAGAAAAAAAGGAATCTATCCTTCATAATGGGAAAAAAATGCAGCACTGGAACAAGACGACCCATCAAACCATCCTGCTTCAATTGGAATCTCACAATCTGAAGCAAGGAAATCCACACAAAGGCAAGTGACAGGCGAATTATTTAACACGCCTCATTCTGGACTGGACCAAGGGGACCAACTTAGAATAATCAATGATGAGGCCCTGAGGAAATTAGCGATATATGCAATAAAAGTCGACAAGAGGACTTTATCCATATCCAGATCGTTGTTATGGCAGCCCTGAATAGAACAATGGCACCATTCTTGAAACTGTACGAGACCAATGATTCAGTAAATTGGCCTATGCATTAAACCTGAATACACAAGAACAGGTTTGCGAATTGGGAGGATTTGAAAAAAGACTAGACGCAAGGCTTGAAAACGAATCGGACACTTTATGCCAATGGCAAAGCCATCTGTGCGATCTGGCATGTAAATATACAAATGATAAACATCTACTAATGGAAGCTATTCTAGAGGACAACAAGTAGATAAGAAAATCCTGTGAAATAAGAGCTACCGTTAGTGGAACAAATAAAGAGCTACAAAAAACGAGTCCGGTGCCTACTGTCCCGAGAAAAAGATTAATATTGGGAGTAGAACGTAAAGTCCCTACACAAAGCATGGAAGGCCTCCTAAGTCAGGGTAAATGCAAAGTTAACACAAAGAAGACAAAAGGGGTAGGGGAAAAAAATCCAGGCAATAACGAAGTCCCCCTAAACTACTCAATGTTTCAAGAAGGAAATCATCAAGAGAAGTGGATCTGGAAAATAGTCCCCCAAATTCATCCTCATCACTTCCACCAAAGAAATCAAAAAAGCAAGCAGTTAAACGTAAATCAAATGGCTCACGAGCATTTCTAAGAAACATGCAAACCCCACCACGAGATGACTTGCAACCGCCTCTGAAGAAAGTAAGAAGAGAATTGACTCTAAGCAAAGTCCCTAATAAAAGCCCACAGAGGAAAAAGATCAATACAAGGGAAGATGACTCTGATGAAGTGTCAGTAGTAGACTTAGATAGATCAGAGTGTCTGAGTGATCTCATTGAAGCAATCAAAAATAACCATGAAGATGAAACATGGGAGAATATCAGTTTTACAGACTGGCAAGTCATCGACAAATATTCAAACTTGGAGGGAAAAAAAGAAAAGAAAGATGACGTGAAGAAATCAGCACAAATTAATGAAAATAGAAGGAAAGAACTCTTAAAGCATATACAATACAAAATGCCATCACAAACAGATGAAAGGAGGGATGAATGTGCACTGGACAGAGAAGAGCATAAAAGGAAAGTCTCAAAAACCCAGGGAATATACTGGAAAGACAAGGAGGATCGATTGTACAGAAAGAAGTCCGAGCAACCAGATGGGGAAGATAAAGAGAGAAAGAAAAAATATGAGAAAAGAATAAATGGAAAAGAAAACATACCAAGGTTTGCACCAAGAGAAAATAGAAATAATCAAAATAACGATTGGGAAAGATCGGGGAAAGTTGACCCAAATAAAAATTTCCTTAAATTGAAATTGGAAAGGATGAACAAAAGTCATGAGAAAATACTTCTGAATAGAAAAAATGTAACTATGCTGTTAAATCAGCTTCTTCGAGATGACAAGCTGTGGGCAGATGATATAGCAATTATTGAATTCATAGATGAAAGCAGGATGGATTGCTTGTTATACAGCTCAGGTCAGAGAGGGCAAGAGACATGGTGTTGAGACCAAAAACTAAACTATGGGATCTGGGCCTAAATCTAACCGAAGTGGAGGAAAAGGGGAGAAATGTAAGAACTGAAGAAGGCGCCCAATTTAAGCACGAGCGCATGACCATAAAGAAAGTAAACAAAGCCGACATGCAGGTGCCTAAACACCCAGAGATTCCCGTGAAGTTTAATAAGGAAAGAACCAGCCGAAAGGAAGAAAAGAAGGAGGAAACTGCCAAAAACACACAGGAAAGACAAAACTATAAATCTACAGACAGAATTCTCTCAAAAATGAGATATACAGTGGATAACTCAAGAGCACAGTCGAATCATCAAGGACACAGACTAACTTAACAGGCCCTAGCAGCAAAGGAAAATGGATCCACTAAAATTGAAATGTAGAACAAGCCCAAAAATCCCTCTTGGCCTCATGAAATACGAGGGGATTTGGACATTTATACTCAGAGGAAACAGACATTTTGTCAGAATTCGAGATCATATGTATACAAGAATCCTGGATAAGAAGTCGACCCCTCTGTGAGGGCTTTCAAATTTACACCAATCCTGCGCTGAAAGGCAAAAAGTGAAGACCAAAAGCTGGATTGCTCACCCTAATTAAAGATGATTGTGACATAGAGGTTTGCGATCATCAAACCCCAAATCCATATGTACAAATACTGAAATTGACCAAAAATAATGGAAAACTGGAAACGAGACTGTTCCTTATTAATACATACTGGAGCAATCAAGACATAGACTTTGACAAATATGTAACAGCTATTACTGGACCTTTGGACCAATCCATGGAAGAAGACCTAAAACAAATGATTTTGATATGTGGGGACTTAAACCTAACATTTTTGGATGGAAAGGGTAGACTGAAAATTAGATCGGAACTAGAAGCATTGGAAAAAAAATTGATTGTGGAAATTAATATCCTTGACATGAACATGCTAAACGGTCAGACTCGGGGTGCCATTCCAGGAGCTGAAACCTGGTTTCGTACCTCCAAGAGTGCCTGTTTAGATTATTGTTTCGTGTCCAGAAATACACTAGGATGCACTGAATCATTCACGGTAAAGAAACAAACACTGAGTGACCATGCATTACTAGAAATTGAATTACTTTGGAAGGAAAAGGAACAGAATAAATCAACAACTTGCCCAATGGAAATAACATGGGGAAGGAATCGGATCAGAATCAAACCCACTAATATTCCGAAATTAGCAGAACAATTGGCTAACAACATCAGAAGCAACAAAAATGCAACATAACATCGACAATTAAACAGTTAAGTTCCTCGAGGGCTGCTGGGCCAGATGGCATCTCAAATGGAATGATAAAGGAAAATGGTGAAGCCTGGGCAGGCTTTATCCTGGAACTATTCCAGCAGATCCTAAAAACCAGAACAATTCCATCATCCTGGAAAGAGGCCCTAATAGTCACCATTTTTAAAAAAGGGGACCGAATTAACCCAAGGAATTACAGGCCTATAGCCCTTTTGGACTGAATTGGGAAGATCTTTTCATCAATTTTGTTGAGAGACCTAAAGAATTGGGTCATTAAGGTTGGTATACTGGATAACCGCCAAACGGCCTTCTTGAAGGGAGTGGGCACCTCCTTGAACCTCTTCTTGTTAAATCTGTTAAAACTGAGAGCCATGGACACATCAAGGACCCTGTATTTAGGTTTTATAGACCTGGAACAGGCATTTGATACTGTCTGTAGAGACCTCTTATGGGCAAAATTAAAAAACTGGAACTGTCCCGAGGATCTACTGGAAGCAATACAAGAACTCTACACAGACACCACAATCCAAATTATTGTGTCCAAAGGAGGAGAAACAACAGACAAGATCGGGACTTCCAAAGGCATTAAGCAGGGATGTGCCTTGGCCCCATTTCTGTTTATTTTATATATGGCGGATATGCAAACATTGCAAGGAACTGTAAGGGCCTTTCCACCAAAACTGGAAAAAGTAGATCTGGCATGGGTCCTATATGCGGACAATGTCGTCTTCATTGGCCAAACGGCAATAGGACTACAAAGAAGGATGGTAGAATTCAAGAACTACCTGGATAAAAACAATATGAAAATAAATATAGAGAAATCAAGAATCCTAATAATGAACTCGGACCGTGGTGCTAAGAAGATGATCCCCTATCCGTGGTCACTCGAAAACCAAGCCTTAAAAGTAGTGAACACCATAATCTACTTAGGTGTTATGATAAACAAAAACATCAACGAGCAAGCCCAATATGATTTCATAAAGGAAAGACTTATTAAACTAACCAAGCAAGGCAAAGTCCTGCACCGAAGATTTGGAGCATACTCTATGACTCCAATTATTACCTTTTTCAAACAAAACGTGACACCCAAATTGACACATGAAGCGGAGACCTAGTTAAATTTAACATGGGAATCCTGGGGAAAACCAGAGGCATATTTTTGGCGGAAGATCCTTAGACTCCCCACTTGTCTACAAATAGCTACAATCAGACACAAACTGAGACTCCAATGTATGGCCTCAATAGTCCTCTGGAAATCACTCCCTCTATACCGTAAATGCATAGTTGAGAGACCGGCAGCTCCTTTTGAAATTTTGGAATCCAGACCGAATGTCAAAGGAGATAAAATTCTGAGTGCATGGAAACAAAAATGTATGAATATATTACTCCATAATAACATCAAAATCGAAACCCTCAAAGGTAATCCCGACAAAGCAAAAAGACGCCTGAAAGAAAGTGCTGGCTTGAAACAGATACGTTAAAGGCAGAGAATAGATACTTCATGAACATCATCTGGGAAAGGAAAGCACTGAATTGCCTACCGGCATAGATGAAGAGATTTCCGTCACCCTTCTATCGTGATCTCTTGATGCGGTGTAGATGCAACCTATTACCATTGAGGGAAGTGCAATATCTGAGAAAGCAGATAAATGAGCAGGCCGCCCTATGTCACTATTGTAAAAACCCAGAAATAATAGAGTCTACGAGGCATATGGCCCTTGTCTGCCTGGAACTTGAAAGAGTAAGAAACAGGTTTTTGAGGAAATCACTGACTCAATTTGATTGTAGCGTAGAGGAGGAATGGTGGGAACGATTAATGACGGTTCACAAAATCGGTCAGGCACTGGATGTGTTGAAATTAGTGGAATGGATTTTTAAGAAAATAAAGATCGAAGACGAACATTAAGAACATTAAGAAACACACTAAATTGAGAGACTAACGTAATATGATGAGCAGAAAGTACATATGATTAGTTGTTAAAGGTTACCAATGGGCTGCAGGTTAACCAATAAAACAAGAAAAAAAAATAACTATCACTAGAGAGTCATCACTCATTCTTGTGCCTTGGATCTTCGCTTCACAGCTACAGCATCACAAGAAATTCCTGGATCCACCATTTAAAGAGGTTTTTCTACCAAAAGTCCTTTTCCTCTTTACTGGCTTCCTCAGGAAGGGGTCCCTAGCTGGCCTCTTTTCAGAAGGCAGGCATAGTGGCTTCTCTCCGAGGGAGACCTTATCTCTTCAAGAAAAAGCAGAATAAGCAAAGAAAGCGAAGAGGCAAGAATCTCCCGAACAGCTCAGATGAATCAGGTGAGGCGGAGGGGAGGTTATAGGAATTTAGTTATGATCAGGAGGAGTTTGATAGGTACACACACACATGAATTTCGATGACCTCTGTGGATCCCTTTTAAATCCGGCTGGTATATTTTTCTACCAGGGCTTTCCTTATATATGTATTGTGCACTTTCGTAGACTTGAACGTTTTTTGTATCTGTATTCTCCAGTCTTGAACTCCCTGGTACACTATCCTGCCAGGGTTTCTCTCATACAAGCATTGCATAAACTCGCAAACTTGATAGTCTTTTCTGTATATTTCACTTTGCCTCTTTAAAGGAATTGCCCTTGCTTGTTCTTTCTTATGTGCTTCACCTGCATTTGCTTCGGGTTGACAGGCTGCTTCTCCCTGCTTCTCCCTTGGTGGACTCACCGGCTTTGGCTGTCAAACGTCGGGTCTCCCGCTGCAAGCCAGTGGCAGCCTTTTTGGTGGTCTGCCGTTTCTCACTGTGTTCACTTTCCAGCCCCATGGCCTCTCACCGCTCCCGCTTCACTTCTCTGCATCTCTCTGGGCTTCGGTTCTGTGCAGGCTGTCTTATAGCACCAGCAAATGCCCAGAAGGTCTCCGAAGCCTTCTTGTGTTCTGGCCACGCACTTTTGCCTGCAATCTGCCTTTGTTTCCTTTTTTGAAAAAAAGCTGTTTCACTACACGGCCACCACTTCAGCCTTGCGGTTCTTCGGTCAGCACCAAGGGACATAGCGTTCACCAGCCAGAGTCCTTTCTCCAGCTGTTGTGCCGGTTTACATTTCCTGGTCCAGGTTGTTCTCTGTGACAACTAGAATGCGACTTGTGCTCCGGACCGCCATTGATCTGCATTACTCGGTTCCTCTTCTCGTTACAGTACTTTCACACTTAGGAAAATAAAAGTCAGTTTCTGATAGCTTGGATGAGGATTAGGTTCTTAGTGTTCCGGAAGGGCAAGTCAGTCCTTGATGTCTTACGTGCAAAACTTGGGGAGATATTTTCAGTGTCTTTCTTGGGTTGATGAGGGGAGGGATAACAGAATGCCATTAGGGCATGGGGCATGCCAGGGGTATCAAACGAGAAGGGGGATACATAGTCTTGTCCGATGATGCCCCGAGAGAGGTTCAGCGTCGTCGTCCCCATCTGATCCTCCCTCATGTATCCACCCCCATGGTCAGGATCAGATAGCGGCTGCCATCCCCTGGCCACATGGAGAGAGGCCACCTCCGGGAGAGAAGTGATGACACCATCAGATTCATCAGAATAGGTAGATTGATATTGCCACACTATTTGTTATGCTCTTTTGCTATGTACTGTTTTTTTATAGCTCAATTATAGCCTGATGTTGAAAAAAGGTACACATCTTTTGTTCTTAGGGCATGGTTCATTGAGATTAATCTCTCAAACTATTGTTAAGGGTTCTTCATTATACAGGTTTAATACTCAAACCCATACGGGGCAACATACTAGAACGCAGTGCCCTTGTCAAGGCCGAGGTCACTTGATAAACCAGGTCCTAATTCAAAAGGAAGCAATTGTGTAGCTGCTGCGGGTAGTTGTGTGTAAAAGGAACATATGCCCAAGGAATCCAAAGTGTAATGAAATATAAGAAGATACACAACCACACTGCGCAATTACAAAGGTCATTTGTATTTCAATAAACAGACTGTTCACTCAAATGGCTGGAAATCATTCATACGATAGCATGTCATTCCGCACGTGCGGCTTGAAAATTGAGCTCATTGAGATTGTTTTGGCGCATTCGCGGTTGGAGTACATACAATCAGTTTCTCTCCAATGGAGGGGGCACAATTAGAACATTCTCAGTGTGAAAGAAGACTTGATGGTCGAAACACGTGTCAACTATATTCATCTTAGTTTATTGAAATACAAATGATCTTTGTAATTGCGCAGTGTGGTTGTGTATCTTCTTACATTGTATACAGGTTTAATGTGACATGCTTGGAAATAGTTCTTCATATGGAGATGGGGGAGCGGATAGAAGATGAAGAAAGTAGCGAATGGAAGGTCGAAGTAGTTAGCAAGCTTATGGAAGGAAACAAAGGGGCAGATGAAAGAAGAGAGCTGAAGACTTTGGAAGGGGTACTAGAGAGCCTGTGATTTTGGAAGAGATGAGCAGGTGGAGGGCGAGATCAGATTTCCTACTTGACCAAATTGAGTGAACCTGGGCAAATCACTTTATATCAGCAAAACCTGGTGAGGCGAACAGGCTGTTTCCAGCCAGAATCATACCCCTAAACACTCGGTTCCATGTCATTTTGCCGCCTGCAATTTCATCCCCTGTCATTTTAACGTGTACATTTCAATGAAAATGCTCATTGTTTTTCTTTTTGGGGGGCGGGGTTTCCACCACACCAAGCCCCCCCACCCACATTTATTTTTGGCTATTGCCTACCCGCCCAAACCCTTATCTGCCCTTTGCCACCCCACCCTAAAAAATTCGATGAGCATATTCGTTGTAATATGCACCTTAAAATGCCATGAGATGAAAATGCAGGTGATGAAAGGACGTCATACCAAACACACAGCTCCAACAGTAGAAAAAGACAACTTAAAAACATGTAACATTAGTTACACTCAAGACATTAATTACTCCTGCCGTAAGCTCCACACCCATGCGCCGGCTACCCAGGGCCATCTGTTGGCCTTGCCCAAGAATCCCTTTGCCTTATATCTGCCATGGAATGCAATCCTAACAAGCATGTGCCAACCCTGGCCCTAACAACCTGGGTTTGAATCCAAGTGTATGCACCTTGTAAAGCAGTCTAACAGTCAAAACCAATTAAAGGGTGCAAATAAATGTTTCCAGATCCAGAGAGACATTTTTTGTTGGATCATGGATCTGAGAAATCAGGGTTGATGAAAGCACTATTTTAGGGTACTCCTACACCCACACCAAATGTAAGTTGAGCCCCCCTGATCACAAGCCTGGCCCAACCAGATCAAAATTCCTGGAGCCGGCCCTGGAATGCACCTCCACTAACCCCAACTATCTGGTGGCAGCTGCATAGCCAGGATCTAGGCCTGGCTTTGTGAAGAGCCAGGGATCGCCCCACCGCCATAAGGTAAAATATCTAAAACATCCCTTGGGTGATAGACTTTATACTCCACCCTTGGGGACTGCTTTGTCTGGTGCATATGTAGGCAGTCTGTTTTTCCAACACTTTACAGTTATCCATAATTTGCCCTTTATCACAGTACCTTACAATGATAATCTTTTAATTCTTCAACACATACAGTTTTTTTTTACCAATTTATTACAATTTATTAAAACATATATAACTTCAATACACAATCCACATATAATTCACAATTCATATAGTTCATAAACAAGTACAAATATATATATATATATATATATATATATATATATATATATATATATAAAGCATTTAATCATCACTGTGCAAAATATTCTATATTCACTCTGCAAAATGTCCTTCTATTTGAGCACCGAAAAAGAACACAATTTTCTTCAGCATCCCCTCACATCAACAACGCCAGTCTATTTTTTATAGACTCATTAACCCCAGCATACGCATGTTTCTGTCCTTTGGTAGTAATTAATACTATGGACATTCATTAGGTGGAACATTTGCATAGTATAGAGTGGGGAATTGAAGAACGTGGCAGCTTCACAGAGTTAGAGTTCTTGCATGAAAAGCCATGTTTTGAGGCCTTTACAGAAGGACCAGAACGGTGAATCTGATTTTAGCAAGAGCATGAAGGCATTCTAAGGTTTTGCAGCCATGACTTGGAAGCTGCTGCCCCCTGCTTTTTGAAGTTTGAATCTGGGGATGGAGAGGAGGTACGAGTGGGTTGCCTGGGTGGGTCTACTGGACTGTGAGTTCGCTCATTTTCTAGATAAGTATCTGGGGGCCGCGTTAGACAAGCATTTGTGCGTTAATGAGAGTGTTTTGAACATAATGTGTTCGTGAACAAGTAATCAGTGGCTATGTTTTCTCATCATTTAGACATAGCCCATGTTGAGCCATCCACACCTGGATGGTTTGATAGATTTTGCTCTGGAATTGGAGTCGGTGTTGTAGTTGCCTGAAATGGGCAGAAGGATCTGGACGTCATCCGCATAGTTGCTGTAGGAGAAAACCAGATTGTCCAGGAGATCGAAGAGAGGTTTGGTAAATATCTTATAAAACGTTGGGGAGACACATGAGCCTTGGGGAACTATGCATGCGACTGGTGGAAAAAAACCTCATTGTTTGGTAAGATATGAAGGACTCAATCCAAGCTATTGCTTTGGACGAAAAGTGAGAAAACACAGGTTTGGCAGAAAAAGTCACAAAACTACAGCGCTTGTATGAATAAATATTGAGAGTGCACAGAGGCTGCAGGTGCCTGAGAGGTGTGGGAATACTGCCAAGTACAACCCACTGTTGTGGAGACAAATAGAGCATGGGCAATTCTCAGTCGCACTGCGCCCAAGAGTGTGATATAGGCATGTGTTGCAAGTAATTGAAGAGAGATGTGGTTATAAGTCTGATGAATTTATTTGGAAAGTAGCCTGACACGTGTTTCGAGTCTAAACCGACTCTTCATCCGAGGCTAAACAAAATACACAGTAAAATCATAGCCAATTATGCACCAGTAAACAAATAGTGTTGGCAGGCCTCCAGATAAGATGCGTAGTAGGCCTTTTTACACATCAAAATCTTGTAAATACGACAGCTTTATTATTTTCCTGTGTACATTTACACACATGTTTAGAGCAGAGGACAGTGCAAAGGGAAGGTTACTTGACAGAAACCAGAAGGCTTCTTTTGATTTTTATCTACATGGATGTAATTGCAAGCCACCTCTGAAACAGAATGTATTTCTCTGAAGCCTTTCATAAAAAGAAAGTGCAAACTGTGATAAAAGGAATGGTTTCTTTCCATTCAGCTTCAGAAGCACTGTGCATATTTTCCTAGAATTTTAGGATTGTAGAAGTAATACGATGGAAAACTAAGTTGCAATTGAGAATTCATATGTTGTAACTAATTATGCTTTTTTCCCCAGTAAAAGCAAACCAGTATTGCACAATTGTATTTTGCAGAGTTCTGTGTGCTTAATCATGCAGAGGCAGATAATATTTACATTTATAATTTAATTTACACTCTAATTATAAAAACATTGTGTAAAATGATGACTACGCAGAGTGTAGTTTACATCCATTGAACCTAGCAGTGAATTGGGTACATTACTATAAATGGTCAGTGGCAGCAGAGTCTTTGCTCAAGGGTGAGTGATTGTCATCACACCAATCACAGGTGTTCTAGCCTGTCAAATCTTCAAGACTACAATTAAAACATCCAAAACCTGACTCTCCAGGAAGTGCAAGCACTGTTCAAAAACAAACAAATGAAAGCTACATTGGTAATTGAAATAGAAACTCAGCGAAATCTGTCCCTGTGATAATCCAGCTAGGTATTTAACTTCATGTAGCGCTTCATAAATGCTTTGTCCAACATCTAGGTACTGTGATCATTATACCTCAGTCGACACTAGTTAATCGACCTCTGAAGGATGTTAACCAATAAGATAGCTCAGCCGGTTTAGCACTTGTTGCTGCAATCTGTGCGTGATCTGTAGGTTACAGGTTCGAATCGCGGCAAGTCCAACTCAGCCTTTAATTCTTTTCGATGTCAATGAAGGAGTACCGACTTTGGTTTGGTGGTAATTGTGATAAATATGTTCTATGTACAGCGCTTTGCCAAAAGCGCTATATAACTAGCCATTTAACCATTAGATTAGATATAGACTTTAGCATGGAGTCCTTGCCTCTCTGCACTGTTGTATCATAACATTGGCATACCATTAGGTAGTAATAGCTCCAGGAAATGAGGACTTCATTAAACATCAAAAGATAATTCTGCTATCGAACCTCAAAACACACAATACAGCTCATGTTTGCTTTACTATGTAATTGGCTAGGTTTCTGTGATTTCAACATTTAAATATATACAGGAGAGATCAAATGGACATACCTTGGAGAAATAATGAAAGGTGTATTCTGTCACAATGCAGAAAGCTTCTGCATAGTAATGATTTACATACAGTTTTTGCACACGTCGGTTGGATGTCACATACATTTTACTCTTTTGCAAAGGAGAAAAGTCATTTTTACTCTCTTAAAATCACATTTACTCTCAAAGTTTAAAAATAGGGAGTAAAATACTCCCACCTCAAAATCTTATCTGAAGCACTGAGTGTTGGTATGAAAAACATACATTGTGTAAATTCAAAAACAAGGCAAGAGGCATAAAACACAGAGGCGTACAAAAGGTGTAGGTGAATAATTTTGTCGTGTGTCATGATATAAAATCAAGGAGATCACAACATAAAAGAAAAGAACGGTTGAAGAGTCACATTATATCAAAGGTCATGATCAAAAATAATAAGGGAAACCACAGCATAAGTGGTAGGTAATAAAAAAAGACACCGTACCACATATTAGATGATGTTGAAATGAGTGGAGAATCCATGGTGCCGGGATGCAAGAAATACACAGGAAACAAGGCAGACAGAAAAGTGCAAACAATTAACATGCATCCACGGGAATGACTGTAACAGCGCATTGAAAGAGGCAAGGTTGACCAAAAAGCCCAATATTGGGTACTTGTTATGTAAGTTAAATTACAGGCAGAGATATATGCCAAAATTATTTCCAAAGAGGTGCCAATTACAACAGTACCTGTTAATGGGAGATGGACCTAAGATTAATTGAATGGAGGACAGTGCCAGAAAACTCTCTGAAATCGTAAAGGAAAGAGAGATTATCAGAGGATGTAACCGATTAAATGAAAAAAATTATGATGTGGACAGAAAAGCAATTTAAAAAGGAAAATTGTACCTCACGGCTTCGCAATTGCGGTAATTTCTGTAGGAAACACAACATTTCTAAGCATCAGGATTGCCAAAGCAATTGTAACGTACCAGCTAAATTATGTGATGACAATGTGATTAGGAAGCACACACACCAAGCATTACGCAATCAAAATCCAGAGACCAATTGACTGGTACTAGAGAGAATCATATATTGCTGAATTGAGACGTGCAAGTGCACTAATTGAAGGTGTCAGTGGGGCCATGAAAAAACGTTTTACCATCACGGCAGGAAAAGAAAGAGTGTAAGAAGTCAGTTAATGGTTGCAGCAGGGGCCGCATGTTTGCTGTGGTGATTTTACAGGCATTTCTTGAAAAGGACGCTGGTGCAGGTTGAGGTGTATGATATGATATGGCATTTATAACGTGCCTATACACAAGTGTCAAAAGTGTGGCGCAAGTTAGACTGTTCTTGGGAATAGTAAATAAGATAACATTGTGGTCAGACCAGGTACACAGGACATTGGATATGATGTTGGTGTTGCAGTTAGCATCTGCCAACCAGTCTACCATATGACCTTTGACATGAGTGGTAAGTGTGATACGTTGGGTGAAGCTCAAGGATTCGTTGGAATTGGCTAGGGCAAGGGCGTTGTCATCAGTAGGTTCATTAAATCCGAAGTTTATATCGCCCAAGACGATTATTCTGGAGGTTGGGTTGGTATCGCTAGAGAGGAGATGAGCAATGTCTTCCTTGAAGGATAGCACAGGGTCAGGTGGTCTATAGATTAAGTGGAAAGTTAGTGTGGCAGTGTTAGAGAGGGAAATGTTGATTGAGAGTGTTTCTCCTAACTGGAATGGTTGGTTTGAGATTTCTCTGAAAGCCAGCTGAATTTCAGCTACGATAGCCTCCCTGCCTCCCTTGGTGACTGATCTTTCTTTCCTAAAGCTGGTACAGCTATCCGGGATGGCCAGGGAGAGGGATGGTCCAGCAGCTGCATGCAGCCATGTTTCAGTGATGGCTATTAAGTCAAGGTTATTAGACGTGATGAGATCAGATATATCGAGGGTGTTGGCTAAGAGGGAACTAGCGTTAATCAGCGCACCTTTCAGATGCATTGCTGGTGCGCGTAAGCTTACCAGATGAGTGAGTTTTAGGCATACAGGTGTCTCTAGACATGGCAGTTGCAGCACTGGTGCCAACATCTTCTATAGTTGCCGAGGTAGCATGCTCACAGGTACATGGGATGTTAGCAATTACTTACGCAGTCGGTTACACAATACATGTAGCATCGCAAATTACAGGGGCTGCAGGCTTCGATGTGCATGAGCAAGCAAGCTCCAGAATACATGTGGCATTAAAAAATCACAGGGGCTTCAGGCCTTTGATCATGATTCCACACTGTGGAATACATGAGGCATCAATAATTACAGGGGCTGCAGGCTCCAAAGTACATAAGGCATCAAAGATTACAGGGGCTGCAGGTTCCAAAGTATATGAGGCATCACAGATTACAGGCAAAGCAGGCTTCAGAATACAGAATACAGATGGCATCAAAAGCTACAGGGGCTACAGCTGAAGGGTTCCACATGGAGGCCACACCTCCAGGATGGGTGACTGTGGAAACACTACGCAGGGGGACACCAGCCCGGTGTCACCACATGCAGAAGGGCCACAGACCCCTGAGTGCCCTCACCGACAGCAGCATAGCCCAACACCTGAGCGACCTCACTGCCGGCAGCGTAGCCCAATATGTGAGAGCCCTCAACAGCAGCAGCATGCTCACAAACCTGAGGCAGAAGAGGACACTCCATCATATGGCTCCCCTGACAACAGACCCAGCACACTGCACAGCTCCCTCTCATACGGCACACACCAATTAGCAGCACAGTGCTGCATAGGCTTGATGACATGAAGCTGCAACAGAGGGTTAAGGAGGCAACAGGGCACATGCACTCCGAACACTTGCAGGCCATACAGCACAGCATCCAAGGGGCCACCCGCAGGATTGTGCAGGCCATCGCAAAGAACCGAGCGGAGACAACAACTGTACAGCTACCCTGACACTATACGCGCAGAGGGTCAGGGAGATGACTAAAGGGGTCTCGGCACTGACAGAAGCCATCTGCCAGAGCAACAAGTTGATATGCCAACCGATGCAGGGGCCAGGCTCCATCCCTTCCAATTCTACCAGTCCCACAGAGGAGTCACATAAGGGGACACTGAGGCATCAGTCACAGCGCCTTCAGCACCCAAGATCACAAGTGGCTGGCCGGGGGGGGGGGGGAAGAGGCCACGGTTGTAATGGACTCTGAGACACTAACTGCCATGAGTGGCCATACTGGGGAGTTGGTGGGGGAGGTGGAAGGGGGGATAGTGCACTGGGGAGTTGGTGCGGGAGGTGAGATGGGGATACTGTTCTGGGTAGTTGGTGAGGGGAGGTGGGAGAGGGGATAGTGTGCTGGGTAGTTGGTAGGGGACGTGGGGGTTATATTTGGGGCACTTTATTACATTAAAACAGTTAAAATTTACCAATGCAAGGACATTACTGATTTTGCCATAGTCGTGTTTATTGATAGAGGCGAGTGTCACACAGTCATCCATGGCTTGTGCCATGTTTAAGTGTCAGAATAAATTGTCTATCAGTCCCTGGCAGGCCAATCTCCCATCCCTCACATCATCTCTGGCAATGCGTTCATTTGCCTCTGCCACAGGCACTGCATCCTCATCCTCTGGGGGTGGCATGTCCACATTAGGAGGTAGCAGGACATCCCTTTTCAGGCAAATATTGTGCAGCATGGGACACAAAAGAATAACTATACCCACTTTCTCTGGAGTGTACATCAGGGCTCCACCGGTATTGTTGAGGCAGCGGAAACGTGCCTTCAGAAGGCCCAAGTTACACTCTATGCACACACAGGTCTGCTGTGAGCGTGGTTGTATCCTGCATTATCCTGCCGTGTTTATGGATCACGCACAGCGGTCATTAGCCAGGGAAGCTGTGGGTATCCAAAGTCACCTGCATGGGGGAGGCACAGGCAGTAGTCACAGTTTAAGGTGTGGGGGTGGGCTTACACAATATCAGGGCAATGGACAACTTGTGCAAGCAAATGGGCTTCTTTTCATGTCATGTGTTGATTCTATGTCTGTGCATGCTGTATCAGTTGTGTCATGCATTGTTTCTGCTTCAAATGAAGCCTGTTCCCTTGCAGAATATGTTACATGAGGTGTATGTCGGTGACATGTGCAGCTGACATGGTGGCTGTCATGTGGCTGTGTATTTCCACTGTGCATGTGGCATGTTGGGCTTTCCATGGGCCCTCACTGAGCATCTGGGTCTGCTGGCTCGCCATTGTGGGCTGGCCACACATACATGCATGGCTGTGGTACTGGCTGGGTTGTTCTTGTGTGAGGCGATGTGGCCATTTGTCACCATTGCTTTGGTAAGTGCATATTGCATTGTGGTACCTGCCGTCATGTTGATGTTTTTAGTTGCTACTGTATGTGTACATCAGCTTCTCCATGGAGGTAAGTCTGATATGTGCATTCTCCTTGGCCTGTATTGTGATGTTGGTGTGGGAGGTGGTCAAGTACGGAACTCGCAATTGCTTGTCATTCATTCCATCCTTTGTGTAGTTATGTGCCACCCTTTCCCCCACCCCAATTTGGGCATGTGCTTCATAGCGCATGTGTGCTGGCTTTTCTATTCATCCACTATCCAGGTCCGTTGTCCTCTGTGCATCTCCATGTATCTTGGCAGTGTGCTGTTCTGTAAGACCATTGCATCGTGGGTGGAACCTGGGTAGTAGGCACAGCAGTAGGTGATGTACAGGTTCGGGTTTCAGGTCACCTACGCATTCAAAGAGTCGTAGTGCTTGCGGTCAAGGTACACTGCTTCGTGGGCCTGGGGTCCACCAGTGCAACATGGGTACAGTCCAGGGCAGCAGTCACATTTGGTATTTGGGCAATAGCATAGAACTGTGCCTTAATGTAATTGACCTGGGCTGGGGTGGTAGGCAGTGAGATGTGGCACTGCACTTGCTGGAGGAGGGCTTCAAGCACCGGGCCCAACACTGTGCAGAATGTGGGCTGTGCCATGCCGTGCATCATGGCCACTGAGTGCTGCAAGGTGCCAGTTCTGATGAATTGTAGGACAGACACTGGCTTCAGCAGTGGGGGCACAGCTGTCCGGAAGTTGATCCTGATCCCTATGTCGTCCTGTATTTTGTTGAGCAGCTCTGTTGTGGTCTCCCTGTTGAAGCAGTACAGGGTGACCAACTGGCTGGCGGTGAGGCTCCACCGTGAGGGTCTAACTCTGGGGATTAGTGCACGCCTTGCCTGGGCTCTCCTCCTCCTCCCCCCCACCTTCCCGCTGTAATCCCTGTGCCCTACCCTGGTTGTCCTGCCTCTCTACTTCTAGCCACAGAATGAGCAGCTGCCTGTCCCAGCTCACAGTGGCTAGTGGCAGCATGGTGTTGGAAACAGTGTTTGAGGTAGGGATGTGCCTTTTGTAGCACTCTGGAGAGGATTGGGATCACCTATGGCGTCATTTCAGGCACCTGTGTTCAGTAACTGCACCATGTTTTTGGGTGTATTAGCGCCGGTTTTCGTTGCTACTACTGCCGAACATGGACTTGTGGTTGTGGCTGAGTTTGTGCCTCGTGTGGCCGGCTGTAATAGCGCTGGATGTAATAGTGCCGGCTGTAATAGCGCTGGCTGATTTTACAGTCTGCGGTATTTGCGCTGGCTCATTATGCGGCAGAGCGAAATTGGCAGTGCACATTCTGTTACTGTCACTTTTAAGGCTTACCGCCAGACTTGTGATAAGGCCCTAAATCTCTTTTAAGGCTTTGTTATAACTATTACAGACCATGGTGGCTTTTTAGGTGGTTTTTGCCATTGGATTTGATATTTTGTGGATTTGTTGATGATTTCTGAATTACGCAACTCATGCCTTCCTCAAGCAACAGGCTGTCAGCTCCCATCTCTCGTTTATCACAGAAGACTGGTGTGAGTACGATAGATGGTTTTACCTGTTTTAATATCACATTGAGAAAAGGGGAAAGTTACTGAAAGACACTTCAATTCACAATTAATTTTAGCGAGAATAGAATTGATAACCTTTCTCATATTGAGTGTGTTATGTGTAGTGTAAAGGTGAAAAGAGTGTCTTTCTAACCCAAAAGGGTGGCTTCCTTCCCCTAGGCAAAAGACTTTTTAAATATTGAGAATAGCCTGGGTGCACTCCCCGGCTTTGATGCCTTTGCTAGCCCTGTTAGGCTCACTATTAATAGTTTTGCCCCAGCAACCCTCTTCAACATGACTGCCTCCACGTTGGGGGATACGCCATTTCTAGGAGGTCTGTTCTATAGCCCTCCCCTGCCCAGCCCTGATTGGATGAAAAGCCACAATATCGTTGATCACCCCGGGATTTGGCAGCTCAAGCCAGCTCCACACACAGGCCTCACACCAAGGCCTGTGAGCCCTGACTGCCCTGGGCAACGTTGCCGCATGAGCAACATGGAGGATCTTTACAGCTGCCGTCCTCCATCCTGCGTGCCTGAGACTGGGATGATCGATGCAGTAAAGGTAAGCCCTGCTGGGCTACGAGATACAAAATAGATTTTTCTTTTTGAAATTGCTGCCGCATTTATGCAGAGACCATTGGGGTTCAAAGAATCATGCTGTGACTATTCCCCAAAGAGCGGCTTTGATGCCTTTGCTAGCCCTGTTGGTCTCACTGTTAATAGTTTTGCCCCAGCAACCCTCTTCAACATGGCTGCCTTCACATTGCAGGATACACCATTTCCAGGAGGTCTGTTTTATTGCCCTCCCCTGACCAGCCATGATTGGATGAAAAGCCACAATATCCTTGATAACCCCGAGGGCCGGCAGGCAAAGCCGACTCCACACAAAGGCCTCACACCAAGGCCAGTGAGCCCTGTCTGTGCCTGGACACTGCCATATACCCGTCAAGCAGCCCTTGCACCACACTGGTCCAGACCATGCCTGCTAACACTGCCTCACCCGGGACCATGATCCCTCACAACAAGGTAATGACCCTGTCACCTGCATGCCTAGTATGCCTTGTGAACTTGTTCCCAATGTCTGTATTAATGTCCGTAGCCTGGTGGCATCTACCCACGCGTAGCAATCAGTCTCAGCCACACTATCGCTCTGCTTCATGTACCAAGAGCACTTGTTCCCCGAATACCACGAGGGGTCTGCAACATGCTATTGCCACCACGGCTACCTTAGCTGAACAACACAGTGCCATGTCAAAGGATCCACCCTCCACTACACACCCCATAACTACCTGCAGCTCCAAATCACTACATAGACCACTCACACTTCTTGGGATTAATACTGACCAATGCCTGGACAGAATCACAGTGGGGCACTTTCCTGCCTTTTGCCACAATGCTAGACAGACATGCATCCCGAGTTACAGCGTCCATGGCACACTCCTCTTAGGCTTGCTTCCGCCATGCAGGGCCCCAAAGCCACCCCAGCCCCTTACCTAAGCCCACTCCCTTCCTTCCCCCATTACTTCTCTGTGATCCACCCACTGCATGCAACTCAGCACACACAAAGCCCCCGATTAGCACACTATCACACATGATTACCCATCATGATGCACCAGGTGCCCCAACTCCCAAGCTTCACTTTGCTATGCCCACCACCTTCACATCAGCCAAGCACACAGGCCCACACCACAATGCCACCATAATTACCTCACCCTGCCTAGGTCAATCTAGACTTCACTGATTATGCACACACACTAATGTCTCTTCCAGCCTTCCTTGCTGTGATCTGTACAGATACAACCGACTAGGCACTCGCTTCAGCTGACCATTGACTCGCCTTGCTCAGCGCCACCTTGCGACAACTTCAGCCACCAACCAGGAATCTACACCTGCTGACCCCCCACACTTCAATCCTACTCCTTCTACATTATCCTGTGCCCTCACAAATGCACGCTCAATCAGTGCCCACGCTCAAGAGGTATACGATTTACTTCTGGAAAAAATCTTGACCTGTTTACCATTACCGAAAATTCGCTGCACAATGCGTCTCTCCAGCCATTCCCCCAGGACACTCTATCCTGACCTACCCAATCTGGTGGAGGTAGTGACATTATCTCCACATTCAACCTACCCATCAGAGCCTCTCCCTCCTCTACCGTCAGCCCAGCTACTCCAACACCCTGGACACTGGCATACCCCTTCTCCTCACACCTCTTATCAAACCCAATACCAAATTCCTACTTCTCGGAGATTTCACCCTTGGCTTTAATGACACCACTTACTTGAAGGCCAAAGCCCTTTCAGCCACTCTGCAAGAGATGATCCTCACCCAAGCAGTTAACTCCCCTACGCACATCACACCACACCCGTGACTGGGCATGCACCTCAACTCTCCCATCTCAGTCATCTCCATTGACCCTGTCCCCTGGACAGACCACTCACTGAACCAATTCCTCCTCCCATTGCGTAATCACACGCATGGACTCCCCATAACCTCCAGGCACAGTCACAAAGGCACAGCTAAGCTGCTGCAACACACCATCACCTCACTACGCTGCCTGACTGCAACAACCCAGATACCATCTTTTCTGCCTACACCAACCTACTACTACTCACTCTCAAACTTCACGCAACTCTCAAAACTACCCTCCAAAAGACAGAAGCGGGCTCAGGAACAACTTTGGACAAATAACCCCTCCACCACACATAAAGAAACATTCCTCATCCTGGCCATAACATACAAAGTGGTCATCATAACTGTTAAATCGTGCGTCTACAACACCAGAATCGGGGAAGCCAGTTCTAACACCAAGGAGCTCTTTAAAATCTTTAAAGAACTTGAATCCCCAGCTCCTCCGGCTAGCTTCCCCATGGACAAACCCTGTTGTAACACTGCCCAATTAGCATTGTCTGACAAAACTACCAAGCTGAGAAACAACACCATCCTCAAGAAAACCTTCTGTGGTGGGACATTGCTTTCTGCCAAATCTGCCTCTCCTACTCTACCTGAAGGTCTCCCCCAGCCCTCATTCCACTTCACTCAAGTCTCCCCATGATAGATTCACTTGATCATCCAACACCACCGTCAAACTGCAAGGGTGACCTCTGCCCATTCCACATCATCAAAAGGTGTACTGAACCCTTGGTTCCCATTATCTCCGAATTCATTAACGCATGCTTCGACACCAGTTCTGTTCCCATTGCCTGGGTCAACCCCTTACTCATGAAACCCTCCCTCGATCCCACCCTTCCCACCAACTACTGGCCAATCACCACAGCACCCTACCTGCTCCAAATCTTAGACCGCACTTCCTAAACCCAACTCCAAGCTCACTTGGAAAGCCACTGACTTCTTGGGTCTAACTAATCTAGATTCAGACCCAGACATAGTACAGAGACCGCCCTCCTCGACCTCAAGATCCAGCTCAATGCTGTTATCGACGCTGAAGAGATTGCCATCTTCCTCCCTCTCGACCTCTCTGCAGCCTATCACCTTGACGACCATGACATTCTGTGCTAGTACCTCACCACTAAATTTTACTTCTACAGACATGCCACCAGGTTGATCAAATCCTCTAAGGTCTTTGCTGGTTCTGAAAGCCGCTGACCCCATTCCTGTGCCCTATGTGTTCCTCAAGGGTCCTGCATCTCACCCATTCTGTACAACATGTACACAAGACCCCTCTTTGATCACCTCAATAGTCTTGGGATCCACTACACAAACTTTGCTGATGACACCCAATCTTGCTAAAACTGAATGGGAACCACGCCCCTGACTCTGTCTACTGCATCATTCATGCTTGGGTGGCTGAACACCATCTCTGCCTGAATGACAATACTGCAGAATCCCCACACCGACTGAAATGCCTGGATCCAGCATTTGCATCGTTCTCCCTTGATGGTAACCTTACCACTGTATTGAGAAACGTGAAAGCCCTGGGCGTCTATCTAGATGCAGAGCTAACTATGCACAAGCGTGTAAATGCTCTCTCGTCCTCTGCAGCTTATGCCTCTAAGCTCATCAACCTCAGTAGAAGATGTATCTCAGCTGACAATTGCCTCACTCTTTCCAGGGCCATCATAGGTAGCAAAATGGATTATTGCATTGCCATTCTCTAGGGCACTTCTTTCAAAAACCTATCCAAACTTTAGTTGATACAAAACAATGCATATCAAGCAGTCTGGGGACTAACGCGTGCAAACCGCATCTCCCAAGCAAGACGGGAGGCCCATTGGTTGCCTATTATAGCCTGCATTGTGTTCAAGATCTTATCTATAACCGACAGATTTGTCTGCAACTCTGCACCTACCATCCTCAACGAGCGCATCTCCAAAGGACCACAATCTCAATGCCTCCGTTACTCCACCACCCTCTCTTTAGCCGTTCCCAGAATTCTGGGGAAAAGAGCTGGGGGGACCAGCTTCACTGTCATAGGTGCAAGCTTATGGAATGCCATTACCTTTCATATCCAGGAAGAACCCTCTTACCTCATCTTCAGAAAAAGACTGAAAACCTGGCTATTCAACAAAAATTACTAGTTCGGCCATGGGTGACCTCTCTGACTTTGCCCCACACTGCCTGTATAACTATATCTTATGTAATGTTTCTCTCCCATCCTTAAGCTTTACCAGCACTGTGATACTTCCGGGTTGGAGCGCTGTCAACAAATGCAATAAATAAATACATAAATAAGCTGTGATGCATCCATGATCCTGCTTGTCAGACCTGGTTGCCTCCCACCAGATACTGCAATGAAGGAGCATAGCCTGGCTGCACTCCCCAAGCTGTGATTGGTCCCTGACCCTGCTTGGCAGACCTGGTTCCTCCCACCGGATACTGCGATGAAGGAGAATAGCCTGGGTGAACTGCCCAAGCAGCGATGGGTCCCCGACTCTACTTGGCAGACCTGGTTTCTCCCATCAGATACTGCCACAAAAAAGAATAGATTGGATGCACCCCCTAACCTGCGATGGGCCCTAACCCTGCTTGTCAGACCTTGTTCCTCCCGCTCGATACTGCAATGAAGGAGAATAACCTGGGTGCAATTCCCAATCTGTGATGGGTCCCTGACCCTGCTTTGCAGACCTGGTTAATCCCATCAGATACTGGGAGAGGATGGAACCCTGATGGACTCCACTGATGACCGGCAGCATTGGCGATCTAGAGGAGTCCATCTGAACAAACTGCTTGCAATCGGTGAGGTAGGACTTCAACCAGCATAGGACAAGGTTGCTGATCCCTTTGCACCAATGTAGGGTGTTCAGAGGCAGGGGTGGCCATTGTCAAGAATGTTAAGGGCGTTGTCAATCACCTGTAAGTTTGCTGTTTCCATGCTGCATCTGGGTCTGAATCCCGATTGGTAGGTTTGAAGGAGATTGTTGGTGTCGATGTATTGCTGCAGTTGTGCATCTACCACTTTCTCGATGATCTTACCTGGGAAGTGAAGATGGATGCTGGGGTGATAGTTACCTATGTTGTCGGGATCCAGAGTGGGTTTCTTTAGTAGAGGGAGGATTTGTCCTGTTTTTAGGGTTGATTAGGAAGGTGCCTTGAGTTGGGGAGCTGTTGATTATTTGAAAGTAGGGAAGGAGAGCTTCTGGTGGAAGGGTCTTGAGGTTGGATGCAGTGAGGATGTCATCAGTATACAATGTGGCTTTGAGGGCGGCTAGGGTTTCTACAAGGTCCTCTGTTGAGAGTGTCTTGAATGTTGTCCAGGGTGTGGAGATATTGCGAGGAGCAACATGAGGTGGGTCTGTGGATGCAGAGCTGGCATCTACGTGCTGGCGAATAGGGCTGATTTTGTTGATGAAGAAGGTGTTGATGGCGGTGGATTTTCCGATGGAGTGCGGTATGACAGGCTTGGATAACGGGTTGACGCACTGCTTGACCACTTTGAAGAGGGCTTTGCTTTCGTTGTCGGCTTCTGCTACAGTATTCTGATAGTAGGAGGCCTTGGATTTGTTGATTAGTTGTCGGCGGGTTGCTTGGAGTTCCTTGGGGAGCACTGGGTTGGATAAAGTCCTGGAGCGGTGCCAGGTTTTCTCTCGTTTCCTGATGACTTTTTTGCTGAGGTTGAGTTCTTGCTTGTACTAGGGTGCTGACAGTTTCAGTTTGCAGGTGCGTTGTTTCAGAGGCGCGTGTTGGTCAATGGAGGCTGAGAGGGGCCGTTGAGTGCTTCCAGTAGAGGGTCAGAGTTTGGTTGGGGTGTTGGCACGGTCTTCTATGTGGGCTTCCACTGGGAAATTCTTGAAGGACCTGAAGCTTTGTCTGTTGGGTTTGTGCTGGGAGTGCATGACAGAGGTGGTATGTAGGATGTTGAGAGGCACGGCTAGGTGGTCCGACCAGTCAAGCAGGAGAGCAGAGCTGTAGTGGAGGGAAGACAGTGCAGTGATGATAAGGTAGAGGATGTTACCTTTCTCATGTGTTGGGTCTTTCATGTACTGTATTAGGGTGTCAAGAAGGCTGAGGAGAGCTTCCATTATCATATTGGTGGTCTTGTTGCCTGGCAGGCTGAAGTCCTCTAGGAAGATGTTGCTGGTGTGCGTGAGGGACGTGGTAGTGCCCAAGTTGGGGAAGTCTCCAATGAAGGCAGTGTTGGTTTTGGGTGGCCTGTAAATGAGATGGAAGGTGACTGTGTCTGTCGGGGAGAGCGGGAAGTGGCAGGAGACGACTTAGAAAGAAACAATGTTGTCAACCAAATGTATGTGTGCAGAAGCCTAACTTATTGGCCTGGGAGAAGCAAGGGGCAAAACATGAGGATTTGGGTAATAAGGCTTTTAGCACCCAGCTGTGCACCCAGGTGCTAGGGAAGACACTAGCTATCGTTTAAAAAAAAGCATTCAAACATGACCATAAAATGGTGAGTGGTGGAGGGTGTAAGGGGAAGGAATATTCTTCCCGTGATTTTCACAGCTGCATGCAATGCACCATCAGGTGATGGTGAAAGAATCCAACAACGTGCTCCTGCAGCCTCTTTCTCTGGCCTTAGAAGAATGAGGCTGTTATTCATATCATAATTTTATCTGGTTGTTTCATGCTGCTCAAGTACCCTCCTACACAGACTCCAAAATTGGTAGAGAATGCCACTTGAGTAATTTTTGTTTTATTTAAATTGCTGGGGCCGAGGGGAATAATTAGAAGGGCTTTGCCCTCTGTGTTTTTTTTGGACACGGTTTGAACATGCCCAGGCTCACCATGGCAGTGTTGAAGGGTTACAACTGCTGAGCCAATGGCACCGTTTGAGCTCTGAAGCACTGTGCACAAATGCACTTACTTGGGGGTTCTGAGAGTAGACAACTGTGGCAGTGACTTGGTTGACTATAAAATCCTTGCAGTAACCATGACATAACATACATGCCCATACTCACAAATACAATAAAATTACACATACCATATAATCGCCAATTAACAAAGTAAACAGAAAATAAATATGTTAAATGCGTTAAAATATGAGCTAAGTTTCAAAGAAATAGAACATCACGTATTAGGTCTTCATTGCAATTAATCTTCCCTCTATTTCATTCCAGATGATATACTAGGCTGCAATCATTCCCTTGCGAAAAGGCCTCCTGTATTTGACTTAATTCTGCGTCACTGCCTCCTGGTCCACCATGCACTCGATAGAACCTAATGCGTCTAGGTTCAAAATGGGGACTATTGATCATCTGATGTTTTGTACTTGTGATGCTCTGTATCGTGCCCCCGGGACCCCCGCTAGCAGGCCTCGGTCTCCCGTACCTTGAAAGAATATGCAGGACGCAGGTCTTGCTCGTTCGGGTTCCCGGCACACTCTGATGAGCTCCGGCGCATGCGCGATGGCGAGCACCGCCGTTGCGGTCACGTGCATTGGTCATAGTACTCTCAGGTGTTAGTCATACAACCACGGCAGTTCCGACTGGAGTCTATCATTATCATATCCTGGGCACTGGACTTTCCCATTCCTAATCTCAGTGGATATGCTGCATCTATTTTTAGATAGGGAGGAGGGTCTGCCAAATACAGATTGAAAAGGGTGGACCTAAGTACACAACATTGCTTTATTTGTAGGGAGAGGATCAGTCAGATGTCCATCACGATCAGTTCTAACTGTCACCCTGGTGTTGGGGTGCAATAAAATGATCATGTTAAGGGGTCTGCAAGAAATGCCTCAGTTAACCAGCTTCTGCCACAACAGATTCGGTAGAACAGTGTCAAATGCTAGACTGAAGTCAATACATGCAGCATATAAAAGTGCATCTTGCCTGCTCCACAGTTGCAATCAAAGTCAGACTATTGGTTATAGTGAAAGAACCTTCCCTGAAGCCAGTCTGGTTATAAGATAAATATACTTTGTGTCTCCATCCGGTTTTTGAGTTCAGTTCCAAAGATCTTGGAAGGGGCATCCAGCATAGCCAGTATTCGATATCTTTTTGGTAGGTTAGCAGGAGCATGCTTAGATACTGTCCCAATGATGGTTTTTTCCATCTCATGAAAAGTTCATGTAACATGCTCCCCATAGTACAACCTTAATTACTTTCCATGATGATTCCATGATGCAAGTGTGTATAGCCACCTATCATTGATTACGGGCATGCTTGTAGAGTCGCTGGGCAATGAGCCAACAGTAACAGCTGTATGGCATCCCCAATCACTCTCAGAGACCCCTATGTTTTTCTATCCTGACTCAAGCCACCATTTACGATCTCCTCGAATCTGCTGGTGTTTGATTTGATTGCTTCAATCAATTCCCGCCATTTGCTCATCTTTTAAGGTTTCCCTGCGCCCAACCTTAACAACAACCAGATTATTCAAATTTCTGTCATTCAACTTCTCCCAAGTATTGTTATTAAAATAACTTCTAGGTGTACAAGCTTCTCAGGTAGCAGTTTCCTCTGTCTGTGAGTCCATCTTGGGGCAAATTCACTTCTGTTTCACGGCCAGGCTCTCCAGTTTGGCTGCAGCGGGCTGGCTGAGGGGGCCCTCAGTGTGGCTCTTTGGGGTCACTGGTATTCAACTGTGTTGGCTTGCGTCCTGAAAGCTTCCCTCCCTGTTCCTCAGTCCTGTGAGGCGGCCTTGCTGTGGAAGGAAGCACTGTGCAGAGCATGACATAGCCTCATGGTAACAGTCAAATAGTAACATAGCAGGCTAGTACCCTCACTCGAGTGGTGCCTATGATAGGTGCAATACCTTATGACTCGTGGAGCTTCCCCTTCCTTATACAATGTGCCATTGGGTTCCAGTACAGTCCCTTGGTGCTCTGAATCCTCTTTGTTTGATGTAGTTTTAAGTAATGTATTTTCTTTCCTGTGCTTTGCAACACATTCCAGTGCCTCAAAGCACTAGGAAGCCCATGCAAAGCAGCATGTTAGCACTGTATAAAACACAAAACAAGTAAGAGAAAAGGAAATAAGAAAAAAACGAGCTCCATTAATGGAAGCCACTAGTTGTGCCAAGCAATGTGTGGAGGCTCTGTGTAAAAAATAAATAAATGAATAAATAAAAATATCCCCTACTCTATCTTTAATATCTTTCTAGGAGCACTCTACCTTTGCCGTGTCGTTTTTGCTGAGTTGCATTATTGTTTGCTTGGGACCCTTGCCTATGGCATGTTCTGCTATGAGTCTGCACTATGCTATATTGACGATACCCTGCCCTGCTTTGAAATGGTACTCTCGCTTAGGTTTGGTATGCCACGCGGTGTTATGTTATGCTACGCCATGTCATGTTCTAAAGCTGTGCAAACATGTGTCATTTTTGTTCTATTGGTATCAACGTGTTTTGTTCCCAAAACTAAGTGCAAGTTAACTAGAATCTACCTCAGTGTTGCTTGTTTTTCACTTGCATTTTTATGTACTTAAAAACGTCTTTTTAGTGGAGGGACAAAATACTAGGTTCCTTTCATATTAGTTGTTCAGTTCATTTACTGTCATCTTATGTTATGTGAAGTTTCCTGACGTTGTTTTGCTTTAAATGGCTAATGTTCTAGCACACTGAAGCAGCCATACGGCAGCAGGTAGCACCCCAGTAAACTTGCACGAAAAAGGTAGACTTGGAAATCTAATATGGTAACCAGGCTCTGCACACATGTTTTGACCTAGGCCTGTTGACCTTCGTTAACCAAACACAGTAATTGTAGTCAAGGTTGATAAGTCTATTCAAAGGCAGGATTATGTAGATTAATTCCCATAAGCACACACGCTATGCAGTTCATTGCCGGCAATCTATTGATCATGAGTGGTAGATACCCCATACCGAAGGCAGCAGAAGACCGCTGAGGTCAAGCTCCGCCCCACGCAGAACACAAGGGAGCGGATCGGGGCTGACAGGCCCTTCATCAGAGGGGCCCCGAAAAAGGGAAAATGAAGGAGCAAGAGAGAGAGAGAGAGAGAGAGAGAGAGAGAGAGAGAGAGAGAGAGAGAGAGAGTGTGTGAGAGAGTGTGTGAGAGAGAGAGAGAGAGAGAGAGAGAGAGTGTGTGTGTGTGTGTGTGAGAGAGAGAGAGAGAGAGAGAGAGAGAGAGAGAGAGAGAGAGAGAGAGAGAGAGAGAGAGAGAGAGAGAGAGAAGTGTGAGTGATGGGTGGTGAGGCAAAAGTGGGCTTTAGGGGGTGAAATCCCTGCTTAAAAGAAAATCCTTCCACCACAGGAGAAGGTGGGATGGGCAGCAGGTGGGGGCAGAGGGCTTTGGTGGGTAAACCCCCCTTCCCCACACCCTCAACATAGCCATTTCCTGTCCATTGAAAGCCTCACAAAATCTGCATAAGGGAGTTTGGGCATAGAACCGTGACCAGACTCATCCTAGGGGGATCCTGCCTCATACACAACTATAACCATTCCCATAAAGCTGCCAGCAGGACTCAGGAACCTCAGGGACGCCAGGTGCAGGGTGTTTTTTCCCAGTATAGCCGTGGTTGAAATTCTACCCTCATTTAAATGTGCGCACACTTCCTTCCAGCATTCCCAACTATAGACCCAGGCCATTGGTGGCGTTTCTGGGCTTTGGGGAGTAACTAGAAGGACCTTGGCATGGTTTCAACCTGCACAGGCTCACCCGGATATTGTGGAAGGCTCAAATGTCTGACCACTGCTGAGCCAAGGAGAGTATTTGAATCCTCAAGGCATGTGAATCCTGAATTCACATGCCTAGGAGGTATTGAGAGGTATTGAGAGAGACTGCTGTGGCAGTGACTTGGTCAAGTATAAAATCCATGTGGTAACCATGACATAAATGAGGAAACCAGAAACTAAAGGTTGTTTTTCTCACTTTTCAGAGATTTGTAAACAAGGCAAATTCACATTTCTGACATACACCCCCTTCCAATGTTGTTATTAAAAGAATTTCCATGTGTGGACGCTGCGGTGAAGCAACCAAGATGTTAGCCTTTCATTTAAGCTCCCACTGCTGCTCGTTAGGCTCCTGGGTGCCCGAGTACAACGCACAGACTGAAATTTAGTTGTACAGAGGCCCTCCCTAAAGGGGTGCTGCTTCTGTTCAACCTTTCGTTGGGCCATGGCGGGGGGTGCTGTATCCAACCCGGAGTGCCTGTGAGCTTAAGAGGCCTGCAGCACTGTTGATCCCCAGTGGCTCCTCTTACCTGGAGGCCATGCACCAGTGCAGTTTCTCCTACCAAAAACGATCCTGTGCAGACTCGGCAAGCTGTGATGGGAAAAACATGAGGCGCCCGCCGGCGGGTGCACTGCAGTTCTGAGCGACTGCATGGTGGGACAAGTGGGAAACCGGCTGCCACCCGAACTGTGCAGGCTGGCGCGTCACACTGAGATCCAGGGGGAGCATGCGGTGCATGCAGTGACGGGGCTGCAACTGGCCTAGATGGCCTGAACTGCTCTGCACTTCAAGGGCATTGGCCCTTGCAGCTTCCTCCTAACTGAGAGCCACAAAGGTGAGCAGCACTACATTGCCTTCCCCCTGACAGCCCAGTGAGGACAGAGCGGGCCCCCTGGTGAACCACAAGGCGCACGCTAACAGGAACCATGTAGGAGAACGTGAACACATGAGCCATACACAGGATTTGGACACCGTCTGTAAAGGAGGAGTGAGTGGGCGCAGACGCCATGCTGCTCACTGCCTTGATATGTGACAGCAATGGCTGGTGAGTGAAAGAAGATCTGAAGTGCCAAGGACACATATAGACCCCCTGACCCCCACACAGCAGCTATGACAAAGGGAGAGGAGGAACTAGGAAACAGGGCAGCATGGACTCCTATGCCAGCCAGGGCAAGAAACCTAGATGGGAGATAAATGGTGGATGATCATTCGCCAATATAGCCTAGACATGGGCTAGCTGCTGGATAGTATGCAGGCCATGTGCAACTCAGTGTACATATAACTGGATGGTATCACAGCCAGCATGAGCTCCTTGAGAGCCAAACTAGACAAGGAAAGTACAAGAAACACAGAGGCCAAATCCAGGATCAGCACTACGGAAGAAGAAAAACATGTGCTTAAAATATTAACATCAACAATCACCAGAGATCTAAAGTAAGTCTCACATAAGTGAGAAGATCTCAAACTATGAACCAAGTAACAATGTATGCATTGTGGAGATCCCTGAGAACACTGGAAAGGGGAAAATGGAAGAATATGTGGAAAGACTGCTAAAGGAGATTCTGGACAATCCTGCAGTATCGCCTCACTTTGCAGTCGAACGAGTGCACCACACTGTGCCCATCCTGAGACCCGTCAGAGCATGTCTGATGAGCTATAAAGACAGAGAAATATTTCTGTTGTTAGCCCAGGAGAAAGGCACTCTGTAATAGGGATCTGTCAGAGTACACATTCATGCCAATTTCTCGACCACTGTACAGACAGAGTGCAAACAGGTTCTGTCTGTGAATAAGCGCCTGCGTGCCATGCTATTTCCTGCCAGCCTGAGACTGCATTTTAAAGATAAGCCCTAATTCTTCACAATACCGGAGGAGGCAGTGAACTTTATCGAAGCAAACATCCCACTGCCCTCGGGCAAAACCAGACAGCAGATGACAGCAATAAGATACCTCACACAGCCAATAACTGATAGCAAATGCTAACTTTATAATATTACAAGATAATACTCACACGTGATACAATAGAGTTCATGGATTAACACCACTAAGCCAGCAGGCCATATGCGAGTGGTTAAAGCACTAAGGAGCAGTACCAGCAACTAACCCCCATGCTAAATTGCATCAGGTTTTTTACTTTTCAGTTGGGTATGATGTTTGGGGTTGACATTGGCCACGCTGGGGGGGCAATGAGTTTGGGTTGGGAGGGGTTGAGGTAGGTTGTGGTTAAATGGAAATAGGCTTGAGTGATGCTACATATAGTGCCATCAGATTCTGCTGTGTGTTACGTCCATGGGCTGGGAAATATTGGGATTCTTGGCTAAAATGGGCTAGAATGCTGTGAATACAGATAATGAGTTGGAATATTACTGGGATGGGCAACCACATAAAAGTGGAAAAGCTTAAGGCATACATTGATAGGTATGAAGTTAATATCCTGTTTCCCCAAGAAAAACATGCCACTGACAAGATCAACAATAGCTTTGCTAAATCCTGGGGTAGCATCACTTTGTTTATATCCTATTTATTTATTTTATTTCTTTCTTTATTTATAACGTACCATAGCCCAAGGGCATCGGGGCGCTCACATACAGAGTGACATTTAGCAGAGGGAAGGAGGGTTCTAATGGGAGTCTATTTGAACAATAGTGTTTTCAAATGTTTCCTAAATGTAGTATCTTTCATGTCATTGTGTTGTTCTTTGGGACCCCGCCTGCGTCTGCCTTGGAATGTTTTGGTTTAAGTAGACGGAGATTCTAGGGACGGTTAGAGAGTGAGTTAGAAGTGTACGGAGGCAGTCGCAGTGCGGGGGCGCCGGGTTTCAGTCAAAGGTTTAAATAAACCTTTCATTGCCCAACTTCTGTGTCAGAGCATACTTCAATTTGGCGACGAGGATGGCCCGGCGTCCAGCGAGCCCACGTTGGAGAAAGAGAGCTGAAGCTCTGAACAAACGTTATATTACGTTTGTTTGTGCCGTGTATGAAGCGAAAACACTTCACTGGGGCAAGAGTTTCGTGTTTTGGACAATTATAATGCAGAACGCAGTTATCATGTTACCTTAAATGTTGCAGCCGATTGCAGTAATACGCGCATAGTACCGCAGTGTTATTGAAGAAAAGGACCTCTAAGCAGCTTGCGCTCACGTGACCGTATACATTATCAAGACCAGGAAGTCTGGAGAGGGTGAAGGAAGATTATCTTCATCCTCGTCCCAGTGTTGAAAACAAATAAAGAAGCCAGATGCCGTTTTTTGAAAAGTAAATATTTTGCTTGAAGTAGCTTTGGGAGAAACGTAATCCATTCACTAAGCAGGAGAGACTTGCAGTTGTTGTGGCATCCAGAGTTTATATCAAGTCCAGTTCAAGGCCCAATTCATTCTGGCAATTGGCGCTACAATTGACAACACATTGTGGCAGTAGGAGATTTGCTCTTAAAAAATTGTGACTGTTTAGTGGGCCTCACCTGGTCATTGTTGCTTTAAGATGCAGGGCATCAGTATCCAACCACCAGCAAGTTTTTTACCGTCTCCGGGACAACCTGTGGTTGTATGGTCAGAATGGAAGGAATTCTGGTTGAATTACATTCAAGCTGTGGAACAAGAAGAACTCACATCTCGGAAGAAGAAGTTACTTTTGCTACATGCACTTGGGTTGGAAAGACAAAGAAAGTTCAGAGAATTACCAGAATTGACTGTAGATGAAGCTGGTGATGCTGATGAGCATGATAAGGCTATAAGACAATTGGACAAGTATTATGCTCCAGAAACAAATGTAGCCATAAATAGATACAAATTCTATACACGAGTGCAAAAGGAACATGAAACCATTGAAGAATATGTTTCAGCATTGAGAGTCTTGTCACAAACTTGCCAATTTGGAAACGGTATCACTCTTGATGAGTTAATCAGAGATCAGATCATTATTCATTCAAAGGACAATTTGGTACAAGACAGACTATGGATGGTTGGAAATCCATCCCTTCCAGAGACTATAGCCATTGCAAAACGTGTAGAACACAGTCAGTTGTGCTCCAAGGAGATGAAGAGCAAGAAAGAAGAAGCTGTACAAAGTATGCAGAAACAAAATACCAAAGCAGTACAGGAAAAAGAAACAGAAGAAAAAGGTCAGGTTAACACACTGCGGCCTAGAGACAGAGGTGAAGCCACTGTTAGGAACAAATATAAAGCTGAAGTCAATGCAGGAAAAAGCAATAGGGCAAAGAGTTTTGAACAAAAAGGAAGTTCGTATAGAGGAAGGAATTGGGTGAGGAATGAACCCAGAGCTCAAAATGATCAGAGATTTCAGATATCCAACCAAGAGAAGGAGAAAGATGTTATAATTGTGGCAGAGTTGGTCATTATGCTTATGCTAAACAATGTCCTTCACTTGGTCAGAAATGTGGAAATTGTGGCATTAGAGGTCATTTCACAGTCACGTGTAGAAGGAGGAAGAAAGTCTCTGCCATTTTAGAAGAAGAAGAAGAATCGGAAGAAGATAGGGTGTTCTTGATACATGAGCCACCAGATGGAGAATTTAAATGCCCAAGTTGTGAAGTGATTATTGATAATTGGAAACTTAAAGTTAAGGTGGATAGTTGTTCGCCATGGACAATAATTACTAAAAGAACATGGAAGGATTTAGTTGCACATGGTCTCAAGAGCAAGATGAATGCGTCTGACATACGAAATCCTGGTGGGTTTGAAGGATCTAGAATCAAGATGATTGGATGGTTTTCTTGCATTATTCAATTTAAGGATAGACGTGCACAGGTGAAGGTTTACGTTGCAGAAAAAGGCATGAATGTAGTAGGGTGGAGAGATCAAGCTGGTTTGAGGATCAGATTGGATCCATGTTAGGAAGGGCAGATTTTGGTTGTTAACAGTAGTCAAGTGGATAGAAATAAGGCTACAAAGATAGAAAATGAAGATAAATCAAACTTGGGTTTGCTAAAAAACTTTGCACACAGGATCCATCTTAAGAAGGGAGTGGTGCCTGTTAAACACACGAAGTCCAGACCAGTACCATTTGCTATAGCCGACAAGGTTGAGCAAGAACTGACATTATTGGAAGCTAAAGGAGTTATAGAAAAGATTGAATCATCTGAGTGGGTCAGCCCCATTGTCGTTGCGTTGAACAAAAATGGCAAACTTAGAATTTGTGTAGACCTAAGAGACGTAAATAAGAACATCATAACTGGTATTTTCCCTCTTCCTATTATATCTGAAATGTTAATTCGTATTGGAAATGCTGACTTGTTTTCCACTTTGGATCTTTCAAGCGCTTATCATCAGATTTTGCTAACAGAGGATTGTAGAGGCATTACGGCATTTATTACGCCACATGGGCTGGATAGATACAAACGAATGCCGTTTGGCTTGGCGTCTGCGGCAGCAGTATTTCAAAGAGTTATAATGCATGTTCTTAAGGGATGTAGTGGAACATTTGTTTATCAGGATGATATTATTGTATTTGGTAAGGGATCTGAAGAACATGATGGGAGATTGAAAAAAGTGTTGGATAGATTGGAAGAAGTTGGGTTGAAAATTGAGAAAAGCAAGTGTAAGTTTGGTGTAGAAGAGGTGGAATATCTAGGGCATACAGTTAATGGCAAGGGGTACAAGCCTAAAGGAGATGCCATAAAAGCAATTAAGGAGTCACCTAATCCAAATAACAAAGATGAATTAAGATCGTTTTTGGGGTTATGTGAATATTATAACAGATTTGTGAGAACTTTTGCGAGTGTTACAGAACCATTGAGAAGGTTGTTAAAAAAGGATGCAAAATTTGTATGGAGTGATGAATGCAAGGAGGCAGTTGAATGCATAAAGGGAGAAATTTGTAACTCTTTGGAATTGGGAGGATTTGAGTTTGGGAGATTGACTAAGATCACGGTGGATGCCAGTGGAAGTGGTTTAGGGGCGGTTCTATCACAGATAGATGAAGATGTAAATGAAAAAATTATCAGTCATGCTTCAAGAGCTATTACAGAAACAGAGAGCAGATATTCAGTCATTGAAAAAGAGTTGTTAGCTTGTTCATGGGCAGTGAATTACTTTAGGAAATATCTGTGGGGAAGCAAATTTGTGATTCAAACGGACCATAAGCCTTTGATCGAAGTACTTACGGTGAAAGGAATGTGCAAAGCTTCGCCAAGATTAGCAAGACTTAGTCTTAAATTGCAGGATTATAATTTTTCAGTGAAATATGTACCGGGAAAAAGGAATGTTATTGCTGATTTTTTGTCTAGACCACCGTTGAAGAGTAGTGAGACAGTTGTAGATGTTGATGTGGAAATGGTGGCTGTTGTTTTTGAGGTTACATCCAAAGATGTTTGGATTGAAGAGTTGGGAAAGGATATTGAGATACAAGAAATAAAGAAATACACTGAATCAGGGTGGCCTGAGAAGAGTATAATTAGCGAATGTTGTCTGAGATTTTGGGAAGTAAAGGATGAGTTATCTATGGAAGATGAATTTTTATTGAGGGGTGATAAATTGATTCCTCCTCTGAGTTTGTGTGGTGAGCTCATTGAAAAGGCACACCAGGGCCATCCTGGCATCACTGACACAAAGAACAATGTGCGGTCGAAATACTGGTGGCCTGGTATGGATCTTATGATCGAGAGATTCATTAGGAATTGCTGGGCATGCCAGAACAGTGACAAGAGTTGCAGAATTGTTAAGTCAGAACCAATCAATATTTGTAAAGGTGAAACACCATGGGAGATGGTGGGGATTGATATTGTTGGAAAATACGTGAGGTTGTTTGGGAAGAATAAATTCTTAATTGTTTTAGTTGATTACTACTCAGGGTGGCTGGAAGTGAAAGCAGTGAGTAAAATTGATACTGGCGAGGTTATAAAATTCATTATGCAGGTTTGCAGAAGGGAAGGATTTCCTAAAATAGTTATTAGTGACAATGGAGTTCAATTCAAAAGTAGAGAAATGAGAGAATTTGCTAAGAGATCGGGAATTGAGTGGAGATTTTCGTCATTATATCATCCACAAACTAATGGGTTAGTGGAGCGGTATAACCGAGTGATTGTAGATGCTGTGGAGTTGGCTTTGAAAAATAATATGCCAGTAGATGAAGTACTTAAGGAGAGGATATGGAGCACAAGGATGTCTGTTAAAAGAGGAATGGATGTCTCTCCTTTCGAATTAATGAGGGGTTCCTAATACTTTACTTAATCCAGAATGGGTTAATCACAGGAGAAGTGTACATGGTGGAAAACAAGGTGTTGACAAACATCAAGATATGTGTAGTATGTTGCCAGAAAAGTCTAAGTTGAGAATTTTACCAGGAGATTTTGTGCGAATCAAATTTGGACGAAATGTGAGGAAGGGTGACTCTAAATACAGCAGTCCAGTCAAGGTGATACAAGTGTTCAGGAGAGTGGTTAGAGTTACTGGTGGATCGGTGTGGAATTTGGATAGGGTCAGTAAATGGATGTGGGGAGGTGTGGGGAGATGAGCATGCAAGAGGTAGGCGATGTGGAAATGAGAGAAGAGGGACTGATTTATTCGGAGATGAGCATATTCAATATGGAATGGAGAATGTGAATGGGGATTTAGCCAGCCACAATGGGGAAGAAAACTTGCGACAAGGTAATTATGTTAGACCTTGATCGTCGTGCAGATATGTGAGACCTCCGTCCCCAACTGTCACACAGGGAGATATAATGCTACTCCCTGTATAACCCTTGAAGCCACAGGTGGAGATATCTGACGCCGCTGTTTGCTGGAAACCCCAAGGAAGCTGAAAAGAAACGTAGGTTTAATACCAGGCAAGCAGGAATAACTCGTGCAAAGGTAGGTAAAACAAGAGACCTTACCAAGTGTTGTCAGAAGTACTGAGGGAAACCTAGGGGTGTGGAAGGGTTCCATGACTCACGCAGACAGGTTCAAGATGCCACGGAAGCAGCAGGAAAGAAACCCCACCTGGGCTCGTTCCTGGAGCGGGTTACTTAGTACTTGGCAAGAGCACGTGATAGCAGGAGAGTCCGTAGAATTCTGAGTCAGTAGGACGAAGGCCAGGGGCAATCCAAAAGCAAGTCGATAAAACAGTCCGAGGTCGGCAGGCCAGTAGCAAATTCAAAGTTCCAATCCAAAGCCAAGGGTAATCCAAACACAATCCGTGGGACGAAGCCGGGCACAGGTTCCAAGAGCAAACACAGGAAGCACAAGAGCCAAACAGAGTTTCCGAAGAAAAAACAGCTGTGAAGCGCGGTACGAAAGCAAATTACAGCTTTTGTACTGAACGCTTCCTGTTCACGTGAAGTGAGAACATGTCACGTGACCGAGACTCTGGGTCACGTGAATGGATGGAAACGGCAACGCGACGAGGATGCGTTCCTCGAAGCGTGCTGCTTCCTAGTCTCCAGGGCAACTGCCAATGAAGAAAAGGTTGTAGGCATGAATGCAGGGTGCAAACCTTGGGCCAATGTTGCGCCCGTCCGCGGGCAAAACCGGATTGCCAACGTGAGCCCCGGAAACCATGAGAGTTACGTGAAGTGAGTTGTGGGGGTTGTGGGGTCAGTCGGGCAAAAGGGGACCTGGGTTCACTAGTGGAATGAGCAGAGGGTATGACAGAGCCCCCCCCCAAAGGCCCACGACCACATGGGCAGGAAGGATGTTCCCGATGGAATCGGGCCACCAAACGGGGGGCTTGGACGTCTGCAGCAGAAACCCAGGACCTCTCTTCCGGACCATAACCCTTCCAGTCTACTAAATACTGCAAGCCACCCCTAAGGAGACGGGAATCCAGGATATCAGAAACCTCCAAAACATCAGGGGAACCTAGGGACACCGGGGCAGGAGAAGAACGAAGACGGGAAGTTTCCGGACAAGGTTTGAGCAGGGATGTGTGAAAGACGGGATGTATGCACCAAGAGGACGGGAGTACCAAACGGTAAGCCACGGGATTGATGACTCGGGAAACCACATAGGGACCAATGAAACGGGGCAGCAGCTTCCGACAACCCGCCAAGCGAAGGTGACGGGTGGACAACCATACCCGGGACCCCACAGAATATACCGGGGCCGGGTCGCGTTTAGTGTCTGCCCGGGACTTCATTGATGCCTGCGCCTCTCTGAGGTGAGTGATGGTGTGTGCATGAACGGAGGACATATCCCGAATGCAGGCAGCAGCGGCCGTATTGACCGCCGAAGAGATATCGGGGACGGGATAAACCCGCGGATTCTGGCCATACAAAGCATAAAAGGATGAGGAACCGGGGGAAGCATGGGTAGCATTGTTGTAGGCAAACTCCGCAAACCGGAGGGCCTGCAACCAGTTTGTCTGTAGTTGCAGAGTCAAACAACGCAGGTATTGTTCCATAGACTGGTTCGTCCTTTCGGTCTGACCATCAGTTTCTGGGTGGTAGGCAGAGGAGTAGCGCCTGTCAATACCGAGAAGGCCGGTCAGGGCACGCCAAAAACGGGACGTAAACTGGGAACCCCTATCTGAAATGAGTACCGATGGCAGGCCAAAAAAACAAAAAATGGACTCAAAAAACAGGTTTGCTAATTTAGGGGCTGATGGAATGCCCTGGCAGGGAAGAAAACGGGCCATTTTAGTGAAGGTATCAACCACCACCCAGATAGTGTCGAATCCCCGGACCCTAGGAAGGTCAGTTACAAAATCCATGGTCAGAGTCTGCCAAGGTCTCGGTGGAATGGGCAGCGGTCGTAGGAGGCCCACCGGTCGGCCCCTGCGGTGTTTACACTGGGAACACACTGAGCTTGTCTGTACGTACTGTACCACGTCCCGCTTCATGGAGGGCCACCAGCACCAGCATTTCAAGAGGTCCAGAGTACGGTCCTGACCCGGGTGGCCGTTGACAGGGGAGTCGTGGGACCATTCCAGGGCTACATTTCTGGTTTCGCTGGTGGGTAGGACTAGACGGTTTTGTACATAAGGTAATCCATTATAATATACAGGGTCTCATTCTGATGCCTGATCGGGGTGCTGCAGTACCCAAGTACGGATCGTGTCAAGTAGCGCCAGTGGGGTGTACAGGTACAGATAACGTTTCCTTGGTGTAGGAGTGTCTCGGGGAAGACAGGTAGTGCAACCACCCCAGGAGAACGAGACAGCGCGTCAGCCTTGCCGTGAGCCATGCCAGAGCGATGCCTGATTTGGAAGTCGAAGGCTGCAAAAAACTGATGCCACCTAACCTGTCTGCTATTAACACACTTAAGGGAGGCTAGGTCTTGCAGATTCTGATGGTCGGTAAACACAGTGGTCTTATGCTTCGCCCCCAGGAGGTGGTGTCGCCAAACCCGAAAGGCATATATAACCGCCAGGAGCTCCTTCTCGGTGACGGTGTAATGGGCCTGCGTGGAGCTAAACTTACGGGAGTGGTAGGCCACGGGATGCAAACGACCAGTGGAGGCACAGGTTTGTGACAGAACTGCCCCTAGAGCAAATGAGGAGGCGTCTGCCTCGACAATGAATGTACGTTCAGAATCGGGATATTGCAATACGGGAGCGGTAGTAAAGGCCGTCTTTAGATCCTCAAAGGCTTTTTGGTGTACCTCTGTCCAGACGAAAGGGGTGTGAGGGCTTGTAAGGGACGTAAGCGGTGACACTATGGAAGAGAACCCAGAGATAAAGCGGCGATAGAAGTTGGAGAAACCCAAGAAAGATTGTAGGGTCTTTAGTGTCTTCGGAGTTGGCCATTCTAAGACCGCTCGTACCTTGGAATAATTCATCGCCAGGCCAGCAGGTGTGATGTTGAACCCCAGGAATTCGATGTTATCTACATGAAACTGGCATTTCTCAGGTTTAGCGAATAAAAAGTGTTTCCTCAAGCGAGAGAGCACTTCTCGGACGCGTTGTACGTGTTCTTCCAGATTACGCGAAAAGATGAGTATATCATCTAAATATACTACCACGAACACGTCCAGTATATCACAAAATACGTCATTCATGAAATGCTGGAACGTGGCCGGGGCATTGCAGAGCCCGAAAGGCATGACAGTGTATTCGAAAAGACCATATCGTGTACAGAAGGCAGTTTTCCACTCGTCCCCTTTGCACATTCGGACGAAGTTATACGCCCCCGTAGATCCAGTTTGGAGAAAACGGAAGCATTGGTTAGGCGGTCCAATAAGGGAGAGATAAGTGGTATGGGATACCGATTCTTAACCGTAATGGCATTGAGATGTCGGTAGTCCACACAGGGACGAAGATCGCCCTCCTTCTTCGGGACGAAGAAGATTGGACTGGCAGCTGATGATTTGGAGGGTCTAATATGGCCCAAACATAGGGATTTTGTAATATAGCCCTTAAGGGCTTGATCCTCGGATGGGGAGAGAGAATAGATTCGAGCCACAGGTACTGGGACCCCAGGGGTTAGATCAATGGGACAATCATAGGGGCGATGCGGGGGAAGTACCTCGGAAGAACCCTGGTCAAAGACTTCAGCATAATCATGGTATACCGCGGGGACATTAGCGGCAACCATGCCCACTATATGTGGAGATTCGAGGTCGTCTGACACCCTGAGATGGGCGATAGCCCCCGATACTGACGCAGGTGTTCCTTCCTCTCTGACCATAGGGAGGCAGTAGTTCTGGCATAGCTCCGACTCGAAGTGCACCTGACCCGTTCCCCAATTGATATGAGGGTTATGGTCCCGTAACCAGGGTATCTCTAGTATCAGCCCAAACTGGGGCATGGCGATCAAATCGAAATGAATGGTTTCACTGTGCACGGACTGGATTGTTAACATGAGTGGTGCTGTTTGTTGTTTGATGGGACCGGAGTCAATGCAGTTCCATCGACTGCTTGTACAGGTTCTGGTCGGATTTTGTTAACTAAAGGTAGGTTCAGTGTTCGGGCTAGGGTGATATCAATGTAATTCCCCGTGGCTCCTGAATCGATAATGATAGTGACTGGATGGATGGTGCCAGGGGTAGGCTGAAGGGTGGCCTGTACCTGAATGGGCCTAACACGGCCAAATGCGGGAACAGAGTCTGGGGTCTGACAGAGAGCGCTCGATCCAGGCTCCAATTCTAGGGTCGAGCTGTGCGAAAAACCTGAGTCTTTGGTTTAGGTCGACAGGGACATTCTTTAACAAAGTGACCGTTCAAGCCACAATAGAAACAGGCATTATCTGTTCTCCTCCTCTCTCTTTCCCTTGAAGTAATAGGGGACCTAACCCCTCCGATCTGCATGGGTTCCCCGGAGGCATCAGAAGAGGACGCGAGTGTGGGTGTACCTGAGGGGAAGGGAGACCCAGCCTTGGCCCTCCGTTCAGAATGTCGAGCGTCCACTTGGAGAGTCAAATCAACAAGATCAAGAAATTGGGTAGGCAAGGATGGGACCACTGAGAGGGCGTCTTTCATCGGATTACTTAAACCCCGGTAGAAGACCACTGATTTCTTATTTTCCGGCCATGATGTTTCCGCCACTAGTTGATTAAATCGAGTGATGTATTCGATAAGGGACCCTCTGCCTTGAGTGAGTTCTAACAGTTCTAAGTCATGAGACTGCGCCTTGTGTCTGGTATCGAACACACGTGACATTTCAGTTATCAAGAGATTGAAATCATAGAGGGCGGGGTGGTCGGTTTCTAACAGAGGGTTGGCCCATGTAGCAGCTCTGCCGGACAAGTGTGAAAGGATAAATGCCGCCTTTGTAGTGGGATCGGGGAAAGCAAGGGGTCTGCATAGGAAGTGCAACTTACATTGATTAAGGAACGTTCTGAACTTCCCGGGGTCTCCCTGGAACCTTTCGGGGGCTGCCAGGGGAAAGGGGGAAGGTAGCACTACAGGAACGGGATTCGGGATGTTTGGGTTCGGGACTACGGGCAGTGGGGGTAGCGGAGCAGCATCCCCGAGCTCTGGATCAGAGGGCAGGGGATGCTGGGCACTTTGTAACAGATCAAGACGTTGGTGGATTGCTGTATTAGCAGCAACCATGTCTGCCCGAAGTACTGTGATTGCCTGAATTACAGCAGCCATGAGGTCCTCTGCAGCGCCCTCCATATCCGGCACGACAAAGGCTTCACAGTCTGTTAGACCTTGATCGTCGTGCAGATTTGTGAGACCTCTGTCCCCAACTGTCACACAGGGAGATATAATGCTACTCCCTGTATAACCCTTGAGGCCACAGGTGGAGAGATCCGACGCCGCCGAGTGCTGGAAACTCCAAGGAAGCTGAAAAGAAATGTAGGTTAAATACCAGGCAAGCAGGAATAACTCGTGCAAAGGTAGGTAAAACAAGAGACCTTACCAAGTGTTGTCAGAAGTACTGAGGGAAACCTAGGGGTGTGGAAGGGTTCCAGGACTCACACAGACAGGTTCAAGATGCCACGGAAGCAGCAGGAAAGAAACCCCACCTGGGCTCGTTCCTGGAGCGGGTTACTTAGTACTTGGCAAGAGCACGTGATAGCAGGAGAGTCCGTAGAATTCTGAGTCAGTAGGACGAAGGCCAGGGGCAATCCAAAAGCAAGTCCATAAAACAGTCCGAGGTCGGCAGGCCAGTAGCAAATTCAAAGTTCCAATCCAAAGCCAAGGGTAATCCAAACACAATCCGTGGGACGAAGCCGGGTACAGGTTCCAAGAGCAAACACAGGAAGCACAAGAGCCAAACAGAGTTTCCGAAGAAAAAACAGCTGTGAAGCGCGGTACGAAAGCAAATTACAGCTTTTGTACTGAACGCTTCCTGGTAACGTGAAGTGAGAACGTGTCACGTGACCGAGACTCTGGGTCACGTGAATGGATGGAAACGCCAACGCGACAAGGATGCGTTCCTCAAAGCGTGCTGCTTCCTAGTCTCCAGGGCAACTGCCAATGAAGAAAAGGTCATAGGCGTGAATGCAGGGTGCAAACCTTGGGCCGATGTTGCGCCCGTCCGCGGGCAAAACCGGATTGCCAACGTGAGCCCCGGAAACCATGAGAGTTACGTGAAGTGAGTTGTGGGGGTTGTGGGGTCAGTCGGGCTGAAGGGGACCTGGGTTCACTAGTGGAATGAGCAGAGGGTATGACAAATGATGTTTCTGAACGTAGCTTTGTGCGTAGTTCAAGACAAAGGAGATTACCGTTTTGGTCCAGAGATTATGTTATGCAAAGTTAAATTAATGCAAGAATTTTGAAATTCAACATGTAATTCAGATTATTACTATTGTAAGGGTTTTTACCTAGGTGCATTATTTCTATATTGTTATATTCTTTGTGTTGCTGTTCAATATTGAAAGGGGGGGATGATGTAGTATCTTTCATGTCATTGTTTTGTTCTTTGGGACCCCGCCTGCGTCTGCCTTGGAATGTTTAGGTTTAAGTAGACGGAGATTCTAGGGACGGTTAGAGAGTGAGTTAGAAGTGTACGGAGGCAGTCGCAGTGCGGGGGCGCCGGGTTTCATTCAAAGGTTTAAATAAACCTTTCACTGCCCAACTTCTGTTTCAGAGCATACTTCACTAAACACACAAAGTTTTTCTTCCGTGCGTAGGCTCACTGGAAGAGGGCTGCATGCTTTGGCAGCTCTAAAAGGGAAGGATCTGCCCTTTCCTCTCATGTGTTTAACGAAGGAAATAGTAAGGGGTTAAGTAGAGCAAGATTGCAACGTCTTGCTGGGGTTGCGTCGCATCAGAGATTGCTTCATATGGTCAGGGGCATTACCATATAGGCATTTGTGAGTCAGTGACAGGATCTTAAATTGGATCCTTTTCTCCACTGGAAACCAGGGAAGTTAGTAACATATTATTTTCTAGAGATGTTACAAACAAACCTCGCAGCTTCGTTTTGGATGACCTGTAGCTTGTGCACACTTTCCTTGTTAGCTTCACTAAATAGGGCGTTACAATAGTACAGCTGAGGCATTATTATAGCTCTGACCAGGGTCTCGCAGTTTTTGCATGAGACATGAGGGTTGATTTGACATAAAACTCTGAGGTGATAGGACAAGTTGTTGACTACATGGTTGACATGAGCTTCAGGGTTATGTGAGGCCTGAAATATGGTGCCTAAAGTTTTTACTTTCTTGGCCATGGGAAAAAGACAGTCATCTACTTTGAAGCTTGCATAAGCCTCGTTTCTTGCTACAATGGAGCCGAATATCATGAGCTCGGTATTTGAGCTACTGAGACACATCCATTTGGTAATCATCCATTCCCTAATGGATGAATAGATGTAATTGAGATTGGCCAAGTCAGCCGCATAGTCACCGCTTAGGTCCATTATGAGTTGGAAGTCATCAGCATAGTTGGTGAAGTGGAGACCCTTTGACTCTAGTAGCGTACATAAGGGTTTAATATATATATATATATATATATTGAAGAGTGCTGGCAAAATTCAGGCCCTCTGCGGAACTCTGAATTCTATAAGGTCTGAGTCAAAACATGCATTACCCCCAGCATATCTTAGAACTTCTTCCTCTCAGGAAAGAGTGTATCCACTCAATGGTATTATCAGAGCAGTTCCCTGTGATGGCCAGCATTTTGAGGAGGTGTGTGTAATCTAGCAAGTCAAAGGCTGCCAAGAGATCCAATAAAATGAGTAGCCCCGTCTTGCTTTTTCCAGCCTCTCCAGCATTTGGGACTGTAAGTTCTGGTCTTTGGCCCATGCTCGTTTGGCCTGTCTTTTTTCTTTCTTCAAGATACATAACTCAGCTATGAACCAGTCTTGTTGGTTTGGAAGGTTGTGCACTGTCTTAGATCTTAAAGGTACTTATTTGTCAAGTAAATTGGTGAGGTGTGATTTATAGATTTCAGTCAGTTTGCATGGGGAATCAAGGTCGGATGAGGTAGTCATGACAGACTACATACATAGTTTCAAGTCTGCAGGAGTAAGATTATTGTAGTTCTTGATTAGGATTTTGGGGTGGGACAGGCTCGTAAGGGCCCAGTGACCTCAGTTATGTTATACCGGGAAGTTAATGGTGTAATGGTCTGACCAAATACATGCCCAGTCCAGAATGTGACCACCCTTGTGAGTAGGTTCGTGATTCTGTACTTGAAGGTCCATGTTGGCGAGGAGTTGTTCAAGGTCAGCAGCATCCCTATCTTTTATATCCCCTTTCTGTCGGTTCAGGTACCTCCAAAAAATGGTTGCGGTGTTGGTTCGGCCCAGAGGGTTCAGGAGGTGCATTATATCTTCATTGAAAGAGGGCATCTCAGCCGGGGGTCGGTAAACTAGTATATTGTTGATACAGTTATTGTTAGTAGGGGTCATTTTTAGGGGTAGCTAGGCTAATACTTGGACCGCTCCCTTCCTGTAATCATGTTTCTGTAATGCACATGATATCCACATTATTCTCAACGATGTAATCGTGTATTTCTAGGGCATGTTTAGGCACAGAGCGGGTGTTAAGTAGGGATAACTTCAAGGCATTTTGCAAGGAACCTGGGTGTCTGTTCCTTGTTTTACTGAGGTTTGTTGCAACAACGGTGTTAGGAGTTGTAGTGTTTGCTAAAATTGTGGGTGGTGGTTATCAGTTGGACTGTTTTGCAAACCTATAAGTGGCTGAGCTTCTTCATATGGCGCGTCCATTGTTTTACCTTACGCCTTTTGTAGGGAGGTTAATATTTATGGTAGAGGGGGCTTAAGAAGAGGTGGGGCGACGGTGTCTGTGCACATGTTAAGTAAGACATTTTGTACCATCATCTCTCTCTGTATTATTTGGGTCGCGAGTAAGAGCACCATGACAGGGTGCAGCCCCATGATGACGTATGTGGAATACTCGGATTAGGGGGAAAGGCTGACCCGGGTTGTTGGGGTAGTGCTAGCCTCAGGGTCTTCGACTCCTTCCGTGGACCAGCGCAGACCGGCCAAACGCACCGACAACGATATTTAAGAACCACGTGACTGGCGGGAGTAGATTGCAAGTCACAATGGTCTCAAGATTCAGTATTTTCAGGGCAAGGTAGGAGATTCAAACCTAGGCGGTTTTTTCAAATGAACAGGAATTGGCTCTGCAAAATATGCTAAGCTTGTTATAATCCACTTTCACCACAGGTTTTAAACAGAAAATCGCTCCTCCACACACAAAGTCCCTAGTTCAATTTCTGATCGCAGTATTAGTGTTTCCTAATTCTAAATACAATTTAGCACCTGTTTCCAATTTCATCCCACAACATGCAGCATGCTCCCAGTCATATAGCAATGGCGTCTGAGGTGTGGACCAGAAGGTTGCTTATAAGGCACAGACCCGCCAAACGCGCCGGCACTAAAGCGCCGACAATGATGTTTAAGAGCCCTGTTATTGCAATGAGTTGTAGTTCAGAAAAACTACCAATGTAAACCACGTGACTGGCAGGAGTAGCTTGCAAGTCCCAACGGTTTGAATATCCAGTATTTTCAGGGCAACGTAGGAGATTCAAACATAGGCATCTTTTTCAGATGAACAGGGATTGGTTCTGCAAAATTCCCTTAGTGTGTTATAATCAAGCTTTCACCACACATTTTAAACAGAAATATCACTCCTGCACACACAAAGTCCATAGTTCTATTCTTTATCACAGTATTAGCGTTTCCTAGTTCTAAATACAATGTAACATCTGTTTCCAATGTCCTCACACAACATGCAGCATGCACCCAGTCATACAGCAATCCTACTCAACACAGGCACGCACGGTTTCCATCATTATTCACAAGTTAGTAAAATGTACATGAATTGAAAAGCACATAGATCCAGAAGGGAGAGGAATAACCCTAAACGGGAGACTGCTCAGGGTAGAAATACTGCTGATCAATACGTAAGGTCCTACCTGTGAGGCCTCATACTGTTATACTAAGATCCTAATCAAATGTAAGTCTTTTCCATTGGCATTATCTACATGGACTGGTTATATAAATATTATATTAGACTTAAATACTGACCACACAGGAAACATCATCAGACTGCTGCCCATACTGCTGGGAATGAATAGCATGGACCTAAAAGATACTTGAAGGTCCTATAACCTGCTAGAACGGGAATACACGTATTACTCCTTGGTGCACGATATGGCATGCAGAATAGACCTAATCTTAGTGTTGCAAGCACCGCTACACTGAATATGCCTGGTAAATATATTCCCAGGCACATACTCTGACCACTCACATGTAATGCTAGATATGGAGCTGTGCTTACAAAACAATCTTCAACTGATTGGAGTTTCAAACCAGCAACCCTGCAAGACTGGCATTTGAGACAACCATCAGGAAACTGGAAAACCTTCAAAGGATGTATAAGAGGTGTGGCCATGGCGCCTGAGCTATGAGTCTTGAAGGCTATGAGGAGGGAAATAGCGGCTAGTGAGATGGAGTTACGCAGGTTGGACAATGTATACGCAAATTCCCAGAATGCAGATAGCCTGCACCAAATCAAAATCACACTAGACAAATTGAACGAAAGCGCAATAGGGAAGTGGGATACTTTTTTAGACCACAAGCGGCTAGGAGGTATGGTGAGGGGATCAGCTGGGTAGGAGCCTATCTCGTTTGATGCATCAGGAAGCAGAAACTGGTTATATAACAACAATCTGGAGCGCAGTTGGGATTATACACTATGCCAACATAGAAATAAACAAAGTCTTCCAAGACTTCTACACCAAACTATTTCAATACAGAACAATCAGAGCACAGAAGTTATTGATGCCTCCTGAATGAAATCCCACTAACCGTGCCCTCAGGCACTGCAAGGGAGAAGCTTAACCTGCCATTCTCCATTGCGAAAATCCTAAAGGGCGTTTGAAGATTTGCCTAAAGACAAGGCCCCTGGACCTTATTTGAATTTTGGAAAGCATACAGCACTATACTAGCCCAACATCTGCTCCTTAAACCCCTGAGAAACCAATGGAAGAGTCTTGCTCTATCACTTAGAAGCATGGTCACCGAAATAAGTGCCAATCTCATAGCTAATAGAGTATTACCATACACGAGCCACATTATCCACCCAGATCAAGCCTTGTTCATTCTGGGACGATGAACACCATTAAACATGCACAGATTATTTAACAAATGTCACAAATCAGTCCTGAAGTAAACGCTGTAACCGTCTCATTGGATGCCCAAAGCGCCTCCGACAAGGTCTCTTTGAAATTCCTATTTGCAATCATATTAAAATGTGGCTACGGCACGCAATTTATTACATTTGTGCAACTGCTGCGTGTGGAGCCCATGGCCAAACTGAGGGCGAACAGGGAATTTTCTGACTCCATTGTGCTCGGAAGAGGCACTAGGCAGGGCTGTCCCCTATCTGTTATTTACAATAGCAATAGAGCCCCTTGTGGATCGAATAAGGACGTGCCATGCCCAGAAGGGAATACGCGTAGCAGGAAAACTGAAATTATATACAGATGACATTTTAATATTTGTCAGGAATTCCCAAGACAACCTAGACCCAATAATGGCAATTTCACCCGCGTTGGTGTCTTTTGAGGGCTCACAGTGAATTATGTTAAGTCTGAGGTGTTTCCCTTCATAGGAATAACCTGGAAGCTACATAGCAGCTATGACCTCAAATGGGCTCAGGGCATTATCAAATACATGGAGATCATAATATCAAAGTCCAGTCATTTCCTCTATCACATTATGTATGGCACATACGCCACCCTGCTCGAATCGAAGCTCAAAACGTGGAAACCTATACCACTATCACTGGCGGGCACACTATCCCCAATTAAAATGATAGTACTGCCCAAGCTACTATACCTGTTACAAAATATCCCGTCATGGCCTGGTCAAATGTTATTAACTGACATGCATGAGAGACTAACAGAATTCCAAGGGCACGTGTGGGCAAAATGGAAAAATTGGGCAGACATCTCTAAACCAGATGACAAAGGAGGCCTAACAGCACCGGGCCATCAAACATATTGGTTATCGGGCCAGGCACTGTTCCCAGCCTCCTATTGGTTTGCCGCAGAGCAGGCACCGACACCGCCACACGTCGAGTTTGAAAAGGCCATTTCTAGGCAAAGCAGACCTTAGAGTGCTGCTGGTAGTGAGCCACGGCTACTCGGACAGTTGTCAGTTTGAACCCACTGGAATGACACTGCTGGCGTGGGCGAAAGATATTTGATTAAAAAATAAAAAGGGTCTAAGTTGGCTTACTAAAAGAGCATTTGCATATGGGGATTTTCCAGACATACCGCCTACAATGGATAAGGCAGTACAGGCATATTGGGGCCAACTACACTTTAACATCTTAGAGGACATGTTCCCGGGAGGGCCATTCTTTGTTATGCATAACCTGGGCGGAGACCATGTAGGAAGCCTTCCTGAGATCCTGTAGTACTGTAGACTGCGGACTGTGTCCAAGTCAATATGGCCCACCTTCCCGTGGGAACCCTCAGACAACCCGTGCGCTGCATACAATTCAAGAGCCCCTGGGTGCCAGGGAGTAGCAAGCAAGTCTCACTGAATGCTAACTTCATGCTAATACAATATAAGATCCAAACCAAAATCCACTAAACCCCAGCCAAATGAAAAATATTTCTTCACGGTAGTAATGGTTAATGTCTAAGGGTGCCTGGCACGTTGTGCATACATATTACACTCAAATGCTATGGCCATGCACCAATTTTCAGGAGTTCTGGTCACAAGTGTGTGGTAAACTGGCTGTAATCACAATTACTCCAGGAGACCCAGATCCGAAGGGATGCACGTTTGGATTACTCTAAACTGTCTCTATTCGTAGGAGGAGGTTTCTTACCCTAGGCTGCCTATTAGGAAAGAGATGTATGCAACTGGACGAAGAAATATCCACCCACTCTCGAGAGCCGGCTCCAAGACAGACAACAATGAAGAACGGTGCATTGCTATGTTGCCAAAGTCATCCAAGCCCAAGGACACTTGCACAGATGTCAGGAGCCGGCTGCTAAATCCAGCATGGGTTGGAGGGGACAGCTCGAGCGACAGGCTGTATGCATACCATGAGACGCGAACTAACAGAGGCATTGAGCTGATACTGGAAGGTGTATACAGAGACATTGCCCAAGCTTGCAATGTGTCAGGCTCTCTCTATTTTGATAATAACAGTGATGCTGGGCCTATCAAGGTTATCATATATATGATTTGGTTGGTCAGCTAATATTTATAAAAATACAAATAAATAAAAAGGATATCCATGGGTGTACAAGCCACCCGGGGCACAATTTCGCTTGCCTCTGAGCCCATCTTGGGGCATGTTCACTTCTGTTTCACACAGTGGCGCTGGAAGTAGGGGTGCTGGATCTGCTGCAGCCACCCCACCCCCATAAATCTTCAAAGTTGTTAACTGTTGACAGCACGTTTTGCAAGTGTTCCAGGGTCTAAAGTGTTTTTAAATGTGTAAAAGAGGCAGCCGCTCAGATTTCTTAACAGAAGGAGCTGGCAGATAAGTTCCTGAGTCTCTGGTTTGTGAACATCTGCCTTCACCTGTAAAGGAGGCGCTTCCAAATAACTATTAGGCATTCGTTGTCTGATGCTGGGTCATTTGAAAGGTTAATAGATTCAGTGCGGACCTTGGACATTTTTTCAGCTGTCTTGATTCTCTTGCCAATTTCCAGCTGTCAGTTAATTTCCCTGAAAGCACCTGTTGCAGCATAATGGTGCCAACATGATTTGAAACGCTTCAGAGAATATTTAAAACAATTTCTTTTCTAATTTGGTCTAATGTCTGAGACTTTGGTAGTGTTTTATAAAAAATTACTGGACTTTCATTTTGGTTTGCTATTTTCTTTTGTTCTCGGTCCAGTAATATAAGAATTCAACCTGTATTTTTTGGAATTCAGGTTTGATTGGAACAAATAACAGGCCTATGCACCAAAAAAAACGTGGCCCTTACTTACGCCGTTATGGGAAATGTTGTGACAAATGGTTCATTTTAAAGCACATTGGGCCAAATACTTTGTTATAAATTACTAGCTGCACAATGAACTAAGCTGTCAAAGTGTCCCACAATGGATCACAAAGGAGGCAAACACTAACATGACTTTGCTATTCTTTGAGCATTACCATATTCATATACCTGCCATTCGAGCCTTTTTGCATGTTTAGAGCACTACCTTGAGTAATGAGTTTGTATGGGAATCTCCTCACACTCTACTTTCACCTTATTTTGGAGCAGCATTTAATGACTTGGAGTTTTAGATGTAAGGGAGATTGATGTGGGCCTGCTAAGGATTTAGCACCTGTTTCATGGAATTATCTGTGTGGAAAATAGGGTCTTTGCGTGCCAAATTGCGTACAATTCATGGAATCGACTTCCGAGTGCCTTGCACAAGACACCTCACAGAGCATGGGCATGGCTTGTGAAGAAGGCAGGATAGGAGGCAGAACTCGGAAAATGAAGAAGAACAAGGGAAAATGTGGGTGTGAGGAGGGAGTCCATCGCATGCCCACAAATGCACGGAACGAGACATATTCATGGATCCGACCACGCAACCTCTCGTCGCGTAAATGGCCACGCAAAGACTTCATTAATTCATTCCCCACCCGAAGGCAGGCATACAGACACTTGAACATAGGATTCAACGTGTAGAGCTGAGCTCACATGTTGGATTCAGGGGTATGTGTATGCAGCTGGGGTTCCGATCTGACTTAGGGGTGAGCATACTCAGTGTAGAGGGGTGCAGGAACAGTTTACAGGAGTTCGCACACAGATTTTTCAGAGTTTCACCTGAGTTACAGAATTTTGGACGCTTGTTGACTAGGTGCCAGTGACAGTTACGTGGGACCCTGTGCAGTCTCCCTGAGGTGCAGACCTGGTTGCGGGGGACCCCAAGCACAGTTTCAAGGGTGCATGTGTTTGCGCCCAAGGAGCATGCATAGGTAGCTAGGGTTTTTCTTTGCATCAGGGCGTGTCAGGGACGTTCCAGCTGCGACTTGCATTGTAGGCGATTACTTTGCGCGAACATTTCTATGAATAGATAGAGCATGCAGGAAAACCTCTGCACGCAGGCTTGCGCAGAGTCGTTCTTGGCACGCAGAATTTGCAGGACCTCTGCACACTTTTCCATGGATCGGGCCCTTAATAGTGAAAAGGCCTGTGTGTGAAAACCAGTCTGGTATCCTCAACAGAGTTGGCAAGGATTGTCTGGGCATGCAGTATATTGATTTTTGGTAGGCCCTGTAAGTATCCATCAGTGCCCGGTGTGATAGCTATACTATTAATGGCAGAGTACCCACATGTACTATTGGGGCTAATATTCTAACAGAATGGACCTATTACTTCTTAGCAGGATTGCTAAAGGAGTCAGTAACAGTTCTACAAAAAATTCCATGATAAATGACAAAGTGCCACCATTTCTTAGTATGACTGACAAATGTTTTCTCTATTGAGATAGTGGGCCTCATTACGAGATTGATGGTAGTCAAGGCGCTATTTGCGCCATGACTGCCACCAATAACGTGTCCGGCACCGGTCTCGTTCAATGGGGATTTACCGGTGTAGTCCGACCTTTGCAGGACCGGTAACTCCCCATTGAAAAAGCCATTCCCCATTCCCATTTGAGCCCCCATAGGGCTCAATGGGAATGGGGAAGGCGCTAATAACCGTACCGCAAATTGCGTTACCGTTATTGGCTCTGAATTCCCTTAACGGGTCCCGTCCATAACGCCTGGTCAGACCAAGCGTTAAAGGAGGGACACGCTAAGGGAACTCGTAGTAGGGCGGTAAGGGATTACCGGCACCGGTCTCCTTACCGTGCCCGGTATCCCTTACCGCCCTACTCGTAATGAGGCCCAGTGTCTAGATGTCTCAGAGGTTTTGCTATACTTGTCGTGGCACTGTGCTGACATATGTTGCCAGTTTCAGCAAAGAGCCAAAGGACTGAATGGTACAATCGTTTGAATTCTGACCTCCCTCTTCATGTGTTAGAATTGTGGACATTGGTGGGCAGTGTACGAATCTTGTATTGCTTTAGGTGACATTCTGACATATTGGAGAATCTTGCATTGCTTTAGGTGACATCCTGACATAGTGGTCTTAATCTGTTACCTTTTTATAGCGTCTTCAACCCATATAACTGAAAAGTTAGTGACACTTCCACAAACCAAGCAGCTTTAGAAAGGTATCAGTCTCTTTTTACATTTCCAGTTTCGCTTTGAAGGTATATCCTTTATTTGCCAATAGTTCTGGAACAGTAACAAGTTAGGCAAGTGTTATATGTTAATAATACATGTCAAGTCCTGCTGGCCTTCCAGGGGCACAAGCCAAGTGAGAAATATACCTCAGTCAGTTAATGCACCTGCTGTAGAGATCTAGGTTTAACCTGCAGGTTTCAATATTGATGTTTCAAATGTCATCAATCCCAGCTGAGTTGCGCCAACCTTTCATTTTTCAACAGAACTACTATACCTCTAATGAAGAAGAGCACACATTTCTCAGTGGGTCTGCTGTACTTTTAATGTGACAGTATGGTACTTTTTAGCTGAACTTCTATACCTCTAAAGAGATTGTTGAGTATTTCTCCTCAGTATGTCTAAACAGTTAACTACACAACATAGAGGTATTCATGAGTTGTGTTATAACATGGCATATGGGATGGCAACAAAAATCCTTCAATATCCAAAAAAAACATGCAACATAAATGTATCAAAACATTGCTTATAATTACAAAATATGTAGTATATTATATTACAATTAAAAAGTGATAAATCACAAAGTGCTTAGAGAGAAAGTGCTTGAGGGTTAATAAGTGAATGTGATACATTACTAATTCACCAACATTTCATTGCAACTTCTAAAGAAGGGTGGTCCCTCTAAGTATCAGAAAGACTGAAAGACCGATTGTAAACAAAGTGCAATCTCTTAACAATGCTTTTGTTTGTCTTTAATAATATCACATGGATATTTGCTCTACGAACTGGATGAATGGTTAGGGCATTTTGAGCCTCTGTCGGGGTTGAAGCAGATGTCTTTCTCTAACATGAGTGAATATGGCTCAGAATGGCCAGTTACTATGGCACCGGGCCTTTCGCAGAGCCGTTACGGCAAAACCAAAAGGAGCTCTTCAGAGACAATTCAGTGGTGAACTTGTCTAAAAATAAAAGGACTACACCTTAGCATGCCATATTGTGTCTATATATTTGGTACAAAATGTGCTTCAAATGCACAACTGGTACTTTCTAGTTTCAAAAATACATTCAGACCTTCAGGTCCACCCATACACAAGTTCCTCAGAAATGTGTTTGCTTATTTTCTAACACAATGGTTCAGTAGCACCAGGATGGTTTTCGCACCAATAGGTTTTGTAATATGATATGATATAAGTCATTTATAACGTGCCTGTACACAAGTGTTTCTAGGCACGACATGGTTTCTAGGAGTGACATATGATGTCACTGGCCAGCACCGCCACTATTAAATTGTTCCAGTACCACCCATTCTCTCCACTCTGACTGGCTTGCGGGAGTTTGCAGAGGGGCTGCCCAGTGCTGATCTCTGGGTGCACTGGTGTTCAACTTTGCTTGGGTCCTGAAAGCTTTCCTCCCTGCTCCTCAGTCATGTGAGGTGGCCTTACTGTGGAAGGAAGTGCTGTGCAGAGTGTAGCATAGCCCCATGGCAACAGTCAAAATATAGTAACTGTCGTGACCTCTATGGCCAATGAGGGTGAGCCGGCTCAGAACCACCAACAACCGTAGACCGAAGACAGAAAAACCTTTCTCCCAAGAGCGCAGCCTGCAGGGTATGAATGGTACCTGCCAGGCCAGAGGCTTGAGCGAAAAGTCAGGGAGCAGCAACAGTGCTAGAGGGAAGGAAAACACAGCATAAATATCAAAAAGCTCCGGTCCAACACTCCGCAACACCCCCAAGTTGTCCCACTCTTACCTGCTGAGTCAGAAGAGAATACGAAGAACCTACGTTTCTTGTGAGAAGGAGGAGCAGAAAACGAAGAACAAGGTCCCAAGAAAGTCTTGATCCACGTGCAAATGTCCCAACAACCTAACCCGAATGGCACGAGGGCGCGTCTAAGAAGTTCCAACACATCCAAGTGGAGCAGAAGCCAGGTAATCCAGGTGAGCTGCTGGTGGGTGACCCAAGAGAAGAGACAAGCAGAGCGTCCAGGGGTCACAAAGGTATCTTAATGCAGGCGGTAGGTAACCAGAGTAGAATACAGCAGAGCGTCCAGCGGTTACCAAATAATGATTGTGCAGCGGTTGAATGGCCGAGGTGCAATGCAGCAGAGCGTCCAATGGTCGTAAGAAGATGGAGGGAAGTAGCAGGAAGGCACACCGCAGATAAGTGAAAGAAGGAACTATCTGTCGGAAGCAACAGCGGTCCCTATACAGGTGCCGGGGAGTATAATAGCAGCGGGAGGAGGAAAGAGGACAGCGCACCAAGCGAGGAAGAAACCAAAGTACCGCGTTAGCAGGTGTGTAGAAAGTTAGTGCACAGGCGACAAGTAAAGCTGGTACTAATAATTCCGGATGCAGCGAACAAATCCAAGGGCAAGAGGAGGAGCGGCGTCAGGAGGAAATCTGGAGGTTCGATAGCCAAGGAAGTCAGCAATTGGGGAAAAGGGGACCAGGCGTCAGAGACCAGATAGGGAACAGACGAAAGCAGTCCTTAAGCAAACCAAAAAATCAGCATACCAGGAAGTCAAGAATACGGATGTGACTTAACGTGACAAGAGCAACACAGTTAAGGAGCACCTGAGGAACGTTTCTCACTGCTACTAGTAGTGTTCCCTACTGGAAGCCGGGAGGTACGTCGCTTCTGCATCACGTGACCGTGTTTAGAGAGGGAATGCTGGATGATGTATTTATTTTGTGCTTTCAGCTGTAACAAGTGCCATGGCAACCTCCAATTGTTTTTGATCCCACGGCTATACAGGGGAATCGAACACCGGGGCATGACAGTACCCCTCCACAAAGGACCACTACCCTGGGTATTACGCAAACGTTCCAGCCAAAATGTGCGCAATAAACGTGGGGCATGAATATTAGACGTGGGTTCCCATGTCCTGTCCTCCAGGCCATAACCCTTCCAGTCTACTAAGTATTGGTGAATACCAGAGCGAAGCTGAGTATCCAGAATAGCGTGGACGTCATATTCCCCCTCACCCTGCACCAATACCAGGGTAGGGGAGACAGAGAACTGGGTACCTGGCAGACAAGGGCGGAGGAGATAAACATGGAAGACCGGGTGCACTCGCCAATGCGCCGGGATATCCAGACGGACAGCAACCAGAATGATGCAGCGTATGACTTTGTATGGGCCCACATAACAAGTTAACAACTTGTGTTTTCCACGGATGGATAGATGTTTCATCGACAACCACACTAGATAGCCAGGATGGTAAACGGGAGCAGGAACACGTCGTTTATCCGCCTGCCTCTTAGCACGTGCCTGAGCAGTGCGCAGATGGGTGGCAACCGCCGACCGGACGTTCACCAAAGAATCTCGTATGGATTTCGCCACTGGTACCTGATCCAGAGAGGGCATAGTGAGAGGAAGACCCCTGGGATTCTGCCCATACAAGGCAAAAGGCAGAACAACCCACTGAAGAGTGTCTGGAGTTATTATATGCGAACTCCGCGGCCCCAAAAACCGACAACCAATCCGATTGATGTTGCAAACAGAGACAATGTAAATATTGTTCCATAGTGGCATTGGTACGTTCAGTTTGTCCATCGGTTTTTGGATGGTAGGCTGAGGAGAGGCATGCGTCAATGCCCAAAGAAGTAGTTAAAGCACGCCAACAGCAAGACGTGAATTGAGGCCCTCGGTCTGATATCATCACTGTAGGGAGTCCAAAGTACCAGACCACATGGTCAAAAAACAAAGCCGCTACCTGAGTGGCCGTGGGAATACCCTGACAGGGTATAAAACGGCCCATTTTGTTAAAAACATCTACCACCACTAATATGGTGGACATGTTTTTTTACAGCAGGTAACTCAACTACGAAATCCAGGGTCACAGCGTGCCCGGGGCAGGGTGGTAAGGGCATTTGCATCCACAACCCCACTTGTTTTCCGGTTTATCTTTTGCACTGTGTGCAGAGGGAACATCAAGAGACATAATGGTTCAGATCCTCTTTCATCCCAGGCCAGGAACACCAACGCCGTAACAGGTCGTAAGTCTTGGCTTGGCCTGGATGTGCAGCTAATCGGGAGTCATGAGACCATTCTAAGGCGAGTTTTCTGGAACAGACATCCGGGAGATATAACAACACCTTGATGTAGGGAAGTCCAGCCACCAATTGAATGCCCAGGCTGTCTAGAAGGGAAGGGTGAGCCATGGCCCATTGCTTTAGTCAGTTTAGGAGAGAAGCAGAGACCGAACAGACACAGACCACCGACCCAGTGGGTAATATAGTAGGCTGTGGTTTGGGAGTATCTAAGTCCACACCAATGCGGGAAAAGGCATCAGCCTTACCATGTAAAGTACCGGGTCAGTAAGTGACTGAAAAATCAAACAAGGAGAAAAAGAAATGCCATCGTACTTGGCGGGCGTTGGTACACTTGGCTTGAGACAGAGCATGTAGGTTGCGATGATCAGTGTACACGATAACAGGATGGTGGGCACCCAAAAGATGATGTCTCCATTCCTTGAACGCGGCTCTGATAGCCAATAATTCTCTTTCCATGATTGTATAACTGCATTCGGCAGGAGACAGAGCCCTGGAATAATATGCTACTGGGTGTAACCGCCGTGTGGATGGACAAACTTGTGAGAGAATGGCCCCCACAGCGTTGGCGGATGCATCTGCCTCCACTGTAAAAGGAGGAGACGGGTTGGGATGTTGCAGGACAGGGGCAGAAGTGAAAGCATCTTTGAGCATCTGAAAAGCTTCCTGGGTTTGTTGATCCCAACAAAATGGGACGCACAGACTCGTAAGCCGAGTAAGTGGAGCTGCTATTTCGGAAAAAGAGGCAATGAACCGCCTGTACAAATTGGCGAAGCCCAAGAATGATTGAAGGGTTTTCACAGTAATCGGGGCGGGCCAATCCAATACGGCTTGTACCTTAGAGGAGCACATGTGTACCCCTTGGTCTGATATTCAGAATCCTAAGAATTCCACTGAAGTGGTGTGAAAGACACATTTCTCCAGTTTGGCAAACAATGAATGTTCCCAAAGGCATTGCAAAACAGAACTGACATGTTGCACATGATGTGGTACTGTGTCAGAGAAAATCAAAATATCGTCCAGGTAGACCACCATGTAACAGTCCAACATGTCGCGGAATATGTCGTTGACAAAGTGCTGGAATGTAGCAGTGGCATTACACAGGCCGAAGGGCAAGACGAGGTATTCGTAAAGACAAAACTTGGTTTTGAAAGCGGTCTTCCATTCATCGCCCTTCCGCATACGTACAAGATTGTACACACGCCTTAAATCTAACTTGGTAAACACCGAAGAAGAGGATAGTTTATCCAGAAATTTGGAAATAAGCGGTAAAGGGTATTGCTTCTTGATTTTGTTGAGAGCGCGGTAGTCCATGCAGGGACGAAGATCGCCCCTCCTTCTTGGGCACAAAGAAAATCGTGATGCCGCTGGGGACTGGGAATGTCCGATATGCCCCAACCACAGGCCTTTGCTTATGTACTCCTGCATATAATCTTCTTCTTTTTGAGTTAGGGAGTATATATGACCATGGGGAATTACTGCCCCGGGTACTAGGTCTATAGGGCAGTCATAACTCCAATGAGGCGTACGTTTTTCTGAGAGACTCTTGTAAAAAACATCCCTGTATTCCAAATACACCAAGGGCAGCTCCGGAGCAAAGTTGTGCAATGTGGCGCTTATTGAAGAAACGTTGGCCACCATTGCTAGACAGGGTAAAAGCATTGCCATAGGATGTTGCAAACATTGTTTGGCACAAAAGTCAGTTTTGAACCGCACCGTTTGTTGAACCCAATCAATGATGGGGTTATGCATTTTTAACCATGAGAGACCAAGTATCACCCCGAACTGAGGGTTGTAAATGGGATCAAAAGAAACCCATTCAGAGTGCCCCTCAGAAGTGGTCATATGTATAGGGCCCGTATATTCGGTGATATGCCTTGACACCAGGCACGAGCCATCCACACCTTGTACCTCTTTAGGCCTGGTTTTTGATATGTAGGCAACCCATGTTGTTTGGCCAGATGCACATCTATGAAATTGCCACTGGCACCTGAGTCCACTATGAATGGACAAGAGAAGGAGACATTGGGTGAAACTGTAGAAAAACACATCAGCAAGTAAATATGGGATGACGGAGAAGAACCACCCGAACCGTCTGTAGGTACACTCATCCTTCCAGTTCGGTTCAAGGACGAGTCCTAGCATTTCCCGCCGTCTTTATGGATCTTTTAGGGCACCACGAATGTAATGGCCAGCCTGGCCACAATAGAAGCACAAATTATTTGTCGCCTGTCTCTCTCGCTCTGCTGCAGTTAGGGGGCCTCTGGTGGCCCCAATCTGCATGGGTTCTACATCTCCTAACGAAGGAGGAGCATATGGGGCTGATTTAGTGGGACGCAGGTCAGGGACTCAGCGTTCCCCGGTCTTTGTCGAAGACAAGCATCTACCTGTAAGACCAAGTCTAGCAATTCGGAAAACACCAAAGGAATGGACGGTACAACAGCTAATGTGTCCTTTAATTCCTCTGATAACCCTTTGTAGAATACTGCAGCTTTCTTTTGTTCGGGCCATGTTGTCTCTGCAGCCAGTTGATTAAAGCGAGCGAGATACGGTAACAGTTCCTTTTTATCTTGGGTAATAGCAAGGAACTCCAAATCGGATGCCTGAGCCTTATAACTGGCATCAAACACGGCATTCATGGCTTGTATCAGGGCATATAGGGCTGGGTCATCAGCCTCCAAATGTGGATTGGCTCAGGCTGCAACCATGCCGCCTAAATGCGATTAGACAAAAGCTGCCTTAGTAGTTGCATCAGGGAAGACCAATGGCCGACAGAGAAAATGGAATCAACATTGATTGATAAATGTCCGGTACGTTTTAGGGTCTCCCATAAAATGTTCTGGCGGAGCCAAGGGAAACGGCCCAGGAAGAACCAATGGAGTTGGAGCAGGAGATGGGGTTGGTTGGACTGGAGGGGCTGCGGCAGCCGCGACATCCCCAAATTCCTCATCAGGAGGAAGAGGCTGTACAAAATTCTGTAAGACATCCATACGCTGATGTAGCGTAGCATGGGCGGAAGCCATATTAGGACAGAGGGCAGACAAAGCTTGTAAAAGTGCAGCCATGGGATCTGCCGCAGTTTCCATGCCGCAAAAGAGGCTCCTTAATCTGCCATGATCTCTATGGCCAATGAGGGTGAGCCGGCTCAGAACCACCAACAACCGTAGACCGAAGACAGAAGAACCTTTCTCCCAAGAGTGCAGCCTGCAGGGTAGAAATGGTACCTGCCAGGCCAGGGGCTTGAGCGAAAAGTCAGGGAGCAGCAATAGTGCTAGAGGGAAGGAAAACAATACCACAGCATACATACCAGAAAACTCCGGTCCAACACTCCGCAACACCCCCAAGTTGTCCCACTCTTACCTGCTGAGTCAGAAGAGAAGAGGAAGAACCTACATTTCTTGTGAGACGGAGTAGCAGAAAAAGAATAACCAGGTTCCAAGAAAGTCTTGATCCACGTGCAAATGTCCCAACAACCTAACCCGAACAGCACGAGGGCACGTTTAAGAAGTCCCAACACATCCAAGTGGAGCAGAAGCCAGGTAATCCAGGTGAGCTGGTGGTGGGTGACCCAAGCGAGAGAACAGCAGAGCGTCCAGGGATCACAAAGGTATCTCAATGCAGCAGGTAGGTAACCAGAGTAGAATACAGCAGAACGTCCAGTGGTTACCAAATAATGATTGTGCAGCGGTTGAATGACCGAGGTGGAATGCAGCAGAGCGTCCAATGGACGTAAGAAGATGGAGGGAAGTAGCAGTAAGGCATACCGCAGGTAAGTGAAAGAAGGAACTATCTGTCGGAAGCAACAGCGGTCCCTATACAGGTGCCGGGGAGTATAATAGCAGCGGGAGGAGAAAACAGGACAGCGCACCAAGCGAGTAAGAAACCAAAGTACCGCGTTAGCAGGTGTGTCGAAAGTTAGTGCACAGGCGATTAGTAAAGCTGGTACTAATATTTCCGGATGCAGCGAACAAATCCAGGGGCAAGAGGAGGAGCGATGTCGGGAGGAAATCCGGAGGTTCGATAGCCAAGGAAGTCAGCAATTAGGGAAAAGGGGACCAGGCTTCAGAGACCAGAGAGGGAACAGACGAAAGCAGTCCTTAAGCAAACCAAAAAAATCAGGATACCTGGAAGTCAAGAATACGGATGCGACTTAACGTGACAAGAGCAACACAGTTAAGGAGCACCTAGGGAACGTTTCTCACTGCTACTAGTAAAGTTCCCTACTGGAAGCCAGGAGGTACGTCGCTTCCGCATCATGTGACCGTGTTTAGACAGGGAATGCTGGATGATGTAGTTCTTTTGCGCTTTCAGCTGTAACAAGCGCCACGGCAACCTCTAATTGTTTTTGACCCCACGGCTATACGGGGGAATCAAACACCGGGGCATGACAGTAACATAACATGAAAGAAGGTTGGCAGTCTGTCACCACATGCTAGTACCCTCCCTCAAGTGGTCCAAAATGTAAGGGCAATGTCTTCTTGCTTGTGGAGCTTCCCCTTCCACATACAATGTGTACTAGGACCCTGGCCCAGTCCATGGTGCTGTAAATACTCTTTGGCTAATGCAGCTTTGTTAATTTATTTACTTTCTTTCCTGGACTTTGTAACACAATGCAGTGCCTCAAAGCACTGGGAAGCTAAGGCAAGGCAGCATGTCAGTGTGGCATTTAACACAAAATTAAGAAAAAAAGAAACTTTATGTCCAAATCTTGGCTCTGACGCAGCTTGTCAGCTGGGCTCGGCAACACAGTTCCTTTACTGTTTTCAGGAGTGGTTTCATATAAGCCATAGCGCAAAAAGTCTCCACATCACACACAGGCCCACTTGTGCACATCTTGAACCCGATGTGCGACCACACAATACTTATTTCTAGGATCGTACAGCTCCAAAAAGAAGAAAAATCTATATATTGAAGGGTGACCAGATTTTTTTTTTAAAAACCCTGGACGGGCCATCAAATAGACGTAGGATAAGGTAAACGCATACAACTTTAGTCCTACTTCTATGTCGGTGGCCTGTGGGGGGTGGAGGGAGGGGAGAGGGTGTGCTAACATGCACACGCCTCATTGGAGGAGAGTGCCAGGGATGGAAGAAGGGCGGAAATTTCACGCCCCCTTTCGTGCAAAAAGATTTGTGGGTCCCGGCAAAAGAAGGGACGATATCCGAAAACCCGGACGGAGTTTATAAAAGAAAAAAACTCCGGGGACCCCCGGACGTCGGGCGATTTCCCCGGACTGTCCCGGGAAAACCCAGACGTCTGGTCACCATAATAATAATAATTAGGCATTTATATAGCGCTACGAACCCTCAGGTATCTGAGCTCTGCTTATATATTGCGATAACCCTTGTTACGTCCAAAAAACAAACCATATGCATCATATTAATGTTATGTTATGTTAATTTATACCATGCACTAATACCACCCAAGAGCATTCTCCAGTCGCTCACGTGGCTCTGCCAGAAAGAGGAGAGGAGCTGGTTAGTGAGGGAAGAATGAAACGATAGGTCCAGAACCAGGAGAAAGTGGCATCTGTGTGTGTTGTCGTGCAGATGGTAGGTTGCGTGCACTTGCTTGTTGTATCCATACGGGTAAAATCTAGTGTCCGGGTTTGTTTGTTGTAAGTGTGTGTTGATTGTGTTGGGTGTGTGTTAGGGTATAAGTTGGCTAGCCCAATGGGCATGTATCGTCTTTGGGTGGTGTGTTTGAGGAAGTAGAAGCGGGGTAGTTAGTGCATTGGTACTCGCTAATTTCATCTATGTGGCTAATCTACATAGTCCTATCGGTTGTGACAAATGACTGATCTCCATAATTCTATCTAAGTGTGAGGCACGGTTAATCTTCTCAATTCTATCTGAATGCGGTACGTGACTAATCTTCACAGTTCTATCCAAGTCTGGCACATGGCTAAACTTCAGAATTCTCTCTAAATGTGATGCATGGTTAATTTTAACAGCTCTATCTAGAAGTGATGCATCGTTAATCTTCACATTTCACTCTAGGTGTGACGCAAGGAAAAACTTCAGAATTATATCTAAGTGTGATGCATGGCTAAATGTCACAATTCTATCTAAGTGTGATGCCTGGTTAATCTTCACGTCTCACTCTAGGTGTGACGCATGGCTAAACTTCAGAATTCTATCTAAGTGTGATGCATGGCTAGACTTCACAATTCTAAGTGTGACGCATGGCTAAACTTCAGAATTCTACCTAAGTGTGATGCATGGTTAAACTTCACAATTCTATCTAAGTGTGATGCATGGTTAATCTTCACGTCTCACTCTAGGTGTGACGCATGGCTAAACTTCACAATTCTATCTAAGTGTGACGCTTGGCTTAACTTCACAATTCTACCTAAGTGTGATGCATGGTTAAACTTCACAATTCTATCTAAGTGTGACGCATGCATAATCTTCATAATTCATTTTAAGTGTGACGCAATCGACACTTCTCCCTAGAGGAACACAGTGTATCGCAGATGCAGTACCTGAATTTACTTGGTATGAAGGAGCCTAATTAGCTATCTTCCTTTCAGAATGCACACTCATAGACTCTTTCCTCTAAAGCATTTTAGAATACTGTTCTTGCTCAGTAGCACACAGAAAGCACAAACACGGCTATTTATTTATGCCAACAGGGGCCTGAACAACGTTGTTTAATTGAGATATTGCTGTGACCTATACCCGTCGTGATTGTAATTAAGACGCATTCATCGGGAATTCATAGGTTCGTAATAGTGCCCTATTGTCATAAATGTAAAACTGCATGGAGTGTTAACGCTTCTGGGCCCGGCAGGTTTATTAGACGTTCATGTATTCACTGAAATCCAAATGGCTATTTCCTTGCTGGCAATGTGCTTATATTCCCTTATGCTTCCATGTACGGAAACTCGAGCAACAGGAGCTATGCAAAAATGTGCGCTGTGTTATTGTGCCAAGCATGTTCTCGACTAAGCAGCCTTCGCCTACTATTTAGAGGGCATACACCTTCAAAGACCAGGTTGTTTGCTTCTCAGACTCTGAATAGGGCAGAGGAATAACATGTCTCCCCCATTGTGGCTCTCCCGTGTTTCAGAAAGAATACCTAAAACAATGCTACACCAATAGTGCACACGATAGGGCCCCAGGCATCTGCATGGTGTAGCCGGTAGGCAGGAAAGAGATCTAACTACAGATGGTTATGTATGTGTGGCAGGGAGATGTAGGCAAACAGGAAGTTAACCATTATGTCGGGTGGAGTAACAACAAAAAAATGTGTGAAGAGTAAATGAGCTCATGAAAATAGGGGTGGGTTAAAGATATTAAAAAAGGGCTATCACAGGTGGCCGAGCAACACAAAGTTAGAGAAGTTGCAGGTTTAATATATATGTGAAGAATCCACATAACTTATATATTATCCACTTTGTTTTCAGGAAAAATACTTAAACACAGATATTACTAACCTGATGAAGGGCACACCTGTGCACGAAACGTGTCGTAGTCAATTGGAGTCAACTTGCCGAGATATACCATTCCTCTCCACTATCTCTATCTCTACCTGTGGTGTTCCGCAGGGGTCTAACCTGTCTCCCTGGTTGTTCAAACAATACCTGGCACTTCTTGCCCATTGCATTGCCATTCTCTGCCTCAACTTTCACTGCTATGCGGATGACACTCAACTCATTTTCAGGCTCCCTTCCACTACCTCTTCTCCTTCTCTCATCTCTGACTGTCAGCCCGCCATCCAGGAGTGGTGTGCCACCAATTATCTCTGCCTTAATGCCAGTAAGACAGAGATTCTCCTCATCGGCACACCTGCTCCCTCCTTTCCTGTCACTCTCTGGCCGACCTCTCTTGGCCCTCTTCCTGCTCCCACCTGTGAGGCTAAAAGCCTCAGTGTCATCTTCGACTCCACACTTTCCTTCTCTCCTCACATCTCTGACGTCTCTAAGAAGTCACATTACCAGCTGCACCTCCTGAGAGGTATTCTTCCTTTCCTCTCCTTCCCTCAGAAGCCCATTGTCTCTAGAGCTCTGGTTCTCTCTAGGTTGGACTACTGCAACAGCCTCTTTCTAAATCTGCCTGCCTCTACTCTCCACCCTCTGCAACTCATCCAAAACAGGACTGCAAGACTTGTCCTTGGCCTCAAGCCCAAGGATCGGATCTCGCCAGGACTGAATTCTCTTCACTGGCTCCCAGTGGTGGCGAGGGTTAAGTTCAAAACCCTCTGCATTGTCCACAAGGCCTTCTGGGACCTGGGATCTCAATACCTTCAACTCTTTCATCCTAAATATCTTCTCTCTCGAGCTCTCCGCTCATCCACCTCCAACTCCCTCATGGTCAGTCGCTTCTCCAAGCAGCGAGTTGGTGCTAGATCTCTTTCTTCTGCTGGGGCCTCCCTCTGGAACAGCCTCCCAGCCTATCTGAAACTTGAGGAGAACCATACCTGGTTCCGGAAGCACCTCAAGACCTTCCTCTTTGCTTCTGCTTTCTCTTCTCCTCTCCCCTGCTGATCTCCTGGCTGAATCTGAAATTGCACTGGTTACCTGGCTAACCTCTGATATCGGGCTCAGGTCCCTTCCCCGCCAGTTGCACACCTGCACTGCCCCCTGGTAACCTCTGCACTTGGGGATTGTTCCTGTATCCCTTCAGCCCCTACTAGCACTTGACCCCTGATATCTGCTCTTACCCTTGCACTTGCCACTAGCTGGACACTTTTATTTATTGTCTTTATTTATTTTACTGTTATCCTATGTACTGCACTGCCCCCTCCTCTTTGCCCTGCACTTTTCCCCTTCCCCTAGCCCAGCACTTGCACAATCTCAATGTCACCTGGCCTAGTAGGATCGCTGCCTGTCTTCCCTCTGTTTCCCCTCCCTTGCGTCGTCGCACCTTGAAACACTTGTGTATAGGCGCATTATAAATGCCATATCATATCATACCATCTTCTCTCAGCCAAGAACTCCTTTCCATTAAGATATCTGTTTTTACGAACTCTCTAATAGTGAATTGTTTTTGTTATATTTTGTTTTATCCAGAAACACGTACATAACTGGCCTTGTTGGCCGGAGATTCCATGTAAATCATGTTGATATTGAAAAGCTCTTGTTCCTAATGAATGTTGTGTGAATTGTTTGTCATAGCACACATTGAATAGTAAATATCTTCACTCTTTACTTTTGCAGCTACCTAATTTTCCACAGTAAATTGTTTTTGACACCTTTTGAACTTGTGCCCATTGATTTAAGTTTTAGGCAATCCCTTTTGCCCTTGTGTGCCCAGGTCTTGGCCCCTGAATGCTTCGAGAGACCCCCTTTTTACAGTACTTTATTGGGATCTTGTAGCCAAGATCAGACCCGGAGCACCTAAAATATGCCTAATCTATTTCAGCAACTAACTGAAACAACTCTTTACTGACAAACATTTAAGAGTGCACCTCTACACACATTTCTTCTGAAGACAAAGAAGCGGCCAGATCCTATGGAAGCTGTTTTTGCTGCAAAGGTCATGACTTGGTAAATCTTGATGAATTATTGAAACTTGAATCCTTCTAAGATGGAAGTCCTGATAGTCAGACAACCTTCCCCAATATCGATGGCTTCTGGCCTTCTTCTCTGGTCAACCTCTGCATCCTGTTTAACACCACTCTTTCCATGGCACAAAAGATGACCCAAACTTTAAATTGACTATTCGCCAATGTATTCAAAAAGTAAATAATTCAAGCCACTGCAACCCTGGGTGCACATTTCCTTTTCCTTAAGAATGCTAGTGTTGCTACCACAATTGCCATCACTTTTTTTAAATGGCTGCCTCTGCACCTATGTTTATGGAGAAACAGTGAACCAACGGAAATAATTCACTGCAGTCGCAAATGTTCCCGACATATTATGTACTCAGTGCCAACTCCACATGTAATGAATATTAGAACTCCTTTCATTCCGCCCAAAAACAAGTATATACTTTCTTCACACTAAAATAACTTATAATTTCAACCAAAATATGTTAGAGATTCAATTTTGTATATTCCAATCTCTTGGGGTGCAATAACAAACAAGCACACAAAGCTGACACGTGTTTCTTTTATGTCTCGATGCTTCGTTAAGACTTGTACATCTCAAGCAATCTTCCCAATAACATGTTCATTTGTTTATACTTTCAATGGTTTTGGACCTGCAAAATCAACCATTTTTAAGGTTAACTTTTCAATCTTGAATATGTGGTTATATTCATTTCAGCATTTATGTATAGCCCCCACCTTGTTTGCTATTTTACGTCTGTGTTGGACGTTAAATTTAACCACCTCGTTTTACCACAGTGTGCACTATAATACCTTTTAACTCGTTGTTTTTGTTTTTTTTGTAGGGTGGAATAATTGCTTCATGTTTAGTGTCAGCTGCATGTTACAACACATTGCATGGTTTAATGTACTGTGTCGGGTCAGAAGAATGTCACAGACTCTTGTAAGACATTTCAAGTGTGTATTTATTAAAGAAAAGGTTCATGCCTATCTCTCCCTACTTCATTGGGATGTTCCCTACCTAACAAACTAGCTATGGTGCTCGTAAGTCATCATTGAAGGTCTTAAAGAATCTGTCCACTGTCCAAATGAACCCTATCTGAACCCACCACTATCTTACCAACTAAAAACAGGAGAATGACACCTTTTTCTGCTGGGCTTTGCTTCTCGCAAACTTCTTTTCAATAGCTCATTTTTTAACAATCTCTTGTGACTTCTTTGATCAGTTCATACAATTCTCTCAGTACTTTTTTATGCTTTTGTATCTTCTCAAAATGGGTCTCCTCTATTATAGAGTGATATCTTCACCCATGTCAATGGTTTCCTTTTGTTTACTACTCCCTTCTTTAGTTTTCCTACAAAGAGTTATTGTCCCCTTTCCCCTGGATAACGCTTTCCAACCATTCTCTTCCTTTCTATGTAGGTCGCAGCCTTTGTTCTCTGTATTTTATATGTCTTTTGACATGTATTTCAGTTAATCCTTCTCCTCAGGCTTTTCTCTTATAGCGTTGCTCTTTTTCTTAATTATACTTTCCTTTCTTTGACTGTCAAGAGGATGAGTACTCTTATAGCGATTATCATCCACTTCTCTCACTTTCAGTGTTATATTCTCAGTATCTTGACTGGGATGAGTATGTAACAGTTCTCATTCACTTCTCATGTTTTCACTGTTATATTCTCGTTATCTTGTTTGGGAATAGTTTGAATAGTCTTGTAGCGATTCTCATTCACTTCTCTTGCTTTCACTGTCAAATTCTCATTATCTTGACTGGGACGAGTATGAATAGTCCCATAACGATTCTCATTCACTTCTCATGCTTTCACTTTATATTCTCGTTATCTTGACTGGGACGAGTATGAATAGTCCCATCACGATTCTCCATCTCCCTCTCGGGTCTCCCGTTTTCCCTGTTACCTGGTAATCTCAGGGATAACGTCACTGGTGTTTCTCTTTGTTCGGATTTGGCTCTCCTCTTCTCCTGTCTGACTTCCTTTCTTCCTTCGATATCTCATACTCCGTATCTTCCTCTAGGATGGCCTTCCAGTATCCAGTGTAGCGGGCCGTTATGCAATTCTAGCCGCATAGTGGTTTCAACATAGTTGCAAGGACCGCCGGTCCACCACGGGACCTTTGTGCTCATGCCACCACTTGCTGCTTCTCGCGCTCTCCAGCTTACAGGACGCTGTGCGTCCAGCTTTCTGGGTGCGGCTTGGCAGCCGGTTTTTAACAAGCAGGCGTCTCAGAGTTCACAGTCTACTCCCCTCTCCGGTGAGACGTAGTCCTGGACCTTCTCCAGCATACCTCTGTGTGTCTCTCTCTCTCGGCCTGCTGTGGCCTCTCATCTCCTTGCTTCATCCTCCTCTTCTCAGTTAAATGGCAATTTCCATTTGAAGGGATATTCACAAATTCTGGTTCACAATAACACATAATTGTTCCTTCTTTATACAAGTCATTGCAGGGCAGGCCTGAAGAGGTCATGCTGGGAGGATCTTCAGGGAGTTCCTCACAGGAACGGGAGTCCTTGTCCACACAGGGGGAGTCTCTTCCGGTGAGGTCCCCCTTGCCTCAGCCCCTGGGGAGCGTGTTGCAGAGTGGTCTCACATGCCTGGCCTCACAGGGGGGGTCCCCTTGAGGGGAAAGGACGAATCCCCACAGTTCATCACAGTACCATATTCCTCCATTTGTTCATCTGTTTATATTGGTATAGCGTTCTTGCTTTCCTGTTTATTTTAGAAGGTTAACTATGACCAAACCCCATGGCACGATAAGGAACATGTTGTTGCTGAAAAGTCATTCAGCATTTCCCTCAGTCCCAAGGTTTTAATTTAGGTATTCAAATAAACCTTCTTGTCTGCATTTAGTTGCCTATCTCAGTAAACCATCTCTATGAGTGATGTCAATTCTGCATCGTATTCCCATATAACCTGCTAAGAGCTGACATAAAGGGGCCATTTTGAACTGTTAGTGCTTATCATTACTCTAATAGTCACAAAACCTGTATTTGCAACAATATGCTTAATTCCTAATTGTTATCAATTGTTTTTTAAATACATTACAGGATATTTTCCAGTGAGTAGGTGAAACCTTCAGTGAACTCTGTGGTTCCACAGATAAAACACTGCAGTTCTGCAACTTCCTGAAGCAGAGATTTCAGCACGACACAAAGAGGCTCAGATGCATTGAGCCTCATTCTGAATGTGATGGTAATTTGGTGGTATTTCTACTGAATTACCACTGGAATCAGTTACCATTACTGTCACTTGGTCCCATGGGTTGACCATGGAATTACAAGTGGTGGTAGAGGGGTGTTAGTTCCTATTTTTGGAGGAAAAGTGGAGGATTAACATCCAGTTTTTTATTCCACTTTTCCTCCAAACTCGGAATTCAACCATGCAGTAAAATGTTTCTGCTGATCAGATGCTTTTACAAGCAAAGATTGTGGGGTAGATCGCACTCTTCTGCTCGTGCCTCCCTTTGGAATGGCCTCCCTGCCCCTCTCAGACTTGAGCTGGATCTCCTTAAGTACTGCAAGCTTCTCAAGACCCTCATCTTCCCTTTCTCCTTCCCGCTCCCTCTCCCCTGCTAATGTCCATCTCTGACTAATTTTGACTGGCGGCCTGGTTCCTTCTGATCCTTACAAGGCACCAGCCCTCCGTGACTAGTCTATCCTAGCACTTCGTCTCCCCTAACCTGCACTTGCCCAACTGGGCTCCCTCCCCGTGCAATAGCCTGGCTGGGCCTGCACCCCTATTGAGTCCATCCAGCCCCATCCTCGCACTTAGCACGAGGACCTTTTTCCCCTGCATATTCTTAATTCCCCTGGCACTGGTCCACCTGGCCTCCCCTTAGCACTCGCCTAGCCCATGGGCACTTCACCGACTGCCTCCTCCCCCAGCTTTTGCACACTCACCCCTCCAACCTGCACTTCCATTGCCTCCTTAGCATTAGCGCATTCCGCTCTGACTGGCAATCCCCCCCGCCTCCCCACTCCCCCACACTTCTTGTTACTGCACTTGCACGATCCGAATGACACAAGGCCTAATAGGACCAATTTGTTTTTCTTCATCCCTGCCCCCCCCCCTCTTTGTCTTGTTGTGCCTTGAAACACCATTGCTGTATAGGTGCTTTAAAAATACCCAATAAATAACAAATAAATGAAGTACAGTATAATTATGGTAATTCTGTTATGTCAAAAAAGTGGAATTACCACCACTTTTTTTTACCACACCACAAATTCTAAAAGAGGCCCCTCAGCAGGATCAAGAGAGATGGATTAAAACCCAACGTGGTGGACAGGGCTTTCATAGAATTTAACCCAATCTCTTGAGCCCAAAACAGTTACAGTTCTACCCAGAGAGCAGCCCTCATCAAATTACCAGCTACAGATCCAGACCTTCACTAGAAGACCCACCCATTGAAAGTACAGGACACTGTCTAAAATCCCCCAGCTCTAGTACGGTAGTGTGGATTGTATGAGGGGGCTGTCGCAAGGTCTGAGTAACATCAGAGGAGGAGGTGGCAGTAGTTGCAGAGGAGGAGGCGGCAGTAACATCAGAGGAGGAGGTGGAAGCCCGATCAGAGGAGGAGGTAGAAGTACTTCAAAGGAGAAGACAGTTTATGGGGAAAAGGAGGGCGACACCTTTGCTAAAAAGAGAAAGAAGGTGTGAGGGGTGGTCGAGGCCAAGCATACTCAGGATGATCGAGGAGGAAAGAGACACCGATAGGGAGGATGGAGGAGGAGTCTGGGTGGTGGATGTTTCCCTGAGAACTGAGAATGAATGAATCCCAGAAACAAGGAAGTGGAAACGGCCCATGGAGGTCATCAATGACTCTTGGAAAACCTTCACCATGATGGGACACAAGAGACTGTGCACCTGATGCAGAGATTGTTCACCTTTGACGAATGGGGATTGAAGAAAGGGCTGGGGAACCCTTCAGATACCACGAAACAGGAACACGAAAAGGTGATGTGTTATCCCACCTGGTACAAGAGATTTTATTCTTGGTTTATTTTCAGGCCGTTTTATTGACATGTATGTCGAAAAAAGACTTTGAACAACTCCTGTGTGTAGTCTTCTGGGTCGCCCTCTGACATCAACAACAAGAGAGTCTAACCAAGAAGGGATAGACAACTCATAATGGCATCAGTCCTCAGTCATGACTGGTTGCCCAGGCCATGTGACCCAGAACAGTCAAAACCACCCTTACCACTTGCAACAAAATGACAAATCTCATGACCTATCACATAGGATACAGAGTCTCTTTTACAATTGACACAGCTGCAATGTCTTGCATAATTCACCCATGCTCCAGTACCAAAAGAGCTATTACAAATACTTTCTGCATTTTCTGTTTTCGCTCTATAAGGGTGGATTTTTGTTTGGGTTTTCCTAGATAGTTACTTGCATTTTGGTTTGTTTAATCAAAGTATACATATTTGTATAGAACATTAAATTGGGCATTTGTTTGATCTTATCTGGGGCCTTTGTACTATTGCTGTGTGGGTTCCTTCTGTGATGACATTCACACCCCTCTTAAGAATATAGCATGCCCTCTCCCCACTTTACCACAAAAAGGCAAAGTAGGAATATCTTCTGCTGACGGGGCCTGTTTTATCTTTATGCTTGGGATCAAAGTTGGTTTGTAGTAGTGTGAGGTTGAGTAGGCGATTAAGCCACTACTCATCCCTGTACTTATGCAGAGCAGTAGTCATTTTGACACGATTATCACTTTCGTGTACATCCATCGTCCACTCCAATTTTTAGTATATATAGTTTCACAATGAGATTTTAATCATAGGGATGTGTGGTCAGTCTAAAAGCTGCAGATCAGTTACGTCTTTGGTTTCATCATCTGGGTATATTGACATGAGCATTGAATTGAAATGAATTGATATTTTATTGCTATCACGCTCGGACACAAGTGTTTTACAGCGCAACAAGGCAAGGGAGGGAAACAAGGGAGAACAAAACAACAATCTTACTAGGCCCAGTGACATTGAGAACATGCAAGTGCATGGGAGATGGGGAGGGGGAAAGTGCATGGAAGGGAGAGAAGTGGAAAGTGAAGAGCAAAGTAGAAACAGATAAATATTAATAATAAATACGGCAACAAACAGTGGTAGTGCAGCCAACAAGTGGGGACCAGAAGAGGTCCTGGAAATAATGTTCAAAGTGGCCCCCTATGGCACATTTTCAGCAGGCCCAATGCTTTTCCTATGTGAAAATTTGAAAATACCAACAGAAAAGAGGCCCTTAGTGCAGAGGCCCACCGGGAAATTTCCAGAGTTCCCTATAGGCCAGTCCACCCCTGGCCACTGACCAGCTGGGAGCTTGCCACTGGCAGTGCCTTGTAATAGTGACTAGACTGCACAATATATATTCTGCAATGCCAGTGTATCCCTGTACTTCAGCCCTTGGGTAAAAGAGTAAAGGAGAGCAACCTGCAGCCATGAACCCAGTGCCTGATCGGAATTCTTGTGGGGCCATCCATGCAGGCAAACGTCTTCAGATGTTGCGCTCTCCAACCAGGCTGAATGCCACCGGCTGCCACCAGTTGCAAAACCGTGTGCTTCTGTGCCCCGCACCTCTGCAAAACCGGTTGGGCTGCCGTCAGGTTCACCAAGATCACCATTTCTACTGTCCTCTGCTCACAGACAGTCTCTGGTTGCTTTAATGTCACCTCAGCACAAAGGAATTTAAGCGTGCGTAGTCAAAATGGAACTTTCGCGAAAATTACCGGAAGTCGGGCTGCTTGTTAAAATACTTCATGCTGATTACTGCTCATTTATAGACCGCACCACATATTGGAGTTGCTAGTATGCAACGTAGGTGATTCCTGAATGCGATATCTACACAAAAGGCCCCGAGCGGCACAGTGTATCGCCATCTTGTATGTGTTCATAAAAACTGTTTCATCACCACGTTATCCACACACCCCTTCTCTGGCAAGCAACTCCCCTTTGTGCGGGTTCAGGTTTTTTTTTCCTTCACTCACATGTGACCTATTCACACAGGTGTGCATATGAGTTCTGAAACATACGTCAAGATGAACACATAATGATCTGACCGGCACAATATAAGACGCCCATAAAGTGAGATTGTGGAATGAGGAGTTGCTTTGGAAGGCCCCACTAAATGAAGGGGGGTGCGGTGGGCACACGGTTTATGATTCTGTAATAATGAAGTGAACCTAGGACGTGGAAAATGATTGCCGCAAAGATTAATTGAATATATTGTCATTATTTTATTGCTGATTAGTGTAAAAGCATGTGTACACGGGCCAAAGTGCGTAAAGAAAGTAATGTTTAGAGTGTCAATATGTTTTTTGGTACACTCCTGACCTGACCTCTCTCCCTCAGTGTTTGGAGTCACGGTCCCAATGTTACTTCTACCTCCATTGGAATCCCCACTGAAATAGCCGAAAAGCCTGCAGAACTACACCTCCCAGAAAACTGTGCATTTGTGCAGTCTAACGTCCATTGAAATCCCTGCCGAAATAGCCAAAAGCAAGCAGAACTACAACTCCCAGCATTCTGTGCGTTCGGGCAGTCTTCGGGGTTGTCATTCACACAATAGGACCAACACATATTTTCTTGCACAACAGCTCCCCTAGTGGTGACCAAAGGCGAAGCGCGGCTGCAGACAAACATACATCTGGCCTTTTATGTAGTATGACAGCGCCAGCCTAGCTTGAGAGCCTGTAACCAACCCTTTGAAAGGGAACACATATATAAGAAAGTGGAAACTCAAGGTGGTTATTTGTTTTTTGCCTATGCCTGTCATTTTATGAATGAAATATCTTCAAGCTTATATGACAGAATACCACAGACCAATCAGAGTAAAGTACATCAACCTCACCACCTAAAAGAAGAGCCGCCTCCTACCCTCCTTCTGACTGGAGCATCAGTGCACCCTTCTGAGGTTAGTAGCCCAGCCCAACCAACGCAAGATGGGGACATCGTATGACCGCCAATAATATGCTGACATGCTACCTTCGGTTCTTTTCTGGTGGTAGGAGATTACATAATAACAAGTTACGGTAGAGCAATGTGGTCCAAAGGCCTATGTGAACAACCAGCGCAATTGCTCAATATTAGAAATTTAAAAAAGGCAGCGTTCAACATGAAAGTGTGAGGGTGCCAGGACCAAGAACCCTCAGTAAGCAGTAAATTAGATGTAATCAGTGAACTGCTCCAATTATCAGTGATACAGTAACAGTTGGGTTATATTTTTAATTCCCTTCCACAGCCTGACACGTGTTTCGAGCAAGGCTCTTTTTCAAAGGCTGTACATAATAGCAGATATACAACCAATAATACATTCATAAATAAATTTACAACATACCAATGTAGCAAACATCAAGGGGTTACAAGGGGATTAGCCAAAAAAAATAAATGTGTGTTACATAATGCCATATCATTGGATTTAAAAGAACATTTCATAAAGTAAAACATTTTCCATGCAACCAATTACCGTTCAATAAGAGGATCCATCCGATTACAAACCCAGTAAAAAGGATGACAAAACAACAAAATAAAAGATTAGGTGTGTGCGGTGGAAAACAACCATAGATAGAATGATGTATTGAATCAACTAAATGGATCAAAACTGACTAATTATATTTACCGTTGAACTTGTCCGAAAAGAAACTCTACGGCAAGAAAATAATTTAGCAAAGATTAGCTATTACCATATACGTTCAAAAGCAACCAATTTTACCACATTAAATATGAAAATTGATAGAAAATAAAATCGTGATTACCTTAGTATTACTTGCGGTTGCAATGACCATTATATAAATACTGCAAAAATCCACGTATGAAAGGGAAATGTTGCCCGTAGATTACACCACACAACCCGTTCAGAACGAGTCACGTATCCATTGTCAATGGGTGATTGGGCAATTAGCAAGAGAAAAAGAAGGAAACAGGCTCTGAATTAGATAAAAGCGACTAATTGGAATACAGGGATCGTATCAAAAGAGCAGGCGTGCCTCTTACCAGCCTTCCGGCAACAACAGTGTACATGGAAAAGCGCGCGCGCGTGATGCTACTCGTATAGTTAAAAAGAAAAACTGGATCGCATAGGCAGCAACATGACAGAGCAAACAGCGGCGGCCATGTTGGGTGAGGGAGAGGGCCGGCTCTAGTAAAGTGATATTCTCTCGAGCCATATTTAACACCTTAGAATTCACCAACAATTTATGGGAATAACGCAGTTATATTAAATGCTTTTACATGCATAATTACGTAATGATACAAATTATAATAAAAAATGCCACCCAGGAAATAATGAATACAGGTTATGCGGTAAGCACACAGCCTGTCGGTGCTACTACGTCTAAGTAACCACTTAAGGCTCAATTAAATTAAAAAACATTCCAATTCATCTGGCACATTTTCTAAGCCGATGATAAAAAGAATAATCTTGGCGGTCTGAAAGAATATGTTATCACAGGTTGTATATTCAACCGCACACACCCATTGATACATCATGGGACATACTTGAAACAGAAGTTCCCATTTCAATAAGAATTCCAAATAAAATTAAGTAACAAAAGGAACACGGTAATCAGGTGTAGCTACCCAAGTGTCAGTGGCACAAAACCAGCTTGAAATATGAAATTGAGTCATAAGAAAACATGAAATTCATGATCGGAATTGAGTCCACGGTTTACCAATCTATGTTTACAAATAAGTCTTGCCTCTAGTTGTCTAAGTCTAAGTTCCATATTGCCACCTCTTTTTAAGGGGCGTATTTGAGACAACCCAATAAATTTTAAATCCTTAAAATCATCCAGTTGATGTAGAGTCTGCCAATGCAATGCCAATGGATATTTGGCATCCTGTTTGTGCAGAGAGGCCAAATGCTCCCGAATGCGAATTTTGAGTGGCCTAATGGTGCTCCCAACATAAAATAAGCCGCAAACACATATAATACAATACACCACAAACTTGGTGTTGCAATTAATAAACAAATTAATTACATGTTTGCCTGTTGTGCCAAAATCAAGCTCCACAGATTCAAATGTATGTGAACACATATTGCAATTCCCACATTTGTGAAACCCATTCAAGCGCCCTTGATCTAACCATGTTCTAGCAGTAAGTACTGGTGCCATAAAAGACGGGCATAAAAGATTTTTAAGAGTAGGAGCTCTACTAAAAACTATTGAAGGGTTAGGTTCCAATAGTTTGGTGAGATCCTTGTCTAGGTGGAGTAAGTGCCAATGACGTTTTAGTATAGCATACACCTCATTACTATCACTGGTGTATCTAGTAATCAACTTGATTTTATTAAAACGCGTGTTAGCTGAGTTTGTTCTAGTTTTGGGTTTAAGTAAATCAGCCCTCTTCATACTGGACACTTCACGTTCAACCTTAGCAAGGAGGTTTGGTTGATACCCCCGTTGTACAAATTGGTCACGTACAAACAGTTTATCCGCTTCAAAGTCAGCATTAAGGGAGCAATTCCGTTTAGCTCTAATGTATTCACCTTTCGGAATATTGTTGATAACAGAGCGTTTGTGAGAACTAGATGAGTGTAAAACTGCATTAACCGAAGTGGGTTTACGAAAAGTTTTAGTGATAAAGCCCATGGGGGACTTAGAGATATTCAAGTCAAGAAAATCCACAGAATCGTTTGAAAAATGATGTGCAAATTGCAAACCCCAATTGTTGGCGTTTAGAAAATTTACAAATTCATTTAGTTCAGCAACATTGCAAGTCCAAATCATAAAAACATCATCAATATATCTTTTCCAAAGATATATCAAGGGTGAAAAAACATTATTATGAAACACATATTGTTTCGTATATGTGTTTAACGTATATGGTAATAGCTAATGTTTTATCTAATTCAGAGCCTGTTTCCTTCTTTTTCTCTTGCTAATTGCCCAATCACCCATTGACAATGGATACGTGACTCGTTCTGAACTGGTTGTGTGGTGTAATCTACGGGCAACATTTCCCTTTCATACGTGAATTTTTGCAGTATTTATATAATGGTCATTGCAACCGCAAGTAATACTAAGGTAATCACGATTTTATTTTCTATCAATTTTCATATTTAATGTGGTAAAATTGGTTGCTTTTGAACGTATATGGTAATAGCTAATCTTTGCTAAATTATTTTCTTGCCGTAGAGTTTCTTTTCGGACAAGTTCAACGGTAAATATAATTAGTCAGTTTTGATCCATTTAGTTGATTCAATACATCATTCTATCTATGGTTGTTTTCCACCGCACACACCTAATATAATAACAAGTTATCCATTCATCCTCATTGAAACGGACTTCCAATAGGGCCAGATGAGTCACATAGCTGAACTGATAACAAGGACCGTCACCTGGAGCTCAACTCCAGAGCAGGACAATGCTGTGTGACATGGTTCGATACCCCAGTTGGGCTTATCGAGCCTTGTATCCGTGTATCCTCAGAAGCTGATCAATTGTGCACCACAAGTAGGTACAAATGGTGACACCAATTATCAGAGTAACTGAATGAATCTGGCATGAAGCTATATGAATCAGCAAATTATTAGCATGTCCCAGGAGGATAGCTCAGCGGCAATGTGCTCGCCTTGTAAGCAAGATGACACAAAGCCACACAGGTTCGATCCCCGGCGCGCTTAGCGTTATGAATACGTAACTAAGACAAAAACAATTACGCAACTAAAAAAAAAAAAAATAGCACCTCGATACATGCAGGCTGTGTGAGCGCTTTAAAAATGTAAAATAAATAAAATGATCAAATAGATATTTGAGAAGCGAACATTCCGAATGGTAAATAATGTACTGTGGATACCTTTCATCCAGGAGAATAATGGATGTGAATGTCTTGCCTTGTCCCTTTGATCTTTTGTTTCTCTTCACTTTTGGCTCCCGCTCTTCTTTCGACGATGTCCGTGTGTTCTGCCTTTGCCCCTTCTCTTTTAACGATTATGTATGTGCACATTCATAAGCATCCATTTTATAGTTCTGCTTTCACAATACTGTCTCAGGTTTGCCTCCCCGCTAACCACATAACACTTGCGTGCACCCTACCCGTGTTGCTAAACACAATGTTTTTCTGCTCCATCTACAGCAGAGACTCTTAACTTGGAATTCGATGTTCTCTTGGGCTGTGCAATACCCTTTTACACCCGCCTCTGATATAAAGAACCTATTTCCTGCGAGGGTGTTTCGTCGCTGTCGAAAGTGAGTTTTACAGCAGGGACTATGTTTCTACAGCTCCGCTAGCGCAGTCCGAGGAATCCATTCAAAAGAAAAAGGCGGAGATGATTGCAAGAGTGGCCAGTGCTGGCCAGAGACAAAGGGAAAAGAGTTGCAAACATTCCGAGCCCACAAACCTTTCTTCAACGCCTCAGTCACGAGCATTTTCTGACAAAAAATAATCATTACCTTCGTCTTGCTGGAAGGTGTAAGATGTGATTTAAAAGCAACTGCCTCTCGAAATTGCTAACAACACCCCTCGCCCCCGTGTGGAACCATGTACCACAAAGGAACACGTAATATCATGTTGTCATGATGGCATCTAAGCACCGCCTGAATATGAGTCAATTCAAAAGACAAAAACGAAACATTGTCATTGACAAATGCAGTCTTGCTTCCACTCAAGCACACATTTCCTGTAAGAGAGGTAGACAGCATGGGAAGTGGGAGGAAGGAACGAAAAGGGGAAGAGGAAGGGGAAAGAGAAGAGAAGAGGAGAGGAGAGGAGAGGAGAGGAGAGGAGAGGAGAAGAGAAGAGAAGAGAAGAGAAGAGAAGAGAAGAGAAGAGAAGAGAAGAGAAGAGAGATGTGGATGGGGTTAGAGGTTTTAGCAAGGTGAGTATAAGGCAAGGCTATTGTTTAACCCCAACTCTCCAGTTCATCACCACATTTCAATGAAATGTCAAGATCCAAAACAAAGTGATGTCATTGATGATTCTATTTGTGATGTCATCTTTCATGTCCTGGGTGTTAGTCTTTGCCGTGCATGATGGTGGAGCAAGTTACGGTGGCATAGCTTACTATAACTGGCACATTTCTTTTGTTTTTTTGCGATTTTACCTTGCAACCATAATGTCCATTTAACAACGTCTTTTTCAATGAGTTTCATAAGTTTTTATCAGTGCAACCTAACCATACTGTCCCTTGAACAAGGTTTTTTCTGTGAATTTCAATGGTTTTTATAAGTGAAATTGTTTCATGATGTTTCAGCACTGTATATAAGTTAATAATTCCTCTTTTAACATATTTGAAAGGACTATAAACCTCCTTTAACAAATATATGTTTTGCAGCGCATGCTGATGTGTGTCATTTTCAGCAGCACACGCTCGGGCTGCAAGTCATATATGAATGGCCTAGGACATGAGGCTCAACCATAAACTTGGCCCCACCAAACCACCCTCATATCTACTGCACATAGCCTGCATCCTGGTGCAGTGCCCACTATAACCCCATTATGTGACCAATGGTCAGTGTTCATGCCCTGTAGCCATGGCTAATGTCCAGAATCCATGGGGCAAGCCACAGTTGGCAAATCAGAGTAGACATTTTTCCTTGACAGGGGGAAGGCCCACTGCCCAGGCACCAAAGTTATATCACTATTTTTTGTACCTACATATTTACACTTTGGAAAAACTAAAACACTGCTCTTTGCGCAAGTTTACTGCAAACCCGTCCAGCAATTCCGGCTGTAGGCATGAGCAGAATATTTTTCCCATTCAAGGCTAGCCTGATTTCGAAACCTTTAGGACCCAACTACAGTTTTGCCTCATCATGACAAAATCCCTTCAAACTTCAAAGTTGGTTATATAATCTTTTTGCAAATCTGTGTGCTGATTCGTCAAACAGTGCCAACATTATAAGCCGTCCAAAGATTTATGGAACCCCCCTCTAATTTTCCCCCTCTTGGTGAAATGGTACCAAACTTTGAACAACATTTAAAGTTGGGTCTATAATTGTATTGCAAACGTATATGTAATTTTATTGAATGGCGCAAAAGATGTAAGTCATCGAATAACTGCTCTTCACTGACCCTGTAATGCACATATGCATGGATGTCCTCGAACATTTGTCAAGGCAACGCACATCACAGCAATGCCCCTGAGCATCTGAGATATTTGCGGAATTTGAAGAAGAATAAACACCCAGTTTTTGGCTTTTTCTAGACATATCCCACCCCATCCTCATCGCCCTTCACCTCCCCCGAGATTGTTTCGATTGTGTGACAAACGTAATGTGGTTTTTAATATGTTTGTATGGCGATGCTCGCGGACTATGGGTGCAGTTCGCAAATCCAACCTGCCATCTGTTTGAGCAGTTTTGATGCACCTCACATTTTTCAATTGACCAATTAGTGTCTGCGTATGATGTCTGCGAACATTACGTGACTCTCTGGGTGGCTCAGAGGCATCCACAGAAACCGAATCAGGAAGTAAATCCGTGGATTGGACGAAGATATCACTAATTTCTTTTCAACTAATTTTTGGCCATTTTTAAAAAATCTACTGGACGGATGAACACCAAGTTTGCTCATTTTTGGGACCAGGCGCCTACTCCTCATCCACATTTGATGCAATTCCATCCAGCGGTTTGGTCTGTAGCCGTGATCAAACAAGAAAAATCCATTCATGTCTATTCGGATTTCAAAGAATTTGGAAGTCCCCCATATAAAACTTTGCCCCCTTGACGTAACTGCACCAAACTTTGCAAAACCATTCAGAGTGGGGTCTATGCCGTTTTTGTAAAGTTTCATGCACATTTGTCAAACTGTGCCAAAGTTACAAGCCACCCAAAAACTGCCCTTTTTATGGGAAGCGCAACTTAACCACAACTACAGGGTCGCTACTGCAGACCCTGTAATATATACATTTATAATAAAACAAAAACAAATCAGAAGTCCCTGTGCACTAAAGCACTGACACATGACAACTGCTTCACACTCAGTACTGTATGGCTTCTTAAAGTGTATCAGCAGCCATAATTATTTTCCAAAGCTAATATGCCGCCAAAACCTTGAATCATGACGATAGTGCCATTTCTTAAGAAGCTTAAAGATCAACCCACAAGATGCATCTGTCTGCAAGCTGATAGAATCACAGCCTTGAACCGGTTTGTTGAGGAGGTGGTCAATCACAAAGCCAAGAGCACCCACTTCATTAGTGATCAGGATTCCACTGTTGGAAAGGCATGCTCTCAGCAGCGATCCCTCCCTCACAAGATCGTCTACATATGTTTGACTGACTAAAAGATTCCCTGATGCTATTACTTCATCCCTTAGCTGTGTTTTGACATGCTGGTCCCAGTCATCTTTATGTCAACCTTTCTGCACAACCAACCCCCTGGTATCTGTCAGGATAATTGCATATGCACCACAATCCTCTATTGCAACGGAGGACTCAGAAAGTTGGCTCTATCAATAATTTCTTTTAATGTGTACACCAAATACCTCTCAGAAGACCTTCCTTCTTGAGGAGGGTATCATTTTGATATCTTTGAATCCCAACCACTTTCCATGCTGTCATGAATTGTACATACCAACCCGTCTAAACTCTTTTGTTTGATAGCAAAACCCCCAAAATAATGTATTAAACAATTTGAGCAAACAGTTAAAACAACCGAACATTCTTCTTAAAAGTGGTCTAATGCTGCATAATTCCTTATCGTGCCTTTGGCAGTTATCCCCATATTTTGCAAGGAAATGTGGAAGGGCTGTGGATCTCCATGACTACAAGAAAACTCTCTGGACATCAAAGTAATCAGTAATGAAAGCTTGGGTTTGTACTTCATTCTTTTGGAACCTTCCTTTACCAAGTATACTCCTGACATGGTCACAGTTATAGTAGACAGAGCAAGGCTAGTATCCTGCAGTGCTTTGAACACTGTGGACGGCTAGCTAACAGACTTCAATCAAAAACTAGCAGAACAACTAGGACTCTGTTGTGTATTCCCTCTTTTTGACCAGCTGTTTTGAAAAACTTGTCAGAGACATCTTTAGCTAAATAACATTTCTTAGAATGATATGGGGCCAACTGCAAAGAATGCTTTGCCTGATAATTTATTTTAAATAGAAAAGGGAAAACATGAGCCACTTTAGAAGAAAGGTGGGGAGTTTTAAGGTTTTGCGAGGAAAGGGCGCAGCTGGGACAGATGGAAGTGTTTATCAGATTCATTTGAGGCAAGGTCATTTGGCAAGGGGGGCTACAGGGAGTGGACTCCATTAACACCTAGAACAGATTTGAAGTGTTAAACAAAGGAATTAATGTAAATTTTCTTGGTAAGTAGACCAGCAAAAGGCAGAAGTAGGGGGGATCTCTGCATACTCTCTTCTGAGAGGTCTGATATATAGAAAAGGGGAATAGAAGCAATCCCTCAAATTATCATCCGATATCTTTACTAGATTCTCAAAAACAGATGGGAAGGTACTGATATGCCACCTAGAGGCCTGGTATTTGTACTCTGAGCCATTTACAAGCTGGTTTTCAACAGGGCTTCTCAACGCCTGACCAAGTTCTCAGCTTGAGCATTATGTTACGAAAATATGTTATTCAGGGGAAATAGTTGATCTATTTAGATTTCAGTGATTTAAAGATGGTGTTTTGTACTGTCCTTCGTAAGATGCTTTGGGAGAAATTTGCAAAGCTAAAAATTCCTATTGCACTTTTGACATTTATAGAACATGTGTACAGCAACAATTTAGTAATGTTCGATTGGGATCCTGGGGGAGAAAACACACGCCATTTCCAACACTAAAGAGAGGCAGGCTGTATATAGTCCTACCATCTCTCTTCGTTGTACATAAACAAGATTGATATTATTTTAATAAAGTTCAAGACAGATGCCCCTGCTCTGAAAAAGGAGAACATTTGGCTGTCCCTGTTTGCTGATTGCGCAATATTAATCTCAGCATCAGCTGAATTGTGTTAATAATAACTGCAGCAGGAAGGAGCCTAGGATACACTTAAGACCAAAAGCATGGCATGCAACATGTGATGCTCTGCCAGATGTGAAACTGTCTGACAAGAAGATAGAACAAGTCAATACTTTGGATTATCTGGGGGTTCACGTACCAGAGATGGAGTGACCATGTCTTAACAAGTGCCATGATCCTGGAAAGATATGTTGTGATGACAAGCAGTTTTGCAATAAGATTTGGAGGAAGGGTTGATGGCTGAGCCAAGAAAATGTATAGGGCCCCAGAAGTTCCTGTCTCATTATATGGGTCTGAGATCTGGGGTGCAAAGAATCTGTCTGCTACAGAGGTCAAAAATTATGTTTTTTAAAAGGCTGTTAGGCCTTCCTCGCAATGCCCCCATATTCCCACTCTTCCTTGAATTCGGTTACCTGGATATTGATTTGACCATCAATAAAACATACTTTATGGAGAGGGCGCTAGAGAGCCGTCCAAGATGGCGGCCTCCCAGTGAGCTCCGTGCAGCTCCCATACCAATCCTGACAAATTGCAGCTTTTGTGGTAATTAAATCACTTGCCAGCGCCATCAGCAAGCTTGCGTGGCAATTTGACACAAGACGCGGCCCCCATTCCATCCGTGGCCTGTTGAGTTGACCCAAAGATCCGGCAAAGAAGTACACCCCCGCCCTGCCCGTGCAGAGCCGAGGCCTCTGGCTGAAACGCTGCAGGCTCCAGAAACGTGAGCGGCCAGCCTAGAAGTAGACCGGCATCCAAAAAAAGAACAGCCAGAGAGCACCAGACACATCCTACCAGTGGTTCCTAGCTGTGGCGGTGCGCTGTCGTATGGGTGGCGGCAGCGCTCAGGAGGGCCCCCGAGAGTCACGGAGAGCCGGCGAGGAGTGAGAGGAGATGCCACCTCACCCTGACGCGCTCCAAAGGGAAAACAGGTACAAGTGCCCCCTGCAACTCTGTAGGCACCCGCCTGCGTCACGAGCGCCCACGCCACCCCGGTCCTCCCGAGTGACACAAGACTGGGTGATAGCCACGGAGCCTCCGGCCCCCCCCGCAGCCAAGACCCCGTGGGCCGATAAGTCCCCAATCAAGGCCAGACCACCCAGAACTATTAAAAGGCGAGCGACACAATGCAGGGACCGCCACAACAATAAATAACTCAACTGAAGCACCCCAGGGCAACGCACGTGACTGAAAGTGGAGAGAGAGCCACACAGCCCCTCACCAGTACACCAGGCAGAGCGCCCGTGGAGGAGAAGCCACCTCCTAGCTGCAACCGCTCATCATCAGACACGGCTGATAAGAACCGTGAACACAAGCTCCCAAGAAAAGAACAGGGGTGTTATCACAGCACAACCCAGGTCTACCTCGAACAATAGATTTAAATCATCCTGCTCAAGCCTAAGGAGACCGGCCCAGCCCCCCGGCTTAACCCCACCACCAGCACAAACCAAGGAGTCCGCCACAAACCACAGTTGGCACAAATCCCCCACCCGGGGGAAAGGCAATAGACCCAGACCTCCTACAGTGTGCAACACCGCCACCATCAGCCGCCGCCCTGATCCCCCCCGAGGCCACGTGAAATGCAGCAGAGCCACGCAAAGCTCAGCCACAAAGCTCTCCGACCCACCAACAACAGCGAGACAATCTACCAGATACAGGCACAGTCACCCAGTCAACAACCCCAAACCTGTTCCAGAATACCACCTGAGTATAAAAGTGTCCAAATCAGCGCAAGAAATGGGAAAAACAGATAAATCACAAAAGAAAAATGAACTTCGAAACCAGTTCCTCCTCCAAAGCGCCCAATTCTAACAGTAGACCACAATCACCTACACAAGCGCCCCTCCAGGAGGAGGAAGAAGTGCAAGACTTTGATATCAGGGAGATCCTACTAGACCTGAAAGCAGCAATTGGAGGCCTGGGAAGCAAACTAGACACACTCTCCGCAAAAGTCGACCAGCTCCAACATCGCCTGGACAAACACGCAGAAAGGCTAGACACAGTTGAACAGCGAGTGTCAGACCTTGACGACGGGGCAATATCCCTAACCTCCAGAGTATCCTCGCTAGAAACACAAATTAAAGCAGTATACACCAAAAACGAGGATTTAGAGGGACGCTCTCGCAGAAATAATATTAGGATTGTAAGTGTCAGAGAACAACAATTTAAGATCAAAATGGAAGAGCACGTGGTGAAAATCTGCATAGAACTATTTGGAGCGGAGACCCTCTCCAAGCTGTTCGTTATAGAAAGAGCACACAGAATCCCCAACACGAGACCAATCCCGGGAACAAACCCTCGCCCTATCATAGCAAAGCTGCTAAACTACAAAGGCTGTGATGCAATACTCAGAGCAGCCAGGGAAAAAGTAGATCTTCAATTCGAAGGAGATAACATACAATTCTTCCCAGACTTCTCCCAAGCAGTCCAGGTGCAAAGAAGATCGTTCACAGCCGTGAAACGCATATTGCAAGATAACCAAATACAATACTGAATGCTTTTCCCAGCAAAGCTCCGTATCCAACATGAAGGCAGAACCCAGTTCTTTAACACACCAGATGAAACCAGTGACTATCTAGACCGCACCAGATGCAGACCCGCTTCGAACAATGGAAGACCACAAAGGAGAGACCGGTTGAGGAAAGATCCACCATAAACCACTCCACAGGAAACGCAAGGCAAAGGCATCATGTTACCACTAATTCCACGAAACAATCACACTCTCTTGGAGGGCTACCAGTGCCCCGAGCACAGCAATGCTGACTGTTTTGCTTAAAAGGGAAAGTCCACCGTGGGCCAGTTGGGGGTTGCCCACGCAAGCGAGGGAAGTTAGTTCTACGAAGAAGTCTTTAACTGCTCACCCACGCACCACAACGTCCATACAACAGAATGTCAACCAGAAGAAAGCAATTTCTAACAGTCTCTTATACGCACCCAAACTCCGGCCACATCCCAAAGCCCAAAACTGGCCCATATCCACCCATCCTCCAGGATGCCAGTGACACTGTTTAAAATTGCCACCTGGAACATTCGAGGAGGCAACCAACCAGCAAAAACCAGGAGGATCCTCCAATACCTCTGAAGACACAAGATCAACATCGCCATACTACGAGAGCCACCTCCTTCCATCCTCAGAACAACACTGGGCCAAGTCCTGGGGATGCCACAGATATTTCTCATCCTACTCAACCTACACTAGAGGTGTCGCAATCCTAATTGACAAAAGGGCACATTTTAGCCTTATCGACTCAAGGAAAGACGCAGAAGGAAGAGCCCTACTAGTGAGAGGAATACTGGCAGGGAAAGAAGTAGTCATAGTAAACTTGTATGTGCCAAACTCCGCAGGACCAAACAACTTTAACTGGGTCATGACTCAACTAGGAAAGACCAACGCAACAACCATTATATGGGGAGCAGACCTCAACACACCGTTGGACTCGAGAATAGACAAATCTCACAACACAGCAGGGAACCCATCCAAGGCAAGCCTTCAAGTCAAAGAGATCTGTCAAACATTTAATCTATCTGACACATGGCGACAACACAACCGGGATGCAAGAGAATACACCTTCCACTCAGCTGTCCACAATACCAGCTCCCAAATAGACTATATTCTAGCATCTACCCACAGTCCATTCAACTGGGAGATGAGCCAAATCCTCCCACAATCCTTCTCAGACCACTCAATGGTGACACTTGATGTCATACTATCCAGCATTGAAACACCTGGGCTCAACTGGAGGTTCAAGCCCGGTTCATTAACCGACACAGTGTTCGTAGCAGAGCTACGCCAAGTAATAACATATTCACCACCACGACAGATCCACAAACCCAAGCTGAGTTAAAAGAGGAACTACTAAAGTTTAAAGAAACAGCTGAACGCGAACTGAAATTCCTCAGGCATAAACACCAGATCCGGCAATACGGAGAAGGTCGAAAACCAGGCGCACTGCTGGCCCGTCTATTAACAATAGCCAAAACTCCCACCCGAGTGGAGCGCATTAAAGATACACATGGAACAATGGTCTACACGGAAGAAGAAATAGCCAACGAGTACCGCAACTTCTACCAAGACCTCTACAGTTCCAGAGGCAGTACAAGCCCAGAGCTAATGCAAGACTTCCTAAATTACACCGAATTGTACTGGGTAGCCGCTGAGCTACGCAAACCCCTAAATGCACCTATAACACAAGAAGAAATCCTAGAAGCAATTAAGTCTCTCCCAAACACTAAAGCGCCAGGTCTCCTTGGACTCATAGGAGAGTTCTACAAAGACCATCCGACCATCGTAGCCCCTCTTCTGCTCCGCGTCAACGAAGAATCAATAGAGCAAGGGAGCCTCCTCCCTACACTGCGTGAAGCCATCATAATAGTACTGCACAAAGCAGGCAACCCCCAACAAGACTGCGCATCTTACAAACCAATCTCCCTGATCAATTTAGACAATAAGATCCTGGCTAAAATTTTGACAACACGATTACTCCCCCTTATCAGGGGTGGACTCGAAACCGAACGAGGCCCTGAAAATAATTTTCAAAGTGGCCCCATATTACACATTTTGGGCAAGCCCAACCCTTTTCCTTTGAGTACATTTTTTAATTAAATACAAAAGAGGCACACACTGCAGAGGCCCACCAGGAAACCTCCAGAGGTCCATGTAGGCCAGTACAGCCCTGATTGAGAGGGGGGCATGAGTCTCAATGTGATTTAGCCAAGCTGCCACAGCGCCATGTCCAGTGGTGCATTGACAAATGAAATCAAAAGCACTCCTTGATTTAACCTTTGACTTACACTTGGTTCCACACTGCCACGGGGACTAGCTGTGCACAAATCATCAAACGTGACTGCAATTCATCCAATAGAAAAAAAGAGAATAATGTCGGAGCAGTGTCTGTAATCTCTTATACATTCATTATCTAAGCACCACTTAGAGATTTGGATGAGAAAGTGAGTCACGAAGGAAAGTCTAATCTAAAGTATTGTTACTTCTAATCTGCGGTGGAGAATGTGAGTGTGGGGGCACCGGAGGCTGGGGGGGTTCTCACTGCTTCTATCGGTCCGGCGTCACAGGGGAGATAAGCCGGTTTGAGGTTGGGTGGCCTGCATGGCTTCAAGCAGAGGTTTTGCATCTTCAACAAATGTTGCTATTGGTTGGGTGCCACGTAGAGCAAGGAATCAGTTGTCCCTAAATGAGTGAGTGAGTGGTGTTGGGGCCCGGGTAGATATGCTGGAGACTCCCTTCCCTGTTTGTGTCACCAGCGGCCGGGAGACCTGCACATGTATACAGCTGCGGGGCCAAGTAGGCAGCTGCATGTATGTACATCTTGTGATCACGGCCGGTGCACACAGTTCATGTACAGGAATATTGCTATTTATGGGGCAATGCGTCTTCTGTCTAGACACGAAATTAATTTTATATCATCATGGGGACGCTCTCCATATATCTTGTAACGCTTTATTATATATACAATATAAAGAGGGAAAATATGCACGCGAACACACACACCCACCCATCCACCCATCCATCCATCCATCCAAGGCCTTGGCGAAACGCACCTGCGAACCTGGTCATGGTAATATGAAAGATTTTACACCCGTCAAGGACATGGGACCTGGCAGTGCAGCAGAGTTCTGTGTTCCAACACGGATTGTCGTATAATGACGAATGAAAATGGCAGAAACATCTGTGAGCTATGGAGACAGAGCAGAAACATACATAATACACACGTGTTTTTGCAAGTGATACACGTGTTCTCGATTTATGGCATTTAACAGGGAATGTATTGATAATGTTCGCATTGAATGGAATGAATATTGACATTGTCGTGTACACACACGTCGGCATGTCCGGCGTGTACATTATACCTAATTTCCCATTACGCACAAGTATTATCGTCAACTCAACTGCATTGGCACTTGCACCATGGGGGGCTGGCACCACGGCACCGCATCCTATCATGATGTGATGGGCATGGCACCTTCTAAATTCATCAGCTGATGGCGAGCACACGCCTAAACACATTTCTGTGCATCTCCGTGCATGTACAGCCTCTCGCGAGGTGGAAAGAACGTGTGCTTTTAGCTTATAAGCACATTCGTTTTGGAAAGCTGTACCCTCGGTACATTCTTTAAGGAATACATTTATGCAATACAGTATTTTAAGGGCATAGCAATCGCGCCATTCCGTACACTTTTTCGGTGGATTCCGACATCGGAATAAATGAAGCCAACGTTGTAAAATAAAAAGCCATTCAAAAGCATCTTTGTACATTTAAAAAGCACCTACTGGAACATGGGTGTACAGTATATTCACCAAGTGAAAAGAAAGTCAGTGCTGTTTTAAAAGCGAATGGAGTTTAACATATCTATAAAGTTGACAAGCAAATTAAGGGTAACATGATTGCACCCTTGAGTAGCCCACAGGACCTGTGTATTTCGCGGCACACTGAACTGCTTTCATTGACCACCTCAACGCGCCATACCATCGAAGTCGCACATTTCATATCAGCAAATATGTTGCCAAAAGGTGTCATCTGCAGGATGTATCTGGCATGCAGGCTGGCATTTTTATTTGGGGAATAAATAAAAGCATCTGCTTCTGCTTACCTTCCAGTTTACATCCAACCGAAGGCCTCACAGACTTAACTGCGAACCGGCTGCAGCCTGCCCTGCAACCTGACCTGCGCAGTGCGCAATGTGTGTGCAGGGCACGTGCATTCCCAGGCCCTCATGCGAAGGCGCGAGCCATCAGCCAAGCTGTCCATGACCAGCCCTGCTGGGAAGGAAAAAAAATGAAAAAAAAATGCGCAGAGCCTGCCTTGCATGGTGGTGGCAGCCGGCAGGCAGCCAATTCAAAGAAAACCACCCAGGCGGGATCACGGGCCGTGTCACGTGTATCCTTCCGCGCTAAAGAAGCCCTACGCGGCCAGAGGCCTACCGGGGGATGTCCCGGTATCCCGGTGGGGCAGTCCAGCCCTGCCCCTTATGCCAGCCCTAGTACTCGGCGACGAAGCCGGATTCATCCCTGGACGCAGCACAACCTACGGCATTAGAAGACTATTTGGCGTCTTAGAAGCCCTCGATCCAACACAACAGGCAATAGCAGTATTACTTGACGCCAAGAAAGCATTCGACTCAGTAGAATGGCCCTCTATTTTTACAACCCTCAGACAAATGGGACTAGGGAACTTCTTTATCAAGCTAGTGTTGCTATACAGCGACCCATGATCCTACATCACATTGGGGAACACCAGATCCTCCAGTATCACACTAGAACGCGGGACTAGACAAGGCTGCCCCCTCTCAGCCCTCATTTTCGCCCTAGTGATGGAACCTCTGGACTCAAGGCTGAGAGCCAACCAACTACACAGAGGCTTAAGCTGGAACCCCATAGACTAATAGTCTCCCTCTATGCTGTCGAGTTCATGTTATTTGTTAGCGACCCTCAAACCAACCTCAACCCTATAATGCGAGAAGTGATCAAGTTCAGCCAAATGTCCGGCCTCAAAACTAACCACGCGAAGTCAGCAGTATTCCCTCTAACTCCAAAAACTAGGGTGTTCAAAGACGATCACGGCTTCAAATGGGAAAACTCAAAAGTCCGATACCTGGGTATCTATATGTCCCTCAGTAACAAAGATATATACAAAGACAATTATGTAACAACACTAAACTCCCTACAGGAACAGGTTCAAAGATGGAAATCACTACAGCTAACACTATGGGGTAGAACCTTGCTTACTTAAATGGTCATCCTTCCCAAACTCCTCTATCTATTTACAAATATTCTGTTACTAATCCCGAAGTCCTTCCTCCAGAAAATCAAGAGTCTCATCCTGGAACTACTGTGGGCGGGAAAGCCAGCACGGGTAGTATATAAATCACTAACACTACCAACCACGCACGGTGGCCTGGCACTCCCAGATATAGAGAAATACTACTGGGCAGCCCAAGCACAATTCCTGAGCCACTGGTATACGACAAATTTCATCCGTCCACATGTTCAAGTGGAGTGGGCCCTCGCATCCCCCAACTTGCTAAGAGCCATTATCATCAGTCACATTCTAGTACCGCTCAACACACTGAACACGGTCCTATCTACGTACGCGATCTGGAAAAAGATTGCTTGCAAATATGAGGCAAAAATAAGATTCTCCCCCCCTACTACCAATGTATGTATGTATGTATTTCATTTTGTATAGCGCCGGTAGCCCGTGGGCATCAGGGCGCTTGCACTTACACTACATCAACATCAGACAAACATAAGATACGGAAGTTGCAGCCTAATAGTGACCCCGAAACCATCCTTTCCCCAGGCTCTTCATCTGAAGAGGTAAGTCTTCAGGTGCTTCCTGAAAGTGAGGTGGTTTACCTCTAACCTCAGCACTTCGGGAAGGCTGTTCCATAGTTTGGGGGCCATCACCAAGAATGATCTGCCCAATCCAGATTTCAGCTTGAAATTAGGGACTGTCAGCAGACATTTACCCTCCGAGCGTAGGCTTCTCCTCGGTAAGTAAGGTACTAGGCTCTTTTTCATATAGACCGGCGCAGAGCCGTAGAAGCACTTGTGCACCAAGCAAAGGGCCTTGAACTTAATACGCTCTTCTACCCGGAGCCAGTGCAGTGATAGTCTATCAATCAAATTCATTCCCAACATCCCCCTCACAAATGAAAAAGTATTTCTTATATGGGCAGACAAAGTCAACATCCAATCCTTCGGAGACCTATTTCCAGAGGGCACCTTCTTAACTCCACAAATGGCCAAAGACAGGGGAGGAAACACCTCCCTTGACATATTCCTCTACTTTAGGCTACGCCATACCTTACAAACGTTGTTCCCCTCATTTCCCAAACAGCCACCAACATGGGACTTACTACATAACGTAATCCAGGCCCAGGGAGAAGGAAGACTAGTGTCACTGTTATACAAATCCCTGTTAACCGATACGGAAAGCAATAGACCCTCGGGTGAAGCAAAAATGGGAAACGGCCATCCAAGAAACAATACCCGCAAAAGACTGGACCTAGATCCTCCGTCAAACCCAAAAAGTTGCATTAAACACTCGATATAAACTAATTCACTATAACTTCGTGCACCAAACCTACTACACCCCAGCCAGGAAACACAGACACCATCCAGAAATGTCAGATCAATGCGAAAGGTGCGCAACCACAAAGGCAGACTTTTTCCACCTAGCCTGGAACTGCCCGGAATACACTGATTCTGGACTACCGTGATACAAATAACAACCAACATCATAGGAGAACAGGTGACCCCACTCCCACTAGGGGCCCTATTCGGGTTAACCAACCACTTACAACCCGCAACACGAAAACTGGCAGCCCTTCTTATGGTACTGACACGGAGGAGAATCGCCATGACTTGGGGCCAAGGCCCACTGCCAAAGATCGAAGACTGGAAGAAAAACATTCTGTACTGCCAAGATATGGATGAGTTTATAAAAACACTGCCACTACATGCACGACACCCCGACATCTGAGGACCATACGTAACATATCTGCTAAACCGAGCCGAAAACTCAGATGCAGAAACCTCAGAAACATAAACACAGCGTATGGGACAGTGAAACTCAGTAATTGAGACAGAGTCGAATCGTGTCGGTGCAGCTGAGAAAATAACCTTTATACTTACCCTATTGGGCACAAGGGGAGGGCGGAGGTTACGTGAGGGCGTTTGAAGTAGTTAATGTTACGGATGCACCCGTTCAGTGATACGTATATGTTATGTATGCAAATTCCGAAAAATAAAGTTTAAAAAAATGTTTTTAAATAAATAAACATATTTTATTATGCTGCCTCTAGCTTCTATCATCTCCATGTTTAACAGTGCATAGAGAAGACTTAGGAGATGTTTTGAAGTTACCAGGTGCTAGCTCAGCCCCCTGCATGTCAGCAGCGAGACGGGTATTTTCTCAGTTACCACTGACAGAGCTAGTGTACTGTTGTAATTTAATTAGCAAAGTTTCCAAGGGAGAAGTGAAACATGTCTTCAGGGAATGGTGCATGAGACAGATGGTTTCAGACATTAGTTCTGACAGTTTATTTAGAATGTAAGGAAACAGGGGGTTGGGAGACATATCTAGAGACCATTTAACCTGTGCAGGCCAGAACTCTCTCTCATTTTACTGACCAATTTGGTACATAGGGATCGTTCTGAGATTATTATGTGATCAATGTTACCATGAATTGTTGTGTGTCAATTTTTTGGGCGGTTGCCCGAAAAGAAATTGGTGTTGTCCATTGACATTCATGTTGGAGGGTATACAGTTGCGTAATTAAAATAAGGCTTTCAAACTTCAAGTGAAATTGTAAAATGACTTGTAAAAAAGTCACTTTTAAAAAAAATCATAAAAAATGTGAATTAAAAATCATAGGAAAATCATAAATCAAAATGTATCATAATGGCGAGTCTTCTCGATAGCATATGACCCTCCGCGGAGAACTGGGAGTGATTAGTGCGACGTAGTGGAATACCACTTTCAATTCCTACGGATTGGCAAAGCCAATAGCGTTTGGCAGTCGTACATCAAGCACACCTTCAAATACCCCAATAAACTTTGGGCATGACGAAAGGGCAGCATTAAAGGTCACGCCATTAAAAATAGCAATCATTGAAATACTTAACACAAAACATTCACACACGTCGAACAAAATACGGAGGTGAAACAAACACTGTTCTGTCAAGTCTTCTAACATCTAGGAAACTTTCCAAGATATTAACAACAGAGGCAACCGACTGCAGCTAAGACACACACAGAATGTTCACATTTCAGTGAATCCCAATGCCTGAAAAGTACTAAAAGAATTATTAATCACTACGTTTGATGTGGTTTTTACACATTTGCCATCAACCAGTCTATGCAAAGAGTTTTTGATCCCCCAAGTGTCATTAAAGCTACAGATATCAGGGAAAATGTAAAAATCCTAAAGCTATACAATGTTTCCTCTAATTCGTTTGTCCACATGCAGCAAGAGAGTGTTTACTAAGCCAAACGCCGCTCACAGCACACGTGGCAGTGTTCGCCAATGCAGTGAAGGAGATGTCCTGTTTTAGCTTCCGCCTTCGCCTGTCCCCGCTCAAGCTAAAAGCAAGCTAGAAGTAACCCTTTTGAAAATGAAGTGTCCTTTTTAATTACGCTTTCCCAGAGCAATTTACAGTCCTCAAACTCTTTGGTACTAATTAATGTCTGCTTCTCAGATCCCTGTGAGTTTGTGCTTTCTTTTCAAGTGGCTGCTCCTCATCCAACCCACCAGAGTGGCTGATCTCACTCAGTCACTCACTCATCAGAGCCCTCACTTCCGCAGGCTCCACTTCTCATGACACTCTTTGGATCAGGGGCTCTCAGAACCTAATGATCTGTGCTAAAGGCTTTGTTGGGGCTAAATTACCTCTAGTCATCATATCTATTAAGTCCTCTGGGGCCCTGTACATATATCTTAACTCAGCTGTGGCAAACGGAGTTCTGTTTGCATTACATCCGGTGATATAATGCCACATACATTGAACATGGCCTTACACCTCCCGTACCCTGCTCCAAGCAAGATATATAGTTTAAACTTGGCATTGTTTCAGGCACATCAGCTTGGGCGGTAGAAAGCATGTACTCACTAGGTGCGTCTCATGTCATTCTATGATTACTTGCATTTGTTTGTCTGCTTTGTGCGCAAGAACTGATATGCTAAGTCAATGTTTATGTTTGCTTCATGCCTTTTGGTTTGCTCTGCTGACTACTTATGTAATGTTTTTTCAAGAGTATGTACTTTGAATACATTCATACAGAACAAACTTTCAGGTTGTACTGTTAGGTCACCATTTTATTAAATAAATTCTTGCTTAAAAATATTGTTCCTTTTATTTTCTTTCACAAATATTATTTAATTATAAAAACAAAGTGCAAATGTCTTCAATATAGCTTCTTCTTGGGGAAACAGGTTGCATAGATGTGTAATGTTTATATTTTATTGACTAGATCACCTATTTAAAGCCTCGACGAGTTTCTGTTGAATTTGATTTTGGGTATGTAATCCCTTCATTTTGTGGATATGGAGAGGGCATGGGCTTCAGGGGCAGGGCGGAACATGGGTTTCAGGAGTGGTGGAAGTATGACGTGTTGCGGGGGAGGCGGGAGCAAGGCTATCTGTTCCCCGTGTCCCAGAAACTTTTAAGATGGGCCTGTACCCATCGGCTACCCAACTCACTGCTCACTGTAGCTCAGCTCCCAACTGACACTCACAAGGAACATTCAGCCAAAGTACTCATCCAACGTTCTCTGAGTTCGCATGCACACAGCACACACCAAAATCATAACCGTAACTTGCTATAGCCTGCAGAACAGGAGAGCTCTTCCTCTCTTACAACACTGGCAAAGTCACGCACTCAGCCAAGCACTCAGTCAACAGGCCCAAAACCAACACCCACTTAGTGCTCAACACACACTCCCGCTTCCAAGCTACCAAAGGGATCAACAGGAAAATGCAAATGTCCCAGGACAGCTGGAGAGGGAAGACACAAGCCAAACACAAGGGACGATTCCGAGACAAGCTCCATGCATTAGACTAAAAACAAGTAGATGCGACTACAACCACCAAGCATGCACCCAGTGTCAAACTAGGAAAAAAGAAGGTAATGTGAAGTTGCCCAGTCACGATCACCACCCATGCAAAGATAGCTTCCTGAGCAGGCATGGGCACATGCCCAACTCCAGCATCTGAAACAAAAGGGTGACAGTACTTCATTGCCTAGGCACAAAATGCTCTGAACCGAGCAAGCAAAGACAGACACCATGAACTGCCCCACAAGTAACAGGGGGAAAAAACAACAAAAGGGCCAAACCTGCTACTTCCTGGAGCCACCAAACCAATAAACAACCAGGCCGGGATCATTCAGATACTCAGGAGCCCGGGCCTGTCACATCCAGGGCCTTAGGTGGATATGAACCCACGGCTCAAGAGTCCCACAAAACCAAGACAACCTGAAAATACACATCCAATCAGCCTAGACCACTTATCCTAAGGAAAGTGATACAGCTATATTCATGTTCCACACAATTCCTTATAGCCAATGCACTCACACTGTATAAATGGGGAAAGGCCTCATATTTGCACAAACTGGAGGAACAAAGTTTGCCCTCTCCCACTTCATATGATTTAAAAAACATATGAGTGTGTGCAGGTAGCCCAATTTTGGGCTGATTTGGGCTACCTTTCACAGCAGAAGAAATCATTAAAAACGTAGGGTAAGTGCCGCAGCTGAAGGTAGGTCTACTGTGGGACTGCTCAGGGCGTGGCTCTGCTGTGGGCCTTTCCGCCGGCATTCACCTCCAGGATGACCATTTGAAGGATGCAGTGTCAAAACGCCAACCACCCAAATCAGGCAATAAAGCCGTGCAAATGCCATTACGTCTCTGTGCATTTGGAAATTTGAAAGCGCAGCTCTACGTCATTTGTGAATGGCAGCAAGACTCCCCCAATAAACATGAATGTTTGGCTAATGTGAACGGATGGGGGCTTTTGAAACGAAAATATCCCACATAGCTCCACCAGTTAACTACTAAAACAACATTACCCATTGCCCTCTTTTTAAACTGTCTAATTCATTTCCATGATATCTATTTTACATGCATGCACCAAAAATATTTTTTTCCTTTGGGAATTTAATATTTTCTTTATATAGTTCACAATTACACGTCTTCGACACCTGACCTGCATTTTTTTTCGCAATGCAAACATATTACAAACTGGAGGTTGTGTGTCTGTCTGAGACTTGAAAGTAAGTTCAAAACCAACAGGTGACTGATTAGGCATTCCATTCATTACTCAGCATTCCATTAGCTGTATGCTTTCATTCTGAATGGGAAATATAGAGATGTGCAAAATACCGAAATCCTAATAAAGTGGCTCGACAAAAATCAAAAAACATAAGGAAATATTTTAAATACAAGATATGTGGTTGTTGGTATATATTGCTTTGATGGAAAACTAATGCCTGCAATGCAATGTGAGAATAAAAAATGCCATTATTGCAAGTACACTTTCCATACTTAGACACACAACCAAAGGTACTGTGTCATAACTTCATTGCCTGACACAGTGCCATATATGTAGCTGATGGGGCAAGCACACGATTAGGCTACATTTGGGCACGCTTTCGTGGCCAGTTGGACTATACGTAGGTTTGGATTTGTGACAAACCTGAAGCCTTGCCTCGTCTTTTTTGAGAAAAGAGAACATCTCCCCCGTGCTGGAGCGGCTGGGATCCGGGTGCGAATGCTTTTCTCTTAAATAAGCTGCTGCTGCAAACCAGCATGGAGATTGATTGATTGATGAAGATCTTATAAAGCGCTACACGCCCTCCGGCCTCAGCACGCTACACAAAACAACAACTTACATACAAAGCACATACATATCAAAAACAAAACAAACATAACATGAACAACAAGGGTAGCAGAATCACGGATAATCCCAATAGAAAATCTTTCGGGCAAGCAATTAGATCTCAAACTGGTTAACTGCAAGTCCTAGATTCGAGGAACCCTTGAGTAAATAATGACACATACGTAAATAATAAGGCAAGTTACTCATTCTACACCCCGCCAGTACACAATCCCTGTCCTTCTGGGTAGACCAGTCCTCTATTTCTATCTGAGGCATGGGATCTTCAAATCAAAGCTTCTAACCACCCCCGGTCCTGTTCTTTGGAGAAGCCATGCCAATAATTTGTAACGCAGGGCTTCCCTTGGTTCTTTCTCACGTGGTTTCTCAATGTTAGTAACGATGAAGTTCCTATGATCCGGATCGCTTATAGATTTGTCCTTAGGCACTGTCATATGAGATTTCCTTATTCACAGACTTCAGAAGTGAGCCGGTTTAGATCTGGTATTCAGAGACTGGTGAACGCAGACCGGACCTCACTCTGCTTTATCTATATCAGCAGACGGTACAATGGTGGAGGTCTGTAGTCGCTCACTCATTATAGAGGATAGAGAGGGTGGCACTGCCTTCAACAAAGCCATGACTTCACAATGTAGGCAATCTCACATTTCTAGTACAGTTTGTGAGTACTTATCCACTTTCTCAAATAGTGTATCTGTTTGACAGCCATTGTCTACATTATCGGTATTCAAATGTACCACAGGTGGGTTTTAGGGATCCGTTTGAGAAAATGTTTCTGTTTTAAACAGAGGATGTGTCTTAACATATTTATCCAAAAGTTCCATCCATATGCCAAAATCGGAGAAACTGCTGCACTTATTTAGCTCCTTGATTATAATGGCCTTAAGGTGTCTCCAGTACTCAGGAGTAATATACTCCTGAGAGTGTCTCACTTAGTCTAACAGAGACTGTAGTATAGAGTGCATAGGCAGCTTGTGGCTAATTTTAATCCCCATTCCACCAGAAGAATGTATTATAGTGGGAGAAGACGTCATTAAGTCATAACTACTTTCTGAATGATTTTCAAGATTAACGGCCCCTATATTTGCCATGTTATTTACTTGTCGAGCCAGTTCGTTGCTTATTTTATGCATGTCAGTGACCCCATAAAGGATAGTACTGGTATCAGAAAGCGTCTCAGTTCTCCCAACACAGAGTCTGTGCCTCCTGCATGAGCCCAATGACATAACTTCAGATAAGCGATCCCTGTTAGAAACTGGGGACAGAGCCACAGGAGTAGATACTTTGAAGAGGGTTTATAGTGATAGCATCTAATGCAAAAGCATCGAAAGCAAAAGCCTCAAAAAAAATGCATCGAAAAAATGCATTTCTTTTAATTTTTGTTTTTGACCCCTTAAAGCCCATTTTAATTAAAAAAACTTTACCTACAGAAAATGCTTTTGCATTCGATGCTTTGTATTTGAAGGAATGACTGGATACCCTTGAAGAGGTCAGAACAGGTATGGCATTAATTAAGTGGTTGAAAGGATTTTGTGGAGCGGGGTTACTCGATACGGACATATTGCATAAGAACAGAGCCACTTTTAAAGTCAAATTTAGCAGCGCATAACGCTTCACTATTCAGAGCAAGGAGTACCTGCAGGCCAATTATTCCACCATCCAGAAAACTTTCCTCACCGGATCAAGAACACGCAAGTACCCAGACACCAACACACCACACACAGAACCAGGGACGCTGTAACTTCAGCCATTGGAGCTAGCTTTCTGTCTGGCAACGTAGAGGTGAATTAGAGATAAGGACCCTGCACAAACATATTGAAAGATGCCTTTCTATTACATAGGGTGCAGTCAGGGCTGGACTGGGCCATACAATTGTCTTGGGCACCAATGAAAAAGTGTCCCACATTTGGAAATGGATATTCATTCCTTTTGTGACACCGTTTGAATAGTACCCGAGTTTTTGTTTTATTTTTTTTAATCAAATGTGATGCAAATTGTGCTTTTTAAAGAATATTCATTCAGCAACAATGGCTGCATAGTGAAGTAACTCATCAAAGTGGCTCACATTGGCCAACAAAGTGGCCCACTTTGACCAACAAAACTTGCCAATACCACCATTTTGCGTTTTTGGTTCGTTCGTGGGCCTATTGCCTTATAGGCCATTCCGAGCCTGGGTGCAGTGGCCTCAACAGTACAAGCACAAGAGAGATTTTAAAGGCCCCACCCCATGCTAGCATGGCTGCAAGTGTGGTGCCCTTTGTAAACGAAATGAATTTGGGGTCCAAGGTGACCGCCCAGGTCGCCCGTGCCTAAGGTCGGCCATAGAAAGGGTACTGGATTCTCCACCAACTGCCTCATTGGGCCTTCATTACAAGTCAGGACTCTGGAAATAAGGTTGCCGGTAGCAACGTACCAGCACCCTTTCTGGACCATGAAACTATGAGTCTCCCGGTAGGGGCCATGAGTTCAGGCCTGTTGAGTGAAAGTACAAAAATGGGAGCGTTGCTAATGAGTTGGGCAATCTTCTGTCAATCAATGTCTATAGGACACTGTAAATGAAAGAACTTCTCTTTGTAAAAAAATCTACAGTGATAGATGTTGTCAATTACTAGATATTAATATAGAGTAGGTACTTGCATTTGGATTTGCATGCTACTAAGTAGTTTGCTGCTTCCAACGTGATGTCCTTTGAGGAAATCCCTCTAATAGTTAGATTTGAGTACTTACTCTATATTAATATTTAGTTGTTGAAAACCTACCTAAGAACACCAGGAGGCCACAACATGCATACCTAACAGCCTCACTTCACAAACTATCAATAATTACATTATCCAAACTAAACTACAGCTAATTCTAACTTAACTACCCTAATGCAGCATCCTGTTAAACCAAACAACATAGCATTCATAAGTAGGCTGGGGCAAAATGCCATAACTATAAGGGCAGTGGTGAGGCACCAACATTGCCTGTGATTACATACGTATAGAATATATATTATCTAGTGTACAGGTGGATATTATCAACAACATTTTCGGTTCCCCCAAATATGTCAGCAAAACATCCATATCAAACTTCTCAGCATCTCAAAACCAGCCACAGTGCCTTCATGCAAGTTTCTTGTATTTTCTGGACCCGGAGGATTCTGTCATCAAGACGCAGCTCACAGGATGAGCGTGCAGACCCGCACGTCCAGTCATTGGAATGAAAAGATATGTGGCCACTGACCCAACAGAAAGGAACGCTCTGACCTGCGTTGCATGCCTATGTTTCTCCTGCGCATGGAAGTCCATTTAGAGGGATGCACACAGGGCTGGACTGCCCCACCAGGCCATACCCCGGTAGGCAGTGCTTAAAGTGGGCATGTTACATATGTTACATATTTCTATGTTTAGAAAAGATGGCTTGCATAGTACACAAACCATAGTAAGGTACGCACACAAATATATAACATTTATATATATGTATTTGTATACCCACCGATTTGCGTACTTTTTAGGCCACGCCCTCCCACAAGCCACACCCCCGAATGAGGGCCCCCCTCGATTTCTTACCCCACTTAAAGCCCTGCCGGTAGGACTCTGGCCTGCAGGGTCTCTTTGGAGCGGATGGATACACACAGCAGCACATTGCGAGATTTTGCATCCGCCTGGGTGGTTTGTGTTGAATTGGCTACCTGCAGTGCCGGCTGCCACCACTAACCGAGGCAGGCACTGCAAATTATTTTTTTTTCTTCCCAGCAGCGGTGGGCCTGCGCCTGAGCATGAGGGCCTCCTGGGCTGGGCCCCACACCGGACTGGAACCGCACGTGCCAGTGCACACACTGGCAGCGCAGCGGCAGGTCAGCAGGGCCTGCAGCCGGCCTGGGCTTCGTGAGGTCTTGGCACGATCAATCATGTTGATTGTCGGGTCGACTAAGGTAAGTAAGGCACTGATGTGATATCACTACTTCATGAAGGAACTTTTGATTCGCAGGACATTGGATACACGGCTCACTTTCAAAGCTTGAAGATACACAAGGTGCTGGATCGGCCGCTGTAAAAGTAGCTCAGAGGCCATATTATAGAAACCTTTCAGCAGTGCAATGACAATAAGCACTAGTGCAAACATTGCTGTAGCGCAAACATCATATTCTTTTACTGCATGTTTGCAGCAAGGACATATTTACCTAGCCCTTTCCTCTGGTGCAAACATGCATTGAAGGAATGTTTTTTGCTCTAGGGTGCAGCGTTTCTGAAATACAACCCCATATGTTGCTGGCGCGTTCTGCTTCTGGGAATGGCTCATAAATTAGGCCGGGGAAGAGCCAAAGTCTCCCAAATCTTCATATTCAGTAACACTTTATATCAAGCGAAAGCCCAAAGGTCATTGGAGTTCATTGTTCACAAGCCCTGAAGCCGTAAATAAACCATTATGCTGTACTAAAGGTCACAGCTGCACGCCACAGCCCACGCACTGCATAGAACAGAAGACACACGTTTATTGGCATATCTTGTTAGGGTCTGACTGGTTCAACATACCCCGTGAGGGGGACCCTCATGACTGCTTCTTTATAGCCTTCAACCACCCCTCCTGGAGTTTCCCTTTCATTAGCAGAGGGAAAGTGCTTACAAGCAAAAATAGAAAGCAATATGGCTTTTTAAATCACTCTTTCTGAAATGTGTGCTGCAAAAATGCACCATTTCAACACATCATTTTAAAAACATTTCTCGCAGGCAACCCTCTCTTGCTGCACTCGTTCGTGCCATTTCAGAGAAAATATGTACGCCCATCTACTTTGACACTTCACCAGCCGCAACTGAATAATAATAGCAAGCATTGGCCCTGCCAACAGTTAGGGCTTTTGTAGTAGGCATGGGAAAGGCACTTGCCAGTCACTGTCGTGGTGTTATTACCTGGCCATGTATGGTAGCAGGTGCAAAATGGTGCCAAGGCATCTAATAGCAGTGCCTGGCAAATGCCTAATACTAACAGAAACCAAAACCACTGGCTTTGCCAATGCTTGTTTTTTACAAGACTACAATGAAGGACATTATGTTTAGTGCTTATAAATCGAGTGGCTGAAGGTAAACCTGGTTAAGAAATGTGTATTACACCAGTAGCACTTACAACTCCAATTAAGTCATTAACTCTCAGAGGAGTGCTTTGAAAAAACCCTAACAGGCACTGCCAGTGCATGGCAAGGCTTGATAAAAGCGAGCTCAAAGAGTTCCCATGAGGAGGTGTTTTGGATGGGCAAGGGTAGGAACTGGGTGGGAATGGCCATGCGGATTGGCATAGCCATGGGCAGTCCACTGGGTGGGCAAATAACCGAACAACACCTATATGCCCTGTGCCCCTCCTCATATGCCATTTCTCCCTATCTGTACTCCAATGCAATAGTTTCGGCTTTATAACAGCCCACACTAAAAATGATGATAATAGTAAAATAATACTAATAATAATCATAGTAGTATCGGGAATGTATATGCAGCTAAGTGTGAGATTTCTCCCGCTTCTGCTGCAGTGATAGCTGCGTGTGTGTTTGTGTGTTATGTAGCTGTTTACATTATGCCCTTTGACCTTTCTGAAAAACCTGTGATGCTGTTGCTGCAAGGTCAGCAGGGATTTTTAATGCCATTTATCTCATGTTTCCTTAAGTTGAGAACATTTAGGTAGCGAAAATACGAATGAACACAGAGGTCTTTCATAAAGCATGTCATGGCGGTTCGTTCATGCGTGTCCTGATGCAGCGTTTTTGCCACTGACGTATAAATAGCAAGCAATGTGAATTCGTCTGATTGGAGGAGCGCGAGCAACGCCACAAGTGGTTTTCTCTGACTAAAGAGTGGAAACCCTGATTCCCCCCAAATCGGCATGCATGCTTTTTCTCAAGCTCTTGCTTCAGAAGCATGCTCACACCATTGTAAGCCTCTGAAGATCCCAATGCAGAAAAGCATTTTGTTTTGAAATATTGGTGTCATTATTTCGCCTATGATAAGGAGCATTGGGATTCTTGTTCCTCCAGATCAGGGGTGGGCTGGACTATGGGGAACTCTGGAGATTTCCTGGTAGGCCTCTGCAATCTGGACCTTTTTTGTGTGGTAACCTATTTTATTTCGGATTTTTCTCATAGGAAAAGAGTTGGGCTTGCTGAAAATGTGTAATATGGGGTACTTTGAACATTATTTCCAGGGCCTGATTTGGTTCCCAGTCCACCCCGGGATGCACAGAGCTCTAATAGATTTCTGCAGCTACTGCGATGGCGTTTTAAGAAACATTCTAATGTGTCATAGATAAGGCTTCCAGTTTACTGTTTTTACGGATTTCTACACATATTTTTAAAAAACAGGTCTTTCCTTCTGGCTCTCTGTGATGTCATTCATACATAGCAGGCCAATCACATTGCAGATTGGCAGCAAGAAAAGTGTAAATGTTCTATAAATATAGCATTGAAGTTCTTCAAATTGCTGACAGCATATATCTTAATGCAGCAGCAGTCACAGGAGCAACCGTGTTTTTGTTATGGAAAACACTGAGCTAGCATTTCTTTTCTAAATGGCTGCATATGTGCTTTAATAAATGCATTTTTTATTAGAATAAATGCAGAAAAATATTGGTTGCGAATTATCTTTTTACATCACAAAAAATAAATGTGGATAAACACAGAAAAAAAGGGCAAAAAATAAATATGGATAAATACAAACAGAAATGACAGAAAAATATATACCATAAAACCCGGGAGTCTTAGTCATAATTTCCCAAGGCCCGGGAGGAGGCCAGAGCTCTGATGCTCCCCTGAGCCGGGAATGCTTTGGAAGCTGGATATCAAAGAGAGGGACCTGGCACAGCTGTTGTCAGCAGCACATCCAGGTGAGATACAAAAATCGCTGTGGTCACAAATACTGAGCACTTCCACAACTGCCGAACGTTTGCTGCAAGGAAGCACGAACCCCCGTCATTGCTACTCTCCACTCTGCCGGAAACGTTCACAGAATATGTCACAATTCTTCATACTCCAGACTAGCGGGGGACCTTTTCCTTCATTCTTGCAATGCTTATAGCAGTGTTACCTGCGCCCTGAGCCGCAGCTGCTCCCATTGTCTTAATTTCATTTTCACGTCATGAACAAGGGAGAGCTTCACAGGCCACACCACAAGCAGTGCAGGGAACACTATCTACGTACACTCTTCCCAGGGCTCAAACTTCACTGCTGCTTGCTCTCTGCACTTCAATCAAAGTAATTAGGGTGCACGCTGCGTTCTCTCTGTTTCTTGCTGCCTCTGCAGTAGAGAACAGTCTGACCACCTCCAAACTAATCACCCTATGTTTGGGACAGCATACCGGTGGGCTCCTCGTGGGCCACGGGGTGTATTCTCTTGTCTGCTTCAAGACTTCTCCATTGGTCGCAGGTCTTCTTCTGTACCCTGAGGCTCTTTGAAACCTCGACGCCAAATTGCACCCAAATAGTCACACAAAATCCCATGCTGGTGGGGCCATTGCATGCAACCTGTCAGAGAAGAATTGGGCAGATGGACTTTTTTGGTTTGAATTAAGGACAATCATTGATGCAGCATGGTTGAGTAACCTTCCCTGACCTGGGTGCGCACACTAAACATACCCCATGCCATTTATGGGTCACACTCGAACCACCCCACCTTCCCAGACCAGTTGGTGTGGTGAGGCGCTGAGCAACCTACAATAAAACATGATGTTACTACAGGAGATGTGCCAGCAGCCTGGGTTCATGGTTTTAAATAAGACACAGCACACTAGAGGGGGGAGAGAGGGTTTACCCTTATCAGATTTTATATTAAAAAAAAACCTTTTCCACTCTCCACCCTTTCATTTTCCCACTCATTGCTTGTTATGTCATTTATAAAGTAAGAGATACTCCATGACACAATCGTCCCCCCATAAGAACTTAAGACCAGTTCCTATTTGCACTTTCCATGGGCTCCCCATCTTCTTTTTATCCACAACACATTTAAGGTCATTCATGTCAATACCATTGGCAGCTGCAGTCTGCCCTTAAGTAACAATTCCCCACTTGTCAGTCAAATTATAGATAACCTATCCCCCTAAAGTACAGTACCTTGTATGGAAAGTTAATTGTCCTTCTGCACTTCATATCCACCCCTGCTCTTCCGTGTATGGCTTCCACGCCAAGAGATGGTGCTTCTGGGGCCTTGCTGTTTGTCAGTTCTACTGATGTTTCCTCCGTGGCAGTGTTGTAATTGATCAGGCTTGTGGGACCCTGTTCTTTCCTCTGTGGTGGTGCAGTAACACGGTGCGTTTTTATTACTAGGGCTAACAGCAGCAATTTTCTCTGTGGCGGTGCTGTAAGTGAAACTCAGGACTGGTGTAGCCCTCATTTCCTCCGTGGTGGTGTTGTAATTGATTTCCTCCATGATGATGTCTATAGTCGGTTTCCTCCGTGTTAGTGCCTTCCTTGAACGGGAATAGACCATGTTGGCCTCCTCCCAGGTTCCGTCCCACCTGGGAAGACCAAGCAACTAACCGCTGCACTTTGCTACAGAGGCAGGCCACCTGGGATGCAGCAGATTACCGCCAAAATAGCCGCATTATAGTGGTAAGGTGGCGGAATAACCTCCAGCATCTTGTTGGAGGTTTTTCCATCTCCCTACCACCATGCTCATAGTTGGGCAGTGCGGTAATGCAGTGGTATATTAGCGACACATTTTACTTCCACCGTCGAACTCATAAAGAGCCCTATTAAGTTTCTGGGAGATCATCGATAGTAGACGAATTAACATAGCCCTTGTTCCTAAGCACACTATTTAATGACTTTTTTGAGGTACACTGAACTAGTTCAGTACAATGTGTGCCACTTGGATGGGAAGTATGTTATGAGATGTCAAACATATACTGTTGATTTATTCTTTCAAAAATGGAATATTTGTTCTATTAATATTTTTGGAGATGTGCAATACATATTAGTGTTTCCTATTTTACTTTATTCAAGTCTTTATGTGTGTTCCAATTTACTAATATTAAAGGTACGCTATTTTTATTATGTTTGTACTGTAGGTTTGTATGACTGAATTAAATTTTCCTATTTCCGATTAATTTGTCATTTATATAGTGCCTTAAGTAATAACATTTAAATAAAATGATTGCATCCAAAATAAAGCAAATACTTGGCACCGTGGTTTGATGTGGTTGAGTCTGTTTTGACCTTTTGAGTAAGGACACGTCTCTCCCAACCATAACTTCTGTGGCGCTCGCATGTGCACATCCTCTTGATGTGCTCCCTTCCCTGCAACTGCAATCAGGAAAGGGTGAAGACACAAATAGCTTCATTACTAGTTTTGTGTGGTGGTATTACCACCGAGAACAAGTACAAAATAAAAAAGCAGCTTTAACAAGCTATATATGAAAATCTGATCATTGCAATTCATTATATAAAACAGCTTCTATGCATGTCCACGCTTATGAAAAACAGAGAAACAACAAGTTATGTATAAAAATTGAATCATTACAATGAATTATATAAAACATAGCGTCCATGCATGTCCACACTTATGCAAAACAGAGAAACAACGATAAATTACCAGAAAATGAACCAAATCTTCATCGATAGTTCGAAACACCCCAGATTTTGCTGCCATACAAATTCACTGAAAATACCTTTGCCATATATACCTCCAGACACCTGTCCAATCTGAATGCCCCAAGCTTGAAATAAAAATGTAAAAAGCTCTTTAATCCTTAATGATGCCTTTTCAGCTGTCTTCTTAAAATGATTGACCCAAGCACCATTATTTGAGAACAGTAAGCTCAAATAAAAATGAGACTACCTCCTCATAACTACATTCATTTAAAAACTGGCTACAATATTTCACCCTTTTCCCGAACACCATCATTTTAGTTTTTATCATATTTAATTTCCAACTAGTAATTTCTGCATGATGGTGCTCAGAGTGAAGCAGTGGTCTACTGTACTAAGCCCTCTGCTGAACAACCTGCTTGGAAGAGCTTATTGTTACTTTGATCCCACTAATCCAGTCTGAGCAGCAAATATTTGGAGAATATCTTTCTAGCAATATCCAGTACGGAAATTGACTAATAACCATAGGGTGCTGGCGGTCCAAGGACTACTTGTCCAAGGAGATGGCATAATGCCTGTCTCGACAATTGCATTAAACATAAAACAATTTGGAGTCCTTCCTAAAATACATTTTTGTTGTCTTTCAGCTAATTTTATATGTCCCGTTGAAACTATAAATCTGACCAGCCATGTACATTCCACTGATTAAATCAGGGTTACATTTTCTTTTTAATATTCTGCATCAAACCATGGGGCATTTTCATTGATGACCGGGACCTCCTACTCGTGGGGAAGCTGTTTACCAATAGCTCTGCCCCGGATAGTTTCAACCAAAAACACAAACGGACACTTTCTTTTGTGGCCTCTGGGCTGTTTTAACAGTTTTAGAGAATATCTTAATTTTTAGGAACAAATCATTCTTTCAAATGCCTCCTTGTCGACCTTAGGCATTGCCAACCAGCCCCTCTGGCTGTCAGACATTTTCTTTGTGAAGCCAACCCCTAAGCACTGGAAAATTAACTCAAGAGGATAGTGATCACTCTCTGTTGAATCAGAAATGCAAACATTCATAACATTCCTGAAGAAAGCAGACCACAATACAGTAATCAATGACTGCGGAACAATATTGCTAGTCATTTATGCTTATGAATTCACCATTTGCCACTAATGATCCCGGAAAATCCCTGGGCCGAATTCCAAAGTACACCTGAAAATGGATTACCAAGATTAAATCAAAGCTTAAAACAAAGTTATTTTACTGAAAATAACTTTCGGTTTTCTCTCCCCCGGACATTTCAGACTATTCCCTTGCCCCCAACCCATTACTCACCTGTGGGTGGCACACCTCCTTGAGTGCCGCCTTCTGCCGCACCCTTTGTGTGGTTGCGAACCAGCACCACAGGGTCTGCTTTTACTTTTGTTTTTTTTTTTACTTAATTGTTGACAAGTGCGGGGGACACCCCAACAACCCCTCCTGACATTACAGTGAACAAGGGTGAGGAGGCACCCCAACAGCCCATGCCGCCCTTGTTCACTCTAATGCAACTGAATTGGGGACCTGTTTGAATGTTTTTGGCTGTATGTAATTTTCATACAGCCGAAATTCAGCCAAATCGCCCATTTGTTTTTTTATTTGCATATTTATGTACGGCTTCTCCTGAAAATCAGTGCTGTGTTTACGACCAATTTTACTGTCCAAACATTTGCACTAAATTTCTAATATTTTGCTCGAGAACCTAAAGCCCCTGGTGATGTTTATTTAGTCCTACTATATATTTTAACAACTTGACTGGTCCTACCTGTCTAAAAATGTCTAATTAACCACTCAATTGCCTCAACATTTCCTTGTAAACAACCACTTCATGTCAAATGAAGTCAAATGCATTGCAAATTTTCTTTACTAGATAAATATTAAGTACTGCATATTAAAATGTTCTGCTTTCTCTCCCCCTCAATACCTCACAATGCTCTGCTACTCTCCTCTGCCCATCTTTGTTTGTCTTCTCCAGAGCACCCTCCCAATCGCCTTCCATCATAACTGGTTCTCCTTCTGTCACCCTCCCTCACCTCTTGACGAAGATGGCGACAATAGAAACACAGAGGGGGACATAACAACTAAATAAGTGGAGCAGGGTGAAGCAAAAATCGTGAGCTACAATGTTTGTTTCCTCTTCCCTCTTTACCTACTCCTTCACTTCTCTCCTCCGCTAATCTCACAGTTACTTTCTTCCCCAGCTTCTGTCATACCCCGCACTTCATCTGTGGCTCACCCACGAGCACGGACACCCATCACTTCCTCCACTTCCCTCTGCCTTGCTGCACTTGCACGTTCTGAATACTTTGTGTATTTTAATGTATTAACTCCCATGTTCCCTCCCTGTTGCCCTGTGGGTGCTTTGAAAATGAATTTACTTACTGTATAAGTGCCTAACAAGCGAACAATAAATAAATAAAATAAAATGTAAAAATAATTGCTTGCCACCTCAGGTACCTGCCAGCTCCCCGAATTGGGTATTTACAAAGTGATGCAGCCAATGGATGTAGAGTTGGGCAGGGTGCGTGTCAGACTTGAGGTCACAGCGGTTTAAGCACTGGGATAGATCTTTCCCTTGTGCTCGTAACTGACTGGGAAGCCAGCAGCACATTGCGTGTACCTCCTCTGCGGCCTATATCCCAGAGCGGGCACTGGCAGTTGACCCTCCATCTTGGGGCTCCGTCACAGTGTGCAGTCCTCTGCTGAACCAACAGCATAGGTGTGCTCTATTAAAGGGGCATGTTGCTGTTGCACCTGAGTAGATCCATTCTACAGGTCCTACATGAACTGGTGAGAGGCTGAGGCTATAAATTGAAAATGAAACTTAAGTGATGGCTACAAATAAAACATGTCATAAGGCCCACCTGAAAGTTTGTAGTTTTTTGCTGGTGTACAGACATATTAGCATAATTGGAAAATGAGATAAGTAGAAATGTAAAGAGTATTTTGAAGGACAACATAGGCAAATTAGTTGAAAAGTTGAAAGCAGGTGATGAATGCTGAATTTTGAGCTTTGGGGCAAAGTAAACATTATTAAGATTAATGTACTACTGAGAATTCCTTAACGTTTCAGGTGTATCCCATATAGGGCCTCTAAGAAAACCTGACAACACTGTACAAGTAAGTTGGTACATTTCTCTGGCAATCTCCAAGGAGAACTTGCATGTCATGAGAGATATTTAGGAGGGGAGGCTTTAGTTTTCCAGATTTTGAGACGTACAATGAGGCCTGAACCATGTGGAGGCTTTTGACAATGTTAGGTAAGGAAGGTAGGTGAGCTGGTGCGACAGAGGAAGGGAACAAGTGACCTTTCCCTTGGGTAGTGATTCTGATGCAAGAGCAGAGGATTTAATATGGGAAGATTCTTAACAGCATTAGAGATAGGGTGCAATGCTGATTAAGGGCCCTAATAAACATTGATACAATTTGCAGAGAATATACTAACTTGCTAGCGGATAGAAATTGAAAAAGGCAGGTTTCATGTCTTTCTTAGGAAGCAGTGGATATGTATTCAGGGACACTTGCTTCTGAACCACTGCTTTATCTCATGTTCTGTATGGTTGTTTTCTTTTTGTCTCAGTTGTTTTTTGTACTAATCTATCCTGGTTTGTGTGGCTGTGTCTCTTTGTGGTGTCTTTGTTAATTCTGTTCTTGAATATCATCTGCTGGGGGATCTAGGATGGCCACCGCACTGGTGCTGCACCCGAACACAGTGGAGTTGTCGGAAGGACCCTCCAGCAGAATCGCAGAGGTGGTTTAAATAAGTTGCCTTCACCTCTTCACCTGGTGAGGACAGCGGCCGCAGCAATGGGTGTGTCATATGGTTACCGGCACCAAAGCAGGACAGAGAATCATCACAGGGTGCTGTCCCCGCTGCAGAGTAGATTTTCTTCTTGCTGCAGTAATTATCTCCTGATAAGAACTCTCCGGGCCGACACCTGTAAAAACAGAAATCTGCATGAGAGGCACGCGATGGTGATCGCCAGTGAGGGACAATGAGGGAGGCTCCCACGAGCCACCAGAGGATTAGATCGCCTGATGAGGACAGCAAGCATTAAGTGCCGGGATTGGCAAGTGGAGCAGACATAGCTGGAAATTCTCCACTTTAGAATCCGGAGAAGGGCTGTGGGCTCGGTTGGCAGGGTTATCAGTGTGTAGAGAGGAAGTTGTGCAACCAGGAGTTGAAAGTCAAGTGGCCATCGGGTGGTTTGTGGGATTTGTGCAGGGGTAAAGGCTGTATTCACATGCCAGGTGGAAAGAAGAAGCAGACCCCGCAGAGCGTGCACAATCTCATCCCAAAAAGGAATATGGAGTCCGTTACGTGCAGAACCCAATTGGAACAAACACTCCTCTTGGCCTCACTCACTGTGGATTCAGATATGGCAGCTAAGATATGACTCCACCAAGAGCTTCCAGGACTTCCAAGATAAATTCTCTGCCTCTTTTCAATTCCAATTTACCTCGTTCAATTCGTAAATTGAACTCTCACTGGCCGATTTTTGGCAGAGAAATCGCCGTACCGGGGGACCGAGTATATGCAAACAAGGGGGCAATCCAGGGTCTGGTTGAGGACAGCAAACAATTAGACATTGCAAAAGAAGAACTGGCCAGAGTTATACATAATCTCAAGATTCAATGTGAAGAGTTGGAGAATCAATCCAGACATTCTAATATTCACCTTAAGAACCTCCCGGAATCTGTGACCGATATAGAACTTAAAGGGGCAGTAACGCAGATCTTTGCAGACTTCATTGAAGGTGAGGAGCCTACAACTGTCCCACATGACCGAGTCCACAGGACAGGGCCGAAGAGGCTGGAACCTGGCACCGGCCCCAGGGATGTGCTGGCAGCCTGCTCTTCATATCCACAAAAGGAGCAGATATTAAGAGGAGCACATTTGTCTGCACTGATAACATACAAAATCCAACTCTATAAAGATTTATCATTGATAACCCTTCAGAAATGCAGAGACATGCAGACGGTGGTGAGGACTCTTCAGGCACGCAAAATCAAGTATAAATGGCCGTTTCCATTTGGCCTGCTCTTCACATTGGATGGTAGAGAGCATAGAATAACGTCTAGAGAATCTGGTATAGCACTGCTCCAAATAGAGGAAGAAGCTGGAATGGGTTAATCGGCTATGGTTGAGACGGAAGGACGCATCAGACAACATGCATCATGGGAATGGTCCACAATCGATCAATGACAGAGGAGACATAAAGGTGTACAGAGAGATGTCCGGTGAGCCAGACTTAGAGGGCCAACCCCGAAAACAGCTAAATGAAGGCTCATTAAAGGGACTCTATTGGACACTGTGCTATCACTGCTATCGAAGTTACTCATTGGAATAGAGACAGAGAGTGTCATCTTGGACTTCATCTGTTCAAGTAACAGATGGGGGTTGCAGTATACCCGCACTCAGCCCTGTGGTAGCAGGTGACTCACAGCCGGGGGTTTGTACCCCAGGTAACACTAGGTTCTGTGTTTCACACCAGGGACATTTTTGGGCAAGGGTTTGGGGAAAGTTGGGGAAAAGGGAGGAGAAAGGGGTGGATGGAAACAGGGGAATCTGGGGGTAATATGGGGTGCAATAGCAGTATGTAAATATGGCGTTAGTCAGATGAGCTCATACAGCAACCCCACGGACGATCGATCCACATACATGTAATTCAAGTGTTTATCATTGAATGTTAGGGGGCTTAATGCCCCACAGAAACAAAGGAAGGTGAAAGCACTATTGGGGCGCCAGCAACCGAACTTGGTGGCGCTTCAAGAGACCCATATAAAGTGGGCGGATAGAGGTAAATTTTGCTTTCGTCAGTACCCATTAATCTTGCAGGCAAATGCTGAGGGGAAGGTCGCAGGGGTGCTCATAGCTTTTAGGAGGGGAACTTTTATCAATGTTCTACGCTCTAAGATCCACAAGGAGGGCAGATATATATTCTCCATTTTGCAACTGGGTGCTAACAAGTTGACAGTGGCTACATTATATGTCCCCAACACAAGTCAGGAAGGCTTTTGGAAATCCACCCTTGGGCAGCTGCAAGAGTTCGCGGAAAGGGAAACTACTGTCAGGTGATTTCAATATAGCATGGGTTCCAGTGCACGATCTTAGCAGTCAGACAGGCTATATTCAACCTCCCCCTCTAGGGCCTTACACCAGAAATGTACACAACTTTGCCTAGTGGATGTTTGGATTGCCCTTAGGGGGATGGATAGGGGCTTGACTTATTATTCACAAATGCGTCATTCATTCTCACGTATTAACTACGTCTGGGCCTCTCTCCCGCTCTTGGAAAGAAAAATGCAAATCACGACTCAAACTATAACAATATCAGACCATGCTTCCATTATCATGGAGATGAAGGTCATGAAGGAAAAGTCGCAGCTATGGATATGGAGATTTCCTTCAGAATTACAAGATCAAGTTATTAGGGGAAATATTGCTGAACATAATAGAGATTTATTCAATATTAATTAAAAGGGGGAGACAGCGATACAGGTAACATGGGATGCCTTTAAGGCTACAATGAGGGGTCTCCTTATAGCGGAAGAGGCCATTAGACAGAGACAGAAGGTGGCATTGGGAATAGAATTAGAGGAGGAAGTTCGACAGGTAATGTTACAGATGGAAACAAACACAGGCCCAAAGATACAAAAGGCGTATAAGGCCGCCGTCGGGAGGCTTAGCCTTTTTCATACAAAGAAAGCAGAAAAATCCCTTCTTTATCTTAAACAAAAATATTATCCAAAAGCCAAAAAAACAGATAATCTGATAGCTAATCAACTGCTTCAGCGGGTAGCTTCACGAACTATACAGCAGATTAGGCTCCCCAACGGAGATATAACTACAAAAACCGATCATATCATTACACAATTCCACTTATTTTACTCAGACCTTTATCAATCTGAATTTCCCGACCTAGACGCCCAACAGGAATATTTGGAGCGGTTCTCCCTTCTGAGGCCTACGCAATTGGATAGTCAGGTGCTCGAAGCAAATGTCACTCAAGAAAGAGGTTCATCGGGAGATTCGTGGATTACCACTGAACAAGTCCCCAGGCCCCGACGGTTAACCGGCAATATTTTATAAAACCTATAGCGGAATATTAACCCCAAAATCAACAAAGCTATTTTACTACTTCGCTCAATCAGGGGGTATCACTTCTTCCATGGAAGAAGCGAAAATTGTGCTGTTCCCCAAACTGTGGCAAAGACCCAAGCAAATGTGGGTCATATCGTCCAATCGCTTTAATTAATGTTGATGCTAAAATGCATACTAAAGTTTCAGTCAATAGGATGGAAGACCTCTTACCCCTCTTAATAGATCTAAATCAAATGGGATTTATAAAACATTGGCGGACACGTGATAATATCCAGAGGGTCTGTCACATTGTAGAGAAAACTGAGAAGTGGTTTCCAGGGTTCCTTGTTTCATTTGATGCTGAAAAAGCCTTTGATCGGGTCGAATGGTATTTTCTTTTTCTCACTATGGGAAAGATGGGGTTTGGCCCACAATGTATAGACAAAATTAAAGCTAATTATAAACATCCTATGGCGAGATTATTAGTAAATGGGCAATCATTTTCCCCATTTCTTTGCAACGTGGGACCAGAGAGGGGTGTCCCTTGTCACCGTTATTGTACGCACTTCACTTGGAACTTCTACTTACTAGGATTAGACAGATGCATAAAATCAGGGGAATTGATTTTGGGGGTATCGCGCATAAAATCATGGCGTATGCCAATGATATGCAGCAGACCCTTACAATACTTTGCATGTGGCCATGCGTGAATTCACACAGTTTGGCAAAGTGGCGAGCCTAAAAATAAATAATGTCAAATCGGAGGTCTTGAATCTGTCTCTCTCCTCGGCAGAGGTACAGTTTTTGAAGCTACGCACACATTTGGGGTGGGTGAAAGGAAGGGATAAAGATGCTGGGGGTGACCATAACTCCCACAATAAAATGGTAATATACGGCCAATTATCGTCCCCTGTGAAAAGGTATTGAAACACAATTATTAAAGTGGGGCCCCCTTACAATTTCTTGGTTAGATGGGATTAAGTTGGTGAAAATAGTTACTCTCCCTAAAGTTTTGTATTTCTTTCAGGTATTACCTATATGGGTTCCTGTGTCATTCTTCCAGAAGCTGCATGGGGTGATATCTACATTTATTTGGAACAACAAAACCCCAAGAGTATCCCTATGCATATTAATCACCCCAATTGAAAAGGGAGGATTAGGTCTCCCTAATTGTACAAAATATTATCAGGCTGTACAATTGAGAGTGCTTAAAAACTGGTTTCCGAGGGACACAAGGAAACAGTGGTTACAGATGGAGAAGGCGTTGTGTGGCCCGTCTTAGGGATATCCTCTGGTTGCCGAGACACGATCGACCTCCTAATATACTATACTTCTCAGTGTGATTACGAGGCTAGTGGAGGAAGTATGGATTGTATTAGTTAAAAAATATCAACTAACGACACACCCTTCCCCCACACGCCCTTGATTAATAATCCGCAATTTACCCTGGGTCTCGATCCCAATGCATTTAAAGAATGGAAGCGTGCAGGTTGTGAGTGACTGCGAGATATGTTCCAGGGAAATTATATCAAATCATTTATACAATGTAAACAAGAGCTCACCCTGCAGGAAACTTCCCAGTTCCAGTACTTCCAACTCAGCCATTGGATTTTAGCCCCATCTGTTAAGAAGGCTGTGTGATGCTGGAAATGCATTGGAGGGACGGGCCTCCCTGTCCTTGTCCTGTAGTCCTTTTTCATTTGTGTTCTGTATTGTTTTCTGCCCAGGAGTCCATATCGGACTCCTGGCAATGCAGCTCTTCCTGTTTATGGTGCCCATGGGTGGCGCCCATGGGTGGCGGTGCAACCATGTGCCCCTGGTATATGTTTTTGGGCACCTGTGTGTGGGCCACAGCGCAGGGTATGGGCTGGTGGAAGCTCCATGATGAATTTGACAGGTGCTCTGATTATCCTCCATTTTGGGATATCCACGCCCTGCCATTGGAATCCGTTTATTCCTGATAGGAAACAAGATGGTCCCTGTGGCCTCTTGCTTTCTATTGCCTGTTACCTTGTTTTCCCAAAGTCCTGGGAAGCCCTGACTCTGTCCCTTCCCCCTGACTGGCTGTTGGGTGGAAGTTTCATATATGGTGTTGTTGTGAAGTCCAGGCCAGACTGGCTGGAGCCTTCCCATTGACTGTATATTGTGGGTGCACCCTGTGGGTGGGACCTAGGTGAATGGAGTGTGTGACCATTATGCACTTTTTGTTGTGGATGTCTGGTTTCTGGTTTATGACACAATGACTGAGACAGCCCTGCCCGAAACTGGTATGAATGCAGTGTGTAGTATTGAATGGCTGGGTACTTGTCCCAATACACATTCCTTGTTGTGAGTGTCTGAGAGGGAGGAGTATGGCCTGAGTGCACTGTATGCCCGATTGGCTGACTGACTGCTTGAATGCCCTTCTGTATGATTGGCTGCTGAGTGTGACCCAGCAGTGCGGATGAGAGACAGAATAGTATATCAGGGGGCCTCTCACCACTGGAAATTGTTCAGAAGCTGAGTTGACACTTGAAGAGTAACTGGAACTGCTTATCCTTGACGACCAGCTGCAAGAAGAAGAACTGCATTTGTTTCGACCCGATCCGAAAGCTGTCGAGTTCATTAAGGACTGATCCGAGAGAGGACCTGGTTAGGCGCCCTCTTCCCATGCTCAGAGGGACCACCGAGCACCGCTAACCTTTGCCGGAGCTCCCTCGAAGTCAGACCCTCGAAAGGCTGCCGACCGGAGACGGGGACCGCTAAGGAGAACAAAGTAAAGCACCCGGACATTGACGCCGTCGAAGTCCATTGCCATCGACCAGGGTTCGGAGTATCACTGTAACCGCTGGATGCCCATCCAAACCAAGTTGCCCAGAAGAGGGGACCGTTTGACGCCGTGTCACCGACGACCAGAGCCGCACGCTCCTTTGCCTAAGACTTTTGATTCATGGACGCGCTCGTCCGCACCGCCGCCTGCCTTATCTCGCCGGAGAAGGCCAGGCCGTTGAAGTGCCGAGGACCATCCGCCGCAGGGTTTTCCGCCACCTGAAGACCACAAAGACTTTGACGACTCAATGCCCTTGTCGGGCCACAGTTCTTCAGAAACTCTTTGCGGTCCTGAACTATCAAACACTGAGGTGCCCCGCACACCTCATCCTCGCAGAACGTTGCCGACGAGCACCACCTGGATCGACGCCATGGTCTTGGCACCATCGAACTTTGCATCGACGCCGTCAATGCCAAGTTCACCTTCTTCAACGCCTCGTGACGATCAGTGGCTCCTGCTTTAAAGGGAGCCACTCAAGAAGGCTCCATCGACGCCTCATCGAAGAACTCTGCTCTACCAGGTACATTGGGCAGGGTAGAAACCTTATAGAAGGAAATAAGACTTATAGAACAATATACGGACTGGGCTTGTGATATATCTTTAATTTACAGGTTGCCCAGGTGGGGGGATCTCCACACAGAATTGTGCCTAGTTGGTATGGGTCAATATTCTGCCCATTGTTCTAACCAACTGCTTTCCTCCTATATCTATTGTTGGTTACTGTTATTCCTTGATCTGTGTGACATTTGACCAGAGTATAGTTGATGCACTTTAATGAGATCTGATAATAATTGTGGTACCACTTTAGAACTGTATATATTTGCCATTGTGGATTTTCTGAGCACAAAGTGAGTTATTGTGATAGTGTACATAACCTTGAATATTAATTATATAAAGACTGTGTTTTAACTAATACAGTGTGTGGAAATTCCTTTGTGGGGGTTTGGGGACTACACTGGACTTAAGAACCAGCCTGCATCACCTCCTGAGAAGCTAGGCCTTGATTGCACAACCAGCGCTACCCTTGGCTGGGGTCCTCTGTGCCTCTCCTCTGCCATATAGAGAGCAGGAGTACAGACAAACCCCTCTAGTCTTTACAGGCTGCAGTAAGTGATCTGACACCTTTCGAGAGATATGTCACCTCTAATCCTGGAAATAAGCCACTGATCTCGAACGTACAAATATTGTTGGTTGATACCACTCCTAAGGAGTCAATAGGTTATAAACGCAGCTGGCACTATACCCTGGGGGAGGAATTACCAGACGAGGACAGGGGTTGGGGGGCTTTATGGAAAATGATGGCCAAACTTACTTGATCGCTCCAACTGAGAGAATTTTGGTATAAATGAATGGTGCAATGGCACTAAACACCTGCTCGATTACGGAGAATGATACCATCTATCTCTGATAAATGTTGGAGGGAATACAGAATGGTAGGGGATTGGGAACATATATGGTGGCGCTGTCCAGGGTTGCAGCAGTATTGGGATGAGATTAATAAATGCATGGTTGAAATGTTTTCTTTGAGGGTGCGGGTGCCTAGGTCCTTGAGATCTTGTCTTCTGGTGGTGATTGATGAGAACCTTCGCAAGAGCTTGAGACCTATACTGAAAGCTTTTGTTATATTACAATGATCTGTTCTGCTGGGGATAGCCCAAAGATGAAGATCGAAAGTACCACCTCAAATCACTGATTGAATCTGCAAAGTTTGGAACTTCTTGGCACTGGCATGGATAACGTACCCTATACAGGGAGCTCACTCCAAATTCACCAAAGACTGGAACTTGCGGCGCCTAAACATTTTAGAAAAAGACTAAAAAGTTAGGTATTTTCCCCAAAAACTTTGCATTTTAGGTATTGCATGAAAAAGCAGCATCTGGTAAAGTTGTCTGGCGGTCTGGTCTATACGCTTGATATCTTGTATATGCACTGCGGGTTTGGGGAGAGAGGGAGGAGCAAATCGGAAGGGGTTGGCAGTTTGGGTGTGGGGGTTGGGAGGGTTCATTGTTGTATTGTATTGAAAAATCCTAATAAAAATTAATAATAAAAAAGAATATCATCTGCTTATGAGGAGTTTGTATTTGCTAATGTTGCATTGTGTCCTACCGTATCCCTCATCAATACACTGTCTGATAAGGTTGAACTAAAAGGAATGCAGCAAGAAAAAGAAAAGGGACTACAGGTTTTGTGTCCATGCTGCCACAAGGTAGTATTTTGTGAGGGGCTACCAATGTTCTGATTAATTCGAGGACTGGTGTAGGAGCCATATGCAGCCTGACAGTCGGTACCTACATGTACCATTAGGTTGAAAGCGGATACTGAAAAATCCAGAAATGAATAATCACAAGATTGCCTTCACTTGCAGTGACAGAGGGAGGCTAGTGTCTAGTAGATGGTGAGGCTAACATGGCAATGCAGGTGGTATGGCTCCCTATCGGTTAGATACTTTGAACCCAATTGCAACATGGCTGCTGGCTTGACCTGGCAAGGTTTCTGTTGGTGGCACATGATATCAACCAGCTCAGACGAATTCTGAGGGGGCATTCTTAACTTCTGCCCCTTCAGGAGGTCACCCCGGTTGATTGAAGTGGAAGTGGACAGCAAGGGCTATCTGGCAGGTATCAATATAATAGGGTAAGATGAGCGAAGAGTGAATGACCTGTAACTTTAGTTGCACTTTTAGAGCACTTTTCAAAATTGTAACAGCGTTTTTTTTTATTTGTACGTATGTATGGGAACAATCAATATAATTGTTAGATGTTTATATGGCTTAAGAAAATATATGAAAGGTGTTTAATTTCTTTCTTATTTTGAATATATTTAAAATGTGTGTAATAAGAGGGAGCCCTAATGAGAATACTGTATCGTTTTTAGCTAAACCATTAACAAAAACTTAAAAAGTGCAAATTCAGTACTCACTTTCCGACATATTATACCTGCAGTGACACGCTTGATACCATCCATCGCCAACTCAGCCCATCATCCTTACAAAGTAATTAAATTGGATACCATCAAGTGCCGGCCAAAACGCAAAGAGGAATGCGGTGAGAACCTGGAAACTCTATTAATGCACATTTTACTCAGCTTCATCATATATTAAGTTACAGGGAAACACTGTGAGGTATCCAGAAATATAATGCACAAATTATAAAATGTAGTATAATTTTGAGTTGCTCTTTGCGTGTGGAGCAGTAAAGCCCCAAAGGAAAAGATTAGACCTATGAACAAGGAAGACAAGAAAATCCTTGACTATTCCTTTTGATTGTTAAGAGCTACATTGAATCAAGATCCAAGTATTTTAAAAAAGCCAACTTGAAATCTGTAAGAAACATTTAGTTGTTTGTTTTTTTTTGGCAATTAAAATGAATGCAAAGTGTGTGCTTATTAACGAGTGAATCCGAGCTCAGTGATGTTTTGAAGAGATTCAGAAAGTAAACAGTGCTGCTCACTAATTGAGTATGCTCAGGGCTACGGCTGCAAGAGGGCAATTCTTCACAGCTTCCGGGGGCATCGCAAGCACTGGGACAACAGGAACACTATATAGGCCGGAAATACAGGAAATCTGGCAATTTTGTATGGGAGAGGCACGGAAATGACACTTTGCTTGATGCCGCACAAACCGTTGTGCCAAGCAGGAGTGTGTTCCTGTAGTGATGTACATTAAAATGGAAACCCCAGTGACCCACCACCGATGACAAGCACTTTACCTTCAGCAATGTTACTATTCCAGGATCCATTTAACATGAAATACCCAGCTTCTCCCCCATTCTGGTCTCTTAGCATGTCTAATCGGCCAGAATATCTTTCAAGAAGCTTATTTGCTGGAAAGTATTAAAACGTGAAGGTGTCTGTGTGGAAATGGATTCTGACCTGCAGGAGCAAAGGGCTGCGTAGTAGCTAACGCACCTATTCAGGCCCTGAAACTGCTACAAACCAACACTGTTTCAAATCTTTAAGATAGAACAGGCACAGTAAAGAGATGTGCCCCTTTAGCCGTTTCTGCTAATGTGGGCCGAGGAAAGGGTGAACTCTCAAGAGGGGTTTGAATGTGATATAGTGGCAACCCAAACAACAATAATCCAACAGTCTAAAAAAAAGGGAATGTCCAATTAAGGTTCTATAAAAAAATAAAATATAGTATAATGAACACACCATGTGCAAAACGAATGAAATAGGAAAACACTATACACAACCCACCCCTGAGGGAAGAACACAGAATATGCACAGCTGGAAAGATGTATTATTCTGGTCAAGAAAGGACGGTGCAAAGCAAGTGAAAACCATACGCTTTGTAAAAGGATATGGTCGGGTGCAAAAAGGGATTAAAGGTGACCTATCCAGTCTTTAGGGCCCAAAGGTGGACCAATGGGGATGTTAGTAGTTAATAATACTCTCGGTGGTGCTTGATGGTTTGACAGCATCGAACCAGGCTTATTGGTGCTGTTTGTGAGGTCCAACGAACTTCGAGTGCAGCAGTTGCATTATTCTAGATGGGGAACAATGTGGTGCAAGGGTCAAACAGGCACTTTGTTAGGCGATCCTCTGCACTCCGATCCACTGCACACCAGAACACTGCTCACATTTCCCCAACACCTCCCTCCAGGGTTCGAGGCTCATGTGATTCGGTTTACCCAAAGGACCGAAAGCTCCGTACCAGGTACGATGTACGGGCTCGATTGCAGCCCTTCCTGCATTGGCAGTTGCCATGGAGAACATACAGCAGAAGGGGCAGCGTTACACCTCCACGCCGATCGTTCACTTGCTCACGTGATCCAGAGTGGCGTTTCCCACGTGACCTTGGTGGACGTCACATGACCCCGAAACGCACAGTATATAAGGCTTGAGGCACGGAACACTCATTGCTTCTCAGCTGTCTTCAGACCCTGTTTGGCGCTACGTTTGGATAACACTACTGGTTTACCTTGATCTTGGAACTCTTTCTTGGACTCCTTCGGATTACCCTTTTGTACCTTTGCTTGGAACTGCTTACCTATTGCTGGATTTCTGACACGACCCTAACTTGTCTTCGGATCATCCCTTGGTACCTTGTTGAACTTCTACGCTATTTCCCTTTTGGGATTCAAGTCACGCCTTCAGTCCTACAGGTGGCTTATCCTGCATCCACGCTTGTCTGCGGTCCTCTTGTTCTAGGGACCGCCTCATCTGAGTCTCGAACCTCCCTCCTAGGTTTCCTGGGTTTTCCAAACACCGGATAGGTAAGACTATTCAGATCCTTTGGTTCTTGTGATATATTGTAATTGCCTGGTACTTAACCTCGTTCTTTTTGACAGCAGCATCGGTGTTCCAGAGGTTCCGTGGAACTGGGAAGTAACATCTCCCACCTGTGGCCCCAAAGGTCGCACAGCGGGTTTCTTTTAGTTCCCCTGTGCGTCACTTGAGGACGGAGGTTTCAACGGTCTACACGACACTCAAGTCAGAACAGACTGAGAAGCCGTATAGTCGTGTTAGACAATGCAGGGATCCACGGAAGAACCCATAGCTGCTTTAGTTCAGGCGATTACAGTATTAAGGGCAGATATGGCTGCCGCTAATACGGTGATTCACCAAAGGTTAGATTCCATACAGAGTGTACAGCATTCTCTTCCTGCAGACCCTGAATTCGGGGATGCTAGCACTTCAACCACACCTCCTCCGTTGGCAAGTACCCCAGCTCCAACTCCGGTGGTCCTCCCAACCCCTTCCCCTTTGGCCGCTCCTGAACGTTGTCAAGGTGACCCCAAGAAGTTCAGGACCTTCATCAATCAGTGCAAGTTACATTTCTTGTGCAGACCTCTGGCCTTTCCTAATTCCACTGCTAAAGCCGCCTTTGCCCTTTCCCATCTGGCCGGAACAGCTGCCGCTTGGGCTAACCCTTTATTGGAGAACAATAGTCCGGTTCTCTATGATTTTGATTTGTTAGTTCTAGAGATGTCTCAAGTCTTCGATACCAGACACAAGGCACAGTCTAGGGATTTGGAGTTGTTAGAACTAACCCAGGGCAGAGGGACCTTTATAGATTACATCACCCGGTTCAACCAATTGGTTGCCGAGACATCATGGCCAGAAAGCAAGCGGGCGGTTATATTTTATAGGGGGTTGAATAACGCAATGAAAGATGCCTTAACAGTGATTCCTTCCATGCCCACTCAGTATCAGGAACTAGTGGATCTTGCCCTGCAGGTAGATGCACGTCGATCAGAGCGCAGAGCTGAGTTGGGGGTTTCTTCCCATCCTACAGTTGTTAGTACCCCTGCTTCTAGTACTGAAGAACCTATGCAAGTAGGAGGTTTACATAGCCCTATCACGACATTTGAGAGAGAACGTAGAAGGGTGGATAATGCATGCTTCTATTGTGGCACCACGAGACATTATGTGAAGGAATGCCCTCGACGTCGCAAGAAGTCTCAGATTTTTCGGACAGCTCGACCTTAGATCCGTAGACCAGGTCGAGTGTCCAGTCTTCATCTCCGGGTACCACTCTTGCTTTTGCTCGTGTCCAGCCCATCTTTGTACAGGCCACTCTTTGTCCCTCTACGGGTTCTCTCATGCAGTCACGATCATCATTGACTCAGGTGCCACTGGGAACTACATAGACATTGCGTTAGCCCATTCTCTCAATCTACCTTTAGTGGTAAAAACCCGACCTGAACCTGTTCAGGCCGTAGATGGCACTGCACTATTCTCTGGTCCCGTTAGACACCAAACTGCTCCTCTATTATTGACCATACAAGATATTCACACAGAGACGCTAAGTTTTGACTTGATCACCACACCTCAATTCGGTATCATATTAGGAATACCATGGTTACGTGAACACAATCCTCTGATTAATTGGCAATCAGGCACGGTGCTCTTCGAGTCTGATATTTGTCAGAACTATTGTCTCCCAAACCATCAAGCAACAGATTCTCCTTCTCGGGCCTTGGGAGCTCTAGCTCAACTCACGCTGAATGATGATGGATCAGAGGTTGTGAATTCCCACACCGTTGGAGGGGTGGCATCAGGGATTCCATCTGAGTATAAAGCATTCGAATCAGTTTTCGATCGCGGTTCTTCCGAGGTACTTCCTCCACACAGACCATATGACTGCCCAATTGAATTAATCCCGAATTCTACCATTCCTTCGGGCAGGATTTATTCTCTGTCCCCCTCGGAAGAACAAGCATTGAAACAGTATGTACAGAACGCCCTACGACTAGGACATATCCGCCCCTCTACTTCACCAGCTGCAAGTCCCATATTTTTTGTACCTAAGAAAGAGGGGGACTTACGTCCTTGTGTGGATTATCAGCGTCTTAACGCTATCACGAAAAAGGATAGGTATCCAATTCCTTTGATCACACCTCTTCTGGACCACTTATCCCATGCCTCTGTTTTCACCAAGCTGGATCTTCGCGGCGCATACAACCTAGAGCGCGTTCGCGAAGGCGATGAGTGGAAAACTGCTTTTTGCACCTGTTACGGCTTGTATGAATACCTAGTCATGCCCTTCGGTCTATGCAACGCCCCGGCAACATTCCAGCGTTTAATGACTGACATATTCAGGGACATTCTGGACGTATACATGGTTGTTTATTTGGACGACCTCTTGATCTTTTCACGGAATCTTGATGACCATGTAAAGCATGTCCGGGAGGTCTTATCCCGTCTGAGGGAACATTCCCTATTTGCCAAACCCGAGAAATGTCAATTCCATAAAATGTCTGTTGAGTTTCTGGGCTTCCACATTACCCCTGGGGCACTATCCATGAACGAATCCAAGGTTAAAGCAGTCCTAGAGTGGCCAGTTCCTCAGACACTCAAGTCCTTGCAGGCCTTTTTGGGCTTCGCCAACTTTTATAGACGCTTTATTTTGTCCTTTTCCACGATTGTAGCCCCACTTACGGCCCTGACCAGCCCTCAGGTACCCTATCGGTGGCAGAAGGCACATCAAGAATCTTTTGAGGCTTTGAAAACCGCTTTCACCACCGCACCGGTGCTCCAGCACCCCAATCCCGATCTTCCATTCATAGTTGAGGCGGATGCCTCTCCTTTTGCCCTCGGTGCGGTGTTGTCTCAGACATTGTCACGCCACCTGTCCTGGGGTCTCCTTACCCGTTACGGCGCTCCACGTCTTGGAGGTTGTATCCTCGCTTCCGGCTTCGGGGTTCGGGGGTGTCCCGGGTCTCGGGCGCTTCCGGGTCTCCTGTGCACGCTGCTTTGCGCATGCGCGGGCGTCCGCTCTCCGCGCTTCGCGCATGCGCAGTGCGCAGGATGCTCGATTCTGGGAGGTATGCGGCCCAAGCCTCGTTGTGGGGTATCCAATGCCTGGGAGACGGAACGGCTTGCGTTGCAAGCCTCCCAGGTGTTGTTGGGCCTATTTAAGGAGCCCTGATCCTTTTCCAAACCGCGTCTCAACGCGGTTTGTTCGGATCGTGTCCTTGCTGCCTTGTGTGGAATTCCAGTGTTCCTGCTTGCTTCCTTCTTCCCTTGTTCTGCCTGGGGAACCCCTGTCTCTCTGTCCTTGCGCTCCCTCCTTCTAGTTCTTTCCTGTTCCTGAGTCCTCCCTGGCTTCCCTTGTCCTGGTCCCTGCCTGTCCCTCCTTGTCCGCCTAGCTCAGTCATTCCTGACTCCATCCCACTCCAGTCCCCGTGCTCTTCTCATTACCAGCCTGCCCTGCTTGCTTCCTTGCCTTCGTTCCTGGTGGTACAATCTGCTTCCTGCCTCCGGATCTGCATTTCGCCGGAATACCTCTGAGGACCTTGAACCATCTACGCAGAGGCTCCCCCTGCCAGTGCTTGCACTGTCCTGACGCCACACTAATCAGGGGTGAGCAATACCGTGGCGTTGGGAGCCGGTTCGCCTCCAATCCGGTTCTATTCGGGCTGGGGTTGGGCTGGTTCCCCGTGCCATTAATCACGTCTCTTCGGATCCTCTGACAGCCTGGCCTCATCATCAAGAAACCCAACCGGACGAACAGGTACGCAGCGTTCTCGTGACGCTAGTTACAACAGATTGAGACGCCTGTCTTCTGACACCTCGGACTCTACGATGGAAGAAGATCCGGGTCTTCGTAATGAACTTCAAGCACTTCGTGCTGAGATGGCGGCGCTTCGTCAGGAAAATGTAGCCTTACGCCAAATGATGACACAGAATGTTGGTGCCATTCCACAACCCGAAGGTCCCATGGCTCACACGGCTCCCATCAAGTTCGATGGAGATCCCCGCCGTGTGGGAGAATTTTGTAATCATTGCCGTATACACTTTCTCTTCCGTTCATCTCACTTTACCAATGACAAAGCCAAGATCGGATACATCTTGGGCAACTTATCTGGGAACGCGCTTGCCTGGGCAACTCCATTGGTCGTTACCAATAATCCAATCCTGAATGATTTTCTAGCCTTCGAGAAAGCATTCTTGGATGTGTTTCAATCCCCCAATCTGGCTTCAGCAGCGCAGAATCAATTGATGGACATACAACAAGCCAATACCGATATCATCTCTTACATCAGCCGTTTCCGTCAGTTGGCAACAGACTCCTTATGGCCAGAGGTAACGCAGAAGACCTTGTTTCGCCGTGGATTAAGAGAAGAATACAAAGATGAATTGCTACACATTCCGGAACCTGACGATCTACAGAAACTTATTGAACAAGTGTTAAGGATAGACCAGAGGTTGGCCGAAAGAAGAGGCGAAAGACGACGTTTTGAGAAGGGAAACCTCAGACCACTGACTCATCCTACCGGGATGTCAGCACCTTCGGATGCTACCCAAGAACCAATGCAACTGGGAGCTGTAAGGGGCCCATTATCGGAAGAGGAGAAGAAGCGCAGGAGAAGTCTGCGATTATGTTTATACTGCGGGGGTGCTGGTCATTTTCTGGGAACCTGCCCTTTGCGTCCTATCAAGAAAGGGGGAAACTAGAAGACCTGTCGTCTAAGGGAAAGGCTACGACAGGTCCTTTCTTACTTTCAGACCTTTCCAGCCCTGGGTTACAACTGCCCCCAATGCAGCCTGCCGCCCTGATGACTCTGGGGATAACTTTGAAGTGGCTTGATAAAACGATTGATGTCCAGGGTCTATTAGATTGCGGGGCCTCCGGTAACTATATTGATGAGGCATTTGCCATCAACATTGGTATGCCTTTACTTACCAGGAGAACTGTTATACCAGTAGAGGTCATCGATGGTACACCTTTGGCTTCCGGTCCCATCCGGTTGCATACCATCGGCATGCTATTACAGGTCATGGGGCATGAAGAAAGGATAGCCCTCGACGTCATCAAGTCACCTTCGTATCCTGTGGTTTTGGGACTGCCCTGGCTTTTGCGACACAATCCTACGATCAATTGGGAGTCCCGTACTTTGACTTTTGTTTCTGCCTTTTGCCTAAATGAATGTCGCTGCCACAACACCTCCTTGAAGTCTACAACCTTGATCCCTCTAGTTCCAGGGGAGGACTCATCTGCTTTATGCTCTCTGTCCCAGATTCCAAAAGTTTACGCCGACCTTTGTACGGTGTTTTCGGAGCCCGGAGAAATACCTCTTCCTCCTCACAGGACGTTTGACTGTTCAATAGACCTGATTCCTGGTGCTGTGATTCCTCATGGGAAGTTATACTCTCTAACGCAGTCTGAAAAACAAGTACTCCGGAATTATCTAGATGATTGTTCTAAGAAAGGTTACATCGTACCCTCCAAGTCATCCGCCGGTTTTCCGCTGTTCTTTGTTAAAAAGAAGGAGGGGACCCTGCGACCCTGTATCGATTACCGTCAATTGAATGACATAACACTCAAGGACAGGTACCCTCTACCATTGATTCGGAACATCATGGAGTCCTTACGTTCTGCCAATATCTTCACTAAGTTGGATCTCCGAGGAGCCTACCACCTGGTTAGAATCAAAGAGGGCGACGAGTGGAAGACAGCATTCAAGACACCCTTTGGGCACTACGAATACAGGGTAATGCCCTTCGGGTTGTGTAATGCCCCTGCCGTCTTCCAACGGTTTATGGACAACGTGTTTGGTGATTTGGTGGGCATTTCGGTCTGGGTTTACTTAGACGACATCCTGATCTTCTCGGACGATCCAAAGTTACACATCTCGCACGTTCGTGAAGTACTTCTGCGATTGTCACAGAATCACCTATACGCCAAAGCCGAAAAGTGCTCATTTCACCAGAATAGCATGGAGTTCCTGGGATACGTAATCAGCAATGCAGGTATCCACATGGATTCGGGCAAAGTGAAGGCTATTCTGAATTGGAAACAACCACATGATTTGAAATCCCTTCAACGGTTTTTGGGGTTCGCCAACTTTTATCGGCGTTTTATCCCACAGTTTTCACAGTTCACGGCCCCATTGTCACGTCTAACCAGTGTCAAGATACCTTTCCTTTGGGATCATGTGGCATCAACTGCTTTCGAGCACTTAAAGACGGCGTTTAGTACGGCTCCCGTTTTGCGTCATCCTAACGACGAGCTGCCATATGTCATCGAAGCAGATGCCTCCGACTTCGCTGTTGGAGCGGTCCTACTGCAGAAACATCCTACATCTGGCGACGAACACCCTGTGGCCTATTACTCGCGGAAACTAACCTCCAGTGAGCTGAACTACGCAGTCATTGAAAAAGAACTTTTGGCCATCAAGACGGCATTCGAAGAGTGGAGGCATCATTTACTTGGTGGTCGTTTTCTTGTAGAAGTACGTACTGACCATCGCAACTTGCAGTTCCTACGATCATTGCAGTGTCGCACTGCTCGTCAAGCCCGATGGGCCTTCTTCTTCTCTCACTATGATTTCAACATCACATACATCCCTAGCTCCCAGAACCAGAAGGCTGATGCCTTGTCCCGATCTTTGGAAAAAGAAGAAGTGGGGGACAGTTTGAACATGCCTATGATATCTCCCAAACACTTTCTACTAACCTTAGCTCCGCATCTTCAGAGGATCATTCGAGAGACCTTGAGGGATCCAGAACGTATCGACCTGCTGAAGAAACCCCAGATCTGCGAACGCAATGGGTTTTTGTTCTTTCTGAACCGGTTGTACATACCTTCGACTGCTCTTCGCTTGGACATCCTACATGGATTTCACGACTCTCGAGTAGCTGGTCATCGTGGTATCAAGGCTACCCAGGAATTAATCTCCAGACAATTCTGGTGGCCCGGATGGGCCAGAGAAGTGAAATTATACGTGGAAAGTTGTCCTGTCTGTGCTCAGACGAAGACACCCAGAAGAAAGCCTTTGGGGCTCCTCAAGCCTACTGAAACACCTCCCTACCCTTGGCATACTATCGCCACCGACTTCATTGTCGAGCTTCCGCCCTCTGCAGAACACACTTGTGTCATGGTGGTTGTGGACTGTTTCACTAAATACGCACACTTCATTCCATTCATGAAGATTCCAACCTCCTCCCAGATGGCATTGGCTTTTCTACACAACATATATCGGTTACATGGACTCCCTGAGAAGATCATCTCTGATCGTGGTTCGCAATTTCTTTCTTCTTTCTGGCGTCAGTTGTGTACTCATCTGGGTATCCACAGGGCCTTGAGCTCAGGCTACCACCCGCACACCAACGGCCAGACCGAAAGGACGAATCAGACCCTGGAGCAGTATTACGTTGCTATGCCAATGCCACTCAGTCAAACTGGTTAAGGTACCTGGACCTGGCAGAAGTTTCCTATAACAATGCGACCCATGCTGCCACTGGCATCAGTCCCTTTTTGTGTTCAGCTGGACAACATCCCAAGTTGGTTCCCTTCTCACCTGTGGTGTCCAGTTCCGTTCCATCTGCTGATCATTTGGTCTACAAGATCCAGAAACAACATGACCTGGCCCGGAGAACCCTTACGAAGACACGCGAACGCATGAAGGAGCAGGCTGATAGGGGTCGAACCACGGAGCCCAATTTCCAGGTGGGCGATCTGGTTTGGTTGTCTTCCAAAAATTTACCTGTTCGTAATTTACCCACTAAGTTGGCACCCCGATTCTATGGACCTTTCAGAATTGCCAAACGTTTGTCTTCAGTGGCTTTTCGATTGGTGTTGCCCCGCACTTGGAAGATACACCCAGTATTCCATGTCTCCCTTTTGAAGCCCTATGTGCAGGATGTCTTTGGACGTTCTGGTCCTCGACCCTCCTCTGTTCTGGTTCAGGGGGTTCCTGAGTTTGAGGTCCAGGAGATCTGTGATTCACGGATTCGTCGGGGTGTACTCCAGTTCTTAATCGACTGGAAGGATTATCCTGCTTGTGATCGCACCTGGGAGCCGCACTGTAATGTGCACGCTCCCCGGCTTGTCCGTGAATTCTTTCTTCGCTTTCCCTGGAAACCTGGGGCCCCGGGTCTTTCTGGGAGGGGGCATAGTGTCACGCCACCTGTCCTGGGGTCTCCTTACCCGTTACGGCGCTCCACGTCTTGGAGGTTGTATCCTCGCTTCCGGCTTCGGGGTTCGGGGGTGTCCCGGGTCTCGGGCGCTTCCGGGTCTCCTGTGCACGCTGCTTTGCGCATGCGCGGGCGTCCGCTCTCCGCGCTTCGCGCATGCGCAGTGCGCAGGATGCTCGAGTCTGGGAGGTATGCGGCCCAAGCCTCGTTGTGGGGTATCCAATGCCTGGGAGACGGAACGGCTTGCGTTGCAAGCCTCCCAGGTGTTGTTGGGCCTATTTAAGGAGCCCTGATCCTTTTCCAAACCGCGTCTCAACGCGGTTTGTTCGGATCGTGTCCTTGCTGCCTTGTGTGGAATTCCAGTGTTCCTGCTTGCTTCCTTCTTCCCTTGTTCTGCCTGGGGAACCCCTGTCTCTCTGTCCTTGCGCTCCCTCCTTCTAGTTCCTTCCTGTTCCTGAGTCCTCCCTGGCTTCCCTTGTCCTGGTCCCTGCCTGTCCCTCCTTGTCCGCCTAGCTCAGTCATTCCTGACTCCATCCCACTCCAGTCCCCGTGCTCTTCTCATTACCAGCCTGCCCTGCTTGCTTCCTTGCCTTCGTTCCTGGTGGTACAATCTGCTTCCTGCCTCCGGATCTGCATTTCGCCGGAATACCTCTGAGGACTTTGAACCATCTACGCAGAGGCTCCCCCTGCCAGTGCTTGCACTGTCCTGACGCCACACTAATCAGGGGTGAGCAATACCGTGGCGTTGGGAGCCGGTTCGCCTCCAATCCGGTTCTATTCGGGCTGGGGTTGGGCTGGTTCCCCGTGCCATTAATCACGTCTCTTCGGATCCTCTGACAGCCTGGCCTCATCATCAAGAAACCCAACCGGACGAACAGGTACGCAGCGTTCTCGTGACGCTAGTTACAACAGACATGTCCTACAACAGGCAAGTTGCACCCGGTGGCATACCACTCCCGTAAGTTTTCCAATACTGAGACCCATTATACTGTATCAGAGAAGGAACTTCTGGCTGTCATGGAAGCCTTTCGTGTCTGGCGCCATCATCTTCTGGGGGCTAAGCATCCAATCACTGTATACTCAGATCATCGAAATCTACAGGATCTGGCCTCCTTAAAGTGCATCAATAGCAGACAGGTCCGGTGGCATCTTTTCTTTTCCGCTTTTGATTTCCACATTACGCATCGTCCTGGAAACTCTCATGGAAAAGCGGATGCCTTGTCACGTTCTCCGGGTGGGGTCGAGTTGCCAACCTTCCCCGATACTGTTCTTGGTAAGAGTCATGTGATTTGTCTCTGCACTCCCTCTCTGTCATTGTTGGATTCTGTACGAGCCTGGACGAGCAATCATTCCGACCAACTGCGGGATTGGGACCCCGTTTATTTTGATGGTTTGCCTTTTGTGCATGAACGTCTGTTTCTTCCCACGCCTGACACTCGTAACCTGGCCCTTGAGTGGTCTCATGATGCTCCCTTTAATGCCCATCCCGGCCAAGAGCGCACTATGGATCTCCTAAAGCGCTGGTGCTGGTGGCCCTCTATGAAGCGCGATGTGGAATGCTATGTCAATTCATGCGCCGTTTGTGCTCAGGCCAAACATCGAAGAGGACGTCCAGTTGGTCTGCTGCTTCCGCTTCCGGTACCTCCAAGACCTTGGCATAAACTGACGATGGATTTCGTGACCGATCTCCCCAAGGTACGAGGTTTTGACACCATCTGGGTGGTGGTAGACACGTTCACAAAAATGGCTCGTTTTGTTCCTTGTAAGGGAATTCCTTCGGCCCGAGTCTTGGCGGACTTGTTTTTTGAATATGTGTTCATGTTATTTGGGCTTCCTTCGGTCATTATATGCGATCGTGGGTCACAGTTCACCTCTCGTTTTTGGAGATCATTGACTAAATTACTTGGCATCGATACCAGGTATTCTTCGGCCTATCACTCTGAGACTGATGGGCAGACTGAAAGGACGAATCAATCTATGGAGCAGTATCTTCGGTGTCTTATCTTGCAGCAACAGGCCTCCTAATTGAGTGCTTTACATTTTGCCGAGTTCGCATACAATAACGCGGCTCATTTTGCTACAGGTTTTTCTCCTTTCTACACCCTCTATGGCCAACACCCCAAGGTCTTGCCTGTCCCTGATGCCTCTGTCTCTTTGAATCCTGCGGCCACGGCTTGTTTTAGGGATCTGTCTGCTGTTCATGCTTGTACTTTGGTCCATCTTACTGAAGCAAAGGCTTCTATGAAAGCTCGTGTTGATGGCAAGCGCCTGGCTGCTCCTCCCCTGGTGGTGGGTTCTAGGGTGTGGTTTTCTTCCCGTCACCTTCGCCTGGTCGGTTGTCGGAAACGTCTGCCTCATTTCGTTGGCCCGTATGTAATCTCTCAGGTTGTGAATCCAGTGGCTTTTCGTCTGGTTCTCCCGAGTTCTTGGCGAATCCATCCTGTTTTTCATGTCTCTCTCCTCAAGCCTTGTCCTGATTCTTCCCGCCTTCGGGCCCCTGCAGCTCCGGTGTCCCTGGCCTCCCCTGATGTTTTTGAAGTGTCGGCCATTTTGGGTTCCCGTTGGTTTAGGGGTCGGCTCCAGTATTTAGTGAATTAGAAGGGTTATGGACCGGAGGAGCGTTCTTGGGTTTCCACTTTGGATCTTGACGCTCCTCGGTTGGTAGCCCGGTTCCATAAGGATCACCCGTCCTGCCCACGGGGTCGTGGGCCATTGGGGGGGGCTATGTTAGGCGATCCTCTGCACTCCAATCCACTGCACACCAGAACACTGCTCACATTTCCCCAACACCTCCCTCCAGGGTTCGAGGCTCATGTGATTCGGTTTACCGAAAGGACCGAAAGCTCCGTACCAGGTACGATTTACGGGCCCGATTGCAGCCCTTCCTGCATTGGCAGTTGCCATGGAGAACATACAGCAGAAGGGGCGGCGTTACACCTCCACGCCGATCGTTCACTTGCTCACGTGATCCAGAGTGGCGTTTCCCACGTGACCTTGGTGGACGTCACATGACCCCGAAACGCACAGTATATAAGGCTTGAGGCACGGAACACTCATTGCTTCTCAGCTGTCTTCAGACCCTGTTTGGCGCTACGTTTGGATAACACTACTGGTTTACCTTGATCTTGGAACTCTCTCTTGGACTCCTTCGGATTACCCTTTTGTACCTTTGCTTGGAACTGCTTACCTATTGCTGGATTTCTGACACGACCCTAACTTGTCTTCGAATCATCCCTTGGTACCTTGTTGAACTTCTACGCTATTTCCCTTTTGGGATTCAAGTCACGCCTTCAGTCCTACAGGTGGCTTATCCTGCATCCACGCTTGTCTGCGGTCCTCTTGTTCTAGGGACCGCCTCATCTGAGTCTCGAACCTCCCTCCTAGGTTTCCTGGGTTTTCCAAACACCGGATAGGTAAGACTATTCAGATCCTTTGGTTCTTGTGATATATTGTAATTGCCTGGTACTTAACATCGTTCTTTTTGACAGCAGCATCGGTGTTCCAGAGGTTCCGTGGATCCGGGAAGTAACATCTCCCACCTGTGGTCCCAAAGGTCGCACAGCGGGTTTCTTTTAGTTCCCCTGTGCGTCACTTGAGGACGGAGGTTTCAACGGTCTACACGACACTCAAGTCAGAACACACTTGCTGCATTTTGAAGGCAATGCTTGAAGAAGTGTGGGTCTTCAGGGCCACCAGAATCGGTTCGACAGTTGGTTCAACTGCAATGATGCTGGTAACTGGTTGCACAGTTCTCACTGGATCGGTTCAATGAATCGTACCAGGGGCTGCAGATAGTGAGGACCACCAGGATTGGTTTGATGGCTGATTCAGTGACAAAGAGGCTGGAGACTGGATGCTCAGTCTGGTGCAAGTGGTTTCATGCTGTGTTCAAGGGTCGTGACTTAATGGTCCACCAGGATTAGTTCGACTGATGATGAAGACCGGCAGCGAAGATGCTGCCGGGGCGAGCAGAGGTTTGAAAGCGGCTGATGCAATAAAGAGCTAGTAGTTCGAGCCAAGGCAATGATGTGCACAGTTAGCGAAGTGCAGAGGTGAACACGTTTGAACATGCAGTTCAGTTGTTTGGGGACAGCACTCATGTTGTTCTAGACCAGGAGCAGATGTCCAGCTGAGGTAGAACAGGAGCTCTTGTGGTTTGACAGTGAAGCTCAGAGAAGTGCAAATTGTGAAGGCCACCAGGTTTGGTTTGACAGTCGGTTCAATGGTGAAGAGGCTGGTGACCGGATGCGCAGTTTGAGCTGAGTGACTCTGGTTCAGCTTTCCAAGGTTGCTGTTTGAAGGATAGCCCAGGGTGTGGTCGGCTGTTGATGAAAATCAGCAGTGAAGGTGCTGGCAGTTTGAAGAGGCAGTTCAAAGGCAGTGGTTGCAATGATGAGCTCCAAGTTCAATCCGAGGCAAAAGCGCGCTCAGGTAGCGCTGTGCGGTGGCAAACAGGTGTAGTTCAGCAGTTGGAAGAGCAGTGAGTGCCAAAGGCAGCTCTGGAGGGTTCTGATGGTTAGATGCAGTCGAACGGGCTCGAACCATGATTCTAATTGGTTTGATGCCAATAAAACAGGGATCTTGGATGCCTTGATTCTCGTTTGCTGTGAGGTACAATCAAGGGACACAAGGATATGTTTTCAGTCCTTGTTCTTGTGTTCCCACACACAGGGTAGGCTGGCCCACAACTGCAGATGTCCCTCAACACAGTGAGGTCCTGGTTATGAGGAAGGCAGGTCTTGTCCCAACAGCAGCTCACCCACACTATGTTCCCTGGGGATGGTTAAGGGACTGAGCTCTCCTCTGCCTTGGAAACTCAGTCTTCACCTCACTGACAGAGGACTTTGCAGAGATCATCACTCCCAACAGAGGTCCAATGAATTAATCCTTAAGTGTTTCTCCAAATGTGAATCCAAGAAGTGATGTGAGGCCCCTTCTTTTAAACGCAAAAGCCCACACGTGAATGTATAAAAGCTTGATTGATTTAGGGGTCCATTCCCTGTTGTTAGAGCAAGTGGACTTTGCCTTCTGAAATCACTCCCAAAGTGCTTTGTGCTACAGGAAGTGAAGATGATAGATAGGAAAGATAGAGGCAGAGAGAAACAAGATGGTGGAACCTTCCTTCAGCTGTAAATAGCTCCATCTGTCTACCCTAACCCTGGCCCCCTTCTTTCTCAATAGAATCAAATGTCTTTAGATGTGCAGCACCCTGGTCTGAGGCTACTCCAGTTGTGAATGGTTGTGCCTTTAGATTCCTGTCCCCAGGAGAGTTTCCTGTGGAGTTGCTGTCTCTCTCTGGTGAGGGTGTTACCTGCCCTCACATAAGAACAAAGAGATACAATCCCCAAAGCTACAATCTGGGCAGCAGTGACAGGGCCAGTCTTTCTGGGGAGAATACACATAATTCCTTTACATCTAAGCTGGGCTCACAGGGCTGACATCTGTGTGATATGAAATAGCTGTGGCTACAATAATTATGAGAAATACCATCTACCATACCATAACTCAGGTATGGCCTTTATTTAAAGATGTATCTGCCACCAGGACAGTAGCCTCATAATCATAAGATTTTGGTGCAGGGGTGCATGTCTTAAGTGCAGCCTCTATGCTGCAGATATGGTTGTCACTGCAGCTGCCAAATGGGCATTTGTGTCCTCTGAACCTGCTCTGTGCCACTGGTAGAACAGGCAATGCAGATCAGGATACTGGCATGGAGCTTTTGAAAGGGGGTTCTGATCAGCAGATTTCCCTTTCAGATATGGAATTACATGCATAATTTAAATAATGTAATAAAAATCAAAAAAGCCATTGCCTCTACAATCTAACTAAATGGCAATCTGTCACTTTGTTACCATGGCTTAAGAGGTTGGGGCACAAATCAGAGGACATGTCTGTGTATGGGCCAAATAACACAGCTTTTCATTAAATCATTAATTCATTAGGTCACTTCAATAGAAGGAAGTCAGTTGCATCTTAAGTTTAAAAATAAAGGTAATTTCTGGTTCAATAGCGATAGAGTTTTTTTCAACTTTTCACGCATCATACATTGACACACTTCTAGGCTCACGATGTAACCAAAAGTCTGAACATGCATTCATAAACTTGTCTCCTTTTAAATACAAGTATGGTGACTTTCAGTAAAGCACAGAACAAAAGGTAAAATCAAATCTGTGTTACAGTGCCTTCAACATAAATTGGCATTTCAATTTGAGAATCTCATTTTCATGGAAACAGTCAGCTGACCCAGCCCAAGGCAGTGTCACTGAAAAGAACGCACAGCAATGTGAAGAAGAAAGTGTCATTTGATGGAAGGAGGACATTTACTGGTGAGAATTCTGTCTTGCAGGCAGAGCACTGGCGAATGACGTGGGGGAGTCAAATGTGCTGTGTGGAATCAGCAAATGACTGGCACAGAATCACTCAGCAGTAGCAGTATGGACGAGACCAGTGCTAAATCCAGGGCAATTCAGGGAAAAGGAGAGAGCAGGACGCACACAGAGAAATAAACCGATGGGGCTAAGAAAAGCCTCCGGAGCAAGCCGAGATGTTGGGACCAAAGACTGAGAGTTGACTGGTAGAGAAGAGAAGAGATTAGGAGACTGCAAAGTCCAGAACAAGGCTGGATATGGATGCCTGTGTGCACATGCCAGGGTGAGAAGGAGAAGGAGAAGTAGGGAATGAGAAGTATTTGAAGCTAAATCATGATGCGATAAACCATAGTGACTAGAAGCGCTGCAGGTCGAACTGAAAGAATGAGATTCTGGAGCACATTGGGAAAAACATTGCAATGACTTGGTGCATGCTGGAACGGAAAGTGGTAGTGTCAAGAGCTCATTCAAAAGGATGCATTGCTCTCACCTGCTGCATGCTGGGTCTTAAGAGTGCTAGCTCCTCGATTGCATTGAGAAAGACACATTGTCAAGGACCTCTGCATACTGAAAGTGTGAGCCCGTGGTGAACATTTAGAAAGCCAAACTTCCAAGAAGAGCAGTATGCTGTAATTTCCCATGTATAAGATATGAGTACTTCCCAAATTTTTGTTTTCGAGGTACCAGTTCCAAGGAGGGAAGTTAAGAAAAACACAAAATATATGGTAGGAAACTGGTTACCCCTCCCTTTAACACTCACACAATTTGTAATTGCACCACTAAATGCTTTTACTGTCTGCATTAAACAACCTAGAGTTCTCTTATTTAAAATGTAAATGTATTACGAAATGTCTTATTTTTCCCGGCATGAGTATCTTCACCCGTGATCCTCCCTCATGAAACCACCCACAGGGTCAGGATCAGGTAGTATCTGTCTTTCCCTAGCCACGGGAGATGAGGCCCACTCCGGGTCTCTAGTGATGATCTCATTGGATTCATCACACTTTCTGAATGCAGTCTGGGCACTCATACTCACAAAATATATAGTAGGAAACCAGTTACCCCTCTCTTTAACACTCACACAATTTGTAATTGCACCACTAAATGCTTAAGTTACTGTCAGCATTAATCAACAGAGAGTATTGTTCTTCAAAATAGAAATGTATTAATTTTTTGTTAAAGATATTCTTTGATTATAGCATCCATGGTTATAAACCTTTGTAGAAAACAGACAATTTAAATACAACAATCTTTCAGACAAACGACGGCACTCAAAAATCGTGCCTAGGAGTTAGTAAGAGGTGACTATATCAGTTCTGGTACACCATTTCTTACAATATAGTTTGACATGTTTCATGATAGTAAAAAGAAAGGGGAAACAAAGGAGAAACCACACTAGGTCTGTACTTCCACCTAAGGAAAATTAGAACACAGATTTTCACCTATTCACATTCTTTGCATAGATTTGTTCATACAGACATGGATTTTGTGGTACTAGGTCAAGACTATTCACATGTAATTTAAGGAAAAAATAGAAGACTAGTCAGCCCATGTTGTCTAGTCATATTCATGCGGACACATGTTTCGGGCCCTCTACTCTACTTGATACGCATTTCAGAACGTTCTCGGTCAACTATATATCGGGCCTTCATCAAGATGGGAAATTCTTAGATCTTTGAGTCAATCTGATATAGCCCCAGTTTTTCACAGCAGACACTATAAAACAAAAGCATAAAAAACTAATAAGAACTCCTGAAAAAAAACTCTCTCTCCTCTGTGATATTTTTTAAGACAGTATTTCTAGACTCACCATAGTGTTTGAGGGCAATCAAGATGAAGGTGGCTTTAAAACGTTCGCTACTTTCTTTGGGACGGTCAGGAGTAGGGGTTCAGAAAATCACTATGGTATATGACCTGAATGAGATGGCTTTCTTAGATCTCATGATTCAGAAATCAGTCCATGGTACCTTAGCACTGACCTTATTCTGAAAGTCAACTGATAAAAACACTTTGTTGAAAGATGATAGTTTCCATTCACTGAGCTTAAAGAACAATTTACCAGTGGGTCAGTTTCTCGGCGTGCAGATAAACTGTACTCTGCCCATGGAATTTGAGAAGCACAGTAAAGACTTAACCAAACATCTCAAACAGCAAGGCTAGCCTTCAAAGATAGTGCCAGTGGCACAGTAAAGAGCATGACATACTGAAAGAAACACATGTTTGGACCAACAAGAAAAAAAAGACTAGATAAAATGACCTGCATAACTACTTTTAGCCCAATTAGTAATGACTTAAGAGGGATCATTTTGAAAAACTGGCATATTGCACAAACACCAGATTCCATGCCAGTGCACACATACGAAAACTCCCCAAAATCCATACAGCAAACTACATTATGCGATATGCTCCCAGTATTAGGCCACTTTACATGTGGGTAATGCTCCATATGCAACATATGCAACATGACTAAAGACATGAAACAGGTTAACTTATATGGTCTGACCTGGCATTTTAATGCATTCACCAACATTAGGACGCAATGGGGGCATATATGGTATAAAATGCCCGGTCCTGTCTGAAAAATCAAGTTTATGAAAACCTATGGTGGCACATTTTGTTAAACTTAAACATAAACCATCAGACATGTTGTGGTTTGTCATCCAGACTATTGATGCCCCCGTTGGAGGCGGTGACCGTGATCTGTTACTTAGGGAAGCAGAACAGAAATTGATTTTTAAACTGGACACAGTGAACAAGGGCCCGAATACCACCATAGAGTGGGGAATGTTCATGCATTAGACACTACGACAGTGCCTCCTTTTGACTGACCTAGACTACTGCTTTTGTACTTAATGTATCTTGTACCTGCATTCTGTTCCTACTGCAATTACTGCTATATGTATTGCTACCATTATACTGTAACTAAGTTTTATGATTTCTTGCTTCTGTTGCGCCCGTCTACCTAAGGGCTTGGTGCGCATTAACAAACAAATAAACAAACAAACAAAACAAACAAACACTCCTTAATCTATGGAAGTGGTCCCATAATGTGGCATATGTCCATGTTTCTCGATTAGGCAAGTGAAACAATCCAACATTAAACATAAGCAAAAAACAATATAGAGCATGTCTTCCTTGAAGACTTATGAACAAGCCAGAAATGTGAATCCGGGGCCTAAGAGAACTATTCCATTGAAATATAGTTGAAAAGTGGATGGATCACAGTGTATACACCGTATAAATCCCAGAAAGTGTTTTCATCATATGCACTAGGAGTTTCAGCTGCAACAATACACCAAGACAGAACACCCCAGGTACTTGGATAGAAGAACAAGTTACTTACCCCTGGTAACGTTCTTTCAATTGGATGTTCCTCCGACATACTCCCCATCTTATGATAATTATCCTTCGCGCTTCAGCTGCTTGGAATTTCTTTTTTGACAATGGGCGCTGTGTGCTGTCTCGTCGAGGTGATGTCCCTCGAAGGCCTCCGTTCGACTGTCGACGTCATTATCAGTATAAGTAGCACATGCAGCGCCCCTTGGCTTCAGTTGTGTTTTTCCCCTCCTGAAGAGGAATTACCAGGCGTACCATAGACCTTGGGCTCCAAGAAAGCGTGAAGTGTAAGAACACGTAAATTCTACTGTGGGGTAAGCTGGGAGGGGCGATGAGGAATACGTGGGAGGAACATCCAATCGAAAGAACGTTACCAGATGTAAGTAACTTTTTCTTTAAATGGATTGTGTCCTCCCACATGTTCGGTGGGAGTACCAATTATATTTTGTTTTAATTGTTGTCATGTACTGAATGAAAGACCACTTTTGCAAATTGTCCTTCATGACTTGAATATGAATCCAGGCAGTAATGTTTCACAAACGTGTGAATAGATGACCCAGTGGCTGCTGAATTGGGACACCTCTCTGAAGAGCAGCAGAGCTTGCCATGCCTCTTGTGGAATGTGCTCTCAAACCTTCAGGCGGGTCTTTGCCCACTAACCTGTACCATTCCCCAATAGCCAGGATAATTAATCTGGATAGGGTATGTTCTGTAACAGCTAAACCCAATTTAGGGCCTGTATAGCCAATGAATAATTGGGTCATTTTGATGCAATTTAGCCATTCTTGATATATAAAAACTGAGAGCCCTTGTTGGGTCCATTCAATGTAATCTTCCTCCTCTTTTCCAGGACAAGGAGGTGGATAGAAAGTTGGCAAAATTATCTTTTGCGACAAGTGGTAGTCAGAGACTACTTTAGGTAGAAAAGAAGGTTTCACCCTGAGAACAACCTTGTCTTTATAGAAAATTATATGTGGGGTTTTACAGGAAAGTGCCTGCAACTCGCTTACCCTCTGGGCTGACATTATTGCAATTAGCAAAACAGTTTTGAAGGTTAACAGTCTTAATTGGCATGAGTGTATAGGCTCAAAGGGAATGCATGTTAGAAATTTTAACACCAGGTTAAGATCACATACAGGGACTTTGAATGGAACTAGTGGAAATACATTAGTAAGACCCTTTGGGAATTGAACAATCAGAGGGATTTTAAAATATGAATCCTCCTTTAAAGAGTGTTTGGAAAATAGATAGCGCTGCCAGTAACCTTTAATTGTTCCGAACTGGAGCCCCAGATTCACCAAATGTGACAAAAAAGAAAGCACCAGAGGTGTGTCACACAGAAAGGGATCCACATTGTTATCCCTGCACCAGCTGCTGAACTTGTTCCAATGGCAGTGGTTGAAAGATTTTGTTTCTGGCCTTCTGGCCGTAAGCAAGATTTCCATTATGTCACAGAGAGGTCCCAATCCTTGCATCTCAACCTCTCAGAAACCATGTGTGAAGGTTGAGAGTATTGACCTCAGGATGGAGAACCCGACCCTCCTCTCGTGAGAGAAGGTCCTCTCTTTGTGGAAGACGCATTGGAGGGCAGATGGATATGTCCAGAAGTTCTGGGTACCACGTCCTCCAGGCCCAATCCGGGGCAATTAGGATCATGGATTTCCCGAACTTTCTCAAACTCCTAATCACATGAGGAATGACGGGGACTGGAGCAAACACGTTCAGGAGTGTACATTCCTAGTCCCCTATGAACGTGTCCCCTACAGCTCCTCTTAGGGGAATTTCCCTGGAGCAGAACAGTTCACACTTCTGGTTGAGACTGGTCACGAACAGATCCACTTGAGGGGTTCCCCAAAATCTCTTGAAGGACTTTGTGAGCTAGATCCCACTTGTAGGAGACTGTGCTCTGCCTGCTCAGAGCGTCTGCTGCCGTGTTATCCTAGGTGAACAGCCAATAGAGCGATTCCTTCTTGAATTGCCCAGGACCAGAGCTGCATTGCTTCTCTGCACAGTGGTAGTGACCCTACACCTGCTCTCCTATGGAAGTAGTACATGGCCACTATGTTGTCCGTCATTATCAGGACATTCTTTCCCCGTACAGAGGGCAGAAAGGCATTCAGCGCTAGTCTCATTGCCCTCAGCTCCAAACGGTTGATGTGTAGTTTGGACTCTGACGGAGACCAACAACCACTGATTGGCATGTTGTTGGCGTGGGGTCCCCACTCAGTGAGTGAGTCGTCCATCACTACAGTTATCTCCGGCCGGGTGGCGAGGCTTGCCCCGAGGAAGCATGCAGGTCTGAGCCAATGAATTGGCGTCTTTGAGATGGTATCATGTGGGACTTCTTGTACATGAGGGAGAAGACCAGTCTGTGAAGAGAGTGGCAGGTTACGCTGAGTTGTTCCCGGGCCTGTTTGGGTGAACGTGCCCTAATCAGCCAGTAGTCCAGGTCGGGCTAGACGTGAATTCCCCCTCTCCTGAGACTCACTGCCACCATCACCATCAACTTGGTGATAACCCTTGGGGTGGAGGTCAGCCCGAATGGAAGAACTTGAAACTGATAATGAGAACCGCCAACTGCAAACCTCAGCTACTTTCTGTGCTTGTGATGGAAAAGTGCATGAAAGTAAGCATCCTGAAGGTCCAATGACACCATCCTGTCTTGGAGTTGGAGAGCCTGAAGGATTTGGCAAAGGGTAACCATCTTGAACTTGTCCTTCCTGAGGAACTTGTTCAAGTTTCTTAAGTCCAAGATGGGTCTCAATCCTCCGTCCTTTTTGGGAATCAGAAGGTATGGGGAGTACCAACCCTGGCTCCTTTCCGCCACAGGTACTTGTGCTGTAGCACCTTCCTCCAGTAGGGTCAAAATGTCCTTCACAAGGAGCGGATCCGGAAACCTTGAAAGAGTTGTTCCCCAGTGGTTGATCCTGAGGCCTTTTTTGAAATGGAAGGCAGTAATCTTGGGCTACAGTTTCCAGTGCCCAAGCATCTGAAGTAATGCCCTGCCATTCTTTCAGATGCTGAGTAAGTCTGCCTCCCACCGGGGTCTTGTGAGTCAAGGTCTTAGAGTCCTTTTGAGGAGGCTAAAGTAGCGGCTGAGGGTAAAACGGCTGTTGCTTGGGTTGGCTTAGCACCTTTGCCTCGACCACCATGAGGGAATCTTCTCTGACCTCTTTGTCCAGCTTGTCCTCTTCCTCTTCCAATTGAGGAGTAGAATCGAAAGGATTTACCCCTGCAAGAAGATGAACTGGACTAGGGGTATTGAGGCTGACTAATCGAGGCGCTAAGGGATTTAGCCACTGCTTTTGAGGTCTGCCGCTTTTCCAAACTCTCAACAGCCTTGCTGCAAATCAGCCTTGTGCCGTCAAAATGCATGTTGAGGAGTCTAGACTGCACATCTGGTGCAAATTCAGACTTTCTCAACAACGCAAATCTGTGTAGCACAGCGCTAGTTGGCATGGATCTGCTGATGCTGTCTTCAGTATCCAGACCTGACTGGAGACATTCACCTACTCCCTCCTTACCATCCTTTATGATTGCCAGGATGCTGTCTCTTTCTTCACCTTCCATGATGTGGTCAGCCGCAATAGTTACACAATCCCACAGGGTAAACGTAAACCTTGACAAGGTACAAGTTGCGTTAGTTGAATTTAATACCATACTGCCAGCAGTGAATGTTTTTCTCACCCAGGCATCCACTCTCTTGTCATCCCTATCGAGAGCTATAGAGGAGTATGCTGATGGTTTGGTAGATGTAGCAACCAGAAACACCAACATTTCTGGTGTTGGATGTTTTGTCAAGTACTCTGGGTCACTACTGGATGGCCTATATTTTCTAGCAAAGTTTTTATTTACTGCAGTCGCAGTTTCTGGTGTCCTCCAATTTGCTCAGACCCTTTTCTGTAGTGTAGTGTGTAATGGCAAAATTCTATCTTTTTGGCGACCCTGGTCCAAAATATCTGTCAGGTCATCCTGCTCAAAAGAAGGAGTAGGCCTCCTCCAACCTAAGAATTCCATCACCTTGCTCATTGGCTTCCTATATGAGGAGTCAGCGTGGTCAGTAGGATCTGGTTTGCCACATTCCAGTTCAGGAGAGATATCAAAACCACTGGCGATGGAAGGTTATCATATAAGTCTATTGATCTAGACTCTTCTGAGATTAATTAATCTGTCACATTAGGACTGCCATATTGTAACCCAAATGGTGATATGTTATCATCTGACGGTTCATTATCTTCATTAGTGGGGGTTAAAGACTTAAAAAAGTATTTATTTGGAAAGAGTTTGAAAACCTTTTCCTGGATTACTGTTGGCTTCGACAACTTCGAAGTAATCGTCGACAACGACTTCGAAGTCGGAGTCGATTTTGTCGGAGTTGACTTCAAAACTGTTCTTGACGGCTCTGACGCCAATGGTTTTAGCGAAGGCGTTGTTGACCTCTTATGCTTTTTTTCGAAAGAACCCTCAATCGACAGGATTCCTGACTTGTCAAAGTCCTCGACAATTTCTCAGCGGATCGAGATTTGTCTCAATGCTGTACCATTTTATGGCTCAGTTTGGAAGATTTCATCTTTGACTTCCCATTGTCGTCTTTATGCAGATCGACAGGGGCGTGGGCTTTCTGCTTGACCTTCGAGGGGGTCTGGCCACATTCTCGAAGATTTTAAGCATTTCATTACAAAGCCCATCTCGTGTATCGTTTCAGGATCAAGCACGCCATGCAGCAGTTAGAGTGTGAGCAGCGACAGATTTAGAAACTGCCGCAGCAGCATGCAGGTAAGAATCTCCACTTTTTAGTGCGTCTCTATCAAGTACGTCAACTTTCAAAATAAAATGTCACGGGTATGTAGTTCTCAAGTGTATTTCTTAAGTGAATAACCCATGAGGCGGCCAGAATGACAAACAATATCTCTGGACACTTTGATGCCGTGGATGTGTCTCTCTTCTTGAACGTCCAAGAATTTGCTTTTTTTTTTAAAACGCTGCTTTAAAATAATGGGCCAAATGATGGAACAAGTGTGATGAGCCAAAAGAAGAATCACAAAGTCACACAGAAATGCCTAATAGTAGATACATGAAGCGTAACATAAAAGGTGTAATGTAAAATACATGTTAAGAATGGTCAAACAAGTATGACAGTCTAATTATGTTTTATATATTTTTTACCATGCAGAAATAAGAAAAATCTTAAACAACAAGGGCATCCGTGCTCTACTGAGTAGTTATTCTCCATTTGAATGTCAGCAACTTAAAAATGTTGACTCGTTAGTAAGCTATGGCTATGCAATAGGTGGTTTCTGTTCGGTTTCATAGAGTGCAACAGAGAGGTGTCCTGTCTTATAAACAGAAGAAATTCAATTGAAAGTCTGCCCTGCACTCCACATATCAAGACTAAAGATTGTAGTTTGCATCTTTGGTAGAGACTAAGTAGTGAGTCTTAAATATCACAGAGGAGAGTTTTTTAGGAGTTCTAAGTAGTTTTTTTAATGCTTTGTTTTATAGTGTTTGCTGTGAAATACTAGGGGTACATCTGATTGGCTCAAACATCTAACAATTTCCAAGCTTGATCAAGGCCTGATATATAGTTAACTGAGGACATTTGGAAAAGTGTATCACAGTAGAGGCACCGAAACACGTGTGAACAAGAACATGACTAGACAACATGAGCTGACTAGTCTTCTCTTTTTTCCTTAAAGGACATATGAATACTCATGTCCTAGTACCACAAAATTCATGTCTGTATGAACAAACCTATGCTAACTATCTGAATTGGTGAACATCTGTGTCCTAATTTTCCTTAGGTGGAAGTACAGAGCTAGTGTGGTTTCTCCTTTGTTTCCCCTTTTTTTGACTACCATGAAACATGTCAAACTATGTTGTAAAAAAAAAATGATAGGGGAGGGGTAACCAGTTTCCTACTATATATTTTGTGAGTATGAGTGCCCAGACTGCATTCAGAAAGTGTGATGAATCCAATGAGATCATCACTAGGGACCCGGTGTGGGCCTCGTCTCCCGTGGCCAGGGAAAGGCAGATGCTAACTGATCCTGACCCTGGAGGTGGTTTTACGAGGGAGGGCCATGGGGGAAGAGACTCATGTCGGGAAACGGAAGGCATTTCTTTACCTGACCACCCCCCTATAATTCCTGAATTGACAATGGCTAATTGTAAAGTGAAACAATTTAAGATCACTCATTCTCTTAAGAAATCCAATTCCCATAGTGCCAAACTGGGACAAAGAAGATGAACTCAGAGGCCATGGGGACTCAGAGGTATGAGTATCCACAGGTGTGGTCTAGTCATTGCCAATTGGAGCACCTGATCAGGATATTTACATCCCAGGATAAAAGCCAGCTGGAGAAGTGGTGGTCTTGCTGTAATGAAGTTAAAGCAGAGGAACAAACAGTCCGGATCCGTTCGGGAGGTGTAGCAGAGAAAGCTCAAGCCATCTTCGGAGCAGGTGTCGCCCAAGAGAGGACCCCACCAGCAGATGGGGTCCTCACCACCCAACTTTAGACTCTTTGTCTAAACAACCTTTGCTATGCATACTGTAACATGATTCTGACAATGTACTGCTTCCTTGCCTAACTGCCATGAAAATGTCCTTTGTTAACCGTAACTAATTTCTGTTTTCAAGTCTCTGCTGGGGCCACATTCTTGTAACCCTGAATCAAGCCTCCCTAAGCCTTCTTATAGAGCCACAATGCCTGAGGGCCACAGTGACTTTACAAATGCAAATAAATCAATAAAATAAGATGTCACCCCAACGGGTGAAAATCCAAAGAATTGCAGAGTACGCACAGTGCAAGATGGCCTACTCAAGACAAGTCCAGCTGCAAAGAAGATGCATCACCAAAGCAACGTGAAGCAGACTGGAGAAGCCGCAGAAGATCAACAGAGCTTGTATTGCTCCCGGAGACCAGAGAAACATTTACCAGAAGCTCGCTGATACGGGAGAAAGGACAGAGTGACGACTGAAGATCTGCCGTGAGACAAGACAACTACTGTGAATGGCTGGTGAGTGTTCAGAGAGAGTGTACCAACACTAGAGCGCTCCATGAAAGAAAGTTGTTTCAACATAAGGTTTTTGAATACTGAACATTTAATGAATCCAAGCACAATATATTTAATATAGTTCTGGAAGATCTTGTATCTCCCATTGCCACCAGTCAGGAAATTATGAAATCATGTCAGAAACCAACAAGTTGGAAGTTAGTGTTAGGAGTTTTCTTCCTGGCAGGTGAGTATATCAGGAAAAGGCCTATAGTAGTTAGTCCTGGCTTGCGAGTGGACCAGGAAAGAAGTTGGTGATTTGACAATCTTGTGGTAGAAAGAGTTGTGGAAAGAATCTTTGTCGAATGAAAAGAACATATATGCTTGATTCAATGTTGAACAAACATAGCATCAATGAAACAAGTTGTTGTTTGATATCCTGACAAAAGACTTTTTAACAAGAAGTATTGAGAAAGAATAATGTGTTATTTTACCAAGAAGAAGTTTTATATGATAACAGAACAATTACATTTAGAGTTTGGAACTTGTGTGTTGGAAGAAAGGCAAACATCCTTGAAAAGAGATATTGTGGAAGACACTGGGCCTCATTACAAGTGTGCCGGTCCGATAACAATGTTGCTGGTAGACCTACCAGCACCGGTGTTATCGGACCGGCACACTATGAGTCTGCAGGCGGGTGCCGTCCCTCCTGCCAGGTCAGACCTGGTGGCGCAATGGCACTCGCTCGCAGACTCTCCGGGAAGCAACTGCACCATTATTAACGGTGCCGGTGCTTCCCTCATCACCATTCCCCATGAGTCCTATGGGTCATAATCCCTGGGTATTTCCGTGGAATCAGGCCCTGGAAAAATGCACGCGTCCGGCAGCAGCCTCCCAATTCTACTGGCAAGGCTACCGCCGTACTCTTAATGAGGCCCAATGTTGTTTGAACTATTAAGCAGTTGTGGTGAAAAGGACATTTGTTATTTCTTCATGGAAGACTCTGTGGTTGGAAAATACTTTTCTATTTCTTTGCACAGAACTTTGTTGGAACAGAATTATACTTTGAGTATTCCTCAATTGATCCAGGGAAAGGGAATACAACCCTGATCACAATGAGTGCTTCCAAGGCACATTTAAGTTTAAATTGCAAAACTTTATTTTTGTTGAATTAGAAGTCAGACAGATTTCCCTTGTATAATTTGAATGCATGTATAAGAAGGATGTTGTACACTAGGTCGGTTTTATTTAGTTTTAGTTTGATGGGCAGGGATCTCTCTGTAGGTTAGGGCAGTGATCCCCAATGTGTTGCCTGGGAGCAACATGTTGCTTGCGGCACTGTAAATTGTTGCTCGCTAGATGCTCTGGGCCATGATGTGGAGGCCCAGATGATGGTGCTGAAGGGAAGAGACCCCAATAGCAGTATAGCCAGGGCAGAGTCCTGAACTGTTCGAGAATGTTGGCAAAGGAGCCTGCTGTGGTTCCAGTTTGCTTAATTTTGTAGATGCAAGATTTGAGTTTGTTGCCACCATGCAAATTATTTTTCTTTAAATGTTCTTGCGTATTATAGCAGTGTCATTGTTAAAAACCTTTCATTTTCAGATATGTTGCCCAGCTGACAAATGTATTAATGAGCAAAATAATTGAACCATGATGCCATGTTTATGTCCTGGGGAAAATTCACATAGTCTGTTCCTTTGGAGAACTAGTGGGAGTATTATTGGCAAATAAGGGGCATGCATACCCAAACTTCCTTTTATTAAATAATTTGCATGCACTGCTTTTTGTACAGGTGAGGTTTGTTTTTGATGCCACCATGCATTATATTTATCTGAAATATGACCTTTAGTGTCACCTATATTTATTATTGGATAGTGTCCTAGTGGAAAAATGTTCATTGTTTGCTACTCTGCCCTTCTGGCACGTGGAAAATGGGCATATAAGGCAAATGCATACAACATTTTTCATAATTAAGTTGCCCTATATTCAAATCCAATTAAGTTACTGTTAATACATTTAAACTAACAAGCCAATTAATCCAAATACCTAAAATCGCCACACCCCTCTATAAAGTAGTCGTCAAATGCTTAAGATTTTGACCAATGGTTTCCACCAATATTTGTGTAAAATTAACTTTGGGCAGAGAAAAGAGGCTCCAAATCCTTGAGAAAAATATTTGTATTTCTAACCACTTTTTCACCAATGTAACAGGTCTCAGGTGCTTTAACATGCAGTATTTGCCATTACATGCCAAAATACTTTAAGATATTCATACAAGCTATACATAAAAACCAGATCATTACAATTATGTCAAAAACATAGCTTCCATGCATGTCCACGCTTAAACCAAGCACTGAAACAACAACAAATTAACAGAAAATGACTCAAATCTTCATTGACTACCATTTTGCAGGCACACCTTTTGCTTCCTCCTGCACACCTTTTTCATTTATTCAGGGTTGAGTAAATTTAAACACATCATTAGCATCAGCCTCCTATATTCTGGGGATCTTATTTCAAAGATTTCTCTTAGCGTCAAATATGTGTCTTCAACCAAAACTAAAGTTTATGTATATTTTGGACATCTACCTCTTTCCCCATCAGACAAGCTCATGCTTTAAGAGCTATTTGCATTGAATTAATGTGGCAAATTTGGTTATATCACACCCCCTATCCAAATGGACAGTGCCCACCATTCAAACCTCCCCAGAATTCACCGCCATTAAAAATAATGGAACAGACCTTTGCGTTATATACCTCCAGGCACCTGTCAATCTGAATGTCCCAGACTTGAAATAACATTTTTTTAAATGTTGAAACCTAATGATGTCCATTCATCACCAAAGCACCAGTCTTTGAGGAGTGCAGGCTCAAATAAATTTGAGACTACCTCCTCATCTCAGCATTAATTTAAAAGCCAGCGACAAGGTTTCACCCTTTTCCCAGAATAGCATAATTTTAGTTTTTATCATATTTTATTTCAAACTATAGCTCCCAAAATATTTGTGTATAGCAGGGCCTGTTCGAGACCTGACTGCATAAAGTCCAAAATGGACATGTCATCGGCATAAAGAAGCATACTATAAAATGTATCCTTCAGAGAGGGTTGGTTAGCTTTCCTAAAAAAAAGTGCTAGTCAAAGTCTGAGAGGAATACATTGGGGCCAACTGACATCCCTGCTTTTCACCTTTATTGGTGTTGAAAAACAATGAATAATTCCCCGACTTGTATATCAGACAGACTCTGAGAGGTCTGCGTATAACAGTTGGATAAGATGTAATTAACAATTAGTGATCCATTGAAATGCAAATTACATCACAAGAGGTTTCTATCAATCAAATGAAATGCCTTCTCCAAATCTGAAAAAAAGCCATGAATAATCTTCCACCTTTAACCTTACCATATTTCTCTATGATGGTGCTCAGAGTGAAGCAGTGGTCCACTATACGAAGCCCTCCCCTGAAACCTATTTGGGGTGGCTTCACGATATTGTTACTTTGAGTCCACTCCTCCAGTCTGAGCAACCTATTTGAAGAATATCTTCCTTGCAATGTCGAGTAAGGAAATTGCCCGATAACCATGGAGGGCCAATGGTCCAAGGACTACTTTGAGCCCACTCCTCCAGTCTGAACAACAAACATTTGGAGAATATATTACTTGCAATGTAGAGCAAGGAAATTGGACTATAACCGTGGAGAGCCAGTGGTCCCAGGACCTCTTGTTCAAGGAGATGGCATAATGCCTGCCCTGACAATTGCATTAAACATAAAACAATTTGTGGTAAAAGATCCCTATATTTCTCAAATTTTATTTTATTGTCTTTTAGCCGTTTTAATATACCGTTTTTAAACTATAAATCTGGCCAGTCGTTTACACACCACTCATTAAACTGTGGTTATTAAATTTTCTTTTTGAGATTCTCCATCGAACCATGGGGCCTCCCTTTCCATAACCTGGATCTTCTGAGCTGGGGAACGCCTGTTTGCCAATAGCTATAGCCCAGATAGTTTCAACCAAAAACTCAAACAGACACTTTCCTTTGTGGCCTCAGAACTGTTTGACAGGTTTAAGATATTATCTTAATTTTTTGTGAGTTGGTAGTTCTTTCCAATGCCTCCTTGTCAACCTTAGGCATCGCAAACCAGCCCCTCTGGCTGTCGGACATCTTCGTGCTGCCTAATACTGGCCATTGGAAAATTAACTCAAGAGGATAGTGATCACAATAGGTTCAATCACAAACGCCAAATCTCATAACATTCCTGAATAAAAAACAGTCCACAATACAGTAATCAATGACTGAGAAACTGTATTACTGGTGTTGCATAATTAGAGTGCACCATTTGCCACTAAAGTTCCCGGACAATCCCTGGGCAGAATCCTACGTACACCTGAAAATCAGTGCTCCATTTGTGACTAAATTTATTGTCCATACATTTGAACTAAATGTCTTTAAAATATTTTGCTCGAGAACCGGAAGCCCCTGGTAAGGTTTATTTAGTCCTAATATATTTTTTAACTCCTTGACTGGTCCTATCTGTCTAAAAATGCCCTACTGGCTACTCATATTCCATTTCCTGTACACAACCACTTAATGTCAAATGAAGTTAAAGGTCTTGCGAAATTCCTTTGCTTGAATTGCACGTGGTCCAGATAACTTAAGTACCACACATGGAAATGATCTATTAGCAGTCTTAAAATGTATTACATTTCTAATTTGTGCTGTAATAATTTTTCTGCCAACTGAGTGCCGATATATTCCGTCGAAGAATTGATATTGCTCAGCATTTCATTTGATATGTACATTTTGTTCATTGTGCATCAAAGGTTGAGGTTAAGGAAAGTGAGGCATTTATCAGAACTCTTTTTACTTTGAATAAATGGAAAACTTTGAGAAAACTGTACCTTTGTGTGCATCTTGCAATTCTGACCCCTACAAAAGCCACCTGCATATTGGATCCGGGAGTCAGAACTCCAAAAGCACCTTAGGAAAGAAACACTGGAGCACTACAATTCATGCTGGATGCAGGAGTTAGGACTCATTAGCTTCCCAAGAAAAATACACTCTACGATTTCAATGCATGCTAGACAAAGGAATAATGACCCCTATAGCTTCCTAAAAATGAGATGGAGAAAGATTACAGTGCATGCTGGATACAGGAATCCTAACACGCGCTGAGAAAGAAACAATAAAGTAGTACGAGGATTCCGGAATGTTGGTCTCTGAAGCAGCAGCCTAATCCTGCAGCTCCTGGGCCCTATTATGAACTCAAAGAAGAAAACTCAGGAACCTGAAAATTCAATTTCAAAGAAGCAGAAACAGCTGTTGGAGATGGAAGACAATCCCAGTAAACAGGATGTCTATAAACTTCTGATGTTGGTCGCTCAAGATGTCAGTGAAGTCAAGATTACCATGACAGAACTCAACTCTAAAGTATCTCATCTGGACACTAGAGTCACTGACTTGGAGAAATCGTCTATCAGCATGGGCTCAGACATAACATGACGTTTTAGAGCTTACAACAATCTCAAGGCAGACCTACATAAGGAAAAGGAGAAGCATCTAGAAATTGACCTGAGGCTAAGAAGTAAAAACATCAGGTTGGCGGGATTGAGGAAAGTGCTGAAGTGGTCATAAGAACTTAATTGTCTTGACCCTTCAAATATTTAAGGACTGCTATGGTGTAGACTCAATTGGTGATTCTGACATTGATTAAATATACAGAGTTGGGAAGAAGGCTGACTCCAGACCAGACATATCCTGGTAACGTTTGTGTGCTCCCGGACAAGAGAAAGCATGTTGAAAGCTGCTACGATTAGGTTCAGCCAATTTTAAAGGAAAGCCAATGTTTATATATTCAGACTACTCAAAGGAATTTCTGGCAGTGAAGAAGCCGTTTAAAAGTGCAAAAGGTCTGGCAAATTTACTTAAGATCAAGGTTTATCTGACTCAAGTCTTGCCAGATGGTGAGAAGGTAACCTCTGAGCTAAAAGAAGCCACAAGCTGGCTGGAAAAGATTCATGGAAACCCAGCTTGCACTTCACAATTGGATGTGTTTTTTGTGTTGGCTTTAATTTTTAATTTTGTTTTGTTTTATTTTTCACCTTTGTGTTTTTCTGCCTTAAAATGGCGCCCCTATGCCTAGATGGTTTAACGTCCTTGCATCTAACATCAACATGTCATTTATCGAAGGCTGATGTTTGTACAGCCGTCCTCTGCGGATCGCTTTTGAGGAAAGGACCTTACTCCAAAGGAAGATCTGCTGATTCAACGCGATTGCCACGTGCGTCCCTCACTGCATGATGTGGCTGCGGCCGACACCAGCTCTATTGCCGGAGTCATCGGGACCAACGTTAATCTTGAAACTGTGGCATCGAGGTGAGCATAATATTGTAACTGAGATATTACAATATACTTTGCATGTAACGCAATGTACTTTAGAATGTATCCGTGCAAGGCAAATGTTAGCTTTCATGTCCCGATGAACATGCACGATAATGACATTAGAACCAGTAAGACGCGTGAATACATTCACCATTATCATACTTTTTGCTGATCCAACAATAAGAAAACATGACTACAAATGTCCCTTCACATACCGGCTGCCCAATCTCCCAAACCCTCTGTCAAAACATAAACGCTACAGGAAACATCAGTAAGGCAGAAAAATATGAATATAAACGGCTGTGATGTCTGCTCAAATTCCACACCAGCCTTCATGGACTTTACATAGTCCCATGATACAGGCGAGCTGCAACTTTTGTGTTCCGTTTATCTTCTGATTGTCACGTGGACATTAGGCTAAGCAAAAACAAATCCTTTTTGCAGCAGGTCATCCACTGTGGAACTGTTAATAACGTTCTACCAGAATGCTGTGGTGACGGATTTTAGCCCCACAACCACCACAGTAGCGCAGTTGCATCAACGCTCTTGTTGGAGGCCGGGCCGAGGATGACTGGAGGGCGATCATTGCATGGAACAGCATGGACCCCTCCATTAAGGATAAAGTTCTCTGAGAGTGCCTTCAACTGTGCACCCTTTCATCTGCACGCACTTAGAGCTCCACAGCTCCACTGTGCCCGCTTTCACTTCATTCAATCCCGAGAGTGGATCTGCCCACTTCCTGGGTGAAGCGCTGGGGGCCCCCAGCTCCTAGACACCTGCATTTTCAGACTGATTCTTGGGAATTATTTTCCCATTTTTGTTTTTGGGGAAGAACTGTGACAAGTCCTGGCCTCTGATTTTCTCTGTGGGCACACCTGAGGCTGTTCGGAACAAGATGTAACATGATCGAGGGTTAATAACAGTTTTGAAGGCTAACACTATTACTAATATATACTACTTGGACAAAACGTATGATGTCAGATTACATTATAACTTTATGTTAAATACCATGAATGGATGCGTTTAGATGAATGCTGATGTGATTGAGTGCTGGAAAATGCAGACGATGGTTCAAGGATTGTAATTTAACCTTGCATCGTCCCACCTATGACTACTATTATATGCAGATACTCCATGCATTATACCTCCGGGATTTTAGGATAAGAGTGGATTACAAATGGGTGCTCTACGTGTATGTGTGTAACACATTTCCTGGTTTAAGCTTGGCCTTTTAGACTTTTCGTCACTTGACATGGTAAAAGAGATAATGTTAGTGGTCAGGAATACATTTAAACAAATATTTTATGAGTTTAAACTTTTTTGCTTTTTACATGTGCTTATGGGTCAAATGTGCCCACGGCAAACTTGTCTATTTCACCTTTGAATGAGTGTTTGTAATCACATGCAGGTCGGGAGGTGATGACAATGGCAAGGGTATTGAAGACAGGTTTGTGAATCTGTGTGCTCAGAGTTACATAGCCCATTGCGGTATGTCTGATGCAACAAATGCATAGTATGTCAACATTTGGAGACGGATTGAGGTGAGAGAGTCATTTCAGAGGGGTCACTTTAAGATTGATGATTATCTTTGGGGCTGAATGCATTGCTTTGAATGTAATTTCAGGAATGTATAGGGTAGCGTGCAATGAATATTTCGTGCGCGATACATCTCTTATCATGTTTTTGGACCATACATGTCTGTGGTGATTTTCTGTGCATCTGTGTTGGCAAATGTATGCATGGGGTGTGGGTGAATTGGAATTTGATTGAATAAAAGAAAATAGACATAACCAGGTTGGATGAACTATGATGTTTTCTTTTTCTGCAAAGTTTAAACTGATGAATGGCAACTGGCAAATGGATTATGTGGTACTCATCTTTTATCATGAGGATGCTGTGGGGAAGCAGGAAAGTTGAACCGATGAAATACATAATTCTAGAAGGAAGAAATATTTGCAGTTTGTTGATGGGTCTTCTCAAATTATAAGAACAGGCGCTGATCTATTTACTAGTAAACTGCAGTTATCGATCTGCAGATTTCATTTTAGTAATTCTGTGTGGATACATAGGAGATGGGAGATTGTATTTAGGGGATGGTTCTGAAACTAACTAACTTTCTTTAGGTCGGATCTGCAGATGATGGCATATATGGGATTATTATTTTTTTAATAATTTATTTCTCCCATTTATAATGGGCTTTTGGGTTACATGGATAGTTTAATCAGTTGAGTTTTAGATTTATACGTTTATATTCATTGGTTTTCTTGATTCCACTTGGGTTTTGTATATAATTGGTAGGGGTGCCTGGGGCATGGGGTTCAAGACTTGGGTGGTGTTGGATTCCAGCATTTTGTTAAGAGGGTGGGTGTGGGGTCTTTGTATTTCTTACTTGCTATTGGAAGTGGTATATGCACATTTGTATATAGGTATTGATTACAGAATGCCTCAAATTGCGGTAGATGGTTTGAATATTACATGTTGGAATGTTAATGGCATTAACAACCAGGTAAAAAGAAGAAAGATCTTTCAATGTCTAGATGACATGAAAAGTGACATATTATTCTTACAAGAGACACACCTGCTGAAGGATGAGATTAAAGATTTACAGACGTTATGGGTCGGGAAAGCTTTTGGATCAAGTTTTACATCAAGATCCAGGGGTGTTGCGATTTTAATTCGAAGAAACGTACCTGTAAAGGTCTTGAAAGAGAGGGCTGATAAGGTTGGAAGGTTCCACACTTTATTGTTGCAGATTCAAGGGGTTCAAGCGATTTTATGTAATGTTTATGCTCCTTCCGTCGATGATGGTTTGTTCTTTAGGGAAGTCTCTCAAGTGATCCAAGACCTAGGATCACCTAATTTTATTTTGGGTGGAGACTTTAATATGGTTATGGATCCCCCACTAGCTCGGAGCGGAACCAGAAAAATAATAAGAACGGGCAATCATTATTTATCGTTACTGGACTTAGTTGAGGAACACATTTTGAGGGACGTTGGAGGCTGGAACGTCCAGGGTTACAAGAATTCAGCTTCTACTCTAGTTCACATGCTACTTACTCTCGTATAGATATGTTACTCACCGGTGGATGGATGACCGGAAATTATAGAACGGGAGAAATTGGAAGTATTCTAGTTGCAGACCATTCACCTGTGTCCATGGTTTTGAAATTGGGCTTTGAAATAAGCAGATCCTTTACATGGAAAATGAATACTTCAGTCTTAAACAATGAAGAGATTCTTGAAAAGATCGTTTTAGAGGCTGGCCATTTTGTGGAAGAGAATCGGTCCGACACTCTAAGTACAAAAGTAATCTGGGAAGCATTTAAGTGCACTATTAGGGGTTTGATTCTTGGATTGTCTAGTGGTAAGAAGAAGAAGATGGAAAGATGGAAAGATTGAGATTAGAACTAGATAGACAAATTAAAGAACTTACAAAAGACTTGATAAAAGACCAAGGGAATATGGTTAAAAGAAAGGAGTTACGGAAAAAGAAGCAAGAGATGAATGTAATTATCACGCAGAGGGCGGAAAGGGATCTATATCGAGTACGTTGTTCCTATTTTGAGAAGGGCGAGAAATGTGATTGGTGGCTTGCGTATAGGCTTAGACAAATGAATTTGGAGGAGCCATTACATCAATAACTGGGCCTAACGGCTTAACCACTTTCAACCTGAGGGCGATTAATGATGTTTTTCAAAAATTTTATACATATTTGTGTCGGAATGACCCTGGCATAACAGGTTTGGGGGAAACCTTTTTTCATGACATAATAATACCTAAAATTTCTGAAGCAGACAAGACATCACTTGAAAGGAAAGTGTCAATGGATGGGATTCTGTGTGTAATTAACAAGCTGAATACTGGAAAATCACCGGGTCCAGACGGATTAACGGTTGAATTTTACAGAATACTCCCGATGTTAATGAAGGACATGTTTGTCACCTCGAAAAACGACTGTCTATTGCCACCAACTACCAATCATACCACAATTTCGGTGTTCCTTAAGAAAGGGAAGGATGCGAACTCACTGGCTAGTTATCGCCCGATTAGTCTGATCAACATGGATAACAACATTTTGGCAAAGGTTTTGGCTATGAGGCTGGAGCGTTTATTACCGATATTAGGCCATGACAATCAGTCTGGTTTTGTTAAGAATAGGAAGACTTCTAGTAATATACGTAAATTGATTCTAACGATATATCAGGCCCAAGAGTGTATTGAGGATATGGCAGTTGTCTCACTTGATGCTGAAAAGGCTTTCGACAGAATGAATTGGGAGTGTCTTTTTTCGGTTTTGCGTAAGATGAATTTAGGTGAAAATTACATCTCTTTGATTGCTTTTTTGTATTTTTGTATGCAAATCCAACAGCTGATGTTATAACAAATGGTTTAAGGTCAGAGTCTTTTAAATTAGAGAGGGGCACTAGACAGGGCTGTCCTTTGTCACCTCTTATTCGTCTTGCCGGTAGAACCACTTGCGGTGGCACTCATAGATGATAAAGGATTGAAAGGACCTATGAGCAGAACATTTGGTTTTATGCAGATGATCTCTTGCTGGTCTTACGAGATCTTGATAATTCCTTGCCTGTGCTGATGGATCTTTTGTGCAGATTTAAAGAGGTTGCTGGATATAAAATAAACTGGGCAAAATCTGAGGTCATGCCTCTGTCCTATACATGTGACAAGGCTTCACAATATCTGGGTATATGGTTAACACCCAAAATTGGCAATATGGTGGATGAGAACATGGGTGAAATTTGTAAAGATTTCAAGATGAATTTGGAAAGGTGGGCATTGTTGAATTTATCTCTTTGGGGTAAAGTAAACACCCTTAAGATGACTTCGGCCCCCAAAATAAATTACATTCTTGGCATGCTCCAATTAAGGATTAACCAACATTACTGGAAAGAGCTGGACGGATTGATGCAGATTTTATTTGGGATTGGAAGCCTCCCAGGCTTAAACTATGGAAACATCAACTTCCATTGCACAAGGGGGGTCTAGGAGTACCACATTTTCGTGTATATCATTTGGCATTTTCTAGTCAATTTCTTGCACCTTTCCTGATGGATCACCCAGATGAATGGACAATAGCAGAGACAAGCCTTGCAGGACCTCTTACACCCAGGGCAGTCTTGACGACGAAAACTCGGATTGAGAAGAAGGCTCCGACAACGGAATTCTAACAGGATGTCTGGAAAAGCTTGTATAACCTGATGGGTATGGATGCTTTATAATCGCCAAATGCGTGGGGGCGCTGTTGAGCAGCTGACAAAATGGCTGCCTAGCTTTCCAGCTCCGTGGGCTGCCACTTTACATCTGCCTCCATCTGCGGTCAGCTACTCTGCTCCATCTCCAGACTCGCTCCTACCTTGTTGACACCTGGAGCTACCTGCCCGTGAAATCTGGCCCTGAATCGGACCTCCTGACCCTCTGTTCGGCCACTGACGCTGCCCCTGTGTTGGGCCGGGCTGGGCCCTCACGCTGCGGGGTTGCGCGGCAGTGCTGAGTGACGCCCTGCGGCTCACGGGCTCTCATCACCCGCCTGCCTAACTCTCTTTCTGGCCTGCCGCGCCCAGCAGCCTGGAGGCTGTGGCCGTGCCTGGTGTGCGTGGGCCGCCTGTGGGACCTATGCTGACATGCGTGGGCAGATCCTATGTGAGACGCCGGTGCCTGACATCTGGGACTCCCGGCGGCCATCCGCCGCTCTGCGCTCGGTCGGCGCCTCTGCCTGGCCTTCCCCCACGGCACCTGTGATACTTCTGCGCCCTCTGGAGACATTGCTCCTGCCGCGCCAATGGCTGGGGAGCCTTTTGAGACAACCCGGTGCCTGGGCCTGCCCGCTGCGTGTGTTCACCGCACGGGCTCTGAGTGGGCTCATTGAAGACTCTGCCATCCCAGTCCTGGACACATACGTGAGCGGAGCTTGAGGTGAGGAGTTGAGGAGACTAATGCACGCGGACTCTCTCTGCGGTCCCCCTGGTCTGGCTGCTGACCCCCACTCCCTCACAAGGACTAACCTTCTGGCTCTGTAGCGCTGGGACCCTGCGGCGTGCGCCCATTTTGCCTCCTATGAACCATTGGGGTGAACTTCCTGGTCGTCTCCCCTGGCACTGTCTCCTCTGAATCCCAGCTCCGGGCATTGATATTCCTCGCCTAATAGCTCTGTGGGCTGCTGCTATGCCACTGACAGGAGTGCTGGTTCTCCATCCTGTTTCTGCACCGCACAACTTCAGGGTGTATAATATCCACACGAGACTTACCACTGAACTTTGAGTACTCAGACATCCTACAACACAATATCCAACAGATCCAGTAACACCAGTAAGACTGGAGCCATGGACAAATTTGCTAAAGCCACCCCGAGGTTTGACACTGCCCACGCATCATGTGACCAGGTTGATGCGCCACTCCCCGCAGAGGGGCCTCCTGCAGACCTGACGGTCATGATAGAATCAATGGCTAGACATTTTACAGCCATTCACGAAAAGCTGGATGACATTAATGCAAATGTGGCATCTCTTAGGGCCAAACTAGATCAACAAGAGACGAGAATCACGGAAACTGAAAATAGAATCAGTGCTAATGAGGACAATATAACCACACTGCAGAGTATGGTATCCACCCTTGTCACGGACATGAAGTCAGTAAAGGCCAAATGTGATGACCTCGAATCCAGATCACTGAGGAATAATATACGTATTATCAGGGTCCTGGAAAATGCGCTGAAGGGCTGACTCAAACTGGCTGTCGAGAACCTCCTGAAAGATCTATTGGGCAATCCTGATATGTACCCCTTCTTCACCATCGAAAGGGCTCACACGGCACTGGCTCCACGTCCCAAGCCTGGGGATTTCCCAAGGCCCATCATTGTGAAAATTCTAAGTTTTAAAGACAGCGACCAGATCCTCCGCCTTTCACGTGAAAAGGGAGAGCTTAGGATGGACTTGCAAGCGATCCGTATTTTCCCCGACTTCTCGACCGGAGTGCAGCAGGAGCGTCGGCAATTCCACAGAGTTAAAAAACTGCTCAGGGAGAGAAACATTCCTTATGCAATTCTATTCCCTGCACGCCTGAAGTTCACATTGAACAACAAACTTTATTTTTTTACGGTGTCCTCGGAAGCGGTGAAATTCATAGAGGCACATGTTCCCCCTCGTCTGCCCACTGATGATAAAATGAACAATGACTGAACTTTGTCCGAGGCTTGTTCCCTTCGATCGGCCTGCTGTCATGCGGGTTGAGATCTTCACCAGTCATTGACCTTATTCACAATTACTCTGTTATTATATTTACTCTTTTTTACAGCTCAGGCTGTATTTACGTCACCTATTCTCTCTGATACACACTGTTGAACTATCGTAATATTGAACTACTCACCATGATCATGCTTTTGATTTTCAAATTGCAACGTGCCTATGATTCACATTCAGGCCCTTAATTTCTATTAAGAGATGCAAGGGCATGCATTATATGAACGCAAATACTGCTTGTTTTTCAACGGATCCCTTTGGGCTCCAAGCGTGCTAGTACACGGCAATAGCACACCCCACTGCAATTGCACTGTTCTTCACACCTTTGTTGTGGGTTAGCCCCAGTTGGGCTCTTGAACAGGCTTGGCCATGTTGGGGACGGCTCAGCTTTGTACAGTTAAGGGTGGGCGATGCTTACACTGCTAAACTTGGGTTGGTGGTGAGGGTGGTGGGTGGGAACGGGGTGTTATCTAAAAAGGGCATACGAGGTCGCACGGAGCGTGCATTAAAGGGCCACAATCGCACTTTCAACTCCAACTTTGGGGGCACACACTATTTCTGGATCTGGGATGTTCACTAAAACATGTATGGTAGGATGCGATATCTGTCACTGAAATGTCTACCGTCATAATGTCCTGGAATGTCCGTTGTTTAAGCAATCACACCAAGGCCCGTAAAATCATGGCCTATGCTAACAGGCATAGCTGTAAGGTACTGCTTCTACAGGAGACACACTCCAATGGCCACACACCAAGAACCATGGCCCCGGCATGGGGTCCGGCTAGATTCTTTACCTCTTATTCCACCCAATCCAGGGGCGTTCTCACGATGATTCACAAATCAATTAAGTTTATATTACACAAAAGCTACACGGACCCTGAAGGACGCTATGTTATACTACACTGTACACTGGTAAACAAAGAATATCTAATTGTCAATAAATACCTACTGCCCCAATGTGGACTCTCCCGAGTTTTTTGATACTATTACCACCATACTGCTGGGCTACGTGGGAATTCTGGTTCTGTGGGGAGGAGATTTAAATCTTATTCTAGACACTGTCCTGGAGAGGACTGGTACTACTTCCCGTGCCCTGTCCAGTGCTGCACACAGGCTACATGGCCACATTAAGACACTTGACATCTGCAATGCCTGGAGGATGCTACACCCCCAACGGCGGGAGTACACTTATTATTCGTCTGTGCATGATAGCTCATCTAGGATCGACTTGTTCTTTGTGTCAAAAGAGGTCATGGGTAGGGTGGAGGGGTCCCAGATCCTACCTCGCACATTGTCGGACCATGCCCCAATCACACTATCGGTGGGGCTGGAGATACTTGTCCCGACATTCAGCACCTGGCATTTCAAATCCGAGGCCCTCAGGGATGGTGTATTTAAGGCTGAAATACTTGCGGACATTGTGTCTTTCTTTGAGCACAACACTCTTCAGGATACCTCAGCTGCAGTTAGGACGCCTTCAAAGTGTATATTAGGGTTATGTCTATCTCCCGGGAGGCTGGGTTGCTGAAAGCAATGAGAGCCGCCCTCGGTCGCTCGGAAGCCAAACTGAAATAATTGGAGCTGCGATGTTCCGCTGGGGCCGACCCCGCCATACTCGCCCAAATCAGTGACGAACTCCAGGCATACAAAACACTTGCCATCAACGAAGTCCAATACTTCAGCGGTCCACAGGCCGCCAGGAAATATGGCGAGGGGGACAGGCTGGGGAAAACATTAGTGACACTAGTTAAAAGGGAATCTGGCCGGACGCAAATCACCTCCATTAAAGATAAACATGGCAACGCACAATGGGCTGACCAACAAATCCTAGATATATTCACTGAGTTTTACAGGTCCCTCTACTCCCAGACTGCCGAACACCAAACAACATATGCGAGAGCTTCTCAACCAGATCCCCACCACAGAGATCTCCTCCACTACCTGGGACCAGTTGGATTCCCCAATTACACTAGACGAGATAGTAACAGCCATCTCAGACTTGCCCAAAGGCAAGGCCCCGGGCCCTGACGGGCTAACCGCCAATTTCTATCAAGAGCACATCGCCATATTAGCCCCCAGGTTGCTTGAGGTCTGGGACGAATCACTTCATGTCTCTATCCTTCCCCTTTCCATGCGTGAAGCTGTCATCACGGTGCTGCTCAAGCCTGGCAAGCCTGACGATAAATGCAGGTCTTATAGACCCCTCTCCCTTATGAACCTCGACACCAAAAATCTTTGCTAACATTATAGCAAATCGCTTTCTGCCCATCATGACATATCTAGTCCATGAAGACCAGGCTGGCTTCGTACCTGGAAGGTCTACCTCCCATAATATCAGAAGACTGTTTAATGTTATGTCCCGCATAGACCAAGATGCACAAGCTGTGGCGGTCACGCTGGATGCTCAGAAGGCCTATGATATGGTCTCTTGGAGATACCTGTGGCTGTTGCTGGAGAATAGGGGCGTCGGCCCAAACATGATTGGGTACATCAAATTGTTATACACTTCTCCTGTGGCGCGGGTAAGAGCTAATGCACTGACATCTGACCTTTTCACACTCTTCAGAGGTACCCAACAGGGATACCCCTTCTCTCCAATTCTATTTGCTCTAGCAATAGAGCCAATGGCAAACTATGTCCGTGCACATCACGCCCGCAGGGGAATAAGACTGAAAGACAACCCTGAAATTATATCCCTATATGCTGACGATGTTCTACTGTACATCAGAGATCCCACAACCCATCTTGACCCTATATTGAGAGATATTACCCGCATCGGCACCCACTCCGGTTTCACTATTAATTATTCAAAGTCAGAGATCTTCCAGCTCACTAAATCCACCCAACAACCCACCACCGAATACCCCCTCCTCTGGTCCCCGAATGGTGTCAGGTATCTAGGTGTACAAATATCCCTAACCAAATCCACCCTGCTTGCCGATAATTACTCTGCGGTAGCACAGTCGAGACTAAAGTCTCACGGTGGCGTACCCTCATTAAAATAATTCTACTCCCAAACTCCTTTACACTTTCAGTAACGTACCCGTATGGCCTGGGAGGGAATACTTCATTAGACTACACACACTATGTGCACAGTTCCTCTGGCATTCTGGCGCAGTACGCAAGAAGTGGACTGACATGGTGCTCCCATACAGTTAAGGGGGACTCACGGCTCCGGATCTGACGCTTTACTGGTCTGCAGCTCAAGCCCAACACGCCACTCATTGGTACCCTGGTACTCCGGCGCGTCCCCACGTCAAACTGGAATGACTGGCAGCCGCTGGCATCAACATCATGTCCCTCATACTCATACTACACCAGCATTACACACCTGACTCTCCCATTGATCCAATCAACACGACCCTTCAAGCTTGGACGCGCCTGCTATATCCGACACCTGAGGCCTCCCCATACTATAAGTGGCTCCCTGTGTGGGCCTTCCCCGGCCTGGAGCCCACACATGACACAGCGTTGGCCCGACACTGGGGGGCGTTGGGATACCAAGCACTGTCAGACTTCTACCCCAAAGGCAGGTTCATTGACCCCCAAACATGGAAACAGGGGCACACCAGGTCCGCCTTAGAGACCTTCCAATACTATAGACTGCGGGCCGCATTCCACATCAAATAGCCCACATTCCCAGATGAGCCCCCAGACAACCCGGCGATTGCATATATTGTCAACTCTGGCGGCGCCCGTGGAGTAGTATCCTCACTATATAAGATCCTACAGGATGCTACCACTACTCCTGCTCTCAGGGCACGCGATGAATGGGCTGATGAACTGGGCCTAGAGATATCCGACAAGGTCTGGTGGGAAATGTGCCTACACGCCCAAAAAGTCTCCCTCCATTTCCGTCATCACGCCATGCAATATAAACTTCTAAACAGGCTTTATTATACTCCACACAAGACTTCGAGGTTTGCCCACGCCTCGGTGCACCCCTGCTCCCGTTGCGGGGCGACAGACGCTGATCACCTACCCTACACATGTTCTGGACCTGCGATAAACTGTTTGTATTCTGGGAAAGCATTCTAGAAACACTCACTGTTATTATTGAAACTGTGGTTGATCCTGATCCTTTGGCAGTTCTGTTTGGAGCCTGGAAAACGGATGGCACCAGACGTTTGGCTAAATTTCTGAACATAAGGTGTATGATATCCAGAAAATGCATACTTCAGAGCTGGAGAAGTCCCTTCTCCCCGGTCTACCAGAAATGGCTCCACATGCTAACCTGGTCACGAAACTGTGAGGAGGAATACCTGTTGATGCTCCCAGCCTATTCCCGCCCCAAGAACATCTGGATTGAATTCAATACGTATCTTAACAATCAAAGTGAGGGCACGCCTGGGTCCGGCTCGTCCCTCACTCCATCAGGGACCACTCCTGCATCATGAACTCCTATTTACTTTCCTCTCATGTGAAGCTCGTTTGACATTGCTGTGATTAATGTACTGTGATCAATGTGTTGCTCCATCATATGTTTATCATGCATATTTGTTGCCTTGATGTATGTGCCTTGTAGACCTCTGCCGCCAAAAATAAAAGTTTTTTTTAAAAAAAATCACCAAATGCTTCGATCTGGTTTAATCAAAAAATTAAAGCCAGATGGAGGACTTTATTTTGGTTGGAGTGGTTTACGAGCGGGGTGAAATGGATTGGAGACCTTGGGAAAGATGGGAGATGGCTCTCTGAGGTGGACTAACATGCAATCTGGGATATTCCAGATTTTGCAGCCTCAGATTATAGGCGGTTGAAAATTATCATTGGGAAAGTGGATTGGACTAGCGATCTAGATTTAGGTATCTTTACTGCCGAGAGTGGTCCATTAGAAGGGGCTATTGCTAGTAGGATATACAAACTAATTGTCACAAAATACAAGGATAATGTCAACTTGCAGGAGGAGTGGGGTAACAGATTGGGTTGTGCTATTACGTCTGAGATGTGGCAGAATATATATATACAAATGTGAACCTTTGCTCGGTGAACCTTGGTGCGAGATTGAGGCAAATCAAGATAATAAATAGGGTGTATTGGTGCCCCGAACGCTTGGAAAAAAGGGGGATGTCTTATTCGGATGAGTGTTGGGGTTGCTCTGGTGAGGTTGGTACTTTAGAGCACATGCTTTGGAATTGTGTGCGTGTACGTGGTTTTTGGTCAGAGGTCTGCAATACGTGTGTGAGAATACTTGGTGAAGCTATTGATCTGGACTTCAAGACCATGATACTTGGTTTTGTTGAGTTGTTGGAGGAATTGTCGACATCTCAAAAGAAATGGCTCCTCAGGGGAGCAATGATATGTAAAAATAAGGATTCTGCGTGGCTGGAAGTCACGGATTGCGCTGTTATCGGCGGACTGGATTGAAGAAATGTGTAAACTTGCTGACATGGAAAGGACAATTTTTAGGAGAATGAGGAAGCAGTTGATATTTGATAGAATTTGGGGGAACATTTTAGACATGTACTAGTTTCATGATCTCTGGATCTTTGGGGTGAGGGAGTTGGGGAAGGGATAGGGGTGTCTTGAAGTGCTTGTATGTATGTTGTCACTGGTGTCCATTTTTTAATATGTGTTGATTGATGTTCTTACTGTTTGCAGTTCTGATATTGATATTGTTCAAATGATGTGTAACTTATTTCTCAATATAAATAATGAAATAAAAAATAAAAAAAACAATAAAGTAGTACAATAACATTCTGATGCAGCGCTCAACACTGTTCTACGTGTTTAAGTCATCCGTTTGAGGATACTCCGAAAAAAGGCTTCTTTTTTGGATGCATACAAGTGGCCTCAAAAAAAGGGCAACTGATACACAGATTCCTTTTCATCAGTGACTTCCACCTCCGATGCACCCACAAGGTGCTCCCCATGATCCACTCTCACGTCCGAATGCCACAAAGCCTAGTAGGACCATGACTGTTTTACTGTTTTTGCCATTGTTATTTTTCCCCTGTTCCCTTCCCATTTAGCCTTTTGGTGCTTTGAAACACTATTCAGTTGTATAAGAGCCTTACAAATGCTCAATAAAATAAATTTGAAAAATGCCAGAAAATCTTTGGCACAGCATCTTCGCAGCCCCCTCTTCCCCCTGCAACTCAACATACCGAACTCACTGGTGTCCTGGCACCCCACCCAACCTCCTCCAAGACCCCACCCGGCCACACCAAACAATCCACTTGTTCACCCCTCCAGCACTGCTGCCCTCCTCTGTCTTCTTCTGTGCCTGCGCACCCCTCCCGCACTTGGTGGGATTCTATGGGCTGAATTTCCTGCGTGGCCTCTTTTGTGGCAGGTCCAGAAAATGCTAACCATAGACCTGCAGCGTTCAACACTCCTACAGAAAGACAATAAGATGAAGCATTGTGACTTCACAACACTGACCCTTTCAGTGCCAAACATGACAACATTCCTTAAAGACAAATATAAGAGTTTGCTTAACTTTTTACTTTTGGGTATTTCTTTATTTCATCTAGTACATCACATGTATAATGGGAAATCAAAAGATGCAGTTCTTCAGTGTTTTCATAAACATGCACAATTCTGCTAAAAATGATGAGTGATGTGCCATGAGGGGAACCAACCCTTACAGGACCATCTAATGGAGGGGGCTGAGGAATATGGTCCAAAACCACCCTAAGGCACACTTAGGCCCTCAAGGTCAGGGCAACACCGTCAGGGGGTCCAACCAATCTGCCACATGCCACAAGTAGTCAGGAATGGAGGAGAAAGTGAAGTACATTTCACAAAATGTAGGGCCGAATTACGAGTTTGCCAGTCCGGGAACTACGGTACCGGTAAGCTTGCCGGTACGTAGTTCCCGGACCAGCAAACTACGAGTTCTGCTCACTGGTGCCTTTCTGCTCGCCAGGTCGGACCTGACAGGCAGAGCGACACCCGTAAGCACAGCATGTCGGATGCACCGGCACTGTTCAAAACGGTGCCGGTGTATCTGACCTCCCCATTCCCATTGAGCCCTGTGGGGCTCAAATGGGAATGGGGAGCATTCCATTCCAATGCCCGCGAACGGGCAATTACCGGGTCCGGCGGAGCCGTAATGACTGGTAATTGCCCATTCGCGGGCGCCGGGAATTTTCAGAAGTTTGGCGGCAGCCTGCCTGCAAAAATAACACAAGGTATTCCCCCTTTCCCAGTTATACATCATCACACTCTGCCTCAGCCTCTATGGGGTATTTTCAATCTCATCCCATTCCCCCACTCCATTTCCAACATGTACTAGACGGGGAAGAGGTGATAGGGAGTTACAAGGATTACCCATAGGAACAACACTGTGCAGAGAGATGCCTACTACACTCCGCCATTAGGTTGTCCCGTTAATAGAGCCAGGCAAGGTCAGGCACTTGACAGCAATCCTACACACCTGAACACCACTTCAGAATTGACCAGGAGAGAAGGGGTCCTAAGGGTCAGACATGTACCATTAATTGGCCCAATGAAGGTCAGGCAAGGGAGACCAAGGTCTCACACCAGGAGCCTCTTAACAGGCCTCAGGTGTATAAAAGGTGGCACATTGAACAGTGCAGTGAGCAGTTGTTAGGAGAGCAGTAGGGAGGCGGTGAGGCATCCCTTCTCAATCCCAGACCAATTTTTGCCAGAAAAGCAGAGCAAGCTGGAATTGCTGGTGGGAACATGAAGGCAGCAATATGAGAAGCCTGGGAGGACCGGAGGAGAACAGGATGCCAAGGCGCTGGCCCGGCATACCAGGGGTGTTGCAGCATGGCGGAGGAGCGTGTCTCTGTGAAGCCGGAGGAAGGCGAGGTGCTGCTTATTGGCAGTGTCCAGGCCAGTGCTCGTTCCCCTGGGATGTGTGTCAGTACCAAGGGTGGCTGAGGGGCAGGTGGTGAGACCCTGACCTCACACCCCATATCCCGGGGAACTGCTCGCTGGCCCCGCGCTCCCTGGGTGAGTTTCTCTGTGAATGAGAGGAACCCAGCAGCATGAGGATGGCTGGAGAGGGAGCTGCGGCTTGAAGGTGAAAGCAGAAAGTTAAGCGGGAAGCGGAAAGAAAGAGGAAGCAAGCAAAAGCATAGTGTGTAAGGGGCATGAAGCGAAAGACAGTAAAGTGAGGGTGCAAGTGACCGGAAGTAGGAAAAGGGGTGCAAGCGACCCGATAGATTGAAGAGCAGAGTGACAGAAAGCAAAAGAGGGTGCGAGGGACCCAAAACAGGAGAGAAGGGTATGAGCAAACCACCAGAGTGAAAACGAGTGAAAGAAAGCAAAGAGAGGGTGACAGCGACCCAAAACAGGAAAGTGGGGTGTGACCTACCCGACAGATGGGAAAAGTTAAACATAAAGTGAAAGAAAGTAAAGAAAGAGTGAGAGTGACCCGAAAGCTGTAAAGGAGGGTTCGGAAGACCTGCAGGTTGAAAAGGGAAAGTGCAAGAGGCATGATACAAGGAAAGAAAGGTGCAAGGGTGCACAAGCAAAGGACAGAGAGTGCCAAGTCAAGCGGAGTGTGCAAGAAGCACAGCAAAGAAGAGAGAAAGGCGCAGGTGTGCACTAAAGAAGGAAAGAAAGGTGAAAGAAGGTGAAAGAGAAACAAAGTCAGCTTGGAAAAGAGCAAAAGAGGGAAAGGTGCCCAAAAGGAAGAAACACACCACAAAGAGCGGGGTCAGGAGTCAGAGTGGTCGTGCAGGGGAGAAACCAATGACTGGCGTTTTCGAAAGTCTCTCACACCATTACATGGAAAGAACTGTGTGTTAAAACGGTGCATCTTGACAAGGTGAACTTTGTGTGAACCCAGAGGGGCCTAGGTTTGGGCAAGGGAACCCTGAGACGCCCACCAAAGACATTGTTGAGTGTGAAGAAGAAAGGCCTGAGCTTGGGGAAGGGCATCCCAAGAGGCCCACCAGATACATTGTTGAACCTTGTGAAGAGAGGCCTAAACCTTGGTGAAGAGAACCCTGAGAGGCCTAACAGGAACTGTGTCTTTTTGTTTGGAACTGGAAGGATTGAAGCTTGGGGAAAGGAACCCCAGGAGACCCAGAGACATTGTCAACTCTATTGACTTACGTCAAGAGCCCTAGGTGGAAGGTTCCAAGAGCAACCCTTTTGAGTTTAACTATTTAGAACTGGCAGAACTACACCTCTTGGTGAGACTACCTAAAATCAGCGGTGGTTTATTTTTACCCACCATTTTTCTTTAAGACAATCCCTGAACACATTTTGTCTAAGAGTGAGGGCAAGCTTAGGTTTAGACACAGACAGACTGGTTTTGGACTTATAGAAATTGACGGCCCTTTGAAACATCCGTTGAGGGAACAAACCCTTTAGAGTTATGGTCAGTTAGGTATTACACCAACCCCAGAACTCTATTAAATAAAGGTTTTGAAACTGTTACCTTTGAGTCTGTGTCTCTCTTGATACCATGCATGTCTCACAGTGGTGTGATGAATCCTACAGACTCCTCACTAAACCCCTTCCAAAAGTCTCCTCCCAAGTGGCCAGGGAAAGGTAGACGCTTTCTGACCCTTCCCTCAGGGGTGGTGTTCTGCGGGAGGATCATCTGGGAGGAGAAAGGGCCCAGGGGAATGAGAGGACTCCATGAGGTAAGACACAGTATGTATCTTCCTCTAAGGTAGACATCTCTTCCATACCAAAGTCTGTAATGGCTTGCTGTCATAGTAATCTTTTTGTTCCACAAATGAAACATCTAAATTTGGGTAAAAACAATCACAAATCTTTAGGCCTTGGAAGAAATAAAAATCCTTCCAAAACCCTGGAGAATTATAAAGCTAAAAACTCCTCTAAACCCCAAAAGTGCAGATAAAAGAAGTCTGTGAATAATAACGATTTAAACTCTAAAGAATGTTATTCCTCTTTACAATCAAGTCTGGTGACTGAGCCTTATGGTATTTCTTTAAAGAATATTATGAGGAACAGAAATGAGTTTAAGAAAGAAAATCAAGTGAGAAAAACAAACTCTGCCCATAATTCCTGAAATACTGAGACGAAGAAGAAGGTAAAAGAGGAACAATTCTGCAGGAGTGGTCAGATTGTTAATAGAAATGACCCACACCTGAAGGACACTGGGAGGCTTAAAAGGACCTCTCAGATGCAGGCCATTGTCGAGCATAATGAGCAGGAACAGCAGTGTGATCTGTGTATGCAGCCGACACAGAAACTGGAGGAGGGAGAAGATGCCGGGACCACTGTTAAGCAGAGAACAGCAGCCCGTCCTGAGAGCGTCTGTGCTTCCAGAAGCCTTAAGTGCAGAGGCCGTGCACACGAAGCATGAAAGAGGGAAGCTTTTCCTCTGAAGACCTGTTTTGCAGAGGCGGTGCAGCAGGAAGCGAAAGCAAGGGAAGATTTCCTCCCCAAGAGGCTTTCTTCGGTGGCTGGTGAGCACCTGAGAGCCTCCGGACCAAACAAAGTCCCTTTTAAAAGTTGCGCTGGTGATGGCAGATCAGGAGGAACAATTTGCCGGGTCGCGAGGAGCCACTGAAGCAAAGCGCCTGTGAGCAGCGAGGGGATCGGACACGCACGCCTTACCCAGTGAGTTCACAAGCTGATGGTGAAACCCGGAGCGCTGCAAGACTGCTCGTGTGCTCCAGGCAGGTGTTTAGCAAGTAGCAAGCACTCGCGTATGAGTGGAAGTAATACTAAAAGTCATTTTGAATACCAAACTATCGGAAAACAGCAAAATAAGTATTTGTCAAAACCAAATGACTAACTTTAAGAGTGTGAGTTTGTTGAGAGCCCAGTGACCCGATGGGGCAATATTATTAAAAGCTAATTCATACAACTATTGCCCAAGCCAAGAGAATCCAAAAACAAGGTCATTCAAATCCAACATATATTGCCAAAGGCAGAAGAGGACTAAGGAAAGGCCCAGCAATCAATGTGAAGCATGTTTCCAGGGACGTCATTTGGGGATTACCAGGGGTGGACACAGTTGCAACCTCTAGGACTCCCTTGCGACCTTAACTTAAAAAAAGCAAATGTGCCCCAAAATAAAACAGGTGCTCCTGGTGTAGCGGGCCCCCGTGTGGCAAGGGGGGGACCCGCTACACCAGATCTGGTGGGTCCCCGGCCCAATCCTCACCCATCTTGGTGAAGGCTGGGCCGGGGAGGCACTCAGTAGGGGTTGGAGCTGACCATGACATGTGGCACATGTTACATGCCATGTTCAGCTCCAACCCCTTCTCCCTCGGCGTGCTTTCAGCTCACATACAGGAACCGGGAAGCTCTATCAGCATCCTGGTTCCTGTTTGTGAGCAGCACGGAGGAGACCAGGGGGCCTGGAAGGACAGATCGAAGCTGCAAGAAAAAGGTAAGAAGGCTTTCTTTTTATAATATGATGTGTGTTTTAAATTTGTGACGTGTATGTCAGATGAATCTATGTGAATGGTGAATGGTGGGTGAATGAGAAGTAATGTGATGTGTGTTTTGAATGTTCTGGTTGGGTGGCTGTGCGCCTGTGTGCAGATAATGTAATCAGTGGATGTAAGAGAAAGTGGGAATGACTGGTGGGTGAATGAGAATTGATGTGAGGAATGTTTTTGAATGTTCTGGGTGGGCGGGTGTGTGCCTATGTAGACAATGTAATCAGTGGATGTAAGAGAAGGTGTGAGTGACTGGTGGGTGAATGCTAAGTGATATGATGTGATATGTGTTTTTTAATGTTCTGGTTGGGTGGGTGTGTGTACCTGTGTAGAGAATGCAATGAGTGGACGAATGTGTGCCTATGTAGAGATTGCAATGAGTGGATGTAAGAGAAGGTGTGAGTGACTGGTGGGCGAATGAGCATACATGTGGTAGTGTGTGTTTGAATGTTTCTGGGTGGGGTTTGGTGTGCCTGTGTGGTGAATCCAGTGTGAGCGAGTCTGAGAGGCCAGTGGGTGAAAGGGGATGCATGCGTGTGTAATGCCCTGGGAGACTGGGGATCACTGGAGCATTTTTGCCACCTTCTTTATTGATTTTGCATGTTTTACCGGTATTTCTGGGCAAAGGTAAGTTCATGTGTGCCATTCCCTGGCTAGACTGGCATTCTGGTGCAGTCAGTCTAGCCATTGCTTACTGTGGCATGACATTTATTACTCTGCATCTTTAAAAAAGCAAGCATGATAAGTAGTGTTACCTCGCTAGACTGATGTTTTTGGTGTAGCGGCCTGTATATTCTTTACTGTAGAATGACTTTTTATTAACTGAGCATCTATGATGAATCAAGCAAGATAAGTGTTCCTATGGGTCTTGACTGTCTTACATTGGAACCAGTTTGGAGAGGTTTTCCTATTGTGATATGTCACTTTTAATGGCAAAACCAACAGGAGTATGTACTTACTTAGGAGTACTGGCATATATTAGCAGAGCACAGTTTTTGTGCCCAGTGCCAGTAATGATATTATAGAAAAATGTCTTAAAGCGAACATAAGTATGGATTTATATGGGAATACTAGCATATGTTGGTGGAGCCATCATGGCAATGTATGGGCACAGCCAGCATACAGATGTTTTTTACACTGGCATTTAGTGTACTTTTTCATAATTTACTGTCACCCTACAAAACCGATTGTTTGCATTTTACCCACATTGTTGGCCTTTTACCCACATTTTCCCAGAAAGTGTGCTTTGTAATGCATAATTTTAACCCATTATTCAAAACATTTTCCTTTGGGCAGGGAGAAGAATGCCCCGGGTTCCCCCCACAACCCATCTTAGATGATTCCAGCTTCCTCGCTATGCTAAGTCACAAGTCACAATCACATACTTGTGGCAAATATTTAAACCCTCCAAAAAAAACAACTCACCAGCCACCATTGATGGCTGGTATATTTGTGGACCAGGCACCGCCCCTTCTATCTATGTTAAGGATTTAAGCTTTGATTGAAAAGCATATTTACTTCTTTCACTTGCTGTAGTGCATGCCACTGCAGCGGCATAATCATCATAGACATTGTGCACACATGGTGGTCTGGAACGGCCCGGGTTGTGGCGTGCCCCATGCTTTGTTAAGGAGTTTGGGTAGGGGGGCACAGCATGGCTCCCATGGGACCTGCCAAATGTTGTGCTGCGCTATTGGGCACCACTGGGTATGACAAAGGGGTAGTGTGCATTGCACGTCTTGAAGTCTGCCAGTGAGTCCCCGGGTGAGAAGCAACTCACGGGTGTTTTGAATTTTAAATATCTGTGTGGTGCTATAAATTTATGTGTGCAGCAATGATATTGCATTAAATGGTATTTTTCTTAAAGTCCTCTGGCACCCAGTATTACACGTAGATAATAGAAACTATAGGGGGCTCTTGGGTATATTGAAAGAAACTTTCCCAGGTATTATACTTCAGCAAAGATAACATTATCAGGTGCACTCTGCTCTATGCACGCAAACCAGTCTAATAGGTTTCTTCTATCGTAGTGATAGCTGAATCATATATACATTTATAACCAGGGAATTTTGTTGATACTAATCCTGGCCAATGATTACATTTTCAGGCCTTGCTTGTGCAGCATTTTTCTCCTGGTTAGCAGCACTGCACGCCTCCCCAGGTCAGTGCTTTTCTGGCTTGTTTAACACAGCAACGCCACAGATAACACGTACTTCTATGTCCATTGATCTATAGATGTTTCATACACTAGCTGTAGCCTGTGTTACAGATTTCGGTTACCCTGTTAGAAATACTGCATTATAAATGTTTTACATATAGACCGCACGTTGAATCTGGAAAATGGCATTCCCCAAATGTGTAATCATGGCCAAATCATGCCGCCCTTTGTGCCTCGGTTCTTATATCTGGCTGAAATGAGAGCACCTGGAAACGCGGGTGCTAGATGCATCGAAGAAATCTGAAGGTTGTTTGCCATCACTTCTGGTGATGTCACTTGGGGCAGGGTCAAATTACATCACTTCCTGTGATGTCATCATGGGTCAAGGCTCGTGTGATGTCACTTCCGCTATCCCTGGCATTTTGGTGAAATGACGTCCCTGCATGTTGCCTATATTTTGAGAAGCATATAAAAAAAGTATAAACCCACATTGCAAAAGCCAAGGAAGAAGCAGAATAAGTCCTTATCCTTGTCAGTATTTGGTTACTTATGCAGTGGGGAAACAAGAGTGGCAAGAAAGCTGCCCTTCTGGAAAAGGTTATTCATAAGGAGAGGAGCATAACTTACAGAGGAGTATTAAAGAGCACTAATGTGAATCTTGTTTTCACTGAAGAGTTGCTAAATGTTTGATGTTGTAAAATAATGAACATTGTGAAGCTGTTTTAAAGCGGTTATAAGTTGATCTTAAGTACAGAAGCACTTTCTGTTTGTGGATCACTGAGAGTATACCCAAATGGCAAACCTTTGCAGTAGTAGGACTGGCAAGGGAGTAAACCAGGTATGATTGAGGTAGTTGCCCTGGCTTGGAGGTAAACCAGGTAGACAATTTATGTTGCTTGTGGTGCTCTGGAAGGAACTGTATAAAGCGGCTCTAGAGGAGTTATATTTCTCGCAAAATTACTCAGTTATGGCAAACATCCTGACAAAGACAATTCATGCTGCTTATGATGCTGAACACTGTATAAAGCTGCTGTAGAGGAGTTATATTTCTTCAATAATAACCAATTGTGGCAGAACATCCTGACAAAGAAAATCATTTTTGCTATTGACGAAATAAGAAAATATTCTTTATGTGAAGAGGATCATTCTGAATCTTACTCTTGCTCAATGAAGAGAAAGAAGCTTCTATTTTCTTTGTTGAATCACTGAAGTGTTGGAACTTTCTTTTGCCAAGTTGGAACTTTGTTACAAACCAGGATTTCATTATTTCTTTTCTTATTGTATGTATAAGTGTGAGGGACAGGTATAATTTGTTAGAGTGTTGCCTTTAATTTATTTTAGGCACGGAAATCCTCATCATTGTAGGGATAGTGAGGCGTTTATCCAACCTTTTAATTTAATACAATGGCATCCTTTGAAAAGTCTTCACAAAATTGACCACCTCACATTTCTGTCCCCCTCATAGTAAGGTGTTCCACAGTTTTGTGTGCGGTCAGAACTGAAAAAGAGGATCCTCCTTGCCATTTGTTGTTGAAGTTGGAGAGTTGTACTAGTGCATCATTGCTGGACCTAGGTGTTGTGTAGGGAGTGTAGTTCCACTGAAGGAGGAAGGGCCCACTGCATAGTATGAATGAGTGATGAATAATGTTTTGAAATGAACAATTTTTTTGATTGTTAGCAAGTGGAGACTACGCAATGCTGGTGTGATATGTTCTAATCCCTTCATTCTTAGGAGTCCTGCTGATGCATTGTGAACTCTTTAGTTTTCTCATTAAGTAATCTGTGAGCCCGAGATAGAGGTTGTAGGCATATTTTAGTTTGGATAGTATTAGAGAAATTATAGCCAGGAGTGTAGTTCCTTTAGAAATCTCAGGAATTCAAGATACTGCAAGACTTCCCAAGTCACGGTGGCCATTTTGGGCTGAAGCCTATATAAAGCCATGCCCAATTGGGCACGTGCTTGTCTTCTTTTTGTTCTGGAGTAACACCTACCTGCAGCGGTTTGAGGGAGAAAACTATGAGAGCAAAAAACAGTGAAGATCCAAACCAAGGCTTACCTCAATGAAGTAACAGGGGATTTTCAGTCATACCGAGCTCCAGAACACCAACCTGCAAGACAGAGGAAAAGAAGTTAAGTGCCATTTAATGCATGCTGTCGAGTGTAGCACTATATAGAATGAAGAGTGACATTTTACATCTAGTCAAAGCAAGCCTGAAGGGTGCTGGAGTGCGCTCATTTTATGACTCTTGATAATACCGAAAACACAATTTGTGACATTACAAAACTACCCGGGATTTGAATGGGAGTTAGAGAAGTTGTTTTACAGAAAGGCTCATACCCAAGCTATATATAATAAGTGGTTGATGCCCAAATAGGGTAACCAAGACTTGCTTACATATGTTGTAACCTTTAATCACCTTATAGTTGACACTAAATAGTCTGCAGGGATGAGAACCTCTTTACTCTTTGGGGGACTCAAAGGAGAGTTAAAAGACATGTTGGGTAAGGTGCCAATTTTATTGATTTGGTGATGCAAGTAGACCAGAGGTTGACAGAACTGAAGGAGAACAGGTTTTGTGATGGCTATAGGCTATTGGTAATCAGACCTAAGACAGAAACCTAGGCTGGTATGTGACAGGGACAAGAAAGCACAGAACCCATGCAGAAAGGGGGAAAGTGGTGGCCCATTAACAAGGTGGACATCAGAGATGTAGAGTAAAGCAACTGTTTCTGTACTGTGGTACCACTGGACACTTCTTACAAGAATTCCCTTTACAGCCTAAAACTCAGTGGAAGGAGCTGAGAGCTACATAGACAAATTCATAAGAAAGGTCCTGCCGAAAGGAAGACTAGACTGCTTGGCAGATGGCAAGGTCATACTGTTGAGCATTTGTCATATGCAGGCTACAAAGGAAACACCCAGAACGGTATACTCCCATCACACATTCCCCATAGGTCTCCAAGTAAAAAGGGGGTCATAAGAAGCAACTCAGTGTTATATTGTTTGTGGGACCACAGGGAATTATTTGGACATTAGTTATGTGACATAACTTCAGATACCAACCATGGAAAAACCGCAGGTAGAACAATGTAAAGCCGTAGATAGGTCCAAATTGCCCTCTGGCGAGGTATTAACAGTCTTACCCCTTGATTCATTTTGTCCTGGGGGGTCAGGGGGGTAATGAAGAGGAGATCCTGTTTGGTTTATTCAATGCTCTTCAATTCCGAGTTCTTTTAGGGAAACTGATGCTGCCAGTGTGGTGATGGGGATGATCCTCTCGCAAATAAATCTGGAATCAAAGCATCTGCACTGCACCTGGTGGCCTATTGATCGAAGAAGTTCAGGCACTCTGAAAGAAACTATTCAGTATCCAATCGGGAGCTCTTAGCTATGAAGCAAGCCTTCACATAATGGCACCACCACTTGGTTGCACAATATGTAGTAACCATTTACACAGCTCATCGAAACCTGCAATTTCTAAAGTCGGTACAAACCTTGTATCCCAGACAATTCCATTGGATGCAATATTTTTCTGGGTACAATTCTGTTATAACATATGGGCCAGGAGTATGTAACTGAAAGGCAGACACCCCTTCCCATTTCAGCTTTCATGAGCCGGGAAGTGAGAAACAATGCCTCAGCCGGCACTGTCACTGGACTGCTTTATCAGACCTGTGTTTACATCAGGAATGGACGAACAAATCCTGCAAGAAATGTGAGACCATTTTAAGCCTGGTTCATGGTCACCCTTGGCACAGCAGGAATCTGATTGTGTATTCCACCAAGGGTCGCTGTTTCAAGGGGAATGGCTGTGCCTCCCTATGATTAATCTGTGGGTCATCCAGGCATTAAAAAAATTACTCACTGGTGCAACGGTCATCTTGGAGGTCTACAAAAAGGCAAGATTTTGAGAATTATGTCTGCACCTCCAGTGTATGCGCAGAGAACAGGACACCCAAACGTTTCCGTGATGGATGCTTACAACCATTGGCAGTGCCCACTGAACCATGACCCACCCAGGAAATGGATGTCCTGGTGGAACTACCCACATATGGGGGCCACAACACTATCCAAGTGGTTTTGAACCATTTATCCAAAATGGCCCATTTCATCCCTATGAAAGGTCTCCCAAGTGTGAAAATGCTAGCAATGATACTAGCACAACAGGTAGTCAGGTTTCAAGGGTTTTCGGTGATTATCATCAAGTATCGTATCCTATCCAAATTCTAGAGAGCCTTTTGTGACCAAGCAGGATTAGAAATATGTTTGTCCACCAGCAACCATCCACTGACTGATGGCAAAACCGGACGCAACAATCAAGCACTAGAGCAGTATCAACTGTGTCTCATAGAGCAGTAAAAAGGTGAATTGCTTGATTTACTAAGGGTAGCAGAATTTGCATACAACACTGCCACACATTAATTGACAGGGGTTTCACCATTCAACTGTCTTTATAGCCTTGAGGTTGGATCTGCTCTCCAACCTTGACTCTAACACTCCCTCTGTCCTCATCCTACTCGATCTCTCTTCTGCCTTCGACACGGTCAACCATCCAATCCTGATCAACCATCTCTGAGACAACCTGGCTATCACCGATCAGGCTCTTGCCTGGCTGACCTCTTTCCTCTCTGATCGACCCTCCCAGGTCCAACTTGGTTCCTTCCTCTTTCCTCTCTGATCGACCCTCCCAGGTCCAACTTGGGTCCTTCCTTTCATCTATCTCCCTTTCTACCTGTGGTGCTCCCCAGGGGTCTAACCTCTCGCCCTGGCTTTTCAACCAATACCTGGCAACTCTCGCCCACTGCATTGCCATTTTCTGCTCCAATTTCCAGTGTTATGCTGACAACACTCAACTCATTCTTAGGCTTCCCTCTGCCACCTTCTCTCATCTCCGATTGCCTGACTGCCACTCAGGGTTGGTGTGCCGCCAACAATCTCTGCATGAATGCCAGCAAGATGGAGATCCTCATCGGCACACCCTCACCTCCCTTTCCCCTCACTCTTTGGCCGGCCTCCCTTGGCCCTCCTACCCCCACTTGTGAGGCTAAGAACCTTGGGGTCATCTTTGATTCCACGCTTTCCTTCTCTGCCCACATCTCTGATGTCTCTAAAAAGTCAAACTTCCTACTGCACCTCCTCAGAGGTACTTTGCCTTTGCTCTCCTTCCCCCAGAAGCTCACTGTCGCCCGAGCCCTTGTTCTCTCCAGGCTGGACTATTTAACAGCCTCTTGCTAAATCTACATGCCTCTACTCTCCACCCTCTGCAACTCATCCAGAACAGGAATGCAAGACTTGTACTTGACCTCAAGCCCTGGGATCGTATCTCTCCAGCCCTGAAATCTCTCCACTGCCTCCCAATGGATGCAAGGATTAAATTCAAAACACTCTGCATTGTCCACAAGGCTTTCTGGGGCCTGGTCCAAAATACCTTCAGCTATCCCTCTGCTCTCGAGCTCTTCGCTCCTCTACCTCTAACTCCCTCAGGGTCAGTCATTATTAAAAAAAACAAGCTGGGGGTAGATCTCTGTCAGAGGACTCCCTCTGGAACAGCCTCCCTGCCACTCTGAAACTTGAGGCGAACCAGCTCTGGTTCTGGAAGCACCTCAAGACATTCCTCTTTGCTTCTGCCTCCACACCTCCTCTCCCCTGCTGATCTTCCCTCTCTCTGCACTGTGCACCTGTCTTCCGGGCCCAGGTACCTGCTCACCCTGCCACCCACCCGCACTGCCTCCGGGCAATCCCTTGCACTGGGGACTGTATGTGTAACTATACAGCCCCCCTTTTTTCCTGCACTTATCAGACATACTCTGATGCCACTTGCTGGCTGCATTACCACTGTTTGTTGCCTTGTATTATTTACGTTATTTATTATTTATCTGTTGTCCTTTGCCCCGCACTTTACACTTCTTCGCCCTCCCATGCACTTTTGCTCTTTCCCCCTCCCATGCACGTGCACATTCTCAATGTCACTAGTCCTACTAAGATCGTTGTTTTGTTCTCCCTTGTTCCCCTCCCTTGCCTTGTCGTGCTCTGAAACACTTGTGTACGAGCGCGATACAAATAAAATATCAATATCAACCCATCCTGCTCCGATTTGGAAGTTCCTGGAAACACTATGGTACTGTCGGCCCAAGATTATCATATTGAGTTATGACAAATACTCATCTGACTCGTGATAAAGAACAATACAAAAGGTATGCTGACTAGAGAGGAAGAAAACCCCAGACTATCAAGCAGCAAGCAGCAAGTCTGGTTAGCCACCACGAACCTATGATTGAAAGAACATCAAAAATTCTTGCAGAGGTTCATTGACCCCTACTATTCCAGCCACAGTGTGCACAGCAGCTGTTAAGATAAGCCTCCCAAACAATTTGAAAGAACATCCAACAATTCACGTCTCACTTCTTAAGCCTGTATATCCCAGAATTTGACCGGCAGCATCCTTTTTGCACCCGGTCAGAGTAGATGGCCATGTTGGACAAAAAGTCAGTAAAATCCTAGACTCAAGAACTACCAGAGGTCGATTGTATTACCTAATAGATTGGAAGGGCTACAGGCCAGAAGAACAATCATGGGAGCCTGAAACACATACCCATGGCCCCGAATCAGAAGCTTGATTCCACTGTCGGTTTCCGCTCTTGCAGGACCATCCAATGGAAGGGACAGGGAAATAGGGGACATACGCCCCAGGCACACTTACACCCTCAAAGTCAAAGCAACATCCATAGAGTATCTAAACAATCTGCCACATGCCGCATGGAGTCCTGGACAAGAGCAGGAATGAAGGAGAAGAAAACTACATCTCACATAAGGACTGCAGTCCTTGTAGTAATCTTGTGGGAATTTGAGATCCTGCGAGTCTTCCCTTTCCCCAGCGACCGTTATGCAGTGAAGGAACATCGCCTGCACCTGGGGCCAAGGGGGCGGTATAAATGGCCCGCTCAGGTGAGACTAATGAGGTTGCCTGTGGAACAATTGCAGGAGAAGCCGGAGGTTCGACCAGGGAGACGCGTGACCAAAGCGCCTAGGAGCTGCAGAGTCATTGCAGTGGAAGCGGATTGTGGCGGGAGTATTCAAAATGTCTCTGGAAGCAGAGCTGGTCTGTATACCTCCTGAGTCATAGAGACATCATCTCTGTGCTGCTCTGCATGCTCTGCATACCTCCTGAGTCGGAGAGACTCCCTCTCTGTACAACCGAGGTGGTGGAGATCCTGGAAGAGAGGTGCACCGAGATGGGAGCATCGACAGCCACAGACAGCCTGCCAATGTGGAGAACAGCACCTGTAGACAGCATACACAGTGAGTCCAAGGAGCCTGAATGACTCCGGAAGGCTATAGGGTGAACTCTGTGGTTTGTGTAGATCAGATCGCCTGCGAGTAATCAAGGGGCCGTTTAGGAAATCTGAATGCCGGTCAAGTTTGAAATGAAGCTTTTGACAATACGATAACCTGAAAGCTGAGAAAACTGAATGAAAGGGTTTTGTGAATACCGAACTGTGAATATGATGAAATTGATAAGGCCAGGACAGGTCCAGGGAAACAGAAGGCTTCAAACTTGTGAAAACGCCTGTGAACAAATTCCCAGCAGGAGAGTAAACTGGGAATTTGATGCTGCTTTATTCAATGTGACTAAATGGAAGAAAATTAAACCTTTTGTTTTTAATATTAAACCAAAAGAAAGCAAGTGTGATTGAATACCAAGTGGATTGAACACAGTTGGTGAGATTTCCTGATATAATGAACTGTGAACTGAGTAAACTGAAGAGAAAAAGCATTGACAAGTAACATAAGAAAATAAGGAACTGTGTAAATTGAAAGAGTAAGCAGTGACCAAAGCTCTGAGAATATTACTGTGTAAACTGAAGAGAACAAGCATTGGCAAGTGCCATAAGAATATAAGGAACTGCACATTGTGTAATCTGAAGAAAACAAGTATTGGCCAATGCCATAAGAAAAAAAGGAGCTGTATAAATTGAAAGAGTAAGCAGTGGCAAAAACTCTGAGAATATTTGAAGGTATTACAGTGAATGGTGGCAAAAAAAAGTATTTAGAAAGCTCCAAGAAGATACATCCAATACCAGTGTGAAGCTGAAACAGTGGCAGTGTAAGTGTAAAAAGAAGCAAGTAAGGTGTATCGGTTGCGTGACCTGTAATGGGTGCCTGACCTGTAATGGGTGTACCGTGCTGTCCAAAAACTGGGCGTAGACTGAATACACCCACCTAAAGCAAAAGTCACTTAACTCACCTATAAGCTTGTTATTGAAGATCAAGAAAAATGTGTGTGATATAACCTTAATGAATTGAACTCTGTGATATTGGTGAAAAGGCCTGGAAGTATCCTAAGGAATTGTGTTGTTTTGGAACATTGAGAGACTTGAAAGCTTGGGGGAAGGGAACCCCTCTTTTTGACAAAGTGAACTGTCCTGATTCTTGGGTAAGGGAAAATCCCTTTTCCAACCAAGAGCTGGAAGAAGCTCTGAACTTTTATTTGAAAAGTTCTCATTTCGATGCTGACATCCCTACACAGTAGATGTGAGTACACCTATAGGTTTTAGACACAGACAGACATTTGCTGTGGACTTCCTGACACAGACTATCATTAGTTTCTGTTAGGTAGGGAAATCCTACCTTAGCATAGGGCAAGTCAGTCCTTTTTCCAACCTTCTTTTTAATTTTAATAAACATTTGTAACCCAAACTTTACTCATTTTGTCTGTGTCTACTTCCTGATGCCTTCACACCACTTTGGGCTGAAGCCTTGAAAAGGCTCTGGTCAGTTAAACACATGCTTGGAGTTCGATTCACTCTAGAGTAACACCTATCTGTAGCAGTTTGATGGAGAAAACAACAAGAGCATAAAACAGAGAAGGTCCAAACAAGGCTTACCTGCATGAAGTGACACCTGTGTCTCCAAGGGATTTTCAGTGATGCCCAGCTCCAGAACACCAATCTGCAAGACCAAAGAAAAGAAGTTAAGTGCCAGTTAATACATGCTCTTGAGTGCAGAGCTGCATAGAATGAACAGTGAAATGTACATATTATTGACTCAAGTGTGAAGAGCACCAGAGGGTGCTCATCTAATGGCTTTTGATAATACTGGAAACACACTTTGTGGCATTGCGGTTGGACTGAACGAGTACCAGCAGAATGAAGGAACTTTATTGCATGATTGGAGAGTATTATAACCTCAACACTATTTTTGTTGTATCAATTTCATTTTGATTTAAACATCTAGACCAACCGCTTCATGCCATACTATCATTACTTCATCAGAAACTCAGCTAATCATTTTTATTTGTCACATTAAGTGAACGTATAATGTCCCCGACTGACATTTGTGAAACAATCCCAGAGACCTTAATATGTACCAGGCTTCCATGTTTTTTACCCATTATTTTTTCATCCCAAAAGGGTTAATTTTTGAATGTTCACTAGTTTTAAAATTTGGAGCAACAGCAGAATGTATTGGTAATCCCCCAACAGCCTCTAATTAACCCTGAGACCCACCCCTAAAAAACATGATCCCCTTTCTTAAACATACTATGGGTACTGTGTTTAAAAAAATATATATTGTAGGTGAATGTCTTGGCGATTGGCCAATATTCTACAATGAAATCACTGGCTACCCGTACCAGAGATTAACAGTGTCTGACATAGGATTGTCTATCAAATTCTACAAGGGCTAGTACAATCTGCAACCCCTCAGATGTTTTAAACTTGCCAATGAGCAGACATTACCTAGTATATCTACGCTTTTGGGAGTTCAGTAAAATCTGATTAAATGCGATTTCTGCTCCCTGGAAATCATTTTTCCTTTTAGGGGTTTATCAGAAAATATCAGAAAATGTCCACTAGATGGCAGTGCTGACCTTGCTGCACATGGATTCTCATGTTAATTTCAAAATTAAAAGCATGGTCAGTGTTACCATCTAGTGCAAGTGTACGCTCTTTTTGCACTTCAATATGATCCAAACTGAAATAAGACATATGATATGTTCCCATTAATAATTATGTATTGCATGCGCCATGTATTTTAAAGTAACAATTTGAAAATAATTATTGGAATCCCTTGAGGCTTCAAGGCTGAAACCCCTTGTTAGCCACTTGTCAGAGAAGATCCAAATGAACTACTTGATCAAAGGGTGTCTTGTATTCCAATTAATATCTATCATACACACGCCCATTGAAGTTTTATTTGGGAAATGGACCAAACTGAGATATGTTTTCAGCAAAATGTGATTGTAAAGTTCAGTTAAAAAATGTGATTTGGAATTCCTAATTACCATAAAATATATGCTGCTCATTTTTTTGATTACAGACCCTACTTAATCGACAATTAATATTTATGCAAACCTTTTATTTTACTAAGCGCTTAATTGTAGTCTGTGTGCTGAGAAGCTTAGTTTCCGGCTTTTTTTTAAAGTTTCTAATTTTTGTCCTGCATGTAGATCTAAAAATGAATATACAAAAAAAACCTGCCGCTGTCCCCATGTGCGTGATTGGACATACTACTGCAGTGATCAAACTAAGTCGCTCATACACTTATCTTTTCATGTACTCCCACAGGGAGGGGGAACACGCCTAATTGTTGCCACACTCCCTCGGGAAAAAGAGTGCACAAACACATTTTGGCACACTAACACAGGGAAGGGATGCACCCAAAACATCTAATGCTCTACTGAAAGGAAGCGAGTATACACCTACTTTTCGATGCACTTCCACAAGAAACACTGCTGCCTGGAAGAGGGCACTGTGAGGTGTCAGTAATGCGAGACGGACAACTGTTAAAAGATTTATCAAAGTATGCCATTTTATTATTAAGGAAAATATGTCAAAATGCCTCACTGTCCCTGCTGAGGAATTCCCTGCCTAACCAAAGCTAATGGACTACACTCTAACATAGGATAACTGGCCCTCACACTAAACAACAAATACATAAAGAAAATATATGGCAATTCAACATGAGATGAACAACATTCACAACAACAAATCTCCTCTCTTGGGTGAAATATCCACTTTCTTCTTCCAGCAAAAAAGCCCCAATTGTAATTCTGGTCATGATGCTTTGTCTCCTCTTTAAGAAAACTTGCCAAAATTCAAAAGGAAATGCAACATCCACACTGCCAATGATACACACTTCCTAGTTAACAGTTAGGATTTCTTGAATTACAGTTTTAGCATTCACAATGGTGTGTTTGTCAGGATGAATTCTCTTTGATGATGCTTCCACTACAACAACTACAATTCTACTTGCTTCACTATGAGAACAGGCCCATTTGTCCCACAGTAGTCCACTTTGTTTAGACAACTGCAATGTTGCATCTACTAACAACCAAACATGCCCCCACAGCTTCAGTATTTTGGACTACTACCGCAGCTTCAATGAATTGGACATTTAGACAGGTGTTGACAAAGATATACTATAACACACTTCAACCTCTTCAGGTAAAAAAGGCACTCTTCCTTTGAATAACTTTCTTCAAAAGGGCAGCCTCTTTGCCTCTCTTGTCTATCTGCCACAATAAAAACCTGGGTTTGCCTTTAAGATTCACTTCTGTCTGAGCTCCACAGTCGTGGGCATTACAAGTTGTGTCTACTTCAAAATAGTATTTACAAGCAGCCAGTTCCCCTTCCTTAACTTTACCTGCATCTTTCTGCCAGCTATCAGCCCAATAAACTACACAGAAGCCTTGGTGTCACTTTCTTAGCTTCAGGTAATGCCACAGATGATCACCGTTTGATGTACTTTTCATAGGTTAACTAGGTGGGCTAACCAGCGTTGCCCGTGTCCTGATCGAGTGGTGTCTCATGTGCTCTGGAGGATGTTGCTCTTGTCTTCCAGTCTTGCTTCAGTTTGCTCTGGTGTCTCATGTGCCCTGAGGGATGTTGCTCTTGTCCTCATGTGAGCAAGTCTTCCTTCAGTTTGCTCTGGCATCTCATTTGCACTGGAGAAATGTGCTCTTGTCCTCTGGTCTGCAAGTCATGCTGCTGTTTGTTGCTGTGTTTCAGAAGCTCTTGATATTGATTTTCACTTTGCATCAGATGGAGCTTTTCCAAGTGATGTTCGTTTATTGTGAGGCATGTTTCAGTCATTCAATGGCTTCAGCACATTTAAGAAAGTGTCCAAGAAAGATTGATTGATTGATTGATTGATTGTGCTCTCTTCTTGTGAATCAACTTAAGTAAACTGTAACCTTGCCATTTCCCATTTTTGGAGTGGCATGATAAAAGAAATTTAAATGCTTTTTAATTCCCTTTAAAAATGCTTTAATAAACACTTTCGAACTGTATACAGTAGTAATACATTTCAGAGGAATAACCAACATATCGAACATTTTGCTTTAGACACTTTTTTCAAATTGTGCCTCCTTCTAGTACATACTGTAGTGAATCGGGGTAAGAATCAGTAAATGAGGTTGCCTACGGAGTGAATTATTTGCATCCAGATATAGACTACAATCTTGCCCCAGACAAATGAGGAATCCATGCAAAATACAGTAGCAGTGGGTTCAATGGTTTGGATTTGTATAGCCGACCAAACATACACACACACACACACACACACACATCCAAACTTTTTTTAATATAAGATTTTTGTATCCAAACATAGACAAAGATCTTGCCCTAGACAAAAGAGAAATCCACGCAAAATTTGGTTCAACAGGGTGGATTTGTATAGCCAGACATACATACACATATGCATACATTCAGCTTCATATATAAAGATGGTTTCCACAATTGTATTGTCAATGTTAAGTATTCAGTAATGTTCTTCACAGAGTTCACTCCCTTAATTGGAAACACGCGACCACTCCTTTAGGTACAAATAGTCTCGTAACAATTGAACAATTGATTTTAGTAGCATTAACATTATACATAAGTAAAAGGAACTTCCAGATTACATGTGAGTGCTACATTTCCATTGTGCTGACATTTTACATTCAACAAACAAGGTTTACTCACTTAAATTCTTACGCGAGTTATACTGTTGCCAGCAAAGCACACGCAGTGTTTTAGAAAGCCGTACTTCACTCACCGGCACTGCTTTCCTGACTTCTGCTATGACTGCTGCTGCATCTGGCTTCGTTATGACACACACGCTTCCTCTGTGAAGGTGTATCCAGTCTGGCCACACGTTTTCGGAGCTCTTCTCGCTCCTAAGACCCACAGCATGAAAACTGCTCCTCGCCTCTGTCTCCAGCACAGTCTCTGCACGGCAACCACAGCAATCAGGCTCACGTGGGGAAAACCATCTCTCCTGCATATCTTCCACTGCGCAGCTTCTGCACTTCAGAGTTTGTGGGAACAGGAATCTCTCAGAACATGCAGGTGAAATCTGCTATTTCCACACTCCGGCATCTCTCTTGTTCTCCCACTTCTGCTTGGTTTGCCATCCTCATGCCTTCTTCTTTCTGCTACTACTGCTATGGCTTGCACTACATTCACAGTTTCAGCTCCTTCCACTAACTCTTCCAATTACCTTGCACCTGAGGGAGGCTGATCATGCCTCCCAAGTTTATTGAGGTGTGGTGTGTTTGGCCCAATTGCCTGGTTACTGAAATGGCGTTAGGCTTAATTGCCTGGCTACTACAATTGCATCTTCAGCCCTCTTGCTCGTCTCTGCATTTTTGGGATTCTGGGACTTGAAGTCCCTTTCTGCAAAATTATTACTTTTGACAATTGAGTTACATTTAAGGGTAGATTTATTTCCCATAAACTCATTTAGTGATGGACTATGAGAATTAACTATTATAACGGAAGGTAATTTATTGAAGACAACATTTCCTTATTCATCATCAATAAAGTTTATTCAGAAGAAAATCCATAAACCGAATATACAAACAACAATGCACAAAGTTACAACAATGTTTAACAACAATTAATAACAGTCCGTATAAGTCATAAATTCATATAAAAGAAAATTTAAAAAAGAGTAAAATTACATAATAAAAGAAAAATGCATGTACTAACTCATCTTACAAGCAGTTTGTTCCACTGATACCAGGCTTTTCTTAAAAATTCTAAACAGCCCCATGCCACTGGGGTAGTTTCAGCACGCAACAGGAAGATCAAAGCAGGTCTAGCCTGACCAAAACCTGTGTTTTTAAGCAGATGTACAATAGTTCTCTTTCTTATGTCCTGATAAACCGGGCAAGACATTACAAAGTGTAACAAATCTTAATCTGGCCAATCACAGCACTGACAAGCTGTAGACTTTTCCGTACACAACCAATTCTTTGTTCTCGTCCTAAGCCATAAACAGTTAAAACGTGCCCGGGTCAATGCCCAACAATCAGAAGGCTTATTGCTGTGGAGAAGATATGGCTGAATGCCCTCTATGGCGGAAATAAGCATATGCTTTCTAATGGACTCAACCCTAAACCCAAATGTTTCTCTGTTTGACACATTTATTGAATGAAACAGTTGCTTGTATTTGTTTACCGCCGGCGGTAACAAAAGAACAGAAGGACATTACAGGTTCTGAGGATTCAACTGAGAGATACATTTGTAAATATAAGACAGCCATGTTATTTTAGATCTTGACTGGCCAATATTCAAAGCTCTGATAACCATGTGTGTTAGTGTGGCTTTTGGATTCAACCACACCACCAACCAATCCGACAGAGGGGCCACCTGCAACTCATCGCCAATATGGGGGGTTCACAGTTCAATATGTGTTGTAAAATTAGGTGCGGAACTTGGTAAGCCGAGTCATTTTTTTAGAAAGGTATTTTCTATAGTTTCAAATGGGGTAACTTTCTCCATGTCCCGCAAGGCTGCCCCATAGTTGGTAGCAGCCTTAGTTTGAGCTCTATATACCTTCAGAATCAACTTGATTGGTTGTCCTGAACACATACTCTGGAAGCAAGACCATCCCCCGAAAGATTGCCATTATTTTCAGACACTGTTTCTGTATGTGACAAGACCCCATCCAGTTTGCACTAAAAGTGATGCCAAGATAGTCAAATCCATCTACCCTAGGTATTAGTTCAACGCAGCTCCACATATTTCGCATTTTTAGCGGTCTGCCATTTCTGCCTGAACAAGCCATTACTGCAGATTTCTTGGAGTTCATTGTTAGCTTGAGACTTGACATAAACATAGTGTAAGTGTCTATTAGTTGTTGTAGAGCTATAGGGGTCCGGCCAATCAAGACCATATCATCCGCATAGCCTAACACTGGGAGCGGGAATCCACCCAACTTAAGAAAGTCGGCATTGGTTTCTATAAGGAACCTCTGCTTTGTATAGGGAACAAAAGGGGTCAGACCAAGCCTTTTGCACTCACATTATTCACTCTATGTATTCTGGCTCTTTTGTAAGCGGGGCCTGTCCACAACAAATTCCCAAATTTTCCTATTGGCTAATACAGATGTATAGTGTGCACCTTCGCGAATTCTCTCTCTTCTAGTACTAGCCCTTGCGCGTAAAAGCTCCTTCAGGTTATCCTGGGCTACGCAGCAATATTCATCAAACCAGCCCTGGATATTAGTTCTCCCTGTTTTGAAATTCTGCTGAAAGAGATCTGATAGGGATTTCCAGATTTTTGGTGAGACTAGGATGATTTCCCTAGGTTCCACAGCCTGTGAGAGAATGAAGGCAATTTGGTCCCTGTTTGCGTGGACTGCCTTGATCTGGGTGGCCATTGAATCCATTTTAGGCCATTTCACTCTGTGCTTGCAGAGAGGGTTAATTTTGCAGTGGTCCAGATGCGGATGGTTAACGTGCAGCATCACGGTGAGACCCACCCTCAATACCAACCTCAGGGGGTAATGATCACTATACAGTTTTTCTAGCACCTGGAATTCCACAATGAGAGACCAATCTTTTGCATAAATACAAAAGTAATCTATTTCCATATTCCTTTACATTATCCCCTTGGTAGCGAGGAAGGTGGTTGGTTTGGGATAACCAAAAGGATTTCCCTTTGGTAAGGTTTGCTAAGATTTTACAATACTTGTGTCCATACCATGAGATTTAATATGAGGGTCAAGGATATTAAAAGAACAATAAGCCATTACCTCTTTTGTTACCTTGGGAAGATTCTTCCTTCCAGAAGAAAAATACTGTTACTCATCCCACGGAATCTCCTCACCTACCTGGGCCCTGTCTCCTCCCAGGAGATCCTCCCGCAGTACACCAACCCTAGGTTTAGGATCAGGAAGCATCTGTCTTCCCCTGGCCACCTGGGAGGAGACTTTCGGCAGGGTTTCAGTGAGGGGTCCATTGGATTCTTCACAGTACAAACACACATTTTGCAACACTCCTGCAGGGAAAAGGGCACACACAGAATTTCTTACTCGCTAATACAGGAGGGCACAAACACAATGTTTGCTGCACTCCTACATAGAAGTGGGTGGACACACAAAGGTTACCACACTGCTGCAGCGAAGGGAGCGAACACCTAATATGTGATGCTTTCCTGTGGGGGAGGGACACATACACAATTTCTAACACTCACACAGAGAGCAGGGTGCATACCTATCTATTGATGCACTCTTGCATGGCAGTGGATGGACACAGATGCATGTTGCCGCAATCCTGCAGGGAAGGGGATGCATATGCAATTTCTAAGGCACTACCACAGTGAGTGGGTGAATACCTAATTTTTGCTTGACTCCCACAGGCTCAGATCCACAATTTGACTCATGAGACATGAGTCCAAATGAAGAAAGTAGTTTCTTGATGAACCCTTTCTTAAGTCTGTGCTGAGTGCTGGGGTGGGTCAGAGGAAGGAGGCGGACACTTAAAGGACATTATTACTGGTGTTTATTAAAATAATAAAGATAAGGTCTAGCTTTCCATACTGCTAAAGGGGTATCCCTGCCTATATAAATGACTCAACATGCTTGTTAATCATCAGGAAATTTTGAATGAATGTGTCCACAATCTAAAACTAATTCTAACTGACCCTACCAATATTTTAATTAACTTAAATTATACTAGAAGAATCTAGTTATCTGTTATGGCAATGTCTCTTCTTAGTCCGTAGTTTTCTTCAGTAAGAGATCTTCAAATAGTCTCTTGCCACATTCTGCAAAAGATCTTGTAACTCTTTTTCAATGTACTTGGTTTTTGTCTCCCCTCTTGGGACAGTTGTCCCACAATCCTTTTAATCACTCTTTCTTATACTTTGATCCATGCTTATATGCCTTTCTGGCTCTTGTAACCTAGGACTTACTTGTAAGGTTGGTTATCCTTTGTAGTGACTTGCCCTCTCCTGGTATTGCTCAGTTTGATTTTTTTCCTCTCTTATCTGGTTCACTTGATTTCAATTCCCATTCCTATTTATAAACGTCCCTCGCTAGTTTCCTCAACTCTTTATTTCCTAAACCATGGTGTATATTCCCCTCTTTCCAGGGTGTTTGTACCAATTTCTTAATATTTTCTGTTTCATGGTGTATTCATTACTCTCTTGATCACATTAGCACAGTTCCACTTTAATGGCTTTATATTTAGTATCCCATCATTTCGACTGTAATGAGTTTCTCCTGCTCTCTAACAATGTACCAGTGGCATCTCGGTACTCCCGTTCTCCCCGTTACATCTGTATCTGCAGAGGAACGCTATCAGGCTCAGCACTTGTTCAATCACTCTTCCTCTGATCTGGATCTTGTGCTTCTCCTCCTTATTGTCGGTGTCCCGTGCTCGGTCCTCTCTCTCATTGTGATCAGTTCTGGAGGTGGGTCACAGGGCACCTTGTTGATTCCCACGCTGGGTGGTTTGGTGCTGTTAGACGAGTGCACTGCCCACAACGAAGTTGTTGTGGTTGCGCCACCAGCAGGATAAGGATTTCCTTTTCCTCGGGTTCCCTCTACTTGGAAATGCCGGGTATCTAACATTTCCCACTGATGCTCAGGGCTTCTCTGAAAGTCGCTGTCTCTGCCTCCTCCAGGAACCATCTCATCAGGGGGCTTCTCCTGCTTTACGCTCTTATCTCTCTGCCTGTGCTTCGCCTCCCCTCATCATGCTCTCCCTCTTCCCAGTGTGTTTGTTGTCTCTTTCCAGCCTACTAATCTCAGTTAAATATATGTCTCTCCTTAAAGAGACAGATCCTCTTCCTTGGACATAATGATATATGTTAGTTTAGTCTTCAGCCAAGTCACTGGATTCTATAATGTTCTTCATATGCCTAGTAAGATTGTTTGTGTTGTCCTCCCTCTGTCTTCCCTCCCTTGTCTAGCCGTGCCTAGAAATACTTGTGTACAGGTGCGTTATAATGACTTATCATATCATATCTGATAGGATAGACCCCCCTATGGTGGATGATCTAGTGAGTTCCTCACAGGAACAGGAGTCCTGGTCCCCTAAGGGGGAGTCTCTCGTAGTGAGGTCATACTTGCCCAGACCCCTAGGGAGGGTCTTGCAGAGCGGGCCCACCTCTCTATCCTCAAGGGGAGAGGCTCCCCCTTAGGATGAACGATGAATACCTTTGATCCGTCACAGTACCTTCACATGATGGGACTCATTGCAAAACATCACTACCACATCTCAAGCAGGCATGTTATATTGTTGCCGGAGGTTACAGTCCAGTCACAGGCATGGCAAGAGCATTTGAACAACACCAACATTATTAGGACTTCTCCAGTGAAGCTGCCATAGTGTTCCCACAGACAGTAGATCAGGTTCAATCTGGGTTATGATGGTTATGTTGTTTCCAATTATCCCTTCCGATCCCTGTCACTGACATGGACCCTAACGGCTTGGGCTCTGGGGTGGAAACTCATTTTTCTGGAATTGATGACAGGGGCCTGCTACCAAGTAAATGGATTGCAGACAATGCACCTCTTTCTGGAATTCTGCAATTGTCTGCATTACACTCCCACAACAAGAATCAGTTGTATTGCTTATTAGTCTTTGTTGTGTTTGGAAAGAAAACTGTCCCCATTAATAGGGTCTATTCCTAGAAATGCAAATGGTGCACTGCCTCCCTCAAAGAAGATATAGAGAATATAATAAGCCTCTGTGAATAATTAATGTGCATCTAAAACAAAATAAGTCCTGATTCTGTAAGTAGGACACTTACCCATCAACTTTCTAACCTCACTTGGATCTTTAGTCTATAACATGCAAAACAATACAACAAACTACATTGAACAAAGTTTAACTTGGCTTTTTTTGGCAGTTTTTGTTTAATGTTTTGTGTAATTTTGGATATTTTTAAATTTTGTTTATGTATCTGTTAAGAAGGAAGAGAAGGATAAAATAACAAAACAAACAAAAATTCACATATTGCCATTGCCCATTACTCTCAGTACCACCACAACAGCACCCTCAGCATTTTCACATGTAGTGTGTCGTAAAATATTGAAGACCTCCAGTCAATTTTGCCTCCTCCAACAAATTTTCCTGGTCAGATGTTCAAAGCTGTTGGGCAATGTTGTCCATGTCCCTGCTCTCTGTGATGTAGCCTCTGGAAATGACATGTCCTGTGATGCTGACTGTATGCGAGTACCACACCAACACTGTGGGAATAGGACTCACTCACTGGAGCAACATGCTTGTGCTTACACCTGTGACACTTTTTCCCTGTGTCCTGTACGTGGTCAGCCTCTTCCTCCTCACTTGTTTGGGGTCGGAGGGGTGGACAGCATCATACACTTCTCTGTGAGATCACAGAAGGTGATCCAGGAGGGCATTTACAACCATTGAATGGCTTACTGAGACCCCACTTGAAGGACACCTGGGACAGCATGTATTCTGTGGTTTCAGCCTCTGCTGGTAAAACCCCCGGCAGCATCTCAAAATAACATCTGACTATCAAAGCTGATGTCAAACAGAGGGGTGTTCGTCTTGACCTTCATGTACCTCTGAAAAGACTCCTATGACTGCCCTGTACCCTTATTGAGCACAGTGCTGCCTCCTCCTGAGCCCTTCAGTAGTGTTTAGAGGAGCAGCTGAATGACTCTACAGGAAGTCCCGCCCCCATTTTGCCAATATGCTGGAAACCGGAAATTGCAACATGCGTGACTCCAGTGATGGTGCCTATTCCACTGAGAGTCTTCGAGAAAATGTATCCATTAAGAAAAACCTATATGATGTACCCTCGCAGAGATGACAATCTCTTGGAGGAGGTCACCGAAGGAATATGAAGATGAGAGGAAAAGAGGCTGGTGACGACAGAAGAAATGAGCGTGACACACTGAGGAGGATGGTCAAAGATGAAGATGCATAGACCTTATAGAATCTGATGACGAAGTAAAGAATCGAGTAAACTTTCATATGCGTAATGAAGATTGTACGTATGAAGAGCACTGCAAAAAATGCAAGCCATTTTATAACTGTACAGATTCTGTAACGCAAGTATACTAAGTGGTCATAAAGCCTGGCTATGCGTAGTGAGTAGACTGCAGGCAGCGCCCACATTATATAGAATTCTGTACATCAATTTCACATATTTAGTAAGCTCAGACTCGTGAAGAAAGAAGGATCCGAGGGCTGAGTCGCAGTGAGAAAAGCAGCTGAAGATCGAGGAAAGGTCTGAAATAGCTGTCTGGTCTGGTGTCAAAGGATGAAGCATCCAAGAACTGGTTATCTATACTGGTTATCTATCCTTGAAGAACAAGTTAATGTGAGAAACTGAATTAGCTTTTGTTAAGGTGCAAGAAGGAACACCATGAGTGCTAAGTATATTAATTCCAGACAATTAAATGCTGCAAAACAGGCAGAAATACAGTCTCCTTTTACGTGAGCCAAGGATGAGAAAAGGAGTGGATGTGCAGACCTGGGCTACAATGAGGATGTGCCCATACTCCCTTTTATTCTCAGAAGCAGTGATACTTTGCAAGGCCAAGTTCAAAGACAATCTGAATGACAGAAGACATGAGAGATGTTGGGCTAATTGGGTGGGGCGACACAGTCAAGTCCACCCACCAACACCAGGAGTACCAGTTTACGTGCTGCTAGTGAATTGAATGTTCCAGAAGGGTACAAGCGTGCCAACCAATTGTAGAAGGCCACATAATGAAGGGCCCCATAGTTTGATAGCCAATGGTGTACAGTGTATTTAGTAACTGATGCGAATGACTTGCACTAGGGGGTGGGCATAAGTTGTCCACCTGACTGTAGAAACCCAATCACAACCAGATCCTTTAAAGAAAGCAAACTTAGATGTTCCCGTTGAGCATATCACAATCTCCTGTAGGTTTTCTTAGTTTGCAACATAGTATCAGGTCACTTATGATGAATTTTTAGTACTTAAGTGTGTTTTTTATGCAAAATGATTGAGGGCACAATTGAACGTCCGTTGATGTCTGTTGTAACTCCCTGTTTTAGACAGTTGAAAATAAAACAGTCAGAGGAGACATTTTGCCAACTTCCTGAGTTGGTCTTCTTATTTGGTATAAGAGTTATTCTGCATCCCCACCCTTGTATGACGTAATACTGATTGAAAGGGCCCATCCGTGGGTTCACGTGGTATCATTGTCAGATGGTTGCACAGAAGACCCATCGACCTGTACACTCCAGAGCTTCGGACAATCGTACATTCTTCGCCATCTAGCCGGAAGATAGCAAGGTTTCCTGTGGAGAGCGGACAATTAGGAAACTTGCAAGTAGAATCGAGACAGTTTGCAGGGTCCCTCTTTGACAAAATCCCTACCTGGTTTCCGCAGGTGCTTTGCAGACAGAAGGAGAAAGTGGTCGATTAGAGGAGGAGACGATAACGAAGGCTTAGAGCCGAACAAGCGAATGGTGAGGGGAATGGCAAACTGAGGGGATTTGATAGTTTAGAAAGTAACAGGGGTAACGGAAGATTGTTTTTGTACATGAAGAGTGAGAGATAGAAGAGAAGGCCTGAAGACTCCTAACCCAAATGGTTTTAGAAGAGATTGACTTTACAATCCAGTCAGAGCAATTTAGGATACGTGCAGGCAGGTCCGCATAAGCTGACAATCTAAACTCTGTGATCAGGGTATTATTAGGGGCAGAGATTAAAAGTGATCACTAAGGTTGGTGTAGAGAGTCGACTTGTCTGTTTATATATTTTTGTTGAAATTAAGGTGTCGAGGAGCGACACAAACTGTTGTATGAGAATCAAGATGAGGTTAAAAAAGTTATATAGTCTATGTAGGGAAGCAATCGGTGACGATTCAGAGGTAGACGGAGAAATAAATTGGAGAGATAAAAGGTTTTGAGCAACGATTGTTGGAGCATGCTCATATTTGTTGTTTTTATAAAGGTATCTTGTAAACACTGGTAAGTATTTACAGTCAAAAGAGACTCGTCACAATGGGAGACATTACTTCTCTGATGCATTTATGTAAGACATTGCCAAAATACATGCCCAAGCTCAGTGTGGCGTGGGTCAAAGGCACGGCAGATAACATGTTCAAGCCAGAAGGGGGATCATTGTTGAAAGCAGTATTGCAACACATGACCACACACTTGCACACTGCGTACACGGGAAAAAAGTTAGACAAAAGGTTAGCTATTTCAGAGCTTTGGAAAATGTAGCAGGAAGAGAGGTAGGATCTGCAACCTGAAGAGTGGGTGCTTAATCAGTGTAAGGAGGAAGGGGTCAAGCCTTCTGCTTCCCTTACCACACCGGAAATAAATGACAATAGTACAGAAGACGTAGAATTGTATCTGTTAAAGGAACTGAAAGCGGTCATGAAGTATAGTAATCCGATATACAAACCACCTGCTTATAGCAGTGACAACAGTGCAGAGGAGAGTAAGAGAAAAGGGGAGATCTTTGAGATCTTACAGGACAAAGGGGAGAAAAGTAAGCGATTAAATAGATCGACAAAGATAGAATGAGAGATTAAGAGAAAGAAAAGATATAAGGATAAATCTGACGAGGGAACGCTCAGAAAGAATGAGTGGATGGGAGTACAGATATTGCTGGAAAGAGCATCGAGGAAGTAAGGCAAAGAGAAGATCAAGACAAACAGGATAGAAAAGACAAGGAATGAGAAAAAATATTTAAGGAAGATGACCATAAAAGAAAAAGCAGATAGCGGTGAAAACAGATGTTTCAGGAGGAGCAACAAAAGAAAGAAGAAAAGGCAGATGAGCAAAGGAAGCATGACAACAGGCAGAGAGCAATAGAAGAACGGACAGACAAGAAAGGAAAAGAGAAGAGGAGGAAGCGCAGAAATTGAAGGATAAAATCATACAAAGATGAAAAGAAGAGGAAGAAAGGAGTGCAGGGGCAAGGAGAGAGGAGATAAGACAGGAAGAGGAAAGAGTTAAATCGGAAGCGAGAAAGCGAAAAGAATTAGATGAAGAATTAGAATGAAAGCGAAGGCAGCGGGAGTGCGACATTACCCTCATTCAAAAGGAGCTAATGGAGCCAAGTCCAGCGATACAATGGGGCAGTATAGAGGAGTTCCTCCTGTTACATGGAGCAACGTCAGGGCCATCTAGCGTAGCCTTAGAAGTGAATTTTGATATAGGGAGCATCAGAGACGAACTCAATAAAGCCTATAAAGAGTTAAGGGAAGGTAGTAAATTGGGAAGCCGAGGAATGGGATATCACACGTTGGTCTTCCAATCATAAGCAAAGAGGAAAATCTGTTCAGTCTTGAGCATAGAGACATGTCTTTAAGCAGACAGACCTTAGATAAGGGTGAAGGGGACGGGAGTCACACTAGTTGGGGACTAAATATGTCAGACGAAGAAAGAGAATCCTTCCATGGGGAGGAGGGAGGAGGTGCATGTGCCCCCGAGGGAATCCTGCAGGTGGACAAGGAAGTAAGATGGTCTGATCTAGAGCAACCAAAGGATAGAACGCCAGATCCCATAGAATATCCAGAGCATCCCAAAGGACGATCGTATAGCGAGAAGGGAGAATCACTGCCATATGTGAGCAGGTTAAGATCGTTGCCAGGGAGGAGGCAGTCAGGCCCCCTTGTCCCTACTATGGATAGGCAGACAATGGGAGCCGATTGCGGGTTAGGGTTTACACATTTTACCTTAATGGAAAAAGGAGGAGCAAGACCACAATATATTCCATGGACACAGATGGACAAGGGCAATTTAAGATGCAAACTTCTGAGTTTGACAGCGGGTGCAGGAAAAAGGATTCATGAATTGGAAAAAATGACAGGAGGAAACACGCTAGCCATAGAGGACATTAAGGGTCTCTTGGCAGCTATACTTGGGGAAAGAGCTGATGACATATGGAAGAGAGCAGGCTATTTGAGTGTGACAGCACAGAACACGCCGCACGATGGAGCACCATTTAATAAATGCAGAGCAGATGTCTGGAGGGCTCTCAGGGTACAGTATCCTGACACATCAGACATGGGTGCAATCATGACACGTAGAATGAAAGAAGACTAAGATCCTCTTGCTTAGATTCAGGACACCCGAGCTAGTGCAGAGGCAAATGAAAAAGCAAGTGGGAATGGAAACAAAACCATGGGCAGAAATACATTTGACAATGGTGCATCACTGTCAGCTGCTGCAGGAGAAAAACAAGAAGAGAGAGGAGGTTAGGAAGCTCGAGGAAGCTAAACTAGTTCAAAGAAATTGTCAAAATATGCCGTAGAAGGGGCTGTATTGACTGGAGAAGGGCTGGGAGTACAGCAAGCTACGGGTACATTGCAAGCAAATAATCAGCACCCGATGGACCAAGGAGGCAATGAGTTTGTACCACGATGTAGAAGCATGGGGTATAGAGGAAGTGGTGGCTCCCAAAACAACCATGGTAGGTTTCAGAACACACAGAATGAGAATCAGAATGTGCAAGGACGGTTCAACCAAGGAGGTAGAAGGGCTCCTCCTTTATGTCAGACTTGTGGGATGACAGGGCACATTGCGCAAATATGCGGGACCAAGGGTATGTACAGAATGGTCAGTTCTCAAGAGGGGGGGGCAGCTTATCCTCCAGCATATAGCTCACAAGCTACGGAAGGGTTTGCCGAAGATCAGACAGTGTATCAGCCACAGATGCCGCAAATACAACAGGCACAGTGCTGTGTGAGTGCTCTGGGAGTGCTGTTCAGCTGGAGGAGTATCATGAAGTTTCCTGGAATTATTGCTGGCTTTTCTCCCTGAGACGCTATTACTTGGACACCAATACATTGTGGACGCCTTTATGCAGTCATCCTATTACCCGTTGGTAAATACCTTACTTAACCTTAAACAAGCATTCTAATAGCCTTGGATACGAGTGTTTCAATATTATTTTCTTTACTGTTGCAGCGACAAGAGTGAGCCCTGCCTCTCTTCCCAGTGTGCTCTATAATTACAAGTGCCCACGCATATGTGCGCACGCATCGTGTGAGTGCTCTGGGAGTGCTGTTCATCTGAGCAGCTGGCAGCCTCCCTCTCACTCTGCTCACTTCACTTGGCTCTGTTTATTCCGGTTAGTCCCTGCTTTGGGAGGCATTGTATAACAATGGTGATTTTTCCTTTAAAAACGGGTATGCCTTTAACTACAACTAGCCTTGCATCAGCAACCAGTACTAACCCCCCTCACCCACCATGAGCCCTAGTGGGGTGAGCCAGAGAGCCCTGACCGAAGGTTATAAAAAACTAACCTGTTTGAAATCACTAGGCTCGGATATTCGTTCCTATTATGCTTCGGTGATTCTGCCTACTAACTGTCATCCAAACGGAGCCCATTCTACCTTGCATGCTCTGTCTCAGGACTGCAAATGCATTGTCGTTGTGCCTTCTTCTATTTTGGATGCGGATATAATTGCTCAATTATCTGAACCTGAGGACTTGGGCTGCGTAACAGCAGTTAAAGCCGGCCCTAGAGAGCCTCCTAAACTAATTAATCTTCGATTATGCCATCGGGCTCGAGTACATAAAGGAGTTGGTTTGGATGTTCCTCCACTATATTTGCAAATTGTTAAATCTCAACCTTTAAAGCGGACAGAGGAACTACCACGGCTTAATGTTTCAACAGATGAAGACACAATTATTGAAGACTCTAGCCGGCTGCAAGCTGGCAACAGCCACATATCAATCTACATGGAACTTCAACCTCATAATCCTTTCTCTAAAGATGTAAATGCTATGGCTTGCCTTACATCGCCAACAGTTGGAAGAGACATGGTAATTAAACATCATGATATTAGTGAGCATATTTCTGCTCAGGTGGAGGCCCTTTTGAAAAAACAGCAGATAATCACCAGATGCTTTTAGTGAACATTGAAACTAGAATCATTAGTTAGTTCTAGAAATCATTTGCATATCGATGAGAAATTGGAAGCATTTATTGTGTCCGTGAAAGGTGTGAACTTCTGTGTGCCTTCACCAAATATGTGTTTGGCAGTGGGAATTTTACAACTTCCCATTTTGGCCCAGCAGGATGTAATTGGAGTGGTCATCACAAACGATACAATGATGCCAGTTTGTATACAAGATGATACCATGATTGATTGTAATGCTACAGACTTGATATCAGTCGTGGATATCTCCAATACGCAAGACCTGGTGACACGGTAAGAGGCTATTTCTCAGGACCCTCTTTTTGCATATAAAAAAGAAGTGTAAAGCCCGGCAAACTAGCGAGACTAAAATATCTAAAAAATTGAGCAGGCAAATGAAAAAATAAAAAAATTAAGATCTGAACAGGGATATTCCCAAAACTCACAATAAAACAACATTTATTAATACACTAACCACACCATCTAAATCAAAGTAAATGAAAAATAAAAACAAAAACACATCTAAAAAAGATCTCTGTGACTTGGGCCAGGAACTACCTCAAAATATTGTGCTTGATAAACCTGATGAATCTTTTGCTTAGATAGACTGTTAGGACTGCTCGACATACTCCATCTCTACTCTGCCTGACATTGGCAGGGATGTGATGGATGTCGAGCTGAGAAATGATGTTGGCAATGGTAAGAAAGCAGTAAGCCAGATAGAACATTTGGAAGGCTTTCTGACCATGGAACAAAAAAGAACGATGCCTCCTAATAATGGCAAATGGGGACCTGCTGTCCCGATTATATTAAAATCTGATATTGCTAAAGATCTCGATAAAGTAATATAAATACAGCTAAAATCGAGCACAGGTGCTGAATTTAATTGCCGGGAAAGCAGGGCTAAGTCACCTGTGGAGGTCTATAAGAGAAAACGAAATAATGGCTCATATTTCGTCCCCCATCGATCTGATAATAATTATTCAATTGAAGAACAAGAATATATCACACTGCAAATGAAAGATAGAAAAACAAGGGATCCTTACCCGAACAGGACTACAATTCTGACTGTCTTTAAGCAAATAAACATGCTGAAAAAAGGGTATCAAGTAATATAATCCCCACCAAAAATATCGCCATATATATATGGTTGTCAGGAACAGCCATAGGCGATATTTTTAATAGGGATAATATTTGGGGTTATTGGGAGCAGGGGTGGCAGGGGTATCCCTCGCTCCCTTTAAAATAATATAGGGGTTGCAGGGGTGTCCCCGGCAGGTTCCATGCCTTAATATCGCCGCAAAATGTGGCGATATTTTTGTATGCTGATATTTTTGCAGGGATATTAACACATGGAACCGAAAAAAGTGGTATCTAGAGATATAAAATCTATCCAATTTCTAAGATCAAGAAAATTGGATACTGTAATCTTGAGGGTACCATCCCAAATTGTTAGGGAATGTATTTGGAATGAAAGACATGCTCTGGAGAAGAAGGGTGTAACACTGCCAATTTCAAATACAATTCAACCCCTTAAAACCCTGAACAAATCGTTGGCTGCCAGTTGTGAAGAAAGTATAGCCCATAGAATAGTGAGCTTCAAGGAAGATTTTCCTAAATACTCTACTGAAAGAATGAGGACATTAATTGTGAGCATGATGCCTCACAAGGTTTTAAGTCATCAAACAGGAGCGTTCAAGCAGATCGACAAGTTTCTTGGGCGTGGCTTCAAAACACGCTCATGGAAAAACAAGGCGATTCAAATCATTAGTGCCTGGCAAATCCTAGCCTCTCATATTTGATTGCAGTATGGAACATAAGAGGGTTTTCCCACCTTTTGGACATTGATGATTCGCATCACCTATCGATATAGGACATAATAATATTGCAAGAAACTTGTCTTTCTGATTATACAAACTGGACAAATTATGACATCGCCTGGATGCCTGCAATTAAACAGGCAAGAGGGAGACCTATATCTGGGCTCTTGATTGCAATTAAAACATAACTGAAAGTTAATCTTTTTCCGTGGGCATCACCCCACCCTTGTTTACAGCTGGTCAAAATATGTATACGTCACTTAGGTAATGAGATAGTTAGCCGATTAGCTATACTTAACATATTGGAATCCTGCTATGTTGGATGCTGACAATTTTCTTCAGCATTGTCATAACCCGGCATCCGACTACGGTGTTTAAACACTCTGCCACAAACGCCTCGAAACTGCCTTGGCGTCTTTCATTATGTCGGTACCCGGGAAACTATATCTCCCAGCGTCCCAGGCCCAAAGAGAGTCACGTGATTCATACGCAACGTGCCTCCCATCTACCTCCATAGGTAAACTATAAGTATGGCAAGGGAACGCTTCCAGAGTGCTCCTTAACTGTGAGTTTCGTCCTGTAAAGTCGCGCTTTGTTTGTTTACCTTATCTTCGTTATTCCGACCTTGGACTGCCTTCCAGATTATTCTGCATTTGCTTCGTTCCTGATTTCTGACGCTCAGTCCCTTCCCCCCAACTTGCTCACCTGGTTGCAGGATCTCTGCCCGTCCACGACTTTGCTTACTGTGCTAGCCCTAAATGGAACTTCTACTCGGCTACAACACTCTGGGTCTGTTGCTACCCGATGCCGTTGCTTGAAGTGGCATTTTCCTCGCAGGAGTTTGTTTCCGCTTTTAACTGCGGACCTGCTACTTTCTCCATCTCTTCTGCACTAGCTTGTGACCTGCAGCTACATATCTCGTGTGCACTATCACACCTCTCTTTGGACGCTGTGCATCTTTGAATCTTTCTTCTTCTTTTTAGTGACACCTGGACGCTCTGCTGATACACCTTTGTGTCACTTACAATGCAACACTTATTGTTAAGGTCTTAAGGACGCTCTGCTGCTCACTGGGGATTTATATGGATGTGTTGCTGCTCATTGTGGATTTATGTGGACACTAATAGTTGCGCCCTCGTGCCATTCGGCTTAGGTTATTGGGACTATACCACTTGGATTAACTATCTTGCACCAGTATCTTCTCTCTAACACCAATACCTTCACAGTCAAGTAGGTTCATCGCTTTTCTCACCCTCATTGCAGGTACTAGTTGGGTGCTTCAATGGGGGTTGTGGTTAGCTTCCAATATCTAGTGTTTATGATATTGATCTGGTGAACTTACCTTTTTTCCCTTAGCTCTGTTGCTACTCCTGACTTTTCACACAAGCACCTGGCTTGTCAGGTGTATTTTCATCTCCTGCAAGCCGTGCTCTTGGGGGGAAGGTTTTTTCTGTCCATGGTCTATGATACTACTCTTGAACCGTCTGAGAGTGAAGACTGCCAAACAGGGTCACATCTTCATTTCTCCCTTAGTTCACGACAAGCATGTAATACAACTGTTGGATTTGGTCGCATATGACCAAGAGAGCTGTATGGTTCTGGTTGACGGCGATTTAAATATATCATGTTTTAAGCAAAAGTGTGACTAAGTATTGACAAAAACCAAAAGATGGTTAACCTTAATGAAAGAGCGTAAGTCATCAATGCTGAGCGAAAGTTTCAAAGATGATTCTCCACCTAAACCCACGTGGCAAATGGAACATTCCTTTGCCATATTGGATTATGCTTTTATATCTGAGTCAACCTTGCCTTATGTGCGCAATTTTAAAGTGATCTGCACTCGATTAAGTGATCACAATATGTTGGAAATTGATCTGGAAAAAGATTCCACTCCCCCTCGACAGTATTATAGGCATCAGCTCTCCCTCTCGCAGGGACAAAATAGAATCGGATGGACTGCACCGATGCTGAATTGCCTATTAGAGAAGCTTAGTACTCAGGATAAGCGATCTGTAGTTGAAGATCTTCCGGATTATACCATGCACTTATGTTATTCTCTGCAAACCAAAAAAAAAGGGATGTGCACTCATTACAACCATAAGCACGTTTTCGACCAGACTATATAGAAGGCAAAAAAAAAGCTACTAAATTACCTTGGACAAAAAAAAACGAAATTGTGCAAGGATAAACAAAATATAGCTAGAAACTTAGGTACAAAGTATAGGAATTTGTTGCTCAATATAACGCACAGAAGAAACAGGCCGATAATGAACATATGATAGCAGCGTTAGTGACTAAATCCAGCAGAACAATTTGGAGACTGCTGAATGAAGACCCGAATAAAATTAACATGACCCTGATTCTAAATTCGGTATCTGAAGATGCATGGATATCATATATGCGTCTATTTATGCAGATACTGACTATATACCTTGCATGTTGCCTCTGATAGCATAGCAGAGTTCCCTAAAGTTTGACCACTTAGATATAAAACTGCTTATTAAAAAACTGAGCATGTCTAGAGCCCTGGGCCTGACGGGTTATCCAAAGCAACGTTAAAGGCTAAACCTGATGAATGGACTAACATTCTATATATCATGTTTAACAGGATTAAAAAAATGGGGTGGATTCCAAATTCATGTACCATATATAAGAAAGGTGATAGGAGGTCACACTCAAACTATCGCCCACTCGCCCTTCTAGAAATTCTGGACAAGCTTTGTGTGAGGTTTATTCTAAAAGATCTAAACAAGCGGCTCGTAACAACAAAATTGACTGCCCCATTGATCTGGGTTTGTTGCTGGCCTTGGGACTTTAATAAATCTAATAATTCTGTCCGCTTTAAAAAAACAAGCCCAAACTTACAATTATTCCATCTACTTAGGGTTTATTGATTTTAGAGTCGCTATTGACCCCATATCCTGAAAGATATTATGGGAAAAGTTATCTGATGCAGACTGCCTGATGTACATCTTACATACATTACAACAATTTTATTCGGACACGTCGTTCCAGATTAAATTGATGCATCAAGGTCTTCTATCGCAGCCAATTTCCACCAATCAAGGCCTCAAGGCTGCATTCTGGAAGCAACATTATTTAACTTCTATATTAGAGATATGAATACCATGTTGCACAACTCCTCTGCTTTTCCTCCTAAACTGGGTGCACATCCGATTGCACACCTGTTTTATGCAGATGATCTTGTTATCATCGATAAGACCCCGATCCGCCTCCAAAGGCAGCTCCAAAGTTTAACTAATTATGCCAAAGAAAACATGCTAGCAATTGATGTTAGTAAACCAAATATGAAATGGCAATGCAATTGGAAAAATTTGAGACATGCTTTCAAGTGGATAGATAGTGGGTGTAATATGGAGATAATACATGAGTACAAGTACCTAGATCAAGTTGTTAGCAATACTAAAAATGAAGGCCCTTATCTTAATGATTTACGCCACAGAATACATACATTGGTATCACAAGCGAAACTACTCCAAATTAGAGATGGGAAACATTTTTATATACCTGTGATAAAATTTTATAAAGGTAAAGTGGTGCCTGTGGTAACATACTGTGCCCACACCAAGCTTCCTGAGAGGCAGCCTTACTGGAATATGCTTGAGGGCTACTATTGGAAAGCCATATTGCCTATTTCAAGATCCTTCCCCATACAAGTCGTGAGATTTGACAAAGGAATGGAAGATAATAAACCTTTGGCTGCATGGAATAAAGTCTGTTGTGAGATAATGAAAAACCGCTGATATAAATTTATATCTGCTAGTATCGAACCCTGTGAAAGCAAAAATGTAATGGTGGCTTTGTGAATGGATTAATACCAGGGAGGAGTGCTATAAGTACAAGGTATTTAATACTGGACATTGTGTTGTTAAAAAAGTGGATAATATCCCTCTATACCTGATGGAATTCCCAGATCAGATATTCAGAGCAGATATCATGAGACTCAGGCTTCACCTGTGGCCTATTAGGTCCTGGTTAGCCTCGCAAACACGAACAACTATAGACTCCTCTTGTAGATTTTGTAACAGATTAGAATATAGAGAAACACTAAAACATCTATTAGTTGAATGTGAAAGTCTGAAAGCTTTGAGATATGATTATTTCATAAATTCCTCTCTGAATTTTGGATATTATCACAGAACGATATATGGGAAATAATTTTTAGTGCACAGAAGTTATCTATGAATTTGGCCACAGTAAGGCACCTAAGGAAATTGGAAATATAGAAACCTTAGAAAGTGAATGAAAATAAAGCACCAGGGCCGGACAGATTTACAGCACAATTCTATAAAACATACATAAAGGAACTCTCCCCGTACTTAACAGGACTGTTCAATACCTTCAAAGACCGTGCGGACATCACCCCCTCCATGAATGAAGCAAAGATCCTAGTCTTCCATAAGCAAGGAAAAGATCCGGAACCCCCAACCTCGTATCGCCCCATTGCACTAATAAATTTAGATGCAAAGCTCTACACTAAACTCTTGGCCAAAAGACTGTCAGAGGTGCTCCCCAGGCTGATCCACCAAGACCAGACGGGATTCATCCTTAATAGAATGACCCACGATAACATCAGAAGAATTACTCACCTGATTGAAAAGACCGGACACATAAGATCAGCGGCCATACTCCTAGCGCTCGATGCAGAAAAAGCGTTCGACCGGGTGGAATGGTCGTTGCTATTTCGCATTCTAGAGAAAATGGGAATGGGGGAAGAAAGGATGATTCGCGCAAACTACAATACTCCGTCAGCTCGGGTCGCGGTGAACGGGAACTCTCAGACTCGTTCAAAATACAAAGAGGCACCAAAGAGGGATGCCCACTTTCCCCACTTCTGTATGCAATATTCCTGGAACCGCTCCTACAGAAAATCAGAGAAGCCCCCAAAATTCAAGGAATCGTTATGGGAGGGACATCACACTAAGTGATGGCATACGCTGATGACATGTTGCTGGCGCTATCAAACCCGAAGGATTCCCTCCTGGCATTAATGAGAGCAATAGAGACTTACGGCTCCATTTCAGGTCTAAAAATCAATAGACATAAATTCGAAATCCTAATCCTGGCAGGCAACCACGTAGACATTTGCAACCAAGCGGCGGGTCTACAGTTGAAGATATCAAAGAAAGGGATCAAATACCTGGGCATAACCCTCACGAACAAAATCACAAACCTCTACACAGAGAATCTTCCGAACCTATTAGAAAGAACCAAAGGAGATCTGGCAAAATGGAATCCACTTACGACCTCATGGTGGGGCAGAATGACAGTAATAAAGATGGTGGTCTTACCAAGACTTTTGTACACCTTCCAGGCACTCCCAATCCGGATTCCCTCCTCTTTTTTCAAAGCAGTTACGAAGACAACATCAGAATACATATGGCAGAAAAAAACACTGAGACAATCGAATCAGACATTAACAGCACCTAGAGAGTGGGGGGGGTATGGCGCTCCCACACTTTACAAGATACTATGAAGCGGCCCAGCTATGGGTTCTCAAGGAATGGATTCCTGATAACTGCCAAAGGATATGGGAGGCGCAAGACAGGGCAGTGGCCAGGAATCGACTCTGTAAATTTCTATGGACCAAACCAGAGGCTAGACACCAGAACGTCCGCCTTAGCGAAGTGATGAGTACCCCACTAGACATATGGAATAAATCAACCAAAGAAGAAATTCTAACAATCGATCCGGCCCCCTTTATGCCCATACTAGACAACCCGGAATTCCAACCTGGCTTAGAGAAGGGAGCATATCAGAAGTGGGAGGATGGGGAGTGCACAAAAGTCGGAGACATGTTTGTCGGACAACGAATATGATCATTAGGGATGTAACGGTATAACGGTATACCGTTAAAGATACCGTGAACCACTTCATTGAACAATAATAACCGTCACATTGTTTATACCGTTATACCGTTCATACCGTTAAGTGTGCTTTTCAATCTGATTAGGAAAGGCTGCAGTAAGCAATTGCTGCGCAGTCTTGGTTTTGCACTGTTGGATGTGCCTCTGCCAAGTAGTTTCAATTGGAGCAGTTTTTAATGACATTCCATAAACCACACGTGCATTACACAAAATCAATATGTTAGCAATAGGAAGAATAGATACAGTGCCAAGAAGGAAAAGGGGTTACTTTGGGGTGGCGGCTTTGGGGTTTATATATTTATAATGGATAATGTTCTCTAAACATATGGCGATGGGGGATTTCCCTGGTTGTATCATTGAATTTACATATAATAAGTCACACTGCGAAATTCACTCATCTCTGTGGGTATTCCCTGCTGCCATACCAAAGGGTAACATGTCAGTGATTACTGAACACCTTTCGGCCCGCAAGTAAACTAAAGGCCGTAACATAAAGAGAGAGTGTGTGTGTGTGTGTGTGTCTAATCAGGACATTCCATCAGAACTTCCCAACCAAACTTGGGCCAGACAGAAGGAACACCATGGGAGGGGCCTTAGGGGGGAGTGCTGTCACGGCCCTTGCCCAAAACCCTCTCTGGCAAACCCATTGGCCAGGTGGAGTCATGACTCTGGCCTCTAGAGCCTGGCATCCTCTTCAAAAGCCCTCATGGTGCCAGTCCTGGCGCCTACGGCGCCAGGTTCATACACCATGAAAATAAATGTGTGTGTGTGTGTGTATATGTGCACAAGCGTATACTACCATCAGCCTCCATTGATCTGTGGCATGCAGGTTATCAAGATGGCAACATGTTCATCTTCACCAGTAGCCAGTGGGGAAGCAAAAAGCCTAACTGATCACTTACGAAAAGCTATTCAGTTTGCTTTGCCAGTTGCAGCAGGCCTCCACCCCACCCCCTCCTCTCCACACATGGGTTTGTGTTTGGTGGAAGCAAGGCATTTCAGTGGAAAGTATGTTGAAAAGCTCAATTCTGGCCCTGGGTGCCTGGTTTTGTTTGTGATGATACATCTGTCAATTTATGACCTTTTAGAAAATATTTGTTAAGATTAGTTAACTCCACCTGCTATACCGCGATAACGATGATTTACCGTCATTTGGCAAGAAGGTTATCGTACCGTCATAAAACGAATACCGTGACACCCTTAATGATCATTCACTGAATGCAGAGAACTTCTGAACCTATCGCAAAAAGACAAATTCAAATACGACCAACTCTGCCATTGGCTTTCCACACCACGGATAAAACAAGCGGTGAGCAGATACCCGACCCATTCGAGAATTGCATTCTGACGAACACCGGATCCAAAAAATTTGTATCGGCCTCTTACAGATTCCTCAACACACCTACAGAAGATGTCAAGTGGCAATGCATGAAACATTGGAACAGAACCCTGGAGAAAGAGATAACAAAGCAACAATGGGATTATTTATGGCGCATTATCCCAAAATGGTCTAAAGCCATCCAAGTAAAGGAAGCATGGATAAAAGTCATGATTCAATGGCACTATACTCCAGAAAGACTACATAAAATGTATCATAGCTCCCTCGATAAATGCTGGAGGGGGTGCAATGCGGCAGGGAACTGGAGACACAACTGGTGGGACTGCCCAAAACTAACACAATTCTGGGCAGACGTAAAAGCGCACATGCAAGCCATGTTCAATGGCGCCGAGAATCTACAGGAAGAGGTGTGGATGTGTGGACTGTGGAATCCAAAAGACAGGACCCTGAAGATCTCCCAAAAAAAGAACTTCATGGGACTGCTAACAGCGGCCTGGTTAGAAATAGCGCAAAAGTGGAAACAACAATCCCCTCCGACCAATCTGGACTGGATCAGAAGAATCTGGTCCCATATCGCCATGGAAAGAATTGCATTAAACATCTAGGGAGAATCCCAAAAATTCTACACAAACTGGGGAACAGCACTAGAACATTTGCAGAGCGATTATATGCTGCAATGGTGCCCCCATAAACTTTGCATATTGGACCTATTTACCTGAACTAAAATTCCGAGGACCTGAATCCAGAAGAGAGCCAATCGTCCTAAACCAGTGGGAGGGAGGGGAGGGAGGGTAGGGGTTGTTCTTAGGACTGTATTTCAGTCCGGTTGTATGAATGTTTACTGTGTATTTAGATGTAAATCACAATAAAAATAATTTGAAAAAAAAAGAAAGTGAATGAAAGATTATTATGGATGAAATGTTAAAAAATGTTATTATTAGGTTTTTAAGTGAATAGGCATTGGAATATAATCATATTGGTAGGATTGAGAAAGCAAATGATTATTTTATGTTTTGTGATTCAATGTTTTACCATAATACGTTTTGTAATCTGCTGAATATTTTGAGTAAATTAGAAACTGATGGCATATATTTAAGTTTTGAAAAAGTTGTATTACAATAAAATTAAAATTAAAATAATAAAACAAAAACAAAAGGCACAGCAACCACAGCAATTACAGCAAGCACAGATTAATACCCTGCAAGGACCATCGCAGCATCCCCCTATGCAGATACAGCAAAATGCAAACACAGGACAGTTATTGACACCTAGAATAGGGGGTGTCACTATGGTGGGAGGAAATCCTTTCAAAGGCACAGGGGTATGCATGTATCCACAATAGGACAGCTCACAGTGCGACTTGATGTGTTCAGTACTATCAGTGACACCAGACCCCTAAGACGAACCAAGATTTGATGTGACTATAGGAGGCAAATCTTTTTAATTTTTAGTAGACACTGGGGCTACTCGTTCATGTATATGAGAGGGAAAATATCCAATGACGGGAATTGCTATGAATGCTCAAGTGTTCTCTGGAGCTACGAGTCAAGTTCCTTTTACTGATGAATTACCAGTCTCTATAAGAGAGTGTGACATGTCTGTTCCATAGTTCTATATTTGATGACAAAACTCAACATGATGATTTATTTTACTGACAAAGAGATAGTGTATTCCACTCTTGGAATAGACTACATGAATGTTGGTGAATTTATATTGGCATTTACAGGGCAAATGTCTCTGCGAGGAGTTCCAATAGGGCCAGAGGTTTTTCTTTATGGGGTGAGCATTCTGATAACATGGCTTAGTGGGAAAGACTATAAGGATACCTGATGAATTCTTGTTTAGACCACACATACCCATGGACGAAGGAGGGGACAGACCATCCAAATAGAATTAGATGCAGCCATAGTACGAGGGGAAATGGCAATGCTCGAAGGAACGGATGATGAGGGTAGACCATGGAGAACAGTGATAGCTATTGAAGAAGGGTGTAGGTTGACTGACGTTTCTGACAATGACATGTTTAGAGATGACCCAACAGATGATGAAGTAGTGTTCTTCATGAGCATCACATATTGAATTAGAATAGAGAAAAGAGAGATCCCACAGCGCATGGCGATAATGCAGCAGTGCCCAGCATTTTTTGATGAAGACTGTGCCAAGCGCCTCATGGACTACAGGCCCTTATGACATAGGCCTATTGACGGAAGTAGGGGAAGTTAAAATAAAACTGAGACCAGGAGCAATTTTACCTCGAGCAAGACAGTATCCATTGTCTTGAGAGGCAGATGAAGGTATTTTTTAAACTATCTCAGCACTGATGGAACAAGGTATCCTGGTACCATCATAATCATTGTTCAACACTGCGGTGTACCCTGTGAAAAAATCAAAGGGAGGGATGTGGAGATTTATGCAAGATATGAGACTAATTAATCATATTGTAGAGGCAGAGTTTCCTTTAGTTCCTAACCCGACGACAATAGTATGCAGTATCCCAGTGGAAGCTGCATATATTACTGTGATCAATTTGAAAAATGCGTTTTTCTCAATCCCGTTGCATGAGGACTCGCAAGGCTGGACTTCATTTATGTTTCATCAGACTCATCTGAAACACACTAAGCTGTCCCAAGGGTACTGTGAATCTCCATCGATCTTTAACAGAGTCCTACAGATGGACCCAGGCATTATTGATTTGAAGAGTGCTGTGATGTACGTAGATGACATTTCAATTTGTAGCACCGCAGAGGATGAGTGCAGGCAGGACTTGATTCAGTTGATGACTATCCTAGCAGACAAGGTATATAGGGTAGACAAAGAGAAGTTACTGTACTGTCAAGAAGAAGTGTTGTGCATAGGCCAGTGGATCTCCCATGAGGGAAAGGAGGTAATGCCGGAAAGAGCTGAGGTGATTATGAAGACCACAAAACTGCGCACGGTGCAGCAGATGCAACAGTTTTTGGGGCTGTGTAAATATGTAAGAGCCTAGGTGATTGACTATCGTTCGTATACAAGACCCCTTTTGCAGGCTTTAAAGAAAGCACAGGCAAACAAGAAGAACATAGAATGGACTGAAGAAATGCAGGGAGGATTTGAAGAATTGAAGAAAGCAATTGTACAGCTCCTGTTTTAGGAATTCCCATGTTTATGCATAGGAGTGTTTCCTGTTTTTGCACCCAAATGGAACTGTCATGACTTACACAGAGGACCATATTGGGGTATAAGCCTCTAGCATATTACAGTGGGATTTTAGACCCAGTTATGAAGGGACACTTTCCTTGCAAACAGTCATTGGCAGTTGCTATGTTCGCAATTGAGAAATCTACAAGTATTGTAAAGGGCTGCTCTATGATGCTTTTTGTGGAACATGCTGTGTTTGCCATATTAGAGAAACCCAAGGTTACATTGACATCCCAGAGAGCTTCGGCATATGAAGTGATAATCTCAAACTCAGCAGTTAAAATTTTCAGATGTAAAATAGTGACCCCTGCCACATTTGTAGCTGAGCCAGTGATAGAGGGCAAGCATGTGCATGACTGCGCAAATTATGTAGAATTTTATGATGAAATACAGCGTGTAAAGGAAAATACGTTGTCAGGAGGGCAAATTCTCTTCATTGATGGTTCTTTGAAAATTGATCAAACAAGTGGAGAAAGGCATTCTGGCACAGCTGTAGTGAAGCATAGAGCAAATGGTAAGTTTGAAGTTGTTGCAAGAGCAAGACTACAGTCTCACTTTTCAGCAGAAGCGGCAGAATTGGTAGCGCTTACTGTCGCACTCTAAAATCATGCAGGGCAGGAAGTGATGGTGTACAGTGACTCTGCCTATGTGACGTCAATCATACAGGCAGGGCTAGCATGTTGGAAAAGGAGGGGCTACCTCAGAGCGGACGGCACTCCAGTGCAGCACGCATCTTTATTGGACAGGATTATTAAGGCACTACAACTTCCAGTAGCCATAGCGATAGTTGAATGCGCAGCGCACACTAAGCAAACTGACTTTATCTCTTGCGGAAACAAAGCCGCAGATGTAGAAGCCAAAAGGGTTGCGTAGTCACCAGACATTTTAGGTTTTGATACTCCAGATGTTAAGGAAAAGGTAGTCATGATCATGGTAGTGAAAGAAGGATTTAATCATTTACTGGGAACACAATTAATGGAGATTCAAGGAAGTACACCACAGGAAGAGGAGGAATTGTGAAAGCGAAGGGGGTATTCTTTATCCCCCACTGAGGCATTATGGTGACAGGATCGCACTGGAAAGCCGGTGATGCCAGTAGCTCTGTTAAGAGTAGCGCTTGAACAGTGAATGTAACTAGGGAGAGTCTTGCTGCAACAATTGCAGAAGACTGGTTTGTTCCAAACCTGTTAGAACACATTGCATTTTATGTAGTAAATTGCATTGTATATCAAAGGTTTACCGGTGGTCATACACTGGGAACGATTGGAGGACTAATTCCTTGACCTAATGGTCCTTTTCTACATTTACATATCGATTATATTGATATGCTGCAAGTATGTAGTGGATACAGGTATTTGATATTGGTGGTGTGTCCCTTCTCTAGGTGAATAGAAGCAGGTCCGGGTACATACCCTGATGCCACTTGCTCTGTGAAGTTTTTAGTATGTGAAGTCTTTCCAAGATGGGGATTGTTTGAAGTGCTGAGATCCTGTAATAGGCCACAATTTGTCAATGAAGTATTCAAACAGATAGGTTTATTGCTGAGTATTAAGCACATGTTTTCTTCTGCATATCACCCACAAACAAACGAGTTATGTGAGAGACTCAACTGCCTCCTTAAGGAAAGAATTGCCAAGCTAAAGTTGACACTCTCCATCTTCCTTTTCTGTCTTCCCAGTTTTTGTGTGTCTGTCCTGAGTCCTAGTACAGTCCCCCTTATATAGAAGAAATGACATCACTAATTTTACAATCTAGGGGAAGTACCCTGTCATAATCCCTGCCGCTAGGATTGGACAGTTACCCTCTCTCTCTCTGCCCCCAGTCAGGATTGGTTTAGGGGTTTTGTAGCAGCATCTGTCTTTTCCCATTTATCACCATCTTTGTTATCCTTTCAATTTTTTGGCAAAAGCTAGTTATGTATCATAACTTCATAATTGTACTAGCAATTGCCATACAAAAATATATTATGTTTTAGCTGATCATGGGGAATTAGATAAGCAGACTGCCAAATCCGTATGATGTAGCATGGCAATGTGTCACATTTGTGTTGTTTTTATAAAATGTACAACAATTATTAATATGTAAGTTATCAAGCATATTTCTAATTTCATTTTCAACCTTTTCACTGACTCTCAGATTTGTCACATGTTCAGATCAGCCAGAAACTTCGTCTAACTGGCCATTACAGTTCCCAGAGTCCCAAGTAGATGCTTTTTATACCCCCAAAACCGCCTGCAAATTACATGAAAAATGGCATAAAAATGAAATTAATCCTCAGTCCGATTGCTATGCAAAATGCCTAAAAATGAATAGTCTTTTATATTAATGATGAGTGTTTCTGTCATAAAATTGAATGACCGCTTCATTCCCCATAGCCATCTGTTCCCCTGGTTCAGCCTGTGACCAGAGATTTTTCTGAATCTTCTTTGAAGTTAGTGTGTGCTCTTGAAGTGGGTGCACCCAGGATTCATATCTTTAAGTCATGCTTCAGCCACGGATGGCCTTTTTCTGAAGGCCCTGCTTCCCTGCCAGTAAGTCTGTAGAGTAGGGAATTTTGACACCTTCAGCAGCATCAAATCATATTGCGGTATTATTAGCTGGGAGGTGTGACATCCAGCTTGGGTGGGGCTTTTCATTGTGAAGTTTTTGCACCCAGCCAGAACAGTTTTTTCCTGAAGTAAGTGTATCTTCAACTGTCATTGGGGTTTTGTGGGGGAATCATAATATACATTGCTTTGGTCAAACCACACACCCTGTTCTGCTTTTCCTTATGTGTTTCTGTGAGCAGTGATATCTTTTTCCATTGTGGCTTTTTAAAGCCGTTTTTATTTGCAAACACATATGCAGGCCGGTTTTGCTTCTAATGTTTAAAAATCCTGTTTTCTATGTCACAGGAGTCTTTGATTCCTCCTTTTTAGTGTGTATTAAACTGCTGCGTGTCCTTTGATAATGATAGGTAGGCCCCTTTCCACAGCGCTCTTTAACTTTACAGGAAACAAAAGTAAAAGCCAGGTTGTTTTTGTTGCAGTGTTTAAATGCCTGCCATTCATGTGAAAATAAAAGCAAAAGCCAGACCGTTTTTGGTTGCAGTGTTTAAATGGCTGCTATTCATGTGAAAGGGACTTCTGTTTTGGACCTTAAAATGCACCCCACAGTTAGGATCATCACAAGACATTCCATCGTGGTGCCCTCGTTCACTTGATAAAATCATTGCGCCTAAATGCTTGTGTACAGTGTGGAAATGTTTTACCATAGCACGTAAAGTGGCCCTTGATTTCATTGGGCCACAATTAATGCTTTGTTTTAATGTGTCTATCTTTCCTATCTCCATGGCATGCTGTTCAGGATGTTAGTTTGCATGTATGAGGTAACGAGTGCCCAGAAAACGGGATGCTGTGCGAGTGTGCTACTCTAAATGGTATGTATTTTACCAGCCTCTGAAGCCTGAAAAGTAGATCCACGCAGGCGTGATATGTGGTCAACTTTGCACCAGACCTGCAGACAAACTGGCCTGCTGTTAAATCTCAGTTACCAGTTTAATGGTATCCACTACAGAGTCTAATTGGCTTCCTGACTTTGAGCACATTCAGACATGTAATTGTTCATTTTACTATAGCCTGTAAGAAGGCTCAGTGGGTTGAGCGTGTTGTGCTGCAATGTATGTGTGATCTGCAGGTTGCTGGTTCAAATCCTGGCAAGGCCAACTCAGCCTTTCATCCTTCTGAGGTTGATAAATGAGTACCCGCACAGGTTAGGTGATATTGTATGTATATTTGTTCTATATAAAGTGTAAGTGCTATATAATAAGCTCGACATTTTGGAGACATTTTTGTTGCAGAAGATGGTGTAGACCTGATGGCTACAGGACAAGTGGTAGTCAAATGTCCCAACTAGGCCCAGAGTCCACCACAAACTTCTTGCCCACAACCATTTTATTGTACCTCGCAACTCCCCCACTAGAGGCTAGTGTAACGCTCACCTGTTCTTTTCCACGGGGACGTCTCCAGACACACACCTGAGGGCTCTTCGGTACCCCTTGCCCATTCTGGACCCCTGGATAAGCGGATTTAGCTCTAGAAGACAGGAGGGGCAGCTTAGATAATTTCCTACTAGATCGCCCACCTCCTGCGTTCCCGTGCAGGTTCCCTAAGGGCGACCCTCACCTTATTGATGTTAATGGTGCGCTCTCCATCCTGCCGCTCTGGGCAGGGGTGCATCGATTTTGGGCCCATTCCGCCGAGTTGCTTCACTGGCGAGGGCCAGAGTTCAGACCGGCTGCAACTCCTTCTTCAGGTAAGTCGTAGTAAGTGAGAGCAAAATCTTTCTTGATGAGAGTAAGTCTTTATAGGTGAGAATATGTCTTGGTATATGAGCTAACTCTTGTCCTCGTTGCTGGTGGTGGAGGTCGCGAAGAAAGCCGAAGACTGGTTCAAGCAGGTAAGCTGAGTCGCCATGCAGCGTTGAAAGCGTCCTTGCAAATGACTAACCTGCTAACTTTATCTTGCAGACCTCGACGGGCTAGAGTTGGAGGAACCCCCGAAGGAATGAAGAAATCGGTGGCAGCGCAAGTTGGGCAGCTTCGAAGAACAGATGAAGCAGCTAACAGGAGAGAGTTGAGATGATACCTGCTTCGGATGACTAGGAAGCCACAGGATGCTGCGGAGTGGTAAGTATGGCGATGGTCTTGCCTTGGTTACTCCGAGGTCGAAGGATGCTGCTTAATTGGTAAGTATGGCGATGGTCTTGCCTTGGGTACTCCGAGGTTGAAGGATGATGCTGAATTGGTAAGTATGGCGATGGTCTTGCCTTGGGTACTTCCGAAGCCCAAGGATGCTGCTGAGCTGGTAAGCGGGGCGATGGTCAGGCCCAGGAAGGCTCCGAAGACGATGGATGAAGCTGAGCAGGTAAGGATGCAGAGCAGGATGAGCGTCACGCTGCAAAGGCAGAATAACGCAAAGCGCGTGCTCTTGGCCAGGCGTGGTTTAAATAGCTAGATAGTATCCCACGTGCTTTTGGGGCGGGCCCCACCCTGGAAGCTAGACTGCAGCATACAGTTCTCTAGTATTCTGCATGGGGGCGGCCAAGCTTATCCATTGGCCATAGGAAGCCCGTCCCAGTTAGCATCTCCTATGCCAGCAGCACCAGGACTGGCTCCAGGGCATCCGAGGAGGCCCCAATAGGGTTTGTAAGGGAGATAAGGTCCCCCTTATAAGATCTTGAGGGAGATAAGGTCGTGACAGCTAGCCGGTAGGCAATATGGAGTTTTCTCTTTACCCCAAGTATCTCCCACATCTTTGTCATCACCTCATTGGGGAAGTGACTTCCTTGGTCTGAATCAATCGTTTGGGCAAGGCCGAAACGTGAGAAGATGTGGTTGATCATCAGGGCAGCTGCTGTTTCTGCTTTGCAATTTGGGGCTGGGAGACATTCCACCTATTTGGTAAATAAGCATGTTACCGTTAACATGTACTTGTTTCCTCTAGAGGAACGAATCATGGGCCTGATGAAATCTACTTTTAAATCTGACCAAAGCAGTGTCATCCCCCTTTTCTGTAGGTGAGCTCGTGTGTCAGAGAATTTGTCTGAAATTGAGCACACACAAGACTCCCCTTCAAGTATTGGTCAAGGTCCTGCCCCACGTGTCGCCAGTATGCGCCCTCTCGCAAGATTTCCAAAGTGGTATGAAACCCCTGATGACCGGCTATTTCAGCGTCATGGGCGTGACTTAACATCAAGCTTCGGAATGAGGTAGGTGCCACCCACCGGTCACATCTGGAGATGGATCTCTGTACCAACAAACCGTCTTGGATTCAGAACATTTTGGAAAACTTCATCAACACCCAGAGATCCTCTGTCCCGATGTAATCAGTTTCGGTCAGAGGAAAATTCACAGGGTCTTCAATTTGTTGATAACATTTTCCAATAATCGGATCCCCTTTCTGTGCTGTGATCAAATCCGCATTTAGGGTCTCCTTACTCCACTGAGCAGTTGAAATTTCATTTTTGGCAAGTGTTTGGGACCTGGTGACAGCAGCGACTTGGATTTCCCCCAGAAAGGACTCGATCTCAAGCAAATCCCCAAGGATGGCTCTGGTTTTGGCCAACTGGTCAGCTAGGTTGTTTCTGGCTTTGTCTGGTCCCTCTATTTTGGAATGACCCTTGCTCTTCTTCCAGTAGATGGTCATCTTATTAGAAGTGACCAGATCATTGATAGATTGTATTAGTATGCCATGCTGTTAAACGGGATATCATATTGTGCCTCCTTTGTTGAATATATTGGCCTAAGCCCAGTCGCTCTGCGAAGAAAACCGCATTGCAAAGTTCAGATTTTAGATCGACTTCGCCACCATTTTAAGTCCACTCGCCATTTTGATTTTCATTCCAATGTAGCTCTGTGTTCTAAAATGGTGGACAGTGTTTCCCGCTTGTAACTGATCCCTCCTGACCTTTGTACGTTAGTTAATATATGAACTGTCAGTTGGACGAATGTTTGGGTTGAGTAAAGAGACCTTGTCCCATGCCTTGTCCGCCAATAAGTCTGATCTGCGGACATACATCAACCACAACGCTGAACAAATACTAAACGTGGACACTAGCTGAACTGCATTGTAAAGGACATGTGTTAAGGCTTATTGTTAAATCCAAGAATACACTGTTGCCATTGTGACTTGTTTGTATGTGAACTGAGAATGATCCATGTGCATATTGTCGGACAAGCCAGAAGTGAACTCGGCACGAACTCTAGACCATGGATTATGAACTTACAGAGGGGCTGGACATCAGTATTGGAAATGTATAAAATGTACAACTGTTTGGACGTCCAGTACCTCTCACTTCTCACACCGAAAGGGCTGGTATTCGCTGTGATGTACTGAGGGCCAGATAGCTATCTGATGCTTTGTTTCTTTGTGAATGTTCAGTTTTAGAATAAAGATCTGTGAATCTTTATAAGCCTGTGTTTGGTGTATTTCCTTTTGGGGTACTCAGCCTCGATATTTCCTTTTGCTTTTACAATGCTTGAGTAGTTTATTGTTTGCACACAGCATGCCTCTGGTTTTCTAATTGATCAGGTGCTCCACTAACCCATTCCTGACATAATCCTGTCAAAAGAGAAATTATATCGTGCCTCCTAATGCAATAAATATATGTATATTGGCCTACACCAAGCCGCTTATAAATCGCTTGTGAAGAAATCCGTGTTGCAAGGTCCTGACCTTTAATTCAATGTAAGCCGCCATTTTTGGTCAATCCGCCATTTTAGGTTCGCTTTGTAAAGTCACCCTGTGAGTTAAAATGGTGGACGATGTCATTCCAAAATACAACATGGCCGTCTTGACCTCTGTATGTAGCTAATATGTAACTTGCCTCCAGGCCACTGGTTGAGGTCATGAACTGAGACCTTGTCCTTCGTTGACCTGTGTGTAAAGGATTACTCGTGCAATGAAACTAATCCGCAAGCATACGTTAAGAACAATGTATTCAAATACTGAACCTAGAACACTTGTTTAAACTACATTGTATTAATGTTTGAGAAGACCTGCATGGAAAATCCCAGAATACAATGTTGCCGTATAGGCTTGTTGATATATGTATTAAAAGCAAACTAGCTATATGCGGATGTGCGAGAGTTGGCATGAACCCTAGATCGGTGATGTATTAGTGGAATATTAACCCGAAGTGGGGCTGGACATCGTGCTCACAAAGAGTATAAAAACCAATGCATTCTAATATACAGCGTCTCTCACTGAACACACTGAACCACGCTGGAGTTCGTTGTGTTGCACTGAGGGCCGATAGCTATCTGATTTTGCTCTGTTCTTAGTAACTGGATTCAGTATAAAATAAAGTACTTTGTATGTTCCTTTGTAACCCGTGTTCGGTGTATTTCCTTTTGGGGTACTCAGCCTCGATACTTTGATTTTGTTTTCACAATCCAAATCCATGATTATGACCAATTTGTGGAGTCGGTGTTGCAAGGCAGTGAGGATGGCCTGATGAACCGCCATCAACTCCGCCACCTGACTACTTCGGGCACCGATCTTGTACCCAGTGCAGGGCTCTGGGGCATCATTCACCCAGGCATTCCCAACACCAGCCACCAGTTCCTTTTGCTCGTTATCAACATGGTAAGAGCATCCATCCACATAAACTGTGGGCACCCCCTGGCACGTGTCTTCCTCATAGACTTTGTGTGGGGAATTCAGTTATGCCTCCATGTTGTCTTGTGTTTTCAGACTGTCACCCTCAAGGCAGTTTTCCCGAGCACAATCATGCAAGTCAGCCAAACTTTGCGCAAGGGGATTCTTCTTGTTTTGGCCATATCTGACCTCCACAGGAAAGCCTTGCATGGACAGAATCCAGGAAGTCATTCTGGAATTACTCACATTCCTGCCCGGATTCTGTTACTTTGGAGGTATTGCAAAGGCTGGGTAGGAATCTCTATGATGATGTGTCCCCTCTGGATAAACGGGCGGTAATTTTTCAATGCCCAAACCGTTGCCAGGAGTGCCTTCTCACAATGGTTGAATTTGGCCTCCAAAGAGGACAAAGTCTTGCTCGCATAGAAGATGACTTTGTTGACCTTGTCCCGCTTTTGGTATAATACTGTGGTCAAGTAAGTATTTCAGAACCCTGTCTACAAGAAGAACTCCATGTTATTGATGGGGTAAGCTAAACAAGGCGCTTGGGAGAGACTTCTCTTCACCCCACTCTCACCGGCCTTTAGTAAATAGACCAAGGATCTTGTGACCTTTGCCAAGTCCTCTATGAACTTTCTACTATAATTAGTCAGTCCAAGAAGGCTTCTAAGTTCAACAGAGTTGTGGGGTCTTTCAATTTTAGTAAGGCTTCCATCTTTATCGCCTGGGGACAGAGACCCTCAGGGGTGATTTCATGCCCTAGGAAGTTCAAGTGGGTCTTACACCACTGCACCTTCTGGAAGGACAGTTTTGCTCTGGCTTCCTTCAACTGGGTCAGAAGATTTCCACTTATGTTCCTCCACAGTTGAACTTTTAATTAGAACATCATCCACATAGGCCAGATTTCCCCTTTCACCAAAGTCGGCATGGCCTTGTGCAGAAAAATGTTAAATTAATTGCCGGAGTTTATATATCCAAAGAGGATTCAGGTCCACAGGTCCACGTGTACTGCTGCCCCCGAAGGTAAAAGCCAGCTTGTACTGTCTTCCCTACTCACAGGTACTGTCCAGTATCCATTGGTCAGGTTAATGGCGGTATACACTTTTGACCCTTGGATCTGGGCCAGTGCCTGATCAATGTAGGGCAGAAGCCATCGGGACATGAGGAGCCATTTATTTAACTCCCTAAGGTCTGTGCATAGTCTCCATTGGCCATTGAGTTTTAGGATCCCCAGTACTGGATAATTAGAGGTACTGTGGACCAGACGAATTATCCCACAGGACGCTATGTTCTTTATGATCTCAGTCGGTGACTCCATTCATGTGAGAGGCAACGGATATTGCTTCACGAATACGGGAGATATCCCAGGGTCCGTGGGTATGGATGTAGAATGTATCTCGGTGCGACCACAGTCATACAAGTCCACGTCAAAGATTTCTTGAAAATCCAGAAACATCTGTTTCAGCTTCTGCTTTTGCTCCTCGGTCTCACAGGCATCAGCAAGGTTGATTCATTCCTCAACCATCTGCCTGAAGCCTGGAAATACAGCTGGTTTTGCAATCTCTACAGCATCCTCCAGTTGCGTGGAGAGATATCTGGTTATGGTGTTGGCCTGCACAGGTAGGAGAGGCAGTCACTTTTGACCTGAAATAAGACCTCATCCTTCCTGATGTTGCAGATTACTTCTTCCCCCCGTAAGAGCAGGAAGATTACACCAAGAAATTCCCCCCTTGGTGGATGAAAATATTTTCTGGAGGTAAGTCATCGTCACAGTCGTGGCATTCATTGTGGATCTGTCCCATGATTTCATTCCCTAAGGTGAAGGAGAAATGTTGGGCATCCACCGCCATTCCAATAAAGGTGTCTGCGCCAAGAGTAATACTCCTAGGGTCGCTGTTATCCACCAATATTCAAATAGTGTCGTGCTCTAAGTCAACTAGTGGGGTCGGGTTTAAATACAACCCCTGCTTTTGGAGATGATGATTTAAATTTACATGAGCATCAGGGTTTTGTAGTTTCTGCCCTCTCTTAATTTTTAGGGGTATAATGAATTGTCGGGCCAGTCCTGGGATGGTGACCTCTTCTCCGGTTTGAACTTCAACTGCACATGGTAGAAATTGAGCTGACCAAAAAGCGTTTTCAGGATTGTGAAAGCCCATGGGGTTACCCCCCATTCGAGACCAGCCTTTGTAATTAATGAGGTCCAAATTAATTGCAGATCAATTGAGAATGTCACTGCCTATGTAGAAGGCAGAGGGAACATCTCACACAACCCAACAATTATGCTCTATGCTTTTGTCAAAATGGAAATTTTTAGAATGTACCTTCTAGGCAGGAGATGTTTGGAATTGGGAGTTTCCAGGCCCATTTCCCTCTTATCAATCAGCTTAAATGTGGGAATGGTCTGGTATTTTGGGAGTTTCCTGAATAACGCTTCACTGATGAAGCTTTTCCATTATTCAGGCATACTCTGGCCAGAACAGGCTTTGATATGATATGGCATTTATAGCGCGCCTATACATAAGTGTTTCAAGGTACGACGAGGGAAGGGAAGAGGGACATAGGGAAGACAGACAGCGATCCTACTAGGCCAGGTGTCATTCAGATCGCGCAAGTGCATGGGAAGGGGTAAGGGGGAAAATGCAAGGGGGAGGGGAAAGTTCAGTACATGGGATAAAAGAATAATAACCATAGGTAAAGTATGGCCAGATGGTGGCAAGTGCAAGGGCATACATCCAGTGTCAAGTGCTGGTAGTCGGACTGTAGGGATACAGAGACAGTCACGAGTGCAGGGTTTGTCAGGAAGGCAGTGCAGGTGTGCGACTGGTGGTGGAGGGGGTCTGGGCCCAGGATCAGAAGGTGGCTAGGTAACCAGTGCAGTTCCCCCCCCTCAAATACCTGAATGGGGAGGAACAGTTGTTCACCCTTTTTCAGAATATCAACCAAGCTTTCAGCTGGATTTTCATCACCTTTTATCAAGGGATTTGGGTTTTCGTCAAATTGTGGATTGGAATAAAATTTCAGGGTATTTCCTTCCAGTGTGGAATGCCACTTGAAACTGGAAGGAACGTTGATGTTCAAGAATGGAGAAGGGTTCCCATCACCAGTTTCTTCTCCTACAGTTCCTAAAGTGGAACTCAATTTTGTCAGACCGCTGCTCAACCATATGGCATGTGCCATTTAAGCTTACGTAGTTCGTGCTCTGTTTAAATTTTATTGGCCGGTTAGTCTGTGTCCAGAGGACCTTGTTCACACAGTCTATTTGGGGTGACAACCTTCGAAGGAGGTCATTCCGTAGGAGACAGGGTGCTCCCTCTGGAGTGACAACTATAACTGGGTGTTTCACCTTGTGTCGCCCAATTTTGATCTCCAGATCTGCAGTACCCTCCACGGAAATGCCATTTCCGTCAAAGTTCTGGAGTTGTCCAGGAAGAGGTGTGTGTTATGCTCACCTGGTATCCAGGGGGGTGCCCTTCTGCTCTGGTTGCCGGATTCACCCCGGACCCCTTCCGATTACGGATGGTGCCTTCTATGGAGGTCGGGCCTGAAAACACAGCAGGACTGGACTTAGGAACAGATTTCGTTTCCTCCCACCTGGCCCTGGACTCGACCTGATGGCCCACTCCTCACCTTGTTGTGATGTCTGGCGTGCTCTCCGTCCTGCCTTCTGTGCAGGGGCGCGTAGTTTCCTGCGGGTTTGAGCGACCAAGTTAACTTCACTGGTGCTAACCCATTCAAGTGTCTTTAAGGGGTTAAGTCTGGTTATATCAGTCTTAAAATATCCTTGCTTTCCTTTCTTGCGATTAATGTCTTTTCCTTATTTATTCCCCCTTAGGTGCACGGAGGTTCGATGGATGCGCAGCTTGGATCGGGCTCCTACCAGGATGATGAACGCAGGAGCGTATGATGGATGGTAGGTTAAGCGTGAAGTGCGGTGCGGTAATGTCCTTTTTTTGCTAACCTGTATTCTTTATTCCTTTTCAGTCCGCGATGGTCTTTCTGGGCGTGTGAAGATTTCCAGAGCGGCGCCAGCCAAGAAATGCCTAGCCAGGTGAGGTTCTCGTGGTTTCTGCCGTAAATGCTGTGAGTAACCGGTACTAACGTTGTCCTTCTTTCTCTCTCCCTCCAGGTGCTTCGTTCCGGTGAGTGTGTGGTGCTGATGGTGCTGACTGGATGGAAGACCACGAGCAGCAGGAAGACGGACAATCGAAGGATGGAAAGTTGCAGGTAAGCTGAGACTGCTAATAATGTTCTTTGTCTCCTCTGCTGATCCGCTCTTCAAGGATCGGCAGTTTCTGGTCTCTGGACATGATGAGCGTCACGCTGCTGGCTGCAGAATAACACAAAGCACGTTCTGTAACTTGGGTGTGGTTTATATGGCCCTCTACTAAAGTAGTCCAGGTAAAGTAGTCCGGGCTACCCCACCCAAAACACTGCACCGCACAGTTTGGTTCTAGGAACTAGGCTGTGTGGGTGCCTCCATGTTGGCTGCAGGCCTCCAATGAAAAGGCAGTCCTTCGAGACAGTGTTCCAACTTGAACATGAGCCTGGCACCAAAGGCGCAAGGACTAACTCCAGGAGGGTCCATGAGGATAGTGCAAGGACCTTGGGGCCCCAAGTGAACCTTGAGTCTTAACCCTATGTGGCATGTGACCATGCCAGTGGGGTTTTGGGTCACGGGTCATGACAGCACTCCCCCACAAGGCTCCTCCTAAGGTGGTTCTCCTGCCTGGTCCAGGTTTGGCTGGAAAGTTTCGATGAAATAGTCTAATCAAACGCGGTGCATGAATGTTCTCACTAGGTTCACAAGACCTGTCTTCAGTGCTGTAACCCATCCAATCGACTAGATAGTATAGTTTGGACCTGGTATATTTGGAATCCAGGATTTCTTTCACCTCAAATTGTGGTTCTCCATCGATTATTATGGATTCAGGTGGTGGCTTAACTCGTGTACCGGGTTGTACTGGTTTTAGAAGTGAGATGTGGAATATTGGGTGAATTTGCATGTTGGTTGGTAATGCTAGTTTAACAGCTGCTAGGTTGATAATGGCTTGGACAAAATAAGGTCCCAAATAGCGAGGACAAAAATTCTGGGTTCCTTTTAGAGGTATATATTTTGTGGCTAGCCAAACCCTGTCTCCTACTTGATAGTCAGGGGCCTTTTTCCGATGTTGGTCAGCAAACCTTTTTTGCTTGTTCTTGGCTTGGATTAACTGTTATGTTGTCTTTTTAAAGGCCTGACAGATGTTTGCATGAAGAGTGTTTACTGCCGGCAGTTCTATACTAGGAGTGCTGTCTAGTTCAGAAATACGTGGATGTCTGCCGTAGAGGGTGTTGAAAGGGGTTTGACCGGTACTGGAATGCAATGTATTGTTGTAAGGATATTCGGCTATCCATAATAGATCTCTCCAGGTTCCTTCGACTTGGTGCAGCATGCACCGTAGGTATTGTTCGAGAGTCTGGTTGGTCCTCTCTGTTTGACCATCCGTTTGGGGGTGATGGCTGGTGGATAGTCAGATGTCGATTTGAGCCAGAGAACAGCACTTTTTCCAGAAGTTAGATACAAATTGGCTGCCTCGATCAGAGACCAGGACTGAAGGGAAACCATGCAGTTTGATAATGTTTTCCAGGAACACTTTCACTAGATGGGATGCATCCGGGAGGCCTTTGAAAGGGATAAAGTGTGCCATTTTAGAAAATAAGTCTACTACTACTAAAATGGTGTTGAACCCTTGGCTGGGAGGCAAATCAGTAATAAAGTCGAGAGAAAGATTGTGCCATGGTGCAGAAGGAATTTCTAATGGTTGCAGGAAGCCAGCTGGTTTTTGCTTGAGTGACTTGTTTTGTGCACACACCCCACATGACTGAACATATTGGATGACGTCTCAACGCTAAGTAGGCCACCAATAATTGCATTTCACTTTGGCTAGGGTTTTGGCAATTCCGGGATGACCGTCTATCAGAGAATCGTGATAGTCCGAAATGATTTGTTGTTGTAGCTCTTTTTTAGGTACATACAGGCGTTCATCAAAATATGGCAGTTGATTTTTAACGGTATATTGTTTTCCTTTGGTATGCCATTCCGGTAATTCATTAGGGGTTATTTCACATTGGAGCACGTTTCTAAGTTCAGTTTGAGTTAAAGCTGTGGTGAGGCCTAAGAGCTTGTCCTCAGGAATAATGGCTACTGGATCTGGGGTTGCATATACTTCCTCATTGATGCCCATGCGAGATAGTGCGTCGGCTTTCCCCGTTTCTTATGCCTGGTCGATAAGTGATCACATAGTCGTACTCAGCGAAGAAAAGGGCCCATCGTAATTGGCGTGAGGATTGTGATTTTGCTGTTTTTAAATATTGTAGTTTCCGATGATCTGTGATTACTGTGACCGTATGCCTGGCCCCCAAGAGGTAATGTCTCGATGGCGTGAAGGCGGTTTTTATAGCAAGCAGTTCCTTATCGGTGATGGCATAATTGAGTTCAGGGGGTGTGAATTTTCACACCCAGAAGGCCACGGGGTGCAATTGGCCAGTTTGAGGGTCCCCCTGAGAAAGAACTGCCCCCATAACCATGCTCGAGGCATGTAACGAAGATCCGGTCGAGGATGTTGTAAAATCGGGGTGGAGGTGAACCTTTCCTTAAGTTCTTGGAAGGCCTTTTCGGCGTCTTCGGTCCACATTTATTTTTTATTATTTTTTCGTAGAAGTAACGTGATCAGATGAACAATCTGAGAGAAGTCTGGAATGAACCGACGATAGAAGTTTGCAAAACCCAGCATGCACTAGACCCCTTTTAACAAGGTCGGAGAAGGCCACTTAAGAATGGCATCCACTTTGTGTACATCCATTCGGATGCCTTTCGGAGTAAGAATGAAACCAAGAAATTCTACTTCGGTTACGTGGAAAAGGCATTTTTCAAGTTTTGCATATAGTCGATGTTGGCGAAGTTTTCTCAAGGACAGCGCGGACATGCTTGACATGGTCTTGTTTCGAGGTTGAATACACTAGGATGTCGTCTATGTAGACCAGAGTGCAAACATCGATCAATTCCCTTAGGACGTCGTTCATAAAGTATTGGAACGTTGCAGGGGCATTACAAAGTCCGAAAGGCATTACCTGGTACTCAAACGACCCATATTTGGTACGGAAGCCCTTTTCCATTCATCTCCTTTTTTAACTCGGACTAGGTGGTACGCTCCCCTGAGGTCTCACTTAGTATAAATCTGGGCATCTTTGACTTGATCCAGCATCTCGGGAATAAGTGGCAGGGGGTAACAGTTCTTCACAGTGATCTGGTTCAATGCACGATAGTCAATGCAGGTTCTCAAGTCCCCTTCCTTCTTTGATACGAAGAGTAGGGGACTGGCTGCGATGATTTAAATGGGTGAATGAACCCATTTGCCAAGTACTGGTCCAGATAGGATTTTAGATGCTGGTTTTCTGGTTCTGTGAGCGCATAGATTCTGCCACAAGGGATTTGTGCACCAGGTATGAGGTCAATCTAACAGTCATAGGACCTACGCGGCGGTAGTGTATTAGCTTGTTCCTTCTGGAACACATCCTGGAAATCTTGGTATTCTTCAGGGAGAGTACTAGTTGCGCCAAGTGTAGATATGCCGATTCTAGGACTCGTAGGAACATTGAAACTGGATTTGTTTTCTTGGAAATAACAGGTGGAAGCGTAATCACAAGGAAAAGTCAATTTTCTTGCACACCAATCTATTGGAGGGTTATGAGCAACTAACCATGGCATCCCTAATATTAGCTGAAACTGAGGTGCCTTGATGAGATCAAAGGAAATTGATTCCCGGTGTCCATCCTGGCACAGCAGGGTTATTCCGGCTGTACATTGGGTTACTGGTCCGGAAGCAATTTCTGTCCCATCCACCGTGGTTACCTTTTCTGTGTTCGGCTTAAAACATAAGAAAAGCCCCATCTGTTCGGCCAGATTTTCGATCAATATAATTCCCAACTGCTCAGCTGTCTATGTACTCTTCAACGGTATGCATCCTTGAAGGTTGTTGGTGATTGATTAGGATCACTAGTATTGCAAAATGTGAGGTCGGTGGCTCATTCTTCCCACTCAACAAACTGACCTCTACTTTTGTCGAGCTAGGCAGTTTTCCGACTCCTTACTCTCATCCTTTTCTGTAGCTCCCACAATTCGCTTGGGGGGTTTTATCAGACAGTGGTATTCTCTGACAGCGTGGAGTAGCATCCTTGGTTTGTAGATACACAGCAGGTGTATCTGATCTGGATCAATCTGCTTTCCGATCTTGTAGTTGATGATCTAGTTGCACCACCAGGTTGATAAATTCACTACAGTCTCTAGGTGGATCAACCAAGACGTCCTTCAATTTCCCTCGAAGGCCTCGGTGAAGCAATGTGGTTCTCTTGTCTTCAGGCCACCTAGTTTCAGCCACTAACCTATGAAAGGTTGCTATGTATGTTAATAAGTCCTGATTCCCCTGCCGGAGTGATAGGAGTTTGTTGTCTACAGCTTGTTCATGGGTGTGTCGAGCAAAAAGCTTTTCCATCTCCCTTTGGAAGCCCCCGAAGTCACGTAGTAACGGATCATCATAGCTCACAAGGGGCACTGAGAAGTCTGCTGCACTACCGCTCAGATATGACAAAATAAATGCTACTCGTGCCTGATCGTTAGGGAATGCGCCTGGTCTGCAGAGGAAGTGAAGACGACATTGATTCATAAATGCAGCATACTTCCTTGGGTCACCTGAAAACTGTTCTGGCGGTGCTAACAGTATTGCTCCGGGTAAGGTGATTTGTACTGGAGCGGCAGATGACTTGGTTGCCTGTGCCGGTGGATTATTCCCGTGTAATGGGGCTTGTCCGGCCTTTGATTGCAGTAATTGCCTGCTGATTTCTTCGGTGCGATCCTTGGTGACGACAAGATCCCTTCGAAGGTATTAGTCTCTTGCCTAGCCGAATGCACTTCGGCACGCAATTGTCCTAATAACTGGGCCAGTTGGTCCATTTCTTAAGTCTCCATGGCGCCCAGGTGGATAATGTTATTGAGGCTTTGTGTTCCGTTACGATCACCTGGTATCCACAGGGACGCCCTTCTGCTCTGGTTGCCGGATTCACCCAGACCCCTTCCAATTACGGATGGTGCCTTCTATGGAGGTTGGGCCTGAAAACACAGGAGGACTGGACTTAGGAACCGATTTTGTTTCCTCCCACCTGACCCTGGACTCGACCTGATAGCCCACTCCTCACCTTGTTGTGATGTCTGGCATGCTCTCCGTCCTGCCTTCTGTGCAGGAGCGCGTAGTTTCCTGCGGGTTTGAGCGACCAAGTTAACTTCACTGGTGCTAACCCATTCAAGTGTCTTTAAGGAGGTAAGTCTGGTTATATCAGTCTTAAAATGTCCTTGCTTTCCTTTCTTGTGATTAATGTCTTTTCCTTATCTATTCCCCCTTAGGTTTGGTTCTAGGAACTAGGCTGTGTGGGTGCCTCCATGTTGGCTGCAGGCCTCCAATGAAAAAGCAGTCCTTCAAGACAGTGTTCCAACTTGAACATGAGCTGACTCCAGGAGAGTCCATGAGGATAGTGTAAGGCCCTTGGGGCCCCAAGTGAACCTTGAGTCTTAACCCTACCTGGCATGTGACCATGCCAGTGGGGTTTTGGGTCACGGGTCGTGACAACGTAAGGGGAATTTGGTGACTCTCCCCCCTTCCTGAGTTGAGTTGATCAAATGCCTTTTTGGATAGAAGGGTGGCTTGGGAGCCTGTGTCCACAAGCGCTGAAAATGCGCACTGGCCTTGTACCTTGATGGGGGCATAAAACCTGCCTTCTTTCTCCTCTAGGGGGAAAAGGAAATGTCCATTTTGAGCCAGCTGGGCTGTTAATTTCTTTATTTTGAACTCTGACACTATGGGATCTTTGGCAGTTTTCTGTGTCGTAGTTTGGGAATCTGTAAACAAAATTTGGTATCCTGAGACTTGGGGTATTTGGGAGTCCTCTTTTTCTCCTGATTCTGTACTGTCACCCTTTTCCTGGGGACAGTCACTTCAACTGGTTTGGGGGGAGGGTCTCTCCATTATTTCTGAGTCATTGGGGTGTCATTCCTGGGGTTCAGGGATAGGAGGTTCTAGGTCAGTGCCCATACTTACTCAGTCTAAGTTATGGTCTTTTTGGACCCATTTTTCTTTGGGGGGAATCCCCCCATCCTTGAAAGAGAAGTCTTTCTTCCCAGAATCCTCACTGATTCTTCTTCCCCTTCAAACTGGAAGACACATACTTCCTCCACAAAATGGGTCTTCTTGGTTCTTTGGTTTCTCCTACTTACCCTCTGTTCCCTAGGTTGCAGTTTTTCGGGGGTAGGAGATTTAGGTTCAGGTTCAGAGGTTTCTAGGGGCCTTTCACGGGTGAGGAAGAAAGCTTCCTCTGGGCTCTGCATCCCATTTGTGGGTACCCTGCCTGGCTACAATCTGCTTGGGACTGGTCAGAGGGTCTCATCTGCCTCTCCTTTGGTTTGTTAGTGGGAGGTGTATTTTTAGGCAACCCCATTTCTAGGTCCAAAATGGGGGTATTTTTCACCTCCGCCACCTTGGCAGCAGCGGGGTGTTGGCTGATATGGGATTTGTAGGAGAATTTTTGATTTCTACAAGCTTCCAAAATGTATATATTTATAGATCTGTGTAACCTGTTCTATTACTGAATCCAGGGTCCTTTTCTTGTGGAAGTCCCTAACCTTTTCTCATGGAAGTCCCTAACCAGTTGTGTCATTATGTACTTAGGGAGGGCATGAAAATAGGTATTAATGAACTCCCTGCTGTTTGTGGGCACGTGTCTAGAGGTTTGGGCAAATACCCACTTCAATTCTTACACAAACTCTCTCTGTGCCTGATCCTCTATGCACTGCAGGCCGCCTTGCAAGCCTCCTGGGGTTTCGGGTGCATGGAGAAGTGCTTCAAGATGGCCGCCTTGTAGGTAGACCACTTTGAATAATTCCAATGCTCCAGCCCAGCAAAGAAGCTGGAGTATTCTGGGGAGAATGTCCAATTGGCAAACTCCATAGAATTATCATCATTTTTTATGCCAAATGACACCATCATCTGATCAAACAGATCCAGATGCTCCCAGAGTAGTTGGCACTTGTATGGTAAAGGGTCATGAAGTTTCAAATGGCTTTTATTTGTCAAATGGGGTCTTTTCCCATAGTTCTCTTTTGTATGGCAGCCTTCCTTTTCCGCTGCACCTGAGTCAATTTGCCCTCAGACTCAGAGCTGCTGCTATATGTGGTCCCGCCCCTCTCCTCTAGGCGCTCCCTGATTCTTTGAGACTGAATGAGGGGGCCTAGTCTCTTTTCCCTTGCTTTATTGTGGGCCCTCTGGGTCCCTCCCCTTGTACTCCCTTTTTCACACAGAGGAGTACTTATCTGACTCCTCCCTTCTTCCGGGGTTGGTGGCGAACTCCCCCCCTCTCCCTGAATGAGTGGAGGTTTTCAGAATGCTCTTTTGGGGCCTAAACTCTGATTCTTCTTTATCCGCAAAGTGGACCAGATGGTCCCTTTGTAGCTGATGCCTCTGCCAGTCTAACTCCCTGATCTTCTCTTCATAGGAGTCCTCCTGGTCAGATACATTTGGCAAAATATTTTTGAACCTAAACAGTGATGCACGTCCATCAATCTCTGATGGAGGCTGGCCTTCCGGTTCAGCCATGCTAGGCCTACTTGAGTCCAGTTGCCTCATGGTTCCTGGTTCTTGTAAACTCATAGGCATGAAGTTAGCAGTTCTTTGCGCATGCCTGGTGGTGAATCGGCTTGCGGCCCCTGGGACAGAGGACATCACACCGTGATCAGGGGTTGCCCTTCCATCCCCTAACAGTTCGGGGTTCCGCAATGCCTGATTAAACCTAGCCTGTTCTTTTTCTAAACTCTCTGATTTAACTTTCTCAGCCCCTATTTCTTGATAGTATGCAGAGGCCTCAGCTGTGTGCTCTGCTATCAGGGCTTTACTGGTTTCTATGACCTTACCTTGTGCTACTACGTGGCTCTGGAGTCCCTTGTTCTCCTCACAAAGGGCCTAATTTTCTCTGTGTGAATCTTGTGTTGTCTGAGAATACTCAGCCCTCTTCTTTTGCAGGATACTAATCTCTTCACTCTGTGCATTTTTATCTGGGTTGTCTGCTCTAGGTCACAATTCTATTTGTCTCATATGTCCCATTAATTTTTCATTCTGTACTTTTATGTCAGTCAGTTTCTGAAAATATGACTCACTTTTCTCGAGGTCTTCCTTCAACTCGCACACTTCCTGACACAGGACATCTTTTTCCTGACACAGCAGTCTATTCTGTTCATTAAGGTGATCTCTCTGCTGTTTCATAGAGTGCAACTTCTGGCACTACTGGTCAAAATCTGCTTGGGAAATGGACCTCTTTAATAAACCCCTGGTTATTCTCCTCTTCCAATTTCTTAATCTGAATTTGAAATGTGCACATGTCCTGTAAGCAGAATCTGTTGTGCATCACTTGTTCATTCAATTTGATCTGAATCTCTTTCAAGTTCACAACACCTTCTTTCAGCGCAGTGAGTTGGAACTCTCGCTCTGAATTAATGTGTTGCTGTGCTGCCAACTCCTCCTTTAGCTACTGAATTATGTCTTCTAATTCTAACTCAGAACTTTGGCTCTGCAGCACTTTCTCCTCTGCTTGCCTTAACTCTTTCTGTGCTTGCTCCAAAAGATCAGATTGATTTTTCAGAGAGACTACACTCTTCTAGTATCTTTCTTCCAGGATCATCATGTGAAAGTACATGTATGCAGTGTTAGCAAAGATTTCATAATTGTATGTAATTTTCCCTCCTTGTGTACACCCCCAAATATTTTGCTGCTGTTTAGACTACATTGACTGACTTTGCCAGAGAAGCGCAGCCTTCAACTGCACTCCTCTGGGCTTTCGCTCACTTTTAAAGGGGAAACTGACATGCCCTTAAGACAGTCAGTACTGCGAGACTTTGTTTCCCTTAGTCCTTTTCCAATTTTGTAACTTTTCTACAACATGTAACAAGTGTGAAATGTATCTTACATACAGCACACTTGGGTCTCTAGGTCAATTAACCCTTTCCTGCCATGTTAACCTCATTAACTGCGTTTGGCACAAATAAGTGGCCTGGCCACAAATTGGCTATGCCACGAGATTCTTTGTCCTGAACTTTGGCCATCTTGCCCCGTCACCTTCCCCAGGTGAAGTCGACCCGGGTCAGTCCTTATTTGGTCATGCACTTTCCCGCGAAACGCAATTCTATCGCAGGCTTCTGCGTGCCTTGTGTGTGTGCCTCCAGGATGTGGGCTGGAAAGTCTGAGTCCAATACACATCCTGGGTGACAGAGAGTCTGGAGTGCCATGAATGACTGGGACCACCGTGGCCCATAATTGGTCCACGTATGGAGTGTGTGTTTGTGAGCAGATCTCCAATTGGGTCCTCTTCAATAAGAGGAGGCCAAAAACACCCATACCAGGTAGATCTCCAGAGTTCACACTGAATGAAAGAAGGGATCCAAGTATCCTGAAACTACGAAGTCGAGGAACCACTGGTGACCCACTGGAAGGTTTGGCACCCTGAGCCTGCTGTCATCCCGTGGGACCCCTCTGCATCTGATCATCATAGAAGGTCTACGAACATGCTTCAACCCATTGGAATAGTGGGACCAACTATTCTGAGCACTTTCATCAAAACCTGCAAGTAAGCTTTCTCGGAAGTGTGCCTGGGCCAACCAGTGGGCTGACCAGCTTACTCCGTTGCTTTGCTCTGTCACTGCTGCCATTTCAAGAAGGCCTTCGAAACTTGGTATACTGCTAGCTCTGTGTTCGTGGCATCCTCACACCGAATTTCGTACACTTGGCATTCCCAGGTCTGAAGTGAGACGAGTGCACCAGGACCAGAGTAAATGCGGTTACCGTGTTGCCCTGCCGTGGCAAAGCCTTTTGCAAGTATGCTGCATTTGTGACCCTCTTGCACCTGAAGCCTGCTGCAGTGGAACTTGGTCAATTCATCCACCCAGAGTGGAGAAATCACCACTGTCCCGTTTGGGAATCATCTCTGTATCTCAGGAACTGAAAGCTGCAAAGACGTCCTTTTTGCCGAATTTGAACCTGCAACCGAAGTGGACTGAACTGGTGAAGTTTGTGTCCGCTTGTGTCTGGGACCAGTGAGTACTTAAAACCTTAACCGGTGGCCCCTGGTGCAAGGGCCCCTTTTTACACATGAGTGGCCCCTGGGGGCCCCTCTCCTTTCCACTCATAGCTCCATCCCGCACTCTGGACCTGCCTCTGCCTTCAAGTGGGTGTCCTCCCTGAATAGTGGGAACTTATTCTTCATCGCCTCATCCACTTTCCTGAGCTGCTAGAGACCCCTGAAGAGGCCCCATTTTGCCCATTGGAACAACCGCATGCGTTTGCATTGCATGTACTATTGAGCACAAGGCTCCCCTCTTCTTAGGGATTGGACTGCCTCTTAGTTAGGTGTATTGTTGATGATGAAGGGTCCTAAAGACTACCTGCCCCTCTTGGTTGTCGACATATTGTGTGCATTTAACCCTTTAGACCCCAAACGTATTGTATATACATTGTATGTATAGTGGTGTGTTGGTTTACCTAGTATTACTGTGATTCTTTTGCTATGGTCTATGTTACAAAGGCCTTGTAATAAATGTGTCTATACTTGTAATATACCACCTGTCTGGAGTAATTTGTAAGTGTCCTTGCTTTGTCCTTCAGGTCACCCTCACCCCTCCTGAGACCTAGTCTTGACCGCCTGCCATAGCTACCTTGATTGGTCTGGCTTTTCCAGAGGTTACCCTGTTCCAATAAACTCGGCTGGCCTTCTGAACCTCTGCCAACCAGATCAGAGTTCAGAAATCCATTTTAACATGCAGTGAGTTGGACGATTTGAACTTGCTCATCTTTGATGTTCTGCATCATGTAAAAATCTGTCAGAGCTTGATGTAACAGGCCACTGTCCTGCCACACATCCATATTTATTGCATCATTCTAGATGGCCAGGCTTCATGTTCTTGTTCTACCCATTCACCCCAAATGAACAATTTGGAGAGAAGTTGCTGACTAGCCATGTTAATTCCTACAATGCTCATTGTGAAGCGTGTTCTACTGCTGATGGGTTATCTATGCAAGGGCAAAATCTCCACCCTGCTTTTGCCTAGTTTACGCTTAAACTATTTTATTTGAGACACACCGCCCTGACACCCAGGGTACAATTTTGGATGGCGCCTTCACAATGCAACTCAGCTTTCTATCCACTAAATGTAACAATACCTTCAAAGGCTAGTCTGCTGTGCTGCACTGCCATGGGTGAAAACACTTTTCTCAATCATGGCACAAGCCCCCACTTTTTCACGGCTTTCTCACGGTTGATTACATGGCACACGCGAGCCAGGGAACTCCTTCCCCCACAATGAATGTGGCGCACAATAAAACACTTTTTATTTTTAGTATACTACGGATTCTTTTTGAGTAGGCCTCAAACGCGTCTCACACCAAACCTCCACCAACACCCCGTGACATAATGGATAAGAAACCAGGCCGGTGTCTTGTCAATTAATACTTTATTAATTTATCATTTTGATATCAAATCAGAACAAATAGATGACAGCAGCCACTAATGTTGTGGCAGCACAAATGCACAGACTTCTAGAAAGTAACCAGGTTAAGAGATTCTGTGATGTCACTCCTATTTTGTTTTATGAAAAGCAATACAAAACAATTTCATTCAAACGATTGCAGGAAGGTTACGCACACCCCCCGCGGCACTCCACCCCCCCAAACAACAATTGGATTGAATCCCTTTGAATGAAAGGCAGTGCCAGGCGTAAGAATACAATGAACAAATTGGTTTTGGGTTGGTGCCCACTGACACAAGATGGGGAACCAGTAAAAGGGGGAAATTTTGTTTTGAAGTACAATGGAACTATGGATTTTCAATGATTTAATACTACTGCTATGGCACAGCACACAAGGGAACTTCAGGCTGCTTACACTAGAAGACAAATAGGCCTTCAAAACAGACTAGCTAGCACACATAGGAAATTTGATGTTAATATAGACAAAACATGAAAAATAAAAAATAAATAAAAATAAAAAGAGAATGCGTTTCAAAATCTGTGGAAGAGATATAAAGTAGGAAATACGGGTTTAAACTGTGAAGAGAAATTTTTTGAAAAACGAAAATGGAAATCACCCTAATTTTTGCTGGGGCTGGAAATGACGGCAAGCTTTAAGTCATGAAAAACGAAGGAAAAGCAATTCAAAATCTGCGCTCAGAATATGATAGAGGAAGGGGAATCGTCTACTAAAAACGCTTTTTCAAAAGTGAAGCAAAATTTTTAGAAAAACAAAAATGCAAATCACACTAATTTTATTGGGGCTGAAAATGACAGGCACGCTTTCAACAATAAGAAAGTCACATAGGAACAACAATTTTCAGTGAAAATGACAGGGGCAACGAACAGGTAGGATTTGGGAAAAAAGATGACTCACAATGGGAACAACGGTTTGGGTTTAATAGGACAGATGCAAATAAGAATGACACTGGCAACTGAAAATTCACTTAGGAGGGCATAATTTAGGCACAGGGACAAATTCGTTTTTCAGCTCACAAGGGGATTAATTCTTTTGGGCAGCACTTTAATGACTAACATTTAACAACAATACTGGGAAAAAGATTGTTGGTTTTGAACGCAAACAATTCCGATGTTGTGAAATTCAATGGGGGAATTAATTGATTTACTTACAAAAATACTAAGGATTTACAAAGCGAAATGAGGGGGTTTTCAAGTGAGATATGCCAGCATACACAGGCAAACAGGAGATCCTTCTATGGGGAGATGGCTGGACTACACTGGCAATTTGGGGTTTTCAATGGGGAAAGATTGGATGCACTTCTACAAAAATGGTTTTGGCTGGTGTAGTCTGTGACGCCATACAGCAGTATTTCCCCGACTCGGTTTCCCATGATGAACCAATAGGGGTTGGGCCAAGGTGTGATAGAGTCTACTATCACTTCACTTCGGCAGTGGCTTATGTCCTTACCTAGATAAAAGCGGACCACAGTTTAGCCTCACCGACACTAACAGGATTTGGGAAGACCTCGCTTGAGACCTGCGGATTTCTAACACGCTCGTGCATGTCCAAAGAGTCTACGGAAGTGACTATTAGCACCTAAAACCCGCGGAGCGGAGTTGTGAGCTGAGTTGGAGCAGTCTGCTGCAGTCCTGTGTTCTGACCACATCGTTGTTTGCAGGAAGTGACTATTAGCACCTAAAACCCGCAGAGCGGAGCGGAGTTGTGAGCTCAGTTGGAGCAGTCTGCTGCAGTCCGCTGCTTACGCAGAGCCGCAGCAGGATGGACTCTGATGTGAGACCGCGCCGAGCTACCCCTACGTGGCTGTCCCCTCTAGGGAAAAAACAAAGAACAAAGTCCGATTCGACCGCGAAATCGACAAGAGAAGCTGCCAGACAAAAGTGCTTTGGGCAGGTCTTACAATCGTCAGCAGCCCGAGTGCATCTGCCTTCGGAGGGAGAGGGAAAGGTGAGTGATTCTGTCTCCATTAACCCTCACACTCCACCTGTTTCCATGACCGAAATCTCTGATCTTTGTGCTCCCAATTCTTGGCCGGAGAGGCCACAGCATGGGTCCAGCGAGCATAGTGCCATGACCACACCTGGGGGTAGTTCAAACGGGGTCTCACCCCCCCCCTGGGAAAACTTAAGACACCCGAGAAAACACAAGCTGACCAAGATGCCGACAAAGAGGTCGACGCGGTCGCATCTACTCCCTCCATACCTTCTGAGTCTGAGCCCCCCGCACAGTCCCCAGGGAGACTAAAACTCCCGGACCCAAAGCTCCTTATCTCCGTCGTGAGTTCGGAGTCTGCCGTGAGGCCGGTGGACGCCGCCGAAGAGTGTCTGCAGTTCGCCAGACATGCGAGGGCAAACGGGGAAAACACGACGGGAGATAAGGCCCCGCACGCAATCAAGACCCATGGTGTGGTGGGGCAAAGGGATACAACTCACCCGAAGGAGGTGACAATGGACCACGAAAGGAGAAACGACCGGGCGAGCACCAGAGAACCAACCCAAGCCAGTAAACCAAGCCAAACCCCGGGGGTCCCCCCTCATGCAAACACAAGTCGGCTGATCGCCGTTACAAATCCAGAAAAAGGAGAAAGAGCCAGGGGGGAAAATCAAAATCCCCCGCTCAGCACTCCGCAAAAGGAAGGCCCACTCAGCAGACCCAAGGCTACTCAGGTAATGGCAATGATTCATACAAACCCTAGTGGATCGTCCCCCATCTTAAAACAAGCTAAAAAAGCAATCAAAAGGTCTAAAAGACAATCAAACGAACGCAAGCGCCTCTTGGAGACGAGCAGCAGCGAAACGGATTCAGACCTAAGCATGGACTTAACCAGGGATCAAGAAGCTCAGCTGGGATATGACGAGGGGTCGGATGTGGCAGTGATAGAAGTGGACTCTGACACTGAAACTGCCGAATTGTCGGTCCCGATAAAGAAACCAAAGAACTCGAACGCAGAAAACCTGGAAAAGGGGGGAACTATAAGTCCAAATAAATATACCCTCTTAAACCTAGGAAGAAAGAGGATACTGCAAGACACCAAAAAAACTGCCTACAAAAGAGCGAAGTCCGTCTCAGAGACGATAGACCTAAAGGGTAAAAAAGAACGATCCAAAAGAGAGGCTCTCTCAAAGGGGCTCCCCAACCCCTTAAACCAAAACTCTTTAAAAGCCTTCTTTACACGCCACCAAAAAAGAAATAGTCAAACAGAAGATGAAGTATCGGACGCTGATATGCTGGAAGCTGTAGGGGACCTCCCACAAGCCGCTAATTTGCGCAAACCTGACCAGTATCTAAACCACATCCAGAGTCAGGAGCAGCTAAACGAAAAAGCAAAAGCCCAAAACCCAAAAGATAGGGCAAAGTCACTAAAAATTGATACAACAGAAGAGAGAATGAACAAAGACGAGAGGGGAAACCTGATGGAGCCGCCACTTAGTCACCCTACTTCACCTCGAAAGAAACCTGATCAAGAGACGACAAGCCTTACAGAAGACCCTAGTACGGGTATAGAGGAGAGTAAGGAACCAGAAAGGCAAAATACCAACGACCCAATCCCTGGGAAAAATCAAGAAGTTGACAGGGAGCAGCGGGTGGCCTGGACTCGACCACACTTGACGCTGGTTTCTCCAACCAAACAAGCCCCAGAGATAAGGGACTCGTCCAAAACCCTCTGGGACCAGGTTCTAGCGAACAAAGGGCGCAGAAACCCAACCATGCTAATCAACAACGGCCACAGTCCGAGCCGAGACTCCCTGTACAGTGACCTTCCGGCAACTACACGAAGAAAAGAACAAATCTTGGCCTCTCCGAAAAAGAGACGCTTAAGTGATATAGCGGCAGCAATGCAAAAGGAGTCGCCGAGCAAAAAGCCTGACATGATTGCGATCATGTCCACTATGACGATCATGCTGGTCCCATTTTGCAAACTATACGAGGCAATAAAAGAAGAGGTGAAAGACAACACCGCTATTCTATCTAACATGATGACCAAAATGTCCAACGTCGAAAGCTTTATCTCATACATAGAAAACCGTGCCACCTCTCCTCATTGCAACTGCGAAAGTAAAATCATTAGACTTGAGAAAAAGATAGAAATTATGGAACAAATAAACAACGAGCTGAGGGTTCAAATAAACAGCCAAAAACCACAACCCCAGGTATCACAGCCGTACCAGAAGGGCACAAGAAACTCCATATCAATGCTGTTTCCGTGGAAAGACTTACCCATCACAAACAATAACGTTACAAAAAAGGCCTGACGAAATCCAATACCAGACAGTGGATCTAAGTAGCCCACCCAAAGAGGCAAGCCTGCCCAGAGCCCTAACAAACATCACAAAAGACAGGGCAAAGCCGCAAGAAAGGGAAATCCGTAATACTCAATATAGATCGGCAAATGAGGCGTCCTCTCCCAAATCACCGCAAACGGTAGATGAATTTATGGCAAACTCTGACCTAATAAACAAGCAGAGACACAGAGCAGATCGGGCAAACTGCAGGAGTAGACATACACCCACAGGCCCAAAATGGAGACAACAGAAGGGCGGAAAAGGAAAATGGAAGTAAAGACGCCACAGCGACACTGCAGCAAAATCGGGTTGTCCGCGACCCAAAGGGGAGACCTCAGACATCTCCAGACAAGGCAAGCATCGAGCCCAAAACACGCAGAGAAAAAAACAGCCCAGTGAAACAAAGAGCCCAAAGAGGCGTAAGGGGTGACCAAAAAACAAATAAAGACGAGCTAAGAGTGTTCAAGCTAGAGCAAAGAAAGCCAGAGTGCGGCCACCTTATTTTGAATAGATCCACGGTTATGAAGATTATGAAGAAAACAACAACTCTAAACCAAATCCGACCGGAAGAAGTGGTGTTAGTGGAACCATACCACAGGGAGAAAAGGGCTAAATCCTACGTCCATATCAAAGCAATAGGTATAGAGCGGATTGACCAAGTGGCATACGAGGAACTAAAGTCGTTGGGCTTCACTTTGACAGAGATAACAAAATCAAGGGAGTCAGCTTCCCCGAGTAAGAAAAAGGCAGATACCGTCGCTACATCAACACACTATAAATCAAGGACGGAAGAGCTGTACCGCCAAACTCGAAGGCAAGAGGCAGCCAAGAATGACGGACACCAAAGGGCCTACCACGACCATCGTTGGGATAAGGATTCAAAGAATACCACAAGAAAGAGATACCACGACTCTCCTGCCGAAACCCGGCAGTGCTACAGAAGAGAACAGCGGGACAGGGTGTATAGTCGTGTAGAAGGTAGCCCGCCACGTGGAAGAAAGATGGAGCAACGGAACGAGATAGACATTGAGCCAAGGAGGAGAGACGAAAAAAGCAGCCCACAAGAGCTCAGAGACGTCGCTAAAGCTGCTAATCAAGAACTAGGCCCCTGGAAATGGTTCAGCCAAAAATGGAACAAAAACAGAAAATAGCAACGACCAGGGCCGTTCAGCGTTGGCGATTCAAAACTAAGCAGCGACGAGGAGCGGCCAGAAAAGGAGGCCTTCACATTGTGCTCGTGGAACACAAGAGGGCACGCCCACCTGACGAAGGTCGGCGAGACAAACCTGGGGATTTATGACATGATCTGTCTCCAAGAGACATGGCTGATGGCCATACCGGCTTTGGACGGCTATACAGTCGAAATCTCAGCAGCAGTAAGAGGCTTACTAGGCAGACCATCGTCTGGCCTGTTGGTGGCGATTAAATCGGGCCAAGGCCTATCGGCTCCAATCAAATGGAAGGAGGCATACGAAGTACTGGTGGTGCTGACTTCATGGCAAAAGACAAGTAACAGAAGTGAAACCAGGCAAATAAGAACTGTAGCAATTTTCAACTGCTACTGGCACCCTCAACGGATGTCCACGAAAATATTCTGTAACAACATGAGAAGCACTATCGACAAACTGTATGAGAACTTTGACCTGATTGACATTATAATATGCGGCGACTTCAACACAAAATGCTTTGACCCAAAGCCCCTCGGTTCGGCAAGTGAAAAAGTAACCAGGTTAAAAGAAGCAGCTTTCGAGCGAGGTAAAGCCTGGGTACAAGTCATCAAAGCAAGAAATATCCAAGACGTCGCCAATCTTTTTCCTTCACAGGTAAATCTCCCTACATGGGAACGAAATTCGGCAAACGCAACCCTCGACTACATCTTTATCTCAGACGGTCTCATAGCAGACATCACCAGCTTCACAGTCATAAAAACTGAACACAGTGACCATAACCTACTCACCTGTGTATGGCAAGGCAGTAGACAACAAAAAGAAACTTATGGTACGGCGCTCGACCTAAACCCCCAAAGAACAAGGCTGAAGATAAGCGAAGTGGACGTCGCCAACATCAAGCAAGATTGGGTCGAAAATGTACACAAAATGCAGAAGTTAAACCGGATGGAACGGCCTAACTATCTGCCTTTGCTATTGGCCTACGAGATGAAGGCTAAAAAGTCCTCCAAGCCACCGGGGGCTGAAAGACATGCCTTTAACAAAGCCCTGGTAGACAAAAGAAAAGAGGTTCGCAATCGAAGAAGAATAGCGAAAAAAACAAATGCTGCTGCCGATTGGGAGATATTGAAGCAAGTATCTAAAGGATACAAAAACTGGTTAAAACAGCAGAGAGCTTACCAACTACAACTAGACGCTGAGCTGATGATGTCCAAATTACAGACAAAAAAATCCAGCGATTTCTGGGGCCTCATAAAAGATATGTCAAACGTCCCTGGCTCAGCTCAGACAAACGCGGTCGCCGAATCAAGCTGGATCACATACCTGACCGCAGAATTTAAGAGTCCAGACAGTAAAGTGTTTCCAGAGACCAAACGGTCGAATTCATCTTGGGTTGATGTATCTGATTCCAGCGACATAGAAGCATCAATCAACAAACTTAAAACATCAAGAGCCCCAGGTCCCGATGGCCTCACGAATATGGACCTCAAGCGGTACCCAAAAAAATGGTCAGAACTGATCAGTGAAATTTTCAAAGAGTGCGGCAGAAAAAAGATGATCCCCAAAACATGGAATAACGTGGTCATTGTCCCGGTGTACAAAAAGGGAGCCCGCAACGAGCTCGTCAGCTACAGACCCATCGCTCTCCTTGACATTATAGGTAAGATCTTTGCAACGCATCTATTGGCCCACTTCAAATCGTGGGAACAAAACAGCCCGTCGAAAGACTTCCTACAAACAAGCTTCCAAAAAAACGGGAGTACTACGATCAATATCTTAATCCTCAACATTTTGAAAGCCAAGGTAAAGGAAGGGGCGCCCAGGATCTTTCTAGCCTTCGTGGACCTATCAAAGGCCTTCGATAAGATTGATCGTAATAGGTTATGGTCGAAACTCCATCACTGGCACTGCCCGGACGAGGTGCTGGAGCCAATAAAAGCCCTCCATGAGAAGACGAAAATCAGGGTCAAATTGAATCACCAAGGGACTCTATCTGAAGAGATTGAAGTTCATAGAGGCGTAAAACAGGGTTGTCCATTGGCCGCCGCGCTATTCATTGCATTTTTGGGAGATTACGGCCAGATAGAAAGTAAAATCAGGTCATTCCCCCCTAAAATAGGGAATACAGAGATCCCGCGATTGCTGTACGCAGACGATGTCATATTAATTGACCAAACTCCAGTCGGTCTCCAGCGCAAAATTACAAACCTGGCAAAGTATATCAGCGAAAACAACCTGGAGATCAACGAGTCCAAAACCAAGATTCTGGTCTTTGAAAAAAATAATAAAAGAACTAAACAACACACATGGTTTCTTTAGCACACCGAAATCGAAACTGTTAAAACCTTTAAATACCTAGGTGTTCTGCTGGACTGTTCTGGAGGAGACTTGGCTTGGCAACTTCAACTATGGGAGAAAACCAAACGGCTGACCGCCCAAGTAAGAGCTGTGGACAGAAAATATGGCAAATTTTCACTCACGCCAGCCATAACCTTCTATAAAACAAAGGTGGTCCTGTCAATAGTATACGGCGCTGAGTCATCTCTGTGCTTACCTCGGCAGCTATGGTCGAAACTAGAGGGTTACGTGTGGAAAACGGTCCTCGGTTTACCCAAATCCACCGCCATGCCAGCAATTAGGCGAGAACTGGGCCTAGTTTCCCTGGCGTCCATGGTGGACCAAAGCGCGATGAGGCTATTTAGAAAAATCATCATGTCTGACACCCTGCAAATATATAAAACCTTGAGGAAAGAAAAAGAGCAAGGTAAATGTACCGCCTTGACCAACTGGGCGAAGAAAAGGGAAAACGATCTAGCCCAAATAGCCTGCTCCGAACAAGACCTGAAGGAAAATCCAGACCGCATCAAGCGCAAAATGGAAGATTGGGATTGGATCACCACAGTGGGAAAGGCGACTAAAAACAAACTTTTATCCAACCTACCGCCCACGTTTAACAAATTAAAGAAGCCACTAAACTATTGCCTAAAATTCCCTGATAAAAAATTGAGAACCTTACTTCTGAAAGCCCGACACGGGAAATTATGGCCATTCATGACCCAAAGACCGTCAAGGCTTGCCGCCTCTGCAAAGACCAGACTACGATCGAATCTGTCAAACACCTAGTGATTGACTGCCCTATGACCAGGGAAAACAGAATAGCCTACCTGCGCCCTCCGATCGAGAACGCCTGGATCTTGGAGCCCGACGAGTGGTGGGATAGACTAATCGCAGGAGAGAAAACGAGTTGGGCAGTGGCAATGGCCAAGCTAATTGAACTAGCGATGAAAGAAATAAACTCCCAAGGAACTCCAGTGCATCCACAGCAAACGACAGATTCTCTTTCTTCACCCTCCACCGTAAGTTGCAACGCACGAGAGGTGTCTCCGGAGTAAGCATCCGTTGGAGAATAACCTGCGGTGGCGTTGCGTGAAGCCATTCCCTCCATAATCGAAGAAAGAGGACAAACTTTCACAACTTTTGATAAAACTCAGTTCCTTAAAAACTGAGTCAATATTTCAATAAAAAAAATGAATGGCTCATGCTGGGGTGATTGCTACTTACATAGCAAGCCTTTGTTTAAGTTTCAGGAAAGTGAGCTGTATCTCAGGACACTCTGGAAAGATCGGGCAGGGGTTAGGTCTCTCCACTCTCAAAGATGGTAAATTTCAGCAGCCTTCTCTCCGTCCTCCTTTTCTGTCTCCCCAGTTTTTGTGTGTCTGTCCTGAGTCCTAGTACAGTGCCCCTTATATACCAGAAATGACATCACTAATTTTACAATCTAGAGGAATTACCTTGCCATAATCCCTGCCGCTAGGATTGGACAGTTACCCTCTCTCTCTCTACGCCCTCAGTCAGGATTGGTTTAAGGGTTTTGGAGCAACATCTATCTTTTCCGCTTTATCACCATCCTTTGTTGTCCTTTCAATTTTTTGGCAAAAACTAGCTTTGTATCATAACTTCATAATTGTACTAGGAATTGCCATACAAAACATATATTCTGTTTTAGCTGATCATGGGGAATTAGATAAGCCGACCGCCAAATCTGTGAGATGTAGCATGGCGATGAGTCACATTTTTGTCATTTTCATAAAATGTACAACAGTTATAAATGGAAGTTATCAAGCATATTCCTAATTTCATTTTCCACCCTTTCACCAACCCTCAGATGTGTCACATGTTGTTACGGACAACACCCTGTAAGAGTGGCACAGAGGACACCCAGGAAGGGTTTTGGGTGGTGGTGCCGAAGTAAGGTGGACAGATAAGTACACACACAGCTGAAAGTAATGAGAACAAGAGTAGGCAAGTGTAGCAAGGAAATAAGGGACAACAAAATGGATTCCCTCTAGGGGTGTATGCAGATATAGGAAAAGAGTATTCCACGGACCTTAGGAAAAACTCTAGCCTTCTGCACAGTTTGCTATAACAGGGGCCCACGCTGTTTGCTCATGGCTTGGAACAACAGCTATGGGTGTCTGTATCGTAGAAACGAGACAAGGGAAGGGGCAGAGGTTGCCTGACGGAAACCAACAGACAAGCTCTGTACAAAAGGGTCTACAAACAGTACAAGAGAAGATACTAACAGACAAATCCAGGAAAAGGAAGTTGATAGCAAACTAGCAGAATGAAATGAAGGGTAAGTCGTATAACAGGATTGGATAGCAGAGGATGGTAGGGAACAAGATTGAGAGCTCAGAGGAGCAGGAAAGCAATGAGCAAGCCCACAGGAGCAGGGCAGTAAGGTAGGGAGCCCAGAGGGAAAGGGCTTAGGGCAGCGGAGTAAAGCAGGCTGCACGGCCAGGAGCCCAGAAGGCCCGGGCAGTAAGGAGTGAGCCCAGGGGAGCAGAGCCGCTGACCGTAGAAGGCTGCAGAGGACTGTAGAGGGCTGCTAGGCTGAGAACCCAGTGGACAAAGGCTGTTGGTAGCAAGCAGCGGAGCGTGATCGGTTGCAAGGTAGGAAGCCCCGAGGACAAGGGCTGTTGGCAGCAGAGAGAAGCAGGCTGCGCGGCAAGGAGCCAGAAGGACCAGGCAGCAAGAAATAAGCCCAGAGGAGCAGGGCCGATGACTGTAGAAGGCTGCAGAGGACTGTAGAGGCTGCTAGACTGGAAGCCCAGCAGACGAAGGCTGTAGGTTGAAGGCAGCGGAGCGTGATCGGCTGCAAGGCAGGTGCCTGGAAGGCAAATGCGGAAGGTAGCAGCGGAGCGTGATCGCCTACAAGGCAGGGGCCTGGAAGACAAGCGCGGAAGGTAGCAGCTGAGTGTGATCGGCTGCAAGGCAGAAGCCCGGAAGGGCAAAGGCGGAGGCTGGAAAGCAGCAGAGCATGATCGGCTGCAAAGCAGAGAGCGCGGAAGGGCACTGGAGGAAGCTGGAAAGCAGCAGAGCATGCTCGGCTACAAAGCAGAGAGCACGGCAGGGCTCTGGACGAGGCTGGAAAGCAGCAGAGCGTGATCGGCTGCAAAGCAGAGAGCCCGGCAGGGCACTGGATCCAAAGCCGGAGTAAGGAGGAACCGCATACAAGATCCGTAGCTCGAAGCAAAAAGGTGCCAAAAGGACTCTTAATGCAAGAGACTGAGCCCCTGCAGGCAGCAGCTTTTATACCGCCCTGCCCAGCACAGAGACAGGCTAATTGTTCACACCTGGATCAGCACACCTGCAGACAATCGGCCACCTCCCTCTCTGTTCCTGAGTTGGTGGAAGCAGAGCAGATCCCTAGGGCTTCTGGGGATTGCAGTTCCGAAGATGATGAATAGGAATGGCCATGAATAGATGGTTATAGCCAAGTGCATTGTGGTAAGTGTAGTTTGTTGGGAAAAATAGAAAAGAACCAAAGTCTCGCAAATGGGAAACAAGGTCCATATTGATCGCAAATGTATGCGCCCATGGCACAGGCATGACAGTATGCCCCTCTCCAGGCCCCTCTCCAGGCTCCCTGAAGGTTGACCAACAAGAAGAATGTCTGTCACACTGTGAAAGAGTCTTATTCCAAAAAGGCACATCATGAGGGACCAAAAACTGTTTAAGGTTGCTAGGTGGGAGTCTTGAAGGACGGAGACAGTATCAATGTTCTGAACCTTTGAGGTAGAATTCAGAAAAGACAAAGTCTTTGGAGCACAAAACCCAACAGTGTGTTCAGAGGAACTGTGAAAGACTGCTGCAGGCTCCATGGCAAATCTTGCTTTCAAAGGCAACAGTAAGGTGTTGGAAGGTGGAGCCAGAGGTACAGCAGAGTTGGTTGCTCTAGGAAGGTTTTTCAAGGCATCAGACACGGCAATGGCAAAGTCAAGATTAGCCGCAGAATTTCAGGAGTCACAGTGGCGGTTTCTCCATGATTAGTAGGAAGTTCAGAAACCACTGCAGCAGGAAGATCATGAATGGCTGTAGATATTTCCGATGCTGTAGCAATTGAGAGTGTGGGTGCCGTAGAAGAACCAGCGGCCAGTGACGCACCTGAGACTGCCAGAGTAGAGTCTGGTAGTGCTAGTGCTGCAGAGGCACCAGCAGGAACAACCGGAGCTGTAGTCCTAAAAGAGAAGTTGTTATCTGACTTAGAAACCGGTTCTGTCCTTGCAAGCAGAAAGGAAGGGGGTGCATCTACTGCAGAAAGAGTGATGTGAGATGCTGCAACAGTAGCAGATTTAGAGGTATTAACAGGAGGAGCATCAGAGATTGGGTTAGCAGATACAGTAACAGGCAGTATGACAGATGTGGGGTCAGGATAGGATAGGCGTTCTGAAGGCTGATCTTCAAAGTCTGGTGTGCTCAGATTGCTAAGTGGGTCTGGGGTATAAAAACCCTTAGAAGCAGAGTACATTTCTGATTTTATCACTTCAGAAGAGGCTGTAAGTGTGAGTAACTGACAGTAGTCAGGGGGTAAGAGTGGAACAAACCTTTGACTCAGAAGGATCTCTAATCAGAAGATTACACTTGTCTTGTGGTGTAATTGCAGTGTGAGTGATTTGGCCCACCGAAGGAGTTAATTCTTCACTGTCTGTAAAACAACCTGAGTTACTGTGGCTGGAAAGTGAAAGAGCTGTGTCAGACTTTAGAAGGGATGCATGTGCTAAATTTAGGTCTTCCATCTGCTTGGTATATGTCTGTATCCTTTTCTGCGTGGCAATTCCAGGCCTTATCATGTCGATCTCTAAAGACAGAATATCGGGTGTAGGACATAGTGTCAGAAGATCTGGAATATTGTGTCCCTTCATTAAATTTTTAGTATGTAAATAAACAAAGTCATCATAGAGATCTTCGGTCTGACTTTTAAGGCGTAGGAGTTGTTCTTGAAGCAGGTATGTTTCATTAGCCTGATCTAAGGCTTCAGAATATGGTGTAGCAGAAAATTTGGTTGTAGCAATAGGAAGTCTGACCTTAAGGTTAATATGGTTAGTAGATACTGGGGAAGTATTATGACAACAGATGGTCAGTATTGGTCTTTTGTACCCAGGACTAGGTGGACTAACCTCAGGGTACTTAATGCCGTGTCCTGTAAAATGAGGGTTTCCAGCAGTCTGGGGAGCTTGCCAAGCTCATCTTGAACATATCACTCTAGCAACAGCGTAATCTGGTTTAGAGTCTCCCACAAGGAGTGCTATATCCTTGGCTGTAGCAGTGTTAGAAGAATTGTCAGAAGACGCAGGAGTGTTTTTCACTGTTTGGGCTAACAGGATCTGTAAGAATTCATTATCTTGCTGTAGCTTTTCAACAGATAAGGACTGCGGATAATAGTCGCAAATGTCATAATAATTATACATGGAAGAAGGGTCAGCTAGCCAGTGAGTGTAGTACCGTGCTTGTAAATCTTTGTTAACTAAGGCGAGACTGTCTTTTAGACTAATGTTTTTGTTTGATGTCTTTAGGGAAACTACAGATTTTTGCAAAGGTTTCTTAACCCGAAAGGAAAGCATCCTTGGTCTGTCTGTGCCTTTCCTGCCTATAGAACAAGACATTTTTTGCTCTTGCATTCTGTCACGGACGACACCCTGTAAGAGTGGCACAGAGGACACCCAGGAAGGGTTTTGGGTGGTGGTCCAGTAAGCTGGACAGATAAGTACACACACAGCTGAAAGTAATGAGAACAAGAGTAGGCAAGTGTAGCAAGGAAATAAGGTACAACAGAATGGATTCCCTCTAGGGGTGTATGCAGATATAGGAAAAGAGTATTCCACGGACCTTAGGAAAAACTCTAGCCTTCTCCACAGTTTGCTATAACAGAGGCCCACGCAGTTTGCTCATGGCTTGGAACAACAGCTATGGGTGTCTGTAACGTAGAAACGAGACAAGGGAAGGGCAGAGTTTGCCTGGCGGAAACCAACAGACAAGCTCTGTACAAAAGGGTCTACAAACAGTACAAGAGAAGATACTAACAGACAAATCCAGGAAAAGGAAGTTGATAGCAAACTAGCAGAAGGAAATGAAGGGAAAGTCGTATAACAGGATTGGAGAGCAGAGGACGGTAGGGAACAAGATTGTAACGCTCACCTGATTCCCGTAGAGGCGCCAGTCTTGACTGGGCGTATACCGTATCTTCAAAGGTGATGTGTAACACACGGCTGACTCTTTGGGCTGGACCTCTGTGCACTGTATGTCTGGCTCGAAGGGTAAGATGTCTGCAGATAGAAAATATGGGATTAATGAACTGGGTTATTGAATGTCTCTCTCTTCTTCCCTTTCTCTTCTCCTGTAGAACCCCAAAGGTTAACGCACTCACCTTAGGTAAGTGAATGCCGTGCTCTCCATCTGCCTCGAGGCAGGGTGCTGTAACCAGTTTCTTCACTGGATAAGGGGAGCAGGCCTCTTGACTTCAGAGGACTGCTGTCCGTCGTTTACTGCACGAACGGTAAGTTTCGAGTAATTCTAATGTCTTTAAAGTCTTTAGTAATGATGTCTCTTGTTTTGCAGGGTTCCGGCGATGGCGGATGACGGGCTGAAGTGAGTTGAAGATGGAGCCCGTGTGATGAATAGAAGCGCCTGGAAGCACGTAAGTAAGCGCTTTTTGCCCGCTTCACGATGCGCTCTAACTGTCTTTTTATTTTGCAGGTACAAGTTCGGAGCGGCTGCAGTGTGCCGGAATGCCCACTGGGTTGGATGTGGAAAGGAGTAATGGCACGTGAGTATTAAAGTTCCCCAATGTCTTTAAACGCACCTTGTTTTGTCTTTCAGATGCGGGATGCAGCGCCGAAGGCCTCCGGAGCATGCGAAGAGTTGGTAAGCTTTTGTCTTTCAGATGCCGGAATGCAGTGTGAAGACCTCCAGAGCGCACGAAGAGTAGGTAAGCCTTTGTCTTTCAGATGCCGGAATGCAGCGCGAGGCGTTGGTGACAGCCGATGGACCAGGTAAGTGAAGAGCTGTCACTGAAGACCGTAATGCTACCTGTTCTTTCTTGTCTTTATAGGTGTTGCTGAAGACTGGATTCAGGATGGTAAGCTTTTTTCCTTAGGCCCAGGATCAGATGCAGAAGACACGATGAGCGTTCTGCTGCTGAGGATGCAGAATAACGCAAAGCAAGATTCATCCATCGGGTGTGGTTTAAATAGCCTCCTGTAGTGCTTAGGTGTCTCCTTCCACAGCCACGCCTAGGTAAGAAAAGAGTTCCTGCTTTCCAGAAGAGTTCCAGTGTTCTGAATCTAGGGAGTGGCTCCTGCCCCACCCAACAGGAAAAGTAGTTCCAAACAGAAGAGGATCAGAGGCTCAACTGGCAGGCAAGTAAGCAGCATGGTCTGCTGCAGGTAAGTCCACCCAAGCATTATGAGCCCGGCGCTTCCAGCGCTGGGACTGGGCATATTTATGAGCCTGGTGCCACTGGCGCCAGGACTGGGTCCAAAAGGTCCCAATTGGGACTGGTTGGCACTCGGAACCTGGGTTATAGATCTGCTTCCAAGGGAGTTGGGAAAACCCTGACCTTTTGGAAGCAGAGATCATGACAAAGATTGAGAGCTCAGAGGAGCAGGAAAGCAATGAGCAAGCCCACGGGAGCAGGGCAGTAAGGTAGGGAGCCCAGAGGGAAATGGCTTAGGACAGCGGAGTAAAGCAGGCTGCACGGCAAGGAGACCAGAAGGCCCGGGCAGTAAGGAGTGAGCCCAGGGGAGCAGAGCCGCTGACCGTAGAAGGCTGCAGAGGACTGTAGAGGGCTGCTAGGCTGAGAACCCAGCGGACAAAGGCTGTAGGTAGCAAGCCCCGAGGACAAGGGCTGTTGGCAGCAGAGAGAAGCAGGCTGCGCGGCAAGGAGCCAGAAGGACCGAGCAGCAAGGAGTAAGCCCAGAGGAGCAGGGCCTATGACTGTAGAAGGCTGCAGGGGACTGTAGAGGCTGCTAGACTGGAAGCCCAGCGGACAAAGGCTGTAGGTTGAAGGCAGCGAAGCGTGATCGGCTGCAAGGCAGGAGCCTGGAAGGCAAAGGCGGAAGGTAGCAGCAGAGCGTGATCGGCTGCAAGGCAGGAGCCTGGAAGACAAGGGCGGAAGGTAGCAGCTGAGCGTCATCGGCTGCAAGGCAGGAGCCCGGAAGGGCGAAGGCAGAGGCTGGAAAGCAGCAGAGCATGATCGGCTGCAATGCAGAGAGCCCGGCAGGGCACTGGAGGAGGCTGGAAAGCAGCAGAGCGTGATCGGCTGCAAAGCAGAGAGCCCGGCAGGGCACTGGAGGAGGCTAGAAAGCAGCAGAGCGTGATCAGCTGCGAAGCAGAGAGCCCGGCAGGGCACTGGAGGAGGCTGGAAAGCAGCAGAGCGTGATCGGCTGCAAAGCAGAGAGCCCGGCAGGCAGCAACTTTTATACCGCCCTGCCTAGCACAGAGGCAGGCTAATTGATCGCACCTGGATCAGCACACCTGCAGACAATCGGCCACCTCCCTCTCTGTTCCTGAGTTGGTGGAAGCAGAGCAGATCCCTAGGGCTTCTGGGGATTGCAGTTCCGAAGATGATGAATAGGAATGGCCAGGAATAGATGGTTATAGCCAAGTGCATTGTGGTAAGTGTAGTTTGTTGGAAAAAATAGAAAAGCACCAAAGTCTCGCAAATGGGAAATAAGGTCCATATTGATCGCAAATGTATGCGCCCATGGCGCAGGCATGACACATGTTCAGATCAGCCAGAAACGTAATCTAACTGCCCATTACAGTTACAAGAGTCCAAGTTAGATGCATTTTATACACCCAAAACCGCCTGGAAATGACATGAAAAATGACATGAAAACGAAATGAATCCTCAGTCCGATTGCTGCCTAAACATAAATAGTCTTTTATATTAATGATGAGTATTTCTGTCAGTAAATGGGATGGCTGCTTTATCTCCCACAGCTATCTGTTCCCCTGGGCCCGCCTGTGACCAGAGATTTTCATGAGTCTTTTTGAAGTTAGTGTGGCCTCTTGAAGTGGGTGCAACAAGGATGCACACCTTTTAGTTATGCTTCAACCACGGATGGCCTTCTTTTGAAGTCCCTGCTTTCCTGCTTGTAAGTCTGTAGAAAAGGGAATTTTGACACCTTCTGCAGCATCACATTTTATTGCAGGATTATTAGATGGGAGGTGTGACATCCAGCCGGAGTGGAGCTTTTCATTGTGAGTGTTTGCACCCAACCGGAACAGGTTTTTCCTGAAGTAAGTGTATCTTCAACTGTCATTGGGGTTTTGTGGGGGAATCATAATATACATTGCTTTGGTCAAACCACACACCCTGTTCTGCTTTTCCTTATGTGTTTCTGTGAGCAGTGATATCTTTTTCCATTGTGGCTTTTTAAAGCCGTTTTTATTTGCAAACACATATGCAGGCCGGTTTTGCTTCTAATGTTTAAAAATCCTGTTTTCCATGTCACAGGAGTCTTTGATTCCTCCTTTTTAGTATGTATTAAACTGCTGCATGTCCATTGATAATGATAGGTAGGCCCCTTTCCACAGCGCTCTTTAACTTTACAGGAAACAAAAGTAAAAGCCAGGTCGTTTTTGTTGCAGTGTTTAAATGCCTGCCATTCATGTGAAAATAAAAGCAAAAGCCAGACCGTTTTTGGTTGCAGTGTTTAAATGGCTGCTATTCATGTGAAAGGGACTTCTGTTTCGGACCTTTAAATGCACCCCACAGTTAGGATCATCACAAGACATTCCATCGCGGTGTCCTCGTTCACTTGATAAAATCATTGCGCCTAAATGCTTGTGTACAGTGTCGAAATGCTTGACCATAGCACGTAAAGTGGCCCTTGATTTCATTGGGCCACAATTAATGCTTTGTTGTAATGTGTCTATCTTTCCTATCTCCATGGCATGCTGTTCAGGATGTTAGTTTGCATGTATGAGGTAACGAGTGCCCAGAAAACGGGATGTTGTGCGAGTGCGCTACTCTAAATTCTTTAAAACATAGTTATGAACCCTCCCAATGGTATGTATTTTACCAGCCTCTGAAGCCTGAAAAGTAGATCCACGCAGGCGTGATATATGGTCAACTTTGCACCAGACCTGCAGACGAACTGGTCTGCTGTTAAATCTCAGTTACCAGTTTAATGGTATCCACTACAGAGTGTAATTGGCTTCCTGACTTTGAGCACATTCAGACATGTAATTGTTCATTTTACTATAGCCTGTAAGATAGCTCAGTGGGTTGAGTGCGTTCTGCTGCGATGTGTGTGTGATCTGCAGGTTGCTGGTTCGACTCCTGGCAAGGCCAACTCAGCCTTTCATCCTTCTGAGTTTGATAAATGAGTACCTGCACAGGTTAGGTGATATTGTATGTATATTTGTTCTATATAAAGTGTAAGTACTATATAATAACTTATCGTTTGGCCTTTGACGTCTGCTTGCATTCACAGTCATTTGGAAATATGGGCCTATACACACTGATATTAAGGGTAAATATGGTGATCCATTATTGTATGAAATGTATTTCACATTACAGTGATATCGTAACCATATTTTTCGTAGTGTACTAAGGAACAATCTCCCTCCCCGCCTCCCGCAACGGGCCAGCGACATACAAGTAGGACTAAAGTTAAATGTGCATTTACTTTAGTCCTACTTCTATTTCAATGACCCAGCCAGGTTTTTTTTTTCTAACATCTGGTCACCCTAGCTTTGGGGTGTGCATGGTCCTGCAGCTGTTTCCCCTGGCCCCGGTCTCCCCTGTCGCAGGCTTGCCACAGTGTAACACACAATGAAAGGGGGGGATTTGAAAAGGGGGGAATTTTGACACACTTGCCACATCACGCAGTCCCAGAAGGAAGCATTCATGCAATGCATGAGCATGTCTATCACTTCTTTACATTCCATCTCTGAAACTGGTAAAGGCAGGAGGCCAGAAGAGGACAAATGGCAGTAATTCACAAGAAGTGACTGCCTCTTTATGCCCCATTACTGCCAATATGTGCACAGGGGCCACTTTGGTGGAAAGCTGGATGCAGTGTATAATGCAAATTTGTGTATAAGGTGTGCAGTTTTGGAGAGGGTGGTGAGGGCCGCTTTGCTTTTGCCTAATAGTCCCTAAAAGAGGACCGTTTTCCCTCTGATCCTGGCTGGCTAAATTCTTTCATTTTGAAGCTGTCTGTAATCAGGTTTCTCTAAAAGAAAAAGTGCCGGAGTACATCTTCCATTAGCGTGTGTGTATTTTTAAAGCTATTACTCCATCCCTACACGCTGCAGAATTGCTCTGCCATAAGTGGTTTGGAGATGTCAGATTGAATCTTGTTTTCCGGTGTCCATTGTCCCTTAAGTCCGTCATTAGTGTCGTGGCCCTGCCGGTAGCATGCTGTTCTTTTGTTTTGCCAGCATTAATGGCCGCCAGCACACTCCGACTAAGCAAAGTATATTAAGTCTAAATGGGAAAGTAACGGGCCGCTGCACAACCAGCACAAAAGCACATTTGCCTTAGATACGTGTATGTTCTATTGCTATACTTTAAAAATGCATCCAACAGCAATATCTCCAAAAACCAAGAACGAAGAGTCACAAACCGAAATGGATAAAAAAAAGGTCATAAAATCGTAATTGAAAACAAACAGTCGTGTGCGCGGCAGAAAGAGGGAACAGGGTTAGGTATTGATGGACGGGGAAAGGTGGAGTCTCCCACCATCAAATGGAACAGGTGTACATTAGCATACTTGCCAACCCTACCAATTTAGGCGGTAGGATACCGCTTTTTAAGCAGTCCTACCACCTACCGATTTAGTGGCAACAAATACCGTTTGTTTTTTTTTTCAAAATGTTATTTTTTTTTTGTGCCTGTATTTAGCAGCCTATTCAGCCATGGTTGCGGGGTGCGCAAGTTCACAGAATCTAAGGAACGTTCTTCAGTGGGGATGTGTCCAAGGTGCTGCTTTTATAATGGTGTGTTCTTACTGGCAGCAGTTAGCAGACCAGTGCGCCAGTGCAACCTCCCCAGACTGTCAGAGGCGCCCGTGAGATCCGCTCCAGCACTTCTGGATATCAACAGCCACATGGTTCACCGTACCTCAGCTCCCCGGTGCCAGTCATCTACATGCTGGGGCGAGCTGCTGAAGCAATGGTGAGCCACTCCTCCTATTCAGTTCTGGCAGGTGTGAGCTTGTGCCAGGAGCCGGGGGGAAACTGCATGTTTCAGCCCCGCCCTGCGCTAGCCTCGCCACTTCCATCCGCCTGCAAGTGCAATATGCCATTTCTTCAGCGTAGCTGCACAATGCAGCGCCCCTCTCTCCAGCACCCGCTACATACTTGCCAACCCTACTGATTTAGGCGGTAGGATACCGCTTTTTAAGCAGTCCTACCGCCTACCGATTTAGTGGCAACAAATACTGAATTTTTTCAATATTTTTGAAACTTTAAGATTCCTACAGATTTTTGGTCACAGAATGTTGGCATGTATACATTAAACTGGAGAATGTGGTTATTTTTTACACACACATAGATCTTCCCTAACACTGTTGTTTCCGTGTTTGAAATTACTCCTTTTGTATTTCTTTGGTGCAGAAACTTAATTCCGTGCCCCACCGGCAGTTGGACCAATGTAAACAGGTGGAGCAAGAATATTCACTAAACTCGCGGACGAGTGACCTATTGGCCTACAGCTGAGTCATGGCTGAGTGACATACGAAAACCTCAGCTACACAATGTTTGCAAGATAATATGAATAGTGCAAACTGGGTTATGAGTTTATTCCCATACTGCCCCATTTAAAAACGATCTTCAGAGATGCTAGTCAACTATCTCCAGTTATTCGCTGCACCGAAGTAACATTTCTATCTCAGTGTATTCCTAGAAGAATGCTTTCTGCGCTGTTCTTTACAAACCAACCGCTCAACCAACCTGCACACAGATGCCAGTTTCTCCTGGTTCTGAACTTGTCCTATTATCCTCACTAAAAAACCCTGCGAGAGACGGCCGCTCAGTTGTAGCGGTGTGCGGTATAAATCAACATCAAATAACAATTCTCAGCAGAGGAATATTTCTGGACTCCTTAGAAATGTCCGTAATCAGAAATGCATGTATTATTATTTTAGACGTGCCTGGCGAAAATGATATGTAGATTCTGTTTTTTTAATTTAGATACTTCATTGTTTTTATAGAATAAACTAAAAACAAGGCATGGGTAGGTTCAACACACAGTAGATACATAATGAAAGAAGACAACATTTGTGTTCAACTAAAACATAAGTATGTTTTTTAAAGATGTTAACCTAAAAACAGTAATAAAACACCTTTCCTGTTGATTGTATAAATGACACATAAAGACACACCGGAAAACACACAAAAAACAAAAACAAATGTTCTTCGTATATCGGCATAAGTACAAAATAAATTGAATTGATTTAATCATAACTTTTATATTTTATGCATGCATACATTTTATGTATCATATTTGTTCAGGGCAGTTCGATATTGGGTTTTAAGTCGTTTTTCCACACTTGCTTTTTAGTCATTGCCACTTTACGATATATATCCACAGCAATTGATTCCAGTTTAAATGACCAATATGGGGAAGATGATTTTAGATCGCTGCATCTCACAAATGCCTATAAACGATTGGGGCAACAGGAAAGAACAGCTCAGTGGAACTTCCACTGAGCTTCGGAGACGCCTGTTGGTGTAGTAAATACTACTTCAATTGTATTGCAGTTAAGCTTTCAAACTTTGTTTAGTGGCACTTTGTTAGTAGTCAATCTACCATAGATCGACGCGTGTTGTTTGGTTATATTTCAATAATTTATCCATCATTACTTTCAAATTTCTCTTGATTGTCATCATAATGGCAGAAGCCCTTGCCGATGCATTTCGGACTGTGTCTTTCGTCAGGGCGAGTTTCTGTCTATTTAATGTATGCTTTTTCTCGGAGGGGGTCCCGTTCATCCAGTTGCCTCTCAATTTGGTTTCCTGCTCCAGGAGCACTGGTAGACAAGGTATTACTATCTGTTGTTTTCCTCCTCTTCAGAGAGAAGATGCGCTGGAATCAATAAACGATTGGGGCCCATGTGACAGAATGCCATCCACACGAGCAGGCAATACCAACTCTTTGTTATACAAAATGATGCTGGATATTCTTCGTCAGAAAGTGAGCGCTGCTAATCAGGCTCACTTTCATAGTGCTCCATGCTGACAAGTACAGGGCAAAGATGACATCACAAGCAGCTGCCCTGTAATTTGACAACATGGCAGTTACAGAGTAAGATGTGCATTCCTTGTCATGCATGCTGGACGTGGTCCTACCTCCTACGCTCGTAGAACAGCTAGACCGTTCTATTCCAAATGGCGGTTGTTCGATACGTTGCCGGGAAAATGACGTTTGCACTTTTCACGTCGCTAACTTCACGTGTATTCTGCTTCGTCACGTGAACTACGGCATTACGTATTTAAGCAGCGTGGAAACTTCACTCGCTGCTTCTGATCGAATCATTTGGCGTTGTGTAGCTGAACCTCCGGTCTGCATCCTTGCAGGTTACTACAGCTACTTTTGGGCCTTCTATAGTGTGTTTTCCGCCACACGCTGATTCCTGGAGCTGTTTGGTCACGTGTAAATCCACACGCGCACGCTATCTTCAAGCGCTGCTGGTCTGGGCTGCGTGAATCCTGTTCGCGTGTAAATCCACACGCGCACGCTATCTTCAAGCTCTGCTGGCCTGGACTGCGTGAATCCTGCTCGCGTGTAAATCCACACGCGCACGCTATCTTCAAGCGCTGCTGGTCTGGGCTGCGTGAATCCTGTTCGCGTGTAAATCCACACGCGCACGCTATCTTCAAGCGCTGCTGGCCTGGACTACGTGAATCCTGCTCGCGTGTAAATCCACACGCGCACAATATCTTCAAGCGCTGCTGGCCTGGACTGCGTGAATCCTGCTCGCGTGTAAAGCCACACGCGCACGCTATCTTCAAGCGCTGCTGGCCTGGACTGCGTGAATCCTGCTCGCGTGTAAATCCACACGCGCACAATATCTTCAAACGCTGCTGGCCTGGACTGCGTGAATCCTGCTCGCGTGTAAATCCACACGCGCACGCTATCTTCAAGCGCTGCTGGTCTGGGCTGCGTGAATCCTGTTCGCGTGTAAATCCACAGGCGCACGCTATCTTCAAGCGCTGCTGGCCTGGACTGCGTGAATCCTGCTCGCGTGTAAATCCACACGCACACGCTCTTTTCTTCGCAGCTGTACAGAACCGCGTGTACTTGTTTTTACCTTAAAAGGAGCGCTATTTCCAACTCCTGCACCTGTGATATTAACAGGGGGATTGATTCATTTCTATACTTTACTCTACGTGGGAAGGAAGCTTTTCAAGGATAACGGGAAGGTGACAGTGAACAGTACTTTGGACGCTATCCTGTGGTGCATCAACCCGGTATCTAGCGGGATAAGATATCCGTTCGGGATAAGTCTCCCTTACTAATCTTCCCTTCCTTGTCGTTTGTTCTACCTTGGATTCCTCAAGAGACTCTGCTGGATTCATCTGCCCTAGACTCAAGGTCAGTGTGTGCATTCATGACATTCTCTATTCCATCATACCCAGGTTGGGGCAGTTATTCATGATACTTTATTTTGTTCTAGGTTGACTTCCTATACCTTACCCACGCCCTTTCCAGTGATCCATCACTCTGCCTGTTTTACCAGTCAGAGAGTTGTATCATTTGGAAGGTCTTAACTTGACTTCACAACTATCAAAACGCGTGAACAGGGATCCGGAAGACCCTACCACCTGTATCCTTTTAAGTACCGTATCCTTTTCAGTTAATACTTTGGTGCTTTCTGACAGAATCAGAAGCCATGGAGGGTACGGATCCTTTAGCTGTTTTGACTCAGTTGATCAGCGATTTGAGAAATGAAATGGTTACGGCACAGGACATGTTACGGCATCGTATGGACGTTATGCAAGACGCCATGCACGGTAGTCCTCAGGGAGCACAGGTTCCAATGGCCACTGCATCTGGATCTGGGACTATGACACCCCCACAGGAAACTATTAATGTGGTTATGCCCACTCAGTTTCCCTTGGCCCCTCCGGAACGGTTCACTGGTGATCCCAAAACCTATAGAACCTTTGTAATCAGTGCCGACTCCATTTTCTTTGCCGTCCTACATCTTTTCCTGACCTAACCACAAAAGCAGCATTCGTGCTTTCCCATTTAGGGGGTACAGCTGCTGCTTGGGCTAACCCTTTGTTGGAAACAAATAGCCCTTTGTTGTACGACTGTGACGATCTCTTGGCTGCTATGAGTAAAGTCTTTGACATGCGTTATGCTACTCAAGCCATGGATCTGGAGTTACTTAATCTACAACAAGGCAATCAGCCTCTTTTGCCTTACATTGCCCGGTTCAATCAACTAACAGCCGAAACTCAATGGCCTGACGGCAAGAAAACGGCTGTTTTCTACAAGGGTCTTTCAGAAGAACTGAAAGATGCCTTATCTACAGTTCCGGTGGTTCCTACGGGATTCACAGAGTTGCTCGATTTGGTTTTACAAATCGATGCCCGAAGGAATGCTCGGAAAGGAGAGAAAAAGCCTTTCATGCAAGCCTCGGGGCGTTCAGAGACACCGGCAGTCCTCTCGAACGACCCCGAACCCATGCAGATTGGCGTCGTGAGAGGCCGGTTGTCCAATGCAGAACGAGAGAACCGAAGAAAGAACCATTTATGTATGTATTGCGGTTCATCCGAGCATTTATTGGCGACATGTCCTAAAAGACCTATCAAGCGTTCGGGAAACGCCAAAACTCGACAATAGCAGGAGTCCCTATGTCGAGTGTTTCATCGGACTCCAGTACCATTCCTAAACATGCACCCGTAATTGTTGAGGTGGCGTTACGTTGTGGTGAACGAGAATTGGTTTCCAAGCCATGGTTGATTCCGGAGCCACCAACAATTACATAGACATCACATATGCCAAGAATTGTTCCATACCCCTTGTACACAAAAACAAACCTGAAAAGGTTAATACCGTGGACGGATCTGTTTTGACTTCTGGTATGGTAACCCAGGAGACGGTATCTTTTCAGATGACATTATCGAATAATCATTCGGAAGAAATCATCTTCGATGTCATAGCTGCTCCGCAGTACGAGATCATACTTGGTCTTGCATGGTTAACCCTTCATAATCCCGCCGTTGACTGGGTTTCGGGATTGCTCCAGTATCCTTCGATTCATTGCAATGAACATTGCTTTACCAGTCAGGAGGTGTCAAACAAGCAACACATATTGGCCTCTATGGTGGGAGCTTCAACTATCAGCGTGGTACATCAAAGCAAAACTACCATACCATGCGAATACAATGAGTATGCTGATGTCTTTGACAAGGGCCAGGCAGAACAATTGCCTCCCCATCGACAGTACGACTGTCCTATTGAATTGATTCCTGGTGCCAAAATCCCTACAGGGCGTTTATATTCACTAACCCCAAAAGAAGACGTTGTGTTGAAAGAATACATTGACAAAGCTTTAGCGATGGGTTTCATACGGCCATCACAATCACCTGCTGCATCTCCTCTATTCTTTGTTCCGAAGAAAGAGGGAGATCTAAGGCCTTGTATTGATTACAGGGCACTTAACGACATCACCATAAAAAACCAATACCCTTTACCACTGATAAACGTTCTATTGGATCAATTAGGTACTTCCAGTTACTTCACCAAATTGGACTTGCGAGGAGCATACAATTTAGTTCGCATTCGTGAAGGCGACGAATGGAAGACCGCTTTCAAGACACGGTATGGTCTTTACGAGTATTTGGTGATGCCTTTTGGTCTGTGCAACGCTCCCGCCACTTTTCAATTCTTCATGAATGATATATTCAGGGACATAATGGACCAGTTTGTGGTGATTTATCTGGATGACATTCTGATCTATTCATCATCTTTTTCGGAACAAGTCAAACACGTTTCTACAGTCCTACAAAGACTCAGGGAGAACCTTCTTTATGTGAAAGCCGAGAAATGCGTCTTTCATTCACAGGAAGTGGAATTCCTGGGCTATGACATTACCAATCTAGGTGCTCGAATGAGCCGTTCCAAGGTGAAGGCCATATTGAATTGGCGATTCCGCACAATGTCAAGTCATTACAGTCTTTCTTAGGCTTTGCGAATTTTTATCGCAGATTTATTCATTCCTTCTCCAAAACAGTAGCTCCTTTGACGGCCTTAACTAGTTCTAAAGTTCCTTTCTGTTGGAACCCAAATGCCCAAGCATCATTCGAAAAGTTGAAAGAAGCATTTACCACTGCACCCGTGCTTCAACATCCAGATCCAGATCGCCAGTTTATCGTTGAAGCGGATGCATCCAGTGTCGCTACTGGAGCGGTACTCTCACAAGTTTGCACAGAAACCAAGGAGGAGCACCCAGTGACTTTCTTCTCTCGCAAACTTACCCCATATGAACGTAACTACACCGTCACTGAGCGGGAACTGCTGGCTATCAAGGATGCCTTCCGAGAATGGCGTCATCATCTTCTTGGGGCCAAACATCAGGTGTTAGTGTACTCTGACCATAGAAATCTTCAAGCATTCAAATCCATGAAATGCCTTACGGCCCGACAGGCCAGATGGCATGTCTTTTTTGCCCAATACGATTTCCGGGTCACATACCGTCCTGCCCGAGAACACGTTAAGTCAGACGCGTTGTCCCGTATGAGTGAAGAGGCGAAGGAAGAAGCACAAGTACAGAATCAGTTGTTGGCAGATCATGTAATATGTAGTTGTTCTGTTCAACCATCCTTAAAAACCGAAGTACAAGAGTGGGTGAAAAATCATCCACAAGCTATCCAGGATATGAATCTGGACGTACATAACGGTTTACCATTCACACAAGGAGTGCTCTACCTACCGACGTCTTCAACGCGGAATAAAGCCCTCAAGTGGAATCACGATTCCTTGATCGCAGCCCATCCTGGACGGAAGAAAACACTAGAACTACTCAAAAGATGGTGCTGGTGGCCGTCCATGTCAAAAGATGTCATAGATCATGTATCAGCTTGTTCTGTATGCATCCAATGTAAAAACACCCCTGGTAAACCAGTGGGCTTACTCCAGTCCCTACCTGTCCCTAACAAACCATGGGACATGATATCTATGGACTTTGTGGTAGAACTCCCACCAAACCAGGAGTACGATACCATATGGGTTGTAGTGGATTATTTCACTAAATTGGCTCTTTATATTCCCTGTATCGCTTTACCAACCGCTGCTGTTCTGGCCGACCTATTCATCCACCATGTATTTCGTTTCTTTGGTCTACCGTCAGTAATCATTACGGACAGGGGCTCACAGTTTGCGTCACGCTTTTGGAGAGCACTAACCTCTGCATTACTGATTGATGATAGAATGTCCAGTGCTTGCCACCCTCAAACTGATGGACAGACGGAAAGAGTCAACTGCACTATGGAACAATATCTGCGGTGTCTGTGTCTGCAGTACCAATCGGATTGGCTCACGGTCCTGCCGGCAGCTGAATTCGCCTATAACAACTCCTATCATAGTGCCATAGGCACTTCACCGTTCTATGCGCTTTATGGACAGCACCCCCGGTCTATACCTGTGGATTCCAGCTTGTCTTTGGATACTCCTGCCGCAGGCCGTACCTTTCGTGATCTGAAGAAATTACAGAGGAAAGTGAAGCAGCAATTAGAGCAGGCTAAAAGACGCGACAAGTTCTATGCTGATGCTCATAGAACACCCGCACCTGTCTACAAGGCTGGTATGAAAGTATGGCTGTCCACTAAGAACTTGAGAATTCCAGGCAAAAAGAAATTATTGCCTAAATACATTGGTCCGTATGTAGTGCTCCAAGTAATTAATCCGGCTGCTGTCCGTCTGGCTTTGCCACAACGATGGCGAGTGCATCCCGTATTCCACGTGTCACTCATTAAGCCATGTTCTGAAGCTACTAGATTGCCTGTACGGCCTGTTGCTGTTTCTGTGCGGGGTTCAGATGAATACGAGGTACAGGACATACTGGATATGAGACTACGTTCTGGTAGGCCATTTTATCTGGTGGACTGGAAGGGTTATGGGCCCGAAGATAGGTCCTGGGAACCTCTTTCTAATATTCATGCTCCTGCTTTATTGAAGCGTTTTCACACGAGAAGGGGAGAGGTTGCCCCTTTGGGGGATGGCACTGTCATGCATGCTGGACGTGGTCCTACCTCCTACGCTCGTAGAACAGCTAGACCGTTCTATTCCAAATGGCGGTTGTTCGATACGTTGCCGGGAAAACGACGTTTGCACTTTTCACGTCGCTAACTTCACGTGTATTCTGCTTCGTCACGTGAACTACGGCATTACGTATTTAAGCAGCGTGGATACTTCACTCGCTGCTTCTGATCGAATCATTTGGCGTTGTGTAGCTGAACCTCCGGTCTGCATCCTTGCAGGTTACTACAGCTACTTTTGGGCCTTCTATAGCGTGTTTTCCGCCACACGCTGATTCCTGGAGCTGTTTGGTCGCGTGTAAATCCACACGCGCACGCTATCTTCAAGCGCTGCTGGTCTGGGCTGCGTGAATCCTGTTCGCGTGTAAATCCACACGGGCACGCTATCTTCAAGCTCTGCTGGCCTGGACTGCGTGAATCCTGCTCGCGTGTAAATCCACACGCGCACGCTATCTTCAAGCGCTGCTGGTCTGGGCTGCGTGAATCCTGTTCGCGTGTAAATCCACACGCGCACGCTATCTTCAAGCGCTGCTGGCCTGGACTGCGTGAATCCTGCTCGCGTGTAAATCCACACGCGCACGCTATCTTCAAGCGCTGCTGGTCTGGGCTGCGTGAATCCTGTTCGCGTGTAAATACACATGCGCACGCTATCTTCAAGCGCTGCTGGCCTGGACTGCGTGAATCCTGCTCGCGTGTAAATCCACACGCACACGTTCTTTTCTTCGCGGCTGTACAGAACCGCGTGTACTTGTTTTTACCTTAAAAGGAGCGCTATTTCCAACTCCTGCACCTGTGATATTAACAGGGGGATTGATTCATTTCTATACTTTACTCTACGTGGGAAGGAAGCTTTTCAAGGATAACGGGAAGGTGACAGTGAACAGTACTTTGGACGCTATCCTGTGGTGCATCAACCCGGTATCTAGCGTGAGCCTCGTTCCATTCGGGATAAGTCTCCCTTACTAATCTTCCCTTCCTTGTCGTTTGTCTACCTTGGATTCCTCAAGAGACTCTGCTGGATTCATCTGCCCTAGACTCAAGGTCAGTGTGTGCATTCATGACATTCTCTATTCCATCATACCCAGGTTGGGGCAGTTATTCAGGATACTTTATTTTGTTCTAGGTTGACTTCCTATACCTTACCCACGCCCTTTCCAGTGATCCATCACTCTGCCTGTTTTACCAGTCAGAGAGTTGTATCATTTGGAAGGTCTTAACTTGACTTCACAACTATCAAAACGCGTGAACAGGGATCCGGAAGACCCTACCACCTGTATCCTTTTAAGTACCATATCCTTTTCAGTTAATACTTTGGTGCTTTCTGACATTCCTGCAAACAGCCTGCTGGAACACAAAGTACCAGCAGCCATAGGCTGTCCTTAACCATGGGCAACCCTGATCCAAATCATACAATTGTACACCCCTGAGGCCTGGCGGCTGATAAATACATTTTTTAAAAAACATATCTGTTTTGATATGGTAGTCTACAGAGTATACAATTATACTGGCCAAAACCCTTCAAATGTATGGGGCTGAGTTTTCACCCAAAACATAATATTTGGCTCTAGCCCTAAAATATCTAATTGGCAGCAGTAATTGGCTGCTGGCAGCCTTAGCTTCCCCAGTCTTGTTGCATGGCAGCAGGACACCTTACCCTTTCCAAACGGGAGAGGTGTCCCACTGGGAGGACAATGACACATATACAAACAGAGGGGCTCTCACACGTTTTTCTGTGTAAACAGAGTATTAGAATGTGAACCATTAGGCACTGATGGAAGGGAGGAGGGAGTATTAGCAGGAATGTTTGTCCTTTTAGAAATGTGCATGGGAGGGAGTGTTCAGCTGTGAGAAGGGTGCATAGTGCTGCAGGCGTCATTAAATAATTACTATTGCTTTTCCCAAGAGGGATTTGTTCGGCTCACATTATTCTGCTAAATGCTATTGTGACCTTGCATGCAGGATGGGATGGGGAGAATAAAACTAAATACATCCTCTTATTGTATAGCTCAACATATTTGTATGATGATGTATATAGTGTAAAGTTAATTATGGATAGTGTAATATGCTTTGCTTCCAAGGCATTGCTATAAATAAAGTATTATTTGAAGCACATGAAATGCAAAGGGAAACCTTAATAAATATCTATATCCTGGGTTCACCATTTAACCAAAGTGTGTGATCATGGGCAGATCATTTAATCACACTGTCTTATCTGCAACTCTGTAAGTGATTTACTTCAGTCAGAGCTTATGTTAACATATCATGCTGTTATTTTTTTTTAAAAAAAAGCCTGACTATAGAGTTGCTCCATTAATAACAATAGTGCAATTTAGGTATTTTGCACCACAAAGTTATTTGCCACTTGGCTTAGTTATGGCAGCTTATTCTAAAGTCACTTCCATGGTGCCTCCAATTATCAAAGACTGATGATGCTCCTTGAAATGTCCTCTTCTGTGAAGTCACTTCTGTTGGTGCAATCCATATGCACATTTGGAGGTATGCATGTATTTTACCCCAAAGGGCCTGGATAGAGCTGTAATAGAATGGGTTCTTGCATCTATAATGATTCTGCGGTTTTTGTTAAATTTCATCTGCCACTAATGTTATCAAAAACGTAGTTTGGGACAGGGGTGGGCTGTTTGTGGGTGTGAATGCGACAATATGGAATTGCGGGCACTACATTTGAGGGGAAAGTAGCAGGATTTTTTGTGTCTTGCAATGCTGGATACTCCCCTTTCGGAGTGGCATTTCAATCAGCTAAGGACCTGTGTGAACGGGCACTGCCGCAGCCACTTCTGTTGAAGGCGAGTGACCCCTTCATCTTGTTTTCCTGCCTGTGCCTTCGTTTTTTCCCTTCTTTTTTCCTTTTCTTCTTTTCACTTATCCCTGACTTGCTTAATTTCCTTTTTCCCTCCCCTCCCTTGCTCATTTCCTCTTCCTGCCTCGCCTAGCCTGTAATTGGCTGCTAGGCGCATTTGCTGCCTTCTTCACCACCGGACACTTAGCAGCCTTAACCAGGGAGCCCTCAGTTAAAGGCTAGAGGCAAAGTGCAGCTCCCTACTGAGGTGCTCCACTCCGTATTTGCCCGTGGTCGCCTGGGATGCCTGACGCAGTCAACCTACAGCAACTGATAAGGTAAGTGTGGTCTGGGTGGGAAGTACAGCCATTACTGTACTCCAGTAACACCCCACCAACTTAGTGTCATACACCTACAGACATCTAACATAACTGCACTAGGTAGTCATATTTTGCATTTAGCCTGTGTGGAGTAGTCAGATTTTCCGTTTGGCCTAACTGTGTGTAGTAGTCATATTTTGTGCCCAAGGTTTGCACTTAGCCAAGTGTCTAAGGTAGCCATAGTATGCATTCAACCTAAGTGGGTATGATAGTCAAAGTTCTAACTCAGCCTAATTGTCTAAAATGGACAACATTTGCATTGAACCTAAGTGTGCAAGGTATCCAAAGTTTGCATCTAACCTAAGTGCATGAGATAGCCAAGGTTTGCATGTGTCAATGGTCTAAGTTTGCATTTAACCTAAGTGTTTAAGGCAACCAAAGCTTGCATTGAGCCAATTGTCTAAGATAGCCAAGGTTTGCACTTAACGTAAGTGTATAAGGCAGCCAAAGTTTTCATGTAGCATACATGTGCAAGGTAGCCAACGTTTGCATCTAGCCAATTGACTAAAATAGCCAAATGTGCATCACAGATAAAGGAATGGGTTTGGGGCAGAAACCATGCCGCAACCCAGATTGAGGGCGGGGACAGGGAACGCTTCTCGCCTTGAGGAATTTGTGAGGGTGGTAATTATTCACGCTACAATGAAAGACAGGGGGCGAGATATGGATTGCAATTAGTCAGAATGTCAGGGTAGAAAATGCATTGCCACTAACTAACCGTACTAAAAACACAGCCCTCTGCATATGCCTTCTCTCTGAACTTAACGCCACCATTCCGCTACAGCACCACAAACCGCATGCACTTCACCACATCCCAATCTCTTCCAACACTACATGATACCTACCAACCAAAAACACACCTTCGTACGGTGACTGGTTTCGACGAACTGAAGCTGCCAACAGCACATCACAGCTCTCTTGCTCTTCTCCTGCTCCATCCGACTAACAAGCCCCCTAACCCTCCTTGCAGTGCAGATCCGCCAAGAGGTCACGCAGGTGGCAACAGTGTGCGGTACAAGAACCTTTATCAGAACATAATATAACTTCTCTTTTATTCTCTCTGGGACGGAATTTCACCTTCCCAAAAGGACAAGATATACTCCAAGAGAGACATTGATTACAGGGATAGCCCTGCCAGGGCAAAGGAGAGATCAAACAAGGGTGGTGATTACTGGAGCCTCTTTTATGTAAGGCAGATAGGGCAGAGGGAGGAGTTAGAGTAACCCTGTAGCTTAGTTATACTCAAAAGAGGGAGTATGAAGGGTCGCGGACAAGATGCAGCTTGACCGCAGAGCTTTCAATACAAACCCAAACAAAGTAACGAAAGAGGCTTGATGGGACAACAAAAATAGTGTGGATACCCTCTGGAACGTCCCGGGCATTTGTAGAGGGCATTGATGGCAAAGTGGAACCCCCAGCAGTGCTGAAGAATCAGCTGTGGAGAAGGGCGTGGGAGAACTTGAGGCTGGGAGCAGACTCTGTGTCTAGCGGAAGTTGGTCTGTGTCTAGCGGAAGTTGGCCCTCAGTCACTGAGCGCCGTGAAGAGAGGCCAGGGAGGAGAGACCTGCCTGCTGTGGTGTGAGGAGGGGAGCCAAACCATACTTCCAGTGCTTTAAATGGAAAAAAGAAGTGGAGGTACTTGCCAAGCTACGAAGTTGGACATTCCTGGGCAACGCTTTCAGATCGGCAACTTGAGCCCAGGTCCCTTTTAGGCACACACTGTTTGCAGGCAATGCTCGGTGAGATTAAATGATGTGCCAATGGGCGCACAGTTTGGTAAAGCAGTGTATCTGAGATCCTTTCACACAAACTTCCAGTTTTTTGTTATGCATGGTGTTAAGAAAGTTTGAATATCTAAAGTAAACAGCACTTTTTTGTGTTTCAAACTAGCAGATATCATTGCTGTAAACTACGTTTTAGAAGAGGAGTTTAATATTTGCTTGTTTTCATTGCCTAGTAAGAAATTCAGTTCAAGTTATTACTTAAACATTTACGTATTAGAATAGGCACTGCTATTAACAAACACAATCTTTAAAAAGTAATTTTGCAGGCTTTCCAAATCAATCCCTGCTGCATCAAGGTACACCAATGGTAAAATGTGAATGCCACTTAGCAAAACAGCGTTCCGTGCCCAGTGTGCGCAGTAGATGCATGTGTGTCTCTCCCTTTGTTCTGAATGGTGGGCCCTGAAGGAGACATTTATGTGCACTGTGCACTGCGGGTGGTAGAGAGGGTGCTGCTTTCCCCAGCAAAGGCTAGTCCTTTAAGTTGCGATAAAGTGAAATGAAAATCTTTCATTTTCACCTTGCAACATAGTTGAGTACCGGTACTCTCTTTCAGGTGTTAAGAAGTGCAGGTACTCAAATGCTCAAAAATAAAAAGTGCTGGCACTGAGGGCCAGGTAGAACCAGCGCATTTAAAGCATTGTATACTTCCCGGCAAGGGTAAAGGCAGGCACTGGGTGGGCAGTTGAGGCACCCCTTTGTCTATTCCAGAGGTCTGGTGAGGAGGAGCACAGACTGGACCCTGACTGTCAGATTTTCACCAAATTTGCGGGAGGAGCGGCAGCTTGATCCCGAAAGCATGCTTTTGTAAATTTGGTGGAAATCTGTCCAGTAGTTTTTTTTAAAACAACAAAAAAGTAGGTCCAAAAAATTTAGTGATATCTGTGTTCGATCCGCGGACCCATTTCTCTGTTCGCTCCATGGACAGGGCTCCGATTGGCGTAGAAGGCAACGTGGTGTCCGCGGACATCGGACACGCCAATTGATTGGATGGTGAAAAGCATGAAGTGGGTCAGATTTTTGGAAACGCATGCCATCTTGGATTCGCGGACAGCGGCAGTGTTCGGGCACATCGCCATAAAAACATATTAAAAAAACCAACATTGCACTTGTCAAATTTAGCAAATAATCTCTGAGGAGGTGAGACATGATGAGGATGGGATGGAATATGGCTGCAAGAAACAAAAAAAGTGGTGTTTCTTGCCGTAAAAGTCTGTGAACCGTCCTGTGAAGTTCACAAACACATCTGCATTACAGGGTTGGTGAAAAGCAGTTCTTGGGTGGCTTATAACTTTGGCGCCACTTAATTAAAATGCAATTATATTCTTGACCTACTTTTGAATGAGTTTGCAAAGTTTGGTGGGATTCTGTCAAGAGGGACAAAATTAGAGGGGGGGTCCCAAAATATTGTAAAGGCTTATAAATGTGGTGCAATTTGACGAATCTACACAAAAGTTTGCAAAAAGATTTTAGATCTAGATATAAATATTTTTGTAAAGTCTGAATGGATTTTGTCAAGTGGGGGCTAAGTTATATGACTATTCTATGTGCGTACATTTGACACTTTTGAAAACATAAAACATGGGTGGATTTCCAGGAAACTTGTGTAAGGAGCATTGGCAAGGACCTGAAAGCATGGTTTTGCAAATGTGCTGTGTTTTATTTTTTGACAAGTGTCATAATGTAGGTACAAAAAAGAGTTATATACCTTTGGTGACTGAGGTGTAGCCTGTGGCCATGGGCAATGGCCACATTGCCTGGGTCATGGAATAAGGTCATGATCCGGACAATCTGTCTACTGGCCATGACCACGAGGGACAACACATGGGGTTAAAGTGGCCATGTCCACCTGGGACCGGCTTTGTGGTAAAGTTATTCGAAAGTGGGATAGCTTTGAAAGGGAAGAAAAATGTGCTTGTGGTAATATGGTCATAGGGTTCTCTCTTCGCCTTCTGCAGGCTGCCATGGAAAGCGAAGAGGGGCTCTGTGTGGAACCCCGCCTTTAACACCCTGGGTTCCTGCTTTGGGAACCTGGGGTGCTAATGGCCTTCATCCCCCACTGCAGGGGCTGAACTGGGGGATAATGGTCCGTAGACCTCGTTTTCCATTCTCGCTTTGCTTGGGTTGATAACTTGGGCTGCCGGGCTGGTATCCACTGTTCCAGTCCCTGGAACGGGGGATGAACGCCACAATATTCCCATTAGCATAACACAAGATGCTAATGGAAATGTTGGAAAATCTTATTGAGTCTATTTACTTTACTGAGAAATGTAAAGAAGATGGAGTCTAAGTTTTTTTTTTTTTAACTGTGAAAGGTGCTTCCTAAAGGAACATTTCTTTTGTTGTTTTTTGATGTATTTATTTTTTTGGCAGGAGAGCTTAGAATGAACCGTGGGGAGGGAAAAGAGGGAAGAGGCACCAAGCACTAATATGGAGGGGCAGGTGGAGAGGAAAAGATGTTGCACATGTGTTATTTCTAAGGTAGGGGGCAGTGTTTCTCATGCTCCTTGATTACCGCTTCTAAAGCACTTCGAAATTGCTTCCCTCTGCAGAATGATGTGTTGCAGTATATACAGAGGACTGTTGTCTTAAGGAAATATGGATCAACATCATCTTTTATTGCTTGCAAGGTAGCTGGTGGGATTTGGTGTCCCACAGAGGTAGGCTGTGTGGTTACAGTATTGGTTGAGGAAGATGAGGTGGAGGAAGATAGCCTCCTAATTTTGCTAAGAAAGGAACAACCTTTCTGAGAGCATTGCGGTCATTGGATTTGGCGTGGCAGCACATGGAGGTGGCAATGTAGGAGTAATGAATGCTGAGTCTGAAACTGTGTACAAGTTGTACTCAGTGCATTTCACTTTGGTAGCTTTAGTCTTTGGTACATTCCCAAAAATGGTAAAGAACTGCCACACCCATGTGTCTCTCTGGGTGCTAGAGGTAGGCACTTCCTCTACCTCATCTTCTTGGCCCTCTTCATTGTCTTTGGAAGTACTGCTCTTTTTTGTTGTGAAGGTCCTCCAGCTGGTGGTGGTGGTGGCTCTTGGGGAGGAGTGATGGCAATAGATGATGCCATTTTTAAGATAAATAGCAGTTTTGCTAAAATTCCTCCAAGTATGTACTGTTTACTACATTGTTAATGGATAATGAATTAGAATAGGTGTAGGAGCTGTGCAAAGGAAATTTTGAAGTTGAAAGTTCCTAGATCAGTAGAAAATTCAGTTCCGAACTGTCTGCGAAGCACAGATCTGATCGCGAAGTGCAGACAAGTTCTCGGACATATCATCATGCCGCGGGCCAGCGTATGGTCACGTGGCACTGTCCAGAATGTCCACGATGAAGTCAGATGTTCGTGGACGTCTACGGATTCAAAATCAGTTGACAAAGTTGCAAACAGTGTATAGAAGTGTTAGAAATGATGCTAGAAGGTGGGAAACGGCAGAGTTTTAAGGTGAAACTTCGTAAATTGCACACAAATGTTGCTATATTGGGTAAGGATGATATTAGTAAGTTGTAGGAAAATAGCATGCACTGGTAAATACCCATGAAATTCACCAAAAAAAAGTTGTTAAAAAGGGATATTATGGTTAAATTGCACTAATAAAAAATTATAAAATTGAATGGAAAAACTAAGTTGCACTAATAAAAACCTATGAAATTATTTGAAACAAACTTTGTTAAAGGGGTGTTATGGTTACAAGTAAAACTGAAAAACCTCAGATATTCACCAGTTATGTTAAGCTAAGCAACCATAACTCACGCCACCACTGTGCACTGCTAAGACTAACACCCAGGACAAAGATGACATCACAAATGTCATTGATGACATCACTGATGACACATATCTGGGCCACTTATTTTAGTTCACTGACATATATAGGCCAGGTGGTTTTGTTCACCGACAGGCAGAATATTAGAATTGAAAAGGTGCTATTAATCTAGCCGTTAACCTTATCAAATGTAGCTTTTCAGAAATGAATATTCACAATTGTTTCACAATTGGGGACAGAGGGAATATTTGCCTTCATGATGGGTGTTTGGAGGATGAAACAACAGCATTTGGGAAGTTCAAGTGTTTGTGGTCGGCTGGGAAATATTGTTTCTTTTAATTCATTTTACCAAGAACAAAGATGTTCCCGCAGAAATTTGATTAGTCTTCGGATGTTTGTCACGGGTAGAAGAACTTGTTTAACATGATACTATAAGGGGGCTTTGGAGCAGTTTGCCTTCAGAGTGGATATGGGAAGGGTCAAAGAGTAGCATAAGGGACATTTTTAGTTCATGGTGGTTTTGGCATAATATTCTTTTTTCAATGTGTTTCCATCTTTTCACAGGTATTCTTGATATATTCTTGAGAATTGTGTGCATGACCAATGTGTAGTTTTGAATGGTGATTTCTCCCAGGGAGCGGGTGCCTGTTGCCTCCCCATATTACATTTGTTTTAAAAATGGCACCACCCGGGAAGGGCCTCAGGTGGTTTGAAGCAGCGGGTGGAGAATGTCCATTCTCGCCCGCTGCTCCAGCGACCTGATTGGCTGATGGCCCTTTCCCGGGTGTGAATATTGACTATGACATCTGTGATTATATGAAAAGAAGGAAAGTTAGGACTACAATTGATTTGTGTTACAGTATTACAAAGCACTTGAAAATCAATTTTAAAACATGAGGTCAGTTAAAGTTAGCAGGTCCACTCAACAAAAGCCTTGACATGTTTTATTTGTATTTATATATTTCTGAATTTATGAAGCGCTATTCTCCAAAGCGCTGAACAAAGTAGGATGGTACAAACAAGTGGAAAATTAAATTGCCAAAACATTCAGGTTGAAAGCCGAAAAGCTTTAAGATGGATATGAAAAGGAGAAAAGGAGGAAGAAGACCACATTTCAAAAGGAGCTCATTTCAGAGTTTTGGTGCTAAAAGAATAATTAAATGAAAGTGGCATGAAGCACAAGGGCGATGAGGGACAGAACAAAGGAATTGGGACTGGGAAAAAAGGGGGCACAAAGGTGAGTCTAAAGAAATCAAAGAGGAGAGATAACGATGAGCCATTTTGTGAAGACTCTTGAAAACAACGCAGAGAGAATTTAGTTGTAGACAATATTCAAAGGATAGCCAATGAATAGATAGAAGTGTAGGAAAGATAGAATCACGAGGCAAGAGAAGGCAAACTGTAGAATTATAAACAGATCCAAGGGGGGCTAGTTGAAATGTAGGGATGCCAAGCAAGAGTATAGAGCAGTAGAATAACTGAGAAAAGATGAGAGAGGAGACAAGAATATTAGCACCATGAAAAGAAAGAAAAGGTCGGGGTTGAAAGATATTTTAAAGGTGAAAATGACAAAAGGGAGCCACAATGGAGATGTGGGAAGAGAAAGAGAGAGAGGGGGAGTCAAAAAAAATACAAAGAATACAATAGGTGGATGAAATAGGAAGAAAAGAAAGGGGAAAGGAAATAAATGGTTTAGGTAATGGTGGTGGTAGAGTGGTAGTGGGTAAGAAAAGGACTTCAGTCTTGGATAGATTAAGAGGTAAATAATGATCCGACATCCAAAATATTAAGAGTGGATTAAGTCAGAAAAAGAAAGATAGATTTGGGAATCATCCGCATAGAAGTGGCGAGAGAGACAAAAAGAAGAAATAATTGAGGCCAAGGGGATTGTATCTATCTATTCTGGTTTTTATATAGCGCCCTATCGCCCATAGGCCTCAGAGCACTCACATCAGAGACAGAAACAACGTAAAACACAAGACTACAAAGAGAACAAAGTAGAGAGTCTATTAGACTTCTCCTTCATCAAACATATATGTCTTAAGCAGTTTCTTAAAAATGCTAAGAGACCTGCTGTTTGTTATGGGAGACGGCATAGCATTCCAAATCATCGGAGCCCAGTGAGTAAAGTTTATGCCACCAACTCTTTGCAAGGTTTTCAGTGGTTGTTGCAGATTATTTTTTCCATTAGATCGTAGAGTTCTTTGAGCCGGGGCCTTAATTAGTCTCCTAGTGAGATAATTACGAGCGATGCCTGTCTGACATTTGAACTTTATAACTGAGCATTTGAATTGTATTCGCTGTTGAACTGGTAGCCAGTGAAGTTTCGTTCTGGCAACTGATGTTTTCTCCCGCCGGCTCAAGCCCCAGACTGCCCTAACTGCACCATTCTGAATGGTCTGCAATCTCTTGATGTTAGCCTTAGAGGTACCCATCAAGAGACTATTGCAGTAGTCCAGTTTGGAGTTCATTATAGCTACTGCAATCAGCGCAAGATTTTGTTGTGATAGATATGGTCGAATTTGCCATATGAGATTGATGTAAAAGGCGCATGTGGATAGGATAGGATAGGAGACCTGTCTCTTATACGAGAGATGCGAGTCCATAAAAATGCCCGAGGTCTTAACATGCTTAGATACTTCGATGAAGCTATTGTTTATCATGATTTTTTTGTATTGTTGATCTAGTTTCCCTATTTTTTGAGGTGTGCCAAGAATTAAGAGTTCTGTTTTTGCCTCATTGAGGGCCAAAGAGTTGTTTGCCATCCACTTTTGGATAGCATTGAACACTTTGTTTATTCTTTCCATGTCCTTTTCATAGGAACCTGACAATTCAAAGACTAGCTGGGTATCATCAGCGCAATTTGTGAATTGAACACCCAAGTCTTTAAGCATATCGCATAGTAGTTATGAGAAAATGTTAAAGAGCAGAAGCGACAGGCATGAACCCTGCGGTACACCACAGGTCAGCAGTGTTTTAGGGAGCTGAAATTGCCCTTTACGACTGCAGCCATTCGTGGACCTACGAAAGATTTAAACCAATTTATTGCTAGGGGGGGGGACATCTGCCAATGGATTTCAATCTCTCAGCCAAGAGATAATGATCTATAAGATCAAAAGCTGAGGAAAGGTCAATTAGCATAAGTAGGGCAGTGTTTCCTTTCTCAACAGTACTAGCAATGTTGGTCTGAAGATCCAGAAGTGCAGTCTCTGTTCCATGTTTGGCCCTAAAGCTGTATTGCTCATTAGCCAAGATTTCGTTGGTATCTATGAACATCTGGTATTGTATGTAAGCAATCCTATATAATGAGACAGGCAGGAGGCCAAGGAAGGAGCCCCGGGGAACACCAAAGTGAAGAGGGACAGCAGAGGAAGATTGACCTGCTCAAGAAACAGAATAGGTGCAATTAGTCAGATAGAAACAGAACCAGTCAATTATAGAACCCTGGAAGCCACGATTAGAGTGTTGCCAAGAAGAATAGAGTGATCGACTGTGTCAAAGGCAGCAGACAAGTCAAGAAGGATGAGAAGAGAAGATTGTTGAAAATTGAGTAAACTTTAGTTGAAGTGACGTTAATGTCACGATTTCTCAACTTTGTCAGCTTTAATTTTTCAAATTTTTGCCACAAAAATGATTTCCCATTGTGTGTTTCTGCAAAGATTTTAAAAAACACACGAGCTAAACAGGATATCTTATCTTAAAAAAACACAAACGTATGTATATTATTGACATGTGCAGTTTAAAAATGTACAACGTACACATAAACACGTTCAAATATATACAGCAGCAATGTACCCTTTACAATATCGTACAATTCCAAACACAATTAAATGAAGAATCACTTCGGTAATAACGCATGAAATAACAGGTATTGGCAACCCCAATTGTTTTACTGATTACAAATGTTCACTGACAAAGAAGAAAAGATCTTGGCTCCAATTACTATGAACGATCACTGTGTAAAAATGTACATAACAACAAGGAATGTCAAAGCCCATAGTGTTGGCATTTGCAGTTTTTCCCCTGACAAACAAATGGCTTAACAGTTAAATTCTATGACCAATAACTCATGTAAAAATATCTGACAAGAACAAGCATTGGCAAAGCCAAATGCATTGCCATTCGTAGTTGTCTATTGACAAATAAATGGTTTTACCTTCCATTACTACGACAAATCACTTTTGTTAAAGGTATGTAGCAACAAGCATTTGCAAAGCAAATAAGTCTGAAATTTGTAATTGTTGACACACAATGCTCATACCTTATATTAGTATGAATAACCACATGTAAAAATGTGCAAAAGAAAGCACATTGGCAGAGCACATCGTTTTGGCATGTTTAGTTGTTCACTGACAAGCAAATGGTCATAGCTTCAATTACTATGACCATTTACCCCTGCAAAAATGTAGCAAAATAGTAAGCATTGGTGAATCCAATAGGTTTTCCACTTGTAGTTATTTATTGACAAACACATAGTCATAGCTTCAATTACTATGATCCCCCGCTGTGTGTAAATGTACGAAATAATAAGCATTGGCAAAGCACAACATTTTTCCATTTGTAGTTGTTCACTGACAACGAAATAGTTGAAGCACAAATTACTAAAATAAATCACTCAGGTAATATTTGTGAAATAGCAAGCATCCGCACACCAAATGTTTTGGCATTTCTAGTCGTTCAATTGCTATGACCAATCACATATCTAAAAATGTATGGAATAGTAGCCAATAGTTTTTAGATTTGTAGTTGTTCTTTGACGAAATGGTAATTACTTCAATTACTACTACCAAACACAGTGTAAACAAGGACAAAATAATAAGCATTGATAAAGCTAATAGTTTTGCAATTTGTAGTTAGTTGTTCATTGACAGACAAATGGTCTTAGCTTCAGTTACCACAACAAATTACTTGCATAAAAAGTATGAAATAAGAAGCATTGGCAAAGACAATGCATGCAACATGTGCTGTTGTTCAGTGACAAGCCAATGATCAGAGCTTCAATTAGTATGACCAATTGTTATTTGCTATGTAAAAATTAACGAAATAGCAAGCATTTCAACAGCCAATAGTTTGGGAGTTCGTTGTTGTTCAATGACAAACAAATGGTTATAGCAAAACAAAACAGGTGATGGCTAAAAGGTCAGATATGCCCAGGCGTGAGTCCCATGCCTACTGGGCCTAGATACCCAAGCTTCAACTCAGTAATGAGGCCCCACGAGGCCGAAACATGCCTAAGGTTGATTGTGGTCTTGTGCAGAAGAAGGGATGCGACCAAGCAGTTTTGGGATGGCCCACACCTGATTTGCACATGGTCTTTCCCCCTTCCTTAGTGGCCTGGCGGGCAAAGACAATGGTTTCGAGGGTTGCCTAGAGCGATGTCAGAGGTTACGATAAATTCTAAACCTTCCAGTCATCACTTCTTTTGTTTTGATGAAAACAAATGGTGATACCTTCAATTAATATGACCAAACACACATTTAAAATTAAGGAAAGCATTCGTCAAGCCAATCATTGGAAAAAGGGTTACTATAAAAGGGTAAGTAATCAAGATCTTAAGAAACTATCAAAATACATTGAGCATTTTAAAAACAAATTTTACGGTTAAAAACGTCACTAAAAATGAAAGTCTACAAACAGAAGAAATATCAAGGTTAAGGTTTAACATTCTATTTTACATAAAAAATCATATTAACAGTAAACATAACGTAAAATAAAAACTATATTAAACATCATCATATAAAAATACCTTTACAGCACATAACATTCATATCCATACTAAATATAGCATATTACCATGTAACTAAATGTAAATAATGTATACCTTATATAAATTACCTCAAAGCATGCACCTGCAAACAACTCTTACATTGAATTATATCAAGATCAGAACTTAAAATAAATTACTTCAACAATTACACCCACAATCATATAAAGCCCTGCGTCACCGCAATATGCAGGGGCAGATTCTGAAATATGAACAGGTCACTGTATTGTGAAAGGTTACCTGCGCATTTCAGGGTGGCTGGAGAGCAGTGCAAGTGATGCTCTGTTCAGCCCCTGTGCATACCTTAGGATCGGGAACACGCCCCCTACACTAATGCACTACTGGCTCCTCACAAACACGTGGTTGCTAGGACCGCATTTCACATAAACAGGGATAGAAATGCAAGTGGATCAGAAGCAGTTCCCACAGCTGCTGTCACACTCAAAAGAACTGCATGACAGGGTCGGAAAATAACCTGTCTTGCAATGCACACCACTGCACCTGTTTCAAACAGGTGCAGGAGGATGTGTGCGTTTTCTGTGCATTTTGAAATGCAACCCATTTGTGAATCCAGGATGTGCTTAACATACACAGAAGCACCCCACACCCCACCCACTCAACCCTCTGAGTTGTGCAAATGTGCAAAAGGAGGAATAAGGACATCAGAACGTGCGCATAAGAGATGCACACATTCAGAAGCACAATGTGGATTGGGCTACACTCATTTTGAAGCAAGAGATAAGATACGCTGGGAACGAGTGCATCTCGTCACTTGTGTAAAAAAACGTTATAAGAATCTACCCCATGGGGGGCGCTGTTGAGCAGCCAGCAAGATGGCCGCTTAGCGTTTAAGCTCCGTGGCCCGCGAGCTACGCATCCGACAGAATCAGCGGTTCTACAGATATTTTTGAGTTGAGACCCCAAGCATCCTGCTGCCCATCGCCGCTGCTACACACGGCCCTGTTCCGGACGAAAACGGACATTGGGGGCCATTGGTGCCACCTGTGAAGGCCTCCGGCCCGCGTAACGCTGATTGCGGCCCATCCCCCTTCATCGGCCCGCGGGGGTTCGCGCCCCTGCGGCTCGGAGTGCGGCCGCCTGGGGCCCAGGCATCGCCCCCTCTCCGCCCTCCCTCCCTGGACGGTGCGGACGCCTGCCCCCGTGTGGCACCAACATCCGCTGGCCGCGCTCCGCCTGAGGGGGGGCGCCGGGGCCGGTGGCCTCCCGGCGAGGCACCACCGTTGACCGCTCCTGCTTCTCGGCAGTTTGAGGGCGCCGGCCCCCAGCGGGCAAAGATACAGCGGGGGCTGCCGAAGTGGCCCTCGCGCTGACACCACCCGAACGCTCCGCCGCCTGCGACACTGGTCCCCTGTGACGGCGCGGCCCTGCACGGAGGCCATCTGTCCGCTCCGGCTCTGTGGCTCCGCCGACTGCTTTGCTGGTCCCCTGGGCAGCAAGAGCGTGGGGCTGTTTCGGGCCCCAGCGGAGGTTGGGGGGCCTGATTCCACCTGGACCCACTGCGGCGGCTATTGGGCCTGCTACGGCCCTAATGGACACCTTCTCTTCGACCTACAGGGTCCCAAGGTGAGGAGGGTGAGGGATCTGGCCGCTGCACATTGTGCCCTCCTGCTCTGCCTCGTCCCTGGGCTGCGCCTCTGCCATTTTGTGAGGGAAGTGAACCCCAGACTCATCGTGCCCCCCTGTGACCACTCTCTTGTTGCTGGTGCCACCCTGGGCGTCCAATACTCTGCTCTCCTCTAATCTGTGCACCCTCTCGCTATGCCCCGGTGGTACCATGCGCCCCCTGCGCCCCTGACTTTGCTGCTTTCTACTACTGGCCGCCCCGGCCTGGGCCCCTTGAGTGGACTTATTGCCCCGGAACACGCCAAGTGGGGGTGCTTCTTGCCTTCTCCTCCCAGGCAACGGCCGCCCCTTCGCTGATCACGGCTCAAGCCCCTCTCTAACTCCCTAGGACCCATTGCTGCCTCCCCGCGGAAAACATTCTCTTTCTCATCAAGGCGCTCCCCGAGGATGTCCGGCAAGGCACGCGGGGCCAACAAGGCTGGGGCAATGGACAAGTTTGCTAAAGCCCTAGCCAAGCAAGACCAAGCTGGGGCTGCCCTTCTTCCTGACGACTCGGATGTTTCCTCTTGCTCCCCTCAGCCAGACCTTACGTCGCTCATGGAGTCTATGGCCAAAAACTTTGCGTCATTTCACAAAAAATTGGACGACATAAATGCCAATGTAGCCTCCCTACGCACCAAATTGGATCAGCATGGCACCAGGCTGGGTGAGGCCGAGACTAAGATTGGAACAACTGAGGATGAGGTGCACGTGCTCCAGAATACGGTCTCGGACTTGGTGCGAGATATGAAGCAGGTCAAGGCGAAGTGCGATGACTTGGAATCCAGGTCCCGCAGGAATAATATCCGCATCATTGGGGTTCCGGAGACAGCCCTCAAGGGCAAAATGGAACTCGCAGTCGAGGCCCTTCTGAGAGACCTCCTGGGGGATCCTCAACTTTCCCCCTTCTTTACTATTGAGCGCGCCCACCGCTCACTGGCCCCTCGCCCTAAGCCGGGCGACTTCCCCAGACCAATTATAGCCAAGGTTCTCAGCTACAGAGATAGAGACCACATCCTACGGTTGGCCCGCGAAAGAGGGGAACTGAGACTTGAGTCCCAGATCATTCGCATTTTCCCGGACTTCTCTGTCAGTGTCCAAATGGAGCGCAGGCAATTTAATGGAGTGAAGAAGATGCTCAGGTAGAGGAAGGTGGAATATGCCATGTTATTCCCTGCTAGGCTGAAGCTCACCCACCGTAATAAACTGTACTTTTTCACTGTCCCTGAGGAGGCGGTGAAATTTATTGAGTCCCATATTCCTCTCACATGCCCTGGGGCCGATCCCGTTGATGAGGATTGAGCCGGCCTGCCACACACCTGTTACCTGCCTCATTGTGGTACTAATACCACGCCTGTTCTTTGTGATTTACTTGTAATTCCATGTATCCTCCTGTTGTGAATGCTCCTATTGTCGTAACTCATTGTGGAATTTTGAGACATGCATCGAGGGTCACAGATGTATGGTCCACGGTATATGGCACCTATACTTGGACTATCTATCCCTACAGCCCCTGCTCACTGCGCCCTACTATGCGGTCTCCTCTCACAACTTAACTTAATCACCGCTGTACACTATTTGGTGTACTCCACCGTTCAACCATTTTGACCGGGCTCACGGCAGCAGCTACCCCCGCTGCAGTTGCAACGCCGAGTTTGGCTTGTTTAGTTCATGGGCTGCTCCCCTGTTTGGTTTGGGGGTTGATCCAGCCACGTTGGGCTTGGCACGAACGCCATGAGAATTTGGGTGGGTTCCTGGGCACTGCTAGGTTGGGGGTGGCAGTGAGGGAGGGGGGAGGTGTTATTTGGGGATGTTACATTAACAAAAATGGTGAGACAGTGGCAGCTTTTGAAATGACACATCAGGCCACCGCACTAGTGGCCGGCATCTGTTTGGCAATGTATGACACACATTACTCGGATCCCCCCTAAATTGCTATGGAATGGCCATTAGGCTAATGTCCTTGAATATCAGGGGGCTCAGCAATTACACTAAGGCACGCAGGGTCACGGCCTACGTCCAGAGGCACGGGGTCAAGATACTTTTCCTACAGGAAACTCATGCCCTTGCACAATTATCGTCCTCCCTCGCCCCGTCATGGGGCCCCAACAAATATTACACCGTGTTCTCCTCTCAATCCAGAGGTGTCCTCACCTTGATTCACAAGTCCTTGGAGTTCTCCCTTCGCACCAGCCATATCGATCCCCAGGGTAGATATGTGATCCTTCACTGTTTCCTGGCCAATGCGGAGTGCCTTCTGGTCAACACATACGCTCCATGCATTGATACACCCGAATTTTTTGACCATATTCTTAATGTCCTCCTTGGCTATGTTGGGGTTCCCATTATATGGGGGGATATGAACCTCATCCTGGACTCTGACCTGGACAGATCCGGTGTTGCACCCAGAGCATTGTCCAGGGCTGCCTGCCGCCTCCATGCACACATGCTCACCGCTGGTCTGGTGGATGCCTGGAGGGTACTCCACCCGATGTCGAAAGAGTTCACATTTTACTCCTCCGTCCACGACAGTCACTCCAGGATTGACCTGTTCCTTCTCTCTGCGGGCCTCATGGGCAAAACACTCACCTCACAGATTCTCCCTCGCACACTCTCCGATCACTCCCCGATCACGCTGGATATCGCCCTGCGCCCGGCCCTACCTCTGCATTCTAACTGGAGATTTAAGTCTGACGCACTACACGATATAGTCTTCAAGGCTGACATTCTTGCAGATATCACCTCGTTTTTTGATAGCAACAAACGCCATGACACAATGGACAGGGTGAGATGGGAGGCCTTTAAGGTTTTCATCAGGGGCATGTGCATTTCCAGGGAGGCCGGGGAACTGAAAGATATTAGAAATTCTCTGCGCCGTTCTGAGGCCAAGCTCGGAGACCTAGAGCGCGAATATGCGGCCACCCCGACTCCGCCCATACTAGCGCAAATTAGAACTGAACTGGACACGTTCGAGTCCCTTGCCCATAGCGAGATAAGATACCTCGCCCGCCCCATCGCGGCCCGAAAGTATGGGGAGGGAGAGAGACCAGGCCGTATTCTGGCCCATCTCGCCCGGGCCGAGGGAGGCAGGGCATGTATTGATAGTATCATTGACAACGACGGAGTGCGACACTGGTCCGACCGGCCCATTCTTGAGACCTTTGCAGAGTTCTATACAACCCTTTATGCCCAGCAATCGGAGCACTGTCCGCAGGACCTGGACGACCTCCTAGACCGCATCCCAATGTCCCTATTATCCCTGGACACCAAAGAACAACTAGATGCTCCCTTCACCCTTGACGAGATCACTGCTGTCATCTCGGCCCTCCCTAAGGGGAAAGCCCCCGGTCCGGATGGCCTGACCGCCGAGTTCTATCAGGAGCATGTTGCTCTCCTCGCTCCGCGCCTTCACGAGCTTTGGGAGGAGTCGCTGCGCCTTGCCACCCTCCCCCGGTCCCTGCGGGAGGCTGTCATTACCGTGCTTCCAAAGCCGGGCAAGCCCCCAGACGAGTGCAGATCTTATAGACCTCTATCCCTCATCAACACCGATACCAAGATCTTCACCAAAATCATAGCAAACAGGTTCCTCCCCATCATGAAATATCTGATTCACCCTGACCAGAGCGGTTTTGTCCCTGCCCGCTCAACTGCCTTAAATATTCGGCGGTTGTTTAATGTCATCTCCAGAATTGATCCCCAAGCCAACGCGGTGGCCGTGACATTAGACGCCCAGAAAGCGTTCGACATGGTTTCTTGGCAATATCTGTGGGCGGTGCCGGAAAAGATGGGGATTGGCCCATACATGTTGTCCTGTATTAAACTACTATACACTAATCCGGTAGCCAGAGTCCTGGTCAACTCTCGCTTATCGGCTCCCTTCTCCCTCCACAGGGGGACACGGCAAGGGTGCCCTTTCTCTCCCTTGTTATTTGCTATGGCCATCGAGCCCATGGCTGATAGCGTGCGAAACAACCACATGCGCAAAGGGATTCGCCTGCGGGACACCCCCGAAATCATATCACTAAACGCAGATGACGTGCTTTTATATATCAGAGACCCCTCAGTCCACCTCGACCCGATCATACGAGAAATCATAAAATTTGGCACATTCTCGGGCTTCACCATAAATTATTCTAAATCAGAAATCTTTCCCCTTACTCCTGCAACCCCCCAGCCTGCATGTGAATTTCCTCTCAAATGGGCGCCCGAGGGCATCAAATACCTAGGGGTTCAGGTGGCCCTCTCGAAAGCCTCGTTAGTGTCTGATAACTATGGGGCCGCCGCACAGTACGCTCGTACCAGAATAGAGAGATGGCGGAACCTCCCCCTCTCACTATCAGGGAGACTATCCCTAATTAAAATGATCATCGTGCCTAAACTCCTGTATGTATTGGCTAATGGTCCTCTTTGGCCCGGGAAACAATACTTTGCGGACCTACACTCGGAGTTTGCCCGTTTTCTTTGGCACTCGGGGGCCGTGCGTAGGAAGTGGCTGCACATGACCCTCCCTTACGAGAGGGGGGGCTTTGGAGCTCCCGACCTCACCCAGTACTGGACGGCAGCCCAAGCCCAACATGCTACAAATTTGTACCACCACCAGGAACCCCCCCCCCGCATGTTAAACTCAAAATCATAGCGACCGAGGAGGTGAATGTCATGTCCCTGATCCTATTTCACTCGTATCAGATGCAGGCCCCTGCCGACCCAGTGGCCTCCACTATTAAAGCATGGCGGCAGATCCTGACGCCTAGTTCGGGCTCCCCCCCCGTACTACAAATGGCTTCCCCTCTGGTCTTTCCCTGGCCTCACCCCCACACAGGATAAGCTCCTAATACGCCACTGGTCGGACCTGGGATACAGATCCTTCTCTGATCTGTTCCCTGACGGGAAATTCATCACCCCAGATACGTGGAGACCGGGGCACTCCAGATCCCCACTAGAAATGCTGCAATACTTCCGTATTAGGGCGGCGGTCCAGGGCTTGTGGCCTTCATACCCGAACGAACCCCCTGAATCCCCTGAGGTCTGCTATATAGCCAATTCCGCAGGTTGTAAGGGTATCGTATCCTCCTTGTACAAAATATTGATGGCACGTGCTGCTGAACCTCCCCACACTGTCCGGGACGCCTGGAGCTGGGACCTGGGATTAGACATCACAGACGATATGTGGTCCAAAATGTGCATGCACACTTGCAAGGTTCTCTTAACTCTAGAGTTAGGTGTATCCAATACAAGCTGCTCAATCGCCTGTACTTATGCGATTGGAAAATTTGCCCGAGATCAATCGCACCCATGTCAGAGATGTAGAGCTAGCGAAGCGGACCATGCGCACATGTTCTGGTCCTGCGGGACACTAGCCCCGTTCTGGAACGCGGTGCTCGATACCCTCTCTGAAATAGTGGGGTTCTGTGTAGATCCTGAACCCCTGTCTCTCCTGTTTGGGCTCTGGGAGGGGACTGAAGCGAAACGGGTAGCCAAGTTTTTGAATGTGGCGGCGAGTGTGGCCAAGAAATGCATTCTGCAGTGCTGGAAGCGCAGGTCCCCCCCCCTCTCTGGAGATGTGGCTCAAGGCCCTCACCTGGACACAATCCTGTGAAGAAGACTATGTTAACATGCTGCCTAGTAATGCTCGCCCTAAATGCATATGGACGGAGTTTTCTAGTTACCTGGATAATAAGGTGGACTTGGAGCTCTTGTCATCCCCTCCTTCTCCTGATCGGGGGGCTGATCTCGTTACATGATGCACGCCTCTACCACCATTAACCGCTGTTGGTACTGTATATGACCTTCTGTAATACTTGTACGCCATAATTCATGCTTCAATGTGAAATGTGTGTCACTGTTCTAACTTGCACTGTACCGGCTGCTACTTCTTGCCAATAAAGAAAAGTAAAAAGAAAAAGAATCTACCCCATAGTCTTACTACATCTTCATACCACTTTACACACAAATGTCAAGTAACAATCATAACCTAAGGGAAAACAAGCACTCATACAACAGCAATATACAACCAAAACACCATTATCTCATGAACATATTTACATATTAACAACAATCCAAAAATAGAGGTAGAGGCAGAGTTCAGGTTTTAACCATGTTGGCTTTTATGTATTTTTCATTCCATGGTATTTTTTTTATTTCATGTTATTTAATGTCATTTTTATAGTCAACATTACATTTGTGTTTAGTATGTTAAACCTTAACTTTGATATTTCCAACTTTTTTAGAGTTTACATTTTAGTTAGATAGTAACCTTAACTCTTTTTACATTATATATATATATACACACACACACACACATATATACACATATATAGTTATCATTCTTTAATTATCGTTTTGCAGGCGGCTGTAGGACACCATTTTATTTAGCAAAGTTCTAACTTGTTTGACAGAGAATAAATGCATTTCCGTCCTTCGCAGAGTACAGCGGCACGATGTGCATGAGTGCCGAGTTGCAGAACTTTTTATGTGGAGTTTAAGCAAAACAAACATTTAAAGTTTGGCTGTTTATTTTTGGTGCATGATCATTGATCGATACATTTGGTAAATGTGCCCTGCCCTACTGCCCCTTACTAAAAACTGCTCTGTAAGGGCACTGCCCAGGCATGGTGCAGGGCTCCCTTCGCTCCTCCATTGAAGGGGGGAGGAGGGGAGGGGGGAGTCCAGCAGGTGTCAATCACAGTATTTTGCAGTGTGGGTTTCTGCACTGTAGTTCAATGGCCTGCTGTGCACTACTGCAAGAGCATCAAGAGTTATAGGAAGAGCTGGAGGGTTGGGGAGGCTGTCTGATATCTCCCCACCCCTCCCCCTCAGCAGGTAAGAGGCCTTCTACTTTCCGGCCTTAGGTAACACAGCATAGGTCATCCCTACCTGCATATGGACTGCAAGCGGCTCCAAGGCAACCCTCCAATGACTGGCAACTAACTCCCCAAACTATATTGCCAGCAGGGGTCAAGTTCTAAAAATTACAGTGGGGGGACTCATCAACAAACACAATGCGATATGACGTCGCCAGAAATGAGCTTATCAAGGTGAAATATTCACTTTTCATTACATTGACTTTGCGTAACCACCCAAATTGCACAGGATGAACGGCATTTGCCTTTCATTAAATCAGCACACACATAAAACCAAGAGAGAATATTTAATTCTAATAGTGTTTTTGAAAACGTTAAAAAGTGTGGATGTTTTAAACTCCAAGAACCAATACAAATATTTTTCCTGGGACTTGCAGTACCAAAATGGGACATTTCACCTTTAGTTGTTTGTTATTGTTCATCAGGTTATATAGTGTAGTGGTGAAGTGTCTGGCCTGTAAGCATGATGACTGCGGTTTGATCCCAGAGGTTGGCTTTAATTCATAAATTCAAAGAAGACATTCAATGTTTCTCATTTTAGCTAGGGGGCGTGTACCCGCGACTTGATCTCTCTAGGCCACACAGTACGAAAGGCATGAGCTCTGTTTAACTCTAGTGACAAAGATAACTGCAGCTGCTTCTCAAATCAAGATCCGAGGCACCACTGGGATTGTGTGCTGTGGCAGTTTGTTCTCTGAGGGTTGCTTGGTGTTGATTATTGTTTCTTCCTTTTCTGCTTACAGGTTGGCCAATTCCAGACTCCGGTGTTATTCTGAGGAGCGGGCCCTATGACAGAGTCCTGTCTCATTTTGCGGCGGGTGCCCAAGTGGGGCAGAGTTTCCACTGCCTGCTCTCACTCCAAGCTGCAGTAATCCCACAGGCTGCACTAACCACTCAAGGGTTATTAAGAGAGAAGCTAGCTGATGCTTCAGCACTCAGTATGCGTGATATATAATGGCCTCTCATTTGTTTATTTGAATGATATCTGCTTGCTGAAAAAGATCACTGATGTGGAAATACCATTTTAGAAACCTGTTTCGGATCACTGTATTAAAGATGGTGGTCTTCCTAAATTACACGAAGAATGGACAGAGAAGGAGGGAGTAGCTTGCAAACTGCTTATGGGGCGGGAGGATGATGAAGAAATGGTAGTCTATGTATGCTTAATGGGGTCCTTGGAAGGACTGCATACCTTTACTTCTTTATGTTAGGAGAACCTACAGCTGACAGACATTGCCACAAGAATCGTGGCTGTACCTCCCAGTGCGCTGTGAGCTGTTCAGCCCAGCCCAAAACTGGATGAAGTGCATACAGAACTCAACGAACTCCACCAGAATGCACCCCCACACCACTGCCCCCCACTGTGAACTCTCTGCATCCTCAGGTGGTCAGGTACTGATGGAAAGCACCTTCTGATAGCATGTAAGAGACTCTGATGCACCTGAAAAGCAAAAGAACACATGAATTGTAATGTTATCGAGAGGTTGCTAAGGACCTGCTTCAAGTAAGCCCGCAGATGGATAGTCTAAAAATATTCTGCTGTGAATGGCCAAGAGTTATTGTATTGTATTTGTTATTTATATAGCGCCCATTCCCCATCTGTATGACGTCAATGCACTTTGTAGTTGGAACGCCCTCGGTGACCGCAGTCCATGAGCGAAGAAGATGATGGAGATGATGGCAGAGAAACGTTGAGGATAGGTGAGTTAAGGGAAGATACGTCGTTGGTGAAAGAAACAAGTTCTGGAAATGGAGTTGGCTTGTTGGGAGAGGGATAAATCTGTGACAAGTGTTCATCCGAGGTTTTTCACCGAGGTGGAGGTTGCCAGTGGGGGGCCCAGGGATTGCAGCCAGGGAATCAGTTGGGGGAGGAGCACTTTTTTCCCCACAGACTAGGAATTCGGTTTTCCCAGAATTGAGAATGAGGTGGTTGATCTTCATCCAGTAGTCAATATCTGGGAGGCATGATGACAGATCTGATCGGTTGGGGCCTGGCGATTTTGGCATTTTAAGGATGATCTGTGTGTCATCTGCGTAGTTGTAGCAGGTAAAATTGTGGGAGCGGATGAGTGCGGGAAGAAGGTTTAGATAGATGCTAAAGAGCAGGTGAGATAGGGATGCTCCTTGTGGGACCCCGTTTGTTACCGGTCATGAGGTGAAGCTGCACAGGTGGAGGAGTCTTGTGCATCAGCTGTTCTTTTTAGGTCCTCCCAGATGGTCACTATGGAGGATTCTGTTCCTCAGAGCAGTCTGAAGCCAGATTGCGCAGGGTCCAGGAGGTTATTGGCTTCAGTGTAAAGGTCAAGCTGCTTGTATGGAGTGCGGCCCATGTGTTTGGCCATGAAGCGGGTGTTGGAGATGGGCCGTTAGTTCTGGGGGAGGAGTAGTCGAGTGTAGGTTTTTTGAGGAGGGGTTTGATGTAGGAGGTTTTTAGGGCTTCCGGGAAAGTTTGCGATGTGGGACCCCTTTTGTTACTGGTCGTGAGGTGGGGGTGAACAGGTGGCGGAGCATGATTTGTGAATGATTACAGATGAAAGAGGAGATACAAGAGAGGGCTGTTTCTTTGATTCCCAATGAGTGTAGCCTGTCTAGATGGATGGTGTGGTCGATAGTATCAAAGGCGGCAGAGAGGTCAAGATGGATGAGTACAGCGCAGCCTTCTGCATCAGCTGTTCTTTTTAGGTTGTCCCAGATGGACACTAGGGATGATTCTGTTCCTCAGAGCAGTCTGAAGCCAGATTGAGCACAGTCCAGGAGGTTATTGGCTTCAGTGAAAAGGCCAAGCTGTTTGTATGCTGTACGGTCCATGAGTTTGGACATGAGGCGGATGTTGGAGATGGCCTGGTAGTTCTGGGGAGGAGTGGGTCGAGTGTAGTTTTTCTTTAGGAGGGGTTTGATGTAGGAGGTTTTTAGGGCTTCTGGGAACATTCCAGATGTTAGGGAGTGGTTGAGGATTGAGAGTGTGATACTACCTGCACAGGTTGAGGCTAGGATATTTTTGAGAATGGTGGGTGGACAGGGGTCCTCAAGGGAGACTGATCAGCAGCATTGTACTAGGGTGAGAGGAACTCCTGGTGTGTCTTCTTGGAGTGAAAGAGGTGAAAGTTTGTATCGAAGGGGGGTTTCTACAGGGGTTGGGCTGTGGGTGGGTTGGCGATTGGGGCATGTGTTCCAATTTAGAGTTAATGGCAGAATGTCTGTTGATAGCGACATTGTGGCAGTGTTCTGATAAGGTGTCACATAGGGATTGGGAGATGGGTGGGGAGGGGTTGGATCAGGCCATGGAGTTGAATCCAGAGATAATTCTATGCAGTTCCTTGCTCGGCTTCCGAGTGTTTAACATTCTGTTCCCATAGAATGCTTTCTTCGTTTTTCTGATTTCAAGTCTGTATGCTCTGCTTAGTCTTGCTAGGGTGGTTTTGTTCTGTGCCATAGGGCTTGTTCTCCGGACCCGTTCCAGCCATTGCTTGAGGGATTTTAGTGATTTGAGGTTGGTGGTGTACAACCTGGGTGTGGGTACGTATCTCTGAGAGGACCGTTTTGTTGGGGTGAGGGGTGTAAGGGCATTTTAGGGGCAGAGGTCATAGAGTTTGATGGAGGGTGGCTCCTTCTGGGGCAGTAGTGTTGAGAAAGAGGCAATGAGGGAGTTGGCTAGATCTGCAGTGATAACGACTTTATTCCATAGCGGAATGAGAAGTGTGGGGGTTGCTGGAGGTCTGGCGTGACCTTGGGTGTGAGCTGCGATGGTCAATGGTACATAGAGGATTACTGAGGCATCGGTCCATGGTAGGGGGTGTGGGAGCAGTGTGAATATGTTTGCAGTGGTGAGGATTGCATCGAGGGTGTGACATCCAGTGTGGATTGGTGTGGAGATGGGTTGTGTCAGGTTGAATACTTCTAGATTGTCTGTGAGAGAATGGGTCATGGGTTTGAGGTTGAGTCAATCCAGATGTTGAAATCTCCTAGGATGGTAAGTGTTGGATGGAGATTAAGGATGGTTGTTAGAGCATCGCTGGGCATGTCGGCAAGGTTTATGTTGTAGCCAGGGGGTCTGTAGGTAAGTAGGAAGCTGTGCAAGGGTGAGAATTGGAGTTTTACCAGAAGGGATTCCTACTCTGTGGTGTTGGGTGAGGTGTTCTTAATTTTTAATGGGAATTGGTGATTGTGTAGTATCGCAAGTCCTCCACCCCTTCGTGATGTATTGCAAAACAATATGTTTGTATCTTGGAAAGCCTCATGCGCAATGGGCTCGTAATCATCAGCAAACCAGTTCTCTGTAATGAAAAAGGACATCTGGATTATCCTCTGTGATGAGGTCAAAGATGTGGAATTTGAGTTTGGAGACTGACCTGGCATTGATGCGGGCACAAGAGGGTTAGTGGGGTGTGTTTGCAAGTGCTGGATGGATCTGGTTTGGAATGGAAGGAGGAGCGGGAGTGGAGGAGGGGTAGCTGGGGGTTAGGGGCAGGGGCTAGGTGGGGTTTTGGGGAAAGAGGATTGGTGGGAGTTTGTAGGAGGAAAGGGGTGGGTGGTGGAGGGTGTAGGAAGGAGTTGTGGGGAATTGGAGTTGGACCAGAGGGGATGGGTGAAGAGGGGAATAGGGCTAGGACTGGGTTGGGTGTCGGCAGGGAGGTTTCGGCCCTATACTGAGGGGCAGGGTTTTGGATCTGGGTTGGAGAATGGGAGAAGCTAGGAGGGGCCTGGCGTGGTCTTGGTCTTTCCTTGACTTTTGGGCGGCCAATTGATTTGGCCAGGGCTGCTCTTACTGCTCTAAGAGAAGGGAAGTGTTGGTTGGGGGCACGGGTGCTATGTTGCTCGGGTGAGGTGTGAGCAGAGGGTGCAGGTGAGTAGTTAGCTGGGGGTGGGTTGGGAAGGTTGGTTTACCTGGGTCGCTGGGCACTCTGGAATATTCTGGGGTCAATGTTTTCTGCTCCCACTCTCCTTATTGCTGCTCTTATTTGAGTGGAGCGGGATCTACTTGAAGGGTGTAGCAGGTGGGAGGTGGAAGGCTGGGATGATGGCCTGTGCATTCGGGATGGCTGAGCTCGGGTGTGGTGGGTCTTGTGAGGCCTACTGGTGTGCCACCATGTGGCTCTGATTTGGCCAGTGGGTGGCATGGTGTCTAACCAGTGGGAATGGTACATTAGATTATGTGACTGAGTAGAGGGGCACGTCTAACTAGACACGTTCAACTGGGGTACCACACTAGATGTGTACTTACCTGGCCTTGGGCAACTGGTCAGGATGTTAGGATGTGTTTGGGGCACCTGGATAGAGGGGGGCTAAAAGAGGGGTCCCATAGTAGACACTAAAACATAGTAGATCCTAGTTTTGGGACACTTGTATAGTGGGAGAAATGCATACATGGGGATACAATAGACATTAAAATACAGTAGCACCTGGATTTGGGACACCTGGGTAGAGGGAGAGAGACCTAAATGGAGATACAATGGTAGACAGAAATATACAGTAGCACCTGGATTTGGGACACCTGGATAAAGGGAGAGAGGCCTAAATGGGGATACAACAGTAGACAGTTAAATAGAGTAGCACCTGTATTTGGGACAGCTGGATAGAGGGAGAGAGACCTAAATGGGGATACAATGGAAGACAGTAAAATACAGTAGCACCTGGCTATGGGAGGTCTGGAAAGATAGTGAAACGCCTAGATGGGAGTATAGCAATGCAGGCAGTAGCTATAAGGTTTGGGATACCCGGACGGAGGGGTAAATGCCCTTTGCTCCAAGTGCACAAATGTTACCACCTTACCCAATCTATCTAGACACAAGATATGGCTGACTATCACGATCTATCTAGATGAGAGATATGGTTAACAATCACAATCTGTCTAAATGCGAGATATGGTTAATTTACGGTTGGCTTAGGCATTGGATGTGGCTAACATATGAATGCACAAGTGACTATAGGTTTTTAAATAAGATAATGATAGGATAATAAGATGGGTCGAACACTCTAGTGGGGGGCAGTAATTAATGGTACCCCTGTCCAGACTTCGCCTACCTTCCCAGTCACTGCTGGTTGATGGCTGCAGGCACCACAGGCTAACATGGGCCGACATGGTCTGGAGCTGCTTCTTTAGGAGCTGTCCTTTGCCTAAGATGGGTGGTGGGTCTTAGTGGATCTCACTGGCCAATGAGAGCAGGTGGGAGGGATGGGAGGAGGGAGCAAACAGCCAACTAGGAAGTGGGCAGATCTCGCAATATCTATGTAATTGTCAGGCTTTGCAGATAAAGAGTCAAGACTTACCTGAGGTGACATGGAGGAAGACTTCTTCTTGGATGGTAACTTGGCTTTCTTCTTTGAAGTGCGAGTCTCATGGAGGAAAGGGCAAGCTTTCTCTGGTGCCACCCTGCTAGTACTAAAAGGTCCAAGCAGGCTGGCACCGGGTCAGGAAAAAAAAACAAAAGAGAGGAAAAGACCTGAAGGTGTTGATATAGATGGCAGTAGGCAGTGAAGGATAATGGCAGCAGGCAGCAACCAAATCTGTGTCCAGACTAAGGAAGGCACACAGGGATCACAAACTCAAGAGGGAAAACAGGAAGGCAACAGGAACACAGGGAACAAGGAAGGCAAGAGACCAGGAAGAAGGAACAGAGAAGGGAGGAAGGAACAAGGACTAGAAGCACTAAGCAACTAAGCAAGGAAGCGCAAACAAGCGGCAAGGCTACGAGCGTTGAGATGCGTGGTCGCAGAAATCTCCAGCGCATAAATGGCTGCAATCGGAGCAGTCATGAAAACTAGACCGCGGCTCTGCATACCGCAGGAACTCACGCCAGCCATCTTCGGAGTAAAAAAGGCCACCGCAATGAGGCGACAATCTTTCCATGCAACCCAAAAGGGCCTGGAATAGCGTGGCATGACAGTATGCCCCCTCCGAACGATCCACCAACTGGGCTTACCCGGATCAAGGAGATGAAAGCACCGGACCAGGCGAGCTACTTGCAAGTTGGCGACCGGCTCCCATGAGCACTCACTGGGAGGATAGCCCTTCCAGTCCACAAGATACTGAAGACGCCCCCTCCTGTATCGGGAGTCACATATCCTGAAAAACCCAAACTCCACTTGGTGGTTTGCTGCGATAACAGGTGGAGGGCGCACAGCAATCCTAGTAGATGAGTGGTAAGGCTTTAGGAGTGACGTGTGAAAGACCGGAGGAATTCTCTTCCAGGTGACAGGTAAGTGAAGTCGGAAGGCCACACCTTGACCACAACAAAAGGACCATAATGAATGGGGGACAGCTTGTTAGGTCTTAGGTGTCTGGGGAGCTACTTGGAGGACAGCCATACCTTGTCTCCGATGTTGTACAATGGTGAAGGACGGCCCCCTAAATCAGCATATTTCTTAGTGTTTTCTCTGGCTACCAGCAAGGTCTCTCTGACCATCCTATGGGTAGTAACAGGATTGCTGATCCAGGCATCCACTGAAGGTACAGGGCTGTTGCTGGCAAAGTCCATAGGTAACACAGAGAGATGAAATCCGAAATTGCAATTAAAAGGGCTGGTTTTCATGGAGCAGGAATCAAAATTGTTGTACGCGAACTCGGCCACTGAAAGCAAGGTGACCAAGTCGTCTTGTACCTGGGAGGAGAAAGAAACAGAGATATTGATCCAGGGTTTGGTTTACCCTTTCAGTTATTCCATTGCTATGCGGGTGGTAACCTGAGTATAAGGCGCGTTCCACTCCAAGTAGCCAGCACAACTGAGACCAAAATTGGGACGTATATTGGGGACCTCGGTCTGAGATGATTGTGGACGGAAGCCCATGAAGGTGAAATACCTCAGAGAGAAAAACATTTGCCATTTCATTGGCAGAAGGTAGTTTAGGGAGTGGACTGAAATAAGCCATATGAGAGAAAAGATCAATGGTTACCATTATGGTAGTATATCCTTTGGAAGGTGGTAACTCTACAATTAAGTCTGTGGCGATGACTTGCCAGGGATGCAAAGGAAGGGCTGGCTGATACAGCAGTACAGATGGTTGTTTGTTGTCATGTTTATTCTGAGCACAGATGGAACAAGCCTGTATATAACTCTGAACATCTCCATACATCTTTGGCCAACAGAAATATCTCTTAAGGTTCTGCAGGGTGGCCTTCACTCCTCGATGTCTGGAGAAGGTGGAATTGTGACATAGGTTCAAGACTTTTTCCTTTACCTCCTGAGAGGGTATGTACATGGCGGTGTTTCTAAAGAGTTTCCCATCTTTGGCCGCCAGACCCCATGGATAACTATAGGGAAGAGCCTTTTAGAGTTCACAAGCCTGGGTTTCTTGTTTGACCTTGTCTAGGAAGTCATCAACATGACCAATAAACACAGAATCCAAGAATATTTTGGGCAACATGGCAGGTTGATCAGTGGTATAGTCCGGACGCAGGGAAAGGGCGTCAGCGAGTACATTGGAAGATCCTGTAAGATAGGATAATTGGAACTGGTATTGAACAAATAAATATGCCCAGAGTGCCTGTCTGCTGTTCCTACATTCCAAGGACTGCAGAGCCTGAACATTCTGGTGATCTGTCCATACCTGTACTGGAAATACTGTGCCCAACAGGAGATGCCGGCACTCCATGAAAGCCTGAGGGATAGCCAATAGTTATTTCTCCAAAACTGAGTAGTGTAATTCGCTGCTTGAAAGAGTTCTGAAAAGATAGGCTATTGGGTGTTCACAGGTATCATCTTGTACTTATTTCAGAACAGCACCAATGGCGTACTCAGAGGCATCGGTTTCGACCAGGAAGGGTTTAGACACATCAGATTAACAAAGCACCGATCCTTCTGTGAATCTTCTTTAACTGTTTGAACACCACCCCATCCGTGCCCCCTTGTGACTGTCTTTTTTTAATATAATGGTTTTGTAGCTTTCAGCAACTTAAAGGCAGTATCCTGGGACGAAGACCAGACAAAAGGCGTGTTCTTTAAAAGGAGGGAAGTAATTGGTTGGACGATGGAGGAGAAATTAGCAATTAATTTCCTGTAAACGTGAGCCAATCCAAGGAAGGACTGCATTTGTTTCACTGTAGCGGGTGCTGGCCAAGACAAGATTGCAGACGTTTTAGAGGGGTCCATTGAGATGCCCAGAGGGCTAAGTACAAACCCCAGATACTTCACAGTGGTGACATGAAACTGCCATTTCTCTGTTTTAGCTAGCAAACTGCTTTCCCGAAGTTGCTGTAACACCCTTGTCACATGATCCTGATGCAAGGCAGGGTCCTTGGGGAAAACCAGAATGTTGTCCAAGTTCACTATCACAAAGAGGTATAGCATATTGTAAAATATTTGATGCATGAATCATTGGTAGATTGCTGGTGTGTTTGACAGACCGAATGGCATAACCAAATACTCATAATGGCCAAAGGGGGTCCGAAAGGCGGTTTTCCATTCATCACCTGCCCGAATGCCAATAAGGTGATCAGCCCCCCTAATATCCAGTTTGGAAAAAAGGACCACTCATTGGAGCGCCCCCAATATGTTGGAAATAAAGGGAAGAGGGTACCGGTCCTTCTGAGTAACCTGATTGAGTCCTCTGTAGTCCAGACATGGGTGCAACTCAGAGGGCCTCATTACGAGTATGGAGGCATCCATGCCCTTAATAGGGGCATGGCTGGATCCATACCGGGTTCCAGTACCGGGTTCTTCCAATGAGGACTTACCGGGCTATTCCAACCAAGGAGGACCCGGTAATTCCTCATTGGAAAAACCCATTCCCATTCCTACTTAGCCCCCATAGGGCTCAATGGGAATGGGGAGGGAGCTAATAATGGGCCCGTTAATAACGGGCCCGTTATTAGGTCATTGGTCCCCTTGCGGGACCCGGAATGGACGTCTGGTTTTACCAGACATCTGTTCCGGGTCCCACTAGGGGACCCCGTAATCAGGCATCCCATAATGAACAGTGCCGGTCCCGTACCGGCACCGTTCAGTACGGGAACGCCAGAGTCGTAATGAGGCCCAGAGCGTTTCTTAGTCACAAAAAACACAGAGGCCCCGGCTGTCGACTTGGATGGTCGGATAGTGCTGTTCTCTAAGTTGGTCGCTAGGTAATCCTTGATAGCCTTCTTTTCTGGAGTGGACAAAATAAACATCCTCCCAAATGGAATGATGGCATCTTCTGCGGTATCAATAGCACAGTCCTCCGGACGATGTGGGGGTAAAGACTGGACGATGGCACTGGAAAAGACATCTGCATATGGTTGATATGCCTTGGGAACTTGATTGATGTTAGATACAGAGACATGTAGATCACAGGACTGGGCTGGCGAGCTGGTATTCTCGGTCTCAGGTTCTCCCGACAAACAATGAGAGAGGCAATATTCCAATCCCATGAACAAAGAACCAGCAGCCCAGTTAATATAAGGGTTGTGGCGATGGAGCCAGGGCATTCCCAGTACCACAGGGTAATGTGTCGTCTTGAGGATGTCGAAGCTGAGGAATTACCGATGGTTGTTGATGAACAAAGATAGTCCCTTAGTCTGTTGAGTGATGGGTCCAGAGGATAATAGTCATCCATCAATGCCTTCCACCGCTTTGTTCTTTAATCTCTCTGGGGATTTGATGTTGGCGGGCCCACTCATCATCTAGAAAGATCCCCATGGTGCCAAAGTCAACTAAGGCCGGGGCTGGATGGAGTTCCCTCAAAGATGATGAGAAGGAAATCTGAAGGACCACCAAGAAAGAACGATGGGAAGGACCCAAAGAGGCAGAGAAAAAGGAGCAGGTATCAACCTCCTGAAACTGGGCTCCATTCAGGATCGGGAGCTGGCTTTTCCCGAACGCCTTGGAGGAACAATGGGACAGTTACGAACCACAAGTTTTGATGAGGCACAATGGAAGCATAAACCATTATCTATTCGCCGATTTCTTTCCTCCGGGGAGAGGGAACCTCGCAAGGCACCCATCTGCATGGCTTCGGGTTCTCCTTGAGGACACTGCAAGGCATCCCTGGGACTTGGGTAGATAGGGGTAGGTTTCTGAGTAAGAGAATGGCGTCTTCTCCTTTCAGCCTTCCTCTCCTGAAGACGGTAGTCAATTTGTAAAGCCATATCCAGTAAGGCTTGGAAGTAACTAGGGAGGGCAACACATGCCAGTTCATCCTTTACCTCTTCATTTAAGCCTCTTCGAAACAGAGTGAAACAAGCTTCGGCTAACCAATCAACCTTTTTAGCCAACTGCTTGAACCTAGTAACATAGGTAAGCATATCCTGATTACCTTGCTGGAACTCGAGCAACTTTTCTTGAGCAGAAAACACCAGGTCGGGTTGGTCAAACATGGTCTTGAATGCTGTGATGAATCCGTCTTAGTTGTTCAATATTGGGTCCCCCGAGGCGACCATAGGGGTGGCCCAAGTAAGGGCATTGCCCACAAGGTGGGCTACGATAAACCCAACCTTAGCCCTATTGGTGGAATAGTAGTAGGGCTTCACGTGAAATGCACCAGGCAGGAATCCAGAAAAGAACATAAGGTTTTTTGTGCTATGTCATACTTTTCCACGACTCCTCCTAGGGATGCACTCTCCTGCATCACGGATTGCCTTATTAGAACCAATTATCCTAAGGTTGTATTCTCAGCCTTTAGGTTCTGCACCTCGGTAAACAACTCCTGCATACCCTGCAACAGGTCCTGGAGTGAAGGATCCATGTCCTTAGATGTAAGTGTATTTTGGCATCTCAAACTGTCAGGCTTTTCAGATAAAGAGTCAGGGTCACCAGAGGAGACTTGGAGGAAGACTTCTTCTTGGATGGTAACTTGGCTTTCTTCTTTTGAAGTGCAAGTCTCAAGGAGAAAGGGGTGAGCTTCCTCTGATGCCACCCTTCTAGTACTAAAAAGTCCAAGCAGGCTGGCACTGGGGACACTGCCCAAGACAGGAAAAAAAAAAAATAGGGGAAAAAAAAAACCTGAAGGTGTTGATATAGAAGGCAGCAGGCAGCGAAGGACAATGGCAGCAGACAGCTAAGGAATCTGTGTCTAGCCTAAGTAAGGCACACAGCGAGCACAAATTCAGGAGGGAAAACAGGAAGGAAGCAGGAACACAGGGAACAAGGAAGGCAAGAGAACAGGAAGAAGGATCAGAGAAGGGGGAAAGGAACAAGGACTAGAAGCGCTGAGCAAGGAAGCACAAACCAACAGCAAGGCTACCGAGCGTTGAGACGCGCGGTCGCAGGAAACTCTGGCGCATAAATGGATGCAATCGGAGCAGTCGTGACAACTAGACCACGGCTCTGCATACCACGGGAACTCACGCCGGCCATCTTGGGAGTAAAAATGGACACCGCAATGAGGCGACACCCTTTCCATGCAGCCCAAAAAGGCCTGGAAAAGCGCAGCATGCCAGTAATTCAAAAGCACACCAACCGTGTAATACTATTACAGGCCTTCGGTAATCAGGGGGCCAACAATGGAGATGCAATCCAACGCACCCTGTGTCTCTTACCTAAAATTCCTGTGCACTGAAACTCTGCAGCGAGCGACGAGGGTTCGAAAGCTTCTGTGCATCAAAGCTGGAGGGAAATGGTCAAGGAGTATGGGCAAGAAAATGGAGCAAAAACTGGAGGTGCCCCTATACCAATAGGTACAGTGATGTACCACCATGGCCTGTATTAGTTCATTTTGCAGGTTGGTCTGCGGAAAACTGTGCTATAATACGGAGGCTTTAGACCTTGCCTATATCCATAATAAGAAAGGTCAAGGTAAAAAGACACGCCCTTTACTAATCCACTACGTCTACAGGAGGACCGGATAGCATTGAAAGTGGAACCACAATACAGGAAGGTACATGCTCATTACAGCCACATGGCTGAATTTTAAGTTGAAGCTACTAAAACATTTCTTTTGAAATATTATGATATTCATAAATACAAAGCAGAGAAATGGAACTGCCTGAAGAACATCAGCAAGAATTGGAAAAGTTATAACACTGCTAGAATGAGACCTTGAGAAAGCGAGTCGAGGGTCAGTATCATTGACCGCAGCACATAATGTGTCAATCGAGTTAATCTTTCTAATTTTCTGGCAAAATCTCACTGTAAGGCAAAAGTATTACATTTTTGAATTCACAATCGATAAAAAAAAAGTACTGACGGTATTTTCACAAGGATTTTGCACAACCAGAGTTTTTAGATTTTTAACAAAAATCAATATTAGTAACAACAGAACATCTCTGCGTCCAGTGCATTTCATCTACACCAACAAAATAGAATTCTGCAGTCTTCCTGCATGTGAGAGCATTTTTGCAGATAGATGCTGCACCACAACAAATGGCCATAAATAAGGAATGTTACCATGTTCTAGACAGTGCAGGGCCAAGTTTACATCTGTGGTTTTCTTTCACAAGTAGCTCTGCCCCTTTTCAATAATCTCCTCATGAAGCGATGTATGGTCTCCACTGGCAACTGCCATCAGGCCCCCCATCTCTGTTCCCATAGCCACCCTCACCTCACATCCTATCACCCAGAGAGCTGACATTGTCTAAACTTATTAGAGGGACGTGGGCAGTGTGGTGGTGTTGATTACAACATTGCGATTTGACATCTGATGAACAATTCTGGTGCCTTACCCCTGCAGATGTTGAAGACATGAGTTGAAATTTGAAAGATTGGAAATCCCCTAGGAGCATGTGAATTTCTTTATGCCCATAAGATGCTCAGCTCATCACTCACATGTGGAATAGAGGAAGACCTCAACATCCTACCTGGGAAACTTTTAGTTTACTAGTTTCTGATGGAGAGAACCAAGAGAGGACCACCTTTCAATGTCCACTGGGTTGTCTATGACTAGAGGTTTATGGCCTAATTCTTGTCCAGCATACTGGCTACATTTTGACAACTCATGCAGAGAACAGCGAGTACTGTGAAATGTACAGAAGCCCTGGTATATTTTGACAACATCAAACTCTTGCAATTGGCAATGATAGTTCATGCTCCATAGCTGAAGAAGGTTGTTGGCCCACTCACCAACAACACCTCAACGTATCTCTTGGCCTTTGACAGCTGCCACGACATAATTAAGGAGATAAGTCAGAGCATCTCTGAAAGGGGGATCAGGGTAAGATTTTGCAAGGTTGGAGGTCCTCGAAATAAGGGTCTTTCAAAATCCACAAGGAGTTACGGTATAGAGCTCTCTGGATTTTGGAACCATGGTGGAGTCTCTGGCTTTGGTTTAGCTTTGGTTTAGTGTAGTAGATGAAGAACGCCCATTCGCTGGCACAGCCACACCGTGAAGTTCAGACTAAGAAGGGCTGGTGACTGAAAGAAGCCTGTTGTATCTTGACAGATAATTTGCCCACTGAAAATGTGATGCTGTTTATCTTCCGTCTGGGAGGAAGCAACTTTGTCAGGGAGAGAACATGTACAGAGTCTGTGAGACTTTGATGGCTGTACGGAAGCGTTTTGAGTAAAGAATGTGCTGGGTGAACATTACTCAAGTTGCATACATTTTATTTTTCGTAACACTGTTACCATCCATGTGCCATAACTCATTGCATGTTACCATCTGGTAGACTCAACACCAATGGTAGTTGATGCAGCATGCGACTACGCCAACTTCAGGACTGCTCTTTAGTGGTTGTGCATTGTGCAGTAGGGAAAGGACAGATCTGTGACCCAATAGGATGGAAGTAATTCTATCAATGAGAACGATGTCTGGAGGTTTATATCCCTCAATCAAGACTCACCTGGCATGTGGGTCGTCCGGGTTGTATTGGAAAACCAAATTTGTGCTCTGGTTGTGGATTGGCATGCACTTCATTATAATGTGAAAAAGAAAATTACAAATGCCAGTTAACATGCCCGTGCAAAACTTGACTCTGTAAAATAAAACCTGTAAACATTAAATGTACTGTAATCCAGTAAAACATCACCGGGCAAACATTTTGCAATGCCCAGCATTTTTTAATCTGACTACTGTCCTAAGGGTTTCTCTGTGAGTGGCACTAAACCCTTCAATCCCATTCACGGGCATGATTAAAACCCCACTGACTGTCCAAGGCCTTATCGGGCATTCAAGAGCTCTAGAACAATCTGTTGGGAGGGCAACTTTCTCACAGTCATCTGTGAGCATGGCATAATGCATTGTAGGCAATGACCAATCGTTCCCTTGAGAAAAAGCAATGCATAGGTTCTCTTTCCAAAAGACAAGAAAATTAAATCAGATAATTCATGTGTTGCGGGGGCAGTCGGCAATTTGCAGTAGGGCAACTGGGCATTGCACCCACCTGTCTGTTGATTATTGTCTACTGCACAGCACTGGGAGCCCCCTTAGTATGCATGCAAATTCAGAGTATGGGCCTCATTCCGAGTTTGGTGGTAACCCTGCCGGTGCTATCGGCGTGTTGACGCTGGACTCGGAATGATTTACCGGTGCCTGACTTCCCGGTAACACTGGGGGATTACAACCCTGGTGATCCGGGAATTCAGGCACTGGCAAATTGTAAGTCCCCATTCCCATAGAGTCCTCTAGGACTCTATGGGAATGGGGACCATGGAAGCACCGTGGTTAATGGTGTCGGTGCTTCTGTGACAGCTTGCCTGTCGTGGCCGCTGTGCCCAGCAGGGTCAGACCTGTCAGGCACAGCGGCTCTGGCAGGCAAACTCGTAGTTTGCCATTCCGGGAACAGTGCCGGTAGGTTCCCCAGCACCGTTGTTTCTGGACCAGCAAACTTATAGTGAGGCCCTATGTGTATTGTTTACAACGTTCACAATCTGATATGCACTGTACACAGCGTGTGCCCTGAATGCATGGGGCACATAACGAAAAGCTAAGCAGCAAGCAGGTATGAAGTCCTAGGGTTTATGTTCATGAGGCAAACAATAAAACATATTTGAAATGCAGCAAAACTTAAGTAAAACTGAAAAATGCATTGCTGCAACAATATCGAGATTGGGGGGGGGGGCAGGGAGGAACAGGGCCAACTATAGATGGTGGTGGGCATGAAAGTGGAAGTCTAAGTGGCATAGGAGAGGCTATCACCTCCCCCATACAATCAAAAGGAGGTTGCATATTAAAACATAACAAATCTGGTTACACCTTTTTGGCAAAAATGCATTTGGGAGTATAATGCATTGGAGCCGAAGCCCTGATGATGATGAGCAGGTATAGAGGGTCTCATGGTAAGCTGTCAATGCTGAGCATCCTTCCCTCTCTGGAATAAGTGGCCAGATACAGGGTCAATGAATCCCAGGAGCCCCAAACCTTGACTTCACCCCTCTCCCAAAAGCCTTGAAATAAGTATGGACAGACCTACAAGACCTCAGTGATGCAAGGATATCAAACGGAGAGGATGACTGGTGAGAAGCCCAAGTGGGCATGCCGCCTTAGAAAGGGCCTGTTGGTGAGCTAGGCTCCTGTATCTATCAGAACAGCAGCATCATTATCTGAGTCCTAGCTTACTCGTTGATAAAAGCCGGTCGGTAGATCCATAACTTCATACAAAAGTAGGAGCCACCTAGGATGAGCCCGAGAGGCTAGACTGGTCCAAAATTCCCATTTTATGCACTCATTTCTGGCCACTTTTCCAGATTCCAGTATTTAGTTAAACAATACCTGAAATTATCTGGCCCTTCAGTGCTGTCTTTAAACTGGGACTCAAGTGCATACGTATTCTGCATCTTCTGGCATGTTTCTGTGTTTTAGATATTTTCAATATTCGTGCAAAATTCCCCTGCTGGATATTCCAGTTAACCAGCGCAAATGTTTTTTTGGGCACTGGACTATATACTTCCACTTGGAAGCCTTATGGGGTTCTACTAATACAATACATATATCAGCTGAAACCAATGAGCATGCCCAAATCTAAGGGCTGGTCTGGCAAGACAGTAAGAGCAGCTACTTGGGGCACCACTAGCAGAATAACGTTTTGGACCTGAAAACATCATATCTGCACTCAATGTAAAATGGGGTCTCAACAAAATGGCACTTTAATCAGACTGGCAGCATAAATTCCGGGATTACCTGGAATGTTCTCCACAGCAGTTTGGTGTGTTATGTTATGGTGGTTTATACTGTGCACTGCTACCACCTAAGGGCAGTCTCCAGGCATTCATGTGGCTTTTCAAACAAGAGGACAGGGTTGGTTGGTGAGGGTAGAGTGATATGATGGGGCCAGGACCAGGAGAAACTGGTGTGTGGGTGTGTTGCCCTGCAGATGGTTGGTTGCGTGCCCTGGCTTGTTGTATCCGCACCGGTAAAGTCCAATGCCTCCGTTGTTTATATGTGTCTGTTTTTATGTTGGAGTCTGTCTGTGTGTTTTATGTGTAGATCGGATGGTATTTAGGTTGTGTGCACGGTCTTGTTGTATCCATATGGGTAAGGTCCAGTGTCCGGGTTTGATTGTTATAAACGTGTGCTACTTGTGTTGGGAGTGTGGTAAGGTCCAGTGTCCGGGTTTTATTGTTGTAATCATGTCCTACTTGTGTTGGGAGTGTGTTAGTGTATAGGTTGGCTAGCCCAGTGGGCGGGTATTGTGCTTGGTGGTGTGTTGGAGGAAGCAGGAGCGGGGTGGTTAGTACATTGGCTACTCTCCAAGTGCTTTTATGTGGCTAATCTACGCAATTCTATATAGTGGTACGCATGGTTAATTTCACAATCTATCAAAGTGTGACGTGTGCCTCATCTTCAACAAACGTATCGAAAATTGCTGCATGGCTGATCTTCACAGTTCTATCTAAAATGTGCTGCATGGCTAAACTTCACAATTTAAAGGTGGCACGTGGCTAATCTTCACAGGTGTATATAAAAGTGCAGCATGGCTTATGTTCACAATTCTTTCTAAATGTGATGTGTGGGTAATCTTCACAAAAGACAAATGACAAAAAACATACGCCAGCAACTGGGTAAAGTAGGAACCATTTGCAACCGGTCAACAAGAATTTCCACCCCGTTTTCTTCACGTGTCTACGCTTGAGCTGTTATAGAGCTGTGATCCTTTTTAACGTGGGCATTTGAATGCTATTGCATGTTATAGCAAAATATGAATTAGCATGGATTTTTATGCATTCTGCAAAGACGTTGCTTTTCAGCGTATTGTAACACAGGGTTGAATTAAACTACTCCATGTGTAACCAATTTGGGTTGGCCGTGATCTGCGTGGGGTAGTGGAGGGGGTAGGAAGGAGAAGAGGTGCAGGGCCCTGCAGGTGAGCAGCTAATGCGGGCTGCAGCTATCAAGTGTATGCACCCGCCCTACATCTGGTGATGCTCACTTCCGCTCCTTCAAACTTTCGGTGCCCTCTCTTTGTTGAGCCTGCAACCCCATACATGAAAAAGCTAAGCACTGTGCAGAGCTATCGCACTAGAAAGCCACATCCAGGCCCTAAAATGAACTCCTGCACTGAGGTGCCTACACCCCCCACACCCGCTAACTTGTGATCTGGGTTTTCTACGCTACTCAACAGTACGCCGCAATAAGTAAGCCAGCTGTTAGTGCATTAATGAAGGTACTATGAATAATCGCACTCGTGGTTTGTATATATACCCTTGTCCCAGAGGAACGGTACTGAAAATCCTCAGAGACAACAGGTCTCTGCGCCATCTAGCATCAGAGAATCTAATCCTAGTAAAAACCCTACCACAGCGCAGCAAAAGCTAAATGTTACCTACACATAAAATCAGAAAAGCTGAGACTTCAATTAAAAGAAGGTCAGGAAGACCTACTGCAGAGCAGATTAAAGTTCACAGATGTTTCCGGTCACCGCAAACTTGACACTGCAACAGCCAACCAAAGGAGCACCACCGCAAACAGACCACACTGTGTATCCAGAACAGAACTCCTATACAAAGAAAACAGACTGCAACAAGTGAAAGTAGACACTCAAAGCAAAAAAGGACCATTGAGCCAATCCGGCATATGCAGCGAGAAAGGTAATAGAACCACCGACGATGCACCCTTAAAAGCAACTCTCATTTCGCAAACCAATGCATGGCAACAAAAACCGCATGAACAAGAAGCCCCCCAATGGCGAAAACGAGCATGCATACCAAGCAAGGAAAACCCACACCACCAGCACCGTTGAAACAGCTTTGGGCTTGGTTACCGAAGACCTTATCTTCTACCGTGAGAAAATAGCAACTAGAGGCCCTCAAACATGGGCCCCTCGAAACGTCTCCACCATCTTTTCCCAACATAGCAACGTCCATACAAATTGCTTCCTGGAATACACGCGGACACAATCACCTTATGACAAAAGGAGGCATTAACTTGGGCCAGTTTGATATACTAGCTTTGCAAGAACTATGGTTGACTGAAAAACTACACTTAGATGGTTTTGACATCGTGTTCGCCCCAGCAGCCAAAAACAGGCTGGGGCGTCCATCGTCTGGCCTTCTATTAGCAGCCCAGGAGGCCAGCGGCATCAACATCCTCGAAACACTAGTACTCTCAATCCACTACCTGGCGATCAGAAAAACCTGGGCGAACTACGACCCGATTTCGGCAAAAAAATCAAACATCGAAATTGCCATTATCAACGTGTAGTAGAATCCACAAGCAATTACAGATGAAAAGTTCCTGAGGTAGATAAAAAAAGAAATCGACAACATCTGTGCTGACAAACAGATCGCTCACACCATCATCTGTGGCAATCTCAACGCTAATTGCAGGAAAACTGATCGCCTGGCTCAGCAGCACAGACCACAGACCACATCAGAGAAAAGAGGTGAGCTGTGGAACGCCTGGATGACTTCACAAGGCTTTCACAACATCGATATGGTCTTCCTTGACCCGGAAAGAATCCCCACGTGGGAGAGAGACAACCTAAAGGGAACAATGATTACACCTTCGTCTCAGACGCAATGTTGAATTTAATAACGGCTTTCGAAGTCACACGCAGAGCAGCGAGCGACCACAATCTCCTAAGAGCCACATGGAATTCCATCTCACGCATCAACCCTACAATGAAGGCAATCATCGAGTGAAATCCACAGGGAAACCGTTTGAGAATGACCGCCGCAAGAGTAGAACAACTGACGTTGAGCTACCAAATTCAATCGAATGAAGATATTGACTACCAGCCACTGCTGAGCCCCTACAAAGAAAAACCACGCAGCCAGATCCTCTCTAGAAAGCCGGAAACCCATCAGTATGACAAACAAGTAGTCATCAAGCGAGCTGCTCTCAGACAACTCAAGAGAAAAGCCAAAAAATCCAACTAGTCCGCACTGCTGCTAGAATTAGCAACAGAATCTAAGAAATACAAAGCATGGATAAAGCACAACCGAGCTCTTCTCTAGCAGAAAGACTCAGAGGAATTACTAAAAAAAAGAATTATGGGCCCTTATTAAACCTCCAGTTGATCAGAGCGCAGCCGAGCCGTCTAACAGCGTAAGCGAAACAGATGGAAACTCCATTTTGATGTTCTATTTCAACAACCCAAGTCATCAGACACAACGCCCCAAGTAAATCACAAAGACTCTTAGGCCGACGTTTCCAACTTGTAACACATCACCTCAATTATCAGCAAACTCAAAGCCTTGCAAGCCCCGGGCCCTGACGGAGTGACTAATGTCGATCTGGAAAATGTCAAGACTGAATGGGCCCCTTTCATCAGCGGCAAGAACGATCCCAAGATCTTGGGCCTCATCGACAGTGGTCCCAATTTACAAAAAGGAAGACAGATCGGATCCTCAAAACTACCGGCCAATTGCCCTCCTAGATACAATTGGGAAAGTATTTGGTATGCTCCTACTAAAGCGATTCCAGAGCTGGGCAACAACTGCTCGCTGTGCGGATCCCTTCCAAGCCGGCTTAAAAAAAAACTCATCAACAGTCAACATAATGCTGCTAAGCATTGCCAAAAGCAAAATCTTAGACGGCTCCACCAAACTATTTGTGGCGTTCATAGACTTGACACAAGCTTTTGACCTCGTCGACAGAGACGTACTATGGTCAAAGCTTCTTCACTGGAACTGTCCGCCAAACATCATTTCCCCAATCAGAGCTCTCCATACAGATACCATGCAAGTAAAACTGAATAGAAAAGTACTCCTATCGGCGGAAATACCCACACGCAGAGGAGTCAAGCAAGGCTGTCCGCTTGCACCAGCACTATTCGTGGCCTTTATGGGAGATTTCAAAGACACATGCTCCACCATTAGAGCTTTTCCTCCAAAAATAGGGGGTACCCTGATGCCACGTCTAATGTACGCTGATGACATTACACTGCTAGATCAAAGCCAGATCGGTCTCCAAAGACAACTAAACCATCTGACTGATTACATCAGCCGATCGAACCTGGAGATAAACAAGACCAAAACCAAGATTTTGATCTTGGAAAAGAAAGTGAAACGGTCAAACCCCTTCAAATGGAGTCTCGAAAAGGTCCGGATTGAAACATTGACCAAGATCAGATACCTTGATGTTATTGTCGACAGCACACGAACGGAAGCCAGCATGCAAAGCCATCTCTGGGCGAAAGTGTGATCACTAACAACACAGACTCACATTCTGGAAAAGAAATTTGGACGCTTCTATCTGATCCCTACTCTTAAATTCTACAAGGCAAAAGTCGTTCCAGCATTAACATACTGGGCCGAAGCCATGCCCACAATTCCAGAAGCTTTCTGGTAAAAAATTGAGGGCTTCTTTTGGAAATCAGTGATGAATCTGCCTAAATCCACTTCGATGGCAGCAATAAGAAGAGCCTTGCTTCTCTCAAAGCTACAGTAGACTTCAACAGCATCTCCCTATTCCGGAAAATGTTACTCCCTCAAGGCCTTCCACTGTACCAACTGATAAATTCGGAATTGACAGCAGACAACTGCAAAATGTTAGCAAACTGGGCAACAAAGATAAGGCTACTGCTTGACCAAATCGCCTGCACCGAGGCGATCTAATTGCCAATCCATGCAAAATTAAAAGAAAACTTGCAGAGCTAGACTGGGTCACTGCACTGGGCAAAGCAAATGAAAAGAAACTCCTTGCAGACCTACCAGTCCGGGCAATGAAACTGAACGAAATTTCCCAATTTCTCAAGAGATTTCCTAGCAGACCTATACGACAATTCTTTCTGAGAGCTTGTCTAAATCGTCTACACACTAATGAAATTCTCCAGATCAGAGGCCAATCTGCTTCAAAAACATGCAGACTGTGCAAAAAGACCCACCAAACTGAATCTGTTGACCACCTGTTAACGACCTGCACGGGATCACCGAAATCCGACTCGCATATCTACGACCAGTGTTAGCAACGCACACCATTCTAGAAGAAGAAGAGTCGTGGCCTCACCTGATGAGCGGGAACAAAACAGCTTGGACAATCACCACGGCCAAGATTCTTCAAGCAGCCTTGGATAAATGCAACGAACTGACAAGAGAGAGCACTGCTCACCCTTGACCCAGCACAAGCCAAGCACATGACTGATTAACCCAAAACTGTAGGAACATCACAGATTGGCCTCAGAAGACTTATAAAGCACCGTCCTTGTAAAATCTATTTATCTAGATAAACACAAGTAAAAACATTTATATATATACCCATGTCCCTGCAGCCACTTCCTTCTCCACACATTCGTTTATATTTCCTCTGCATTCTACCACCTTACTATTGTACAGCACGTGGAAGCAGGTTTTCTCCATGTACTGTGACTTCCTTTGTACAACATTCCCAGTCGAAGCACTACGTTGCCTCCCATAGCAAACGCTAAATACAAAAAAAACGAATACGAATGCACTCCAGCGAGAGATCGTGTGCTTCTGAGAGGCGCAAAGTGGCGTGTATTGTTTAATCCGTCGTTCGTCAAAGAGATTTGGAAAAAAAGAATTGGAACAGTTGTCAGAATTCTGCCCCAGCAGTTTTGAGTCGATTGTGCTAATGAACACAAAAAATATGTCCATTAACTATATCATATGCTCGTGCGAAAATCACACAATGTCTGTCGTAACGATTATGGTTTGCATTACTCAATAACTAAGACGTTTGGCAACGATTACGTAGTTACAGGATATGATTGTAAGAAGTCTAGATGCAATTAGTTGTATAAGGAGTAATTTAACTTTGTCATGAAGTCACGCATCGGTATAATTGCCCAGTACATGTATTACACACTTTCTATCAGGAACTATATAGCGCATAAGGCACAAGTTACCGAAGGCGCTATACTTGGCTGTTACATTCACCCAGTGGGCAATTGAAAGAAGCAACACCTCCCCGCGAATAACACGCACTTGTTGGGTCTTACCTGTCGCACCGCCGACTTTTCTTTGTTTCTGGTTCTTGTAACTGAACCCCGATATTCGTGGCTTCTTTCCAGAGGCAGGTGCGGGGGTTTGCGGGAAAGCACCTGCGCGTGCCCCGTTCCTCGTGCTCGTTCGCCTCGCCTCTGTCTTGCAGACCCCTCTGGAGTGCCACAGTGCGGTTTCCCACCTGTGACTTCGGCAAGCGAAGTGGAGGAGAAATAAAAGGAGGCTGTGGGAGCCAGTACGAGCCAGTCACCAATAGGCAACAGGCAGGGAGGCGATTGCACCCGTTGTCATGGTTACAGCTTAGACCCAGGTCTATTTTTCCAACCACTTCCCCAGTTCATATTTACTCTAAATTATCTCTGGTCACTTCGGAGGTAAATGTGTTTTATTGCCACATATGTCAACATTTACACCTTGTTCGCCTGTATTCAAAGAAAGCTGACATTTGGGAGGCCAAGGGAGTCTTTGGGGAGTAATTGGCAGATGTTGCCCTGTAAACTGTGCTCTCAGACTGCACAGCAGCGTGGATTAAGAGGAGGGCTCCGGCTCACAGGCTGACCAATGCGTTGGACTTTACAATGCCACTGACGTGGGAAGCACAGGTGAACAAGTAATCACGCCTTGCATTAAACAACACAAGGCTTGGCAAAGCCTGTGCATTGTGCTTTGGTACAGTGGCAGGTTCACAAAATGCAAATGGCTGGTATATGTACCTTGCTCCCGACAAGCGATACACCATGTCAGAACCCGCAGCCTTATACCCAATAGCCGAAATAAGACACGAGGCGACAACGGTCGTGTTCAAATGTGCAGACATGGGCCAGGAAACCAACAGAGAATCCCTGTCACAAAAAAGTGCCTCCTGAGCACAGAAACCTGTTTTTGAAAAACGAAAATAGGGTTGAACACCTTTAACCCTCATACAGAAAAGTTGGTTATGAATGCATTTAGTTTGATTACAATAACAATGAACGTCATCATACACCCTCCAGTCTTAAAGGATATGGCTTTATAGCTAGCATTGAAGAAATGTACAATTCAACGTGTCTACCCACGTGGTACAACACACCACTCTTCTAGCAGATTCGTCCTCATAACATAATGGTAGCTAACTCAGCAGATCCCTGTCTGCTTTCATCCCTGCTCCTTCTACACCAGTAATAGGGCAGGTCCTGGACGTAGGCTGACATAATAGAAGTACTACCATAAGTGCTCATGTATGTATCCCAACCAATCTGCACTAAGGTGACCATATAAAAAAAACGGGACATGCCACAGACATAGAAGAAAGACTACAGTAGACACAAACAGGACACCAATAAAACTGTAGTCCTACTTCTATGTCGCTAGCCTGTTGCATGGGGGTGTTCACAGGCACACTCCTCTCATTGGTGGAGAGCAGGCAGGGAGAGGAAGAGGAGGAAAAGTGAGGCATGAAAAGCATTCACGTGTGCATTCACGCACAGGAAGAGTTGCACTGGGCCCGATATTGGGATTTCTGAATCGGTTCCTGGCAAAAACCAGGACCGTAGCCACCCACCCATCCCATGCCAAGACAGGGTTTCTTAAATTAAAAAACTCTCAGGACCCCGGGACGCAGGTCGATTTCCCGGGACCGTCCCAGGAAAACCGGGACATCTGGTCCCTCTAATCTGTACTCATTCGACACCACCTCCCTAATCATGGCAACAGCTCATGGCACCATCAAAAGCATGTCTGCGGCTTACTTGGTCCATGGCTCGTGTACTTCCAGGGCCCTACACAATAAAATACTATCAGCTTGGACAACCACATGATATTCCTGAATTGTGGCCCGCATTCTGACGCTCTACCAATGCACTTTAAATCTGCTTGGAAGCACCCCTGTTCAGTTGCAGCCCTGTGACCCAAAGGCTCGGACTGGCCTATAGGGCAATGGGGCAATGCCCGGACCAAAAACACAACATTCTAGTGTGGCCCATTTATTTGTTCAAAGTGGGCCACTTTTTCGGCCAATGTGAGACAGTGTCACGAGTTTCTTCACTAGGCGGCTAGTAGTTTTGACACTTGCTGCTGAATAAATATCCACGTTTTATCCAAAAACTCCCCCTTGGGTATTATTCAAACAGTCTGTCACAAAAGGAATGAATTGTCATTTGCAACTGTGGGCCACTTTCTCATTGGTGCCCGAGACAATTTTATGCCCCAGTCCAACTCTGCAAACTCTGCCAATGCAGACCTGCGGCCCCTCCTACTATTGCATTACTTCATCCAGGCACTGCCCTATTGAAGCCCTTATTTTTCTACCCAACCTCTTGTTTTCCCACAACAGCCCACAAACAATTCTGCCAAGGCGCTTTAGTCCTAAACTGTAGGAGCCCTTGATATTATATTAGTTGATCACATGCGCATCTTTGCAAATGCACCTTCAATTTCATCTCAGTTTGCAGTCACATGTCCTCTGCTGTTGTTAAAGAGGCAGAGGTAACCTCCATATTTCGGCGGGCCAGAGGCAGTGCACGCCCCCTCCCCATGCAGCAAATACAGCAAGTGTAATGCTGGTTCAACAGGACTTTCTGTCCACTCTACATGTTTGTCACTAAAGCACCCGGTAGCTGATTGCATTCTAACCTCCTCCAATATTTCAATTAGGTAGGATATGTCGATCTGTTTTTGGCTGTTTTACTCCTGCCACCTGTGACGAATCGCGGGATTCTGTCACTTCTCCCCAGGTGGGATCCTTTCAATGTGATGCTAGGGAGGAGTTCTCGCTCCGCAATGCCCTCCCTTGCGGTATAGAGGTACGCAGGACCTCACCGGGAGAGACTCCCCCTCTGAGGACAAGGACTACCGTACTTATGAGGAACTCCCTAAGCCACATATCACTTACCTACTGAAGAAAGACATGAAGAACAAACCAGAATTTGTTATTATAATCCAAATACTTAAATTGTGCCTATGAAGAAAAACTTATGCTATAGTAAGATGAAGAAAACCGTTGGAACAATACTAAATATGAGTAAAAAAAAGGAAGGACTTTAACGCTGTGCTGGGGAAGTCTCACGGCAGTGTAAGAAGAATGGGAGGTTGATACATTGAGAGAGAGAGACCCAGGGAGTTTCTAACTGGCTCGCCGAGGCACAGAGGAGGACATTTCAACGTTCTGCAGCCGATGCAGAATGGAAGTCCAGGTGTAGCTTCAGACGTGTGGCATCGAAAAGGAGACGAGACACAATGTACAAGAATTGGTTCCCCCATAGTCTTTATATAAGAGTTCTCCGCCTACATGCGAGTATCGCTACCATAGGGTGCTTTAGAACTAGAATATAGCCATACACAAGAATGGTGCTCGCGCGATGTGAAGTCAACACGCTTACGAAGCACAACAGGGCACGTGATGACGCATATAAATAGCCGGCCATTTTTGAATGATCCATATCGTCTAAAACGATCGGATCGCACGTGAGGCCAAGGAAACAAAGATCAGGAAACTTTACTTCATAAATTCAAGGTAAGAAACATGACCATTCAACACATAATCCCAACATACATAGGGACTTACAATGCTTGGCTGAATACATTGGTTGTTTATTTATTTATTCTTAGTGGGCCAATGACTGCCAAGATTGTTAAGGAAAGCTTAAAGCACAAGAGATCAGCCTAACGGCATATTACTTGAACTAAGGATCACAAGTTAACAGATTGGGATCAACATTAGCAAAATTTGATTTTGAAGTAAGTAATACACAAGTTACCCTTTGCATCTACTGCTGCTGTTTTATAATGTATATTGGACCCCTAGGCAGAGCCAGTAATTAGTTTATCATTTTTTGTTCCCCTAATTTGCAGGCTACAATATTTCTTTGAATTTGAATACGATCAAACCAGATCATCATAACCCTCCTGATGAACCATCCCAACTGGATGGAGAAACACGTGTAGAGGGGCTATCTAGTTTTTCATTGCCCAGAAATGGCATTTTGAATAGCAAAAACTTTCAGTTGTTATTACAAAAACATTGCTATGAAAAGGTTGAATTGAAAAGGATTGCTATGAAAAGGTTGAAAACTCACTTTGAATTGAATGCAACAAATAACAATTGTTTTGTATGAATGAAATACAGAGCAATTGCCAGAACTTCCAGCTGTCATAAAATAAATATTACTTTGAAAAGGATTGTGTCGCAAGAAATTATTTTTGAATTGATTTCAATCAAGAACTCAAAATCAACCGTTGGAGCGCACCAATTATCTCTGTTGTCAATTTCATTTTCATTATAAGCACTGGTCAGTCGCAGTGATTCAGAGATAAGGTGCTGCAAACAAAAGTAAATATATACTAACCACATCAGGAAACTCGCCATAATTGTTCAGACTGGACTCAAGTAACACAATGTACAAGGCGGCCCAGGCATGAGCGAGGAATAAGTGGTGGCAGGGCCACAATCAAACCGTGGTGTGTCAGCGAGTCCATAAAAAATGTTGATTCCTCTTTCTTCCGAGGAAGAGCAAAGCGAACCGAAAGAAGGAAGAACCGCAAACGCATGTGGGAGCACAGAAAAAACTAAGAGCCAGCCTGACAAGTGACAGAGAAGGCCTCAGGCTGTTCTGCAGCCCGGTGAAGTTATCCATCTATAGTTCAGGTAACAGGAAAAGCGGGAGACTCAGGTGGACGATCAAAGATGATAACTGGAATGCTCATACTCGTCCCAGTCAAGATGAAGTGATGGGAGTGTGTGAAGAGAACAAGAATCATAACTGGAACACTCATACTCGTCCCAGTCAAGATAAAGTATTGAAAGTGTATGAAGAGAGCAAGAAGTATTACTGGAACACTCCTACATGTCCCAGTCTGGATGAAGTGTCAAGAATATATATAAAGAGCGAGAAGGATTACTGGAATGCTCATACTCGCCACAGTCAAAATAAAGTGTCAAGAACACACAGGAAGGAGAGAAGTATTATTGGAACGCTCAAACATGGCCCTGTCAAGATAAAGTATGAAGAGTATATGGAAAGAGCGAGAGTCACTACTGGAACCCTCATACTCGTCCCTGTCATGATAAAGTGTGAAAGGTAAAAAAAGAGAGTGTTAAACATTACAGGAACGTTCATACTTGTCCCAGTCAGGATTACGTGTCAAGAGTAAATAAAGAGTGTGAGAATCATTACCCACAACTGGAACGTTCATACTCGTCCAAGTCCAGATAAAGCACCAAGAGTGGCTAAAGAAAGTGAGAATCATTACTAGAACACTCATACTCATCCAAGTCAAGATAAAATAAATAGAGTAAGAATCATCACTGGAACATTCAGATTAGTCCCAGTCATGATAAAGAGGAGTGAACATTAAATTAAGGGAAACCTTTAAGCCTGACTGAAAAAACCCAACAAGGATGAATAGGATAAGACAAGAAGAGTATAAAGAGGAGAGAAAGAGTAATCACGCGGAAAGGGCACTTAAAACCTGGAAGGATCCAGTTTCAGAGCTATTTGACTTAATGCAAATATTTACAGAGAACTACTTATGGATACTTTATTGAAAAGAACTTGATGAAGAACCAGCTCGCAGGAAAAGGGAGTCATTCTCCTGTACTTGTGTTGCTTTAATAGTGGTAAGGTTAGAGTAGGTTAGTTTGAACAGTGGACTGATCTTTATTTGGACTCTCAACGATGGCTGACGAGCAGATTAGCTAGTTTGGTTAGTTAGGGAACACCCTTAGGACAGGAAGAGGTCAGAGTTTTCACTTTTCATTTAATAAAGATCCACAGTGGTATAGCAGATCAGAGTCAGTGTTCTTAATCTGACCCGCAACACAGTATTCTTGGACTGCAGAGGAAAAATCTGAGTGGAAGAGGAGAAGTAGAGACTGCAGTAGGATTAGTAAGTTCCTTACAGATTTTGAAAAGTTCAGCTATGTTGTTGGTGGCCCCAGAGATGCAGGTTTGAATATGGGCACGCTTCTTGTTCTTCTTCTGGGTGGAGAGTCTATAGAGTGTTTGCAGCAGGCAACAGGCCAGTTTGTCAGAGGATGTGTGAGAAGCCAACCACTTCAGTTCCACAACTCACTTGTTTTTCAGTGAGGCTAGGTCGGAATCATACCAACTATTGCACTTGGAAGCAGGCTTCATGCGGATCGTCATGGCAGGGGCAAGGATGTCAAGGGTGTTGGAAATGGAGAGGTGAAGCTTAGCAAGGACTGAATCAGAGTGAGAGTCAATAACAGGAAGGGAGGGGGGAATAAAAGAGGCAGCAAAGGTGACAACTGACACTCGCTTCATCAGTCGGATGAGGGAGAAGGAGGCTGGCAGTGCGACAGAGGCTTAGCCGGTGTCATGAACCTAAGCAGAGCACCAGGCATTCCCTCATATAGCCACCAGGGACATTCAGGCAATATTGGCAGGCAATGGACAATGAGAGTTGCTGGTTGGCATGAGCACCTGTATACAGACTGTAATTGCCCCTGCCAAAATGGCTGCCAAGTTAGGACTCAGCCTGGGACCAAAGATGGCCCCCAAGCTGCCCATACTGCAAGTATACCTGGTGTTCTAGTGGAAAGGTTCAGCCCAGGACTATACAAACCCCACCCTGGGCTCAGCACATGCAAGTGGTGTAACATTTTCCATGATCCCGGCCCCACATTTCTGGAGATTCCAGCTATTCAGCAGCTCGGTTCCACTTACCGGATCCTCGTCACTTAGTTTGCTCTGTTGCTAACTTCAATACTTTCACAGAGTGAGTGCTCCCATCTGCAGCCACGCCAGCTTCTACTCACCTGGATTCATGTTGGAGCTTTAACCGCAGCATTCCTCTGGAAGGGAAGAGACAAAACAGTAAGTCTGGTGCCATTAACACCTACACTAATCCCCCGGAACCCTCAGATCTTTGCTAAGCTGAAACCGGCACCCGTGTGTGCACAGCTGACTACCCTCTTGACATCCGCGCGGCTATAGCAGTATTCCGCTTCTTCACAGCTGACGGCCCGCTTCAGCATCCGCATCAGCAGAGCAGCATTCCGCTTCTGCACAGCTGACGGCCCGCTTCAGCATCCGCCCCAGCTGAAAGACAAAGTGGCAAAAGAGGAATATTTACAAACCACGCATAACACGTGCACTGCGTGTCTTGAGCAATACGCTCTACAGGCATTAAAGGATACTAAGGACTTAACAAACATTCTAAAGACCCTAAGGACACTCTGCATTGCCACAGAGCAGCGCAGCAAAGGAAGGACATTACCCTGAGACTTACCTACAGGAAGAATCTTGTGTGCCACAGCAGGGCTGGGCCACTACCATCCAGTGACGCAACTGAACCAGATGTTGTCCTGATCATTTTGCGAGTTCAACTACAATACAGTAAGGTGAGCCCTGGTTCCCCCCCAACCAATCAACCTATGGGGTATAGTGTCTCACTCCTAACTGCACTGTACGCTGGGCAATAGTTTTTCAGAGAAACAGTGGGAAAAGGAGTGGTTTGGGCTAGCATCTGGTTCCTGTGGTTCCGTCACCTCAACCGGAAATTCATTCCACTGACCCAGACCTGGCCCTCCTGCAGGGCACCAGAACCAGGGAGCAAAGGAGGTCCAAATGAGAGGAGAGGAGAGAGTGATCAGACCAAGAGAGAAGTGTACTGAGAGGGTTAGAGAGAGAGAGGTCAGCTGAGATGATCACATCCAGAGTGTACCCGCTGAGTGAGTGGGACCAGAGGGAAGAATGGTGAGGGAGAAAGAGTCACAGGGGTTGTGGAAGGGTAAGACTGCATCAGGAGAGTAAAGATGAATATTTAAATCTCAGAGGAGAGTGAGCTTTGAGGTAACAGTCACGAGAGAAACTGTGAGGTGAGCCCACTCAGATAGGAAGAGGGAGACCAGCCTAGCGGTTCTGTAGATGGTAGGCGGAGTGATCGGCAGGGTAGGAGAGATGAGAGCTTGTAGAAAAGACATTCAAAGAAGGAGTAGGATTGAAAGGGTATGATAGAAGCAGGGATCCATTCAGGGAAGAGAAGGGCCACTCCACCTCAAGACTTGGAGAGGATCTTTTAGCCCTCGGGAAGAAAAGTGACAAAAGCAGTGACAGAGCTGGCATTGAACCATGTTCACTGAGCGCGAGGACATCAAGGTCAATGCCTTCTAGGAGGTGACAGATTTCAGTCGAGTGTTTGACAGCAGAGCAAGAACTGGGGGTAGCTAATTGAAGCTGGTTGCCATCTTTAAACATTTTCAGAGGAGGAGTACAGGGTTGAGGTACCACCACAGGAGGGGGTCAGGAGAAAAGGTGGTGGAAGACAGAGGAGTGGCTGGAGAAGGGAAGAGGTTAAAGACAGATGGAAGCCACATATCAGGAAGGAGGAGGATGGGCTGAGAGCCATAAGCCATGATAATGCCATTCAGGTAAGCATTGATGATGCACCTAGATGATGGAAAGAGTGCCAAGAGCACTTCCCATCTGGTTACACCATTAATGAATGTAGAAGAGAAAGGGGAGAGGATAGAAACCATATGGGGAGTACATTGGTCAGGGGAGGAAACAAAAAAGAGAATGTCAGCAATAGTTCGCTTGGAGAGAGCATTGACATAGGTGTCAGCAATGGGCAGACCTGGCCCTGAGACCAGGATATCCTTCTTAAACTGTTTACTTTCAGGCTTTGAAAGAGAGGGAGGATAGGAAATAGAGTAGCAGTTAGCTTCTTTGTTTGCATCAGAGCCGTCACAAATATGTGATCCATCAGCCTTCTCATATGGTCCATCTTCACGCATGCCTTGTAATCACATGCCAACATTAGGGTACTTTGTTAATCCCCCTGGCTCTGCACTTCATGTGTTACATTGTACACTGAACTCAATGGTGACAATGTATGAAATTATTCATGAAGAATTAAAAGAACAGAAGTGTCTTTTGTCCACAATTGTTTCTAAACTGACATACCTGGAAGGTTTTATTTTGAGCCAGAAAATAAGATTGAACAATGTGATAGATATTTCCTTTGGGGAGGGTACTGTTGGTGATATATCTAGAGCACCCTCACTTAAGTCTGATCTGGTAATTGATATGGACAAGGTCACATCTGACGCAAATAATGATATTAGCTCTGCCACAATCCCAATAAGATGTGACAAGCAGGCAGTAGAGGTGAAAAACCTGGGCCATTGTAGTACAAACGCATTCACATCTATCACAGAGATAACGGAGGACACGGGAGAGGTCAATCTATCGAGTATCTGCCTGTCAACTGTGCATGACAATTTGCCACCCAGTTCTTCTGCGAACGGACTTGCACCTGTGCCCTCTGTAAATTCCTTTTCAGGACCACGTAGAAGTTCCTGAGAGAAAAAAGATAAAAAAATCTACAAACATCAAAAATCCTTCTATACAAAAAAAGTAAGGGCTCCTGCAAATGTGTATGCAAATTAAAGGCTTGTCCTTCGGCTAATAATGTGAATGATGAGCAATCGACCTCTAAGAGGAGGAGAAAACTGCTGCAAAACAACGCCCTCTGAGCAGTCTTGGGCTTGAGACGCTCCGACCACATCTCCCATATCAGAAAGGAGGCTCATTGGATTCCCATCAAAGCCCACTTTGAGTTCAAACTCCTAGCCATCACCCATCGCTGCTTACATAACACTGCACCCTCCTATCTCACAAACGGTATCACTAAGAAACACAACTTGCACAATCGCCGTTCCTCCACCACTTCTGCCCTGACATTCCCAGATTTACCAGACGAAGGTGGGCTCTGGGGGCTCCGGTTTCACCACCATCGCTCCCACACTTTGGAACGCCTTGCCTCTGCACATACAAGGTGAACCTGCCTATGCCATCTTCTGCAAGAAAGCAAAAACCTTTTTATTCAACGGATGTCTGTAATGCAGTGCCTCAAGTTCCATGTAAATGACTTTTGATCTCTGATACAATGTAACCACTATCTTGCTAGCACATCTGTAACTTTATGTTCTGCTAACCATGTACTTCAGCGCCGTAATGGGTCTGGGCACTACCAACAACTACAATAAATAAAAAAATATAAAATAAGAGAAAACAAAATTGCTCTGTAACTGGTCAGAATGCTATAACCTATTTCTTAAAACCTGTGCAAAGGAACGATCAGCTACTCAATCTGAGCATGTTCACCATTCCTATTGATGAGGATTGTGAAATATCTGAAGATGAAATGAGATTTATGATCCCTCCGCAGGTGCAAAAGAGGGCACACATAATTTATTATCACCCCAGGTGGGTTGATCCTCTCGAACGGCAGTACCTCACTCTTGAACAAACAAATTAAGAGTGCTAGGCCTTTCCTCTGATCCTCCAATTATGGCACAGGGTTGTTTTTACCATCTAAGTCTGGTTGTGTCGAGGACATTTTGGATCATCACTTATTGAGTGAAGCAGGGTCTGGTGTAAATCATTCTCATAATCAGCCAGCCCCTCTTTTTCCGTTATTTCAAAATGTATAAGAAAATAGGCAGAAACCTATGGGGTGTTTGTCTAAACGGAATTTGAAAAAAGGAGCACTGTCTTAAGAGAGTTTCAGTTATGAAAATGCTCCGCGAAGTGATTTGGCCAGAGAACATAAAACATCACTGTGTGAACCACTAAAAAAGTCAATGCCAGAATTTTCTCATAAGGTCATTTCACATATTTTAAATTTTAAATTTTGAGAGATTATTTATGGACCATGATTGTAGGCCACTGAACTGTCAGCATACCTTAGCACTGCTATTTGAAATTCCAAATGTAAGATTGATTTGCACTAAAGATTTAGCTCAATTGGAATTTTTAACTGATTCCTGTTTAGACTTGGTAATAAATGCACCAAGTCTAAAGAGGTTAGGAATACTATCATGGCTGATGCCCCTGCCCTCCTTTCATTATGATATGATTTGTTTGATGTGTTGGGCATACACAGGTTCAAATACCGATCCTGCGCTTAGAAACCACTCATTGGTATTAAGCACTTTATAAAAGAACAATTATAACAATACAAATAATTATTGAAATGAAATACAGGCTTGATCAAGAGGAGCTGGTTGGGCTCATTGAACCATTGAGTATTAATATAGGGGAAGCAAGTGATGCCTCGCAAGTAGTTTCAAATGTCAGCAAATGCTATACCCTTAAAGAAAAATAATTATGATTCGGGCCTGATTGTCAGCTCCCTTCACAGGGGAAGTTATAGGTTGATGGGGGGTAATTGAGTTTCCACCATTTCCCTTGTTACATGGAACACTAGAGGTTACTCTCATCTGCTTCATCCCGATTCACCTCTATGTAACTACATTATGGTCTGTCTCCAAGGGACCTGGATTGAGTATCAACCCATTATGGATGTCTAACTCTTTATTTATTTATTTATTTATTTATTTATTCACATTTGTTAAGCGCACATACAGCCCATAGGGCATCGTGGCGCTTGTTACAGAGATGACTTGTTATACATACAAAGAAGTCATTACTTAGTTACAAGAGAGTAGTAAGGAGAAGATAGGAAAGGAAGAGGAGATGATGTTGTACGACGAGCTAGTTGAACAAGGTGGTTTTCAGTTTTTTTCGGAAGGCAAAGAGAGATGTTTCTGCTCTGAGTGTGCTAGGAAGTGCGTTCCATAGCTTCGGTGCAATGTAAGGGAAGCTTATTCCACCTGCTCTGGCTCGTTTGATGCGTGGGACCCTAAGCTGGTTGGTGTGGCATTGTCTGGTTGGTCTAGTGGAGTGCGATCTGACTAGCGTGTCAGACAGGTAGGAAGGTGCAGATAGGTGAATACATTTATGTGCAGTGGTAAGTATTTTGAATGTGATGCGCTCTTTGACAGGTAGCCAGTGTGCTGCCTTTCTGGCTTGCGCGATGTGGTCCCGTTTAGGTATATTGAGGGCTGCTCTTAGTGCATTATTTTGTGTTGTTTGGAGTTTATTGAGATTAGTGATGGAAGTACCAGCCAGTAGTGCATTACAATAATCTATCTTGGCTCCTATGGTGGCTCTTGCAATAGATAAGCAATTATCTTTGGTTAGGAATGGTTTAATGGCATTAATGAGCTTAGTGCTCAGAGCGGAGTCAGAGACAATGGAGTTGACTTGCTTGTCCATGGATAGTGATGCGTCAATGTGGACTCCTAGTGTTTTTACAGAAGGTAGAACTGGGATGACACAATTGTCTATGCAGAAGTTTGTGTAGAGAGGGTCGAAATTCTTGAGAGTGGATTTTTGGCCAAGGATGAGAATTTCGGTCTTGTCACCGTTAAGACATAGGCCATTCGTGGCCATCCATGCTTGGATGGTGGCGTATATATTCTGGAGGGTGGTTGCGTCCTGGAGGTAGTGTCCTGTGAGCGGGAGGAGTACTTGGGTATCGTCAGCGTAGTTGGTGTATGTGATCCCAAGTGCGTCCAATTTGTCAAAGAGAGGTTTGGTGAAAAGATTATAGAGAGTGGGAGCTGTACATGAACCCTGAGGGACTCCATACCTGATGGTGGTAGGCTCTGCGTTGGCTATATTGGAGAACACTTTCATCACTCTGCCTTTGAGGAAAGAGGTAATCCAATTTGTGGCTTGTTTGGAGAAATGAGCGGCCTGAGTTAGGTGGTTCGTGAGAATGGCATGATCGACTAAATCAAAAGCCGCTGAAAGGTCTAGGAGGAGCAGGAGGGCCGGCTTACCTTTATCTAGGATTAGGGTGATTTGATTCTTCAGATCTAGTAACGCAGTTTCAGTTCCATGACCTTTACGGAATCCGGACTGCCTTTTGCCTAGGACAGAGTTGTTTTCCAGGTAGGCCTGTATCTGCATATGTGCAGCTTTATCTAGGATTTTTAAGAGAAATGGAACCGTTGTAATGGGCCGGTAATTGTTAGGTTGGGCGGGGTCCAAGGTTGGTTTCTTTAAGAGCGGGCGTACCCACGCCTCTTTAAGGCTGTCCGGGACTTTACCCGTCTTGAATGAGGCATTAATGAAAGCTGTGATGATCGGTGCGAGGGGTGCAGCACACTCTTTGATTATGTTGGGGGGGGCAGATGTCGCCTTTGCATTGAGATGGTTTGAGCTGTTTAAGGATGTGGAGAGTGTCCGACTCGGTGATTGGCGAAAAATTGAATTTTGAGGTGTGCTTATCTTTGGCGGTATTGACGGAGAGGGTCTGTTGGGGGTATAGAGCCCTATAGTGTTCTGCTATTTTAGTTTGGAGAAGGTCTATTTTATTTAACATCGCTGTTTGGATGCTATTGCACCAGGCTTCATCCTTAACGATCTCATCTGTGCAGATAGGGGGGATAGTGAGCTCTTTAAAGATGGTGAAGAGCTCTTTTGAGTGGGAGTTGGCTTCCAGGATACGTTTATTGTAGGTTTCTGACTTTGCCTTGAATATGGCATTTTTGTATTTTTTAGAGATACAAAGGAAGTCTACTTTGGTGGCCTCACAGGGATTGGCCTGCCATGTTTTGAGGGCTTGGCGCTTACGTTGGCGCAGATTTAGTAAGTCATCCGTGAACCATGAGTTAGAATGAAACGATTTTTTTTCTTTTTTGTTTTCAAGAGGGGCTGTGGTATTGATGGCCATGGTGAGCGTGTTTTTGAAGATCTCTGCTAGAGTGTTGGGGTTGGAGGAAAACGGGGGTGCTAGGCATGGGGTGTTAAGGAAGGGACGTATATTGTCTGCTGTGAGTTTTTTGGCACTTCTGGTTAGCGTGGCCGGTGCAGGTTTTAGAGGTTTGGAGTAAGATGATATGGGGATGCAGAATTGGAGGCAGTTGTGATCAGACCATGGGAGGGCTGTGTTAGAGTTGAGAGTGGATCCACAGTTGTGATCTGCCACCCAGTCTAAGATGCGGCCTTTATTATGGGTCGGGGCAGTGATTATTTGTGTGAATCCTAAATCTGTGAGGTTTCTTGCGAGGGTGGCAGCTTCTTTGTCGAGTTTATCATTAAATCCAAGATTGAGGTCTCCTAGAAACAGTGTTTTGGAAGTTTGTTTGAGGTTTTTTCCAAGAAGATGGTTGACTATGCTTTTGAAGTTATTAGCCGGGCCTGGGGGTCTATATATGACGTGAATGTTTACCGTATTTTTGGGAGAGAGGGTAAGTTTGGCTGAGAGGATGTCAGTGGTGTCTTCCTCGGGGGTGGGAGTCTGTCTTAAGGCTAAGGTGTCTTTAAAAATCAGTGCAACTCCACCTCCTATTTTAGTTAATCTATCCTGTCTTAGGATGGAATATCCTGATGGTACAGCTAAGCTGATGGTCGGTCCAGCGGCAGAGTGCAGCCAAGTTTCTGTTATGGCTAACATATCTAGGTCCTGATTGGTAATAATGTCATTAACTTCTATAGTGTGGGCGTTGAGTGAGCGAACATTTAATAACGTAAGTTCCTGTCTGTTGCCTGCATTGGTGTAGAGGGGAGTGCTAAAGGGAATGTCCGTGTTCTGAGTCTGTACTGTCTGAGTATGATATCGGAGGGAGTAGCATGCGTGGTGGTGTGTCTAGGTTCCATGATATGGTTGTCGGGTTGCCCTGCGGGCATAGAGAAGTCAGTACTACTGGTCAGTAAGGTGTGGACTAGGCCTATGAGGAGGTACAGTGTATGTGTGGCGTACATATTGAGGTGGGTAAGCGAGAGTGGGATAGAATTATCAGTTGGGCAAAACAGTATCCCCCTAGTCTCTGGTGACCATGGGGCACAACACTATGTCACAGTGGTCTCTAAGCGACCATAAGGCACAACACAATGTCACAGTGGTCTCTAAGCGACCATAAGGCACAACACAATGTCACAGTGGTCTCTAGGCGATCATAAGGCATAGCACGCTGTCACAGTGGTCTCTAAGCGACCATAAGGCACAACACAATGTCACAGTGGTCTCTAAGCGACCATAAGGCATAGCACACTGTCACAGTGGTCTCTAAGCGACCATAAGGCACAACACAATGTCACAGTGGTCTCTAAGCGACCATAAGGCATAGCACACTGTCACAGTGGTCTCTAAGCGACCATAAGGCACAACATAATGTCACAGTGGTCTCTAAGCCACCATAAGGCACAACACAGTGTAATAGTAGTCTATGTTAGACCGTACTGCAAAAACAGTTGTCAGGGGCAGCATACGGTAGGGCATGGCAAAAGCACTTTTAAATCTAACCCTGAGTTCTGGGCTGACATTTTGACTCGTTCTTTTAGTAATATTGTCCAGAGTTCTACTATTCCAACTTCTTGGAGGGATGTACTAATAACTGTCATATACAAGCATGGGGACAGACTGAATCCTGTTAACTACAGTCTCATTTCCTTAATAGACGCATCCTGTAAGATATTTTCCACTTTAATTCTTAAAGAGTTACAATTATGGGCTTCTGGGAGTGTGGTCTGGACATTTGTCAATCAGGGTTAAAAAAAGGAGTTTGAATATCCCTAAATTGTCTCTTATTCCAATTACTCGGGACCAGACTTCCACTTCCAAGTAATAACTATACGTCGCCTTTTTGGATATTGGACAGGCATTTGATTGCATAGCGAGGAACACATTATGGCAAAAACTTTGTTTGCTAGGTTGTTCACCATCACTTTTGTTTAATTGCCCTTCATCAAGAGACTAAAGTGAAAGTTAGGTTGGACCAGCAAGGTAGCTACTTGCAATGGATTAAGACATATTGTGGTTTGCGCCAGAGGTGCGTTTTGCCCCCCCTTCCTTTTTAATGCCTATGTTTGTGATTGGCTCTTGAGCAAGTTCAGCCATATCTACACTTCCCGGGAGAGATTTTCATATTTGGCCTATGTCAATGACATTATTCTTTGCGATCAGACTCCTATTGGGCTTCAAAGAAGTCTATCAGCTCCCAATCATTTCTTAATTGATCTAGATCTTAATGTAAATGTTCCTAAAACTAAGATCCTAATGTTTACACCAAGATACTCCAAAAAGCATTTGCCATTTTCTGGTTCCTTAATGGCACTAAGCTCGAACAGGTTGAGCTATTTAAATACCTTGATGCAATATTTCACAGCAAGGATTGAAATCAACCAGTGGTTCCTTCTTTTCGAGCTTCTGCTAAAGCGGCGGCTGCACAGTTCCGTCTTCTTGATAAACGTTTTGCCCAATTCTCTATTACTCTGTTGATTCGCTATTATCAACAACAAATGTGCCAGAAATTATATATGAGGCTATAACTATGATTGTTTCACCCAAGCGGTCTAAACCAGAAGCAAAGGACCTTTCCTTACTGCAGTGTGTTCCAATAGGGACAATTAGGCATGAATTCTGCCTAATATCCTTGCAGGCACTGCAAGGCTGCAGAAGGCTGCAGAAGTAAGACTCTGACACAGAGGGGTCATCATGGTTGTTACAGGCTTGTATTAATGTGAGAGAATGAACAGAAAACCCTATTTTACCCTAACTCTAAGAGGGGTTTCCCTGTCTCAACATAAATGTACTAATATCTCTGTCAGGATGTCCAAAAGCAAAGGTCCACAGTCCTACGTCAGAATCCTAACTCTGTCCCTCACAATCTTTGTTAAACGAAATCAAAGACTTTCTAGTCTCGAGAAAATATTCCCTTCCCCTGGACGAAAGGTAGTTCTGGGTTTCAAAGTTCTCAAACTTCAGTGTCAACTGGGGAGGAAAATGTCTCTCTTTCCTGACCCCAGAACCCCGTTGACAGACCTGGTTCACCTCTCACCCAGGTACTTTGATGAAAAAGAGTGGTTTGGATGCTCCTCCAAACTGTAGAGGGTCCGTGACCCTGGTTGGCAGACTTGGCTCCATTCTCTATTCGGCACTGCGAAGTAGAGTGGTTTGGATGCTCACCCAAACTGTGCTGGGTCCCTGACCCTATGAAGCTGACCTGGTTCCCTTCTCTACCAGGTACTTTGATGAAGCAGAGTGGTTTGGATGGTCCTCCAGCCCGTGGTGGGTCTCTGACCCTGGTTGGCAGATCTGTTTATCTTCTCTACCAGGTACTGCAACAAAGATGAGTGGTTTTGATGTTCCTCCACTCTACTGTGGTAGGTCTCTGACCCTGGTTGGCTAACGTAGTTCCCTTCTCTCCTATGTCTCGGTTCCATGTGTTAAAATCCCAGCAAAAATATTGCGATACAAAAATATCGCCATATCTTTGTGGCGATATTGACCCACTGACCCTGAGGGGGACACCCCCACAAACCCCTGCATTATTTTAAAATGTGCGGGGGAGACCCCCGCAATCCCTGCTCCCACAAATTATCCCCCAAAAAATATCACCTATGGCGAGACAAACGGCCATATGCACGGCAATATTTTTGGTGTGGATATTTTGTAGGGATACCCATGTCTCTAAGTTTCAAACACTTACTTGTGTACTCGCCTGTCAAATTCTGTGTTCATATGTATTACTCTCACAGTTCTCTTCACTGTCTCTAAATTTCATATGCAGACTTGGTTTACTCTCCTGCCAAGTTCTGCGCCAAAAGGTATTAATCTCACAGCTTTCTTCATGGTCTCCTCTAATATTTGACAGGCCTGGTTCGTCACCCCCTACATACTGTCACAAGGAAAATTAGATAGTCTTGTTACCTGATATGTCCTTCTCTGGTAAGGGACCCAGACCCTATTCTCTCATGACAAGGTTTCTCTTAATGCCCCGCAGGGGTCATCCTCTTTCCCCCACTTTACATGCACTGTTGTCTTTAGGGTTCCTTGTATCCTCTGGGGATCCCAATCCATAGGCTCAACCACCCAAATACCTTTAGGTTCTTGGCTGCAGCTCTCTAGTTGGTCGCAGGCTCATGACCCTGTTCAGTGTGTGTTTCTCTGCCCGACCGCGTGGTCCTGCAGTGCTGCACTGCCAGCGCTCTCCCCACCCAGCCTCTCGGTTCTTGGTCTCTTGGCGTGTCCCTTGGATACTGTGCATCTTGCCTTCCAGCGCTCCAGTCTCTCCTTGCTGGTCTCTGTGATGAGATGACCATGCTCTTGGTTCCTCCAGGGAGGATCTGCCTCTCGGGCGAGTCCATTGTCAGTTTTTATGTCGGTATCCAGTAAGGTCTGTAGTTGGAGACTAGACCGTTCATGCAAGTTCATCTGATTGATCCCTGCGGATCCACACCTCTTCCTCATCACAGTTTCTTGGTTTGGATTTTCATGATATCTACCTCTAGTCTTCCTTATATCAGTCCTTCCTACTTCTTCAGTCTTATAGAAATACATGGAATAGGAGGGTAGGGACAGAGAGAGTGGGGCTGAAGGAGTGGGATAGGTCTTAGGTGGATACCATGTTCTCTGACAATTGTTGTCAGTGGTTCCACAGGGGGTTTCCCCTCCCACAAGATCTACGTAGTGAGTAGCACCTCCAGGGTGACTATCGGGTAGCGGTCTCACCTCCCTGGCCTCATGGGAAGTGGCTCCCCTCAGGGAAGCAGTGGAAACATCCTAGGATTCGTCACAGCACGTATACATTTGAAATTACTGCAATTGTTTAGTGAAGTATTGGAAGCTCCACCAGACAGTCTGTTTTTGTAACTGCATATAGAACGGTCCCGAAACAAATATCATGTATTGCGAGTTTGGAGTGCTAATTATGATGTTTTTTTCTTGAACAACATTACCGCACATTAAGAATGTTTTACTCAATCTCAGAAAGTGAAGAAAAAGCTTTTAGAAGTAGATTGGCTAGCCAATAGCGCTGCAATATTGCTTTATCATTTGTTCTATCACTCCAGTTTGGAGGTTAAAGCTTACAATACAATTCCATTATATTTACATAAACATCCTTCGCAGATTTTTAGGAATTGCTTTTTATGACTGAAATGTAATCTGTTCCCGAACCACGAAGACCTCTGCTCGAGAAGCAATATTCTAAGGAATGAGCATGTATGTCGTTATTGTGCACTTCAGGTTGAGAAATTACAACATCTTAACTTTTTCTGTGAACTTTTGACACCCCGTCAGGTATTACACTTTCGTAGTTTTGTGTACCATGAAGATCCTTTATCCATGCACTCTTCTGGTATCGTGTTTCAAGTGCCAATGAAATCTCTTTCAGCATTGCTGTTTCAGCTTTTTTAAATCGCTTTTAAACCTGTAGATCGATAGGGTGTGGTAAATCTTTGAACTTGTAGTTCATATATGTATAGACAAATGTTACTCTGCTGTATTATATGTATAAAGGTTTGTTTTTAAACTGCTATAAACAATAAATAAATACATAGATAAGTGTCCTGTAATTACTGCCCTGATTAGTACCTGGGGTGCAAGGGAATTGGGGTGAATACCTTAGTATAACAATGGTAAAAAAAAAAAAACCTGTGCCTTTCACTATGTGAAGGCCTAGTGACACCTAATTGTGTCTAGAAAACATAGCATTCCTGCACATTATTATTCATAGAAAAAGAATAGGATATGGTAGCTTGCTAGTGTGAATAACACCCAGATGTCATGGTATTTGAAGTCGAAGGAGATTACATTTAAAGAACCTCAAATCTGCTTTCTCTTGGCGAGGAGCACTGCCTAACATAGGACATGTTTCCTAGAGCTAACAGTGTAGTATTTAATAAGTTCTACTTAAAAAGTACCATGAGCGCTATCATAAAGACAATATTAGACCATGGTCCGAGGGCCCTGTACTATATTCTAATGAAGGTATGTTTGATAATGTGTATTCTGCAAAGGACATGCTATTTAATAAGGAATGGGAACTGAGAGGCAGTTTAATTAATTGCTATTCCAATAAAAATAGTGTGAATGGAAATCCCGTTAGGCCCCTCAATCTGAAAGTGCACAGTGAGATTCATATGTGAATTGAAGGGGAAGGGGTATTGATATTTGTTGTATACACTCTGAAAACCTACAGTTGGGGTGAGCAAGCAGAAATTGTGTCCACACTAAATGTGGTGTCTACCTAAAACCTGCAGGACCTTGAGGTGGTTGATTATGAGCTTATTTCAAATGACACACACATATTAGCCAACTTCAGCACCGTATGTATGTGGGAAAAGAGGGGGCATGCAGCAATTCCATGATAACTGCATATATAGTGTCATTGTGGAAGCAACGTTTTTGCATTATTTATAAATGTAACTTTATGTGTACTTTGGAAAGGTTTTAATGAAAAGGGAGTGTTGAAACATTGGCAAATAAGCGGCAGACGTGAAACGAGCAGACCTATTGTAATTAAGAACTTAATATAGATATTTAATTTAAATGTTATGTCAATTGATGTTTGTCTGAGGGAAATAGTGATATAAATGCAGGCAGGGCATTTTAGTTTTAGTAGGCCTGCTGTCTGTGATTGTGTAAAATTGTGGTGACTTCCTCTGCATAAAGCTGGAGATCACCTTTGTTTTGATGTAACCTTTAATTTCGTAATTCAAAGGAACTTGAGATTAGGGAAAGCAGCTTGTTTCTTGCCCAGAATCGTGCGGTGGGACTGTAATGGATTGGGGTTGCCAACCGGATGTAATATATATACATTGACCAAAATATATCTTATCTAATGATACATTTAAAAAAAAGAGGTGATGGCTGGAAGGTTTGGAGTGAATCCAAACATCTGTCATTGCTCTGGGCAACCCTGCAGACCATTGTTCCTCATCCTGCCAATCCATTACAGAAGGGGAAAGACCATATGCAAATCAGGCTTGGTCCCACACCAAAAGTGGCAGTGCAGCCCGAACTGCTAGGTCACATCCCTTCTGCATGAGAACACAAGCATCTGCAGACATGTTTCGGCCTTTCTGAGTGCATCAGTGAGGAGTAACTTGTGTCTCTCGGCCCAGCAAGCTCAGGACCTACGTCTGGACATAGCTGTCCCACTCGGGGTGACTTATGCAAAACAAAAGAGGTGATGACTGAAAGGTTTGGAGTGAAGTCTAACCTCTGACATTGCTCTGGGAAACCCTCAAGACCATCGTTCTTCAGCCTATCAAGCCATTACAGAAGGGGCAAGACCATATGCAAATCAGGCTTGGTCCAACCCCAAAAGGGGCAGCCCAGCCCGAACTGCTAGGTCACATTCCTTCTGCACGAGACCACAAGCATGTCCAGACATGTTTCGGCCTCATTGGGCATCATCAGTGAGGAGTAGCTTGGGTTTCTAGGCCAAAAGAATATTCATGAGAATATCTTAAAAACAGGAATGTAAGCTATGGATACACCATTGCACAATCCCAGAGATAATATGACAAAATAGTTTATACAGATGCCATGTACTGGAGAAACTGGGGCATCTATACTCTGAAAAAAAAAATCCTGTTATAATAACAATTGAGTAATTCATCTGTGGGCAATCAAATAATGTGAAGAAATTAGAAATTTGAATTTACCTGTGGATGCTAATTTTTAGAAGAAATAGTAGGATGTTCTGATAATAGATACTACTTTTGTGAGGAAACAATGAATAAGATGTTCAGACAATAGAGATGAATATAATTACACTTGTGAATAATCAATGTAATATTGTGTATGAATAATATGTGGTTGTAAGACAAATGTGTCCGATGTATTGATTGTAGATGAATCAAATTAAAATTTTCAACTTGTGTGTAATCCACTGTGCCTTGAGAAAGCCCAGCTACGGGAGAACATATGCACAAGCCTCCAGTTGGAGAATGTTGGCACCAATCTGAGCACTAAGTATGTTGGAAATAATCCAAAGGTAAATAGAGAAGAATGGATAATTTATGTGTATAGAAACATAGCATACACTGTTACTTTATAATTCTGGACTGACTTGAGAATATCTGTCCAGGTCAGGTGTGTGCGGCCAGGCAATAACACTGACCTATTTAGAAAATGCAAGCAGATGATGCAGGCGCACTGCACAATATTCACCTCTTTTCTTCAAATCATTTATGTTATGTTTCTTCTATGTGTGTGGTTGCAAAGATGTTCTTCATGTATAAATGCACATTTGAACCTAATGTCTGTGTTTCTTCATGGTGAGTGTATTTGTGCTTCGTGACTAATGGATGCATGCATGTTTCTACTATCTGTGTGGTCATTCTCGCCATCTTTAGCTCACCCCATGTTTGTCATTACTGCCCCTGCTTAGAGTATGGGTGATACACTTGCCTCAGTGAGGGGGAAAGAGCTCTGAGTGACATGTTCATCTGTCCATCAACAGAGGGAGGGTCAGTAGATATTTGTCTACCCCTTAACACTCCCCCCTTGAGTCAAAATCTTTGACCACACCCTTCTTTTTATCCTTCCCCAATGAGGTATTTTATGTATCCATATCATAGTCACCTCCCGCAACCGAGTGCTCTTCTCATTATAGAAGGTGACACACAGAGCACTCCTAGAGAGTCCGGAGTGTCTCCAACCAGGTTTTTTTCTAGTGTTTTATTGTATATGTGAGAAACCCGAAGGTGACTCACGCGCTAGTCCCCGGGGATCTGTTATCCAGGTGGCCAGGACATGGCCATCGCTTTTGGATCCAGTTCCTGTGGGTGGACCAGTGCGGGAGGATCACCTGAATGAGGGGGTTTCGCTGAGTGGAAGTGGGACACCGGGTGGTGAGACGCGGTATCCCCTTCTCTGTAACACATTTTTCCCATCCTACCAGGTAGGATACTTAGGAACTCAACCCCCCATTTCCCGACACTAATACTTTCTCACAGACAGCTCACCATGGGTGAAAATGGACTAACACCAGAGCCGTATACCTGACATCTCCCTATGCAATGGTCAGGCAATTCCTGATCATTACACACACCTGACTCCCATCACACTTCCCCACACGGATAAAAAACAGAGCACAAAAGCACACTCTGAACAAGATGAAGCACACGAGGAAACAGCAGTTCCAAGATGGCAATTTAAAGCCAGCGAGACCAGAAAGGGTTGCAAGGAGCGAAGTGCCCTTGAACCTTTCAGACTGTTACCTTCATGAACCTTGGAAAGTAAGAAACCTAAGACCGGGAAAATAAAGCTGAACAAACCTGCACTGTGTGTCGGAGGTACCCAGGGCTCTCCCGTGTTGATAACCAAGGCGAGCAGGAGCATTTACCGCTGTGATACTGTTGTTGGCTCCCACTACAAAGCAGTGCCAGTAAAGACAGCACAGCCGGTGAGTCACAGAGACTGATATCAAACCAGCCTGTGTTTGAACAAGGTTGCAAGCGGCAACATTGTATGAAGAAATTGTCAGGAATGGCACTCTCTCAAGAGTGGCACAGGGTACCCAAGTAGGGTTTGGGTGGCTGTGCTGAGGTAAGGTAGCAGATAAGCACACACAGCAGGAAGTTCAATAAGAAAGAAGAGTAGGAAACAGTAGCTGTGAGCCAAAAGGGGCAAAAGATACAAAGGTACAAACAAACTGGATTCCCTCTTGGGGTGTATGCTGAAATGGGAAAGAGTGTTCCACGAACCTTAGGAAACTCCAGCCTTCTGCACAGATTGCTATGACAGAGGCCCACGCTGTATGCTCATGGCTGGGAACAACAGCAGCGGGTGTCTGTAACACTGAAAACGCGACAAAGGAAGGGGCAGAGGTTGCCTGCCGGAAACCAACAGGCAAGCTCTGTACAAAGGGATTACATAAGACACATGAGAAGACAAGAACAGAAATATCCAGCGAAAAAGAAGTCAATGAGCAATCTAGCAGAAGGAAATGAAGGAAAGGCAGTTAGACTGAAATAGATAACCTAAGGTGGAGTACAGAGGTCTCGAGGAAGAGAACAAGGAGCAGCAGTCAGAAAAACTGAAGGCTGCAAAGTAGGAAGCAGGTCTGCAGTCAAGAGTGGCACTAGGTGCAGGCAAACTGTATTGGACTGCGGAGGACTGTAGTAGGCTGAAAGGCAGGGAGTCCAGAAGAACAGGATAGAGAGAGATTAGTAGTAGGCGACAGACAGAGAGCCCAAAAGAATAGGGTCGCTAGGTAGGGAGCCCAGAGGAGCAGGGCTGTAGGCAGCGAAGAGGTGCAGGCTGCAAGGTAGGGAGCCCAGGGAACAAGGGCTTGGAGACAGCAGAAGGTTGCAAGCTGCACGGTAGGGAGCCCAGAGGGCAAGGGCTGTAGGCAGCTGGAGTGAGGCAGGCTGAAAGGCGGGCAGCAGAGGACTAGGACTGTAGGCAGCCGGAGTGAAGCAGGCTGCAGAGCAGGGAGCCCAGAGGACAAGGAAGGTATGCAGCCGGAGTGAGGCAGGCTGCAGGGCAGGGAGCCCTGAGGACAAGGATTGTAGGCAGCTGGAGTGAGGCAGGCTGCAAGGCGGGCTGCAGAGGACTAGGACTGTAGGCAGCCGGAGTGAGGTAGGCTGCAGGGCCGGGAGCCCAGAGGACAAGGACTGTAGGCAGCCGGAGTGAGGCAGGCTGCAGGGCAAGGAGGCCATAGGTGCAGGGCAGCAAGGAGTGAGCCCAGAGGAGCAGGGCCGCTGACTGTAGAGGGCTGCAGAGGACTGTAATAGGCTGCAAGGCAGGAAGCCCAGAGAACAAGGGCTGTAGGTAGAAGGCGGCAGAGCGTGATCAGCTATAAGGCAGGGAGCCCGGAAAGGGCACTGGAAACAAAACAAAATAATGCAGCAACAGGAACAGCATACAAAGTAAAGGGTCAAGGCAAACAGGAACAGGGAGAACTCAAGATGCAAGACACTGTGCTCCTGCAGGCAGCTGCTTATATAAAGCCCTGCCCTGTTCTGAGGCAGGCTAATTGACAGCACCTGTAGCAGCACACCTGAAGACAATTTGCCTCCTCCCTCTCTGGTCCTGAGCAGGTGGAAGCAGCACTGGCCGCTAGGGCTTCTGGGGATTGTGGTCCCAATAACGATGAATGAGAATAGCCAGGAATTGAGGACTGCAGCCAGGTGCATTATGGTAAATGTAGTTAATTGAATAAAATAAGAAAGAACCAAAGTTGAGCAAATGGAAATAAAAAACCCAGGCGTGAAAAGGAGTTGTTCACGGAGTATTAGGAGGATAAATGAGTACCAAGTAGTCCATGATGGTTGCCAATGCGTGCGCCAGCGGCGCGGGCATGACAGTATGCCCCTCTCCATGCTCCTCTCCAGGCCCCCTGAAGACTGACCAACAAGAAGAGCACGTCTAAGGCCTGTCACACCGCGAGAGAGTCTTATACCAAAAAGGCACAGCATGAAGCACCAAAAACTGTTTAATGCTGCAAGGTGAGAGTCTTGAAGGGAGGAGACATTACCAATGTTTCGAACCTTTGAGGTATAATTCAGAAAAGACAACTTCTTAGGGACCAAAAACCCAACAGTGCGTTCATGAACTGAGGAACTGTGGAGATGTGCTGCAGACTCCATGGCATATATTGCTTTGAAAGAAGTGGTCTTCCTTAGGACTGGCAACGATACAGTGCTGAAAGGTGGAACCAGAGATTCAGCTGAATTGGTTGCTCTAGGACGGTCGTCCAAATAGTCAGAAGCAGCAATGGCAACATGAAGATTTGCGACAGAGACTTCAGAAGTAACAAATGTTGCAGGAACACCATGAGTTGCAGGAAAATCAGGAATGGCAGTAGGAAGTTCAGATGCTGTAACAGCTGGAAGTATAGGTGTCACAGGAGCACCAGCCGACAGGGACGCAACTGAGACTGATGGTGTCGTGACTGGTAGTTTAGGTGCTGCAAAGGCATCAACAGGATCTACCGGAGCTGTAGCCTTAATAGGAGAACTTTTAACTGGCTTTTCAACAGGTACTGTCCTTGCAGGCAGAGAGGAAGGGGGTGCTTCAACTGCAGTAGGAGTGATCTGAGATGAGGCATCAGTAACAGATTCAGGAGTACTAGCAGGGGGAGCAGCAGAGATTGGGCTAGCAGATCTTGTAACAAGTAGCATGGTGGATGTAGGACCAGGAAAGGGTAAGCCTTCCGAAGGCTGGCCTGCAAAGTCTTGTGTGTCCAAGTTGATACATGGATCTGGGGTATTGACAGTAGGCAAAGTTGGATTCCAGACAGATACTGGGTATGTTTCAGGATCTGACTCCTGGTCAGGAGTGCCAATGTTTATAGAAGCAGAATACATCTCAGATCTGGACACTTCAGTAGAGGCTGTAAGTGGGAGTAAAGGACTGACATCAAGGGCAAGAATGGAACAATCCTTTGACTCAGCGGAATGTCCAGTCAGATGATTACACTTGATCTTTGGTGTAATGGCCGTGTGAGCGATCTGGCCCACTGGAGGAGTCCATTCTTCACTATCTGAACGACAGCCTGTGTTACTGTGGCTAGTAAGTGAATGAGCGGTGTCAAGCTTTAACTGGTATGTATATGCCAGGTTCAGGTCTTCCAACTGCTCTGTATAAATCTGTATCCTCTTCTGGGTTACCAGTACAGGCCTTAATCTGTTAAACTCTAAAGACAGAATGTCGGGTGTTGGACATAGTGTCAGATAGTCTGGTAAATTGTGTCCCTTAGCTAGATTCTTATAATGCAGATAGACAAATTCATCATAGAGGTCTTCCGTTTGTCTTCTAAGGCTTAAGAGTTGTTCTTGTAACAGGTATGTTCCATTAGTCTGTTCTACAGCTTCAGAATCTGGTGCAGCAGAAAAGTCCGGTGTTGCAATAGGAAGACTGACCTTAGAGTTATCATGGTTAGTAGTTACTGGGGAAGCATTAAGACAACCAATGGTCAGTATTGGTCTTTTGTACCCAGGACCAGCTGCACTAACCTCAGGATACTGAATGCCTTGTCCGTTTAAATGAGTGTTTACAGCAGTCAGGGGAGGTTGTGTAGCTTGCCAAGCTGATCTTGAGCATATCACTTTGGCAACAGCGTACTCTGGTTGAGATTCTGCCACAATGAGTGCAATATCCTTGGCTGTAGCAGTGTTATGACATTGGTCCTGAGACCGGGTAGCCTGGGATAAAGGAATACAAGGTTTGTGTACCAGCTGAATGTTGAATGCAGTGTCAGAAGAAATGCCAGAAAAACCATGAGTGTTTTCCAGTGGTTGGGCTAACAAAATCTGCAGGAATTCATTTTCTTGCTGTAGTTCTTCTACAGATAGAGACTGCGGATCATAGTTCAAATGTCATAGTAGTTACACATGAAGGGTCAGCGAGCCAGTGAGTGTAGTACTGTGCTTGTAAACCTTTGTTTACTAGGGCGAGTCTGTCTTTTAAACTATGGATTTTGTTTGCAGTCCTTATGAAAACTTTCAAGTTTTGCAGAGGTTTCTTGAACCGAAAAGAAAGCATCTTTGGTTTGTGTGTGCCCGTCCTGCCTATGGGACAAGAATCTTTTTGGTCTTGCATTCTGTCAGGAATGGCACTCTGTCAAGAGTGGCACAGGGTACCCAAGTAGGGTTTGGGTGGCTGTGCTGAGGTAAGGTAGCAGATAAGCACACACAGCAGGAAGTTCAATAAGAAAGAAGAGTAGGAAACAGTAGCTGTGAGCCAAAAGGGGCAAAAGATACAAAGGTACAAACAAACTGGATTCCATCTTGGGGTGTATGCTGAAATGGGAAAGAGTGTTCCACGAACCTTAGGAAACTCCAGCCTTCTGCACAGATTGCTATAACAGAGGCCCACGTTGTATGCTCATGGCTGGGAACAACAGCAGCGGGTGTCTGTAACACTGAAAACGCGACAAAGGAAGGGGCAGAGGTTGCCTGCCGGAAACCAACAGGCATGCTCTGTACAAAGGGATTACATAAGACACATGAGAAGACAAGAACAGAAATATCCAGCAAAAAGTAAGTCAATGAGCAATCTAGCAGAAGGAAATGAAGGAAAGGCAGTTAGACTGAAATAGATAACCTAAGGTGGAGTACAGAGGACTCAAGGAAGAGAACAAGGAGCAGCAGTCAGAAAAACAGAAGGCTGCAAAGTAGGAAGCAGGTCTGCAGTCAAGAGTGGCACTAGGTGCAAGCAAACTGTATTGGACTGCGGAGGACTGTAGTAGGCTGAAAGGCAGGGAGTCCAGAAGAACAGGATAGAGAGAGATTAGTAGTAGGCGACAGACAGAGAGCCCAAAAGAATAGGGCCGCTAGGTAGGGAGCCCAGAGGAGCAGGGCTGTAGGCAGCGAAGAGGTGCAGGCTGCAAGGTAGGGAGCCCAGAGAACAAGGGCTTGGAGACAGCAGAAGGTTGCAAGCTGCACGGTAGGGAGCCCAGAGGACAAGGGCTGTAGGCAGTGGGAGTGAGGCAGGCTGCAGGGCAGGGAGCCCAGAGGACAAGGACGGTAGGCAGCCGGAGTGAGGCAGGCTGCAGGGCAGGGAGCCCAGAGGACAAGGATTGTAGGCAGCCGGAGTGAGGCAAGGCGGGCAGCAGAGGACTAGAACTGTAGGCATCCGGAGTGAAGCAGGCTGCAGAGCAGGGAGCCCAGAGGACAAGGGCTTGGAGACAGCAGAAGGTTGCAAACTGCACGGTAGGGAGCCCAGAGGGCAAGGGCTGTAGGCAGCCGGAGTGAGGCAGGCTGAAAGGCGGGCAGCAGAGGACTAGGACTGTAGGCAGCCGGAGTGAAGCAGGCTGCAGAGCAGGGAGCCCAGAGGACAAGGACGGTATGCAGCCGGAGTGAGGCAGGCTGCAGGGCAGGGAGCCCAGAGGACAAGGATTGTAGGCAGCCGGAGTGAGGCAGGCTGCAAGGCGGGCTGCAGAGGACTAGGACTGTAGGCAGCCAGAGTGAGGTAGGCTGCAGGGCCGGGAGCCCAGAGGACAAGGACTGTAGGCAGCCAGAGTGAGGCAGGCTGCAGGGCAAGGAGGCCAGAGGAGCAGGGCAGCAAGGAGTGAGCCCAGAGGAGCAGGGCCGCTGACTGTAGAGGGCTGCAGAGGGCTGTAATAGGCTGCAAGGCAGGAAGCCCAGAGAACAAGGGCTGTAGGTAGAAGGCAGCAGAGCGTGATCGGCTGCAAGGCAGGGAGCCCGGAAAGGGCACTGGAAACAAAACAGGATAATACAGGAACAGCATACAAAGTAAAGGGTGAAGGCAAACAGGAGCGGGGAGAACTCAAGATGCAAGACACTGTGCTCCTGCAGGCAGCTGCTTATATACAGCCCTGCCCTGTTCTGAGGCAGGCTAATTGACAGCAGCACACCTGAAGACAATCTGCCTACTCCCTCTCTGGTCCTGAGCAGGTGGAAGCAGCACTGGCCGCTAGGGCTTCTGGGGATTGTGGTCCCAATAACGATGAATGAGAATAGCCAGGAATTGAGGACTGCAGCCAGGTGCATTATGGTAAATGTAGTTAATTGAATACAATAAGAAAGAACCAAAGTTGAGCAAATGGAAATAAAAGACCCAGGCGTGAAAAGGAGTTGTTCACGGAGTATTAGGAGGATAAATGAGTACCAAGTAGTCCATGATGGTTGCCAATGCGTGCGCCAGCGGCGCGGGCATGACAGAAATCTAAAGAGAACAGTGTGTGAAATGTATGTGATGAACGAAGTGAATATAATTGAAAACCAAAGGAGTGACTAAACTTTGGGAGGCCAAGAGAGATACCATAGACAGAGTTGTCTGGCACCACATGGGTGCTCATTTGAAAGTCTCTGTTAGGTATCCAACTGATGCTAAGTGGTGAAAGGGGAATTTTGAGATCGAAGTAGTCCTACAACGGGTCAAGCTAAACCCGGTGCACATTCAAAAGTCTTCAATAATTTAATGTAAACTGCAATTGATATGATCCCGGCTGAAGGACACTAATTGGGTAAGAGAAAGGACCTGAGCCCAGCTGAGGGGTACCCAGGGTGAACAGGGAGTCACCAGAGAAAGAATATTCTATGAACATTGAAAAAAGGGAGCTATCAGTCCAGAAGAGGGGGATCCACAGTAACAATTATGATATAAAAAGGGATCTCAGCCCGGCTGAGGGGGATCCAGGGTTAATCACCCAAGTTGAATACTTGTAAGGAGAAAAGAACTTTGTATTTTGTTTTTGTACATCAGGCCCTCTGAATCAAGAGACTTTTAAGAAGTAAAGAAACATGGGCACAGAAGGTTCTGATGTTGTTTATGGAATTATATCCTTGTACCACAGAAGCCAGACTGTGTACTTTTGCTTGAGTGAAATGCCTTGCCCCATGTTGAAAGTGTGGGAAAGGGAGGCCAACGGGCTGAACATCCTGACATATTTTGTGAATGCTTCTTTCTTTTTCATGAACACTACCCCACACTATTTGTAATTAGCGGTAAGGATTGGCAATAGGGGTTTTAGTTTAGGCCCTTTCATTTTGACAAGAATCCACTAGGACTGCATTATTATTATTTGATGGTCAAAGCCTATTCCTGTCTGTAGATACAATCTTAGATAGGTGTTTATCACACCCTAGAACTATGGTCACTTGAGTCTGTCTTACTGTTGATGCCATGCCTTCCTTACATGTGGTGTAAGGAGTGGGATGTGATTCAATTGATACAAATTGAGAATCCATGCTGATAATTGTCGTACCACCAGAAGGGGGGGAATGAGTAGTTGAACTCTTTGACTCTTATTGTGTATCCACTCTTAAAGAGGTTTTTCTGCCTGAACTACAAATCCCAACTGGCCAACAAGACTTGTTTTTTAAAACTCAAGTGTTATTAGACACCCTCCCACTCTCTCATTATAATATCCAACAGTGGGATCAAATAATATTGAAAATACAACCAGCCTACACCTTCATTAGACCTAGTGCCCTAAATCTCCCTGCTCCCGAACTGTCTTTTTTTTGTGGCCAGTTAGCATCTTTTCCGTGGCCATCGGGTTAGAGACCAACCTACTTAAATCATTCCCTTCGGCGGAATCAGACTCAGAAGAATCAGACAACTTTGAAACTGTATCTGAAAGAGTCAAAACCTGTTTTTTCCGATTCTGAAAAAAACACTGAAGGAACTCTTACCCCATTGGAAGAAATGACCGACCTTGCAGCTGTCATGGCCCAGTTGGCTGGCCATCCAATGCAGCCCGAAATTAGGCTTCAAGAAAACCTGACAAAATTGGTTGAGTTGCAAGCCAGCCCCTGCTACTTCAGGGGATATTTCAACCATACCTAGAAGTCCAAGCTCTAGGGAACTTCTTTCTGAATTTCAAATGACTGGCCGAACATTTAGGTGTGGAAGAAAATCTAAAAACATTTGGGGCCCCTGCTGAAAGGTGAACTACAGAATGCCTTCCAACTACTCAATCTTGCCCGGGGAGCTACCTTTGTAACCATAAAAGAAGGGCTATTGAAAAGAACAGTCCAAACATGTAACTTCTATCTGCGAAAATTGAGGGCCATTATATTAAATCCTGCAGAAACCCCCCTTGAAATGGGTGAACATATCAAAAATACTTTAGCCCTTTGGATTAATAACAAATCCATGGAAGAATTGGTAGAAATTATTACTTTAGAAGAGTTCACCAATTCCTTACCCCCTTCTTTGCAAAAGGCCGTATTACGATTAAATCGACCTATCCTAGCCATGGCCATTGAAACTGCACAAAACCACTCCGATGCAGCCAAACACTTTCACTCAGTACATCGAGGTGAGGAACAGAAAGATTACAAACCTACCCACTGACCCCAACTAAGCCTTATAATAAAGAAGAAAATAAAAGGGAGGGATCTAAACGAAGCATATCAGCACCCCCTTATCTGCTTTTCATGTAGAGAAACTTAGCATTTGGCCAGACACTGTCCGAAACATTTAAAAGAGGAACATATGGAAATAGGCTGTTCAAAGGGAGAAAAGTTGGAAGAACCCGTAGATCTAAAGACTTTCCGCACATGTTTGTGTCAGTCTTCTTCTGAGTTCACATATGAAAATGCTTGGGCAAATGGGAAGCAAGTGAAGGTGTTAACTGACTCAGGTAGCAAACAAACCATCATAAGAGCCGACTTGGTCCCAACAACAGACCTTCGAGAACGCCACGCTAGTTAGAGTTACCTGTGTGCACAGGGACAATGAGATATACCCCAAGATACCTGTGTACATTAACATCAGGGGTAAGTCATGTTTAATATCTCCAGCCATCATTGCTGGGCTCTGTGAGGAAGTCATTGTGGGTCAGGAATTCCCCTACATTTTCCACTCTTTTGCAGGAACCCCAACCTTCTTATAGAGTTTTCACCTCAGAACTGCTGGCACTCCAATTACTATTCCCAAAACTCTCCATTATGGGACAGGGAAAAAACAGAATCCTATTAACCACCCACAAGATATAAAGAACCCATAAAATCAGAGTCAGCCCCTAGAGACCAATTTGTTGGTTATTTTCGAGAGACCAATAAAACCACCTCATCCTCTACCTACACAGTTGAAAACAAATCCATGGAATATGCGAGAGTCCTTGGATACATCTCATCCCTGTTCTTTCCCAGGTCTTAATAATGAAGAACCTGGACAAAGACGAGTCATATCCACCTCGGATAGGGGAAGGTTATGTGAGAAACCTGAAGGTGTCTCACCCGCTAGGCCGACGGGGATCTGTCATCCAGGAGGCCAGGACATGGCCATCACTTTTGGATCCAATTCCTGGGGGTGGACCAGTGCGTGAGGATCACCTGGAAGAGGGGTCTTCAGGGAATGGAATTGGGACACTGGATGGTGAGAGGCGGTATCCCCTTCCCTGTATCACCTTTTCCCCATCCTACCAGGTAGAATACTTAGGAACTCAACCCCCCTCACCCTCTTTCCCGACACAAACACTTTCTCACGGACAGCGCACTGTAAGCGAAAATGGACTAACACCAGAGCCGTATGCCTGAAATGTCCCAATACAATGGTCAGTCAAGGGCAGGCAATTCCTGATCATTGCACACACCTGATTCACATCACACTTCCCCTCACAGATAAAAGGGGGTGCACAAAATCACACTCTGAGCAAGGCGAAGCACACGAGGAAACAGCAGTTCCAAGATGGCAGTTTAATATGAGAAGAAAGACGGTGAGACCAGAAAGGGTTGCAAAAAGGGAAGTGCTGTTGACCGTTTCAAACTGTTATTTTCGTGAACCTTGGAAAGTAAGAAACATAAGACCGGGAAGTAAAGCTGAACTAACCTGCATTGTGTGTCGAAGGTATCTGTGGCTCTCCTGCATCGATAACCAAGGTGGGGAGGAGTGTTTGCCACTTTGGTACTATCCTTGGTTCAGTATGTCAGGCCAGTCCCTTTACAAGATGAGCTGTAGCACAATCATCAACAGATCAGGCGTGGGCCTTAAGAAGTCTGAATGAGAGGATATACAGGCAGTTTATGTGTTAGACCTGTGACCCGTGGGGCCCAGTGTGGTAACTTTGTGTCAAATACCATATCTGGATTGTGTTACATCCCAATCAAGTGGAATGGGTGGGGTTTGACTAGGGACAAGGGCCCTGACAAGTTTCTGGGAAGCTTTCTGGGAAGCTTTGGCAGATGGGGCTGGGTTGGAGGGACTCTGGTAACAATTCATTGCCTTAGAGAGGCTGGTGCAGTGCTGGTTGAATGTCTGTGAATGGCTTTGGAAACAATTATGGAAAGTGTCAGGTCTGCCTGTTGTGACCCCTATATCTCTATGATTGGAAAAAGTGCAATTCTGTAAGTTGGAATAGTGACTCATGAAACCGCGAGGTCTGCCAGTGTATTGAAAATATGCATGTATTTGACTTCAAATAGCAAATAGCGCCTTAACTACCTCCAATCTCGGAATGAGGCCCATAGCATTGAAAACATGACTCTCTTTCTTTTTAAAAATACAATACACGTGAAATTCAAAATGAAAATACAAATCCACACAATACAGTTATTCCATACCAAACACACAGGTCAGATTGGAAAAGAACCTTATAAAGCAACAAGTAATCTTATCAATTACATTATTTTGGCTTTGCCAGAAAATAATGCTTTAATACGAGGGTCAAAGACCAATTATCTCTATTGAATTAGGTGAAAGGCACATTTGTTACAGCAAAAGTGTTTCTCATTCATACCATCAGAGCCTATTCATTGGAAAAGTACCAAGATCCAAGTAAGAGAATTCTTTTGAAAAAATGTGCTGGCAGATTTTTCCCTGACCAATTAAAATAACATCTCTGACTCTGTATCTTTTCAGATATGTAAACCCATTTTAACACCAACTGATGGAATGATTTCTACATCAAACTGACCTTTAAAAAGGCAGTATTATAAGATCTTGAGAAAATATTGTCCTACCCTAAGAAGATCTAAACCTAATGTCTCGACTTTTGAAATTCCAGGATTTAGTGTACTTAAAGTGAATGAAAATCTAGAAATCAAAACTGCAGATAAAGGTGGTTCATTAGTCATTATGACCAAACAAAAACATGAAAAAAATATTTGTCCCTTGATACAAATGCAGGAACTCTATATTAAGCTGCCCACGTGTCCAACCCTTGATCTTCATAATCTGATTCAAGACGACTTGACAAACACGACATTGGAACACAAGTATTTGAATATTTAAACATTGATAAGCCATGCATGGCAACAATTTATGTTCTATCAAAAATTCACAAATGTCCACAAATTCCTCCCAGTGCAGCAATTATAACTGCTTCTGTTTCCATTTTAGAGACATTGCGCACATTTATTGTTGTACTCTTAATGCTCCTGTGTCAAAAGACAACCACTTGCCTCAGAGATAAAACACATACCATATAGATAACTGAAGGAAAATCATTTTCTCCTGAGTCAGATATGTTGGTAAACTTCACATACTGGCCCTCCCCACTGGTATACCACAAGGTGAGGATTTAGAATGCATCAAAGGCATTTTACATCAAAATAAATTGGAAAGAGAAATAGCACCGGAATCTATCATGGAACTACTGAATATTGCCCTTTTACATCATTTGAAAAAAAAGTAAATGTCAAAAATTCTATCCGCTGAGAAAAGGCACAGCAATGTGGGCTGGTTTCACCTGTCGCAAAACAATAATCTATATGGTAGAATTTGAGAAAAGACGTCTATTTGATGAAACAAACCATCCCTAGAATATATTGAACCTTGGAAATGATACATAGATTATGTGATTGGTTTATGGAATGGGATATTTTAATATTATTATAATTCCATACTAGGTATAATGCCAGAAACTCTGATATGAAAATCACTGTACACTATGATAACTCAGGCACTGAACCTTTAGATTTGAATATTTTCCATGAGGAGGGAACCCTAGTATGTAGTTTGTTCAGGAAATAAACTGACCTTAACACTATTTTACATTATTCAATTCATCATCCTAGAGCACAGAAGGACAGTCTGCTCAAATGTCAGTAACTCAGAATCAGGAGCAACTGTAGATCTGTCTCTGAATATAAAAAGAAACATGCTTCAGATCTTGATAAACGTTTGGGGGATGCCATAAGAATTGGTGAACTCATTAAATAAAAGAGCAAATAACACACCAAGAGAGCGTTTACTGGAAACTTTGCAAAAATAAATTCCAATGAATGTTTGGTCTGTGTTTCCACCTTTCATCAAGAAAGAAAGATCATCTAGTAGATTCCAAATATGTTGAGTAAAGTAGACAAAATATTCAATTCACCATGGGAATTTACCAAAAGCAACGGGGCAGTGCCCATGTGGTTCAAATTTATGAAAAGGAATGTAAGGTTTGCATTTAATGGCAGACAGTGGGAATTAAGACATATATTCAACTGTCGTACACAATATACAATCTATTGCCTTCAGTACCCGAGTGGATTGAAATATGTTAGCAGAACCACAACGATGGTGAACATGAGAATAGTGGAACATTGGTCCCCTATTTGAAACAAAACTCCAGGAGCCGCACTTTGGAACATTATTTGGAAAAAGCCCTCACAGCGAATGGGTACTAATGGTGACCTTTTTTTGTAAATAAAAAAAAGAAATGTACCTTGGCTGCATGGCTAGGTGCCATGCGGTGCTGCTTTCCCTGAAGTCTGTTTTCATGTTGATGATGTTACAGTGATCAACAGTGATAACAGACTTCCATGACACCAGCACTGTGCTGCAGTGGACCGCGCAGGCAAGGTATGTTTATTTATTCATTTAAAAATGACACAGGTACTAATGGTGTCCTTTTTTTTGTAAATAAAAAAAGAAACTTACCTTGGCTAGATGAACCGGTGCTGTGCAGTGCTGTTTTCCCTGAAGTTCATTTTCATGCTGATGATGTCACAGTCATCAACAGTGATAACAGACTTCCAGGACGCCAGCACTGCACTGCGCTGGACCGTGCAGGCAAGGTAAGTTTATTTATTTACTTTTAAAAAAGACACCATTAGCACCCGTTTAGACAGCTACACGGGTGCTAATGGCGATATTAGACTCATCAGCTGGCCAACCCTGCCTATAACGGCACCGCCCCATTTAATCACTGTGTGCCCCAGACCACACACCTTGCAGCAACGAGTCTCTAACCGCCTGCAGGGTCCCCTCACGTCCACCTTCGGCAGACACCCGTCTTCAATCAGGCCCCCGTACACGGCACTCTACGCATCTTTGAGCGTCCCGTTTCCCTGGGAACCCGTCTATGTGGAGACTGCGCATGCGCGAGAAACCTACACTTTGCCTCGATGCATGCGCAGTACTAACATGGCTACACAGCTCGTTTATACACGAACGCGAACGCCATTCCTGATCGCACTCGGCGCGACTAGCACGGCAGAGCGAGTCAGGTAAGCGTCCGCGCTCCGGCACCCTGGTTCCTATCTGGCAACATATCCAGCCTGACACAATCCGGGCATTTTACTGATTTACTTATTTGTTCCCCTGCTCCCCAGACTCCACACCAGAGCCTCACCACAACAGAATTCATTTCTATAAACCCGCACTCACCACAGGAGCCCGACAGCACCGGTAATGAACAGGTACTTTAATATCTGTTTCTTTGATTCTTGAGGCTCTCTTTCCTTTTTTCAACTTGCCACACCTACGCACGTGTCCTTACTATCATTACTTCCAGATCATCTCTTAATGATCCATTCGTTCACCTGGATACCTACAACCAGAGGGTCCTAACAACACAAAGTGAACCTCTTTCCTCACTAGCAAGGTTAGTGGTGGGGTCTGGAGAGTCAGCCCTCGGGGCAGCCTCTCACGGGCATTTTTCAACTACTTTAGTATTGATCCATCCTCCTGGACCATCCAACAATATATCGTTATATTGTTTTTATCCCATAGAGAGTCCTGCTTCACCTGGCCCCAGAAGAAGGCTGTAACTCTCTCACAGCCGAAACGTCCATTTTGTCATCGTGCCCTGAGCCAACATCTTCCTGCCTGATGACCTGAACTCTTTATACCACCTTCATGTTGACGTTGCCACACAGCAGACCCTATTTTTAGGTTCCTTTTTAGCACATTGTTGCGTGAATGTTATATATGACCAGAAGAATATCTTAATAGGTTGTCCAATATGATGTAATATTTGGCAATTTCATTATATAACATAGCACCAATACAGTTGTGTGCAGATAACACACTGTAGCCTTTCTGTAAATGTACTGCTTATATGAATTATTGGTACACCTCTAGATCACTTCTGTTAGTTGCATTGTATGGACAAAACAGGCTCAATGGAGTGATCACCTGTCACCACTGGATATGGCTTGTTATTCAAAATTGTACCTAGTATTTGAAATACATGCACTTTTGTTCCAGTTAACACACCAAACAAGTGATAGGATTGATTTTTCTTTTTCATGTTCAAAATTCTTGATCTATCTAGCTACATTGAGTTACCAATGTTGAAAGCCTGTGACCTAAATAATAAAGGTCATTGATATTGTGTTTTTTCTCCAGGTATTGGATTTGTACTTTCCTCCAACTATACAGACTTATATAGATGTATTTAAAACTTTTAGATGGAGATATGTTGAAACTGTTACTACAACTATTCATTGTAACACAAATATTCGAGGACAGGACCACCCCCCTGTACAAAATATAACAGCACCGTCGCCTGCGTTAAGGGACCCTCGCTGTGCTCAACCCCTTAACTTGAGCAGCGAGCCATTACTGAGAGGGTCAGCCCACCACCTCATTTAATATCACCTCAATAAGGTCCAAACAAGTCTAGGGCCTTGAAGAACATGTAGACACAAGCCACATTATAAAACTGATGAAGACAATTGTTGCACACAACTAATTTATCCCAACAAAATGGAAGGTTTCTTGAAACAGTATAAATGTAGTCACGTGGTTAGCTGTCCTCAAATTGTAGTGTAAAGGCAGCCTCATATATCAACATTTCTGAATGAGGTAAATATAATCTTCAGAATATATAACATAGTTCACTTCTATTTAGCATAACAGAGCATCAAACAACTTCAGCCATGAAGATAAGCAGCAGAATTGCTTTGCTTTTTGACACGTTTCGAATTATTCAAACTCTTCTTCAGGAAATGTGCTCTACACAAAACATGCATACATAGTCAAAAAGGATGAAACATATAAGACGATTTTTTGGTTGCTCATAGCAGTAATGCTTAAAGCTAGTGCACAATTGGCAAGCTCCAATTTATATAGATATAGGTAAAAATAGGAAATAATTATGTATTTAAGTGTCAGTACTATACGGAAACCCACAAATTATAGAATCTCAAGGCTACACAAACGAGAGTAAAATACCAGTCAGTCCCAAAAGAGCTCTAGACATAGTGCTACCATGATATTGGTGAGAAAGGAAAAATGACTGGAAATAAAGACCTCTTGAATCACATAGTGTATAGGTAATTCCTAGAAGTTATCCCACATAAAAAGGTGCTTAGAACACCCCCTTCTGCAAGAGCAATTAAACAATCTCAACTCGAATGTTATACAGGTGAATGTCAGCTATGTAAGGCACTCAAAGCCGTACCAAAAACAACAGTATAATCAGTTGTAGTTCTTTGTGCGCTGTAAGAACTACACTTTGTGTACTGTTGCTTCCCTGTTGATTGTAGTTGTTTTTGGTACAGCATTTAGTGCCTTATATAGCTGACCTTAGTTCCTCGCGTTTTAAGAGATCAGCGTCACAGGGGTGCAGGCAGGACGCTGCCCGTGTCCTGCTTCATTTTGAAGTTCATTGAGGAGTTAGACTCATTTAATTGTTGCTCTTATGAGTAAGTGAACTTTTTTACTTTGCAGATCACTTTTGTTTTATTTAAGCTCTATTGTATTGAAGCTGGACTTATGAAGTGAGTCTGTTTGAGTGTGCCTTGACAAGGAGGTGGGTGTCTCATGACTATCTAAGCGCCTTTTTACATGTCTAACTTCCAGGAATTCCCTATAGACTTTAAGTTAATGTTAATGTTAAAGGATATTTGTACCGCACACTATCACCACCGGAGTGGTCCCCTGGCGCTATGATGAAAGAGGCCTCTATTTCCAGTCATTTTTCTTTCTCGCGAGTATCACCTTAACACTATGTCTGAATCCAGTGCTGTAAATTGACAAAATGTTCTGGGGAACTCCCTCCCCGCCTTCACGTGCGTGAGGTGGGGGGCGTCAGGTGGGGAGCAGAGTCGTATTGGCAGTGGTGTGGGCAGGACTGAGAGGAAGAGCTAGTTGTCAAATAATGTGGGTGCTCTGAATATAGGATGCTGGCTGCTTTACATAAAACCAAAGTGCATTTTGTGAACATAAGAATGACCACAAATTCTTCAAACATGCATGTGATAGTCATTCAAATGTACATTCCTTCTGAGCATGGAATGCACACTTGGTATGATGCTCATTTCATCTGTCAACGTATTGTGTACAAAACATGACACATGTAAACAGATGTGGACTGTTTCATTGTTTGACTTTGGACTGTACTGGTGAGGAAAGGACGTCTTTCAGATGTTGTTTGGGAGACTCCAAACACCATTAGGGATAGAGAGATTCCTCAGCTTGGTGAACTTTGAGCCTCAGGTCTAAACGGAATGGTCGTCCTCCAAGACAATTTTTACCAGAGCAGAGCGCCATCTTGTTCTGCCCAATTGTTTCCCTGACTGGATTTCTTTTTGGACTGACTGGTATTTGACTCTTGTCCGTGTAGATTGGAGATTCCTTCATTTATGGGTTTTCGTATAGTCCTGACACTTAGATACATAATTATTTACTTTCTTACCTAGAGTTGTGCTCTATAATACATGCAATGCCTAGTTGTTCTCTAGAGAGGTTTAATGTACCTTTGTACAGTACCTTTGTAATGTGCACTTGATGAGCTGGTGCAAGTGGCTCAAAGAGGTCCGGGGTGGGAAGTGTTTTGGATGGGTAGGGCCAGGTACAATGTGGGAGTGGCTATAGGTATTAGCATGATCATGAGCGGTCAGTGGACGGGTAAATAACACCAGCAAGCTTTGTGCAATACATTTGGCTTGCAGGTGGCACTTTACCATCACATAATTCCGTCGACACCGAAGTATCTTCTTGCCACATTATTTGTGTCAGTTTGCTTCCTTGTATATCTATTGGTGAAATGTTTTGTGCCATGAGCAAAAGAACCAGCTCATTATTGGAGAAAGCGGCCGCTGCTTCTCACTCTACAGACCATCAGAGCCACAGCCCTAAACAAGTGCCTGAGAAACCTGTCATCTACCCCCTATTAAATGGATGGGTCTTTTGCCAAGACAGACATCAAATTGCCCTTTTGGTTGATGGAGAGAATTGCACATTTCTTGGTTAAGAAATAACTGTGGAATTCATCTTCAAACTGCAATGTGGGCATCACCTGAGCCATATTTGAGCATGTCACTGCCATGAACGGGCTAGTAAGAAACAGATCGTCTTAGCGAGGGCCATTCAGCATCTGAACAAAGTTCTTTATACACAAGAATTCGGATCACATGCACTCACAAGACTGATGAACACCTCTACAAAAATAGTTGGCATGTGAGGGGTGCTGACGGCCAGGTCCTATGAATGATTCACCTGGAACATTCGATCTGGGGATAGAATTTGGCATAGATCAGGAGGAATCCTGGTTGCCAGCAGCCACGGTTGTGCTCTTTATGACAACAGTCATATAATTTTCATTGAAAAAAAAGTTCCATTGTGCCGATTGCAATCATAGTCTAGACAAACATTCCAGAAATAAGACCAGCAAACGTTTGTTCGAGGATGTTGGCAAGAGCCAAAGTGGTCCTCAAGAAAAAGTACTATTTTGTTAAGTCTTGAAAAGGGTTCAAGGAAAACTTGAATCCTTGGAAGAAGTTCCTGGAAGTTTTTAACTCGACACCTTGTAGAGGATGAATGGTGAGACTATTAGTTTATAGTGATAGCATCGAATGCAAAAGCATAGAAAAAAATGCATCGAAAAAATGCATTTTGTTTAATTTCTTTTTTTAATGGGGGTGTCCCCCAACCCTCGTTTTTTTACCCTTTAAAACCCATTATTATAAAAATGAAACCTTTACCTTTAAAAAAATTCTTTTTTTCAATGCTTTTGCATTCGTTGCTTTGTATTCGGGGGAGTCACTGGATACCGAGACTATTCAATGTTATACTGATTGCATCTGGAAGTATAGGAATCGGGACAGCAGATCACCAGAAAAAGGCTTTAGAGTGAGTGAGATGTATGTCTTTTGCCCACCATCAATGTCCACATACCGTAATTGCCATACTTTATTTACCACAAACTAAATGTCATCTGTGAGTATTTATTAAATGATAATACTTAAAGAATTGACACACAAATATGTACTTTTTAAAATCGCAACATGAAGCTCAATTAATAAAAAGTTATGAAAAGGATGCTAATTCATCCAGAAGACCACCAATGTTGTCAGTAAATTAATTTAAAAACAACCCCAAATATAAAACTACTTAAAAAAAATATTTATACATTTTTAAGAACACAGATTGTCAGTCGAAGCAAACTAGTTCAAATTTCATTCTTGAGTACCTTTAAATATAGAATATCTTTTATATGTAAGGCCTATAGACATAGAGACATGTTTTAAAAGGTCAGTAGCAAGAGTAGAACTAATGTGATGGTCTCCTTCGTAAATCCCCTGCTGCCCAGGGAATCATTCACATAAAGCCCTGTTGCCCCAAATTATGCAGTGTGTGGTGGGATGCAGCCTCTTGAGACACACCCACACACACCTTCAGGGCCAAGCAGGACATTTCATCACAGTGTCTGAATTAGAAACACAACCAAACATGTTTCCCATTTCTGTGAGGTTTTCAGTGATGTGAGCAAGTGAAGCTTTGATGGAAAAGAGACATGTGTTATATTTAAACTACCTGTTGTGTGGTATAGATAAGTCCCTCATACGTGGTTGTGGTGCTGATCAGTCATTTGGACTGGGTAACTATGATGATACCAATTGAGTGACCTGATTACACTATCTTCTGGACCAATACAGTACATGGGCAGTAAATAAAAAAAATGTAATGTGAATATTCAAATGTTGGGAATATTGTTTTACAATGAATAATGTGCCAAAAGTAAAAATAATTAAATTATAAAAAGTGTACAATTCCTAAGAAAAATAGAAATATAATCATATAACCCATATCAGTATAATAATGTAACCAATTTTTTAAATCACTCTAGTCAAGCTTTCTGGACCATATGGTGGTTGTGATCATTGTCACGTTGGTTGAATTCTTACAGTGACATATCCAGAAGCGGTGTGGCTTGGCATTTGTGAAAAGTATGCTTTTTCTCAATAATTGATCAGTTCTTTTTAGAAGCTTACATTCGAAAACAGAGACGGCAAGTTGGTTGGCTGGGTGGGTGGGTGATGAGAAGGGTACATTGATGAGAAGGGTGGCGTGTTGGACAACTGTCAGTAACTGGTATTAGTTTCCTAAGATACTTTTGAAAGTATGTGAAGGAGTGGGCGAGGACTAGATTGCAGAGTGATGAAAGGGGTTGGGAAAACGGGGCGGTAGGTTGGATGAGATGATGGCTCTCTCCCTACCCCACCCCTGAAATTGATGCATGGTGCTTTTTAAACTCAGGTTTTTACTTTTTATTCTTTTTATTTCAAGATTCTTTTGATGTTTTCAAACAGTTGAATGAAATCCACACAGAGATGATTTTTTCTAGCTAAACATTTTTATCTACATCTCCAAGACATTCATGGATAGATTAGACTCCTGCACTGGAACGTTTATCTGGGCCAAATTAAGTGTGCACATCTCAGAGCCAAAAATGATTAGGTCACTGGAAAGTCAAGGGGAGTTCACTTTAAAGATAATGAAAAATGTTCTTTAATTTAGGGGAGATATAAAGATGATATGCAAATCCCTCAAATCTCTTATTATTCTCTTATCAGGGGAAACCCAGATTTCCCACACGTTTTAGCCAGTGCCCAAGGAAAGATTGCATGATCCAATGGCTGAGGAAAGTAGCTGATCTATGTGGTGTTGTTTTAAGCCACGACTAGCTAAGCATACTTACTGATGGGAAACGTCCTTGCCATCTGTACCTTCATAGACGTTGCCACTGTTTTCCAAAACTTGATTGGGCAATTAAAAACAGTTGAATACGCCTTATAGAATTACAATTATACAACTAACAGACCCTGTCAATTTTATAAACTGCTCAGTGGCTCTACCCAATAGTGGGATAAGCTGACATGGCTAAGGAGACTAGAGGAGGACTTTCTGTTTATGAAACTGTTGCTCAATCATTTAGGAACAGTATGATAACAACCACAAAAGGCACCATTTCACTACACTGAGGATTAACAGGATTATTGAAGGGGAAAGGCCTTGATGCAATATATGTTAGCAGAAGTCAACATAGCTAATTTTCTCATCCCGGACATGAAGGATATGGTTTGCAAGGACACTTCAAACAATATGAGGAAGGAGAGAATAAACAAGTTCCCTTTGGACTGCCGATAACTATCTCACCTGTCCAGACTTTTTGGCATCCTTGTTTCACTCTTATCTAAGTGACTACCAATTCAACATGCATGGACCCCAGAGGAACTGACCGAAACCCATAAGAACATCTGTCAACTCTGCCCTAAGCGGCTCTGGGACCGAGTTTATTGCTTGATCAAAAGCAGATAGTCGGACTTTCCTGAACAATGAGTAAAAGCTTCTGATGTACTTAAATAGATTGCATCTGCTTTCTGCAGTAGTACCACGTCATACAAACCCAGCCTAGCTGTAACTGACCATCTGATAATGTCGCAGCTACTCATTGCCTTCCTTCAGCCTCCAAACAGTTTTCCCAGTCACACAGATTTCACCTTGCAAACACTGGTTGCAGGGTCTGCCCAAACTATGAAAGAGCATGTGGCATACAGATTTATACATTCCCCACGTAACACAGTTGTCCCAACCATGTGTCCCTTAAAACCCCATGTATGTATGTTGGTGTATGAATGTTTAAACCTACGGTGTCCTCTTTACAGGGGTTTCTTCGTTGCATATCTCAGTGCTTGGCAGGGCATTACGAAGCTCCTCATTGCCCAGTTTCTAGGCGCTTAATGGCACATAATACCCATATTGCATTTATATTTAATGAGCGGCTTTGACATTTATCTTGCTGCACGCGTCCAATCTAATATGCATTAATTTAAAACACAAAGTAACACTAAAAGTAACACATCTCCCATTGTTATTAACTAAACTAAATGCATGTGAAGATGCAACATCGCGTCGATATCGCCGTTCCCCGAGACATCAATATGGTGCGTGCAACATTAACCCCTCTTTCTCATTTGGACCTTTCCTGATCACCCCAACATTCCCCACCTTTAGTTAATACTTTAACTAATAAACCAATTTCTTGTTCTTTAAAACCATGTTCTCAGGAGAAAACCCTACAATCATCTCTTACATTGGTCCCACTATGAACATCTTCCTCCACTGGACAAACCCAACTCATCCCCTCACAATTTCTGCACCCTACCCGCTACTCCACACAATCATCCCAACTTCGTGGAGAACAAAAGACAGCTTCAGTCTGAGTATCCATGTGATATGAAATGGTAGTGGTTCTAACTTTAGACAGGGTCACAGTCATCATGGCAGCTGCTTTAGGTACCTGGGCAGAACAACACAGTAAGAGCATATGACAGGAACAAAAGATAACAAGGAAAAAGAAAACATTTGGCATTAAGATCTTGCAGCCAGGCTCATCCAAGATGGCACCCAAGAAAAGCCCAAACAAGGCTGATTTGTGATTCCTGCCTCGTTCTCCATGACCACCCTAAGCTTGTGCAAAGCGACAAGTGTTTGAGACAGAGTCCCATTCTCAGAATCATTAAGAGGTATAAATGTGCAGCAGGAACTCCCAATATTCTGGCACACACCCCTCCCTCCATAGCTGTTAGGATGTTGAGGATGTAACTATTCTGCAAGGCAATGAGCCTCAGGTCTTGTAGTTCTTCTTTGGTGGCACTGAAAGCTGATTCAGAGGAATGTACAAATACCAAATGTTCATACCGGGTCATCTGGAGCCGCTTCGCATTTGCAGCAGCTTGGACACCAGGGGTCAGGAGAGGGGTAAATAACACTTCAGTCCAGCTGAACAAATGATATGGCTCTGGCATGTCCATTAGAGCTTTTGAAGATGTCACCGAAAATTTAACTTGACCGCTTGGTCCGTTGCAAGGGCTCCTCTTCTTCGTGAAAAGGCAAAGTCATTAAATTGTCTGTGTATGATGGCACAGGGGACACAAGGAGCATGGGGGACAAAGGGGGCATATATGTTGCTTTGGGCATTGAATGGGTGAGTACTAAGTGTTCCTCAGGAATAATAAGGACAGGCACATGTAATGTAGTGAGACTGCACACACCTTGCCAGGTTGTAGGCAATTATCTGCAGGCATACTGTCCACAAATCCAAAACACATCATGAAGTGCAGCTGTACCTCCAGTCAGATCAGCAATGCGAAGCGTGTGGCTGCAGTTCCCATTTGTGCTAACACGCACTGTGCCATCACCCTTCAAAAACAGAGAAAAATGTGTGAATAACTGAATCTTAACAGGTTTCTCAGGCTCCTTGAGCCATGTTAGATACTTCATCCATACATTTCCGCATTCTTTGGTAACCTGTTACACCACTTATTCTGAGAATCCCCTCATCCTGCCAGCTTTGCAACTCTTCACCACTTGCTGCCAACAGTTGGTTATTATAATAGATCCTTTTAAATTCAACTGGACTTTTTACGTACAATGCACATTCTTCTGCTCTTTACGATTCTTCATCAACAGATAAAATAGATGCTGTGACTGATTTCCCTTGAAACTGCCTTCGGACCCTACACAAAGCTAGGTGCACTAGACATAGGGCCTCATTACGACCCAGGCGTTAACCATGGCGCTATAAGTGCCATGGTTGACGCCGGATTCCGCCATGGTGAATGGTGGAATTACTGCCCCATTCCAAGGTTGGCGGGGCAGTAATTCCCCATTCACCATTGGCCCTTCCCCATTCTCATTCTTGCCCCCTTAGGGCTCAATGGGAATGGGGAAGGCGGTAATTACGGCACCGCAAATTGCGGTACCGTAATTACCTCCAAGGTCCCTTTGCTGGTCCCTTCCTTAAGGGCTGGTAAAACCAGTCGTTATGGTAGGGACCCGCAAAGGGACCTCGTAATTGGGCGGTAAGGGATTACCGGCACCATTGCCCTTACCGCTACCGGTAATCCCTTACCACCCGGGTTGTAATGAGGCCCACAGTGCCTGTGCTAACTCTATCTCATCTGGGATAAACACCCTAGTGACACCAGAAGCATGGGAGATGAGAGAGCAGATATAGCAAAATTCCACACATCCCTCTCTCCCCACTCTCCTCATATGACTACACCATACATTATCTGCTGCAAAACCATTTGCATCCATTATCGAATTTGAATTGACATCATCCTTGTCCATAAAGTCAGAATCAATACTTCTTATTGACTGCAATAATATTTGATCAAATTCTGCAATACTAGATAGGTTTAAACCATTCACATCCATACTGCTTGCCATAATGGAACAGGATAACAAGAAAAACTAGAAAGACATATAATCAATAATTCTCACGCTTATTTTAAATCCAAAGTTTCTTCATATTCTTGAAAATGACAGTTGCTGGTCTACATACGCCCCCCCCTTTCTACCGGAATAAACTGTGAATCCTTAGTGCATACTTAACTTTGAGCCTGCTCCTGTACCAGTGGAGGGTTGCCGGTATCCCTTTGCACGTCACTGAAATGAACTCAGCTCTTGCTGCCCTCCACCTTCACAGCAAACCAAGTTGTGAGAATCACGCAGTGTGGTCCAGGGAAAAGCTACTTGTTCCAGCGTTGAACAACGGTCCAGCCATACACCAGGTCCCCAGGGAACAACGGTGGCTGGTGTAGATCACCAGATTCTTTGCTGTTTTCTGCTGTAGTCTGTTGATGAGAAGGTACAACCTATAAAGATATAAGTCTGACACTTTTTGGTTAAGGCTCTAAGATACTCCCTAAACTCCTCACCCAGGACCTGTGCTGATTTATGTGCATCCTATGCTGTGCATGCAGGTGAGAGCGGTGTGTGTGTAACCTACGCCCATTCACAATCTCATGAGGACTAAGATGGTGATCTTTCCCTGGCTGATTACTCAAACAAAACAAGTGTCAAACAATAGATCCAATTCTTACATAAATCACTACACATTTTGGATAACCGAACCTTAGGAACCCTACTGAGCCGCACTACGATCCTGTTGGCGTGTGGGTGGGACACTAAACACAACCTGTGCTTGTTCCCCAAGAGAGGAGTGATTTCTGAGAACAAGGCATTAAAGAAATGGGTTGTATTGTTGGACTTCAAGACCTCATAAATTCCCCACTGTGGAAGTGCCTCCCTCATCAAAACTTTTGCTGCAGACTTAGTATCAGGATGTATGCAGGGACCAGCCTGAAGCCAACGGGGAAATGGGCACACTACAAAAATGAGATAGCGAAATTTGTTACATTTTTCAATCATGTTGAGAAAATCAACACAGAGTTCACGAAATGGCCCAGAGGGCCTCGGAAAAACTCCTCTTACTGACCTCATGAATTGAATTCCCTAAAAACTATCCAGTTCCCTACAAATATACTTACATGTTCCTGGAGGTTTGGTATGAACCATTCCTCCTGGAGTTTTGCTGCAATTTGTCACTGAGAAGTGTGCGACGGGTAGTGTAGTTGCTCCAGAGCTACAAGAAAGAACTCTATAGGCAGACAGGGGTTCTGAGGTAGATTGTCGGAAGCAGCCACAAGAGTGTTTCCTGTGTGGCACGGCTTGATGATCACAAGAGTGCAAGGACGCTGAATGATCCATTCCTCTAGCCCTTCATAACGCTGTGTGGGGAGAGGAAGGGAGAGCACTTCAACAGCAGCCGTGGTGCTGTACCGTTACACCGTCGACCTATCCATGAGAAGCAGGAGAACAAGGGCCTGCAGTTGGAGTTGGGGGTGATTGGTGAGTGATCCGATCAGGCTCCAGTTTTCCTTCTGTCTGGTGGCAAACTAACAAAGAGGTAGGCGGCCTGGATAGCACTACTCGGATAGCGGTGTGATTTCATGTAACATTTCTTTTTTCTATCTCGGACTAAGGCCGCCTCAATTCCTCTAGTGAAAACTTCCCCTTACTAGAACCTATATGAGCGGTGTGCAGTGACTGCCTTTTAGCCATGTGCGAGTGCCGCATGCGCTCTGAAGGTAAGCTTGTTCAAGTTTAGTCCCCAAAATAACTAAAGTAACTAGGCAGAGTGGAGCAGAGTGATCATGGCTTGCGGGAGGCGGTAAGAGAGAGGCTTCCAACTCCTCTGGGTGGCTCAACAGACCCCCTGACTGTGGTGGTAAGAGAGCAGAACACTTAGCCTCCTTGTCAGGCTGTTTAGATATGATACGCACTGCCTCCTTAAGAGCTTAAAAACAATGCCTGCTGTAACGCGTAAATACCCACTAGGCAGTAAAGCTCGCTTTACCTGTACATGTGCTCTAGCAGTCTGCAAATCACTGAAAAAAAAGAATGCAAAAAAGCGACACATGTGCATCCGAAACCATGACCACAGGAATAATGGACACTATGGGCCCGGTTCATGGAACGTTTTCCTATGGGATTGCGCCATTATAAAACACTTCCATGAATCAGGCCCTATATGTGAAACTAATGGGTTTGGCGGCTGTCAGAGGAAAAATAACTGCATTCCTTAAATCTACAATGAAAGGTAACACTGAAGGCATTATCTCGGCAGAATCCGCAACCTCTAACATTATTATCCCTCCTATTAATAATGAATGTGTAGCATTGGATTTGTCATGTGACAACCCTATTGATAATAGCTTGCTATTAAATCTCTGTCTTGGCCTGCAAGGGAAGGGTAACCTGGTCAAAAACACTGAATTATTAAGGGTTTCTGACTAGCTGAACCCTGGCATTATTAATATTCCATCTACTAGGTTATCTAAAATGCCAGAGCTCACGCAAATTGCGGCCAGTGTTTACGCTTCGTCACCACGAGATAACTCTAGCGTTACTTCCCCAGAGGTATCCTATACTGAACCTCACCCTGAATCCGAATTTCGGACTATTTTTAAAGCTTTATTTTCGCTATGCAGAACATTACATTTAGATCAGCAGATTATCACTCAAGGCCTAACTTGACTAATTGATGTGATATTATCTCCACACGATTTATCACCTGTGAACAATGTAACAAGTGAGGCACAGGTAGAGTCTGCTTTTTCTTCTTCTATTGCCAGCATATATGATTGTGCCTACGGAGAACCAATCTGAGGAACTGCAGACCACATCAGATAATGAGGTTGATATTAGTCTTAAAGGCTCAAAGAAAAAGAAACGGAAACAGTTGGGCACGAAGATATACAAGAACAAACCCAGTAAGGAAGCAAGCAACACCGTGGCTACTGAAGCTTTGTGAATGATCTTCCTGACACGTATGTGCTGTCAGGAAACAGAGAAAGCGTTTACAACTGTCCCAATTTCTACTAAATCTTCGTCATGTAAGAAAAAGCGAAAACAAACTCTGCCAGAATGGCTTAAGGGTAATCGGAGAAATGTTGCCTTACTGATTCAGGATACTAATGATACAATAACGGAGGTCAGTAGAATATACGCAGATATCGGGAAGATCCTGGGCTCAACTGAAAGTGATAAAACCAAACAATGGAAGACACTTGTAACAGATTGTGGTCCGACAACATTTCAGGGTCACGATCGATTGGATGTTGTTTTGACTACTCAACATCAGTCACTCTGGATTACCGACACAAATGCAACTTAACTTAACATCAACAAACCTGACTAACGGTGCATCTAAAAGGATCAAGATCCGAGACCTGTATGCGACACATTCAAGCCCTTTTCTGAAACATCTAAATGTCTTGGAATGATTACATCAAGAGCCACAATTGGAAATAATATCTTCACAAGACTCAGCATTGGAATTACCACACAATCCCAATGCTGTCAATTGGTGATCATTCATTTAGTTTCTCCAATACTTACAGAAGTTGTCATGACCCAATCTGTTACATGTTTTAATATGGGGTATGCATTCCCTAAATGCATCAAACAAGATGTGAAAATCAGTAATTTCATAAAGGTAAAACCAAACTCACGCATGGCTCTCCTAACAGATGAGGTTGTTAACACCATTGCTGCTAAAATGTGTGCATCTTTGTGCTCTAAAACTATTAGCCAACTATAAACATATTGCCTTGATCTATTTTGATATTGAAGGGGTGGAGTGACTGACAGAAGAGGTGAATCAATGAACCATTCGGTCTTGGGATATGAGAGGTTTTAGGTCTTTTGTTCATAATCTGAAGGGTGCTAATTATCTCCTAACTGTAGATATCTTTGTCCTACAGGAAACATGGATGGCTTTACGATATTTCAAATTGAGCCCAAAGAAATCTAGCTGGACGCCCCTATGGTGGATTAATTGTAGGCATTGTGTCCCACTTAAAGGCTATTAAATACTTCAGTCACTTATGGTGTCAATTTGTTATGGCCATTTATGTGCAAGGGGTAGTAAATGACACCAGCATTGACACACTGTTGTGTAAATACACCAGGGAATACTAAAATAGAAATAATCATCAGGCATATTGAAGAAAAAATAGAGAAAGGTCTTCTCGACCACAAGAATGATCAATACTTTATTATTGGCGATTTTAACTTCCAGAGACCTAAGGAAGTGGTTAATTTCAAGCATATGCTTGAAAATTATTATCTGGAAAAAGATTCTCTCAACACATGGTTCATATCTTGTGACAAGGTGGAATTAATAGAAAATAGTGGTGAATGGCTGAGATTCATGCACTCCTACCAATTTTTGCAATTGACCACAGTGAATGACAACGCACATTGTTATACTTCGTTTAATGGGAAAACATATTCTTTGATTTATCTGGTACTGACCAATAGGGTTGGGTGGCCCAAATCAAGAAATGTAAGCTATTACCCAATTAAATGAGTGACCACGTTCTGATAGAGATTTTACTCGATAAAGCCATACACAGTAGTAATAAGCCATTGGAAGGAGTCTATTCCATTAATAAGGCGGGAAGTAGACTGATTTGGTCTGAGAAGGACCTCCAGAAGTTCAATGTCACCATTTTGAGGCAATTGATTAATAATGATTGCCCAAATTTACTGGGATACAGCAGTTCTGTGCAATTGAGAAAAATCATTATGATCAGTTTTCAAGGTCACAAACTAAAACAAAAATTATGATAGAGGGCACCACACAGGATAGCATTTACGATTCTGCTGTCGTTAAAAAGAGAAAGGAATTGAGATCTAACATAAGAATGATGTAAAGCCGGTATAGTGATACATAAGTACAGCAAAGTAACATCAATAGATTAAAAGTGAAATTCAAAAATTGGATCAGATTACATAAGGGATCAGCAACATCAATCCAACGGCAAATAACGTATAGGGCCCAAAAGAGAATGATTGTTGAAGATTCTGGGCCATCAATCATGAACTTCCCTTCGTTTAACTCAATGTGAAATTAATCCCATTCAACATGAGAAATGGGAACATTATATCATAAATGTGTATTATCATGGGCATTTAATTGAAACCAGTAACAATTATCAGAATATAAAAGGATATAAAAGAAAAGCGCAGAAGTGGAGCAGAGGAGGTCTGCTGAGCTGTGTTCTGTGCCAGGAGTATTTTCTCAGTGGCATCTGACTGGAGGTGCGACTATCCAGTGCTGCTGTTGGATCCAGGACTCTTAAGCCTCAGTCACTGCGGAACGTGGAGCAGAGAAGTGGAGCAGAACTGGTCTGCTGAGCTGTGTACTGTGCCAGGAGTATTTTTTCAGTGGCATCTGACTGGATATGTGACTATTCAGTGCTACTGTTGGATCCAGGACTCTTAAGCTTCAGTAACTGTGGAATGTGAAGCAGAAAAGTGGTGAAGTGGTCTGCTGAGCTGTGTACTGTGCCAGGAGTATTTTTTCTGTGGCATCTGACTGGAGGTGTGGCTATCCAGTGCTACTGTTGGATCCAGAACTCTTAAGTTTCAGTCACTGTGGAACGCGGAGCAGAAGTCGTCTGCTGTGGTCCACTGAAGGCGGTTATAGGTGAGCCCGTAATTTCTGTTTGCTGCCATTCACCCTGAACACATGTTAAAAGCTAGCGTTGGGTGCCACCTGGCCGGTAGGCCTGTCTGGCGTTTGATTTCTTGTGGCGGCTGAACCTTCTATTACTGTGCTAACCACGAATGAAAGTCTGTGACAATGCCGAGCAAAGCTCCAGTGAATGTGAAGAAATATAATCTTCGAAATAACAAGCCCTACGGCAAACCACGCCGACCCAAACATGATGTGCAGCGAACATCAGATACAATTAAGGCCTGCTCGGATGCACAGGAGCTAACCCCTAAGCCCCAGGCAGTGGCATCCCCTAAAAATAAAAACAAAATAACAGCATTCGATCATTCTGTTAAAGGCGGAACCAAGGAGGTGGTAGGGGTGCAATCAGCTAGTCAGGAAACCCACGCTTTAGCCTTGTACAACCATCAGGGAAATAACAACCTTGAGTCTGATTGATGGTGAATCCTCGTCCAACAACCAGGTCTTGCAATTCGCAGTACAATTTCTGCTACAATTATGTTGGAGGATCCACAAGGATTTTCTTAAACAAACTGAGCTCTTGCATCAAGTTCTTCTCCCGCAAAATCGGCCTACAACTAGCAATGAGGTACTTTGTGAAAGTCCACCTATTAGTGAGGCAGTGGGAAATCTAGCACCCATAGAGATTCATTCTCAGGAATCCCGCCATACTAACAGTTCACAAGTGCCAACAGTCTTGCCGCCATCCTCCCCTTTAACTTACCCTACCCGAAAAGGAACAGAGGAGGTTATAGAGGCTTCAACGCTTGGCTATACTGATGACACCAATTAGCCAATCAAGCGTTAGGCAGGATGTTAGTCTCAATATGAATTCTACCATCCTGTCGAATGTCTCGAACTCCCGCAAGTGAGAAAAGCCAGGAAAAGGATCAACAAAAGGCAAAGAAGAAAGCAGCTACAGGCCGGAAACATTGGCGAACTGGGTTATTCAGGATAACTCAACAAACAATACATATCAGTATTTGGAGATTTGGACGAAGCAAGCATCCACGTAACGGCACCCCGCTCCTCCATCTCTCGGGAAGTTCAATCACCTGGAAATGGGAGGAGGGGGTGTGCCACAGACAAGCTAGCGCCTGGTTCTCTGACAAGGGGGGAAGAAACTTTGGACCCCTTATGTTTATTTTTAATTGTGAATACACCAAAAGAATCTCTGCGACCCTACATTAACCGAACAGATGTGTTAAAACGGTTTGCTAAAATTCCATCTTTAGGTGCATTGTGTGCATGAAATTTCGATTTTTTTCATCCATTAGGTTTGAAATATAGTTTTATGACTAGTTTCTTACCTGAGATGGCATATTTTATTAGAGCTCACAAGGACTCTATTATTTATATAGGGTGTGCCCAGGATAGGGTCCCTCAGAATGTACCCATTAATGGTTGCAATTGTAAAACGTTGGTACCTTTGCAGCGCGGGCAGTTACATAATAAGGTGTCAAAACTAACACAGAGGCCATTCACAATAGAAAATAGTGGAAATGACTGAAGGTGCTTCTGGAAGGTCTGGGGCGACCCCTGAATGATGGGTGAAAATTGCCTGCTTGAAAACCAATTCTCTGGGTACATTTTATGTCAGACTGGGCGTTATCATTTTTGAATACGGGGTCCCATAGTGACCGTCCAGGTAAGGTTATTTGGCGAATGGGTTCAAAATCTGCCACACCAGATTATTGCTGTAGTAATTATCCCTTATTCGAATTTGTGAACGATTTTGAGATTGTGTCAAATCAATTCAGTGACTGTGCCTTCCTTGCTCAGGCTACAGTAAAACTGTAGCATAAGGTGTAAAGAGCTGGGGACTGGTGAGATAGCCAGACCATACAATAAATGGTATATCTGGTCTTCTGAGAACATCTGTAAAGCATGTGCAGCTATAACGTATGCCCCGGCCCCGGTCGCATGCTGGAATTTGATAGACCTCACTGCTACTGAAATTGAAGAGTGGCTGTATGTCATGACACAAAGAGTTGGTATTAGCCAAGGCAAGCTGTACGGTATCAATGCAAACTCAGCAAAATGTGTGTATGACCCCGTAATGCAAGCTTTGAAGCGTAATCTTCGGAGGGAAATCCGTCACATAAAAAATTGTGGGATTTTGCCGAAATACTCGATTGTGGAGATTAGGAACTGTAATAATTGACATTGGAATGGGGTTAAAAGACACTTTTTAGAAAAGCGAAACATGAATTGGCAACACATTGTGGGGTATTGTGTAAAAAGAAGACCCGTTCTATTTGGCATATTCTTACTTTGGCGAGGGGCAGTAAAGATGGTCGTGCTGTCTACCCTATATCGAGGAAGTGTTGAAGAGCTTCATTCATGAAAATATTTACATTGAACAGGCGCTCAATGTGTAGAAACTGGTGAAGGGGGATAATCAGGTGTGGGCCCTACCACCATTTAACTGGCAGAACCTATGTGAGAATATTAAGGCCTAATGGCCTGGCAGCCGTAGTCTTGAAGCAGGATCCCAAGGGTTAGGCTAAGATATTATCTCATCTTTTCACAAAGGTGTGTGGAGAAAGGGAAATTCCCCAGTCTTGGAGAGCATCGCTGTTAGCACCCGTATTTACGGCAGGAGAAAGGCTATCACCAGGAAATTACAGACTATTATCTATGTTAGATGTTTCTGGAATTATTTTTGCGTCATATGTGCTTGCTGAGTTACAATCTCGGGCATCCGCTAATGATTTGCTTCATCCATTTCAAACGTGCAGGATCAAGCACGCTCCATAACATCAGGATGTTGGATGCATTCATTTTACGTGCTGGTGTTAGAGGACGTCCTCTTTTAAAAGCGGCTTACATTGATTTTCATTCTGGTTTTGACTCAATTAATCGGTCGTTTTTGTAGAAAAAGCTCGAGTTGATGGGCAGTCCAGGCAGCTATGTGAAATTATCGTAGCACTTCATAGTGACAGTTCTGTCCAGATATGTTTGGGGAATGGGGGAGTACTGTCACAAAAGCTGCGAGTGAACATGGGGTAAAGCCGGGGTGCCGGCTGGAGCCCCTCTTTTTCAGCCTCTTTATTGCAGATCTCCTGGCCCGTTTGGATCAGAAAGCCAGACGTTCTCCCAAAACTGGTCACATTCCAGTCACATCCATGCTATACGCAGATCATTTGATTATGTTTGGTCACACATTTATGGGTATGAAGTACTTTATGAATAAATAGAGACTTATACTGTGGAAAATAAATTAAGAGTTAACATCCCAAAAACTAGATTAATGTTTTCCCATAAAAAAAGGGAATAGAGCGTCTCTGGCCTCGGGGCTGGGAATGCTTGAATGCACAGACCAATACAAATGGCTGGGTCTGGAAATAAACAGCAACAATCATTATGCAAAGATCATTGAAGTATAAACTAGGAATGCAAAATAATTAATATCATTGATTTATACATTCTCAGTCCAATACGCAGCATATTCGTTGCTGGGTATTTTAACCCTTTACAAACGGTGGTTTTGCCCATGTATACTGTATGGGCTTGAAGCCCTGGGAATGATGGATTATGGGTGGATCAATCAAATTGACGTTCTTTATTGGCAGAAAATACTGGGCCTGACGCCCTCCGCATTTTGTATCCCTGGGCTCACTTGCTTTGCAAAGGCTGGGCCTCATGTACATTAATGCCAGAATGAATTTGTCCTCACCTCTATCAGAAGGATGTTGTCTGAGTATGTTGGTAGAAGTAAGTGAGGGCACAATTACGTTAGGTTTAATGAGGACTTTTTTGGAAAAATTGATTGGGCACCAGATTTATTGCAATGTCGAAATTTCAAGAAACTTCAAGGGGCTTTTTTGGATAAGCTAGGTAAGTGGGACTGGATTAAAAAACTGGACCACTTGGGTACATTAAAAAACTCGACAGCTGTCTCTATGGTGACTCATGCATTTTAGAAACCTTTTCAGTACCTCATTCAAGCCCTAATCCAGCGGTATGCAGATTACGTCGATTGATGAGAATTAGCCATGTTCCTTTGCGTGCAATTTGGGGGTCCAGATGAAAGTTACCACTAGATGATAGGCATTGCAGAATGTGCGATTGTAAGCCCACTGTGGAAACGATGAGCCATGTATTTACAAGTTCACCCAAGTTAGGGTCATTATATGTAATAGTGTATGGCAATATAGTCCATAATCTCGAATCAATAAAAACAGCAGAGTTTTGGATTTACGGTTTGAATTCAAATAATGTCTCAACTCATCTGGCGTTATTTTGTATATGGTTATGCATTGCACCCAAACTTAAGGATCTTTCGCCCCATTAAGTACCAAGAACTGGGGAATTAGAGCCTATACTGTGATATACTAAAATAGGACTGGAGTTAGTGCTGTTTTATCTGTGTATTAATTTTATCTATTTATTTTATGTATAATTGCACAAAAATGTATTTGTTTATGTATTTAGTTTGGTGTTTTAAACTGTTGTGTAAAGTTTACTATGAAATGTAACACAATAAAGTATTACCATTATAAAAGAAAATAATTACTTTATATTCACTGAGCATGATATAGAGACAGTAATAAATAGATTAAAGCCATCTAGAGCCCCAGGCTCCAGATAGGTTCCTCAATTTGTTGCTTAAGAAAGATCCCAAGATCTCGACGCGTGTACCAATGAGTCTTTTCTCTGAAATTATCAAAACTGGTTTAATACCAGACAGGTGGAATCGGTCAATATTAATACCAATTTATAAAAAGGATGCTTGAGATTCACCAGCTAATTATCGATTGATGGCCATGGTTGATGCTAGTCCTAAGATTCTTTCACAGCTTCTTTTGCTCTATATCAATGAGTGGCTAAAAGACAAAGGTATTCTGAAAGATTAACACTTTGGTTTCAGGAAAGGAGGCGGGACAGTGAACAATCTCTGGACATGAATCCATCTCATTCATCGACCATAAATAATAAATCCAAGTCACTTTTCATCTGCTTCATTGACTTCTCTAAAGCCTTTGATACAGTGCCGCCTAACTCTGTGGGAAAAAATGAGAAATTGAGATTTACATCCTCAAATTTATTTTTTCGTTAAAGCTCTGTATTCTAACACAGTGGTTCAGATTCGAACAAACCACGATGGATCAACCAATGATTTCATCAAGGTTAATCATGATGAAACACTGGCCCCAGTATTATATAACATTTATAAGGCGGATCTTGACAGCTCTGTGAGGAACTGTTTGAATTATCCTCCTTGGATTGGCCAGCATCCCATATCCTGGTTATTTTACCCTGACAATCTCGTCATTCCGGATCAAATGGTGATAGGATTACAACATAACCTAGATGCTCTGAGTCAGTTTGCTATCAACAACGGGTTAATTGTTAATCTGAACAAACCAAGGTTATGATAGTCAAAAAATGTAGAAAGAATATTAAAAGATATCATTGGGGAATTCACAAGATTCTTTTCAAGAAGTTATGAGCTATACATACCTTGGCAAACAGATTCGCAATTACTTGGGCGGTGGATCGCTTGCTGAGTCAATAACTGATAAAACCATGGCAACATTACAGGCTATTTGGTCAACTATTTATAAAAATGGTGGTGAGTCCATTGAAGGTCTTCTCCAACTATAAAAGGTCTGTATTTTTTCTTGCATATTATATGGTTTGGAGGTGTTTAGGGCAGGAGAAGTGAAGTGGCTAAGAAAACTGAAGGCAAAACATGGGAGAAAAGCTCTTGGCCTATCCAATTGTGTGCATGTAGAGGCTATATGCAATGAATTGGGACTAATGACTTTATCAACTAGGAAAATGGTTTCCAACTGCTCATTATATCCGAAAATGTATCATGAAAAAGGCAATTGTAATTCAGTTTACTCATATTTCTCAAAACAAATAAACCTTTTGGCACCTCACAAAGTTTTAAAACCATGGATCGATGAGATCTACAAATTTCTAAAGGACATTGATGTTGATTTTACTGATTTGGACACGCACTCTAAAGGAAATGGAGATTAAGAGAACTGTAGATTTTCTAAATTGTATGGTATGTCGACCTATTCAATCTATTCAATGCAATCCTTTCAGATAGGGTGTCCATGTACTTATATAAAAAATGTACAACACCCAAGAGTTAGGCGATTTATATTGCTACTTAGATTAAACCAGATACCAACTAAGACAAATCAGGGTGCTTGGTTTGACATACCGGCCCAAGACAGGCTATGCAGACTATGTGGTTTGGATATTGAAACCTCACAACATTAATGGACCAATTGTAAAACACTTGTAGATATAGACACGAAGGGATATGGCAATTAGACATATGACATGTTTTTATACATACTGATCAATTTTTGGAGCAACATTTACACTGGTGAGAATTTTGTGATGAATTTTACTGTTTACTACATGTGGCAAGACATTTTAAAGACATTGGTTTTAATTCCCCTGGACACGGTTACCATTTTCTGGCGACCTGCGAATGACAAATATGCAGATTCCTTCGCCGCTCTGTCTGCAGCATCATTTCCAAGCACTATTGGGTTAGTACGGCTAGAGTGTGCAGCACATTTAACAATCCCTACCTCTGTGGACACCGTTAGCGCTTGGATTAATCTGGACAGCATAGCAGCATGCTGGCCAGAGGTCCCGTCAGATCTCCTAAACCTTCTCATCTGCCACCTTGACAAGTCTGAATTCACTGTGGAGATTGCATGTGCAAAGTCAAAATAAATAGTGACTGTCTTGCCCTTACTCAGTTCCAGTGCCTCTCTAAGTGCCACTAGTTCTGCTGCTTGCACTGAGTAATGTGAAGGCAACCGTTTCTTCACTCCGACCTGGTATTCCCGATCCACTTGGCCCACAAGGGCCGCAACCATGTCCTGATTGATTGTCGAGGACCCATCAACAAAGAGTGCCACACCTCCCTCCAAGGCATCCTCCTTAACATTTGTCCTTTCTTCCTCTCCTCCCTCATAAGTCAGACAATCTTGAACAATGTCATCAGGTTTCACTGGCTCGGCTACAAATATTGTGCAATTGACTAGGTGACACCGTACGGGATGTATGGACGCATTTGATAGGATAAACACATACCCCGAGACTCTCTGAGTTGTTAAAGTTGACTTGGACTTTTCCAACATCCCAAAGACTGCATGCTCCACAAACAATGTCACTGGGCAACCCATAGTAATGGTTGAAGACTTTTGAATCGCAAAAGCCTCTGCTGCTAGAGCCTGATCACAAGGAAACAGCCCTTGCATCACTGGGTCTAGGAGCCCGCTGTGATATGCTAGAGGTTTATGGCCTATTGATGTTTGTGTCACGACCCTCAGCCCTAATCCCCACTGGCAAGCCCATTGGCCAGGTGGAATCAGGACTCAGATCACTAATAAGGCCTGGCATCCACTTCTCAGGCCCTCTTGGGCCAGACCTGGCGCCTTTGGCGCCAGGCTCATCAGTAAGGAAAGACATCTGCTTGAGGAACTACTTTATTTAGGGTTTCAGCCAACATGGAGGAATCCACATAGCTTGGTTCCTAGAACCAAGCTATGCGGTCTAGTGTTTTGGGTGTGGTGGCCTAGGGACTACTTTACCTGGACTACTTTACAGTGGCTATTTAAACCACACCCGAACAAGACAACACGCTTCGCGTTACTTTGCTTCTAGCAACGTGACACTCACCGTGTCCAGCTTTCTCACGAGCCTGGTGAATTCCGGACCTGCAGAAAAAACAAGAACATCGTTAGCAGCAGAATCTTACCTGCATTCATCATCCTTCACTGCTCGCAGCTCCTGGGCAGCTCTGTTGGTGGAGGTCACCGCCCTGATCGAAGGACCTGAGAAAAGGAGAAAGACATCATTAAAGGAGGTAGTGGAGACATTACAACCACAAAGCACTTAAAGACTTACCTGGTTGGTTGCTTTTCTGCCGGCATAGCTCCGGAACTCCATCTGCGCTGAGAACTCACCGCGACCTACGAAAAGAGAAAAGCACAGGTCAGTGAGGACAAGACATCGCTGCGCTACACAAAGTGCCTCCTTACCGCATCATAGCGCTATAGCGTGCCATAATCTCCCAGTGAGAACCAGCATATCTAGTTCTCCAAGCGGACACTCTGCGCTCCTAGGGAGATAAAAAAGGAGACATTTAGAACAGAGAAAAGGCATGTAAGAATTACGACGCCATCAATCGCAATAAGACCTACCTGAAAGACACTACAAGGGCAGCAGTCAGTGAAGTAACTGGACCGCCCGCGCACACAAAAGACAACGCGCCCCTGCCCAGAGAGCAGGACGGAGGGCCCACCAATTCCGACAACCAGGTGAGAAGAGAACCTGGTGGGCCTGGAAACACAAGGGAGGTGGGGGAAAACTTATCTTGGTCGCCCAGTTCTAATATAGTCTTAATTTCCAGGCGGAATCCCATCGACACCGAGACCACACTAGGGAATCATTGGGAAGGGCACCAACGACCAACTGGCTGGGTGGCGTCCCCATGGATACCAGGTGAGCATAACAGTTTGCTGGGCCAGGACTGCTATCATCACCTGCCCATTTGAGTGAGAACAAATATTTAAATGGTTTCTTGTAACTCAGAGTAGACAAGACCAGAGCATTGCTGATCTCTGCCTTGAGTCCCAAAAGCAGGTCACCATTTCTTTAGACCATTCTATTGGACCCTTCCCCTTCTGTGCTTTCTGAGGTCCCTGCAGTAAGGGCCTCACGTAACTAGCGTAGTCAAAGATCCATGATCTACAATAGTTGCAGAGTCCCAATAACGGCTGCATTTGTTTCAGCATCACTGGTTGTGGTGTATTCTGGACTTTGGTGGCTCTATCTGGCATTACCTTCCTTCCTGCGGGTGATATCACTTACCCCAAATATACTACCTATTTCTGGCAATATTGCAATTATTCTTTGTCCACTTTGTACCCTTTCGTTTCAAGCAGGGTGAGGAGCATTGTTGAATCTCCTTGACACTACTCTTCTGAAGTGCTACAGACTAGTAAATCGTCCATGTACTTAATTACTGTACTGGACACATGCAAATCCCACAATCCATTTGAACTACCCTATTGAAAACACTCAGAGATTCACAGTAGCTATGGGGCAACCTCATGTGCTCGAAACTCTGACCACGATACGTAAACGCTGTGAGGTGCTGAGACTCAGAGTGTCAGGGGAGAAAAATGCATTCTTGAAATCAATCACCGTGAAGTGGGTCGACCCAGTAGGGATCTTACAGAGAATGGTAGCAGGATTTGTTAATGCAACAAGGGAGCAGGAACATTTTGTTCACCTACTTTAATATGTAGATCCTTGATTTAAGGAACTGACAGGATAGCCCCAGAGAATCCCTGTGTGTCCATTGTTTTGCTTGACAAGATGAAACTCACCTTCCATGATACAAGATTTTGTAGCCCCTGTATCGACCATAAATTTAAATTGTCGATCACCTACCTGTGAACCGATTCAGGGTTCCTCTTCCAGATTGGCTGTAACAGATAGGACTGGACACATCAGAGATACCTGCGGCCTGTCCTAATCCGGGTACATATTAGCACCGTCGAGAGGAAAAGGATTGCCCCCAAAAACACTTGCTCCAGTGTAGTCAATGCACATTCCTTAGGGTAAAGGATTTTTATAAAATGGCTGTACCGGTGCCTGTGTTAGCATGGTTGGTTGAATCGCATAGGTCTGTGCAGGTCCAGTCACTGGATTCTGTTCAACCCGTGACTGCTGCGATTGCACCGAACCTGGGGCATATGGCATGGTCGGGGAGTTCATTTACTGGGCACCTACATTAAAATACTGTGGCCTACTCTGACAATCTCATGCCACATGTCCCATCCTTCCACATAACCAACACTGGATCCCATACAACCCTCTATAGTTAATTCCCATCGGCTCGTGAAACCGGGGCCCTATTCCTCCTAACCTGCCAAATGACCGATTTCCTCATGAAAATCCTCCCCCGCCGCTCGGAAACCCTCTCATTTGCCTTGGACCGGGAGCATACCCGTCCATCCAACCATGTGTCATACCCGATTCACTATATCCCTGTAGTCCCAATTGTCCCTGCTGCCCCTCTGTGGAGCTGGTAATCACAGCTCCTTCCAAACAGACTTTCGGTAGCTTTTTCTGAACAGGCTTGGCCTCTGACTTTTGTGCCTGCGCTATGCTCTCCTTTTCCTTCTCCAGTCTCCTTTTACAAAAATTCAGGCTATGTGCCTGAATTTCCAGCAAGCTTTTGGCTTCCATCCCCACTACTTTATCTAGATCATCTTGCACTTCTTTAGGAAGTCCCTTTTCAGCATATGGTAAATAATAGCCACATTCTTATCCCATGCTTCTCTGCCCTCCTCATCTCTTGAATTAACTGAATGTGTGCGGCAGGATCGTCATCTAGCTTCATTGTCTTGTCCAAAATAGAATTTATATTGGGCATATCGGGTACATAACCTGCAGGGCCCCCCATACCTGTGCCCTGTAATTATTGAATGCTGCTCCATCGTGGGTGTTTGTATCCAACTGAACAACCAGAGACCCTGCTCGCCTCCAAAGCTCATCTGACTGTTCCATTAGAGACATGAATACGCTTTTCTTGTCCCCTATGGCCAACGTGACACCAGCAGTGTGTTTCTATAATGCATAAATCCTCTTCCCCACCCCTGCAGTTAGTGAAGGGAGTGTCTTCATTAAATTATTCTGGTCCATGTGTGACCACTGGACATAACATGCCCTTCCCTGACCCTTCTGGAGTAATGAAAATAGAGTCACACCCGCCTTCACTGTGGCTTTCCCCATATTCCCCCTGCTGCTCACTACGGCATGCGAGTGCCACAGCATGTCCTAAGACTGCATGTTGTACTCTCTGTTGCTGCTACTGGAGGTGGAGGTGGGGCTTCTACACCCTGTTCTCCCTGCTGCTCAACATCTGACTCCCATTCATCCTCCTCTCTTACTCCTCTTACCCCATCCTCTCATACTTGTATGGTCACAGAAGCATACTCAGCATTACCGTAGCAACACTTCTGTGGCAAGCCCCTTTTAAAGGGGCTAGGGTGGCATCTGCGACTCACTCCTGCCAGTAAGGCTTTGCCATCCTCCAGATGTGAGATGACAAGGGCTTGGATGAGACTATGCTGAAGCTCAGAGGGGGTCAAGACTTGACTTTGAGGAGGAGCAAAAGCTGGAACTGTGCTGTGTAGGTCTTCCGGACAATGTGTATTTTGAATGAGAGGTTACAGTTATGATAATGCTGAGAGATTTTGCACTGGGTGAGAGTTGGGGCTTGAATCAGCTGAGTTTCTCTTCTGGCAGCCAATTCTGGAAATGAGCAGGCTTGGTGGGGTTTCCTAGGAGAACTGAGTCAGTCATATTTCAGACTGAGCTTTGGGTAAGTGCTTGGCATACACACTTTGAAAAGGGGCACCCTTTGCTTGAGTTGAGTGGATGTAGTTGTTGCGTCTTACCTTTAGGCAAAACTGTTTGCCATCTGCATGTATATTTCTGTTTCTGTTGGTGAAAGGTTCTCACAAAGGTTCTATGTAGAGGTTGAAATTGACAGGGGACAGAACCGAGCCTTTTGGAACTCAACTGATTATTGGGTGGTGCTGAGATCTGTTGGGACCTATACAACGTGATCTGTTTTTGAGGAATGGCAGGCGACCCACTGCATGATGGTTCCATTATGCCCATGCACGTGGACATCATGTTGGGGATGGCTTCATCGTCAGTGGGATTTAATGCAGCAGAGAGGCTGAGTAGGACAAGTAGGTTGGGTCGACATTTGTCCAGAAAGTGAAGGACATCATCAACAATTAAGATGGTGGCAATCTCTATGCTGCATTGTGGTTAGAAACTAGATTTGTAGTTGTGTAGGAGATTCTTCTGAGTGATCCTTTCCTGCTGTTGGATGGTGATGGTTTTCCCAAAATCTTTGCTGAGGACGTGGAGATGGATGATGAGGTTACAGTTGGCCAGGTTGTCAGGATTGAGTGTGGGTTTCTTAGGAATGCGGAGGATCTCTGCTGTTTTCAGTGCATCTAGGCAGGTGACTTGCATGACGGATGTGTTGATAACATTGAATATTGGTGTGAGGGCTGCTCTAGTAATGACCTTCGCAATGGAGGTGAGGAGGATGTTGTCTTTGAAGTTTGTGGGTTTGAGATCTGAGAGAGTGTTGTTCAGGTCTTCAGGAGTAACTGTCCTAGATTTAGCCCATCTTGATATGTTGAAGGCTGTCATAGACGTATTGTCTATGGTCTGTTTGGAGCTGTGAATGTGTTTAGTTAGCACATTTGCCAAGCATTGCCCTCATTTGGCCAGTTACTCAGAACATGTAAATTACTGAGGAGGCTCCCTCACACTGCACAGATACCTACCCTGAACATACACCACAACCTCGCACTGCACATACACCCTCACAGTGCACATACACCCATACACTGCACATGTCCCCACACGCTGAGTATTCCCTCACATGCTCTGCATTCATGGACACACAGGCACACACCTACACTCTTTGGGCATACTCTGTGTACTGCACATACACGATCCCACGGCACCTTTAAATGGTAGTCATCTACACACCGTGTATTCACCCTGCCACTGCACATAGACTCCCACAATGCACATGTGCCTTCACAATGACCACAACACTGACATTGCATCCCTACACTGGAAATGTACCCTCACATTCCACATGCACCCATACATTGCATACACACACCACACAAGCACCTTACGTTGCACATGCATCTCGCACTGCACTTGAACCCTCAAGCCATTGTGTGTACACACTCACATGGCATCACATGCTCACATGCATGCTCACACTGAACACACACTCTCGCGTGACACATATTCCCACTAAATGTAGACACACTCACACTAAGCATATGCTCACACAATGCACACATGCCTACACACTCAAAACACACCCACACATCATAATACAATGGCTATGCAAAAACCGAAACGTTTGCCTTGCCACTGTTTCCTGTGTGAGGGCCCTTACTTGGTTACACTTGTCTTTTCTCTTGTTGGTGAACATCGCTTGCTGGTGCTTTGGAGTTCTTGAAGAATTAGGTTATTTCATTATAGCTACCTCCGAACTGTTTCTCAATCCTGTTAATGTTGCACCAATCTAACTGGAAATGTAATTTAAAATTAAACACTCCGTTCTATATTTAAAAATATTTCAAAAAAGTGGCAGCTGTCCCACGACGATCGTTCGTATGCCGGTGCACTGTCTAACTCAGTTGTCACTGCAGCCACCATGAAAGTGACAGAATGTGTACATAGTGCCTGCCTCTAAAACAGTCGGGATGGGCTGGGGAGTGGGACATGTCAGCGGTTATGGCGTCGAGTTCTGAGGTCAGAGTGGCACCGCCTATGAACTGTGGGAGTGGAGCGGGTGGGTCCTTTGATATGATAGGTTATTCATAACGCGCTTAATACCCAGAGACTTCTAAGCGCAGACCGGCGATCGAACCTGTGCTGCTCTGTGTTGTCCTGCTTCCAAGGTGAGTCGCATTGCCGCTGAGCTATCCTCCTGAGGCTTAATATACAATATGAAGAGTGTTTACACTCTTAATAGTGCATATCAAACGACCCACCTGCTCCACTCCCACTCCACTATCATGAAGGCAAACTGAGGCAGTGGGGCGCCTACTTAGTAGTTGGGGTGGGTCATGCGACTGTAGAGGGCAGCAAAGTGTACCTATGGTGGAAGCGTGCTACACAAGAAACTGCGGTCTGGGATAAACGGTAGGCTGTCTCTAAAGGAGGCTAGGCATGTAGTATAAGGGTGGATGTGGGTGTTGGCTGGGCTTAATTCATTTGGAGTAGGAATGGGAAACCGAGTGAATGACATTTTCACCACCATAAATTGGAGTGAATTGAGCCCGTCAGAAGTGGAGGCGCCCAGTACGGATTGTCCCGACAGCGGATGTCATATTATGAGGGAGTGTGCTCACTAAAATGATTGGCAAAGTGAATCTGCAAGAAAGAGAGAGATGTTTAAAGTTTGTCTCAGAAGCACTGGCTGGGTGTGATCATAGAAGAAAGGAATGGGGGGGGAGGGGTGAGCCGGGAATAATGGGGCCGCAGAGGGTTTGGAGCCATTGTAGACACACTATTTGAATACCTGCATTCAGGGACTCCACTGCGACGCTACCAGCATCCCGGGCATTAAAGGACTCCACTGGAAGGCCATAAGCAGCCCAGGCATTAAGGAACTCCACTGGGAGGCCAGCAGCAGCCTGGGAATTAAGGAACTCCACTGGGAGGCCAGCAGCAGCCTGGGAATTAAGGGACTCCACTAGGAAGCGGCATCAGAGACTCCAGGGCGGGCCATTAAGCAGTGCATGCGTTCGTCCAGTGGGCCAGCGGCATCAGAGACTTCAGGGCTGGCCATTAAGCAGTGCATGTGTTCTCCCAGAGGGACAGCGGCATCAGAGACCCCAGGGGTGGTCATTAAGCAGTGCAGGCGTTCGCCCAGTGGGCCAGCGGCATCAGAGACTCCAGGGCGGTCCATTAAGCAGTGCATGCATTCTCCCAGTGGGCCAGCGGCATCAGAGATTTCAGAGCTGGCCATTAAGCAGTGCAGGCGTTCGCCCAGTGGGCCAGCGGCATCAGAGACCCCAGGGGTGGGCATTAAGCAGTGCATGCGTTCTCACAGTGGGCCAGCGGCATCAGAGACCCCAGGGGTGGCCATTAAGCAGTGCAGGCGTTCGCACAGTGGGCCAGCGGCATCAGAGACACCAGGGCGGGCCATTAAGCAGTGCATGCGTTCTCCCAGTGGGCCAGCGGCATCAGAGACTTCAGAGCTGCCAATTAAGCAGTGCAGGCGTTCGCCCAGTGGGCCAGCGGCATCAGAGACTTCAGAGCTGGCCATTAAGCAGTGCATGCGTTCTCCCAGCGGGACAGCGGCATCAGAGACCCGAGGGGTGGCCATTAAGCAGTGCAGGCGTTCGCCCAGTGGGCCAGCAGCATCAGAGACTTCAGAGCTGCCAATTAAGCAGTGCAGGCGTTCGTCCAGTGGGCCAGCGGCATCAGAGACTTCAGAGCTGGCCATTAAGCAGTGCATGCGTTCTCCCAGCGGGACAGCGGCATCAGAGACCCGAGGGGTGGCCATTAAGCAGTGCAGGCGTTCGCCCAGTGGGCCAGCGGCATCAGAGACTCCAGGGCGGTCCATTAAGCAGTGCATGCATTCTCCCAGTGGGCCAGCGGCATCAGAGACTTCAGAGCTGGCCAATAAGCAGTGCAGGCGTTCGCCCAGTGGGCCAGCGCATCAGAGACTTCAGAGCTGGCCATTAAGCAGTGCAGGCGTTCGCCCAGTGGGCCAGCAGCATCAGAGACCCCAGGGGTGGGCATTAAGCAGTGCATGCGTTCTCACAGTGGGCCAGCGGCATCAGAGACCCCAGGGGTGGCCATTAAGCAGTGCAGGCATTCGCCCAGTGGGCCAGCGGCATCAGAGACTCCAGGGCGGTCCATTAAGAAGTGCATGCATTCTCCCAGTGGGCCAGCGGCATCAGAGACTTCAGAGCTGGCCAATAAGCAGTGCAGGCGTTCGCCCAGTGGGCCAGCGGCATCAGAGACTTCAGAGCTGCCAATTAAGCAGTGCAGGCGTTCGCCCAGTGGGCCAGCGGCATCAGAAACTTCAGAGCTGGCCATTAAGCAGTGCAGGCGTTCGCCCAGTGGGCCAGCGGCATCAGAGCCTTCAGAGCTGGCCATTAAGCAGTGCATGCGTTCTCCCAGTGGGCCAGCGGCATCAGAGACTTCAGAGCTGGCCATTAAGCAGTGCAGGCGTTCGCCCAGTGGGCCAGCGGCATCAGAGACTTCAGAGCTGGCCATTAAGCAGTGCATGCGTTCTCCCAGTGGGCCAGCGGCATCAGAAACTTCAGAGCTGGCCATTAAGCAGTGCAGGCGTTCTCCCAGTGGGCCAGCGGCATCAGAGACTTCAGAGCTGGCCATTAAGCAGTGCAGGCGTTCGCCCAGTGGGCCAGCGGCATCAGAGACTTCAGAGCTGGCCATTAAGCAGTGCAGGCGTTCGCCCAGTGGGCCAGCGGCATCAGAGACCCCAGGGGTGGGCATTAAGCAGTGCATGCGTTCGTCCAGTGGGCCAGCGGCATCAGAGACTTCAGGGCTGGCCATTAAGCAGTGCATGCGTTCGACCAGTGGGCCACTAGCCTCTGGCTGATTAAGGGCTCGCCTTCCCTTTCCCTCTCAAGTCAAGGACGTCCTAAAAGACAAAACAATTACAATCTCATCACACATGAGTATAACCAAAAGACATATGAGGCCTTCTGCAGCACTCCGCCTCTGCAGTCATCACTGCACAGCTGAAGCATGGGCTGTGCATCTGCGCAGCACACGTTTTCTTGTACGGCACAGCGCGATATGTTACTTGCTTGCTTCTGGGATTTGTGCTTACGCCGCTGTTAACGTGCTCAAGTCTCGAAAGCGCAAAATCAGATTTCTCTCTGTGTTGACAAAACGGGTAACTGATTGGCTAATATACACCGCCGTTCTCCGAACCAGGGCAAGAAGCACTAAATAAACCAAACCATTACGAATTATGTTTAGTTATACCATGACCTCTGTACGCTCCTATCAGCTCGCCGGGTTGATTTTCCTCCTCTTCGGGCTGCTGTTAGCCTCCATGTGGACTGGAGCCCCTTATTGCACGTGTTGCTGGTGGCCCCCCTGTGAAGTCGTTTATTGAGCCATCTGCTGATAGCCTCCCTGTGGAGTTATTGCCCAGCATCCTGGTAGCCTCCTAGTGGAGTCTTTTTTGTACAGGCTGCTTGTGATATGATACATGATATAATAAGTTATTTATAACGCGCTTAATACCCAGAGGTTTCTAAGCGCGGACCCGGGGATCGAGCCTGAGTTGCTACGCGTCCTCTTGTTTCCAAGGCGAGCACGTTGCCCCTGAGCTATCCTCCCTTCCTTTTTGTCTGGGCTGCTGTTAAGCTCATAGTGGAGTCCCTTATTGCGCGGGCTGCTGGTGGCCTCCCAGTGGAGTCCCTTGTTGCCCAGGCCTTCTGCTGGCCTTGCGGGCCTGCTGCTGGCTTCCCAGTGGAGTCCCTTAATGCCTGGGCTACTGTTAAGCTCATAGTGGAGTCCCTTATTGCGCGGGCTGCTGGTGGCCACCAAGTGGAGCCTCTTAATGCCCGGGCCTGCTGGTAGCTTCCTAGTGGAGACCCTTGTGGCCCAGGCTGCTGATAGGCTTCCAGTGAGTCCTTTAATGCCTGGGTTAATGCCTGTGTGGCCACTGTCCTTCCATACCTTATTGCCTTGACTGTCGCTGGTAGCCTCCTAGTGGAGTCCCTTAATCCCCAGGGTGCTGACGGCTCCCTAGTGGAGTCCCTTGTTGCCCAGGCCTTCTGCTGGCCTCGCGGGCCTGCTGCTGGCTTCCCAGTGGAGTCCCTTAATGCCCCGAATGCTGGTATCCTCCCATTGGAGTCCATTAATTGACTGGGCGAACGCCTGCACTGCTTAATGGCCCGCCCTGGGGTCTCTGATGCCGCCGGCCCACTGGGCGAACGCCTGCTGTGCTTCATGGCCAGCCATGGGGTCTCTGATGCCGATTGCCCACTGGGCGAACGCCTGCACTACTTAATGCCCTCCCTGCCCCGCCTGCATTAGCTGCAGTACATACAGTATTGCTGGGCAAGTAGCTCCGCAAGAGGCGGTGAGCAGGTGTTTTATCACGGGAGGCTTTGAAGCTGCAGTGTTATTGTACATGATTATATATATATATAGGCGGGCACTGCAGACATTGTGAGCGTCGCCCATACATTCTTAATGAGCTATATTTAGCAGCATGTCAAATTAAATGGCATATGGGCATCAGGTGCAGAATTTGTGTTTGTGATGAAGTTAATGAGTGGCGTAACTGTATTTGGTTTTCCATACCGGTCACTTCCGCTTTAATTACAATGGAATAAAAGCAAACACCCAGTGATACAAAGTACACACACAATGGTGATAAACTAACTCAATACAGGAGAAATGCACTGTTCCATAAACGAAATGTGTTAACACACTATTTCGTATGATAACATTTAATGAACGTTAGACAGGTGGAGCGCTGAGGTGGAAACTGCGAGCGTGGACAGACTAAATTCTGCCAAACTGTCCATGGACTACTCAATGTAAAACGGTGCGCGCGACTCGGCATAACTGTTGGTACATAATTTTGTTTTTTTTAAAAATCAGACTTGAAGACGCACTAAACAAATGTTTCTTCTAGTGTTCTTTACATTTAGGTGAAAGTGATATTTTGCATTAACCAGCAAATGATCACCAAAGCAACTGTCCTGGCCAATCTATGTTAAGTTACGTTAAAGGTACTTATACCGCGCAGTATCGCCACCGGCATGCTTCCTTGGCGCTCTGCCGGATCTGTAAAGCAAGGTGGGCGGGGTATGTTAGCAGGACTGAGCGGGAGAAAAGAGCAAGAGAGCTGTGAGGTGCTGTTCGCAGCTTCAGTTTCAGTTGAAAGCGGTCGCTGAGCTTAGATGTGCTTTTCGGTTGGCAGCTTCACACCATGTGCTGTTGTGCGTGGCTATGTGTGATTTGTTTCGTTGTTGTAGTGTAGTGAAGTGCGTGCGTTTTTTGTGCTGCAGAGGTATGGTTGAATTTAGTTCCGAGTTTGAGCGGTGTATGCAAAAGGATGAGTTCTTTTTTTTAGTAGGGTTGGTTAGTGGCTGTACCCTATCCCACCCCCTTTTTCGATTGGCTGTGCCCCCGTATCCTGCCCTTATCGTACATTCAGGTGTGCTACACTTACCACTCCTCTGCTGTGTGCAGAAGAGTGGGTCTTCAATGGGCTATTCAGTGGCAGTACGCTTTCTACACCCAGTGTTAAGATTAAATGCTGGCCATATCCCTTCCCCTTTAGTATATTTTGGTGTGCAGCAATTACAACCCCCACGGATTCCTCCAGGGAGGAAGTGTTCTCTGTGTCCTGTGGTCCATCAGTTCCAAAATCGGAACTTGTCTCTCTCCCCTTTTTCATTTAAGGCCCTCTATCAGTGGCCCAATTTAGTCGGACCCATCTCTCTCCCATGTTTCCTATTGGACCCTCTATAGGGAAGGGTGCACTTAGATCTCCCTCCCATTCGGACGGCTCTCTTCTTCCCTGCACTCCACTCTGGTCTGGCTCACTCCCCAGTACTTCTCATGTGTGTGTTCATTTCCTGGTGTGTGGGTGGTGTTCATTCGTTTTCGTCCTGTTTGGAGTTGAAGAGCTAGATTTTAAGAAGAAAAAGTGAAGAGGTGAATATGAGGGTGCCATCTCCCTCTTTCTGTGCTTCGACATTTTCACTGAAATCTTTTGGTGTACTCTTGTTGGAACTCTGAATTTCCCTCTCTGGTATATGTTGGACTCTTGTATGTCTCTCCATGCCAGCGACTCCTGTTTTCCAATGACTTTTGAGTATCGATTGAAAGTCACTGGTGCACCTTCAGTCTCTTTCTGTTTACTTTGTGTGTGCATGTGTGTCTCTGTCTCCCGCCCTCAATGCCTTTGTGTTGCTCTCTCTGGTAAACAGAAAGGCAGGAGTCCCTGTCTTCCATATTTTGGGAGCAAAAATATAAAAACTGAAATATCAAATCTGGAACAATAAAGAAATGGAAAGTGAAACTATGTAATCAACAAATGTATATGAAATTTAATTTACACTTCATGGAGACAGAAATTACATCATCTGTGCATACAACAGCAGCAATTGGATTATTAAAACCTACAGCCTACTCACATAAATAAAACCAAATCACACCATGTACAAAAATATCACATCCACAACATACTGTGTATATCAACAAACTCAAACAAAAAAGGGATAGTGTGGGTTACATAAACACAAAAATGTTAACTCAAACAATTAACTTAAATTGAACAAATGTGAAGCCCATTGGAGACCAAATGAATCACAATGGTATAATTGTCGTCCGGCTACTTCCAAATGTCACCGACCGGTTTCGACGTTAATACATTATTTTCAACATCTTCTTTTCAACATCTTCATCAGGGGAACAACAAAAGAGAAGAAAACAATTAAATCAAGGTCATTTAGGTCAACTGGGCCTATAGATCAGCAGGGAACCAACCAACACTATGGACACCTAAAAAGGACAATGCCTCATAAATTCCACAGGCCACCAGGTGCGCAACCAGCCGGCTTGCACAATCAACTATGCAGCACAAAACTGCTGTCAGAGTGCATATATCTTCAACAACATTAAAGAGGTCTGGAAATGGCCTGTTGTTGATCCGATTGCACAGGCAGGAGTATGCGCACAAAAGGGCAAAGCAAAATGACCAATTGTGCGTTGCTGGGCAGGGTCGCTGTGTAGCAGCCCACATCACCAGAGATGAATCAGCAAAAGCTTTGGAGAGCCTTGCACGTCACAATTCCATACATAATGAAACACCAATTCATTTACGCATGGTTTTGCTGGTGCAGACTTGCACAGAGTGTTTTTTTAGAAATGGTAAAGTTACCTTTTGCGAATAAAATCAATAAACCCGGGACGTACAATGCAGGAAGCCAAAACACCAGTGCTGTAGCCGAATAAAATAGATAAAGTGCACATAACATTGAGATACATATATCTCATACTTGAAAAGCAATGAACTCCAGAGGCTAGAGAATATGCAAGAAAAGAATGCATGTAATAGATCTGATGCGTAATCGTGCAGGAATAACACGCATGAGACTTCAACAGACTAAATGATTTGCGAGCAATAAGTAATGATAGTCTAGCCAGTCTAACCCTGCACTTGGTTTCCTCTGCCCCCCACTCTCAACCTGCACTTGCCCTTCCGGGCCCCTTGCCCACACTTGGCTGGCTTGGCCGGCAGCCTTGTGGACCTTCCAGCTCCTTCCCTCGCACTTAGCTTGTGGACCCTCCTTCGCTTGCACTCTCTGCTTTCCCCAGGCCCTGTCCTACAGGCCTCCCAGACACTCTCTCTCTCATGGACCTTGCCGCACTGACCGGCACTTTCCCCAACCCCTCCCCTGCACTTCTCTTTGCTGCACTTGCATGACCCGAATGTCACAAAGCCAAGTAAGATTCTTTTTAGTTTTTGTGTCCTCCTTTTCCCCCTACCTCTTTTCTTGTTGCACCTCAAAAAACATTGTGTATAGCGCCATTCTAAATGCCCAATAAATAAATTAAATAAAAAATAAAATGAAAATAGGCAACTCTGCACTGTCTAAACCCCAGTGTTTTCAGGAGAGGAATTAGGTATTTACATCTAGGGTTGATATACCAGGGACAAAAGAACAGGGCTGTCTGCCATGCTTCTCGCAAGCTTCACACCTTAGCTGCCCCCCTGCCCCACGTCCCTTGGGTTCATCATCAACAGACACCTCCCCTTCAAACAGCATATAGCAAGGAAGACACGAACGGCTTGATACCAACTTCTCTCCAGTGGAAAAACAGGGCCTTCATCCCAGAAAGCAAGTTCAGATCTGTTGTCCAAGCCTTGTTCCTTTCCCAACTGGATGGTGGCAATGCCCTCTTGGCCTTCCGGCGACTACCCTGCCATCCCTGAGATTTGTTCTGCATGCGGCAGCACGACTCATCAAAGGGCCCTGACGCTCGCCGAACTGCGCTAGCTCCTGCTGCAAGCTTGTTTCCTCTTAAAATCCTGCTGCATCATCTACAAGGATGTCACTCTGAAGTCCCCAAGCAACCTCACTGAGAAACTCAGCATCTCCGGAGGCCTATGATCCACCAGAAGTAAGGGCATGAGCAGATTTGAACTTCGCCAGTGCAGAAAGGAAAGAACCAGAAGACAGCCCTCCTCTGTCTACGCCCCAAGGCCCTGGAACCTCCTCCTTGTCAACATCAGACTCACGAAACTAGGTCTGCACTCAATGAATTCCCTAATAATAATAATAAGAAGACAAATAAATAAGGGGGCTGCATATTGGTTTCCAGTGATATGTTATCACAATAGCAACTGCCATCCTCACTGAGTTCCCAGAGCATTCTATTTGCCTCCATTGGAACCTGATTGAAGTGTAACCTTGTAATAAGCTTCCTGGGACGTGCGTTATAAACACAGGACAAATAAAATGAACTGCTAAAGTTTGATTGCATAAAAGTCAAAATGGCCCAAGCAGCTGCTTCAGAGGTCTGGTTCTATGTGTCATGAATTAGTTGGTTCCTCTTAAAAGGGTCAAGAATCAATTTCATTTTTACAAAGTGACACTGAAAGCAGGTTTATAGCCAGGACTTGTGGTGTTTTAATGATGTAACAAGCCCTTCTGGATCTCTGTTTGTCTCAAGCTAAGCACATTGTGCCATATGATGTTGTTCAAGAAGGCCCTATCATTGGTACAGATTGAAGTTTAGCAGCTGTGACTGGAGAGATACCCAACAATGAGTGTAAAAATGTATACTCAATAACCGAAATTGCTGGAGAGGGAAGAAACCCCCAAATATATTTATTTATAGAAACCCGCAAATAAATGTATTCATTTATATACGGGAGGAACAATGTTCTTTTGATCACAAAAGAACGTGCAATAGATGAGAAATCAGATTTGACGGGAAGCAGTGAGCTACATACAATGGAGTGAGTTTGAGTGACATTCTGACCAGGTTGTGGAGGGAAATAAATGGAACAGTCACTGGGTACAGTGCAGAAATGGGCATACATAGATTAAGGACAACGAACGTTGCCCATTTTTAAGCGCAGGTAGGCGGTATGACCAGCTGTGCTTGGGATGTGACCTTGATGGGAAAAGGGTTCGAGTGGGGGCAGAGGAAGTGAGGGACAGATGCAGGTTAGAGGCGAGGGAAAGATTTTAGCTGGCAGGCAGTTCAGAGCTGGGTTAAGAGGGTAGTTTAGAGGCGAGGAGGTAGGCTTTTAGTTTGGTTTTGAACAAATCCGTGTGGACTGTTTCTCGGATGTCCAGGGGAAGAGAAATCCATGCAAGTGGAGCAAGACGAGAAAAGGAGCAGAAGCGAGCGGAAGCACAGGGAGGTCGAGGAGCAAGTACCAGGTCCTTAGTGTGGCGCCCCCTGACTCTGCCAAACAGGCCCTAACCATGGGGAAAACTGCCCCTCTGCCAAGATTGGCAGAAAGTGCAGTAGCCCTGCATTCTATTAAGTAGTGTTGTTCTTTTCGCTACATGTGCTAGCCAATTATTGATTTCATAGAACATAATACTTAAATAATCAAAAATGTTCACCCGTGCCAGATTTTCACTGCGCAGCTGAATAGAAGAGCTAACCCATGTACTCCTTTTGTAAACCATCAGGACTGTTTTAGAGCTGTTCCCTTTCATTCCTCTGGCCTTCCTAACATCTGGGTAGGAATGAATTGAAATGTCAAACGCTTTGCACGTTCTACCTGGCGGCACTACATCGTCCACATATGCTAAACACGGAGTTTTACACCACACACAGAGTGGAACATCAGCGCAGGCGTTCATGAGATATACGTGCAGGCCATCGATACAGAGATTCCATAATGTGGTGCCAGAACACAGCTCTGGCGGCCTGCTCCAATAAGGTTCAAGACAATTGTGCATTCCCCACTTTTCCCAAAAGCGATGAAAGCTTCGGCATTGAAGCAACCTGTTTGTCACTCATTTTTCGGGCATTTTAATTGTACATTTGGCCGTCAAAATGATAAAAAAAAGTTCTCACTTTGAGTGGTCAAACCTTATGTGTCAGAATCACATTTTTTGGTTCAATCTTTGATCTCATAAACTATGTACTAATTGGGCTGGATAAATCAGCATTGCTGGGCCCTCTAAAAGCAGCGTTCAACACTGCAGTGCGTTTAATGCACGGTGTAAGTAAATATGAGCATAGTACACCTATTAAGTGCCAAGGACGAGTATGCTCGTCCTTTTTGCATAGACTTGCATAATAGCCCAGCAGTTAATGTGTTAAAAGCTTTGCATTGGCTTCCGATTGAACTGAGGATTCAGTTTATGTTTTCATCTATGAAGCACAGGGCACTTTCCACCCAGACTCCTCCATCTCTTGTAATCTTGCAGAACCGCTGAGATTCTCTGGTGGCATTAGAGGCCGCATAGTCCAGAATCGTTACTTCTGGAAACTCCCTGATTTAAACGGTCTATAACGATGACTGGTCTTTCACAGGAGCAGCCGTAAAAAGGTGGAATATTTGCTCATTTTTTATTGTTAATGTTTTCAATATAATTGTTAATTCACAACTGCACTTAATGCCAGGACTGCTTCCCATCTGGTATCTAGAATCGAACCTGTGTTGGCTGTGTTTGCTATGCTTCCAAGACAAAGGGATTGCCCCTGAACTATCCTTCCTCCCCTTTTCTTTGCTTATTAGAATACAGTTGATATCAGAATACCTGAAATTCCAAAAAAGTTGTGAAAAAATGGTGTTGGGAAATAACTTTTAACTAGATTGTATTTTTTCGGTGTAATTTCGAGAACATTTATTTTAGCCAGATTTGAGATTTTGCGGTTTTCTTTTAGGACGAGTTTTAAAAAGGTGTTGATTCTGGGTATTTTATGTATGATTGTATTTTGATTTTTTGTGTTGTATATTTTTTTTAGATTATTTGTACAGCACTGTGATACATTTGGTTGTCTATGTTGCGCCATATAAAACATATAAATAAATAATATAAATCCTAGAATTGACATACTTTTGCATTATTCCCTTCCTTGCTCCCAAATACAGAAACGCAGTGGAGCGCTGAGGCATCATACAATTTTTAAACAATATTAGACAAGCCCTGCCAGATGTGCGGTCAGACCGCATGATCACTTAAAAAGCATGATTTCTTTTTGGGATTTTGAGGACCCAGTTCACAAATAAAATTGAATCCTTACAAACGATCTCTGGACATAACGAACATTTGAAAAAAAAAAATTTGAACCGAGTGGAATTACATTGGCAATTCAACAAGTGCCTACATTTGCACTCCATTTCTACTCCGATAGTGGAAGGGGCTTAAACCACAAAGGAGTGGATTTCTTTCACCTACTCCACTGGTTTGCGTACATGTTGCTCGAGGCTGGAATTTGTCCTGGGTTGCGAGGGAGCTGATCCAAAACATTAAAGATGTCTGAATAAGGCCCATAATTAACTCTGATAAAGCACCTGTGGCCATATTAGTAGACCTGGAGGGAGTCAGTAATAAAGCCAGTGTGCCATGGTGCCTTATTGATTTGCTGCTCAACCATCCCATCGTAATACAAGGGGGGTCTGGGTATCTCTCTACCAGCACGAACACAGCCCAATGACTTGTTCTTGGGTGAATAACCCCTGGGAGAGACTCTACTAAGTTTTTAGCTCACTGTCCCTTTCACAGAGAAGAAATTTCCCCACATATCAGTCTTTGTCCTGCCCAGGGGCAGTCCAGCACCGAATTGCTAGGCAATTCTCCTCTGAACAAGAGTAAGAACAGCAGCCCCATACACGTGTTTCAGGCTTGTTGGGCATCATCATTGAGGTGAAGCTGTGCCTCTCTAACAACAGTGAGCAAGGGGTCCACGTCTGGATCGCCCTGGTAACTTAGGGTGAGACCCAAAGTTAATTTATGCAAAACAAGGGGGGGTCTGGGAATCTCTCTACCATCACGAATACAGCCCAAGGACCTGTTCTTGGGCGAATAACCCCTGGGAGAGACTCCACCAAGTCTTTAGCTCACTGTCTCTTTCACAGAGAAGAAATCTACCTACATATCAGTCTTTGTCCTGCCCAGGGGCAGTCCAGCACCAAAATGCTAGGCAATTCTCCTTTGAACAAGAGTACCAACAGCAACCCCATACACGTGTTTCAGCCTTGTTGGGCATCATCAGTGAGGTGAAGCTGTGCCTCTCTAAAAACAGTGAGCAAGGGGTCCACATCTGGATCGCCCTGGTAACTTAGGGTGAGACCCAAAGTTAATTTATGAAAAACAAGGGGGGGTCAGGTTCAGAGGAAAATTGTCTAGCATTTCGTGCTGGACTGCCCCTGGGCAGGACAACGACTGATATGTAGGTAAATATCTTCTCTGTGAAAGGGACAGTGAGCTAAAAACTTGGTAGAGTCTCTCCCAGGGGTTATTCACCCAAGAACAGGTCATTGGGCTGTGTTTGTGCTGGATGAGAGATTCCCAGACCCCCCTTTGTTTTGTATCCCATCATAATAGTTAGCATGTGCCGGCCCATAGCGCAATATTTTTAAATGAAAAGGGCCCGACATTCTGAGATGTCGCAAGGTCATGCTTCTAAATAGGGTTGGGCCAGTGTCACAAACCAAAGAGGTTTTGTTGAGGGTGGTAGACCAGAGGGTGCTCAAAAGGAGTTGTGAGGGCATGTGGATATGGGACTTGGTTAAAGCCTCCGCAGCCACATGGCCCCGTGATTGTATTCTTTCAGGAGGTGGCAGGAAGGCCCTTCAACACAGCTCATCCTGGCCTAGGGCAAGGCACTTCCATACCTTTATGTCACCCCACCTCTCAAAAAACAGAACATTGATGGTCTTTTCCAGCCTACGAAGAGCCAATTTCATTGTGTTTGTTGCACGCCAAGCTCTTGATAATAATTGCATTCAGAATCAATTTTGCACATCTACTGGGAGACTCCTTTGTCCAGTTTGCGCTCTCGGGGTAGAGGGTGGATGCAGCTCCAGTACATTTCATTGTTTGCTATGTCAGCCTCTTTTTCCGTTGACCTTGCCTACTTTCCCCCAACAATGGCTCCACACTCTGTGGGTAATATCATTAGATCTGTCGGGCAGGTTGGGTGCAAAGGAAATTATGACTTTTTCTTCTAGCTCAATTGTAGGGGAACTGTAGTAGGGACTTTCTCATACTATCAATTCAGGGAAGGAGCTGGAACAAGACGGAGCGGCGCTCTGGCAAAAAATGTCTTGCTGGAGCTCCGCCCCCCCAGACCCAGAGGCCAGCACATTACTCAACCATGGGCCAGCACATGTCTCACCCAGGTCCAGTTGCCTCAACAAACAGACCTCTTTCAGAAGACTCGGCAAGGAGTACTGTCTAATATTTTGAAAGCAGTCTGCTCGTTACATTGCATGCACCTGTAGAGATGGAGCCAAGTACCCCCATCCAAAGGTCCTTCCCCATGTTGCCTATATATTGGGAGCCAGAATGTGAAACACGTGCATTGCCAGTAAGAATACCTGTACCAAAGAGAATCCTGGAAGTAAGATTCTCATTGAGAAAGCCGTCCATGCATACACGACGATACGATGGCCGTTTGAATTAAATCCCGGAAGAAGTGGGAAAACTGAACGAAAGGGAAGACTGGTGACGTCATGAAGAGCAGAACTGATGCACCCAGAAGAGATGCAGAGACGAGAGGACAGAAAGATTCTATAAGCTCTAAGGAGGAGGTGTTAAAGATGAGCAACATTTCGGCCTCGGGATGAAGATGCTCGTACTACAAGAATAATGAAGAGGTTATCGAGTAATTTTGCAAGTGTACAGTCGCAGCAATGCAAGTAGATAAAGTATTCTTCAAGACTGGCTATGTGGTGAATAGATTGCGGTGATGCGCAAACATATATATATATATATATATATATATATATATATATATATATATATATATATATATATATATATATATATAAGAAATGTAAGGACTATGGATGATTCCACAAAGCCCTTTAGCAGAGCTGGATTCCGAAAGCAGAAAGATGTTTTCAACATGTCACAGTTAGAAATCGAAATCTTAACCATGGAGGTGGATCAAAGAAAGGCTTGTTTGGATCAACACCAAGAAGTTAAGGCCACCTTGGACATGTATGTGCATACAAACAAGTACAGAACGTCTGAAAAGAACTAACCTTCTGTCTTAAATGAGAGGCGAGAGCATTGAAGACATCGGAGGTTCATCAAACAGTAGTATTTTAAATGCAGTAAGCCTCGAAAACATGGTCCACAGTCACGTGGTCAGAAGACAATAGACACTATAATGAACTATATCAAAACCAAGAAGACAGAGTATACTATACTCCCTCATATTCTCCAGCACAGAGAACATTTCCAAGGCCTTAATTGACTAGTAGGCTGCAAGTTTGATGATGGATGCCAAGGCTAATTGGTGGGAAGCTATGGTTATGACCAGCCCACCAGCACCTGTGTGCCAGCCTGCGTGCTGCTTGCATAGGTGGAATATTACAGAGGGGTGCAAGGGTGCCAACCAATTATAGAGGGACACATAATAGAGAGCCGTATAGTCGGTATAACCAATGGGACGTCGTGTATTTGATGACGTTTGTAGTGAACGGCAATAGAGGAGGGCTTAGTTGCCCCACCTGATGTTAGAGATCCAATCACTTTCCCTGACCAGTTTGGAACGTATACCTAGATGTTCCTTGTAAGCCTATCACAATTCCAAATAGGTTTTTGTAGTTTTCAATGTAGGTGGAAGTCAATGATGATGGGTTTTTAGTATATAACTTGGTTTTTTATATGTTGAATTGAGTGTGAAGATCGAGCGAACGTGTTGATGTTCGTTGTAACTCCCTGTTTTAGATAATTGACATTAAAACAGTCATACGTCACCAACTTCCAGAGTCAGTTTTGATTGTTGATGTTTGAGTAATATTCTGCATCTCCATCTGTCTCTACGTATTGCTACCTCATCTTAAAGGGCTCGGTCGGATGCCCCAGTTCACGTGGTAACTTGCCTGCTGATGGTTAAAAATTAATCGACCTAGTAAGCTTTGGGGTCCCCAGTAATATTGGACGTCCTCCGCCATTTAACTGGAAGGACGTGACGCTCCCTGTAGATAGCGGGTGTTAGTTTATAAATCTTGCAAGTACAGGTGGGACGGGTCCCTGGTTTTCAAGCGGAATCCCTTCCCGACATCTACAGGCAGCTGAGGGGACTGAAGGCTGAAGCAGTTGGTTTAAGGAGGAGACGATCCCGAGGGTCGGAAGTCAAAAACGCGAATGGTGAGTAGGCTGAGTGAGGTGGCAAACTGAATTAGCACTGAGTGGGAAAGATTGATAACAGGGATATAGTAACAAAGGGTTGATTGGGGTAGTTTATTATTTATTTAAAGACGAGGAGCATCTTAGTGTGAGACGATTCACATTGTAAGATATATAGACAAGGACAGCTCATACTCCATCTGAGTCATTTTTAGGGGCAGAAATAGTCACGAGGAGCGTGGACTAAAGTATATGTGGGCCGGCCAGTCTGTCAGTATTGTCTGTCTGTCTATATGTTACATGGGATATATGTGGTAAGGAAACAAAATATTGAGAAATAAGGAAGAAATAGACTGTGGTGGAAACAATGCGATTTGAAGAAATGTGATTATTTATTTATTAGTTAACTGATAATGTTCAGTGAATAGGTAGATTGAAGTAAAACGTGATACAGAGGATTGGAGCTGCACGATTGGTGCATGCTCATATTGTATTATTTTTCTGGAAAGCATTTTTTTGTGTGAAATAACAGTAAGCACCCAAGCTTAAGCAATACAGTGCAGAATAGGGTATGGGTAAGTCAGATAAAATGTTCATGCCATGGCCACAAGGGGGATCGCTGTCCAAAGCGGTGCTGCAACATATGACGACATACTTGCATGCAGCATATACGTGAAAGAAATTAGAAAAAAGGTTAGCGAGCTTAGCGCTCTGGAAGATGTACCTGGAGAAACGGGAAGACCCACCTCCTGAAGACTGGATGCTTAACCAGTGTAAAGAGGGGGATGAAGAGCCTTCTGCTCCGCCTACCGCACCTTAGGTAAATGGCGAGAGTATGAAAGATGAAGGATTATATCCTTTAAGAGAGCTTAAGGCAGCGACAGGATATAGTAACCCAATGTATAAATCGCCGGCATGTAGCAGCGTCGAGAGTCCCGAAAAGACTACAGAAAGAGATGTGATTCGTAAAGTCCCACAGGACAAGGAAAGAAGTGACCAACCAGGCATGTCTCTAGATATTGAAAGATAAATAAAAAGATGGAAAGGAGAGAACAACAAGGCTGACGAGGTAGCGCTCATACAGAACGAATGGACGGGCAGTCAGATATTTCTCAAACTTGATGGAAAGAGCATTGAGGAAGTAAGGCAAGAGGAAGATCAGGACGAAACAGGATTAAAAGACAGGGAACGAGAGAAACGATTGAAAGAGGACGAGGCTAAAGAAAAGGACAGACAGAGAAGGGAACAGCTGTATCAGGATGAGCAGTTGAAAAAACAAGACAAAGCAGAAGATCAAATAAAGTATGATAATAGGCAAACAGCAATCGAAGAATGAGATAAGTTACAAAAGAAAAAGGAGAAAGAAGAAGAACGGAAGTTAAGGTATAGAAGGATACAAAGGCAAAGAGATGATGAAGTGCGTAGAGCACACGAGAGAAGAGAGGTGAAAAGACAGGAAGAGGAAAGGGTTAGAGAAGAATCTAAGAAGTGAAGGGAAGTCGATGAAGAAATGGAACAAAATAGAAGGCAAAGGGCATGCGGCATTGATCGCATAGAGAAACAGTTAATGGAACCTAATCCAGTAGTAGCATGGGAAGACATAGAACAATTCTTCCTGACACATCTACCAATGCCAGGTCCGTCTAGAGTAAATCTAGAAGAAGATTTTAATATAAGAAGCATTGGGGATAAAATTGATAAGGTTTATCATGGCATGAGGACCAAGAAAGAATCAAAAGGCAAGGGTAAAAATGATCGATTTGAAAGTACGCAGTCACAAGGCAAAGAGGGAAGTTTGTTTAGCCTTGACCATAGAGCTTTGTCTTTGGGCAGGCTGACTTTGAATAGAGACGAGAAAGAGGGAAGTCACACGAGTTGGGGACAGAATAGGTCAGACAAAGACAGAGAAACCTTCCATGGGGAGGACGGCGCTAGTGCATAAGGTCCTGAAGGGTGTTCTCCTATGGACAGAGAAGTATGATGGTCAGATCTAGACCTACCTAAGTCAAGGACTCCAGACCCACTGGAGCGGCTAGATCAACCTAAAGGGCGATTCCATAGTGTGAGGGGGTACACGCCACCTTATGTGAGCAGACGAAAGTCATTAGCAGGAAGAAGACGATGTGGAACTATTGTCACTGCTCTGGCCAGACAGACGATGGGGGATGAATGCGAATTTGGGATCTCGCAATTCCCATTGTTAGAGAAAGGAGGGGTCAGAGCACAGTATATACCGTGGCCCCAAATGGATAAGGATAATTTAAGGTGAAAACTCCTGAGTTTAACGTTGGGTGCCAGAAAATGGATCTATGAATTAGAGAAATTGACAGGAGGAAATACATTAGCTATAGCCGACATTAAGGGTCTTCTAGCAGCTATACTTTAGGAGAGAGCTGATGTCATTTGGGCAAGAGCAGGATACGCAAGAGTCACTGCTCAAAATACTGCTCATGACGGAGCACCATTTAATAACTGAAGATTGGCGGTCTGGAATGCACTTCGAATACAGTATCCGGACACGTCGGATGTGGGGGCTATAATGGCATGTAAGATGCTGGAAGGAGTGGATCAGTTAATTTACATTCAGAATCTCCAAGAGCAATGGAGCTTGGAAAAGTGCGAGCCTTGGGGGAAATCTATACCTATATTCTATTATATATTATGTCAAGGGCTGCCAGAAGAAATGCAAAGACAGCTCAAGAAATTGGTGGGTGTGGAGGCAAAACCTTAGCCAGAAATACAGTTGACAATAGTGCATCATTGCCGTCGGTTAGAGGAGAAAAGTCAAAAGAAAGAAGAAGGTAGAAAGCTGGAGGAGGCTCAGTTGGTAAAGAAAAAGCTATCAAAGTATGCTATAGAAGGGGCAATGTTAACCAGCAGAGAAGGGCAGGGAACACAGCAAACAATGGGTATACCACAGGTGAATAACCAATGGCAGTTCGATCAAGGAGGGAATGGATTTACACCACAAGGGGGAGGTGAAACTTCAGCGGAAGGGGAGGTTTTCAGAACAATCAAGGGAACTTCCAGAGTAACCAAGGTGGGTTTCAGCCTATACAGAATAATAATCAAGGCATGCAGGGAGGACAAATTAGAAAGCTTCCTCCTGTATGTTGGACATGTGGAATGATATGGCATGTAATGCAAACATGTAGGAACCATGGGTATGTACAGAATGGGCAGTTCTCAAGAGGGGGGACCACTTATCCGCCTTCATACGGAACACAAAGTAGGGATGGGTTTGCCCAAGATCAAACAGTGTATCAAGCACACGAGCCGAGCATACAACAGGCTTTGCAACCACAGCAAGAACCATTGAGTCTGCCACAAGGGCAGTCACAGCATGCACCCACACAGATACAGCAGAGTGTAAACACAGGACAGTTACTGACTCCTAGGATAGGGGGTGGCACTATGGAGGGCGGGAATCCTTTCACATGCACAGGGATACACATGTACCCGCAATAGGGCAGCTCACTGGGTGACTTGATGTGTTCAATACTATCAGTAACGCCAAATCCTCAAGAGGAACCAAGGGTTGACGTTACGATAGGAGGCAAATCCTTTTATTTTTTAGTAGACACAGGTGTAACTCGCTCATGTACACAGGAGGGAACATTTTTACTCTCAGGTAATGCCATGAATGCTCAAGGTTTCACAGGAGCTACAAGTAGAGTTCCTTTTACTGAAGAATTACCAGTCTCTATAGGAGATTGTGATATGTCTATGCCATTGTTGTATTCAAGACAGACACCAGTTAATATACTGGGTCGAGATTTAATGACAAAGTTGAATATGACGATTTCATTTTCTGATGAAGGCATAGTGTGTTCAACACCAGGGATACATTATTTGAATATTAGTGATTTCATTATGGCATTTACAGGGTAAATAGCCATACAAGGAGTACCGTTAGAAGCAGAGGTGTTTCATTATGGGGTACATATTTTGTTAACATGGCTGCCTGGTTGAGTAGGTAAGACTATGAGAATATCTGATGAGTTTCTCTTTAGGCCAGAGATTCCCATGGACGAAGAGGGGGGACGGATTTGTCCCTTAGAACTGCAAGCAGCTGTAGTACAAGGGGTTTTGGCTATACTCATAGGATTTGATGACAATGGCAGAATATGGAGCATAGTAATTGCTATCAGAGAAGGTTACAGATTAACTGATGTCACTGATGAAGACATGTTTAAAGATGACCCATCTGATGATGAAGTAGTGTTCGAGATGAGCATTACATATTGGGTTAGATCAGAAAAACGTGAGATTCCGCAGAGAATGAGACAGCGTCCTGCATTTCTTCGATGAGGACATGGCGAAAGTGCCAGTTTCTTTATGGACTACAGGCCCCTATGACGTAGGCCTATTAAAGGGGGTTGGAGAGGTTAAGATTAAACTGAAGCCAGGAGCAATTTTACCTCGAGCACAACAGTATCCTATGTCTCGAGAGGCACAAGGGTATTTTTTAAAACGATATCCGCTGTGATGGATGAAGGCATTCTTGTGACGTCAGAGTCACCATGCAATATGTCAGTGTATCCTGTGAAAAAATCAAGGGGGGGGGGTGGGGTGTTATAGCATTTAATTCAGGACATGCGCCCGATTAATCTGATTGTAGATCCAAGTTTTTTTTAGTTCCTAACCCGGCGATCATCTTATGTAGTATCCCTGTTGAGGCGCGATATTTCACTGTGATTGACTTGAGAAATGCATTTTTCTCAATCCCATCGCATAAAGTTTCTCAAGATCTCACGCCATTTACGTTCAGACAGACTAAGTTAAAAAGCACAAGATTACCCCCGGTGTAGTGTTGGTCTCCATCGATTTTCAATAGAGTCCTGCAGATGGACTTAAGCAATATCGATTTGCCAAGTGTTGTGTTGCAATACGTGGATGATATTTTGGTCTGCAGCACATCAGAAGAAGAGTACAGACGCGACTCAGTTCAGCTAATGATTATTTTAGCTGAGAAGGGATATAGGGCGGACAAAGAAAAATTGCAGTATTGCCAAGAAGAGGTGTTATGCATAGGCCAGTTTATTTCGCATGAAGGAAAGAAGGTTACTCCTGAAAGGGCTGAGGCCATTTTGAAAACAGCAAAACCGCATACAATAAAGCAGATACAGCAATGTTTGGGACTATTCAAAGATTTGAGGGCCTGGGTATTTGATTAAAGTTCATACAAAAGGCCATTGTTGCAAGCCCAGAAAAAGGCTTAAGCGAGTCAGGAAAAGATTGTATGGACTGAGGAAATGGAGGAATGGTTAGATGAGTTGAAAAAGGCAATTTGCACAGCTCCAGTTTTAGGGATTCCAAATTATTCTGAGGAATTATTTTATTCTCGCACACAAATGGAACAGTTATGACAGCAGTACTCATGCAGAGAACGACGTCGGGGTACAAGCCTTTAGCATGTTACAGTGGGATTTTGGACCCAGTGATTAGGGGTCACTTCCCCTTTCAACAACCTTCGGCAGCCTCTGCGTTCGCTATTGAGAAGTCTGCCAGCATAGTAATGGGGTGTTCCATGATGATGTTTGTTGAGCGTGCATTATTTGCTGTTTTGGAAAAACCTAAGGGTACACCGAAGTCTCAAAGAGCTTCTGCTTACGAGGTGTTCATATCGAATCTGGCGATTAAAATAGTCAGATGTAAAACAGTGAATCCTGCCACGTTTGTAGCCGAACCACTGGCAGATGACAAGCAGGCACATGATTGCTCAAACTATGAGGAGTTTTATGACGAGATTCCGAGGGTGAAAGAAAATGCTCTAGCAGCTGGGGAGATTCTCTTTATTGAAGTTTCTTCGAAAATCAATCAAAAAGTTGGACAAAGATATTCAGGTGCCGCTGTGGTTACGCACATGGCTAATGGGGAATTTGAAGTATTGATAAGTGCAAGACTACCATCTCACTTTTCAGCACAGGCTGCAGAATTAGTGGCGCTGATTGTCACACTCAAGAAAAACGCAGACCACGACGTAACCATGTACAGTGACTCTGTCTATGTTATGTCGACAGTGCATGCAGGGCTAGCACGCTGGAAAAGGTGGGGCTACCTCTGAGCGGACCACACTCCAGTGCAACATGCACCTCATTGGACAGATTTATTAAAGCACCACAGCTCCCAGTAGCCACTGCAATTGTTAAGTGGTACACTAAGAGAGCAGACTTGACTTCATGCAGAAACCAAGCTGCAGACGATTAAGCAAAACGAGTTACATATTCAGAGGATATTATGAGCTTTGATACGCCTGATGTGAATGAAAGAATGGTGGTGGTGATGATTATAAATGAAAGTTTTAATAACTTGTGAAAGACACAACTAATGGAAGTTCAAGATAAAGCACCATAAGATGAGAAGGATCTGTGGACATGGAGGGGGTGTTCTTTATCCCCTTCCAAGGCATTGTGGTGACAGGAGAGTACTGGTAAACTGGTGATGCCTGTAGCCGTATTAAGGGTGGTGTTGGAACAGCTACACTTCCCTGCGCATATCACTAGGGAAAGCCTTGCAGCAACTATTGTGGAGGAATGGTTTGTACCAAATTTGTTGCAACACGTTGCATTTTATGTAGTAAATTGCATCGTACATCAAAGGTTTACTGCTGGGCACACGTGGCAAACAGTCAGAGGTGTTATCCCTCAACCCAATGGTCCTTTTCATCATTTACATATTGACTATGTTGATATGCTGCAGACCTGTCATGGTTGCAGATATATGATAGTGGTAGTGTGCCCCTTCTCAAGGTGGGTTGAAGCTGGCCCATGAACACATCCAGATGCCACTTGCGCTGGAATGTTCCTAGTTCGAGAAGTATTTCCTAGATGGGGAATATGTGAGGTGTTAAGATCAGATAATGGCCCCCATTTTGTGAATGAAGTGTTCGAACAGATCAGTTTATTGCTCAATATAAAGCATATGTTTTCTGTGACTTATCACCCGCAAGCCAACGGGATACGTGAGAGTCTCAACAGCCTGCTTAAAGAAAGGATAGCTAAGCTTAAGTTTATATTAAAAAAAGGATGGCTGCATTGCCTGCCTCTTGCATTATATGTGTTGAGGAATCAGCCAGACTCTGACCATCATCTTACGCACCATGAACTAGTAACAGGGAGGCAAATAAGAATGCCTCTCACTCCTCCATCGAGGACAAGAATTGATGCCCAGACAACAGCAGAATTGTTAGGAGATGAGCTACGTACCTACTTAACATGTATGACTACAAGTATCTCTGTCATTTCAGAACAAGTCAAGCGAACGGGGTGTCGGTCTCAGAACACAGATGAAGACCATACAGCAACCAGATCAAAAGACCTTTTACTGCCAAGACTTTTTCCTGGAGATCGGGTACTGATCCGTAACTTTGTCCGCAAATGGCATCAACCCAGGTTTCATGGCCCTTTCATTGTGGAGGATGTTACTCCATCAGCAGTGTCGGTGCAAGGAAGGCGCACTTGGATACTCCTAGGAGACATGAAGATCTACAGCGGTGAGACCACACCCCCACCCCAATCGGAAGTAAGTCAAGGAAAAGTAGTTCAGCACGTGCAGACTAGATCGGCGACAAGGACAGAAGGACCCAGAGACTGTCCAGTAGACAGATAAAGAGTGAATTGGATGTGGTTGTAGCTACTAAAGAAGGAGTGAAAGAAAAAGCTATTGTTCTTGAACCACAGGAGTTTGCTGACATTGGACTGAGACACATTGAAGTCGGGAAAAGAAATGCTAGATCTAGAGTTAGGGTGACCAGACGTCTGGGTTTTCCCGGGACAGTCCGGGGAAATCACCCTCCGTCCCGGGGTCCCGGAAGTTTTTTTCATTTTTGAAACCCCATCCGGGGTTGGCATGTTTGGGGGGCTACGGTCATTAAAACAGTAATTATTTTTTCACAACACTATCAGAATTTTTAACTTGGGGGTTTGGCTCGAGCCCCCAACCTCTCAGGTACCAGTCAGAACACTTACTGACTTTGCCACAGAGACTGGCTTTGAAATTATTGTACAGCAAGCCATGTAATATCAATTAGAGCTAACGCTCGTTTTGAATTAACATGCCACGATTTACAGACAAGACTGCACAAATGAGATTATATACAGTTTATAGAAAGGAGAAGTGCTGGAAATATGGTTGGGGGTGTTTGTTGGGGCGTGTTGGGGGAGGGGTGGTAATTGGTGGGCTGCGATGGGGTAGTCCGTCTTTTATGTTGTTGGCTGTCCCGCTTTTTTGTTTTGAAAATCTGGTCACCCTATCTAGAGTACATCTTTGACAACTGGAAGAGGGAGCAAGTCCCCAATTCCTTTCTCACTGAGTTTCTCTTTGGAGGTGTCCATGGTGGTGCCTAATGGCAACGTTCATCAGATTATTCTTACTGTTTTCCTCTTTATTCTTCATGCATATCCTAATCTGGTTGGGAGAACTACTGACGCTTACATATTTTTGCAAGATCCTAAAAATGGTCCAGTCGTAAGGAGATTGCTCGCAGCTATAATATAGAAAATCATCCAACTGCCTGAGTACTGTATGGAAAACACGAATGCCTCTCTCTATCTGATGAAGACGGTAATAGACTAGTTGGAATTGTCTTTTATTTCTTGAAAGAAGAATGCCCGCATCTTGTTGGATGACAAACCAACACTCGAACATTTCTGAGAGATCCTAGGAATCAATTGTCAATCAATCAATTTCTATGTGATATAATTGAGCAAGTCCGTCTATTCTCTGGGACAACACAGTGAGCATCCCGATGATCTTATTGAGTGAGGACATCCATAATCTGTTAGCTTTGGTCTTTTATTATTTACTGGAAGCACATCCTCATTTGGTTTGGCAAAAGGACAATTATTTTGTATCCATCAGGAACCCTATCAACCGTCCTGCCATCAGCCAGTTGCTTGTGGACCTCGTGGAGCAGATATTGACAGAATATTTTATGTTTATGATTAAAGTTTGTTTTTTTCCATCCTTAAAAGTAAAAGTAGAAAATGGGTAACATTTATAGCAACACTAATATGGTAAACAGTGAGAGGCTTTCATGACATGCAAGAGGCTATTGTTGTATCCATTGGACTTATTGGTACATCATCTACACATGCATTATGTTCATTATCATTCTACTTTCTCCCACAGTAAGTACTGTCTATTATGTAGATCCAAATAAGGCAGTAGTTCCTGTGTATCTTCCTATTCAGCAGGAGGGTATATAAGTGGCAAGTGTAAGACCACCAAGACCTTATGTGATTGTTCCTACTCCAGTGGTGCATATGAAAGCACCTAGTCCTGTGACAGATAAATCTGAACGTCCTTCTCGGGGGAGGTCGGCTCTGCAAGTTTTTCATAATTCCTGGTTAGCTTCATATTATGCCAAGAGAAAGACACATTTTGTGACTGACCTTACATCAGCAGCACATGAAATGACACTGATTGCACTGACAAATGTCTCTCTAATTCCCCCAATAAGAAGGAACTATGCAGACATACTTCAAGAGATGATTATAGCAGCTCATGAGGCAAGATAAAGACCTAAGAGAAGTACAAAGGAAGATGATCATGACTTGAATGATTATCTAGACAGCAGAGCACATTTGGGAAACAACATGTGGTATCAGCACATGAAAGAGGTAGGCAAAAGACCCTCAAAGGAGGAATTCTACGTATGTGCACTCCTGCCTTATAGTATGGGGAAGTCTAAGATATTCATAGCCATTGAAATAGATGTTCAGACAGCACATTGCCTGTCTCACATTGCACTCTGCTGATCACGAGGTCAATTCATGAGCAGAACAGCTTATTTAAAATGCGCAACTGAATGGACAGATCCAGATGAAGATGACTATGTGCATGACACAAAGACAAGAGCAAGAGCCCACACTAAGAATCATGTGATAAGATATGAACAGCCTGGAATGAAAGGGGCTGGTATTAGATGGGAAGTAAACAGAAGACTTGAAAGTCCAGGAAAATCAGCAGAAGACATTCAAAGATGGAAGAACAGAGGCCAGATGCAGATTTGGGGATCAGTGCTTTCTGCAGATGGATGGGAAGAAGGAGTGGTTATCTGCAGAGCATGGGTGGTGATGGGCCCCTACAAACCAACCATTGACATTGTGGAAAACAGATGCAAATCATTATGGCCGAGACTTGATAAACTACTGACATGGGTCGAAGATAAAGGAGGGCCCCTGCAGATAGTGCCTTTGGAAAGTGCAAAGCTGTGCTTCACAAATAATGGCACAAGAAAACTTGGAGAGAATCAAAACTGTGGTTGAGTCTTTGACGTACCAGAAATGTACATTAGAACAGCAGTGATAATGGATCACTACTGGGCTTGTGGATCCAGAGCTTAAATGAAGCTACCCAAGGATAGGGGAGGACTGTGTTCTATGGTGAATGTTCAGGTTTCAGCATTGGTGATTCCTAAAAGTGACCTGAACGTTGGGGAGTTTCCAAAAGCAGACGCTCACCTGAGGAAGAAGAGATATGCTGAAATCCTGAATCAAATAAAGAGAGAGAACTATTTCTCAGCCAAGTCGATAGAAACTTTTGATTCCATTCCATATGAACACAGACTGTTTAGTAGTACTTCATCGATATTCACGATAATCTTCATGCCCAGGATCCAGACAGATGCAAATACTAAGTGGTTACAAATAACCATATGGGAATTGTTGCAGACGATCAACACGACTGTCAAGGGATTCAATGCTTTCAAGGAGGAGCTGAGAGCCATACGGGTGATGACTCCTCAGAATAGGTATGTCCTGGACTTGATCATAGCTATGGATGGAGGTGTTTGCGCTAAAATTGGAGAATCATGTTGCACGTTCATACCTGCTCATGACGACGAGAATGGCACCTTGATAGAGGCCATAGAAATGTTGACAAAGTTACACGTCAAAATGATAGACGAGGTAGAAGACATCACTGATGACAGTTGGTTTGCATCACTCTTCTCATGGGTTCCGCAATGGATGACAGATATATTCAAGTTCCTTGGAGACCTGATAGTGATGGTATTGCTTGGATACTGTGTGATCAGGATAATAATTTTACAATGCAAAATGACTGCCAAGAAAGCTGTGGGAATGAAGATCATGATTGATGTCGAATCAGGATGGAAGACTAAAGAGCTGAAAGATGAAGAGGTCAGAGACTATGTAAAGGCCAGCATCCATGCACCTGAGGGAACAAAATTCCTGTACCCGAAAAATCACAAGAATTATGTGGGGAAATCGATTTACTGCAGTCCCAGTGGACAATGCATGCTTATGTCTTGGAGTAAGGATGAGCATGTGAAATCAGCAGGATGCCTGAAGGGAGTCATAAAGATATGGGTCCCAAAGAAGCATTTCTTCAGGCAAGGATGTCTGGATGTGAAGACTGAGGAGAGAGTGGTCGATGAATCGCCCAGAGGAGGGAGTGTACAGATGGAGCCAAGAATCCCCATCCAAAGCTCCTCCCCCCATGTTGCCTATATGTTGGGAGCCAGAACACATGCATTGCCAGTAATAGCCTGTACCAAGGAGAATCCTGGAAGTAATGTTCCCATTGAGAAAGCCTACATGCATACACAACAATATGATGGTGTTACTCACCGCTCCGAAAATAGGTCAAGAAGATAGATAGATGACCTTGGAGACGATATGTACACAGGAATCGATATTCAGCCTCCAACTCCAGCTCCCCTGAGTTCAAGACTCAGGCTTCCTCAAGAGAGGGGCTCTTCTTTACAATGTACCTCTCTGCTGTTTTAATTGGAACAGGCAGAGGTGTCAGTTGAATAAAAGAGCGGGGAGAACACACACCGCCAATACCCAAGCTGCAAAGGAATACAGAGCGATTAGACAGTGCTGAGAAACCAAGTACGCAATCAAGCACAGTATGGAACAGGAAATACCTAGGCAGTGATTGGAGTGGAACTTTATCCGGAAGGGACCTACAAGTAAAGAAGTAAACCCAAATGAGTGAACTGATCTAATGGATTCTTCCTGTAGAGAGTTTTAGTTTTAGTCAAAACTACAGACCTGAATTGTGGGAATCTCAAGGGTTAATGAAATCCAGAATTGGAGAAAACGAAAGGAAAAAATATTAAACCGGGAAGTTAGTACAGGGAAGTAAACCCGGGCGGCACGAGGGTCGCACTAGAGCCGGGTTGGTGCAGGATCTGGAGAGCGTCAATATGCACTTTGAAAATAAGTTCGTTGAGTTGGAGTTCAATAAATGTCCCAAATCCAGTAGAGAGTAATACCAACAGAGCAGTAGTAGTCAAAGATGGCGCTTGCAGAAATAGAAGAAAATAAACATAGTTGGTTACCTGAAACACAGACTTCCCAAATGAGAGTTGGTGCTGAAGTGTTCCAAATAACTGCTGAAGAAGATGTTGTGAAGACAGCAGGAGCAGGAGCAGGGAAGAATAATCCAAGTAACGTTCCGTGTCAAATACCTGAAGATCACAACAATGATAAGGGCGTAGAGGAGGCAGTCCAGGGGCAGTCCGGGTCGATACCGTAGTGGTCTATGAAGTGTCAATGGAATAGGAGATGTAACAATCCAAAAGTTCGGGCGTGGGTCGAAACCAGGAGATCAAGTTGGGATTTCGTGACAGGATTTCACGAAGGAAAATGGACGTATCCGCAAATAGTAAGAAACACTAATTAGCAGCAACAAGCCCGCTGGAAGACGCTGGTTTTAAACACGTAAGGGGGGTGTGCCTTGTTGTACGTCGTTCACGTACGAGCCGTGTCAGCTGACACGGGGTCCGCCGTAGCTTGTACAGATGCCATGGCAACCTGTATCTGCTCCAGAAAGGAGCCTGTGAATGGGACATACACCACAGGGAAGTTTTTGTCTGTCGAAGTGTAACAGATGGCCATTTGAATGAAATCCCAGAAGAAGTGGGAAAACTGAGCAAAAGGGAAGACTGGTGACGTCACAAAGAGCAGAAATGATGCACCCAGAAGAGATGGAGAGACGAGAGGACATAAAGATTTGATAAGCTCTAAGGAGGAGGTGTTACAGATGAGCAACATTTCGGGCTTGCGATGAATATGTTCATGCTACAGAAATAATGAAGAGGTTATCAAGTCATTTTACAAGTGTACAGTCGCAGCAATGCAAGTAGATAAACAATTCTTTAAGGCTGGCTATGTAGTAAATAGATTGCAGCAATGTGTCTATATATATATATATATATATATATATATATATATATATATATATATATATATATATATATATATTACATGAACGCGCTAGCGTCCATGTAGTTATGGTTAAGTTGGTGTTTCCGTAGGAAGAGCATTTTTTTGAGTGGCTTATAACTTTGCTCCCTCTGGACGAATCCACACCAAACCTTGCAGAATAAGTATATGGCCCACTCTGAATTGTTCTGAAAAGTTTGGTGAGGTTTGGTCCAGGGGGGGGGCAAATTTATAGGGGGGTCCCAAAACTTTAGTTTTTTCCCATAGACATAATGGGAAAAACCTTTGCGCATGCCTACAGCCCAAACCGCTGGACGGATTTACACCAAATTTGCAGCAGGAGTGGGGGCTTGGTCCCGCAAGCGTGCTTTTGCAAATTTGGTGTAAATCCGTCCAGTAGATTTTTTTTAAATGACCAATATGTAAGGCAAAAAAATTAGTGATATCTCCGTTCGCTTCGTGGACGGACTTCCCGGTTCGCTCCGCGGACAGTGCCATGATTGGCCGAGCGGCTTGCGCGATGTCCGTGGACATCCGACGTGTTCGCTGATTGGACGGTGTGGTGCGTGAAGCGCGTCAGATTTTCTGTGGCGCCCGCCATCTTGCATTCGCGGACGACCGCGGACAGCGCGGTGAAACTTGGATTAAAAATTGTATTTAGTGGAGTGTGTTGGTGTGTAAGAGTGTTTGGGGAGGGTGGGGGAGTATGAGATAGGTGCAATGTTGTATTTTTTTTATGTGCTAGACGCTTTTGTTGTGTTCGATTTGTCTGGGGACAACACGGCTGTTCTGAAATGTTCGTAAATAAGCAGAATGGATTCGTGTCAAGTTGAAAGTGTTCTAAGAAGACTCGTGGGGTCCTGGAATGTTCGCAGGGGGTGTCCTGAAGACGTTGTCTGTATTGTTTGTTGTCAAGCTTAAAGTGTTCTAAGAATACTCGCGGTGTCCTGAAATGTTCGTACATAAAGAAAATGGGGGTGTTCTGAGGACGTTGTCCGTATTGTTCGCTGGCAAGTTGAATGTATTCTAAGAACACTCGCTGTGTCCTGAAATGTTCGAAAATAAACAAAATGGGGGTGTTCTGAGGACGTTCTTCGTATTGTGTGCCTGCTTAGCTGTATCCACTGAGGGAATGACACAGAGAGTGAGGTGGAAATGGTAGAAGGGCTGTCTAAGAGTTATGCGGTCTGCGGACATGGCGTGCTACATCCGGGGTTTTCCAGCAAATCCAGCATGGAAAGAAGACTGTAGGGATCAGCCAATCAGATGTTGAGGTTGTGGATTTGTGTTCAAAGAGACTGTGTGTAGTGAAGATGGCAGAAGTGGAGAAAGTCAGGGTGTTGGTGCTCGGAGATATGTTTGTGCATGGTTTACAACAGTATGCTCAAAGCAGGCATGTTGCAAAGAATTTCGATGTTAAAGGAGTGGAGGTGGTGTGGAGCACTGTGCCTGATTGCAATGTACAGGGAATTGTACATGTTTGTGAAGATATGGGCAGGATCAACAGTCCCCATGTGGTAGTTTTGCACTATGGCGCTTTCCATTTGCGCTATGTCAGTGCCCCTACTTTGTTGGCAGATTTGGAACACTTGGTTCAAGCAGTAATGAACATCCTTCCAAATGCCAAAGTAATTTTTTCTGGATTAGTACCTAGGGCAATATGGGACAATAGTTCAGTTTTTTGTCCTCAGCAAAACAATGCTAGGTGTGTAATCAACCGAGGCATGTGTGCCTTCATGCTTAGAGCTGGTATGTTCTTCTGTAATAATGAGAATATTGATTCCAGTAATGCTGTTTATTTTAAAGAAGATGGCATTTCCTTATCTTTTATGGGAAATGCCATTCTGTTTTGGAATGTAAGGGTTGCTTTGGAGAAGGTTATGTGAAGATTTTAGGAGTAAAGTAAGAAAAAAAAAATACAAAATAACAGGTGTCTGTCAAGCATCTGCAAAAAAACAAAAAAAACCCCTCTTTTCAGATCCATCCTCAAAGGGGAAATGGGGCACACTATTTAAATTTACATTCACCACGCTCAGATTTTCGATATGTCCACGGACATGGCGGTAGTCCGTGGACATCGAAAACACTAGCTAGAGGTTCAGTATGTTCTATGTTACATGTATATAAAGTCGGGGATATTATGGTTAAGTTGTGCTACTAAAAACATATGAAATTTAGTAAAAAAACTTTGTTAAAGGGACGTTATGGTTAAGTTGTGTTACTAAAAACCTATGAAATTCAGTGAAAAAACGTTGTTAAAAGGGACGTTATGGTTAAGTTGCGCTACTAAAAACCTATCAAATTCAGTAAAAAAACTTTGTTAAAGGGACATTATGGTTCAAAGTAAAACCGAAAAACCCCTGAAATTCGGCAGTTATGGTAAGATAAGCAACCATAACTCGCGCCACCGTGCACTGCTAACACTAACACCCAGGACATCAAAGATGACATCACTGATGACATCACATGTGCATTTATTTTTCATGAAAACTCTGTAGGAGGGATTCTTCTAATGTTGACCAAAAAGTGTGAAGAATCATTTGAATAAATATCATGGGCTAATTAGTGCATTAAGCAATGCATCGATATAAATAGCATTCTATTTTGAAGTTCTATCCAGTATACTAAGCAACTCCTGCAGAAACCTAGGCAGTGTGTGCAGTATACATGATGAAGGTGCAATATTCATAATCTAACATGTAATAAGTAGCTAATAAGACCCACTTAATACATAATTACACTTAATACAGACAAAACACAAAGAGACAACAACACATACAAATATGAGTATATACAGGGACAGAGACGTAAGCAAAAAAGCAGAAGTAGTAGCAGAACGACTTCATAACCTCACTGATTATCTTTATGCAGAGAAATGATTGCTCTGTTTCAAAGGTTCTACTTTCTGTATGTATGTATATCAAATGATGTCAGTGAACCCTAAGGAAAGGAGTGTGAGTACAATGTATACAAATATGAGCATATACAGGGAAGGTATAGTAATAAAAATAAAACTATGAGAAAGTGCTGATAACTCTAATGATTATCTTCATGCACAGAAAGGATTGCTCTCTTTCAAGCCTGTGTCTTCTGCTATATATGTGTTTCATTTGATATGACTTGACCCTAAGTCTACAAATATAGTACCTTTTCAATTTTTACTTCCTGACTGTTACTGAAGAAAACTATGTGGCTTAGATATGTCAGTAAAGGAAAAAAAGGGAGAGCCAGCCATGTGATGTCATCAGTGATGTCACCAATGACATTTGTGATGTCATCTTTGATGTCCTGGGTGTTAGTGTTAGCAGTGCACGGTGGCGAGAGTTATGGTTGCTTATCTTACCATAACTGCCGAATTTCAGGAGTTTTTCAGTTTTACTTTGAACCATAACGTCCCTTTAACAAAGTTTTTTTACTGAATTTGATAGGTTTTTAGTAGCGCAACTTAACCATAACGTCCCTTTTAACAAAGATTTTTCACTGTATATATATATATATGTGTATATATATATATATATAATGTATGTAAGGCCTATGGATGATTCCACAACGCACTTTAGCAGAGATGGATTCTGAAAGCAGAATGACGTTTTCAGTGTGTCTCAGTTAGAAACCGAAAGCTCAACCATGGAGGTGGATCAAAGAAAGTCTTGGTTGGATCAACACCAAAAAGTCAAGGCTACCTTGGGCCTGGATGTGCATACTAACAATTACAGAACGTGTGAAAAGGACAAACTTTCTGTCTTAAATGAGAGCCGGGAACATTGAAGACGTCAGAGGTTCATCGAATAGTATTTTAAATGCAATAAGCCTCAAAAACATTGTATACAGTCACGTGGTCAGATGAAAAAAGACACTATGATGAACTGTAACAAAACCAAGAAGACAGAGTATTTTGTACTCCCTCATATTCTCCAGCACAGAGAATATTTCCAAGGCTGAGTTCAAAGTCTTAATTGACTAGTAAACTGCAAGTGAGATGATGGATGCCAGGGCTAATTGGTGGGAAGCTATGGTTATGACCAGCCCACCAGCATCTGTGTGCCAGCCTGCGTGCTGCTTGCGTAGGTCGAATATTACAGAGGGTTACAAGGATGCCAACCAATTATAGAGGCACACGTAATAGAGAGCCATATAGTTTGTATAACAAATGGGATGTATTTGATCACGTTCATAGTCACCTGCAATAGAGGAGGGCTTAGTTGCCCCACCTGATGTTAGAGACCCAATCAACTTCCCTGACCAGTATGGAACTTATACTTAGATGTTCCTTGTAAGCCTATCAAAATTCCAAACAGGTTTTTGTAGTTTGCAACTTAGTTAGATGACGGGTCGTCGGTATATAACTTCCTTTTTTTATGTGTTGAATTGAGTGTGAAGATCATGCGAAAGCGTTGATGTTCGTTGTAACTCCCTGTTTTAGATAATTGACATTAAAACAGTCGCACTTTGCTGGCTGTTTTTATTATTGATGTTTGAGTAATATTCTGCATCTCCATCTGTCTTTAAGTATGATATGATGTGATATGGCATTTGTAACGCGCCTATACACAAGTGTTTTAAGGCGCGACGAGGCAGGGAGGGGGGAACAAAGGGAAGACAGGCAACGATCCTACTCAGCCAGGTGTCATTCATATCACACAAGTGCATGGGTGGAGGGAAGGGAAGAGTGCAAGGGGAAATGGAGGGGGGAAAGTGCAGTACAGGTTAGTGGAACAACAGATAAATAATAGGGCCAGACTGGTGGCAAGTGCAAGGTAAGTGCAAACAAGTGCTGGTAAAGGGGGGGCTGTAGGGATACAGAGACAGTCCCGCAGTGCAGGGGTTGCCAGTACAGGGAGGCAGTGCAAGTGGAGAGCGGCCCAGTTGCAGGTTGAGTGCAGTTTCAGTAAGAATTTAGCAGGGGAGAGGGGGGAGAAGGCAGAAGCAAAGAGGAAGGTTTTGAGGTGCTTGCGGAACCGGAGATGGTTCTCCTCAAGTTTCAGGGAGGCAGGAAGGCTGTTCCAGAGGGAGGCCCCTGCCGCGGAGAGAGATCTACCCGCAACTTGTTTCTTGGAGAAGCGGCTGACCCTGAGGGAGTTGGAGACGGATGAGCAAAGAGCTCGAGAAGGAAGATATTTAGGAAAAGAGAGTTGAAGGTATTTAGGCCCGAGGCCCCAGAAGGCCTTGTGGACAATGCAGAGGGTTTTGAACTTAATCCTCGCAGCCACTGGGAGCCAGTGTAGAGATTTTAGTCCTGGAGAGATACGATCCATGGGCTTGAGGCCAAGGACAAGTCTCGCAGTCCTATTCTGGATAAGTTTCAGAGGGCGGAGAGTAGAGGCTACCTCGTCTTAAAGGGCTGGGTCAGATGCCCCAGTTCACACCAGTAGCCGGTTTTTCAACTGAGCTTTCAGAAGACTCAGCACTCCAGGCATAAACTGATGAATCCTGACACGCAGTGATGCAGCTGTCCAAATGAGTATATATGTCCTGCAATTTACAGATATCTCTTTATTGCGATGAATATTGTGAACAATCAAAACAGAAGAGCCCATTATTCACTTAAAAGGGCTTTTTACTGAATCACTACAAGACATGCTTAACGTTTCAAATTGCGGACATTACAATGTTCCCATAATGCTCTTTGCTTTTATGCAAATCGCTAGGATTGAGTTCTCTGAAGGGATGCAGAGTTGCTTCAGTGGGCCATTCAGAAGAAAGTCCCATGAACGTTTTGCTTCCAGAAGCAGCTGTACCAATAATGTGATCATCCCTTGTGAACCGTGAGTGATACCTTGAAAGCTGGAGTGCCACACACGCTTACAGACTCGACACTAACAAGGACTGTGATGTTTTTGCAATGTGCATGAATATTTAACAGGTTATGAGCCCAGATGTCCTAATTCTATGTGCACAGATAAAAGGCCAGGCAGCACTTAAACCAGAATATAAAATAATCGAGTGGCGTGATGAATTCGATGTTCTGGCATAATTTGCTTTGTGAGCACCGGGGAAGCCAAGCAATGGGTAACAGGGAACAGGGTGAAAGTGAGATCAAGAGGCTGGCATCGCTTAGCAGAAAGCCTGCATACAAGGGAGCCTCGTTAGCTGCCTCCAGACTTGGGAAATATTGCGAAGATGTTTCTTGATTACCCTGGAAACTGAAAGGTCATGAAAGCATCATTAGATAGGTCCCTTCAGGTTAACAATGGAGGCTGGTGCCTCCAGAGAAAGACATCACCCATCGCTTTCCACATATTACGCCGATCTCATTCTGATCATGACCTCGTGGCTATAGTGTGACAAGAATGAAACATCACTGGTTTAAAATAGCATTGCCGTGGTGCATGTAAAAGCACTCTTTTGGGAAAGAGATACATTAGATAGGCTGGATGGAGCATGAATAATGAGGAGCTCCGGGTTACAGGTTGCAACATGCACACGGTAGACGTCGCAACATGTCCGCCACTCATGTCTGGGAGGGAAAGGCAAGACAGGTGTCTCCAAGTGGAACAGCATCCCTGTGAAAGTCACACACGTGGCATGCTCATGCTTTTATAGAGCGATTAATGCCACATGCTGCCAGCCTCTTTTAACTAATTGGTGCTGGTATTACCCATTTTAACGGTGTTTACCGTATCGACCTTGAAGGATGAAGGGCTGTGCCATCCTGCTGGGAATCCAACTTGCAAACTGAAGGCTAGCCACTTGCCTCAGGTGAGCACTTAACTCACTGTGCTATCTTACCCGTGGGACGGCAAACTAGTCGCTGCTTCAAGGTAATTGCTAGGGCATAAAGAGGCAGGTAGATAACTTATGCTAAGAATACTTTCATTTATTTATTTATTTATTTATTTGTATCAATTTATTACGCGCTAAATCCCATGGGCGTCAAAGCACAAATCCAAGGCATCATCACAAACAGGGACAGCGAGAAGCATAGTCGGAGAGAAGGACAAAGCAAAGATTCAGTGCAGAGGGAGTGGGTCAGCATCTAAACCAGAAACTACATTTAGGTGAAAAATTCAGCAAATGGGAGGGTTTTCCTGAAAGATAAAAGGAAGGCATCATGTACCTTCCTTATAACCCAGAAGGACCTAAAAGCCATAGAGTAACCCTAGGCGCCCGTCCATGATATGATATGATATGCTATGGCATTTATAACACGCCTATACACAAGTGTTTCAAGGCGCGCATCTCATCTTGCATTGCAAGCAGTGAGTTAGTTAGAAGAGAGGATGGGGCGCATCTACGCTATGCACACCCTTATGCCTTCACAGCACTGTGCCATGGCTTCAATGGACACAACTGCTGATAAGGGGGTGACCCGTTTGCTTGGAAGATTGGGGCTTTTCCTCTCATACACGTCCGGGTTTCTCTCTCAGCGTGTAACTCGGTGCTCTCACTCAGAGCTGGGGCTTTCGCTCCAATCTTACCTTGTCACAAGTAGACCTGTTACTTTCAGCAACTGGGGTGCACACGATGACTAGGCCGGCCTAGAATGTGGGGGATGGCAGAGACACACTGGCACTGGAAATAGTTACCCATCTGTGGACCCTGAAACCTGCTTCCCAGTGCCCCTGCACCTGCCTTCCAGTCCCCCTGCCCATGGATTTGTGTATATCAAAGAATGGTGGCCGCTTCGAACAGGAATGAGTCTCGGGAGGATAGTTCAGGGGCAACGTGCTCGCCTTGGAAGCAAGACGACTCTGAGCAACACAGGTTCGATAAATAACCAATCATATATCATGGTGTAGGATAGCATAAAACCTTTGCAGGTCGCTTTGCAATGGGAAAATGTGATGTGTGAATATGTTGAAGGGTGATGGCAACAAAAGTATTATAATAAGGTGTTTAGTTGATATGGTCAGGTGATGCTGTGACATGGTGGCAGTGCTGGAAATGGAACCAATTTACTCTGGGAACCCTCTCCTCCTTGGGAGCGGGTGGGAGGAGCTGTGCAAAGGAAGGAGGGGGCAGAGGATTGGGACCTAAGGGCATGGCCCCAGGCTAAGTCACACAACACAGTATCTGTTCATGGAAGCCAACCTTGGCAATTTGCATAAAAGCAAAGAGCATTTTGGGGACATAAGAATCCCCACAATTTGAACCATGTCTGTGATAGCGATTCAGAAACAAAACCCTTTTCAGCGAGTAATGGAAGTTGAACTCTGCTCTTTTCATTTGTCACAATACTCACCCTAACAAAACGAACACACACCTGTACATTGATGTGAGGCTTTGGCTGTTTCTACATTCAGGGCCTGCTTCATGGGTTTTTATGTACGTTCAAAGTGACTTTGCACTGCTGAAAAGTGACTTTGGCCTGCCACACAAACCCTGATTCATGGAACTGTGCAAAGTGTATTTTTGCAGTGCAAAGTCATTTTGTACAGCAAAAATGACCATTTGAAGTGACTTTGCACTGCAAAAATACACTTTGCACAGTTCCATGAATCAGGGTTTGTGTCGGCAGCGCAAAGTCACTTTGAACCCTGCAAATATTCCATGAATCCTCAGTCTCACGAGGAGTCTTCTCAAGCACGGGCTGCTGGTGTGAGATCACGGCTTTAAAACAGATCTCAGCGTTTCCTGGGCTAGCCCCTCGGCCTAAGGACAGGGCAGCGCTCTGGCAAGAGAGACTTTGCTGAAGCTCCGCTCAGTCTTGTTCTGGCCCACTTCCTGCCCTGCATGGTTGTCATTGTGCTACTCCTCCTGAAGCAACAGGCACGTCCAGGAGTGGGTGCACTCCCAGCTGTCTAGACATCCACGTTCCCATGTGTGATGGGTGACCCCCCTGCGTGTGTTGCCCCTTTAAGGGGATGTGTGCCTCCCACGTGTATTGCCCCTTTAAGATGGGCCATGACTGTGTCATGGCCCAAGCTAATAAAAGGAGCCCCTGCAGGCACGTGAAGGAGAACGGCTGCAGACTCTGTGGAAGGTTGGTCTGAGTCCGTGTCTCATTCAGGATGTAGGCCGCAGGCCTACCTGTGGGGGGTACAGGCCTGCAGGCCCTGTTGCCATGGGACTCTCGGGCCAGGACGGTGGCCGAGGTCCGCATGGTCAGGACCCTGGCAGGCTGTGCACCCACCCCGATGGCGCTGGTGTCCCATAGCGCCGCGGGGCCTGCCGGATGGACATGGCAGGCCCCAAACTCCCACAGGCGCTGGGCCTGTTTGGGTGCTGTGAGGAAGCAGCACCCCGGGGGTCGCCTGCCGGATGGACATGGCCGGCGACCCCCAACAATGGCGACGAGGGCTGGAACCCATAGCGGCGTCGGCCGCCTGAGGTATGGAGGAGCTGGGGTGGCCCAGGGCCCCGGATGCATGGGCCGTCTGGTGCCCCGGTTCGCAGTGCGGTGCTAGCCGCACGCAAGGAGAAGCGGCGTCGGCCGCCACATCGAGGAGCTGGTGCTCCCCTCCCGTCGGAGGGAGGTGAGCGGCCCGCCCCCCGTTGAGGGCGGCATCCGCCGCGTGGGGAGGAGGGTGAGCTGCCCCTCCCCACCCAGAGGCTGCACAACGTGGGGCGGCTCGGTGCACGCAGCACCAGCCGCAGTGGACACTTGAAAGCGGCCCCTCCCACCAAAAGGGAGATAAGGACGGCGAGCTGCCGGCCCGTCTCCCGAGGGAGACGCAAGGCAGTCCCATGACAATGGGAGGTGGCCACGGGAGGAGGAGCTGCTGCCTCCACCCCGTGTGGAGGGGAATGTGCGGCGGTGGCCGCGTGAGCTGCCCCACCTCATTGTCCCGAGGAAAGAAGAGGCGGCGCGAGCCGTGAAGGTGTCAGCTGAAAAGGGGGCCGCCGTACAGCTGAGGCGGCCCCGAATCGCGAGCGGCATCGGCCGCATTCGGAGGAGGGTCTGCCCCCCCATGAAGGGGGGGGGAAGATGCTGTCTCCCCGAAAGTATCTGCGGCGGTAGCCGCGACGTGGGGGCGCTGCCCCTCCCCCACCCGCAATCCACAAGGAAAGGGAGAAATGCCCGCAGTTTCGGCTGCCACAATGAAGAGGGCGGCGTCGGCCGCATCAAGATCCCTGGCCGCGGCAGGGAGCGGCTGCCCCCGCACGAAGCGGCGGCATCGGCCGCGTACAAACCAGCTGACGCGGCACCCCATCCCCCATGGGGGGCGGGCCCAACATCACCCGAGAAAGAGAAAATGGGAGTGGATGCCTGCTGGAAGACAGCGGGCTCAGTGGTACAGTGGGTCCTCCCCGGCCGCGGCCCTCGGCAACGAGGGTGCTCGTGCGGCCAGGGGAGGAGCCAGCCTGCAGCCCCTGTGGCATCCGCCACAAAGAAGTGAAGGAGTGAGAGTGACACTCCCCTCCCTGGCGGCATCCGCTGCACACCGAGGAGTTATGCTAACCCGGTCCCCGGATGGAGAAGGACCCTGGCCGCGGTCCTCGGAAAAGAGGGCGCTCGTGCGGCCGGGGTTGGGAATCCGCCTGGAGGCCCCGCAGTGCGTGTGGGGCCCAACGAGCAGCTCCCTGCAGCACCCGCGGCATGCTTGGAGGAGGCCGGCAGGTCGGCCATGGCGAGCAAGAAGACTGGAGGGGGTGGACTCGCCATGGGAAGGGGCGTGAGACAGCCTGCACCAGCGTGCCTCTCCATGTTGTGGAGGCAGGAGGCAACCTGCCTAACGCGGCAAACCCGCCGAATGAAAAAGAACACCTGGATGACACCTCGGGTGTGCGCCTCCTGCTCAAGCACCTCCACCAGGGCAGAGGGAAAGACTTGCCCCTCCCATACCGCAATCTGGGGCTATCTGCTGGAAAGGAGGGAGGTGCTCCAGTAGCAAGAGTTGTGCCAACAGGAACCCTTATCGTGCCCCGGCGGCATTCCAGGAACCATCATCGTGCCCGGCGGCGTTCCGCAAGCAAAGCAAGGAGAAGCTGTGCTGGCCCCGCCCCCTGAGCCGCAAAGAAATGAAACGGCTGATGCCGCAACCAAGCGAGCGGTGGAGGTGCCCTGAAACAGAGGGGGCAGAGGGGCCCTGTCTGCGATCCTACCTGGCCGCGGCCCTCTGCAATGAGGGTGCTCGTGCGACCAGGGAGGGAGTGGACCTGCACACCTATACGGTGTCCACCGCAACAGAGATGGAATGAGAGCGGCCGTTTGAAATCCCGGGCCGCTGGGCGGTGTGAGTGACGCAGGCTCCAGACGGAGGCAAAGGAGAGAGGCCCCACGTTTGCTCTCGCCATGGGTGCTGGTGGCCCCCCTTATGTGATCCTGGGCTACCGGTGGTAAAGACTGCGTGCTCCTGTCATCAGAGCAGACAGGAAGTGAAATGAGGCCCAGCCTGATTCCGGGCCCTGCAGCGGTGTCATGAAGAGGGTGACCCATTGCGAAGTGATACTGCCGTGCTCTGGTAGGAGCGAAGTGAACACCTGCAGCCGCCCCAGCACAATCCTGGGCCCGGCGGCATTGCCGGGGCTGCGAGGAGGGAGCTGGCCCAAACCCCGCAGCATCCGCTGGTTGGAATGGAAACGTCTCGGGGTTTCGTTTGCAACCCGGACCAACCTGAGGAGCAGAGAAGACAAAAGGCAGCCCTATGCTAACGGAGTGTGGCACGGACCCAACACCAACTGTGGCCACCCCGTGGCCAATGTGGGACTTCAACCCTCATGCTCTTTGGGATGTACAGCCACCCTGCCTATCCCACAGGTGGCCTCGACATCCAGCTACCAAGGTTCTTGGACTGCCGGCCACTGGTGTCGCCCTCCCTGCCATACCATCGTTAGACCAGGCCAACGTGGGTGTGGGGGGCGGTACCTCCAGCCCTCTCCCCGAGTTCGGCCAACAACTAGTGTCTGACCGAACCAACAACATGAAGCCGTGCAGCGGGGAGGGCATGGGTTGCAGCTTATCAGGAGTGCTGGTCGCCCTCTGACACCCCGGGAGGAAGGGGGCACTCCGGCCTGAGGGAGCACTGCGGGAAGGGGGGGTAAGTGATAGCCTGTCACCTCTTGTCCTGACCTACAGCACCGTCCCGCAACGCCTCCCATCAACAGCTTCAGGAGCAGCATGGACGACCCGCGACCTGCGTGTCACTACCCTGCTCTGAACAATAGGGGACTAGGCCGATGTGGCCCCTGGGATCTGCCAGGTGCGGCTTTGCCGGCTGTGCTTTGTACCCTCAAGGGACTTGGATCTGGGGGAAGTGACTCATGCCCGAGTTGCCCACAACATCAAGGACCCATGCCGATGTGGCCCCTGGCACCACCTGCCAGGTGCGGTCTTGCCGGCCGTGAATTATGCCATCAATGGACCTGGACTCTGGAAGCGACTCCTAAACCGACGCTGATGAAGGGCGAACTGGTCTGTGGTCCTGCAATTGCGCAAGGAGGACTCAATAATCTTGTGTGCTTGGATGTGGTGAACCTGCATAGTAACTACATGTTTCAAATGCTTGCAGGAAAGAACGAGGATGTGAAGCTGTGGTCCCGCAGTTGCAGGGTGTGCATGTGGTGCCAGCCTCCAATCATGGTATTGTTCCGGCATGGGCTGTTCCGAACCCCAGGTTAATAAAGGGTTTTGTAAAATGGGAGAACTGCCGGCATTCTTCCGGCAGCTCACTGAGCTCGACTGTCACCCGTTGAGGGTGTGTAGAATTGGTTAGTAGTTTGTCGTTCTGTAACAGGGGGATGCATGTATGCCTCAGCAACGTTTGTTTATTGTTATGAAAAAGGAGGAGTGTGATGGGTGACCCTCCTGCGTGTGTTGCCCCTTTAAGGGGATGTGTCCCTCCCACGTGTATTTCCCCTTTAAGATGGGCCATGACTGTGTCATGGCCCAAGCTAATAAAAGGAGCCCCTGCAGGCACGTGAAGGAGAACGGCTGCAGACTCTGTGGAAGGTTGGTCTGAGTCCGTGTCTCATTCAGGATGTAGGCCGCAGGCCTACCTGTGGGGGGTACAGGCCTGCAGGCCCTGTTGCCATGGGACTCTCGGGCCAGGACGGTGGCCGAGGTCCGCATGGTCAGGACCCTGGCAGGCTGTGCCCCCACCCCGATGGCGCTGGTGTCCCATAGCGCCGCGGGGCCTGCCGGATGGACATGGCAGGCCCCAAACTCCCACAGGCGCTGGGCCTGTTTGGGTGCTGTGAGGAAGCAGCACCCCGGGGGTCGCCTGCCGGATGGACATGGCCGGCGACCCCCAACACCATGCCATGTCGTTTGTTCCTGAAGTCGCTTGTGTCTTCCAGACTCTTCAGAAAGGATTGTGGGCCAGCCAGGTGCCCTCTCGGTCGGCCCAATTCTCATGAAGGGTGTCCGCCTCCGTGGGGAGTACACACCCTTCTCCCCTTTAAGCTAAATCCCTCCAGAACTTCCAAGACTGCGCTTCTTTGGTGTCCTTCTTCTGTTTCCACACCCAGCAGCATCTTCCGCAAGCTCGGGGCGTGAATTGCCAGGCCTGCCAGCATCTGCGATAGTTTCAGGCCCGCATTGGAGCATGTTTCATCACCACAGCTAAGCAGTTCAGATGGTACAGCTGCACAATGGCTCCCATTTCTGAAAGCAAGCTTCTTATGTTTGGTTGCCAGCATGCTTTATGCCACATACAAAACCCGAACCTTGAGATCCCATTTGCAAACAAAGCTTTTATTTACTCTCGGGCCTTTGTCTAAAACCCACGGTCGACAGTCTGCCTTTGGCGTTTCCATTGGCACTTTCAATACACTAGTTTAGAAAAGGGCCAAATACTCAAATAGTGGCTGGCCTTCAAGCCGTTTTATTTGCTTAAGACTACTATGATTTTCGCCTCTGCTCTATTACTATATCATCATCTGGATCATGGACTTTACTGTTAGAGTGCTCCACTGCCCAAATGCCATGTTCCCAATTGACCAAACAAATATATAAATTAAAGGAAAAAAATGCTAGTCCTGCAAATAAATAGCCTTATTTGCGACAGAATTGCTAACTTCTTCTCAACTATTGCCCAGTTCCTTCAGGTTAAAAATGTTGATTTTACCTAAGCATTTCGGGAAATCCTTGGACAAGAATGCACGTACAGGAAGACAGACAGCCTTGCTTTGCCAAGAGTAGGCATTGTTCTGCATTCAGTGGCCCGCCCCTGTTTTCGCAGGGTGCCTCATTCAAAAACTAACAGGTTTTGCCATCAGCTACAAAACATTTTTTATTCTCCCCTAAATATAGGCAGGTTCCCTCCCCTCCTTGAATCTCGTCACTACTCAGCGGTACAGCTTTTTCTGCTCCTAGAAGTAGTTGCTTTAGGTGTCAGTCTTCTGTCGCAGAATCACTGACGCGTGCCTGACAACAGGCTGCGCAGAGTCCTGTTCTCATTTGTCTGTTGCTTCCTTTGAACAATTCCTCCTAGCCGCAACTTAGTAAATCAACAAGCTGGTTGGAGTTGCAGGGGTTTCAATGCAGACAAAAGACAGCTAAGCGGTGGTGTCCTCCAGGGTTCCACACTGTCGCCATCCTCCTACGTGCATCAGGAGGATAGCTCAGGGGCAACGTGCTTGCCTTGGAAGCAAGACTACACAGAGCAACACAGGTTCGATCCCCAGGTCTCTGGGTATTAAGCGCGTTATAAATATCATTCATATCATGCCCTAGGTTGACCACAACCCAAAATGTGAAGGGACGAAGGGTATGACTATGTCTCAAGTTCAAGCACCCAGTTACCTAAGGGTTAGGTGTGCAATACAAATAAATAAAATAAACTATGAATTAACCTGAACCACTGGCATTGCACTGGGCAACCTTCCACGGCATCATTTTTTAGCCTGCCCGTGCCTTTTCGGAAGCAGATCAGCCATATGCAAATCGGTCTAGATTCTGACACCAATGGCTCCAGTCCAGCCCGAACTGCTGGGCTGTTGACCAACATATTACCAAAAATAAACAAATCCAGAGGTATAATGATTTTAGGCAAACAGTCCTAATCTTTGGGAAAATGACCCGATTTCTGTAATACAAGTAATAGACTTCCTTCCCCAGAGCCACATCTGTGGGCAGGAAAACTAACAGACCGGGCACAGCAAGGCTGGGATCTTGGAGCGTCTGCATCTTCACTGCGTTTTACTCCACTTCAGGAAAGGCCGACCCCTTCCTTTGCAGCATCCAGAGTTCTGTGGTCAGCCAGGAAGCAGCAGTGAAGACTACTATCTCATGTGTGGGAAGATCTGGCACCACGTTGTCTGGGGCTGCAGGTCCAAGGTTTATATTACCCATATCCAAGAGCACTCCGAAGACTTACTGCATGTTACAACGACAAGATAGATGCAAGCCTTTCCACATCTATCCTCCACACACTACCCGACGTCATCTAATTCCTGCCCTACGGACCAGTCACAAAAGGCATCCTAGCTGGTCCTCTTTCTCCAACCTACTCTACCTCCCTGACACCCCCCTATGATCCCTCTCTCTCCTGCCTCCTCTTCTCATATCTACTGCTCTCACTCTGACGCTCTGGCACAGCCAGTCCTTGTGCAATGATTCTCAGTTCCTTACGGACCTCTCTGACTTTCAGAACCCCTACTCGCTGTCATGGACACCTTTTAGTTGTGGATAACCCGCCAGCACAGAGCCGTGCTTGCAGCCTTTCATACATGACACTGAAACCTTCTTAGACTTTTCACAGCCAGCAAGGTGGATTCGAGGGGTTGGACTCGTGCTCACTTCGGCCTAGCCTACCTCCCTGTCCCTCTTCTCATACTCACCCATTGTCCTTTCGGTACCTTGGTACTCAACTACTAGTTCCTACCTCGTTTCTTTTTCTAAATGCATGCTGCCACCCCCAATCCATCTTTCCCTGATCTGGACCTGCTTCTTTACTCCCTCCTTACTTCGGTCCCCAGTGCCCTCCTATGGCCATTCATCCTCCCTAATATATCTACCACCCATCAACTTGATCCTCATCACTCCCTTACAGCCTTCTATGACCATCTACATAGCAACTCCCTTGACTTCATCAACTTGTGGGCCTCCCTTGCCTCATCCATCCTCTGTGTTGATCCTGCTCCTTCTGAACACTTGCTTTGCACTGCAAGAATTTTGGCCACTTTCCCGCTCACCTCCTTGTTAACTAAACAGCCTAGTTGCAATAAGGTACCTTCTCCTTGCTCTTTCCCCACTCAAGGCCTCAAGCCTTTGCAGACCTCTTCTCAGCCCTTCAGTGTCCCTTGGAACACCATTGCCAGACTCAGAACTTCAGCCATTCTAGCCCTCACCCTAAGACCTGAGTCTCCCAGAGATTTGAGGTCTCATTACTATCATGCACCTTCGTCTAAGGTATCTAACCCCCCCTTTGGTACTTTACCCACTCACTCTTCTGAAAGCTAATCCATTGTGTGTCGTGATAGTCCCCTTTTCCCTTCAAACTATGATGGCCCTGACCAACATTGCCTCTTCAGACCTTATATCGCTCTTCCGCCTCTCCCTCAAAACTGGGGTCTTTCCAGCCTCATTAAAGACTACTTTTAACTGCCCACACTCAAGGAGCCCTTAGAAGACCCATCCAACACTTACAACTACAACCCAGCCCCCTTTCTCCCTCACCCCAAGGTCCTTGAGCAGGTGATCTACCACCTCCCCAGAAGATAACAATCTCCATGATCCCTCCAAAGTAGGGATTGCAGGTGTCAGTCCAGTGTAAGGACACTAGCCAAAGTCCTTCCCTGTGCCCTAGAGCTCTCCTTACTTCTGCACCTCTTCCCACGTTTGCTTGCACCACCAAAACTACTTAATCAGATGGGCATCTTGGCATCAATGTAAACAACACACTGGCAGGTCAAATGAGCCGGGAGACGTTCACAAATCAGTATTCAGAAGATCTGATAGCACATCATTGGTTGGTATCCTTTTCACCAGATGTTGAGATTGCACCAACCCCATGCATGTACATAAAGCCAGCCAAGAGTGGGGAGCTTTCTACTAGCAGTGGTGGATGCTCTTCAATGGACGACTGCCCCATTAGGGCTAAATAACCTCACGTGGAATTTCTTCCCTCTAAAAGATACCCAGCACTTCTCTATCACCGGATCATGCCTCTAGAACTGGCTCCCATCTCACGATCTGCTGAAATTAACTTTGTTTAGGATTAACAACTACAAAATGCCAAACAATTGATGGAGAGATCAGAATTAATCAAAATAGAAACTACCAAAATAACCCAGATCAACGGAAAGGTGAACCTCTGTAGTTGTAGCCGGGCAGCATGTGTTAGATACCAACATTGCTTCCTGTCCATTGTGCGCTTTGGCCCAGATGGCCTTCCCTATCAAGTGGTCAGAAAGGGGAGGTAGTTGCTGTCACTAGAAGTGTGAGGTTTTTAAAATTGTTTATTTATGACATAGTTTGATTTTAGATGCATCAAGTTATATAACCGTAAATGGATAAAACAACAACTGTAGATATTGGAAATTAGTACCCAGCGAGGGTCAATGAGCTTGTTACAAGCAAGCTCAATGGCCCTCGCCGGGGCATTAGGCGACCAACAAGGCTCCCTCACCGCCGCAGCTCTGAGATTCCTTTCCGTGACTGGCCGCTATGGAAAGAGAGAAGGAACTGTGCATATTCCCTTCTCCCTGTTGCATGGCTGCCATTATTTAGCTTATCTTTTTTTTTCATTTACTCTAATGGCCACCATGGAAAGGGAAAAGGGACTACATGGAGTCCCTTCTCCCCTTCCATGGCGGCCATTTCTTTGTTTACTATGGCCGCCCTGGAAAGGCAAAACGGACTGCATTTCCCAGTCCGCGGTGGGGATTTTTTATTTTTTCAGCTGCGAGACGCGATGCCTCTCGCAAAAAAAAAAACACAATTAGTAACCCGGTCTAACGGGCCGGGGTACTAATGGCAATAAGCCCTTTGCCAGCAGGCGATTACCACATTCGTTATTCTCGGGCCTGTAAATATGGGCCGTGGGGACATTGCTTGGCGTGGTAATGGCCCACCAGCTCTAGGTTTATTGCCTTAATGGAAACCATTCAGCTCTCCATAAGCCCCCAGAACAATCATTGGTGGTTTTACAGACACTTACTAGAGTACCAGAAACATACATTTGAAAACGCCAATGAGTGGTCGAGTTATTAAAAAGTTGAGTATTATCATTAGCCGAGGAATAAAACGCCTATAAATAACCAAGAAGACATAGAATAATGAATAGTGTAACATATATTCGTTTATTTATTTATTTGCGTTTGTTAAGCGCACTAACAGCATTAAGAGCATTCATTCACACAGCAGCATTATCTCTGATGGATAATTAACAGAAAAAATAAAAGAATCCCACACTGAATAAGATGGGCCATTAGAATCTGATTGGGCTCTCCTTTTCAGTAGCATTGCACCTAATTAACTGTTTCAAGAAGTGTTCGAAAGCAGGACAAGATGATTTGTTCCATTGTGTACAATGAGTTGTTTCAGTGAAATAATAGTTTGTTTTATACATTTTGTGGTTAGGTTGCGTTTCTTTTATACCGGTGCCATGCCTAGCAAGCATATTTTGGGTGAAATTCAATACACATGCAGTCATGTCAGTTAGGCATTGCTTCACACTACAGTCCAGTGCATGTAGAGCAGCATGTTGTGTCCTTACACGCGTGCAAACAACCCATAATTCATGGACACCACGCTTCGCGTCTGTTCCCTTTATCATCTACACACCAACTGCCTCTCCCTTCTTTGTTCGCGGTCCTTCCCCTTCCATCCCGGGTCCCTCCCCCTAGCTTCTCGTCCCGTCTCGCTGAAGGGGACAGTGTCCAATTAGACCGTAACCCCCCCTTACTTATCATGGACGTTCGTGGCCTACACCTATTAAATGAGGCGGGGACGTTGGCGTACAGTTCGCTGGGAGTGGCAGTGGGGATCTCTGGCGTCCCCATCTGGGGCCTTTGGCGTCCCCATCTGGGGCCTTTGGCAGTGGATCCTCGGTCGGCTCTGTCTGGGGTTCCTCTTCACCTGCTTCCTCTTCCGTTGTGGGCATCTCTTTGTCAGGGTCTTCTTGGAACAACTTGCAGAAAAATTATACGTTTCTGGTTATCTCTCCACTCTCTCCAGTGGCTGTGATCATTGGCCCTTTGACTTCAGTGACCATGAGGGGATTGGATCTGTATCTGGAGTCAGTTTTCTGTTGTTTTGGTTGTCAGACCAGTACGACCTTGCCCACCAGGATTTGATGTTCTTTTGACCTGCCCATTCTTTGGCTTTCCTCCTCTTTTCAGCCTCCCGTTTCCTGATCTCGGCGTCTTCGGCTGGGCTGCAGTCTTCCAGTTGCGGCAGTCGTGAGCGTGGTTTGTATTTTATCATGAGTTCTGCCGGTGTTCGCACAGTTGTCTCATGAGCTCCTCAGCATCTGGGATATGGCTTGGTGCATGGACACCAGATCTGCAAGCAGCTTTCTGGTGTATCCTCTTTATGGCTGCCATGAATCACTCCACCATGTCGTTGGCCTGCAGCCACAGTGGCATGATCCTTTGATGGTGGAATTCTAAGTGTGCTGCAAACTTTCTGAATTCTTGTCCTTGAAATGGTGGGCCGTTGTCCGTCTTTACCATGATGGGGACACCCCATTCACTGAATAGCTTGCTCACTACAGCCACCACCTGGTGGATGGCTCTGGACTGGACATTATTCACCAGGGGAAACCGAGAGTACTCATCGATGGCCACCAATAGATGGCCTCCTTCTTCCAGGGGCAGGTAAAAGTCCATTGCCATTCTTTGCCAGAGTCCTTCAGGTAGTGGATCTCTGGAGCGGACATGGGGGTGTGCTCACCGCTGTCACCTGGCACAGTGGAAAATGTCTTTGTGTATCCTCGACTATCATGTCCACATACGGGAACCACACCTGGTTGCGTAGGATTTTCTTTGTGTTGGCTATACCCCTGTGTCCTTCATGTGCAATAATGACTAAGGCCTTTTTCAGACTCTTGGGGCCCTCTAGTCAATTTCTTCTCAGGAGTGTTCCTTGTTCTGTCGTGGCTAGTTCTCTATGTATCCTTGCCATTCTCAGCAGGTCTCTCCTGTCTATCCTCCCATTTTCAAAGCTTTCCGTGGCTACATGCCACCACCTTTTGATCTTTGTGAGTTGGATGGCTGCCCGCAGGGTGGGATCAGTCCTGCACTTCTCAGCGAATAGCTCCTTTGTGAACCCAGGTGACAGGGCATTCATAGATAAGTAAGCAATGTATGATTCCGCCTCGAGCTACATATTGCTGTCTGGAAAACTTCTGGGGTGCCTTGACAAGTAGTCTGCGGGGTTGGCTTCCCCTCCTGGCTTATGGATGATGGTGCAATCGTACTCTTGCTGTCACAGATTTCCCTCTTTCTCACCTGAGTTCAATCCTTGCAGGAATTCTTGGAAGGAGCCTTCTTGCATGCGGATCGTGTTTTGTACAAGCCTGCGCGAGCCTCTTCTGGTTCCAGCATGGGTTCAGCGTTCAGCATACAGGGGTACTCGGAGTCTCCGGGAAGTCCAGGAAACGAGGGAGGTGTACTCGGAGGCAGTACACGAGATCCGTGAATCAAGGCAGAGTAAGGAGGGAGGAAAGGAAGAGGGGAAAATCGAGGGTCCTGGAACCAGGAAACAAGAGATTAGTCACAGCAAACTATGGAGCACATGTCTAGCCACTGCAAGCATTAGCGTTGAGACGCGCGGGGCTGCGGGTGTGGTCTCTTTGTAGAATGAGATACGTCTGATATGGAGACTGGTAGAGAGCGTACCACGTTAGACGGCCATGTTGGAAGTACCAAGGAGTGCAAGCCCCGTTGTGACAGAGACCAGGAAGTCCAAAAGGGATTCGTTCTATGGATCATGACAGCATGCCTCCTCCAAAAACCTGTCCCACCAGGTTTGCCCGGGTGTATGAGATGATATCTTCTGAGCAATCGAGGGGTATTCAGATTTGAAAATGGTTCCCAGGTTCTTTCACTAGGAGGATATCCTTTCCACTCAACCAGGTATTGAAGTTGACCCTGTTTATACCTGGAGTCGCATATTTTGGATACTTCATATTCCAGCTTGTCGTCCACAACCACGGGATTGGGTCTGAAGGACTTCCAGGAGGACTGGATGTAAGGTTTTAATAAAGAAGTGTGAAAAACTGGATGAATCTTCTTCCAGGAGTCTGGCAATTGGAGCCGGAATGTCACTGGGTTTATGATTTCCTTTATGGAAAAAGGGCTGTAGTACCAGGGAGCCAGTTTGTTTGGTCGTAAATGTCGAGGCAGTAGTTTCGAGAACAGCCAGACCTTATCACCGACTGCATAAGGAGGTCCTGGTCTTCTTTTGGAGTCCGCATAACGCTTTGTGTGAGTTCAGGCCTTTTCTAAGTGTTCTTTGGCTTCCTTCTGTACGTTGATGAGAGTTTCAATCCAGGAGTCAACTATTGGTACTGGTGTGGGATGTGGGCGAATGGAAGGTAGAACCGAAGGGTGGAATCCTTGGCTGCAAAAAAAAGGGCTGGTCTTGACTGCCGAGTGATCAGAATTGTTGTAGGCAAATTCAGCCACAGGTATTAAGAGTGACCAGTCGTCCTGTACCTTGGTGGCGAAACAATGAAGGTATTGTTCCAGGGACTGGTTCACACGTTCGGTAGCTCCGTTAATCTCTGGATGATAACCTGAAGAGAGGGCACATTGGATTCCTATAATACGGCATAAGTGTTTCCAGAATTGAGAGATGTATTGAGGTCCCCTGTCTGATATGATCTTCGAAGGGAGTCCATAAAGTCGAAATATGTGTTCCAGGAAGATGCCACCGAGTTCTGAGGAAGATGGCAATTTGTACAATGATGTGAAATGAGCCATGTGGGTGAATAAATCAATGGTGACCATGATAGTCGTGTAACCTCTGGATGGTGGCAATTCCACAATAAAGTCTGAAGCGATGAATTCCCAGGGCCTAGACAGTAGCGTAGGTTGAAGTAGGAGACCTGCCGGTTTCTTCTTATCATGCTTGTTTTGATTACAGACTGCACAGGCTTGAATGTACCATTGAACGTCAATTTTCATTTTAGGCCACCAAAATTGTCTTTGTATAAGACGGAGGGTGTTGGTGACAGCACGATGTCCGGAGTGAAGGGTATTGTGACAGAGGTTAATAATCAGTTGTTGTAGTCTCTGTGTGGGAATGACCAGGCCATTATCCTTAAACAGGTAACTGTCTCTTGTTCTAAGATTCCACCTATTCTTCCCCGTAAATTCCTTCCAGATCTCAGAGGACTGGGTTTGCATCGAATGTCTTTCAGGAGACTGATTGCTTGGGGTACAAAAATTGTGTGGGGAAACATCTTCGGGAAGGACCGATCTTCAAGAGTTTCGTAGTCAGGACGTTGGGATAAGGTGTCAGCAATTATGTTCTGGGATCCGGGGACATGATGGATGTGGAACGGGTACTGGGCAAAGAAGAAGGCCCAATGGGCTCGACGACTATTCCTACATTCCAAAGATTGTAGAACTTGAAGATTTCGATGGTCCGTACGGACCTGAACAGGATGTTTAGCTCCCAGAAGTAGATGATGCCATTCTGTGAAGGCTTGGCGGATGGCTGACAGCTCCTTTTCGCAGACGGAATAATGAGTCTCGCTGGGAGTCAGGGTTCGTGAAAGGTAAGCAATGGGATGTTCCTATTTGTCCTCGAATTCCTGTTTTAACACTGCTTCTATGGCATAGTTAGAGGCATCCGTCTCCACTAGAAATGGTCGATTAATATCAGGTTGAGCTAGGATGGGGGCTTGAGTAAACTCTGCTTTTAATCGTTGGAATGCCTTATCTTGCGCTGATGTCCAGAGAAAGGGAGTATCTTTCTTCAACAATGCAATGATCGGTTGAACTATCTCAGAAAAGGACGGTATGAATTTCCGGTAAAGGTTGGCAAGCCCCAGGAAGGATTGAATCTGTTTCACGGTAGTGGGAACAGGCCAAGGTAGTATGGCTTTTACCATTGAGTGGTCCATTCCAATTCCTTCTGGACTAAGGACAAATCCAAGATAGTGAACAGTAGAGACATGAAAAAGGCATTTCTCGGGTTTACCTAGGAATTTGTGTTCACGTAGCCGTTGTAAGACTGCCTTAACATGTTCTTCATGCTTTAGATGGTCCTTGGAGTAAATCAAGACATCGTCCAGGTAAACTATGACGAAGAGGAACAGCATGTCAGAAAACACCCGATCCATGAAACGTTGAAGGACCGCTGGGGCATTAGCGAGTCCGAAGGGCATGACCAGGTATTCAAAGTGACGAAAAGGGTGTTCTAAAGGTGGTTTTCCATTAGTCTCCTTCCCTGATACGGATCAGATGGTAGGCGCCCCTGAGATCCAATTTCGTGAATACTACAGCTCCTCTCACCGCTTCCAGGATATCTGAGATTAAGGGCAATCGGTAGCGGTCCTTGAGGGTGCATTGATTTAATCCACGATAATCAAGACAAGGCCTAAGCTCTTTAGTGTCTTTCTTGGGAACAAAAAACAACGAAGCTCCAGCTGGAGATTTGGATGGTCTTATGGTGCCATTTTCAAGGTTGGTATCCAAGTATTCTCGGAGGGCCCTTTTTTCTGGTTCGGATAAAATGAACATCCTTCCTAAGGGAATCACTGCTGAAGGTTCTGTATCAATAGCGCAGTCTTCAGGTCTGTGAGGGGGTAGGGCCTGGACTATAGCAGTTGAAAACACATCAGCGTATTCCTGATAGGCCTTAGGAACCTGTATGATATTTGAAACCATGAATGGGCCTTGCTGGTCTGTTGGCGTGCCTTCGGAAGATGTCGAGGAGGAATCCAGGAATAGACAGTGAGGCATGCAATGCTCAGAACCAAGAAACAAGCATCCTGTTGCCCAGTTGATATATGGGTTGTGCTTCCGTAACCAGGGCATACCCAGTACCATTGGGTAATGAGCTGACTTTATGATGTCAAATTTGATCACCTCTTGATGATGGTTTATCGAGAGTTGGATCTCTTTGGTCTGTAAGGTTATGGGTCCTGAAGAAAGAGGTCTTCCGTCGATCGCCTCCACAGGTTGATTGATGCCTCGAGTTTCATATGGAATGTGGTGGCTAAAGACCCAATCTTGATCTATGAATATCCCCATGACCCCACAATCCACCAAGGCCAAAATGGGGTAGGTCTCATTCTTGGATGGCGATAGAAAGGCCTGTAGAATCACTAGGTTGTTCTGTCCAGGAGAGTTTAAGGATGGAATAGATGTGGAGCAAACATCTCTCTCCCGAAGCTTTGCTCCATCTAGGATCGGGAACTGGCGTTTCCCAAACGGCGTGGAGGGGCTAGTTGACACTCTCTAACTAGATGTTTATCCGAGGCACAATACATACATAACCCCGTGTGGATCCTTCGCATCCTTTCTTGCGGGGATAGGGGTCCACGGAAAGCCCCTAATTGCATGGGTTCTGGATCGTTAACAGAGGCAGGAGTAGGGTCAGACTTCTAGGAGGTCTCAATGGAAACCTTCTGGAAGGGCATCTTGGTTTTCTTCTTCTCTGTCTTCCTTTCCTGAATACGAAAGTCTATCTGCATAGCGAGATCCATAAGGGCCTGGAATGAACTTGGGCGAGCCACTCTGACTAGTTCATCTTTGATGTCTTCATTTAGCCCCCTTCGGAAAAGAGTAAAGCATGCTTCTGAGGACCAATCCGCTTCTTTACCCAATTGTTTAATTTGTGTTACATACGTAAGCATGTCCTGGGAACCTTGCTGGAAATCAAGTAGATGTTCCTGGGTGCTAAAGACCTGTTCCGGGCGGTCAAACATGGTCTTAAGGGCCTGTATAAATCCGTTGTAATCATCCCAGAGGGCATCTCCAGAATTCACTAAAGGTGTGGCCCAAGTTAGTGCATTTCCGGAGAGGTGCGAAATGATAAAGCCCACCTTAGCCCTGGGGGTAGAAAAGTAGTAGGGCTTAAAGGTAAAGTGGACCAAACAGGAGTCAAGGAATCCACAAAGAGTTTTTGCAGATCCATCGTATTTATCTACAATGCCGCCCAGTAGTATGCTTTCCTTTGTAGCGGAATTACGGGATAAAACTAATTGTTTTAATGCAGCATTTTCCGCTTTCAGATTCTGCACCTCGGTCGTTAATTCTTGCATGCAACGCATGAGATCCAGAAGGGCCGCCTCCATGTCCGATTCAACTTCGGTCGGTTGGCGTCTCAATCTGTCACAGATTTCCCCCTTTCTCACCTGAGTTCGATCCTTGCAGGAATTCTTGGAAGGAGCCTTCTTGCGTACGGATCGGGTTTTGTACAAGCCCGCGCGAGCCTCTTCCGGTTCCAGGGTGCGTTCAGTGTTCAGCGTCCAGGGGTACTCTGAGTCTCCGGGAAGTCCAGGAAACGAGGGAGGTGTACTCGGAGGCAGTACACGAGATCTGAGAATCAAGGCAGAGTAAGGAGGGAGGAAAGGAAGAGGGGGAAATCGAGGGTCTGGGAACCAGGAAACAAGAGATTAGTTACAGTGAACTACGGAGCACACATCTAGCCACTGCAAGCGGGTCCGCGGGGGCGTGGTCTCTTTGTAGAATGAGCTACGTCTGACGTGGAGGGTGGTGGAGAGCATACCACGTTAGACGGCCATGTTGGAAGTACCAAGGAGTGCAAGCCCCGTTGTGACAGAGACCAGGAAGTCCAAAAGGGATTCGTTCTATGGATCATGACACTTGCAGGCAAATGCCCCACTGTTCTATCCGTGGCAGCATCTAGATTTTAGGATTCCCAAAGAGCGACAGGAATGCTTGATGGTCTGTTATGAGGACATATGTGTCATGATGCCTACCCCCAGGCATCCGGACCTTGCCCATCAGCCCCGGGAGCAGGCCTCTTGACATTTAGTAAAACCTAAGCAGCCCCGGCTAGGGGCTATCTGGGTTCAGTCCTGGCACCTTAGGCGCCAGGCTCATAGTAGGAGTCAGTCATGGCGCCTAAGTTGCCAGGCTCATAGTCATTACTTACCTCAGGCAGACCATGCTGCAAATGACTCCAATCCAACATGAAGCCTGAAAGGTAATATTTTTCTACAGGGACTATTTTTTACTCGGGTGTGGTTCTAGGGACTTCTTACCTGGGACTACTTTTGAGGCTATTTAAACCACGCCCGACCAGCAACACACGCTTCGCGTTATTCTGCATCCAGCAGCGTAACACTCACCGTGTCTATGTCCTGCATCCAGTCTTCTGCCACGCCCGCCTCGAATCCGGAGCTCCTAAAACAAAGAGGAAAGAAATGGACAAGATTAGAAAACAAACTTATTTCTATTCCACACCTGATCTGGATCCATCTTGTCTCCGGACCGGTAAACAACATCATTTCTGCACGCGCCGCATCTCCAGCTGCAGCGCCGCGCCATACTCACCAGTCTTCACAGCATCCTTCGGGTGGGCGCTGCCTCCATCATTTCTTCGCCGAACTTCGGCACCTAGGGGACAAAAGAAAACCACAAGGTGAGCCGAGGGAACCAACAAATATAATTTTTACCACCATAGACTTACCTGATTACCACCGGAGGCATCCTTTTGTGACTCTCCATATTTTCACGTGCCGCGTCTGTAAAGAGAGACAAAACAACACGTTTTCCTTGTGCAACATTTACCAGACAGTGCCGGGTAATACAGACTCTTACCTGAGCGCCACCAGCTGCCACAAGAGCATCTTTTCACGAGCCAGCTGCAAGACAAGAAAGCAAGGGGGGAACAAGAGTGAACATCGGACATATTGAACTCTATGAACTTAATACATACTGGTCCTCACCAGGAACCTCAGAGTCAATACTCTCCGGCACCAGTGAAGTAACTGGAATCGACGCACCCCTGCAAATCCACGCAGGATGGAGATCTCATCTTTCAAGAATATAAGGTGAGATTGCTGTGAGGGCATTTCGGAAGTGATTAGTTGGGGAGGACTGTGGGGGTGCCATCACTTGAATCCACAAGTGGCTAAATCCATCTCTCCACTTGAAGGAGAATATTTCTACGGGTTAAACAGACAAGATTAGGAGGGCAGATCCAGTCATTCATCGCTGCACTACGCATCATGTGGGTGGAGACCGCAGCTGTCCGGGTCCGACCGACGCCCCTGTGGGAGCCAGGTGAGCGTAACAATATGTTCTCCCGATGATAAAATGATGAAAGTTCTCACACGCCCAGACCACAGCTAGGCTCTCGAGTTCAGCCTGGGAATAGGTTTGCTCGATGAAGTGAGTGCCCTGCTGGCATACACTACTATGCGCGTTTCGTTCTTCTTGTGTGGGTTGGTCTGAGCTAGGATGGCGCCTAGTCCCACTGGGCTGATATCAACTGTAAATTCTGTATCCCACTCCTGGCCGAAATACTCAAGCTGCTGGTTGTTTGCCAGTTCTCATTTGATCGTGCAGAAGGCATCTTGACAGCGCTCGTCCCATGTGAAGGGTAGGTCTTTCTTGAGAAGCTGTCTGAGTGGGCTGGTTAATGTTGCATAATGAGGTAGCTATCGGGTACAATATCCCACCATCCCAAGGTAGGATTGCAGTTCTGACACGTCCCTCGGGGCCTCCAAATTAACAATGGCACTGATCTTGTCTGGGTCTATTCTGATGCCTTGATCAGAAAAGATGTGACCAAAGAAGCACAGGCTGAGCTTGTTGATGGTGCATTTTGGGCCATTAAGGGTGAGGCGTCCTCGTGGTGGATGGTGCACACCTGTCTCAGTGCCTCGTCGTGGTGTTCTTGAGTGACTCCAAACACTAAGATGTCGTCGCTATAGTTGAAAGCATTGGTGACTGGTGCTATCAACCTGCGTATTGTCTCCTGGAATATGTCGGCTGCCGAGGAAATTCCAAAGTTGAGCCGTTTATAGCGGAATAGGCCTTCGTGTGTGGTGAAGGTTGTTGTCGGTCTCAAGGCAGAGTCGATTACCAGCTGGTGGTAGCCTTGGTTCATATCTAACTTTGCAGACCGTGTGGCCTGGTTAAGTCTTACCAGCATGTCCTCGATGTTAGGCCCAGGATATCTCTCTCTTTGGATTACGATATTCGGAATCCTCATATCCATGCAGAGGGGGAGGTGCCCATCTGACTTGGGAACTACTACCAAAGGGGACACCCAGGGAGTGGGTTCCTCGACTCTTTCTATGATGTCATTGTCCAGCAATAGTTGTAGCTCAAGTGTCACTTTGGCCTGTAGATTAAATCATATCCTTCGAGTTTGTTGCGGTATGGGCCGTACTGTGGGATCAATGTGAAGTTGCATGACTGCATCCTTCAGCATGCCTACGCCCTTGAATAGGTTGGGAAACATTGTTTTCAGTTCATCCATGTAGATTGCCCTTTGGGTTAGGGTTTGCACCGTTTGAGTCTGTGGCGGAAGGTCCTGGATCGTCTCGGACTAGTCGTACTGAATGTTTATGAGTTGTAGGGCGGTGGCTGTTTTGTAACTGAGGAGACATCTCCCAGTCATGGGGCTATGTATGACATGAATTGTGACAGGGACGCGTCGTCCTCTGTGCACCAGGTCGCAGAAGAACTGTCCCTTGGATTGTAGTAGAAGGGTCACTCCCCATTGGAAAATGCAGGCTTCAGATGGTTGTAGTGGGTACGTGTCTGCCATAGTCACATATGTCTTTTCATTCATCACATTGACGGTAGCTCCAGTGTCAATGAGGAATGGTGTGTGGAGTCCCCTGAGGCGCACTGTCACCTTTGGGGCTGTACTGTCATCGGAGCTATCATATATGAGCCAGACATATTCCCTGCTGTACTGGTCATATTCATAGCACGGTTCTGCGCCTGGTGGGTCTTCTTCTGTTGGAGGGTTCTCATAGGGATCATCTGCTGAGAATTCCTGTCTTTGGTCTTCACCTTGATAGGGTTGTGTGCAGAAGAGGTGCTCCGGGATGTTGAAGGCATGCAAGTACTCCACGGCTCGGATGAACCCAGGGTAGATCACATATGCTGCTGTGCTTCTATTGAGGCTGGTCCTTGCACTGTCTCTCTCCGGGTACAGCCGTGGGTTAGGTGGCCTCGTCGGGTCATAACCCCTGGACAGAGTCGATTGTGGTGGCGGTCTGTACTCTGGCAGTGATGGGGCCTTTTCCCGGCACATGATTTGGAAATGGTTTTCCTGGCTGCACCACATGCACATTTGGCCGATGGCGGGGCATTGGCCCTTGTGTGGGAACTTGAATCCGCACCTATAGCATTGCCTTTCCGGTAGGGCTCTGTGGCTGGGGTTCTATGTGTCTTTGGGGGATGGTGTGCCTAGCTGCCAGGCCTGCCCTTGGGGGTTGCTGACTATGGCGGCAACTGTGTGTGGTTTCTTGGGTTTCTCTATATTGGCCGCTTGTACATCGACCCATTTGTAGACCCTTGCCAGTTTGGTGATTTCCTGCAGCGGGAGAGGTTTCATTAGCAGGTGTTTGCTAAATTGCGAGGACACACACCCTTCTATCACCCTTAATCTGATGGCTTTGTCATAAAATGTTCAAGGTCACAGTACTTTATCTTCCTCTGGAGACCTAGTATGAATTGTCCAATTGTCTCATGGGGTGCCTGGGTGCACTGATTGAATGGATATCGTTCATAATCTCTGTTGGGCAGGACTACCAATCGTTCGTTGATTGGGGTGACTAGAAGTTGGTAGGTAAACTTTTCTTGGGCCGGGATGGTTTTGATAATGCCTTTCATCTCCTTCCCTACCAGGTTGGTGAAGATGTGTAGTTTGTTGGGCGCATCTTGATTCCCTACCGGTCTCATAAATTCCTCAAACTCGTCCTGCCATCCTTGGCCTTGATCTTTTTGTGGCTCCAAGGTGAAAGGGTTCGGGCAGCATAGGAAGGACACCAGGTTGGAGGGGGCTACTCCCGCAGCAGTTGGTGCAGCTGGATCTGCTGCTCCTGCCTGGGATATCTTTGCCTCTTCTCGCCGGGTGTATAGGTTGCTGTGCCTGGGTCACCTTTGCTCAGGGTGCTGGGGAGTCTTTGGCGCCACTTTCACTCTGCGTAGGGGTTGCTGCCTGTTCCTGTGCACTTGCTGATGCTGTGGATGATGTGCAGGCCGCTGGTTTGGCCCAGTGAACTTTATGGCACGTGGTGTTGCTTACCCCATGTTTGCCCTGGGCTGGTGCGTTGTCTTGGGCGGCCTGTTTGCCTTAGGGCCGCATAGCATGTGGCGTACGGTGTCCCACCTGTAGACTGCAATCGAGGTGGGGCACTGGTCTGACACTCTACGTGCAGCTTTTGGAGGTCTGCGCCTTTAAAACACAGTAATCCTCGCTTTCAAGTGGGTTCATAGGGCTTTCCTCACATGTTGCGTGTGTGGTATCTTTATCACATTGCAATCCTCGCTTTCTAGTGGGTTTTTGTGAACCTTTTGCCCATATGGGGCGTGCAGCACTTTTTTCACATTGTTATCCTCGCATTCTAGTGGTTTATTATGAATCTTTTGCCCATGTAGGGCGTATCGCACTTTTATCACTTTGTAATTCTCGCGTTCTAGTGGGTTTAACTGATCTGTCTACACGTGTGATTCGTGCAGCGGTTGCCAAATGCACTTTCTTCTTACCGCTGAGCCATGGTTGGCATCCTCTCCGATGTGGCGGCATGTCTGTGTGTGCATCGCACAAGGGCGTTAGGGCTCCCTTCTCTCTGCCGTCGCAGTTCCTCTTCTCTCTGCTGCACCTCCAACGATCTTCCTGCATCCACCATTGCTCCTCTGGTCTCCCTCCACGACCTGCTAACTCTGGCATCGGCCACCTCCGCGTGCCTCGCTGGTTCCTCCGCAACCTGTGTCAGACACCTCTGTCACTTGCAACACGGGGCTCGTGCCTTCAGGCGGGCTGATGTCTTCCTCTATATCCACGCCTCCGTCTCCTCGAGTCAAGGGGCGTGGGCCTCTGGCTCATTGCCAGTTATTTTGTCATTACACGCATGCAAGCAACCAATAATTCACGGACACCACGCTTTTTGGCTTACTGCACAAAAACCCAGACTCATTTAAAAGTGGAAAAGGTCGCTTTAATGTGACAGGCCAAAGCTTACAATCACAACGCATTAACTGGCTCCATGGCCTAACAAACTAAATAGCTATTTGAACAATCAATTAAATAACTTAAACATTTCCCATTTTCCCCCAACAATTAAATAATTAAATAACCCATTTCCTCCCTAATGATCCCTTGGATCCTACCGAATCCTTGCCCCTTTTCCAGGCGTCCCGCTTTCTCCGCAGGGGCCATGCCCCTCCAGGCTCAATACCTGATCCCCCGGGGTGACCTGCTTGTGCCAACAGCGCCACCCCCTCCTTTCCCGTGTCATTCCCCCATTGTGCTTCCCCCCCCCACATCAAAAGGGGCCATGCCCCCGGCGCCCCGGCCACCTTTGACCCCCCGAACTCCCCTCTACACCAAACTCCTCTTACCTATGACCTGCAGCCAGCCTGACCTGCCACATCAGCAACAATATTACACACACCTTCCCCGATGCCCTGACCTGTCACACCAAGCTACCATCCCTACCCTCTTAAACGCCCCCTAAACCATAAACCCCCCCCTCCTCCTCATAATCCACTGACGAACGACCCCCCCATTACATAACCAACTTCCTTAAACAAAATGAAGGGGTGGGAGGGCGGGACAATCGCCAAGTCCTAACCGTCGCCTGCCTCCCGAACCTTCCCTGAGCCCTTAAGTACCCCGGGAGGGGCGCTCTACCCCCCACGGCCACTCGCTGGCCGAGTGCAGCGCCAAAATACTCCCCGGAGGGAAACGCTTCGCGTTCCCCCCGGGGCCCCCCTTTTGGCTTACTGCACAAAAACCCAGACTCATTTAAAAGTGGAAAAGGTTGCTTTAATGTGACAGGCCAAAGCTTACAATCACAACGCATTAACTGGCTCCATGGCCTAACAAACTAAATAGCTATTTGAACAATCAATTAAATAACTTAAACATTTCCCATTTTCCCCCAACAATTAAATAATTAAATAACCCATTTCCTCCCTAATGATCCCTTGGATCCTACCGAATCCTTGCCCCTTTTCCAGGCGTCCCGCTTTCTCCCCAGGGGCCATGCCCCTCCAGGCTCAATACCTGATCCCCCGGGGTGACCTGCTTGTGCAAACAGCGCCACCCCCTCCTTTCCCGTGTCATTCCCCCATTGTGCTTCCCCCCCCACATCAAAAGGGGCCATGCCCCCGGCACCAGAAAAACCCTCCCCCGAGGAGTTCTTTCTGCCCCAAACCCCCCCCCCTTTTTCTACCTCAAACTTTTCACCCAGTCTCCCAGCCACGAACTCAAGTCCGCAAGGTAGTAACTGTTCCCGTATATGGACAAGTGTACCCCACCCCCTCTAAAAACAAGAAACCCCTTGTATGTTATCTCCTTATGGTCCATGACCCTCACTTTCCCTGACGCACAGAATTTCTCCATTTCCCTGTTTATCCCCTTCCTAGCCCGCTCTATCGCTCCCTCATTCCTTGCACCCCTCCAAACTCTTCTCGGCAACAACTTTGTCCACACCACCACCGTTTGAGGCCACATATCCCTAACCCAACCTAAGTCCCTCTTCATCTTTCTCAGCAGAGCCACCCCCGTATCCTAACCAGGTCATTCTCCCCAGCATGCAGCATCACCACCTGAGGAACTCCATAACGCTCTCTCATTCCTGCCAATATGGGCAGCAGCTGATCCCAACGCAGGCCCCCCAAACCATGCCACCTTACCACCACTTCTTTATAACTGCACCCCAGCTGTCTACCAAACACCCTTTTCTCCGCCTCTTTGCCAGCCCACTTCACAATTGAATGTCCAACAATCCAAACTTGCGCCAACTCCCCCTTTCTTTGCGCAGCATCTGAAACAAAAATTACACAAATTACTGACAAGTCATCTTATTACAAAACAAAACAGCTTGCCCCCCAAGTCCTCCACTAACTGTCTTCAGCAATCCCCTTTCCCAAACTCCCTAACGTAACCCTTATATTTACCCGATCTCCAACGCCCCAAGCTTTTCACCCGTTCTTCAGAAAAACCCAGTCTGCTACCTTCAGATGCTGCGCCCATCCTAAAAGAATGAGTCCCAAACTCCTCCCCCTTTTCTCCTACCCTGCCCAGCGCCTTACGCAGTACCCCCAAAACCTGCGCTGCTGTAACCGGGGATCCATCCGCATGCTGGAAAACCAAACCTGAGTTAAACCCACAGCGCTCCTTCCATACCTTACCCACCTTAATTGGGCATAGAGCCTCGCTCCCTCGACCTAGCCGGACCCAAGAGCCCTTTCCCTTCTGATCCGTCTTTGACTTTTTAATCTTGATGTCTAGACCTTCCTCTGTAATCTGCACATCATCCCACTGCAGCCACCCTAGCCCCCCTTTTCCCCCTACCAACTCAGAAACCCTAAAGGCCCCAAAAAATAACCATGTAAAACAAGCTGCAAACAATTCCACTTCCCATACCGACCAGCAAACTCCCCCCAAAACCTCAACCAAACTCTTCAGTAATTCCGCCGATATCGGCCTCCTCCTATCTTTGTCCCTCTTAATCTCTCTTGCCCATCCTTCCAACATCCTACTTGCCATCTCCCCCCCCACTTGGTTGAAAACCCCAAAACCATTTTCCGTAAAAAGAGATCCCTGCTAGTTTTCCTGTTATCGTCGCCCTTGACCAGCCCCTGTCAATGCACCTCAGTATGAAATTAATCACGTCATCCCTCCTCCGCTCTTCCGCATCCCATCTACCCCTCCAACTACTAGCTCCTCCTCTAATAAAATCCTCCCAGGCCCTCCTGTATGACTTCTTGGATGCCGCGGCCAATGATCCCTCCACCAGTGCCAGCGCTCTCATCCTCCTATCTTCCACAGCTCCTTCGGAATCTGCCGCCCCTCCCGATCTGCCTCTGGAGCCAATCCACGGAATCTCTGCCATTGAAAACGAGATAATGCATCAGCGATGCCATTATCCTTCCCTGGCACATGTGTTGCTTTAAACACCACATTCCATTCCATGCAACGCAGGACAAATTCTCTCATCAGCCTTGCCACCCTCTGATCCCTCGCTGACTGCCTGTTCACCACATGGACCACGCACTCGTTGTCTACATTGAAATTCACCCTCTTATTTCGCAGCTCCTTCCCCCACAACTCCAATGCAACTAGTAATGGAAAAAACTCCAGGAACGCTATGCTTCTCCCTTCCTTCAACCATCTCTCCGGCCATTTTTCAGCACACCATTTTCCCCCCCAAAACACTCCAAAGCCACCGGCCCCCGCTGCATCCGAGAGAATCTGAACTTCCCAAGTCACTGGATCTCCCTGCAACCACATAGACGTTCCATTGAAACTCTCCAAAAAACGCAACCAAATCCTGCAATCCTCCCTCACTGCCCCTGATATTCTTATCCGGTGATGTGGGCACTTCGCTCCCGCCATGGCCTTTGCCATATTTCTGCAAAACGTTCTCCCCGGGGCCACCACCTTACATGCAAAGTTCAGATGTCCCACCAATCTCTGCATCTCTACCAGCATCATTTTCTTGGCCCCTACTGTTTTTTCCAAGAGTGCCACCAATTTGCTCACCTTGTCGTGCGGCAAGCGTGAGGTCATGGCCACTGAATCCAACTCAATTCCCAGGAATGTTAACACCACTGCCGGCCCTTCCGTCTTGTCTTCGGCTAATGGTACCCCCAGCTCCTCCATCAAGTGTTGAAACAACTTTAGCATTCTTCTGCAATCCTCCTCCCTTTTTGCCCCGCTAATGAACAGAAAGTCATCCAAATAGTGCAACACACTCTCCCACCCTGAGCTGAATGAGAAAACCCACTGTAAAAAAGAGCTAAATCGTTCAAACAGCGCACAGGAGATTGCACAACCCATAGGCAATGCTTTGTCTATGTAAATACGGTCCTCAAACTGCAACCCCAACAACCAAAAATCCTCTGGGTGCACTGGCAATAATCTAAACGCCGCTTTAATATCGCACTTGGCCATGAAGGCCCCTCGCCCTTCTTTCCTTATTAGCTCCACCGCCTGGTCTACACTCGCGTACACAACCCCACACTCTTCCGGGGCAATGAAGTCATTAACTGACATACCCTCCGGCCAAGACACGTGATGAATCAGTCTGAACTCCCCCGGGGCTTTCTTGGGCACCACCCCCAGCGGGGATATTACTAGGTCACCCGGTACTTCATCAAACGGACCCACCATCCTGCCCGCTGCCAATTCCTTGCTCAATTTTTGCCTTACCACTTCCATGTTCTCTCTTGCTGACTTCAGATTTTCCGCCCATCTCCGCACCCTTGGACCCTGGTAACCTAATCTAAACCCCTGCCCAAAACCCTCACTCAAAATCTTAGCACCTTCCCTATCCGGGTAAAATTGCAACCAATCCTCCAGCACCTCCACTTTAATTGGTGTAAAAGCTTTTCCCCCCAACCCCTCTTCCTGCACCTCTCCCCCTTCCCCTGTCTCCTTGTTGGAAACACTGCGTGAGAGGATGTTTCCCCCCGCACTTGCTGCACTCATGCTTGAACCTACACATGGTTCTTGCGCAGCTCTCCTTATTGTACCCCCAGCATGCTGCTGAGGATTGGCCCCTGCCTCCTCCCCCCGCCCCTTCATGGGCGGGGCGACCAAGAAAGGGCCGGAAAGGCACTGGCAGCCCGCTCGCCGTGTGTAATGTCGGTGCTGGCCTCGTTGGGGCCATCCATTGCAGCCAAAGATCCATATCTATCTCCCCCCAGACCGCCTGACTGTCCTCCGCCATTCTCGCTCTAAATTCCTCGTCATACCTTACCCAAGCAAAGCCCCCAAAGCTCGTGAAAGCCTTCCTTATTACATCCATGTATTTCAACAGAGCCACGCAACGCTCCGGGAATTTTTCGCAATACACGCTGGCATAAATGATAAACGCCGACGTCCAATTCTCAATGGTCACCGGGACCCTCGGGCGTGAAGCCAACTCTCTCTCTTCCTCCTTAGACCCCTCTTTCGCTCTCACCTCCCTATGCAGCAACTTGAAGACATCCACAAATTCACCTCCCTGTATCTTCTCCCTGGTTGCTGCCATCAAATGTGCCCCCAATGGCTTTGTTATCCCCATGTATGGCAATTTCTTCTCCTTTCCCTTTACCTCCACCTCTTTATCTTTTTCCGCCTGCACCTCGAGCCCCAATGGCTCCACCACCTTGTCCGTTTGGACCTCCACTGAGCAAATGTTCTTTCCAACCCCTTCAGCTCCAAAAGCCTGCACCCCTACTTCCTTCATCACACCTTGCAGACCACCCCGGTCATCCCCCAACCCCCTATTTATGACCCCTCTCTGCCATGCAGATGACCATTCCCTTTCCCTCTCACCTCTTTCCACGCCTGCCATCTGCGGCCTGGCCTCCACACCGCTGCTCCTCCTCTCCATTCTCAGAGGGCTCCTGCTGCGGGGACAAAACATGTCAGCACAATCGCCCAGCCAATAATTTCCTCGACCCATTTCGCCCCAACCCCCCTGTACTTCCCTTTCCCCGTCCCACCTTGAACTTCTTCTCTCCTCCGCCCTTTCCCTTTCCGCCCTGTAATCCTCAAATTCCCATTGCCCCCCGTATTCATCCCAACCAACTTCATCACCCCTTAAATACCATTGAGGATGCGGGCTCCTGCCCGAGATGATTTGCAGATCTTCCTCCGAGCCCGGGGCGTCCGCCCCGCCACTCCTCTGACGTCTTCTCGGCGGGGCTGTGGGAACCTCTGCCTGGTCCTCTTCTCTTGGGCGAGGCGTTCGGACCTCCACCCTGACATCCTCGTTGCTAGGGGCCGTGCTGTGCCCTCTAGGCTCTCCTTGCGTTAACTGAGGAGGGGCCGTACCAAAACCCTCATCCTCCATCTGCACAGTGGGGGCTGCGCAGCGCCCTCCGCCCCCACTCCTCCTATCCGGGGGGGCCGTTCCGCGCCCCACCCTACCCTCCTCAATTGACGGGGACTTCTCCCTCCTTCTCCCACCTGCACTCTTCTGCAGGTATTTTCCCCCTCTTCCTCTCTGCCCTGCCACACCCACCTGCCCTCCACCCCTGCCCCCACTGTTGTTCCCTCGGTCTCTACCCACTCGAACGCTCCCCTCTACCCTGGAGCTATCATACCCTTCCTCCCTCTCTGGCTGACCCCCTGAACTCATTAAACCCCCATCTGCCCTCCTGTCTATCTCCCTCCTCATCTTCCTGCCCCTAGATTCCCAAATCTCCCCTTTTCCTGCCATAGGGGTGCAAGCCACCACCGCCGCCAATGCACCGTCTGCCGCCGCTCTGCGCTGCGGCCGGCCCCCACCGCTCCCTTCCTCTCCCGTAACTTCCCCTACCGCACTTTCCAATTGGGCTTTAGTTGCCCTGCTAATGATTTCCAGGGCCTTCTTCAAGGCCCCGGCATCCACCAGCCCCTTCTTGCTCGCCCCCCGGCCTGTCATTGTGCCCACTAAAATGTGTGTGCCCAGCAGATATCACCCTTTCAAAATTTCCCTAAATACTCTAATGCCCCCGAGCCGGGACCTACCCGTGGACTAGCCCTTTTGGCCCTGAAAAACCTCAAAAACCTGAAAGGAGCTAAGCGCCCCCAAAAACCCCAATAAACACACCCACCTAGTTGGAACCCTGCAATAAGTCACCCTAATAGTGCCAATTAATAAAGGCCACAAATTTAAACTAACCTTCCTTAATTGTATTTTTTTTTTTTACTTCCCTACTGCTAACTTGAAAATTGTAAATTAGAAAATATTTTTTTTTTATTTTACCCCCTGCCCAACTACCACTTATTACCTTACCCTCCCCTTCCCCACCCTTATTCCAGAAGCGGGAGCCCTGAAACCCCCAAAAGAAAGCCCTAGTTAGCACTTGCTAACAGGCAGAACACTGCCACCTGGCCGTGTCCAGAGCGCACCGCACTTCACACTAACAATCGGGCGCGGCTCCTTTAAATCCGCCGCCCAACCCCTTTTCTGTGCGAGCGTTGAGAAAAAACGCCCACGCACACGGAACGAACGCTCGGAGCGGAGCGGGAGTAGCTCACAGGAGCCCCGCGGACCACACGCTGCAAAATCCACTGAGGCTCCGCTCCCCTTTTATCCCCAACGCCCACACGAACCGCGGACTGGGAGGATGACTAATCCTCTAAACCGACGAGAAAAAACACGGAGCCCCAAGCCCCTCCCCCGCTCGCAGGCCGCCCACCTAACGGCACAGGAACCTGGATAGGCCGGTAAGCCGCGAGGGGTGTCTTATTTACGGCACCCCTCCTACCCTGTTACCCGAACCAAACTTTTACTTTTTTTGTTTTTTTTTTTTTTATTACCTACCCGCCCTCTCGCTAACTAAATCCCCTATCTCACCTGCACTAACCGCCAGCTAGGCCCAGGGAACACAGGGAAGGCTCGGGAGCAGGCAACGGGACCTGTACAATCGCCAAGTCCTAACCGTCGCTTGCCTCCCGAACCTTCCCTGAGCCCTTAAGTACCCCGGGAGGGGCGCTCTACCCCCCACGGCCACTCGCTGGCCGAGTGCAGCGCCAAAATACTCCCCGGGGGGAAACGCTTCGCGTTCCCCCTGGGCCCCCCCTTGCGTCTGTTCCCTTTATTATCTTTACACCAATTGCCTCTGCCTTCTTTGGTCCCTCCCTTTCCCTTTCCTCCCCAGGACCCTCCCCCTAGCTTCTCATCCTGCCTCCCTTAAGGGGACAGTGTCCAATTAGCCCGTAACACTGCACAACCCCAGACCATGTATAGAAAGCATTGGGACAGAAGCACCGAGGACACGGCACTGCTCTGACTGCTATATAATTGTGGATGGCTACTGGGGACAGCTAAGTTCTATCCTAAAGCTTGAATTTTATCAACTTGAAGGATGTGTTTGTGGGAACCTATTTAAAGTCAGTAGTCGAAGTGTAGTACAAAAAAAGGTAGTGGAACGATATCCCCTCTGCCGGCCCCCTTTTCGGCCCCCCTCACTGTCACCCTCAAACCCCACCCCCAATTCAAACTCCACACTGGGTCTTTCCTTTACATGACTCCTACCGGCAAAGATGTGATTTACGTCAGTTCTAGCAAGACTGAAGAAAAGACAGTGAAAGAAAATGTGTAAATGACCACCATTAGTGTGGCATTGCCAGTGATAGAAGTGGACCAAAAAAGTAGTGGAACTGTGACTCTGGCGGGGAACAGAGTGGGAAGGAAGGGAGCAACGTGCAACACCTGTTTCAAGGATTGCAGTCATGCCGGTAGACAGCCAATTGAGATAAAACCGATTTCAGTTTAGCTGTGATATCCGGTAGTAAAGTGGAGAAGTATGCTTCAACTTCACAAAGAACAGTTCCAGAATGGTGAAAATGGTTGCAAAAAGTAGTGGAGCTTTTAACAGAAAGAAATTAAAGTAGAGGAGCACCGCTCCCAACCGTTCCTGCTCACTTTGACCACTGGTCATTCTCCCTCCTCCCCGCAGCTTGCAGCTTTATGCACCCCCCCCCCTTCATCACCCACCATGCACACTTCTTAAAGGACATTCCCATGACTATAGCCACACACACCCCTCCCTTTTCCTGCCAAGACCGATATGCCTACAGCGATTGATAGGCAGATCACTGTCCAGCTGGGCTTTTTGGCTGCCTGGGAATGGGTTGTATATCCTAAGCAGCCCACTGAAATAAACACTGACAATACAGGCCCTGTGCGGTAGTGCAGTAAGATGCCACACTGGCTTGCTAGCGGCAGAATGGCACTCCAGGTCCCATAAATGAATGACCGGTTGCCCTGAAAAGTAAGGGAGCCTCGTTCCATTTGGTTACCACCCACTTCGACCTCTGTTTAGAGTGGCAACAAATACGTGGCAAATGGGCTTTGAGTGGGAGAAGAAGAAGTTGAAGAGGGTCACTACCTCGCCAGATGGCAATCGCTAGGGCCAGAGTCTGAGAAGTGCCTAGCATGCTCTCAGAATTCCAAGGAATCTGGAAAATACGCAGGGTCTATGTAATTAAAGTAGTGGCCTAACAGACTGGGCCAAGTTGTCATTCCCGGACTGAAAGAAAATAAAATCCGTTTTAGAACTAAAGTGGTGTTAAATATAATTATTGTGCAGTCAAAAAAAGAACTAAACTCAAGATATTCAAATATAAAATCGAAATAAATAGGTCAATGTAGTTTCCAATCTCTCAATTCTTTTGAAGAAAATTCATGATTCCTACGTGTTCATTTTATGACAAGACGTCAATATAATATATTGCACACAAAAAACAACGTATTTTCCGTATCATACCATCCCTCCCTTTTAGTATTAGACTTTTGGAATTAGAGTGTTATATTTTCCTGATGATATGACCAGATGACATCTACTGGCGAAAGTCGGTATTGACACACAACTTTAGATTTGCTTTTAAGTTTGGGACATCAGGTCGGGGAAGTGATATCCAGGGCTTGCGTCCTAAAATATAAAATGTTGGGGGAGTCTGGCACGTGCAGTGGGGAGTTATGTCACAGGACGTGAACATAAATTGAGAGACATTTGCATATTTCATGTTAAGATGTCTTTCCCAACTGAAGAAAGTCCACAGGACAAATAAACATTTCTCAAGAGAAAATGATTTCTTAAAACATTCCTTGCTTAAAAGAAAATGGGTGCGCCATTTATATCTTGTGTCTAGTAGAAAGTCAATGAGTGTTTCACATTGCTGTTTAGAGATTTTTGTGGTGACCCGGTTAACTTTCTTGCATCACAGCCGCGCGACCTGGTTTGAATCCTGAACATGGCTCTGTGTTATTGCAGTAGCATTTTTTCTATATTAAAAAGAAGAATTCATTGAAAACAGACAGCGGAGACGGCGTCCACTGCCTGTGAAAAGTGGGTGGACGGCGTACACCTGCGTGTTACCTGCACTTGAGCCCTGGTGATATCGGTGGGTCCAGCAGAGATCAGTCACTGACCATTTTTGGAGATTGCAGCTTCTGAGCCCCGGCTAGCCTCGGCACACTTAAAGCCCTGTGTGCTTAAAGCTTAAGTCTCCCTTCACTTGACCCTGCTTTTCAGTTTCACAACGCTAGGTTTGAAAGGGAAGGCACAGTACAGTGCGGAAAACCAAAGAACTCCATTCACCAGCCCTCCAAGAGTTACAATGTCGTCTTGCTCAGGCGCTATGTCTGGGAATCGCGTCCATGTCCTGCGAATAGCGGCAACGTCACTGCATAATTCAGAAAATGCCTTCTATGAGATCCAATTCTGTACAGAAATCCTGAAAGGAGAGTGCTTTGCCATCTTTGCATAAGGCGACCCGTTGTTAGATTCCAGCCTGACGTAGGGCAGACTGCCGGCTGTTGCCAGTTCCCTTATCATATGCAGTTAGCCCATAAAAGAATATCTCAAGAAAAGAAGGAGCTTGTTCTCAATTAAGTAATCTCAGGAAATTATGGAGGAGGGGAAGCAACTATTTGGGAAGTTATTAACTGGTGTACCATTAAGTTGGGTATTAACACGTTAATACAGCCCATTGATGTGGTAGGAACCCAGCATGAAGCACTATATACAATTATATCCACGGGGAGTGACGAGGCACTCTACCATTGGTCAATTTCTGGGCCATACCAGTCTCTATGGCTCGGAAATTCGGTATGGCCCGAAATTGGCCGATGAGAGGCAAGACATTATCCTGGTGTTGCTGCGCTGGTGGCAAGGCTTCTGGTGGGGCACTCTATCTCAGCCAGGGAGCCGCACGCTGCGAGACCTGCTGCCAGTACTGCACCCCACCTCGCCCTAGCCACACCTGAAAGACGTGGTCTGGGCACAATTAATCCCTCCCCCCACCCCCGTTAGCTTATTGTGGTGGAGGGCGGATGGCGTCGCCCCCACTCTGGATGTAATCTTTGCCGGGCCGCACCTATCATGTGCTCGACCTCTCACTCATCGCCGCCCCACCCCTGGATTCCCCCCATCACGGCACCTGGCAAATGCGGCCCGACTGGACTCGAAGCCCCGCCCCTCACTCCTCACATTGTACATGGTTGCTGAGGACTAGCCAGCTCCCAGCAACCACTCCAGGTAGATTGCACTTTTTCATTTGTATTACCCCTTTTCACTCCAGGGGCATAATAGCATTATAGACCATGCCTTTGGGCCTTCTGGGGATTTATGGGCCCATAAACTTTGTTAAATGCGCTCACTGCGCTCAGGCCCTTAACTCCCAGTGTGGCACTCGTGATGGAAAAAGATTTTAATCGGGGTGATGGCTCAAGAAAAGTTACTGTGGACATGATCTTAAATCACTATGTCTGCATGCTTCCATGTGTTAATATCCCCGCAAAAATATCGCCATACAAAAATATCACCATATTTTTGCGACGATATTAAGGCATGGAACCTGTGGGGGACACCCCCGCAATCCCTGCATTATTTTTAAAAAAGCGGGGGCACCCCCGCAACCCTTGCCTCCAAAAACCCAAAAAATGATCCCCCCAAAAAATATTGTCTATGGCCGTTCTAGACGACCATATAAACGGCAATATTTTTGGTGGGGATAATATGTAGTGATACCATCTGCATGTCTTTGTCTTTGATTACACTACAATGAGCAGTAACCCTATGGATGATGATGACAAAGGAGTGGGGAAAATAGATGAAGGCCCCTTCCTCCCCAAGGAATGTACGGGTGGCATGTACAAGAGCCTGGGGGCGGGGGAGAATATTGTGCATGGCCTTCTGGACTCTAGCCAGGCAGCAGCTCACTGGGGGCCGTCAATTTGAAGGTCTTCCAGTCGGGACAAAAATGTGTGCCCTGGGTACAGAGTTTAGGCGTATCTGCCAATGGGAGCTTGGGCCTTGCATAAGTGTGTGTACACAATAGATGGCTAAAGTGATGTTAGAAATGAAAGTGGCTTGACCCCAGTCCTTTTATCTCTTATATACCCTGTCTTTAAGTGACAGGCCAACAGTATAGCTGTTCCCCCTGCATTTCCCACCGCAGGAATGCTTGCCACCCCAGCAACTCAACCCCCTTAAGCAGTTAAGCTATCTGTGAGGGAGAAATACATTGCTTGTAAAATAGCAGCATTGTGATTTCCAACGATAGGAAAATGTGAGATTTTCCTGTGTTCCAATCGTATATTATAAAATGAAATCTAGGTTTTCGATATAGTTGCAAAGTTGTATGGTCTACTCCCCCCCCCCCCACCATGCCCCCTCCCACCGTGTAAGCCCTGCATTTCCCATGAATTACACCAGGAAAAGAAGCTTCAAAATGGAAAAAAATGGAAAAGTGAAATAAGCAACAAAAAAATGAAGATCCCCATCTTTGTATAGGCCCGTTTCTTTTATTTCCACGGTAAAGCGATGATACCGGATTTACGCAGAAGCATTTCTATTGCCCAAGCAATGTTATCACAACACCTATACATATTGACACTCTTCAAAGATCGATATAGGGATTCAGGACATTGGAACATTGGGAGCGCTATTGGGGACAGTGGATCGGGAGAGAGTGCATAATGACGGGGACACGCCCACTGTCCCAGCATGCCATCTTCATGTTCTGCGCATCTTCTAGGAATCTTCTGACTCTAATAGTAGCCATCGGCAATTGCTACACTTGGATTGCAGTACCCATTGATCTTCTCTCCCAACATAGCACAACTAAATCAGAGCGATGTCTACATAACTACCTACGTGTGACTCTGTTCAAAATGGGATCGTGGCAGGCGTGCTGTTAGCAACTGAGCGGCCTTATCGTTCCATAAAACAAAATGTCTTACGTTTCCATGCCCTATTCATGACACCTTTTTAAGGTCCGATCTGTCTACATAATCTGATCCTTCTGCAACTTAAATTCAGGGCAATCCTTCCCAAACAAATCAAAAAGGTTTAAAAGAGAGAAACGGCGGTGTGGCCAAGCGCCGTAGCGGCTGGCCACCTGAATCCAAGCTCCCGATCCAACATTAAAGGAATGGTTCGCCCAAAAAATGTTATTGGGCAAAAAGATGGACAATAATAAGAAAAATATACTGGCATTTTTTTTTAAGTCCCTATGCAAAGTTTTGAGCAAATGAAGTTCAAAATTTACAAAAGGAAGCACATGGGGCATCCATTTTGTGAAATGGATGTCCGCCTGTGCTTGCTTTTGTGTCAATAACGCTGCTCTTTTTCTTTCTAAGTTTTGACTCGGAAGAGCCTGAGAAACTTAGAAAGAAAAACCACAGCATTTTCAAACACAATAACGTTGTATTTATGTTTGCGGTAGCTTCAAAAGCTACCGCAAACATAAATACAACGTTTTTAAAGCTGCGGTTTTATCTCTAAGTTTTCTGGGCTCCTCCAGCCCGGAAAACATAGAAAAAAAGCGCAGCTAGTGCTTTTTTTTTTTTAAATAGCACTTACCGGGATTCAGCTGCAGCTTTTCTACCTGTAGTCTCCGGTCTCCGTCCTGCGAGTCCCGGCACCAATGAAGGAAAAGTCGCCCAGTTGTAGCTTTTGTTTACTACAGCTGGCTGGCTTTTCCTTCATTAGTGCCGCGAAAGCAAGCACAGGCGGGCATCCATTTCACAAAATGGATGCCCCCATGTGCTTCCCTTTGAGCTTCATTTGCTCAAAATTTTACATAGGGTCTTAAAAAAAAAGTGCCAGTATATTTTTTTTATTATTGCCCATCTTTTTGGCCAATAAAAATGTTTGGGCGAACCATTCCTTTAAGATTACATTATTTTGTGTGTGCTTAGAAAGGTTGCCAAACAAAGAATAACTTACTGGCTCCCTCTAAAGATATTGGGCAGTGGTTAAGGAGCTTGGCGAGCATTTCTCAGTGTCCCGTGTGGAGTTCCTGAAGTACTGCATATGTCCGGAGGCGCAGCCTGCTGATCAGCGCTGAAGAAAGGCCGTAACGTTCAGTCAGCTGCTTGGCTGACGTGGCTGAGAGGCTCTGTGGACAAATGAAAGCACGTTTGCTTCACTACAAATGCCACCTTCCACACACAGGAACATCCATGATTAAAGGTACTTTTAACACATGGAGACCAAGTCTTTTTGACCAAAAACAAGTTTTATTAACAATTTGATCTCTTAATAGGCAGTACAAGGCTCTGAGGAGGACGGAAAGTTTTTTGGGGTCTTACATTATTCTAGTTCAAGCTGGAGGGTTTCTTTTTGGCATATGGCTGATAAATAAGAGCATGTTTTTGTTTCATTTACCCTGAACTTTTTAACAAGAAATAGGAATGTCTGCAGGGTACAAAGCTCATGTGGCATATATCTCTGAATAAGGCTGACAGGATCTTCTGGATACATGGCTGACTGGATACTTTAAACAAGAACTTGTTATAATTAGAAACAACAAGAGTTGTGGGAGGATCCTGAGGTGAATGATGCTTCTTGGGTTTACATTACCTGAAATTTGACATATAATACCTGGATTGCAAATACAAAAGAATGCCATTCTGCTAATTATAATTATTTTGCAGAAAGTACTGTTAATGCTGCTTTGCTGATGCTTTAATCGTGAGTGGATAGTGCAGTCGCTTTATATTAAAGTGAGTTTCTAATTCTCTATTATGAATACTGAAAATTAAGGTTATTTTTCCTGCATACTCACATTGCAGAGGAAAGCTGTTTATCTGCAATCAAAATGTATTATTGAGCTCCTAGCCTAGCCATTGAAAGGAAATTATTTTAACTGAAGCAGGAGCCTTTTTCTCACCCAGTGTTACTTATCCTGCCTCAGTATGGCTTCAAAGAAGGGCAACCTAAGGAAATTGCATCAACGGCCACCAGTAATGCCCCCAAAAGACAGAAAAGTGACTATCCCACACCTCAGGATGATATGCAAGATCCAGTTATGCAAGTTATTCTTTCTGAAATTAAATCCCTTTAACCCTTTATGGAAGCCAGAACAGCCAAATTGCAAAAGCTGGTGACAAGTGATCTACATTCCAATCCAGACAAAATGAAGTGGAAAGAAGGGTTAGCGACCCTGAATATGTTGCAGGAAAGGTGCGGTCTCTGGAAAATACAGTTTTATCCCTGCAGAAGCAGTCAGAAAATGTAGAGAATAGAAATAGGAGGAACAACATACGTATCGTTGGTCTTCCCGAGAGCATTGAAAAGTACAATCCTACTCAGTTTCTTTACCACATGCTCCCTATACTTTTGGATCTTCCCACACCATTACAATTTAACATCCAAAGAGCTCACCGTGTAGGTCCTAGAAATCCATCTCGTAATACTTTGAGAACTTTCATCTTCGCCTCACTCGACTGTATTCATGTCTTGCTCATAATGGATAAGCCAAAACAGATAAAGACACTTATATGGGAAGGCACCAAAATCTTCATAACCCAGGATGTTTCCAATTGCCATGGCAGCAAGAAGAAAATAATTATTGACGCTTAGACCAGCGTTACGGCAGCTTAATGCCAGATATGGGATCATCCATCCAGCATCTTTAAAGGTCACTCTTAATGGCCACATATTCGCCTTTCAGGACCCATTAGACTTGCACAATTTTATTCAAAGTCATAGAAGAGAGGAGTTGGATACCACTAGACCACATATATGAAGTAGAGTAAACACGCAGAATGTTTTTCAATAATATGATATCCTTGGCGGAATGGGGCACGAAGCTCTGTGCCCACCCTGGCATCACAGAAAGGGCCGGGAAGTGTCTATTCAGGCTGCCAAACAGACATATTTAATTTTGAGAAGGTGGTCTTTTGGTCTTTCTGGAAATATTGAAAACATTTTGAGAATGGAGTATGTGTGCATACAAAATCTGGGAAGGTGAAGAGCCCAAAGCAATGTTCATAACAAAACTGGCTGAGCTATGCATGTCAGCAGCCTAACTGAAACTGGATTAAAACCACTAAAATCGAAATGTTTAAATTAACTGAGTGACCTACTTTTGAGTGTCACATAGTTTGTAACTGTTAAAATGTCATAGTTCTGAACTTAGAATCAGCATTCTAGCTGCATATGTAAAAATTGTATTGACTTAAACTGGGGAACAAAAAGTGACATTTTAGCTGAAACCTGGCTTAAGGAAACTGGAATTCTGCCAGACAGCTACCCCTGACAGGAGTGTGGGCTTGCCCAACAAATTCATTCCCAGGCCTGGCTGCATTCTGTTGCCCCTGCCAAAAGGAGGTCACACACTCTCTGATTGAATTACCAGGGGACTGCAAGAAACTAAACAAAGGGCCCAGGCAGATGGTTTATTGGGGGGTCGTAAATGGCTTCCTTTTGAACAAAGCCCTTCCTTGACTCAGGCAGATGTTATATTGGGGGCGTCGTAAAAGTGGCTTCCTCTTGGCAGAAACGGGGAGGGGCAGCCCCCTCTGAGGACAGGCTGAGCTTAAAGAAAGTGGATAGACTGGTTTCTCCACCATGTGACCTGGGAAGACACACCCCTGTTGGCCAGAATATGATTTTAAGAAAGATGTATAACTCATGGTGCGGACCTGTCAAAATTATCTAAATGATACCATAATTCTTGTGATTTTTCTGCCCACATTTTAAAAGGTTTTAGGACCCGGTGGTATGATCTGGGGGTTTACCAGCGGAAAAGAGGTGTTACTCTAAATGTATGCAGGTTAAAAATCTGACACTTCCTTATCTAAATGCCCACATTCCTTGCACACAATTGTATAAATTTGGAGAAAAATCCGATATGGGAAAGCTACTAAAAAGCGCAAAAGTTACCATTTCTTTACCCAAGCTCCTAGAAACGCCAGGGTCGGAACAGTGCCTCCCGTCAGTAATGCATGATGTGTGTATGCAATGACAAACAACTGTGTATCTGTGGAATATGTATTTGGGTCAAATATAGATTTATGTGCAATTTGACAGGGGAGTGTCTTTTCTGCAGGCCATGAAACAGCATCACCATGACTCACATTTCCTTTCCCCTATCAAGGAAGAGAGAAAAGCTTGACCAATGATCAGTTGAGAGAGGGGCTGGCTTAGTGATGCTGCGCAGACACCCACTTTCAAAAGACATAAAAAGAGCTACTGCAAGCTAGAGAGGACATTCAAATCCAGTTGCTGCAGAGCGTTTTGCCGGACCACACAACATCCAGAAGATACCAGTTCCAGACTGACTCCAGCTACATACTCCAGAACCTAGAACTTATACTTTAGAACCTAAATCAGAGGCCTAAAACCACAAGCTGAGTTCTCTGCAGCAGGCCTAAAATCATAGCAAGCTACTCACAGCCGGGCGAGCTGCTTGAATCCCTTGCCAAGAACTTTTGCCAGGACCAGTGCAGAGATCCAGGAGCCGTGCAGAGACCGCTGTATCCGGACAGACCAGACCAGTGCCAGACCAGACCAGACCGTGCAGAACCGCAGACCCAGAGACCAGATTGCTGTGAAGTGCCGCTAGCCTGATTGATCAGATCCGTGACGAGGTCCAGTCCTTCCAAAATATATTGTGAGTACTTAGGTCAGATTGTGACAGAAATAAGCTTTAGTTTAAAATAATCTAGTCCAAACTATTTTAATCTAACCAGAACTGCCTCCTAGAAGTTGTCACTTGTCATTTTGTAAAGCTGCACCACTGTCACTTGTCAATTCTGAAGCTGCAAGCTGTCACCTGTCATTTTGAGTTTACTTTAAATCCGAAAAATGACCTTTACAAAATCGTTCATATCTCTGGAACCGTTTGGGCTACGAACTTGTTTTAACTTTCCTCTGAAAGCTTAGAATCTAAGCTTTCCAAGAAGACTAGACTTCCTACTCCGTATACTTAGTCTGCAATCACGATTCACGCACTCGCGAATTTTACCGTGATTTGCGATTTGGTTAAAAATCCAGCCACATGTAACCATCTGCAGTAATTTCTTTCCTTGCTAAAAATTCCTTTGCCTCTTAATCACCATCTCTGAATCATTGCTAAAGTGAGCCTGAACTCATCCCAAGTATCTCTCACTCACCCTGAACCTCCTAAAGGGAATTAAAAGCATTTTCAGCATCTTTCTCACTTCATTGCCACCACATTCAAAGCACTTGGGCCTGTGTTTTAAAACTCATACCGGTTTTCTCTAAGCTTGCTGGGGGGGAACTGAATTTCGTATTGTATTTGATTGCATTCCTGAGAACTGTGTGCTCCTCTTTCCATCTCCTTCCATTTCTTACATTGCATAGGGGAGGGGGGTGAATTGCCAGAGAAAAAGTGATTATCTTATCTTTTGCTAAAATCATATCAAGTATTTCTGTACTGCATTTTATTCCCCATTGCTTTTCCCTTGAAATCATAAAAGTATTTTTGCTACTTTATCCATCCTATACTAACTCCTCATTGATTATAAAGAAGTGTGCTAGTGTCAGATTACCCATTGTTGATTAACATTATATTTATAAGGGTGATATTGATTATTAATTTATTATAAAAGCGTGGTATCTATATTTTGTCTTATTTCTGAAATAAACCATTTAAACTTGCAAAACAGAACTACTTCTTGGCTCAGTGGGGTCAGGGGGATTCTAAGAGAGGGGTGTTATATAGGGGTAGTCATCCCGAACTCATGAACTGGACATAAAGGTATATCAATAAGGGTTTCCATTCAGTATCCCAGACTAGGCATTGACTTAGCTGTAGTTTGAATTGAATCCTCTTACAAAAAGTACCAAACTGATAAATAAATATGGGTGCGCTCATAGCTGTGGGGTGTATACCTTTAATGGAATTATCAATTTATCAAGGACTCATGCACCACATTTTTCAAGACACCCCACAGATGTTCTTGTGGTAGTCTTTTTTCTGGTATTCAGCATTTGGCTAGAGCTGTGTCTCTGAGAGTCCATGTTGTGGCAACCCTGGGCTGTGCAGTGGGATCTGGCATCTCAGGTGGAGACTGGAAACTGGCTTCTGATTTGCTGTGAGTTTTTTTACCAATACCGAAAAGTGTTCTATGCTTGACAGTATTCATTCTGTTACAAACCCTTTGATGGGATCTTCACAAGCACTCATAGTGGGTACAGCCTTCCTTCATGTCATGTGATTCAGGAACGTATGTAAGGAATTACTGACAGGAAGTAGTACCCATCACAACTCCACCTGCTCCTCACCTCAATGTGTGCCTTTGCATTGTGATAACTTGGTCCTTCCCGCAATGCTCACTGAAATCTCGCCCTAAAAATGTCTTTTAGCAGAAGGCGTTTTCTTCCTGCTGAGTTTTTCTCAATCAAGGGGTTCCACCCCGTGTGTGAAAGCCAGGAGCGGTGGTTTGGCATTTGGCAAGTGTCACCTAGGCCAGACCTTAGCAGTAGGTAGAATACTAGCACCTGGATCCTGACACAACGTGAGTAAATGTAGTTGCAGTCTAGTTGGTGATAACCTTTATGAAACTCGGTCCATGTGAGCACATCTTGCATTAATTCCCCAAACTAAGAGCAAACCGGTTTGCAAGAGAAACCTAGAACAGAGATAGCAGGCTTCAGACCTCCTAACCAGATCTAGCCTTTGAAGCAGGAGGAGATTGGGGAGTGATTGGAAGTCTGTGCAGTCAATAAGTGAAGGGGAATAAGGGACGAACAGAAGTTTACTCTGTAAGGGGAGCAGAGGGGTTGGGAGACATGACTATACTGACTCAGAGAGGCCCTGAGACAATGTTGTCTCCAGCAGGGAGTATGCACTCTGGCATTCTTTCATACCCTGGGCAGCAGACCCTTGTAATGCAAACAATGAAGTCACGTTTTTAAAAAGGAGAGCAAGATGAAGGATGTAGATGGCTTTGCACATTGGGTACAAAGTAGAAACAGCACTGATTAGATCAGATGCCCTCAAGCCCCTCTTCATCAACATGGGGATGGGCGATGGATGCAATGGGGAGCATTGGAAAAGTTGTATTACTGGAAAGGGCATTTTCTAAATTCAATGAAGGTTACATAGAAAGAAAAACAAATGTGCAGTAGAGTAGGCAGACAAAACGTGTCCATTTTCCAAAGCAGCCTAAAGTGGAAACACAATATGAGTGTTGGACACTGAGGAGAGAGTCCTGGCAAGCAGGACAGGTAAATACGAAACCGATTTAGGAATAATCACACAAGCAACCTGAATCTTAAATAGGAAGCTGAGGAGTGACAAATCCTGCTGCTCATCACCAAATCATTCAATTGGGAAAACAGGCAACAAAGATAGAGACAGCATTTATTTTCATGCAGTTGTGCAGAAATGGACAGGAAAACTGGCATAATAATCCCATCCCAAAAAAGTGCAACAATGAGCATTAAACAGAAAAGCCAGTATTATAGATTTAGTTGGTTGCATTAACAATGAACTTCCTAATGGCACATCCTCCAACCTTGGAGGGCCTGGGTTTGCAGCACCAATCAGGACCTGTAGAATTCTGCTTGGCCTACCCAATGATATAGCCCGTTGACTTCAACGGATCTTTCCAACCTACGTGACACAGCCTGATCCAGCATCTAAAGCTCATGTGGCATACCTGAGCCCTGGATAGAGCCTGATTTACCATACACACACTTTATGGGCTTTCATGTGCATGCATATTAATTGGCTTTCTCTTCATGCCACCTCCTTAAACATGGCTGCAACTACCACCTCATCTGCTATAAAGTAGCGTCTTGGCTCTGGCCAGGGGTCATATACATGCATGCAGAAATAAGATACTGCCTTCCCTCCACCGCCCTTGTATACAGAGACAATTGGTAAAAGGTAATGAAGGATCATCTTGGTGAGGGCCAAGAGGAATAAAGCAATCATAGGAGTCTGGGAGTGTGGTGGGCGTGCTTGCATGATTCTATAATCCTAGACCCGTCATCTTTGTCACTAGGTTAACCACAGAAAACGCATCATGAATTAGATTTCTCACATGGGAAGATGAGCATTCTGCCCCTCAGATGCCACGCTTAACACAGTAACATATGATATATGTCTGATGCAAAACGTACGCCCAGGAATAGGGTGACCAGATTTTATAGATAAAAACCGGGACAAACAACATAAAGGAAGGACTAGCCCTCAGGGCCCATCCCCTAAACCCTGCACCCAGTGCCTTAAGTGGCACAGGAAAATGAGCTGGGGCTCATCAAAGGGTCGTGGCCTGGAGTTGGCATCGCCTCCCAGCTAATTAGGCCAAGCCCCCCTTGATGAGCCCCGTCTCAATGGGCTACCAGCACCCCCGCCAGCTTGGCTTTTATAGAGATCAGCACCCTCTCCTCCCCAGCCCACTTAAAGCCCTTTCTAGGCTCTTTCCTAAACTGCAAGTGTTCCAGCCTTTGTTTAGTCTTGCAGTGCTGAGCACTAGCTGGGACGGATATACTGCCCTTCCCAAAAAGAAAGAAGTAGATGGGTCAGTGTCCACTCTGTCCTGAAATTGACAAGGAGTCCTTCCCTGCACTCATGAGGAATAGATACTCAGTTGGGTTTGGACGAAATGATTGTATCTTAAATGCTGAATGCACGTTTAGTGTGCATTCAGCATAGTAGATAAGATCTAAGCCCATAATACCGAACAGGGGGGCAGTGGCTGCAGGGGTGCCCACCGCACCTCCAGTTCTGTTTTGTGGGCTCCGGGGGTGTCCCCGCATGCCTTATAGGAAGCATGGGGGACAAACAGCCAAAATCCCAAAAGACCGAATTACAAAATGCTGGCTAGCGGACGCCTTATAACGTACATCCACTCAGGTAGGGTGCAGAAAGAAGTTGGCAGGATGAGGTTTTGAAGACTAAGCTCAGTTGCCAATACCTGCCTTTCTATAGTTTCAATGAATGAATAACTGGGAGATCGAGCTTATTGCCCTCCTTTAACCCACAAAGCTCAGACAATATATGGGTAATGCAGAGCCATGAACCATGGTTGGGTAACAGTACTATTTATTTTTGGGCCCCAGACATTTCTAAGAAACCCAAAGTCCCGATTAAGAGGCCATTAAAGGGCCTGACATTGAGCTAAACACACCCAAACAAAAGCGAGAAACAGAGAGCATATCTGGTGAAAATTCCTTTTTAGATAATACTGAGCGCAAAAAAAGGCTTTTTTTAAATCCCAAACCGAACTGACAGCACAAAATAAATCTGCTGAAGTCTTTAAAACGCAGCAGGAGCCGAGCTTGCCAAGTAAAATAAAATCCAATCTTATTCCCTCTCAATGCCTCAGAAACAACCTAACTTTGGGTTCTCAGACCAAGAGTAACCTCTCACTATCCAAACTGACATTCATTTTCAGCGTTTCCCAGCTCGCATGCAGCAGGCAGCCCTTTCATTCAAGGAGCCGAGTGGTGACACACTTTAACCACTGGCTCCTTGAATGAAAGGGCTGCCTGCTGCTGATGGCTCTGTACTCAGAAACAGGAGGAGGGATGGACTGCCCAGCTCTCCTTTCGTTTTCGAGTAAAGTCGTCACGCAGCATGAAGCCAAGGTACTTCATGTTGTGTGATGACTATTTACTCAGAAACAAACGGAGAGCTGGGCAGTCCATCCCTCTTCCTGTTTCTGAGTACAGAGACATCAAGCAGCCCATGTAGCCGAAGCGCTGAACGGTTACACAGGCTGCTTGCAGGTGTTAACACTTTTGGTTTAGAAAAATGAAAAGACGATGCCTTTTCTTTTTTTCTAATCCAAAGTGCTCAAACCAGCAGGCAGCCGATGTAACCTCAGCACTTCGGCTACACAGGCTGCCTCAGGTGTCAGTGTGGCTATGCCTAGTCAGGGGGGCCCCGGCAGGGCCCTGTCTCAGCAGCCCTTTTTCTAGACTGCCGGGCCCGGCCCCAGCTGGCTGCAGGCCACTTAAAGCCCTGCCTGCACCACCCTAAAGTCATCCCCCATTCTCCCCTGCCACCCCTCGATCCCACAGTATTTCCATCACTGTTCCTGCTCCCATACATTTTGCGCTTTTGACTGTGGATATAAGCTTATTATTAAAAAGAGCTTTTGCTTTGATACATGTTACAAGCCTTGCTTTTCATAGTCCTCTGCAGCTGGATCCCGTGAGGTGAGGTCACAGCCCCTGGTCCCCTGACCCGGCCCAAGTACATTTAGTGCTTTATTTTTTATAAGTTGCATTTTCGCACTCCAGTGCGCTCAAGGCTTCCTGAGGCATACACACTAATGATTCCCCAACACCCACCTCCCAGTCCACACTCCACCCCTTATTGGCCATCCATCCGGCATTGTAAAGCAGCGATGTCCTAGGCCCTGCATTGCTGCACCATAGTCCTCTGCAGCCCAATCCCGTGAGGTGTGTGCACAGCCCCTGGTCCCCTGACCCGGCCCAAGTACATTTAGTGCTTTATTTTTTATAAATTACATTCACGCACCAGCGCGCTCGAGCCTTCACGAGGCATACCCAGTGCCTGATTCCCCAACGTTGCCTCCAGGCCCACCCTCCATATATCACAAAAACACAAGGACACATTCTTCAACTACAACAAAATATAGAAGAGGAACCTGAAGAAAACAAGAGCCCAATACTTAACCTAGCAGACCTACTCAAAGATGACACAGAAGCGACTGAGCCACAATCACACCCTGAGAGCAACATGGAAGCAAACCAATGCAAAAATCACAAGACAAAACCAATATTAAAAAGACATACTAGACCAGGACAAAAAAATCCACCCGCAACCTAATCAACGCATGATCAATGTCAAGACACGTCACCGAGATATATGACCTGCTCAGCGATGACAGTATCGATGTCCTATTCATCACAGAGACATGGTTGGATGACAACTACAAAATCACACTTCACAACTGCCTAACCGACAACTTTAAGTGCACACAGTTAAACAGAAAAGGAAAAAATTGAGGAGGTGTTGTAATAGCATTCAAGGAACACCTGAAAATAAAAATAGGCACACCATAAAACATTAACAACTGTGAATCCATAGTCCTTCACTTGACAGTAAACCCCCAAACAAACATAAAATTCATACTGGTTTACAGACCACCGGCATACAACGCAATGTTTGTCGACAGCTTCATAGAAGTCATCACCAACATAGCCATCCAACATGAACATCTGATAATGGTCGGGGACTTAAACATCTGGTTTGAAGAAGAAAGCGCAAACTCAGAAAAAACAGTAATAAAGCAACTAAAAACCATGAAACTATGACAATTGGTCAAAGAAGCAACACACACAGCGGTACACACACTTGACGCAATCTTCGCCAACATAAATCTTATCACCAATGCACCGCCAATACAGATAGTCTGGAACAACCACCTCGTCATTCCATTTGTGATCATGCTACCAACTAAACCAGCCAAGCAGGCCAATAAACTCCCAACTATCACGAAAAGAAAATGGAAGGCTGTCAAAGCGAGCAACTTAATAGAACAACTTTAACTCACAAAACCAACTACCATTAACCTGGACCAAGCTGACCTTGACAGAAAAACAGAGCTACTTCACAAATGGATCGCTGAAACAATCGATGGCATCTCCCCTAAAAAACCTTTCACCCCATCGCAAAAGAGAGCAATGGCAAAAAAGTTTAACCTGCTGCTCATCACCATGAAAAAGAACAACAAGAAGTTCGAACTAGAATGGAGGAAAGAATACGACCGTGGAAAGAGAGTCCAATTCCAATGACAAATCTGAACGTACAAAAAGGAAATTCAAAAGTGCCAAAAGAAACACTATGATAACAGAATCACCAAAACTGCCAACATCCAAAAAGAACTGTTCAGCATCATAAACGAAATGAGGAACCCACCGGGATGCAACAACCCTCCGCTGCCTTCACAGAAACTATGCAACATCATAGCGGACCACTTCAAAAAAAATAATCAGCTACATCCACCAAATCGTACAAAGCACACCAGTCAACCTAAACACACAACCAACCCCGCCAAATGATGAACCACAGCATAAACTCTAGAGCTTCACACAAATATCAGTACAGACATTCGTCAATCTGGTAAGACATAGCAACAAAGCAGGTTCTCCCATGGACTCCTGTGCCCCAGACAAATTCATCCTCGCAGAGGGCGAACCATTGGAATACTACAGAAACCTTTTTAACCTGTCACTCGCAATAGGGAAAGTACTGCGATCATTCAAATCGGCACACATCAAACCGCTCCTCAAGGACACGAGAGGCGATGTGGAAGACCTCTCCAACTACAGAGCTATTTCAAACATTCCCTAGCCAGCAAAACTGCTAGAAACCTATGTCTACAAATGAACACACGAACATGTAGAAAAACACTAGTTGCTGGACCAGGCACAAGTCGGCTTTAGACCCGCGAGAGGAACAGAAACGGCACTCCTATCTATCTGGGATGACCTAAAGACAGATGCAGACTCCAACACAAACTCTTCCCTGATACTGCCCGACCTCTCCACAGCATTCGACACAGTCAGCCTCACAATCCTCATCAAGAGAATAGAAGAAATAGGAATAACAGATTTAGCCCTACTCTGGATTAAATCATTCCTAGCAAACAGAACGGAAACTGTCTGGCTAAAACCCTTCAAATCCACTCCACAGGACACCGAATGTGGAGTACCACAAGGATCATTCCTATCCCCACTGTTCTTCAACATCTACCTGGCTCTGCTAATCAACGTCATCAAAAAAACACAACCTTAAGTGCTACTACTACGCAGACGACACAGAAATCTAGAAAATCCAAGACACAAAAGAAAAGAACACAACGCTGGGAGAATGTCTCAAAGAACTCTACGACTGGATGAACACAAACAGCCTAAAACTCAACCCATGCAAGACAGAAATCATAGTTCTATCCAAAAACCTGGACAATAACATTTCTTTCTCATGGCCCACAGAACTAGGAACAGCACCCACACTATCGAAAATAGTCTAAACCCTTGGAATACTAATGGAGAAAGTGCTAACATGAGAACCACAAGTAAACACAACAATTAAGAAATGCTTCTTCTTCCTACACTCAGTAAAAAGAATCCTACTGTTCCAGTCCTTCACCCATAAAACATTGACAATCAGTGCCCTCATCATGTCAAGAATTAACTACGCCAAAAGTCTCTACCTCGGAATGCCAGAACACCTGCTGAAGAAAATGCAACGCATCGAAAATGCAGTGGCCAGACTTCTCCTTAAACTATCACGAAGAGACCACATCACCCAAGCGCTAACAATGTTCCACTGGCTCCCAATCAAAGAACGAATCACGTTCAAAACAATGTGCATAATGCACAGAGCAATCATAGGTCAAGGAGCAGAATTCCTACCAAAAAAAAAAACATTCACAAACCGACAAGAACATTCAGATCGAGCAACGACATCCACCTGGAACCAAAACCATACACAAGGAAAACACTTGGGGGATCCTCTTTATCTAACCTGGCAGCAAAAACTTGGAACACCCTCCCGAAAGACATACAAAATACAAAGTACCACCTAAAATTCAGGAAACCACTCAAAATCTGGCTCTTAAACACAGAACCAGACGGAAACAAATAAATAAAAAAAACTAAAAAAAACAGGACTTAAACCTCCCATGTCAAAACCCTTCACTAGGCAAAGCCCAAGGGACAGGGACCGTAGCTGGTGACGAAGGAGCATTAATCGCTAAGTAGCGTCAGACAGCACAGGGACCACTTAGATTTCGTAGGGAGGGGGCCGCGCTGTAGGAGTGCAGAGAGGTGATGCCAGGCAGAGACCACTTGAAAAGAGCAACCCACAAACGTAACAATATCGACTCTGGGTGGAGGAGGCCCCTCAACAGTCTTCCACCAAAAGATCACTAGAGGGCCACAGAGATGGGCCACTGCCTCAAGCAGAACCAGACAAATGAACCACAGAGGACAGTTCCAGCAGACAGCAAGCCCAAGACATCCAACTCAGATTCCAGAAAAAAAGAGGTAATCCTACTGACCGATCTGCTAAAAACTCAACTCTCTGCACACACCACTCAAACCCTAAACAAACACAATCACTCTCTCGCACTGCAAACCGCAAGCACTTCACTAAACAGCAACAACAAAACAAACCACACATAGTCTCGCACAATAGCACATGGGAGACCACAGATCCGTAAACCGCACCCATGCCCCGGCGAACGGTGCTAACCAAACTGAAGCTGCCAACAGGACATTACAAATCTCGCTCTACCTTTATCCCGCAACACCCTACTAACTCATCCTACCTCTTACCTTTCAGATCTGCCAGAGCGCCAGGGAACCACTCTGGTGGTGATAATGCGCAGTATAAATATCCTTTAACATTAACATAACATTAACATTCTTTAACGAAACTGGTCTCAGTGGCAGAATCAATTAATGTGTGTGCCTGGCATCTATACGGTTGGAGGTTCAAGCCCATCCTGCCATTGCAAAATGCTGAGTGTATTTTAATGTATACATTGTTGCAACCCTCCATTTCCCCAAAAAGCCGGACTCACACCCCTGGCCAAAAACCAGGGAAGGGTTTTTAAATTTAAAAAACTATCGGGACGGGATAGGAGGGTCCATTTCCAGGACAGTCCAGGTAAAACCAAGGAGGTCTTGTCACCCCATCGCAGCACAGACCTAGCCTCTGGGTTTCTCCCAGAGACTCTGGGTTTTTACAGTATTCGCTGGGTCTCCGGGGAAGAGCGTGGAGTCTCCGGGATTTCCAGCCCTCTTAGCAGGGGTGTTGCTTGGTCTGGAAAAGATCAGGGGCTAAGCTAATGTCGGAAATGGCGAGACTCGGGGCTAGCTAGCATTTTGGCTGTAGCACTTGAGCTTGTATCCGGGGCTACAACCAAAAGACCCGGGGCTATTGCCCCCTTAGCCCCCCCCCCTAACAACGCCTCTGCCTCTTAGTATTTCCACCCACGCCTCAATGTGATTGGTTACAAACAGAACCCTAGTGGTCAATCACATGGAGCCATTCTTCGGAGACAAAGTATTGAGCAAAAATCCCATTCAGATTTATGTCATTTGGCATCGGGTTTGGTTTTTAAAAAAAGAATGTGTGTGGGCAGGGTGACCGCAGTCTCCGAGAAAAGGAGCAGGACGTCCAATGACGTCATTTTCCAGGTTTCTCGTTTGCAAATGTAGGTAGGTCTGGCGCAGCAACTGCATAAGTAGTGCATTTTTTAGGTAAATCATGGTGGTCAGGCAGCTGCCTAGCCTGGTAGATAGATGCAGCAATAGAGAAACTCACAGTACAATATCCTGCTGGGTCCAGGTAAGTGCCACTGTCCTTCATGAATCACTAGGACTTACAATGCACTCTTAATTCAAGAATAGTAACAAGGGGTGAACGGTCATTCACACTGTGACTCATCAAACAGTAGGATGCTGCTGGGCGGTGTTCACACCAATACATCATGTTATTGGCCGACAACAAAGATGGCGCCGCACAGTGTTACTCGGCAAGGAGGCGTCATGCAGTGAAGCTGCGTTTTAATCACGTCCCGCCATCCAGAAAGCGTGCTGGTGCCGAGATATGGAAGCTGTGGACTTTATTGAATTCATTCAGCTTCTCCGCAGTGTTCTCGGCAATGCAAAGAAAATGGACGCAATTTGGTATCGACTTTGGTCGTCAATGAGCTCTGCAGAAAATATTAAATAATCGCCTGGAGAGGTAGGGCACATGCTTTTTAGAACACAAAGTTTGGTGGAATGACGCACGGACCTGCGTCACTCCACCAAACTTCGTGTTCAGAAAAGCATGTTCCCTACCCCTAGATGCGATTATTGCACACTAACTACAATGCTCCATGATGCGTGCAATTTTGGCTTGTACTTATTGTATTTTGCTTGCAAAGGAATCAATATGCAACAAATGCATGATCACACCAAAATCGATTGGAATTTGCATTATAAAGTAACGTGTATATTATATTTGCGAGAAATGTCAATGCAGTTGAATGTTCTAGACGATTTCAGTGATATTAGTCAGGCATCATTTCCCCAATTTTTACTTTCCCACTGACTGATAAAACGAGGGATGCGAAGGGGAGGGAGCTGCTAAAGAAGCCATTTTAAACCAAATGTATATTACATATAATTCATTCAAGTAAGTAGCACGTTTTGCAATTCAAATATCATATTTTCTATACTGACAGATACCTGTTTTACACTATGGGCCATACTAAATTAATTGTGCTGGGATTCCAAAGAGCCTGTTTTTGGCTCTGAGCTCAAATTCGGTAGAACAAAAGCGTGCATGCGCAACCAACTGTACGTTCCCTTCGGTAACACCTAAAAGGCACAGGGCCCGATTCATGGAAAAGGACGCATTAATCCGGCAAGGGCGGCGTGCCGAGAACGAGAAAATCTGCGCGCTCCACGTATTTATAGATCCAAACGCGCATTTCCAGCCGACATGCAAAGGGAATCAAGCTGCGTGAGGAACGCCCACAACACGCCCCCATGCAAACCAAAAACATAGCCGAAGACCAACCTTTGCGCAAACCTCTGTGCCCACCCCTGACACAACATCGAGCACCCCAGCTACTCTGCACAAGCTCCCACATAAGTAACTGCTGCACCACAGCCACCCTGCACGATGTTCCACATAAGCTATGACTGCACCACAGCTACTCTGCGTGAGGTCCCTTGTAAGTAACTGCTGCACCACAGCCACTCTGCACAATGTTCTCGTAAGCAATGACTACACCGCAGCTACTCTGCGCAAAGTCCCACGTAAGTAACTGCTGCACCACAGCCAATCTGCACGATGTTCCACGAAAGCAATGACTGCACCCCAGCTACTCTGTGTGAGGTCCCACGTAAGTAACGGCTGCATCCCAGCTACTCTGCGCGAGGTCCCACGTAAGTAACTGCTGCACCACAGCTACTCTGCACAATGATCCACGTAAGCAATGGCTGCAACCCAGCTACTCTGCGCAATGATCCATGTAAGCAATGGCTGCACCACAGCTACTCTGTGCAAGGTCCCACGTACGTAACTGCTGCACCCCAGCCACTCTGCGTGATGTTCCTCGTTAGCAATGGCTGCACCCCAGGTATTTTGCATGAGGTCCCACGTAAGAAATGGCTGCACCCCAGCCACTCTGCGCGAGATCACAAGTGAGTAACTGCTGCACCCCAGCCACTCTGTGTGAGGTTCCACGTAAGTAACGCTGCACCCCAGCTACCCTGCGTGAGGTCCCACATAAGCAATGGCTACACCCCATCTGCTCTGCGTGAGGTACGATGTAAGTTATGGCTGCACCCCAGCTACTCTGTGTGAGGTCCCACGTAAGTAACAGCTGCATCCCAGCTACTCTGCGCGATGTCCCACGTAAGTAACTGCTGCACCCCAGCTACTCTGTGCAATGATCCACGTAAGCAATGGCTGCAACCCAGCTACTCTGCCAATGATCCATGTAAGCAATGGCTGCACCCCACCTACTCTGTCAAAGGTCCCGCGTAAGTTACTGCTGCACCCCAGCCACTCTGCGTGATGTTCCTCATTAGCAATGGCTGCACCCCAGCTACTCTGCATGAGGTCCCACATAAGTAATGGCTGCACCCCAGCCACTCTTTGCGAGATCACACGTGAGTAACTGCTGCACCCCAACTACTCTGCGTGAGGTTGCACGTAAGTGCTGGCACATACCCCGACTACACATAAACCCCCTCAGCTGCAGGCATCACAAACCAGCCCCCCCGACCTCTGCCAATACCCCAGGCAACCTCACACCACCCACCAGCCCCCCTCACCTCCAACACTACCCCAGGCAGACCCCTCAAGTCCTCACACTACCCACCAGGCCACAGTGTAGAGGAGGAGCCAAGTACCCCTACTCCACCTACCCCGCCTACATTACCTGAGAAGTATGAACCAAAGTATGTGACATATACTACACCAATCAAAAGGCAAGAAGAAGAGCAACAACTCTGTGCAGTACCCATAAGAATACCTATACCTAAGAGAATATGGGAAGTGCAGTATCCATTAAGGAAACCATAAGACAATATGATGGCCATCTGAATGCGATTCCTGATGAAATAAAGAAACTGAATGACCAGGATGAATGGTAACGTCATACAAAACTCAATAGATTCCATATATAGAAGATAACAAGACCAGAGAGGAAGACGATTTATGAAGAATGAACAAGTACTAAGGAATCAGATAAGTGACATCTTGAGATCAAGATAAAGAGACTTATGCCATAAGCATGATGAAGACATTTAGTTAGTTTAAACTTGTACAGATGCAGTGAACGCAAGCAGTAAAGAAATCATGATATGATATGATATGATATGATATGGTATTTGTAACGCGCCTATACACAAGTGTTTCAAGGCGCGACGAGGCAGGGAGGGAGGGAAACAAGGGGAAAACAGACAAACGATCCTACTAGGCCAGGTGTCATTCAGATCGCGCAAGTGCAGAGGTAAGGGGAAAAGGAGGAAGTGCAGGGGGGAGGAGGTGGGGGGGGAAGTGCAGTACAAGGTAAGTAGCGTAAAAAAATAAATAAAAATAAAATAAAATAATAATAAATAATAAATAGAAAGGGCCAGCTGGTGGCAAGTGCGAGGTAAGTGCAGAGCAAGTGCTGGGAAAGGGGCTGTAGGGATACAGTGACAGTCCCACAGTGCAGGGGGAGCCGGGGAGGCAGTGCAGGTGGAGAGTGGCTGGGCCCTGGACCGAGGTTGCTGAGAGTGGCCCAGATGCAGGTTTGAGCTGAGTTCAGTGGGGAGTTAAGCAGGATTAGCAGGGGAGAGGGAGAGAGAAGGCAGAAGCGAAGAGGAAGGTTTTGAGGTGCTTCCGGAACCGGAGATGGTTCTCCTCAAGTTTCAGGGAGGCAGGAAGGCTGTTCCAGAGGGAGGCCCCTGCTGCGGAGAGAGATCTACCCCCAGCTCGTTGCTTCGAGAAACGGCTGACCATGAGGGAGTTGGAGACGGATGAGCGAAGGGCTCGTGAAGGAAGATATTTAGGAAGAGAGAGTTGGAGGTATTTTGGTCCCAGGCCCCAGAAGGCCTTGTGGACAATGCAGAGGGTTTTGAACTTGATCCTCGCGGCCACTGGGAGCCAGTGAAGAGATTTCAGTCCTGGAGAGATACGGTCCCTGGGCTTGAGGCCAAGGACAAGTCTCGCAGTTCTGTTCTGGATAAGTTGCAGAGGGCGGAGAGTGGAGGCAGGCAGATTAAGATAGAGGCTGTTACAGTAGTCCAGCCTTGAGAGAACCAGGGCTCGAGAGACAGTGAGCTTCTGGGGGAAGGAGAGGAAGGGAAGAATACCTCTGAGGAGGTGCAGCTGGTAGTGTGACTTCTTAGAAACGTCAGATATATGAGGAGAGAAGGAGAGTGTGGAGTCGAAGATGACCCCGAGGTTTTTAGCCTTGCAGGTAGGGGCAGGAAGGGGGCCAAGGGAGGCCGGCCAGAGAGCTGCAGGGAAGGAGGGAGTGGGTGTGCCGATGAGTAGAATCTCAGTCTTACTGGCGTTGAGGCAGAGGTCATTGGCGGCGCACCATTCATGGATAGCAGACAGACAGTCGGAGATGAGGGAAGGAGAGGAGGAGGCTGAGGGTAGCCTGAAGATGAGCTGGGTATCGTCTGCATAGCACTAGAAGTAGGGGCAGAGAGCGGCGATGCGGTGGGCAAGGAGTGCCAGATACTGGTTGAAAAGCCAGGGAGAGAGGTTGGATCCCTGGGGGACACCACAGGTGGAGAAAAAGATGTCAGAGAGGAAGGAGCCCATTTGGACCTGGGAGGGTCGATCGGAGAGGAAAGAAGTCAGCCAGGCCAGAGCCTGACCAGTGATACCCAGGTTATCACGGAGACAGTTGAGCAGGATGGCATGGTTGACAGTGTCAAAGGCAGAGGAGAGATCGAGCAGAATGAGAACACAGGGAGTGTTGGTATCGAGGTTCAGGAGCAGGTCCTCACGGATGTTCAGGAGAGCAGTTTCCGTGCTTCTGGCAGCTCTGAAGCCAGATTGATGGTCATGCAGATTACCAACAGAGTCAGCATGGAGGTTAAGCTGGGAGATGGCCAGTTTCTCCAGGAGCTTACCCAGGAAGGGAGTAATGGAGATTGGGCGATAATTGGCCGGGCAGGAGGGGTCGGCAGAGGGTTTCTTGAGGAGGGGGTGCACAAGGGAGTGCTTGAGGGGGGATGGGAAGACTCCAGAGGCGAATGAGTGGTTGCAGAAGTCAGCCAGGACAGGAGCCAGGGAGTCGATGTGGTCCTTGATGGTTTTGGAGGAACAGGGGTGAACCTGTTTAGACGAGGCTTTCATAGATCGGACTTGTCTGGAGACCTCATCAGCAGAAAAAGGTGGAAAAGCAGAGAAGGAGGGTGGAGGGGTGGCTGCAAGAGAGCAAGAGGGAGAGCTGGGAAGAGAGGGAGGGAGGAGAGAGGAGGAGAGCGAGGACAGGATGTCCTGAGTTTTTGAGATGAAGTGCGAGGCCAGTGCAGTGCAGAGGGCCTGGGAGGGGACAGGAGAGGTAGAGACTGCAGCAGGGTTGGCCAGCTCCTTGCAGATTTTAAAGAGTTCGGCCGAGTTGTTTGATGCCTCAGAGATGCGGGCTTGGATAAGGGCTCTCTTCTTGGTGAGAACGGAGAGCCGGTATTGCCTTTGGAGCAGGCGGCAGGCCAGTTTGTCAGAGGATGAACATGAAGCACGCCATTTCCTCTCTGCCACCCTACACTTGCGTTTTAGGGTGACGAGATCCGAGTCATACCAGGAGTTACATTTGGCTTTGGGCTTCAGGCGGATTCTCATGACAGGGGCAAGGATATCGAGAGTATCAGATATAGAGGAATAGAGCATGGAGAGGGCTGTGTCAGGGTGGGAGTCAGCCAAGGGGGGAGGAGGGGGCGAGAAGGTAGCAGCAAAAGCCTCAACTGACACGCGCTTCATGGGTCGGATGACCGAGAAGGTGGGTGGCAGTGAAGAGGGTGGCTTTGCCTGTGGGGTAGGGAGGGAGAGGTGGGAGGATAGGAGAAAGTGATCACTCCAAGAGAGAGGAGTGGAGAGAGGAGGGGAGAGGGGAAGGTCAGAAGAGATCAGAGCGTCAAGAGTGTGCCCTGCAGAGTGAGTAGGCCCAGACGGGAGAATAGAGAGTGAGAGAGAGTTACAGAGTTCGCGAAAGAGACCAGTGGGGGGACAGGAGGCATCGAGGTGAAGCTAGCCAAATGCTTATAGTAAATAGATCGCAGCAAGCGCCAACATATACATATATACCTCAAAGATACTATGGATTGAATAAAGAATAAAGGTTCCACTACATATATAGCAGTCTTGAACAACGAGGCAGGCCTCAAATCAGTGTCACAGTTACAAAAGCAATTGAATTAAACAGAGTATATTTCAGCTAAGGAGTTGAATGAGCCAAAGAGCCAAGGTCTTATCAGAACTAAAATTGGCTGACATTAGATACAATTAATGTGAAAGAACAGAAGCTCTAGTTCAAGAAGGTCAAATGAAAACAAAAGACGTCAGAGGACTATTAAGGAATAAAATCAAATATACGATAAAGGCTCAAATCGTCGTGTCAAGTCACGTGATGGAAGAAAGTTGGACGCATAAGGAGCTCACACCTACGCACTGAAGCCAGAGAGGCCCATACTCCTTAAAAAATCCCAGAGAAAAGTACAGACTGAAGGCTAACTTCAAACACTAATTGACACTGAACATTGAGCATTGAGGTGGTGAAAGAGTGTACTTTTAATTGGTGGGAACCTGGTATCAAGACAAGCTCTTACACCTATACTTAGTAGTTCACTTAGAGCCATTCCCGCTTCCCGATAGGTTTTAGAAGTTTGCCACATAGGATGTTGTTGGAAATGATGCAGCTCAACACGTCAGCTATGACTAATTATGGGTTTAAGAAGCCAGCGTTTTTATGAAATGATTGAGAGTTGAGTATCGAGCGATTGCTGATGTCTGTTGCACTCCCTGTTTTACTTACTTACATTAAAACAGACAAACGTTTTGCCAAGCTCTTTGTGTCGTCTGAATTATTGATGTTTGGTTAAAATCTGCATCCCCATCCATCTCCAGGGTATTGCTACTCATCTTAAAGGGCTGTAAGTCTCCAGTTCACTTGGTAGCAGAGATTGATGGTTAAATAAGATACCATCAGCCGTCAACATAGGTAAACTTTAGGGTCTCGGCAATATAGCACAACCTTTGCCATTCGGCTGACTGGATGTGAAGCTCCCTGTAGGTCGTGGTTAGATTAGGACCTAAATCTTGCAAGACGGGACCCCTATTTTTATATAGGAACCCCTCCCACATCTACGCGAAGTGGATCGGAAAGCAGCTCAAAGAGGCGGTACCGAAGGCGGTGATCCCGAGGGTCTGAAGACGAAAGAGAGTGGCAAAAGGGATGCAAGTGTAGTAAATAATGGAGATTAATGGAGGGAGGCGGGATAAAATGTAATGCAAGAGTAAGAGCGTAAAATATATGCATATGGGGAAAGATATTGACTTGAATGTTGCCAAGTAATATATGAGGAAAATAGTCATGAGGTGTAGCCACGCTATAAGTATACGCCTTGTTCCTAGATTTTAAAGAATGCTAGCAGAAGCCTTAATTCAGAGCCCCCTTTTTATGAGGGACATATAGAGGACGAGATAAGTTTAAAGACTTTCTTACGGGAATTGGCTTAAATTCTAGTCGGAACAAGAATTGTAGAGGGTAAGACGAGCCCCAAGGAAGAGATTGTGAGGTACACATATGTGTGACCGGTCAAGTCTGTCTGTTTTGTTTTATGTGGTTGGAAAGTATGATGATGTTAGAGCTGGAAAAGAAATGTTTTAAGTGATAAAGAAACGTGGAAGTTGAGACGTGAAAAGTGATTATTTTAAGATTAAACTTTGATGGTTGTTTTTTAACAAGATTAAAGTAAAAAAGATTGCGTTGTAATGGGATTGGAGCTTGCAACGATTGGTGCTCGCTCATAAGTGTATGTTGATTGAAACACAAATTGAAAACTGTAACTAGAGCATAAGCGAAGTGGTAATAAAAAGAGAAGTAAAAGTTAGAAATGGAAGAAGTTACGCCATTAGTGCATCTTTGCAAACAGCTACCAAAGCACGCGCTTAAACTTAAACTTAAACGGTACAGTGCAGAATGGGTTAAAGCGGCCGATGACAAAATGTTTATGCCATGGCCCCAGGGCGGGTCATTATCGAGAACAGTTCTACAGCATATGACGACACATTTGCATGCTGCGTACACAGGAAAAAAGTTAGAAAAGCGCCTAGCGAGTCTAGAGCTTTGGAAAATGTATGAACACAAGAAGGAGGAGGAGCCTCCTTTAGATTGGATACTGAATATATGCAAAGAGGGGGGTGAAGAGCCTTCTGCTCCACCCGCCCCATCTGAAATAAAAGACGAGACAAAGAAAGACGAAGGGTTATAGCCATTAAGAGAACTTAAAGCAGCAACGGGATATAGCAATCTGTCATACGAGTCACCTACGCAAAATATTGACGAGGGCCGAGAGAAAGACACAGAGAAATATATCACCTCCAAAGACCTGAGGGACAAGGAAAGACGCAATAAGCAGAGAAGTGATCAAGCAAGCACATCTCTAGATGTAAGGAGAGAAATAAAGAGATGGAAAGGAGATAAGGATAAAACTGATGAGATAGCGCTTGTACAGAACGAATGGTTGGGAGGTCAGATTTTACTTAAACTCAATGGTAAAGGCATCGAAGATGTAAGACAAAGGGGAGATCAAGACGAACAAGACAGAAAAGACAAAGAAATGGAGGAACGATTGAGAGACGAAGGAGCGAGAAGAAAAGATAGACAAAGACGAGAACAGTTATATCAAGATTAGCAAGCTAAAAAACAAGAGAGAACAGAAGAACAAAGAAAGCATGATAATAAAAGAAGAGCAGCCGAGGAAAAGGAAAGACTAAAAGAGAAAAGAATAGAAGCTGATGAACAGGAAAGGATAAGAGAGAAAAGAATACAAAGGCAAAGGGATGAGGAAAAGTGAAGGGCAAATCAACAAGTGGATATGAAAAAGAAAGAGGAAGATAAAATAAGAGAAGAGGCGAGAAAGCACAGAGAAGTCGATAATGACATGAAATGCAAAAGGAGACAGAGAGCACGCGATCTTGAGTATTTCGAAAGGGAAGTTAGAGATCCCAATCCACAGGTAGACCTTGAAGACATAGAGGAATTCTTTCCTGAGTCTGAGCCATTTCCAGGCATGTCTAGAGTAAAGCTTAAAGACTAATTTGACTTGCAAAGCATTGGGTAAACAATCGATAAAGTATATAATGAAATGCAAGCCCAGAAAGAAGCACAAAGTACAAAGGAAGGGAAAGAATGAGCGCCTTCAGAGTACTCAGTTGTATGACACGAAGGAAGCCTCCTGTAGTACAAGACAGAAGGAGATGTCTTTAGACAGGTTAACATTAAATAGAGATGATGATGAGAGGAGTTGCACGAGTTGGGCACAAGAAGTATCAGACAAAGAAAGGGAAACCTACTCAAGGGAAGTTAGAAGTTTGATATGTGAGCTCGAAGAACATCTGCCTTAGGATAAAGAAGTAAGATGGTCAGATTTAAAATTACCTATCTCTAAGCCATCAGAGCCACTGACACAGTCAGACCGACATAAGGGGCAACCCCATGGTCAGAGGGGGAGTCTCCACCCTATGTAAGCAAGCTAAGGTCATTGCGAGGTAGACGGCGATGTGGGAATATTACTCCTTGTTAGAAAAAGGAGGAGCCAGGCCACAGTATATACCATGGCCCCAGATGGACAGGGAAAACTTAAAATGTAAACTCCTGAATTTAACTTCCGGCGCTGGAATATGGATACATGAGTTAGAAAAAATGACGGGAGGGAATACATTAGCTATAGGAGATATTAAAGGTATTCTAATTGCCATACTTGGTGAAAGAGCTGATGACATATGGATGCAAGCAGGTTACCCTGGTGTGTCTACAGTCAATACGGATGATGATGGAGCGCCGTTTAATATCTGTATAGCAGCAATTTGGAAAGCGCTTCGAGTGCTATGTCCTGACACGTCCAATATGGGAGTTATAATGGTAAGAAAAATTAAAGAAGGAGAGGATCCGTTGCTTTACATTCAGAGTTTCCAAGATGCATGGGCGCTTGATACGCATGAGGCTTGGGGGAAGTCTATACCTGTATTTTATCATATATTATGCCAAGGGCTGCCAGAGCAGGTGCAGAAGCAGCTCAAGAAATTAGTGGGGATAGAAGCAAAACCATGGTTGGAAATTCAGTTGACCATCGCACATTATTGCAGACTCCTGCAGGATAAGAATTGCAAAAAGGATGATGCACAAAAAGGTGAAGAAGCAAGGTTAGTGCAGAAAAAGTTATCCAAGTACGCCATTGAAGGGGCAATGTTAACTAACGTGGGTGGTTCAAACCCGCAGCAAGCAGTACCTATGCTGCAAGTAAATAACCAAAGACAGTTTGATCAGACAAATAATGGATATGCTCCAAGAGGAAAGGGATATCAAGGGAGAGGTTGGCAAGGTAATGAAGGGTATTGGAGGAATAATCAGCGAAGATTTCAGAATAACTAACAAGGGTTTCAGAGTTTTCAAAATGGTAATCAAAACATGCAAAATGGGCAGATGGGAAGACAACTTCTTGTGTGTTGGACGTGTGGAATGACAGGGCACATAGCTCGTATGTGTAGAAGCCAAGGGATGGTACAGAAAGCTCAGTTTTCAAGACAGGGAATGTCAAATCCACCTGCATATTCGCAGCAGAGCGGAAATGGAGTTGCGCAAGATCAAACAGTGCAGCAGCAATCGCCGAGAGTGCAGCAAGGCTTGCAACCACAACAAGTAACAGGTAACCAACCGCAAGGACAATCGCAGCAATCTCCTATTCCACTTCAGCAAAGCACAAACACAGAGCAGCCTATGACGCATAGAATAGTAGGTGTCACTGTTGATGGAGGAAATCCATTCACAAGTGATGGAGTGAGGCTGTACCCACAATAGGACAGCTCACTGGGAGACCTGATGTGTTCAGTCCTATCTATTATGCCGAATCCTTGTGAGGAGCCAAGGATAGACGTAATTATAGGCGGCAAAGCTTACTCCTTCCTAGTGGATACGGGTGTGACACGCTAGTGTATACCTGACTGCAAATATTATGTCTGGCGATGCAATGAATACTCACGGCTTTACAGGAGCTACAAGTCGGGTTTCCTTTTACAGAAGAATTACCAGTCTCTATAGGAGAGTGTGATATGAAGGTGCCCCTGCTTTATTCAAGGCAAACACCTGTCAACATATTAGGACGAGATTTAATGACAAAATTGAATATGACCATTTTGTTTACAGACGATGGCGTAGTATGCTCAACACCAGGAATGCATTATTTATATGTGTGCGAAATGATCAGAGCATACGCAGGGCAAATAGCGCCTAGAGCAATACCATTGCACCCGAAGTTTTCCATTATGGGATACACATTCTGTTAACATGGCTGCCAGGTCTAGTAGGAAGAACCATGAGAATACCAGATGAGTTTCTATTTAGACCACAGATACCCATGGATGAAGAAGAGGGGCGAATTTTCCCCTTAGACATAGAAGCAGCTATAGTCCGAGGAAATATGGCTTTGCTTGACTGATGACAAAGGTAGACGATGGTGCATAGTAATTGACATTGAGGAAGGCCGTAGAGTGACTGACGTCACTGATGAAGATTTGTTTGGAGATGAGAAATCTGATGATTTTGCGATATTTGAAATGTTCATTACTAAATGTCTCAAAGTAATTAAAAGAGAGGTCCCGCAGAGAATGATGCTAGCAAAGAAGCGTCCTGAATATGTTGATGAAGATATGGTGAAAGTGCCATTCTCATTGTGGACTACAGGCCCCTATGACGTAGGCTTACTGACAGGAGTTGGGGAAGTAGAGATTAAATTGAAACCAGGAGCGGTTTTACCCCGAGCACAGCAATATTCCATGTCTCGAGAGGCAGATGAAGGAATATTCAAGATGATTTCCGCCATGATGGACCAAGGTATCTTGGTGACATCAGAGTCACCATGTAATACGTCAATTTACCCAGTGAAAAAAGGAAATGGGGGGTCGTGGAGTTTAATACAAGATTTAAGACCAATAAAGAAGATTGTAGAGGCTGAGTTCCCTCTAGTCCCTAACCCTTCCATGATTTTATGTAATATACCAGTTGATGCATGACATTTCACAGTGATTGACTTGAAAAATATGTTTTTCTCAATCCCATTGCACAAATACTCACAAGATTTGACATCATTCACGTTTAGACAAGTACGATTAAAAAGCACATGGCTGCCCCATGGGTACTGTGAGTCCCCATCGATTTTTAACAGAGTCCTCCAGATGTACTTGGGCAATATTGCTTTAGAAAGCATTGTGCTGCAATACGTAGATGACATTTTAGTTTGCAGCACCACAGAGGAAGAGTGCAGACATTGATTCTGTTCAGCTGATGATTATACTTGCTGACAAAGGATTTAAGGTTGACAAAGAAAAGTTACAATATTGTCAACAAGAAGTACATAGGCCAATTGATTTCACATGAGGGAAAGAAAGTTACTCCTGAAAGAGCTGAGGCTATTTTGAAAACAGCCAAGCCACACACGATAAAACAAATGCAGAGTTTTCTAGGATTGTGTAATTATGTCAGAGCATGGGTCTTCGACTACAGTTCGTACACGAGGCCGCTTTTGCAGGCCTTAAAGAAAGCACAGGCGATGAAAGTGAAAACCGTGTGGACTGAGGCAATGGAAGAAGGGATTGACGAACTGAAAAAAGCCATTTGCACGGCTCCAGTTTTAGGGATTCCCAATTATGCAGAGGAATTCTTTTTATTCTCGCACACAGATGGTACATTTATAACAGCAGTACTTACACAGAGAACATTATTGGGGTACAACCCCTTGCATATTGCAGTGGAATTTTGGACCCAGTAATGAGCGGTCACTTTACATCCGAACAAAGTTTAGCAGCTGCCGCGTTCGCCATAGAGAAGGCTACAAACATAGTGATGGGATGTTCCATGACGTTATTTGTTGAACATGCATTATTCGCAATTTTAGAAAAACCAAAGGGCACGTTGACTACTCAAAGGGCATCTGCCTATGAGGTAATCATATTGACTCCAGCGATTAAAATAGTTTGATGCAAAATAGTGAATCCAGCTATGTTTATAGCTGAGCCAATCAGAGAAGGAGAGCCTATACATGACTGCCCAAACTATGAAGAGTTCTGTGATGAGCTCCATAGAGTAAAGGAGAATGTGCTTACAGGGGGAGAGATTGTCTTCATTGACGGTTCTTCAAGAATCAATCAAAATGACGGGCAGAGATATACAGGCGATGCTGTAGTGAAAAATTTGACATTCAGCGCAAGCTGCAGAATTATTGGCATTGATACTCGCAGTCGAAAATCATGCAGACCAGGAAGTAACAGTGTACAGCGACTCCACCTACGTGACGTTGACATTACACGCAAGATTAGAGTGCTGGAAGAGGAGGGGCTACCTCCAAGCAGACGGCACGCCAGTGCAGCACGCAGCCTTATTGGACAAGCTCATTAAGGCACTACAACTCCCAATGGGCATAGCAGTCGTTAAATATGCAGCTCACACGAAAGGGACAGATTTTTATCTTGCACGGAAATCAAGCAGCAGACACTGACGCCAAGCGCATAGCAAATACAGATATAGAAATTATGAATGTTCAAACCATTGATGTAAATGAAAGAATGACTGTATTATTAAATATGGACGAGAGATATAATCATATGCCTAAAACACAGATCGTAGAGTTCCAAGGGGAGGCACGCAAAGAAGAAAAGAACTTGTGGAAGTGAAGAGGGTGTTCTTTAAACCCCTCTGAAGCATTGTGATGACAAGACAGCACTGGCAAACCAGTAATGTCTACAGCTAGACTACCCAGCACATACAACTAGGGAGAATCTTGCTGTAACCATTGCTGAGGATTGGTTTGTACCAAACCTAATGGAACAAGTTGCATTTTTTTAATGGTAAATTGGATTATTTGCCAGTAGTTCATGGCTGGGCATACACTACGTATAGTGAGGGGGTGATTCCAAGACCAAATGGCCCTTTTCAGCACTTGTACATCGACTATGTCGACATGATACAAGTTTGTAATGGATACAGATACCTTTTAGTTGTAGTATGTCCCTTATCCAGATGGTTAGAGGCAGGTCCAAGTATGCACCCAGACTCTACCTGTGCAGCTAAGTTTTTGGTGCAGGAAGTGTTTCCCAGATGGGGTGTGTGTGAAGTAATGAGATCGAATAATGGACCTCACTTTGTTAATGCAGTTTTCGATCAGGTCACTTTGCCGCTCGGAATAAAACATAGGTTTTCTTCGGCTTATCATCCGCAAGGAAATGGTATCCGTGAAAATCTTAATGGCCTGTTAAAGGAAAGAATAGCTAAATTGAAGCTTACTTTCAAAAAAGGGTGGTTGCACTGCCTACCACTGGCATTCTATGCATTAAGGAACCAACAAGGTTCTGACCACCATTTTACGCTGCATGAGATTGTGACTGGCAGGTGAATGAGAACGCCTTTAATGCCTTCGAGTTAGAAGTGATACTCATCCAACATCAGAAGTGTTAGGACTTGAATTGCAAAACTACTTGAACTTTAACATCTAGTTTTTCAGTGATTTCAGGACAGTTGCAAAGATGAGGGTGTACAGCAGTACAGAACATAGAATGAGATGCTTCAACAATCCAAACTCCCGAATTCATACGCCCATGAATTTACTCAGGTGATAAGATCCTGATTCGTAATCTCATAAGGAAAAAGTGGGACGTGTCCCGCTTTCACGGTCCTTTCATTGTCAAGGACATCATGTCATCTGCTGTCAAAGTTCAATGTAGGTGAGCTTGGATCGTCCTGGGCGATACAAAGATCTACTCCAGAGAGACACCTCTGCTTACAACCCGCCACAAAGAAGCTTCAAACATCGGGGAAGAACCACAGCACGTGCAGACGAGATCCATGACGAAGAAGAAGGATGCGTAACCCGAAAAGTGGAAAGCTTGAAGAACTTTTAGTGGACTATAGCTTAACTTGGACATTCCCTTTTCAGCCATAAATAAAAGGGTAAAAGGACACATTCGAACACTCTGTGCATCCTAGTTGCAGAGTAAGAGAAGATTTGCATTCCTGAAAACCACAGTAGGTTATAACTTTGGACTGAGGCATGCTTAAAACCTTGATAAGAAAAAGTGAAAAAGGGTATTAACTTTGGACCGAGGCACACTTAAGCCTTGCTAAGAATAAGGATATGCCAAACTTTGATCGTGGACACAGCAATTGGAAAAGATTACAGTATCCTGATTCATTCCATACAGAGCTCTTGTTCAGAATTACTCATGGTGTTACCCAGTGATTACCTTTCTAGGCATATACTTACGTACTTTGAGTTGGTATTACGTACTTATCCATCACTGGTGGGGAGAACTTGTCGCATTCCAGATTTTTTTTGCAATACTGACAACAAAACAATCGTTAGAAGACTGCTCATAATCATCACTGAAGAGTTTTTGAAGTTGCCTGAGTTCAGTGAAGAAAACACAAATGCCCCTATCACCCGACGCAGCACATAGACTGGTCAGTGTGGTGTTCTTTCGTTTAATTGAAGACTACCCGCATCTTGTTGGCAGGCACACGGATGTGCTGTCATTTCTTAGGGACCCAAGAAATACTACAAATTTGAATGTGATCCTGGAAGGCATCATAATCCAGGTAGCGATCTATTCTAAAAGAAATCACAGAGCTGTATAGAAACTTTCTTCCGAGGGACAGATCAAGGAAGTGATAAAACCTAAAAACTTTGTTCATGCTGACAGGAACGCACAGTTTATAGTCATAGTATCGAATGCAAAGCATCAAATGCCTTACCATCTAAAAAAAAGCATCGGAAAAAAGCATCCAATGCAGTTTTTTTCTCTTGTTTTTTCATGGGGGGTCCCCCAAACCTCCCTTTTTTTAACCTTTAAAAACCCAATACAATTAAAATAAACCCTTCATCTTAAAAAAAAAACTGCATTAGATGCTTTTTCTTTTTAGATGCTTTTTTTAGATGGTAAGGCATTCAAAGCTTTGGCATTCGATACTATGACTAGATACCGGGAAGCTACAATGTCATCTGCTCTGAAGCAGATTCGAGGTATCAATTGGGAACTGGTTAATGAAGCCGAATTCATAGCAGCTCGCACAAATCATCTTTTTTCATGATAAATTAACTTTTGCACCGCGACTGGTGGAGAAATCGGTCCCAGAAAGCAGCTAGTTAATGGAGGATGAATGCTGCAGAAAGATAACAAGTTCCAGAAGCAATCTAAAAAAGCAGTGCCATTAAAGAAGTATTATTCCTTCCTTAGCATCAAATGATCGAGATGGCCAACCAGAACAGCAATTTTGTGCTCCCCAAGAGGACAGACGGTCATATTGCCTTAGAAGCAGATGCTGCAGGCTCACTTATCACTGTATTGTATTGTTTACACATGTATTGTATTCATACTAATATTGTATTCATACTAATATTGCTTTCACTTACAGTAAGAACTGCTTTCTATATAGGAGCACATGATGCAAAGGTTCCTATATATGTGTCTGAGCCAAAAGAAAAGGTAAACGTGTCAACTACAAGGCAACCCAGGCCATTCATAAACATTCCAGTACCTAGAAAAAATGGAGAGATACCTGAGATTGAAATGGATGTTATTAGTTATACATCACACACAGCATTTGTTTCAAACACTACTCTTGGACTCCGGAGACAGGGTTGGCAAAACAGTCAAAATAAGGGATTGACAAAGGTTAGGCCCACACAGATAATGCATGCAGACACACCTGATCCAGTGACAAGAAGCCCAAGCACAAGTCCCACAATCAGGTGCAGCAATGATAGCAGAATCAATATGGCTGTTCATAGCCATTGCCAGAAAGAGACAGAGGGATAAAGAAAGACTTGCTGAACTTTCTTCTACTCAGGGAACCCGGATGGATGTTCCTGCAATTCGACCAGCCAGAAGAGGCTATACTGATGTATTCAGAGATGTGGTTATAGAAAAATACATGAAGACTTTGAGAATCAAAAGAAGCACACAAGAAGACAATTATGTACTGAATGATTATCTAGACAGCACAGCACACTTGGGAAAAAACATATGGTACCAACACATGAAAGAAGTTGAAAGAAGAACGTCAGATGAAGACTGCTTCATATGTGCACTCCTGCCATACAGCATGGGGAAGTCAAAGATCTTCATAGCAATTGAAATTGATGTCCAGACAGCACATCGCCTATCGCACATAGCACTTTGTAAAACAAGAGGTCAATTTATGGGAAGCAACGCTTCTCTTAAAATGTCAACTGAAAAGACAGATCCAGATGAAGATGACTACATACAAGATATAAAGACAAGAAACAGAGCCCATACGAGAAATCACATGATCAGATATGAGAAGCCAGGAGTGAAAGGAGCTGGTATAAGACGGGAAGTGAACATAAAACTTCATGTCAAAGGAACATCTGCAGAAGAAGCTCGCAGATGGAAGAACAGAGGACAAATGCAAATTTGGGGAACAGTACTATCACCAGACGGATGAGAAAAAGGAGTGGTTATCTGCAGAGCATGGGTGATCATTGGATACTACAAAGAAACAATTGAGAAATCACAAATGTTATGCAAGCCATTATGGCCAAGACTTGCTAAACTACTGACATGGGTCAAAGACAGGGAAGGACCATTGCAGATAGTTCCATTAGAAAGTTCTAAGTTTTGCTTCAGGAACAATGGTACAAGAAAAATGGGAGAAAATCAGAACTGTGGATGAATATTCGATGCACCAGGAATGGTGCATGTAACAGCAGTAATCATGGATCATTATTGGGCTTGTGGATCAAAAGCCTACATCAGACTGCCTAAAGACTGGGGAGGAATGTGTACATTGGTGAATGTCCATGTTCCTGCATTGGTGATTCCTAAAGGTGACCTGAACATTGACAGTTTTCCTAAAGCAGATGCTCATCTAAGAAAAGGGAGATCTGTGGAACTGATAAGTCGAACAAAGAGAGAGAACTATTTCTCTGCTAAATCGATAGAAGGCTTTGATGCCACCCCCTATGAACACAGGCTGTTCAGCCAGACCTCATCAGTGTTCACAATGATCTTTATGCCAAGAATCCAGGTTGCAGCAAATACCAAGTGGTTACAAATCACCAGATGGGAATTGCTGCAGACAATTAACACAACTATAAAAGGATTCAATGCAATCAGAGAAGAACTGAGAGCTGTAAGACTAATGGCTCTCCAGAACAGATACGTTCTGGATATGATTACAGCCATGGATGGAGGTGTGTGTGCCAAAATTGGAGAATCATGTTGCACATTTATACCTTCTCACGATGACGAAAATGGAACTTTGACAGAGGTCATAAACATGCTGACAAAACTCCATGGCCAGATGATAGAAGAAGTAGAAGATATTGCAGATGACAGCTGGTTTGGAAATCTCTTCTCATGGGTTCCACAATGGATGGCAGATATGTTAAAATTTCTTGGAGCATTACTACTATTAGGGATGTTTGGATTCTGTGTGATAAAGATAATAATCTTGCAGTGCAAGAAGACAGCAAAGAAAGCCATAGGGTTGAAGATAATGGTCGATGTTGAACCAGGATGGAAGCCTAAAGACTTGACTGATGAAGAGATCAGAGACTTTGTGAAGTCTAGCTTCCATGCACCCGAGGGAACGTAGTTCCTGTATCCAAAGCACCACAGGAAATATGTGGGAAGATGGATCTACTGCAGTCCAAGTGGACAGCGCATGCTCATGACATGGAACAAAGAAGAGCATGTGAAGTCAACTGGATGCCTGAAGGGAGTCATACAAATATGGATCCTTAAGAGGCACTTCTTTGGACCAGGATGTCTAGGAATAGAAGACAATGTGAGAGTGGTTGATAAATCACCCAGAGGGGGGAGTGTAGAGGAGGAGCCAAGTACCCCTACTACACCTACCCAGCCTACATTACCTGAGAAGTATGAACAAAAGTATGTGGCATATACTACACCAATCAAAAGGCAAGAAGAAGAGCAACAACACTGTGCAGTACACATAGGAATACCTATACCTAAGAGAATATGGGAAGTGAAGTATCCATTAAGGAAACCATACCTACATCCAAGAAAATATGATGGCCATCTGAATGCGATTCCTGATGAAACAAAGAAACTGAATGACCAGGATGAATGGTAACGTCAAACAAAACTGAATCGATTCCATATATAGAAGATAACAAGACCAGAGAGGCAGGCGATTTATGAAGAATGAAGAAGTACTAAGGATAAGTGACATCTTGAGATCAAGATAAAGAGACTTATGCCATAAGCATGATGAAGATACTTAGTTTAAACATGTACAGATGCAATGAAACGCAAGCACCAAAGCAACCATGAAGCTAGCCAAATGCCTATAGTAAATAGATTGCGGAAAGTACCAACATATACATATATACCTCAAAGATGCTATGGATTGAATAAAGAATGAAGATTCCACTCCGTATATAGCAGTCTTGAACAACGAGGAAGGCCTCAAATCAGTGTCACAGTTACAAAAGCAATTGAATTAAACAGAGTATATTTCAGCTAAGGAGTTGGATGAGCCAAAGAGCCAAGGTCTTATCAGAACTAAAATTGGCTGACATTAGATACAATGAATGTGAAAGAAAAGAAGCCAAGTGAAAACAAAAGACATCAGAGGACTATTAAGGAATAAAATCAAATACACGAAAAAGGCTCAATTCGTGGTGTCCAGTCACGTGATGGAAGAAAGTTGGACGCATGAGGAGATCACACCTATGCACGGAAGCCAGACAGAACCCATACTCCTTAAACAATCCCAGAGAACAGTACAGACTCAAGGCTAACTTCAAATACTAATTGACACTGAAACATTGAGGTAGTGAAAGAGTGTAGTTGTAATTGGTGGGAAGTTGGTATCAAGACAAGCTCACCCGCACCTGGTTGTTCCAGTCTGCATGCTGCTCACATAGGTGTAAAGTTATTGACGGGGTTTAGAAGCCAACCAATTGTAGAGGACCACGTAGTTAGGGTCCTATAGTTTGTGTAGCCAATAGGACATTGTACATTTAGTGACGTTCATAGTGGCCATTTTGAAGGGAGGGCTTAAATGTCCCACCTGTTGTTGACTATCCAATTATTTCTCTCAGTTACTCTATGCAGATATTACACCTATACTTAGTAGTTCACTTAGAGCCAATCCCGCTTCCCGATAGGTTTTAGACGTTTGCCACGTAGGACGACGTTGGTAATGACGCAGGTCAACACGTCAGCTATGACCAATTATGGGTTTAAGAACCCAGCTTTTTATGAAATGACTGAGAGTTGAGTATCGAGCGATTGCTGATGTTAGTTGTACTCCCTGTTTTACTTACTTACATTAAAACAGACAAACTTTTTGCTAAGCTATTTGTGTCATCTGAATTATTGATGTTTGATTAATATCTGCATTCCCATCCATCTCCAGGGTATTTCTACTCATCTTAAAAGGCTGGAAGTCTCCAGTTCAACCTCATTTCCCACACTACCCCAGGCGGCCCCCTCATGTCCTCACAACACCCACCAGGCCCCCCTCATCTCCAACACTTCCCCCAGGCAGCCCTCACACCGCCCACCAGCCCTCCTCACCCCTGACACTAGCCCTGGCAGCCCCCTCAAGTCCTCACACCACCCTCCAGGCCATCTCACCTCCAACAGTACCGTACCCTTAGCAGCACCCTCAAGTCCTCACAACACCCACCAGCCCCCTCACCTCCAATACTACTCCCATGCAGCCCTCACACCACCGACCAGCCCTGCTCTCCTCCCATGCTGCCCCAGGCAGCCCCTTCAAGTCCTCACAACACCCACCAGCCCCCCTCACCTCCAACACTACTCCCATGCAGCCCTCACACCCCCAACAGCCCTGCGCTCCTCCCAAACGACCCCAGGCAGTCCCCTCAAGTCCTCACACCACCCATCAGGCCACCTCACCTCCAACATTACTCCCTGGCAGCCCTCATACCACCCACCAACCCCCACACCTCAGACACTACCCCAGGCAGCCCCCTCAAGTCCTCACACCATACACCAGCCCCTCTCACCTCCCACACTACCCCAGGCAGCCCTCAAACCACCCACTAACCCCCTCACATCTGACAGTACCCCAGGAAGCCCCCTCAAGTCCTCACACCACCCACCAGCCCCCCTCACCTCCGACACCAACTCAGCCTGGCCCTGCCACCTGAACCCCCTTACCAGTGCAATATTGAACAACAATTCACCTCAACTCCGCTGCCCTGCCACCAACATGAAGCACACTGGCCACATTGCCACCCATATATTCTCCAACTGGGTGCACTGATGCAGAATCCATGTTTGTAGCTAACCACAGGGCTCTGTGGTACATCACAACCAATGGCACAGCAACAGGACAGATGAATTTAGCAGCAACTGCACAGTGAAATCACCATGTACAAGTCACACAGTAAAGCAATGTGATGCAATGTGACGTATCATTGGGCACTTGCGCCATTACAATTGCCTCAAAGTGTTGTAGGTGAATGACCTAGGAGGACAGTAGTCCAACACATCACGGGCAGGACAGAGTCACATGTAATGTTGATGCATATTAGCAAACAACAATCAATGAATCAAGGGACTGAGGCCAGAAAGCACATCATTCAAAGTCCATGCAACCAACATAATTTGACCAGGCATGTTTTGGGGTGATGCAAAGGAAGTCTGAGAGTGTGTGAGCCAAGCAGATGGATGATGTGTCCTGCCACATATAACCAAGTTGAGATGTGATAAAGAAACATTACAGTGGCAGATGGGCAGCATGACAAGAGAGCACACACTGTATGGTAGCTGATTTGAGCTGGTAGGCGTCCATGCATTGTGAGGCACCCCCCACCTGCATAATTGATGAGCGCATGCCACACCTCCACTATTTTTCCCCAACCCATGTGAGAGTCGCATAACAAATGCATAGCAAAATCAAAGCAAACCACATGCGGCCCATGAACAAAGAGACAACAACTGTGTGACGAAGAATGAGAAACTATATGAACAGCATTTACACTATCCAAAACTACTATGTGGAAAGAGGGAAATATCCAAGGGATTTTATTTTACCAGTAACTATTTACACAGGCAGCTGACTCCATATTCTGCCATTATGTCCTCCAGGGCAGAGTCGCATTCGTCATCCTCCACTTGGAGGCGGCCATTGTCCGGTCCTGGATGGCTTGCAGGCTGTCCCTCATCCTCCTCTCCTCATCCCCCACATCCCTGCAAGCCTCTCCAGGATATGAACCCGCCTCTGTGTCTTCCTCTCCACCACCTCTGCCCTGGCCCTGGCAACCAGTGCCATCCTAGCCCGCTGCCTCTCCGCCATCAGCTGCATCCTTAAATCTGTCCTGATGCACACCAATTGCCTAAAGCGACGGTGCTCCTCCTGACAGGCATCCAAACTTCGCTGGATAGTTTGTCTGCCTGATGTAGTAGGGCCCTGTGTTGATTGCCCCTGGACAATCCTGTAGTGCTGCTGCATGGCCAAGTGCTTGCAGTCCCGCCATCTGGATGTTGCACGGCGGGGGGTAGTACCATCACTGTCCTGATGTGCCAGCTGCCCCACTGTGCCTCTTCCTGTGTAGGTACCTGGGCAGGCACAGCAACCACCTCTACTGTACTATTTTGGACTTCCACCTTAGGCAGGGACATGCTGACAACCAGAATGACCGGTGTGGGTAGGACAGCAGTAGAGGGGGCTGTGATGGGAACTGGCAAGGAAGGCCCCACGGAGGATGACTGCGGCACAGAGGGGGCAGTGGAGGAGGGGGCAGGTGAATGGGCCAGTGCACACAGACGACCCAAAAGCAGCGCACGTGCCAGATGGGCTGTAGAGACAGATATCCAACTGTGATGATCTTAGAGCAGTTCACGAATCAATCGCACATCATCACAAATGGATCCTGTCCGCTTTGCAATCCCATCCAGCATGGCATGAGAAAGCTCAGGGGTGATCTCTATGGTCCCAAAGGGGGACCCGGACTGGGTGCAGGCATCTACGATGGTGGTCACAGCTGCATCAGATGGATCAGGGACAGGATGTTCCTTAGCTCCCTCCATGGTGCACTGCACATCCTCCTGTCCCTGTCCCAGGGGTGCAGCCTGAACACCCTCCGGGATGCCCCCACCGACCGTGTGCTGGCCTTCATCTTCCTCCTCCTCCACCACCACCCTCATCTCCCTGGATGACTTCAGAGTGCCTTCCTCCCTGGAAGGCCCCTCGGTCTCTGCACCCTGGCCCACAGTCACTGAGAAGTCCCCCTCCACAACAATCTCCTGGGACGTACCCCCAGCAGCTCTGCCTGATGGAACGTGTGGTCCTCCAGCCAATTCACCCTCAGAAGATGTTGACTCAAGTCGGGTTGGCCCGGGGTGTGCGTTTCTGTCTGGTGGATGTGTCCCTGTCTTGCATAGGTGTAGTGTGAAGGCTCAATAACAGTCAATCACAGTTATGACCCATGGAAACAAAGCGTATTGTACAGTGCCCAACAACACATCACCTAAAACAGGCAACAACACCATAGCAATGACCAACCAACACAATAACGACATACTGCAATGGTTATGGGGACAGCTTAAGGGCAGCTTCCCACACATACACAGTCACCAATGTCCACATGCAACAGCATGACCTGCAAGCAAGCAACATGTACCGCAAAACATATCTGTGAAACAATTGCACATGTCAGTTGGCCAACCATTCAAATATTGTGTTTTTTATTTGCATTTACGCGACGGCCCTGAGGCATTGTGGCGCTGTTACCGAAAGCTCACTTGGATACAGATACAAAGCAGTTACAAGGTCGCTTTCAACCAAAAAAGGAAATAGGTATGTTCCAAGGTTACAAGGGAACTACATAAGAAACAGTCTAGTTAAAGAGCTTTATTTTCAATGCTTTCCTGAACATGTGAAAGACGTTACTTTTCTGAGGTCGAGTGGTTGTGCATTCCAGTTTTTTGGAGCTAAAACCGAGAAGCTAGCCCCCCCCAGCTTTGACTCTTTTGAAGGCCGGGACTGTGAGCTTGTGTGAGTATTGGGCCTGTTTGGGTCTGGTAGCAGTTGTGTGGTTAATTCTATATGGCAGGTAGGGGGGTGCCAAATGGGAGAGGCATCTGTGGGTGATGGCGAGGGTCTTAAACAGAATGCGCTCCTTTACTGGGAGCCAGTGGGCGTCTCAACTGGCTTGAGAGATGTGGTCTCTCCTTGGGATGCTTAGTGCCACTCTAAGCGCGTTGTTTTATGTGGTTTGCAGTTTGTTGAGGTTTTTGGACAAAGTGCCTAGACATTGCAGTAGTCCGGCTTCGCACCGATGGTGGCCCTCGCTATATTATGGCAGTTTTTGGCCGAGTGGTACTGTTTAACTGGATTGATAATTTTGGTTGTAAGAGCCACTGACGATGAGATGGCACTAACTTGACGCTTCATTGATAGGGTGGAGTAAAGGTACACACCCAGAGTTTTGACTGCAGCAAAGACTGTGACTACAGGGTTCTCAATGCTGAAATTGCTGTATTGGCTGTCTAGTTTGTTCAGAATTTCCTTGGAGCCTACCAGTAGGATTTCTGTTTTGTTTCCATTGAGACATAGACCGTTAGCCGTCATCCAGGCCTGGATGAATACATAGGTCTCTTTGAGGGTGTTGAGTTCTTGCTCGTAGGAACCGGAGAGGGGGAGGAGAATTTGCGTGTCATCGGCATAGTTTGTGAAAGCTATGCCGTACCCGTCTAGGTCATTGAATAGGGTTACAGTGAAAATGTTATAGAGGGTGGGGGAGGTGCAGGACCCTTGTGGGACTCCGTAGCGGATGGGAGAAGGGGTGGCTGAGGCCTGATTAAAGAAGACTCTTATGACTCTACCATCTAGAAAGGACGTGGTCCAGGCTGTGGCTTCCTGGGAGAAATGAGCAGCCTCTCTGAGGTGTCTGCAGAGGATCTTGTGGTCGACCAGATCGAAGGTGGCCGATAGATCCAGGAGCAGGAGCAATGCCGGCTTACCTTTGTCCATTGTATCTAACAGCTGGTTCTTGCGATCAAGCAACGCAGACTCAGTGCCATGGCATGGACAGAATCCAGATTGCCTTTCCCCAGGATGTTATTCGATTCAAAATAGGACTGGATCTGCAGGTATGCAGTCTTGTCTATAATTTTTAACAGGAAGGGTACGGTGGTAATGGGCCTGTAGTTGTTGGGGGAGTCAGGATCCAAGGTTGATTTTTTAGTAGCGGTCGAACCCATGATTCCTTGAGGGAAGGAGGGCGATGCCTGAAGCAAATGAGGCGTTGATGAACACAGTCAGAAATGGAGCAAGTGGCTCTGCACAGTCTTTGATTAGGCTAGCTGGACAGATGTCACCCTTGCAGAGGCACGGCTTGATATTTTTCATGATACATAAGATTTTACTTCAATTATTTCTTTGAAGGCAAAGGGCTTTTGGTCTTTATTCAGCAGAGAGTCTACAGGCACTGGTGCAGTGCCTTTGGGCGAGGCATCAGGCAAAGAGACTTTGGGAAGGGCATTGAAGTGAGTGTGGATTTTGTTCTGGAGGGTGCTTATCTTGTCAAGGATGGCACGTTGAATATTATTGCACCACGGGTCATCTTTCAAAGTCTGATGTAATTTGGTTGGGGGTACAGTAAGACCTTTGAAAATTGCAAAAAAACTCTTTAGATTCAGAATTGGCATTGGCGAATCTAAGGTTGTAAGGTGTGGCTTTAGCTACCATAGTGGCCTTCTTGTATTGTTTGGCAATAGTTTTGTAGGCCTCTAGTGTGAGGTCGGTGGGGCTGAATTGCCATTTGATAAGAGCTGCACGCTTAAGGGCTCTTAGGTCAAGTAGCTCTTGGGTGAACCAAGAGTTAGAGTGTTTGATGGCGCTTTTTTTCTGAAGTGGTGCAATGACAACTATGGCATCTTTGAGAGCCGCGTTGTAGAGGTCTACAAGCTCATTGGGGTTGTTAAAGAACTGTAGTTTTTAGCCATGTTGTGTCTAGGTAAGGTAGAATCCTGTTAAAGATGGTGTCTCTAGGGCGCAGAGTACCTGAACTTCCGGTAGTTGATCGTGGTGAGGTCGCCAGGCTGTCCGACAGGTGACTGTAGAAAGAGTAACGCGAGAAACCGGTGCAGCCCTCTCCCTGATGTCAACAGGGCTAGGGGTGGACCAGTTCCCAACGCCACAAGTGAGTTCCTTCCTGATACTCGTGGCGCTGAGGCAGTCAGCAAGGTAGAACTGCGGACTGTATGCTGGGTCAATAGTAGAGCAGAGTAGAAAGTCCAAAACTGAGGCTGCAAGGCTGAGGGTAGGCAGCAAACAATTGGCAGATCAGGGATGAAAGTCCAGAACAGGATAAGGCTAGGTTGCAGGAAGGCAGAGGCAGGCAAGGCTGTAACAGGCAAGACTGTAGCAGGCAAGGCTGTAGGGCTAGGCAGTAGCAGGCAGGACTGTAGTAGGCAAGGCTGTAGGGCTAGGCAGTAGCAGGCAGGACTGTAGCAGACAAGGCTGTAGTGGGCAAGGCTGAAGGGCTAGGCAGTAGCAGGCAGGGCAGTAGCAGGCAAGGCTGAGGGGCTAGGGAGTTGCAGGCAGGGCAGTAGCAGGCAAGGCTGAAGGGCTAGGAAGACCAACCCGAAGGAAGGTGAAGGGAAGGAGGAGCAGGAACCAACAAGGAAATCTGGAGCTTCAGGGGGCTGCAGGAGCGAAAACACGATCTGTAAACAAACCGCGTTGAGACGCGGTGAGCTTCAGGATTCCATCCCTTAAATAGGGCCGGCAGCACTCGGAAGGCTTGGAACACAAGCCGTGCTGTCCCCGAGTGCTGCCGTGCCCAGAACGAGGCTTGGGAGGCAAGCTTGAGGCTTCCCAAGCGTCTAGTGGACTGCGCAGGCGCGTAGACCAAAACGCGGCCTTCCGCGCATGCGCAAACCCTGAGACACGGAAACCCCGGAAGCGCCGAGTGCCGCCGACAACCGCGGTCCCCCCAGCCGGTATCGGGGATAACAGCGCCAGGATGGGGCGCGCCGGGACCCATAGGTGTGCCCCCTCCAACAGGTAAGTGAAGTGGTAACACTTTGCCCCCTCCCAGAAAGGCCAGGAGCCCCAGGTTTCCAAGGAAAGCGGCGATAGAAATCACGGATCAGGAGGGGAGCATGCACAAAACTACGTTGTTCCCACGTTCGATCACAGGCTGGGTAGCCTTTCCAGTCCACTAAGTACTGGAGAACCCCTCGCCTAATGCGAGAATCGCAAATTTCCTGTACCTCAAATTCGGGGGACCCCCGGACTACCACAGGTGCGGGACGAGGGGAAGACCGGCCAAACGTGTCAACCATGTAGGGCTTCAATAGGGAGACATGGAAAACCGGATGCACTTGCCATGTATGAGGCAACTGCAAACGAAATGCTACAGCAGACAGGCGCTTAGTAATCTTGAAAGGGCCAAAATATCGGGGAGCCAATTTGGTGGGCAAATTACGTATGGGAAGATGCCTGGAGGACAACCAAACCAGATCCCCCACCTGGAAAGCTGGTTCCGGGGTCCTCCCCTTATCAGCCTGTTGCTTCATCCGTGCCTGTGCCTCCGCTAAAGTATCGCGTGCCAAGGAGTGTTGATCCTGGATGAGAGCGACGAGCTGATCAGCAGTGGGAACCGCACTTGAAGGTACAGGACAAAAGGGTACCAATCTAGGATGCAAGCCAGATAAACAGAAAAACGGACTCAGGCCAATAGCAGAATGAACTGTGTTGTTGTAGGAGATTTCAGCAAAAACTAGATGCGACTTCCAGTTAGATTGAGTGGCATTGGCAAAACAGCGAAGGTATTGTTCTAGAGTCTGGTTAGTCCTTTCTGTCTGGCCATTGGTGTGAGGATGATAACCAGAACTGAGTGCGCGATGAATGCCGAGATGACTGCACAATTGGTGCCAGAAAGATGACAAAAAATGAGACCCTCGGTCGGAAATGATCTTTTCCGGCAATCCATGTAGCCTATATATTTCCTGAAGAAATGCCGATGCCATCTTCGAAGCAGTGGGTATCTTGAAAAATGGAACAAAATGAGCTGCTTTAGAAAAACAGTCCACTACGACCATGATACAGGTATATCCTTCTGATGGAGGGAGTTCCACGATGAAATCAGCCGCAATGGTGTGCCATGGGTAAGGAGGAATCTCGGTGGGATGAAGCAATCCCAGGGGCCTCTTTCTAGGAGTCTTCACCTGAGCACACACCGGACAACTCTTTACATAACGGTCAACATCATCGGCCCAGCCAGGCCACCAAAACTGTCTTGATATTACTTCTCGGGTTGCTCTCATTCCACGATGACCACCCACTCGGGAGTCATGAAACCCATGAAGCACAAGAGTCCGAAGTGAGGTTGTGGGGATATATAGCCTGTTCTGGAAGAAAAGCAGTCCGTTATCTTCAGTGATCTGTGAATGCCTTAGGAGTCCTTCCCGATCTGGATCAGAACTTGTGTCTTGTAGAATCCTCTGAAGATAAGGTGACAGTGCGAACAGAAAATGCCTTGGGGATATTAGTGGCTCATCCCGGTACTGACTTCTAGCTTCAACATCCAATGATCGAGACAAGGCATCGGCCTTTAAATTCCGAGTACTGGGGATGTATGTAATATGGAAGTCATAATGAGAGAAAAAGAAGGCCCATCGGGCTTGACGAGAGGTTCGGCACTGAAGAGACTTCAAATACTGTAGATTTCGGTGATCAGTACGTACTTCCACAGAATGCCTGCCCCCAAGGAGATGATGCCTCCACTCTTCAAATGCAGCCTTTATGGCCAACAATTCCTTCTCGATCACTGCGTAATTTCGTTCACTAGGAGTGAGCTTACGAGAGAAGTATGCCACAGGATGTTCCAAATCAGTTTCTGGTTCTTTCTGCAAAAGGACTGCACCGACAGCATAATCGGAGGCGTCGGCCTCTACAATGTACGGCATCTCATCATTAGGATGACGCAAAATGGGAGCAGTGCTAAAGGCTTGTTTTAAGATGTTGAAAGCCTTGGTGGCCTGTGAATTCCAAAGAAAAGGCGTTTTACTGCTAGTTAGTTGAGTCAAGGGAGCCGTGAGTTGAAAAAAGTGGGGTATAAATTGCCGATAAAAGTTGGCAAATCCCAAGAATCGTTGAAGGGACTTCAAATCAGAAGGTTGAGTCCAGTCCTGAATGGCTTGCACCTTGGCTGGGTCCATGAAGATTCCTGTGCCACTGATCACGTAACCCAGAAATTCCATTGTTTTCTGATGAAAAGAACACTTCTCAGCCTTAACGTACAGTTGGTTCTGGGACAAACATCGAAGCACCTCTCGGACATGTTCTATATGTTGCTTCAGGGAGACAGAAAAAATGAGGATATCGTCAAGGTACACCCAAACTGATATCCCGATTAGATCGCCAAAAATGCTATCCATAAAACGCTGAAAAACAGCCGGGGCATTACATAACCCGAATGGCATGACCCGGTATTCGTAATGCCCGAAAGGGGTCTTAAAAGCCGTCTTCCATTTGTCTCCGTCTTTAATTCGGATTAAATGATAAGCGCCCCGTAGATCCAACTTGGTAAAAACCTGGGCAGCTTGAAGGGACTCCATGATGCTCCGAATTAAAGGCAATGGATATCTATCTTTTCGTGTGATATCGTTTAATTGGCGATAGTCAATGCAGGGTCGTAGGGTTCCTTCCTTCTTTTTCACAAAAAACAGCGGGAATCCAGCTGGTGATTTCGAGGGAGTGATGTATCCCTTCTTGATGCAGTCTGACAAGTATTCTTGAAGAACCGCCTTCTCAATAAGGGATAAGGCATATACCTTCCCATGAGGTATCACAGAACCAGGTACCAATTCTATAGAACAGTCAAAATTTCGATGAGGAGGCAGTGGTATGTCTTCGGGTTCAGAAAACAATGTTTGAAATTCGGCGTATTCCTGAGGGACAGACGATAGGGAACAAAACCCAGGAGGACCAGTACCCCTCGTGAGAGGTATGGAGGAGATCTCCTTTCTTGACACGCCGGGCAAACAACAATCTTGAAGGCAATGAGCAGAGGAAAAATCCAGAATGCGAGCTCCCCAATCGATGGTAGGATTATGGTGAAGAAGCCAGGGCAAACCCAAGACCACGGGATAGGAGGGTGATCTGATGACATCCAAGGCGATTCTTTCCCCATGTTCTTTAATCTGCATCTGTAGGCCCATGGTTTGTTGGCAAATTGGACCTGAAGATAAAGGAGTCCCATCGATAACCTCGACGGGCAGGACACTTCTCCGGGCGAACAAAGGTATTCCTTGACAGACTGCAAATGTCTCATCTATGTAGTTTCCGGAGGCCCCACAATCCAATAAGCCTAGAACCTCTGCCTCTTTGTTTAACCATGATAACTTGATCCTCACCACCAGTAGAACTGCCGGTTGCATGGGCTGAAACAAGGAGTTGGAACTGGAAAGGACTGAGTACGAATTTGGACCTGTCGTTGCCCTTCCTACAGACGACAGGCCTACTAGTTTTCCGACTTCCTTTGTGGGCGTAGAGGACAGGTACCCAAGAAATGCCCAGCATCCCCACAATATAAGCAAAGTCTTAAACTTCTTCTGCGTTTTCGTTCAGCTTCAGAGAGCGGACCCCTAACGGCTCCCAACTGCATGGGTTCGGGGCCGGGGTCCGGAGACCCGGAATTTCCGGCTTGAGCGTTGGGTGGTCTTGTGATCATCCGTTCAACTCGTCGTCTCTCACCCCTCCGTTCTACCAATCTGTGGTCTATTCGCAACACTTGTTCAATTAATTGCTGTAGGGTGTCAGGCTCTGGAATATGTAGTAATTCGTCCTTGTACTCCTCTCTCAAACCTCTTCGAAACAAAGTCCTTTGGGTTATCTCAGGCCACTGGGAGTCTGTTGCCAATTGACGAAAACGACCAATGTAGGCTATGATATCCATAGAACCCTGTTTCAGATCCATCAATCGATTCTGGGCTGTGGCGGCCAGATTAGGTGATTGAAAAACCTCCAGAAATGCTTTTTCAAAGGCTGCGAAGTCGTTGAGTATGGGGCTATTGGCGGACACCAATGGGGCGGCCCAAGCCAGGGCATTACCAGTCAAATTTCCCAAAATATATCCTATCTTGGCTTTATCGGAAATGAAATAAGAGGCTCTAAAGAGGAAATGGATTCTACAGTGGTTGCAAAATTCTGCCACACGTCTAGGATCTCCGTCAAACTTTATAGGCGTGGTCTGTGACATAGCTCCTTCTCCCTGAGGTGTTGCCCCAGAGGGTTGTGACACCAACTGTCTTAGACCAATGTTCTCTTGACGGAGTGCTGTCATTTCGGCCCGAAGAACTCGCATCTCTTCCCGGAGTTCTTGAACCTCATCCATGTCGGAGTCGGAAGGTAGGCGTCTCAATCTGTTAAAGATGGCGTCTCTAGGGCGCAGAGTACCTGAACTTTCGGTAGTTGATCGTGGTGAGGTCGCCAGGCTGTCCGACAGGTGACTGTAGAAAGAGTAACGCGAGAAACCGGTGCAGCCCTCTCCCTGATGTCAACAGGGCTAGGGGTGGACCAGTTCCCAACGCCACAAGTGAGTTCCTTCCTGATACTCGTGGCGCTGAGGCAGTCAGCAAGGTAGAACTGCGGACTGTATGCTGGGTCAATAGTAGAGCAGAGTAGAAAGTCCAAAACTGAGGCTGCAAGGCTGAGGGTAGGCAGCAAACAATTGGCAGATCAGGGATGAAAGTCCAGAACAGGATAAGGCTAGGTTGCAGGAAGGCAGATGCAGGCAAGGCTGTAACAGGCAAGACTGTAGCAGGCAAGGCTGTAGGGCTAGGCAGTAGCAGGCAGGACTGTAGTAGGCAAGGCTGTAGGGCTAGGCAGTAACAGGCAGGACTGTAGCAGACAAGGCTGTAGTGGGCAAGGCTGAAGGGCTAGGCAGTAGCAGGCAGGGCAGTAGCAGGCAAGGCTGAGGGGCTAGGCAGTTGCAGGCAGGGCAGTAGCAGGCAAGGCTGAAGGGCTAGGAAGACCAACCCCAAGGAAGGTGAAGGGAAGGAGGAGCAGGAACCAACAAGGAAATCTGGAGCTTCAGGGGGCTGCAGGAGCGAAAACACGATCCGTAAACAAACCGCGTTGAGACGTGGTGAGCTTCAGGATTCCATCCCTTAAATAGGACCGGCAGCACTCGGGAGGCTTGGAACGCAAGCCGCGCTGTCCCCGAGTGCTGCCGTGCCCAGAACGAGGCTTGGGAGGCAAGCTTGAGGCTTCCCAAGCGTCTCGTGGACTGCGCATGCGCGTAGACCAAAACGCGGCCTTCCGCGCATGCGCAAACCCCGAGACACGGAAACCCCAGAAGCGCCGAGTGCCGCCGACAACCGCGGTCCCCCCAGCCGGTATCGGGGATAACAGCGCCAGGATGGGGCGCGCCGGGACCCATAGGTGCGCCCCCTCCGACAGGTAAGTGAAGTGGTAACAAATCCTGTCTTTAGTGAGGAGTCGTGCAGATCTGGCCATAGCTGGCGGCACTGGTTTGGTGGGTTTAGGTGTAGCTTCTTTTGATGGTAGGTGGAAGTGTAGGATGTGGTGGTCGGTCCATGGTCATGGTGTATTGGAGCAGATGTCAGCTGTGCAATTGTGATCAGCTATCCAATCCAGTATACGACCTTTGGAATGAGTCGGGTTAGTGACTCTCTGGATGAAGCCCATATCTGGAAGTGCTTTGGCCAAAGCTTTTCCTTTCTTATGTTTTGGGTCGTTAAAGCCCAAGTTAAGATCTCCTAGGAGAATTGCTCTAGTGTTGTTTTTTAGATTGTCTCCTAGGAGGTGTAGATTACCTTGAAAGTCAAGGAGAGGGCCCGGGGCGGTATATGATGTGGAGCATTGTTGTATTGTTTGGTGAGGGGGATATTTTGACTGATAGGGCATCAATGTTTTCAGAAGTAGCAGACTTTATTTGTCTGAGTCGAGTGAGTCTTTGACTATGAGGGCGACACTTCCTCCCTTATTGGGGGTTCTGTCTTGCCGGAATATGGTATATCCGGGGGGAGGGATTGGCAAATGGCTTGTCCAGAAGCTTCGTGCAACCAAGTTTCTGTGATACCCAGAATGTCAAGATCCAGATCTGTAATCAAGTCATGAATCTCAGTGGCATGGGCTGGGATGGAACGTCCATTGATTAGAGCACATTGGATTTGCCTGGTGGTGGGTATGCTACTATTACTGATTTTAGTGGCTTTTTTGGACCTAGTGTCATTATGGATGGTATGCAAGGTGATAGGATTGGTGGTGGTTGAGGGTAGGGGCAGATGGTGAGTTTGACTTCCTGGGTATTTTTTGAGTGTGGGCGAGAAATGTCCTGAGCGGGTACCTAGCCTTAGATTCCTCATGGAGAAGGGCATAGGGCAGGTAGGGAAATGTGCACCTACTGGGGCACCTTGTATGTGGGGTGGAGTGGAATTTGAGTGGGGTGGAGTGATAAGAACTTCAGGGGGTGTCCTGTAGGGATGCGTTGCTATGCTTTTTTGTAGGGCAGGAAGGAAATGTGCTGGTGGAATTGTGTTGGAGCAGGGCAGTATAGGTACCATGCTGGTGAGCAGGATAACCCTGCAGTGGGTAGGGTGCGGCACCTGCTAGAGGGATGGCACCTTCTACAGAGCAGGTATGGGTAGCTGGTGCAAAAGTACCACTAGGGAAGTATGCTTGGCATATATGCTGGGTGCGTGACTAAAGGCTGCTTCTGTATAGTACAGAATTAGGGCAGTTGGTCATTATGCTTATTATCAGACTAGACATGTAACAATCAGCAATGCAGAGTAATGAGCTTAGCGCACATGAAAAAGCAAGTTAGGACCTCATAGCTTGCAGTGGATGGTGCGGAAGCTAGCAATAGCATATGTTGTATTGACAGTCAGCTAGTAAGGCATAGTATATTGTGCTAATTGTGCACATTAATGCTAACACAAAGCGCGTACAGGCTTGGGTGGTAGCGGTAAGAAGAATAGAATACATGCAGGGAGTAAAATAGCAGTGCAGTTAATATAGGTATACCAATGCTTAAACAAAAACAAACAAATATTTGCGGCTTATGTGATAAATAGAGCGCTTAGTCTTACAATATAAACTTTAGCAGCAAATCGGCTCTGTATAATTCCTGGTAGCTTTGTTGTAGGGGACGGAACAGTTCAGAAGGCCGTGCCAGGAGGCTATGGAGGTTCTTCCCACAATGCAGATCCTTTTCGGTATGCACAGCAACAAGTTCAGGGTGTGGGAGTCGGCATCGGCATGTGTGTGGGTGGTGGGTGATGGGACAAGTGCGCGTGGGCGGTTGGTGTCTAGAGGTGGATGCTGGATCTGAAAGGGGGCAGCGTGTCTCGCCCGTGACCACAAATGGCCCGGACAGGCACAGACAGGCTGAACCCTTTGTGGTGTCCCTTCGTGTGTGGGCCGGCTTACGCCTTCCGGTGACCACGAGTCACGGAACTAGATACAGCATGTCCTATTGGACACAGAGGACATGATTAGCAATGCATCAACAAAAAACGAAGGCCGCCATTTTAGATGGGTCCTCGTGGCGTGCAGGCAAATGCAAATGCATGGTTACCTATGTAGGTGCTTAGGATCGTCAGGGCACTGCAACTGGACACTAAGGCAGACTCAGGCAGAATAGGTATAAGGTTGTACAGTGTTGTGGAATACACGCTTACCTGCAGAGCATGGGAAGCGTGTCGTGGAATCCTCAGTGGTCTCCCTTCACAGGGATGGTTGCTGGTGCAGCTGGGGGTCTCCTGCCCTCCAAGGCAGCTGCTGTTCAAATGGGCTTAGACAGGCTGAACCACACATAAACGTGTTTGACAAATCTAGTGGAATAATAGGCCACATCCCAGGACCAGAGGCGTCAATGCATGAACACCACACACGCAGGCATCAAAGTGCATGTATCAAAATCATCAGATGTGCCTGCATGGATGCACTGTCAGTTGTGCCACACATAGACTCAGACATCGTGCATGTCACTCACAGGCGCACAACATAGCATGTCCAAATTTGCTATGTCCAAGCACTTGCTCCATGATCACACACTGCATGTGCACAACAACAAGCCATGAATGCACAATCCGCCAATCATCTAACACAAATGCCAGCGTATAATGTCTAACACCACAAATGGCTCGCATTGGCATGAGTCAGCAATCAGCCACATCTCACAACACTCACATGCGATAAACAGGATTTGGCATCTACAAACAGGCATGCCACACATACGCCCTAGAGCATTGTCCCACATAGGTACTCATCAGCGGCATACAGATGACGTTTCCAGGCCAAGCTCCAGTAGTGGAGGTCCGGATAGAACCTTTCAAGTACCCGCACCTGTATCTGGCTGAACCAGTGGCAGCCAGCATGGTACACCTCCATGGTGGGTTCTGTGGAGAGGGCTGCCACAGAACTAACAGTAGAACCTGTAGAGAACATGGTCAACCTGTTAAATGTGGATGAAGAAGAAGAATTTATCATAAGGAGTGTCAGAACTCTATGAAATTCCTGGTTGGAGTTCTGCTCCGGCAGTTGAGCCCGTCGTGTAGCCGTCGAGTTCTTTCTGCCAATGTACCTCTCAGGGATGTATAAATATTGCCTGAGAAGTCTATTGACCCAAAGAAGGATGGACGCCACAGGATTCCGCTGACCTGCAAAGGAAAGTCAGGGTTAATACCACAATGTATTTACGTGAGCAACAAACAAGGCAAGATTATGATCCTGAGCAAACAGTAGAGCAAATGAGGAGTTATACCTTTGGACTAGTGGGTAAGGTCCCTGTAATAGGATCAGTAATCCTGATGTAAGGTTAACTGGCGTATCCTATGAAAAGGATAACAGAGTATTGGAAATGGGTTATTTAATCAATAAGTGTAGCAGTGGCAAGAACAGTATGACAAATAAAGACAACACTTTTACCATATGCCCAAGAGTAGGGTTCCGTAGAATGTAATATCCAGAATTGGATTAGTTATGGAATGATGTTGATACACCTACCAGCCGGAAGACAGTCCTAGTACAACAGACGTGAAGAAAAATGCTCCTCCTAAGACCCACCGGCACTAGGACGCCTAACAGACTTCCCAAAAGGCAGTCCAAGTTCAACTGATGTCAAGAAATGTTCCTCCTAACACCCGCTGGCACAAGGATGCCTAAGAGAGTTTCCAGATGGCAGTCCAAGTTCAACCGATGTGAAGAAAGGCTCCTCCTAACACCGGCCAGCACCAGGACGCCTAACAGAAGTCCAGGAGGCAGTCCAGATACACGAGAGGAAGGACGTCTCAATATAGGTAATTGTATGGAAGAGAGCAAGGATTCGTAGCAGGAATGCGGGAATGGTTCTTTTGAGTGTGTAGGATGAACAGCAAGTTCCGAGAGCAGGAATAGGAGTCAGGTGGGTTCCGAGTTAATAGCCGTGCAGACAGAATGAGGTACAAAATCGGCAGACGTAGCAGGTCAAATAGCGATCCAATGGTCGTAACGTAGCTTTCTTGAAACAGACAGACAGGGAGCAAGACAAAGGAATTCCATGAGACGTAGCCGGGTAGGTAACCAAGAAAGCAATATCACCAGATGCAGAAAGGCTGTAGAAAATTAATTCAGAAGCAGTGAATTCAAAACAGGCGGGGCATAAAATAGGAAACACTGAATCACATGACAAGGTGGAATTGAACTAACTTGAAAAGACACGTGACCTGATGAACGCAGAAGGACCTTGTTTCCATGGTAACTCCCAACGCCGCCGAACAGATACACGGCGGATAGTCATAGCATTGGGAATACGTGGAACAGATGCCCTTGTTTGTATACAAGTTCTTAGTTTCCCCGAATGTCTTGGCTACCCCAGTTTCCAGACAGTATCCTCCCCCATCGGTGACACCCCCTAACTGATGAGAGGAAATGGGACATGAGTAGCGGGGCATGGATATTAGAGGCAGGTTCCCACGTCCGATCTGCCAGACCATAACCTTTCCAGTCCACCAGAAACAACCTACTACCCCTGGAAACCTTGGTGTCAAGGATGGCATTGACTTTGTATTCCCTGGTGCCTTGGACCATAACAGGGGAAAGGCGAATAGGCAACCTAGCATTCTCCACACAAGGCTTGAGTAAGGATATGTGAAATACAGGATGTATTTTCCATGACCTGGGCAACTCCAACCAGACAACCACCAGATTAACCAGCGTCTGTACCAAAAAAGGACCCAAAAAACCAGGCAACAGACACTTACGGCCCGGGAGACGGAGGTTTTTGGTGGATAACCATACCTTGGAACCAATGGAGTACCGAGGGGCCTCCTGACGGTGTCGGTCAGCATAAGCCTTAGATTTCTCTTGGGCCTCCATCAAATGGAGACTTACTGCTTTATGCACAGCAGAAAGGTCCCGAAGGCACGCGTGTACTGCAGGGTTGGTCATATAAGGAGTTAAGTCCAAAGGAATGGTTTGTGGCTTTTGGCCGTACATAGCATGGAACGGTGTGGTACCAGTAGAGGTATGGACGGAGTTATTGTAAGCAAACTCAGCATGAACAAGAACCGAAAACCATGTTTCCTGGTATTGTAGAATGAGGCAATGCAAATATTGTTCCAAGGTAGCATTAAGACGTTCAGTCTGCCCATCAGTTTGTGGATTATAGGCGCTAGAATAGCGATCTTCAATACCAATGGAACTGGTGAGGTGTTTCCAGAAACAGGAGGTGAACTGTGTCCCTCGGTCCGAAACTATAATGTCTGGAAGATCAAACAAATGAAAAACGTTGTGCAGAAAAAGATCAGCGAGAGCAGGAGTGGTAGGTAGTCCCTTGCAAGGGACAAACAGGGCTAGTTTGGTAAAGTAGTTAACTACTACCCATATGGTATCATATCCCATGACTGGAGGGAGTTCCACGATGATATCCATTGAGATCATGGACCACGGACATTCAGGTACAGGGAGAGGCTGTAAGACCCCCATTGGTTTAGCTGTAGTACCTTTACACTAGGCACATATGGAACAAGAGGATATGTAGGACAACACATTGCGGTACATAGAGGGCCACCAGCACCAACGTTGCAACAGTTCTAGAGTTTTGCGTTTACCAGAGTGTGCAGCCACCAATGAATCGTGGCACCATTGTAAGGCCATGTGCCTCATAACTTGATCGGAAATGTAGACAGAGCCTTGAACGTATGGTAATTTCTTGATCACATCCATGTTGTAATCCTTGATTTCGCTAGGTTCTTTAGCGACCTATTCCTGGATCAAGGACTTCAACGTCGGTTGTAAAGTGCATGAACAGACCACCTGGTTATCAAGGAGGATGGCACCATCCCATATCCAGGGTGGAGAACCATGTAGACGTGAAAGAGCATCAGCTTTTGAGTTAAGCTGACCAGGACGGTACGTTAATACAAAGTTGTACATGGAGAATAATACATGACATCTGGCATGACGAGCCGTGGTGCATTTCAAAGATTGCAAGGCGACTAGGTTCTGATGGTCCGTGTATACCTGTACAGGAGAGGCAGTACCGAGTAGATAGTGTCTCCATACTATGAAAGCGTCCCTAACAGCTAAGAGTTTGCGTTCAGTGACCGTGTAGTTTTGCTCATACTGAGTGAGTTTACGTGAGTGATAAGCCACTGGATGTAACAAACCGGTATCATTGCATAATTGAGATAGGACCGCACCTACCGCTACTTCTGAGGCGTCATGAAAGGGAAATCCGGGATCAGGGTGTTGTAGTACTGGTGCAGTCGTAAAAGCCACATTCAAGGCATCAAAAGCTTGTTGGGCCTCTTCACTCCATATGAGCTGACATTTGTTACTGGTTAATGCAGTCAATGGAGTGATAGTTTCCGAAAAAGACCGGATAAACCACAGATAAAAGTTAGCAAAGCCAAGAAATGACTGCAAGGCCTTAACAGTGGTAGGGGTGGGCCACTCCAAGACGGCCTTAACTTTGATATCACTCATCTTGATGTCCATATTGGTGATGTCATAGCCAAGGAACTCCACCTCCTTAACACGGAACAAACATTTCTCGAGCTTGGCATACAGATGGTTTTCTCTTAAACATTGTAGAACAGTGGATACGTGTTTGAGGTGTTCTTTGTAGGAAGGAGAATAAATCAAGATATCATCCAGATATATGACTACGTACCTCTCCAACATGTCACTCAATACGTCATTGATAAATCTCTGGAAGGTGGCCGGGGCATTACAAAGTCCAAATGGCATAACCAGGGATTCAAAAAGGCCATATTTGGTCTTAAAAGCCGTCTTCTACTCATCCCCTCCTTCATTCTTACGAGAGTGTAAGGACCCTTAAATCCAGCTTCGTGAAATATTCAGAGGTAGCCAACTGATCTAATATGACAGATATTAGTGGTATAGGGTATTGATTGTGTATAGTTATTGCATTGAGTTCCCGGTAATCAATACATGGGCGCAGGTCCCCCTCCTACTTGGGTACAAAGAAGAGAGGAGAGGCGGCATGAGAACGAGAGTGACGTATGAAACCGTTCTCAAGAGCTTTGTCCAGATATTCCTTCAGGACCGTATTTTCTTTTTGAGTAAGGGAATAAACCCTCCCTGAGGGAATCCTAGCCCCTTCCACAAGGTCAATGGGACAATCGTAAGGACGATGTGGTGGTAGTTTCTCTGCCCCTACCTTGTCAAAAACGTCCCGAAATGCTTCATACTCCTTAGGTAGAAGAACCAATGATAGGCCCCCAATCACAGAAGCTGCATCCAACAGTGGAAAACATGGGCTGGACAATTCAGACATTGGGGCAAAGCAGTGGTTTTCACAGTGTTCAGAAGTGAACTTGACCATACCAGTTTGCCAGTCCACCAAAGGGTTATGCAACACTAGCCATGGTAAACCCAGTATAACCTTGAACTGAGGTTTTGCAATAACATCAATATGTATCTCCTCCACATGCCCGGAGGAGAGGGTCATAACAAGGTTTACGGTACGTTCAGTTACCAGACTTGATAATAAAGTGTAAGTAAAGCCTAGGGGTCGTTTTGGCAGATAGTGCGCTAGTTCGTACCGCCACAAAAGTACAGTCACTAGTAATATAGTGGTGATCAGAAATGCTGCATTGAGACTCTTCAAATGGTACGCCCTAGTGAGTACCAAATGTGATATAATAGACAATGGAATGAAGGTGCAATCAACGCGCAAATCTCATATATTCAAATTATCTAAGTTATTAAAGTATGAATTCACAGTGAGTCTTATGACTGTAACACGTCTTGAGATTTATGTTGCTAGTAGGAAAAATCAGCCCACACATGTTTCGACCCTCGGGGTCGTTGTCAAGGCTGTAAGTGTGATAATATCAAGTTGAAACCAGAAAAAAAGAAAAAGGTTGAAAAAAAAACAAAATTCCATTGTTCATAGTTAGGTTGCAAGCATCATCAGATTGCATGTATACATATAATGGTTTCAAAGATTGAGCAAAAAAATATACAATATTACATTGGATCATTACCACATGACATTTCAAAATAATATCAGGTAAGTACCCATACCATGATTCAGTTGAACGTCGAATGATATCAAACAATTGATGTTATTTTCAAGATTCAGATAAATCCAAATTGTGGAAAAATTGTGGTGAAAAAAAGAGTCAGTTGAGGATTTGCTAAACATATACTTTGGCAAAACATGCACTAATGGGAGCATCTCATGGGCCACCTGAAGTTCCTAATGATTGAGTATTGTGCTACCAGGGACAGGCAGTATGCCCTGAAAAGGTGACTATAAAGTGAAAGAAGAAACACCACTGTGAGCTGTGGGCTGAAGGATGAGTATAGTGATGAGATATATAAGGTGTCCAAAAGATTCACCATCAAGTCAGCCTTAGAAGCTATTCATCATTGAATACATTATACCACAGACGTAAGAGCATCCCATGTGGCCCCCACCGTTGCATTCTCTTACACCATTATATTAATACCTCACTATCCAAATACCAACTTCCTACTGTTGTATCTAAATTATCTAACCAGCACTCTTTACTCACAAGTCTTTCTTCCTTCTGCCAGTCCCATTGTGTTAGACAGTAATGTTCATTTTCTACATAATTTTTATGTAAATACCGCTTTTTCCACACATTAGTTAACATACATTATGTTATGACCATTGTTTATTGTTTGCGGCCGTCATTGCCGTGCGCGTGATGTCACACGCACGTTACATGCGCGTGACGTCACGCGCACGACTCACGCCTGATGTCACAACGTCGAACGCTGCCTTTCACACAGAGACTGGTACAGTTTCCCACTCCCACTGCATCCTGCATCATCCTATGCAGCAGTGGGGATTTAGCCCCTTAAATTGCCGCACAGGATTACCTACTATATACATGTATGTTATTGATCTGATATCCGTGCTTCAATGCACTCTACCATTACCAGCAGCTTTATTTAAATGTAACTACATAGAACAGCATCCAACTTGTTGCTTTCCATTGCAGTTCTCTTCTGACTGACTCCAAGCTAGAATTTTCCACAATTGGTACCCAGTTCTCAGGGTAAGCTGATACCTTTTACCCTTACCATTGTTACAGGATTTTTTATACAGTTCATATCACTTTGCAACATATTCTTCCTCATTTTGGTTTTTTCCATTTAGGTTGACACCCTACTTCTAACTAGTTAAGCTATCCTTATCCCCTTATACCCTTGTATCCTTATACCCAGGATCGCTGGTATGTGTAAACTCTCTCTTGTTCTTTTCATCTTTTGGGCACCTTATATATATCATCACTATACTCATCCATCAGCCCACAGCTCACAGTTGTTGTGTCTTGACTGTCGTGTAGAATGAGGATACCTCCGTCCACAAGTGCCGCACAGAGAGACTACAAATGTCACTCTCTGTACAGCCCTTGAGGCCACAGGTGGGGGATGATCTTTCGGAGCCACAGACTTCTGGGAACCCATGGGCCACTGCAAATAAACACCAGTTAAGTAACTAGCCACAACAATAATCACAAACCAAACAACAAGAAAGGAACGGTCTTACCAATGGCTGATAGATGCGGTTCAGTTGAACCTAGTGAGGTGTTCCGGGACCCACCAGTGCCTCGCCTCCGATGCAGGATGTTCCTCCCAAGAGGGGAGGTGAAGTCCCCGAAGGCACCGGGCCCCACCTGTTGATGGGCTACACCATGAAGTCCAGGAAAAGCAAAACCAAGACGAGTATCAGAATGGAAGACCAAAGGCAGTCCGTGATTCGTAACCAGAGTTCCAATATCCAAGAGCCAGCACACAGGGCAATCCAAAAGCAGTCCGTGAAACAATCCAAGGTCGAATTCCAAGTGAGCCAAAACAAAAATGAACGTAGCGCCAAACAGTAGTCACGAGAACAGTTGTGAAGCACTGAACACTCGTATCCGAGCGTTTAAGTAGCAGCACTACGTTTGTTTTCCGGTCACGTGGTCCGCGCCCGCATCACGCGATTGTGTTGTTGTTATACGTGAGCGGGAGGTGTCGGCCACGTGACGCGGCCGATCCCGCAGCCGCCACAGAATACGCCAATGGAGCGGGCATCCACGGCAGTGGGCTGGCTGTTGGCGCTGCCGCCCTGGAACACGGGAGGAAGGCAGCGGTGGGTCCCGGATCCGAGCCTGCGGATGGGGCATAGTGGAGGTATGGGGTCTGGGGCTTTGGGGGGTGACATCGGGAACAACGCGAACTCCATGGGACATGACAGAGCCCCTACCCAAAGGCCCACGACCCCGTGGGCATGAAGGATTGTCCCTATGGAAACGCGCCACCAAGCGGGGAGCGCAAACATCCACAGCAGGAACCCAGGACCTCTCCTCAGTCCCAAACCCAGACCAGTCCACCAGATAATGAAGGCGACCCCTACAAAAGCGCGAACCCAGGATACCAGAGACCTCGAATACATCAGGGGAAGACAAGGACACTGGAGCCACAGGCGCCCGAAGCCGAGTCGGACCAGGGCAAGGTTTGAGGAGGGAGACATGAAAGACCGGGTGAATCCGCCAGGCCTAAGCCGGAAGGCCACAGGGTTGATGACCTGGATGATTACATAAGGACCCACAAACCGAGGGAGGAGCTTACGGCATCCCGCCAGCCGCAAGTGTCGGGTGGACAACCAGACACGAGAACCCACTGTATACGACGGGGCCACCACCCGTCTCCTATCCGCCTGAGCCTTCTCTGGCCGTGAATGCAGGACAGGTCCCTAGCACAAGCGGCGGGAGCAGGGGTGACCGATGAAGGCATGGCGAGGAAGGGCAGAACCCGGGGATGCTGACCATACAAGACATAAAACGGGGAGAACCCAGTGGAAGAATGTTCTGCATTGTTATAGGCAAACTCAGCAATGTGGATAACTCTTAGCCAGGAAGTCTGCTGCTGCAGGGTCAAGCACCACAAGAACTGTTCCAAGGTCTGATTGAGTCTCTCCGTCTGACCATCTGACTCAGGGTGGTAAGCTGAAGAGAAGTGTGAGAAGTGTACGTCAATGCCAAGCAGTTTGGTCAATGCACGCCAAAAGTGTGACGTGAATTGAGGACCCCTATCCGAGACAATGACCGTGGGTAAACCAAAGAGACAAAAAATCCCTTCAAAGAACAGTCTGGCTAATGCCGGAGCGGAGGGAACGCCCTTGCAGGGGATAAAACGAGCCATCTTAGAGAAGGAATCAATGAACACCCACAGAGTGTCAAACCCCTGGACGCGGGGCAGGTCAGTGATAAAATCCATAGTAACAGTGTGCCAGGGCCTGGGGGGAACAGGCAATGGAAGCAGGAGACCAACAGGGCGACCCCTGTGATGTTTACATTGCGCACACACCCCACAGGTATTAACATAGCACTCTCCGTCCCTTTTCATAGAAGGCCAGCAGCACCAGCGTTTCAACAGCGTTAGAGTACGCTTCTGACCGGGGTGTCCATGTATTGGGGCATCATGAGACCATGCAAGGGCCATGTTGCGGGTTTCGGTAGTGGGTAGAAAAAGTCGGTCGGCAATAAACGGCAGCCCGTCATGAAGCGTGGGATCCCACTCAGATAATTGGTCAGGATGCCGGGAGACCCAATCCCGAACAGCTTCCAGCAAAGGCGGTGACAGGGTACATAGACAAACCACCTTGCCGCAGTCCAGAAGGGTGTCAGGATTTTTCGGTAGAGCGGCCCCCCCAGGGGAGCGAGATAGAGCATCGGCCTTCCCGTGGGCAGAACCCAAGCGATGTTTGATAACAAAGTCAAAAGCTGCAAAAAACAAATGCCATCTGACCTGTCTACTGTTGATGCACTTTAGAGAAGCCAGATCCTGCAGGTTTTGGTGATCGGTATACACAGTGACCTGATGTTTAGCACCCAAGAGGTGGTGTCGCCAATCACAGAAGGCGTCCATGACTGCCAACAATTCTTTTTCGGTCACCGTGTAATGCGATTCTGCGTCTGTGAATTTGCGGGAGTGAAAGGCCACGGGGTGAAGCCGACCGGTAGCAGGACAGATCTGTGACAAGACCACCCCCAAGGCAAAGGAGGAAGCGTCAGCCTCCACGATGAAAGGCAATTCCGGGTCCAGGTGTTGCAGAACCGGGGCATTTGTAAACGCCGCCTTGAGGGAGTCAAAGACCTGTTGGTGTGTTTCAGCCCATAGAAAGGGAACGCGAGGACTTGTCAAAGAAGTAAGAGGAGCCACTAGAGAAGAGAAGCCAGAGATAAACCGTTGGTAAAAGTTTGCAAAGCCAAGGAATGACTGAGGCGCTTTTAGGGTGTTTGGAGCCGGCCAGTCTAATACGGCCCATACTTTGGAGGAGTTCATGGCTAAGCCTCCAGACGTAATATGAAAACCGAGAAATTCCACGGTGTCAGCGTGGAATTGGCATTTCTCTGGTTTCGCGAAGAGTGAGTGTCTTTGTAAACGCGAGAGTACCTCCTGTACATGGGATACGTGTTCTTTCAGGGTTCGGGAATAAATCAGGATGTCATCTAGATAGACGACAACAAACACATCCAGAATATCGGAGAAAATATCGTTCATGAATCTTTGAAATGTGGCTGGGGCATTGCAAAGACTAAACGGCATGACCGTATACTCATACAACCCATATCAAGTGCAAGTTCCATTCATCCACAGGACAAACACGGACTAGATTATAAGCCCCACGAAGATCTAATTTTGTGAAAACAGAAGCATGAGAGAGACGGTCAAGCAGTGGCGTGATCAGGGGAATGGGATATCGTTTTTTTTCTGTGATAGCATTAAGTCGTCTGTAGTCTACACATGGGCGTAGGTCGCCCTCCTTCTTGGGAACGAAAAAGATGGGACTGGCTGCAGGCGAAGTAGACGGACGAATATGGCCTAACCGGAGGGACTTTTGGATGTACTCCTTGAGTGCTGTTTCTTCAGTAGGGGAAAGGGAATAAATCCGGCCCGTGGGTACTGTACTGTCCGGAATCAGATCTATTGGGCAATCGTAGGGACGGTGCGGAGGAAGCACTTCGGAAGAACCATGGTCGAATACACCTGCAAAATCCTGGTATTGGGCGGGAATGAGTGCAGAAATCAGTCCCACCATGTAGTGTTCTGTTGGCGAACTCATGGTATCCTCTATGGTTAGATGGGCTATAGCTCCTAGGGCCTGAGCAGGAGTGTGATCGTTGGTGTTTGCAGGAAGACAGAAGCATTGGCATAGCTCTGACTCAAAGTGAACTGAGCCCGTCTTCCAGTTTATCAGCGGGTTATGCCCGTGGAGCCAGGGGATCCCCAATATTAGGCCGAACTGGGGCATGGCAATAAGATCGAAACTTAGGGTTTCTTTGTGTGTGTCTTGAATAGTAAGAAGCATAGGAGCCGTCTGCTGTTTAATGGGCCCGGATATCAAGGATGTACCATCCACCGCCTGAACCGGTTCCGGCCTGGTCTTAGTCAGAAGGGGTAGGTTGAGTGTGTGGGCCAGCGTAATATCGATGTAATTACCCGTAGCCCCGGAGTCAAGGATGATCGTGACCGGGTGTGAGACCTCAGGTGTGGGTTGGAGCATGGCTCGTAAACGTATGGGCCGGATATGGCCAAAGGCAGGTGTCAGATCTGGGGTGAGAGGGACGGTGCTCGACCCACTCCCCGGGTCTAGGGCCGAGCATTACGAAAACCCGGCGTTTTCAGTTTTGGCCAGCGGGGGCATTCCTTAACATAGTGGCCAGTCAGACCACAGTAATAGCACGCATTGTCCACCCTCCTGCGCTCCCTCTCTGGGGGTGTGATTGGACTACATATGCCCCGGACCTGCATAGGTTCCTGATTGGAGCTGGAAGCAGTAGAGGTGGAGGATGGCATTGACGCGGAAGCAAAACTGGCCTCGGCTCTGCGCTCTGAACGCCTAGCATCCACCTGTAATGCCAGATCCACCAGATCATGGTACGCCATGGGCAAAGCAGGGATTATGGCAAGTGCGTCCTTCATGACATTGTTCAGACCCCTGTAAAAAACAACAGCCTTTTTACTTTCAGGCCATGAAGTTTCTGCTGCAAGTTGATTGAACTTGGTAATGTACTCAAAGACCCCCTACCTTGTCCCAGATCCAATAGTTCCAAGTCTCGGGACTGCACCTTATGGCGGGTATCAAATACTCGTGCCATCTCTGTGATCAGCAAGTCGAAATCATAAAGAAGTCTCAGCCACCAACTGAGTTTAGAGGGCAAAATAAGCCAACAACGGGGTGTCCCTTTGTTGCAAGGTCAAGAGTTCCAAATCATTGGCCTGGGATTTGTATCTGGTATCGAATACACGTGACATAGCAGTGATTAATGCATCACAATCATGAAGCAATTGGCTCCCTTGTTCTAGCAACGGATTAGCCCAAACCGCCGCTGTACTACCTAAATAGGACAAAATGAATGCAGATTTGGTGGTAGAGTCCGGGAACGAGGATGGCCGACACAAAAAGTGTAGTTTACACTGATTGATGAAAGTACGAAAGTGTTTTGGATCACCATGGAAACGTTCCGGTGGAGCAAGGGGAAATTGAGCTGCCATGTACACAGGAGTACTCTCCTGCCTGGTGGAGGACCCGCCTGAAGCAGAAGCTGAGCCCGATGCCGTCCCCAAGGTGCTCGCTCCACTAGGTTGCATGCTGGCACGAAATTTGTGAAGGTTTTGTTGAGTGGCTTCATGAGTGGCTTTCATGTCCGCCCTCAGGTGTGCCAATATCTGAGCCAGCGCGGCCAACGGGTCACTAGTAGCATCAATTCAGGAAATAGGCTTCTGAATATGGCAGAACTCTATGAAAGGTTCAGGCCTCAGAGTGGCATTCCACCAGGCTGAGGGTCCTTCTTCAGGGAAAACCTTCAATGTCAACCACATAAAAGTTGCACAGATATTTGTTGAATCTTTAAAGTCCAAGCACAAATGAAACTGAATTAATTTACAGTTGGCCTGTTTTATGATCCATTGAATTCTTCCTTGCATATGTGTTTCTTGAAATGAATCCACGTGGAATGCTTGGCTGCACTGGAGCCTTCTGACATTTATGAGGGGTCAGAAATGTGAGGCGGACAACTTTGTAACGTTTTCTCAACAAATGCCATTTTATTTGTAAATTAGGTTGAATGAACGCCTCATTATCCCTACCCTAACGAGGATATCCCTGCCTAAAAGAAAATAAAGAAAACACTCTAACGAAGGATATCTCTCCCTCACACGTGTACATGATGTAATGTGGCATTTATAACGCGGCTATACACAAGTGTTTCAAGGTACGACGAGGCAAGGGAGGGGAAACAGAGGGAAGACAGAGACAACGATCCTACTAGACCAGGTGACATTGAAATCGCGAAAGTGCAGGGGGGAGGGGAAAAGTGCGGGGGGAAAGGAGAGAGGGCAGTGCAGTTCATAGTGTAACAGTAAAGTAAATAAGACAATAAATAAAAGTGTGGACAGCTGGTGGCAAGTGCAAGGGTAAGTGCAGAGATCAGGTGTTGTCAAGTGCTAGTCGGGGCTGTAGGGATGCAGAAACAGTCCCCTAGTGCAAGGGTTGCCAGGGTGGCAGTGTAGGTGTGCAACTGGCAGGGAGGGGACCTGGGCCCAACATTAGGGGGCAGCCAGGTAACCAGTGCAGTTTCAGATTCAGCCAGGAGATCATCAGGGGAGATGGGAAGAGAAAGCAGAAGCAAAGAGGAAGGTCTTGAGGTGCTTCTGGAACCAGAGATGGTTCTCCTCAAGTTTCAGAGAGCCAAGGAAGCTGTTCCAGGGGGAGGCCCCAGCAGAAGAAAGAGATCTACCACCAACTCGCTGCTTGGAGAAGCGACTAACTCTGAGGGAGTTGGAGGCAGATGAGCAAAGAGCTAGAGAAGGAAGATATTTAGGAAGAGAGAGTTGGAGGTATTGAGGCCCTAGGCCCCAGAAGGCCTTGTGGACCATGCAGAGGGTTTTGAACTTAATCCTCGCCACCACTGGGAGCCACTGCAGAGATTTCAGTCCTGGAGAGATACGATCCCTGGGCCTGAGGCCAAAGACAAGTCTTGCAGTCCTGTTTTGGATGAGTTGCAGAGGGTGGAGAGTAGAAGCAGGCAGATTTAGAAAGAGGCTGTTGCAGTAGTCAAGCCTGGTGAGAACCATAGCTCTGGAGACAGTGAGCTTCTGGGGGATGGAGAGGAAAGGAAGAATACCTCTGAGGAGGTGCAGCTGGTGGTGTGACTTCTTAGAGAGGTCAGAGATATGAGGAGAGAAGGAAAGTGTGGAGTCAAAGATTACCCAGAGGTTATTAGCCTCACAGGTGGGAGCAGGAAGAGGACCAAGAGAGGCTGGCCAGAGAGTGATAGGAAAGGAGGGGGCAGGTGCGCTGATGAGGTGAATCTCGGTCTTACTGTCATTTTGGCAGAGATCATTGGCGGCACACCACTCCTGGATGGCGGACAGACAGTCAGAGATGAGAGAGGGAGAAGAGGTGGCAGAGGGGAGCCTGAAAATGAGATGAGTGTCATCCGCATAGCACTGAAAGTTGGGGCAGAGTGCAGCAATGCGGTGGGCAAGAAGTGGTACTGGTTGAACAGCAAGGGAGAGAGGTTAGATCCCTGGGGAACACCACAGGTACAGATGGAGATAGAGGAGAGGAAGGACCCAAATTGGACCTGGGAGGGTCTATCAGAGAGGAAGGAGGTCAGCCATGCCAGGGCCTGATCGGTGATACCCAGGTTATCACGGAGACTGTTGAGCAAGATGGACAAACAATAATGATTACATTTGAATTGTAACCACAGTCTTGTTTTGTCTTTGCGCGAATTCCCCTTCCCCAAGTTTCAAAATGGTCTTCTTTTCACAATTCATGAAAAGAAAACAAGGAAATCCTGATCTACAATATTGTTCAACCACAGTCTGTTTCCACTTCAGTTTGTCTTTATAAAGTTCCACAGTCAGTTTGATATAGTTCCACTTTGTCAACAAAAGTTCCAACACCTATGGGTTTAACTTCACTATGCGAACAAAGAATTTAAAATCAAAAATAAGGAAGTTTCTTTCACTCCTTGAAAAGTCCTTCAATGAAACAAAATGGTCACAATTATGATCTTGGTCTGGATGACCTCCCACAACCTCTTTAATAGTGTGTACCTTGTCAACATATCTCAACTTAGTATACCCTTGACAACTTCAGCTGGTGAATTGACAGTTCCCATTCACTTTGTTATACCTTTAGTATCACAACCAACATAGATTGCATCTCAGTCAAGAGTATTTGCCACAATTACATTTAGCTTCACATTCAACATAGGTAGTATTGGACAACACACCATTTAAGCATGTATTCAACTTCCACCTGGTGTGCCTATGCGACAGGCCCACTTCTTAAATAGGTTTGCAGTTCAGGTTTACTCACCTGCCCGAAGAGCAATACACAACCACTGTTGCTTCTGGGGTTCTATATCATCTGATGAATGTTTTACCACAACTTCAAGTTGTTCAACAATTTGCAGCTTCAAAACTTCCAACAAATCTTCAGGGAATACAAGACTTATTTCAGTGCTATGTGACAACTTTCTCACAATAATGCTCCTCTCCCTCAGGATCTTTCTCTCTCTCTCAGAAGGGCAGCCGTTGTAACACTCTTGTTTTCCCCCTCCATAAATTACCGAAGGCTGATATGAAAAGGGGTTTGTACTTCCATTTCTTTGACTTGTATATAGTGAGTTCACACCTACTTTCACCATAGGTTGGATATCATATGAGCTACATTTGCCACTGCCCATAAATCTTTCAATGGCCCCTTGTTGCAATTGGCAATATTGGTTATTTGATAATTGCCTGATTTTAGCTCTCTTTTGGCTTGGGTAATGCGTGTTCCCTTCTTGTCATATTACCCTGTTACATTGTTGGGATTTCCATAAACTCACATTACAGATATCACAGTCTGTTGGCTTCTGTTTGATTTGGTTTCACATCTTTTTAGAACGTGAGTATTCCAAAATACTTTGTAAAGCTTTTTCTCTCACTCGCGAGTACAGTTCTTGCTTAGCTTTAACAGCGCGAGTTTCAAAAGTGCTCTTCCAGTATCTTTCAACCACACGTGAGCGTCTCTCCCATGTTGAACACTTTTCTCACATACGCAGATGGGGAAGGAGTGCTCTGTGGTCACACACAGGATGTGAACTCACCAGGTAAGGCAGGCTCTCCTCTTCCTCTTGCTGCTTGCAGAATTCTTCGTTGTTTGGCTTCTAACATTGCGGTAAACCTCTACTTCAAGTTTGCCGCCATACACACAATCGGGAAATGGAGTGTTCACTGCTCTGGAGGTTATTTGGTTCATGTCAGTTACCATAAACCTCAAGGCTTTCAGGTGCACTCCAGCCACCTTTGCTGGCCTCCGGGAAGGGAAAACTTCCCTTGTCTTTGCTTCCTGCTGCGCAGCCTCTGCAGACTCGATCGCCAGAGGGAAAGCTCCTTGCTTGAATGCTTCCTGCTGTGCGATCTCTGCAATTTTGGATTTGAGGGGATCAGCCCCTTTCAGGACCAACAGTCCTGGTCTGCCAAGCAATGCTCTTCGAGTCTTCTCTCTCCTCCCACAGTTTGCATGGTCTGCCTGCACCATGCTGCATCTGCTTTCTGATACTACTGGCACTCCAGCTGCTGCTCTCCTTGGCTTGCACCTAAGGGGGCCTTTTAAGCCTCCTTCAGGTGTGGGTTATCGACCTTAATGAGCTGGCCACTCCTAAAGTACCATGCCTCTTCAGTCATCTTCCTCGCCCCAGTACTAATTATGGGACTTGCAGTTCCTAATAATAAAATTAGGTTTTCTTGCTTCAATTGTTTTACTTTCAAACTCCAATTTAATCTTGATAACATGCTTTATAGGAATAGCATGAAGATAGGTTGTTAAACCTGATTGTACAGAAAAGGGCCATTCTTTTACACTGTTGTTATGCCTGACTTTCTTTTCATTGACTGCTTAGGTTAAGGGTGGGTCTTAGATTTATAGTTTTCCCGAACTTTAGAAGGATCGCGATTTCTTTCCTAGTCCAGGAATGCATAAGTGAGTTCACTCTTGTTTGTATGAATAACTCATGGGCCAACCATAGGTTTGTTACAATAAGCCATTACAGACTGTGGCACGGCTGGATCATCCTCCATAAAGGAGGATGAATACCATGTCTCATCGCACGGATTCCTCTGAAACCTCTGGGCCCTGTCTCCTCCCAGGTGATCCTCCTGCAGAACACCACCCCCAAGGTCAGATCAGGAAGCGTCTGCCTTTCCCTGGCCACCTGGGAGGAGACTTTAGAGAGGGTTTTAGTGAGGGCTGTATAGGATTCATCAGACATTCCGATTGCTTTGGGCCTCAGCAGTAATATCTAAGGCCACTAGACACGACTTGTACATTGCCACTAGGAAATAGGAGACTTCTTGAGAAAATTCCCACGATGCTACCCTCAACTAGCACCCACCCCTTCCAAGGAGGTCATGCTTTAAGGATTTAAAGGGATGGTAGGTCATTTGTAGGATGTGATTGATGTGGACTGTGCACTAGTTAAATAATTTCTAAAAACTCTGCATCATGCCAAAAGGTGATCTGTCAGAAAGATGCATTTTTTAAATAGACAATGGCACTTATAGGTGTGAAACGTTTTAATCATATATGATGAAAAGTCATGAAATCCATTGCTTGTGTTGTTATGGTAATCTTCCTGTCCATTAAAGGTTTTTGTAGACAGTTCGACGTAGCCAAGAAGCGTATCATGCTTCAATTCTTAAAAGACGTTCATGGTGTCCACCGTAAACAGTAATTAAATGGATGTGGTGGTTGCTAAGCGTGTAATGTTTGCATCATGGACCGAACCAATCTTTCCTATTTTCAAGAGGCTAAGAAGAACGGCATGGCGGCCATCTTAGAGGGTCTTCATATTGTGGGATCAACCCTTTTTGCACAGACCTTAAATTAGCGACCGCAAAATGGATATCATTATTCACTTCTGGGCACCGTGACTTTCTTCCCAAACTGCTGAAAACAGGAAACGATAGCTGTCTTCATTATGCAAACATGTTTAAATATGAGAAACTTAACGGCCACCACCACATCCTTTCTTCTTGCTGTTTACAGCAGGCGCATGCCCATAAGATCAATTCATAACGTACGTCTATAAGAAGGTTTGGTTGAAGAAATGATCACCATAACACTCTAAGTGTGGATTTAAAGGGTTTTTATTGTATAGCGTGGGATATATAGGCTTTGAGTTTGGTTTGTTAACTGAGTTTTAGGTGCTGTACGATCTTACCTACAAATCAAATCAAAGTATTCAATTGGCTTTAGTGATTGCACTGAAAAAAAAGATTGCGGAAACTAAACAAAGAACAAGTTCAGAGCAATCTGTCATGCAGAATCCCCTATATTTCTTTAAGTAGACCCTCTCATTTATTGTCCAGTAAAGTGCATGATCGGTCCTTCTAGTTCGTGCTTCTTGATCCACTGCAAGCCTTGTCATTATTGATGATGATGGTATGATGAAGTATCACCAGAACACAGGAGGCATATTAGGCTTAGACACCTTTAGAAAACAAAGTTGGGTGAGTTGAGCTCTTACAGGGGGAGCCTAGCTGGTGCATCCGATAGACTCAATATGATAACTATTGTCAAGGTGTCAGGGGGGATGATGCAAACACTGGGAAGGGCCTATCTAAAGGACTTTCTGTCCTTGTCATGGTTCCTTAATCTAGCAAACACATTCCATGCAATATACTACCCAGCTTTCTTCTGGGCTTAGGACTCACAGTCCCATTAGGTATAGAGGCCAGCCTGGCCCCTGCCTTGCTTCCTTGCATTATTGTACTACTCTGGCATACTGCTACCATCAAGCATTTCGTCTCCCGTGCTCACCGTCCCTAACAGGCTATGGTTTCTCGTATGTGGTCTCGAAATCGTACCAGGTTTTCAGATACTGACCTTATAAGGCAAGCATTTCCTTGCTATCCTTGCCTCTTGGACTCAGTCAGCTTCTGGTATATAACGCCCAGCAGGCACTTTGGTTCTCCATCTCTTTCTGGGTCGGCTCTCAACCGGTGTGTCTTGGATTAAAAACCCCAGCAAGCTTTGAAAGTCTCAGGCTCAGTATCTCTCTCGCTTTCCCTCCCTCTCTGCCTCTTGGGCTATGTCTCTATCGCTCTCTCTCTCTTTCTCTCTCTCCCTACCTATCTGCCGCTCTCTCTCATTGTGCCATTCGTTGCCTCAGAGTGAGATCATATTTAGGGCGTGTGTTAATTATCATGATCAGATAATGACTTCCCTGCCTGGTCCATCTGTAGCCTCTTTTGATGTTTGTTCTGGGATTAGCTCTGATCTGGTTTCTCCTTGTCTAGTTCAGGTGTTCCTTCTATTCTCATTAGGTTACCTTGTGTCTGGCACTCTCTTCCTCCTGCCGTTCATGATTGGCTAGGTGGATTCCCATCTCGCAGAGGCCGAGCATTTAACAACCCAACCCACTATTTTAATGCCCGGCAGAAGGGACGCTGGCATTACACAACTCCACCAACCACTGGCAACTTGGCCGCTGTGACCGGGCTGGGTAAGTGGGCAAAGAGTGTCAGGGGGAGTCAGGAATGTTACTTGTGACTCTGGAGCATGAGAGGATTAAACCATCGTCAAACCAGCACATCTATGCACACCTATTTGCTGATCCAATCCTGAATAAGGGAAGTAGAAGTGTGTGAGGACTGTCTGAATGTGGCTGAACTGTGTGGATACCCCCCCCCCCTACAGTTTGAAGGGTATTGGGCAGCCCTTTGTCTTTGTTCCTTCCTCGGGTGTCGGAGTACATATTGCTTGGCTACTGCACAGGCTCGTAGGGTGCATTAGTTACTGGACAATGTGGAGGGACTCAGAGGAAACCCTCATATACCTTTTACAGGTAGCAATTCACAAAGATATTTCTGGGCCTTCTGAGTCTATGTCACCATTGCAGTTGGATACCTTATAAAACTGCATGTCACGTTAATAATTTCCATGAGCTGGTAAGAAAGCCTGTTCTCGGTATCTTTGCTTAGGTCGGTGAAAGTAGAGTTTCACAATATCATCAGGCGCAGTATCTGGACTTTCCATCTAATGCCATTCCATTGAAATGTTTCCATCTAAGGTATTTCCATCGAATGCATATTTTTGGGGGGTAAAGGGTTCATTTTGTTTAGTCGCATTATAAAGGGTAAAAAAACAGGGGTTCGGGGACGCCCGCCCCCAATAAAAAACAAAAAAATAAAAAGTAAAAATAAAATGCATTAGATGCAAAGTTTTTAGATGGAAACAATTCAATGGAATGGAATTAGATGCAGTGGCATTAGATGGAAAGACCATAATCCATCAGGTGCACATGCTGATGTGACTCTCCTTCAGCTCCGCCATATTGAGCATTCACACTTCAGCCCTTTGAATGTGCACGTGTGTGTGTGTGTTTGTGTGTTCAGCTGCCCCTCGGTGTAGCCGTTTGTAGAGGCATCAGGTCGTTTTAGTGTTGCTGGTTGACTGCAATGAGGAGTAGCACAATTGTCCAATTGCCAAGGGTTTCTATGTGCAGTGGTGGCGCGGTGTAGTGCAACCTAAGCCTTCTAAAGGTTATCTTTGCCACACGGAACAGGAGCCTTCAGGGCTGCACGAATGTATGGGGTTTCCACCAGCGATAGCTCAAACGGATGTATTGGCACGCTAGCAGGTAACACACGTTATATGGGAAGCTCGGTTCGCCTCACAAACGCACCCATTTGGAGGTTCTAAGAAAGGAACGAACAGGTTTGTAATAGAGGAAAGGGCCTGTGAGCGTTGTGACATGACAACGTCAGAACGCAAGGAAAGCAAGAAATGACCCGACTGCCCGCCAAATCAGCCCAGTCGGGAGTAAGAACTAAAGTAACGAGTACGCGTATCATTTCACCCCTCCATGAGCACTTCCAGCTAGGCCTGGCAAAGGGACACGTCGAGCTAATGCCTCCCAGATCCTGTGAAAGTCAGGCGCGTCTGGGTGAAGGGTTGCTTTGAACTCCTTCCTTGGAGGTAGCATTAAGCCCCCCACGATGAGAAAAAGAATGCCAATGGCATCACCTGGCAGTTTTCCGCTCAGTGGCATCTTGTGCTGTGCTGCACGACCCTGGGGTTTTAGTGTGTGAATGTGCATGTATTGCAAAGGCACACAATTGCATCACTGCCCTGTAAATTGCACTGCATTTGTTGTTGCCGCTCAGTTAACATGTTATTATCCTCTGTCCGGGTCTAGCTTCACAAAGGCACATTCAAATGTTATGTTATGTTATGTTATGTTAGCAGTACTTGTATAGCGCACCGTCACCAACGGAATTGGTCCCCAGGCGCTCTGGCGGATCTGAAAACAGGAAGGGTGGGTAGGGTTAGTTGGGAAGAGGGCAGAATTAGAGTAGGAGAGGTGGTGTGCTGTTGGCAGCTTCAGCTCGGTTGACACCGAGTGCTGGGCTTTGGTGCTAGTATCGGATCGGGCGAAGGCCTTGAGTGCTGTGGGTGAAGTTTATGTGTTGTTGATGCGGCGTGGTAAAGTGCGTGTGGATTTCTGGGAGAGAGGTGGTTGAGTGGTTTTGTGTGGGTTTAAGTATGTAGAAGATTGAGGGTTCGGTAAGTGGGGTCTGTATCCTGATTCAGGTGCTTATGGTTCCGTTACAGTTGTATATCTGTGGATTGGGATGTTGCTGGTTCCTCGTGGGCCGACTCGCTTTGGTAATGTTGCGCTGATCCTCTGTATCCTATTGAGTATAGTTTGGATTGGTAGGTGCGTCTGAACCTAATCTTCCGGTGTGGTACTGGGTGGGTAATAACTATTCTCAGGTTATCTAGTGTGACCCTGGTCGGTGGCAGTCTTGCTTGACTCTGACGGTTCATTGTTACACAGTGGTCCTTCCGTGTGTTATTCTGTGGCTATTTGCCAGGACAGTGCTCATTTAAGAAATAAGAAGAGATCATTATTGAGTGATCTCTCTTTATTTCTGAAACGAACATTGACGTTTTCAACCATTTGATGTATGAGGCAGTGCCACCAGATGGCTGAGAAGTAGATAATTTTGTGTTTTAAAACTGTTTGATTACATTTCAAAGCAACATACCAGAATCCCAGCAGTTCCAGGCCGATTCACAGCAGGCAAAATATGACTACACACGACCAGCACGGAAGGATATATTGGGGTTTGTGCTGTGTCTCGGCCCTCTCGGCTCTGCAGTGCAGGAAAACATATTTTTAAAATGAGATCTACCTCACAACCGCAAGGTGGCACTGCTGCCTAAATAAAGTGCCAGAAAATTGTCTGGTGCCGAAAGGGCTCTGTTCAAACGATCCTACAATAATTTGTCTGAACACCAAAATACTGTACTTTTTCTTTGCTTCCACAGCCTAACACGTGGATGTGTAAAAATGATCCATCAGAGAGCAACAAAAATGTTTTTTCATTGTGCCTTTGCGAAGCAGTACGTAGACAAAAGTGAACGAATTGATAAATCATTGGGGTGGTTTACTACTGATATTGATATTGATATTTTATTTCTATCGCGCTCCTACACAAGTGTTTCAGAGCGTGACAAGGCAAGGGAAGGGGAACAGGGGAGAACAAAGCAGCGATCTTACTAGTCCCAGTGACATTAAGAACGCGCAAGTGCATGGGAGAGGGGGAGGGGAAAAGTGAATGGAAGGGGGGAGAAGTGGAAAGTGTGAAGCAGAGGAGAAACAGATAAATACATATAAATAAATAATAAAGGCAACAAACAGTGGTAGTGCAGCCAGCAATTTGCAAGTGCTAGGTTTAAGGCAGCAGACAGGGTAGGTCTGATAAGTGCAGGAAGAAAAAGGGGGGTTCTGTATGGGTACATATACAGACCCCAGTGCATGGGGGGCCCCGAGGCAATGCGGGAGGGTGGCAGGGTGAACAGGTACCTGGGACCGGAGGACAGAGGGTGGCCAGGTGCACGGTGCCAAGAGAGAGCGGATCAGCAGGGGAGAGGGGGGGGCGAAGGCAGAAGAAAAGAGGAAGGTCTTAAGGTGCTTCCGGAACCAGAGATGGTTTTCCTCAAGTTTTAGAGTGGCAGGGAGGCTGTTCCAGAGGGAGGCCCCAGCCGAAGACAGAGATCTACCCCTGGCTCATTTCTTTGAAAAACGACTGACCCTGAGGGAGTTGGAGGTAGAGGAGCAAAGAGCTCGAGAGGGGAGGTATTTGCGGAGGAATAGCTGAAGGTATTTTAGACCCAGGCAGCAGAAAGCCTTGTGGACAATGCCGAGTGTTTTGAATGTAATCCTTGCATCCACTGGGAGCCAATGGAGAGATTTCAGTCCTGGAGAGATACGGCCCCAGGGCTTGAGGACAAGGACAAGTCTTGCAGTCCTGTTCTGGATTAGTTGCAGAGGGCGTAGAGTAGAGGCAAGTAGATTTCGAAAGATGCTGTTACAATAGTCCAACCTAGAGAGAACCAGAGCTTGGGATACCATGAGCTTCTGGGGGAAGGGGAGGAAAGGCAGAGTACCTCTGAGGTGGTGCAGTTGGAAATGTTACTTTTTAGAGACCTCAGAGATGTGGGCCGAGAAGGAAAGGGTGGAGTCAAAGATGACCCCGAGGTTCTTAGCCTCGCAGGTGGGGGTAGGAGGTGGGCCAAGGGAGGCCGGCCAGAGAGTGAGGGGAAAGGATGATGGAGGTGTGCCGATGAGGAGGATCTCCGTCTTGCTGGCATTCAGACAAAGATCATTGGTGGCACACCAATCTTGAATGGCAGTTAGGCAATCAGAGATGAGAGAGGGAGAGGAGGTGGCAGAGGGCAGCTTGAAAATAGGTTGATTGTCGTAAGCGTAGCACTGGAAATTTGAGCATGAGCAAAAAGTGGCAATGCAGTGGCCGAGAGTTGCCAGGTATTGGTTGAAAAGCCAGGGCGAGAGGTTAGACCCCTGTGGAACACCACGGGTAGAGAGGAAGATAAAAGAAAGGAAGGACCCAAGTTGGACCTGGGAGGGTCGATCTGAGAGGAAAGAGGTCAGCCAGGCCAGAGCCTGATCAGTGTTACCCAGGTTTTCACGGAGACTGTTGAGCAGGATGGTATGGTTGACCATGTCGAAGGCAGAAGAGAGATTGAGGAGGATGAGGACAGAGGGAATGTTAGAGTCAAGGTTGGACAGCAGATCTTCACGGATGTCCAGGAGAGCAGTTTTGGTGCTTCTGGCAGTTCTGAAGCCAGACTGGATGTCGGGGAGCAGTTTTGGTGCTTCTGGCAGTTCTGAAGCCAGACTGGATGTCATGGAGACAGCCAACAGAATTGGGATGAAGGTTAAACTGAGAGATGGCCAACTTTTCCAGGAGTTTGCCCAGAAAGGGAGTAATGGAAATTGGGCGATAGTTAGCTGGACAAGAAGGATCAGCTGTGGGTTTCTTGAGAAGAGCATGCACAAGGGAGTGCTTCAGAGGGCAGGAGAAGGATCCTGAGGCAAAGGAGTGGTTGCAAAAATCAGCAAGTCAAATCTGGCTGTTTTTGCTTTGTGCTAAAAAGTCAAATCTTGCTATGTTTGCTTTGTGGTAACAAGTCAAATCTTGCTGTCCATTGCAAAATTCTCTGTATTTTGCTTGTATGCAGTTTCTTCTCTGTAACTTGTCAGCCCAGTGACTTCACAGCTCTCTTTTGTCTCACACCTACCTGCCTTAGCCTCCCCAGTATCTCCATCCTCTCCTCGCTTCAAACCCCATGGCGCTTTCTGTTTCTCCTATCTTTTCCAACTGCTTCTCCATTGACTATGCTTCCCTTCTCACTAAGTCTGGTGGGAAGAAGTTCAAAAAGGTTATCTTGGCCTCTAACCCTGGTCTTCCTATCGCCGACACCTACTCCAATGCTTCCTCCAGACAGACCCTCACCGACATCCTCTTTGTCGTTCCTTTGCCAGATCTATGGACTCATATGGTCTCTGTGCTCTGCCCTATCTCCTCCACGCCCATTAATGGTGGCACTCGCTGGTAAGTTCTCATGGCTTCCTTCAACTCCTCCAAAGTCATCATAAATGTCTACCTAAATGGCACTGTCATGGTCCAAGGCCCTCAGGCCAATCTCCTCCTATTTGATAGGCGCTTCCCTCGCCTCATCAATTTCCTCTCATCTCCTGCTGTCCCCCCTCTCCCTCCTTGGCTACCTTGCCCTCTCTCTCCTCCTCCTCTGCCCCTTCTAGGGCTCTTTCTCCTTCACAGGGCTTACCTCTGATCTGTACCCCTCCCCAGAAGGTCTTTAAGGCTGGCAACCTTCTTCATATTGCCACTCTCAACTCTCGGTCTGCTGTCAACCACTCCTCTGACATCTGCCACCGCCTTGAAGAACTAGACCGTGATGTCCTTGGTCTTACTGAGACATGGTTCACAGCAAGCTCTGTTACAAGCTTTGACACTCTTCTCCCTGATGGCTACAAGATCCTCCCAGCACCCAGATCCTCCCGGTCCGGTTGGGGGGTAGCCCTGATCTTTCCTGAGTGGATTCTTGCCTCTATCATTCCCACTCAGACCTACTCCTCTTTTGAATGCCTTGTCTGTAGGCTTTTTCTCTCGCCTACCCATTCTCTTACTGTGGCTACCATCTACTAGCCTCGTGGTCAAATCACCTCATTTCTCTCTGAATGGGCAGAACTCTCCTCCTCCCTCCTGGCCTCTACCACTCAACTCCTCCTCCTCGGTGACCTCAATATACATTTAGACTCTCCTTGCTCCTCCTCTGTACTTTTCAGTGACCTCTGCGACTCCCTCTCCCTGTCCATCCTCCCCTCTGGCCCGACTCACTCTGCAGGGCACACACTCGATGTCTTGATCTTCTCTGACCTCCCCCTCTCCATCCCTCTGACCACTCCTCTCTCCTGGAGCGATCGCTCCCTCCTCTCCTCTCATCTCTCCTTCTCTTCCCCCCAAGCCAAGCCTACCCCAACACTGCCACCTACCTTCTCGGACATCCGGCCCATGAAGCATGTGTCAGTTGAGGCTTTTGCTGCCACTTTCTCTCCCCCCCCCCCCTTCACATCCTGACACAGCCCTGTCTCTGCTCTACTCTTCAATTTCTGATTCTCTTGATGCTCTTGCCCCTGTCATGAGGATCCGTTTGAAGTCCAAAGCCAAGTGCAATTCCTGGTATGACTCTGACCTAGCTACACTTAAATGTAAGTGTAGGGCGGCTGAGAGGAAATGGAGGACTTCCTATTCATCCTCTGACATACTGGCCTGTCGCCTGCTACAAAGGCAATGCCGACTCTCGGTCCTCACCAAGAAGAGAGTACACATTCAAGCTCGTGTCTCTGCGGCATCGAACAACTTAGCCAAACTCTTTAAAATCTGCAAGGAGCTGGCCAACCCTGCTGCAGTCTCTACCCTTCCTGTTGCCTCCCAAGCTCTTGCAAATTCCTTGCCTCTCACTTCATTTAAAAAACCCAGGACATCCTGTCCACCCACTCCACCCACACCCCTTCTCTCCCCTCTCCATCTGTGCTTGCTGACCCTCCTTTAGCCACCCCCCCACCATCCTTCTCGTCCTTTCCTCTTTTCTCCCCTGACGAGCTCGCTAGACAAGTCCGATCTATGAAAGCCACGTCAAAACAGGTTCATCCCTGTTCCTCTCAAACCATCAAGGACCACATTGACACCCTCGCTCCGGTCTTGCTGGAAGAACTAGGCTTCTAAGACCTTGGAAAAGACAAGGACGCTGGGTGTGTAGGACATGAGAGGTCTGCTCCCAAGTTAATGCTTACTATTAGCAAGCAGGTGTAAGTCTGACCATCGGGTGCTCCCTAATGCAGTTTAGCTCTCTCGCTAAGCAGCTAAAAGGGTTAAGGGGCAACTAAGGGACTAAATGGGACTGGGGGGGTCAAGAAAATTGGCAAAATGGTTCTGGGGCAGCTAAAAGCGTCAAGGGGCAACTAAGTGGCTAAATGGGACTGAGGTCAAGAAAAGGGGAAAACAGGTTTGGGGTCAGTTAAAGGGGCTGAGGTTCAAGAAAAGGGGCTAAATGTGACTGATCGGGGTCAAGAAAATGGGCTAAACGGATCTGGGCAGCTAAAAGGCTTAAGGGTCAAGAAAAGAGTTTAAATGGGACTGGGGGTCAAGAAAAGGCGTAAAACAGGTCTTGACAGTTAAAGGGGGTGAGGGGCAACAAAATGGGCTACTGGTACTGGGGTCAAGAAAAGGGGCAAAACGGGTATGGGGCATTTGAAGGGGTTGAAGGGTAACAAAAGGGCTAAGCTAAATGGGACTTGGGTCAAGAAAAGGGGCAAACGGGTCTGGGGCAGCTAAAAGGGATAAGGGGCAACATAAGGGGTGAAATTGGACTGGGGGCCAAGAAAGGTGGCAAAACGGGCCTGGGGCAGTTAAAGGGGTATAGGGGAAAGACAAGGGGCTAAATGGCACAGGGGGTCAAGAAAAGGGGCAAAATGGGTCTGGGTCAGCTGAAAGGGTTAAGAGGCAACTACGGGGCCACATGCAACTGGAGTCAAGAAAAGGGGAAAAACAGGTCTGCAGCAGTTAAAGGGCTGAGGGGCAACAGAAGGGGCTAAAAGGGACTGATGGGGGTGAGAAAAAGGGGCAAACAGGTTTGGGGCAGCTAAACGGGTTAAGGGGCAAAAAAAAGGCTAAATTGGACTGGGTGTCAAGAAAAGGGAGAAAACAGGCCTGGGGCAATGAAAGGGGTTGAGGGGCAACAAAAGGGCTAAATGGGATGGGGGTCAAGAACACAGGCAAACGGGTGTGGGGGGCAGCCAAAAAGGTTAAAGGGCAACAAAAGGGGCTAAATGGAACTGGTGGTCAGGAAAAGGGGTAAAACGGGTCTGGGGCAGCTAAAAGGGCTATGGGGCAAAAAAAGGGGCTACATGGAACTGGGGCACTCAGGAAAAGGGGCAAAACGGGTCTGGGGAAAATAAAAGGGTTAAGGGGCAACAAAAGGGGCAAAATGGCACTGGGTGGTCAAGAAAAGGGGCAAAATGGGTCTGGGCAGCTAAAAGCATTAAAGGGAAACAAAAGGGGTAAATGTGACTGGGGTCAAGAAAAGGGACAAAACAGGTCAGGGGCCGCTAAAGTGGTAAAAAAGGAGCTAGTGGGCAACTAAGGGTCTCACTTACCTTTTTGAATTCACCGCTGACTCACAGCACCACCAGAAAGTAATCCAGTCCTGCCTCAGCCAATCAATGAGTGGCGGGGGGGGCACAAAATAAAAAAGACGTGCTCCTGGTGTGTCGGCAGGACACTTACAGGAGCGTGTCTGCCTGACTTACCATCTAGGCCGCCTGACTTCCTTATATGCTCCAGCCAATCAGTGAGTGGCTGGGGAGGGACCGGCAGTCAGACAGCTGGGACCGGAAGACATACAGACGCGCTCCTATAATAAAAATAATATTAATTTAGCATTTATCGGGCGCTATGACCCCTCTGGGATCTGAGCGCTGCTTATTATTACCCATGGTGTGTGGTGCTCATATCAACCTCGGAAGGATGAAAGGCTGAGTTTGGCCCTGCCGTGATTCGAACCTGGCACGGATACCAAAGCAAGCGCTCTACTCGCTGTGCTGTTTGACCAGCATGTATAAGTATATATGTATAAGTGCTGTCGGTACACCAGGAGTACATCTTTTGTTTATTTTTAAAGCTAAGGAGTGGGCAGCCACACGGGGGGCTTGTGGCTGCCCACTGCTTTGGGACAGCACTGGCCTGAGTGGGGGGGGGGCAGGCCAGTCAGAGCCCCCTCCCCGCCCAGCTGTATTACACAGCAGACAGTAGGATGTGCAACAAAAAGCCACGGGCTGATCAATCAGACGATGCCAGGTGATTAAATTGAAGGTGGTAGGTTGTGCATAAATAAACCAAAATAAATAACATTTGGCGGCCTATTACACGGCAACATGATTTGCAACAAGCCATGGGCTGATCAACTTGACTATGTCAGGCTATCACACAATCAATCTGAGTATGCTGGGATATTACACGGCAGACAGCAGGATGTGCAACAATAAGCCATGGGCTGATCAATTTAGTTATGCTGGGCTATCAAACGGCAGACAGGATCCATCTGTCTGACATCAGGTTTGATTTGTTTTGGTCAATATACTGGATGCTCTCATACAAAGGGAACTTCTGTGAAACGGCGAGGTAGAGAAGCTGCAGGGAAACCCCACGATTGGCATAACTGTCTCACAATTAACTAGACAGACAAGGGAATCCCAGAAAAAAAGTGGTAAAGAGAGGGGGGCTTGCCAATACACCTATAACATGGCAAGGGCTACATGGACAGAGATTTCACATCACAGCTCAGAGGATTCTTATGTGCAATCAATTTTCTTGTTCATTATTTTTTTAACAGCAATAAACTTCAATTCCCATAAGGCATCTGCCCTCCCTCACTAATGAAAGTGCCTCTCCCACAAAATCCCCTTTCCTTGCTTCCAGGGTAAGGTGTGTTCCTTGGGTAGAACTGCTACTTTGATTAGAGATAAACCATGATGACCATCTGCTGCTACTGGCTGAATGGATGCTTGAGACGGATGCCTCTCCATCTCCTTTGGCCCCTACAACATCTCAGATTGAAATTAATGCAGGAGGCAATTGTCTAAGATGTAATAATCATGTTGCAGCAGTCTACAACGACAGATTCATTGTATCAACCTCTACATGGCGTTTGCAATAGTGTGTTGATGCTTTTTCTCCAGAGAACTTTCTGGGCTTTTTCATTAGCTTCACTGAAGAGTTCAGTTCTAAAATACGAGAAGTACCGAAGGAAAAACACGCTTCCGATCTCAGCACATGTGACAAAAAGCAGGGACTAAAACCGAACCTTAAAGCATTGGCTGGGGCTCCTACCACTAATTTTAAGATCGAAACGGCTAAGTTGAAACTGCGTTACAAGATTTGGTTGAGAGGCTTCAAAGCATGTGTTCTGCAGCCTGAAGCAGCGATAATGCTGAGTAGTCTGTCCTCCAAAAACATAATGCGCCTCATTATGAGTCAGGCGGTAGTTGTGCTTGTAAAAATGGCACGGCTGCCGCCAGAGTCATTTTCTTTCCAGCGCCCGCCAATGGGGACTTACCGGGGCATTACAGTTCCGGCAGTTCCTGTAATTGCACATTGCTGGGTGTCAGAAATAATTAATCCCCATTCCCATTTGAATCCCATAGGACTCAATGGGAATGGGGAGGACGGGTGCACTGGCGCCGTGTGCAACAGTGCCGGTGCATCCGTCAAGGTCTGCGAGCGGATGCCGTTCCGTCCGCCAGGTCAAACCTGGCGGCCGGGAAGGCACACGCTCGCAGACTTCGTAGTTTGCCGGTCCGGTAAACAATGGTTCTGGTAGCTTACCGGCACCGTTGTTACCGGACCGGCAACCTTGTAATGACCCCCAATGTCTTTTTGGAGGTTGAATAATGACTCCAATTCAACTCAGCCCTATCGATTCTTGTGCCCAATCGTAGAAACGGAGTGGGTTCACCACCATAATGAGATCTATGCTAGGCCTCTGCAATCATACATAGATATAAGTTTCACTAACTAAGTTTGGTCTCTGGACTTTGACGTTGAGTATATTCTTCATCTAATAAAAAAAAATAAACCATCACGTGCTCCTGGACCAGATGGCCTTTGTGATATTACTATGCAAAGCTAGGAAGAAGTGCCTTCATGACGTTTAAAATCATTATTTCATCAGACAGATAATTCTCACAAAGACCACTCCCGATTCTTGAAAGACCTCCCACATAGTCCAAGTTATTAAAAAAGGCAACAGAGCTCCTCCTCAAACGTATCGCCCGATAGCCTTGCTGGATGTGTCCAGCAAGATCTTTTCTTCCATTCGGCAGAAGTATTTGTAAAAATGGGGACTAGATAAGGAACTCCATGGTGTGAATATATCAGGCTTTAAAAATTGACCTGACCATGGCCTTCAATTGTGTCTATCGGACCATTATATGGAGGACATTTCAAAAGAGGGGCTGTCCTTCATCTTACTTAGCAATCCTCCAGTACTTCTAGACCTATTCCTACTTATAGAGGCCTTTGACAAGGCTCTGTACTTGCTGCTTTCCTTTTTCAATATGTTTATAGCCGATATTGGAATAATTCTTAGACAGGAAACATTCTTTTCCCCCAATTATTATATTATTATATTGTGAATTCTTTGATCAGTTGGTTGGCAAACGCTGATGACTTGGTTCTTTTGGACCTTAGTACTATTGGCCTTCGGCATCAATTGGTAGCCTTAGACACTTATGTTAAGGCAAATGGTTTAACTATTAATCCAACACAAATTAAGATGCTCATTTTTAGTCCGAGTCTTGGATCCAAATATAAAAATGTCAACTGAACTTTAACCAAAATTCCTATTGAGGAAACGTAATGCGGCCCTCCAGGCAGAGCTCGTGAGAAATGAATTGCCCTTGCAAGCAATGCCAAAAGAATTTTTAGGCGGCTTGGACTATTTTCCCTGATTCTAATTATTAAATTCTTTAGGGCTAGTGCGATGCCTATCCTATGTATGTAGATGAAATAATGAACCCTAATGATGCGACCATCTGGGACAAACTTGAAGGCCTCTTTTGTAGGCATGTTTCGGAAACTAACAAATTGTGCACCTCTAATAAGGTATGAGCTTGGTTTGATCTCCCTTAAAACTCATGTCAACTCAAAATATCTAACCCTCTACAGGAACATTTGAGTCCCTCCTGAAGGCTGCTTATTTCACACTTTGAATATAACACTTCTTAAGGGAATTGACGCAGAATTAACCCTTTTGAAGGATTTAAATAACAAACTATTCAATAGACTGGAGATGAACATCAAATCCATATTTTCATTGCCTATGGGAGTTAGGAAAAAACCTAGGACAGCAGATTGGATTTTAACAAGAGAAAGGGCAGGAAGTTACAATTTTTATACTGTGACAAATCTTCGGATGTCGTCCCTTCTCCCCTAGGAGGGCCTCATCAGTTCAGGGAGGTGAGGCCGCTAACCGATAGTACCCCTGGGGGAGGTACTCATCGGGAGTACCTCATGGGCAGAATGCAGTATCCTGGCCAATTTCTGACCCTAGACCCCCCTTCCTACAACCCTAACTTCCTACATCCCTAACAACAACTACTCCCTTATAGGCTCATGAGTTAAAGTCACCCTATCATTTCCCTACAAAGTGCTGGGACTATAAAGAGCACAACCGACCAAAGGGAGATCAAGGGTAGAAATACTGAGACAAGGAAGAATAAGGAGGAGTTGAAAGATATACTATTGACAACCACTGAGACGAGGAGGAGGAATGGTACCATGAAGATTACTCTTCAGAACCATAATGAGTGGTCTAGTTATTGCCGGCTATTTATTGGTTCAAGCAGAGTAGAAAAGGATGAATAACTCAGGATGCTAGTCCGTACATGGAAATAAGGCACAATAACCATATACCCAATAACACGTCAGTCGTGAGGTTCGATTTCCAAACAAGTCTGGTTTTATTGCAAAGTATCTCAGTCAGCCGACTGGGTCTAAATGCCTCACGACGTGTGTACCCAGACACCGTGAGATGAGAGAGAGAGAGCAAACAGCTCTCAAGCAGTTATATATATATATATATATATATATATATATATATATATATATATATATATATATATATATATATATATACATAATACATCAACATTTGCTAAAGCTATTCGTCCCGCCCTTATACATGTCATACAGGCTAGGGTTCGGTGACAGTTATGACACGTCTTCATTTAGTCTAAACATTAGTTATTCTAGCAAAGGTTGCAGAGACACTTTTCTGTTATGAGGAACATGGTGCACCGGTACAGGAAGGATATCTTATTCTTAGCAGAGAGACATCCCATACAACGTTATCCATTCACTGTGGCTCATGAGCTAAGGGTCAGACAGTTCTGAGGCAGAAAATACCATCCTTCATGAAGGAGCACCACTAGGTGCATACAATTCATGTTTAACAGCGCTTGCAAGACAAACCGGCATCTGGGCTACTGATTAGATGCAGTTTCTGCACAGCTTCAAGGTCTCAGTGAAAGGGAAAACAATGTATTTCTGCACAGCTCTACATTCATACCTACGTTAGTATTTCAGAGTTCAAGCTGTGACCTCGCACCGTGTGTGGATTTAAAGCATAGAATATATTTGCAAAGCGTTACAAAAATGAAAATGGCCGGCATTTACAAAATGAACTCCCTATGGTCACATTCAGGTTTCTTAGTTTGCAAAGTTTGTCACATGATGCGATTTGCTTCTGGCCAACATACTATTCATACCATTCGGGCTATGTGATTACTTTTTCAGTATAACAAACCCTCCTTTTGGCCTTAAGCAAATAGCATCGTCATCCAAACATTGCGTCCTCTTCAGACCAGGTGTCACTTTCTGAACTACCCAGGTCGCTATCATCATCAGAAATATTGATTGCCATAAATTCCTTAATTATTTCATTTTCGTGTTTCAGACCATCATTTATCATACGAGGAGGAGGCTTCACAATCGTTGTACTAATTGTCTGTACACATTCATTTGAGATTATGGAGCAAATGGCTGGCAAGCATTGTATGCAACAACGGCAGAATATGAGGATACCGAATATCATAACCAAAATTGCAATTAGTTTCCATCCCCAGGATCGTAACAGTTCCCAGAACCATGAACTTATGTTTACATTCCAGCCACCTGTGGGGACATGAATTTCAGAAGTTAGAACATGTGATTTCTTAATTGCTTCAAATATTGTAGGGGAGGAGTCACTTACTAATACACAGCACGCTGATCCCACTAATTTGCATACAGCTCCACGATCAGCCAAAATAATATCAAGAACCATTATATTCTGAAGTGCAACTAGTCTGATTGCTTTTTGTTCCAATGTCATATTGTAAAGTATGTCAGTAGTTCCATTTATTTTTTTCTCTAATACCCTGGATAGTTTTCTGATATTCCATGAGTTTATTGCCTGTCCCCAAAAGGCTATAAACGATTTTGCTATGTCCCCCGAAAAATGTGCCCAGCAGTATCATTTCGTTGTGGCCGAGATCTAGATATTTCTGCTATTTCGGAAGTTTTGGCAAGGAATACACAAGGTAAAAGTATCCCTAAATAACGGGTACCTTCCCAGCTTCTAGGTAATCATGGATAAGCTTGGTCTCCACACAGAAAATAGACAGAACCTCCTATATATAATGGTTTCTCTTCTTGCTCAAGTACAGCAGTATTCATGCATCTAGCAAATGTTCCCACTGGGATGGAACCTTCCGTAAGCAAAATGGAACAGAATGTGGACTATGATTAATAGTATAGGAGGGAGGCATGGCATCCTTGTTTCCAATCGGAGCCATTTTGAAAGTAATTAGGGACTGGTAGGGCCTAGATAATCTATCTATGATGCTGGTCGATGCAGTGTTCATTTTGCTCCTATTTGTGAACACGGAACAACCTACAGGTGCTAATACCAATCTTCCAAATTCATTTATGTTTGTTCCATCAAAGTTTCCAGTGACACTATCATTCCATCTTCCAAAAAATAGAGCTCTTAATCATGCATAACAGGCAGTACTAAGCGGTAGAGGATGTATATACCAACCTATTCCTCTTTCCCCTTGCTGGGGTAAATGTGAACAAGCCCAGTAATTGGATCTATTCAAGATAGCATGAGTCATATTCATAATCAGTAATAAAGTGTTATTATCATAACCTTTTCTGTCTTTCACATCTCGTGATGGAAGAGTGTAAGAAAGCACATGAGCTGGAGTGCTTATAGTGGGAGCATTGACAGTTGGCAATAGAGTGTTCAAGGGTTGCATGGTTTCCAAGTACAAAACCATTGGGATCAATGGAAATACAATACAGATAGGTATGGTAATCAGGATCAGGTTAGTCTTTGTAGACCAAGTCTTTCTTGAGGCAGACTTAATGTCAATGTCTATATGTCTATCAATGGCAGAATCAGTGCAGCTGGCAGCAGGAGCGGATACAGGCATGATCTATGAAGCTTATTTCTCAGCGTCTGTTGGAAAAGTTCTCCACGACAACACACGTTGGCAGCAAAGTTCAAACAAGTTCAGTTCAGCCTGCTTAAAATGGCAGCAAGATGATGTTTACTTCGAAAGCTCCAAAAAGGCAAGAGCAAGTATCAATATCAATTTTATAGTGTCGTACCTTTTGCCCCCGCTTGTTCACGCTAGGTTGCAAAGGCCTTCACTTTCAATGGTACCACCGGGAAACTGCGTGTCAGAACTCTCATCCTATACAGCTCATATGCTCCCTTTCCCTAGGCCTCTGAACCCAGCTCTGTCTGTGAGCTAGAAACAAAGGCGAAACAAAAGCTGATGATTACTTCCGATTTTGTGAACGCATATTGTACCTTACAGCTCCAGGTACAGTGTGGTCGATGAATAATGCACTGTCGTTGTTTGCAGCGGATGCAGAAACAGTGCCAATAGGTGATGCAATTTGTGATGATGAGGCAGCAGTCGAACAATGTTGAGGTAACACTGATGTTTCAATTTTCGTTGCAATCTCCCCAGGCCCCTTCTCGGGCTCAAGAAGGACTTTTGGCTGAAATTCGGCGATGTCTTTGTGATCAATCACAGCTGTCTTACTTTCAACGTCAGAACTGTCAATCTCTTTCTCATGTGGCAAAGGAAAAAGGATTATTTTCGTGTGTGTTGCGTGGATCCAATGCTTTCGACCATTCACTCGGACTGCAGTATGCGTGGACAGTAAGACCTGATAAGGTCCATTCCAGTGCTGTGCAAGTGAAGATTTTCTTTCAAAGTTTTTGACAAGGGTCCAGTCTCCCGGATGCAGACTATATCCTGGGCCTGTATATCTGACAGAAAGAGCCTCCTGAACCTGCTAATGAATCAAATGCAAGTTTTGTGTCAACTGTTTACTTTAGTCAATAAGCAATCAGTATTCAACATCCTTCAATCTCTTTGTACGTGGCACATTCTAGAAATTCGCTGGTCTCCCCATGATTATTTCATATGGTGAGAGGCCAGTCTCTGCCTGCACAGACATGCGCATGCACAGTAAAGCTAGTGGTAATGCATCGGCCCATTTCAGATTGCTTTCGGCGCATATCTTTGCCAGTTTGCATTTTAAGATACCGTTATGGCGTTCTACCAAACCGACACTCATCGGGTGTCTAGCTGAATGGAATCGCTTATCGATTCGGAGGCCTGATCAAATCTGTAATATCGCGGCCGCTATAAAATGCGGACCATTATCTGACCATATGACACGGGGCAGCCCGAATCTGGGAAAATATTCGTTTAACATGGATTTCGCTGTTGACATGGGTGAACAATCTTTCAGGGGATAGGCTTCCACCCATTTACTAAATGCACAGACCACTATGAGGACATATTTATAGTTCTGCATCTTTCCATTTCTATGAAGTCAAAATGGATGACTGCAAAGGGCATAGAGGGGAGACCAAAACTTCCTACTGGTGTCACTGTTCCCTTCCCAATGTTATGTTGTAAACAAGTTATGCAATTCTGAACCAATCTCTCTGCAGTTTTCTTAACATTGGTATTGTACCATACAGAGTCAAGGTGCTGGGACATCTTTTTCGCACATTTATGTGTTGGACTATGGGCCATGGAAACCATTGCCATAACATATGCATTTGGCAACATCCATTATTTTCTTTGTCCACCCAACAACCCTCGGGATCTAATTCTGCTCAACCCTCAGACCATTGTTTTATTTCATCTGGAGTGGCTTCTGCTTGTATCTCCTTAACTGTCTCAATTCCATTCCCTATTATGCAGGACACTTTTTCTGCTGTTTCGACATACATTTTTGTGTGCCAATCAATGGCATTTTGTTTCGCGATTCGGTTTGCAAATGCATTTCCATTTCCTACATTACACATTATTTTCTTATGTGCATCGCATTTCATTATTGCTAACCGCTTGGGAAGCGCAAGTGCTGACAACAGTCTCACTATTAAAGTGCCATGTTGAATCTTAGTTCCATGTGACATCAGGAACCACCTTTCAGCCAATAATCGGCCAACATTGTGGACCACCCCAAAAGCATACTGGCTGTCAGTGTATATGTTTACACTAAGGTTTGCAGAAATTTCACATGCTCTGGCTAGCGCAATTATTTCTGCAGCTTGTGCTGAGTTATATGGTATTTGTTTGCTCTCTATAATAGTCTTCAGTGTAGTAATGGCATAAGCAGCAGTTGATGTGCCATTCGGTAATTTAAAACAGGAGCTGTCACAAAACAGTTCTCCATCTGGCTCTTTCAGGGGAGTATCGGTTAAATCAATCCTTCCTTTTGTCTCTTGCTCGGTAATAATTAAGCAATCATGTGATAATTGTTTCTCACACCCTTTTTCACTGGGAGGGGGCAATAACTCAGCCAGATTTAAAACACAACATCTCCAAATTTGAATATGCGGTGCAAATAGGATAATTTCATACCTTGTTAGTCGGGCGGATGTGAAATGTTGCATTTGCGTTCTATTTAGAAGAAAGTCTACTGAATGGGGTACCATCACGGTTAAAGAGTGACCTAAAACCATCCCCTCGGTTTGTTTTACTGACGCTGCAGCTGCAGAAACAGCTCGCAAGCAACATGGCAAAGCACATGCACCAGGATCCAACGTGGAAGAGAAATAACCGCATGGTCTATTTCTGCCCCTGTGTTCCTGAGTCAAAACAGCCAAAGCACAACCATCCTTTTCATGCACGAATAACATAAAACACTTCTCATAATTTAGCGTGCCCAAAACTGGAGCTGAGCATAATGCATCTCTGAGCAGGTCAAAAGATTCTTGACACTCCATGTTCCATGGCAAAGGTAAGGTAACATCCTTCCTTGTCAATGCCACTATGGGTTTCACAATCATTGAAAAATTAGCAATCCACTGCCTACAATATGAAGCCATGCCAATTAAAGCCCTAACTTCCTTCTGCGTGTTTGGAATAGGCATATCAGAGATGCTTTCTATGTGTTCTGGTGTCAATCTTCTCCCTCCTTCGATAGGAGGTAGCCCAAATAGGCCAGCTCCTGTCGACAATACTGGAATTTCTTCAATGATGCTTTGTGACCGTGTACTGCCAAATGTGTCAACAAAGCGACAATGCTTTCTTTACAAATGTCCTCTGAGTCTGCTGCTATAAGCAGATCATCAATGTACTGTAACAATATACACCCTAACAGTAATTCAAGCATGTCCAGTTGTTCCTTCAATGCTCTACTGTAAATACTTAGACTTTCAGTGTAGCCTTGTGGAATACGCGAGACTGTAAATGATCGCCCTCCTAATGTAAAAGCAAACAAATATCTACTGTTTGGATGTACGGATACAATTTGTGATACGGGAGTTTTTTGTGGCGAAATCGTCAAGTAAACTCCATCAGGAGAACTATAAATGACTGCATTCAATTTCTTCAATAGATTCAATCCCAACAAATTTTCGCCGCAATTTGTCGTCAAAAGAATCAGGCAAGATTCAGTGAATGGACCTAGTGTGATTGGCACTGGTTGTGAAACTGGACTAATTACTGTCGTATCTGAGAACCCTATGACCTGACAGTGGTATATTTGGAACTCGCTGATGGTCGATCGAACATTTTTGCCCACATGTGTCCACTAAAACAATGTGCTCCCTATTCCCAACCTTCATTTCTACGTAGGGCCCTTTCTGGTAAATGGGAATAGGCACTGGTTCCAACCCCGGTTCGGGCTGTCCTAGTGGAACAGTACATCATCAGATGTAAAGTCTCCAGAGTAATATGCATTGGAGGGATTATCAAAAACATTTCCACCATTTATGGTGTTCCGTTGTTGATTTTGATGAACATGATTATCCTGAAATTGTGGCTTCATCTGATTTCTATTCTGACCTGCTATTCCCGGACGACCTCTAAATGGTCTTCTCGAAATAGTCCCATTTCTATTCTGTAAATGCAGGCACTATGCTCACCAATGGCCTTCTTGTCTACGATAGGCACATTAATTTATACCTATTGGACCCCGTTGCAGGTTGGTTGATAATGCAAATTGGACTTTAGAAGGTGCGTTCCCTCCACCTCTATTATTGTTTGCTACCTGTTGCAGTAACACTGTGGTTTTCAAATCTCCTTTCTCCCTTATTTCCTTATCCTTTTCTGAATGTACTCGATTCTCATAATATTGGGCCATATGTAATACTTCACTTTGTGATTTTGCTTGCCATGCACTTTCAGATGTCTTTATTAATGTCTGGATTTTCGGTAACAATCCTCGCACAAATTTATCAACAAATAATCTCTTCCCAGGTTCGGTACTTAGATCTTGACCACTAAAATCTGCAAATACATCTTCAAACCGGTTAAAATAATCTGTCACTCCTTCTGATTTGCCTTGTAAGCAAGCAGTCAATTTATCCCAAACTATTCTCTTCACAGGCACTAAAGTTTAAAATTGCTCTACAATCTGCAAAAGCAGAGTTAAAATATCTTGCAAAGGCTTCTCCCCAGCCTTTCTCTCACTATCAACTCTAATCAAAGTTTCCCATGTATCGCCTAACATCGGCGCATCATTTATACTTCTAATCTGCTTCCATATGTCCACAGGAAGAATCACAGGGAACAATAAATCAATGTCACTCAGTGTAAAAACAGATGAATTTAAAATGGATTCAATTTCATTATAGAACCCTGCTGGGTTTTTCCTAATGTCAGGGACGGTCTGCTTTATAGTATTCACTTCTTGCCTAGAAAAGGGAACATGTACAAACTGTGCGATATAATGGGCTTCTTTCGTTCGCGCTGGAGTCGCTCCATCGGCAGCAACCTCTTCTTTCGGGACAAACGTGGGAGGCACCTCCCTCATGGGTAATTGCAAAGTAGGGGATTCTACATCTGTTCGTCTATTAAGCAACAAAGCCAAATCAAGTGAAAAAGCAGCCGTTCGCGCGTCAGGTGAAAATGCTCTCTTATAAATCGTCATTAAATCAGCAGGACAACACACCTTTTTCTTCATACATTCATCCTGCAAAGAGCTCCACCATATCCTGCAACACCTTTCTCTGCATTTCTGGTGTATACTGACTAAACGTATCATGCACTTAAATCGGGGAAATGGCGACATCCGTAATCCATCTAAGTGTGTCTCGCGTGCAAATTCGCATCTCTTCACTAACAGGTTTCAACAGCGGAAGAAACCGTTTCTGGACATACGACATATGTGGTTCACCTTTATTCATTATCTCTTTTTGCAACCGATCAAGTTCTCGCTTAAACACAAATATTCGCCCTACATGTTCTCATATTTTCACCACATTATCTCGCAAATTGGAAAGGACAATCAAATCACGCAACTCTTGCGCTACCACTGTATTAGTCAAATCACTCCAAATTTTAACAAGGTAATCTCCCATACATTCTAACAATACCTGTTGTTCCCCAAGGCTTCTATGATCAGATATAGAACAGCTACTTCATCTCCATCATCAATATAGGTCTCAGCCCACTGTTTCAGTTTGTCTTTCCGTCCCTTGCTAATCGTGTTACGAGTCAGCCTAACACTTCCTCTTTCAGGCCCTATTGATGCAGAACTGCCAACTAAAGCGTACAACTCATGTTCTGAAGGTGGTGGAGTAAATGATGTCAGTGGTGCAGATGGGACGGCTACTGCAGGTGCAGATGGAATCGTGGGAATTGCAACAGGAGGAGGTACATAAGGAGGTGGTGCAACTGGGTCAATGCTTGCATGTTCATTTCTTCGCTCATTTAGTATCTTATTTATCAGTTTGTCTGATGTATGCAGATCTTGTGAAGGATATATTTTCTGTATGTCTAATTGGAAGGCCCTCTCCATACTCCTAATGGCTTCTGTCTGCTTCTGCTGATCATGCTCTAGCGCTTTCTCTGTATTTGATTTATGTCTACGTGCGTGTTTTTCTCTACTTTTCAAGCGTGGATTCACTTCCTTTCTCCAGTCTCTTACAACTTCAAACACTGCAGGTCTGGCCCTTTTTCGTAACAAAACTGATTCTAAATGTTCTATACATGCTAGTTCAAAGCTTCCATTATTCGGCCACTGAAGGTTTGATATACGTCTGGTCTGCCTATGCCAAACCGCATTGAACACTATTGCCCCTATTCCGTATTTAATATACATATCATGTGCCGGCAACCCCTCGGGTGGCGCGGCCTGGCCAGTTGCCAAAGATTGTCTACTGCAGTGAAAAAATCTCACTAAACAGGAAGACAATTTCCCAGGCATGGTTAACGCTTACTCTTTTCTTACCCTGGGCGTTTGTACTTGCAAGTGCAACTCTCAAACAATATCAGGACGTTTAAAAAACGGGGCATGACTCACCTGATCAATCAATTTGTCTCTCAGGACGCAATTCGCCCGTATACAGGTGCAAACAAGAATCGTCATGACCACGTGTCTGGCACAATTTGCCTCGCTTCCAGGACCCTCGCCTCGATGCTCTCTGGCCACTGCTCGTCGATCAGGGATCGGCTGTGTACAGATCTGCGGAGGAGTCTCTAATCACTTCTGCAGAGGCGCCCGAACACCTTCCGATCCCAGTCCGACAGCTTCGTCCTTGACTTGTCCTTGCCTTCAACATATGGGATGGCGCATCACAGGGAGGGTCCCCATCAGGGCACCATCTTTGCTAGTCAGTACATGGAAATAAGGCACAATAACCATATACCCAATGACACGTCAGTCGTGAGGTTCGATTTCCAAACAAGTCTGGTTTTATTGCAAAGTATCTCAGTCGGCCGGCTGGGTCTCAACGCCTCACGACGTGTGTTCCCAGATATTGTGAGATGCGAGAGAGAGCAAACAGCACTCAAGCAGTCATATATATACATAATACATCAACATTTGCTAATGCTATTCGTCCTGCCCTTATACATGTCCTACAGGCTAGGGTTCAGTAATTAAGTTATGACACATTTTAATTTAGTCTAAACATTAGTTATTCTAGCCAAAGCTACAGAGACACTTTTCTGTTATGAGGAACATGGAGCACTGGCACAGGAAGGATATCTTGTACTTAGCAGAGAGATATTCCATACAATGTTATCTATTCACTGTGGTTCATGAGCTAAGGGTCAGACAGTTCTGAGGCAGAAAATACCATCCTTCGTGAAGGAGCACTGCTAACTGCATATAATTCATGTTTAACTGCCTTTTACAACAGTGCTTGCAAGACAAACCGGCACCTGGGCTACTGATTAGGCGCGTCTTCTGCACAGCTTCAAGGTCTCAGTGAAAAGGGAAACAATGTATTTCTGCATGTCTCTAAAATCCTGGTTACGTTAGTATTTCAGAGTTCAAGCTGTGGCATCACACCGTGTGTGGATCTAAAGCATAGAATATATTTGCAAAGCATTACAAAAAAGAAAATGGCTGGCACAACTCCCTATGGTCACATTCAGGTTTCTTAGTTTGTGAAGTTTGTCACATGATGTGATTTGCTTCTGGCCAACATACTATTCATACCATTCAGGCTATGTGATTACTTTTTCGGTATAACAAGAAAGCAGTGGTCTAGTCCTTCCTGGAGGAGCTGCAGAAACCAGCATGCTGCAGGAAGGTGGAAGGTAGCAGACCAGGGGCAGGCTGGCCTATCTGCCATTCTGTAACCGGCAGAATCAAAATGGACTTTGGATGATCCTTGGGCTGATTTCATAAGCCTCTCTGGGGACGGTTTTATGAGCCACATTAATATCCAAGGAGCTGGCTGGATTTTTGTAACTGAAGTTGTACTTGTTACATTGCCTCACACAGCCTGCCGCACATCGGCAAACTGATGTATTTATGATTAGATGCACACAATGTCAGTCAGAGAACATCGGTAACATGCGGGACAGCCGCAGGTCGGGCAGGACAAAAAGGGCTAGAGAACTATTGTGCACAAGGGGTTTGTCCTGTCCTCAAAACATTTATAAATGCAATAACTTCTTGCAATAATTATTTTGAACCTTCAGAAGCAGCCAGCAAAACAACTAGCAAGTTTGTGTCACTGAGAAAAGAATGATCCAACCATTGGAATTTAGCTACTGCTGCCTTTTTCAGTTTGGCTAAACATGTAGATTTCATATATTTTTAGAGAAAGAAAGCAAATTGGTAAAAGTGACAAAATACTAAGACAGTATGTGAAAACCAATTTACGAATAATGCATACAGTCCGTTGCAAAATATGTACCCACACAAGCACGAATTCAAATTCATTGGGTACTGTTTGCATAATAGAACTGTTCCAACTAAAGTTTTTGGATCAACAATTTCATACACATAAGGCCCCTGATATCTTTGGTGTAAGGGTGTCACCACAGGTACTCGGACCGGGCCGGGTACGTTTTTGATTTATTAGTCTAGTGGCAGGGTGACAGGTAAGCAGGAGTCTAATGTGTTAGTCCACTGGTATGTGGAGTTAAGACCTTAAAAATAGGGTCCGCTGTAGCCTGGGATTGGAAAGATGACCAAGAAACGGGTCGACGTCTGGATGAAAGTAGAAAAAGTTCATGTGGTCATGGTTCATGTCTGTCCCAGCGGGGGCATGATGACCACTGACGTTTCGGCTTGGTTGTGTGGCAGCCTTCTTCTGGGGCCAAGTGTTAGCAGGTCTCCCTAGAGATAAAAATATATGTGTATATTGAGTGTTAGACCAAACAGTGGATCATACCTGAGAAGCCATGTTAAAAGAAGGGTTAAAAAACCCATTAAATTGGGTGCAGGTAAGTGAAAGGATTGGGGCCCTGTGGCCCAACGGACTGACCCTGGAAAGAGCTGGAATGAAGTACGAGATCTGAAGTTATATTTCTTCAACAAGAATACAGACACATGTGCAGGTCAAAGTCTGGAAACAGCTCCCGTTTCCAAGTGTTGCAGGTAAGGCGTACTGTGGTGGCCTGGAAAGAGGAAGGGATATTGACGGTCAGAAAACAGGGGAACCATAGGATAATAAGTAAAGGTAGGTACCTCTAGTGATAAGGGTGGTACAAGGTCAGTAAAATTACCTTACTGGCCCAGCCACGCGTCTCTGTGTTCTGTGACCCCTTGCAGAAAGGATCTTGTGGTTGGTTGTAGCAGTTCTACATGTGGTCCAGGGCCAAATGAAAAAGAAAGGAGCAAAAGACACGGGCAGGTCTAAATTAGAATGGAGCCCGCAGTCAAGGAGTAGAGATATGTATCCAGCTCCACGTGGATAATGGCACTGACCTTTCGAGTTACAGGCGGCTCGTATAGAGCGGTGGAAGGGTCTCTATGCACGTTCTGCTGCAAGGGTGAGCTGTGTGTACGTCCGTGAAGCGCATACGTGGAAATGTAGTGTTTAGATGCGCGCATGCATTCCGGGGAATGACTACCGTTGTTATGGAGCTAGTCCGGGGAGTGTGGGTCATGTGAGCGCACTCTGTGCGATAACATGTGAAGGAAGCAGGATTACGTAGACACTGAAAGTGTATACAAGTATCAGGCTTGAGAAGCTGCGCCTCGAGGCGTATCAAAAGATCATGAAGTGGCAAACAGCATTGACATGGTGTGAAGTATGCCTGAACAAGGGGAACGGTGTCATTATGAATCTACTGTGACGCAGTGTCAACCGTGGATAAGAGATAATGGAGACCAGCACCCTGGGTATGTTACTGCGGGCTGAGCTGTTAGTGTGTGGGCATAAATAAGCCTGATGGGAGGACATAGGGACTGCTGTGCAAGCGCCATAGCAACGTTGCCTTCACTGCCAGGAAAACCAGGTGGAAGGGTTAGTGGGCCTGTGCATAGTAGTCTGGAAGTATGATGGACCAGCATGTGGCAGCCTCCGGTAGGGCATGAATGATGGACTCACGCTGGGGCCTGGCAGAAAGGTGGGTGTGGGCTACTGAAGAGAGGGTGAAAATGGATCATTATCACGAAACACACCAACTGATGATGTATAATCTATGCAAGGGCAGAGATGTCAAATTTTGGTCTACCGTTAACTCTATACTCACGCCTTCTAAAAACAAATTAGACTGCCCCATTCAAGCGGATGTGTGGACTCTCTTCTATAAGGAAAAGTTCGCTCTATCCTCTATTCTCTCCAGAGAACAGGATGCGAACTTAGGCCTTCCGGTTGTAGGTGAGTGTCTGTGGGATATAGAGGATATTAAATGGGCCATCAACAAGCTCAAATCTTCTAGAGCACCGGGCCCTGATGGCATTCCCCCTTTCGTTATAAAGTCGGCCCCGGAAATGTGGGCTAAGTTACTCAAACCCATATACGATGATGTATTTAAATATCATACCATCCCTAAAACCTGGTCGCAGAGCATCATAGTCCCTATCTATAAAAAAGGGGACGCCCTTAATCCACAGAATTACAGGCCTATAGCACTGTTAGATGCAGTGAGCAAAGTCTTTGGTATTTTGCTTTTGAGGGACCTTAATAAGGTTATTAGAAGGAAGGCTTGCTATAGTAAATTTCAGGTTGGTTTCAGAGAGGGCTTGGGAACCGACCTGAATGGGATGATTTTGGCTCACTTAAGAGATACAGTACATCAAACTAAAATGGGAGATGTATATATGGCTTCCCTGGACCTCTCTAATGCCTTTGATGTGGTTATTAGAGCAAGATTGTGGACAAAAATGTTAGCTATGAAGGTTCCACGCAAGATTGTCCAACTCTTGGCTCTTCTACATAGTAATACCTCCGTCAGGGTACGTTTATCACAAGGAGGTTCCCTATCCGATGCTGTAGTTACGGAGGTTGGGGGTCAAGAAGGGCTGCTCCCACGCTCTTTAACCTGTACGTCAGTGATGTGGAGGACATGTGGCAGGGCCCTTCCATTGCTCCGGTCAGGTTGGGGAGCTTGGCTATAGAATGGATGGCCTTTGCAGATGACTTTATCCTTTTTGATCGTACCCCGAGAGGCCTTCGCAGAAGGATGGATATTTTTTATCAATATGCACTGGCGAATAATCTTTCCCCCAACGCTTCGAAATCTCGAACGATTGTAATTTCTAGGAAGAGAGTTGTCAAACCATGTATCTGGAAGATGGGTAATAATTTGGTGGAACAGGTCCAGGCCATAACCTATCTAGGGTATAATTTTTCCAACAAATCTAGCCTAAAGATGTAGAAATTGAATCTCGGGGATAAAGCAGCTAAACTAAAGATTCAGATGAAATTTTTGAGGGCTAAGGTATGTAAATTCTCGCTCTTGCCTATCAGACGTTTCTATCTTGTGAAATGTGAACCGGTTCTTTTGTACGGTTTGGACATTTGTACAAAGGATTTGAGTTCCTATCTAAATGTGATCCAGGGGAAACTGTGGAAGAAAGTAATGGGCCTTTCTATGGCAGTCCCCAATTCCATTATTCGGCACGAGTTATGTCTCATATCACTTAAAGCCAGATACTTGTGGAGGCAACTCTCTTCATTTAGAAAAATACATGATCCTCCGATAAACACCTTATATGAGCTGGTAAATAAGGTATTTAAATCGGGGGCTGTACTATCTATCAAGAGTTTTAGCGATAGAATGTTTTCTTTGTTGGAATCTCTGGGACTTTGCTTAGATGATCTGATTCAACGACCGGGATTAGTTAAAAAAAATGTATTTAGGTCAGACTGGGTAGACACAGTAAATGATATAGAGTCCCATGTAACATACAAGGAGTATGCTACATTTTTGCATGCAAGGGAATCGATTCCTATATATATTCAAAGATTTCCTTGCCAGAGGGTGAGAACCACATTTATGCGTTTCAGACTTAACCAGATGCCCACTCTAGAAAGAATTTTCCATTGGACCCATAAAGAAAAAGGGTCAAATGAAAATTCTAAAAATCCCTCATGTCGATTTTGTGGAGCGACTGACATGACAGAAACCCTTAGGCACCTACTCCTTACATGCACCCATTTTGGGGCTAAACGATCTCTCTACTTTACAGATAGATTCGATGGGGATTGGGAAATGTCGAAGAATCTGTTCTGGAGTCGCTGCATGTGGGGTGTAAATATCTCCCTAATCCTCGCATTGAATTCACTCCTACTTAACATACAGGAGGAATTGGAAGTAAAAAATAAGGAATTTAATGAGCAGAGAGATTAGAGCGGATCTATGGTATAGGAAATGGTATATGAAATGATCTATGGTATATGAAATATAAACTGTATATAATATGCAGGGAACTTGATTTTATGTCTGGGAACGATTTTAAAGGCTGATAAATGCGTTTAAATCTTTTTATACATAGATATTTGTATATTTGTATATTTGTTTATAAAATGAAATGTATTGTTCTTATTTGTTTGTAATGCACTATATGTTGTATAAGGTTTTATGTAAACTAATCATACAACAATAAAAATAAAAAAAAAGAGAGGGTGAATAGCTATTGCTACTCAAGGGGTGCTATCTCATTGAGGCCCTTGGTGGTTGTTTGTAACTTGAAAATCCACCACACTTCTTTAAAGTTGAGAGCATTGGCACTGTTGGAGGTCTCCAGTATTTTATCAATCACTCACCATTTGAATGAGTCATGGCCATGTTGAAATTCCACAAAATGAGAGACTAGGGGTGCTGCATGGGCTTTGCACCTGATCCTGGACTTGTGCTCTCCAATTCTTTTATGCACAGGTCTGGAGGTTTGCCCTACGTATCGTGGTTTACATGGACATTCAATGAGATAGATTACATTGGGTGTTTTACAGTTAGAGAACTGTCGCAATTCCCATTCCTTGCCTTCTATAGGAAATGATTTCATCTTTTGTATTTGCTTACATACTGCACAGCTCCCACATGGGTAATGGCCTCGAATCTCGTGCATAATCCAGAGTGTGGATCTGGCATTTTTGCATCTGGATCTTGCGTGGGTAAGGAGGTCTTTCAGGTTTTTCGATCTCCTGAGTGCGATCCTTGGTAGTGGTTCCTCCGGTAGGCTGAGCTGTACTATGGGCCAAAATGTTTTAATCATGCCCTTAAATTGGGATTTGTTGGTGCTGAAAGCGGAGACACACACCATGATGTTCTAGGTAGAAGGATCACGTTGTTTCGGAATTAGCAGTGTTTCTCTCGGTGTATAGAGAGCTCTCTTCTTGGTGTTTTTCAATAGATTCTTGGGGTATCCCCTACTTTCTAGTTTGCACTGCAGCTCGGTGACATGGATCTTAACATCTTTAGTTTCTGTGCAGTTCCTCCGGATTCTGAGGAACTACCAATAAGGCAAGTTGTCACGTAAGTTCATAGGGTGGTGGCTCTTGTAATGCAGTATCGTGTTCCTGTCGTGTCCCTGTCGGTTTCTTTTTTTTAAATGGAACATTCTAATTTATTGTCCATGACAGTGATTATGAGGTCCAGAAAATGAATGTTTACATTGCTGTTATTGATGGTGAATTGAATTTCCTGCGATTGGGCATTAATCCAGTTGTGACAATTCTGCAGTTCAGAGAACATCATCATAGAAAAGTTAACAGTTAGCAATTGTTAACTTTGCTTTGATGGTGCACCAACTGCAAGAGTTGTGGGGCTGTCAGTGCCCCACCCATCCACTGGCTTGGCGCCAGGCAGGCAGCTTCACGTTCTCTTTGAGAACACCAACAATTCCTGTCATGGGGGGGTGGGCTCTACACTGAGTTTGCTTTTGCCTGCTTTGGGTGGGGGGCAGGGCGGGGCTGACTTGGGGATGGCTCTTGAGCCTCTCCCTCTCAGGGCACGGTCAGGGGGCCTGTTGATATGTAGCAGGTTGGCAGTGGCAGCTAATCATGCTAAAGACGGCTGGGCTGTCATGCAAATTGGTGTGTTGCTGGGTGCCATAGCCAGCACAATGCACAGATATTCGAAAGGAAGTGTTGATGACAGAGGAGGGAGCAGGCCTCAATCAAAGCACACCCAACAACGACGAGGGGCCTATTCGAGTTGCCTGGCCCAGCCATTAACTGCAATGGAGAGTCTCTGGATACAGAATTTGTGCACGTGGGTTATACAGAGTAAGTAATGAAAACATAAAATTGAATGGGCCAGGGGGGTTTAGAAGTGGCAGAAGATGCATTCACTCTGAACAAGAACCGTCAAGTGAAGTGTTTGTAATTAATTTTTACTATCTCTGTTAGTCGAGAAAGGGCCAGAGCACTGCCACTCAGTCACTGTGTGTCACGGCCATGCAATCATTGTGTCAGCATGACTAACAACACATGAAACTCAAACCACAAGGGGATGTTTGTGCACAGACAAAAACAAACATGAAAACAAAAATCACATTTCCACTCAGACTAAATGAGTGTCTTTTGAATGAATATGTTTTTTTTAAACACCTCTTGCAGGCAGCAGCATCCCTTCCATCCATGGCATATGGTGGTGGGAGCATAAGATGACTTAAACTCGATGCGGTTCCTGGCGCAGTATCCGGAGCTGGTGTGGAAAGGGAGCCATGTTGTGGTCTGCGTAGGTCATTGCTTGCAACACCTGCTCAGTGTGGGCTAGACAGTGGTGGAGGGCCGGCCTTTGTAGTAAACCTAGTCCTTACAAAAGTGCACTATGGCAGAGAGGAACACTGAATCCTAAAATGACCTGTTTGTGTGTATATAAAATTGCGCGTGCAGGATTGCTAATTTGAATGAATGCCAGAACAACATGTAGTGTGGACTCAGCCCACATGGAAGAGTTTCCCTGGACAGACCAGGTGCAGGGAAGGGTGAAAGGTCCTGTCCTGCCGGCACATGCAGGGCCTATGTATTCTGGTTGATGTGAAGTTTTTTCAGAAATAGTATCATTGTGCAGTCTTTCATTCTACTAATTGAAGCGTCGACCTGCTACAAATTCCCATTCCCCTTTTACCCTTATCTTCCTGTCTCCACCCTCCATATTCTATCAAGCCTGGCCCCAAGTATTTAAATGAATCTGATTTCTCATAATGTGGGCCAAGGGGGTGTTAGGGACCTGGCTGTCCATGTTGCTCATCTGTGCATAAGGTGTTTATGGTGTAGCTCAGTTGGTTTGTTGGAGGCAGCCACACTGATGCTTGCTAGTGGGCACTGGGTTTCTGGCTGCAAGTCCAAGACAGTCTGCGCTTCTCTCTGTATTTTAAGATAGCCCGGGCAGGGGCCCTCACTTCTTTGGGTGCTACTCGGTGGGAGGACTCCACAAATGGAGTAGGTCCAAATACAGTTTAGGCGAATCAGGAGGGACTGGTTCTGAAGTGGTTATCTGCTGCGGCAAAGTCAGGACAAAGTTACCAAATGTGCAGCCTAATTTGCAAAACATTAATTCTGCTCTGTGATGCTACTCAGCAAAAGAGATGTTTGCACTGCTGTCAAAGGTGCTATGCTCCTGTCAGTGCTGCTTTGTGTTAAAGGCATGTGAATGTGATGGTTTTTTGTGGTGAAAACACTCAGTGCTGCCCAGTGGTAAAGGCATTTGATGATACTCAGTGTGTCAGTGTTAAAAAAGCACGGTGAAGGCGGTTAATTGCAAAGATTTAAATTGGGTGGGCCTGGGAGTGAGTGGTGACGATAAATGTTTAGGTGGCCCCAGTGTCACAATAAATATGTGCAGGAAGAAGCTCTATGTTTCGACCTGGGCTGCCTTGAGTCTATGTTATCGTACCTGCTGGGTCCTTCATGCAGTGAGATTGTATGTATGTATATTACACTTATCAGGTCATGATCAAGCCTCTCTGAAAGCTCTCTAAAACTGAAAAATAACTGCATCCACGCCACATGTCTCTTTTTAACCCACGAGCGAAAGCTCTTATCTTCTGAAAATGTCGGAAATTCAACATGGACAAACCACTACAGGCCAAGACAAAGATTCATAATTTTATTTTACACAAATGGAATTTCCCTTAAACTGTAGTAAATATGGCTGCATGTGTGTGTATATTGTGCATGCCCATTGACTAGTGCACAGTGCTTCTTGTAAGAGCTGATTTCCTAAATTCCAGTGTACAATTATAGGACAAAGACAGTCGATTTGTACTCCTGCATTAGGTATAAAGTGTGGCAAGCACAAGTTTGCACTATAATTTGTCATAACGTGGTCCTTTCGCTCTGTCCAAACTGTTTGCTTTGGAGCCTGGTGTTTGACCTTGCTTCCAAACTTTGCAGCATATGGCTGTCACGTTCTGGAAGCCGTAGGATTGTATTTCAGAATGTACTATATATCCAGAATATGGGGATTAAGGTCATCAGCAAAACTAATTACATTTTTTTAAACTATTTCCAGAATGCCTGGCACACTGCTTCCTCCTTACCTTTGCAGGTCAAGGGTGGGTGAAACAAAAAGAACATTTGTGCTGGCAGACGGTTGCATTTGCTGATACCTGAGGCGTACAATCATTATTCTCTCGTAAAAGCTCAGTTTTGTTTATTCCAACGTTAGTCATGGTCTCTGACATCTAAATGCTGGTCCTTATTCCAAACAGCCTGTTTTAATATATGTTGGGTGTATGGTTCAATGTCCAGATCCTACCTTTCATCGTGCCTATGCACTTGCACAGCTGAACCCCAATAAACAAATGATATGAAACAATGTTTTCTCTGTGCTTGATATGGCATGGCATTGATATGATATGGCATTTATAACGCGCCTATACACAAGTGTTTCAAGGCGCGTTGAGGTAAGGGGGGGAACAAAGGGAGGACAGACTACGATCCTACTAGGCCAGGTGTCATTCAGATCGCGCAAGTGCATGGGAAGAGGGGAAAGGAAAAGCGTGCAGGGGGAAGGGAGCGGGGAAGTGTAGTACATGCGAAGTGGAATAAATATGACACATACACAGCCAGCTAGTGGCAAGTGTAAGGAAGTGCAGACGTAAGTGCTGGTAAGGGGACTGAAGGGATACAGAAAACGGTCCCCAAGTGCAGGGGTTGCCAGGGAGGCAGTGCAGGTGGGTAATTGACGGGCCCTGGGCCAGAGATCAGAAAGGGTGGGCAGGTAGCCAGTGCAGTTTCAGTCAGGAGTTCAGCAAGGGAGGGGAGGAGAGAAAGCAGAAGCAAAGAGGAAGGTTTTGAGGTGTTTCCGGAACCGTAGATGTTTCTCCTCGAGTTTCAGGGAGGCAGGAAGGCTGTTCCAGAGAGAGGCCCCTGCTTAAGAGAGTGATCTGCCACCAACTCGTTGCTTGGAGAAGCAACTGACCCTAAGGGAGTTGGAGGCAGATGAGCGAAGAGCTCGAGAAGGGAGATATTTAGGAAGAGAGAGTTGAAGGTATTTCCCTGGACATTGGGAGTTTTGTTACCGGTCCTTCAGTGAGGGACCTCTCAGAGGTTGTGTATTGTTCAGATTCAGTGGCTGCATTGAGGAACCTCTCTTAAGTTGCATCAAGGCCTGTTCTCTTGGGCCAAATGTGTGCCTGGGAGTGACCCAGAGGGACATAAGGTTTATTGCACCATGTTTCCTTTGAATATGTGTTTTCTGGTGTAGGGCATGTTTGCTCAGGGTTTTGAACAGAAAACAGGAAGTTGTGGAAAGTGAGAGCTGCTCACATCACTAAAGTCTAAATAGAGCGATCTAAAGCCAGGTTATCGCTAATGCCAGTTCTGCAGCACACTGTGTCATACTGGTATGAGCCTCACATGGTGCGCTGAGGACAGGTTTTCCTAATTTTTCAGCCAGCAATCGCACCTCGGTGGTTTAGGTGCATACCCTGATTTAACAAGGGAATGTTCTCACACTGTAGAATTTGGTGGAATTGGGGAGGTGGTAACGGTAGTGTGCCATTTCTTTAAATTGGAATGTCTGTGCGGCATGAGGTGTGTGGTGGCACCATGGTTGTGGTGAATTGTGGCATTGTTAAGTCTTAGCTGAAACTGCATGCTTGCGGACATCACCCTTTCCTGGCACCTTACCCGCAGGACTAGACAACACATACAAGCATTGTAAATCCTGGCCCCTAATCCCTTGAGATATCGATACCTAGACAGACCAAGATGTGGGCTTCATGCATGCTTGGATTAAATGCTTCTGTCTGAACATGGATTTATCACACTCTAATGATGTCTCAACTAAGGGTTTGTTGATGCAGCTGCCCTTTGGTATCAGCTGTGATTCAAGAATGCTGCAGAGCCCATCATTGCACTCCACTCAAGTGCATCCTAGCCTGTTGACCCATGCACAATAATTTATCTTTAACTGCTATTTTCCAGCATAACAATGTGGTAGGAATTACAGAGAGTGGGGAAGGAAAGAAATAAGGAGGAATGGCAGAAGAGACAAAAACAAGAAGGGTAGAAGGATGGGGGAATGTTAAGAGGAAAGATGGTAGGGAGACAAGAAGGAAACACTGTGAGAGGAAGGAAAGAAGGGGAGGAAAGATGCCCATGAAAGAAAGGGGAGCGAATGGAAGGGGAATCAAGAAAAAAGGAAGGAACAAAAGAAAAAAAGAAAGAAGAAAATCAAGAGGAAGGAAGGGAGGGAGGGATAAGGGAGTGATGGATGATGGGAGGGAAGAAGAAAGGAAGTGCTTGCTCCTCTCAACTTACTCCAGTAATATAGACCAGCAAGTTGGGCATTCGCTGGTGCCGCTGTGATCTATGCATGATCTGCAGGTCGCAGGTTCAAATCCTGGCAAGGCCAACTCAGCCTTTCATTAATCAGAGGTTGATAAATGAGTACCAACTACTTTGGTTGGGAATGATTTTATGTAAATATGTGCTATTTACAGTGCTTTGGAAAACGCGCTATTTAAATAACAAATCAGTATCAAATACCGGGGCCATGGAAAAGGAATGTTATCACTCGTTTTTTCAAGTGTTTCCACAAAACATTATATGCAACAAACACCATTAACACTCCATAAGGATCATTTTCTGTAAAGTTGTGAATTGACATGATTCACGGATGAGGGTTTGAGGGCCACTTTATTTAGGTGAGGGCCACTTTTTTGAGGTGTCTGGGCCCATTTCTTGTCCCAGTCCAACCCTGCAGCAGACCAGGACACCAAGCGGTGAGTCAGACCAACCTCTGGAGACGAGGAAGAGGACAGGAGGTGGGCAAGGCGACACTGACACTATTAGCCCACCGGGGGAGATTTTGTGCACCAGCAGCCTCGATCGAGAACAACCAGAGCCATCTGCGACTTCGACACACCCGCTGCGGACAACAAAATGTAAGCCAAAGTGACACTTGCGACTGATCTGAAAAATCTGAACTGTGATAAGGCATGGCTTAGAGAAATGCATCATCTAAGTGGGGGAGGGGTGTGGTAAATGGAGGAAAGGTCTTGTGAGCGTTCTGACGTGAAAGCGTCAGAACGCAAGGAAAGCAATAAAGGATCCGACTGCCCGCCAAATCAGCACAGTCGGGAGTAAGAACTAAACTAAAGACTGTGCATATCATTTCACCCCTCCCTGAGCACTTCCAGCTAGGCCTGGGTTCCCTGAGCCGGTGCGGGCCAGCCACGATCACCACAGGTGGGACCAGTGGACACTTCGAGCTAATGCCTTCCAGATCCTGTGAAAGTCAGGCGCGTCTGGGTGAAGGGTTGCTTTTAACTCCTTCCTAGGTGGTGGTATTAAGCCCCCCACGATGGGAAAAGGCCGCCAATGGCATCGCCTGGCAGTCTTCAGCTCAGTGGCATCTTGTGCTGTGTTGCACGAGCCTGGGTATTTAGTGTGTGAATGTGCATGTATTGCAAATGCACACAATTGCATCAGTACCCTGTACATTGCACTGCATTTGTTGTTTCCACTCATTTAACATGTTCTTATCCTCTGTTAGGGTCCAGCTTCAAAAAGGCATACTGAAATGACTGTCTTGCTTGACTCTGACGGTTCATTACAGTGGTCCTTCCGTACGTTATTCCGTGGAATGACCAATAAAAGCGCTATTTTCCACGACAGTGCTCGTTTAAGAAATAAGAAGAGATCATTATTGAGTGACGCCTCTCCTTATTTCTTAAACGAACATTGAAGTTTCCAACCATTTCATGTTTGAGGCAGTGCGTTTTTTATGACTGATTACATTTCAAAGCAACATACCAGAATCCCAGCAGTTGTAGACCGATTCACAGCAGGCAAAATATGACTACACACGACCAGCACGGAAGGATACATTGGGGTTTGCTGTGTTTCGTGGATTCTGGTATGTTTCCTTGAAATGTAAACAAAAATATATTTTAAAAGAATGAGATCTATCTTTCAACCGCCAGGTGGCGCTGCTGCCTAAGTAAAGTGCGAGAAAATTGTCTGATGCCGAAAGGGATGTGTAGTAAATACGGTACCGTCTACTCCAGTTTAAGAAATGAAGGGAGATCCTACAATAATTTGTCTGAACTCCACAATACTGTACTTTTTCTTTGCTTCGACAGCATAACACGTGGATGTGTAAAAGAGCAACAAAAATGGTATTTCATTGTGCCTTTGTGAAGCTGTACGTATACACAAGAGAACGAATTGATAAATCAATGGGGCGGTTTACTACTGCTGGAAGAACTAGGCTTCAAAGACCTTGGAAAAGACAAGGACGCTTGGGTGTGTAGGACACGAGAGGTCTGCGCACAAGTTAATAAAGAGCACGCCCTCCAACAAATGATTCTGCGCTCCACTTGAGAAAATTCGATTTAGAAGAGTGATTATTTTAATCAAACACATGATTTGGAAAATAAATCACACTTTTCCAATTGGTGACACGTGTTTCGGCAAAAGACTCATTGGGCCTCATTACAACGATTGCACAATGGGTTAACGGGCGCCGCTAATGGTGGCGGCGCCGTTAAACCCATTCTGCAATATTACGAGGTTCCCTCGCGGGACCCGATGTGGACGTCTGGTTTTACCAGACGTCCAGAGTGGGTCCCGCGATGGGACCAGGGAGCTAACAACGGGCCGGTCGTAATCGGCCCGTTGTTAGCTCCCGCAGCCCTATGGGGGCTCAAATGGGAATGGGGAAGGTCCGGGCCGGGTTCCCCGAAGGAGGAATTACCAGGCCCTCCAAACTCGGAACGGCCCGGTAATTCCCCATTCAGGGAACCCGCACCCGGACCTGATTTTGGAGGCATGCCCCTTATTAAGGGCATGGCTACGTCCAAAGTCGTAATGAGGCCCATTGCCTTTTTCAAACCAGGGCTTTCTTGTACTATCAATAGAAACAAAAAGACAACAACAATAACAAATTACAATATCAACCACAAATGTCAGTGATATTTCAAAAATGTTAGAAAACACATTGGTTAAGTCATGAATGGTTAAGTCATTGAAAACATGTCATATAATATGATATTGTAGACAGAAAAGGAGGACGGGGAATGGGGAAGGATTCAAGGGGGTAAAGAAAAGTAGAAACAAAATGTTAGAAAGCACATAGGATTTAAACCAGGATAAAAAATCAAAAATAATAAATCGAGAATACCTATGCATCTATGCAGGACTCCCCTGGTGCCTCTCCAATATTTCTGGGTGCTTTGACATCATAATTCGAATGAATATGGGACCCAATGTCGATTTTAAGAGTATGGTATTGAACACATATCATAGAATTTATCATTTAATATCACCCACCTCCATATTGTCGAAACTTCCAAAGCAGAGGTTCCAATGAGACAGACCCTGCATCGAGTTGTGTGATAGGTATCCTCTATTTATTTTTTATTTTTTATTTTTGATTCTGGTTTAAATCCTATGTGCTTTCTAACATTTTGTTTCTAATTTTCTTTACCCCCTTGAATCCTTCCCCATTCCCCGTCCTCCTTTTCTGTCACAAGGGAGGCCCCGGGGGGAACGCGAAGCGTTTCCCCCCGGGGAAGTTTTTGGCGCTACACACGGCCAGCGAGTGGCCGTGGGGGGCAGAGCGCCTCCCCAGGGTATTTAAGGGGCCAGGGAAGGTTCGGGAGGCAGGCGACAGTTGGACTTGGTGATTGTCCCGTTGCCTGCTCCCGAGCCTTCCCTGAGTGAGTGGGGCCCAGGTCGTGGTTAGAGCAGGTGAGGTAGGGTAGTGGGGGTAGTTAGAGTGGGTGATGGTTGATATAGTGTCAGGCATATAAAAAAAAAAAAATAATAATAAGAAGAAGAAGAAGAAGAAGGTGGGGGAGTTATGTCTAGTTGGGGGTAGCGTATATAAGTTACCCCCCCACCTCCTTACCTGATCCGCCGCCGGGGTTTAACTGCATCTCGGTGGGCAGCGTGGGTTCGGGAGGCTTTCTTCCTGTTTAGGCGCCGGGCTTCGGGGATCCGGGTTGTCTGTGCGGGAGCGGGGTTGGTGGTGCAGGACGCGTCTCTTTTACGGGGCCTGCCCATGTGGCGGGTCCTGCGCCCATTAGTGAGGGGAGCGCAGGCTCGGGCTGGGGGGTGGGCACGGGCAGAGTAATAAGGGCTGGGAGCCCGGGGACACTTCCCGCCCAGCAGCACACGGCCGCGGGGCTGCGCGGCGCTGCACGGCCCCTCCGGGTCTTGGGGGGGCGGCTGTAATAGGTAGCGAGACCAGAGGGCCCTATATCGGGTGCGTGGCTCGGGGTGCGGTGGCAGCCGCCGGCCAGAGAGGGCAGAGCGAGCTCCTTAAAGGGGCCGCTCCATTTGTCTGGTGTTTTCTGTTGGGTGCGGTGAATATAGTGTGCCACTAGGGGCAGGGCGGGCTGTGGATTGGGTGATTGGGTCATCGGGCTGCACAGGGTTGTTAGTGTTGTTTATTAGCATTTGGGGGGGGCTTGTGGGTGGCCTGCTAGTACTGTAGGGAGAGGGGCAGTGAGGAGAGGGGGTGGTGGGTAGGGGGGGTAGTTTTTAGGTGGGGGGCAAATATAAAAAAAAAAAAAAGCTAGATAAATAAATAAAATAAATAGAATATAGGTATAAGGTTGGTTGCAAAGCGGGAGTTATTTAACTCCCAGTGTTATTATTGGTTGGTGCAATTTCTTTTGGGTTTCCCCGCTACTAGGGGTCCTTCTTTCCACGGGTAGGCACGGCTCGGGGGCTTAGGTAGCGGGTGAGCGACAGGGGGCATATTTTAGTGCGCCATTCAGTGTTGGTGCACGATGGTGGGGCAAGGTGCGGGCAGGAAGGGGTTGGTTGATGCAAGGGCGCTGAGGGAGGCTCTGGCAATAATTGGCAGGGCAACTAAGGGCCAGCTGGGGGGGGCGGTGGGAGAGGTCACGGGTGAGAGGGAGACAAGTGGGGGTAGGCCGCAGCGTAGAGCGGCAGCGCATGGGGCTCTCGCGGCAGTGGTGGCTTGCACCCCCGCGGCGGGGAGAGGGGAGGTGTGGGAATCCAGGGGTAGGAAGATGAGGAGGGAGATAGACAGGAGGGCGTCCGGGGAAGAGATGATTTCGGGTGGGCAGCCATGTGGGGAGGGAATGAAAGATAGCACTAAGGAAGCAGGGAGTGTTCAAATGGAGGAGGCTCAAAGGAACCACGGCGGGGCTAGAGATGGGGCACAAAAGGGGTGCAAGGGCAGCGGGGAAGAGGGGGGAAATACCTGCGTAAGAGTGCGGGTGGGAGGAGGAGGTAGAGGTCCCCATCAATTGAGGTGGATAGGGCGGGGTGCGGAACGCCCCCCCCCCCGGGTAGGAGGAGTGGGGGCGGAGGGCGCTGCGCAGCCCCCGCTGGTCAGGTGGAGGTAGAGGGTTTGAGAACGGCCCCTCCTCGGTCAGCGTACGGAGAGCCTAGAGGGTGCAGCACGGCCCCTAGCAATGAAGACTCCAGGGTGGAGGTCGGAGCGCCTCGCCCGAGTGAAGAGGACCAGGCAGGGATTTCCACGGCCCCGCCGAGAAGACGTCAAAGGAGTGGCGGGGTGGACACCCCGGGCTCGCAAGAAGAAGATCAACTCGACTGGGGCACGGGCTCGCAGCCACAATGGTATTGGTCGGGTAATGAAGTTGGTTTTGTGGATTATGTGGGGCAGTGGGAGGTGGATGGTTATAGGACTGTGGGTGAAAGGGGGCAGGAGAGAGGAAGTTGGTATTGGGAGCGGGAAAGGCAGGCGCAGGGTGGTCGGGGGGCAAGAAGGCGGGGGAGCGGTTGGTTGGGTGAGTCTGCTGACATGTTTTGTCCCCGCAGTAGAAGCCCTATAAGGAAGGAGATGAGGAGCATTGGTGTGGACGCGGAACAGCAGACGGCAGGTGCGGAAAGAGGTGAACGGGAAAGGGAATGGTCATCTGCATGGCAGAGAGGGGTCCCAAGAGGGGGGATGGGAAAGGAAGGGTCTGGTTTGCAAGGGCTGAGTGTCACGATCTGTCTCAGCCTTCCCCAACTCCTCCTCACCTGTCTTCTCCTGTACTTCTTCCGTCCTGATTACAGCCTTCTTCTTCTTGACCTTTTCTCCTTCGGCTGGCTTCTTCTCCTTTTATTGTCGAAGGTATGGACGCGCTCCCTCGGTAGCCTCCGTGATCTGGCTGATAACAGACCAAGGGAATACCCGAGGAGCACGCCCTAAAGAATGGGGAAAAAAGCCTCCTGGCAAAAAAAAACCCGATCAGTATTCAGGTGTTCGTGGAATACTGATGCCCGGCAATTATATGGAGATGTTTATTCCTGCAGCAGCGGAGCTCCGGACACGTAGGAGGAATGTCCACACCTTGCTCAACTCGTTCCCTGAGAAAGGCGGTGAGACCAGGATATCACCTCCAGTGTTGTGCGGTCTCCATGTCTTATGGGCTGAGTTATAATTGAGGGGAGGTCTCGGTCCGTCGGAACACCGGAGAGGCGTTACGAACGGAACAACAGAAGAAAGGAAGGTGGAAAGAAAGAGGTAAGGAAATGGACAGAAAAGTATGAACAGTCGAAAACGCTCACAGCGAAATGCTAACGCTGAAGGGCCGACTGAGTGAAAAAGACAGGAAAAATACTTACATGGAAAACGCTTGGTAGAACGCGTCGTGTAAGAAAGAACAGAAGATAAGACCTTAATCACCTTACCTGAAAACCTGAAAACACCACTAGTGCAGGGAAAGTAGGTAGGTAAGCAAAGGACCTGAACGAAAAGGCAATGATGGAAAGCTAGACGCTGAGAGCGACTGGCTGGGCACGTAACGAAAACGATACAACGCACCGAGCGTTGCTATGGCCCGCTATTTATAGAATACGTCGGCCATGTTGGAATAAACTAGACCGATAGAATGTAACAGACCGCCATCTTAGTAGTATCTCCAACGACTAGCAATTCTCCAGGGCTGGTGCATGACAGTATGCCCCCTTCGATACCTGCCTCCTCCAGGTTTCCCTGGATACAGTCTATGGAATCGCTGTACAAGTCTGGGAGCGTGCATATGGGATCTTGGTTCCCAAGTTCTTTCGGCAATGGGGAATCCCTTCCAATGGACCAAATATTGAAGGGTTCCTCTCCTGTAGCGGGAATCTACAATTCTGGCCACTTCATATTCCTCAGGTTCTTCGGGCGGAGTGATCACCGTCTTTCTCAGAGGTCTCTTGTACAGATCTTTTTGATGAGTCTTGAGTAATGAGGAGTGAAAGACCGGGTGTACCCTCCGCAGAGAGTGAGGTAATCTTAGTTTGAAGGCTACAGGATTGAGCTGGGCCAGGATTGGGTAGGGACCTATGTACCGTGCTGCGAATTTTCCCTTATGAGTCCAGCGAGGTAGATATCGCGTAGATAACCAAACCAAATCTCCTGTCTTCCAAAGAGGAACCGGATTACGTTTGGTATCCGCATAGGTCTTATACTTCTTGCGGCTTTCCTCTAAGGTTTGTAGGGCTCCCTTGTGTGTACGCTTGAGATCCATCAGCATCCTCTCCAAGGCGGGAGTTGTGGTCTGGCTACTGAACGATAAGGCTCCAAGAGGATGGGGGTTATAACCATAGGTGCACCTGAAAGGACTCATCTTGATCGCTGTATGAAAAGTGTTGTTGTAAGCAAACTCTGCCATTGGTAACAGAGTAGCCTAGTTGTCCTGTTCCCTGTTACAAAAACAGCGAAGGTATTGTTCTAAACTAGCGTTCAGTCTTTCGGTCTGTCCGTTGGACTGGGGGTGATATCCCGAGGATAGCGCCTTCTGTATAGCCAACTGGTTACATAGCGAGTCCCAAAATTTAGAGGTAAATTGCGTTCCCCTGTCCGAGATTATGGACCGTGGTAAACCGTGTAACCTTACTATCTCGCGAAGGAAGACTGTAGCGGTCTCTGAGGCTGAAGGAACTCCTGCGAGAGCTACGAAATGAGCTAACTTGGTGAAAGAATCAATTGTCACTAGAATCACCTTTTTCTCCTGGGAAACTGGGAGTTCTACTATGAAGTCCAATGAGAGGTCCTCCCAGGGGCGTGTAGGAGTCTTGGCTTGATGTAGGAGCCCGAGTGGTCTGTGGCGAGGGGTCTTATTGATGGCACAGACGGGACAAGTCGACACATAAGAGGTGATGTCTCTTCGCATCGACGGCCACCAGAAACTCCTGGATACCAGCTGAAATGTTGCCTTCTCCCCCTTATGTCCAGCCAAGGGAAGATCGTGACAAAAGCTGATGGCCTGTCTGCGAAGATCAGTTGTGGGTAAGAACAATGCTGAATGATGAAACCACAATCCTTCGCGTTCCTGCAATTTGCAGGACTGTTTCTCTTCCTGAGCATAATCCTTGAGTTCACCTTGGACCTTCTCAAGGAACAGGTTAGCAATTGTATGAAAATGGTTCTCAAGCAGAATCTTCTCCTTTTTAACCTCCGATAGGTCTTCCTCCAACCAACTTCGGGATAATGCGTCTGCCAAACTATTCTGGGATCCTGGTATATAGGTGATCTGGAAATCAAAGCTTGAAAAATAATAGGCCCAGCGGGCATGCCTGGAATTCCTGCACTCCATTTGTTGGAGAACCTTAAGATTCCTATGATCAGTACGAATGACAAATTGATGAGAGGCTCCCTGTAGCAAATGTCTCCATTTCTGACAGGCTGCCCGCATTGCTAATAATTCTCTTTCCAGAACCGAGTAGTTTCTTTCACTTCCAGTTAGGGTGCGAGAGTAATAGGCGATAGGATGTTCGTCTCCATTGCTTCTTTCTTGTAGCAAGACGGCCCCTAAAGCACCCCCCGAGGCATCGGTCTCCAGGATAAATGGTTTATTCTGCTCGGGCTGAGCCAAAACCGGGGCAGTGATGAAACATCTTTTCAATGTCTCGAATGCCGCTTGAGCCGCCGAACCCCACTGGAATACTGTACCCTTTTTGAGAAGTGCTGTGATGGGTAATACCAGATCAGAGAAGTTGGGTATAAACCGGCGGTAAAAGTTCGCCAGGCATAGGAAACGTTGGATCTCCTTGACTGACGGGGGTTCTGGCCATCTGTCTATGGCCAACACCTTCTTGGGGTCCATACGGATACCTTTCGCTGACAATATAAATCCCAGGTAAGGTACCTCTGTGGTCTCAAAGAGACACTTCTCGGGCTTGGCGAAAAGTTGATTTTCCAATAACCTACGAAGTACTTCGCACACATGTATCCGGTGTTCCTCCAAGGAAGGAGAGAAAATCAGTATGTCATCAAGGTATACGACTACCGATATGTATTACATATCGGCAAAGATCTTATCTACAAATCTCTGAAATACCGCTGGGGCGTTTACCAGTCCGAATGGAATAACACAGTACTCAAACAACCTCAGCGGCGTTCTGTATGCGGTTTTCCACTCGTCTCCATTCTTTATCCTTAACAGATGATATGCACCGCGGAGATCGAGCTTGGTGAATACCTTTGAATCTCTGACAGCTTCCAGAATGTCTCTGATAAACGGCATTGGATACCTGTCTCGGATGGTAATGCTGTTCAAGCCCCTGTAATCGATACAGGGGCGTAATTCCTTGGAGTCCTTCTTTGATATGAAGAACAATGATGCCCCTCCTGAGGACCTTGATGGTCGAATGAGCCCATTCTTTAAGTTTGAGTTGAGGTACTCCTTCAATGCTTCCTTTTCAGATAAGGATAATGGATACATTCGACCGAAAGGTAAGGAGGTCTCTTCCTTGAGATCTATGTTACAGTCCTCGTGGCGGTGAGGTGGGAGGAGTCTGGGATTAGCGTCTTCAAACACTCTAGCAAAAGCCAGATACTGCCTAGGTGTAGAGGATATCGAGAGGTTGCACTGAGTCGTAGGCAGACTGGAATGTATCTCCTTCTGGAATTCCTTAGTACTCATGCAGTGTTCCCGGCAGTATTCGGAGTCGAAGCTTAGCTTGTTATTAGTCCAGTCAATCTTGGGGTTGTGTCTTCTTAACCATGAAATACCTAATATTAACGCAAAATGAGCTGCTCTGATAACATCAAATTTGAGGGTTTCGACATGATGATCCATCTTTACCGTTATAGGTTCCGTTTCCATGGTAATTAGTCCAGATGAGAGCGGACGGCCATTTACTCCCTCTACCGGTATCGGTCTGTCCTTCTCCCTCAGTGGAATCTGATTTTCCTGAGCCCATGTTATGTCTATAAAGTTTCCTGCTGCTCCGCAGTCAAGCATAGTCAAGACCGATAGGTTCTGTCTCAGACTGTAGGAAATGGATAGCTGGAATACCATCAGACGATTGTCCTCTATTCCTTCATTAATGGGTCTTGTGAGGTTGCAAGGGTTTGTACGGTGGTCCCCATGGCTTCCCTTGCAAAAGCCTGGGGTCTGGCGTTTCCCTGTCTCTTACAGGGGATGTCTGGACAATCCTTAAGAATGTGATTTGACGAACCACAGTACATACAAAGGTTGAGCTCCTGCCTTCTTCTCCTTTCAGTCTTGGTTAGCGGTCCCCTGGTTGCCCCTATTTGCATAGGTTCCTCCGGCATAGGTCTTTCCTTCCTTCCTGAAGGCGGGCTGTAGCGTGGCGCTGTTCCTCTTCTCTTCTCTGCCTGTCTTTCCTGTAGACGGTAGTCGATCTGTAGGACTAGCGTAACCAGCTCTTGGAAGGTGATGGGACGTACTGCTCTAGCCAGTTCGTCCTTCAGTTCCTCATTAAGCCCTCTCCGGAAAATGGTTTGTTGTGCCGTATCCGGCCATCCAGCTGATACCGCCAGTGTTTGGAATTGCGCAACATAACCCTGTAGATCTTGGTTTCCTTGTCTGACATCAAGATAGGCATCATATTTAGAGTACTGTACTTCGGAACGCTCAAACCTGTTCTTGAAACCTTGTATAAACCGGGCGTAATCGTTAACCAAAGGGTCTTGGTTGGTTACCAAAGGGGTGGCCCACGCTAGGGCGCTTCCTGTCAAGTTGGCTATGAGGAACCCAACTCTGGCCCTTCCAGACTCGAAGGCCCGAGGTCGGAAGGAAAAATAGACTGCACAAGCATCGAGGAATTCTTTGATAGACCTAGGGTTTCCATCGTATTTACCAAATGTGAATGGCATTGGAGGTAAATCATCTCTACCAGCTTCCCTAGAGGCTGCTTGTTGCCATAGAAGAAGGTTCTCGGCGTGCAGCGATTGCATGTCGACTCTGAGGCTCTGAATGGCATTACACATATCTTGAATTTGTTCTGGTGACGCCATTGTGTCTTCTGGGCGTTGTATACTGTCACGATCTGTCTCAGCCTTCCCCAACTCCTCCTCACCTGTCTTCTCCTGTACTTCTTCCATCCTGATTACAGCCTTCTTCTTCTTGACCTTTTCTCCTTCGGCTGGCTTCTTCTCCTTTTTTTGTCGAAGGTATGGACGCGCTCCCTCGGTAGCCTCCGTGATCAGGCTGATAACAGACCAAGGGAATACCCTAGGAGCACGCCCTAAAGAATGGGGAAAAAAGCCTCCTGGCAAAAAAACCCTGATCAGTATTCAGGTGTCCGTGGAATACTGATGCCCGGCAATTATATGGAGATGTTGATTCCTGCAGCAGCGGAGCTCCGGACACGTAGGAGGAATGTCCACACCTTGCTCAACTCGTTCCCTGAGAAAGGCGGTGAGACCAGGATATCACCTCCAGTGTTGTGCGGTCTCCATGTTTTATGGGCTGAGTTATAATTGAGGGGAGGTCTCGGTCCGTCGGAACACCGGAGAGGCGTTACGAACGGAACAACAGAAGAAAGGAAGGTGGAAAGAAAGAGGTAAGGAAATGGACAGAAAAGTATGAACAGTCAAAAACGCTCACAGCGAAATGCTAACGCTGAAGCGCCGACTGAGTGAAAAAGACGGGAAAAATACTTACATGGAAAACACTTGGTAGAACGCGTCGTGTAAGAAAGAACAGAAGATAAGACCCTAATCACCTTACCTGAAAACCTGAAAACACCACTAGTGCAGGGAAAGTAGGTAGGTAAGCAAAGGACCTGAACGAAAAGGCAATGATGGAAAGCTAGACGCTGAGAGCGACTGGCTGGGCACGTAACGAAAACGATACAACGCGCAGAGCTTTGCTATGGCCCACTAGTTATAGAATACGTCGGCCATGTTGGAATAAACTAGACCGATAGAATGTAACAGACCGCCATCTTAGTAGTATCTCCAAAGACTAGCAATTCTCCAGGGCTGGTGCATGACGCTGAGGAAAGAAGTTGGTGTACAGGCCATTGGAGCCTTGGGGGTTGAGAAGAGCATTTGCTCGGTGGAGATTCAGACGGACAAGGTGGTGGAGCCATTGGGGCTCGAGGTGCAAGGGGGAAAAGAAAAGGAGGTTGAAATGAAAGGAAAGGAGAGAAAATTGCCATACATGGGGATAACAAAACCGTTGGGGGCGCACTTGATGGCGGCGACCAGGGAAAGGATTCAGGCGGGGGAATTTGTAGATGTTTTTAAATTGCTCCATAGGGAAGTGAGAGCTAAGGAGGGGTCTAAAGAAGAGGAGAGGGAACTGGCTGCGCGACCAAGGGTACCGGTGACTATTGAGAATTGGACGTCGGCATTTATCATTTATGCCAGTGTATATTGTGAAAAATTCCCAGAGCGTTGCGTGGCACTGCTTAAATATATGGACGTAATTAGGAGGGCGTTCACAAGTTTTGGGGGTTTTGCCTGGGTACGCTATGATGAGGAATTCAGGGCGAGAATGGCGGAGGACAGTCAGGCGGTCTGGGGGGAGATAAACATGGATCTTTGGCTGCAATGGATGGCTCCAACGAGGCCTGCCCCGACATTGCACACAGCAAGTGGGCTGCCTGTGCCTTACCGGCCGTTTCTTGGTCGCCCCTCCCATGAGGGGGCGGGCGGAGGAGGTGGAGATCAGCCCTCGACAGCATGTTGGGCGTTCAATAAAGAAGGCTGCACGAGGTGGATGTGCAAATGTAAACACGAGTGCAGCAGGTGTGCGGGTCGGCATCCGGTTACGGATTGTTTTCAGGCAGGGGACAGTGGGTCAGGGCGAGGAGCGGGACAAGGAGGTGGGGGGGAAGGACCGCATGCCAGGTAAATTGGGGTGTGCTGGTAGGTCGGGCTCAGTTTAGCATAAAAGGGGGGAGGAACAAGGTTTGATGAAAGGTTTTGGGGGCGATTTAAAGGGGGTAGGAGAGAGGTGAGGAGGAAGAATAGTAGGTAGGGGAGGGCCGCAGGGGGGTGTAGTTGTGGAAATTGTTAAGGGGTGGTGGCCGTCGTTTGGAGGGCATGGTTGACGGTGGCGAAGCCCTCACGCTTGCCGCACGACAGGGTGAGTAAGCTTCAGGCTGCATGGACGGAGGTGCGGGAGCGCCTCTGGTGCAGCAGGGGGAAGTGAGGAGAAGGGTCTGCATGGACGGGGGTGCACTAGGGCCCCTGGTGCAGCTGGGGGAAAAAAGTGGAGCAACGAAGCAAGGTGCCGGAAGAGGAATTTATGAGGAATGGTCTGCATGGACGGGGGCGCAGGTTTGGCCCCTCGTGCAGCGGTAGAGAGGAGTAAGGCAGAAAAGGGGCCTGCATGGACAGGGGTGCACTAGGGCCCCTGGTGCAGGTGGGAAACAGGGGGTAAGGGACACAAGGAGCTGGAAGATGGTTATATGGAAGGGACTGCATGGACGGGGGTGCAGGTTTGGCCCCTGGTGCAGTGGCGAGAGGAGTAATAAAGTAAAGGGCCTGCATGGATAGGGGTGCACGTGGGCCCTCGGTGCAGGGGGGCAACGCAGGGCCAAATAATAAGGTGATGGAAGGTGGGGGGGCAAGGGTGAGCAGGAGGGTAATAGTTTAGGGGAAAAAGGGGGGGGCAAGTGGGTTTAGGTGTATTGTTTAAAGGTTAGGTGAAAGGGGGGGAATATAGGGGGACAGGTAGGAGAGGACCTTGGGTGTTTCTGGAGAGGGTTAAGGAGATGGCCAGAAAGGATAGGGTACGGAGGAAGGTGTTACTAGTGGTGTGGGAAGGGTTAGGAGGTTGGAACTCATTCACTTAGGAGGGATGCAGCATCTGAAGGTAGCAGGCTGGACTATTGAGAGGAGTAGGGGAATAGGTTGGGACGCTGGGAGTAAGGGAGATACAAAGGGTATGCCAGGGACTGGGTCAAACGGAAGGTCGTTATAAAATTTTTGCAGCAGGTGGCAGGAGTGTTGCATTTATTAGGATGTTGTTGATTTGCAAGTGATTTTGTAATTTCTTTTTCAGATGCTGCCAGGAGGTGCGGTCAGATGTCAAAAATCTGGTTTTTGGGACATTCTAGGGTTAAGTGGGCGGGGAAAGAAGCTGAGGAAAGGGTTGTTGACAGGCAACTGGGTTGCAACTATAAAGATGTGGTGGTAAAATGGTCCGGTTTTGGGGGGCTGGGCTGGGATCAGTTGCTTCCTATGTGGGCTGGGTTGAGGGAAAACTAGGGGCCTCCAGTTGGGGGGGGATTAGTGTTGGTGGGGAAAATGATTTGGTACAGTATACGGGTGTGGCTCTTTTCAGGAAAATAAAAAGGGGTTTTTGTTATGGGTCCGACAAGTGTGGCTTCAAGCAACTGTAGGGGGGACTAAGTGTTTGCCACAGAGAGTTGGGAGGGGAGCGAGAAATGAGGGTCCGATAGAGCGGGCAAGGAAGGGGATAAACAGAGAGATGGTGGAATTTTGTACATCGGTGTCAGTACAGGTTTTGGAACGTAAGGAAATGGTGTAGAAAGGATTGATGAGAGTTAGAGAGGATGGGTAAACTTTCCGGTTTGGGGAACAATCATTATCTGGCGGACTTGAGCTCTTGGCTGGGAGATTGGTTGAGGAGTTGGAGGTAGGAGAATTGGTGAGGGGGGGGGTGGGGCAGAAAGAACACCTCGGGGGAGGGTTTTTCTGGTGCCGGGGGCATGGCCCCTTTTGATGTGGGGGTAGGGAAGCACAATGGGGGAATGACACGGGAAAGGATGGGGTGGCACTGTTTGCACAAGAGGCCACCACGGGGGAACAGGTATTGAGACTGGAGGGGCATGGCCCCGGGGAGAAAGCGGGACGCCTGGAAAAGGGGTAAGGAGACGGTAGGCTCCAAGGGATAGTTAGGGAGGAAATGGCTTTATTTAATTATTTAATCGTTGGGTAAAAAATGAGAATGTTTAACTATTTAATTGGTTGTTTAAAATATGTCTTTAGTTTGTAAGGCCATGGAGCCAGGTAAGCGTTTAATTGTAAGCTTTGGCCTGTCACATTAAAGCGACCTTTTCCACTTTTAAATGAGTCTGGGTTTTTGTGCAGTAAGCCAAAAGGGGGGCCCCGGGGGGAACGCGAAGCGTTTCCCCCCTGGGGACGTTTTTTGCGCTGCACACGGCCAGTGAGTGGTCGTGGGGGGCAGAGCGCCTCCCCAGGGTATTTAAGGGGCCAGGGAAGGTTCGGGAGGCGGGGGACAGTTGGACTTGGTGATTGTCTCGCCCTCCCACCCCCTTCATTTTGGGTTAGGTCTGGTGTCTGGTTTTAGGAAAGGGGGATGGGGGACCATTGTACTTGGTTTCGGCGGGGGTTTTTTACGTCCCATGTCAAGGGCTTATGGGGTTTTTTGGTCTGTTAAGGAGCTATTATAGGGTAGTTTTGTGTGACAGGTCGGGGCATCAGTGAAGTTGTAAGGTGCAATTTTGTTGCTGATGTGGCAGGTCAGGCTGGCTGCAGGTCATAGGATGGGGGAGATTGGTGTAGAGGGGAGTCTGAGGGTTATTGAAGTGGTCCTGGGCTCCGGGGGCATGGCCCCTTTTGATGTGGGGGGAGGGAAGCACGATGGGGGAATGACACGTGAAAGGATGGGGTGGCGCTGTTTGCACAAGCGGACCACCACGGGGGAACAGGTATTGAGCCTGGAGGGGCATGGCCCCGGGGAGAAAGTGGGACGCCTGGAAAAGGGGTAAGGAGACGGTAGGGTCCAAGGGATAGTTAGGGAGGAAATGGCTTTATTTAATTATTTAATTGTTGGGTAAAAAATGAGAATGTTTAATTATTGAATTGGTTGTTTAAAATATGTCTTTAGTTTGTAAGGCCATGGAGCCAGGTAAGCGTTTAATTGTAAGCTTTGGCCTGTCACATTAAAGCGACCTTTTCCACTTTTAAATGAGTCTGGGTTTTTGTGCAGTAAGCCAAAAGGCGGGCCCCGGGGGGAACGCAAAGCGTTTCCCCCTGGGGAAGTTTTTGGCGCTGCACACGGCCAGTGAGTGGCCGTGGGGGGCAGAGCGCCTCCCCAGGGTATTTAAGGGGCCAGGGAAGGTTCGGGAGGCAGGCGACAGTTGGACTTGGTGATTGTCTCGCCCTCCCACCCCCTTCATTTTGGGTTAGGTCTGGTGTCTGGTTTTAGGAAAGGGGGATGGGGGGCCATTGTACTTGGTTTCGGCGGGGGTTTTTTACGTCCCATGTCAAGGGCTTATGGGGTTTTTTGGTCTGTTAAGGAGCTATTATAGGGTAGTTTTGTGTGACAGGTCGGGGCATCAGTGAAGTTGTAAGGTCCAATTTTGTTGCTGATGTGGCAGGTCAGACTGGCTGCAGGTCATAGGATGGGGCAGATTGGTGTAGAGAGGAGTCTGAGGGGTATTGAAGTGGTCCTGGGCTCCGGGGGCATGGCCCCTTTTGATGTGGGGGGAGGGAAGCACAATGGGGGAATGACACGGGAAAGGATGGGGTGGCGCTGTTTGCACACGCGGGCCACCACGGGGGAACAGGTATTGAGCCTGGAGGGGCATGGCCCCGGGGAGAAAGCGGGACGCCTGGAAAAGGGGTAAGGAGACGGTAGGGTCCAAGGGATAGTTAGGGAGGAAATGGCTTTATTTAATTATTTAATTGTTGGGTAAAAAATGAGAATGTTTAATTATTTAATTGGTTGTTTAAAATATGTCTTTAGTTTGTAAGGCCATGGAGCCAGGTAAGCGTTTGGCCTGTCACATTAAAGCAACCTTTTCCACTTTTAAATGAGTCTGGGTTTTTGTGCAGTAAGCCAAAATATCATATTATATGAAATTTTTTCAATAACTTAACCAATAATTACTATTGAAACATCACTGAAATTTGTGGTTAATATTGTAATTTGTTATTCTTGCTGTCTTATTGTTTCTATTGATAGTACAAGAAAGCCCTGGTTTGAAAAAGGCAATGAGTGTTTTGCCGAAACATGTGTCACCAATGGGCAAAGTGTGATTTATTTTCCAATCACGTGTTTGATTAAAATAATCACTCTTCTAAATCGAATTTTCTCAAGTGTGGCATAGAATCATTTGTTGGAGGGCGTGTTCTTTATGCCAGTTGTGGGAGATGGGGTCTTGACCTCTGTCCCTCCAGAGTCTGCGACATCTTAATTTGCACAAGCAATACATATAACCGGGCACAGAGTGACATCAGGTTGGTTTTATTACCCCAGCGTTGTCGTTCAACCTGCTCCCAAGTTAATGCTTACTATTAGCAAGCAGGTATAAGTCTGACCATTGGGTGCTCCCTAATGCAGTTTAGCTCTCTCGCTAAGCAGCTAAAAGGGTCAAGGGGCAACTAAGGGGCTGAATGGGACTGATCAGGTTCAAGAAAAGGGGCAAAACGGATCTGGGCAGCTAAAAGGGTTAAGGGGCAACAAAAGGAGTTAAATGGGTTTTGGGGTCAAGAAAGGGGGCAAACCTGGTCTGGGGCAATGAAAGGGTGGAGGGGGCAACAAAGGGGGCTACATGGGACTGATTGGGGTCAGCGGAAGGGGCAAAACAGGTCCAGGGCAGCTAAAAGGGTTAAGGGGCAACATAAGGGTTGAAATTGTACTGGGGGCCAAGAAAGGAGGCAGAACGGGCCCGACCAGTTAATGGGGTGCAGGAGCAACAAAAGGGGTTAAATGGCACTGATGGGGTCAGTAAAAGGGGCAAAACAGGTCTGCAGCAGTTAATGGGGTTGAGGAGCAACAAAAGCAGCTGAATAGGACTAATAGGCTTAGAAAAGGGGAAAACAGGTCTCGGGTAGTTGATGGGGACGAGGGGCAACAAAAGGACTGAATGGGACTGGGTTCAAGAAAAGGGACAAAATGGGTCTGGGGCAATTAAAGGAGTTGAGGAGCAAAAAAAGGGCTAAATGGGACTGGCAGTCATGAAAGGGGTCAAAACAGGTCTGGGGCGTTCAAAGGGGTTGAGGGGCCACAAAAGGGGCTAAATGGGACTGGGGATCAAGTAAAGGGGCAAAACAGGTCTGGGGCAGCTAAAAGGGTTATGGGGCAACAAAAGGGCTAAATGGGATGGGGTCAAGAAAACAGGCAAACAGGTGTGGGGGCAGCTAAAAGGGTTACAGTGCAACAAAAGGGGGTAAATGGGACTGGGTCAGGAAAAGGGGCAAAACAGGTCTGGGGCAGCTAAAAGGGTTATGGGGCAACAAAAAGGGGTAAATGCGACTGGGGTCAAGAAAGGGGGCAAAATGGGTCTGGAGCAGCTAAAGTGGTAGAAAAGGAGCCAGTGGGCAACAAAGGGTCTCACTTACCTTTCTGAATTCGCCACTGCCTCACAGCACTACCAGAGTGTGTTCCAGTCCTGTCCCAGCCAATCAATAAGTGGCTGTGGGGGGGGCACAAAATAAAAAAGACACACTCCTGGTGTGCCGGCAGGACACTTACAGGAGCGTGTCTGCCTGACTTACCATCCCTGCCGTCTGACATGCTCCAGCCAATCAATGAGTGGCTGGGCAGGGACCGGCAGTCAGACGGCTGGGACCGGAAGACAGACAGACGTGCTGACGACAGATGCTGTTGGCACACCAGGAGCGCATCTTTTGTTTATTATTAAAGCTAAAGAGTGGGCAGGAACTCAGTGGGGCTGGCGGCAGGCCCCTGCTTTGGGCGAGCACTGGCCTGATTGGTGGGGCCCAGGTGAGCCCGAGCCTCCCACCCCAGGCTCGCCCAGCTCTATTACAGAGCAGACAGAAGGATGTGCAACACAAAAGCTAAAGGCTGAGCAACCGGACTAGACAGTAGGATTTGCAACAATAAGCTATGTGCTGATCAATCAGACTATGCCAGGTGATTAAATTGCAGATGGTAGGATGTGCAAAAATAAGCCATGGTCTGATCAATTTAGTTATGCTGGGCTATCAAACGGCAGACAGGATCCATCTGTCTGATATCAGGTTTGATTTGTTTTGGTCAACATACTGGATGCTCTCATACAAAGGGAACTTCTGTGAAACTGAGGTAGAGAAGCTGCAGGGAAAACCCACGATTGGCATAACTGTCTCACAATTAACTAGACAGACAAGAGAACCCCAGGAAAAAGTGGTAAAGAGAGGGGGGCTTGCCAATACACCTATAACATGGCAAGGGCTACATGGACAGAGATTTCACATCACAGCTCAGAGTCTTCTTATGTGCAATCAATTTTCTTGTTCATTATTTTTTTAGCAGCAATAAACTTCAATTCCCATAAGGCATCTGCCCTCTCTCACTAATGAAAATGCCTCTCCCACAAAATCCTCTTTCCTTAAATCCAGGGTAATTTGTGTTCCTTGGGTAGAACTGCTACTTTGATTAGAGATAAACCATGATGACCATCTGCTGCTACTGGCTGAATGGATGTTTGAGACAGATGCCTCTCCATCTCCTTTGGCCCCTACAACATCTCAGATTGAAACGAATGCAGGCGGCAACTGTCTAAGACGGAACACTCATTTTGCAGCAGTCTGCAATGACAGATTCAGTGTATCAACCTCCACATGGCCTATGCAAGCGTTTGTTGATGCTTTTTCCTCCAGAGAACTTTTTGGGATTTTTCATTAACTTCACTGCAGGGTTCAGTTCTAAAATACGAGAACTAAAGAAGGACAAACACACCTCCGATCTCAGCACCTGTGACAAAAAACAGGGACTAAAACAGAACCTTAAAGCATTGGCTGGGGCTCCTACCACTAATTTTAACATCGAAACGGACACGTTCAAACTGCGTTACAAGATTTGGTTGAGAGGCTTCATATCGTGCATTCTCCAGCCTGAAGCAGCGATAATGCTGAGTAGCCTGTCCTCCAACAACATAATGTCTTTTTGGAGGTTGAATAATAACTCTAATTCAACTCAGCCCTATCGATTCTTGTGCCCAATCGTAGAAACGGAGTGGGTTCACCACCATAATGAGATCTATGCTAGGCCTCTGCAATCATACATAGATATAAGTTTCACTAACTAAGTTTGGTCTCTGGACTTTGACGTTGAGTATATTCTTCATCTAATAAAAAAAAGTAAACCATTACGTGCTCCTGGACATGATGGCCTTTGTGATACCACTATGCGAAGCCAGGCAGAATTGCGTTCATGACGTTTAATATCATCATTTGATCAGATAATTCTCACCAAGACCACACCCAATTCTCGAAAGACCTCCCACATAGTCCCGGTTATTAAAAAAGGCTACAGGGCTCCTCCTCAAATGTATCGCCCCATAGCCTTGCTGGATGGGTCCAGCAAGATCTTTTCTTCCATTCTGCGAAAGCATTTGGAAGAATGGGTAATATATAAAGGAACTCCATGATGTGAATCTATCAGGCTTTAAAATATGTTTAAGTATGACATTAAATTGTTTAATTTTTATCACTCTTCAAATCGCGAGCAATCTGTAAAAATCAATTCATTATGTCGCCTTTATTGACCTGACCATGGCGTTCGATTGTGTCAATTGGACCCTTCTATGGAGGAAATTTCAAAGCAGTGGCTGTCATTCATCTTACTTAGCAATCCTCCAGTACCTCCACTTGGACACTAAAGTTCAGATTTGGCTTAACACGCAGGGTGCCTTGTCTAGACCTATTCATACTTATAGAGGCCTTTGATAAGGCTGTGTACTTGCTGCTTTCCTTTTTCAATATGTTTATAGCCGATATCAGAGATTACTTAGACAGGAAAAATTATTTTCCCCCAACAATTGTAAATTCTTTGATCAGTTGGTTGGCAAACGCTGATGACTTGGTTCTTTTGGACCTTAGACCTAACTATTAATCCAACACAAATTAAGATACTCATTTTTAGTCCAAGTCACGAAACCAAATATAAAAACTACAACTGGACTTTAGACAAAATTCCTATTGAAGTAGCCACTTCATTCAACTATTTAGAATTCCAAAATTTTGTGAGGAATCGTAATGCGGCCCTCCAAGCAGAGCTCCGTCAGAAATGCATTGCCCTTGCAAGAAATGCCGAAAGAATTTGTATGCGGTTTGGGCAATTTTTCCTGATTCCAACTATTACATTCTTAAAGGCTAGGGTGGTGCCTATCCGTATGTATGTAGCTGAAATAATGAACCCTAATGATGGAACCATCTGGGACAAATTTAAAGGTCTCTTTTGGGGGCGTGTTTTCGGAAACGACTGAATTGAGCATCTGTCCCTGTAATAGATATGAGCTTGGTTTGATCTCCCTTAAAACTCATGTCAACTGAAAATATCTAACCCTCCACAGGACAATTATAGTCCCTCCTGAAGGCTCCTTACTTCACACCTTGAATATGACACTTGTTAAGAGAGAATTGATGCAGAATTAACCCTTTGGAGGGATTTAAATAACAAACTATTAAATGGGCTGGAGATGAATGTCAAATCCCTAATTGAATTGCCAATGGGTGTTAGGAAAAAAACCTAGGACAGCAGATTGGATTTTAACAAGGGAAAGGGCAGGAAGTTACCATTTGTATACTGTGAAGAATCTTCGGATGTCGTCCAGGAGGGCCTCAAGAGGCCAGAGAGGTGAGGTCGCTAACCAATAGTTCCCCTGGGGGTGGTACTCATCGGGAGGATTTCATAGGGACAATGCAGTATCCCAGCCATTCATCTAACCCTAGACCCCTGTTCTTACAACCCTAACTTCCTATAACCCTAACAACAACTACTTCCCTTATAGGGGCATGAGTTATAGTCACCCTACCATTTCCTTAGAAAGTATTGGGACTATAAAGAGCACGAAGGACCAAGGGAGATCAAGGGTAGAAATACTGAGACAAAGAAGAATAAGGAAGAGTTGAAGATATACTATTGACAGCCACTGAGATGAGGAGGAGGAACGAACCATGAAGATTACTCTTAAGAACCATAATTGGTTCAAGCAGAGTAGAAAAGGATGAATGACTCAGGAAGCAGTGGTCTAGTCCTCCCTGGAGGAGCTGCAAGAACCAGCATGGTGCAGGAAGGTGGAAGGGAGCAGACCAGAACACCAAGAGGTGAGCTCAAAGGACCAGAGTGGAAGGACCAGAAGGCAAGCTGGCAGAGACAAGCTCCCAGTGTTCCTGTATCCTGGGGCGCGCGTGAAGGGAAGACTGCGCTGCCGAGAGGAAGATTGACTCGGTGAACCAGAGCCCACTGCAAGGCTCCCTAGTGGTAGGGGGAGCACTCAGGCTGGCTGATGGGAAACTAAGAAGGTGCAGTCAGCATCTTCATAGTCACAGTACCTGGCAGGCAAGTGAACCAGGTCTGTCCTGCAACAAGAGAAGCTTAAGGGTCTGAGACCCACAAAACGAAAGCAACACAAGTCACCTTCCTCGTGGCGGTACTTGGGAGGAAAGGGCCCCAAGTATCCGAAGACAAAGGAGAGGGGTCTGTGACCCACCACTATGGAAGATCAACACAAGTTATCTTCCTTGTGGCAGTACTTGGGAGGAAAGGGCCCCAGGTATCCAAAGGCAAGGAAGAGGAGGCTGAGACCAACCACTATTTGAGAACAACACAAGTCATTTTCCTCATGGTGGTACTTGGGAGAAGGGGGCTCCAAGTACCTGCACGCAAAGAAGAGGGGCATGGGACCCACTGTTCTGATTTTGATGGTCGTGCAGATTATTGTACCTCCGTCCCCAAGTACCGCCCAGGCAGGTGAAACAAACTGCCTGTGCAATCTTTGAGGCCACAGGTGTTGTAAGCCATCAATCAGGAACCAGGAACACCGGAATAACCCCAGACCACTGTAAGGCAATGGGTGATTATTTAAACAGGTGCAGTACTAAGGAAATACAATGTAAACACTAATTGGAATAGGGCTTACCCCAGTGTATGACAGCAGTGCCTTGAATGTAGTGGGTAGCAGGAGGTCGAGGGCGGGAAGACCAGGCGTTCCGCACGGCTTGTATGAGGATAACACTGGGGTCCAATGGCAAAGACCCGAAAACACAAGTTCCAAGAGACAGAGTTCAAAGATCCAAAGTTCCAGAGAGATTGATCAGAAGCAATCCAGGGGATAGGCAAAAATCAGGTCCGTTGAGCAGTCTGAGGTCGTTAGGGACAGGAGTTCCGAATTCCGAGGAGTAGACAAAGATCGAGTCCGTAAGGCAATCCGAGGTCGTACAAGAAACAGTTCCAAAATCCAGGGAGAAGGCAAAAATCAGGTCCGTTGAACAGTCCGAGGTCGTAGTAAATGTGATTCGAAGGGAAAAACAAGAAACGCCAAACAATCCTCACGAGATCAGCTGTGAAGCACTGCTTCCGTGTTTTTGGATGCTTTTGAACTCGTTTGAGACAGTCACGTGATGTGAATCATGGAAGCAGGCAGCGTGAGGATTGTCACGTGATCTTGATCACGTGAAGAAGGATGATCGAGGTTGCTGTGGGAGTCTCTCTATGTGTCGCATGGATGATCGTGAAGACCGGGGACGTTGCCAGTTGTGTGACAGTCTCCATGGCAACTGCCAACAAAATGAAGGACGGAAAACACCCGGATTGCATGCTGGTGTTTTCATTCGTTGGGTAGGACGCTGCCGCCTTGGTGTGTGTGCCGTGACTGCCTTTGCAGGTAAGTGTGAGGAGGGAGGAGCAGCTGTAATGGGTGACATGACACCCATGACACAAGAACCAAATGATCCATCTTCCTTGTGGTGGTACTTGGTAGAAGAGGGCTCCAAGTACCTGAATATAAAGAACAGGGGTCAGGCACCCACTCCCATGAGAAGAAGGGAAGCCACAGAGCAATGTACTAAGGACCATACTTGGCAGGGAAGTGAACCAAGTTGGCCCAAGCAGAAAGAGAGAGAAGGAGAGGTCTGGGACCTACAAGATACTTTATAGTTGGTAAGGAAAGCCCAGGCAAAGGGAGTAAATCGCTAGCATTGTGAACTATGGTAAGAAGCCTGGCATTGTGAATTGTATTAAGACGTCTGGAGAAGGCCAGGCGAAGGGGGACATCCCCAATAGCCTTAAAAAGAGTGCAGATAACTTTGTGTTACTTCTTTTAAGAGTCTGAGAAAGGACAGGGGAAGGGAGACATTTGCAGTGGCGTTGGGAACTTTGTGTTGTACCTCATAGATCCTGAGAAAGACCAGGAGAAGGAAGACATTCTACCTGTCATTCAGAACTATGTTTTGTAAAGCATAAAAATCTGGCAAAAGGGATTAGGAACAGTTTTTTGTGTTAGTTGGAAAAGTGAACTGTGCATTCTGGGACATTGAGTGCCTCCAGAGAGAAACCTGTCTGCCTGCTGTAGGGAGTCATCATTCACACCGACCAAGGAGAACCAACCCCTCCAAGATGTCCAGGAGGGTGTCATTCTTCTGGACCAGCCTCCCCCTTTTCTGTTACTTTACTTATGAATTAGATGTAAGGTACAGAGTGAGGTTTTTACATGCAGAACATTGGACGTGTATGATTTTGGACTTCCAGACAAGAACCTTAGTGTATACCTTAAGGCAGGGAACCCCCCTCTTCGAGATGGGGATAGGTCGTTTTTTTTTTTTTCCTTTTCTTTCTAAAGCTTAAATACAGCTGATTGTTTCAACATGCCACCTGTGTGTCAGTGTCCTCACTCGGCACCCTTACAGCACCCACATTTTAGAATCAGAAAAGCCTTTACATTTCATTCCTTTTAATTTGAAGTAATTTCCTGACCAAAGACATAGATTCTCTTTCTTGAGGTTCAGGCTAAATGTTTTAGACACCAATGAAGTTCTGGGAGCTCGACGTAACATAGCAAGAGTGCAGCAACTCTGTAGATTCTGCAAAGCTTCTGATGTTCTAGAAACCTTCTATCATCTGGTGGTTTATGTAAAACATCAGCCTGTAAACATCAGCTACATTCTGAGAAATGATATGATATGATATGATATGGCATTTATAATGCTCCTATACACAAGTGTTTCAAGGCTCGAAATGTTTCCATGACATCAGTTTTATCAATTGGCATGAACTTTGGAACAGAATAATGACCAGGTATCAAGTCTCACTAGTTTTAGATGCTATTACATTTTTAATGGAGATCTTCCTTAAATGTGATGAGCAATGGAGCGACCGGGACTTACCCACTGGCTCCTCTTCACCTGGGTGGGCCGCCGAGCCCCACCCGGGTCTTACCTCTTCACAACTTCACCCTCTTTAGTGGAGCGGGCTTCCGCTACACTCTCTGCATTACCTCCCGGGCTGCTCCTGACATACACAGCCCGGGAGGATATATTCAATAACAGGCCCACCTCATTGCCAACGAGTCGGGCCTTTAGGGGCACAGCCAGGCAGCCCGGTCGGGGCTGCCCCCCTACACACGGTCCTGGCAGGTCTGTTCTTGATGGGCCAGGGCACAATGCCCAGATGGGGGCGAGCTGCCCATGGCATAGCAGCTCGGCCCCCCTGCACAGTTTCTGAGGGGGCTCCCCGTTGCGCTGCTCTTCGCTTCCCAAATGATTAAGGCCCCAGGGGTGCGCTGGAGGCAACGACCCCCTAGGTAAGTCTCTTTTTTCTCTCTCCTTCTTCAACTGTCCTTTCAACAGACTTTTTTTTAAATCCTTCAGGATTCTTTTCTCTCCCCTGCCCGGCCCATTTTTGGGCAGGGGATTTCTTTTCTATTGCCCCTTTTTCTTGATATTCCATCCAGCCCCAGGGTGGGCTAGAGGTGTCTACCAGACAAATATGCATAAATAAAACACACACACACTTCACATTTAATAAAACATTTAATACTACACTGGTGTCTGTGTCTTTTCATTCCTGTGTACATTCCCTCAGGGGGGCAGCATGTAGCCCACTAGCAGGGCCCTGTGGGGCCACAGGCTACAATTAGAGATAAAAGTGTTTTATCCTTGTATGTTCTTAGTGAGCATTTTTATGTGCCAGGTTTGTAAGTATTCAGAGTCCTATTTTTATGAGGTCACTGAGGCCATCTGAACTACTACATCTGTTCAATGAGGCAAGAATGGCAAAATCCCACTCCTAGAACTCATCTGCAACATAGGCCTGAAATGCTCCAACTATGCACACAACACACAAATAGCCTACACACATGCCAACAACCCAACAATTGCTAAAAGGTACCTCAATGCCTCCCATTTCACTTGCTGGTCAGTGGTGCGGTGCCATTGAATCCTGCAGCAATTCTAGGGCTAGAAGTAACGGGAACCTACCCTCTCCCTAAACAAACTGTCAGATTTCTGGGAGTCACAATGGACAGTGACCTCACACTAGAACCATAGGTTAAAGCCATCACTTGGGGTTGTTTCTTCCAACTCTGCATCGCTTATGCATCATGCTGTATCTGACTTTCACACACAGGACCATGGCAGTTATCTCTCTTGTAATATCAATATCCGACTATGCCAACAGCCTTTACCTTGGACTACCAGAATATATACTTAACCGACTAGAAAGAGTTCAAAGTTCTGCTGCCAGACTACTACTTAGACGTGAAGGACAATGGACAATCATCCCAGCACTCCACACACTCCACTAGCTCCCAATCAAAAAAGTATCCACTTCAAAGCCCTAGGCATAGGTCACTACTCCTTCCAAAGCAGGTGCCAGAATCCACCAGAAGGAAATGTTCATGCTACTTAACACCAAGGACACTTCAATTGAGCAACAACACACTACTAAAAGTGTCAAGCTTCAACTGGAAATGACAAGCAGGCTCCACCTTCCCCCTCCTAGCAACATACTCTGGAACTCCTTACCGAAACACATTCACTCAAAGGAAGAGCACCTAACTGTCAGAAAGCAGATTAAAACCGGGCTATTCAACTATTATTATTATTATCATGGTACTTATTGAGCGTGGACCTTGCTCCAAAAGCAACTGAGTGCTTTACAGCGGTATACAACAATACAGATACACAACAGAGTGCTTTACAGAGGTATGCAACAATACAGATACACAATGGAGTGCTTTACAGAGGTATACAACAGTACAGTTGCGAAATTGAGCTCGTTTCAAAGGTAACAACAGAACAGATATACAGCGGGGGTAGGATGCAAAGGGTCACAGAGGAGGGGTACAGCTGTACAGGGTGGCAGGGAGGTAACAGGCGGACGGCGTCTAGCGAGTCAGGTGGTGCGGGGGGCAACATGATGGCCTAGGTGTTGAGGAGGAGAGACTCCTTGAAGAGGTGGGTCTTGAGTTCTTTTCTGAATTGTAAAAGCCTGGGGGTGAACCTGATGCTGACAGGGAGGAGGTTCCATAATCTTGGGGAATAGGCAGAGAAGGCTGGTTTTCTGGTGCTTTCCTTTTTGCAGCGGTGGAGTTCAAGTCTGCACGTGTCCTGGCTTTTGGTTGTGTGCCGCTCGCCGGAGATGATGAGTTTCTCAGCGAGCTAGCTGGATGACTAAACTCCTTCACACGATCACTCGTGTGCCCCCTGCATAGAGCATTTCCACATTTAAAGTGTTTTTGCATCTCTATGACATAATAGAAAAAATCCAGGCCTACTGCAGTCAATAAGTAGTCAACAGAACTTTAGACGTCAGAACAGACCCCCTGTGTTTACCCTGCACTATAGACCTACCCAACTGAGCCACCCTCTAGAGAAACCACCGGGTGTTGCTGGGCACCCCACTCCCCAACATACCATGATGTAATTTACATGGGTCAGACTCCACACAACAAAAAAGGAATCCAAAGACGACCTCCAAATACATTTGATAAGCTGAATTATTTATTTCACCCACATGCACATAGCATCTTGGCCCCAGGTGGATCTTGACTGATTTCATCTTCGTACCTCGAACCTTAGCCCATCTGTCTAACCCCACCTAACCAAAGGCCCTCCAACCCCTCATGCTTCCACTTTACACCAAACACAATAGTCCCGCACTGACGACCTTCCCAGACCCACCTTCTGGAGGGATTTTAATATATGTCTACTCATTCTCTCACTACCCTTACTTTGCTGGCTAAACCCCCCAAAGAGCAAATCACCCTCTAACTCATGGCCCTTCTACTTTACAGCACACAGATGTCCGCCACTGATGGCCTTCATAGGCCTAACCACTTTCACAGGAATGCTACCTACCTATGACTAAAGCTTCTCTCTTGGGATCTATCTCAGTTCCCAACATTAACTGCAAATACTTAGGACAGACAATGGGGATGAAGTGGAGAGAACTGGGAGGAGCAGTAGATGATCTTTTAAGGGATATTGTGTGCCCTCAATACTTGGAAAATATATCAAGACTGGCACCAGCAACATAGACCAGTCTTACCACATAATAACACATGTTCTGTTTGCTTAAACCTTGCTTCCCAGTAAACAAGTGCAATGTCAAAGTAAGAATACATAGTCAGACTGGTGTCACCAAAGTAGGTCAGTCTAACCACACAATAACATTTATCATGTTTGCTTTAATCTTGAATCCCATTTAAAAAAATGCTGTGCCACAGTAAGAAAATATATCATGACTGGCACCACCAACAGAGATCAGTCTTGCCACATAATCATCACATATCATCAAACTTATCATGATTGCTTTACCCTTGATTCCCAGTAAATGAAAATGGCATGCTATATTAGGAATGCATGATCAGACTGGTGTCACCATCGTAGCAAAGTCCAGTCTTGTAATAACATGTATCATGTTTGCATTAACTTTGATTCCCAGTAGGAAATGCCATGTCACAGCAGAATACAGAAGTCCTGCTTCTATTACACCAATCCCTATCCCCCCACCCCTAGTGCCACAATCAGAGGCCCGTTCCCCAGCACAGATGCATTCGCCTTCACACGCTTTCACGCATCCCTTAATTTATCTCATTCACACGCGCCCCCACACAACATGCACTCTCTGATTCACATGCACACACACATATACACAATCTCATTCATGTGCACGCTTACATATACAAACCCTTGCATTCATGCATCCAAGCACACATATATACAAACATTCATATACATTCATTCATACATACATAAATACAGTAGTTTTTTCGTACCTGCCCCCCGTTTCCGATACCACCTTAGACAGAACTGTGAATGTTAGCATGTTAAATGTCATATAACCCACTAACCAATATAAGCTCAAACTCTCTGCATACTTATCTCACTCACAAAACTCACACAACCATCTCTCGCACAACAAGCTGCATTCACTTCACCACACCGGAACAACACATAAGATGCACCAACAGCAAACGAGGACTGACACCCATCCAATACTCGCACCAAAGCTCAGCACCCGGTGTCTACCGAGTTGAAGCTGCCAACAGTACACCACTCCTCTCACTATCCTACTACCTCTTCACTTTACTAACCCATCCCACCTTCTCGTTTACAGATCCGCCAGAGCGCCTGGGGACCAATTCCGTTGGTGACGGTGCGCGGTTCAAATACCTTTTACATAACATAACAAGTATAATGTACACATTGGCAATGTGTCCCATACTGATCTGTTTGCCCCAAGCAATGCACGTTACATTTCTCCCCCTCCTTGATCCTTTCTACAAGGAGGTCTTTTCTCCTGCAATCTTTGATTTCTCTGTGCACCACCTTGGCTGCTGGTAATGCAATTTACAACTTCCTCCCCCTGGTTTGTTTGTCCTGGGACTGTTACTTCTGGATTGCCTTGGTGTCACTTCCATCTTTCTTTTACTTTGAAAATACAGGCTATAAAGTCCCTTGACCAGACATATCTCTTTAGGAAAGTTGTATCCCTATTGGTTTATTATTGCCGTTCTTTGACTTTGGCAATACGGGTTACCTTATTTCCTTATTGGATATCTCCTTTTGATAGATTACATTCACTTTGTTTGAATATTATCCCCTTTTGACTTTGACAATGTTGGTTACAATATTCTCTGGTTGGAAATTTTCCTTCAGGTAAGTTTCCTTCACTTTGCTTGGTTGTGGCTCCTTTTCAGTAGCGGCAATGCAAGTTATAATATTCTCCCCCCGACCTCTCCTAATAGGAGAGTTGCACCAAAATTGTTTTAATTCACAAGTTCGGTATTCAAAAGCTTCATTCTTGTACATCGGTCAACTTCGGAGTGCCCCAGGGTCACCTATAGCAGGGCAACTCACAGCTATGTGAGTTGGCCTCTCATTCTGACTTGCCGCATCTGCCTCTTCGTTTGTCAGGACTTCCTTGGTGTGTGACAGCTCCAGTCAATCTCCCACCATTTCTGCTGTCTGTAAATGGAGCTTTCTCTAACCCACACACACTCCAGTGAATGCCACACACCGGAGCAGGATGCACGACACAGAGAGCTTCTCTCTCCTCAGGGACAGCTGACTTCAGTATCACTTCCTGCTGCATGTTCTCTGCATTTTACCGGGCTCCCGACTTATGCCACGTTCTCGGTATGGCGTCCCGCTGTGAGCACAGCAGCGGCTTTGTCTTCTGTTTCTTCTTGCTGCTGCTTGCCCCAATGGCCTGCACTGGAAAGGACTTTCCGTAAGGGTCCCGCTCAGGTGTGGGTCATTACAACCACTGGACCGCTCACCACAGTTTGGTAACTCTGGGCCCCTCTTCCTCGCCTCAGTACTAAGAGCATTAAAGTCCATAATGTGCTTATTAATTTTAACATTATTTTATTCACTCTGTTTGAGTGACTCATAGGATATACTTGTAGGGCAAGTTTTCAAAGGAGGTAATGATTTTCTCTTGCGTCTGTACTTTAAACACAGTGTACTATTATATCTATTAAAACATGCAATTAAATATTCAGGCATTAGGGAAGCTTCACACTCAGAAGAGGATGGATACAGGGGTGGACTGGGAACTAAAAGAGGCCCTGGAAATAATTACTGGTGACCAAAAGAGGCCCTGGAAATAATGTTCAAAGTGGCCCCATGACACATTTTCAACAAGCCCAATGCTTTTCCTATGAGAAAATTTGGAAATACCACACAAAAGAGGCCCAGGGTGCAGAGGCCCACTGGGAAATCTCCAGAGTTCCCTATGGGCCAGTCCACCCCTGGATGGATAGCGCATCCCTCCTGACTGAGTCACCACGTTCCCTTGACAGCCTTTTCCTCGCATGTGATCCTCCCACCTAACACCACCCCCAGGGTTAACATCAGGTAGCGGCTGCCTTTCCCTTGCCACATGGAAGGAGACTTTAGGCTGGGACTCTCAGTTTAAACTCTGGCTCTCTCTATTGACCTACTTGCAGCACCTTAAGACGTCATTGCCACAAATGATAGGTTCTACTCCAAACATGGGGAAAAAAAGCTTCCATCGCAGGTATGAATGGGATTAGTAAGAATAAAATGATATTAAACAAAATAAAGACAACCAGCCCTCAGCACTCTGGGCGGGAGCAAGATGCACCCAACCTTCCAACCTCCTCTCAGCCTCCAGTGATGTAAACAAATAAAGCAACAGAAGCAAGAAAAACTGCACAGACTGCCTTATAGTATCCGTTTAAGGAGCTGAATGTTCAAGCCCATCAGCCAGCACTGCTTCACAGAAAAGAGTGCCAACTAGACAAGGAAGCTTCCCCAACCCCACCCACCTCTGCAAATCCACCTGCATCTTCCCACTTTGTTCTATAATTGTGTGTGTGCTTATCTGGAACCAGCCCAAACGTAACACACACACCCCACCACAAACTTGACCTTTGTGGAAGCAATGAACTCACTCTAGAGAAGTCACACGTAGTGCACTTGCATTTATTTAGCAATGAATAAATAACATGGTGAATAAGCACTACTAACTGCACATGAACTTCAATTTAATGAGAATGGGAAATAATGCAAGTAAATAGATTACATAGAGCACAATCCTACGTTCCTCGGGAGTAACTGCCAAATGCCAGGGACCCGTTCAATTTATGGACCGGCCTCCTTCTCTCTCACTCTCTCTCTCTCTCTCAGGCACCGGACTGGCCTCTTTGGTCTGGATGAACCCCCTGCAGGCTTGGACTGGCCTATAGGGCAAAAGGCCTATGGCTGAACCAAAAACACAAAATGCTGGTGGGTCCGGTATTTTTGGTCAAAGTGGGCCAGTATTTTTGGGGCAATTTAGGCCAGTTTGATAAGTTACTTCACCATGTGGCTAGTAGTTTCGACCAGTGTTGCTGAATAAATATTCTTTAAAATGCACTATTTGCATGACAATTGATCAAAAAACTCCCCCATGTCCCAGTCTGACCCTGGCCCCTGTGCCTTCTCTCTCTCTCTATCTCTCTCTTTGTGGTCAGCACGCAAGTGAGATGTAGCAAGTCAGGGACCACCGGTTATGAGCAAGTTGTCAGCCCAGGGCATCTGCACTTTCATGATGCAGATCCACAGGAGAATCCCCCCTCCCTCATGCAGGTGCAATCTTTAATCAGCTGAGCCTGTCAATCAGTGTGACGCAAACCTTCCATAACATTCAGAGCAAAACACGTTTTCTGGTGCTCAAGTACAACTTTGCATCTGTCCAAGGTCCTCTTTCTCTCTCTTCCCCCTCCCATACACAGCTATGGCTGGCAAGTGCTGACTGGAATTCATCTTCAGCAGCTCCTAGGGTCAGCCTGCACTCCTCTGTACCACCCTGTATCTGTTTACGCAAAGTGTCTAAATGGAAGCTAAAAGCAAGCAGTGTGGACCATCCATTCAGGTGGATCGGGGGTCGCCTTGAAACTGACCAAAAATTACAAAAGTAATTAAAAAGGAGTGTACGCCAGTGCAAGAAGTAATGCAGTTTTATTTAGGGCTCCAGACGCAGCTGGGACAGCAAATTCAAACAGATCGCGGAACAGAACTGCATGAAAAGGTGATCGTGCAACGTGAAAAAATCTCCCCGCACAAAGCTGATTGGTGTTTGCACTTTAAACCCTTACAGAAAAGCATACATTATGTTCATTAATTGGGTCCACAAACCTTCCGACACCGCCCTCAATTACATGTGGCATCACAATCCACGCCTAATTCCCACAGCACAAAGTTAATTCATTGACACAATTGAGACGACCAGCAGAACTTTAATCAACTGCCCTGGTCGCCTCATTCTGGTTCACATGAGAAGCGCTTTCCACCATATCACCGTCACAGCCTTGAACCATGGATGCACTGTTACTCAAATGTTGCATATCAGGGTCACTGTAACCCTTTTCTCAGAGAAACTGTAATACGGGGCAATTTGAAAACGCTGGAGTTCTTTTCGGCTGCATTAGAAAATCACATTTTACAAATGATTTTGAATTATAAAATGGTCATGCATTCATTATTCGTCGGTGGAACCTGTAATCTCTAATCTGTGACCTCAAAAAATAACAACCATTGTATACTTCTTTCAGCAGTGGCCTGGGATCACAGACCCTGCACTAAATCACCAGCCACTGTGGCTTTTTCTGCACATAAAAAGGCTAACACACGTTTTCTGAAAAAGTAAGCTTTTTAAGGCCTTTTTTCCATGTTTCATCCTACCACTTAAGCTTGATTACACTTACCTGTGTCCCTGTGTTTATGGATTTGTTTTATTATGGATTCCATTTTACAGATATCAGAAAGAGCCTCCTCCCCTTTTACAGTGCTACCCTCGCTGCTGATAAGTGTGTTCTTTTATAATGCATTGAACTTGCATCTTTATTACTTTATTCCCCCCTTTCATTCCTTTTGAGCAACTTGATTGTTATGTATCCACATTTTTTCCAATCTTGTCATGTCTCTACCAATCTCTTCCCAACTATTACAATCTTCCCTCACCCATACACACCCTGTCCCATTGTCTATCCTTTAGACATTGAATCCAGAACTCTTTTTAATGTTCAATGTCAGCAAGCTGTGTAAAAACCCATCCCTCAGGATCCTCCTCTTCACGTTTCCCCATTATTTTGTTCCTTCTCTTCATTTTAAAACCATTTTTGTCACTACTCAAGGGTAACATCAACTGTCATTTTTGCTTTTTAAAATACACTTTAAGAATGTTCTTGATAACGCAGATAGTAATGAGAATGAGAACCAACACAGGGACAGTCACTTTAAACAATCCAGAATGCCAGGTGGGTACCCATGTGAAGATGCTGTCCAGTCAGTCATTTGCTTGCATTCCATTAACTTTGCTTGTAATACTTCCCTGGAGTGTCCATATCTCTTATATGACTGCATTTAGAGTCCCATTTGAGGCATCAACAACAGGTGTGGCTGTACAGCAATGTATCCCAAGGTTGGCGCAAACACCTCCTTTGGTGGCTGTTAGGTCGTCGACCACAAAACGATTTTGAAGGGCCACCAAGCGGAAAGCCCTCATCTCCTCTTTAATGGCATTCAAACCTTTTGCTGTTGAATTGGCCAGCTGCAATAACTCATACCGAGTCAGCTGCAGCCATTTCGAATTTGCTGTAGCGTGTACTCCTGGAAGCAATAATGAAGCCCTTGAAAACAAATGAAAGTCACCCGGGATAGCGGGCAATATAAATGCTAAGTAACATAACATAACATAACCTTGGCGCCGTCCCCAGGGAAATTGACCCACTTGACCTGAAACACAAAGGGAATCGTGTAACGCTTCTTATGTCAACTGGTTGATGTTTTTCATGTACCCAGTTTAAGGCATGCACATATTTTCCCCAAGTTGTTCGGCAGCTATCATTCACCTTGGCTGCTATGTTTTGTTCAAAACCCACCAATCTTTCAGCACGACACTGCATTATTCCCCCCTCCCACATGTCCCCATACCACACTGCTACCTCTATTCTCATCAGTGGTCTTGTATGACACCAGGGGATGCTTTGCCCTTCTTTAGTTGTGCACTGCAATATTTTATGGTCTGTTATTTGTAATTCTCCCTCTTCAGAACCTTTTGTCACATATTCTATTACCTTGTACAGTGTTTCCTTTTTTTCCATAATTTTTGTTAATTTCACAAAATTATCTTCATATACCTGCACCCTTTCATCCACCAACTGAACTCTTACCTTTTTTTCCTTGAAATAAACTTCTAGGTTTGTATAGGGACAAGTGCATTAGGCATCCTGCTTCCTCATAAGACACTCCATGGGCCAGTTAATGAATTAGGCCCCTCTTCAGTGCCAAGGTGGAAGCCCTCCTCATTCACCATATTTCTTTTTCCCATCTTTCTTTTTTCAATCATTTGTATGTCATGTTTTTCTTTAAAAATCAACCAAAACAAAAGCTGTAATGCTATACTAAAATATATAAACATCATCACGCTCCAAAAAAACAGAACATTTCATTTACTTTGCTACACATTTTCCATTAAAATCTTCTAAGCACCCTTTTTGCTGTTTTTTTTGTAAATTCTAATGGCTGTGAAAAAATGTAAAGAAAGTTCAGAGATACTCCCCATTATGTTGTGCTTTGGGAGATGGTGCTCTTGTCCTTGTGAACATCAGTGATATGAACCCATCCGTGCCGACCTTCAAGCTTGACAGCAGTTGGGGTTGAATAGATGATGGTGTGTGGGCCGGTGAAGCGCTCTTCTTCCCACTTTCTAACATGGTTCCTCACAAGAACTTGGTCACCCGGATAATGAAGTGCTGCTTGTGGAATGGATATACATTGAAGGGATTTGGTAAGTTCTCTCAGATATGTATCAAACTCCCCCCATCCCCAGAATAGCAGAAGAAGAGTTTGCATCAGAGATTGTACGCCACGGCGTACTAGGCGGATGCATTCTCCGCCCTGTATCAAACTCATGAGCAGTCAAGTGAGGATCTCCTCCAGGCATATTTCTCAGCACAAACAAAGCAAGAGGCAAGCAGTACACCCATGATTTTTCAAGCGTTTGCATAAGCTTTGCCACTCTTAACTTAAGCAGTCCATTAATCATTTTCTACAAACCGTTGGCTTAAAGATGTAAACCGTGCATAGTTTATGCTTTACCCCCAGGAGTGTTGTTATCTCCTTTATTAAATCATTATCAAAGGGCTGCCCATTATCAGAGCGAATTTCATCTGGAATCCCCCTCCTCGGGAACACCTCCTTCATAAGAAATGTAGCCACAGAGTGGGCGTCATTGTGGGCACAGGGCCTGCCTCAAGCCAACATGAGAATGGGCACACAACTACAAGCAGGTACTTGTAAGAAGTATATCTCTCTTGCATTTCAACATAGTCGATATACAAGTGCCAGAAGGAGCCTTTCAGTTGCAGCAATGTTCCTTGTACAACTCTCAATGCATGACCTGGCAGAAACCTCTGACAGGATATGCAGTTATTTATGAATAGTGCGACATACTCATGCAGATTTGGCACAAACCAATCATCACTTATCCCTGCAGCCACATGCTCTTTTGATAATGGGCAGGGTAGTGAAACTGTTCCAATGCCAATTGAAACATTTTTCTCTTCTATCACGTCACCAAACCAAGTCAGTTGGGGGTCAAAGAACATTGTCACCTTTTCCATAATCCTTTCTCAGCATCTGATGCTTCTCCCTGCAATTCAATTATCTGCAATATTGGGGTCGCATTAAAGTTTTCTACCAATGCATCTTTTTCTTTGCTCGCTTTTAATACTGCTATTAGGTGAATGTTTTATTTTTCGCCAAGGAACAGCACATGTGACCCATCTGGCATATATGCGGCTTCTTTTGCTGTTCTGTCTGCATTTCCTTTCCTAGTGAGATAAAGTCTTACCCTCCCGTATGGGCTTTTCACTTTATTAATGCTAACTCTACTGGAAGTGATAACATTTCTAGTAGTTTATTCAGTAATTGTGCATGCTGAATGGGAGTAACATGGCTTCTTTCGAACCCTCTCCTTTCCCATCTTGCTAACCCTGAGTGCACTGTGGAAGTAACATAGGCCGAATCAGAAAATGTTCACTGCTTGGCCCTCTGACATGGTTAGTGCTTCAATCTAGGCCACCAGCTCTGCTGCTTGTACAGAGTAATGGTTCGGTAGTCGTGTCTGTGAGTACACTAGTAACTCCTCCCCTTTGGGTATTCCTTGTCTATGCCCCAGCACTGTGCAACCAAATGCCTTTGCCCTGTGGTCTGCTCAATGCTGGAACTTCCATCAATGAAAATCAATTGCCCCCTTCTATCACTTCCTCCTTAACCAGGGGGGTTGCCTTCACTCCTGTTTGTGCATGCTATGCAGTGATGTACATTACCCCCTTCCTGAACTTTCTCTGCTATGAACTCTGTTGGGTTTATGGTCCTGCATCTCACCACTTCTATTGCAGGGTTGGTTAGTATTACCTCTTACCCTGAAGATCTCTGAGATGTCAGTGTTGATTTAGTTTTCTCATAATGCATGTTCCATGTACAAGACTACTGGGCAGCCCAAAGGTATCATGGAGGCCTACTCAATAGCAAATACAGCAGCAGCAAGTGCCTGCTCACATGGGACATGACCCTGCATCACTGCATCCAGTGACCCACTGTAAAATGCAAGTGGCTTGTGTCCCTGTCCCTTTTTCTGGGTTAGTACTGCTGTAATTCTTTTTCCATCTGAATGTGAGAATAGGTGAAATGTAACTTTGTAATTGGGAGTTGCTAACACTGGTGCATATGCTATCTCATGTTTTAGCTCATCAAAGCTTTTCGCCCATTTCAGCTGTCCATTTTCTGTGTGTTTTGTTTTTCTGTGTTTCTTTTAGTGCTTGCAACAATGGCCTGGTATATGTGGAATAATCAAAAACTCATGCTCTGCAGTAGTTGCACAAGCCCAAAAACTGCTGCATCTCTTTCACTGTTTTTCGTCATGGAGTTTTGTGTATGGCCTTCTATTGCAGGGTTGGTTAGTATTACATCATAAACTGAAGATCTCTGAGTTGTCAGTGTTGATTTTGTTTTCTCGTATTGCAAATAATGCATGCTCCATGTACAAAAATACTGGGCAGCCCATAATTATCATGGAGGACTTCTCAATAGCAAATGCAGCAGCAGCAAATGCCTGCTCACATGGGAAATGTCCCTGCATCACTGCATCCATTGACACACAGTAATATGCAAGTGGCTTGTGATCTTGTCCCTTTTTCTGGGTTAGTACTGCTGTCATTACTTTTCCATCTGAATGTGAGAATAGGGGAAAGGTGTCTTTGTAATTGGGAGTTGTTAACACTGGTGCATACGGCATCTCATGTATGAGCTCATCAAAGCTTTTGCCCTTTTCAGCTGTCCATTTTATGTGTGTTTTGTTTTTCTGTGCTTCTTTTAATGCTTGCAACAATGGCCTGGTGTGCGTGGAATAATCAAAAACCCATGCTCTGCAGTAGTTGTACAAACCTAAAAACTGCTGCATCTCTTTCACTGTTTTTGGTTGTGGAGTTTTGTGTATGGCCTCTACTCTTTCTGGTGTTATTTTTCTCCTGTCTACCGACACAATCTAACCCAAGCACACCACCTCTTTTTGACAGTATTGTAATTTCTCTCTGTCCACTTTGTATTCTTTGTCTTCTAGCAAAGTCAGTAGTGTCAATGAGTCCTTTCTACACTCTTCTTCTGTTGTGCTGCACACCAATAAGTCGTCAGTGTACTGCACTACTGTGCTTGCAACCTGCAAATTGCTCAAGTCCATTTGTATTACTCTGTTGAATATGATAGGCCCTTCGCAGTACCCCTGAAGCATTCTAATATGTTTGAATTGGGTCCTGTGATGCATAAAAACAGTGAGATACATGGAGTCTGGATGTAGTGCAATGGAGAAAAATTTATTTTTTCAGTCAGCTACTGTGAAATAGTGTGTCTCTGCGGGAACTGAGCAAAAAATCCTTGCAGGGTTGGGGACCAATGGATACTCTGCCTCAATAATGTCGTTCAGAGGGCGTAAATCCTGTGTAAAACACCCCACCCTTTGCTTTCTTGATTGGATAGATAGCTGTGTTGCAAGGTGATTAACTCACCTGTATTATGCCTTGCTGCCATAGGGCATGCAATGTCTCGCATATGCCCTTGTCTGCTTCTCGAGAAAGTGGGTATTGCTTTACTTGTGGCAATAGTGCTCCTTCTTTTAACTTGATGTATACTGCCCCAGCCCCTCTAAGTATTTTTACATCATGGGGTCCTGTTGTCCACACGCTTTTGAGCACCTTTTCCAAATCTTCCTGCAAATATTGTGCTTTCTTTTTTGTTATCTGGGTCATTTGGGGCACTGCCCTTTCTTTTATGTGTACTGGGCAATGTATGCTCAGCTCGAACACCACCTCTACTTCTTCATTGTCTTTTGTTGCAAACAACTCTGTGTCACTTACTCCTGTCAATGTCAGCGTGGGATCAATACAGAATATTGAACGCCATACCATGTTGTTCTCAGCAGTAGCAACTAGTATAATCATGTCTTTCCGCACAACTACTTCCTCCAGGTACAGTAGAGTGTGTATGCCTGAACTGACAGAGGAGGAACACTGGAGCCTGAACAAAAATGTGTTGGACAGCCCGAACACCTTCCTTTCAATCCCTGGCATCCATCCCAACAGCATGTGTACCCCATACAGAAATACCTCATGTGTGTGGGTATCCCTCTCATTGTGCTGTGTGCATAGTATGCCTGAATCAGTACTGCCACTCGAGCAGGATACATTCCGGGTGTGGTGGACACCATTTCTTTTTCGGAAAATGAAATTGAGGCATTCAATTTACTGAGTAGGTCCCTCCCCAGAATATTGATGGGAGTGTCTTTTGAATACAGTAATGGTGCTACAATATGTGGTGTCCCTATTATCAGGGGTAGATCTTTTGTCAGAGGGCCTTTCAAAATTGTCCACAAAAAGCCTGTGTGAATTATCAAACTTTTGTTAGATAATGGAAATCCTTCTTCCTTAATGCATGATCTGGTTGCTCCAGTATCTATAAGAAAGGAAAATCCTGTCTGTCCTATCTAAACTGCTACCTCCAGTTCCTCCTCAGGGTCTTCAGTTACTTCTAGAACAGGACACAGTCACACTCCCTGTGGGCACCTCTATTGGGAAAATGTGTTCACGGATGATGTAAATGGGTTGCCACTCACCACTGTCACTCATGTGTATTGGGGCACAGTATTCTGTCCCAGTATTGTTATCCCTTCTGATATTTGTGCCTGTACTTGTGCCTGGAGTACGCCCACCGTACCTTGAGTTCCTGCCATTTCCCTACCTTGTACCTGCACTTGTCCCTGGGTAGAAGTGCCTTGAGTTTGTGTGGGCTGTATCTGTAATAGCTGTTGTTGCGGCATTAGCTGGACCTGTTGTGGAGTCTGCTGCATGTATATCTGCTGTTGTTGCCCTGACTGCGCAATAAGTGGGCATGTTCAGGCAAATGTTGAGAAATTCCCACATGCGAAGCACTGTGCTCCTAAATGTGGTGTAATTCCCATTCATCCCATTCCCCTTCCGTGTACATAACATCCTCTGCCAGTCTGATATTGTCCCATGTACCCATTTCCCCCACCGGCCTGCATCACCCCTGGCTGCTGCACGTTTATGGATGTGGGTTGCTTCTGCATCTGTACCGTTCCCCACTGCTGGTTGGATGGCGCTTGAGTATAACCTCCTGGCTGCATTACTGTGGCCACTGGAAGCCCTCCTTGCTGAGCATGTGGAATGACAACTGGTCATGTGGGTACTGCTCCCTCCATATGTATTTTTGCCAGTTTTTTCGGAATTAATTTGTTTTCCGCTTTTATTGCATTATCAACTGTCTCCCTATCCTTCTCCTGCTTCCTTTTGCAATAGTGTACAATTGTTGCCTGTATTTCAGGCCACCCTTTTGCCTCAATTCCCACTATCTTTTCTAAAGCGGTCTGCACATCTGCGGGGATCCCCCTCACTATGATGTGGTAAAACAAGGGTATTTTTTCGTCCCATGACTGTTTATTTTCCTGTGTCCACATTTCTTGTATGGATCATATGTATTCCACAGGGTCTGCATCGGTTTTCATTTTACGAGCCAATATAGGACCCATGTCTGATGTGTCTGGATTCAGCTCCTTTAGAGCCTTCCAAACATGTGCTTGATAGTTGTTAAAGGGTGTTCCATCGTGTATATTAGTGCTTAATTGTACCCTTCTGTATCTGGCCTGTTGCCATATTTTGTCACTTCTCTCCCCGACCAATACTGCCAATAAACGTTTTATATCTCCTATGGCCAAAGGGATTCCCACTCTCTCTCTTTCAGAAACATAAATCCATTTGCTCGACCCCGCCATTAATGAGGGTAGACTGTAAACTAAATTGACCCTGTCCATTGTCTGCCATGGTATGTAGTGAACCTCGCTGCTCGCTTTCTATAAAAGTGGCATCTGTGAGTGAGCTCTACATTTATTGCCACGTTGTGGTCTCTTGGTTACCGCTATGCTTGTTTTCCTACTCGGAAGCCTATTTCCCCAGTAACCCAGTGACTCTTCTCTTTCCTCCTCTTCTCTCTCATTTCTTCTCCTTTCCCTTCTCCTGTCTGTCACACTACGTGTGTCTATTTCACCATCCCCATGATCGCTGTCAAACTGTCTTCCCAGTCTGATGTGGTGTGCCCTTCTTCTGCCGTGTCAGTTTCATTATTGTCTGAGTCCTGTCCCCAATTGTCTATTTTAAACTGTATGCATCCTGCTTTCCACCCCTGTATGTTGGCTTGCTTCCCATGTCCTTTCCTTTCACCTCTATTTCCTTTCCCATTGCTTTTTCTGCTTCCTTGAACACATTGTCAAGTTGCTGCTGCACGCTCTTTCTTACATCATTTAAATATTTCCTCCTCCCTTTCTCGTCCTTGCTAATAGTGCTCGTGTCACCCTCCTCTTTATATGTATGTGTTCCTTCCTTGTCTTGAGGCACTTGTTTAGGATTCGTATAACCTGCAGCTGAATTTAACAATGAGTATTTCATATAGGGAGGGGGCAGTGCACTTCCCTGCTCCTCCTCTTTCCCTTTCTCTGTCTCTTATTTCTTTTCTTCGTACAATTTCCAAATCCTTATAATATCCTGTCTCTTTTTGAGCTTTGCACATTTGTATGTAGCCGACAAGTGTGAATACATACTTTCTATGATATCTTTATCAAATGTTCCCTCCCGGGCCATTCCTTATAACACTTTCCCACTGTGTCATGTATCCACTCAAAATGGTACTTTGATTTATTTTGTCACGATATTGGGGCACATTTTTTGCACATGTGATTAAATGAGGCATCTATCCAATAGGACGTCATTATCCCTGCCTTAATCCTTTTTTAAGAAATATTCTTCTTTTCCCTTTTCTCTCTTTCCCTCTATTATTTTAAACCTGTAAATCCTCACTTCTTTTTCAATTAGTATCACTCACTCAATTTGATACTTAGCACTGCGCTCGATTGCCCTATTTTCCCTCATTTTGGCCTTTCCACAGGCCCGCCCTTTCACACTTCACACTCAATGCTTGCACACAATCGCCTTCCCCACAGACCAATGATGTTATACTGTATTAGTACAAAAATAGCTTTCTCCCCAGGCCCACCACCTTAACAACAATGCCCTATGTTAGTACATTAGAAAAAGCGGTCACTCCTGTCTTCAATCCAGTGCATCATTTACTTGCGCTGCGGGGCTCTGCAACTATTTACAGGTTATTTTGGCTCTGGCTCTTCTGATTTTTCCACAGCCACATAAAACAAATACTACAGCCACTTTCTACACTACTGAAAACAAACTGCTGCTACTCAGGAAACACGTGTGCGTATTTCCCACAAAAAAATTCTTCCCCAAAGAAAAGAAAATGATCCAACTATACCAATTGCTTGTACTACGCGCAACTCATGTCTAACAAGGTCCACGACTTACTACACAAACCTCTACTCTAATGCAGATTGTGCCATCATCTACCTGCTCCCTATTGAAACAGCAGCATCTTAGACTACTATGGTCAATCGCCCTCCACCACTCTGAGGGTACGTCGCTATACAGCAAAAAATTGTCCCTCCCCCCTGTGCTTTTCATGCACAAGTATCCTTTTAGGAGGTTCTTCACTTGTCTCCCCCTCAGAGTCTCCCTTTAAAGACCTGCAATTCAGTCGGAGTGAAGGCAGCGCCAGACCAGGTGGACCTTTCGGAACCCTGTGTCCAAGGACCTCCTCATACTAGAGCTCTTTGTATGGGCAAACGGACGCTGTCCCGCACTCCTCTGGGAGCACGGCTGGAATTCTCACACCTCTGTCAAAATGCCGAGAGATCTCGCTGGGGCCTCCAAAAAGGTTTCGCGGGTCGCCTTGAAACTCACCAAAAAATGGAGTGTATGCCAGTGCAAGAAGTAACACAGTTTTATTCAAGGCCCCACGAGCAGCTGAGACAGCAAATTCAAACAGATCGCGAAACAGAACTGCATGAAAAGGCACTGTCAAAGAAATGCCCCTAAATATAGATATTTTATGCAATGCAATGCAAAGCAATAAGTATTCGTGATCGTGCGACAAGAACAAATCTCCCCACACAAAGCTGATTGGTGTTCACACTTTGAACCCATATAGAAAAGCATACATTAAGTTAGATAATTAGGTCCACACTGCCCTCAATTACATGTGACCTCACAATCCACCCCCAATTCCCACAGCACAAAGGTAATTCATTGACACATTTGAGACGACCAGCAGAACTTTAATCAACTGCCCTGGTCGCCTCATCCTGCCTCACATGAGAAGCGCTTTCCACCATGTCACTGTCAGAGCCTCGAACCACGGACGCACTGTTACTCAAATGTTGCATATTATGGACACTCTAACCCTTTTCCCAGAGAAACTGTACTACGGGGAAATTTGAAACCGCCGGGGTTCTTTCTGGCTCCATTAGAAAATCACATTTTACAAATAATTTTGAATTATAAAATGGTCATGCATTCATTATTCGTTGGTGGAACTTGCAAGCTCTAATCTGTGACCTTGAAAAATAACATCCATTGTAAACTTCTTTCAGCACTGGCCTGGGATAACAGACCCTGCACTAAATCACCAGCCACAGCAGCTTTTTTCGTGCACAAAAAAAGCTATCACACATTTTCTGAAAAAGCAAGCTTTTAAGGCATTTTACAGCGTTTCATCCTACCACTTCATTTTGATTATACTTACCTGTGCCCCTGTGTTTATGGATTAGTTCAAATATGGATTCCATTTTACAGGTATTAGAAATAGCTCCCTCCCCTTTTACAGTGCTACTCTCACAACTGATAAGTACATTCCTTTATACCGTGTTGAACTTTCATCTTCATTACACAGGTACTGCAAAATAAAGAAATCAACCCCTAGTGAGCAAGCTTTGCAGGCCCATGTGCTCTGTGGGCTATTATATCATTGCAAGGCTAACAGTTACAGGCATTTAGTATACACTTCAAATAAGCTACTAACGCCATATCCCACTTTGGCAGGCTGTGTGCCTATGCACAATATGGCTAGTTCACCAGGCTGTGTGCCTGCACACGATTCGGTTAGTACACTACACTTGTGCATCACCTTACTAAATCAAAAAAATAGAGTTGCAGCAAGGAACATGCAGAGAATACTAAGGACTTAACCAAGTGGGGCTTGTAAGGGTGTACAAGTTAGCGTTTGAGACTCTGGTGGAATGGTTTTGGTTATAGACTTTTTTATTTAACACAAAAGAGGGTTGGAGAATGGCCTTTCTTTCTCTAAAACTAAGAGAGGGTTCCCTGCCTCAAAGTATTAGTCTAAGGAGTCGGTCGGTCAGGATGTCCAAGTAATATCTGTCCACCATCATGTCTGCAACCTACTTCTAGCCCTCAGACTAAGAACTAAAACTAAAGTGAAAGGATTTTCTTCTTCAAAGTCTGTAACTCCCAACACAAAGTTCAAAAAAGTGCTCAAAGTTCCAATAGACCATCGCTGGATCCACAAAACAGGTCTCCAGTTGAAGTGGACAACCATCCCTTTAACAGGCTGTCGATTTCCTTATAGCAATAAAGCTATAAAATGCTGTACAAAACAAGCTTCCAATTGTCAAGAAAGTCTTTCCCTTCTTTACTTTTGCTTCACATTTCCCTTACGGTTAGAGGAAGTGTTTCCTTTCTCCTGGTTTCTCTTCTTCTTCTTTCAAAGCTAACCTGGTTTCTGTTTCTCCCAAGTACTGTGACTCTCTTCTTTTGACTACTTTCTTGTAGACAAAGGCCTCTCAGGGAATGCTTCCATACCCCTACTTTCCTTCTTCCTGTATTCACAGTCAACCTCTCCGAGGTACTATGGTTATCAAACTTAAATGTTCACACTTCAAAGGTAATGGACACTTCCCTTTTCTCTTCTGCCCAGTTAATGGTTTCACTCTTCACCCAGGTACTGGCACTATGAAAATGAAGAATTGATGTGTGAATTTGAGTTTTCAACTCGCCTGCTTCCTGTACATCTTGAAGTAGACTTGGTTTACTCTCCTGCCAAGTACTACTGTTGCTGAACTTACCGCCAAACACAGTCACCTTAATGTATCCTTCACCAGGCACTGTGACTTATGAAGACAAATAACTGACTTGTGTCCCAGACTATGCCCGCTCTCTGCAAATCTCTTTTCTGATAAACTTGGTTCATTCGCCTGCCAAGTATTACCATATGCAATTTTATTTTGTAATGTCTCTGTATGTGGGTCAAAGACCAGGTTCTCGCAGTATTCCTTGCCCCTCTCCCTTTACTTTGTGTATTTTTTGCCCCTCTCCCTCTGCCACCACCTCTTCAGGTCCCAGGAGCCTTTCTGCCGGTTCAAGTACCTTGTTACTGCTTCGCGAGGGCTTCTACTCCGTCTGTTGCTCTGCATAGCAATCTCGGGACGCATGGTGCTCTGCTGCTCTTCGAGAGGTCTGCAGCAACTCCACCAGGCCATTCTGCTTCAGTGAAGCGTTCCCACACCCCTGCTCTGAGGACCGCCTTCTGACTTTGTTCGCCCGCTTGTGTTTCATTCTCCTTCTCGGGATCGACTTTGGCTTTCCGTCTCGCATCCTGGAGGTCCCGCGTTCTCTCTGTTGTACCGTGCCAGCTCCTGCAGTTCCTCCGGGGAGGACTGTCTCTCATCTGCAGTCCTTCTTCCTTTTTTATCATCCTATTTAAATTGACTATCTGTGATAGTCTGAGTCTGGACCATTTACCTAGGTCCCGCGGGTTGACCTTCATAACTACAGAACTCTGGGGTGGGTAGGAGGTTGATGAAGCTAGAATATTGTTACGGTTATACCATGTCTCTCCTTGGCTTTCATCCATCATCCCACAGGGGGTATCCCTCCCCATGTGATCCTTCCATGGTGTACCACCCCCAGGGGGATAATTGGACACCACCCTGTCCCTCCCTCCCTCCCTCCCTCCCTCCCTCCCTCCCTCCCTCCCTCCCTCCCTCCCTCCCTCCCTCCCTCCCTCCCTCCCTCCCTCCCTCCCTCCCTCCCTCCCTCCCTCCCTCCCTCCCTCCCTCCCTTCCTTCCTTCCTTCCTTCCTTCCTTCCTTCCTTCCTTCTTCCTTCCTTCCTTCCTTCCTTCCTTCCTTCCTTCCTTCCTTCCTTCCTTCCTTCCTTCCTTCCTTCCTTCCTTCCTTCCTTCCTTCCTTCCTTCCTTCCTTCCTTCCTTCCTTCCTTCCTTCCTTCCTTCCTTCCTTCCTTCCTTCCTTCCTTCCTTCCTTCCTTCCTTCCTTCCTTCCTTCTTCCTTCCTTCCCTCCCTCGAATACCTTGCTTGTAAGAGTGTAGAGAATTGGTCACCTTAGCAGAGTGGGCCAGCAGGGGAAGTGGAAAACAGAGCAGTGGGATATCAGGAAAAGTCTGTCTGGCCAAGTAGAGTTGAGTAACGTAATGTGAGGAGGCATATGAAAGGTTGTGCTGATAGCAACACATGAAAGCAGGCTCCATGTTGGGATATTAGACAGGTGAAAAACCGAGACTAGTTTATTATAGACTCGAGGTCAGCTTTCATAATCATGAATGAGTTGACGAACATAGAAAATTGGCCACTAGATGGCAGCAAAAGCATTTACTATGCATCAGTTTTGTGATAAAAATCAGAGAACCTGATCTGGCAATCTAAAATCGTGCTTGACATTTATGAGGAAATCATTATCTAACGTGCGCCCGCGGTACAAATTAAACAAATGCTAAAATAATATGGTATGGAGCAAACCGGTTTCGCCACAATCTGTATCATCTGAAAACGGTTGCACTGGGGCAAAGAAGAATCAGACTGTCATTTCAATTACTTTTTCTGGCTAACATATAAGAGAAACGAGTTTGCTGCGTTTCTTTTCGAGAATGCCCTAGGGAGATGGTAAATATCGGGGTAGTGGGGGGGGGGGGGGGGTGCGGGGGCATGTCAAGAGATCCGTCGCATGAGCACACCGCTTATTGCGCTGCAGCGTCTCCAGGAGGAGGGCTGAGGGGAGGTCCCAAGCGGCAGGAGACGCACGTGTACCGGGCACCTCGCCTGATGGAAAGACGCCGTGTCAAATGCTGTGATGAAGTCATGTCATCTGTGCACCTTTGATGGTGTGATACTGTGGCTTGGTGGGGTTTTCACTAAATCCCCTCTCTGGGAGGCACATGAATAGTGGCTGGACCAACCCCAGTCCCTTGAGGCTCGCCCAACACACATATAAGCATGGAGAGCTCTCTCTCAACTCGGCACACTCTCCTTGACCTTCCCTTCGTGGCTCTCCCTTTGATGATCCACTGGGAATCTGCTCAACTAGTACACACTACTCTGGTCTTTTTCTCCACAGTGTATTACCTTAAAAGCGTAGGCTCTAAGACCAGAAACCAGTGAATTATTCAGGCATTTTAATCTTCAAGTTATGCTAGCTACACCAGTGGGGCATGGTCAGACCTGCCTAACCTCCGGGTGTGTCCCAGAGTCTCTGGGTTTTCATGCTCTTCTCTGGAGTCTCCGGGGAAGAGTATGAAATCTCTGGGATTGTGAGGGCCTGCCATACAATGCAGTGCTTGCCTTCCCTCATTGCTACACTGCACAGATGATCTATAATAAGCTATGTAGTTGTCCAGGCAGCCTTGCAAAATGTCTTTCTTGGGTTGGGTTAAGCTATGTATAAAGTAGAACTGCCCTCTAAGACAAAGACAATTTCCTGGAGAAAAAGGTTTGCATTTGGACAAATCTACATAGACACAATGAATGTGGCTTGGAACTGGAGGTGAACTTCCAGCAAAGGCCACTAGGTTGCGTTGACCTGCATATGATGGAAGAAAGCCACCAATTTTCTGTGATTTGGGGAAAAGCCACCTGGAAATTGCTCTAGTAAGTATGGTCGATTTTGCTTCTCTCCTATTTATTCCCTGATATTCAGGAATGAGTGCTGCGGTAACTCTGGCATATAAGAAAGTCAATATGGAATGGATAAGGCCATTAGGATCACTCCACTCGTTTAAGAAGTTAATATGGTAAGTCTCCTCTATTTGTTGGCTGTCAAGTTGCGTCACTCGATAGTTAAGATGACCAGCTATTCCGGTTTCTTCGTGCAGCCCGTGCCATTTGCAAGCAGTTTGTTGTTAGACATTGAGAGTACTATGAGAAATGATAACTTTTTCGAATACATTGAACTTACAGAGACAGTCCTTCTGGTCATAAAGGGCCTTTCGCGTCGCTTGTTCTTCACTGAGATGCTCATTAAATAGTTCCCGAATGAAAGTCGTGCAGACTCTGAGGTCTTGGGTAAATAATGCTAGGTTTTCCCCCTGTCGTTCTCAGCCCAGAGCATGTCCAATTCACCTCTGAGGACCCCCTTGCTCAATGGATAAAAGGGTGGGAAGCTGGTGGAACTTAGTTGTGTTTTGTGTACTGCAAACCGAGCCTCCGAAGCTAAAACATCACACATCCTGCCATTTGCGTTGAACGGTTTCCAGAGGATAGCCTTAACGGTTTTATGAAATGTTTCCAGCGAACGTATGTTTGGTGGATGGTGTGCCCCTGATGTGCATAGTTTTAATCTGCCCTAATTCTTTTGATTACAGATTAATTTCCACATGAAGGTGCTCCATTGGTCTGTTAAGATCTCTCCCAGAAAGCTAACTAGGGAGAAGATAGACAGAGGGTGTTTACGGACTTGTTGTGTCGTGATGCTGCCCTCAGGGGAAACACCTTTGGGTATCTGGTAGCATAATCAGTCAGGACTAGAGTATATGTGTTCCCCTATTTCAAAACATTTAGCGGTCCCCCTATATCCTTGTCAATTCTAAAGAAAAGGTTTGGTGGCCCAGATGGTAGAATTGCAGCTGGACCTGGTCCTAGGATACTGGACATCTCTGGGGGAGGTTTGGAGGTCCTGGAATGGGTTTTCACACACATCTGATGGTGTTATGGAGGGGCTTGGAGGGGGTGGTGAGCCGGCGAGATCCCACTCCTTCTACCTTCCTCAGGTAGCGGCCGGACCCACCAGTCCCTTGGGACTTGCCCTCTTCACATATAGGCCTGGGGAGGTCTCCCAACTCACTACATAGGTTAGTCATAACAATGAATCCCACAGTGAAGTTCTCCCTCTGGAGTCCCTGCGTGAGCTCATCCTCTCCAAAAGGATGAGGGGCTGTGTCTTGGTAGGTGATGAGTGACAGCTGGTGAGATACTTCCTTTCAGTCTTGTCTGATCATCTGGATTAAAAGGTAATATTGGATACTTTCTGGCTTCCTTTATGGTACCACTTTCAAGGTAAATGCGTCTGTTTTTCATCCAAATGATGTGTTGGGGAAGCAGGGGTTGCAGCAAACATCACGAGGTGGAGACAATGTGCAAATGTGCAAAGATGCTTTGCTGCAGTTCTTACAACTTCAATTGGAGAAAAAAGGCAGGCATCGGGAAAAACCCACATGAGCCCAAATGTTGCCAACTTCTCTGTGAATTTCAAGCTCAACATTGATGGCATCAACAGGCAGTAAGTGCATCACTGGTATGTGTTGGAAGATGTGTGAGCAGTGCAGGCATTGCCGTTGGGAAAGTTTGGGACACCCTCTTTGGTGACTTGGGCATCTGGAATAAAGCTGGGTCATCAACAAGAATAAGCAACTAACCCTCAGCCAAACAGATGTTTGATGCCTATCTAGTGGACACTTCCCCTGTGGGAAGAGATGATGACCCAGTACAGTATTGGTTCAGCAAGCAGTTTGTCAGGCCAGATGTACTTTTGTGAGTTGCTGTTGAATCGCTAAGTTACCCCCCACGTGTGCAGTCCGAGAGAGATTTCAGTGTGGCCCAAGTCTACTGTCTCTAACAGAAGAAGTCCTGCATTGCTGCATGGCAAACAAATATAAAAATGAATAGTCACTTCATTGCACTAGACTATGGAATGACATCTCACTGTAGCCAACTCCCCAGCTCAGATAAGGACGATGATATGCTACCCGGTACATGACAATGAACGTGGAGCATGGGTGCTTCTTTGTTCATGTGGTTGTGACATGGATAGCTGTACCAGTGAATGAGATGCTCTGACCAGTTGCTGACTTGCACATTGCCATTGTCTTTTATGGCAGCATTGCCTTTAAACACAACCTGTCAAAAGGTTCCTGGCTCTCCTACAAAGAAGAACCCCCTTTAAAGTGTTTGGCCTTTTCATGTAGCACTGCTGTCCAGTAAAGTTCATAGACTCTCCCACAGAGCACGTCCACTCATTAAAGTTTTCAGGGTCTCCCAGAGTGCAGCCACCCCCTTGTATTTTAGAGATCTGCCACAGAGCACTACCACCCGCTAAAGCTAAAGTTCACAGGCTCTCTCACTTGTGTGCTGCCACTTTGCACACACTCGTACAGACTGCTGCGACTCTTGCATGTGGGGTTGGGCAGTCTCCATGTGAGTGAGCTAGTCCCTTCCTACGACTGCCTCGTACCCCCCCCCCAGCATATCCACCTGCAGGAGGAAAGGGTGTTGCTACTGCGTGTGCTTCTCCATAGTATAGTAGCCTCAACTACCACAATGCCCAGCTCCCCCCAGCTTACAGGCATGATGCAATGCAAGCACCTGATTCCAGGGAACCTACCCGCCTGGTGATGCTGTGCTCCACTGTGGCACTAATCCCCAGGTCGCATTGTATCTTTCCCTCTCAGGCTTTCAACCATGATGTTCTGTCCTTCCTTTTCCTCTTTTCTACTCTTCTCCCTTCTCTTCTTCACACTCTCTATGTTCTCTCTCTCTTCCTTCACATCGACTCTTATTATCCCTCTATTTGCTACTTCTCTATATGTTTCCGCTCCCCTCAACCCTACTTCTGCTACACTCCACTACCCTTCATTACGCTCTACTCCATCCACATCCGCTACTCTACACCCCACCTTCTCTCATGATCACCCTACTTCCACTGTCCAAATCACCTTATTATCACCGAGTCTCACTTACCCCCTAATACTCTCATTTAGCTTAATTCCCTCACTTTACTCACCATTCACGCTCTCTCAGACCCAAGTAAAACATTCTCTCACCAACCAATACCTCACTTCACAGAGGCTCTCTGTAAGTCTCTTACAAGCTCCACTCCACTCTCCTTCCTCCGCCTGGTCTTTCTGTCCATCCCCTCCTCCTTTGACATCAACCAAACAACCTGCTCTCTTCTGGTCTATTCACCCCATTTTATCCTGCTCCTCCTACTTAAGCTACTGTTTGCTTAAATATACGGTCAACCAAAGCACTGCATTTTCCAGTGTTTTGGGTGACAATATATTTAAGTAAAACATAAATATCCGGGCAAGCAGGTCCCTGCACGCCACTGGCCACAGCCAACAGGGTGCGCCTAAAAGGGACTTGCACCAAATGCACGGTGCCGAAACAGCTGCCACCCAAAGCGCTGCACCAAGACACAGCGTCACACAGTGCAGTCACGGTGCAGTCATTGTCATTTTCCTCATCTTCAGTCTGCAACAGGCTGTATCTCTGAGGCAGCACTGGTTCTGGCTTCCATCCTGGTAGGCCTCCTGCCCATGATTGAGAGGGCTGCCCATCCCCCCCTGGCAGGGTCAGACCCTTGACCTTGTCACACCCTGCAGTCTTGAAACCTATAATCAATTCTCTAGCCACAATCCGCCACTGAATGGCTCTACGCTGCCTCATGCTAATCATTTCAAAGACTGATGTCATCGATCTCCATGACTCTAATGCCAACCTCACGCTCCTCTCCCCCATCTCTTTTCCCCGGACATCCTCTCCCCCTCCCCCATGGCTCAGAACCTGGGGTACTCTTTGACAGCAACCTGCGACTTTAACATTTTATCACAGTCAATGGCACAAAAGCGAGATTGCACCTCCTAAACGTAGAAATATCCACGAACACCTCACCCACCACTCAAGTAAAACCCTCATCTTTACTCTTGTGATCAGCAAACGGGACTACTGCACAAACCTACATCTTCATCTTCCTCTCTACTCATTTACTCACAACAACAAAATATCTACTTTGCGACACGCAACCTTTCAACCGCCCCTCTGCCTAACCTCACCAAGCTGGATGGCTCACCATGCAAAATCACTCTCTCTCTTTAAATTCCTGCTACTTGTCTCTAAATCCATCTGAGGTCATTCCCCCCACTACCTCCGAGTACATCTCACTGTACAATCCGGCTCAACACTCTACAACTCGTCTCTTCACAACCTATTAGTCTATCACCCCACTGCCTCCTTCCACATTCTCTCCCTTTCCCTTCTTGCCCCACTCCACTGGAATGCTCGGCCTCTGGCCATCAAAGCATCTCTTCAAAACAAGGGGCAAACTCTGCATGCTAGTAACTTAAGGAGTCCCCCAATACCCCTGCATTCCTATCCAAAGTAGCCCACAAAACACCCTCTCCTGCATTTAGCTCTCTGGACTGCCCAGTGTAACGTATACATATGTAAATACTGTTTTTTGGCTCTAAATGTTGTAAATAGTATTATGACTGGCAGTCCCTGTTCCTGGTAAATATTCCTACTTTTACCTCTTCACCATACAGTATACATCCATCTAATCCAATAATGCTCTTATGCAAGGCCGCCATTCTGGAGGAATGCCTCTGCTCTCTGTTATTGCCTACTTTGTGAGGTATTTCTTATCAAAATGACACTCTGTTCTTACATAAATGCAAATACAAAAAACAACACTACACTATGACAAAACAGAATGGAAGCAAGTGGGGAGATGCAATCACAACATCAACGCACAGGGTGAAATTGGGAATGGGCAAACAACTTTTTCAGAGTATTTTCCCATGTTTTTGTGGATAGCATCACAGACAGGAAATATGTTTTGTTTTTACTAGTTTTATTAGGGAAAACTGAAGAGAAAAAGAAGAAACGGAAAGTGTTTCTTTGTTGTATGGAGGAGACTAACAAAACACTGAGTAAACACTAAGACAAATGGGCACAAAGGTGGAAGACAAACAGCACAAAAACAAACACTCAGCTGCTAAAGTGGTGTGGTGAACCAGAAGAAGGAGTCAGATGACTTAGTGACATGTTCAATATAGTTTTATTCAAATAAAATGGAAAACTCCTAAGTGGCCCTATTTCTATGAGAGAAGTTCCCTACATATCAAAGCTAAAACTAAGGGTGCATGTCAAAGTCCAAAACAAAAGTCTTCCGTCTAAATCCCAATTGCTAACTGACCCTACTACTTTAGAAAAAACAAACAAAAAGGAGGAGACCAAAACACTGTCTCTGGGTAAGACTTCTGCCTGGCACAACACTTGAGTGCTCTCAAAAGTTCATAAAGGTTGACAACAGTTCAAATCTTTCTTGCAGACGTTAGTTCAAAAGCAAGGTTGTTCAATATGTTTCTGCTTACCCCAAGTCTCTTGAGAATAAGCCTGTGGCTTTTGGACTCCCCGAAGCCTTATGGCTGTATGCAAAACATGTTAACTCTCAGATATTAACTTTGTATAGTGTGTTTGCTCACTCAGGTTCCCCTAACCTCACTGGCTTCCCCAGCTTGGATGCAAAATAATCATATTCAACTCAATTGGGTTCACACAGGGCGCTTGTCCCTTCGGGTTGCTCAGGCCCCCGTAACCTTATCTGTTTTCCCTGCTTATACGCATCGAGGGTCTTTGTCGATCAGATTCACAAGGTTGCTTGCACCTTTGGGTTTCTTAGGCTCCTGTAACCTTGTAGGTTCTTCGAACGTGTACACAATGTGCCTGTATTCTTCTTGTTATGCTCTATACAGGGCGCTTGCTCACTCGGGTTTCTCAAGCTCCTGTAACCTTGTAGGTTCTCTTAACCTTGATTCAAAGTGTTCATATTTTCCTTGTTCGGCTTCATGGAGGACGCTTGCCCATTCGGGTTCCTCAGGCTCCCATAACCTAGTAGGCTCATTTACCCTTGGCTTATGGTATTCGTACCTCTCAAAGGTAGTCTCTCTGTGGGAGTGATCACTTACCTGGACTGCCTCCCTTGGCAAGTACCGTCCGTCGGATAGGGAGCTCAGGGATTTGTGTCCTCCCTAGTGATCTGGTCTCTGCATCATTTCCTAGGCCCTGGCCCACCACAGATTCCTTGTGGTCGCAACATTAGACGAAACTGGTGCCTCCCTGTCTCTGCCTATCCCTCTGACCCTGTATTCTCGGTCGGATGGACGCCAGCCTTCCAACATTCAGCTAGCGTTAGGCTCACTTCCCACACCACCGCCAGCTCCACGGTCTGGCGTGGCTCTGCCTCTTCAGGATATCTCTTCCGCATTGGTTCGCCTCTGAGTGGGAGTTCACTCTCCTCCCTGCGTAGGAGATTTCTCCTCGTTCACAGCTCCTCTTGTGCTTAAGTACATCATCACTGTAAAAGGGGTGTGTCCTTCTTCCTTGACTGTGGCACTCAGATGGAACTCATCATTACTTGAAGTCAAAGGGTTTGAGGAAATGTCACTATTAAGTGGAACCAAAGCATTAGCACAAATACAAAGGTTTTCCTGAGGTTCTTCGACTGTGGAATTTAGGTGGGGTCCAGCATTACCTGGAGGCAAAAAGTATGAAGAAATGTCACTGTTTAGTGGTTTTAAAACAGAAGTTACAACAGTCTTTCCAATTCCCATATATGCTGATATAGTCGTCCGGTATGGAAGGTCCTTCTCAGACTGGAAGTCCTTGACTCCAAGAGAGAAGTCACTCCCAGTGAGGCCCCACTTGCCTAGACTTCTGGGAAGGATCTTGCGGAGCAGAATCAACTCCCTAGCTTCAGAGGGGGGTAGCTCCCCTCTAGGGAGAAGGGACGAATTGACCAGATTCGTCACAGTGGTCAAAACTCTAAACTCCTCAAAACACTCAAATCACCCTCTAAGCATAAGCCTGATCTGTGTACATCTTCCTTCACAGCTTAGCAAAATTCACAAAGAAACAGGAAGTGAGCTGGGCCTTTTATAGAGAGTAAACCACTTTTGGGCAAATCTAGGGCTCTGATTAGGTGAAGGATCTCCCTCAAACATCCTTTACAAGATATGAGGGCTTGAATTGACTGAACAAGCTCAAAGTTTAAGGCCACGATTTGACCCAGGAACTTAGACTGCTGGTTGAACCACAAATCACTACGAGGAATCTGGAAACCCATTGCAAGTGTAACCAGGGATTCCACTGCATCAAAAAACTGTCATACACTGACAGTCTATGATGAATCATAACAAAAAGATTAGAAAAGCTTGCTTTTCAAAGTGGTCGCAGATGAAGTGAACCTTGTGATAACTATGCTGGCCTCACAACAAAACCATATACTGTGAAGGAAATCCTTTAGGTGGAGCTTCAGAACGTTGTGGGTTGTCCTTTGCTGTGGTAGGTGGGTAGAGCTGTTAGGAGGGGAGCGCTAAAGAAGTTAGGTGTGAAGAATCCTTACTCGCCCTACATCCTGCTGTCACAGTATGCGCCAGGGATGGACGCTAGTATGAGACCCAGATTGAAAAAGTTGGAGGATTCAGGCCTAGCTGCATGGGGGGGATGTGTTTGAAGAAGGGCACTTGTGGGCATTTGGAGAACGTAGTGATAGATATGACCTGCCGCAGGAACAGTTTTTGCTGTATGCGGCTGTAACTACCTGGCGAGGAAGCGGTGGCTATCGTTGCTGCAGGAACCGGAAAAGGATTGATTATTGACTGACTTGTACGAAGTTGTCGTGTACCCTGGGCCAGTGTCACACTTGTATAGGATTATTCATTATTCGCAGAATGGGTGAGCTTTTGGTTAGAATAGCCTTGGAGGGTCTTTTAGATTTTGCAATGGGGATACAACTTGGGAAAGGAAACATATATAACCCCAAGAGGAATTTACTGCACAGAGTGTTTCTGACCCCGGCAAGGATGACTCTGGAGACTTCCTTGAATCCCACCATATCCTTGTAACCCGGCAATCAGGCTTCCACCCCAGACATGGAACTGAAACTGCCCTTCTGGACATAAAAAAAACAATTGGATTATGCAGTTGATGCTGGAAATCTCTCCCTCCTTCTCCTCCTGGACCTCTCGGCGGCCTTCGACCTCGTCGACCACCAGACATTTTCCCATCATCTCACCAGCCGACTATGCACCTACATACCTCACCAAGAAACTTAAAAAGCGAAGCCCTGACAAGGGGCCTCATCACGAGTTTGGCGGTAACCCTTAAATCCGGTGGTCGCGCTATTACCGCCGGATTTAAGGGTCTGCCAGATCAGGGCTTAGGCTGATTTCTCCCCAGCTCTGAGCTGGGGGAAAATCTGCCGAAAATTCGCGCTCATACCGCCTACGGGAAATCTGCCGGCGGTATTAGCGTGAAAATTCCCCATTGAGCCCAATGGGGAATGGGGCATTCCCGAATGGGCTCAGTGGGGAATTCCATTACCGCCAAACCTGTGATCCGGCGCTATTAGCGCTGGCGTTACCGCCCAACTCGTGATGAGGCCCAAGGTCTGTGTTCTGCCCACAAACATTGCCTGACTATACCAAGATTCACCCGCAAAAAAGTAGGAGGCTCCAGCTTCCCAGTACGCGAGTCTAGCCTCTAGAACAACCCTCCCCCTCACTTACGGGCTGAATCATCCTTCCACGTGTTCAGTAAAAAGCTTAAAGCACACCTCTTTAAACTAACGACTGCACTCTTTTTCTCTCCATGTGTTTACTGTCTGTACCGCACCTAGATGCCTATGGGCTATGCGCGCTGATATAAATGTATCAATAAATGTATAAATAGATGGCTAGAATGTTCTCGAACCATCCCTCCAATGTTAAAGATGCATAGAGGAAATGCAGGGATGTTACATATGTTTTGGAGTTGTCCTGTGATACAAACATTCTGGGCTGGGGTGTATGGTAAATTGCTTGAGTGGAAGAGTGGGAATTATTTGTGTACGCCCCAGGTTTGCCCATTGGGCGTATACCCTAGGAGAGGTGCGAAGGCTCCTGCGACATGAGTGGAAATGTGTAGGCTTGGGGTTTGTGTTGGCTAAACGGGGCATTGCCTTAGCATGGAAAGACAGGGCAGGCCCACATATTGAGAGGTGGTTGGCAGATCTTCAAAGATGGTCACTTGGCGAAACGCCAGTTTGGCTGAAAGCTAGAGGAGGAGGGGGGTAAAACAGCGCTTACTGTTTTACCCCTCCAATGAGAAGCCTCCATGAAGGGAAAGGATGCAATGGGAGTTGAGGAGTGTTGATGAACAGATGATGCGAAGGAGAGGGTTCCATGTGTTAATATCCCCGCAAAAATATCACTATACAAAAATATTGCTATATTTTTGCGGCAATATTAAGGCATGGAACCTGCGGGTGACACCCCTGCTCCCAAAACCCCCAAAAAAGAACCCCCCAAAATTATCGCCTATGGCCGTTCCTGACGACCATATATATGGCAATATTTTTGGTAGGCATAATGTGTAGTGATACCAAGGAGAGGCGGTTGTACTGTGGATATTGGTGGATTGCCCTGGGGGATTGCTCTCAGAGTATACAGTGCCCGTTGGGATTTCTTGCTTTTAGCAGGGCCTGTTATAGTTGTGATTCTATGGGGTAGAATCAGTACAGGCAAGCATTCGGCAGCGGGGCTGGGGGGGTTGGTTGGGTACAGTCTTGTATTGATGCTGAGGGGCATATACTATTTGAAGTGGGAACTGTGCCTATTCGTTCTTTTTGACGAAAAACAAATGCGCTCTTGTAAAAATCTTTTTATGATTAAATACAAGTAAATAAAAAAAAATACATTTAATTTAAAAAAAAGAGAAGCCTGCAGGTCATATTTTTGAAGTTTGACCAGACTTAGCCAGAGTCCATCCTGACATGGAAAGGTACTCGCATCATATGATAGGTGCATCCCACTACACCCATTTGCAGACAGCCTTTGCCCGGGTCAAGCTTTGTGTGCCAGGCATTGCGGCCATATACCCTGGTGCAGGTCATATGCCAAATACAGCTTCTTATATTAGATACACCGTTACATGTTCAGAGGCTCCCACGCCATGCGACGTGTTGGCATTATATGCCAAGTCAACACATGGGGAATGCTCGTTCTTTCACAAGGTACAGCCAGGGGCGCCACGGGACTACATTTGCCAGAATGCTCTTTCAGTATGGAAGTTCAAACATCCAGAAATACACACTGGGAATGTTGAACATGTCCCACACTGTACTCCAACTACCCCGATGCAGAGACCCACAGATGGCTATTTGTCTCAGAATGCATTATGCCCCACCTATTATTGATGTTGCCATGGAAATGCACTCTGCGTCAGACAGCATACGTTTGGGAGAACATGACTGTCTGCCCCAAATGGCATTTGCCTCACCCTGTGTAAATTCCAAAGACCGTGCTTTATATCCCAGAATGCATTGCCTTGTTCATCATAGAAGGTCCCCGAATGCGCGCTGCCAGAACACAGCTGTCTCCAAAGAACTACAAGGGCCAGACTGCACTGTGCCTCTCAGGGCGCAGATAACCACACCAGTCCACTGGCATAATGCACTGGTAACTAAATTAAAAGGCATTCTCAAGAATATGAGTCCCAAGAAACAGCTGGCCTTGTTCAATAAGGATGCCACAATCGGGCGTTATGCCACAAGGGGCAGCCTGCCTGCTTCACTAATTGCAGATACCCCATCCCCCATATCATACAGGACCGTTAAGGAATGAGCAGTGCTCAACTCACTATAAAAACAGTCACATTCCTACATTTATCTGATTGTATGTATTTACTCTGTGCCCCACACAGTGCAGATGCCACCAGAGGACGACATTTCCCAGAATACACTCTGCATCATAAAGTACAGGTGTCTGAATAGGAATACCTTACCAAATATGGACAGTCTCACTCCGTTCTGAGCCCTCCATCAAAAGGGCGGCATGTCCTAGATTGCACTCTACCTCACTCCACTCGGATGTTCCTATTGGACGGACGACACGTGTTAGAATGGACTCTGCCTCACTTAGGGCAGATGCCCTTTTTTGTGGCGGAATAAACCACGAGATAAGGATCAGTCAGGAGCCACTGATTTGTATTACTCATCTTTATTTCTTCTTACAAAAACTAACTTCACAACTCCATCCTTTCCTCGTCTCTCCTCGTACTTCCCCTCTCACACCACAACCCGTCCCTTTTAAAGTGTTGGTGTCACTTGTATGCACAAAACAGGCCCTACCAAAGCTGTATACCACAGAACGCCTACTGATTCAAAAAGGAGGATCCCTCTGCCACCAACAGAACAACATGTCCCAGGATGCACTCTACCGAGCAGAACAAGGCATTACATGTTTCAGAATTATCTCTACCTCATTTTCAGAGCGCCCTATATTTTAAAATAAAAAAACCCTAAGATTTCCACTGTGCACCCAACCCATAGCTCAGCCCATAAGAACAGCACCTCTCCCCCCTGCACTTCTCCTAGGTAAAAAATAAATAAATAAATAAATAAAACCTGATTTTATATGAAAAACCCATGAAGTCCCGATGACAAGCCTGACATAGAAGGCTCTAATAAGTAATGCTTACTTTTTATGTTCTGGTCAAGCAACGTCATCCAATAGGGGACGGGCTTGCTGGACTCCAATCCAACATGGCTGCCAGTGTTGATTTGTTCCCCCTTGGACCACCTACCTCACACACTTATACTACTGACGGGTAGCTCAGTCCCAGAGCTACCAAGATTCACTCTTGCTCCCTTCCCTCAAGTGGAGTTGCTGCAGTGAGAGTACCATGGATGGGGCCCAGCTAAGGGGGTGCAGACCCCCTCCACCCATTGGAGCTATGATGCATCAGGTATATGCAGCTTCACTCACACATCAATTCAATTAAATTAATCGTTGAGGCAGTCAAATTGAAGACAGTGGGGTTGCTCACGTGCACTTTGCATCCACCGGAAGCCCAAAGACATCAACCTAATCCCCGGAGACTCAGGAAAGAGGATGAAATACAGCGCCTCCAGGACAAACTCAGAGTTTAGACAGCTGTGCTCAGCATGGAAGACACTCACAACAGTATATGTCCCAAATGTGGATGATTTGGAATCCTCAATGTTTCCCAAAGCACCCTAAGTTACCCTCCCAATCTCTGTGACATTACCTTCAAATCTCCGTGAGTGTCCCTTATATATCCCTAATGTTCACAACAAAACTGCCTGATGTTTTATACAAATAATTTTCCATAGCTTTTTCTAGCCCAATAGCATCATGACGTTGTGCTGCAAACAAGTGACTCAACTAAATGGTATGTCAAACACATGCATCTCAACAGCGTGCATGCAATTCGTTGAACCAACATACTTCCACAACGTACCCTCAAAATTTCCAAAATCTCACTGACATGTCTTGAAACTCTCCAAAATGTACTGCAAGAAAGGTGTGCGAGCAGTGACACTGGATGTGGCAAATCTCTTCTTGATGTGCCCTGCCAATGCCAATGATGTCTACTTCCGGATCCGCTGCACATTGGCTGGGTGTTCCCTCGCATTGTCCCTGTGTATGTTCTCTGGAAGTCACCTTGACATTCTCTGCAAACTCCGCCTCAAGCGCTTTGCAACTCTCCCTGACGTTCTGTCCAAAGGTCCATAAGTCTCCATGCAAACATGCCTGATATTTCCTGCAACCCTCTGTGAGGTGCTGCACAAGCCTTCTTCTCAGATACTGTAAACCTACCTACGGATCGCATTGATCTTGAATACAAAGGTCATTGTTGTTTGGTTATTTGTACACCCAGTCCTGATGTTCAATGCCTAATTCTCAAGTGAAAGATCTTGCTGGGGGTCTACAGGGAGGGCGTGCTTTATTCGCACTACCTCCTGGTTCCAGATGAAAGGGAACATGTTTAGGTAGGAGAAGGCTGATAATGTAAGATTTAGAATGCAGATCCAGGCCTTCTAGTGGAGCAAAACAGTGCAGTGTTACAGATACAGTTCTGCATCTCATGGGTTCCAGAATCACTTCTTTGGGTTCCAGGTCTTCCACTAGACCAGCACGTTGCAGCGTTGCGGGTTTCAGTGATGAAAAGTACAAACTCTGGTTCCAGAATTTGTGATTCACTAGCATGGTATTTTGTGGGGAAAATGATGTTTTTATCTTGATTATTGCCAAATAACACTGATTCGGAGGTCTTCCTGGGACAACAAGTCTTCCCTGAGGCAAGTTATTTCCTTTGCTTTTCTGTCCAAAGCAACCAAATGACTCCACGCACTGCTAGCCACAGACACAGATAATAACACACATGCCTACTTACCTCTGAGTTCACTCTGACTCCCTCGGTTGTCATTGCCCCATGACTACATTACCCAAATGATGCCTAGCTTAGAGGGAGGAAATTGTAAACAGCGGATGAAACAGTGACCTCTTCAGCCCACACACTTACCCAGACACTCATTGGTTGATTACTGCGTGGTGGGCGTAGGGGGGGAATGGGGTAGTTGCATAACACTGACTCATCCAAAGAAGTCAGGAGTCAGAGGCCTAGCATTGGAGAGGGACATGTTTCAAGTAGACCTTAAAAAAAACATTGCAAATTCCAACAAATGTTTTCATTTCTTCATAATGTAGTGCCTGTAGCCATGGCAGGAAAATCTGCCATTTCTACTTTCATTTCGAAATTATGTATTAATAATATTAATTGTAGCCATCACAGTAGCCTGGTGAGGGACTTTCACTGTTAATAAACACGTATTGTATTCGTGGCCACCACACACCTGTGGTCTCCTGTGTCCCTCTGACCTCCCAAGAGCGCCTGTTGATGCTTGGAAGCACCACAGGTAGCCTTTGATGTAGTGTGATATGTGAACATTTGTAGAGGTTATATTGCATGGGAAGTCACCTGTTCTGCCCCAAAGTCACCTGCGCTCCACGCAGATCTGTAGTCTTTCACATATAGTGGAGACCCAGAGAGCAAGGAGCAGACCCAGCTCTCACTGGCTAAGAATAAGCATCATGATTTGAAAACCACTATGCGGTTTACTAAAGTATTAACTGCTTCTAATTGACCCATTGCATCTAGACTTTCCTCTCCGATTGGTCCAACCAATCTTAGCATTTTGATGGAACCAATAAAACGTTGCACAGTTTATGTATTAATGGGTAGAAAGAGTCCAGTCTTTTCTGCGTATGCTTCTCTCTATTGGGAGTTCTCAAGTAAAGACATGTACACAGAATGCCCGGATAGACCCTCAGTCCCTGCACCCGCAAACTGTGCTCCGCCAATAGTTACCCAAGCCCACAGACCCTGGTGCTTGTTTGATCCAAGCCCCGGGTGGAAGAGGTGGGAGATGAAGGACGACCAGGAAGAGTAGGACTCAGAGTAATGAAGATTCCCCCTGTAATCAGGGCATCACCCCATCATCCCAATTCCTCGTCACCACCATTAGTTAAATCTATGAAAGCATACCAAAGTGACCCCCAGCAAGCCGCTGAACTGTAGCGAGAAGAACTACTTCCAGGTTTAATGCAAAATACCACACTTTTAGAGTCAGCCTGGCACGTCAACCCATCTATATCGCTGCTGATAGAAACCCTTCCTCAAAGGATGGGCACAATCACCCTCCAACCTCAGGCGATAATGGGACACAAATGTGTGAGCTGAAGCCCATGTAGCAGCTCCGCGGACGTCCATTAGAGGTATGTCTTTATACTCTGCCCACAAGGCTGCCACACTCATGGTGGCCCTACGCTGTACTATTTGGAGAAGCAGCACTCTACACCTAGAGTATGCCTCAACTGTAGTGGCCGTGGCCCACCTGCCCATGCTGGATGACCGATAAAGGGCATATCCCCTGGCCAGCCATATCAAACGTACCAGGAAGAGAATCACATTTCCTAAAAGGAGACACCCTTTCAGTTAATTCAGCATTGGTAGAGACTGATAAGGGAAGACTTTGGCCGATTGCTCCAGAAAAGCCTGAATGGTTGCTCATTGAACCCCGGGGGTGGATGTAGAAAGACCCAATAGAAAGCCTTCATGCAGAAAGGCCAGGATATGGAAGCAATCACCTTTCAAGGGGCTTGTCAATTTCTTCTGACACCATGTGTGTAACGACTGCCAGACGCCAGCGCCACAGAGACGTGGGACACTTAGAATTTGGAATCGCTATTGAGAAACCTTTACTTTATTGTGTTTTGAGTCTCAAGTAAAAACATATGTGAGAAACGTTCACAAATACAAATGAAAAATTACCTTTTAAAAGAAACAAGGTAAAAATGAACAAACCTTTCTTGCACAAACCCTCCCTTTCAATCTTCAGACTGAGGGGTGCATCCTGATTAGCGGTACTTGGTCCAGAGGGGGAAGGATCAGTGGGCAAGGGTCCAGTAGGAGAATCCATTCTGGCTCATGGGATAGCTTCCTCAGCAATGGTAATCAGGTAATTATTTTCCAGAAGGGAGCCACCAGTATCACGTGGGCCCCCTCCCTCCTGACCCTCATCGGAACTCCCCTGATCAGGGTAAATGAGGCACACGTATAAAGCAGGCAAGGGGGCCAGGGTATTGACATGCCACCCAGAGCTCACGCCTGAGGGTCCTTCAACCTCAAGCAATACCAAGGTGTCTTTACATTGATGGGAGACACAAATGGATCTATCTTGGGGTGTCCGAACCTGGAGCAAATGCTGTGATAGACCTGCAGGTTCAGGCACAGCGACTGAAAGGAAGGGATTACCTGACTCAGAGAGTCTGCTATCTAATTCTCTACACCCCCCGGCCCACGGATGTTCACAGCACACAGCACCAACAGGTGAACCTCAGCCCATCTGCCCAGTTCCAAGGCTGACCTGTTCAATATGGATGAACCTGAACTCCTTGCACAATTTACACAGGACATGGCCCCCTTTCTGTCAGCTTGGCCCTGCCTTATCTGGCACTTTAAGGAGGACTGGAAGACACGTAAGGCCTAAAAGAACCCCAGCTAATTACTTCCAATTCAAGGTCGTCCTATCTCCCAAGGGACCCAGCTGCCCTGAGCCGTTCTCTTGGGAGATAGGAAGACCTTGAATCTTCTACCATGGTAACTTCCCATCCCTTTGCAATGGGATCCATGGTTACCCTCTTGATGAGTGAGGGATAGGAGAACGCCCTCTTAAAAATTACTTGTGTTCAACTGTAGAGGAGCAGGTGGACAACTTCCACCTGGTCTCAACCCCCTTACCACCGTCCTATTGGAATGACAGATGAAGAGTCACAATTGGGAACCCATGCATGAATTCATGCAATATTCCTGTACCACGTCGAGTATATGAGAGACGATATGCACTCAGGCAACCATTTAGAGTGTACCCACAAGCTGACATAATGGAGGAAAGTTACCAAGAAAGATGCTCATTGCCGAGCTGTCGAAATGCAGCCATGAACAGAATGGATGTCCATTAAAAAAAAGTCTGACGACAGTGAAAGGATGTCATAAAGAAGATAAAAGAACCCATGCTGAAACAATATGAAAATACTTACGAATGACGATGTAACTAAAGAACAAACAGATACATGTACTCAACGATACAGCAATCATGAACACGAAGAAGAATGAAGTGACTCACCGGTCTATAAATGTAAATACGCTGAAACGCAAGGTAGTAAGAACATATATAAAGAAGCTTGCTTATGAGAGGTATATATTCAACGGATGACGGCTTATGTGAATCAACCCAGCTACCTCAAAATACGAGCCCAGGATCTTAAAGTGAAAAGATGATGAAGAAGTTGTTTTTCCCTTGCTAAATAGAGGAGTACATTGGCCTAGGAGCAAGGATGCTGTTTCGAGAAATGAAGGCAAAGTACGAAGGGAGTCCAATGAGCAGACCATGTGCAAAGGACATATTTTCCAAGATTTGGAGGAACAAGAGCATTTACGGATGCCAAATATGGACAATTAAAAGTGCACAAAGATTATATGGGATAGTGTGCAAGTCTCTAAAGGCCAAGAGGAACAACTGCACCCAATATAATTGAATCAAATATTGTTTAATACACAGTCGAAATGGACTGATTTGTGGTCTTGTAACATGTGATGAAGAGCTCGGAAATTCATTAGGCTTGAAGCTAAGATAATGGTGTGCCTACACTCCCTTGAACGTTCCAAGACAGTGCAGACTGGCAAGGTCAATCTTCAAACAGAGGACATTGGCATGAGGCTTACCAATGAGAGAGGGTGGACTAATTGGGAAAACAAGGGGAGAGCTGACGTATCTCCAAGCACCTGGATTTCGTTTCTATGTACGTGTTGCTAGCAAGCCGAATGTCCAAGGTTGAATTTGGGTTGCCAACCAATCAGAAAAGCCTGCCATGCACTTTTTCATGCAATGTTGCAATTATTATTCTGCTGCCCTAATCTGTTATGTAATCAGTGTGCTACGAATGTAGAAGTATGTAACGCTCACCTGACTCCCAAGGAGGCGCTGGCCTGGTTCGCGCTGCTGTGACCTCTTCTAAGGTGATGCGCAGGGTTCGGAAGACGGACTGGACCGGGCCCCCAAATCTGGCTTGTCTGGCTCGCAGAAGTATCCTTCTGTAGGCGAAAATAGGGGATTAACTGTCTGCGGGGTAATGCAATCAGCCTCCCACTTTCCCCTCTCACCCTCCTCGAAACCCTTCTGTGATTCCTCGTAGCGTCTCACCTTAGGGTCTGGAAGGACGAGCTCTCCACCCTGCTTCTGATGCAGGGGCGCGTTGGTATCCAGTTACTTCACTGGATTTTCGGATTGGTGAGAACCAAACTTGCTTGGCTTCCAGGTAAGTTTTTTGATAAGAGGTTTCCCTTGTGTCCATGCATTAATGTACTAATGCTAGTGTCTTTTTCCCCATAGGGGCCGGGGTACGGAATGCCGGGGAACAGGCTCCGACCCGAGATTAGAGGTGAAATCCTTGTAGAAATCAGGTAAGTCTTGAATGAGCGTTTTTTGGTAATGTCTTTTCATTCGCTCATTAACGCTGATGTCTCTTTTTCCCCTTAGGGGCCGGGGTCAGGAAATGCCAGGATGCGGCGCGGATCCGAAATGAAGAGGGAATGAATCAACAGGTAAGTCTTAACATGGAGATTTAGCTTTCCTTATTCCCTTCTCTCTCTCACCTTTTGTTCTGGTCTTTTTCTCCCTAGGCGCTGGGGCGTGACTGCGAATCCGGATGATCGCTGCTGAACATGGAGGCGCCCTGTAAAGGTGAGTGGAAATCGGCGCTGCAGCGATCGACGCGATGAGCTTTTAAATAAAAGTCTTCCTTTTCAGGATTGTCGGCGAGATTTCTCCGGGATGCAGATTTAGCAGGTAAGGGCTTTTCCTTCTTCTGTTCTCTTCTTCTCTTCCTTTGCAGGTGATCCAGGATGCTGGCAGGCGTGGCAGAGGTCAGGATGCAGGAGCAGACACGGTGAGCGTCCAGCTGCTAGATGCAGAACAACGCGAAGCATGTGTGGCTGTTCGGGTGGGGTTTAAATAGCCTTGGAAGAAGTTCCAGGTATGTATCCTTCCTCCAATCAGGTATGTATCCTTCCCCGACCACGCCCGGATCGTAAATTAGTCCCACAGGTAAAGTAGTTCCTTTCAGGCCTCAAGGAGGCCGGGATCCTGCAGCATGGTCTGCATCAGGTAAGTGCACCCAAGCACTTCCATAATGAGCCTGGCGCCTATGGCGCCAGGACTGATGCCTTTTATGAGGCTGGCGCCATAGGCGCCAGGACACTGTCCAAAGGGCCCCTCTATGGGGTTGCTGGGTCCTTCCTTGGGGACTGGATGTCCGCTTTCGGGGAAGCAGGGCTTGAACCGGCTCCCCGGGAGCGGGCATCATGACAGCAGCTCAGAGCGTGTCCCACAGGCAAGGGGCAGCCAATGAGGTATTAACTTGTATATAGTTATATATGTAGTTTGCAAAGGTAGCGGGCGCCCCTCTCTCGACAGAACAAGGCCTGATAACCTGTTCAGTGGTTATTAACCACTTGAGAGTTCGCAGCCACTGCTTTTACTCACTGTGCCTTTCACAGATGGGAAATATCCATTTGCATATCAGTCTTTGTCCTGCCCAGGGGCAGTCCAGCACCGAAATGCAATGGCAATTCCAACCTGAACGAGAGTACCACCAGCAACCCCATACACGTGTTTCACCCTTGTTGGGGATCATCAGTGAGGTGAAGCTGATGCCTCTCTAAGCACAGTGAGAGGGAGACCACGTCTGGTTGCCCCCAGGAGACCTAGGGTTACCAATCCCAGGTTCCTTGAAATTTAGTTTGCAAAGGTAGCGGGCGCCCCTCTCTCGACAGAACAAGGCCTGATAACCTGTTCAGTGGTTATTAACCACTTGAGAGTTCGCAGCCACTGCTTTTACTCACTGTGCCTTTCACAGATGGGAAATATCCATTTGAATATCAGTCTTTGTCCTGCCCAGGGGCAGTCCAGCACCGAAATGCAATGGCAATTCCAACCTGAACGAGAGTACCACCAGCAACCCCATACACGTGTTTCACCCTTGTTGGGGATCATCAGTGAGGTGAAGCTGATGCCTCTCTAAGCACAGTGAGAGGGAGACCACGTCTGGTTGCCCCCAGGAGACCTAGGGTTACCAATCCCAGGTTCCTTGAAATTTAGTTTGCAAAGGTAGCGGGCGCCCCTCTCTCGACAGAACAAGGCCTGATAACCTGTTCAGTGGTTATTAACCACTTGAGAGTTCGCAGCCACTGCTTTTACTCACTGTGCCTTTCACAGATGGGAAATATCCATTTGCATATCAGTCTTTGTCCTGCCCAGGGGCAGTCCAGCACCGAAATGCAATGGCAATTCCAACCTGAACGAGAGTACCACCAGCAACCCCATACACGTGTTTCACCCTTGTTGGGGATCATCAGTGAGGTGAAGCTGATGCCTCTCTAAGCACAGTGAGAGGGAGACCACGTCTGGTTGCCCCCAGGAGACCTAGGGTTACCAATCCCAGGTTCCTTGAAATTTAGTTTGCAAAGGTAGCGGGCGCCCCTCTCGGGACAGAACAAGGCCTGATAACCTGTTCAGTGGTTATTAACCACTTGAGAGTTCGCAGCCACTGCTTTTACTCACTGTGCCTTTCACAGATGGGAAATATCCATTTGCATATCAGTCTTTGTCCTGCCCAGGGGCAGTCCAGCACCGAAATGCAATGGCAATTCCAACCTGAACGAGAGTACCACCAGCAACCCCATACACGTGTTTCACCCTTGTTGGGGATCATCAGTGAGGTGGAGCTGATGCCTCTCTAAGCACAGTGAGAGGGAGACCACGTCTGGTTGCCCCCAGGAGACCTAGGGTTACCAATCCCAGGTTCCTTGAAATTTATTGCATTTCGGTGCTGGACTGCCCTCTGGGCAGGACAAAGACTGATATGCAAATGGATATTTCCCATCTGTGAAAGGCACAGTGAGTAAAAGCAGTGGCTGCGAACTCTCAAGTGGTTAATAACCACTGAACAGGTTATCAAGTCTGTTCTTTCGAGAGAGGGGCGCCCGCTACCTTTGCAAAACTAGTTATATATGTAGACATGTTCCCCATATCCAATCTAACCCCTCAATAGGTATTTTGTAATATGCCACGTAGGATGACATCATAAGCTAAGTATAATCAAAAAGACATTGTGATCCTGCATGAATCAAGTTGATGAATGATAATCCATCCTACTTTCCTTCAATGAGATAAAAGCAGTATTTGACCATCTTTTTTGAGTCTGTCTGGTTATTTGGTCTCAGACATTTTATTGGTAATTCCATCTAGCACAAAGACGCTTCAAGGTGCTAGAGCACATTTGGTAGCAGTGCAGATTGTTCACGTCTAATCGGCGTAGAGCCCAGACCCAGATTCCCAGACGATCGATGGCTCCCGCCACAAGCCAGACGATCACAAAGTTTCCTGCAGAGAGCGGTGCACAAAGAATTGTATGATCAACATACGGTCAACCGGACCCCTCTGACAGAATTCCTGTCCGGTCCCCGCAGGTGCCTCGTGGACGAAAGGGATTTGGTCGATTGAGGGAGAGTCGATGCCGAGGGTGTCATGACTTTGGTCGGGCGGCGTTTCTTTGAATTATGAAGACGCCATTGATGGGTTCCACCAAGTTCGACTGCCGTCTTGAAGCCCCGTTCTAGTGGTTTTCAAGATGGCCGCCGACACTCTTTATTCCCGGCTCAATGCGGTCCTCCTCGCGTTGCACCTTCATTGCTCTCTATCGGCCCGAAGGTTACGCTGTGTTTTTTCCTATCCTTGTTTTACTCCGTATGCATGCTGTGTCTTCAGACCTGCTTTCATACTGATTTCCTGGTTTCCCAGTATTCCTCCTGTCGGTCCATCCGTTCGGCTCCCTCCATTCTGCTGGGCTATTCTGCCCAGCCTGTTTTCTTCTCCTGCCTCCCGCTCTCTCTCTCTTTCTCAGAGGCACCTAGCTCCTTCTCCTTTGGAGTCTTTCCGCGCCTCTTCTTTGCTTGGGAGCTCCTTGCTGACCTCACTGGTGCTTATGACCCTATTTGGCTGACTCCGGCATACTACTACTCTACGGAGGAAATCCTCTGCTCCTGCTACTGACTGTGTTGGAACCTCTCCGCCTTGGAGGATTGCATCCAGTTCCCATCGCCTTCGGTGACCTACTTGCCAATCCAACCACTGCAGGGTTTTTCCTGCCTTTGGGGCTTTTTCCCTGTTTTGGAGCCCGCTCCCGGGAGTCCCCGCTGTTCGGTTCCCCAATCACCCGACTGCGTGGCATCCCAGGGAGCTCGCCCCTATTTAAGCCAGAAGAAGGAAGCTAAAAGGATTGACAAAGAACAGCCCCAAAGACACCCAGGAAGGAAGTCGGAGCCGCAGGATCACGCTACAGAGACTTCAGGTGAGGAGGAAGGGAGGGAAGCTTTAATCAACCCTGATACCCTTGACAGAGTGCAACGCCAGGAGATTCAAATGGCCTCTCTTGAACAGTTGAGTCAATTTTATTCAAGTATTGCTTTTCCTTATGGGTTTTTTTTTTACTCCACACTGTTGGATTCCTATTCTTGCTTTATACTTCAAGGTTTTTCACATAATCTGTTGTTTCCCAAATAAAACATTACATTTTTATTTTGTTTCTTTGGAGTGCAACCTTTATTAAAAAATGAGAGGTGTTGATCTAATATCTTCTCGGCTGCAAAGGAGATTATATAAATCGAGAGATAGAACTCATGAAACTGTTACACAAGTCATATTTGTTAAAAAACATTTTTTGGAGTGTATGGACCAGGGATAGTCGAAAACAACTCCTATTCATTGTGATTCGGAGATGTATTTCTTAATGTGGACTCCGAACCTCAAGTTTTAATAAAATTTAATTTACACAATCCCTTTTCGTGTTGGGATCAGAAGTGTGGCTTGATTTGGGGATATCTCTAATCCATAATTATTCCAATCAGGTCACATAGAAGCGACCGGTTTCAGTGGTATTGAGGTTATTAGAACCACTTTCTTCAGGGCTAAGGACCAACACCCCTTAGTGTGTGGTCTGATTTCTTCTGTTGGTAGTGGTGAATCTCTAAGTTCAGAATAGGAGATTGCCCCATTACAGGTGAAGCAACTCCCCAATGTCAGGGTCCTTGGATGCGGGCAGGTAAATTATTTACAGATTCCCGAATCCGGGATGATCGACATCACTGTGTATCGACATCGGACTTTGTTTTGAAACTCGAGGGGTACCTTTCATCTATCGCGAGGTGAACAAGGAATGTGCGATCATCTCGGATTCGGGAATCTGTAGAGGTGCAATCACTTTGTTCCGAGAATCAATCCCTACGACAACAGGTTGCATCCCGCGATGAGACCCGTGGCGACTTACCTCCTCTACCATTACCTTGCGGGAAATACGATGGTAGTCCAAAGACTTTGAAATCATTTTTGGATGCTTGCCAGTTATATTTCACTTTCCGCCCTCGCACTTATGAGACCACCAAAGCCAAGGTGGGCTTCTTAGTCTCAAACCTAACTGGGAACGCCCTGGCATGGGCTTCGCCTCTAGTCCTACAGTCTGATCCAGCTACTACTGACTATGATCAGTTCGTACAACTCCTAAAGACCCGTTTTGACCGTCCAGAAGTACAATATGCCTCATATGAAGCAATCCCCGACATTAGACAGGGCCCCCACGATGTACAGACTTATGTAACCTCTTTCACGCAGTTAGCCACAAATGCTGGATGGCCTGATTCTGCCCAACAGACTTTGTTTTGTCGCGGTTTACATGAGGACATAAAGGACGAACTGGCACGTATTGCAAGACCTCAGACGTTTCATGAACTCGTTTCACTAGCACTCCAGATCGAATTTAGGTTGGGAGAAAGAAGGCATGAAAGAAGACGTCCTCGGCATTCTCTCTTACCTATCTCCCACAGCCCTTCTAAGGAACATTCGGCTTCATCTGCTGGGGAGGAACCAATGCAGATCGGTACCACAAGAGGACCTTTATCAGCCGAAGAGAAGAAGAGAAGAAAGGAGCTGGGTCTCTGCATGTATTGTGGATCTAGTAAACACTTACTCCGTAACTGCCCAGAGGTCCCTCCGCGCCGTCAGGGAAACGAATCTCCACGAACCTAACCAGGGGTAGGTCCGGGGGAATTGGGAAAAATCCCTGTACCAACACTTTGACTTCTTTACCCAAAGACGACAACCGATTGATGGTATTTCAGGTTAAGCTGTGTCGGGATTCTTCTACCGTCTGGGAAGCGTTAGCCATGCTGGACTGTGGTGCAGCAGGTAATTTCATCGATGTATCCTGGGCCCATGAGAATGATGTGCCTATTCTGCCAAAGAAACTGCCCATTCCCGTAGAAGGGGTGGATGGCCAACCCCTGTCCTCAGGACCCATTACCCAAGAGACTCTGCCCCTTCAAGTCCAATTGTTTCAGGATCAGGAAGAAATGGTGTTTGACATCATTAAGGCAGCACATTTCCCGGTGATTCGTGGGATCCCTTGGCTGCGCAGACACAACCCGATGATTGACTGGTCGAACAACACCATCCAATTTCGGTCGTCTCTTTGTCTCACTGAATGTCTGAACTTTGGTCACCCCCTTGGCTTCTCGAACAAAAGAGATTCCGTGTTGGCAGCATCACTCCATATGGTACCAGAACACTATCATGACTATTTAGTAGTCTTCATGGATAAGCAGCCGCATTCCCTTCCTCCTCACAGAAGAGAAGACTGTGCCATTGAAATCCAACCTAATGCATCTATCCCCTTTGGAAGGATGTTTCCTCTATCATTGCCAGAACGTAAGGCTCTCAAGGACTACTTGGAATGTAATCTAAAGAACGGTCTCACATCAAAGAATCCAAATCTCCAGCGGGAGCATCACTATTCTTCATACCAAAGAAAGGTTCATCTGAGCTCCGTCCTTGTATCGATTATCGAGGCTTAAATCGCCTTACCATCAAAGACCGTTATTCGATGCCGCTAATCAAAGAGATAATTGAGGCGGTACAAGGTGCATCTATCTTCACGAAATTGGACCTCAGGGGTGCGTATCATCTGCTCCGTATAAGACAGGGGAATGAATGGAAGACAGCGTTTAGAACACCACTAGGGCATTATGAATACCGAGTCATGCCTTTTGGTTTAGTGAACGCACCTGCCGTTTTCCAGCGCTTTATGGACAAGTTGTTTGCTGACCTTCTATTCTCTACAGTGGTGGTGTATCTTGACGACATCTTGATTTACTCTTCATCTCTTTCTGAACACAGAAGACATGTTCGGTTGGTGCTGGACCGACTGCAGGAAAACAAGCTTTTTGTAAAACCAGAAAAGTGTGTTTTCGAAGCTCCTTCAGTGTCCTATTTAGGGTTTATCCTCTCCCAAGAAGGTATCCGCATGGATCCCTGTAAGATACAAGCGGTGACCCAATGGCCTGCTCCTGGTAACGTCAAAGAAGTACAACGCTTCCTCGGACTGGAAAATTTTTCCTGCCAATTTATTTCGGGGTTCTCAAATAAGGTCCTTCCTATCACTTCGCTGTTAAAGAAAGGTGTTACCTTCTCTTGGACACAAGAAGCGAATACTGCATTCCAAGCTCTGAAAGAGGCATTCACCTCAGCACCTATCCTGGTGCAACCTGACCAAAACCTTCCCTTCATAGTAGAAACGGATGCCTCAGGGGGAGCCATTGGTGCAGCCCTCCTGCAGAAGGGTCAAGACGGACTTGAACATCCTGTGGCATATTACTCAAAGACCTTGTCCCCTAGTGAAAGGAATTACCCCGTTATCGAAAGGGAATTGTTGGCTATCAAACATGACTGTGAAGAATGGCGCCATCTCCTTCAGGGAGCGATGCATAGGTTTACTGTACGCACCGACCATAGTAATCTTCGCATTCTCCAACAGATGGAATGTCGCAATGCTAGACATGCCCGTTGGGCATATTTTTTCTCTCAGTTTGATTTCGAGGTTACCTATCTACCCGGCAAGCAGAATATCTTGGCCGATGCCTTATCTCGCAATCATGGTTCGGACAGTGAGACAGTCTTTGGCCATGATTTATTGTTAGCAGGTAAAGCGATACGGACAGTGGCCAATACCTTTCTACGTGACCAAACAACACAGCTCTCCGATCGGAACAGATTTAAGAGCGGAATTAGAAGAAAGAGAGGGGATTTTCTTTAAGATATGAGCTTTGTATCTACCCGACAAGAAGCACCAAAGACTGGCCCTCTCATGGTGTCATGATTCACCTATGGCCGGACATAAGGGCATACGAGCTACTAAGGATCTTTTGTCCAGAACATTCTGGTGGCCTGGGTGCAATCGAGATGTACATACTTATGTGTCTACTTGCTCCATCTGTGCAGCCCACAAGTACCAGTCTTCCAAGCCTGTAGGCTTGCTGCAACAGGAACCAGCTCCCAAACAACCTTGGACCCACGTCTCTACAGGCTTTATTGTGGAATTGCCCAACTCCGGAGGGAACACGGTTTTCATGGTAACTGTAGATTCTCTAAGCAAATTGGCCCACTTCACGACTTTGAGAGGATTACCTACAGCTCCCGAGATGGCCAAGATATTCCTGAAAGAAATAGTGCGACTTCATGGCCTTCCGGAGACAGTTGTGTCCGATCGAGGCCCCCAATTTACATCCCAGTTTTGGGGATCTCTTTGCAAACAATTAGGGATGCAACGAGCCCTTTCGTCTGGGTTCCACCCGCAAAGCAATGGGCAAACAGAGAGACTTAACCATACGTTAGAACAATATCTCTGATGTTTCTGTAGCAGAAAACAAGACGACTGGAATACTTTTCTCCCTATGGCTGAGTTCACTTATAATAACACCAAACATACCGCTATCAATATGTCTCCTTTTTACTGCACGTTTGGCTACCATCCGAAACATTTGCCGTTGGTAGAGATGCGACCATCTAAATTACCCGCTATTGAACATCTCCTCAAAGAACTTAAAGACACCCATGTGTTAGCCAACGAGACCTTGAACGGTAGCCGACATTCCTATAAAAATTGGGCCGACAAGAAGAGGAAGGCTGTACCCTCCTGGACGGAAGGGAACAAGGTTTGGTTAGCCACAAAATTCTTACCCTGCTGGACACACACAGGGAAATTCGCACCAAGGTATATCGGACCCTTTCGGATCACGAAGAAGGTGAACCCTGTTGCATTTCGCCTCCAATTACCATCCTCTCTTAAACATGTACATCCCGTGTTCCATTCCTCTCTTCTGAAACCATACCTTCCGGATCCCTATAAAAGAAGATCTAACAGACTGCCTAGTGACTTTCCATCGGAGCCAGCGGAAAATGAGGTTTCACACCTAGTAGATTCCCAATACCTACATGGAATTCTACAATACTTGGTTCATTGGAAGGGTTATCCCATCGAAGAACGTACCTGGGAGCCCGTGAGTCACATTCACGCCCCTCGACTCATTAGGAAGTTTCATAGACTGTATCCGGGCAAACCTGGAGGCCCCCCCAGTAGAAGTGGACATACTGTCATGACTTCGGTCAGGCGGCGTTTCTTTGAATTATGGAGACGCCATTGATGGGTTCCACCACGTTCGACGGCCGTCTTGAAGCACCGTTCTAGTGGTTTTCAAGATGGCCGCCGACACTCTTTATTCCCGGCTCAGTGCAGTCCTCCTCGCGTTGCACCTTCATTACTCTGTATCGGCCCGAAGGTAACTCTGTGTTTTTTCCTATCCTTGTTTTCCTCCGTATGCATGCTGTGTCTTCAGACCTGCTTTCATACTGATTTCCTGGTTTCCCGGTATTCCTCCTGTCGGTCCATCCGTTCGGCTCCCTCCATTCTGCTGGGCCATTCTGCCCAGCCTGTTTTCTTCTCCTGCCTCCCGCTCTCTCTCTCTTTCTCAGAGGCACCTAGCTCCTTCTCCTTTGGAATCTTTCTGCGCCTCTTCTTTGCTTGGTAGCTCCTTGCTGACCTCACTGGTGCTTATGACCCTATTTGGCTGACTCCGGCATACTACTACTCTAGGGAGGAATTCCTCTGCTCCTGCTACTGACTGTGTTGGAACCTCTCAGCCTTGGAGGATTGCATCCAGTTCCCATCGCCTTCGGTGACCTACTTGCCAATCCAACCACTGAAGGTTTTTTCTGCCCTTGGGGCTTTTTCCCTGTTTTGGAGCCCGCTCCCGGGAGTCCCCGCTGTTCGGTTCCCCAATCACCCGACAGCGTGGCATCCCAGGGAGCTCGCCCCTATTTACGCCAGAAGAAGGAAGCTAAAAGGATTGACAAAGAACAGCCTGGAAGACGCCCAGGAAGGAAGTCGGAGCCGCAGAATCACGCTACGGAGACTTCAGGTGAGGAGGAAGGGAGGGAACCTTTAATCAACCCTGATACCCTTGACAGAGGGACTCAAGCTGAGCCACGGATGTAAGTACACCATTGCAGCTGGTAGAAATATAGAGGGGTGAGGGATTGTAATTGTGTTATAATGTAGAAGAAGAAGACTAAAAGAGTAACTGGATTTTGGGGATTATAAAAGGAAGAGAGATAAGAATACCTCGAATTCACGGGCTCAAGAGAGACGGAGAGGCCACACGCTAAAGTTCTATATCAGAGCATTAAGGATTCCTAAAGGCAGAGCCAGTTAGAAGAGCGTGTGTCAAACTCCCAAAGGGAGTAATAAAAAGAGAGGCATTACATTTACTGAGACAGTAAAGGAAGACGTACATAAGGGGAATATATATATAGAAAGTGCACATATGTAATGAGTATAATATGTTTGTATAAGAGATAACATGTTTAAAACAAACGACAACAAATAATAAGAAATGGTAGCAGAAATAAATAAATAAATAAACATTTTTTTCCTTACATATTTTGGACAAAGGATTGACATCAATATAATAGCTAGAAACAGATGAAACCAAAATATAAATAAAGAAGCCAGTTTAAATATAATACAAAACAAAGAATGATATAAAGATAATTAACAGAAAGTATAAACAAAGGAGCAAGAAGAAGAGTGTCAATAGATTTATTTTTTTTAAAAACAATAATGGTAGGGAAAATATTCTGATTTTCTTGAATACGAGCGGCGATTGATGGTGCCTGTTCAAATATATTAAAACGATATATATTTAATAAACTTGGAAGGAAGAGGAAAATATTGGGTATATATTGGCAGTCTGAATTGACGTGTTAGCATGAAAATCATGGAAGAAACACCTCTCACACATTTATGCCGAACCTTACCAAGGTATACAGACAAAATTAAGTAGTACCATTCTGAATGGATTAAGGGCATGACCAATAAGACATTTATGCGCTGACCTCCAGGAAGTTTGTTGTCAAATACGGTATTACGTAATCTGGTGACATATTTACATGCCACATATAAGGGAAAGAAGCTAGAGAAAAGATTGGCAGTATTAGAGCTCCGGAAAATGTACCAGAATGAGAAAGAAGACCTAGTCTATAGAAAGAGGATGCTTAGTCAGCATAAAGAGAAAGATGTAATGCCTTCAGCTCCTCTTTTCCCTCCCGACGCAGAGGATAAAGAGAAGGGATTTTACCATCTAACGGAATTGAAAGCAGCAGTGGGTATGTTAATCCACCATACGAACCCTGTGCCTATACTAATGAAGAGACAGAGGAAGAGAGTAAAAGTAGAGAACGCAAATATGAACAGAAACGCAATTAAAGTAAACAGCGTGATGAGAATAAGGATAGACAAAATAAACAGATAAAGGCAGAGGAAGAGGCAGAGAAACAAAAGTGAATAAAGGATATAGTTGAAGGTATGACTATAGTACAGAACAAATGGATGGGAGGACAAATATTACTCAAACAGGATGATAAAGGTATTGATGGAGTTCAAGAAAGAGAGGAAAGTGAAGAGTGAGATAAGCAAGCGAAAGAGAAAGAAGAAGAGAGGCTATATAAACAAGAAAGGGACAAGGAATATAAGCGAAGGGAAGAACAAAGAAAGCATGAGGAAAATAGGGAAAAGGAGAGGCTAGAAGAATTGAAACAAGAAGTAGAAGCCAAAAGATTGAAAGCACAACAGTTACAAAGAAGTCTAGAGGAATAGGAATTAAGGGAAATAAGGAGAAGATGTGAAGAAATTAACAGAAGTAGGGGATATAAAAATAATGAGATTGACCGTCCCAAGGAGGGTTGCAAGGATGATTAGACATACCAGCATGGAGAGAAGAAGACACAGAGACCATAGGAACAAGGATGGGGAAATTATACAGACAAATGAGGGCTAAGGAAGGATATAGAAGTGAAGAGGGTGAACAAAGAGCCTCCTTTAGAGAAATAGGAGGAAGCTTAGATGACGTCAGAGCAGAGGTTAGATCTTGATGATGCAGAAGAGGACAATAGTCATACGAATTTGGCCGTAATATGTCAGACGAGGAAAGGAAACGAAATAAGAAGACGCGAGAATAGGGCGCATACAGATTTTCAAGAGAATCAAGAATAGATAAAGGAGAAAATGGTTAGATCTAGAGGATCCTTTAAAAAGAACACCAGACCCAATACCATATACTGAACAACCACAAGTACAATTGCACAGTACCAGGAGTGTGGACAGGTATGACCAAGCACAAGAGTTTTCCCAGTTCCCACTATTAGACAATGGACGGGGTCAAACAAAATATATACCATGGCCACAGATGGATAAGGAAAATGTAAAGTGCACACTACCGAGTTTGACTTCCGGTACTGGTAAATGGATTAAGGAATTAGAGAAAAGGGCATCAGGAAAGACTTTAGCTATAGGCGACATAAAATACCTATTATCAGCTATCCTCAGGGAGAGAATTGATGACATTTGGAAAAGAGCAGGGTACCCAAAGGTAACTGCAAAACAGAGTACACAATGTAGCACCATTTAATAATTGTAGAGCAGACATAATATCCAGATACATCGGCTATTGGGGCGATAATGACTAGGAAAATGAGGGAGGATGAAGACCCCATTGCTTTTATTCAGGATATTCAGGATAGATGGAGTGCAGAGACATACAAACTGTGGGATAAAGCAGTAGCGTTATTTTACCACATATTATATCAGGGACTGCCAGAACTGGTACAGAGGCATTTAAAGAAACAGGTGGGAATGGAAGCAAAAGCATGGCCAGATATAAAATTGACAATCGTGCATTATAAGGGATGCAGTTCCCACAGCAAAATAATATAGCCAATGCCTAAGGTCAGAATGGGTATAATTATATGCCAAGAGGCAGAGGGAATGGGCTTCGAGGAGGAGGGCGAGGAGGATTTCAAAACCCTCAAGGAAGGGGAGGATTTAATGGCAGACAGCCCTTAACATGTTGGAATTGTGGAAAAATAGGACATATGGCTAGAGCATGTAGAAGCAGAGGAGGCATGCAATAACAGAATTGGCAATCTACAAGAGGGGGGATAGGATATGCTCCACAATACAATACAGACTCACAAGGATATTATGCCCAAGATCACATGCAGAATCAGGCATACGCGCCACAACCACAGCAGTTTCAGCAAGTGCCAGTACAGACACAATTGTCACAACCTCAGCAATTACAACAAGCACCAATGCAGACACAGTCATTACAGGGGCAACAACAGCAAACAACTATGTAAATGCACAGGCACCCACTCAAAAATACATTACATCCCAATGCAACAAACAGGCCATCACAATGGCAAATGGACACGGGAGCTACACAAGTAGCAAAACCCAAATTAGGGAGTGTGACTGTGGTTGGTAGGATTAATCCTTTCACAGGCACAGTGAAGAATGTATGCCCACAATAGGATAGCGCACAGGACGACATGATGTGTTCAGTACTATCTGTAACACCAGACCCCCAAGAGGAACCAAGGTTCAAAGTGACGATAGGAGGCAAGACATTCTAATTTCTTGTAGACACCAGAGAGACACCTTCCTGTGACTGTGAGGAAAAATATCCAAATTCAGGCATTGCCATGAATGCTCAGAGATTTTCTGGGGCAACTATTTAGTTCCATTTACAGATGAATTACCCATTTCTATAGGGGAACACGGCATGTCTAGGCCATTACGATACTCTAAACAGACACCGTTGAACATACGAGGACGTGATTTAATGACAAAACTTAACATGACAATATCTTTTACTGATGAAGGCATAGTGTGTTCAAACCCAGGGATACATTATATGAACGTGAGGGAATTTATATTAACCTTTACAGGGAAGAAAGCTTTAAGGGGAGTCCATCTAGAAGAAGAAGTGTTTTTATATGGAGTGACCATTTTATTATCATGGTTACCCAAATTGGCAGGTAAAATAATAAGGATGCCCGATAAACATTTGTTCAGGCCAGAAATTCCTACGTGTAATGAGGAAGAGCAAGTTATTCCTCTGGAATTAGAAGCAACATTGGTAAGAGAAAAAGGGTGATGGTTCAAGGGACAGACGTTGAGGGAAGGGGATGGAGAACAGTGATAGCCCTCAATGACGGATATAGATTGACAGACTTGACAGATGAAGGACTGTTTAGGGATGAATATTCAGATGATGAGTTAGTATTCTTTATAAATCTCACTTATTGGATTAAATTTGAGAACATAGAGATACCACAGAGGATGGCGTTGGTAAACATGAAAACACAATTTTATCAAGAAGGCTTGGAGAAGGTGGCAAGTATTCTATGGAATATAAGTCCATATGACATGGGCCTACTACAGGGAGTAGGAGCAGTGAAAGTTAAGATTAAACCCAGAACTATTTTGCTAGGTGCAAAACAGTAGCCGATGTCCAGGGAAGCAGATGAGGGATAATCGAAACTATATCCACCTTAATGAAACAAGGCATTTTAGTACCATCAGATTCTCCATGCAACACGACTGTATCCCTGTCAAAAAATCAAAGAGGGGTTGTGGAGATCCCTACAAGAGCTTTACACCCTAAATAATATACTAAAAGCAGGGTTTTGTTTAGTTTGAAACCCTGTGACAATATTGTACACTATCCGGTCAACAGCCAAGTATTTTACTGTTGTCGGTTTGAAAAATACATTTTTCTCAATTCCCCTACACAAATACTCACAGGATTTGACTTCCTTTTAATATGGAACGATTCGTCTGAAACATACTCGTTTGCCTCGAGTACTGTGAGTCCCCTTCTATTTTTAATAGAGCCCTTCAGATGGACTTGGGACATGTTCAGCTTGAAAGCCCCATCATTCATTATGTGGATGACATTTAAGTGTGCAGTGAGACAGAAGAAACATGTAGAGAAGACTGTCAAATGTATGACAATTCTCACAGAAAAGGGTTACAAAGTAGACAAAGAAAAATTACAGTATTGTCAAGAAGAAGTAGTATACACAGGACAGTTAATCTCACATGAATGAAGAAAAGTGACACCTGGCAGAGCAGAAGCCATCATGAGAACCGTACAGCAAAAAACGGTGACACAAATGCAGCAATATTTAGGTCAATGCAATTATTGCAGAGCCTGGGTCTTTGACTACAGTACATATATTCAACTACATTTAAAAGCACTCAAAGAAGCACAGGTGGCTAAAACTAAATTAGTATGGACAGGAAACATGAAGGATTTGATGAATTAAAAAACACGATTAGTACAGCTCCTGTATTAGGGATTCCAAATTACAGTAAAGAATTTTACTTATTTTCCCATTAAGTCATGACAGCAGTCCTTAAACAGAAAACAACATTAGGACATAGTGTTAAACCATTAGTGTATTACAGTGTGATTTTAGAACCAGTTATGAAAGGACACTATCCTTTGCACACAGTCTTCAGCAGCTGCTGCATTTGCTATAGAAAAAGCTTCAAGTATAACTGTCGGGTGTCGTAACTCTATTTGTAGAGCATGCATTAAAAAGTACATTGACTACTCAAAGAGCATCGGGCTACGAGGTAATTATCTTGAACCCTGCGATCAAAAATGTTAGGTGTAGCACAGTAAATCCAGCAAATCTTTATAGCTGAACCAGTGGGAGAACATAACGATGTGCATGACTGTGTAACATGCACTGAATGTTATAACGATATTCCCCATGTTAGAGAGAATGCTCTAGGAAGAGGAGAAGTGTTTTTTCTTGATGGTTCATCTAGAATCGATCAAAAAACTGGGATGAGACATTCGGGATCAGCAGCAGTAAATCTGACCTGAGGAGGTACAATTGAAGTATTGATACATAGAAGATTGCCATCAACCTATTCAGCACAAGTTGCAGAATTAGCTGTACTTATTGATGCACTACGAAGTTTTGAGGATGAGGAAGTGTTGTGACTTGACTGTCGTGTAGTCAGGAGAGACCTCTGTCCACAAGTGCCGCACAGGGAGGAGCAAAAAGACTCCCCGTGCAACCCTTGAGGCCACAGGTGGGAGATCTTCTTCCTTCGGAACTGCAGACCCTCAGAAACCCCGGACCACTGCAAAGAAAGCACTGGTTAAGTTATGCGCCCAACAACCACCACTAGTCAATACAATAACAAGTTGGAACAGTCTTACCCAGTGGAGCGGTGAGGTACTCCGGTATACCTTTGGGGTTTTTCCGGGATTCTCCAGAACCCTCCCTATCAGGGAAGTATTGCCAGAAGGTCCAACGTACTTGAGATGGAACGGGCCCACCCGTTGTCAAAGTTCAGAACAAGGACCAGTGATCGTAGTGCCAGGGATAAAGAAGACGAAGTCCAAAAAGCAGTGCGTGGTTCGTGGCCGGTAGTTCCAAAAAGACAAAGCCAAGGAGATCCAAAAGCAATTCCGTGAAGCAGTCCAAGGTCGGTATCCGGGTATTCAATAGATCAGGTACGTAGCGCCGAACAGTGTCCAAGGATTTAAACAGCTGTGAAGCGTCGGTTGCACCGACGCTGCCGTTTAAATACTGGCGCTTCACTCCCCATCTGGACACGTGACCCGCAGCCTCCGGTCACGTGATCCTCTGCCGCACGCGTGCGTACCTTCCGGGTCACGTGACCAACAGCCATGTCTTGGGAACGTGAAGCATTCCTGGAATGCGGAAGTGCGGCTGCACCGAGTCGATCCCTCAATCTCCATGGGAGACGCCAATGAAGCGGGCTCCGTAGCGGGTGGGTTGCAAAACGTTGGGGACCATGTGGTGGCAACCTAAACGAGGAGGATGCTGGTAAATCCTGGAGCTGGGCATGAGATCGGGAGGGGTTAGGCACTGTAGAGGGGGGACCGGGAAACCTGTTGTGATCCCTGCGAGTCGTGACAGAGCCCCCCCCAAAGGCCCATGACCCCGTGGGCAGGCAGGATTGTCCCGATGGAACCGGGCAACCAGACGGGGGGCGTGGACGTCCACTGCAGGAACCCAGGACCGCTCCTCAGGGCCATAGCCCGACCAGTCCACCAGATACTGGAGGGAACCCCTAAAGACCCGGGAACCCAGGATCGCAGAGACCTCATACACGTCAGGGGAAACCAGGGAGACCGGGGCCGGGGGGGCACGCAGCCGCATGGGAGCAGGACAGGGCTTGAGAAGGGAGACATGGAAAACAGGGTGAATCCGCCAGGACCTCGGGAGAGCCAGCTGATAAGCTACAGGATTGAGAACCCGGGACACCAGATAAGGACCAACAAACCAAGGCAGGAGTTTCCTACACCCTACCAATCGCAGGTGTCGAGTGGACAGCCAGACGCGCGACCCCACGGCATACGGCGGGGCCAACACCCGCCGCTTATCGGCCTGCGCCTTCATGGATGCGTGGGCCTCGAGGAGATGGGTCGAGGTCTGGGCATGGACGGAGGCCAGGTCCCTGACACAGGCAGCCGCGGCCGGGTTAGCAGTGGAGGACAAATCAGGGATGCTGACCGTAGAGTACATAAAAAGGGGAGAACCCAGTGGAAGAGTGGACAGAATTGTTATATGCGAATTCCGCAAGATGCACCACTTGCAACCAAGACGCCTGTTGCTGCAGGGTCAAACAACGCAAGTACTGCTCGAGGGTCTGATTAAGCCTCTCGGTTTGACCATCCGTTTCAGGGTATACCGAGCAGTTTGGCCATTGAACACCAAAAACGAGACGTGAACTGAGAACCCCTATCCGAGACTATGACTGACGGAAGCCCAAAGAGACAAAAGACGTGAACAAAGAAGAGCTTGGCCATGGCAGGGGCAGTGGGTATTCCTTTACAGGGAACAAAGCGGGCCATTTTGGAAAACGAATCAATAACCACCCATAGAGTGTCAAAGCCCTGGACCCGAGGTAGATCCGTGATGAAGTCCATGCTCACGGTGTGCCAGGGCCTGGGGGGAACGGGCAACGGGAGAAGGAGACCCACAGCGCGACCCCTACGATGTTTACAACGTGCACAGATGGCGCATGTGTTAACGTAGCGCTCTACATCTTTCCTCATGGAAGGCCACCAGCACCATCGTTTGAGTAATGCCAAGGTACGGGATTGACCGGGGTGGCCGTGCACAGGGGCATCGTGGGACCATTCGAGCGCCATGTTGCGAGTATCCGTAGTGGGCAGGAACAACCTATCCGATACAAAGGGCAGGCCGTCATGGTACACGGGATCCCATTCGGATAGCTGATCGGGGTGTAGGATAACCCATTTGCGTATAGCATCGAGCAAGGGCGGGATGGGGTGCAAAGACACACTACCTTGCCGCAGTCCAGGAGAGTGTCGGGGTAAACAGGTAAGGCCACGCCCCCAGGGGAACGAGACAGGGCGTCAGCCTTTCCGTGAGCTGAGCCAGAACGGTGCTTGATAACGAAATCGAAAGCAACAAAGAACAAGTGCCACCGGACCTGCCTGCTGTTGACACATTTCAGGGAGGCCAGATCTTGCAAGTTTTGATGGTCGGAGTACACAGTGACCTGGTGCTTAGCACCCAATAGATGATGCCTCCAAACACGAAAAGCGTCCATGACTGCTAAGAGCTCCTTTTCAGTCACCGTATAGTGGGATTCGGCGTCAGTGAACTTGCGGGAGTGAAAGGCCACAGGGTGAAGTCGGCCAGAGGAGGGGCATATCTGTGACAAAACCGCGCCTAGAGCAAAGGAGGAAGCGTCAGCCTCCACAATGAAAGGCAACTCCGGGTCTGGATGCTGCAGAACGGGTGCGGTGGTAAATGCTGTTTTCAAGGCCTCGAAGGCATGTTGATGTGTGTCCGCCCATGAGAAAGGAGTGCGGGGGCTGGTCAAAGAGGTGAGAGGAGCCACCAGAGAAGAAAACCCCGAAATAAAGCGCCTGTAAAAGTTAGCGAAGCCAAGAAAAGATTGCAGTGCTTTCAGGTTTTTTGGAACAGGCCAATCCAACACGGCCCTTACCTTGGAAGCGTTCATCGCCAGCCCCCCAGGAGTGATAGAGAAACCAAGGAATTCCACAGAGTCAGTATGGAACAGACACTTTTCTGGTTTGGCGAAGAGAGAGTGTGCCTGCAAGCGAGAGAGCACTTCAAGTACGTGCTGTACATGTTCACCCAGGTTTCGAGAATAGATCAGTATGTCGTCTAAATACACCACAACGAACACGTCCAGGATATTGGAGAAAATGTCGTTCATGAACCTCTGGAACGTGGCCGGAGCGTTGCATAAACCGAAGGGAATTACTGTATACTCATACAACCCGTAGCGAGTGCAAAAGGCGGTCTTCCACTCATCGCCCGGGCGTACACGAACCAGGTTGTAAGCCCCACGCAGGTCCAATTTGGTGAAGATGGAGGCGTGGGAGAGACAATCGAGCAGGGGCGTGATCAAGGGTATGGGATACCTATTTTTCACTGTGATAGCATTAATCCATCTGTAGTCTACGCATGGACGTAAATCGCCCTCTTTTTTGGGGACAAAGAAATGGGACTAGCAGCTGCAGAAGTGGAGGGGCGGATATGACCTAAGCGAAGGGCCTTTTGGATATATTCTTTCAAAACCACATCTTCAGCGGGGGAAAGGGAGTAGATCCGACCCGTGGGAATGACGCTGTCGGGTAGCAGATCAATACGGCAATCATATGGGCGATGAGGCGGGAGTGCTTCTGATGACCCCTGATCGAACACTCCCGTGTAGTCTTGGTACTGGGCCGGTACAGATGTGGAAACCAGGCCGACTGTGTGGTGCTCTCCAGGGGAACCCGAGGCTGTGGCGTCCCTGATGGTCAAGTGAGCAATGGAACCCAGAGTTTGAGCGGGTGTAGCGTCCCCGATGTTGGCGGGAAGGCAGAAATGCTGACATAGATCGGACTCGAAGTGTACTAATCCAGCCTTCCAGTCTATCAACGGGTTGTGCTCCTGGAGCCAGGGTATCCCCAATATAAGACCGAACTGGGGCATCGTGATGAGATCGAAGCTCAAGGTTTCGGTGTGGATTGACTGGATTGTCACGAGCATCGGGGCCGTTTGTTGTTTAATAGGTCCGGATATCAAGGCGGTGCCGTCAACCGCATGTACCGGCTCGGGTAAGGGTTTGGGCATGAGCGGTAGGTTCAGGGAATGCGCAAGGGTGATGTCGATGTAGTTACCCGTGGCCCCAGAGTCTATGATGATGGTAACAGGGTGTGAGATTCCGGGCGTGGGCTGGATAACTGCTTGTACATGGATTGGCCTGATGTGACCGGAAGCAGGTGTGGCGTTCGGGGTAAGACCAGAGGTGCTCGACCCAGCCCCCGTGTCTAGGGTCGAGCCGTCCGAAAACCCGAGAACTTGAGTTTGGGTCTGCGGGGACATTCCTTGACATAGTGCCCTGTGAGCCCGCAATAAAAACAGGCGTTGTCTGTTCTTCTACGCTCTCGTTCTGCTGGTGTGATTGGGCTCCGTATGCCCCCTATCTGCATGGGTTCAGGAGTGGTATTGGTGTTAGCTGAGACACCGGGCAGTGGAGGAAAACCTGCCTCGGCTCTTCGTTCTGAACGCCGGGCGTCTACCTGTAAGGCTAAGTCCACTATGTCTTGGAATGCGGTGGGTAGCGAAGGAACAACAGCAAGAGCATCCTTCATGGCGTTGCTCAGGCCCCTGTAGAACACAACGGACCTCTTGTTTTCGGGCCAGGAGGTCTCTGCTACCAACTGATTAAATCTAGTAATATACTCGATCAAGGAGCCCTTCCCTTGCCCGAGGTCCAGGAGTTCTAAATCAAGGGACTGTACTTTATAACGAGTGTCGAACACCCTTGACATTTCCGTAATCAATAGGTCGAAGTCATAAAGGGCAGGGTTGTCCTCCTCCAGGAGGGGATTGGCCCAAGCGGCAGCTGTACCAGCTAAGTGGGAGAGTGTAAAGGCAGCCTTAGTGGTGGAGTCTGGAAAAGCCCGTGGTCTGCACAGGAAGTGTAGCTTACACTGGTTCAAGAAGGTCCTGAACTTACTGGGGTCCCCATGAAATCTTTCGGGAGCCACCAAGGGGAAGGGGGACGGTAGTAACACTGGTATGGGACCCTGGGATGGCGGGACAGGAGGAGGCATGGGCTGTGAAGTCGATGGGATGTCCCCAAATTCAGTATCGGGAGGCAAGGGGTATCTGGTGCTTTGGATATTGTCCAAGCGCTGGTGTATGGCAGTGGTGGCTGCGGCCATATCAGTACGTAACACGGTTATGGCTTGTACCATAGCAGCCAGGGATTCATCTGCAGCCCCCTGCATGACTACACAACAGGTTGGCTTCACAGTCTGTTGTGACTTGACTGTCGTGTAGTCAGGAAAGACCTCTGTCCACAAGTGCCGCACAGGGAGGAGCAAAAAGACTCCCCGTGCAACCCTTGAGGCCACAGGTGGGAGATCTTCTTCCTCCGGAACCGCAGACCCTCAGAAACCCCGGACCACTGCAAAGAAAGCACCGGTTAAGTTATGCGCCCAACAACCACCACTAGTCAATACAATAACAAGTTGGAACAGTCTTACCCAGTGGAGCGGTGAGGTACTCCGGTATACTTATGGGGTTTTTCTGGGATTCTCCAGAACCCTCCCTATCAGGGAAGTATTGCCAGAAGGTCCAACGTGCTTGAGATGGAACGGGCCCACCCGTTGTCAAAGTTCAGAACAAGGACCAGTGATCGTAGTGCCAGGGATAAAGAAGACGAAGTCCAAAAAGCAGTCCGTGGTTCGTGGCCGGTAGTTCCAAAAAGACAAAGCCAAGGAGATCCAAAAGCAATTCCGTGAAGCAGTCCAAGGTCGGTATCCGGGTATTCAAGAGATCAGGTACGTAGCGCCGAACAGTGTCCAAGCATTTAAACAGCTGTGAAGCGCCAGTTGCACCGACGCGGCCGTTTAAATACTGGCGCTTCACTCCCCATCTGGACACGTGACCTGCAGCCTCCGGTCACGTGATCTGCTGCCGCACGCATGCGTACCTTCCGGGTCACGTAACCAACAGCCATGTCTTGGGAACGTGAAGCATTCCTGGAATGCGGAAGTGCGGCTGCACGGAGTCGATCCCTCAATCTCCATGGGAGACGCCAGTGAAGCGGGCGCCGTAGCGGGTGGGTTGTAAAACGTTGGGGACCATGTGGTGGCAACCTAAACAAGGAGGATGCTGGTAAATCCTGGAGCTGGGCATGAGATCGGGAGGTGTTAGGCACCGTAGAGGGGGGACTGGGAAACCTGTTGTGATCCCTGCGAGTCGTGACAGGAAGTGACAGTGAACTCTGACTCCGCCTATGAGACATCAACTGTACATGCAGGCCTGTCATGTTGGAAGAGGAGGGGCTTCCTCCGTGCAGCCGGCACTCTAGTGCAACATGCAGGGCTATTAGACAAGCTCATTGAAGCCTTAAGCTTTCCAGAAACCATAGCCATCGTGAAATGCGCAGCACATTTAAAAAGAACATATTTGATCTCTCGCTGGAACTAAGCCACAGACTTAGAGGCCAAACGTGCTGCAAATTATTCAACCATAGTTGAAAGTGAGACAAAAGATACAAGTAAAGAGGCAGGGGGATGCATGTTGGTTAAAGAAGGATTTAATATGACGTCCATTGTACAGTTAATTGAGATACAAAGAGGAGCATCGCAAGAAGAAAAAGAGCTATGGAAAAAGCAGGGGTGTCCTTTATCCCCCACTGAAGCAATTTGGAGGCAGGATAGTACAGGAAAACCAGTTATGCCTCTAGCATTGACGAGAGTAGCATTGGAGCAGCTCTATTACCCAGCGCATGTGACTCAAGAGAGTCTAGCTGCTACAATAGCAGAAGACTGGTTTGTACCACACCTCACTGAACATGTGGCACAGTTCATTGTAAACTGTATTGTGTGCCAGAAATGTACAGCAGGACACACCCTTGCAAATAGTGAGAGAAGTAATCCCTAGATCTAATGGCCAACATCTGCATATAGATTATGTGGATATGTTAGAAACATGTAATGGTTATCGATACATGTTATTTGTAGTATGTCCCTTATCTAGATGGATCGAAGCTGGTCAATGCACGAATCCTGATGCTGCATGTGCTGCAAAGTTTCTAATCTACGATATGTTTCCAACATGGGGGGTGTGCAAAGTTTTGTGATCCGATAATGGACTGCATTTTGTGAATTAACTTTTTGAAAAGATAGTCTCACTCTTAGGTATGAAGCATAAGTTTGCTTTGGCCTATCACCTACAAGCTCATGGGATATGTGAGAAATTAAATAGCTTTCTGAGGGAGAGAATAGCAAAGCTTAAAATGGCACTGAAGAACAGATGGCTACATTGCCTACCCATTTCAGTGTATGCATTACGCAATCAACCTTGTTCAGATCACCATTTAACACCCATGAGTTGGTGACTGTAGGCTGAATGAGAACTCATCTCAGCCCCCCAACAAGAGCAAATACAGATGCCCACAGTGTAGCAAAGGCATTAGGAGACGAGATGCATGATAATTTAAAAACAATGACTCAAAGTATTTCTTTTATTTCTCAACAGATCAAAAACCAACAGGAGGGGTCAACAGTGAATAAAGAGAACAATTTGCCTATTAGTTTGGAAGACTCATTAAAACCTCCAATATTGTACCCAGTGGACCAGGTGCTAGTAAGAAAATGTATTTGTACCTGGAATACCCCTCAATTTAATGGACCATATGAAGTGGAGGAAGTAAGCCCTACCGCTGTGAAGCTCAAGGGCCGATGGGCTTGGATCCATCTGCACCGATGTCAAGCCCTATAAAGGTGAAATATTGACCTCTCCTGCACCTACCCCCAGTGAAGAAAGTGTTCACATTGAAGGAAGAGAAGAGTGGCAAAGAATGACAACGTGATCTATGGGCAAAAACACAGATGAAGAACGCAAAACATTTTTTAGATTAGGGTTGCCTTATGGACTGATTAATTAAACAGTAATTGTGGAACACTTTCCCTAGATGAAGCCCAAAGAGACAATGGGCCCATTAAGACTGAGGTGGTAGCCGTGCCGGTAAATACCGGCACGGCTGCCACCAGAGTCATGAAATTACTGACACCCAGCACTGGGGATCTAACAGGGCAGTCCAGCCCCGGCGGACCCGGTAATTCCCCTTTGCAAGGTGCCAGTAATAATTACTCCCCATTCCCATTTGAGCCCCATAGGGCTCAATGGGGAGGTCGGATGCACGGCACCATTCATGAATGATGCCAGTGCATCCAACATGGTCTGCTCGTGGGTGCCTTTCCTCCTGCCAGGTTAGACCTGGCGGGCGAAAAGGCACCAACGAGCAGACCTCGTAGTTTGTCAGTCTGGTAACAACGGTACCGGTAAGCTTACCAGTACCGTTGTTACCAGACCGGCAACCTTATAATGAGGCCCAATGTAAGAAGAGTTTGAGTTCTGAAAGAAAAAAGAAGAAAGACAGGTTTGTATCTTCATCTATAATACCTATTATTACATTGGTATACACATTCTTAGTTATTCTTTTGTCTTACATTTCTGAAACATATACAGCTATTACCCAAAGGGGAATAAACATTGTCACATTTTGGAGAACCCCAAGAACAGTTGGATCATTTGGAGAATGATAATTGAAGCAATACTCCAATTTCTGATATAGAATTGATTAAAAAAGGAGGTAATACATTTGCATATTTATAAAATGGAGAAGCTTCGACAGTTTAGAGATTCCTTGCCTTCTCGGAAAACGATAGGCTTTCATGTGATATTAACAGTGATATCAATCGGTACTATGATTTGTGTGTCCCTCCTTATTATAATGGCCTTCTGAAATGTTATAAATAGCATAATGAATGATACAGAAACATCTACTGTTGTCTCTGCCAAAGATATAATGGGCAGATTTCATAATATAACAATGCACCTGTTTTGACATAAAAGAGAGAATAGGGAGGATCGTGAAACTATGAACACATTTTTAGATTATGCAGTACATTAAAAAGATAACCAATGGTACCAGCACATAAAAGAAGTGGGTAGAAGCACATTGGATGAAAGCTATTATGTATGTTCCTTGATACCCTATGCCTTGGGAACATGCAAAATATTTATAGCTACAGAAGTAACAATTGGAAAGGCACACTGTATGACGCACCTTGCACTTTGCCTAACCAGAAAGCAATTCCAGGGAAGAACAGCATCCATAGCATGGATGGATAAGAATATAAATCAGAGAGAAGATGACTATGTACAGGATACAAAATCAAGAGAAAACAAAAACACAATGCATCGAATTATCAAATATGAACAAACTGGAATGAATGGAGTAGGAATCAAGAGGGAGGGGAACAAGATGTTGAACTGCAAAGGCAAGAATGAAGAAGAAATACAAATATGTTCGGAGAGAGGACAACTGTGAACAAAGGGGCCAGTGCTTTCTCCCAAAGGATGGGCCGAAGGATTAGTTTTGTGCAAAACACTCGCATTAAACTGACAATGGGAAGCAGTCGTGATGAATGCAGAAAAGGAATGTAAAGACCAGTGGCCGAAAATTGTAAAATTACTCACTTGGGTAGATGATTGTCACGCACTCCACTCACTCTCCCTTCAGTTCCTCTAGGGTTCCCATTTCCCACCCCCGTGCCTCCATTTCCCCCGTCCTCTTGCCCGGTTCCGGGACTCACATGTGCTTTCCTCGAATCCCCAGGTGCCACGGCGCCAAGTGCCACAGCGCATGGTTCGACATGCTGCTTGCTCACGGAGACGCCCGCTCCATTGGCGTCTTCCCTGGCGGTTGCGAGACCGGCTTCTTCCGCATCACATGACCACCGCCTCCCGCTCGTGTGTTTCTAAGCTATGCTCACGTGATGCCGTCGCGGCTCATGTGACCGGGAGGAAATAGCAGCGCTAGTATTTAAACGGCTGCATCGTAGTGCTTCGGTGCTTCACAGCTGTTTTCTTGGACTCCTGTACGGCGCTATACTTACCTTTTGTCACCTCTGGATTTTGATCTCGGATTTTCACTACGGACTGTTATCGGATTACCCCTGGCTCTGGTTTCTGCTTCTTGGATTCATTGCTACGATCACGGACTGCCTCTCAGACTTCTATCTACTACGTTCCGCCTTCATTGTGCGGATTCTGGCACCCGGTAGGCCCGGCACTTGCAACACTGCTGGGATTGCTACACTGCTGAAGGAACAGCCTTGTTGGGTCTCGGAACCTCCCCTATAGGTACAACTGATACTCCACGGACACCTCTTGGTAAGACCGTTCCACTTACTTGTTGATTGGTTGTTGATGCTGTTTTGGCTTGATACTTAACCGGTGTTTCCCTTACAGTGGTTCGGGGTTCCACGAGTTCCGCAGTTCCGGAAGAACATCTCCCACCTGTGGCCTAAAAGGTTGTACAGAGAGTGACTTTGATTCTCTCTGTGCGGCACTTGTGGACAGAGGACTCTTCGACTACACGACAGTCAAGACACAACAGACTGTGAAGCCATCCTGTCGTGTAGCCTATGGAGGGAGCTGCGGATGACCCCTTGACCACTATGGTTCAGGCCCTAACCGTGTTACGTGCAGACATGGCCGCAGCGAATACTGCCATTCACCAATGCTTAGATAACATCCAGAGTTCTAGACACCCCTTACCCCCGGACGCTGAGTTTGGGGATTTGCCACCAGCCCATCCGCCCGTCCAGCCTTGTGTTCTACCCACTCCTAACCCCATCCTGTGGTACTTCCCTCTCCTTTTCCCTTGGCCGCCCCCGAGAGGTATCATGGGGATCCCAGCAAATTTAGAACCTTCCTGAACCAATGTAAGTTGCATTTTTTGTGTAGGCCCCTAGCCTTTCCGGACTCCACCACCAAGGCAGCCTTTACTCTCTTGCATCTAGCAGGTACGGCTGCTGCCTGGGCTAACCCACTCCTGGAAAACGACAATCCAGCCCTTTACGACTTTGATCTACTGGTCACTGAAATGTCCTGAGTGTTCGACACTCGTCATAAAGTTCACTCCCGAGACCTGGAACTCCTGGATCTGGGGCAGGGTAGGGGGTCCTTAATCGAATACATCACTAAGTTCAACCAGCTTGCAGCCGAAAAGTCCTGGCCCGAAACCAAAAAGGCTGTTGTATAGTATCGAGGCCTAAGCAACGCTATGAAGGACGCCCTTGCAGTTGTTCCCTCCTTACCGACCTCTTACCAGGATTTAGTAGACCTTACCCTGCAACTGGACGCCAGACGTTCCAAACGCAGGGCTGAGGCTGGTTTTGTGCACACAACTGCCCCATCTCCTTCCACCTCTGCCCCCTCTGGCACCAGTCCCGAACCCATGCAGATTGGGGGCATCAGGAGCTCGATCACACCTATAGAAAGGGAACATAGGAGGGTGGACAATGCTTGCTATTATTGCGGCCTAACCGGCCATTATGTGAAGGAGTGTCTCCGTCGCCCAAAGCTTAAACCTTTGGGTTTTTGGAGTGCTCAACCCTAGACTCGGGGACTGGGTTGAGCGATCCTTGTCATACCCCGAACCCTGTGTTTGCTTTTGGTCACATCAGGCCCATTTATGTACAGGCCGTTCTACAACCCACGCCTGATGTCTCTCACCCGGTTACTATTATCATAGATTCCGGGGCCACAGGCAACTACATGGACATCACGCTTGCTCAAACCCTGAACCTACCTCTTCTAGCCAAAACCAGGCCGGAACCAGTGCAGGCAGTCGATGGTACGTCTCTAATATCTGGGCCAATCAAGCAACAGACCGCCCCAATGCTCCTGACCATACAAGCCATACATAAGGAAACTTTGAGTTTCGATCTCATCTCGATGCCCCAGTTCGGTGTAATATTGGGGATACCCTGGCTTCGGGAGCACAATCTCTTAATTGACTGGAAAGTGGGCTCGGTGCATTTTGAATCCGATCTCTGTCAACACTATTGTCTAACAGCAACCACTAGCATCGATACACCCGCTCAAGCGTAGGGAGTCATAGCTCAATTAACCCTAGAAGAGCCCACTATTCTCTCTACAGAACACCAAACAGTTGGGCTGGTCTCCACACTCATTCTGGCTCAATACCAGGATTTCATGGGAGTGTTTGACCATGGTTCGTCGGAAGTCCTACCGCCACATCGTCCGTACGACTGCCCGATAGATCTGATTCCGGACAGTGCTATTCCCACAGGCCGTATCTATTCCCTTTCCTCTACTGAAGTCCTAGCCCTCAAGGAGTACATTCAGAAGTCTCTCAGTTTGGGCGAGATATGTCCTTCTACTTCCCCGGCGGCTAGCCCCATCTTCTTTGTTCCCAAGAAGGAGGGTGATTTACGGCCTTGTGTGGACTATCGCCGACTCAATGCCATCATGAAGAAAGACCGCTACCCCATTCCACTAATCGCGCCCCTGTTGGACCGTCTCACGCACGCCACTGTTTTCACTAAATTGGACCTCTGCGGTGCCTACAATCTAGTCCGTGTGCGTCCCGGAGACGAATGGAAGGCCGCTTTTTGTACCCGCTATGGCTTGTACGAGTATACGGTCATGCCGTTCGGTTTGTGCAACGCTCTTGCCACGTTCCAGAGGTTCATGAACAATATCTTCTCTGACATCCTGGACATGTTCATTGTGGTCTATTTAGATGACATCTTGATATTCTCCCAGACCATGAAGGGAAATGTACAACACGTCAGGGAAGTGCTTTCCCGCCTACGGAGCCACTCCTTGTTTGCCAAACCCGAGAAGTGCCAGTTCCATGCCGACTCAGTAGAGTTCCTTGGTTTTCACATCTCGTCTGGCGGGCTAGCCATGAATACCTCCAAAGTTCGAGCGGTGTTGGACTGGCCGGTCCCCGATTCCCTGAAGGAGCTCCAGTCTTTCCTTGGCTTCGCTAACTTTTACAGGCGGTTTATCTCTGGGTTCTCATCTCTGGTGGCTCCTCTTACCGCCCTGACTAGCCCTCGCTCTCCTTTCTTGTGGACGGAGGCACATCAACGAGCCTTTGAGGCCTTAAAGACAGCGTTCACTACTGCCCCTATCCTCCAGCACCCAGACCCCGAACTGCCGTTCATAGTGGAGGCTGATGCCTCATCCTTTGCCCTAGGTGCTGTATTGTCACAGACTTGCTCTACCTCTGGTTGTCTTCACCCTGTGGCCTTCCATTCCCGTAAGTTCACAGATGCTGAGTCCCACTATACCGTGACCGAAAAAGAACTACTGGCGGTCATGGACGCATTCCGCGTTTGGCGACATCATCTCTTGGGTGCTAAGCACTGTGTCACAGTTTATTCCGATCACCAGAACTTACAGGACCTAGCGTCCCTGAAATGTATCAACAGCAGACAGGTCAGGTGGCATCTCTTCTTTGCGGCCTTTGATTTTGTTATCAAACATCGCCCAGTTTCTACCCATGGCAAAGCCGATGCCTTATCACGTTCCCCTGGGGGGGTGGCCTTGCCGACGTTTCCAGATACCCTTCTAGATGTTGGTAAGGTGGTTTGTTTGTGTACTCCGACCTTGCCCTTGTTTGACGCAATACGGAACTGGGTTACCTTACACCCAGATCAGTTGTCCGATTGGGATTTGGTGGTTCTCGACGGTCGTCCCTTTGTTTCTGATCGGCTATTCCTGCCCACGGTAGACACCCGCAACATGGCCTTGGAGTGGTCCCACGACGCTCCGGTTCATGGACATCCCGGTCAGAAACGCACTTTGGCGTGGTTGAGAAAGTGGTGCTGGTGGCCGTGTTTGAGAAGGGATGTTGAATCATACGTCAACACATGTGCTGTTTGCGTGCAGTGTAAGCATCGTAGGGGTCGCCCTGTGGATCTCTTTTCCTTCCTTTACCTGTCCCTCCCAAACTATGGCACACCTTGACCATGGACTTCGTTACTGACCTACCCCGGATCCGGGGCTTTGATACCTTGTGGGTAGTCATCGACTACTTTTCTAAGATGGCTCACTTTATCCCTTGCAAGGGCATCCCCTCTGCACCTACACTGGCCCGGCTGTTCTTCGAGAATGTCTTCTGTCTTTTCGGGCTTCCTTCGGTTCTCATCTCAGATAGAGGTTCCCAGTTTACGTCACGCTTTTGGTGGGCCCTGACCAAGCTACTCGGTATGGACGTCCGCTTCTCCTCATCATACCATCCCGAAACGGACAGCCAGACCGAAAGACTTAACCAGACGCTGGATCTGTACCTGCGTTGTCTGACCTTACAGATGCAGTCTTCTTGGTTAAACGTGTTGCATCTCGCGGAATTCGCGTACAACAACGCTGTGCATTCCTCCACTGGTTTCTCCCCGTTCTATGTGCTGTATGGTCAGCATCCTTGTGTTTTGCCCTTCACGGATCTGCCTCCCTCAGTCAATCCGGCTGCCCTTGCATGTGTTAGGGACTTGACCTCCATCCACGCTCAGGTGTCGGACTCATCTTGTTGAGGCTCAGGCGTCCATGAAGGCGCAGGCAGATAGGAAACGGGTGATGGCCCCGTTGTATTCTGTGGGGTCCCGTGTTTGGTTTTCCACTCGACACCTGCGGTTGGTGGGTTGCCGCAAGCTTCTGCCTCATTTTTTGGGTCCCTAGGTTGTCACCCGTGTTATCAACCCTGTGTCCTATCGTCTTGCACTTCCAGGGTCCTGGCGACTTCACCCCATTTTCCATGTTTCCCTGCTCAAGCCCTGTCACGCTCCCACGCGGCTTCGCTCCCCTGTGGCTCCGGTGTCTCTGTCCACCCCAGATGTGTTTGAGGTCTCTGCCATTATGGGTTCCCGTGTCTCTAGGGGGTGCCTCCAGTACCTCGTGGATTGGTCAGGGTATGGCCCCGAGGAGAGGTCCTGGGTACCTGCTGCTGATGTCCAGGCTCCCCGTCTGGTGGCACAGTTCCATAGGGACAATCCTTCGTGCCTACGGGGTCGTGGGCCTTTGGGGGGGGGCTCTGTCACGCACTCCACTCACTCTCCCTTCAGTTCCTCTAGGGTTCCCATTTCCCGCCCCCGTACCTCCATTTCCCCCGTCCTCTTGCCCGGTTCCGGGACTCACATGTGCTTTCCTCAAATCCCCATGTGCCACGGCGCCAAGTGCCACAGCGCATGGTTCGGCATGCTGCTTGCTCACGGAGACGCCCGCTCCATTGGCGTCTTCCCTGGCGGTTGCGAGACCGGCTTCTTCCGCGTCACATGACCACCGCCTCCCGCTCGCGTGTTTCTAAGCTACGCTCACGTGATGCGGTCGCGGCTCATGTGACTGGGAGGAAATAGCAGCGCTAGTATTTAAACGGCTGCTTCGTAGTGCTTCGGTGCTTCAAAGCCGTTTTCTTGGACTCCTGTATGGCGCTATACTTACCTTTTGTCACCTCTGGATTTTGATCTCAAATGTTCACTACAGACTGTTATCGGATTACCCCTGGCTCTGGTTTCTGCTTCTTGGATTCATTGCTACGATCACGGACTGCCTCTCGGACTTCTATCAACTACGTTGCGCCTTCATTGTGCGGATTGTGGCACCCGGTGGGCCCCGCTCTTGCAACACTGCTGGGATTGCTTCACTGCTGAAGGAACAGCCTTGTTGGGTCTCGGAACCTCCCCTATAGGTACAACTGATACTCCACGGACACCTCTTGGTAAGACCGTTCCACTTACTTGTTGATTGGTTGTTGATGCTGTTTTGGCTTGATACTTAACCGGTGTTTCCCTTACAGTGGTTCGGGGTTCCACGAGTTCCGCAGTTCCGGAAGAACATCTCCCACCTGTGGCCTCGAAGGTTGTACAGAGAGTGACTTTGATTCTCTCTGTGCTGCACTTGTGGACAGAGGACTCTTCGACTACACAACAGTCAAGACACAACAATGATGAGGTGGTACCATTACAGATATTGCCCCTAAAGAATGCATCCTTGTGCTTCAGAAATAATGGCAAAATAAAGTTGGAGAAAACATCAAGTGTGGCTGGATTTTTGATGTACCAGGCATGAAAGATGAACCCACAGTCCTGATGAATCATTACTGGGTCTGTGGAACAAGAGCATACATAAAGTTACCAACAGAGTGGGGAGGACTTTGTTCATTAGTACTGATAAGCATACCAGCCTTGGTAGTACTGCAGAGAGACCTACAGATAGTAGACTTGCAGAAGATGAATGCAGCCCGGAGGAAGAGCAGATTGCTTCACATAAACCAACAAAAAAGAGAGAATTGCTTCTCAGCAAAATCAATAGGGGTGTATCATGAGATCCCAGATGAACACAAATTGTTCAGCCTGACAGCAGTGATATTTACATCCATATTCTTGCCAGGACTCCAGGCTGGAGTAAATGCCAATTGGCTCCAGATCACTAGATGGGAATTGCGGCAGTCGATCAATAAAACAATGAAGTGATTCAATGCGACCAGAGAAAGATTAAGGGCAATAAGGTTTATGGCCCTTCAGAACAGGTGTGTCCTGGACTTCATTACAGCAATGGAAGGAGGCGTGTGATCACCAAGGTCGGACCTTCTTGGTGTGCGTACATACCTACGCATGATGAAGAAAATGTAACCTTAACTGAAGCGATTACTACATTGACTAACCTACACGTGAAAATGGTAGAGGAAGTAGACGATATTGATGATTGGTTTACAACTTTGTTCTCATGGATTCCAACTTGGCTAGCAAATACTTTCGAGATGCTTGGAGCAATACTAGTGTTCACTTTGCTAGGATTATCTCATAAGGGTCATTGTGCGACAATGCAAAAGGACAGCCAAGAAAGCTATTGGAATGAAGATAATGATTGACATCGACGCTGGAACAATAGAGCAAACTGAAGCCAATACCCGAAAGCACATAAAGAAAAGTACTCTTGCACCTCCAGGAACTAGGTATCTTTATGGCAAGGATCGGAAGAAGTATGTGGGACGATGGATATTCTGTTCACCAACAGGGGATTGCCATTACATGACATGGAGTGTGAACGAACACATAAAGAATCCTGGTCACCTGAGGGGTCTGACAAAGATATGGGACCCGAAGAAAAGGAAATAAGACGAAATGATAGAAGAAGATGAAGCAAGAATTTCAGTAGAGGAGGTGAAGAGTTTGGTCAAGAACCCGACCAGAGGAGGGAATGTAGAGGAGCAGGTGGACATCTCCCTGATCTCTGCCCCTTTCTACCATTCTATTGGAATGACAGATGAAGAGCCACAATTGGGAACCCATGCATGAACCCATGCAATATTCCTGTACCATGTCCAGTATATGAGAGGCAAATTCACTCAGGCAACCATTTAGAGCAGAGGTCTTCAAACTGTGGGGCACACCCGCAAGGGGGGCGTGACCGCATCACCAGGGGGGTGTGAGAGCCCAGCATCAAATGTAAAAAAAAATTTTTTTTTTTTATTTTAGATTGGAGGAAATGGAGAGGGGAGGCTCACATGGTCAGACTGGAGCATACAACTGTCTCAGGCACCAACTAAAAAGTGGCCCACAGTTGCAAATGGATATTCATTCCTTTAGTCACAGACTATTTGAATAGTACCCAAGGGGGTGTTTTGTGTTAAAATGTAAGCAGATTGTGATATTTAAAGAATATTTAATCAGCAACAATGATCAAAAGTACTAGCTGCATAGTGAAGTAGCTCATCAAACTGGCCCACATTGGGCAAAAAAGTTTCCCATTTTGACTGGCCCACACTAGCATTTTGCATTTTTGGTACGGGCATTGCCCTATTGCCTGATAGGCCATTCCGAGCCTGGCGGCTCAGCCATAATGGCCAAGGGGGTGTCCACCCAGTGGCCCCCTCAGCCCTTATGGTGGAGCCGTGGAGCCGGACCATTGAAACACTGAGCACTCCCTCAGCTGCTTTTTCCAGTTGAGGGAGTGCTCCTGGGCTGGTTGAACTGTCAAAGTGAAACACTGTTTCCCTTTGACAGTTCAATTCAGTTCCCCAGCCGTCCATGCTCACTGAGCCATGTAAGGCTCAGGGCGTTTTACTTCACCAGCCTTGCATAGCTCATTGGAAAAGCTGGCTGGGGCACGGCATGTCTTTATGTGCGAGGAGGAGCTCCTGCACCTCCTCGCACATACGGACAGAGCAGCCTGGAGCGGGGCGTTTCAGCACCCATGTGCAGGCCCCTGCAGAAGGTATGTTTATGTTAATTTTTTTAAAAAAAATATGTGCTTGGATGCATGTATGCATGTGTTATGAGTGAGTATATGGTGATCGGTGCTCGTATGTATAATAGAGTGATTGCCGTGTGAATGTATGTGTGTGTGTGTGTTTTGGTCCGGTAAGCTGATTTTGGCGATTGGGAGTTATAGGGGGAAGGAGGGTTGTACAACAAAGGAGATTTGCTGCGGCGCATTCAGGACGGGACGCACAGTCAAGAACTACAGTTCCCAGCAGGCTGTGCACGCCCATCCGTCCGTCCGATCACATTACTTGAAGTCACGTGGTCCCACAACCGCAGTGTTGCTGCTGGAAAGGGTAAATCACTGTGTTTTCCATTCCCCAGTGTTTCTCAGCTGATATCCTATGTTGGTGAGTGGTATTCCTACTAATACGTCCTGTTTTATTTGTTCTTGGTGTTTCTGGGCGGGAAGTGATGACACGGGAAGGGGAAGGGTTAGTTACATGAAGGTGGCATTAGAATAAAGCCATTTTTGAGAAACCTCCGTCACCGTGCGTGGACGGTGGGGAGGTCCAGACGAGTGTGGAGAGTGCAATCGTTGCACGTGCATGCAGCAGATCAAGCCAGCTCTTCCGAGGGGCCCGATAGGCGGGGCAGGACAGCATGCTCACCCGGGCTGTGGTAGTGAGTGAAGGCGGCTGAAGGAGGATTCCAGGGAGGAAACCTAAGCAGTGCTCGTGCCTCACCAGGCGGTCGCTCTGCCCATCTGGACATCCCAGCCACCTTTCCGGTGACCCCATCACTGCCAGCCCAGCACAGGTTGTAGGAGTCACTTGCAGTTCAACTGCCAGGGGGGTTTGATGTGTCAGCCACAAGCAACATGGGACCAGGGTGGGCAAGGTGGATTAGACACTTTGACTTATATGTGGAGGCCACAGGGCCCATAGAAGAGATCCAGCAACAGTGCCTTTGAAACTAGCGGCAGGCCAGGCTACAAGAGACATCCTCAACAAACTACCAGCTGACTCCATTGACACCATTCAAGGCTTGAAAGAGGTGCTAGCAGTGTATTTCATGCCACATATGAATGTTGATTATGAAAGGCGCCTGTTTCACAGCACGAAACAGTTGAAAGCGGAGACCATTGATGCATTTGTTATGAGATTGTGCATTCAAATGAAACATTGTGACTTTAATAATTATTCAAATACGCAGGCCCTGATATCCCAGATCATAGCGGGAGGTGATTTGCAAGCTTTCAGGAGGAACCTGTTACAGAAATCCCAGATCCTGGAGGAGATGCTGATGTTGGCAAGAGCTGAGTTTGCAGTAGACTCACAAGTGGACGCTTTTGGAAATTCAAAATGTCCACAGGCACACTCTGATGTCGTACACAAACTACAAGGGGCACAGAGGGCCCAGGGAGAACAGATCTGCTACAGGTGTAGCTACAGATTTCCCTATGATGGTACATGCCCAGCAATTGTGAAGCGATTGTCTGTGTGTGAGAGGAGAATCACTTTAAATCAGTGTGCCAAATAGACAGAGGACTAAGGAAGGGCACAGGAAAAAGGGCCACTGGCAGATGTAGGACTAAGACACCGGCAACTGCATCACAGACTTCACAATTGGCGGCTCAGAGACATGGCAAAAAGGAAAGTGGCAGACGTGTGCAAGAGGAGAACAAAGAGAGAGGAGATGCCAAATGACCTCATCGCAACCAGAGTGTCTCTCAAGATGGCACGTCCAATACCTAGTAGAACAATCCTCATTTGAGATGGAACCGAGCTCCTCGGAAGGCGAACAGAGAAAAAAAGGGTACTTACACACACTACGCAACAAGACAGCGCCTGAGCACAGCCCCACACTATTGATGAGCCTAAATGAGCGGCAAACGGAATTCCTCATAGACACTAGTGCCACAGTGAACATCATCAGCGAACACACATATAAAGCTCTACCTTAGGCTCCCAGACTGCACCTGTCAAAGGTAGATATATATCCCTATAGGTGACCCAAAACACAGCTGACGTGCCTAGGACAGACTGAGGCAAATTGCAGGTACAAAACACAAATGAAGACAATTCCGGTTCATGCGATTTCCACTCCCACAGAATGTGGGTGCATCCTAAGCTGTGGACATGAGCCTCATTCATGTTCTATACAAACTAATGGTTCACAAATACATCGACATTGTAGACAAGATTGGGCAATTGTACACCCTCCCTATTCAATGGCATAGGAAAACTACGAAATCGGTGAATCAAACTTCTCATTGATGAGGATGTTCGACTGGTGGCACAACATTACAGGGGCATTCCCATCAATATTCAATGGCAAGTAGAGGAGGAACTACACACATTATTGGAGCAGGATATTCTACAACCCGCAGTGGGGCCCACGCCTTCGGTGTCCAACTTTGTGCCGGTCCTGAAAAATGGTTCAATTGATATTCGTCTGTGTGTGGACATGCAGAGACACAATCAGGCCATGAAAAGAGAGAGACATTTGGCAGCACGCATCACAGACATGGTCCACCTCCTGAACGGGGCTGAGTTATTCTCAAAACTTGATTTAAAGGGGGCACTGTGGAGCAGCCTGCAAGATGGCTGCCTAGGTGAGAAGCTCTGTGCGGCATCGACACCAATCCGACACCAACGGCAAATCCTTCCTGTCCTGTGCCCTATAACCGCTTGTAATTGTTGCCAGGAGTGTGAGGCACGTCTATCCCCAATGTTGCGGAGAATCGGAGCTCAGCGACTGAGATACAGCCATCCAACCTGTGGGGCCCCGGCGCTGCAGTGGGCCCCACCTGTGTGGCACCCGTGGAGCCCTGTCGTGGACATCCTTGACCGTAATACTTCTGGCTGCTGTCCCCGGCTGGCGGTGCTGAGTTTGGAGCCGGGCGGGATAGCTGCCTTTTCCCCCTGCGAACTGGGCCCATCTGCAGCCCTGCGGCAGGGAGAGCTGCTCCGGAAACGCGCGGTCTGCATCTCCCCACGTTGTGTGCAGCCTCCTGTGAGGGGTGGGCGGCCAGAGGCGGGCCGCGGCCCCTAATACTGGCCTGGAGAATATCACCTGGACCCTAGTGAACCGAGACCATCCGGACCTTGCTACGGGTGAGTGCGCTGGAGGTAAGAGGCATTGCCGCTGTGGGCCCTACTTGACTCTGTTGGCCCGATTGCGGCTGCCCGGACCCCCGCCTGCACCTCACTGGAACATTGCTGGAGTGGGGCTGATGAGTGGGGGCACAGCGGAGGAGCCCACATGCCCATCCTCCCTGCGGGCGGCGGGTCCCGGCTCTTGCTGCTCCTCCGCCATCCGGCCCCTGAGCCCCTCTGCTCACAGGGAACTGCAGTTGCCTGGGCACTACCCGTATCCTCCACATCTACACATGTCTCTTGCTGACCTGGGCCGGCAGCTATGTGGCCCACTGCTCCCTGTGTGCACTCCTGTGGGGCTCCAGAGGACCACATCATTGGAGCCACCACCACCCTGCTGTGCCTTCTCTCATTGGTTTGATAAGGCGCAGCACCTCACACCACCCTGAGGCCATCTCAGGCTGTCACAGAGCTACAGAGCACACTACTGAGACCACCTACATAGTGGCTGTTGCTATCTCTCTGGCATTTTATGGTCCCTCACACGCTTCCTATCACATTCCTATCACATGCCCTCAGGAGTTTGCTCAACCAAGGTGCAACAGTATACGTATCCTACATCTATGGCCATCACTCTGGTGGTCTATTAAGGAAATCAGTTTTCTCGTTGCACAATTGCCCACTACCCCCGAACTGCTTAACTGACGCCTTACGAGTGCATGATAATTCTGCCGACCCACACCTGGCATCTCTTGCTACACAGACATGGAATACAGTTGGCCGCTCAGTGGTGGTGTGTGCAGGCGCTCAGCATCAGATAGAGGACACTGCCATCCACTTCGACCCCTCATTGACTCATACTGCTCCTTCCGGGCGCCACTTGGGACCCGTTCATTCAACCACCTGTGGCCTCTGGAGGCCAATAGAAGCTGCAATCAATCTTTCACAAATGTGCCTGGTGGGCCCTGGGACGCGTACCCTTGCTGACTTCACATGTGCCATATTTTATGCCGACATCTGCACCGACCTGACCATACGCCTTTTATATCTGCAGCTTGACACGACTCCTACGCTGCAGACGGCGCATACTTCTATTGCCCTCTATGCTGTTGGTGACCCGGCTCACTCTCACTTCTATGTTCTGGGACAAGGGACTACAGCCTAACCTACACTGTCACAAAGCTGTTCCCACCTCTATGTATTCCTCAGCCCTGGGGGCGTAACACTTGGCACGCCGCCTACTGCTGACCACCAACGATGCTCTCTGACCCTGGCCTGAATCCAGATCCTTCACAGCCATCACCAGTGTGTGTTGCCCGGCCCCTATGCGGATCATAGAAACAGGCCCTACCTCCTGACGTCGACCAGCTGGGTTCCACTCCCCCCTTTTTTTCTCTCCTCGACTGTACTGAAATGTCTAATAAATCCTTAGGTGGCAATAAAGCGAGGCCATGGATAAGTTTGCCAAGGCGGCATTTCGATCAGATCAGGGTCATGCTTCATCGAATCAGGAAGAGCCTGCGTCACCCCGGGGTCCTCCAGCTCCTGACCTGATGGCGATGATGGAATCAATGGCTAAGAATTTCGCCTCTTTTCATGAAAAGTTGGATGACATTAATGCTAATGTCGCATCACTCAAGTCCCGACTGGATCACACTGGGACCAGAATCACTGAGACAGAATCCAGTATCAGTACTAATGAAGATGGTCTACACGCCCTCCAGCACACGGTTGCCTCCCTTAGACGCAACATGACACTTGTTAAGTCCAAGTGTGACGACTTGGAGTCTAGATTACGCAGGAACAACATACGTCTTATCGGCGTTCTAGAAAACGCCCTTAAGGGTCGCATGGAACTAGCTGTTGAGAACCTGCTTAAAGATCTGCTGGATAATCCTGATTTGTCCCCCTTCTTCACTGTGGAGCGGGCTCACCGGGCCCCATCCCCGCGACCCAGGCCTGGGGACTTTCCCAGACCCATTATTGCTAAAATACTTAATTTCCGAGACAGGGATCTCATCCTCTGTCTGTCTCGTGAGAAAGGGGAACTACGCCTGGGCTCCCAAACAATCAGGATCTTCCCTGACTTCTCTGTGGGCGTACAACAGGAGAGACGTCAGTTTCTTGGTGTGAAAAAGATGTTGCGTGAACGTAGCATCTCTTATGCAATATTGTTTCCGGCACGTCTGAAGTTCACTTTCAAGGAGAAACTCTATTTTTTCACTGTCCCTAATGTAGCAGTGAAATTTATTGAGGCGCAGATACCGCTGAACAACCGGGCTGATGACCTTATGGACAATGATTGACCTACAATCTAACTACTCCTGGACTCTCTGAAGTTTGTGTACCCAGTATCCTTTGATTTCTGCATTGGTCGCAGCGTCAGGTTCGCTGCTTCCGCAACATGTGTATGGATGCTATTCCACTTATGGCACACTCTATCACTTGCAATGTTATTAGGAACTCACGTTCAATGTTATAGCAGCAGAGTATACTCTCACTTGCAGCTGTACTTTGCTTTACCCAAGCTACTTTGAGTTGTTGGTTCATACATGCAACTGTCCTGGTTCTACTGTTCTGCTATCACATGTGTCAGTAAAAATGGTAAATGTGTTTGAATTGCTTACACTGCCGTTTTATAGTACCATCCTTGGTGCTTCATTACTCCTGTTCTAGTCGATTGCACGGCAACAGCACTCCCTGCTGTGGTTGCAATGGTTACCTTAGTGGAATTGTTAGGTGTTGGCCCCCGTTGGGCCCATAGCACGGTCGGTCTGTGTTGGGATCTGCCCGCTATCACCTGTTTAGAGGGGGTTTTTGATGATTGTGGGAGGGGGGTGGGTGGGTTCACTGCCAGCTGAGATGGGGTGGTGAGGGAGGGGGGAGGTGTTGTTCGGGGAAGTTCTATTGAAAATGGTGGAGGCAGACCAGTATTACAAGTCATGTCGGGGCGCGTGAGTGTGAATGATTACAATTGCAGAAGCATGCTGGGACTCACTAGCTGGTATGTACCCTGAGACAATGCAATGTCTACAAATATATGTCCTGGAATATTCAAGGACTAAGTAACTTCACCAAGTCCCGCAAAATCATGGCCTAAACCCAAAGACACAGTATTAAAATACTTATGCTGCAAGAAACGCATTCCACAGGCAGCTTGGCGATGCACATTGTACCATCCTGGGGACCTAATAGATTCTACACGTCTTACTCTACACAAGCTAGGGGTGTGCTGACCTTGATCCATAAATCTATTAAGTTCACACTCCATAAGGAATATATTGATCCCGAGGGCAGATATATTGTCTTGCACTGCACGTTGGTGGGCGGGGGATGTATTCTTGTTAACACTTATGGTCCCAATGTAGACACCCCAGATTTCGTTGATAACGTCGCCTCAATACTTCTGGGGTATGTGGGTATTCCGATCACCTGGGCGGGCGACATGAATTTTATTCTTGATGCCGGGCTGGACAGAACCCGCACTGCACTTAGACCACTATCACGAACAGCATGCAGACTAAACATACATAGTGCATCACTGGATATCCGAGATGCCTGGAGGGCCCTCGACCCTCAGCTATGAGAATATACTTATTACTCTTCTGTTCACGATAGTTCCTCTAGAATTGATCTTTTCCTGGTGTCTGACAACCTGATGGGGAAGATTATCAGAGCACAGATACTCTCCGGCACGCTGTCTGACCATGTCCCGATCACCCACGCCTACTTTCAGTACATGGCACTTCAAGTCCACTGCTCTCCTCGACATAGTTTTCAAGGCGGCCATATTAGCGGACATTGAGACCTTCTTCAAATGCAATGCAACTCCCTACAAGCCACTAATGTAGGGGTCCGCTGGGATGCTTTTAAGGTATACATCAGAGGGATGTCCATCTCGAGGGAGGCGGGGGAGCTAAAGACCATACGAAATTACCTTAATCACTCTGAATCCAAGCTGCGAGAATTGGAACATGATTGTTCATCAGCAGCCGACCCCGCCAAACTTGCTCTAATCAGCGCGGAACTCAAGGCAATTCAAACGCACGCGACTAGGGAGGTTCGATATTTTAGTCGCCCACAGGCTGCACGTAAATATGGGGAGGGAGAAAGACCTGGCAGAACACTGGTGAGACTAATGAGAGGGGAAGGGGGGCAAACCCAGACTGTGTCTATCAGGGATGTGCAGGGTGTACCTCAATAGTCGGACCAGCAAATATTAGACATTTTCACTGATTTCTACACTAATCTTTATGCGTTACCCCCTGAACATAATGATCGCCACGTGCGAGACCTGCTTGATCAGATCCCCATGGCACATATCTCCTCTTAGACCAGGGGCCAACTGGACTCTCCGATCCTGCTGGACGAGATAGTTAAAGCCATTTCGGATCCGAGTTTTACCAGGAGCACGTCGCTATTGTTGTTTCGTGCCTGAGTGTGTTTGTAATTGAGTCTGCCTAGTCTGGTCATGTGCTCAGTGATGCCATGCAAGCATCAATTGGAATGTTGATGTATGAGTGTGAGAATGATGTGGTGAGTGTTCTGTAACTGGTCAGTTGGTCCCTTCCTCCCTGGGTGATGGGTGCCGGTGATTTATTGTCTTATACTTGATGTCTTGTCCTGAAACATGTAACATAAGAACTGGAAGTAAACTTACTTATAAGCAATCTGAGTCAAGTGTGGACATTGCTTTACTACAATGGCGACGAGGATCTCTGGAAGAAGAACCCTGGTAAAAAGGAAAGCTGGAAAGGAGGGTGACTGCAGAGGCCTGCTGCGGGGGGTGCAGGAACCAACAGGACAAAGGAAAGAAGAAGACATCACCGCCCCCAAGTAAGCATACCCATCACCCAGAGTGGACAAGGGAGAATGTAGGAGCCCCACAGCAGAAAGCCCCGCAACAGACTGTATCTGCCCAGCAGCCCATGTTTAATTGGGAGTGTTGAGCTTAAAGGGGCTAGAGGTGGGGGCTCACAAGGTGCTTAAGGATCTGGAAGAGGTCTCACTGAGAAGGGTCCCCGGAACATTTTGAGGATTTGCAGCCCATTGCTTTGGGAGTGCTGGATCCTGGGGCATAAGAAGTGGAAGGAAATTCTCTGTGGTGAGGGACATCTGCCCACAGTCCGAGGGAATACTGGGACTGAGCGGTTGTTGCAACTGAAAGCAACCCTGGTGCTGGAGCCTAATAGCTGGGGATGTCCATGGAGTTAAATGGGCCTAGGATAAACTAATTCACCTCCAAATATTAAGGGAGACGGGTCACCACGGCGAGGGAAGCCGTGCGTTATACAAAGTGCTCTAGTTATGAGCATTTCGACCGGAGCGCTTCTGAAGGGACTGTGCTCGCACATGGGCGGGCCAAAATTGTTTGTTGGGTTAAAGTCGCTGTGCCGTAACAAAGGTACCTGCAAAACGAACGTTGGAACATCGGCCTGTGCAGGAATACATTCTTCCCCTGGCACATCTTGAGACTGATGACGTATGTCTTGCTGCTGGGGGAGGTGGCGAAGCAGTGGAACGTTGCTGTTCCAAGTGTTCCTACCACAGAGTTGCGACGCGCTAGGGAAGGAGCCAAGGGATAGTGTGAACTTTAAAGTAAAGGACCCTGCAAAGTGCACGTAACGTGATGCCGTTATGTGATAAGTGAGGAAGGACTTTGTTGTGGAGTCGGGAAGACAACCGGGAAGTACGTGGCAACGCAGATGCGACGCGAGGAGCAGAGCCAGCTGATGCCGCATTCATTGAGAAGGATAATACGTGGATCAAGGCGGTAACAAGTGTTTTGGAGGCAGTGAAGGAGCCCCGTGGAACTTGTCCTGGAATGTATTGGCCCACGGGACGTACTCACGCTGTATCAATTATTACAGTAGTGAGTGCGGCATGGTCGCTCCGCCTGTTAGGGGCGTTGCATAGCGGCCCATGATAATTACACGTTTCGTAGGCATTTCTATAAAAAAAAACAAAAGGAAGGAGGAATGCTTTTATGGCAAGTTTAAACATTGCATTATGTTGTTGTGAGGAAAGCAAGTTTAATGCTGCACACTCATAAGTTTTAGCATAGTTTCTGTAAGGTATGCACTTTTTGGCGCTATGGGCAAGTAAACATGCAATGCATTGTGTTAGAAATGGACGAGTAAAAATGCATTGAAATGTTAATTTGTTAGGAATGGATGAGTAAAGATGCAATGCAATGTGTTAGGAAAGTAACAATTTTAAGCATTTGCAGGTTAATGGACTTATCAGATATTTTATCGAAAAGTGCATAATTAGATGCAATGTGATAGGTTGTGAAGCTGATTGGTGTGTGAATGAGCTAGTCTAACTTTTTGAGGATTTTTTACGTTAAAAAGTTTTCCTTTAAAACTTTTGGACTTTAGTTTTTTTTTGTTGCATTTAGTATTAATGCAAAACATGGACAAGCAAAAGAACTATGTAGGAAATGTTTCTCTAAAGTGTAAAGAAATGTCATTGTTGGTACATACACTGTACATAAGGTTGACTGTGAATCTGTAAACCTAATGGATATGTATCTGGTTATGAATGATGTGAGCTTAATTCATATTCAAATGACATTGGGTCATTATTCTGTTGGGTAGGTTTGGAGTTAAGATGGTTAGGATTACTACCCTTGTGTATTGAGATGTGGGTAGCGTTTTTCTGTAAATTGACTTTATTGAGGTAACGCCTCATTTAGGTGTCAATTGGTTGGGAGTGGACACTTACGTGAAGATGATTAAGTGTTCCTGGGTGGTAGGATCCATACTAGCTTTGGATTTTGGTATTTAGTATATGGAGGTAGCGCCTTTGTATGGGTTAAGCATGGTGAGTTAGTTCCTCTTTTGGTTATGGGGACATGTGAGGTAAATCCTGGGGGTAGCGCCCTTCCAGGTGTAGGAGTAAGGGGTAAGTGGAGAAGTGCACTAAGGTTAGTGGGAGTTGTGGTCTGGTGATTATATGAACAGTAGTAGTGCACTGTTTGTAGAAGTTGACTCTTATCTGTAATGGACAGGTGGTTTTGTTGGATGAAGTTGTGGTAGTGGTTCTCTTAGAAATACCTGTTGTACTGGTTGGGGACGCCCTCTGGTGAACATATTGGCTAAAGGGAAGTGTGCTGTCCAAGAGGAAGAGTTGTCTTACCAGTTGTTTTCTTTGTGTGTTTGATGTAAATCCTGGCTAAGGTACCCCAAGGTCAGCATCATGGGACTTGTTAGTACTGCCATTGAGATGAGTGTTTAGGCCAACCCCATGTTGGTGGTCTTGGAGATGGCTGGCAAGTGTTGTATACCTTGGTGTGGTTGAGTGGGCTCCATGGCCTAGTCCATTGATGATCTGTGTATGTTCGTGATGTATGCATAGTTGGTGTTATTTCAACAGTAGTTAGCGGTTTTATGAGTTTTCCTACTAGGTATGGTGATTTTGTTGTCTTCTTGGATGTCTAGTATTGCGCCGGGATGACAAGCTGTGCTCCAGGGTGGCAGCCTGGAGGCTCGCCTGTGGCGGGGGCGGGCAGAAGGATATATGTTATTTTGGTGGGCATTTGATTTGTAGGGTAGTTTTAGCCTTGTGTACGGGTTGGCTGAGTCTAGAGTGAGAGTCTAGAGTCTATCCGTGGCAGGGATAGACTGAAGGTGATTTGTGTTAGTATTGAGAGTGACCTGAATATGTAGGTGAAGTTTGGAATTGCATAGCTGTGGGATCACTCGTAAAGTAGTATGGTGGATGGTGATGTGACTTGCCTGTTTGTAAAGTGCTTATTGTTTGTGTATATGTTTCGGTAAGGAGGGAGATGTGTTGTATCGTGCCTGAGTGTGTTTGTAATTGAGTCTGCCTAGCCTGGTCATGTGCTCAGTGATGCCATGCAAGCATCAATTGGAATGTTGATGTATGAGTGTGAGAATGATGTGGTGAGTGTTCTGTAACTGGTCAGTTGGTCCCTTCCTCCCTGGGTGATGGGTGCCGGTGATTTATTGTCTTATACTTGATGTCTTGTCCTGAAACATGTAACATAAGAACTGGAAGTAAACTTACTTATAAGCAATCTGAGTCAAGTGTGCACAGCTATTCTTGCTTCCAAACTACTGGAGGACTGGGACGAGTCACTTCGGGTGTCCACTCTTCCTCCATCCCTGTGTGAAGCCGCTATAATATTATTGCTCAAACACGAAAAACCTAGTGACGAGTGCGGTTCATACAAGCCCCTCTCCCTTATGAACATAGATACCAAGATTTTTGCTAAGGTCATTGTGAACCGCTATCTCCCAATCATGTCATACCTGGTCCATGAAAACCAAGGGGGCTTTGTACCCGGGAGATCCACTTCTCACAATACCCGGCGTCTCTTCAATGTAATGGCCAGAATCGACCAGGACCCGAGTGCCATCGCGGTTACGCTTGATGCTCAAAAGGCATTCGATATGATCTCATGGAAATATATGTGGCTGGTCCTAGAGACAATGGGGATTGGCCCCAACATGTTTAGATACATTCAATTGTTGTACACTACTCCGATGGCAAGAGTCCGGGTCAATTCCATGACATCTACATTGTTTACACTCTTGAGAGGTACTCGACAGGGCTGCCCTTTCTCCCCAATCCTCTTCGCACTTGTGATAGAACCTATGGCGGACCATGTCAGAGTATGCCATTCTCACACGGGAATATGATTGGTAGACTCCCCTGAGATAATATCCTTGTACGCTGATGATGTTTTGTTATACATCAGAGATCCCGCCACCCTTCTGGACCCTATATTACGAGACATCACACGTGTGGGCACCCTCTCAGGCTTCACAATCAATTGTTCTAAATCTGAGATTCTCCCGCTCACCAACTCAACCCAGCAACCTAACTCTGAGTTTCCACTCTGCTGGTCCCCCGGCGGTATCAAGTACTTGGGTGTCTGAATGTCTCTATCCAAACCTACCCTGCTAGCACATAATTACTTCGCTGTGACACAACTTGTGGAATCAAAAATGACACAGTGGCGACATCTCCTATTATCACTCGCTGGTAAACTCTTCCTCATCAAGATGGTCTTGGTTCCCAAGCTACTCTACATCTTTAGCAATGTACCCATTTGGCCCGGGAATCAATACTTCACGCAACTACACAAATCATGTGCTCAGTTCTTATGGCATTCAGGTGCGGTACGTAAAATATTGTCTGATATGACGCTCCCGTATGAGAAAGGGGGATTAACAGCTCCCTACCTGCTACTGTATTGGATGGCTGCGCAGGCCCAGTACGCCACGTATTGGTACCCAAGTCCTTTGGCTCGCCCACATGTTAAACTGGAAGCCCTCGCGACAGCTGAAGTCAATACTATGACACTTATATTCCACTGCGGCTATGTGCCGGATTCGCCCATTGACCCTGTAGCAACCAACCTGCTGGCCTGGGGCCGTCTATTAACTGCAACTGATGTAGCTTACCCCTGTTATAAATGGCTCCCCATATGGAGGTTCCCCGGATTGGAACCCAAACACGACACAGACCTGGCCCGCCGGTGGGGGGCGCTAGGCTAGCAGGCCCTGACTGATCTTTTCCCTGATGGGAAGTTCATCAATCCGCAGACAGGGAGGCAGGGTTACTCCGGGTCCGTCCTCGAGATGTTACAATATTATAGGCTCTGTGCTGCCTTTGCGCTCGATGGCCCACCTAACCGCGCCAAATAGAAACCCTGAACCGCTAAACATGTCAGAGCTTCTAAATGGAGTATGGTAGGTGGTGGCAACTAATTTCTTTGGTCCTGTTGAAGGGGGGAAATGCGTACTTGCTGTCATGGATGAGTACTCAAGGTTTCCAGAAGCACAGTTAGTATTGTCCACCACAGCACACCATGTCATCCCAGCACTAGGCTGAATATTTAAGATTTATGGCATTCCAAAGCAGGTGAAGACAGACAACGGGCCACCATTTACAGGTCAGGACTTTAAAACGTTTGGCGAGAACATGGGTTTTCAGCACAGGAAAATAACTCCTTTATGGCCACAGGCCAATGGAATGATCGAACGTTTCTGTCATGATCACAGGGGCTAGGACCATACACCACATTAATAGGCCCAGAACAGCTTTCACACGAGGGAAGGCTGGACTGCACTACTGCGCTGCTGGCGTAAGTAGAAGAGGTGACCATGCTCTCTGCATGATGGCCGCCGTACTGTATGGACACTACGCAACCAACATGGCCGCCGGATAGCCCTCAAGCTCTTCTGCTGCTCATGCACTCTATTCTAACAGGACGTGGCCTAGGGATATAAGAACCACACCCTAATTCCACTCCCTGCTTTGCGTTTGCTCTGCTCAGCAAAGCAGCAGACTAACGCTAACCGTGTTTGAGCCTTCATTCCTCATTTCAGGCCTGGTCTCTCAGATCCAGCAGACACACTTACCTGGCTCTGTATACGCCCACTCTCCGGCTCTCTCCTGCATCCTGGAAACTTCATCTGCAACAGAAAGGAAGTAGAAGAAGGATTTAGCACGTAAAAGGTATTAGAAACTGTGAATCTCCACGGCAGCAGTATCAAAGTTCAATGGCACAGCCGCCAAACACTTGCCTGGCACCGTGTCATCTTGTGTACTTCATGTCATCCCGTGTTCTTCAACATGCTGCCCACATCGGCAAGAAGAGAAAGGCAAGACATTAACACCGTAAAACCCACAAAACACTGGCAAGGCAATGTAGTGCCAGTATCAAACGCTTCAAGAACAAAGCATTGGTATGAGACAGCGCTAGCGAACCCAACACAGTAACAATATTCTACAAACAGGGGGAAAAAAAACAAGGACACACAGAAAAGCCGCACAGCAACTTCATAAGGCTAAAGACTCTGAGAAGGAACTCCAATTCAGGAAAAGTCACTGTTGGAGTGGACTTCACTTATTTGGACACCAGGCATGTCACAGCAGGAATGAACAGGCACCGACCAGTGAAGTAATTGGTCACTGGCATCAACCGACGTCCAACTTCAGTGAAGCTACATCCAAAAGGTGAGTCCAGCCATTCCACAGGGGCGACACTATTCAGAGAACAGCGGGAAGGGGAAATCAACATTACTCCCAGCACAATCTTGACTATCCTCTTTCTTTTTAGGCACTACAATACGCTTGGGGGATTCTAACCATGCCATTCTCATCATACCTTATCCAGTGACTTTCCCAACATTCCAGTCTCTCCTCCTCCAAACACGACAGTGTTCTCATTTCACAATGTACGTGTTTGGGGTAATAGTGGTGTGGAATAATCAGCTACACCAGAGGTCCAGACACTTCCACAAGGCTTCAGGTAAGCGTTATAGAATGCAAAGACCATAATTCTATGCCCTGCCTGAGTGTCATGGAGTCCTCGGACATAGACCAGCTAGCCGCAGTATTAGGGCAGCTCAGAGCTGAGGTGCACGCAACTCGAGCAGAAACCAACGCCTTAATGAGAGAGTTGGTGGTCAACAGAGACCACTCTGAGGTGTTAGCCCAACGTCTCACACAGGGACAAGCTGGCCAAGCCCCATTACGTCAGCACAAGCATCCCAAACCAGCGCCCATTCAGGAAGTAGCACCACCCTCCATTCCGTTAACCCCACAAGAACATTTCACAGGAGACCCACACAAGTTTGCAATGTTCATGAACCAGTGCCGGCTCCACTTCCTGTGTAGGTCAAGAGCTTTTCCTGATGACCAAACCAAAATTGATTTTATTTTATCGTATTAAGGGGGACATGCAGCTACCTGGTCAGTTCCGTTAGTGAACAGGGATGATCCTCTGTTACAAAATTTCCCAGGGTTTCTACGAGAACTAGAAAAACTCTTTGCCCATAAAACACAAGGACACGCCCTCGATAGCAAGCTACTATACCTACGTCAGGGGTCACAGGACATCTTGGACTATATTACCACCTTCAACAGGTTAGTGGCGGAGATGGACTGGCCTGAGGAGACACGGACCACACTATTTTACAGGAGGATCCAAGGCTGTCTCAAGGATGTCTTAGCCCAGGTGATCAATATGCCCGACCATTGTCCTGAATGCATTGACTTGGTAGTTCAGTTGGACTACAGGTTACAAAAGCGTAAGACTGACCGTACACGCTCTGAGGCATGACCATTGTATATTCGGCCCAGTGACAACACACCACGTCTAGAGAACCCACCGGAGCCAATGCAGTTGGGTAGCGTAAGAGGACCTTTGTCGAAGGAGGAGAGGGACAAATGCAGACAACAACAGGTATGCCTGTATTGCGGCAACCCTGGGCATTTCTTAAGGGTTTGCCCTGTTAAACCACCTAGAAGTACAGTGGGAGTAGTAGACACCACCACAATTACCACTAAACCCTCGGAAAACTGCGTAGCCCGACAATAATAGAGGCCGGCTTGTCGAGCGAAGGGAAGGCATCCACGTCTCACATCTGGCTGTACCCATTGTTCTCATCTGTTCCCAGCAGCCAGAGAAGATGCATGCTCTTGAGGCGTATGTGGATTGTGGAGCGGTAGGCAATTAAATGCACTACACAATGGCTTGTCGCATTGGTGTTACGTTACAAAAGAAAGCTAAACCGGATAATGTAGTAGCTGTAGACGGCACACAACTATTCTCCGGGCCAGTGACCCAGTGTACAGAAGAAGTTGTGCTCCTCTGCCAGGATGGCCACCGAGAACGGATCGTGTTTGAATGATCAACACCCCACAGTTCCAACTCATTCTGGGGATACCCTGGCTCGAATCTCACAATACAGGTATTGAATTGAGAGCTAAAACACTGACCTTCTCTCCTGATTATGTGAACACCTTCTACAACAGACCCTTGGCGAGTGCAGTCGATGACGGTAGCGCCACCCAGGCTCCCAGAAGTCATGTTGGGCATCGTAGGTACATTACCACCGGAATATGAAGATTAACAGGACGTCTTCCAGAAAGAACAAGTTAACACCCTGCCTCCACACAGACCCTATGACTGCCAAATCAATCTCATACCAGGCACTCAAATACCTTGCAGTCATATTTAAGCCCTGACAGAACAAGAAAATGAACTTCTACGTACCTATCTAGATCAATACCTGGCAAATGGTTTATACGACTGTCGAAATCACCAGCAGCCTCACCCCTTTTCTTCATTCTGAAGAAGGAGGGGGACTTAAGAACCTGCTGAGCTTAGAGCCCTTTGGACAACATACATGCATGGGGATGCAGAATAACTCTGAGTCCAAATAATCAAACCAACTCAGGAAGATGGCAAAGGTTTCGACATCAACGGACGTGTGCTCGAGCTCTCAGCATACTTTACAATAAATCACAGTTATATAGTAAAAATTCATCATAAGTGATGTTATACTACGTAGCAAATATGGAAAACCTATGAGGGGTTGTGATAGGCTCAAGTGGAACATCTAAGTATACTTTCTATAAGGGGTGGGATTGTGATTGGATCTCTACTGTCAGGTGGACAACTTATTCCCACCTCTAGTGCAAGTCAACTTCAATGCTATTAAGTACACAGTATTTCATTGGCTCACAAACTATGAGGCCCTTCGTTATATGGCCCTCTACAATTGGTTGGCACGCTTGTGCCATGTCTGGAACATTCAGGTCACTTAGCAGCACGTAAGCTCAGACCCAGGTGCCAGAAGATGGACTTGACGTTACCCCCCCACCCAATTAGCCCAACATCTCTCATCACCCATGCCTTCTGCCATGAAGATTGTCTTTGAACTTGGCCTTGCAGAGTATTCTTGTCTCTGGGAATATAAGGGAGTGCAAGCACGAACTATCATTGTTCTTGAACTCCAAGCTCAACTTTCCATCCTTGGCTCACGTGAAAGGAGACCACGATTTGGTCCATTTTTCAGCATTTAAATGTCTTAAATGAATCAAACCTGGCATGCTTGGTATTCTTTCTTTGCACCTTAACAAGGGATGATTCAGCTCCTCATGTTCACTGCCTCCAAGAATAGATCAAAAACAAAGAGGTGATGGCTGGAAGGTTTAGACTGAATCTTAACCACTGGCATTGCTCTGGGAAACCCTCCAGACCATCGTTCTTCGCCTGCCAAGCCATTACAGAAGGGGAAAGACCATATGCAAATCAGGCTTGGTCCCACCCCAAAAGGGGCAGTCCAGCCCGAACTGCTAGGTAACATCCCTTCTGCACAAGACCACAAGCATCCCCAAACATGATTCAGCCTTGTTGGGCCTCATCAGTGAAGAGTAGCTTGGGCCTCTAGGCTCAGCAGGCATGGGACCCACGTCTGGGCATACCCGTCCCACTCGGGGTGACAAAGCAAAAACAAAGAGGTGATGGCTGGAAGGTTTAGACTGAATCTTAACCACTGGCATTGCTCTGGGAAACTCTCCAGACCATCGTTCTTCGCCTGCCAAGCCATTACAGAAGGGGAAAGACCATATGCAAATCAGGCTTGGTCCCACCCCAAAAGGGGCAGTCCAGCCCGAACTACTGGGTCACATCCCTTCTGCACAAGACCACAAGCATCCCCAAACATGTTTCAGCCTTGTTGGGCCTCATCAGTGAGGAGTAGCTTGGGTCTCTAGGCTCAGCAGGCATGGGACCCACGTCTGGGCATACCCGTCCCACTCGGGGTGACAAAGCAAAAACAAAGAGGTGATGGCTGGAAGGTTTAGACTGAATCTTAACCACTGGCATTGCTCTGGGAAACCCTCCAGACCATCGTTCTTTGCCTGCCAAACCATTACAGAAGGGGAAAGACCATATGCAAATCAGGCTTGGTCCCACCCCAAAAGGGGCAGTCCACCCCGAACTGCTAGGTCACATCCATTCTGCACAAGACCACAAGCATCCCCAAACATGTTTCAGCCTTGTTGGGCCTCATCAGTGAGGAGTAGCTTGGGTCTCTAGGCTCAGCAGGCATGGGACCCACGTCTGGGCATACCCGTCCCACTCGGGGTGATAAAGCAAAAACAAAGAGGTGATGGCTGGAAGGTTTAGACTGAATCTTAACCACTGGCATTGCTCTGGGAAACCCTCCAGATCATCGTTCTTCGCCTGCCAAGCCATTACAGAAGGGGAAAGACCATATGCAAATCAGGCTTGGTCCCACCCCAAAAGGGGCAGTCCAGCCCGAACTGCTAGGTCAGATCCCTTCTGCACAAGACCACAAGCATCCCCAAACATGTTTCAGCCTTGTTGGGCCTCATCAGTGAGGAGTAGCTTGGGTCTCTAGGCTCAGCAGGCAAAGGACCCACGTCTGGGCATACCCGTCCTACTCGGGGTGACAAAGCAAAAACAAAGAGGTGATGGCTGGAAGGTTTAGACTGAATCTTAACCACTGGCATTGCTGTGGGAAACCCTCCACACCATCGTTCTTCGCCTGCCAAGCCATTACAGAAGGGGAAAGACCATATGCAAATCAGGCTTTGTCCCACCCCAAAAGGGGCAGTCCAGGCCGAACTGCTATGTCACATCCCTTCTGCACCACAAGCATCCCCAAACATGTTTCAGCCTTGTTGGGCCTCATCAGTGAGGAGTAGCTTGTGTCTCTGGGCTCAGCAGGCATGGGACCCACGTCTGGGAATACCCGTGACACTCGGGGTGACAAAGCAAAAACAAAGAGGTGATGGCTGGAAGGTTTAGACTGAATCTTAACCACTGGCATTGCTCTGGGAAACCCTCCAGACCATCGTTCTTCGCCTGCCAAGCCATTACAGAAGGGGAAAGACCATATGCAAATCAGGCTTGGTCCCACCCCAAAAGGGGCAGTCCAGCCCGAACTGCTAGGTCAGATCCCTTCTGCACAAGACCACAAGCATCCCCAAACATGTTTCAGCCTTGTTGGGCCTCATCAGTGAGGAGTAGCTTGGGTCTCTAGGCTCAGCAGGCAAAGGACCCACGTCTGGGCATACCCGTCCTACTCGGGGTGACAAAGCAAAAACAAAGAGGTGATGGCTGGAAGGTTTAGACTGAATCTTAACCACTGGCATTGCTGTGGGAAACCCTCCACACCATCGTTCTTCGCCTGCCAAGCCATTACAGAAGGGGAAAGACCATATGCAAATCAGGCTTTGTCCCACCCCAAAAGGGGCAGTCCAGCCCGAACTGCTATGTCACATCCCTTCTGCACCACAAGCATCCCCAAACATGTTTCAGCCTTGTTGGGCCTCATCAGTGAGGAGTAGCTTGGGTTTCTGGGCTCAGCAGGCATGGGACCCACGTCTGGGAATACCCGTGACACTCGGGGTGACAAAGCAAAAACAAAGAGGTGATGGCTGGAAGGTTTAGACTGAATCTTAACCACTGGCATTGCTCTGGGAAACCCTCCAGACCATCGTTCTTTGCCTGCCAAGCCATTACAGAAGGGGAAAGACCATATGCAAATCAGGCTTGGTCCCACCCCAAAAGGAGCAGTCCAGCCTGAACTGCTAGGTCACATCCCTTCTGCACAAGACCACAAGCATCCCCAAACATGTTTCAGCCTTGTTGGGCCTCATCAGTGAGGAGTAGCTTGGGTCTCTAGGCTCAGCAGGCATGGGACCCACATCTGGGCATGCCCATCCCACTCGGGGTGACAAAGCAAAAACAAAGAGGTGATGGCCAGGAGGGTTAGACTGAATCTTAACCACTGGCATTGCTCTGGGAAACCCTCCAGACCATCGTTCTTCGCCTGCCAAGCCATTACAGAAGGGGAAAGACCATATGCAAATCAGGCTTGGTCCCACCCCAAAAGAGGCAGTCCAGCCCGAACTGTAGGTCACATCCCTTCTGCACAAGACCACAAGCATCCCCAAACATGTTTCAGCCTTGTTGGGCCTCATCAGTGAGGAGTAGCTTGGGTCTCTAGGCTCAGCAGGCATGGGACCCAAGAATAGATAACCAGCCTTGGCTACTTTGATTTTTGACACCAGGCCAACAGCCTCGCCATTCGAATCCAGAATCTTAGTTAATTCTTACTGCGACACAGGATGCGGGCTTACTAAATTCATGACACCGATGTCCAGCTTCTATACAATGACGGCTTTGCCTGCAGTCTATTCACTATGTTTGCCAGCTTCTAATATTACTTAATCTACTTGCGTTACAGCATTTGTATAGTTATTGAACGGCTTGCATTTCCTGCAGTGCTTCACACATGTGCAATCTTCTTTTCGCATATCAAAGTTTACTTGATTCTTTACTTCGTCATCAGTTTCTGTAAGGTCCATACATTCTCTTCAGCCCGTCTTCTCAAGGTGTCACGATCATCTTTCGTGACGTCACCGGCTCCTCTTCTTGCTCTTTTTCATATTCCCATAGGGGGATCCTCCATTAGATTGTCATCTCTTTTGGAATACATCTGATAAGGCTTTCTCAGTGAAACCTTTTTTTGAATATTTGCTGTGGTATGGTCAACTCTGCTGGTGTCAAGCATGGCACAATCTCAGGCTTCCAACATACAGGTGGTAGGGGGGCAGGACTTCTTGCAGAGGCATGTAGCTGCTCGTCTACATGCCCCCCTCTGGTCGAGTCATAGACCACACCTTCACCAGTCTCCACATCTTGATACTTTCTCTTGAAGAAGTGTTTCTTGGGAGTCCAGATGTTCATCACCCCCTTCAGGGTGCCTGCAGATTGTACATGTTCATCCACACTCCAGGTCATGTAGCTGCACTATCCATTTGGATTACAATAGACCCATCATCCGACATACTTCTTATGATTTTTCGGATACAGGAACTTCGTTCCCTCAGGTGCTATGATGCTAGCCTCTATGTATTTTCTGACATCTTCATCAGTCAATTCCTTGGGTCCAAACCCTGATTTGACATTGATCATGATTTTCATTCCTACTGCTTTCTTTGCTGTTTTCTTACATTGTGCAATTATTATCCTGATCACAAAGAATCCAAACATCACCATCACCAGTATTGCACCAAGAAACTTGAAGATGTTTGCCATCCACTGCGGAAATCCATGAGAATATGGAAGCAAACCAACTATTATCTATAATGTCCTTTGTCTCGTCTTCCATCCGGTTGTGCAGGTTCGTCAGTAACGTTATGGCCTCTGTCAAGGTCCCATTCTCATCATTGTGAGAAGGTATGAACATGCAACATCATGGCCCGATTTTGGCACAAACTCCTCCTTCCATTGCTGTGATCATTTCAAGGACATATCTGTTCTGCAGGGTCATTACTCTATGGTCCTCAGCTCTTCCTTGATAGCATTGAATCCCTTTATGATGGTATTGATTGTCTGCAGGAGCTCCCATCTGGTAATCTGCTACTATTTAGCATTAGCCATCATCTGGATCCCAGGCATGAAGATAGTTGTAAATATTGAAACAGTCTTGCTAAACAACCTGTGCTCATACAGAATAGAACCAAATCCTTCTATTGACTTAGCTGAGAAGTAATTCTCTCATTTGGTATGATTGAGAAATTCAAGCGATCTTCTCCTTCTCAAATGGGCATTTACTTTCAGAAATTCTCCAATGTTCAGGTCACTCTGAGGAATCACTAACGCTGAAACATGAATGAGCACGTTCCTCCCCAATCGTTTGGCAGCTTCATGTAGGCTCTAGGCCCAGAAGCCCAATATCGATCCATTAGGACGGCTCTCCCTGCTCCCATTCTAGTGACGTTGACTGTAGTTTTACAACCATTGTTATCTCCTACATGATTCTTTCCTGTCTTCGGAAGCATAATGTTGCATTCGCCAATGGGATCACAACCATTGGACTGATTCATCTTCTACCCATGTCAGCAGTTTGGCATGTTTGGCCCATGACTTCAAACATCCATCTTTCACTCCCTGTACCCCTTGCACATATTCTGGCTTTAGTAAATGAGCTGCACAGGACATCAGTCCTTCTTCCCACCCTTTCTTGGATTTTACTCGCCTATAGAGTAAGACTTAAGTTCGCTCCCAACATCCAGGCGATCCAGCTATTTGTGTTCTATCAGAGCAGTTATTCTCTTCATCTTTGCAATTACTACCTCTTCCTGTCCTGTCGCAGGATACGTAAGCATCTAGCTCTCCCTTTTCAGGTTCCTTTTCCATCTGTGTAGTCTTGATATAATCATCCTGAAATGGAGACAACCATTTCGATCTCCATCGCAGAGTAGCCCAACTTCCATGGAATTGTCCTCTGGTCATACATGCTGCAAGATGAATGAGGCATCTGGCATCGTGTTCTGAAACTTCTCTAGAAATTAAAGTATGCACTCTATTCAAGGCATAGGGTATGAGAGCACAGACGTATCAACTCTCCTTAGATGTTCTCTCTCCCACCTTTCTCATGTGCTGGTACCACATGTTATTACCCAAGTGTACTGCGTTGTCTAGATAGGTATTTATTTATCCCCTCACTGTCTTCCTCTGCATTTCTCCTATATCTCCCATATGCAAAGTTTGTGTAAGGACCATGAAGCAAATCAAAAGTAGTATACACAGTAGGGAGAGCCATAGGGGCCTCTCCCTCAGCAGAAGTACCAACATGATAGAGAGTGTGAAACAGGAGGAATAGAAAGACAAAAGGAGTAATCGTACATGCATTTACTATACACAAGACCACAGACATCCACTGTATGCGCCATCCTGGTACTGGCTGCACTTGTTCATCCTCTAGAATTGTGCCAGCTTCTATCCTTCTAATTTTTAATAGACTTTATCAGATTTCATTTACACTTGTAACTGTAGGATTTGTTCAATTATTGCAATGAAGAGTCTTCTAATCACAGGGCCATTTTTAGGATCCTGTAAAAAAAAGTGTGAATATCAATGTCTCTTCTGACAAGAGCAGGATAAGCTTGAAGGATAGATACTAAAACAGCAAGCATAAGCCGATGCACATCACTATCGGTGAGTACCATAGGGTTTACCTACTTAGAACATGTATGCACCAAGAAATGAATCTGGATACTTAGCTTGTTTCCAATTTCTGATCAAGAACTGACATTTAGGCATAACTTTGATACATCAATGGGTTTTTGAGTTCATTTTTGGCCTACTAAAACTCGCTGCAAGCCTTCGTACTCCTGCTAAAATATCTATAAGGAGTATCACTTGAGTTTTAGTCCAAACTTAAGCTGCATCATTCACTGGGCGTTGCTTTACCGTCCTTCTTCTTTGTCATCAATCCAGTCTGCACTCACTGAAATTCTTCTTCTTATCTTGCTTCTGGATCGGCAACTGTGGGAGGGTGGGTCTCACCTTTATAGACTGTCACATCGCCCAAGTGAAGCCAAGCTCGTCTCACTTGGACCTACAAAGCTGAAGGGGTTATATTATTAACAGAAAAGGGGCCAGTAAAGCGTGTATCTTTATAAGTATTAAATCACCAACATGCAACTTGGGTGCCGATAAAAGTTCATATGATCTGGTTGTTGAAATGTCTTCATCTGTGTTCTGAGACTGACCCACCTGGTGCTTGAGTTGATCTGAAATGAGAGAGATGCTAGAGGTCACACATGTCAAATAGTCATGCAATTCATCACCTAACATTTTAGCTACACTCTGGGCTTCACTTCTACTTCTAGACTGAGGTATAAGAGATGTTCTCATTCGCCGCCCTGTCACCAGTTCATGAGGGGTGAGGTGATGGTCTGAACCAGGCTGATTCCAAAGGGCATATAAAGCTAAGGTTTGGTAGTATAGCCATCTCTTCTTTAAAGTCAATTTAATCTTGGCAATCCTTTCTTTAAAGAGGCCATTGAGTCCCTCACATATTCTGTACGCTTGCAGGTGATAAGCAGAAGAAAAACTTGTGTTTAATGTTCAATAGAAGCCCTATTTGTTTACATGCCTCATTCACAAAATGTGGCCCATTGTCGGATCTCAGCACTTCACACACACCCCATCCTGGGAAAACATTGCGTACTAAAAACTTTGCTGCGCAATGGCATCAGGGTGTGTACATTGACGTGCCTCAATCCACCTAGAAAAGGGACACACCCCCACTAACAGATACCTATATCCATTACACACATGCAGCATATCGACATAGTCAATATGTTAATGCTGAAACTGACCATTCAGTTGAGGTATTACCCCTCTAATTGTTCTCAGTTTGTGCCCAGCAGTAAACATTTGACACACGATGCAGTTCACTATAAATAGTGCAACGTGTTCTAGCAAATTTGGAATGAACCAGTATTCTGCAATTGTTGCAGCAAGACTCTCCCTATATGCATGCATGGGGTAATGCAGCTGTTGAGGCGCAACCTTTAATATTGCTACTGGCATCACCGGCTTTCCAGTGCTATCCTGTCGCCATAATGCTTCTGTGGGGCATAAAGAGCATCCCCTTTGTTTCCATAACTCCTGCTCTTCTTGCAGTGCACTTCCTTGAATCTTCATTAATTGGATCATCAGTAATTTATTAAACCCTTCTTCTACTAACGTGACTGCAACTACTTTCTCTGTAATACTCTCAGTATCAAAACTCGAAAAATCTGGGGAATATGCAACCCTTTTGGCTTCTCCGTCTGCGGCTTCGTTGGAGCAAGAGATAAATCAGTTTGCTTAGTGTGAGCTGTGCATTTAATGACCGCTGTGGCCACTGGGAGTTGTAGTGTCTTAATAAGCCTGTCCAATAAGGATGCGTGCCGTCTGCATGGACGTAGCCCCTCCTTTTCCAACACGCTAATCCCGTATGTACGGTTGACATCATGTAGGCGGAGTCACTGTACACCGTTACTTCCTGCCCTCCGTGTTTCTCGAGCATGACAATAAGCGCTACCAATTCTGCTGCTTGCGCTGAAAAGTGCGACGGTAGTCTTGCACCTGCTACAACTTCAAATTCTCCATTTAATCTGTGTCTCACTACCACTGCACCCAAATGCCTTTACCCACTAGTCTGATCAATTTTTGGAGAACCGTCAATAAAGAGAATTTCCCCTCCTGCTAAAGCGTTTTATTTCACACTGAGTATATCATCATAAAATTCAGCATAATTAGCACAGTCATGCACAAGATCGCCTTCTGATACTCAGCTATAAACGTGGCAGGATTCACTATTTTACATCTTACAATTTTGATTGTGGGATTCGAAATCTTTACCTCCTAAACTGAAGCCCTTTGGGATGTAAATGTACTTTTGGGTTTCTCTAAAATGGCAAACAGAGCATTCTCCACAAAGAGAGTCATAGAGCAGCCCATGGCAATACTTGTAGACTTCTCAATTGCGAATGCGGCGGCTGCCAATGACTGTTTGCAAGGAAAGTGTCCTCTCATGACTGGGTCTAAAATCCCAATGTAATATGCTAAAGGCTGGTATCCCAATGTAGTTCTCTGTATAAGCACTGCTGTCATGACTGTCCCTTCGTGTGTGAATATAAATAAAATTCCTCTGCATAACTGCTTATCCACTTGTGCTTTCTTTAAAGCTTGCAAAAGGGGTCTCGTGTATGAACTGTAATCAAAGACCCAGGTTCTAACATAGTTGCATAGCCCCAGAAACTGTTGCATCTGTGTCACTCTATTTGGCTTTCATAATTGCCTCAGCTCTTTCAGGTGTCACCTTCTTTCCTTCATGTGAAATCAACTGCCCTATGTATAACACCTCTTCTTGGCAGTATTGTAACTTCTCCTTGGCTATCTTGTATCCCTTGTCTGCTAGAATAGTGAAAGTAAGCGTCCCCCAATGAGGTAGAAAAAACCCCGTAATGAGAGGCAATAAAGGACACACCCCAGGAAGGAATGAGATCACGACCAAGTGCGGGTGAAGTTAAAAGGTTTTTATTTAAATCAAAATAGGGCATGCAAAGGACTCTGCAAACTCTGAGAGCGCTCTGTCTGACAGTAGCAAACACAGTCAGTTATATTACAAATACACGTCATGCATGAGGTAAGCTATAGGGGCCACACAGTCTTGGGGATTGGATGGCGGTGGCTAGCTATTATGTAGACTATAGGTTCGGTGCTCCATGATTGGCAGAGATCCACGTGGTGGCATCACAATGTGCTTGTGTCAGCTGGGCTCATCGAGGTGGGGCTCTCGGGCGCTGGCTGTCAGTGGCGATTCACCGTAATAGTTCTAGAAACTTGCCCTTGTGGCCTTTCATACCCATTCATCACACTCATTCATACCAAGTTGTTTTTTTAAAACTTCTAACACGTTAACCTAATGCCCAGGTTGGGACACAGGAAAACAATATGCAATACGAGGCTGATTCCATACATCATCATAATGTTGTCAGTCGCAAGGGATCCAGTCTCGTGGGTCCGGGTGTCTTTTCAGGGAGCATGGGTCAGGCTATCTTCATCATTTTACTCTGTTTGATGCAGTAAATGATGACTATGGCAGATGTTTGCACAAGAGATTGATAACCGCCTTTGTGGTATGTTGGATTTGGGGCGAACTGGGATCCCATTGGGTCAGTGGGGGCACCAAGCTGGCACCTCAAAGGCGGTGGGATTTAGGACCAAGTAGCTCATAATTCATTTGGCCTGGCCATGGCGGTCTGTGCAATGGGGGAGGTAAATACTTGAAGTGGGTCCAGCAGGAATGCGGGGAGGTGGGGTTGTGCTGTTCGAACACCAGCGAGCCCCTGCGGGCCTTGGCGGAAGGAGGGGGAGATGGCCTTGTAACTCTGAGCAACTCTCTATTCACAGGGCTGCACACTATACCAGTGGAGGGGATGAATGCTGAAGCTGGGAGCATTAGGGAAATTACACATTCCTGGCGTTTATAGTGTATGCATTACTAAGTTCATGACAATGGGGTTTTTTCAATATCACATGTAGTACATAACATTAGTCGGTCTTAATACTTGTAATTCATGAAAAAGGCGGACGAATAACAAAACATGAGGTAGTGTCAGGTTAGCTCATACACTCAGGAGCATGAAAGCAACATGTTAATCTAACGTTTCAATTATACTACAAACTAATACAATACCCTATATAGTTTTCATGTAATACATACATCATACATGAGCATTTTATATATTGCTTTTTCAATTATCCTTTTTACAATAGCAGCAAACATTGGTTGGCACAGGGTGAATATATCGAGTAGTTATACACTGTGTCTTGGAACATGAAGGCATCTTGGGGGTGTACGGGGTCACTTTGCTTTAACATAAGTAGTTTATATTATACATTTACCATTAATTACTACCCACTCTTTAGCAACAGGAATAAGGCTGAGAGAGTCAAGGGTTTAGTATGTCTGGTTAACACTTTATCTGGGGAACTGGGCAGGGGGGTCCGGGATACCATATATTACTCGTGCAGGGGTTGTTTGAGGGGGATGGTTTTTTGTTCTTTTCCAGTCTCCAACTACAGGTCCGGTCATTCCTAGGGCAATGATGTACTGTGGAAGGTAAATGATATAGTGTTTGTTCTGTTACATGTTTGTGTCTAGTTGCTTGTGAGAACGGGCTTTCAGTGGATCTGCCATGGGGTGGAGGCTGGGGGAAGTGCAGGCCTCTTTGTGTGCGGTCAAGTGGGGGCTGAGCTGGAGTTTTGTACGCTAGCTATTCTGCATGGTCCTGGGTTCAGTACACTTAAAATGGAGTCTTGCTTATTACAAAATGGTGTCTATGTTATGCCAGGCTACTGGCCGTGCATCCTCACGTGTCAATCCGCAGCCGCCCTGCCTCCCGGGCCCAGGTGCATGGGGGCTGCCGATGAGTCATGAGCCTCACGTAGGTGGGCAATGGAGGGGATGGTGTCTTACAGACCTTTCTTCCATACATTTCCCCCCTTTCGTTATTTAAGTAACGAATACTGCAACTCGCCCAACCTCTGGCGTTCCTTTTTGTTTGCAATCGCTTCCTCCCATGCCAATGTCCTCTTTATCGGCATCCACGCTCTTCACACCCCTCGGAGACTTTCCCCTCTCCTAGCATATTCGTCTGGCGTGCAGGTCATGTATATACATCCCCCATCCCCCTCCAGATCTACCCATACCTCTTAATACCATTCTCATTCCAGAGGCTCTTTTATTGTTGTATGGTATAATCTGTCCACTATATCTCCGTCATAGTATAACGGCACCATTCTATACTTAGGTTCAGGATCCTCACCTGTCTCTACTTGCACCTCCTGCATGATCTGTGCTGCTCCTCTAGCATTGCCCATTGTCACCATCATCATTGCACCATTAGGGACTGCATTTGCGCAGCACAGAAGACCTAGCTGGAACACACAAAAAATCAGGAGTAAAAATGCAACGATGGGTATCAGCATCTTGCTAGTCAATCCCAGCCAGGATGGTACCCAGGAAAAAATGTTGTCAAACCAAGAGTTCGGGTCCACTCCACCATCTTTCTTCATCCGTTCCCCCACGTTGTGCACTGCCGCGATGACGTGTGATAGAGTTCCATTATCTGCGTCTTCAGAAGGCACGAATGTGCAGCACGCGCTCCCGATTTTTCAGCAAACACCTCCATCCATCACCGTTAACAGGTCTAGGACATACCTGTTCTGTCATTAGCCTTAGAGCCCTTAGCTCCACCTTGATCACGTTAACCCCTCTTCAGTGTCGTTGGCCAGTTGGATCAGCTCCCAGCGCGTTATTTGCAGCCATTTTCCATTGGCTTGCGCCTGGATACTCGGGACGAGGGAGGCAAAGAATGTTTCAGCGGAGTTGAACAGCCGGTACTTGTCAGGAATCTGTGCCAACAGATCTGAGGAGGCTTTGGATATGTAGTTGGATGATCTCCGCTTTCGTGATATCACACCTTGTGCATTGTCCGTGGACAGAGCATACAGCGGTGGTCCTTCTGCTGGTTGTGGATTTTCTGGGCGACGGGTGGCTTGCAATCCTTTTCCTCCTTGATATGACTTTCTGGGATCACCATCAGGGACGAGTGCAGAGTGGCCAGAGAACATGTGCCCCTCCAAGATTGTGGGAGGTGCAAGTATTCTTGTTTACCGCATACCCAATAAGTGTCCATAAGTGCTGCTGTCCTCTTCTTCATGTCTGGGATAGTAAGTGTTCGATTGCAGTTCTTATTTGTGCCCATGTGGTTTTTCCCCTCACCATGGAAGCATAGTTCGTAGGATATTTCTTTTTGCAGTTTGAACGGTTTTTCTATGGCTGTCACCCATGTTAACTTTGTGATATGAAACGTCCAAACAGGTGTGCAGGTTTTCTCAATCCATTGTAGTTTCTCTGCTGGCAATCCTCGTAGTGCTTCTGCTTTGCATTTTATTACTTCATCTTTCCATTTATTTTCTGAAAACAATGTTCCTTTAATCATGAAAAAAGGTTCTTTCAAACATATCACTCCTTTTTTTCTTGAGTAGCAAGTCTTTTCGTTTTGCAGCATTTCAAAAGACACTGTGTGTGCCTGAAAGGTGTTCTTAATTCTACATAGGGTGAGATGAAGGAGACACTGGGCGTCTGCAAGAGGCAATTCTTGAGTCAGTAGTACTTAAAGTGTGCCTGAGGTGTGGGGGATCAAGGAACATACGTAACAACTCTCATTAGTTGTCTGTTTTGTGGTGGAGCTCATATCTGCATACCATTTATTTGACTGATGTGGATGTCTAGGGTCTTCTATTGTGTCTAGCCCCAGGCCAGAACACTCATCATATTTTCTCCTCCCAACCTCCCTCCTCCTTTGGTTGCTTTTGAGATAGCTCTTTGCATTTCTTGGTGCTTGCAGCGTTGTGCCCCGTTTGCCGCCCCCCCCCCTTTTCCCACTCATCATATAGGGCCAGAAATCTTTCAGACATCTCATCATTTTCTTCCTTCCTGGATACGGTTGATTCATTTTGTATGAGTGAAGTGATTGTTGGTGAGGGTGGGGTGGTATGGTGGTGGTGTCATATAACCATGATAAAACAGAGGGGTTTTGGCCATTTAAACCATGAATACTATATTCAGAAGCATTGTGCGGGAGAGTTGGGTGTGTGGTCAGATCATTGCTGGTGTCGTTTGGGTGCTGTGCACGATCAGGATGAATGTCATAACCCCATGCGAGCTGGAAGCCATCCCATATTAAATAGGCCCCTTCTTTAACCATCTTTGCCCAATTCCCCATGCTGGTTCCATTGTTGGTTCCATTCCCTCCCCCCTCATTTATCTCGATATAGATGAATGTAATTGCCCAATATAATGTTAGTCCGAACATCATTGTAAAAAATCTAACTGCACACACAAACAGACCACACTCATATGAATATCTACGCAAATCAAAATTCTCCTTTCCATTTCTGTCAGCCCTAACATTATTCCGTGCGGGCTGCCCGTTCGTTGGCATGGTTTCTCCTATACATTAAAACATAAAAGTGTATTAAGCATCCTCACAACAAATATATATATATAAATATATATATATATATAAATATATATATATATATAGAGAGAGAACTTCACGTCACATTTTCAAAATTATATACATTTTCCATGCTACACAGTCATCTTATTCAGTTTATTTCTTTTCAATCTAGACCACTATTTAATGATAGGATGCAGTTTCATTTCTTCTCTTCATCTATTGTTACACTTCTTCTGTTTGTTGTACCCCTTCGTCCTCCCTCTGTGTGACATTTTTATAGGCTTTTCGTACATCTGTTAAATGTATCCAATATCTCAGGCCCTTTACCTTCACTGCCGTCGGTGTACAAAACACTACTTCGTGCGGGCCATGAAATCTTGGGGCATTCCACCTACGCACGAAACTCCTCACAACCACCATCTCTCATGGCGTTAACTGACCTGTTAGGTTCTCTTCTGTGAATTTTGTTGTTTCATTTCCTTCCTCGTGTGTGAATGGGGGCGCGAGCTGTCTTGCTATCATACAAGCTGCTTTGGTGAGCTTTGTCAAGTATTCATTAAACTCTTCACCTAGTACTGTGGCGCTTCTATGGGCGTCTGAATGTCTGCGGAGTGAGGAGTGTGCTGTGTGCATGCGCCTTCCTGTCACTATTTCGTGCAGTGACAGATGGTGCTCCTTGTTAGGCTGATTTCTCAGCTCGAACAAGGCCAAGGGCAGACAGTGCACCCAGTTCTTTTTAAGTGAGAAACATAATTTTGACAATCTCCCCTTCAGGAGGCCGTTGATTTTCTCAAACTTTTATAACTTTTTAAACTATGATGTATGTTTTTCTGATATGTTTTTTTTATATGATTTTAGCAAGTGAGGTGTAGGTACATGCAATAATCCCGTGCACAGTATATATGTTTTTATCACAATCATTTTTGGACACAATGGATCCCATAAAAACACTAGACCTCCTCTGGTATTGGGAAGGCAAGTATAACTTAGGCAAGATAACAACCTGTGGTATAAAATCTGTGCACTGATGTTTTGTGTACATGGGGGAAAGAAATGTGACATATAATATGTATTATGATATCTTAAGAGAACTATAGCAACTTTGCGCTTTATTATAGTTGATGTACTGAGCACTTTATAATATGTTCTTGAACATTTTTTTAGAAAGTCATAGCAATTTTACCTTTGAAATCAACTAAGGCACGAAGCACTTTACCAAATATAGCAAGCACAGTAATGAACATGTATAATATTCCTTGAAAGTAAACAGATTAACATCAACTCCCATTACTAAGAATAGTGAGGTTAATCGATTGCACCCTTGGTGGGCCTCGATATAAAGTTACATGGATTGCAACAAATAACATCAAGCGGCATAGTACATTTCCCGGCAAACACAAATATACATATTTGTATGCCAATTACTGCATTACTACAGATTACTGTTTGTGCGTAGATTATAAACATTCTAACTCAGCAAGCACGTAGCACTTTATTGAGTACCAGGACTTTACACTTTATTAGGGTAATAGCACTGAGCAATTACTTTAGTATGGCTACTATAGCAAAATGAATGCAGCAATGTATTGAGTACTAGCACCTTGCACTTTATTGAGGTAAAGCACTGAGCAAAATGCCAATAAAATGATGTACAAAGAAGCCTGTGGTTTTTTCCTTGTAAGAGCTAGGAACAGATGGTTTGCTGTGCTGAGTTCCCCAATGTCGTGGCTTTCAGGAACAGGTTGAGTGGAAATGGAAAAAAAATATTTTGATGTGGTTATCAACCATTTTGTGAGTGGTAGGCGATTTTTGCCATTTTTGCCAATTGGACATGCATGGACGGAATGGAAGAAAAGGGCAGGAAAGCCACATTGGAGGACAGAAAGGCATATATTTCTGACAAAAATCCAAGATTATAGGAAGTGGTGATTTGCATAGGTCAGGCAACAACTAGGTAGGGGAAACTGCCATCGAATGGGGGAAAAGCGGGAAAAGGACTGAAAAAAAAGGTATGTGTTGGACATGGTTGGCTTGGTACGGCAATGGCTTCTATGAATTTTGAGAAAAGCAATGCTCCGCTACATTCCCCCGAATCTTGCAGTTAGGAGAGCATACCATTTTTGTAGTGTTTTTACAAAACAAGCAATACCACAAGCCAAACACTGAGCCATGTACACAGGAGTTTTGCGCTCACGGCCTGACCAGACGCACTTAGCATGTGCAAATTGGGAAAACCAATGTGGTGAGGAACGGCAGCCATACATTTGTTGAAAGAGCACAGGCAGACCTTTTCAAGGGTAGGTGACTTGTGCAGGTTACAAAAGTGTATGGTGGATAAAGCAGCGACTGTAGGTCACATTTGGGAAAAGAAAGGGTTGTGAGACAAAGGGCACCAGCAAATGGGTCAAAACGTTATGAACATCACACAAACACAACACATGGCCTACCGTCCCGCGTTCCCACAGGTGTCCCGATGAAAACTGTACCCCACATGTGTGGGTGCACCTACCTGGCCGCCAAGGGGAAAGCCTAAAACACAAGTAACCCCAAGTCTGTTTTCAGGGCGAAATCTCAGACATTCTGCCGACCGGCACAACGTACAGATATGGGCCTCGGGTGTCCAAGCCACCGAGGAAAACAGGGAACCCCATGCATTTCCGAAAAGAGGACACCCGCGGGAATCCGCAGAGGTATGATTTGCGCACATCGCCCCAGAATTTATTACCCAGACACCCCTGCAAAGTCCGAAATGTGGGGAAAAAAACGCATTTTCCAGACATTTCGCTGGGCGCACCCATCGAAACACGCCCCCAACAACACATGGCCAACCGTCCCGCGTTCCCACAGGTGTCCCAATGAAAACGGTACCTCACATGCATGGGTGCACCTACCTGGCTGGCAAGGGGCAAGCCGAAAATGCAAGCAACCCCCAGTCTGTTTGCAGAGGGGAATCTCAGCCATTCTGCCGACGAGCACAACTTACAGATATGGGCCTCGGGTGTCCAAGCCACCAAGGAAAACAGGGAACCCCATGCATTTCCAAAAAGAGGACACCCGTGGGAATCCGCAGAGATATGATTTGCGCACATCGCCCCAGAATTTATTACCCAGACACCCCCGCAAAATTCCGAAATTTGGGGAAAAAAACGCATTTTCCAGACATTTCACTCGGCGCACCCATCGAAACACGCCCCCAACAACACATGGCCTACCGTCACGCGTTCCCACAGGTGTCCCAATGAAAACGGTACCTCACATGTGTGGGTGCACCTACCTGGCCGCCAAAGGGAAAGCCTAAAACACAAGTAACCCCAAGTCTGTTTTCAGAGGGAAATCTCAGACATTCTGCCGACCGGCACAACGTACAGATATGGGCCTCGGGTGTCCAAGCCACCGAGGAAAACAGGGAACCCCATGCATTTCCGAAAAGAGGACACCCGTGGGAATCCGCAGAGGTATGATTTGTGCACATCGCCCCAGAATTTATTACCCAGACATCCCCGCAAAGTCCGAAATGTGGGGAAAAAAATGCTTTTTCCGAACATTTCGCTCGACGCACCCATCGAAACACGCCCCCAACAACACATGGCCTACCGTCACGCGTTGCCACAGGTGTCCCAATGAAAACGGTACCTCACATGTGTGGGTGCACCTACCTGGCTGGCAAGGGGCAAGCCGAAAACGCAAGCAACCCCCAGTCTGTTTGCAGAGGGGAATCTCAGCCATTCTGCCGACCGGCACAACATACAGATATGGGTCTCGAGTGTCCAAGCCACCAAGGAAAACAGGGAACCCCATGCATTTCCGAAAAGAGGACACCCGTGGGAATCCGCAGAGGTATGATTTGTGCACATCGCCCCAGAATTTATTACCCAGACACCCCCGCAAAGTCCGAAATGTGGGGAACAAAACCCACTTTCCAGACATTTCGCTCGGCGCACTCATCGAAACACGCCCCCAACAACACATGGCCTACCGTCACGCGTTCCCACAGGTGTCCCGATGAAAACGGTACCTCACATGTGTGGGTGCACTTACCTGGCCGCCAAGGGGAAAGCCTAAAACACAAGTAACCCCAAGTCTGTTTTCATGGCGAAATCTCGACATTCTGCCGACCGGCACAACGTACAGACATGGGCCTCGGGTGTCCAAGCCACCGAGGAAAACAAGGAACCCCATGCATTTCCGAAAAGAGGACACCCGTGGGAATCCGCAGAGGTATGATTTGCGCACATCGCCCCAGAATTTTTTACCCAGACACCCCCGCAAAGTCCGAAATGTGGGGAAAAAACACATTTTCCAGACATTTCACTCGGCGCACCCATCGAAACATGCCCCCAAGAACACATGGCCTACCGTCACGCGTTTCCACAGGTGTCCCAATGAAAATGGTACCTCACATGTGTGGGTGCACCTACCTGGCCGCCAAAGGGAAAGCCTAAAACACAAGTAACCCCAAGTCTGTTTTCAGAGGGAAATCTCAGACATTCTGCTGACCGGCACAACGTACAGATAAGGGCCTCGGGTGTCCAAGCCACCGAGGAAAACAGGGAACCCCATGCATTTCTGAAAAGAGGACACCCGTGGGAATACGCAGAGGTATGATTTGCGCACATCGCCCCAGAATTTATTACCCAGGCAGCCCTGCAACGTCCGAAATGTCGGGAAAAAAACGCTTTTTACGCACATTTCGCTCGACGCACCCATCGAAACATGCCCCCAACAACACATGGCCTACCGTCCCGCGTTCCCACAGGTGTCCCGATGAAAACGGTACCTCACATGCTTGGGTGCACCTACCTGGCCGCCAAGGGGAAAGCCTAAAACACAAGTAACCCCAAGTCTGTTTTCAGAGCGAAATCTCAGACATTCTGCCGACCGGCACAACGTACAGATATGGGCCTCGGGTGTCCAAGCCACCAAGGAAAACAGGGAACCCCATGCATTTCCGAAAAGAGGACACCCGTGGGAATCCGCAGAGGTATGATTTGTGCACATCGCCCCAGAATTTATTACCCAGACAGCCCCGCAAAGTCCGAAATGTGGGGAAAAAAATGCTTTTTCCGAACATTTCGCTCGACGCACCCATCGAAACACGCCCCCAACAACACATGGCCTACCGTCACGCGTTCCCACAGGTGTCCCAATGAAAACGGTACCTCACATGTGTGGGTGCACCTACCTGGCTGGCAAGGGGCAAGCCGAAAACGCAAGCAACCCCCAGTCTGTTTGCAGAGGGGAATCTCAGCCATTCTGCCGACCGGCACAACATACAGATATGGGCCTCGGGTGTCCAAGCCACCAAGGAAAACAGGGAACCCCATGCATTTCCGAAAAGAGGACACCCGTGGGAATCCGCAGAGGTATGATTTGCGCACATCGCCCCAGAATTTATTACCCAGACACCCCGCAAAGTCCGAAATGTGGGGAACAAAACCCATTTTCCAGACATTTCGCTCGGCGCACCCATCGAAACACGCCCCCAACAACACATGGCCTACCGTCACGCGTTCCCACAGGTGTCCCGATGAAAACGGTACCCCACATGTTTGGGTGCACCTACCTGGCCGCCAAGGGGAAAGCCTAAAACACAAGTAACCCCAAGTCTGTTTTCAGAGCGAAATCTCAGACATTCTGCCGACCGGCACAACGTACAGATATGGGCCTCGGGTGTCCAAGCCACCGAGGAAAACAGGGAACCCCATGCATTTCCGAAAAGAGGACACCCGTGGGAATCCGCAGAGGTATGATTTGCGCACATCGCCCCAGAATTTATTACCCAGGCACCCCTGCAAAGTCAAAATGTGCCCCGGACTTTGCGGGGGTGTCTGGGTAAAAAATTCTGGGGCGATGTGTGCAAATCATACCTCTGCGGATTCCCACGGGTGTCCTCTTTTCGGAAATGCATGGGGCTCCCTGTTTTCCTTGGTGGCTTGGACACCCGAGGCCCATATCTCTATGTTGTGCCGGTCGGCAGAATGGCTGAGATTCCCCTCTGCAAACAGACTGGGGGTTGCTTGCGTTTTCGGCTTGCCCCTTGCCAGCCAGGTAGGTGCACCCACGCATGTGAGGTACCGTTTTCATTGGGACACCTGTGGGAACGCGGGACGGTAGGCCATGTCTTGTTGGGGGCGTGTTTTGATGGGTGCGCTGAGCTAAATGTGCGGAAAATGCGTTTTTTTCCCCACATTTCGGACTTTGCCGGGGTGTCTGGGTAATAAATCCTGGGGCGATGTGTGCAAATCATACCTCTGCGGATTCCCACGGGTGTCCTCTTTTCGGAAATGCATGGGGTTCCCTGTTTTCCTTGGTGGCTTGGACACCCGAGGCCCATATCTGTATGTTGTGCCGGTCGGCAGAATGGCTGAGTTTCCCCTCTGCAAACAGACTGGGGGTTGCTTGCGTTTTCGGCTTGCCCCTTGCCAGCCAGGTAGGTGCACCCACGCATGTGAGGTACCGTTTTCATCGTGACACTTGTGGGAACGCGGGACGGTAGGCCATGTGTTGTTGGGGGCGTGTTTCGATGGGTGCGCTGAGCTAAATGTGCGGAAAATGCGTTTTTTTCCCCACATTTCGGACTTTGCGGGGGTGTCTGGGTAATAAATTATGGGGCGATGTGCGCAAATCATACCTCTGCGGATTCCCACGGGTGTCCTCTTTTCGGAAATGCATGGGGCTCCCTGTTTTCCTCGGTGGCTTGGACACCCGAGGCCCATATCTGTATGTTGTGCCGGTCGGCAAAATGGCTGAGATTCCCCTCTGCAAACAGACTGGGGGTTGCTTGGTTTTCGGCTTGCCCCTTGCCAACCAGGTAGGTGCACCCACGCATGTGAGGTACCGTTTTTATCGGGAACCTGTGGGAACGTGGGACGGTAGGCCATGTGTTGTTGGGGGCGTGTTTCGATGGGTGCGCCGAGCTAAATGTGCGGAAAATGCGTTTTTTTCCCCACATTTCGGACTTTGCGGGGGTGTCTGGGTAATAAATTCTGGGGCGATGTGCGCAAATCATACCTCTGCCGATTCCCACGGGTGTCCTCTTTTCGGAAATGCATGGGGTTCCCTGTTTTCCTTGGAGGCTTGGACACCCGAGGCCCATATCTGTATGTTGTGCCGGTCAGCAGAATGGCTGAGATTCCCCTCTGCAAACAGGCTGGGGGTTGCTTGCGTTTTCGGCTTGCCCCTTGCCAGCCAGGTAGGTGCACCCACGCATGTGAGGTACCGTTTTCATCGGGACACCTGTGGAAACGCGGGACGGTAGGCCATGTGTTGTTAGGGGCGTGTTTCGATGGGTGCGCCGAGCGAAATGTGCGGAAAATGCGTTTTTTTCCCCCACATTTCGGACTTTGCGGGGGGGTCTGGGTAATAAATTCTGGGGCGATGTGCGCAAATCATACCTCTGCGGATTCCCACGGGTGTCCTCTTTTCGGAAATGCATGGGGCTCCCTGTTTTCCTTGGTGGCTTGGACACCCGAGGCCCATATCTGTATGTGGTGCCGGTCGGCAGAATGGCTGAGATTCCCCTCTGCAAACAGACTGGGGGTTGCTTGCGTTTTCGGCTTGCCCCTTGCCAGCCAGGTAAGTGCACCCACACATGCAAGGTACCTTTTTCGTCGCGACACCTGTGGGAACACGAGAAGGTATGACATCTGCTGTTGGCGACGTGTTTCGGTGAGTGGCCACAGGGAAATGTCTCTGAAATTGGCCGGAAATGAAGACAATTCTCAGACATTTCGCTCTGGCCACCCACCGAAACACACCGCCAACAACACGTGGCCTACCTTCCCGCGTCCCCACACGTGTCCTGATGAAAACGGTACCTCACATGTGTGGGTGCACCTACCGGGGGCGCAAAAGGAAAAGGCTAACCCAAAGGGAACCCCAAGCCATTCGCCACTGCCCATTTTGTTCATGTGGGCAACCTACAGATTTGGGCCTAGGGTGTCGAAGCCAGCAAGGGAAACGGGGAACCCCATGCATTTCCCAAAAGAGGACACCCGTGGGAATCCACAGAAGTCTGCCTTGCGCAAATTGCCCCAGTTTTTATTAGCCACAATCCCCAACAAAGTGTGATATTTGGTGGGGAAAAAACACAATGTTCACTTTGTCTGGGGTTCTGGGTAATAAATTCTGGGCCGCTTCGCGCAAGTCAGACCTCTGTGCATTCCCACGGGTGTCCTCTTTTGGGAAATGCATGGGGTTCCCTGTTTTCCTTGCTGGCTTCGACACCCTATGCCCAAATCTGTAGGTTGCCCACATGAACAAATTGTGCTGTGGCGAAAGACTTGGGGTTACCAGCGGGTTACCCTTTTCCTTTTGCGCCCCGGTAGGTGCACCCACACATGCAAGGTACCTTTTTCGTCGGGACACCTGTGGGAACACGAGAAGGTATGACATCTGCTGTTGGCGACGTGTTTCGGTGAGTGGACACAGGGAAATGTCTCTGAAATTGGCCGGAAATGAAGACAATTCTCATACATTTTGTCTGGCCACCCACCGAAACACACTGCCAACAACACGTGGCTTACCTTCCCGTGTCCCCACATGTGTCTTGATGATAACGGTACCTCACATGTGTGGGTGCACCTACCGGGGGCGCAAAAGGAAAAGGCTAACCCAAAGGGAACCCCAAGCCATTCGCCACTGCCCATTTTGTTCATGTGGGCAACCTACAGATTTGGGCCTAGGGTGTCGAAGCCAGCAAGGGAAACGGGGAACCCCATGCATTTCCCAAAAGAGGACACCCGTGGGAATCCACAGAAGTCTGCCTTGCGCAAATTGCCCCAGTTTTTATTAGCCACAATCCCCAACAAAGTGTGATATTTGGTGGGGAAAAAACACAATGTTCACTTTGTCTGGGGTTCTGGGTAATAAATTCTGGGCCGCTTCGCGCAAGTCAGACCTCTGTGCATTCCCACGGGTGTCCTCTTTTGGGAAATGCATGGGGTTCCCTGTTTTCCTTGCTGGCTTCGACACCCTATGCCCAAATCTGTAGGTTGCCCACATGAACAAATTGTGCTGTGGCGAAAGACTTGGGGTTACCAGCGGGTTGCCCTTTTCCTTTTGCGCCCCGGTAGGTGCACCCACACATGCGAGGTACCTTTTTCGTCGGGACACCTGTGGGAACACGAGAAGGTATGACATCTGCTGTTGGCGACGTGTTTCGGTGAGTGGACACAGGGAAATGTCTCTGAAATTGGCCGGAAATGAAGACAATTCTCATACATTTTGTCTGGCCACCCACCGAAACACACCGCCAACAACACGTGGCTTACCTTCCCGTGTCCCCACATGTGTCTTGATGATAACGGTACCTCACATGTGTGGGTGCACCTACCGGGGGCGCAAAAGGAAAAGGGTAACCCAAAGGGAACCCCAAGCCATTCGCCACTGCCCATTTTGTTCATGTGGGCAACCTACAGATTTGGGCCTAGGGTGTCGAAGCCAGCAAGGAAAACAGGGAACCCCATGCATTTCCCAAAAGAGGACACCCGTGGGAATCCGCAGAGGTATGATTTGTGCACATCGCCCCAGAATTTATTACCCAGACACCCCCGCAAAGTCCGAAATGTGGGGAACAAAACCCATTTTCCAGACATTTCGCTCGGCGCACTCATCGAAACACGCCCCCAACAACACATGGCCTACCGTCACGCGTTCCCACAGGTGTCCCGATGAAAACGGTACCTCACATGTGTGGGTGCACTTACCTGGCCGCCAAGGGGAAAGCCTAAAACACAAGTAACCCCAAGTCTGTTTTCATGGCGAAATCTCGACATTCTGCCGACCTAATGTGGCCATCTGCACCAAGCAAAGTTGGGTAAACAAAAAACAAAATACAAATTCATAGGCTGCTTTTTAGGGGGGCTGAGGGCCACCCTAAATTGGCAGCGAATGATGTACCGCAATGGGGGGTGGCCCTCAACCCCCCCCCCACCCCAAATGGAGGGCCCCACCTCATGCAACCCTCCCTGGGGGCAGATAGGGGGGGCCCCACCTCATGCATCCCTCCCTGGGGTCGGATGCCCCTTCCTAGGAGCAGATATCTGCCCCCAGGGAGGGTTGCATGAGGTGGGGCCCTCCATTTGGGGTGGGGGGGGCTGAGGGCCACTCCCCGTTGCAGTAGATCATTCGCTGCCAATTTAGGGTGCCCCTCAGCCCCCCCTAAAAAGCAGCCTATGAATTTGTATTTTGTTTTTTGTTTACCCAACTTCGCTTGGTGCAGATGGCCACATTAGTGTGGCTATCTGCCCCCAGGGTGCCCAAACCCTACTGCCACATCTATTGGGGGTCCTGCCCCACCTTTTGGGGTCCCCCCCCACCCCCAATGGCTGGGGGACACACCTCATGCAAGCCTCCCTGGGCCTCCTCCTAACGGCTGCGTGAGGTACACCCCACCTCCATTTGGTGTGAGGGGGGAGAGGGCCACCCCAAAAGGTGGGGCAGGACCCCCAATAGATGGGGCAGTAGGGTTTGGGCACCCTGGGGGCAGATTGCCACACTAATGTGGCCATCTGCACCAAGCGAAGTTGGGTAAACAAAAAAAAAATACAAATTCATAGGCTGCTTTTTAGGGGGGCTGAGGGGCACCCTAAATTGGAAGCGAATGATGTACTGCAACGGAGGGTGGCCCTCAGCCCCCCCACCCCAAATGGAGGGCCCCACCTCATGCAACCATCCCTGGGGGCCCTCTTCCTGGCGGCAGATAGGGGGGCCCCACCTCTTGGATCCCTCCCTGGGGTCAGATGCCCCTTCCTAGGATCGCGCGCCCTGCGCCCGATCTGTGACCAGCAATGCCGCATATGTGGTTTCCTTGGAAAGGGGAGAAAGTCCCCTTTCCAGGGACACCACTTTTTGATCAATCCCTGGTGGTCCAGTGGGCCCCAGGGCCCCAAACTCACTCCCACCTCCCCTCGATTTTTTTTTGCTTTTATTTATTTTTATTTTCACACCTGGGGACAGTGATTATCTGCCCCCAGGGGTCTCTGGCGCTGTGGCCCCATGCCTTGGGGCCACAGGGGGAGGGGGGCCGCTTACCTAGTAAGCAGCCCCCCCTCCCCCTGCGTCACAAACGGATCTGCGTTGATCCGCTGGCATTGCTGCCCGCGGATTGCGCACCCTGCGCCCGATCCACAGGCAGCAATGCCTCATATGTGGTGTCCTTGGAAAGGGGAGAAAGTCCCCTTTCCAGGGACACCACTTTTGTTCCATCCCTGGTGGTCCAGTGGGCCCCACGCCCCAAAACCCCTCCCACCTCCCTCCATCCCTCGATTTTATGTTGTGTTTTTTTTTTTTCACCCCTGGGGGCAGTGATTATCTGCCCCCAGGGGTCTCTGGCGCTGTGGCCCCATGCCTTGGGGCCACTGGGGGAGGGGGGCCGCTTACCTAGTAAGCAGCCCCCCCTCCCCCTGCATCACAAATGGATCTTCATTGATCCACTGGCATTGCTGCCCGCGGATCGCGCGCCCTGCGCCCGATCCGCGAGCAGCAATGCCTCATATGTGGTGTCCTTGGAAAGGGGAGAAAGTCCCCTTTCCAGGGACACCACTTTTGTTCCATCCCTGGTGGTCCAGTGGGCCCCACGCCCCAAAACCCCTCCCACCTCCCTCCATCCCTCGATTTTTTTTTTGTTTTTATTTTTTTATTTCACCCCTGGGGGCAGTGATCATCTGCCCCCAGGGGTCCCTGGCGCTGTGGCCCCATGCTTTGGGGCCACAGGGGAAGGGGGCCGCTTACCTAGTAAGCAGCTCCCCCTCCCCCTGCGTCACAAACGGATCTTCATTTAATCCGTGACGTTGCTGCCCGCGGATCGAGGCGCCCTGCGCCCGATCCGCGGGCAGAAATGCCACACAATTGGTATTGTTGGAAAGGGGAGAATCTCCCCTTTCCAACAATACCTGCCTCGATCTCCGGCTTGAAATACAGCTGGAGATCGAGGCTGACAAAGAAGGGCACTCACCTTCTTTATCCACCGCAGCAGCCGAAAATGGCTGCTGCTGTGGATTTACTTTCAGTTTCACGCCGACGTGCGTTACACAGGCCGACGTGAAACTGAAGGTAATCCAGCCCCCTGGCAGTGAAGGGGGACCTCCCCCTCACATAGCCCGTGGGTTGGATTACAGTTTTGAGCGATCCCTGCTTTGCAGGGATCGCTCAAAACAAGGTGCCGAAAAGGACGAGCTATCTCGTCCTTGGCACTGCGTGTGCACTGTCAAGGACGAGATACCTCGTCCTTGGCACTTAAAGGGTTAAACCAAGGAGAGCATTGATGAGTCATAGGTTAAATGCAAAGGAATTCCATTGTTCCATTCACAATCTGACGAAGCCCGGTTTGGGTGAAACGCGTAATTGTGTGTTTGTTTTCTTTATGTGTCCACCTACTGAACAAAAAAGGACTTTTAACACAGAGATGATGGCCAAACGTGATTCTTTGGATTCTAAATGGAGGGAGTGACGCTGTGCACCACGCAATTGCAGTTCTTGTTTTCCATATATATATATATATATATATATATATATATATATATATATATATATATATGTATTATTTTCAAGAGAGAGAGAGAGAGCTTCATGTCACATTTTCAAAATTATATACATTTTCCATGCTACACAGTCATCTTATTCAGTTTATTTCTTTTCAATCTAGACCACTATTTAATGATAGGATGCAGTTTCATTTCTTCTCTTCATCTATTGTTACACTTCTTCTGTTTGTTGTACCCCTTCGTCCTCCCTCTGTGTGACATTTGTATAGGCTTTTTGTATGTCTGTTAAATGTATCCAATATCTCAGGCCCTTTATCTTCACTGCCATCGGTGTACAAAACACTACTTCATACGGGCCATGAAATCTTGGGGCATTCCACCTACGCACGAAACTCCTCACATAGACCATCTCTCCTGGCATTAACTGACCTGTCAGGTTCTCTTCTGTGAATTTTGTTGTTTCATTTCCTTCCTCGTGTGTGAATGGGGGCGCGAGCTGTCTTGCTATCATACGAGCTGCTTTGGTGAGCTTTGTCAAGTATTCATTAAACTCTTCACCTAGTACTGTGGCGCTTCTATGGGCGTCTGAATGTCTGCAGAATGAGGAGTGTGCTGTGTGCATGCACCTTCCTGTCACTATTTCGTGCAGTGACAGATGGTGGTCCTTGCTAGGCTGATTTCTCAGCTCGAACAAGGCCAAGGGCAGACAGGGCACCCAGTTCTTTTTAAGTGAGAAACATAATTTTCACAATCTCCCCTTCAGGAGGCCGTTGATTTTCTCAACCGCGCCATTACTTTGCGGATGATAAATCGAGCGCAATTTGTGTTTGATTCCTAGCAATGCTGTTCCTTCCTTGAAAAGATAATTGACAAAATGTGTGCCATTATCCGAGCAAATTATGTCGCAAATTCCCCAGCGAGGGAATACTTGCCTCACCAAGAACTTTGCCGCACATTTGGCACCCCGGATGTGCACAGTACCCTGCTTCGACCTATCTTGAAAATGGACAAACTACCACTATCATGTATCCCAATCCATTGCACCTCTCTCCCATATCTGCATAATCAATATGCAGCGCTCTGAAGGGAGCCGGTGTTGTTTTGACGCCATAAGAGATCTGTTGCTGACTGACTACATCTGTTATGATTATAAACTATGGTATGAATAAGCAATTGTTTACCAACTCGCTCACCTTGACAAGTCGAAGAATCCAATATGGAAGAGGCAAATGCGGCTGTGAAGATTCCCCAGAGGCTATCCTGGCCCCGCCCAACCTGGAAATATAATTATCAGGGGAGAGGACAGGACTGCCAGGGAAACCCTCTAATGGGAAGAAAACCCTGGATGAGTCTGTAATCTTGAGGTTCAGGCGGGTGTGGAGTGAAGATGTTCTTGAGGTGCAGTAGAAAAATGATGTCCTCTGGGAGGCTTCCTCTGGATACACGAAAGGAAGACAAGAAGAGGGTTAGAATGGAAATGAGAGTTGGAGGTTTAGTAAAGGGCGGAAGGAGGATCCTCTCACCCTTAATAGAGTCTAGAAAGGCTTGGACTTGATGCGATGAGTACTCGAAAGGTTTGCAGGTAAGTAACAGGCACTCTATAAGAACAGGTAGGTAAGTGTTTTGATTGAAACAAAGAGCGGGGAGTTCAAAGGAAACAGGGCTTACCCTTGCGGGTTCCTGGGAGGAAATGAAAGCCGGAGAGACTTCTCTCGAATCGGCTGGATAATGTTGGATAAGCTGGACTGATCTGCAGTCGCAAGGAATGGGGGCTGAGTAGAGCAACTATAGAAAAGGAGGTGAGTCAGTAGCAGAAGCGAGGCAAAGATCCGTAGGCTTCGAGTCCAGAAATAGAGTCACGTGAGCGTTCTGCGGCATCTCGCAGGGACGTGGGAAGACTGAACCACTGCCGTCCGCTCGAAGGTCTCTATGGGCATCCATCTTGGAACTGCTCTTCCAAAGGATACCACTCAAGCGGGTATGTGTACCATATAACCAGGTACGAGCCCATAATGTCCATTTACGGCCATGTGTAACAACATCCTCTTTTTTCCCACATTTCCTTCTCCTCTTTTGTTGCTCCTTCTTGCAGTTCCAGTAGTTGTGACACGGGCATGGCGTTATAGCCATCTGGGAGATCCCCTTCTACTTGTTTTTGTATGAGGTACTCACCTATTCTTTCTTTTACTAGGTAAGAAGCTTCCTTGGCAGTAGCGTCCGGTGCTGCATTTTCCACAGAGATCACATCTGTATTGTTTGTATGGGCCTTGCACTTCACTATGGCTACCACGGTGGGGTCAACGCCTCCATCAGTTCCTTTAGGAGCTCTGCGTGCTGTACAGCTGACCCATCTGATCGGCGAAACCCTCTCCGTCCCCACCTTGCCAATCCCCCATGCACAGTAGTAGTCATATTGGCTGAATCTGTGTATATTGTGACTGCACACCCTTTGCTGCATGCGATGCCTGAATGAGTGCTATTAACTCTGCTGCTTGTGCTTAGAAATGGGCAGGTAGGTGTTGTTGCATTAGTACTTGGTACTCACCTTCTTCTAACCTTACAACAGCTATCCCTACATGTTTTTCTCCTGCCTCTGAATTTATTGATGCTGACCCATCTATGAAGGACACCTCTCCTTCGTTCAGTGCATTTTAACACACCATGGTGTTTTCTCCCTCCTCACCCCTGTATGTTGCACAATTGTGTGCTTGCATGTCCTCTACTGTGCAGGGCTCTGTGTTGAATCTTGCTGCACTTTTTTCAATGGCGAACGCTGCGGCTGCGAGAGATTGCTCGCAAGCGAAGTGTCCTTGCATTACTGCATCCAGTGTTCCACTGTAATATGCCAGGGGCTTGTGTCCCAGTGATGTCTTTTGTGTCAGTACTGCTGTCATGAGGGACCCCTTACAATGTGAAAACAGATAGAACTCACGTTCATAATCTGGGTTCGCGAGTACTGGTGCACTTGAAATCAGTTCCTTGAGTGATGTGAAAGCATCATCTAGTTCTGAAGACCATTGTATCTCAGTGTTTTCTCTTTGAGCTTCTTTGAGTCCCTGCAATAAGGGCCTCATGTATGCTGCGTAATCTAGGATCCATGCTCGGCAGTAGTTGCACATACCGAGAAATATTTGCATTTCCTTTACTGTTTTTGGTCTTCCTACTGCTGTAATGGCCGCTACTCTGTCTGGTATTATTTTCTTGCCGTCTTTTGAAATTAGCTGTCCCAGGTATAACACTTCTCATTGGCAGTACTGCTATTTCTCTTTGTCAACTTTGTAACCCTTGTGGGCCAACAATGTCAGGAGGGTAATAGAGTCTTTTCTACATTCCTAATCATTTTTTCCGCAGATCAGCAAAGCATCCATGTATTAAATAATTGCACTATCTGCTGTCATATTCCCTAGATCTTCATGTAGAATTCTGTTGAATATGCTGGGGCTCTCGTAGTAACCCTGGGGTAATCTGCAGTGCTCGTATCTTTTTCCTCCCAAGGTAAATGCTGTTAAATATCTGCACTCTTCTGCAAGTGGTATTGAGAAAAATGCGTTCTTCAAATCTACCATTGTGAAGTGGGACGCATCTTTTGGGATGCTACACAGGATAGATGCAGGATTGGGGACCAAAGGGAACTCTTTTTGGATGACGTCATTGAGTGGGCGTACATCTTGGATCATCCTCCACGCCCCTCCTTTCGCTTTTTTAATGGGGTAAATACAGGTATTACATGGTGAATTTGAGGGCACTATTATTCCTTGTGCTAACAATGCGCTGACTGTTTCTATTATCCCTTCTTCTGCTTCCCGGGACAGGGGGTACTGTTTCACTCTGGGTAGCAAGGCTACTGGTTTGAGTTTTATCTTAACTGGTGTCACCCCATGCAATAGTCCCACATCGTGGGGGCCGGTGGTCCACAAGTCACGCATCACTGATTGCATGTCATCCTCAAAGAAGGAAGGTGGTGCTCCCACCACTGCCATTAGCTGTACTGGCACTTGTTTTTTCTGTATCATGATATCGCTGGGGATTGCTATTTCCATTATTACTACGCCATCACTATCTGAGTCTGTGAAGAGTTCTTCGTCTGACAAATCTCGTAGTGCAATGTAGGCATTGATGCACAAAACTGTGCGCCACTCGCAGCCGTGTATGTCCATTGCAATGACCACTATTCTTTTGGCTGAGATCTGAACTGTGTGTAAATCTAAGGACATCACTGTCCCAGGCACTATCTCTGGGCATGCAATGGGGCGGAAAATAAACTCTGCGGGCACCCTCCATTCTAGGTTCTTAAATTCTGGTACCACCCGTGCCAATGTTTTCAACCCTTGAATAAACATGTCGGGGTCTACTGGTATGCCGCGCACTTCTGGTGCTGTAGCTCGGGCGTGCACCACCAGCATTACGCGCATAGGGCACATCCCTGGTGTTGAGCATACTATTCCTCTTTCTGTAAAGGATATGGTCATGTTAAGCTTACTGAGGAGATCCCTCCCCAATAAATTAATCAGAGACTGTTCATAGTACAATAGGAAGCCCTTACTGTTTTACCCCCCACCGTGACATCTAATTCTTCTGTGTAAGGAACTTCGACCACCGCCCCAGAGAACCCGTGCGTCTCCAATTTACGGTTAGATAGCGGAAACCGGCCTTCACGCAAACATAATTTCTCAGCTCCCGAATCCACCATAAAAATTAATTGTTTGTTCAATATCTCCGCCCCTATCAATGGTTCCTCTGCTGCATTGAGGGTCGTCGATAGTACAGAACACAAAAGGGCTCTCTGTGGGCTGTCCTATGCTGGGTGTCTCGTGGTCCCCCCTTGACTGAAAACATTGCCTGATACTACCGCCACTCCTCCATACGGTGCAGGTGCACCGTTTGCTGTTGTGGCGAAAGGATTGCCCTGTGTGTATGGTATATGCTCGCGGCACTGTGGGTGCTGCTTGACATTGTGTGGTTGCTCCCTGTGTCGTTCTGGGCACCTGTGTTCCTGCTGACCTTGCCCCCTCCCATTGGCAACCAGTATGGACTTCCTGGGTGCGGTTGACCATAAGGTTAATCATCTTGGTAACTATTGTTTGGCCTGATCCTGCATTCACATAAGAAGTGTCCCCACCTCCCACAGTTCCAACAGTTCCCTTGTCCTCCCCTGGGTCCTTGCCCCCTGTACCTGCCATTTCCTCCGTACCTATGACTAAACACTCTGCACCCTCTGTACCCACCTCTTCCTCCCCGGGGAGTCCACACTTGCCACTGCGGTCCTCCGTACTGCTCCTGCCCCTTCCACTGTGCCTGTTCAGTGCCTGCCCAATTTGCTGCCATCCTCACTTGTATCGCTACTGGTCCCTCCTCCCCCTCAGCATCCCTATCTATGGGGAGTGCTGCTACAACTACGGCGACCTTCACCAGTTTCGTCTGTATTAATTTCACCTTTTCTGACAACCTTTTCTGTGCTATCTCCTTCTCTCTTTCCTTAATTCTCTTGCAGTGGTGCACTATTATGCTTTGAATGTCTGGCCTTCCTTTCGCTTCAATCCCTACTGTTTTGTCGAGTGCTTTTTGAACTTCTTTTGGGAGCCCCCTCTTTATTATAAAGTAAAATAGGGACGTTGATTGATCCCAGGCCGTACCCGTCTCCGCTCTCCACATCTCCTGCACTCGAAAAATGAAATCCATAGCATCTTCCCAATCATTCATGGTACATTGCATTACTGACTGTAAATCTAGCGTGTCTAGGAAGGTCTCTCTTAAGGCTTACCAGATTCTTGCATGTACTGTATTAAAGGAGGCTCCATCATGGCGGTCACAGTCTAGTGTTACTCCTGGGAAACCAGCCTTTGTCCAAACCCTGTCTGCTTGGTCTCCTACTGCCGATACCAATAAACCTTTGACATCACCCACGGCTAATGGCACTCACGCTGTATGCTTCTCAAATGCATATATCCACTTACTTGCTCCTCCCGGCAGTGGGGGCAATCATTTTAGTAAATTTGCTTTATCCATCTGAGCCCAGGGTATGTAGTTTGGCCTCCGTCCTCCTCTATGTATCAATGGAAGCTGGAGTTTATTTTTGGTTCCTTTTCCGGTACTTACCTTCAACCCTTTTCTCCCCAGCGTGGCCATTCTTCCCATCCAGTTTCTTAACCTCCCTGTCCATTCTTCTTCCATGGCCCTTCCTAGGGGTGTCTCATCCATCCTCCCTGATCTTCCCCCTTCTGCTACCCCCAGTCTTCCTGCTTCCTGCTCATCCTCCTCTATATCACACCACAGCTCTTCCATTCCCCCAGTGGCCATCCCTTCCTCCCCCGTGTTTTCTCCGAGATCATGTGGTTCCAATTCTATTATTCTAGTTGGCTCTTCTTGTATCCGGAATAATATTTCCCCCTTTTTCCACCCTTCCTCGGAGGACCTGTCGAGTGTTTGTAACCTCAGCGGTTGTTCTGTTCTTGTCATACTCGTTCCACTCTGTTCATATATGTTTTGTATTCTAGATAGCTCATTTCTAGCCATCGAGAGTCGGGAATCTAAGTCTTCTGTTAGTTTTTCAATGTCTACTGTAGGAGTACTTACCTGCCCACTAGTTCTGGGGCAATGATATCCAAAATAATACACATGCACCCTTTCTCCTCGACTCCCCGCCCAGTTGCCCAAGGAGTGTCACAGGGTGCCTCTCTCTCTGCTCTGTTCTTTAATATCAGAGTCTGCTCCCTGCACTCATTCAATCTTGCTAGAACTTGCTAGACGACACCCAAATCATCTTCAAAATCCCAAAGGGCCCGTCCTCCACCTCCCCTGATCTCGCATCAGGTCTCTAAGAAATCAAACACTGGATGACTACCAGCCACCTTCTTCTCAACCCAGGAAAAACTGAGATCATGCTCTGCAGGAAGACCGCCCTCTTCTCCCAACCCACCACGTGACTGACCGCTCTATCTAGGCCCAGTCCCTCCACCTCCAACGCAATAAAAAACCTCAGATGCATTATGGACGCAGACCTGACCCAATCCCATCACATCAATTCTGTGACAAAAGCTGCTAGCTGCATATGCAAATTCTCTGCTGCATCTTTCCCTACCTGACCTTACCAGACAGAGTCTCTGTGATGGTTGCTATCATCCTTTCATGCTAATGCCCTATACCTGGGTTAACCGCATCACAACTAAGAAAACTCCAACGGGTATAAAACACGGCTGCAAGGCTCCTCTTATCCCTAGGCCCTAGAGAACACATCACACCCATCCTCTGTGTCCTTCACTGGCTGCCGAATGGGCGACAACCCACCTTCAAGGCAATGTGCATCAACCACCAAGCTCTCCACAACACAGGACCAGAATATCTCCAACATAAACGTAGACGCTACAGTCCTGTCAGAAACCTCTGATCATGCACAGCACTGCTCCTCGTCATCCCAGTGCGAAATCAACCAGAATAGAGGCTTCTTTTCTCAGTCCAAGCACACACCATCTGGAACACGATCCCATTTACCATCTGCTGCATAGAAGACCACCTGACCTTCAGGCTCTCAAAACCTGACTCTTCCCTTCAGCAGCCTCACATACTTAGAGCACCTCCCGAGTTAAATTTTACCCACACCTGACAGGAATGCAGGGGCCTTTGAGGAGTCGACAAGGTGGGACATAGCCCCCATGGAATGCATCTCAGTCAGGCCTTATGATAAGCCCGCAAGACCAAATCTATCTTGGTGTCAACTTTGCTTCGTAGGGTCGTCAACCATTCCATCCCAACGGAACATAGGTGTATCCTGCCGAGGGCATGGCCAAATCTCATCCATACACCTGCAACAACACTGCTCGACTTCACCCACCCAATCACACATCACCATCTAAAATAGAATACAGCTGAGTCCCACGAAGAAATTCGGTTCAGCTGTTCACATAATCAGTCTCATTGACTCTCTTACTCTTCTCACAATCTTCCATGGCACCCATCCTCACATCTGATACCTATGGGCTGCTACTAGAGACCTACTCACTCCCTACCTACCTTTGAGCTGACTAAAAATGCACACATGCATTTTAGATATCCTTCCTTCACACCACAAACCTCAGACTACCATCCTCCGAAGCGCGTTCATCCAAACAGAGCTTTGAGGCAATACCAATGGCAGTAGGCACTATATAAATGCTATATAAGATAACATAACATTGCTTACAACATGCAGTTTTCCCCAGACATGTCCTTAGGTGGTGACCTGATCAGAGGGGTGGGATAGTAGTAGAGTGATATGTGCTATAATCTGCAGGGATGCTCTCACCTGCATCAGATCAAGTTGTTCACAACTTCATCACTCAGCACAAGGCCACCAATCTTGTCCCGCAGTAATTCTTAGTGCACCAAAGGCTTATTCGATGATGGTGCGGGTGAAGGTGTGGGCATTTATGTAGCACTGCTGTTGCTGATGTCCTGTTTTACATAGTGGTGTCATCAGCCAGAGGCAGATGGGGTATCTAGCATCACCTGAGGAGTGAAATGGGTGGACTACACTCTTGTACATTCACGGGAATGCTAAACATTACATTATTGACATGTTCATGTGCGTGGAATCATTCATTTGCTGGTGCTACAAGGTGAGGGCCATTCACCACATGTGTCAGTGGCAGACATGTGACACCCACACAAATACAAATATGCAGTGGATGCCGTCCATGTGTATGCCCATGGTGCCTGCATTGTGCTATTTTGGATTCAGTGATGGTATACCATACAGCACAAGTAGAGTCATTGGGCCTCATTACGAGATTCGCGGTAATGGAAAAACGATGCCTGTAAGGGAATACCGGCACCGCATACCACTCCGGCCTATTACGAGTCGACAACCCGGTATCAGCGTCACCGCTGAGACGGTGCTCTGCCGTACCGGCATGCGCGCGGGCAGCCCTTCGTGCTGGCAATAACAGGATGCCGCTAACAGGAGGACATCACAAGTCATGCGGACATGCAACTACCAGCATCACGAAGGCAGTAATAAGGGATACCGGGATGCCGGCATCACGTATCACCCCTAACAGTAATGTGCAGTATTCTCAACTGCCACAGGTGCACACAATCAGCACAGGTGGAGGCAATGGAGTCTGGCACAGCACAAAAGGAGCACACCCACACACCACACCCCTTTCCACACCAAAAGGATCCCACTTGCAGTTGCGATATTGGGGCTGGAAGACATGCTTGCATTGCTACACCATGAGCAACAACTACAACAGGCACTACAGAGGAGACGCAGGAGGAGAATGAGGGTGAGGCAGGCCCAGCAAGTCCCACCAGTGCAGCCAGTGGTACCACGCAGGGAGCCTCCAATCCCTTGCATCAGAGCCAGTCCATTCAACCTAACCCCTGAGCAGATCCACACCCTGTACCGCCTGGACCGGGACACCATCACCACCATTGTGGACATGATACACAATGACATTGTCAGCCTGATTGAAATCCGCACTGCCATCCCCCTTCTAATGAAGGTAGTGTCTGTGCTTCACTTCCTGGCCACAGGTACCTACCAGCACACAGTGGGGCAGATGCATGGCATATCACAACCTTTTTTTTCACGCATGCTGAACCAAGTGCTAGATGCCCTCCTGAAGCACACAAGCGACTACATATCCCTACCACGGACTGCCCAGGAGATCTTTGACACTAAAGTTGGCTTCCATGCACTGGCAGGCATGCCAAACTGTATTGGTGCCCTCGACTGCACCCATGTGGAATTGGTGGTCCCACATGCCATGGAGGTGGTGTACGCCAATCGTAAACTATACCACTCCATCAATGTGCAGATGGTGTGTTACTCCAGCAAGTTCATAACACATTGTTGTGCCTGATATCCCGGATCAACTCATGATGCAATGGTCCTGCGGAACTCCACGCTACCACGCTACATGGAGCGACATGCTGGACGACGTACCTGTCTGCTTGGTAAGTTGCATGACAGGCACATGGCAGTGTGATGGGGGGTGGAGATGCACACACCACCAGGGTGTGATTGGGGTGGTGACTGTACAATGCTCATACTGCAAAACACTGTGCCCCAAAGCATCCCATGCTGAACATGACACCCAAACCTCATAGTAATGATGGAAGCAGCACACCAATGCTAATATGCCTGACTTGTAACCAGCCCACATCCCACAACACGTCCACTGCACATCATCAGACCTTACCCTCTGTAACACAATGCAGCATCATGCTGTGCGTATGCACAATGTAAATGACTGCAGCAAAACACAACACATGACATGCATCCATGAGTGCACACAAATCAATCCCAACAAGGGAATACACTGCTTGTCACTGGCCCACCCCCACAGTAGTGCTGCATGTCACCATGGGAATAACAAATGCTGAATGAGAAATCATGATGAGACTTGTGCCAATGCTGCTATTAAAATAACATACAAATCACTCCACATCACATAGATGATAGCAAATACAGCGGTAGGCATCCACATTGCATTAACACCAGCAAGGAAGTGGACACCCTGCATCATCTGGATGACGCAACCCACACCTGTAGACCATAGGACAGCACACATTGCAGCGAGTTAAAATGTGTGCATACATCCAGGGACATGTGCATGTGAACAACAAATATCTGCAGCCATGTGAGTGATAAGTACAGGTGTCATTTTAGGAATTGACTCACACATACCTTATTTTGCACCCATGCAGGTGATGCTGGCTATACCTTGAAGCCGTGGCTCCAACACCCCTGTCCGGAACCCGCAGAATATGCACGAAGAGAACTACAATCGAGCCCATATCTGTACCCGTGTGGTGATCGAGCAGACCTTTGGCCTGTTGAAGGCAGGGTTTCGCTGCCTCAGCCGACCTGCTTAGGCAGCGAAACCCTGCGGGTGGGGCACTCCTGTACGGGCATGAGAAGGTGGCCAAGATCATCATGGCATGTGCCATGTTGCACAACATGTGCATCCGACGGAACGTGCCTCTGCCCCCTGACATTGAACAGCAACCACCAGGTGAGGATGAAGATGATGAAGAAGATGGGGTTGCACATCATCCAGGTGGCGATGCACAGGAGGGACGTGCTTTGAGCCAGTCTGTAATAGGCCAATGTTTCTAAGACACATGGATGCAGAGGGTGCCATGGATGTGGGACTCAGGGCACTGGGTGTGGGGGTACATGGACACCGTGCACTGTAAACCAATAAAGAACACATACACAATAAGCAATGTCCAGTCATGTGATTTTTTGGTACACAACGGGTGTATTGAACAGGTAATATGAACAAAGTGCTTTGACCCTCCACCTCACACACAACCCATCCCCTCCCACTCCCCCCACAACTCCCCCACACACCCCATCTCCTTCCCCCTCCCCTCCCCCGTAACTCCCCCACACACCCCATCCACCCTCCACCTCCCCCACAACTCCCCCACACACCCCATCTCCCCTCCCCCTCTCCCCACAACTCCCCCACACACCCCCTCTCTGCTCCCCCACCGCTACAACTCCCCCACACATGGTGTGCAATGGTATGCTACACAAGTCTACATTAGTCGGCACAAGCAGGCTGCCCCTGCTACTTGTGTCCTCTGTCGGCCTCCGGGGGCGGCATGTCGGGGCGCCGCAAGGTGCGCGCCGACCTGCGCAGGTGGCTGGTCTGGGTGGAGCTGGAGGATGAGCCCGTGCCCGGAGGCTCCACTCTCGGGGCAGCCTCCAAGGCATCGGCAATCCTGGTAAGGACCTGCCTCACTGCCGACGGCTCCTCACAGATGCAAATGGTGCTAGACTCAATGGCCCCTTACATGGCTGCAGTGTTCTCACAGGCCTCCCGCCTTGTCAGGACACCATCTGAGACGTACTGTTTGACAAGCCCTGTCAGCTCCTCCTGCCGCCCCTCCATTTGTGACATTCGCCACTCCCCGTCCCGGACCCCTGTGGAGGTGGATGGAACATCTGGCAAGGGTCCCAATTCAGGAGGGTCCTCTGTGGGGCTCCAGCCCACTGGTTCTGCCTCTCCTCCAGACTGGTCGTGCATGGTGCCATTGCGGGTGTTCATTGGGGTGTGCTGGGGTGTTTGGCCGGGGCTGGGTGTGCCTACAACTTCTGTTGACAGGTTGGGACTGTTGTTCATCCCCACTCTGGGGCACTGTGGCAGCTGCCTCTCCTACAGAGCTGTTTGCAGCAGACAGGGCCCCATCTGCCAATGGCTCAAGTGCAGTGGATTCCACCGGTATCGGCACTGCTGATATTGCGGCTGCCCTTTGCCGCCCATGTGCCTTGCCATCCTGTGTCGCCTTTGCCTTTGGTGGCTGTTGTGGCTTGCCTGGGCCCTTAGACATGGAGGGCCTGTTGCTGTCTTCTCTACCCCTGGCCTTCTTTCACGGAGTCGTGGCCTGTGCAGCTGAGTCCTGTGCATCGCTGTCCGAATCTGAGCCTGTGGGGGACCAAGAGAGGGACGGCATCAGTGATGGTTGTACATGCATCATGCATACATTGGTATTGGTGCAGTTCTACACATTTGATGAATTGCTGTCTTGGAGTTTTGACATACAGGTTACTTGCTATATGGGGAGTTTATTCTGACATACATCTGTTTCACACATGTGTAAGGTGGTGTATGCTGTGTGACATGCCTTTGTGTTGTGGTATCCGTGCAGTGTGACACATGCCGTTTCCCTGTTTGTGGGGTGTGTCTCAGGTATGGCTTTGGCATGCTGCATGCATGTAGATGTAACAGTGCTCGGGACAGCATCTAGGCAGGGATGTGTCCATGGGTGTGTGATGGCCCATGCATTGGCTCATGTCACTGTCACATTGGTGGCCCATCATCATACTTTGCATTCCAGTGGTTTGTGTGGACACTCACATCCATTTGCCGATGATGGCACTCCCGCTCCATATCTGCCACTCCCTCTATGGCCTCCATGCCAATGGTGCCGGCAGAGGTTTCTTCCCATCGGATGAGTTTTATAAGGGAGTTGGACCCGCCACCTGTGGCCTGACCCTGGCTCCAGTTTGCTTATAAGATGTTGCGCTCACAGAAGCGCAGGTTATCCCACCTTTTTTTTACATCCTTTACTGTGCGGGGGATGGTGCCAACTGCACTGACCTTCTGGGACACTTTCTCCCATACTTCTTTCTTTTTTAGCTGTGCAGCTATCCTGAGGTCTGATGCAAATACCACTTCTCCATTCTCTGCCAGAGTGTCTGCCAGCATGTTTAATTCGCCCTCGGAGAAATGCTCCTTTCGCTGCCGGGATGCTCCTTTTTGAATGGCCTTTGGCATTGTGCTGGATTTGTAGCTGCAGATGTAGCTGGTGGTGTGAGGCATCAGATCCTGTATCTCGAGGTTTGCAATGGATTGTGTTTTTCAAGATGGCCACCATAGCATTTCCCATTCCGGCGCCATGACGTTACTTCCGGTTCCGGTATTGCCGGGCCCGTTAGTGCCGGTACCCGTTATTTATGGGTGGGCGGAGGAGGTGTCAGCGCTTTCCATGACGCTGTTAACGGGGGGTTTGGGTCATTTACAGAATGCCGGTACAGACGGTACCCGCATGCCGCTACGCGCGTGCACGCATACTCGTAATCGGCCGCAGTTGGCGGCGTCAGTGCTACCCAGACGCAGTATTGCCTCCATGCCGGTAAGGTTTGGTTTTTACCGTGAATCTCGTGATGAGGCCCATTGTATGTTAGACTGGTGGGGGCTTACTTTATCCCTAGCCATTGCTCTGCATTCTCCTTATGACATGCACGGACAGATGTTCAGGTTCTCTGACCTGCATTCTGGTTCATGTGAACCGGGAAGAGTGGCAATGATGAGGTTCCACTGGTATACATTTCTGGACATGTTAGCTTTGCTTAATGGCCTGGTCTCACATGCCATTGTAATGGACATTGGCATGGCCACAAATGGCATGGTATATTACTGTGCACATGGTGTGATTGACATTCATGGCCAGAGTTGTGGCCGATTTGAGGATACCCCAATCTATATGTGGTGTGATTACATGAAGTGTGTCCCTACCTGGAATCAGCTGTAGGTTTAGCCATGGTAGTTGTGGAACAGTTCAGTAATTATATGGGACGGGTACTCCGGTGTACCCAATGAGTTGGGAGTGGATAGGTGTCACCAGAGTGCAGTCTGTGGTTTAGCAAGTAGTGGTAGTTATCCACTGAAGGGATGTTAATGGTCATCACAGGGGGTGTCAGCTGTCAGAGGTGGGCTGTTGTGGATGGTCCTTTCATTCTGATACTTGTGCAGGTCACAGTGCTGGTAAATCACTAGTGAGATGATATGCAAAGCAGCTCTCACCCCTCATGTATGTGCCGCGTAGCCCGTCTTGTCTGGATGGCATCACTTATATACATGCACCCTGGGATCTGGTTCTGTCACATGCAGTGGTGAGTGTGTTTGTAGCCAAGCACTGTTGTGATGTCCTTGTTGGTACAAAGGCCACGCATGCATAGTACGGGGCTCCAGGCATGCTGGGGAAGCCTACAATGGTATAGAACAGGCGTTGATCTGATTTAGGATTAGGGGGTCTGTGGGGAAGGCAAAGAGGTGGAGCATCCTTCTCATCATAGCGTATGACACCAGTAAGAGGATGCAGAAGAGGCGTGACTGGGTGATACCATGCACCATAGTTACAGAGTGCTCAAAACTGACTGTGGTGCAATATGAGGACGTTCAACAGTGGTGGTGGTGGTGACTGTGTCCAGGTCACACTGTATGAAGCCCTCAATTTCTGCCAAGAGGCTGACGATGGTAGGCATTTCCAGGAGGATGTGCTGCTCTGTGAGGTCTTTGTGAACATCCTGGGCCGGTACACCCTCTGTGGGAGGTGCCTTCTGGCTCTACTACACCTCCTACTGTCTTGGCACTGCTGCTCCGGTGGGGGCTAGGCTAAAAGCTGATGGGCTGCATGGGCTGGGTAATGGGATAAAGACTGATGGGCTGGCATCTGGAGTGCAGACAGGTGGGCTGTGTGGGAGCTGGGTTGCAGGGCGAGGGGATTCATTGGCATGGTGCCAAGTTCAGGCTGCTGCTGGTTCTGGGCCACCTCCGGCTTGTACAGTATTCTCCTTAGCTGCCTCAATTAGAGTGACAATGGTAGTTCTCCTTCCATGGTGATTAAAAAAGTGATCCTGCTGTTTTTCTGTGCCTTTTATGCAGCCCCTTCCCAAATGAGTGGCTCCTCGCATGTGTGGCTTGTTGTGAAGGTATGTTAGGATGATTGGTGTCTGCTCCGTGCATGTCCAATTTTACTCTAGCAAATTGTACATGTTCTGAGTAGATGCATTTTTTGGAGTAAAACTTGGTGTAATATTTCAGAAGCATCCTGACAGGCATACTTTCAATGCGTTCATTTAATGCACAAAACCATGGTATAAAATCTTTTGCTTAAAATAGGCATGTTTCCTGCACCTTACAAGTACGGGTGTTACGCTAGTTTTTGCTGCCGTTAAGTCAAATGGCACACGTGGACAAGTCTAGTATGTGCTGGTGTGTCAATTCAAGTCGTGAACTGCATACGACTTGGATTTATGCCACCATTTTTTGCTGCTGGCCCCTGTATATTACAATCTGTAGAGAGGCCAAGCGTCGAGATTATTCAGTCACAGACTCTGTTGGCTCGCCAGAAATCTGGTAGGACTTTCAATGTGCCAAGAGACCAGGAGAAAGACTAAAATATCTGCAGTCTCTAGTCCTATCCCGGTGGTTCGGCAGCTTTGTCTTCTATAAAGTAGGGTTAAGAGAAGATCCTCTCCAATTCAACTTCAAAAGAGCTAATTGGGGCGTTACAACAAAGAGCTGAACAGCAAGGTCACACCTAACCCCCTCTGCACCAAGGAAGACTTCGACAAGACTGTGGTAGACTTCACGATTGCAGTCCAGCAGGCAGTCGAGAGCAGCGTTCCGAAGCAGAAGACAAACCGATGTTCCATCTACGACCTACCAAGAGGCATCCAGCAGTCTATCGCTGACAAGAACCAGGCCCGACGCCAGTGGCAGAAGTGTCACACACCTGATTTCCTGTAGAAGTACAACACGCTCACAAGGCTCCTGTGGGAGCAAATCAGACAGCCCTGTGAAGAGTAGTGGGAGGCTGCAACAGCCAAGCTGAAGGAGGCTGACAACTCAGTGTGGAGAATAACTCGTCGCCTAACTGGGAAGAAGGAGCCAAGCCAACCAATCCAGGGATGTACCCACCTTGCATGCAGCAACAAAGACAAGGCAGAGGTCCTCGTAGAGAGACTGAAGGCTTTGTTCACCCCAAATAAGGCAAGCAGGCTTTCAGATGGAGTGGAGGAAGAAGTTGACAAGCATCTCGCAGAAGACCAAAACGGGATGAGAGCAGAAGAGATCAAGGAGTACACAAGCTCTGGGGTAGCAGGACTTGCAAAGAAGCTGGCGAATGGCAAGGCACCAGGGAGCAACAGAATAACCAACCTCTCAATCAAGAACCTCCCGCCAGCATCAATGGAACACCTCACAGAGATCTTCAATGCATGCATGAGACTTTAGAACATCCCGAGATCCAGGAAGGAAGCAAGGGTCATCATCGTATTCCCAAAGGCTGGCAAAACACTGAGGGATCCTGCGAACTACCGCCCCATCAGCATGCTCTCTGGATTATCGAAGTTCCTGGAGAAGGTCCTCTTTGCCCGCCTCAGTGACTTTGCATCCAAAAGAAATCTACTAGCAATGAAATAGTTTGGTTTTCGAAAGGAGCATACAATGACCAATCAGCTGCTGAGAGTGGTGGACCATCACCCAGGGATTCAACATCAACAAGTCCCCAGGAATCAATCGTCTTCTTGGAAGTCGCCAAAGCATTCGACTGAGTCTGGCACAAGGGACTGTTGCACTAGATGATCGGCCTGGGATTTCCCAACTACCTGGTGAAGACAATTGCAAGCTACCTGGGAGGCCGCACCTTCCATGTCGCCATGCAGTCTGAGACATCCTCATCACATCCCATCCAAGTAGGCGGGCCACAGGGATCGAACCTCGGACCCTTACTGTTCAACATCTTCACCAATGGCATCCCGACAGATCTCTGCAAGACCAACCTGGCACTGTATGCAGACGATGTTGCAGTCATCTCCCAGTTGTTCAGCAAAAAGGAAGTGGCGATGTAGCTGCAAGCTTCATTGGATTACATCTCGAAGTAGTACAGCGTTTGGCGGATTGAACTCAACACCAGCAAGACAACTGTCACACTGTTCACCAGAAGGAAAATCAAGGAGCACCTGCACACCAGCCTCAACGGGGAGACCATCAAGTGGGAGAGCAGCAGCCGCTATCTTTGTGTGATCCTGGAAAGCAAACTCAACTTGCAAAGCCATATCAAGAAGACTCAGCAGAACGCATCGGGAAAGATGGTGGCGCTGTACCCACTCCTGAAGACCAAGTCCATGCCCCTCCAGACAAAGATCAATGTCTACAAGGCAATCATCAGACCTACCATGACAAATGCTTCCCCAACATGGATGACCTGCCACGTGCGACACTGGAGGAGATAGTGCAGAACAAGGCACTGCAGATAGCGTCTGGCACTCCACTCTTCACAATAATAGCTGACCTTCACAGAGAACTGGACATCGAGATGTTGGATGAACATCTAGCAAAGCTGAGCAAGAACTTCTGCCAAGGACTGGATCAGAACCCAAACTCTCTGATCAGAAGACTCACTGCCACCACTGCAAACCTTTTTGACCACTACCCGCAGCCCATCGCGGCAAAGACCCTGTGAAACCAGCTTTACTGTGTCCACACAGACAATGAAGAAATCCAACCAACAACTACAGACTCAACCCGAGAAGATGGAGTAATGAGGCTAAAGGCTCGGTATCCAATAATCATTGCTGATGGATACAATCTGTAAGCAAGAAGAAGAAAGAAGCATCCTCTCCATTTCGCATACCAATAGTCCCTGACTGGTCCACTTCTCTACCAACTTTGTGCAGATCACAATGCTAAAATCTTTACAGGGCCTTCTCAGATTGGAAAGACCATGCTTTCTGTTGACCACAACATTCATTTTTTGGACTATGGTTTTCCATATGCTGTCTTTCTTTACTGTCATCTATGATGCCATCAAACTCAGTGTGGTCCAAGAACTACAAAAGGAGACACAGGTTGTGATTCCATGGGTGTATGTGGCCACTGCAGTGAAAGAAAGCCCTACAACAAAACCGCAGGGAACAGACAGGCTAGGGAATTCAGGGAGGTCCTGTAACAATTGTGGTCGCTGAGTGACTCCTCTCCTCCAAAAGTGAGTCAGCCACGCACATGTCCAAATAATGGTTTGGCGGGCGAAGTTAGGCAGTGGATCCTTTGATTTCATGGTTGCTGCGCCCGAAAAAGTAAACAGAGAGCATAATAATTGGCCTTTGTGTCTTTAATACAATTAATTCCCTTAACATTAGTATGGAAAATATGTGTTTATCAGGAATGCCTTCTGCTACATGGCCTTTGGGGGGCATTTTCTCTACAGGGAAAAGGGCTCAATCTCCAGTCGAAATGTTCTTTACCTGCCTTCAACTCATACCTGCCTACATTTGAAAATCAAAATTCATGAGATGTATGCCCCGTCCACAGTCACACGAAACTCCGCCCATTTCCACATGACTCCGCCCACATGTCAAAAAGGTAAACTCTGTTGTAATGTGATGTGATGTCAGAAATGTGCAGTTCAAATTGAAATATGCATATTTCATTAAATTGCCTTTTCACAACCAACCAAATTGCATTCGCCTTCCATGAAATCAACACGCTAAAATGTGCACATGTAAACTCCAAGAACCAATACAAAGGTTTTCCCTGAAATTTGCAGTACCGAAATTGGACATTTCACCTTAGTTGTTTTTCATCAGGTTATGTAGTGCAGTGGTGAGTTGTCCAGCCTGCAAACCGATTGGCTGTGTTTCAATGGGGCTGAGTCCACCCTGACCTGGGCGAAAAGAACAAAAGCAAAAGAAACACGCGTTCGCATTGAAAGTCGGCAAAAAAGAATGAAAGGTGAAGCAAAATAAGCACACGTTATTTTGCTTCACCTGCATTCTTGTTGCCAATGTGCTGGAAGCGTTAAAGTCATTGCTGCAGAGACGAAGCCACACTCGGGCAGGGAGCCCTGGTGGCAAAGTCCTGCAAGGATTTTTTAAAAAAGCAATCAGTGAAAGCTGTCCCCCACCAACATTCCTAAGAATCCAGGGTCTTTCCCTGAGACCCAGAGAAATGGTTAAAAAATCCGGAGGTTAGGCAGGGATTGTTGCGGTTATTAAGTGAAAGGAAACGCATACGCACAGAGATTAAGTTGTCACCTTTATTCTTATCCGTAACAAAATACTGAACTTGCGCCTTTGCGCCTTACCCATAGCTCCCCTCTTCCCCTCACGTCATAAGGGTCCGCCTCTAGAGCAGGTGGGCCCAAGGTTTAACCCTGCAACGGTCGGGAACACCACCCCCGGACAAATATGTCCAAACATCAATTCAGCACTATTCAACGAGCCGCACTGGCTTCTTGATGACTCGGCGGGGTCTCTCATCTTGGGCCTCTGACCTCCCCATGCCCAGCACTTCTATGCTCGGCTCGAGGTCCCCGCACCCACCTTCAGGAGGGGCCCTTATGTCATCTCTCAGGACCCGTGGCTCTGGGGGCGAGGGTCTCTCTGGAGCCTCGGTGCCTTCTCTCTTTACATAGTGTTTGAACTGCTGGCAGTTCCTCGTGATGGCTTTGTCTTGGTCTTGAGCTGTGATCATCGTCCCCTTTATGGTGGTGACCCTCAAGGGGCTCAATGCGGATCGCGAGTCTGTCTTGCGCAGCATTGGTTGCTGTACCAGAACTTTGTCGCCTATTTGAAAGTCTTTCGTTGTCGCTTACCGCCTGGCATCAGTGTCTCGTTTGGCTCTTTCTTTCCCTTCTGCATCTCTTCGGAGCATCTCACTATCCGGAGGCTCTCTGGCTGCCGTGTTCCGTGGGATGCGGGTTCGTACCTCATAGCGGAACATGAGTTCGGCAGGTGTCCTGTTTGTGTCCCTCATGTGCAGTACAGACAACCTCACCTTACAGTGGCTGGGGTGACGATCCTGCATCCTCTGAGTAGGATGTTGTTGTCTTTTACCGCTCGTTCACTGTGCACTCTGGCCAGTCTTACAATTTCTTGTTTGCTCACCCCGGGTGGGTCAGCATTGCTCTCGGGTAGTCCCTCCATTTGCTGGTTGTCGTGAGGCTGATCGCAAGTGCGGTTGTGGGGTCTGCAGCGGACGCGGCCGCGACCGTCTCGAGTGATAAGGCCGGCTGCAGCGAGTTCAAAGCAATGTATTGCACATATGCGACGTCTCCTTTGTGCGTGACCGGGGCCCCAACCAGGTGCCGTGACAAATAATCGGCAGGATTTGAGTCGCCTCCGGGTCGGTGAATAATGTCATAGTCATACTCCTGGAGGCGTATGCCCCTCTGCTCGATCCTCGGAGGCATCTTGGTGTGAGGGTTGCCGAACAAGGAGAGGAGGGCCTGAAGATCCGTGATTAAGGTGACATTTTGTCCAATAAGAAAGTTGTGAAAGTGCTCACATGCCCAGACAGCGGCCAGACTTTCTTTTTCTGCCTGGGAATAGGCCATTTCCGGGGTTGACAGTGCCCTACTTGCGTGCGCAACCACGTGTCTAGGGTTGACATCTGCGCCACTTGTTTGGGCCCGTATGGCTCCAATGCCAACTGGGTTTGCGTCCACGATCACTTCCGTGTGCCACGACGGGTTGAAATATGCGAGGCGGTGAGCTTCAGTGAGGGCCTGCTTGATTTCCATGAAGGAGCTCCTACATTCTGGTGTCCATGCGAACACTGATTCCTTTTGCAGTAGTCTCCGGAGAGGTTCTGTAAGGGAGGCATAGTGAGGTATGTACCTCGCGCAGTAGCCAGCCATGCCCAGGAAAGAGCGAACATCTGCGGCCTGTTGTGGTTAGCTGAAGTTAGTGATCGTGTTGACTTTTTTGGGGTCTGGCATCATACCGTCGCAGGAGAAGATGTGCCCAAAAAATGTTAGCTTGGCTTTGCTGAAACGACACTTGGAGATGTTCAGTGTAAGGCCAGCAGCTTGTAGTGCCTCGCAGGTGGCGTAGAGCGCACTGTCGTGGGATTCTTTTGATGATCCGAAGGTGAGGATGTCGTCGCTGTAATTCAGGGCACCTCGTATGGGTCTGATTATTTGGCGTATTGTTTCCTGAAAAATTTCAGCAGCTGACGAGATCCCAAAATGTAACCTCCGGTATCTGAACAAACCGTCATGAGTTGCGAATGTCGTAATTGCTCTGGAGTCAGGGTGCAACTCAAGTTGATGGTAACCCTGGATTAGGTCGAGTTTCGAGAATAACTGAGCGTTGTTCAGCTGCACTATCATGTCCTCAATGCATGGACCTGGATGTCTCTCGCGTTGAATAGCGGTGTTGGCTACCCTAATGTCTACACACAGGCATATTTTGCCCCCTTCTTTGGGGACTATCACTAGGGGAGACACCCATGGTGTTGGTCCTATCGCCGGCTCAAAAGCAGCTGTTGAAGTTCCTGTGACACTGCTTCCTGTAGGTGGAACCCGACCCGTCTGGGATGCTGTGGCACTGGTCTCACTGTGGGGTCAATGTGGAGTCTTATGGGGGGACCTTTGAGTTTCCCCAAGCCTGTGCATATTTCTGGAAATGTTCACGTGATGTCTTCCTGCGTGATGAGTTTTTGGGATTGTCCCACCTCGACTGCCCCGAAGAGGCCTTTGGGGCATTGTCTGTTCGATGTTGCGGTGATGATATCGCCAGCTTTAACATGAATTTCGATCAGCCCTAAGCGGGAAGCTGTGTGGTAACTGAGTAGGCATCGACTCCTAGTAAGTGAGCGAATGACATGGATGGTGGTGTCTACTTGACGCCCGTTCAGGAGGAGGCGGCGTGTAAAGTGTCCAATTGTCTGCAGCGGTGTGGCGGCTCCCCATTGGAATATGCGTGAAAGTGATGACTCTAACGTCGGTGGGTTTGCCATCTTGGCGTAGCCCTGTTCGCCCATGATGTTTACTGTGGCGCCGGAATCCACCATGAACAGGAATAGGTTGTTATCCATCTTGATGGGGATTTTGGGGGCCTTTCTGGCTTCCTCATTGTCAAATATTAGGTTGACGTATTCGTCCTGATTGTGCGGGTCTTGGTACGCGACATAAGCGGTTGCCGTAACGTCCTGATAGTAACCCTCGTACCCAAATTCTTCCGGTGGATTGTCATATTCATCTGTTAGGTATCGAGGTTGGTCTGTGTGCTTGGGTGTGTTTGTGTACTCATAGCCTTGGTACTCATCGATGGCTCTGACAAACTGCCGTGGGTTCTGCTGGTAGTATCTTGGTTGTCTAAATTGTGGGGACGGAGGCCGAAACGGTGTCCTGGTGGGCGCTTGTGGGCGTGTTGGAGGGAATGGTATCCTTTCTCTGCACACTAAGTGAAAGTGTCCTTCTCTCCCGCAGTTCGTGCATCGTTGTGATAGGGCTGGGCATGACCCCAAATGTGGGAATGACATTCCGCAACGGTAGCACTGCCTCTGCTGATGCGGGACTTGTGGAATTTGTGGTCTATATGCCTGCTGTCCCCTGTCACCCTGGCGAGGTGTCTACATGGCTGATGTGAGTTCAGTAGTGTCTTGCTTGGGATTGCCGGTGCGGCCATGGAGGCTACTTGGGCGTCCATCCTCTCGTAGATGCGGGCAAGCTTGCTAACTGCTGGAATGGTGAGCGGTTTTTTTAGTAGTTGATTTTTGAGGGCAGGCGAGAGACAGCCCTCAATGACTCTGAGTCGTATTGCTTCTTCGAGTAAAAATGCGTCAAACTGGCAGTGGGCTCCCTTCACTCTTAGGCGGGTTATGAATTCATCCACTGTCTCCTGTGTCTTTTGTGTACACTGGTTGAACAGATATGTTTCGTAATCCCTATTTACTTCAATAATGAGGAGTCTGTCCAGTGCCTTGATTAGTTTGGCGAAGTTGTTTTGTTCAGCCGCTGGGATTGTCTTTACTATGGTTTTAATTTCAATCCCCACCAAGTTGAGGAAAATGTCTCTAATGTAGGGAGAATCCCCGTCTCCCGAGCCTCTTACAAAGTGATGAAAGTCCTCCATCCATTCGGTCCATGTGGGCCCCTTCATGGCCTGGGGGGGTCATCGTGAACGGTGGCGGCAACCGTAGTTGAATTGACTTTGCTGCACGGGCAGGCTGGGGTGATGCCGGGTTGCTCATCCTACAAGTTGACTGGACTCTTATGCGTCACTCAGGTGAAACTGCGCTGGTGGCTGCGCTTGAGGTTGGACTAATGGGGCCTCGGAATGCTGGTGGGTACAGGATTTGGTCAGCTAAACCAGCCAGGTGAGGTGTGTCTTGGCTTGTGGTGCGGTGTAGCACCCTGGGTGTGGGCTGCCTCCACTCACCGGTGCGTGTGGATTGTGACAGCGTTGACGAGCTGCTGAGCTGTTTCCGTGGGTAAGCGTTAGTGTCTCTTGCTGTGTCCTCAGCAGAGGGGTGAGCACCCTTTGTAGAGTCTGTGTGCTTGCACAAGGTGGCTAAAGCACATTCAGCCAGGTCCACAATATGCTCCCTGGTGGCTGAAACACGTGAAGGAGGGGGAGGTGGGGCCAGCGGATTGCCTGGGCCCACACTGGTGCCTCTGTTAGCCTGCCTACGACCATGTGTCACGCATGCATAGGCTGAGGAGGGAGGAGACTTGGCAGGGCGCCACCCGTCGTGGAGCAGGCAATCAGTGTTCTCTGCTTCGTGCGGGGAGGGGGAAGCGTGGCGGACCGCTGAGGGAGGCAGCTCCGCCCGCGTGTGACGGCGTGTATCTGCAGGCCCAGGAAGGAGGAGGAATCCCGTCTCTTGTGGCTGCGGGCAGGAGGAGGAGGTCGGCGGACTGCCGAAGGAGGAGTCGCGTATCCCGTGGCTGCAGGCGGGAGGAGGAGGAGGTGCGGCGGATGGCCAAAGGAGGACCCCGGCGCATGCTGGATGGTCCTCGTTGCCAATGTTGCGGTTATTAAGTGAAAGGAAACACATATGCACGGAGAGTAAGTTATCACCTACATTCTTATCCGTAACAAAATACTGAACTTGCGCCTTCGCGCCTTACCCATGACTCCCCTCGTCCCCTCACATCATGAGGGTCCGCCTCTAGGGCAGGCGGGCCCGGGGTTTAACCCTGCAACGGCCCGGAACAGTATGGTCTGTTACCACCTCCATCTTCGTCCCTTTACTACCCCAACCCCCACCACCGCCCCCAGCGTGTGTCCGCCAACTCCATGTTATGAAATTCCTGTAATTTAAAAGACACAAAATACGTCTCCATTAATTAGATTAAACTAAAAACGATTATTTAAGCCATCACCGTCCAAGCAATGCCATTTTTTTTTACTATTCATCTGAAATGGGAGGCTGCCGTCACCTGGAGATGCATTTCCGGCTTAGGTGCTTTACTTCTGCTTAGTGAAAAGAGGCGGGAATCACCTCAGAGAGCGCTTCTGATAGCAGCGCGAATATAGAGGTGAAAAACTGCGTAATCGCCATCGAAATCCATTTAAAACAGCTATTGTTCGGCGGGGAGCCGGAAAGTGGGCTACTGCTGGCGACTGGAAAATAACAAGGTGATAATTCGACATGGACTGTCTTCCAGAGACGGTCATGATGTGCCTTTCATTCTGGACCTTTGCTTCAGGTCCCGGACAAGCTAGAAGTTTGGGATTCTATGGCAAGACAGGAGGCTCATATTATGCATTCACAATCTTTACTCTGAACCACAGCAGCAAGGAATGAAAAACTTTGTAAAACTAATTTTTTTCCAAATAAACACAACGTTATGAACAATACAATGGGAAACATCCCAGTCCAACGTGGTGGGCAGGTCATGCCCCGGAGGTAGCCAATGGGCTGCGAGCCAGTCCCATATAGGTCCATTCCTTTATCAACTCCTCCTCTTTCTTTGCTGCTGACCCACAGCTACGTCACACCTCTGTTTTTTTCATGATAATTTATGGTGTTACTGCTGTTCATTATTCCTCAGGCAGGCGAGCGGAACGTTTGTTTATTTTAGCCCGCGTTTGCCTCCTGAGGTGATTGTATTTCATGAATTGTTTCCTCAAGAGCGTGGCGTTCGCTCATTAAGCCCGCTCTCTTATTCTGAGAGGTCACGTGCAGCCTGAGGGCCTTGCGCATTCTTTATTGAATTGCATGTAAACTTGTTTCTTTGTTGCTATTGCGAATGCTTCTGCGTTCATTTGACACGCGCGCCCAGTGCAGGGCCGTGGGTTTCTCCTTTCTTGTTGCGCGCGTTGGCTGGTGTCAGGAGATTTACATTCTGACTGGCAACGCACATCTTCTGAAGGAGGCTTTCTAGCACATGCAGTAAGCGTGCTGCTATCTATATACAAGGTTGGCGGTTCGAGCCTGCTCTCCGCCTGAATTTTATATGTGTGATAAATTTTCCCATTTATTTTGTCTTCATTTAAATATATTTAGGTGTGTTTATATATAAAACTTACTGTGATGTTTATTGCCCTCACACGCTGCTCGTGTGATTTGTTTGTTGAACTACAGGCATTACCTGTATACTGCCTAGGAGGCCCTTCCCTAAAGGTTTTTTGTACTCTCGTGAATTGAGAGGTTTCAGCCTGCTCGGCTACTATTGTTGCCGCACTGAACCTGCTGTTGTTGATACAAATATTCATATTTATATTTTACAAAGACAAATTGTGACGTGCTGTCATGGATAAGGGGGTGCTTCCCTCATCTGCAGATGCCAGCACTCAAGTGCGCACTGCCAAAAAAAGTGACAAGTTGGGAGAAAATATGGGGGATCAAGCCAGTCATACCCAGCCTTCAGTGGCGCAAGCTATTCAGTCCTCTCTGGACTCAGCCTTAACAGGTTTGAATAACACCTTGGCGTCAGCCTTTGACAGGTTAATTACCCGCATTGCGGATTTCCATCCCTCCCAAGATGCTACCCCATCTGTTGCAACCCAGGCCCCTAAAAAGTGTATGGCCAAAACTAAACATATCCAGGGACAACTCAGTCCCCCCATGGCCATATCACCTGTATCTTCCCCTAAGAGAAACTTAAAGCGCGGGTGGGAAGAGTCCTGTCAACCTATCTCTTCCACCCCCTGGCCAGCCCCCGCGCCTTTCGCGCCGGTGGAGCCCCCTATTGCTTTCTCATTCTCAGAAAGTTCAGATGATTCTGATTCGCCCCCTAAGAGGCGAAAAAGGAAGATGATCTCAGTGGCCCCTAAGGAGGCTCCCCTGCTTGATGTTAGCAGAGTACCTTTCTCTGATCCTGCCCTGATACTACACCCCAGGTCAGCCGAGTGGCAGCCCTCTGAAGAGGTTTCCTCTTTCCTCAGGTTCTGGATCAGGCGCTCTATGCCCAAAGAGGAACGTAATAAATTACGGTCGGATTGTCCCAAACCTATGCTCGCCGACAAGGTGGCTCTAGCGCCAGAAATAGACCAATCTATGGCGGCTTTTCTATCCCAGAAGGGGGAAAGACCCCAAGAAGGGGGTAGATAAAGCGTGGCGTAGTTGCCAAGACAGACTGTTGGACATCCTGGTCCAGTCACGCAGATTTTTGAAATGGCAGAGGAGGCGCAGTCCTCTAAATCCCCGGTAGATGTTAGCGCATTAAGGGGTTGGATCCAACGAACTGTGTGCCTGCTCGGCAACGCTAATGCCTCCATATGTAGGGAGAGGAGGAATTAATGAGGTTGGATTCCAAACTGGCGGACATGTCAGAGAGGGAAGGGGGCCCTTCGGCTCAAGGTAATTTGTTTGGGGATTCTTTCCTGAAGGATTTGTCAGCATATGTTCACACATTTACGGCGCTGGACAAGGCGCAGGCTAATATAAAAAAGATATTTGGCCCAAAGGTTTTTAACAAGGCTGCACGAGGTAGGGCCCGCTCCTCCGGCCGCTTTACCCAGGGCTCCTCCCATCCCCGCAAGTTTGCGCCCCATGGTGCATACAATCCCTCCTCTGCTCGAGGAGCACATAACCAGTTTTACCCTCAACAAAACTCGAGTTGGAGAGGACATGCCGGAAGATCAAGAGGGCCATCAGGTACTTTCTCAGGTGTTAAAAGTTTTTTCCCTCAAAAGTCTAGGGGGCATACTAACCATGTTTCTTCCACAGTGGGAGGCCCTCACTTCGGATCCTTGGGTGTTGCAAACTGTTCAAGGTTATCAGATAGAATTTTATGCCCCTCCTTGCCAGTTGTCCTTTCCCCTTCCTTTGGTGTTCGACGAGGTCAAACAATCCCTCATAGATGTGGAAGTAAGGGATCTCATCTCCAAGGGGGCGGTAGTATAATTTTCCTTGTCCCGAAGCTGGACAAGGGGTTTCGCCCAGTAATCAATCTGAAAGCCCTTAACTCGTTTGTGGTATATCACCACTTCAAGATGGAACGGATTAATTTACTCAGGGACACCCTTCTCCCGGCAGACTGGATGGTCAAATTAGACCTCAAGGACGCTTACCTAGTGGTTCCTGTCTTTCCCCCACATCAGGAGTTTCTTCAGTTTCAATGGGGGGGGGGTCGAGTGTGGCAGTTTGCATCCCTTCCGTTTGGTCTGTCCTCGGCCCCATGGTGTTTCACCAAGCTCACGCGGCCTGTGATGGCTCTCCTCAGATCGAGGGAAATTCGGATCATAATTTATCTGGAGGACATGCTTCTGCTAGCCCAGAATTATCAAACTCTGTGTTCTCATCTGAAGTTCACTGTGACCCTCTTACAGGATCTAGGTTTTGTGATAAATGTCAAAAAATCCATATTGAAGCCTACGCAATGTATCCAATTTCTGGGCTTCAATATAGATTCAACGCTTTGCATCCTTCTTCTCCCAGACAACAGACTTTCCAAGATAAAGAAGGAGATTTGTCTGCTCCTCAGGAGAGGGAGGATCTCGCTCAGGCAGTTAGCCAGGGTTGTGGGGATGCTGTCGGCATCCATTCAAGCTATCTTCCCTGCTCCCCTACATTACAGAGCACTACAGCGCCTAAAAGCTAAGCATTTGCGCAAGTGTCTCTCTTACTCCTAGATGGTGGAATTGCCTACAGAGGCCAGGTTGGAACTCCTGTGGTGGCTCAGGCACATGGAGGCCTGGAATGGCAAGGCAATATTTGGGCCATCTCCGGATGTCATTCTGGAGTCAGATGCAAGCAGAGCGGGTTGGAGGGCCAGATTGGGTCAGGTTTCCACAGGAGGGAAATGGTCAGAGTCAGCGAAACAACTACATATCAATTGTCTAGAGTTGTTAGCGGGGTCCTTTGCTGTTCGAAGTCTCCTCAAGGATCAGGGGAATTGTTGTGTTCTCCTCCGCATGGACAACATCTCTGTAGTGAGGTATATCAATCACCTCGGGGGTACCAGGTCCAAAGCCCTGGTGGATTTGGCAAGAGAGTTTTGGCATTTTTGCCTTGACAGGGATATTCTATTGAAAGCAGAATACCTCCCAGGAGTCAGAAACAAGGTTGCAGATTGGAACTCCAGGCACCTGCAAGACATGAGCGATTGGATGTTGAACAGGTCTCTCTTTGCCCGCATAGCGTCCCTCTGGGGTCCTCTGACGATAGACTTGTTTGCCTCGAGACTAAATTGTCAAGTTCCCAAATTTTACAGTTGGAGACCAGATCTGTTAGCTCTGGCCACCGACACTTTCCTACCGGATTGGTCGGGTCAGTTGGGGTATGCCTTTCCTCCCTTTGCCATGATAGCTCGGGTTCTGGTCCATGTTCGCAGACAAGCGGTGTCTCTGGTTCTGGTTACCCCCTTTTGGCCCTCTCAGGTTTGGTTCCCGGCCCTTCTGGAATTGGCAATAGATATTCCCCGTCTTCTTCCTCTGGATCCCCAGTTGCTGGTGGATCCGGGGGGGGTCTCCCTCACGAGTTGGTCCTGCAGGGGCACCTTGCCCTATGTCGGTCATCAGGGACTCCTGGGCACCCTCTACTAAATCTGGGTATTCCTCAGCATGGAACCGCTGGGTTAGCTGGTGTGTGGCTAGGCACCTCAATCCCGTTTCTGCCTCTCCTGTAGAAGTGGTTAATTTTCTAGTAGAGTTGTTTAAGGAAGGGAAAGCCTACAAGACTGTTAATGGGTTTCGGACAGCTATTTCAGGCGGTCACCTTTTGGTTAAGGGAGAACCAGTGGGTAGGCACTTTTTGGTGCGTAGGGCCCTCAAATCTATTCGTATTAAAGTTCCACCAAAACCGAAGTATTCGGTTCTTTGAGACGTTAATATGGTACTGCAGCTCTTCAGGTCCTGGCCTCCTAATGAAGCTTTGTCCCTGCAGCAGTTATTTTCCAAACTTGCTAAGTTACTATGTCTGGTGTCTATTAAAAGGGTCTCTGATATCAGAGCTCTGGATGTGGATAATAAGATGTTCACCCCTCAGGGGGTTACTTTCTTTATCTCACGAAGGACTAAATGCTTGACTTCCTCAATATCCTATCCAGCTTTTCCTGAAGATTGTAAATTATGTGTGGTCAACTGTTTGAAATGTTTTCAGTTTAAAACTGAAGGTTTTAGACCTCCGAATACCTCTCAGCTGCTGATTTCCTACAGGAAACCCCATAAGCCAGTCTCCCCTTCTACTTTGGCCAGATGGATCAAATGGGTTATGCAGGAGGCGGGGGTTGACACATCCTCTTTTGGTCCCCACTCAGTCCGGGGCGCTATGGCCTCTAAAGCAGCCTTTCTGGGGGGTAGTTTGGAACAGATTTTAAAAGCAGCTGACTGGTCAAGGGAGTCAACTTTTAAGACATTTTACCATAAACGTATTGCTCATGTAGCTTTGAATGTAATGCAAGGGCTTTGAACTTGCATAATATGAGCCTCCTGTCTTGCCATAGAATACCTAATCCCCCACACTAGCGTGAGAAGGGGGTTTAGATTCTATAAAAGACAAGGAGGCGAGTATTATACCACCCACCCACCCTTACTGGTGTTTGATTGTTGTTTCAGCTTTCAGTTGATGGCTTCGACACAGGAAGAAGCGGAATGTTCAGCTCCAAGGTGCAGAAGGTTTCAGTTCCGACGTTTTCATGGAAATTTGTTCTTCGTTCTGCGTGGAGAAAATGTTCGGTGGCCGTGTGAAAAGGATCAGCAACAGAAAGAGGAGGAGTTGATAAAGGAATGGACCTATATGGGATTGGCTCGCAGCTCATTGGCTACCTCCGGGGCATGACCTGCCCACCATGTTGGACTGGGATGTTTCCCATTGTATTGTTCATAACGTTTTGTTTATTTGGAAAAAAATTCGTTTTACAAAGATTTTCATTCTTTGCTGCTGTCGTTCAGAGTAAAGATTGTGAATGCATAATACTCGCCTCCTTGTCTTTTATAAAATCTAAACCCCCTTCTCACGCTAGTGTGGGGGATTAGGTATTCGGGGGTTATGTGGGCAATGTACATTTCTTTCATTCGAGAACTTCCAGTCACGTAGGTTTCCTTAGGGCCTGCATCAAGTCATACCGTTATCAGCATTTGGTGTATTCTCGCCAGCTAATGAAACATGCAATGCTGTCCATTGTCATGACAGTTTCTAGCGAATATTCGCAGAGTGTAAAACCCCAGAATACACCCTATCGCCCACACTTTGCTCCTCTACTGTCACCAATTCTCCATTCTCTTTACAAAATCATTACATCCATGATATTTAAATAACGTTGGATTGACTTGCATATTTTAATTATCCCATGCTTATGTTGATTGTCCAAGTGAAGAGCACTCGCCTAAATGTTGCTTTTGCGAAAGCACATATTGCTTCTGCGTAATCTATTTTTCCAACATTTCCGCTCTGAATTGAAAGTGCAGAACATAGTGCTCAGAGACTGTTCCAAATGCTCCCCCTAGCACGTGCCTATTTGACCCCCCCAGCACTTTCGTGGGGGCACCCCACTCTTGCACTTTTCCCCTTCTACCCCCTTACATCCTGCACTGATTACCTTCTCAAGCACTTGTATGGTAGGATTGTCACAAGACCAATATAACCGGTTTTTGCTTTTTGTTGTTCTATTCTCGTGATTCCCTTGTTTACCCGGGGTCATTCCCCCGTTGTTAATTGTCATCTAGGGATATAAAACAAGATTATCATATCAGATAAGATGTTAGACCAGCCAACACAGCGACCCAGCCAGCCACGGAACTGGGCACCCTCGCCAGGGCCATCCCCTCCTGGACCATCACAGAATGGGGGGCGCACCCCCAGATTGCACCCCTGACGTGCCCAACAAAGGCCTATCGCAACGGTCCTTAGGGCCTGTGAGAAACCCGTCTGTGCGTGATGCAATTCAACCACCTACAATAGTTCACTCTATTCCTAGCACCAGTGTGTGACCCCCACACCGACCCTCAAACGATACCCAGGGAGCCTTCTGAGCCCAGCCTGCAACTAGTGGCCCCCTGATCCCTATCTCCTGCCTCCGCTGACCCCCTTGTGCCCAAAGTCCCCCAGTCCTGCTCGAAGTGGGACTACCCACATATATGACTCCGGACAACAGGACTGCTAGCCGGGGGGGCAAGCATCTATCACATGAGTGCCCACCACGAAAACACAATGGATACACTTATCTTTTTCGGTTTGGGCACATCCCAGCTGAAGGGTGAGATCCCCTCACCCGCCACAACCTTTGAGAAACGATACCCGGGAAGCCCACAGACCCTCTCCCTGCATCCAGCGCCCTCAGGTCCCGTCCTGCCGGCTCCCGCAGACCATACCGGCCCAAAGCCATCCGGCCCGCTCGAAGTGGGGCCCACACATAAAATTGGCTCTGGATGCCAGGAGTGCCACCTGGTGGTAAACATCTATCACAACCCCCAAGAAACCACACCCGAGCACCTGTCACTTAGCCTGGGCCGGTGCCCATCAGAAAGGTGTGGCCCCTCACCAGGCACACCCCAAGAGCATCGATACCCAGGGAGCCCACAGACCCTATGCATGCGTCCGGCACCCTCAGATTCCCATTTACCGGCCTGCGCAGCCCCACCTGGACAAAGCCCTCTTGCCCAGCTCGAAGAGGGACCTCCGCCCAATGGCTCCGGACAAAAGGACTGTCGCTAGGAGGCAAGCCTCCATCACATAGGCTCCCAAAACGCACAACTGCAAAACTCGTCGCTTAGCATGGGCCAATGCCCAGGAGAAAGGTAAGCCCCCAGCCTCACCACCTGAGAAACGATACCTAGAAGAGACCGCAGACCGCCCACCCTGTGTCCAGCACCCCCAGATCCGAACTGCTGGCCCCTGCAGGCCTGTCTCTGCTCACTGTGGGACTTTGCACACAAATGGCTCCGGACACCTGGACTGCCGCCAGGATGCAAACATCTATCACGAAAGTCCTGTGAAACCACCACTGCAAAAAACCTGCCATTTAGTCAGGGCACATGCCTAGCAGAAGAGTGTGGCCCCCTACCTGCCACAACCCCTTGTGAAACTATACTCAGGAAGCCCACAGGCTATTGGCCCGCTTCCAGCGTCTTAGGATCCTGATCCCTAGACCCTGCAAAACCCAGCTGCCCAAAGCCTTCCAGCCCTGCTCGCGTTGGATCCCCCACAGAAAAGTGGCTCTGGACACCGGGATTGCCTCCAGGGGGGAAATATCTAACACACAAGCCCTACCAAAAGCCATGTCCGAAAACACCAGACACTAAGCATGGGTAACTTCTTGCGATCGCTCCCTACTGGCCAAAAATAGCATGATAAATCCTGCAGAAGGCCAACACCAACCCCTGTGCCCGTGCCCCCTCTCTGTGAAGGGTCTTGGTTGCTATCTTCCACGATGACCTGTATTCAGAGAAGGCTGGCCCGGCCTCTTCTCCCACCCCTAACCCACTGATTGCAGCCTCTGTTTGTGCGCTTCCCACTGCTATTGTTAACCTCACTGGATGCACGAGTCCCACAACCTGACTATCCACACCAAAGGCTCAAACCAATAGCCTGTCAATGCTTAGACTTGGGAAACGAATTCCAGACAAGGACCGTATTATTTCCAACATGCAGCTGTTATCTTTGCCGAGAGTTGCTAAATACCTATTCCGTAAAATTGCACAATTTGCATCCCATTTCCTCCAAGAAACTCTGCCTTGGGTTCTGTCCAAAACATCCAGAACATCCATCAGGAAAAGGAAACAATTGCCACTTTCAACTGTGCCCACTGAGTCCTAATCGTACAGCCAAATGAGAATAAGGCATAAACTAGCCCGGTCACACCTTGCAGAAACACCTCTCACTAATTGTAGCTTTAGTTTGACATTGATCATTGAAAGCCACATAACATTAAACCTGCACACTAGCCTGCACCCATCTTCGCTACAAATTTCACTGCCATATAAAAAACGATTTAAAACCAAGCGCCCCAAATATTCGCAATTCAGCAGTTTAACATCCAAATGCATTTATCAGAGAAACAGAACCAGAACTGACATCTGTTCATCTCCTTTAATTGGAATTCCTTTATTGCAGAGCCCACCTTAAAGAACCAGCAAAGAGAGGGGCTCATGGTAGGGTGGCCAACTATTTGATATTCTTTTTCCGGTCACTTGCCCACAAGGCGGCGATGAAGTCACATGACCATCACGACCCCAGGAACAAAGCATTAGCATTGAAATGAAGACAGGTGTCAGAGCATTAGCAGCTCCACTTGCAGGCTCAAAGAAAAATGAGCCAGGGCCTAAGGAGCCGCCCAGAGACAGAAAACTGCAGGCAGCAGCAAGTGGCAGCGCCGTGCTGTGTAGACGGCCACTTGTAGAGTGGCTGTACTGGACGCAGGTTGTCCTTGACGCAGGTTGTCCCGACTTGCTGTCTCCCGAAAGTCACACTCCAGGCAACAAAGAAAGTCGGGACAATCTGCGTTCTGCACAGCCACTCTGCAAACTGCGGGAGTCTCCAATTACGGGACAATCCCGCAAAATACGGAACAGTTGGCCACCCTAGCTCATGGTGACCCTCAATCGAACCCGAGAATAATTTCATGTGCCGTCACCCTATGTCAAAGTTGCAAAGCTTTCCTCCCAAACATATTATAAAGGGCTCAGGGGCGGACTATTATTAGGAGACTGCCAGCCAGCGTTTCTCGCTAAATACCTGCATACGGATTACCTGCATGCCATTAAAACGGAGTCATAACTAACATAACAGTTATGACCCTGCCCCAACTACCCAATCAAGCAGTCCCAATACAATTGTGCAACCCACAGCCCCTTTCAACTTCTTTCCAGGGTCACGATTAATTTGAGCGCAAATGTATCCCGTGTGGTGTCACGTGCCCTACCAATCGGGGGTCACGTGACACACAGGAAATAAAGGAATCACCGGAACTGGCGTCACAACGCCAGTCCGGGTTTATGCATCGACCAGAGCAGTCCGGCTGTTTCTTTGCTGCGCCCTTTCCCCCCCGCGCTGCGCAACAGGGGGCATGGCCGCCTGCACTCCAACACCGAGCAGGGGTCCCCGGAGAATATCATCACACTGGCGACGAAGCGGAAAGGATCCGCGCCTTAAACGCACGCGGAGCCGCGTAACATCCATCCGTCTGCTGACGCGGATGAACAGACGCTGTCATTTCCATACGGTGAGACCACGCAGCAACCTCACAACACGCCGGTGCCTCTCCCATGCTTGTAAATGAGCCGTGCATCACACGGACAACCACTCCCACACGGCACAAGTCGGCAGCAACAGTTCCAACGACTCGTTCCCATCGTTCCATGAGGCATTGTGAAAAAAAAGTAAAAGAATATAACAAGACCAGCACGCTGCGAGCTTCTCCTCATCTAACACCTCTCTCGTATCACCCGGAGGTAAGAGGAAGGGAGGGTGTAACAACAGCGCAGGCACCCTACACTTTGAGAACTATGGGCACAGCCCTCACCTCAGGAGTTATCACAACCTCCCACAGACCACGCCTCAAACCAAGTAAGGAGTACACATACATGCAGCAATTGAACTATAAAAGACAGTAACGTGAACTTGTTGGAGCATGTCCAGCCCAAGCACTAGCCCCACGAGGGCCAGCATAGGTTCAACATCCAGGAGGAGCCTCACTATGGATCCCCCAGACCCAGCGCAGACAACTTTCATGCCACCGTTTGACCCTTTTACCACCGGAGCTGCTATTAGATGGGAAATCTGACTACAACAATTTGAAATGCATCTAGATGCTAGAGACTTTACCGTAGCGAAAAAGAAGCGCACCTTCCTCCTACTCAACATTGGGGCAGCCGCCCTGCGCCTATTCAACGCTACCCCAAATCGTGGCAACGACAACAACTACGACGCGGCCAAAGCCGCGCTTACCAATATGTTAAAACCGGATCTCAACCCGGACTACGAACGCTTCCATTTTTGCATGGCAAGACAACGCGAGAAAGAGACAGTAGACAAATTCCATGCTCGCCTTCGAGAAATGGCAGTATGCTGTGAGTTCCCGGATGAAGAGTTTGCCATCCGTCTCCAGATCATCAACGGGATATCCTCAGAAAAACTAAGAAGAGCCATCCTGTCTGAGAGAAATATAAGACTCTTCCGCATCCTAGAAATGGCGCGCCTCCGGGAACAAACGGAAGATCAGGTGGCGATCATGGAGGCCGCAATCCAAAGACTGCCGCTGGACAGCCCTAAACCCATGGAAGACGTCGCAGCCATCTCTAGACATCAGAGCAATCGCATGAAACAAGGCCAAAGGTCCAACACGGCACAGGGACGGGACAGAAACTGCAAATGGTGCGGAGACCCATGGCACAAGGGTGAGTCTTGCCCGGCATGGGGATCCACGTGCAGAAAATGCAACCGCCTTAACCACTATGCTGCAGTCTGCTTGAACCCACCGAACAGAAATGACGCAGCACAGCAGCCTGCACAAGATCGCAGAAAAAAGTTTGCACCCAGAGAATCCTCCCGCCAACAAGAGCGAAAAGGAAAAGCTAGAGCCGTTGACGACTCCCAAAAGTCCCCAGACACGAGCAGCAGCGACGACAGCTCATCCCCGAAAGGGAGAGACAAAAGTAGACGGAAAAGGGGAAATAAGCGGACACACCGAGTACACCTAATCTCGGCCGTCGAACCACACCGATCACGACAGAGAAAGAGACCGTCATGCACAGTTCTTTCCAACGGAGCACCGCTGAAAGTAGTCATCGACACTGGCGCAACCGTGAACGTCATGCCGGTGACGGCATACAGCAAACTCCGCCCGAAGCCTACTCTCCATGAGAAGAAAGTCAGGCTATATGCCTACGGAAGCAAGAAAACATTGCCCGTACAAGGATCCTTCAAGTCGGACTTCACCCACAAGAACGCCAACTACAGAGCACGCATCTATGTAGTAGATGCCGGCTGCAAGACACTATTGAGCTGCAGAACAGCAGAGAAGCTGGAGTTGATCCACTTCGCTTTCAACCTTCAACATGACGAACTCAACAGCCTGTTAAAACGACACAAGAAATTGTTCCAAGGCATCGGATATCTAAAAGGGCGAACCATCAAGCTCCACACAGACCCCACCATTGAACCTAAAGCAGTAAGACATCAACGGATTCCATTCCACTTATGAGGAGCAGTGGAAAAAGAGCTGGCCAAGCTAGAAGAAGCGGGAATCATAGAAAAAACGTCAGGACCTACCCCATGGGTCTCGCCCATGGTGGTTGCTCAAAAACCCAAACAACCAGACGCGGTAAGAATATGTATTGACATGAGGCTTCCCAATGCAGCCATTGGGAGAGAACGTCATGTAACACCTACGATAGACGAGCTCATTGTAGACCTCACAGGAACAACAGTCTTCAGTAAACTTGACCTTAGATCAGGCTATCACCAACTGAGACTGTCCAGAGAGTCGAGATACATCACTGCATTCTGCAGAAGTGTTCCAGCACGAAATCCGCAAAGTCATCACAGGGTTAGAAGGCACCACCAATATCAGCGATGATATTCTCGTATACGCATCAAACAAGAAGGATCACCACAAACGACTGGCAGCGGTCCTAACAAGGTTAGAAGAAGCAGGCCTAACACTCAACGCAGAAAAGTGCGAATTCAACAAAGATGAAATATGCTTCTTCGGGTATATCTTCAGTGCTAGGGGCGTGTCCCCCGACCCATCCAAGGTACGAGACATAAAGGACACCAAAGCACCCCAATCAGCCTACGAAGTAAGAAGCTTCATGGGAATGGCGACATATTGCGCACGCTTCATCCCCGATCTCGCCAGCATGGTAAGCCCACTCAGGGAACTAACGAAGAAAGACCAAAGGTGGGAATGGACCACCACCCACCAACAGGCGTTTCAACAAATTAAAGACACCCTATCCACGTCCACAACCATGGCGTTTTTCAACACAGATAGGCAGACTGAACTCCTGGTCGACGCCAGCCCCGTCGGCATCGGAGCAGTCTTGACCCAAACTGACAACGAGGGAAACGTAGTCCCCATCGCGTTTGCCAGCCGAGCACTTACAAAACCTGAACAGAACTACGCGCACATAGAGAAAGAAGCCCTAGCCATCTTATGGGGATGCCGTCACTTCAAAGTGTACCTGCTAGGCAAACAAGCAAAAATCCTCACGGATCACAAACCCCTGATCCCAATTTTCCGTGGATCTGCTCCTCACCCACCGGCACGCATCGAGAAATGGATGCCGCAGCTACAACCGTACAACATCGAGGTTGAGTATCGCCCAGGATCAGACAACCCGGCAGACTACTTATCCCGCCACCCGCGGCGTGCCACTGACAGAGAACGGCGCCAAGCGAAGGAAACCGACAAGCACGTCTGTCACATAGTCGCCTGCGCAAGGCCACGGGCCCTGACCCTAGACGAAGTGGCCAGTGAAACAGGAACAGACACCGTCCTGCAGCACACCACTGCCGCCGTCCGATCCGGCAATTGGAAGAACTATCTCACGTCGATGGCCCAGCGCACTGCGTCAGCCCAAGTCAAACTCAGAGCTCTATTTGGGATCCGACATGAACTCTCGGTAGCCCCAGAAGGTATCCTACTCAAAGGACACAGAATCGTACTGCCCGAGTCCCTAGAAGAGAGAGCCCTCCGCCTAGCGCACAGTGGACATCAGGACATCATCAAAACCACTGCATATCTAAAGTCCAGGATGTGGATGCCCAACATACAACAAAAGGTAGTAGAGTTAGTAGAATCCTGTGCAGCCTGCCAAGCATCCAGAAGACCAGAAAACCCCAAACCGATTAGCAGCACCCCAAGAAGCTGCAAACGCTGGGACACTGTCAGCATGGACCACTGCACAATTGCCGGCGAAGGGTATGTTCTCGTAGTGATCGACGAGTTCAGCCGATACCCGGAAGTGGAACACATAGCATCTACTAACGCAGAGACCACAACCTCACACTAGAAAAGATATTTGCCACACATGGAATACCGAGGAAAGTGAAGAGCGACAACGGACCATCATTCACTAGTCAAGAACTGCGCGAGTATTTCAAAGAAGTAAATGTCAAACACCAGCGAATCACCCCAAGATGGCCCCAAGCGAACGGTGACGCTGAGAGGTTCATGGGGTCACTCAACAAAGTCATCAGGATCGCCAAAGAACAAGGACGCCTGTGGCTGAAAACAGTGTACCGGTTCCTGAGAACACATAGGCAAACCCCGTACTCCTCTACAGGAATCAGCCCGGCGGCCCTCATGCTTGGCGTACCCAAACAGGCGGAACTACCCATACACCCCCAGTGGATAGCTCCAGAACCAGACATCCCTGCCATAGACGCCATGCGGCTGAGGCGAAATGAGCAAGAAAGCATCGCCAGACGAGCTTGCCACAGAGAGCTGACACCAGGGGACACCGTCATTGTCAAGAACCAAGCCCCACCTAAGAAAATGTCCCTCAACTTCGAGCTCCAACCATGGACAGTTAGTACCACAAACCACAGCATGGTCACAGCCACCCGAGGGGGGGAGACAGTGACGAGGAACGTGTCTCACTTCAGGAAGGTACCCCAGAACTGTGGGAAGAACAACTGATGCCTTCTAGAGAAGAAGCGGAGGCGCCACTCTCACCCCCCGAACAAGTGGCGCCAGGAAGTCCAGCTACTCCTGGAACATCAGACAGTCCACACCAGCAAATAGAGAGAGGTAAAGCCGAGACTCCAAAGACAGACGCTCCGGAGAAAAGGAACACCCGGTATCTTCTGAGGGAGAAGCCCAAACCGTCGTCCCGCCTCAAAGGATATGTCGTGGACAGAGTAGGCCGGCCGAAGCCCCGCCAAGGTGAACTCTAAGCTCAGCCAATAAGTTTTGTTTATCCAAGATGTGTGCCAAGTTATGTATAAGACCAGTTTAAGATGTATGTTTGTTGACAACCGTGCAAACGCCTCCAATTTGGGGAGGAATGTGGTGTCACATGCCCCACCAATCGGGGGTCACGTGACACACAGGAAATAAAGGAATCACCGGAACTGGCATCACAACGCCAGTCCGGGTTTATGCATCGACCAGAGCAGTCTGGCTATTTCTTTGCTACGCCCTCCCCCCCCCCCCGCGCTGCGCAACAGGGGGCCTGGCCGTCTGCGCTCCAACACCGAGCAGGGGTCCCCGGAGCATATCATCACATCCCGGACGCCAACCAAAACTAAAGAAACTCCATGTTGTGTCCTTAATTGTTCGGCCTCCAATCCAAATATAGACCAAACACCCCCAAGCTCCTTACTAACACCATAATACCGAGGTAGACAGATACAATATACCGCCAAATGCAGCAGACACAACTTGCGTCACACATCTGGTCCCGCAGAACCTCCCTCAAAAATTATCTGAGAGCGAAAACCTACAGCGGCATCCGTGGGGGGCATACCTCATAGTGGCGAAAATAAAAAATGTTGTCAAGAGCCGCCTCTTATTACGAGATGGCCAGCCAGCAGGGAGTTCCGGGACCTGCTAAGTACCTGCCCACGTATTGCCTGGACCGAGGATGCGATTAAAACAGAACCATAATTAAACATCAAACAATTACACCAGGCAAGTAACCAAACAATAAACTCCCCTACAATTGTAGAATCTGGAGCCCATTTCAACCTGCAGGTTCCTGACGCCTACGTGTGCAAATACAATACAAACGCCAAACTTAAAATGAACAACCGGTCACCATACCAGCACTGTGATCCCCCAAAGAAAAACCCCAATGTACAAAAATAGATGAATTACTATTGGGCAACACAAAAAAAGCAATACATAATACACTTCTCTGCCCTTGTTTCCCGTACCACGTTATGCTCTAAACCTGCGTGTGTACACACTCCACCATCATGCCATATCCGTACCATTATATGGGGAGATGCTACGGTAACACCGTCAAGATGTAGTCACCCACAACTGATCAGCGATATCTGCGGCAAGCACGCAGGCTTCAAAAAAAGGTTTTTTTAAACGTGTGTTCTCAATTGTAAAATCCTGTAAAACCCTGCAAGCTCAAATGTTTCAGCCTCGAGAAATTAAGGAACAACTTAACAAAACATTTTCTTCTTGCGCGTACCTATAGTGTGATGAGCAAAAACATGTGTAAGTGCATAAACCCCCTGAGCTAACCATATTGCATATTAGGCCTACAGCCTTCTGCATTAGAAACAAGGATTAATAGCTTATTTGAAGACTGTACTAAATACTGGAAATCATAGCCTTATAAAATGGCTCAGTAATGCTTTAGTAGTGCTAAAACGCCTAGCACAGTGAGATAAATTCATCACAGAAAACATGAGCCCTCATGAAATTGCTTGCAGAGGGTTAATCGCAATACTTGTATTCATCTTCCACTTTCGCGAGAGGCTTCACTATTCATTGTAAACAGACACTGGGTTGCATGGGAAAGCAAAGCTGGAAGCACGCTGAGCTTCCCTGCCATGCAGGTGGGAGGGGTAAGAGCAGGTTGGGTCAGTGGAAAATTACATTTTTCCCATCAAAAACAGGTTATGAACCTGACGAAGATTCTAGAAGGTTGCGTCACTCTAATTGACAGGCCTGCCAAATAAAAGTAGATACACACATTAATCGTGAAGGACTTGTCCGCGGGCTTCGCTGTGGTGCACGTGTGAAGCGCCCAGAACTAACAGCTATCCCGGTGGCAGAGGTTCCTAGACAGTCACATCCCACCTCGTGCTGGTTCCAGTGAGGGGCAATGCCAGTCCCAGGAAAGAAGTGCCAGGCGCAAGGGTGGCGTGGGTCCTAGCTGTGACAGGCCTCCAGAATTGTGAATACCTAGGAACATAAGCCCATGTGCTCTATGTAATTATGATTCATAACTTGCATTCTTTCCATTTTACTAAAATTGCTGTTCATTTATATTATCTGCTTATTGGCAAATAAATGCAAGTATACCATTGTTGGTTGATTTTTTCCCAGAATGAGTTCATAGTGTGTCGCAGTTTGAACCTGGGAGGTGGGCGGTTTGTATTTGGGCTGGTCCCGGATGTGAGCTCACACCCTTCATAATACAATACCTTGGTCTGATTCACCTCGAGCACTACCTACCACCAGCACCTGAAATCCTCTGGCGCTCCTCCATCGCCTGACCCTGACCAAAGGACACCAAAATCATAAAAGAAAACAGGACAAACAAAACAAAAAAGGTGCTGTCTATGCAGCTCACCGGTCCCTGGCAGGGCTTAAAAGTGGGGGGGACACTTGTGTCCCCCGGGCCCACTTGGCTTTCTACTTCCAGTGCCTAGCGGCAGCGTATGCCACTGACGTCACTGTGCAGCCCGGCCCCCGGAGTGGTCGCCCTCCCCAAACTGGTGCGCCTCCCTCCTTGGCCCACCTCCACGCCTCCCAATCCGCTTCCCTAGCTAAACACCAGGATCTCTATTGGAAGGGTGCCTCCACAGGCTTGGACAGCCTATCCGGGAATAGGGAAAGGCCAGATGGGCAGGCACAACATGCCAGTGTGGTCCAGTTTTTTGGGCCAAAGTGGGTCGGTTTGAGTTACTTCACTGTGCTGCTCGCAGTTTTGACCAGTGATACTCAACAAATAAACTCTTGTACCTTCGAGGGAATGCTAAACGGCACATTATTGGCATGCTTATGTCTGTGGAGTCATGCATCATCGGGGGGTCAGCTGTCAGAGGTGGGCTGTTGTTGACTGTCCTTTTGTTCTGATACCTGTACAGGTCACAGTGCTGGTCAATCACTAGTCTGATGATGTGCACAGTAAGCCCTCCCCCCTCAGGGCCCATCTTGTCTGGATGGCAATACTTATATGCATGCACTGTGGGATATGATATGATAATTTATAACGCGCCTGTACACAGGTGTTTCTAAGCAGGACAAGAAAAGGGAGAGAAGACAGATGGAAGACAAGACAAACGATCTTACTAGGCCATGTGTCATTCAGATATTGCAAGTGCAGCAACGCCAAGTGCATGGGGAAGGGATAAGGGGAAGTGTCAGGAAGAGGGAAGGAGGAAGTGCAATCAGGACAGCAATGCTCTGAGTAAGTGCAGCGTGGCTTTGGGTAAGTGCAAGGAGGCAGGGAACTGTAGAGGTTACAGTACAGCCCCCAAGTGAGCGGTAGGCCCAGAGGCAGTGCCGGGAGACTGATAATGCAGAAGCCTGCTACCCAGTGAGACTCTGAGGGTAGCCAAGCAACCAGTCAGCGCCACAGACAATTGGTCAGCAGGGGAGGGAAAGAGAGAAAGCAAAGAAGAAAAGGAAAGTCTTGAGCTGCTTCTGTCATATCCCAGCTGCGGCGCTGGTCTTGGTGGCACCGCAGGTGGCGATTGTATAGTGTGTCTATGGCCCTTTCCAAGAGGGCTCCCAGAACTAGAGGTGACATTCTAGTCTCCGGCTCAACGCGGACCGGCAGGTCGGCTCTGCCCCTTCTAATGCCAGAAGAAGGACATCTTTTGCCAGCGACCGAAGAATCTTGTGTTGCTACTCTCCCTAGAGACGCTCCATAAATGGACCGACCATTAGCTTACTCTTCCCCGCTGAACCTCAGCCCCATCCTAATTCTGCTTCTTGTATTATAGGTGTTTTTCATTTAGCGTCTCCTTTGAACCGCAAGTGACTGCATTCTCTCTTTCAGCAGTTCCGCTCTCCCGGTCACACAGAATCTCCCCCCTCCAGACTGCCTCCCCCGCTAACCCAAACATCCATTCCAGCCCCTCGGCACGATAGGCTTGGTAATCACTCGACTCTCTTCACCAACTTTACTTTCACTATACTTACCGCTGTTTCCTTTGCATAGTCATTGCAGCCCGGACTCATTCTCGTACAGTACCCGGAGTAAAATGCCTCTCTCGCTCTCTCTATGCTCCAGCCAGGTGAGGGTTTACCCTGTCTCACTATTCTCTCTCAACAATCTCTGGGGCCACGCTGATCTTCCCTTCTCCTCAGAGCATACAGACGGAAGACCGCCACTCGTGGCAGCTAGAAGCCCCGACTCACACAAGAGATCCCTAAAGGTTATGAGTCGTTTCATATGGATCTTCCCTTCTGGAAGACTCAGGTTAACCCTGTCTCTGCTCATTTCCCTTAGGGCCATCCTCTACAGCCACGAACATCTTCCCCATGCCAGCAACACGATGCAATCCAGACCTGCTCTCCAACCTCATCCACAGCTCGTCCATCAGGGTTTTCTTCCCCAGAGGGTTTTCCTGAGGGTTCTATCACTCCCTGTCCTCATTGAGTTCAGGGGGGCTTAGGGCACTCAGGGGAATTTCTCGTTTACATTGGTTGCTGAAGCTGATTCAGGTTAATGATCTTGATACTCAAAGTATTCCTCGGTCTGCACAACATAATTCATGACAGCTTCTGTAACTTCAGGTGGTCTGACTCAAATTTGAGAGGGGCAAGGAGGCCATTCCAGAGGGAGGCACCTGCAAAGGAGAGAGATCTACCCACCACTCTCTGCCTGGAGAACTTTCTGACCCTCAGAGAGTTGAAGGTAGCTGAGCGAAGAGCTCGAGAAGGAAGGTATTTTGGAAGAGAGAGTTGGATGTAGTGCGGGCCCCAGAAAGCTTTGTGGACGATGCAGAGGTTTGTGAACTTGATCCATGCAGCCACTGGGAGCCAGTGGAGAGATTTTAGGGTTGGAGAGATACAGTCCCTGGGCTTGAGGCCAAGGAAAAGTCTTGCAGTCCTGTTCTGGATTAGTTGCAGAGGGCAGAGAGTAGAGGAAGGAAGATTGAGAAAGAGGTTGTTGCAGTAGTCCAGCCTAGAGAGAACCAGAGCTCGAGAGACAGTGAGCATTTGGGGGAAAGTGAGAAAAGGAAGAATAGCTCTGAGGAGGTGCAGCTGGTAGTGGGCCTTCTTGGCAAGGTCTGTGATGTGCAGAGAGAAGGAGAGTGTGGAATCAAAGATGACACCAAGTTTTTTTTCCTCACAGGAAGGCAAAGGAAGAGGGCCCAAGGAGGGCGGCCAGAGTGAAAGGGGGAAAGCGGGAGCAGGGGTCCAAGTGAGAAGGATCTCCGCCTTACTGGCAATAAGGCATAGGTTGTTAAATGTGCACCAATCATGGATCACGGATAGACAGTCCAGAATGAGCGAGAGGGGAGATGAGGCTGACGGGAGCCTGAAGGAGAGCTGAGTATCATCCGCATAACACTGAAAGTGGGAGGAGACGGTAGAGATTAGGATGGTCAAGTAGATATTGAAGAGTCAGGGTGAGAGGTTAGAGCTGTGGGGAGCACCACAAGTGGAGACAGAGGAGGTGGAGAGAAAGGACTCAAGTTGGTCCTGGCAGGGTCTTTCCAGGGGGAAGGAGGTCAGCCACTCCAGAGCCTGATCCGTGATGCCCAGGTTCTCACAGAGTCGCTTGATCAGGATGGAGTGGTTAACCGTGTCAAAAGCAGAGGAAAGGTCAAGGAGGACGAGGACAGAAGGGAAGCTGGAGTCAAGATTAGCAAGCAGATCTTCACAGGTGTTGAGGAGAGCAGTTTCCATGCCTCTGGCTGCTCTGAAGCCAGGCTGATGCTCATGGAGACAACCAACAGATTCATTTTAGAGAGTAAGCTCGGAGATGGCCAGCTTTTTCAGGAGTTTGCCTAAGAAAGCAGTGATAGAGATCGGGCAGTAATTCTCCAGACAGGTAGGATCGGCAGAAGGTTTTTTGAGGAAGGGGTGCACAAGAGAGTGCTTGAGAAGAGAGGGGAAAGATCCAGTAGCAAAAGAGTGATTGCAGAAATCGGCCAAGGCTGGAGCGGGGGTGTCAATTTGGTCCTTGATGGTTCTGTAGGAGCAAGGGGAGGACCTGTTTGGACGACACTTTTATAGATCAGACTTGTCTAGAAACCTCATTAGGTGTTGTCAGAGTGAAAGAGAAGAAATGAGGAGAGGGAGAGACAGCTGGAGGGGGGGCCGCGAGAGGTAGAGGAAGAGGAAGAGGAGTTTTAGTGGTGAAGTGAGAAGCCAGAGCTGTACAGAGGGCCTGGGAAGGAACAGGAGATTTGCAGACTGCAGAAGGATTGTCCAGCTCCTTGCAGATTTTAAAGAGTTTGGCCATGTTGCTGGAGGATGCAGAGATGCAAGCTTGGATGTGGGCTCTCTTCTTGGACAGGACAGAGAGTCTGTATTGCCTTTGGAGCAGGCGGCAGTCCAGTATGTCAGAGGATGCACCCGAGGCTCTCCACTTCCTCTCAGCCACACTACACTTGCATTTCACGGTGGCGAGGTTTGATTCATACCAAGAGTTGGTTGCAATTTGAGGTAGGCTTCAGACGGATTTTCATCAGTGGGGCAAAGACGTCCAGAGTGTTGGAGATAGAAAGATGTAGGTTAGAGAGGACTTTGTCAGGGTGTGAGTCACCTGCAGGAGTAGAGTAGGAGGAGCAGAGAAGGTAGAGGCGAAGGCATCCAGTGACACACATTTCATTTGCCCGATGACCGAGAAGGCAGATGGCAGTGCTGGGGTGGGCTTTGCCTGGGGGCCAGAGAGTTTAAGGTGAGAGGAAAGCAAAAACTAGTCAGTCCAGACGAGAGGATCTGGTTCTGTCACATGCAGTGGTGCATCTGTTTGTAGCCATGCACTGTTGTGTTATCACGTACATACCCAGCAGAAATGGCCAACATTTTTGTAGTCCCTCCTTTATGTGTGCCAGGTTGCTATGGGTCATGATCGTGAGTCATAGGTTAGCCAGGAAATCTGGCGCACACGTGTTTAGATCGTGACCATCTGCACACTGATGGCATAGGGCATGCGTCTGTTGATGAAGACATACTCCTGTACCCGTGTTGGCAGCCCTACAGATAAGGGGTGTATGAACCACTTTCACTCCCTACTAATAGGCAAATATTTTCAAAAAATAAAAATAGGGAGTAAAACTACTCCCACCAAAAAATAGGAAACTGACACAAAAGACCTTATGCTCCTGTTTTCACCCACACAGCTCCATGGATATGTATGGACTAGTAGTGCACATAGTAACACAGGAAGAAACTACTATTATTACTGCTGGATTGGAAGAAGAGAACATGTATCATTTATTGTATATGAATAATTATTACAAAAACATTTCTGTTTTCCAGTTAAACATTTCTATTCGCTTATAAAATACTCCCATTGGGAAGTGGATTTACAATCCTACTCCCTAAAAAATCATTTTACTCTCAACTTTAAAAAATATGGAGTAAAATACTCCCTCTTCAAAATCTTATCTGGAGCACTGCTTGTTGGTACAAAGGCTACGTGTGCGTAGTCCAGGGCTCCAGCCACGTTGGGGAAGTCCGCCATTGTATAGAACGTGCCTTGCTCTGATTTAGGACTACACAGCTCTGTGGGGAAGGCAAAGCGGTGGCACATCCTTCTTATCGTGGCAGATGTGGCAGATGACACCTGTAAGAGGATGCAGAAGAGGCATGACTGGGTGATGCCATGGTTACAGCATGTTAAAAACTGGTTGTGATTCAGAAATGGAGCAGTGTGAAGAAGTTCAAGGTGGGGGCGGGGTGGTGGTGTGGTGACTGTGTCCCTTTCAGGCTGTTTGTAGCCCTCAATTTCTGCCAGGAAGGCTGAAGATGGTAGGCATATCCAGGCAGTAGACAGTGAGTATGTGCTGTTCTGTGAGGTCTTGGTGGGACTTCCTGGGCGGTACACCCTCTGTGGGTAGAGCCTTCTGGCTCTACTACACGTCTTACTGTCCTCGTGCTGCTACTGAGGTGGGGGCTGGGCTACAAGCTGATGGGCTGAGGATGGGATAAAGACTGATAGGCTGTCTAGGCTGGTGTCTGCAGTCAGGTGGGCTGTCTGGGAGATGGGTTGCAGGCTGATGGGATTCATTGGCATGGTGCCGAGTCCAGGCTGTTGCTGGTTCTGGGACACCTCTGCCTGGTGCAGTATTCTCCTTAGCTACCTCAGTTGGAGTGACAATGGTAGTTCACCTTTCATGATGACTGAAAAAGTGAGCCTGCCATTTTTCTGTGCTATTTATGCAGCCCACTCCCTCAAATTAGTGGCTCCTTGCATGTGTGGCTTGTTGTGAGGGCATGTTGGGATGATTGGTGGTAAAATTTGGTGTAATACCAGTGCAATATAATCCTTATAGGCATACTTCCAAAGCATTAATTTCATGCACAAAACCATGGTATAAAATCTGTTGCATAAAATAGCCATGTTTCCTGCACCTTACAAGAACGGGTGTTACGCCGGTGTTTGCTGGCGTAAAGTCAAAGGGCACATGTGGACAGGACTAGTATGTACTGCTGTGTAAATTCAAGGAGTAACTGTATTCGCTGATGCCTTGGATTTATGCCACCGTTTTATGCTCCTGGCACTTGGTAAATTCGCCCCTGTGTATTACAATCTGTAGAGAGGCCAAGCGTCAAGGTTATTCAGTCACAAACTCTGTTGGCTCAACAGAACTCTGGTAGTACGTTCAATGTACCCAGACACAAGGAGAGAGACTAACAAAAGCTGCAGTCTCTACTTCTATCCTGCATGTTAGGCACTTCTGCCTTCTATAAAGTAGGCCTAGGAGGAGATCCTCTCCATTTGGCATACCAATGGTCCCTGACTGGTCCTGGATCCACTTCTCTACCATCTTTGTGCAGATCACAATGCTTGGCTTCGGAATTCAGGGAGGTCCTGTAACAAGTGTAGTGGATGAGTGACTCCTCGACCCCAAAAGTCAGCCACACACATCTCCAAATTATGGCGGGCGAAGTTGGGCAGTGGGTCCTTTGATTTCATGGTTGCTGTTCCCAAAAAAGTAAACAGAGAGCATAATATGGAAAATATGTATTTATCAGCAATGCCTTCTGCTACATGGCCTTTGGGGGACATTTTCTCTATAGGGAAAAGGGCACACGGTCCATTCGAAATGTTCTTTATCTGCCTTAAACTCCGTGTTATTTAAAAGTCACAAAATACGTCTCCATTAATTAGTTTAAACTAAAGACGATTATTTAAGCCATCACCGTATAAGCAATGCATTTTTTTTAAACTATTCATCAGAAACGGGAGGCTGCCGTCACCTGGAGATGCATTTCCGGCTTGGGTGCTTTACCTCTGTTAAGTGAAAAGAGGCGGGAATCACATCAGAGAGCGCTTCTGATGGCAGGGCGAATATAGAGGCGAAAATCTGCGTAAGCCGATCATAGGCCATCGAAAACCATTTAAAACAGCTATTGTTCTGCGGGGAGCCGGAAAGTGGGGTACTGCTGGGGACGGGAATAATAACGAGGTGATAATTCGATATGCAGTGTCTTCCCGAGGCGGTCTTGATGTGGATTTCAATCTGGACCTTTGCTTCAGGTCGCAGACGAACTAGAAGTTTGGGTTTCGGAGGTTATGTGGGCAATGTACATTTCTTTTCTTCGAGAACTTTCAGTCACGTAGGTTTCCTTTCCAATAGTGCCTGCGTCGAGTCATACCGTTATCGCCATTTGGTTTAAACTTTAGATAGCTTGTATCGCCTCCAGCTAATGAAACAAGTAATGCCGTCCATTGTCAGGACAGAGTCTAGAGAACATTCGCATAGGGTAAACCCCAGAATACACCCTATTGCCCAACTTTGCTCCTCTACTGCCACCCCACACTCCATTCTCTTTACAAAATCATTAAGTTCATGTTATTTAAATTACCTTGTATTGACTTGCATTTTTTAATTATCCCATGCTTATGTTGATTGTCCAAGTGAAGGGCACTCTCCTAAATGTTGCTTTTGTGAAAGCACCTATGGCTGCTGCGTAATCTATTTTTCCAACAATTTCGCTCTGAATTGAAAGTGCAGCAAGCGCCAATAGCCCTCTTCATTTGGTGAACATAGCGCTAAAAGGCTGTTCCAAGTTCACCAGCGGAAGAATGGAAGATGGGGGTGAAAGAAAATGAAAGAGTTAGTTCCCAGCTGTATTAAGTTAGGTGATGTGAGGAAGGGTGTCTTCACAGGCTTTGGCTAGCCTATCGGGCAATAAGAAAATGCCCAATGTGCAGGCACAACATGCTTGTGGGACTTTTTTTGGGGTCAAAGTGGGCCATAATTTTGGCCAAAGTGGGCCAGTTTGATGAGTTACTTCACTGTGCCGCTCGCAAATATACAACTTGGTACTCATTTACCGCCCAAAACTCCCTAATTGGTTACGACTGAAACAGTGCCACTAAAGGAATGAATTGCAATTTGGACTTTTTCATTGGTACCCCAACCAATGTTTGCCCCTGTACGAAATTGTGCCTTGAAGTTACTTCAAAGCATTGTATGGGAAGACAAGAGAAGTGGGTAGGCTTTGTGGTGAAGTAATCATGTTGCCATATGATGCGAGTGCCGAGATAAATTATAACAATATCTGCCAAATTGTGTGGTATATGGGGAGAGTACCTGAGTATAAAATGCCAATATCTAGAAAATGGCATGGTACCGCTGGTTGCTTTGGGAGGAAGAGATAAGCAACTGAGGGTGATTATCAGAACCTACTGGGAGTCGGTTGGGCTGGTAACGTTGGGAGATATATGGCAGGAGGGGACCATCAGGGATTTTGGAAGACTTGGGGAGGAGGCCGGATTGCATGGGGGCCAATATGTTACGTACCATAGGTTGGTGCAAAAAATTCGGAAAACGTGGCCTGAGACAGTGCTGGCGGAAGAACCAGTCGCCATTATGGAGATAATATATGATGCAGCTGAAGGGGGGGCATGAGATCTCTAGATTGTATGAGATGGTAATAACTAAGGTTGGGAAGGAATTGACACATTTGAGATTGGATTGGGAAGCAGAGGTAGGAGCCCAAATGGAGGATGGGATGTGGGAGCGTGCCCTGGGATACCACAAGAGGGTGTCTAGGAATGCCAGACTGCAGCAAATACAGCTCTATGTAACGCATAGAGCATATATGACCCCTCTGAGGATATCTAAGTTTAGAGGCGCTGGGAGACAGGCGTGCCCTAAGTGCGATGAGGAGAACGCTGATATGACACACATGTTTTGGTCGTGCCCAGTAATCGAGTGTTTCTGGAGAGAAGTGACGCAAAAGCTAGCAGAGAAAGGGGTCACGCTCATCATAGATACGGCCTGCCTGTTGGGAGGGCTTCCAAGGCCACGAAAACTGAAGCATGTTGGGAAACTGAAACACTTGGCATACGTGCTTGCAAAGCGAAGGATAGCTATGGGATGGAAAAAGTGTCACAAACCACGGGTGGAGGTGTGGTGGAAGGAATTACAGAAATGGGCGGAGGCTGAAACAATATTATGGCAGGAGGCAAGTAGCATGACTTGGGAAGAAGAAGTGGGTACCCTGATGGCATGGAAAACATTGATATCTGGACTATTTGGAACAATATTAGATCCAGAGGAATCCGGGCTCGTAGGAATCCAAACAGGCTCGTAAAGGGGGGTGGGATCAGGGGGGCAGTGGGCAAAGACTAATTGATGTTAATGTAATGGTTGTGAATTGCACTGTGTGTTTGGTTTGTATTGTTGGTTGTGTTTAAAAATTAATAAAATTCTTGAAAAAAAAAAATCTAGAAAATGGCATGACTACTTAGGCATAGGATGGCATTCGCTGCTTAATGGTGTGAGAACCATGGCCTATAATATGAACTTCTGACAAACAGATGCATGCCAGATGTGCTAAGGGCTTGTTTTGGAAATGGAACAATGCCATGTGACAGGTTTTAAAAAACTGGTTGGGCCGACTAGGCGCTTCATCATAATGAAAGGGATGAATCGAGTTCCATCAGTGGGTAATACATAATACTACTGATTAATACAGAGCTAAGAAGTAGTCCGTCTACATGAAGCTCAACAAAAGTCATCAGATTGTAATTATATGATACAAGAAGTACAATGTAAACATACTGAAATGCCTGGTAAATTGGGCTGGTGGTCTGATTGCAAAAGCTTACCTTTTTGTGTGAGCCCTTGGTAGTGATCTGAGTGCCTTACTGTATGATGTATGACAACGCCAGTGGTAGGTTGCAGGTTAACATTGAATGACAAAATCTATCAAATGATGGTAATTGGGCACGCCTGTGTCCAGGCAAAATATGAAGGCCCATGGGCATGTGATCTGAATGCCTGCAGTACTAGCAACAAAAAAAAACTTCTCACTACACACAAGTCAAAACTGTTGACTTTGTTAATTCTTGCTTTCTGCCTTTGCACATATATTTTTTTCACAGTAAATAACACACACACAAACAAATAAATAAACCACATATAAAATTGCTTCTGGACGCAGACAACACCACACAAAGGAATTCATCCACTTAAACACATTCCCCTCAGCCCTCAAACCTCCAATGTGTTCCACCTCTTGGCCCCTTTGATAAAACTTAAATGGCAGCAACAACTAGAATGAAAATCAACATTGCTTTTTCCACCTAATTACTCAAACCTTTTATTTTTACTTTGAAGAAAAGGCATAGTTTGTCATAGTAGCTCCATGTGACCTGAAAATGTGTTCTCGAGTCTTGAATTTTCATGGAACTGATCAGTGCATTCTGGAAGGTGTAGTCCTTTTTGTTTCAACTTGATCAACATACCAGAAAACAATGAATTTAAAAAGAAACACCAGTGTTTTTCAGATGGCATGGAATTACTAATTTGATTGCCTAGTCACTTGCTACAAGACCTTCAATTAAAGCCAATTTCTCCCATCCTCAGACGTTATACCTTTCTTTAACCCTTCACTTCAGTCGTCCACCCCTGCCCCACAACCTCCTACTCCTGTAGTCAGTCTTTAGCTTTTTAGGTGACCTTAAGCTCCCAGCCCTCCATTCTGGGACGCCAATGCTATGCAGCAATTACCATACCAAGCCGTGGCAGCTGCTGAACTTTTTAACTGGGGTGGGGGGGGTGTAAATGTTTGGGCCACATATATAGGAGCAACTGAGCACAGCAATCCAACTAAGGGAATTTCGGGGGGTCTCTTTCAACAAACATTTCTGTGAAAAATGTTGTAAAAAGTCACACAGTCTGTAATTGGTTTTGTATAGTAGCACCTGAAAACAAAACAGTAGATGGAAGTCACCAACAGAGCACAGGAGCATTTTCCCACAACATGCCAGTATAAACAAAATGTTTATGCTGGCCATGCCCATACATGTCCATGCAGGCTGCAGCACAATATGCAAGTGTTGCCATATAAGAACTCCCAGCCAGTAAAAAAACGCCATGACACAGAAAGAAATATCTAGCCTGGCTATATCAATATAGGCCAATGTACCACATAATCATAATTATGTTTGCTCTTACCCTTGATGCCCGGTCCAAAAATGCCATGAAACACTAATGGCCAGATTCTCGAAACCTTTTTTGGTGATGTGAGGAGATGTGCTAGTGCATCCCCTCAATTGTGCCAAAAAAAGGGACAGCTCAATTCACAAAGGGTTTCTGAATGAGGGCATCTTAGATACGCTCATTCAGATGTGCTTCAGACAAGATAAGGGTGCCTCCTGGGATCACTCCCCAACATAGGGTATGGAGGGGAGGTCTGCAGCAACACGGGAGGAACTCACCACCGTACAGTGCCCAGGGGTGGGGAGTTAGCCGTTCCGTCTGGACCACCAGTCACAAGGAGGAACAACCGAAGAAATGTACATGTAATTTGATATATGTTTATGATAACTATGCATTTTGATTTACGGTTACCTTTATAATTTGGTGTGATGATTCTCTCAGATGTGTTAAAAAATAAACGTGGCTGTACATTTCCAAAAGCTAAGGTTTTTTGTTCCTCTGCCCAGCACTGCCTCCCTGCTGATCCCACCCACCACAGCTCACTTGGGTTCTTTTCCTGGTCCCTGCATAGAACCAACTCATCGCCATTTCTTATGAAGAACATGCTTCAAAGTCTTAGGTAAGTACATAACCACTTTTATTACGTTACAAAGTTACATACAGTAAGTCCTTAAGATGCTAAGGGAAGGGCCCAGCCGTGACCACTGCCAAGGTCCAATCTCTCAAACTGTCTGTCTGACTGTCTAGCTGAAGAAAACACTGAGTTAGGCATTCTCATGTTCATACAATACAACTTCTACTTGTGTCATCGCACACTCTGGCATCATACTCCTCCAACACCCACCCACACAGACAGAAATACATAAAACAGATGCAGTAATATGGATGTCATATATCCATGTTCCATGTGCCACCACATAGTACCTAGTAACAAATAGGTAATGGAGTGCTGGTACTTTGTACAGGGCAGTCTTGTATGGCAAAGTCCCATGGATTGACATGCCGTTACTGTGAGTACAAGGTACTCCAGCAATGAACCATCAAGTGGGCAATGTAGAGGGCACTTCTCTGTCATGCATGCATATGTGTAGTAAATGTGTATACCGGCCACACTAACAGTGTTTCCTTGACCACAGGGGATGAAGATGACACAGCAGAGGAAGAGGATGTGGATGAAGGTGACAGTGATGAGACCATGCTGTGGGCAAACCAACCTGGCCACCGAGACACTGAGGAGAATGCAGCTCCAAAGGACACTGTCCCACCATCAGATCACACCATCGAGCCCCAGCCCTCCCCCAGAAGTACTGCACAGCTGTATGGCCACAGTGACCAGGACACTGCTAATTCTGTCACCACGATGGACACCATCACCATGGCCTCATTTTATATCCCACAGCTAAGGGGTGGGGACACCATGGTGGTGGTGATGGTGGAGATCACCTTCACCCCTTTGAGCCATCCCTGCCAAGGCCAGGTGGGGAGTGTGCTACACCTCTTCCAGCGACCGTTGGTCATCTGCCCACTGGGGAACAGGCATCCAGCATCTCCAGCCCATCTCCTTTACAGACTGCACCTGCTCCTGTGGCTGGCAGTCTCTTGGAAGATCTTATTGAGAGACTGTCAGCCACTGAGCTGGCCCAGGCACCAGTACAGGCCACTGGTAGGGAAATGCTGAAATCTGCTTGGTGCTTGGTCCAGTGTTGGGGGATGTCCAACAGTGCTTGGAGGATGTACATCATGAATTGGTTGCAGACAACTGGCTGCGGGCAAATCTGCTGTAGGAGGCATGGGTAGCAAGGCAAGAGGCCAGGGAGGATGCTCGGTTTGATCAAGAGCAGGCCTCTGCAGCAACTGATTCAGCATCTGTAGAGGTGTGTGCTCGGGCAAGGGATAATTCTCAGCTTTCCAGTGAGCAGGTCGATGTGCTGGAATCAGAGGCCTACACTGGGGGCCGGGAGGATGCCTGACTGGCCGAAGAGCAGACCTGTGCAGACTGTTTTTGCACCCTTTTACTACCTTTATTATTTGGACTTCAACCTGGACTTCTTGGCCCTGGACTTTGCCTTGAAGTTTATATACATGAATGCTAGACAATTTTATTTGGGATCTTGTTGTGCATAACAGAACCAGCAGGCCAAGTGGCACTGCTATCCTGTACAAATCCTTGCTCTCCATTTCAAACTCTGAGGAGCAAGCCTGCAACTCGGACTCCAAATCCCTTCTGGTAAAATGTCTGCTCACCCCCTCACATACTGACAGCTTCCTGCTTTTACGATTACATGCTTTGCAGAATCCCTTAGCGACGCTCTAGTAGCCAGCCATCTTGGTCTCCCATCCCCTCCTCACAAAGTTAGGGGACTTTAATATCTGGTTGGGCATCCCACACAACCCTATCAAGCACTCCCAATACAATTGTGCAACCCACAGCCCCTTTCAACTTCCTTCCAGGGTCACAATTACTTTGGGTGCAAATGTATCCCGGACGCCAACCAAAATTGAAGAAACGGTCGACCCTGTGTTGTGTCCTTAATTGTTCGGCCTCCAATCCAAATCTACACCAACACCTCCCAAGCTACTTACTAACACCATACTACCGAGGTAGACAGATACAATATACCATCAAATGCAGCAGATACAACTTGTCACACCTGTGGTCCCGCGGAACATGCCTCAAAAATTATCTGAGAGTGCAAACCCACCACGGCATCCGTGGGGGGCATACCTCAAAGTGGCAAAAATAAAAAATATTGTCAAGAGCTGTCCCTTATTACAAGACAGCCAGCCAGCAGGGACTTTCAGGACTTGCTAAGTGCCTGCCCACGTATTGCCTGGACGCCATTAAAACAGAGCCATAATTAAAAATCAAACAATGACCCCCTGCAAGTAACCAACCAATAAACCCCCCTACAATTGTAGAACCCGCAGCCCCTTTAACTTGCAGGGTCCCGACGCCTACATGTGCAAATACAACCCAGACGCCAAACTAACATTGAACAACCGGTCACCCCGTGTTGTTTTTTTAATTGTTTGCCCTCAATACTAAATCCACACAGAAACCCCCATGTGCTCCATACCTGCACTGTGTTTCCACAAAGAAAAAAACCCAATGTACAAAAATAGATGAATTACTGTCGCCCAACACTAAAAAGACAACACATAATACACTTCTCTGCCCTCGTTTCCCGTCCCGCTTTTTGCTCTAAACCTGTGTGTGTACACACATCACCATCATGCCATTTCCGTACAATTTTAATGGGGAGATGCTACACAATTGGGCCTCATTACAAATCCGGTGGTAAAAAAAAATCGCTACCGTGTCCGTGAAGCAGTGCTGCCAGAATCAACGGTTGCACTGGCATGCCGGTAATACCACCAAACCCCCCCAAAATCACCATACTGGCACCCTCTGTGCTGGTGACTCCGAATCCGGCTCCACGCTACCGGACTCACCGGTAACTACGGTGCCATTATTACTGTGACCTGAAAGAACGTGTTCACCGAAACAGGAAATTGACCGGGGCCATTAACAAAACACAATCCATTGCAATCCTCTGTGCACAGGAGTGAAGCCACATCCAGAGCCCAGATTATCATCAGGAGACATGTCTGCAGGGTACCTATAACCTGGAGGCTCAAGCCGTGTTTCAGCAAGGTTTAATGGAACATTCTTGCAGATACCGTAGTCGAGCATACAGAAAAAGTATTCAACAGCGACCTAAGAAGGCAATCTGGGAGGAGTTGTCCCAGAAGATCACGGCAGTCGGAACAACACCCCAAACTTTTTCGGACTGCCCCAAAAGGTGGGACGACCTTCGTCTCAGGGTGTGAAACCTGTCGGCCAAGCGCACCCAAAGCATGGCCACAGGAGGGGGCCCTGCATCTCCCATCCATCTGCAGCCTTGCGAGGATACCCGCAGTAGCATACTCCACCTAGAGGCTACTGAGGGAGTTGGTGGAGCGGAGGCCGGAGATGTGACATCGGAGGAGGCTTGTGGGTACCCGTAAGCCCAATGTCAGAACATCCACCTTGTCCACACTGTATACAATAGAGTAGGGAAACATGTCAAGTATGTCGTGGACAACACCAGTACAGCCCTGCTGGCGGCCCCTCCTTTCAACCTGGTTGCACACATCCACATAGACCTGGCATCCAAACCTCATTCATACACCACTCACACATTGACCATTACACAGGCCCTTGTATCACCATCACAAGTTGCACCTGCTGGCACTCAGACAAACATCCCCCTGACCTAGCCCAACTTGTGTTGTCACCGTCGTGGTAGCAAAGGCCCAAAGTCACGTCAGTGGCAAGCATCTCCACCACCAGCAAATGACCTGCCGCACACAGCAATGATACATTTGGCCCACTCGTCCCATCCACCATGGCCCATCCCGCAAAATCATCACAGACGCAGTAAGTGCCATAGGCAGCAGTCACATGTGTAACACATTCATGTCACAACCAGCCACAACACCATATCATACAGCTTATGTGCCAAACCCATAACAAACACCCTAACCGGGAAACACTAGTACACCATGCAAGAGCCACCGCACACAGCATGTAGGCACACCACACACGCACCCACGAAGCATCCCGAACACAGGCATGTGTGCACCATGCCATGGCCACCAACATGTCCATGACACAGCATTGTCATCAGAAAGTACTAGCATTCATGTCTGTCTCATCAATCCACACCCATCACTGATGCCCTGCCTCTCAGGCACATCATCTGGCGATGAGGCACATCATAAGGCGATGAGGCTGGACAGCCAAGTACATCCCGGGCCACCAGCCGTGCAGCAGACGAACCACGTCCACACAGGACTCCACAGCATCCTCCGGCAGACGTGGGAGGACAACAGTATCTGCAACCCACCAGCCACCCACCATCCCAGAGGCGCCTGCACCCCTGCCATCCCCAAACTAGGATTCACCCACAACCCTGCCACCCCCCAACCAGAAGGCACCTGCACCCCTGACGCAAGGACGTTCACAAGGGGGTCCAGATGAAAACACTGGGGAGGAGGGTGGAGCAGAAAACGTGGAATCAGACCACAGCTACGAGGAGGCCATGGCCTTAAAACCCGTGGGCCCAATGAGCCCCTACCCAGTGTCAGGGACATTGAAGGGCGCCTGTCACAAATGGAGCAACGTCAGGATTCCGTGGCTTCAGTCGTCCAACAGCACCTGCATGAGGCACAACTCATGCGGGAGATTCTTCAGGCTAGATCAAGGAGGAACGCACAGGCACTGGGCAGATGCACAAGTGCAATCTTGCAGGTGTCATGCCGTGTGAGGGAGGGCAACAGTATAATGTCCTCCATCTCTGAAACAATGTCCATGTTGTTTCAGGCCATAGTGGACCAAAGGCACCTGTCCATACCACCGGCTCCCTCCACTGGTTCCACAACAGGGTGTTCTCTACAGGGCAGCCCAAGGCGTCACTTGGAGCGGCTGTCTCGGCCTGCAGAAGGCTGCACCCCAGGACCTAAAAGGGGACGCAAATAGGGCATTGATACATGGCTGCCCTGTCTGCATACTCTGCCTATGTAGATAGTTGTGCAGGACATGATATGCCCATGGACAGTTTGTTGAGGAGGTGTGGTGAGGTACAGTTGGGGAGAGGGTGTGGGGACAGTTGGGGTGTGGATGTGGGGATGGACAGTTGGAGAGGGGGTGGGGGTGTGGGGAGAGATGGGGTGCAGTGAGGGATAGTTGCGGAGGAAGTGGGGTGTGGGGATTGTGGGGGGGTGGATGTGTGGAGGGACATTTGGGGAGGGTGTGGGGAGGGATAGTTGGGTGGGATAGTATAGTGAGTTAAGGCTTTCCACAAATTTGCATAATTGTTCATCATACAATATATTTGGTGTTGCAAAAGAAATCATGACTGGACATTGATGTTTCAGTGTGAGTGCATTTATTTATGTACAGTGCCCAGTGTGATAGATGTCCTGTGCCATGTGTGAGACAGGTGCTGAGAAGTAGTGGTGTTGAAAAGGGAAGGCCAGAATACACCTCCCGTCTCGGAAGACCCTCGAACAGGAAGAAGTACCAAAGACAATATGGCTGCCGATCGTACGAGCTCACACCAATCCAACTGATCCCCCAATGGACACCTACCACAAGAGATGCCCTCTCACCAGACCCTACAACCCAGGAGCCGTGCGAACACTACCCATAGTGGACGAAGACGCACACGAGGGAGCCGCAGACAGCTACATGGACAGAATCAACTAAGGCACCGAGAAGCCATGCCTCAAGTCGTTAGAGACACCAAGACAACATAGCTATGTCAGACATGAAGCACACGTGCCATCCGCAGTCGGGACACTCACACACCAAACTACACGAAGAGCACATGCATACAGTTCAATGAGTTAGACGACAGGAACATATAAATACTGTCTGCACGTTTATTATTTTTGGCATTATCTTGCTACAGCAACGCAGGAACGCAAAAAGCAAGAAGGGCACGTGAAATGGCAGGAGCACTCGAGGGACCTGACATCCACAACGCACTAATCTATGGACACTATGAAAGGCGCATACAGTAGAAGCCAGACACTGGCTTATGAAATCGTAGTAGACCATAGCCGTTTTAAGGAAAACCTGAAGCCACACAGAATGCGGTGCAAGCAGAACTACCGTGGTGAGAACAAAGCCGCTGCCAAGGTCGTAATGTTGCAAGTGATATTCCTCACCCTGAACCGAAGTAACACGAGCTGCAAGGGAGCCCATTCCCCATAAAATAGAGAATAATTCAGAGCTCCTGAGCTCACAAACGTGGTCCCCAAGCATGTGATGTGGCCAAACTGATGAGGAGTCAAGATTTGGTGGCTGGGAAGAGCAAACCGTCTCACCGACCAGACAATGGTTGCAACAAATTTGTTACACTCAAGCTACAGTTCTGCGCTGGGAATGGAGCACGCTCAAGGCAATGATGGTCCACACACGGTTATGACGCCGACACATAGTTGCACCTCACGGACACATAGTTGGACATGCACCGTGAACAGGTGTCTTGCAGGCTGGGAACTGAGTTTGTCCCAAGCTTGGGGACCCGCGGTTCCACCAATCAAAATCCATGGCCCTAGGGGTGGGTAGCTAGGATCACTGACCAATCATGGGGTCCGCACACTGTTACAATTAGTAACAATTTTCAGGGATGGTCCCAGCCTGACACCTGACATGGCCTGGTGCAATTAACTAACCTCTATATGGGCTCCTATAGGGGAACTACCACTCAACAACCTATCCAGAATGGATTTAGGTTTGATGGAATGTGATGTAAGTTGTGACGCCATTTGCTACCAAAACTGGCCTGTGAGCCAGGATTCGCTGAGAGGTGCCCGAAATCGCCACTGTGCATGTGATCCCTGTGGTTTGTTGTCTGTAATAAACCTCAGTTATACCTTGCTACTTGTCTGGACCTTACGTTCTTTTGGGCTAGGAAGGAGATAGGCCTTCCATGAGTTCTGTACCCGCTGACTCCTAGAAAAAGGCTCTGCCTGCTTGGGAGTTCACCCTAACAGTGTATGAGGTCCTCACGTGCAACACGTCCAACCATGCCATTGCGGCTCTGTGCAATAGCCAGTTCATCATCACTGTCGTCCTCAGCCTCTGGTGGCTGCATGTCCATGTCGGGGGGCAGGGGGATATTGCGCCTGATGCACATGTTGTGCAACATGGCACAGGAAAGCACTATTTCCCCAACCTTTTCAGGGCTGTACATCAGTGCTCCCCCGATCTGCTGAGGAAGCGGAACCTGGCCTTTAATAGGCCAAAAGTATGTTCTATGGTGAAGCGAGAACGTACATGGGCACGGTTGTATGCCTGCTCGTGGATATTGTGGGGTTGCCTGACGGGGGTCATCAACCATGGCATCAAGGGATACCCAGCATCACCTGCACAGGAGAAACAGAAAGTGTACATATCAATTTCCTGGTTATTTCATGTTGGCACAGGCTGTACGTAGTTTTTCATTTGTGGAGACAAACATGCACAAGCAAAAGTGAGTTTAGCTAGCACATGTCAATTTTCGGGTACCAGAACGTCACTTTGTCATAATGCGTCTGGGGGGAGTGTTGTGCAGTGGCATTCACATGGACCATTCACAGACAATATGACCCCTGGCCCTTTTTGTACAACTGACACGCATGTAATTGATGTAAATAATGTGTTAAAAATGAATTCCAGCTATATGGCAATGTACGACGGTACATTTAGCTTTTCTATGATATGCATGTGTGATTGTGTGGTTCACACAGGCAGTGTACCTGTCCAATTTGTGTGCAGACAAAAGATGTCTTGTGGGTGGGAGCTTCAGTATTCTCTGGCTGTGCATCATGAGTTGTGGGTTTGCTTGACTGTGTTTGTGTTTGTTGTTGTCACTACGGTCTGGTGCATTCTGGTACATGTAGTTCTTTAGTTCATCGCTGCACGGAATAGGTGTCGATATGTATGCACTGGATATTATTCATACATGGTGACATGCCTGTCAAGGACTTTTACTCTGGCATGCTACTACTGTGTTGCACCTTGAGTAACACTACACACTTGCAAATTTCATGCATTCACAATACTGAGTAGGGTCATCTCCCCTTCAATGTCTGAGGTTTACTTGTTTTACAGTGGTCGGTAATAATGTTCCTTGCTCTGATTCTTGATCATCCTTACCCTTTTGGTGCCTTATCCGACCTCTGTGCACTTACATGGAGGTTTTGTAATTGTTTCAGGAAATTGCAGTAGGAGTAATGATTGATTAATGCATGCAGTGGGCACATCAACTGGTCATGGGTGTCATACTGGGCCATAATACAACACTGCACATGACCTTGTAGTTAGACTCTCCCAGCAGCCAGGTATGCTAGGCTATGTACTGCCCGGCCCCAAATGAACACTGCACATGGCCTTGTAGTTAGCCTCACCCAGCAGCCAGGTACGCTGTCCCCGTGTCGTGCTATGTACAGAGGTAGAGTGAAGTTCCGCAGCACCATGGAGACGTATGTTGACCCGGGAAATCGTGCACAGCAATGGGTGATGAGGTGGTGGGCATCACACACCATCCGCACGTTCAGTGAATGAAAGAGCTTCCTGTTGCGGTACACTGCCTCCACAGCATGCCTGGCCACATACTCCACAGGTGTGCAGTCCAAGGCACCAATGACGTTAGGCCTGCCTACAAGGGCATGGAAGGCTATGTTTGTGCCATTTACCTGGTCAGCAGTCCTGGGTAGGCTGATGTGGTCTTGAACGTGACACAGGGGTGCATCAAACACCTGGAATAGCACACAGGAAAAACAGGGTTGCAAGATCCCATGCAGCTCACCAACATGTGCTGGTATGTGCCTGTGGCTAGAAAGTGTAGCACAGACACTACCTTCAGCAAAGGGGGTAGTGGGGTGGCTGTGTGGATATTGATGAGGCTGACCAGGTTGTCATGAATCAGACCCACTATTAAGGTGATGGTGTCCCTGTCTAGCCGGTACAGGGTGTGGATCTGACCTTGGCTGAGGTTGAATGGTGTGACCCTTAAGCAAGAGATTATTGGCTGCCTGTGGGCTGCAACTTGCTGAATATTCGGGATTTGATGGGCCATGATAGCCCTCCTTCTCCTCAAGCACCTCTGCTGCATCCTCTGCCTCCATGCCTCTTCAAGTAATCGCTCTGTAGGCATGGCCTCTAGTTCCAGTCAGCTACAGCTACTACTAACATTGTGGTGTTGGAAAGGGTGTGGGGCGTGGGAGTGGTCCTTTTGTGCTGTGGTGCAGCCCATTGGGGCCACCTGTGCTGATTTTGAACACCTGTGGTATGTTTCTACACACCAGAATCCACTTAACACCTGGTCCGTGATGGGAGCATAGTTTTTGCATTGTTACCGGCATCTCCATGCCAGTAATTGCATGTCCGTGCACCTCGGAATGTGCACTTACTGACACCATGCCGGTATCTCAGGCACGGCTGCCGCGTCTCTCTGCAGATACCAGCAACAGTGTTGCTGGATGCGGTGGGTCACTTACGATGCCAGTGTTACCGGCATTGCACCTTGGACTATGCCGGTCTGTTAACAGGTGCCGGTATGGATCTACCGGCAACGCTATTTCTGAACCGGCATACTTGTAATGAGGCCAAATGTATGGTAACACTGTCAAGATGTAAGTGCCCATAGATGATCAGGGTTATCTGTGGCAAGCATGCAGGCTTCAACAAAAGGTTTTTTAAACGTGTGTTCTCAATTGTGAAATCCTGGAAAATCCTGCAAGCTCAAAAGCTTCCGCCTCGAGAAACTATGGAAGAACATCCACCTAGGCCCAACTGCTGGAAGTCTCATACTATCCGTGCTTTTCGAAAACTACATGGGAAAGTCACCTATTTGCTCACAGCATTGCCTGATCCCCAAATCGCAACAAAAAGAGAGCATACAATGGTCAACTAGAAATACTACCCTGCCTTGTTCCTGCCAACCAAGCACTCTGTGAAACTGAAACCTGATCATACCTACACCATCTGCTCATGCATGCCTCTCGGATTCATTAAAAAAGAATACTTGGCTGACAACACGTGCAGTAAGAAAACATAGCAGCCCATCCCCTTATCAAAAACTACTACACAAATGCATGCATCCATCCGCGTCCCCAGCCGGCACAGAACTTAACAAAACATTTCCCGTCTTGCGCATACCTGTAGTGTTATGAGCAAAAACATGTGTAGGTGCATCAACCCCCTGAGCTAACCATACTGCATATTAGGCCTATAGCCTGCTGCATTAGAAACTAGGATTAATAGCTTATACGAAGAGTGTACTAAATGCTGGCAATCATAGCCTTATACAATGGCTTAGTAATGCTTTAGTAGTGCTTAAACACCTAGCACAGTGGGTAAGAGCAGGTTGGGTCAGTGAAGAATTTGATTTTTTCCATCAAAAACATGCCATGCAACTGACAAAGATTCTAGAAGGTTACGTTACTCTGATTGACAGGTCTGCCCAATAAAAGTAGATTTAATCGTGAAGGACTCGTCCACGGGCTTCTCTGTTGTGTACGTGTGAAGCGCCCAGAACGAACAGCTGCCCCAGTTACAGAGGTTCCTAGACAGTCACATCCCACCTCGTGCTGATTCCAGTGAAGGGCAAGGGCAGTCCCAGGAAAGGGGTACCAGGCGCAAGGATGGCATGGGTGCTAGCTGTGACAGTGTTCCAGAATCGTGAAGGTAAACCCTTGTGCTCTATGTAATTGTGATTCATAACTTGCATTCTTCCCATTTTACTAAAATTGCTGTTCATTTATATTATCTGCTTATTGTCAAATATATGCAAGTATGGCATTTGTTGGTTGAGTTTCTTCCAGAATGAGTTCATAGTGTGTTGCATAAAGTTCGAAACTGCGAGGGGAAGGCAATGTATTTAGGATGGTCCCAGAAGTGAGATCACACCCTTTATAATGCAATACCATGGTCTGAATCGCCTCGAGCACTACCACCAGCACCTAAAAATCTGCTGGCTCTCCTCTCTCGCCTGGCCCTGACCAAAGGACACTGAAATCGTAGAAGAAAACCGGAGAAACAAAACAAAAAAGGTGCTGCGTTCGCAGCTCACTGGACCCGCCCGGGACCCCTTGGCTCGCTACTTCTGGTGCCGGGCGGCAGTGCATGCCAGTGACTTGCTGTGCTGCCCGGTGCTGGGGTGGTCCCTCTCCCCAAACTGGTGCCCCTCCTTCCTTCAGTATGACGTTCATTCATCCCCCCCTTTTTTTCGTGGCACTTTATGCCGAAATAACATAAAAAAATATGAGGGGTAGGGAGGGGGGGGCATATAAGGGGTACATTGGGATGGTGTATAGGAATAAATAATAGGGAAAGGGGATTGGGGGACTCCCCAAATAAACATTTTAAAATTCAATATTTTCTGCACACGTTGGCCAAAAACTGCAGCGGAAAAAACAGTTGAAGAATGAACATTGAACCCCTCCTTGGCCAACCTCCACGCCTCCCAATCCACTTCCCTGGCTAAACACCAGGATTGCTATTGGAAGGGTGCCTTCACAGGCTTGGACTAGCCTATCAGGCATTAGGGAAATGCCTGATGTGCAGGCACAACATGCTAGTGTTGTCCAGTTTTGACCAGTGATACTCAACAAAGAAACTCTTGTATCTTTGAGGGAACACTAAACGGTACATTATTGACATGCTTATGTGTGTGGAACCATGAATTACAGGGGGGTCTGCTATCAGCGATATGCTGTTGTTTACTGTCCTTTCGTTGTGATACCTGTATAGGTTGCAGTGCTGGTCAATCACTAGTGTGATGACGTGCACAGTCAACCCTCACCCCTCATGAATGCCCTGCATGGCCCATCTTGTCTGGATGGCAAAATACATGCACCGTGGGATATGATATGATAAGAAATGTATAATGCGCCTGTACACAAGTGTTTTAAGCGCTACCAGAAAAGGGAGGGAAGACAGATGGAGGACAAGACAAACAATCTTACTAGGCCTTGTGTCATTCAGATCGTGCAAGTGCGACAATGCCAAGTGCAGGGGGAAGTGTCAGGGAGAAGGAAAAAGGAAGTGCAATCAGGGCAGGTTACAGTACAGCCCCCAAGTGTGCTGTATGCCCGGGGGCAGTGCAGGGGAGACTGGTTATGCAGGAGCCTGGCACCCAGTGAGACTCTGTGGGTAGCCAAGCAACCAGACAGTGCCACAGGCAGTTGGTCAGCAGGGGAGGGAAATAGAGAAAGCAGAGGAGAAAAGGAAAGTCTTCTGCTGCTTCTGGAACTTCAGGTGGTCCGGATCAAGTTTGAGAGGGTCAGGAAGGCCATTTCAAAGGGAGGCACCTCAGAGGAGAGATATCTACCCCCTACTCTCTGCCTGGAGAACCTTCTGACCTTCAGAGAGTTGGAGGTGAAAGGGGCCCCTAGGGGACCCTTACGTCTATGGAAACAAGGCGAGTCACCAGACACGATAGAGACGCCAGACACAAGGTTGTATTCCCAAAGCTAGAGTTTTATTGCAAAGAAAAAGTCTCAGTTGGCCAACTCGGTCTCGACGCCCCGCGACGTGTATCTCTAGACCTCGTGGGACGCAAGAGAGCAAATTACGTACATCAGTTACATATATACAAAATGCATATCAAACAATCAGCTATGTCATGGTTAACACCCCTCTTCATTGGGTTTCTTTGAACTTGGTGTGACGATGGACATCTCCGGCCACTATGACACCTTCAAACATCTATTCTAGTAACAATTTGCAATTTGTGAGTGCGTAGGCATCTTTTGGTTATTGAATAGAACATGGCGCTTCTGTTCTTGGAAGCGAGCTAGATGCAGAGGGGGTTACATTCTGGACCTTGCTATCTATCAGGTGCTATTCGCGTCCTGGGAGCCGACATGCTCTTAGCGGGCTCAGCAAAGGGGGGCCGTTAGAAAAGCATAATTCAAGCCTTTAGTGGTATTATTCTAACATATTCTACCATATAACGAGACCGGCTGGCAGCTGTGAAATGATTAAATGCCCTGCGGCTCTGCTTCAAGGCTACATTAAGGAGGGAGCCGGGCATTCTTTCTGGAGCTGCCTACGTCTGTGTCTCAGCGAAACTCTTGTTATCCTCTCGGCCCTGTGGCCTTATCCTTTTCCTATACAGACAGCATTGTTCCTCAGTCGAGCAGTGTAAGCGAAAAATATACTGCGAAGCAATAGGACCAGAAAGCAATGAGCAATGGTTAGAAAACAAAATGGCGATTCTTGTTACATCAAAATGGTTGTTCATTAGAACACTCGAAAACCTATATTCTGTCGTATCGTGCATGAGACGGTTGGCCCACGGCCACCAAAATACGTTTGCTGTCTCGAACTAGATTTCTAGACTGACAAACCCTCCTTTGGCCGTGTGCCAAACGTCTCATCTATTTATTGAAACCTCCTCTAGTGATGATGAATGTGAAGTACTTATGTCTGAATCTCGCATGCTATCGTGGTCATCATTGCCTTCAGTAATATCTATTGCCATCAACTCTTTCATTACTCTCATCTCATTTGGGTCTGGGCTAGTTCGATCATGAGGTTGTTTTTCCTTTGTTATCATTTGCATGCATCTTTCCGCACATCCCTCAGTTACCTCTGCACAAACTATGGGTAAACAATGTATACAACAACAACATGTTAGGAATATTCCGAACACCACTACTAGTATCGAGATCAGCTTCCATCCCCAAGATCGTAGTTTTTCCAAAACCAAGATCCTATTTCCCAGCTCCCTTCTCCCGTGGGGAGTTCAGAGCTTAGAACATGCATTTTCTTTATTGCTTCAAAGATCGTGGGGGAATAGTCATCGACATAAACACAACATGCTGATCCCACTATTTTGAAAATTCCCCCACGATCAACCAGGATTACATCGAGAGCCATTCTATTTTGCAGCGTCATTAACCGGATTCCTCTTTATTCCAATGTCATGTTGAATAATATATCTGTTGTTGTGTTTATTGTATTCTTTAGGATTCTGGACAATTGCCTTATATTATAGGAGTTCACTATCTGTCCTAAGAATGGAACGAATGATTTTGCTACATCAGTTGCTACTAAAACACCTTCATCAGTCCTTTTGACTGTAGTTCTGGATAATTTGGCCATGGCTGCTGTTTCCAAGAGGAATACTCCTGGGAACAATAGCCCCTGATAACATGTACCTCCCCAGTTTCTAGGCAACCAAGGGTATGCTTTCTCTCCACATATAAAATAAACTGGATCACCTACGTATACTGGTTCTATTTCCCATTTTAATACCACCGTATTGATACAACCAGTATATGTTCCGACTGAAAAAGATCCTTTCTTTTTCAGGCAAAACGGGACAGTTCTTGGGCTATAATTCACCGTGTAAAATGGGGGAATTGCATTTTTGTTCCCTTCTGTTCTTACACAAAACGTCATTACAGATGTTTTTTCTGGCGGGGACAATCTATCTCGTCTATTTTGTCGTGTTATTTTACGTGTGCTTTTCCTCGTGGGCTCTGGGGCTATTACTTGTGCTTTATGGAGAATGGAACAACCAACAGGTTTCATTATTATCTCCTCAAACTCATTCATGTTGGTTCTGTCTAATTGACCCGTACTACTCTCATTCCATTTCCCATAGAACATTGCACCTAAAGATGCACTACATGCAGAACTTAATGGTAACGGCTGCACATACCACCCTATTCCTTTCCCAGCATGCTGTGGTAAATGGGCACATACCCAGCAGTTTGTTTTCTTCAGGATTGCATGTGTCATGTTCATGATTAATAATAATGTATTATTCCCAAAACCTTCCCTGTGTTTTTCTTCCATTGGAGGTAGGGTATAAGTGATCACCTGAACCAGGCTTTCAGTAGTGGATATATTAATTATTGGTAAAAACATTTCTAATGGGTGTATTGTTTCTACCCACCATAATATTACGGCTGTTGAGATTGGTGCTACCACGCTCATAAAGCACATCATTATCGTTAGTGTCAGCATACAATTTGTTTTACCATGCGTTATTCTTAAAGTTATAGTCTTTATAACTGACTCATTTTCAGCAGTGCTGGTGCAGGAGGAGGCTGGAACCGGTCCCGGCATGTTTCTCGCCGTCCTTCTTCTTCCTTATCACAGTTCGTTGTGGATATCTCTCTTCGTCGCGTTTGCTCTGATGTCTATAAGTTCAATGAAATTCTCCCAGTTCAGTTTTGCCTGTCCTTTTTTGTTTCAGCCTGCATTCGATTATTCGTTTTTAGGCGAGATCACTTGTCCCTTCTTATACTGCTCAGAGGACCTTTGATCAGTTTTTGCCTCAGTGTCATGCGCGCCCAGCTTGTCCGCTCTGGTACTGGACGCATGTACTGTTAATCAATTATCTCACTTGCCATAGTACCATGTGCGCCCAGCTTGTCCGCTCTGGTTCCGGACACATGTACTTTTATGATCGCACCGAGGAGCCACGAGTCTTGAATTTTCCGACTTGCACAATTCTCACGCTGCTCTCCTCTACACCCCTGGTTCCTGCTCCGTCCATGAGCTGAACCAGAGGTTGACATAAACACCAAAAGAAAAAGAATGCAGATCACCTTGTCTTCCGAGGCCGCAGGTTGTATCGCCTTGCTCCTGGTATTGTATGATCCGTGAACAGTGCCGGTGCACTTTCAGATTCAGGCTTGAAGTCAGCCTGCGGCGCTTCTGCAGGTGCTGGTGTGCGCTGCGCCAATGATGCAGATTCGGTCTTTGGCGTGCTGGTGGGCGCCAAAAGGGTACACGATTTGTTTCTGCTGGTATTTGCAAGGCAGATTTCACGTCGGTCAGCAGTGATGTCGATTCTGCTGGGCAACGTTGGGGCACTCTTTGCCCTTCCCCCCTCTTTGGCAATCGTCTCAGGCTTTGTTTCGAGTTTCACTTCATGTTTTGGCAGATCAGGTGGCTGCACACTGGCAACAGTTTCTTTTGTCTCTGCAGCTGCTGTCTCTTTCCAGTCATCGGTGTCAGGCAAAACTTTCAGTGCAGTTGGAATCTTCTTAGCATGGGTGGCATGGATCCATGACTTCCTTCCATCCACCCGGATTGCCTTTTGCGTCGCCAAAAGTACTTGAAAGGGCCAGCGCCACCTGGGTGCTAATGATGACTTTCTTTCGAAGTTTTTTAGCAGCACCCAGTCTCCTGGCTCCAGCGCATGCCCCGGACCGGTATACCGCACGGGTAATGCCTCCTGCACCTGCTGATGAATCAAATGCAATTTCTGCATTAAAAGGCCACAATAAGTACTAAGCACAGGATGTTCTATCTCACTGAGTCGTTTCGGCTGAGGTGCGCACCATACATTTGCCGGCCTCCCCATTATGATCCCGTATGGGGAGAGCCCAGTTTTATCCTGTAGAGACGTACGCATGCATAATAGTGCTATTGGTAATGCATCCACCCAACTCAACTTGCTTCCCGCACAAATCTTGCTAATCTTTGATTTAAGTATCCTGTTGTGCCTCTCCACAAGACCGGCAGAACTCGGATGCCTTGAACTGTGGAATCTCTTATCAATCTGGAGACCTGCACATATCTGTAACACCACTGCACCCACAAAATGTGGTCCATTATCAGACCATAGGACACGGGGCAAGCCAAATCTGGAAAAATACTCCTTCAACATTACTTTTGCCGTACTCATCGCTGTGCAGTCTTTTAAAGTATATGCCTCCACCCACTTACTGAATGCACAGATTACCACCAAGACGTATTTTAAGTTTTATGAAATCAAAATGAACTACCTCAAACGGCGGGCCAAAACTTCCTGTTGGTGTCACTGTTCCCTTTCCTACATTGTGTTGTAAACATGTGATACAGTTCTGCACCAACCTTTCTGCATTCTTTTTTATCTTTGCATTCTGCCATACTGTAGAAAGGTGCTGTATCATTTTCTTGGCACAGATGTGCGTAGGACTGTGGGCCATTGTGACCATTGCAGTGACATATGAATTTGGAATTTCCTTGTCCACCCAACAACCCTCCAATTCCAACTCACCAGATCCCTCTGCCCATCCCTGTATTTCATTGGCCGTAGCCTCGGCCTGCATTTCTTTGACAGTCACAACTCCATCTTCTATCATACAAGGTACTTCCTCTGCCTGAACCGTCATCATCTTGGTATTTAAATCAGTAGCAGTTTGTTTCGCAATCCTGTCTCCAAATGCGTTTCCCTCTCCTATTTTGCATGTTACTTTTTTATGTGCCTCGCATTTCACTATTGCTAGGCGCTTTGGAAACGTGAGTGCAGACAGCAATCGTACAATCAAAGGACCATGTTGAATTCTGGCACCATGTGATGTCAGAAACCCTCTCTCAGCCCAGAGTCGTCCAAAATTATGAACCACTCCAAACGTGTATTGACTGTCAGTATATATATTCACGTTCAAATTTTCAGAAATCTCGCAAGCTCTGGTTACTGCTATTATTTCTTCAGCTTGTGCTGAATTATAGGGGATTCTTTTGCTTTCTACAACACTCTCTAGGGTAGTGATAGCGTATGCGGCAGTTGTCGTGCCATCTGGTAATTTAAAACATGAGCCGTCACAAAATAACTCTCCATCCGGCTCTTTCTGTGGAATATCATTTAAATCAACTCTCCCCTCGGTTTCTTCCTCAGTGACCATTAAGCAATCGTGGGGGCGTGATTCATTCTTCCCAATTTCTGTTATGGTTAATGGCATTAGTTCTGCAGGATTCAAAGCGCTACACCTCATAATTTGGATATGGAGCGCAAACAAGATAATCTCATATCTTGTCAATCTAGCAGAGGTGAGGTGTTGCGTCTGTGTCCTATTTAATAGAACGTCTATGGCATGTGGCACCATCAGAATTAAAGTGTGCCCCAATACCATCCCTTCTGTTTGTTTCACTGACGCAGCAGCCGCCGCGAGAGATCGCAAACATCGTGGTAGTGCGCGCGCTACAGGGTCCAGCGAAGTTGAAAAATAGCTGCACGGCCTATTTCTTCCACCTTGTTCCTGTGTCAAAGCCGCCAATGCACATCCTTCACTTTCATACACAAATAGTCTGAAAATGTTCATGTAGTTCGGCGTACCCAAAACTGGAGCCGAGCATAATGCAGTTTTCAATCCATCAAATGCTCTCTGACATTCCTCATCCCACTGCAAAGGCATGACCGCATCCTTTCTAGTCAAATTCACTAATGGTTTCACAATCAATGCAAAATTACCAATCCATTGTCGGCAATATGAAGCCATGCCTATTATGGCTCTGACTTCTTTTTGTGTCTTTGGAATAGGCATACAAGAAATACTTTCTATGCGTTCTGGCGTTAGTCTTCTCTCTCCTTTCGAAAGGAGTAGCCCAAATAAACTACCTCCTTTCGATTATACTGAAATTTCTTCAAACTAGCTTTATGGCCATGTGCCGCCAGATGTGACAGTAGTAATACAGTGCTTTCTTTACGAATCTCCTCTGTGTCTGCAGCTAGTAATAAATTGTCTATGTATTGCAAAAGTACACAACCCACGGGTAATTCCAGCATGTCTAGCTGCTCTTTTAATGCTCTACTGTAAATACTTGGACTTTCCGCGTAACCTTGTGGAATCCGTGTAAATGTAAATGATCGTCCTCCTAATGTGAACGCGAACAAGTATCTACTGTCCTTGTCGACTGGAATACTGAAGAATGCGTTCTACAAATCTATTACACTAAAATATTCCGCTGAAACAGGTATCATTGTCAATATTGTAGTGACGTCTGGCACTAAAGGAAATTGCGGATGTACTACCTTGTTTAGTGCGCGTAGATCAATTATGAAACGGTATGGTACCTCATTACCTCCTTTTTTATAAACCGGAAGGATCGGGCTGTTACATGTACTGCCTGTGATTTCCTCTATTACCCCTAATTTCATCAAATCGGTAACAATACTCTTCAATCCTTTCTCACCTTCAACCAAAATTTTGTATTGGGGTATTCGCGGTAGGGTAACACCTTCTTTGAAAATAATCTTTACTGGCTCTATCTTTAAACATCCCACATTGTTGTCATGCATTGCCCATATACATGTTGGTACTTTACTTAGTTCCCCTGGTAATGCTTCGGACATGAATTCTGACACAGGGGCATTGTGTGGCCATATCGTTAGAAACACTCCATCTGCCGTGCAATGTATAACAGAACCTAGTTTTTTCAACAAATTCAATCCCAACAAATTTTCTCCACAATTTTCTGTTAGAAGGAAAGGACAATGTTCAGTGAATGGTCCTATGGTAACTGGGACTGGTTTGGACACTGGGTTTATGACTGGTGTACCTGCATACCCTACAGAATTATTCTTTTGCCCTGACAGTGGTATATTCGGAACCAAGTGATGGTCTATTGAACACTTCTGTGCTCCTGTATCTACAAGAAAGCGGTGTTCCTCATTCCCGACTCTCATTTCTACGTAGGGTCCTCTCTGATTCACAGGAATAGACACTGGTTCCGACCCCTGTCCTGGGCTGTCCTATTGGGGAAATAACACATCGTCCGATGTGTAATCATTACTATTACTGTAATACGTGTTTGGCTGTGTATCGAAAACATTTCCACTCTTCCCTCTATTTCCCCCATTCTGATTTCCATATTGTTGATTTTGCTGTCCCTGACTCTGGTTTGGGGCATTTTGGTTTTGGCCTTGGTTTTGATTACCTCCATTATTATGATGCTGCTGCATACTATTCCTATTTGGTCCATTCGCTCCTGGGTGTCCTCTATGCTGTCTCCTTTGACCAGACCCATTTCTGTTCTGTAAATGCGGGCATTGCGCTCGCCAATGTCCTTCCTCTTTACAATATGCACACTGATTCGGCCCCACTGTTCCCCCATACATATTCGAACTACTCCTCACTTGTGCGTTCCCTCGCCCTCTATTATGTCCTACTACTTGCTGCATTAATACCCGTGTCTTAATTAGACATTCCTTTAAGTCTGCCCCCACCTGTTTTAGCAACGATAATTCGTTCACCATCTCCTTCTGCCCCGGCGATGGTAACTGCTGACGTTTATTATGCGACCCCTTTTCCTTCTTCCCCAGTCTCCCGACTTCCCTACTCCTGTACCCAGGTGCAGTAAACACTTTGATAGGTGCAGTAAATGTTTCGACATAATCATTATCTAATTCATCTCTAAGCTCAAAAAGTCTATACACATGTTCTCTTACTTCTTCATCCCTCTCCCTACAGCGTGCTAATGCATTCAGATCTAACAATCGCTGAGGTGGTAATTTCCCAATTAGCTGTTTCCATCTCTCCACCAAATATTCACCCATGCATTCCAACACTACCTGTCTTTCGTTGCTTCTACGAAAGTCATATATCGAAGCCAATGTTGCCGTCCCATCATTCCCGTCTATCTACATCTCTGCCTGTTGCTGCAATTCCACCTTCCTCTCCTTGCTGATTGCGCTGCGGGTTACCCTTGTGCACTGCCGTTGGTCAGTCCCGCCTCTTGCCCCCGCGGTTTCAACTTCAACCCTGGGAGGAACGGACAGTACCAAGTCTGTGTCTAAGGCGGGAGGTGCGGATGGGACAATGGGAACAGCGAGTGTCTGTTGTGGGCCTGGTTGGCTAGTAGGAAGTGTTATGTGCGTGGTCTGTGGCTGTGGGAGGGCTTGAGCTACCGGAGGGGGAGCTTGAGCTACGGGCAGAGTCTGGGCAAAAGTTACTAACGTATCTGGTCTTTCTTCTGATCTTGGGCCTTGTTTTGTATGAGTCAATATATTTTCTATCAATTCATCTGTCATGTGTAATTCTCGTTGTGGGTATATCTCTTCTATATTCAACTGGTCACGCCTGCCTGCCCTTCTTATACTCTCAGTCCACTCCTCCTCTTCTTTTTCTTCCGCTACCTCACCTTTTGATTTATGCCTGCGCGCATGCTTTGCTCTGCTTTTAAATCGGAGCATTGCTTCCTTTTTCCAGTCTTTAATAGTTTGAAATGCCACAGGGCACGCTTTCTTTCTTATCAACACCCTTTCCAAGTTATCTATCCTCGCCATCTTAAAACTACCATTAATCGCCCACTGATGGTCTTGTTGCTTTCTGGTTTGCCTATGCCAAGTCTCACAGAATATTATCGCACCCACTCCATACTTCACATACATCTCATACGCCGGCGTTCCCCCAGGTGGTACAATTTTGCCATCTTCCAAAGATTGTCTACCACAGCGGAAAAAACCTGCTAAGGTGGACAATACCCCAGGCATTTTTCAACCTTCCCCTTAGTTAATCAACCTTACCTAGGGCGTTTGATTTTGCAAAGTCAACTCTCAACCAATATCAGGATGCTATGAATCGGGGAATGACTCACCTGATAAATCAAGTCGTCTGTATACTGACGCACCAAAGGACGTTGTGTCTGCCTTTCTTGGCTTCCGCCTCGTTTCGGGACCCTCGCCTCCTTGTTCTCTAGCCAGGCACGTCGATCAGGGATCAGATGTGTGCAGATCTGCAAAGGAGTCTCTCATCACTTTTACAGGGCGCCCCGAACACCTCTTGATCCCGGCTCGATCGTCCCGTCCTCGCCGTTCTCTGCCTTTCTCAATTACAATGTTACGCGAAGGAACAAGTGGGGGAGGGTCCCTATTCGGGCGCCATCTTGAAAGGGGCCCCTAGGCCACCCTGACGTCTATGGAAACAAGGTGAGTCACCACACACGATAGAGGCGCCAGACACGAGGTTGTATTCCCAAAGCTAGGGTTTTATTGCAAAGCAAAAGTCTCAGTTGGCCAACTCGGTCTCGACGCCCCGCGACGTGTATCTCTAGACCTTGTGGGACGCAAGAGAGCGAATTACGTACATCAGTTACATATATACAAAATGCATATCAAACAATCAGCTATGTCATGGTTAACACCCCTCTTCATTGGGTTTCTTTGAACTTGGTGTGACGATGGACATCTCTGGCCACTCTGACACCTTCAAACATCTATTCTAGTAACAATTTGCAATTTGTGAGTGCGTAGGCATCTTTTGGTTATTGAATAGAACATGGCGCTTCTGTTCTTGGAAGCGAGCTAAATGCGAGGGGGTTACATTCCGGACCTTGCTATCTATCAGGTGCTATTCGCGTCCTGGGAGCCGATGTGCTCTTAGCGGGCTCAGCAAAGGGGGGCCGTTAGAAAAGCATAATTCAAGCCTTTAGTGGTATTATTCTAACATATTCTAGCATATAACGAGACTGGCTGGCAGCTGTGAAATGATTAAATGCCCTGTGGCTCTGCTTCAAGGCTACATTAAGGAGGGAGCCAGGCATTCTTCCTGGCGCTGCCTACGTCTGTGTCTCAGCGAAACTCTTGTTATCCTCTCGGCCCTGTGGCCTTGTCCTTTTCATATAGAGACAGCATTGTTCCTCATTCGAGCAGTGTAAGCGAAAAATATACTGCGAAGCAATAGGAACAGAAAGCAATGAGCAATGGTTAGAAAACAAAATGGCGATTCTTGTTACATCAAAATGGTTGTTCATTAGAACACTCGAAAACCTATATTCTGTCGTATCGTGCATGAGACGGTTGGCCCACGGCCACCAAACTACGTTTGCGGTCTCAAATTAGATTTCTAGACTGACAGAGGTAGCTGAGTGAAGGGCTCAGGAAGGAAGGTAATTTGGAAGAGAGAGTTGGTTGTAGTGTGGGCATAGACCCCAGAAAGCCTTGTGGATGATGCAGAGGGTCTTGAACTTGATCCTTGCAGCCACTGAGAGCCAGTGGAGAGATTTTAGGCCTGTAGCGATACGGTCCCTGGGCTTGACGCAAAAGATAAGTCTTGCAGTCCTGTTCTGGATTAGTTGCGGAGGGCAGAGAGTAGAGGACAGAAGATTGAGAAAGAGGCTGTTGCAGTAGTCCAGACTAGAGAGAACCAGGGCTCAAGAGACAGTGAGCTACTGGGGGACAGTGAGAAAAGGAAGAATACCTCTGAGGAGGTGGAGCTGGTAGTGAGCCTTCATGGCAAGTTCTGTGATGTGCGGAGAGAAGGAGAGGGTGGAGTCAAAGATCACACCAAGGTTTTTTACCTCACAGGAAGGCAAAGGAAGAGGGCCCAAGAAGGGCTGCCAGAGTGAAAGAGGGAAAGCAGGAGCAGGGGTCCCAATGAGAAGGATCTCCATCTTACTGGCATTAAGGCAGAGGTCGGTGAATGCGCACCAATCCTGGATTGCGGACAGACAGTCCGGAATGAGCGAGAGAGGAGTAGAGACTGAGGGGAGCCTGAAATAGAGCTGAGTGTCATCCGCATAACACTGAAAGTTAGAGGAGAAAGTAGAGATCAGGTGGGCCAAGTAGATATTGAAGAGCCAGGGTGAGATGTTAGAGCTGTGGGGAACACCACAAGTGGAGACAGAGGAGGTGGAGTGAAAGGACCCAAGTTGGACATGGGAGGGTCAGTCCAGGAGGAAGGAGGTCAGCCACTCCAGAGCCTGATCCGTGATGCCCAGGTTCTCACAGAGTCGCTTGTCAGGATGGAGTGGTTGACCATGTCAAAAGCAGAGGAAAGGTCAAGGAGGATGAGCACAGTAGAAAGGCTGGAGTCAAGATTAACAAGCAGATCTTTAGGAGTGCTCAGGAGAGCAGTTCCCGTGCCTTTGGCTGCTCTGAAGCCAGACTGATGGTCATTTAGACAACCAACAGATTCAGTGTGGAGAGTAAACTGGGAGATTGCCAGCTTTTCCAGGAGTTTGCCCAGGAAAGGAGTGATAGAGATCGGGCAGTAGTTTGCCAGACAGGTAGGATCGGCAGAAGGTTTTTGGGGAAGGCATGCACAGGGAGTGCTTGAGGAGAGAGGGGAAAGATCCAGTGGCAAAAGAGTGATGGCAGAAATCGTACAAGGCTGGAGCAAGGATGTTAATGTGGTCCTTGATGGTTCTGGAGGAGCAGGGGAGGACCTGTTTGGACAACACTTTCATAGATCAGACTTGTCTGGAAACCTCATCAGGTGTTGTCAGAGAGAAAGAGGAGAAAGAAGGAGAGGGAGAGGCTGCCAGAGGGGGGCCGTGAGAGGTAGAGGAAGAGGACAGCGAGGACAGTCCTGAGTTTTAGTGGTGAAGTGAGAAGCCAGAGCCATACAGAGGGTCTGGAAAGGAACAGAGAGGTGGAGACTGCAGAAGGATTGGCCAACTCCTTGCAGATTTTAAAGAGTTCAGTCATTTTGTTAGAAGCCGCAGAGACGGTGGCTTGGATGTGGGCTCTCTTCTTGGACAGGACAGAGAGTCTGTATTGCCTTTGGAGCAGGCGGCAGGCCAGTATGTCAGAGGATGCACCCAAGGCCCTCCACTTCCTCACAGCCACCCTTCACTTGTGTTTCAGGGCGGCGAGGTCTGAGTCTTACCAAGAGTTGCACTTGGAAGTAGGCTTCAGACAGATTTTCATGACATAGGCAAGGATGTCCAGAGTGATGGAGATAGAAAGATGCAGGGCTGTGTTAGAGTGTGAGTCAGCCGCAGGAGTAGGAGGAGCAGAGAAGGTAGAGGCAAAGGCATCCACTGACACACTTTTCATGGCCCAAATGACCGAGAAGGTAGGTGGCAGTGCTGGGGTGGGCTTTACCTGGGGACAGAGAGTTTCAGGTGAGAGGAAAGCAGAAAGTGGTCAGTCCAGGAGTGTGGATCTGGTTCTGTCGCATGCTGTGGTGAGTGTGTTTGTAGCTATGCACTGTTGCGTTATCATGTACATACCCAGCAGCCATGCCCAACATTGCTGTAGTCCCTCCTTTATGTGTGCCAGGTTGCTATTGGACATGATCATGAGTCGTGGGTTAGCCAGGAAATCTGGCACACACATGTAAAGATTGTGTGTGCGGTTCATAGTGATAATGTCGAAAAAAAAATGTCGACTTACAAAAATGTCGAAAAAAAAATGTCAAAAACCATAATGTCGAAATCCTATACATATAATGAAGAGTCCATTTTTAGAAAAAAAAATGTCGAAAAAAATGCCATTTAGCACTATCAATAAATACATAAACAAGAAGAGTCCCCCCAACCCCCCTCACCCAACACCCCCCTGCCGCCCCCCCACCCCCCACCACCCTCTCACCCCTCATACTCAACACATTTTAATAATATATATATTTATTTATTCAATAAATAAATAAACAAGAAGAGTATCATTTACTAGGGGAGGTTCCCCCCCAACCCCCTCACCAAACACCCCCCTGCTACCCCCCTCTCACCCCTCATATTCAACACATTTTAATTATTTATTTATTTTTTTCTAAAAATTCGAAAAAATGTTTGCTTTTCTACATTATTTTTTTCGACATTTTTTTTTCGACATTTTGACTGTCGACATTATTGGATTCGACATGATCACTGACCACCCGTGTGTGCATCTCAGACCATCTGCACATTGATGGTATGCTGCATGCGTCTGCTGATGAAAACATGCTTGTGTGCCCTTGTTGGCAGCCCTACAGATAAGGGGTGTATCGACCACTTTTACTCCCTAAAAATAGGTAAAAGCTTCCAAAAAAAAATATGGAATAAAAATAAGAAACAGACACAAAAGACCTTGTGCTTCTACTTTCACCCACACTGCTCCATGGAAATGTATGGACCAGTAGTGCACATAGTACCACGGGAAGAAAGGTCTATTATTACTGCTGGATTGGAAGAAGAGAACATGTATAATTTAATGTGTATAAATAATTATTACCAAAACATTTTTCTTTTCCAGTTAAACATTTTTGTCACTTATAAAATACTCCCATTGGGACGTGGACTCACAATCCTACTCCCCAAAGATAATTTTACTCCCGACTTTAAAAAATATGGAGTAAAATACTCCGAATTCAAAATCTTATCTGGAGCACTGCTTGTTGGTACAAAGGCTACGTGTGCGTAGTCCAGGGCTCCAGCCACGTTGGGGAAGCTCGCCATTGTATAGAACGTGTCTTGATCTGATTTAGGACTACACAGCTCTGTGGGGAAGGCAAAGCGGTGGCACATCCTTCTTATCATGGGGGATCACACATGTAAGAAGATGCAGAAGAGTCATGGCTGTGTGATGCCATGATTACAGCTTGCTCGAAACTGGCTGTGATTCAGAAATGGAGCACTGAGGATGTGCTACTCTGTGAGGTCTTGGTGGGACATCCTGGGCGGTACACCCTCTGTGGGTGAGCCTTCTGGCTCTACTACACCTCCTCCTTTCCTGGTGCAGCTGCTGGGGTGGGGCCTGGGCTGCAAGCTGATGGGCTGAGAATGGGATTAAGACTGATAGGCTGCCTGGGCTGGTGTCTGGAGTGCAGTCAGGTGGGCTGTCTGGGAGATGGGTTGCAGGCTGATGGCTTCATTAACATGGTGCCGAGTCCAGGCTGCTGCTGGGACACCTCTGCCTGGTGCAGTATTCTCCTTAGCTGCCTCAGTTGTAGTGACAATGGTAGTTCTCCTTCCAGGATGACTAAAAAAGTGAGCCTGCCATTTTTCTGTGCCTTTTATGCAGCCCACTCCCCACATTAGTGGCTCCTCGCACGTGTGGCTTGTTGTAAGCGCATGTTGGGATGATTGGTGGTAAAATTTGGTGTAATACCAGTGCAATATAATCCTTATAGGCATACTTCCAAAGCGTTAATTTAATGAACAAAACCACGGTATAAAATCTGTTGCATAAAATAGCCATGTTTCCTGCACCTTACAAGTACGGGTGTTACGCCGGTGTTTGCTGGCGTAAAGTCAAAGGGCACATGTGGACAGGACTACTATGTACTGCTGTGTAAATTCAAGGAGTAACTGTATTCACTGATGCCTTGGATTTATGCCACCGTTTTATGCTCCTGGCACTTGGTAAATGCACCCCTGTGTATTACAATCTGTAGAGAGGCCAAGCGTCAAGGTTATTCAGTCACAAACTCTGTTGGCTCAACAGAACTCTGGTAGTACGTTCAATGTACCCAGACACAAGGAGAGAGACTAACAAAAGCTGCAGTCTCTACTTCTATCCTGCAGGTTAGGCACCTCTGGCTTCTATAAAGTAGGCCTAGGACGAGATCCTCTCCATTTGCAATACCAATGGTCCCTGACTGGTCCTGGATCCCAGGGGAGTTGCTAGGTCTGGAAAAGACCTGGGGCTATGCTGTTGTAGGAACTGTTGGGACTGGGGGCTAGCTAGTCTTTTGGCTGTAGCTCCTGAGATTCTATCCGGGGCTACAACCAAAAGATCAGGGGCTATAGCCCCCTTAGCCCCCCCCTAGCAACGCCCCTGCTGGATCCACTTCTCTACCACCTTTGTGCAGATCACAATGCAAAAATCTTTACAGAGCCTTCTCAGGTTGGAAAGACCATGCTTTCTGTTGATCACTGAATTTGTTTTCTGGAATATGGTTTTCCATATGCTGTCTTTCTTTACTGACATTTGTGATGTCCTGAAACCCAGTGTGGTCCAAGAACTAACAAAGGAGACACAGGCAGCCTCGGACTGGCCTATATGGCAATAGTCAAAAAATGCAAAATGCTGGTGTGGGACAGTTTTTCTGGTCAAAGGGGGCCACTTTTTTGGCCAATGTGGGCCAGTTTGATGGGTTACTTCGCTATGCAGCTAATAGTTTTGACCAGTGTTGTTTAATAAATTTTCTTTAAAATGCACAATTTGCTTCATATTTTATATTTAAAAAACTCTGCCTCAGCTACTACTCAAACAATGTCATAAAAGGAATGAATAGCCATTTGCGACTGTGGACCAGTTTTTCACTGGTGCCCGAGACAATTTTATGTCCCAGTCCAACTCGCACATGTGGTTATTATGGGTGTATGGGGCCAGTGCGGTGAAAGAAAGCCCTACAACAAGACCGCAGCGAGCTAACAGACAGGCTAGGGAATTCAGGGAGGTCCTGTACCAAGTGTGGTGGATGAGTGACTGCTCAACCCCAAAAGTCAGCCACATACATCTCCAAATAGTGCTGTGGCGGGCGAAGTTGGGCAGTGTGTCCTTCAATGTCATGGTTGTTGCTCCCAAAAAAGTAAGTAGAAAGCATAATAATTTGCCTTCGTGTCTTTAATACAATTATGACTTCCCTTAAAATTAGTATGGAAAATGTGTATTTATCAGCAATGCCTTCTGCTACATGGCCTTTGGGGGACATTTTCTCTGCAAGCAAAAGGGTGCGCGGACGTGGTCCAGTCGAAATGTTCTTCACCTGACTTAAACTCCGTGTTAAAAAATTCCTGTACATTTAAAAGACACAAAATACCCCTTCCAGTAATTAGATTCAACTAAAGACAATTATTTAAGCCATCACCGTATAAGCAATACCATTTTTTTAAACTATTCATCAGAAATGGGAGGCTGCCGTCACCTGGAGATGCATTTCCGGCTTGGGTGCTTTACCTCTGCTTAGTGAAAAGAGGCGGGGATCACCTCTGAGAGCGCTTCTGATAGCAGCGCGAATATAGAGGGGAAAAACTGCGTAATCCGATCATGGCCCTGCCATCGAAATCCATTTAAAACAGCTATTGTTCTGCGGGGAGCCGGAAAGTGGGCTACTGCTGGGGACGGGAAAAATAACGAGGTGATAATTGGACATGCACTGTCTTCCGAGGCGGTCATGGTGTGCCTTTCATTGTGGTCCTTTGCTTCAGGTCGCGGACGAGCTAGAAGTTTTGGATTCGGGGGTTATGTGGGCAATGTACATTTCTTTTCTTCGAGAACTTTCAGTCACGTAGGTTTCCTTTCCAATAGTGCCGGCGTCAAGTCCTACCGTTATCGCCATTTCGTTTAGATAGCTTGCATCGCCTCCAGCTAATGAAACACGCAATTTGTCAGGACAGAGTCTAGAGAACATTCGCATAGGGTAAAACCCCAGAATACACCCTATTGCCCAACTTTGCTCCTCTAATGCCACCCCACACTCCATTCTCTTTACAAAATCATTAAGTTCATGTTATTTAAATTACCTTGCATTTTTTAATTATCGCATGCTTATGTTGATTGTCCAAGTGAAGGGCACTCTCCTAAATGTTGCTTTTGTGAAAGCACCTATGGCTGCTGCGTAATCTATTTTTCCAACAATTTCGCTCTGAATTGAAAGTGCAGCAAGCGCCAATAGCCCTCTTAATTTGGTGAACATAGCGCTAAAAGGCTGTTCCAAATTCACCAGCGGAAGAATAGAAGATGGGGGTGAAAGAAAATGAAAGAGTTCGTTCCCAGCTGTATTAAGTTAGGTGATGTGAGGAAGGGTGCCTTCACAGGCTTGCACAAGCCTATCCTGCTATAAGGAAATGCCCGACGTGCAGGCAGAGCATGCTTGTGTGGGCAGTTTTTTTTGGGTCAAAGTGGGCCATCATTTTGGCCAAAGTGGGCCAGTTTGATGAGTTACTCCACTCTGCCACTCGCAACCAAATGTACAACTTGGAACACGTGTTCCCCAACAAAAACTCCATAATTGGTACTACTGAAACAGTAGTTTCAATTTTGCAATTTTGCAAATTGCAATTTATTCCTTTGGTAAAGGAATACATTGCAATTTGGACTTTTTCATTGGTACCCCAGCCAATGCTTTGCCCCAGTACGTTATTGTGCCTTGAAGCTACTTCAAACCATTGTATGGGAAGACAAGAGAAGTAGGTAGGCTTTGTGGTGAAGTGATCATGTTGCCATATGAGCTGAGTGCTTAGATAAATTATAGCAGTACCTGCTAAATTGTGTGGTGGAAAAAACTGGTATATGGGGAGAGTACCTGAGTATAGAATGGCAATATCTAGAACATGGCATTACTAATTAGGCATGTGATTGCAATAGCTGCCTAATGGTGTAAGAACCATGGCCTATAATATGAACTTCTGGCAAACAGTTGCATGCCAGATGTGCTAAGTGCTTGTTTTGCAAATGGGACAATGCCATGTGACAGAATTTAAAAACTGGTTGGGCCGACTATGATATGGCATTTATAACGCGCCTATACACAAGTGTTTCACGGCGCAATGAGGCAAGGGAGGGGAACAGAGGGAAGACAGAGACAACGATCTTACCAGGCCAGGTGACATTGAGATCACGCAAGTGCAGGGCAGGTGAGGAAGGGGAAAGTGCGAGGAGGGAAAAGGGGAGTGTCAGTGCAGTACATAGGATACAGTAAATAAATAGAAACAATAAATAGGAATAATAAATAAGAAGTGCGGCCGGCAGGCGCAAGGTTAAGTGCAGACATCAGGTGTCAAGTGCTGGTAGGGGGTTGAAGAGATACAGAACCAACCCCAGAGTGCAAGTTTTGCCAGGGAGGCAGTGCAGGTGTGCAGCTGGCGGGTAGGGGACCTGGGCCCGGGAACGGAGGGTAGCCAGGTGACCAGTGCAGTTTCAGTTTCAGCAACGAGTTCATCAGGGGAGAGGAGGAGAGAAGGCAGAAGCAAAGAGGAAAGTCTTGAGGTGCTTCCGGAACCGGAGATGGTTCTTCTCAGTTTTCAGAGAGGCAAGGAGGCTGTTCCAGAGGGAGGCCCCAGCCGAAGAAAGAGATTTACCACCAACTAGTTGCTTGGAGAAGCAACTGACCCTGAGGGGGTTGGAGGCGGAAGAGCGAAGAGCTCCAGAAGGAACATATTTAGGAAGAGAGAGTTGAAGGTATTGAGGCCCCAGGCCCCAGAAGGCCTTGTGGACAATGCAGAGTGTTTTGAACTTAATCTTTGCAGCCACTGGGAGCCAGTGCAGAGATTTCAGTCCTGTAGAGATACAATCCCTGGGCTTGAGGCCAAGGGCAAGTCTCGCAGTCCTGTTCTGGATGAGTTGCAGAGGGCGGAGAGTAGAGGCAGGCAGATTTAGAAAGAGGCTGTTGCAGTAGTCCAGCCTTGAGAGAACCAGAGCTCTGGAGACAGTGAGCTTCTGGGGGAAGGAGAGGAAAGGAAGAATACCTCTGAGGAGGTGCAGCTGGTAGTATGTGAGGAGTGAAGGAGAGTGTGGAGTCAAGGATGACCCCGAGGTTTTTAGCCTCACAGGTGGGAGCAGGAAGATGCGCGTCATCATTCTGAGAGGGATGAATCGAGTACCATCGGAGGGTAATAAATAATACTACTGATTAATACAGAGCTTAGAAGTGGTCCATTTACATGAAGCTCAACAAAATTCACCAGATTGTAATTATATGATGCAAGAAGTACAATGTCAACATACTGAAATGCCTGGTAAATTGGGCTGGTGGTCTGATTGCAAAAGCTGGCTTTTTGTGTGAGCCCCTGGTAGTGATGTGAGTACCTTACAGTATGATGTATGACGGCAACGCCGGTGGTAGGTTGCAGGTTCACATTGAATGAAAAAATCTATCAAATGATGGTAACTTGGGCACGCCTGTGTCCAGGCAAAATATGAAGGCACATGGGCATGTGATCTGAATACCTACAGGACTAGCCAAAAAAAAAAACTTTTCACTACACACACAAGTCAAAACTGTTGACTTTGTTAATTCTTGCTTTCTGCCTTTGCATATATATTTTTTCCCAGTAAAAAACACACAAACACAGACAGAAACCCACATATAAAATAGCTGCTGGACACAGACAACACCACACAAAGGAATTCATCCACTTAAACACATTCCCCTCAGCCCTCAAACCTCCAACGTGTTCCACCTCTTGGCCCCTTTGATAAAACTTAAAGGGCAGCAACAGCTAGAATGAAAATCAACATTGCTTTTTCCCCCTACTTACTCAAACCTTTTTTTTTTAACTCTCAAGAAAAAATCATAGTTTGGCAAGGTTGCTCCATGTCACCTGAAAATGTGTTCTCCAGTCCTGATTTTCATGTAACTGATCAGTGCATTCTGGAAGGTGTAGTCCGTTTTGTTTCAACTTGATTAGCATACCAGAAAACAATGATTTTCAAGAGAAACACCAGTGTTGTTCAGATGGCATGGAATTACTAATTTCATTGCCTAGTCACTTGCTACAAAACCTTCAATTAAAGCCAATTTCTCCCATCCTCAGACATTATGCCTTTCTTTAGCCCTTCACTTCAGTCGTCCACCCCTGCCCCCACAACCTCCTACTCCTATAGTCAGTCCTTAGCTTTTTAGGTGACCTTAAGCTCCCAGCCCTCCATTCTGGTACGCCAATGCTATGCAGCAACTACCATACTGAGCAAGGCTGTGGGGAATCAGGGGGGGTATAAGCCGTGGCAGCTGCTGAATTTTTGAACTCGAGGGGTGTAAATGTTTGCGCCACATATACTGGAGAAACTGAGCACAGCAAAGGAAGCCCACACAAACCAAGGGGATTTCGGGGGTTCCACTTCTACATTATTGTGAAAAATGGTGTTAAAAGTCACACAGTTTGTAATTGGTTTTGTATGCTAGCACATGAAAACAAAACAGTAGATGGAAGTCACCAACAGAGTACAGGAGCATTTTACAATGTATTTTCATGATGTTTTTTCCCACAACATGCCAGTATAAACAAAATGTTTATGCTGGCCAAGCCCATACATGTCCATGCAGGCTGCACCACAATATGCAAGTATTGCCATATAAGAACTCCCAGCCAGTAAAAAACGCCATGGCACAGTAAAAAATATCCAGCCTGGCTATATCAATATAGACCAGAAAGAAATATCCAGCATGGCTTTATCAATGTAGGCCAATGTACCATGTAATCATAATTATGTTTACTCTCACCCTTGATGCCCGGTCCAAAAATGCTGTGAAACACTAATGGCCAGATTCTCAAAACCTTTTTGTGAGATGTACTAGCGCATCCCCACACTTGTACCAAAAAAAGGGGCAGCCCAATTCACAAAGGGTATCTAAATGAGGGCATCTTAGATACGTTCATTCAGATGTGCTTTCCCCCTTTGCGCACTTGCACAAATAAGGGGCGTTTTCTGTGCATTTAAAAGCACATCTCAACTTAACAAACGGGGTGCACTTTTAAATGTGTAGTAATGAGGGTGATTACTGATCCTATCATGATTTTTTTCTTGAAGTGTGACAACCGTGGTTTAACTGTGGTGTCACACTAGCATTTATATCCCCTAAACAGGAACGGAAATGCTTTTTTTTGTCATTTCACAAAGGCGGTTCTTTAATGGCTATGGTTAAATGTGAAATGTGCTATGGTTGTTGGAAGCCTGCCATACATTAGTGTCAGCAGCGCACTCTCAACACTAATGTATGGAAGGTGGCTGGAGAGTGCGTGTTTCCGTTATTTTCCAGCCCCTCCGGAAATGTTCTGGTCTCCTTTAAGAGTAAGGTGAACTGAGCATTTCAGTAATGAGCAGAAATGAAACAAGGCAATTCTCTGTGCCCCTTTCATTTGCGCTCATTTTTGAGAAGCTGGCCCTAAGAATATGAGGCCAGACTGGAGCCACCCACATAGTCCTGTAACAACACTCATCATGTTTGCTTTACCCTTGATGCCAAGTAAAAAATGCCATGCCATGTTCAGAAAGTAAATGCAGACAGGCACTACTTATGTACTGCTTATGTAGGCCAGCGCAGCCACAGAATTAGACTTATCAGGTTTGCTTTACACCTGATGCATAGTAAAATAAAGTTACTGTGCATCTAGGGCAAAGTAAAAAAGAATGCCATGTCCCAAGCAGCCCTACCCATAAGGTGTGCAGCCCTGCTCCCTCTTCACACATGCACGCGCGCGCGCGCACACACACACACACACACACACACACACACACACACACACACACACACACACACACACACACACACACACACACACACACACACACACACACACACACACACACAACAACAACAACAACAACAACAACAACACTTTCACCTTCGCATTCATATATCATTCAAACAACTCTTGCATGCATACCAAAAAACAAGCACACCTACCAACGTTCATACACATACTTACATACAAGGGCTCTGCATAGAAACAAAAAAAAATGCGTAGTGAGGATGTGCCCCTGCTCAGAGACAGGCAGCACAGTCCCCCATGCAAATAAAGCACACATGTTGACTGTGCTGCCTGTCACTCAGGCAAGGTGGTGGCACCCCCGTCCATATTGGCAGGACGCCATTGGTGTACTACATTATTCCTCTGTGAATAATCTCACATAGGGATCTGCTGGTTGGAAGAAAAGATTTTAAAATTTCAGGTGGGACAGTTCTGCAGTGACCCTGGAGTGTGTCTACCAGGGACACATGCAAAATTCAGTGAAGACTACTGCATGCAGACATTGTTCACATGCGTGAAATACTAATGTGCGTATAGATAGTCATAGCTTTGACAGGCTTGGAGTAACCGGTAAGCAGTGGCTATACCTGATAAGGGCCCTGTACATGGTGTTTGTATTCAAGATTGAATCCATGACTACTGCAAAGGTCAACATTCCACGAACCCAGTGACTACGGTACCATACAGTCTCTACCTGAGGTCAGACCAAGAGCACTGGTCAGTAACCTTGATGTGGTGGGAGCAGCCTTGTTGCCAGCTCATACACTGTGCCCTAGCTAATCAGTGCTTACCTACCCCCACCATGGGCCCAAAGCTGAAGATGTTAGAGCAGTGGAACCGAGAAGCACCAACAACCGAACAGTCTCGGATATGCAATGGCATAAGCTTGAACCATGCACCAATCACAAAAAATGCATGCACTCAGAGAAGTGCTACCCTCACCAGAAGCCCAATTCTTAATGTCCTCCTGGAAACGTCTGCAACTGGAGCAACTCCTCTCCACAACCAGACTAGTCCGCTCCGTGCTCTAGTTCCAGCACTCCACCTGGGGTGGCTCCTTGTTGCTCCTTCTGCTCAAAGTTTCACCTGCAGGCCTCTGCCGATAGGACTGAGGCCTCACAAACCACAGAACAGCACTTGTGAAATCTCTGCACATAACCTGGAGCGGTGCTCCTCTACTTCCTTTTATTACGTTTTGTTGTTCCTATGGGAAGAAGTTGAAACTTGCGCTTCAGTGCTCTGCACTGAACATTCCCTTAAACAGCAAGAGGTGTGTTTGGGGGTTTGGGTTGTGCGTGGCAATGGGGTTTGTGGGGAATGGGGAAGACCAGCAGGGAACGGCTACTTCTTTTCATACACTTCAACCACTGGGGTGGTTTAAAGTGCACAGACTATGGCGGGAGTCCGCATTAGGGCACATGTACACTACCAGTCCCACCACTTCCTGTGTTGCCTTTCATGGTGACTGTCCCTTGCTCCTGAGACCTCACCACCATAGCACAAACAAGCTTCAAAATCCTCAGTGGACTTTTCACTACAAGGGTGCCATGATTACATTTCCAGTCTGCAATGACTATGCCTTTCAGGCAGACACCCGATGGGGGGCCCGAACAATGTACTCGATTAACTAGCTCCAACGAAAGGCGATCAATGAGTATGTTGGAAAACTATTCAGAAATGGCGGGGCTGCCGTCGCCTGGCGATGCATTTCCTGCTTGGATGCTTTACCTCTGCTTAGTGAAAACAGGCGGGAGAGAGCGCCTCTGAAGCAGCGCGGTTATAGATGCGAAAAACTGCATAATCTTATAACGGGCCATCGAAAACCTTTTAAAACACCTATTGTTTCTCAGGGCGCTCCAATATTGGGCGACTGCTGGTGGCTGTGAAATAACAAGGCGGGAAATATTTCAGGCGGGAGGGACGGTCATCGTTCACCAGCCACCTGTGGGCCCTTTGTTTCAGGCAGCGAGCGCACAGGGAAAGCCGGGAAGAGGGGGATATGTGGGCCAAGTACAAATCCAAGTCGGGTATTTTTGCATTCGAACAAAAATGCCTGCGTCATCGCCATTTTGGCTTAGATATCTTGCATACCCTCTGCTAATAAAATACGATTTTCAGAACCTCACAGTGCGCGCCTCTATGGCTGTAAAGCCGAGGGTGTTACTGTAGCCTCACAGGCCACCCCTTCACAGGCTCCCCCAGCTTTGCTTTGTGCGTCTACAGTAATTCTGTTAGTTTGTTCTAGAATCTAACGTACACATTTCACCACAAGCAAACACGCTTGTTATACGTGGTAGAAGGCTACAGAAATACACGCGGGGGTTTGTTTAAGAGAAAACATATATTTGCTTAGCCTAAAGGTAATGTTATTACATACATAAAATATTAATAGAAATTATAATTTGCCATGTGTTCTCAAATGCAGTTTTCTCTTGGTAGCTAACACGGTGCTACCCTTGTATGTATTGACTGGAATGGTAAAGTCTGGACATGATGTTAGAATCCTTTGTGAAATGATTGGAAATTATTTAAAATGTGATCAATTAGGCCATTGTATGCTTTTGTATTTCTTGTATGACAGTGATCCTGGTTCTAGGTGTGGTGTTTTGGGATTTGCTTGTATTTCTTCAAATAAATGATAGTGATGGCAATGACAGGCGTCCGAGTGGGCACTCATGCGGGTGAAATGGAATATGGAAAAACAAAGAATTGCAATCAAGTGCTTCAGGTTGCCAAATGGCATTAATATTAAGATGTGAAGTCATTCATATGTCATGTTATGTTATATTAATCAGCTTTTATAGCATACCAAACACCATTGTAGTGGACTAAAAACGCACAGGCCTTGCTTGTCCTGTGGATGTATATTGTACATACAACGTCCCAGAAGCAGAAGAGAGTAAATAGAAAAGAGACAGTGAGGAATAAAAGGCAATAAAAAAAAGTTGCTACAGATGTCAAACTTTCCTGCAGGACATTGGGTCTAAGACTGATATATAGACATGGCTCTGCCTGGTTTGGAGTTACCGGGCAGCAGTAGCCAGACCCAGATAAGGTCACTTTGTGAATGGTGTCTATTCAGTGTTGAATCCACATATGGAGTGTTTGCTCAGAAAGAACCTGAGAGGTTTGTATGTGGCCACCCTCCCTGATTGGGTGGCTGCCAGAGCGTTTGAGTTATTCCAACCCTGTGTTTGGGGCCTAGGTTTCCCAACTGCCAGGCATATGTTCCCATAAAATATTCAATTACTTAGAAACCTCTGGGAAGAATCTCTGGGCACAGAAGTAGACACAGACCTGTAGATTGGACATGATAAAGCCCTGCTGAAATGTGGAACATTCCTACAACACAAAGCTTTGCTGGTGACTATAGTACCAGACTTTCCCCTACCTGGGTTCAGATCAACAGCACTGGTCATTATGTTTGACGTGGCAAGATCAGTCTTGTTGCCAGGTCAAACACAGAGTCCTCGTGAATCATTGCATACTTACTCCCACCACAGACCAACAACCAAGAGGAGTCTGGGACATGCAACAGCTTAAGCGTAAACTATGAATAAAACAATCACCCAGAGTACCTGCACTCAGAGGAGTGCAACCCTCACCTGAAGCATAATTGTTGATGTCGTCCTGCAACCTTCCCTCACGGAGCAGGTCCCCGCACACGCAGACTAGTCTGCACCGTATGCTGGACCCAGCACTTCATCTGTGGTGGCTCCTAGAGTCTCCTTCTGCTCAAAGATTCACCTGCAGCTGTCTGCTGATGCCAGGGAGCTTCACAGCCCACAGAACAGCACATGTGCAATCCATGAATAGCATAAGAGTGCTGCAACTTCTTTGGTCGGTCTAGTTGGTATCCCGGTGATCCAGCCCAGCATAGACTATCCTGCTTCCGCCCAGTTTGGAATTCACTATTCTTCCAACGAGTGCTGTACTGTGGTCAGGGGCAATGAAAGAGAAGGTCTTCCTTAATTGTTAGGGATGGTATTCTGGTGAATGTGTTTATCTGTTTGGACAACAGTGGTGCCTGTAGGCCACAGTTTTTTAATAAACTCAGAGGGGCTTGAAAAGGATGCTTGGTGTGCTGGTCACATGAGTGGAGTATGTGACTACGGCAGGTAAGTATGACTTCATTTTTTGACCCACTACTATATTGTGTGGTGCTTTTACAAAGTCTTATCTAACAACAAATCTGAATGATTAACTGCAACCGAAAGCATATTTCATTAGACAGCAACACAATTTTGTTCATCAGCATAGAGACGAATCAAAGCCACAATAGCTACATATCGACAAAATCCTTAATAAAAACTTGATTGTATTGACAGTGAATAGCGATATTTTGAAATATGTACCTGGACACCCGTCTATAACCCTCGCAGGAGTACCATTAATTAGAACCAAACTATGCTTCAAAGTTCAAACCAGCATGGATCAAAGGCGGGCATGGGGTTGTTAGAAACGTGCTAAATAAAAAGCTTGCCAGTTTGCATTGCAGTGTTACTGGGGACAGAAGCAGCTGACAACGCCACTGCCAACGCTATGTGAGCTGCTCTAATATTTCACTACCACTTGTATTGCCAGTAATATAACACAATGGACCTGTTCTCTGGGCTCATTTGGCCCCTGCTGGCACCTTACAGATGGATGCAGTTATGAAACACTGTGTTCTCATGTCATGGGTGGGGATTTGGTTCCTGTGTGGCAAAATGTGTTGCATATCAATAGTAGCATGTGTGTGCACGAGGGTAGACACTGTGGCTCACTCTTTGTATGCATTAGCCACATGGCATTGTGCATCCTTGGTGTGTGCCTGGAGTAGTCCGATAGTCCCTCGTGTCTGTGTGGGCCGGGCGGGCGGGTCTCCTCACAGAGGGAGTGTTCTAGAAGTTTAAGAATAATGTGCTCTTGAGTAGGAGACTGGTGGATGTTCTTCAAAGCTGACATGCAGCCTATACAAAGAGCTATGTGGCTGATCAGGAGGGAAACTTGCATACCAGCGTTCACTGACCCATCGGGAATGTGATGTCCGGGGTACCCTGTGTATCTGGGTATGACTCCACTGTGGAGTATTTATGTGTGTTGTGTAATGTTATGTTTTAAGGCACTTGTAATACGCCGAATCACTACCCTAGTAGTCTCCGAGCGTGTAGGCTTGCTTGTAAATTGGCGTATGGTGCCCCTGCCAGAGCTAGCTATACCATAATCTGTGGAAGAAAAAGGACATTTTGTGCAGTAACTATTCCATAGGTAGCAGTAGGTGCTACAGAATCATGATAGGAAGGAATGCGGTTGGGGAAATAATAATTGGCCTGTGTTTCAAGGCAGATTTGGAGAATAGGGATTCGTTGGACAAAAGAGGGGCTTGATATGATATGATATGGCATTTATAACGCACCTATAATCAAGTGTTTCAAGGCGTGACGATGCAAGGGAGGGGGAACAGAGGGAAGACAGACAGCGATCCTACTGGGCCAGGTGACGTTCAGATCGCACAAGTGCATGGGAGGGGGTGTGGGAAAGTGCCGGGGTGAATGGGAGGGGACAGTGCAGTACATAATAGAATAAATAACAGTAAGTAAAAGTACGGTCAGCAGGTGGCAAGTGCAGGGGTAAGTGCAGATAAAAGGTATCAGGTGCTGGTAGTGGGACTGTTGGGATACAGAAACAGTCCCCAAGTGCAGGGGTTGCCGGGAAGGCAATGCAGGTGTGCGACTGGCGGGGGAGGGGACATGGGCCAGAGAGTAGAAGGTGGCCAGGTAACCAGCGCAGTTTCAGTTCCATTCAGAAAGTCAGCAGGGGAGAGGAGGAGAAAAAGCAGAAGCAAAGAGAAAGGTTTTGAGGTGTTTCTGGAACACGAGATGATTCTCAAGTTTCAGGGAGGCAGGGAGGCTGTTCCAGAGGGAGGCCTCAGCCGAAAAAAGAGATCAACCACCAACTCGTTGCTTGGAGAAGCGCCTGACCCAGAGGGAGTTGGAGGCGGATGAGTGAAAAGCTCGAGAAGGAAGATATTTTGGAAGAGAGAGTTGGAGGTATTGAGGCCCCAGGCCCCAGAAGGCCTTGTGGACAATGCAGAGGGTTTTGAACTTAATCCTCGCAGCCACTGGGAGCCAGTGGAGAGATTTCTGTCCTGGAGAAATACGATCCCTGGGCTTAAGGCCAAGGACAAGTTTCGCAGTCCTGTTCTGGATGAGTTGTAGAGGGCAGAGGGTAGAAGCAGGCAGATTTAGAAAGAGGCTGTTGCAGTAGTCCAGCCTGGAGAGAACCAGAGCTCTGGAGACAGTGATCTTCTTGGGGATGGAGAGAAAAGGAAGAATACCTCTGAGGAGGTGCAGCTGGTAGTGTGACTTCTTAGAGACGTCAGAGATGTGAGGAGAGAAGGAGAGTGTGGAGTCGAAGATGACGGAGAGGTCCTTAGCCTTGCACGTGGGAGCAGGAAGAAGACCAAGAGAAGCCGGCCAGAGAGTGGCGGGAAAGGAGGGAGCAGGTGTGCCAACGAGCACAATCTCGGTCTTGCTGGCATTAAGGCAGAAATCGTTGGTGGCGCACCACTCCTGGATGGTGGACAGACAGTCGGAGATGAGAGAGGGAGAAGAGGTTGCTGAGGGTAGCCTGAAAATGAGCCGAGTGTCATCCGCATAGCACTGGAAGTTGGGGCAGAAAGTGGCAATGCGGTAGGCAAGAAGTGCCAGGTATTGGTTGAACAGCCAGGGAGAGAGGTTAGACCCCTGTGGAACACCACAGGTAGCGATAGAGATGGAGGAGAGGAAGGGCCCAAGTTGAACCTGGGCGGGTCAATCAGAGAAGTGTGCTTCGAGACCCCTAACCGGCCCATAGAGTCAGGGTTTGCTCAGAAGCACTTTAAGACAAGATAGCAGCACCCGTGAGATGGATGGGGGTGCAGATATATACTTCAATACCAATCAATAAGGACAACGCAACGGTTTGGCAAAAGGAGTCTGTTTAATGACAAGTACAGAAATCGGGGAGCTTCACAACTCCAATGAACTTCATAAAAATCATAACATTTACACTGCAAACTCGCCATTATTGACGTGTAACACTCAAAAGTTGACATGCAATTCTGTTGGTTCGGGAAAGGTAACTTTAATATAGGTACTATATCTGTATATGGTAACAGAGTGAGGGGATTGGGTAAACACTGTCAGGTGAGCATCTAAGCCCTTCCTTCAAAAATGACTACTGCAGACGTCACTAAAGGTACGACGTCCCATTGGTTCAACTAACTATAGGACCCTAGATTATTTGGTCCATTGTGATTGAGTTGGCACCAACCCCATGTATACTTTTCCACTTTGCTTAGCAGCACGCAGAATGGTCGGCCAGGTGCGGGGTGGCCCTTAGTTACCCAGCCTTCCTCCAATTATTGTTACAATCAATCATCACTTAAGTAGCCCTGTGTCAATTATTTCATTGTGGTTGGTCTCGAGACTTCATCTTCTGTCTGGAGGAGTTCTGATATCTTCGCTTGGCCTGGTGCCATGCGTAGGTGTAAGCTCTCGCTTCTTCATGCTCGGTTGGTCATGTGATTCGGACACTGTGAATTTGCCTCTTCTGCACATAATTTGAGTATTTGATTCTCATTTCACCCACCACCTGCCTCCAGTTTCTTATCTTGACCTTTCAGAAGTAGGATATTCTGTTCTTAGTTCAATTAAATGTAGCTACTGTTTGTCTCTTCTATTGGTACGACCTTGGCTTTCCTGGCACGAGTTGCCTCTGCTGAGTTTCAATTCAGCTGTCTCTTCTCGATTTTGCTAAATACGAAGACTTTTCTCGTGTGGCCTCTAGCAACCCTTGGATTTATTCTGTTTCTTTTGCAAAGTGGTGTTTGTACCCTCCCCGTCTTTGACGTGCAAAAGAATAAAGAACCAACACACCCCTGACGGGGAATAAGGCAAAGAGAGCAGGCTGCGAGAGTTCAAGGCAAGGTTTTATCTGGTGAATAATATTCAAGAGATATCTGAGAGCGCTCTACACAAGTTATCATTTCATTACGTTTTATAGGGTAAATGACGCAATTAACATAGGATACTACGTTGGTCCCGGATTGGTCAGTTCAGTCGATGTCTCAGGTGGGGTGGCATCTCTTCATCCGGGTTGGTCGCTTGGTTGGCGGGAGGATTGACGTCAGTCATCTGTGCTCCGCATGGGTGTAGGTCAGGTCGCTGGAAGGCAGGATGGTCACTATCTAAGCTAACATAATATATTCTCAAAACATGCATGCACTAAATAATGATTGTTCAAAAGACCTTCAGTAGTTTATCATGTCTCTATAAAGTCACACATATATCTATACTATTAATAACATAGGATTATACAAGTATTAGGTTAAGGGTCTTGACCGCTTTATTACACTGGTTGAAGTTAAAGTCCGTACACATAAAAATCTCCGGTATGTGGCATTTGTTAGTGGTAGGCAGCAATATATTGCAGCAGGGGTCTAATGTTAGTTGGGGATCTGCTGGGTGGGCATCATGGCAAGGTTAGTGGTCTGGCACATGAAAGGAATATCTTGCAGGGACACAGGATTACAATGGCAGTCAGTTTCCACTGGCGAAGGTGCGGGAGGGGCAACGACACATTTGTGGAGATGGACGAGCTATGTGCTTAGCTCATGCTGGTTCACATGCAGGACACTGATCTCAGAGGAAGAGCGATGTGTTACATTTATTATTGTGTTGCAAGCATCTCCGGCTTTAGCGTGAGAATGGACCCGCAAAGTTTTCCAGTCAGAGTGAGAACGGGGGTGGCGGGCCTGTGACCTGCGCGCCTGGCCGGGCTGGTGTGCGAAAAGGGAAGAGAAGCGTTTTTTTGTACTATCGCAGTGAGGCCTAGTCGCCAAGATGGAGTCAAAAGGGGGTACAAAAATGGATGCCCCGTGTCCTGCTCAGTGGTCGCATCTACGCGAAAGTCAACCAAGTTTAACATCACATAAGGGCAAGGGGAGAACCCACTACTGGTGGCACTTGGTCCGAGTTTTGTACTGAGAAGTAGAGGCGCGAGGGGCCTGATGGCCCCTTGCTCCCACACATTCCCCCCTTTCGTTACATCTAAAGTAACAAATTATGACACTTTATTCTTTTCATTCTCCCTTCGGTAGTACTCAGCTTCAGCTACTGCTTCTTCCTAGGCTGGGGTACCCTTTATTGGCATCCATGCTCTGCATACACTTCTCAGGCTATTCCCTCTTCTTGCATATTTATCTGGGGTGCATGTTAGGTATATCCCACCATCCCCGTCCAAATCTACCCATACCTCGTTATACCATTGGAATTCTGTTGGTTCCTTGATTGTGGTGTGGTGTAAATTATCGACCCTGTCCCCATATTGCCTATAGAGGGCAGTCATCCTGTACTTTGGAGGGTTATGTTCCCCTGTTTGTATTTGGGCATCTATCATAGTTTCTACCGTTGTCAGTCGGCCCATTGTTACCATCATCATAGTCGAGGTAGGCATACTTTTTGCACAACACCGGAGTCCCAATTGGCACACGCATAAGAATAGTAACACAAAGACGATGATAGGAACTCGTATTTTCATCATCACATTTACCCATGATGGTATCCAGCTGAACAAGTTGTCAAACCATGTACTTTCTTCCGCTCCGCCCTCTGTTCTCATCTTCTCTCCTAGATTGTGAACTGCTGTTATCACATGTGAGAGTGTCCCGTTCTCTGCATCTTCAGATGGCACAAATGTGCAACAGGCCCCCCCGATTTTTCGGCAAACACCACCGTCCATTGCCGTGAGGAGATCTAGAACATATCTGTTTTGTATTGTCATTAGGCGTAGGGCGCGGAGCTCTATTTTTATAACGTTGGATCCTTCTTCAGTGTCGTTGGCAAGTTGGATGAGCTCCCAGCGTTTGCTCACGCTTGGAGCCCTGGTGTTAGGAGCGATGCAAAAAATGTCTCTGCAGATGAGAACAGCTTGTATTTTTGTGGGATCTCAGCAAGGAGTTTTGATGATTCTGACAAAATGTAGTTGGATGATCTTTTGCTTCGTGACAACTTTGTTTTCAGCTCGTATTCTGACAATAGTTCATAAGCTGGGAGTTCTGTGTTTTCTCGCTGCCGATGGATCAGCCGATTGCCCTGCTGCCGATTTGTCAGCTGAATCTCCTGCTGCCCCTTGGATATGGCTTTCCAGTATTACCATCAGTGCTGTATGGAGAGTGGCTAAGGCTCAAGTACCCTTCCGGGATGCGGGTAGATGCAGGCATGCTTACTTGCCGCAAACCCAGTACATGTCCATGAGGGCTGCAGTGCCTTTTTTTCATGTCTGGTATTATTACTGTCTTGTTGCATTTTCTTGCTTCCCCCAAGTTCACCTTTCCTTCTCCACGGAAGCATACTTTGTGCAGTATTTCTTTTTGCATTTTTATGGGCTTTTCCAGCGCTGTAATCCATGTTAGTTTAGCAACATGCTGTGACCAGATAGGCGTGCACACTCCCTTTATCCATTGGAATGCATCTTCGTTCAGCACCCGGAGTGCTTCTGCTCTGCACTCAATAGTTTCATCGTGCCATTTGTTCTCAGCAGTGCTCGTTCCTTTTATGACAAGAAATGGCTCCTTGAGGCATATCACTCCTTGACGCCGACTCGTGCATGTTCTTTCACTCTCCATTCATTCTAAGCTGACGGTGTGTGCCTGGAAGGTGCTTTTTATCCTACACAGAACCAAATGAATTAAACACTGAGCCTCCGACAAGGGCATTTTTGGTGTCCCTAATGCATGAGGAATGAGTGAGCAGACATATCAGCTTTCATTTGTTGCTTGCTCTGCTGTAGCACTCATGTCTGAGTACCATTTGTTAGATTGGTTGGGGTGGCAGGGGTCTTCTATTTCATCTAAGCCTAGTTCATGATAAATGTTGTATCTTTTCCCTCCCTCGCCCCTTTTCCTTCTCCTTTTCTCCTTGTGGCTTCTCACTCTTTGGTACTGAATTGGAAACATTCTAGCCCAGTTCGTGTCATTGTTGTTGAACATGGCATGTGTATATTCACTAGTGGTAGCAGCGTAATATGAGGTAGGTTCTATGGGTGCCTGTGTATACGCACTTGTATTAACTAAGACTTTCGGCCAATAATAGTCGCCATCATATTCATTTGATTCATAATCATTACTCATATTTATGCCAAGACGTAACCCTGAGACAACTGTTGGACGTGCAATGGCGTGTCCTGACGGTTGCGTATCATTTGTACCGTTAATACCACTATTATAAGTTTCTCCCCATATTGTCATTTGTCTGCAAATCATTAACCAGAGATAAGAGGGTATAGTACCAGTCCATGAAAAACAGCATCACTGAAAACAAAATTGCAGCACATTTCAAGACACATTCAACATTACTAAACCTTTTTGCCCTAATGGCATCCCTATCACTATCTAACATAATTGCATTTGCCGTAATTGCACTTCGTTGGGGCATTTGTCACCTGGAGGGGCGATACAAAGTTGTTAAGTCACCATAATATGCACATTTATTTATATATTTACATTTCATATTTACTCATTATTTTCAGTTTACTATTTCATTTTTATATGTATTTCTTAGCCCTGTATTTCAATTACGTCCTCTGTTCTTGGCATTTCTATGATGAGGGAGAGAGAGAGAGTGTTACACCTTTCCAAAGTTGGTCCATGGTTTACAGGAGACGGGGGCGCGAAGCTATACTCCTTTCTACAATACGGAGGGCTTCAGAACCCGGCAGTACGTCCCTTGCAGTCTAGTTTATCCACGCTATCAGCGAACGTCAGTAGCGAGTCACGTGACCCTATTAAAGGATCTTCAACACTCTCCTCGAAGCGTCGCTACTGTTTACAGAGACGCTCCGGTTTCTTTATCGGGCAATCCCTTTAATTTCCGTCCAAGTCAACAGGCACTTCCGAGTTCATCGGTGTCATCCGATCCTTTTCACTCATACAAACGGACGGATGACTGCAGGACCTATATCCCCTCTCATACAGTGAGTCTCCCGTCCTTTGATCCTCGTTTCTCTTTTCTATTCTCTATTTCACCTGTACCGTTTTACAGTAACCTGCAAAACTGTCAGAGATCAGGTACATAGGCAGAATCCTACCTCGGGCTCCTCATCTTCCAGTCTAAGGCCAGTCAGTGTTGGACTCTCTTAAGGAATTCCCTTTCCTCTGCATTCTTTGCTTTCACACTCTCATTCTCATACGCCACTTACCTGTCCTTTCTTATTCCAGTAGAAACTGAGCTTCTGCCTGCAAGGATTCCTTACGTGAAGAAGCACCAGGCACCCGAGAAGTTTCATCTACTTCATCCAGGGTTTTCTCCCCCAGAGGGTTTCCCTGGGGTTCGTGACTCTTCCCCGTTGGCATTTCAGTCTCGGTGGGAGGTGCAGGATCCTCCGGGAGGCTCTTGCCATCTGCAGTTGCTGCTTCCGTGTCGACCATCTGACCAGGTTAGTGTAATTGCCTGTGAGGGGTTTTGTCCATCGACAATATCAGTTTTCATTAACAGAGAGAGAGACAAAGGACAGTGAAAGGAAATTGATACGAACATATGGCAGAGCAAACCAGAGGGCATAACATTTTTTTTTCATGTCCCTTCTTCATTAATTCACATGTTCATTGTTTCTCAACATTGTTTGTAGTACCCGTTGCACATTCCTGTTCGATCTGAGGGAGTGTACTATCGCGTACCCTCCTCACATCTGAGAGGCGCATCCAATATTTCAGTCCCTTTACCTTGACTGCAGTCGGTTTACTATATATGACCTCGTAGGGGCCATGAAACCTAGGTGAGTTCCATCTCCTCACGAAGCTTCGGACGTACACCTGTGACCCTGGCATCAGTGGCCCACTGGGGCTGTCTGTAGCTGGTGTGGTAGTATCAATCGCCACATTCTCAGTGAATGGTGGTGCTATTTGGCGCGCTATGCTGCGAACTGCGTGCGTCAGCTGAGTTAAATATTCCCTGAATTCTTCCCCCAACACTGTGGCAGCCCTGTGCACGCCCGATGCTCTTCTAATCGGGGAGAGTGGTGTGTGAATTCACCACGCAGTCACAATTTCATAGGGGCTTAGGTGGTGGTCCTTGCATGGTTGCGTTCTGAGTTGGAACAGTGCCAGGGGCAGGCAATATACTCAGTTCTTTTTTAGTGTGTTGCACAACTTTGATAATTTGCTCTTGAGCAGGTCGTTGATGTTTTCCACCACTCCATTGGCCATCGGATGATAAATGGAACACAGTTTGTGCTTTACCCCCAAGAGTGTCGTCACTTCCTTGAAGAGGTCATTCACAAAGTGTGTGCCATTGTCTGACCGTATCATATCACATATTCCCCACTGGGAAAACACTTCTCGTACTAGAAACTTTACCGCACACTTCGCGTCTGGGTGGGGACACAGACCCGCCTCCACCCACCTTGAGAAGGGAAACACCACCACAATTAGATATCTTGCTCCATTACATCTCTCCCCCATGTCGGCGTAGTCAATATGGAGTTCTCTAAATGGCCCTACTGGTCGTGGCAAAGTACCTCGCAATGTTCTCAGTGTCATCCCTGAATTGTATGTTTGACATGTCGTACACTCTATGACAAATTTTGACAAATGCTTCTGTAGATTAGGAACAAAGCAATGTTCCTGAATGTCTGCTGCAATGTGTTGTTTCGTCACATTGGCTGGGAAGTGCAGCTGTTGGAATGCTACTTCTAGCAATTCTACCGGCATCACTACCTTTCTCATTGTCTCTTGTCTCCATATGAGGTCTGTGGCTGATTGTTTGCACCCCCGCTTGCTCCACAACTCTTGCTCCTCCGGTGGTGCTCTCCTCAGTAGCTCTATTACCTGTGCTATGGGTGTGTTACTATAAGCTTCGTCTAGTGGTTCTGTAGTAGCTGCTTTTACAATGCATTTTGTTTCTGGCGTTGTGTTGAAATACGAGGCCTCCTTCGCTGCTGCGTCGGCTGCCACATTCCCCAATGAGATTGCATCTGTGTTGTTGGTATGGGCTTGGCATTTCACCACTGCCACTACCGATGGCTCTGGTAATGCATCTATCAATTCATTCAATAGTGCAGCGTGCTGTACTGAGGAGCCAGCCGCACGTCTGAACCCCTCTTACGCCAACGCGATAGTCCGAATGAACTGTGGTAGTTGCATATGCCGAATCTGAATTTATCATCACTGTGCATCCTTTGGCTGTGCGTAATGCTTCAATTAATGCAGTTAGTTCTGCTGCTTGTTCGGAGTAATGGGACAGGAGGCACTTTTGGATGATTGTTTCATAGCTGTCCTCTTCCATTCGTACTACTGCCATCCCTACATGTGTTCCCCCTGTTTCTGGATTTATGGATGCTGACCCATCGATGAAATATATTTCTCCTTCCTTCAGGGCGTTTTCACTTGCTTTAGGAATATCATCACCCTCCCCCTCATACGTTGCACAGTCGTGCTCCTGCATGTCCTCCATTGTGCATGGCTCTGTTATGAACGTTGCTGGGTTTACCGTTTTACACCTGACTACATGTACATTGGGGCTTGAAATTATTATTTCATATGCTGTTGGTCTTTGTGTTGTCAATGTCGATTTTGACCGCTCGAGAATTGCAAATAATGAATGCTCGGCATATAGTGTTACTGAACATCCCATCACAATTGTGGCACTCTTTTCAATGGCGAAGGCCGCAGCTGCGAGGGCCTGTTCGCACGCGAAGTGACCTTGTAGCACTGCGTCTAGTGTTCCACTGCAGTAGGCCAATGGTTTGTGGCCTAATGATGTCTTTTGTGTCAATACTGCCGTCATCAGTGTTCCATTGCAGTGTGAGAACAAGAAAAATTCCCTCTCATAATCTGGGTTCGCAAGGACTGGAGCATCGGCAATGAGGTCTCTTAATCTGAAGTACTGGGACATCATGTCATGTGTCCATTTTATTGGGGCTCTGTTCTTCTGCGCTTCTTTTAGTGCTTGCAGTAATGGACGTGTGTATGCTGCATAATCAAGGATCCATGCTCGGCAATAGTTACATATGCCAAGAAATGTTTGCATGTCCTTCACTGTTTTTGGTATGATTATGTTGCATATTGCAGCTGCTCTGTCTGGGAGTATTCGTTTCCCGTCTTTTGATATCAACTGTCCGGGGTATACAACTTCGGCAAGGCAGTATTGCAATTTCTCTTTATCCACCTTGTACCCCTTTGTAGCTAACACGTTTAGTAGTGTTATGGAGTCTTCCCTGCACTTTTCCTCTGCTTTGCTGCAGACGAGTAGATCGTCTACGTACTGTATAATGGTGCTCTCTACATTTATGTTCCCAATATCTTCACGTAGTACCCTATTAAAAATGCTGGGGCTTTCGCAGTACCCCTGTGGGAGTCTGCGATGCTCATATCTGTTGTTTCCCAGTGTGAATGCTGTGAGGTACTGTGATCCTGGATCAAGTGGTATAGAGAAGAAGGCATTCTTCAAGTCAACCACAGTAAAACATGTCGATTCTTTGGGTATGCTGCGCAGTATTGATGATGGGTTAGGCACTAACGGGAATTCCTTTTGGATGACGTCATTGAGTGGGCAGAGATCTTGGATCATCCTCCACGCCCCTCCTTTTGCTTTCTTGATCGGGGAGATTGCTGTATTACACGGGGAGTTTGATGGCACTATGATATCTTGGCGCAAGAGTGCATTTATTGTTTCCCTAATTCCTTCCTCTGCTTCTCTGGATATTGGGTATTTTTTCACTCTCGGCGGTATGGCACCTGGTTTGAGTTTTATCTTTATGGGTGTCACTTCATGCAGTAACCCTACATCATGGGGGCCTGTAGTCCAAATTTCTGGTGCCACCTTCGCCATATCTTCCTCAAATATTGTTGGTGGGGTACTGACACTGGCCATAAGCGGGTTGTGTACCTCTCTATACTGGATCATAATGTCACATGGTATGCTTATTTCCATTATTATCTCTCCATCGTCTTCGTTATCAGTGAATAATTCTTCATCAGTTATGTCTCTGAGCATTATGTTGGGATCTATACATAGCACAGTTCTCCACTCGCCCCCATGCGTGTCCATCCAATCCTATGACCACAATACGCTTACTCGATACCTGAACTGCCTCAATGTCTATGGACATTATTGTGCCTGGCATGACATCTACACTTGTGATTGAGCAAAATATAAAGTCTGATGGTGTCCTCCACTCTTTTCTTGTTATTTCAGGCACTACTCGGGCTGACACCTTGATGCCATAGATAAACATGCCTATATCAATGGGTATCCCTCGCACTGCAACCTCATTCATTATTGTACTGATCATCAACATTGCTCGTACTGGGCACACTCCTGGGGTGGAACAACTACTCCCCGCTCTGTAAATGAACCATGAAGATAAACTGCTTATTTCCTATCTCTGCCCCCACTAGTGGTTCCTCTTCTGCACGTAGGGTGGTAGATAGGACTGGACACGCAAGTGTTCCCTGTGGGCTGTCCTAATCTGTGTACCTTTCTTGTCCTGGCACTGAAAAGACATTATCACTAATTACTGTTACCCCACATAATGGGGCAGGTGCACCGTTTGCAGCCGTTGTAAAGCTGTTATTGCTGGTGTACCCTACAGTGTTTTGTCGTGCCATGGGCTGTGATGCACTGTGATGTGGCTGTGGGGGTGGCTGTCTTTTTTTGCATTTGGGGTTCATTATAACACTGGTCCTGCAGTCTTCCATTCCCCATTGGTAGTCCATAGGGACTACCTGGGTGTGGGCAACCCCATACCTGTTCATTGTCCATTGGGGGTTGCCCTTGAAAGTACCCTGATGGCCACATTCTGCAATATCTTGAATAGTGTCCCCATCTTCGACAATTCAAACATGACCCTTGCTGTCCCCCTCTCATCCCTTGCCCACCAAAACCTGTTTCCCATACCTCCGAATCCCCCTTTCTGGCCGCAGTAGCCACCTCTTCCTCTGTTTGGTCGCTCTTGCCACTGCCGTCACCTCTGTGGTTCTTCTCCGTTCCTCTGTCCTTGTTCTCCTGCGGCCCACAGCGCTGCTATTCCAACTGGTCTGTTTCCCACACTTTCGTCCCCCTCGTTCTCTCTATCATCAGTTACGCTGGCGTCTATGGCGGCGACCTTCACTAATTTGTTCTGGACTAGTTTCGCTTTGTCTGCCAACCTTTTTTGTGCTATCTCCTTTTCCCTCTCTTTGATCCTCCTACAGTGGCGTACAATTATACTCTGAATTTCTGGCCAACCCCTGGCTTCTATCCCAGCTATTTTATCCAAGGCCTTCTGTACCGCCTTCGGGAGCCCTTTTTTGATAATAAAGTAGATCAGGGCAGTGGATTGATTCCACGCCGTGCCAGTTTTGCTTCTCCACAAATCTTGCACTCGCAGTATGAATTGCGTAGGATCCTCATTCTCCTCCATTGTACATTCCATCACTAAATGTAAATCTGGAATATCTGGAAACGTGCGCCGCAATGAGTCCCATACTTGCGCTCGAACATTGTTGAATGGCGATCCATCGTGGCGGTCACAGCTCATTGTCACTCCCGGGAACCCTTTTTTTTTTCCACACAGCGTCGGCCTGATCACCAACGGAGGACACTAGCAAACTCTTTACATCTCCTATCGCTAGTGGTACTCCTGCGGTGTTTTTCTCAAATGCATGTATCCATTTCCTTGTCCCTCCTGCGAGTCGGGGGAGGAGTTTCTACAGGTTGTTTTTGCCAATTTGGGCCCACGGAATGTAGTGTGGCCTACCTGCTCCCTTATGTATCAGTGGCATCTGCAACTTATGTTTCTTCCCTGTTTTACTTACCGTCCCTTTCTTTATCTTATTCACCAACATGTTCCCTACTTGCTGCCTTAATCTACCCTGCCATTGTGGGGCTGATCGTGGATCCATGTCATCGAAAGGATGTGGCAGTGGTGATCCTACAGCTGCCACTCCTTCCTCGTATTCATCTAAGTCGCGCCACACCTCCTCTACTTCCTCTTCTTGCTCACCATCCTCCTCTTGCCCTTCTCCGTGCCTGCTTTCTGGGGTGACTGGGCGTATAATTCTCAACGGTTTATCATTCAGATGGAACAGGAACTCTCCTGATCGCCATTCTTTTTCTCGCCCTTGTAATGTGAGTGTTCCCTGGGACAATACCGACTGCGCTGGTTCTGGTGTGGTTGGGGCTAACTCCGCTGTCGCACTTAGCGGCGGTGTGAGATCTGCCATAGTCAATGGTGGTACTTCCCCTCCTCCCGGTAGCATTTGGCCCCTATCACACAATGCTCTCAGCCGTGTTATTTCCATCTGTGCATGCGCTAACTGGCGGACTAGATCTCCAGTTAATCGTGCTAAATTTACAGGGGCCGAGCTCGTAGGGCCATACAGGCCTCCTTTGTCATATGGTGGCGGTGCGGTAGCTATTGCTCCGTTAGAAGCAGTAGTGGCGGGGCATGGCGGTATGTACAGAGGCTCGCTATATCCTACTGCTGGCCTTGTCATTAAGGGGTATATTTTAGTTGTGTCATTCTCAGCTGTGGTCGTTGTGCACTCACCCTTCGGTGTGCCGCTTGCCTCTTCCTGCGTTTTCTCCTTTTCAATTGCCTTCCCTGTACTTACCTCTACTGTGGGGGCTATTTCCTCAAACATTCGCCACAGATCTAGCACTTCCTTTCTGTTCTGCAACTGTTTTCCCTTATACCTCACCAATAAGTGTGTAGACACTAAATCTAACAACCGTTTGTCGAACGACCCACCCTCTGGCCAAATTGGTGTCACGCTGTCCCCTTTCATCTCTGTCACCCACTGATGGCGGTATTTTTGTATTCTATCACTATATAGTGGGAGGTGTTGGCAAATATGAGCTAGTGGTGTTATTCCTCCCATGACGATATTTCTCCGTTCACTTGTACGTGCACTTGCACCTGAGCCTCCCTTCTAATCACCCCCTCCAACCACTTGTCCCCTTACACAGATCAGCAATGTCAAGTGTTTCTCAATTATTGGCAATTATTGTGTACCAATATTAAATATTACCATTATACCTATTGCATTTCTAACTTCAATAGTTCATTTTAGCATGTATGACTTTTTACCAACAAATCACTTAAAATATTTGAACATATGTGACACAAAATGGACAAAAAGCGAAACATATAACACATAACACATAACATGTACAAGCACTACCTGCGCACTTTTATTTCTCCTTTGTTCCCGTTACTGAACACCTCTCCCCTTTCCCTGTTTTACCTACTCTTCTGATTCACTTCCCACCTCTTACACCCTCTTACTTGTTCCCAAGAGATCTTGCTTACACGGAAAAAGAAAATTCTAAATAACTACTCCGAGTCTACTCAATATACGAGACCCCTACTATTTTCTCTTTATCTTCACTTATTTATGTGCACTGGACGAGACAATGCTACGCCGCGCCGCCTTCTACCCCGTTCGGGCTAGGATACCTCTTCTCCTCTTCTTCTCGCTTTTTCACAAAACCTAATGGCCATATAAAGGGCAGATCAAGAAAGCCTCAACCTCACTCAGACAGTACCTATTCTCGGTTTTAACCCGCTATCACCTCTTCCCTTGTTCCCGTACTTTCCCCCTTACCTTTCCTTGGAAACCTTCGCAACCGGCACTCACGTGTTCGGTCAGGTAATCCGAGGGTCATCATTCTCGGTCTGACCCCAGTCAGGTCCACACCCCAACCAAGCCGTGGCCCGCCTCGGCGAACAGCTTTTCAGTCGGGTATTTGTCAACCGGGAACCCTTGACCCTTTCTTGTAGTGCGCACAGGCTGGTCGGCCGCAGAGGCAATGGTTTTGCTGGGGGGCGTCCCGGATCTCGCTGAACGGTGTGGGCCTCGAGGCACGTCTCCAAATCACGTCAGGGTCACCAAATGTTTGTGCCTTCCCCGTCTTTGACGGGCAAAAGAATAAAGAACCAACACACCCCTGACGGGGAATAAGGCAAAGAGAGCAGGCTGCGAGAATTCAAGGCAAGGTTTTATCGGGTGAATAATATTCAAGAGATATCTGAGAGCGCTCTGCGCAAGTTATCATTACATTACATTTTATAGGGTAAATCACGCAACTAACATAGGATACTATGTTGGTCCCGGATTGGTCAGTTTGCTTGATGTCTCACGTGGGGTGGCATCTCTTCATCCGGGTTGGTCGCTTGGTTGGCGGGAGGATTGACGTCAGTCATCTGTGCTCCGCATGGGTGAAGGTCAGGTCGCTGGAAGGCAGGATGGTCACTATCTAAGCTAACATAATATATTCTCAAAACATGCATTCACTAAATAATGATTGTTCAAAAGACCTTCAGTGGTTTATCATGTCTCTATAAAAGTCACACATATATCTATACTATTAATAAAATAGGATTATACAAGTCTTAGGTTAAGGGTCTTGACTGCTATAATACACTGGTTGAAGTTAAGGTCCGTACACATAAAAATCTCTGCTATCTGGCATTTGTTAGTGGTAGGCAGCGATATATTGCAGCAGGGGTCAAATGTTAGTTGGGGATCGGCTGGGTGAGCAACATGACAAGGTTAGTGGTCTGGCACATGAAAGGAATATCTTGCAGGGACACAGGGTTACAATGGCAGTATGTTTCTACTTGCGAGGGTATTGGAGGGGCAACGGCACATTTGTGGAGATGGACGAGCTATGTGCTTAGTTCATGCTCGTTCACATGCAGGACACTGATCTCAGAGGAAGAGCGATGTGTTACATTTATTATTGTGTTGCAAGCATCTCCGGCTTTAGCATGAGAATGGACCCGCAAAGTTTTCCAGTCAGAGTGAGAACGGGGGTGGGGGCCCTGTGCCCTGCGCGCCTGGCCGGGCTGGTGTGCGAAAAGGGAAGAGAAGCGTTTTTGTACTATCGCAGTGAGGCCTAGTCGCCAAGATGGAGTTGAAAGGGGGTACAAAAATGGATGCCCCATTGTCCTGCTCAGTGGTCCCATCTACGTGAAAGTCAACCAAGGTTAACATCACATAAGGGTAAGGGGCGAACCCACTACTGGAGGCACTTGGTCCAAGTTTTGTACTGAGAAGTAGAAGCGCGAGGGGCCTGATGGCCCCTTGCTTCCACACAGTGGAAATACACTTGTATAATATGGTTTGTTTGAGGTAGATTATGTATAGTGACGCACTATCTTTCTACTAAGCATAGCAAGCAGCACGGTTTTCTTAGCTTTCTTGCGGTTCCAAGTATATGTACAGGTGTAAACTGGTCAAATATCCTTGCCATTCTTACAGCTTAAGCTTCTTACATCACGATATCCTTGTTCATGGTGTTTCATCTCTTTGCACCATTCTCTGGTCGTCATTTCTTCTATATGTGAGTCAGTCTGGCTTCTCGTGAGGTCACCATTCGTCTTCCATTAAGACCTTTTTGGTCTCTTCAGGGACTGTACTAGACAATCTTCATTTTGTTTCATTTGTTGATAGGTTTTCCTCAATGGATACCTTACTGTCCATGGTTTCCTTAGTACTGGTACTTCAATAGCATCGTTCTTCTGATAGGTACTGGACAGAGCCCTACTGCAGCTCTCTGCTGGTTTATTTGCTCATCATACGTCACATATTTCGGTGTGAACGTTCCTGGTACTTCAAAATGGGTGGTTGGAATGCAGGCTTTATTTGGGACCTCCTCTACAGAGGAAAGAAGTCAGCCATGCCAGGGCCTGACCTGTGATACCCAGGTTTTCGCGGAGACGGTTGAACAGGATGGCATGGTTGACCGTGTCAAAGGCAGAGAAGAGATCAAGTAAGATGAGGACACAGGGGGTGTTGGAAACAAGGTTGGAGAGCAGGTCTTCATGGATGTTCAGGAGAGCAGTTTCCGTGCTTCTGGCCGCTCTGAAGCCAAACTGATGATCATGGAGACAGCCAACAGATTCAGTGTGAAGATTGAGCTGGGAGATGGCTAGCTTTTCCAAGAGTTTGCCCAGCAAAGGAGCGATGGAGATTGGGCGATAGTTAGGCGGGCAGGACGGGTCGGCAGAGGGTTTCTTTAGAAGAGGATGCACAAGGGAGTGCTTCAGGGGGGAAGGGAAGTCTCCAGTGGTGAAGGATGGTTACAGAAGTCGGCCAGAACAGGAGCCAGGGAGTCAATGTGGTCCTTGATGGTTTTGGCGGAACAGGGATGGACCTGTTTTGATAAGACTTTCATAGGTCGGACTTGTCTAGAAACCTACTCAGGGGAGAACAGGGGAAAGGCAGAGAAGGGGGGGGAGAGTTGGTTGAAGAAGGGCCAGAGGAAGAGCATGGAGTAGGGGGATGAGGAGGAGAGGGGGAGAGGAGGAGAGAGAGAAAGGATGTCCTGAGTTTTAGAGATGAAGTGAGAAGCCAGTGTCGTGCTGAGGGCCTGCAAAAGTGACAGGAGAGGTAGAAACTGCAGCAGGATTGGCCAGTTCCTTGTGGATTTTAAAGAGTTCAGCCGAGTTGTTAGATGCCGCAGAGACCCAGGCTTGGATGTGAGCTCTCTTCTTGGTGAGGACCAGTGGTCATAGTGTACAAAAAGAAGTAGTGGAACTATGTTCCCTACTGGCCTGCACCGCTCCCCACAGACCCCATCGCCGCGACCCCTCACATGCACAATAAAAACCGCAAAACACATGTGCCTGCTCTTTAAGGAAATGTCCTGTGCACTGCACTGAAAGTGCAAGTTCCAACCTCTTCCAACCTCTTCCTACACTTTTATTTTAAAACTAAACCGTTCCTGAACGGCTCCCGCCCACTTCGACCTCTGGTGGGGACATAGAGCCGGTGTTACCTTTGGAGTAGGCGGCAGGCCAGTTTGTGAGAGCATGTACATGAAGCACGCCATTTCCTCTCAGCCACCCTGCACTTGCATTTAAGGGTGACGAGGTCAGAGTCGTACCAAGAGTTGCACTTGGCTTTGGGTTTCAAGCAGATCCTCATGACAGGGGCAAGAAAATCAAGAGTATCAGATATAGCAGAGCGGAGAATGGAAAGGGCTGTGTCAGGGTGTGAGTCAGCCAAAGGGGGAGGGAGGGTGAGAAAGCGGTGGCGAAAGCCTCAACTGACACACGCTTCATGGGTACGATGAGTGAGAAGATGGGTGGTAGTGATGGAGTTGGCTTGGCCTGAGGGGTAGAAAGGGTGAGCTGGGAGGAGAGGAGAAAGTGATCGATCCTGGAGAGAGAAGTAGTGAGAGGGATAGAAAGGAGAAGGTCTAAAGATAAAAGATATACTAGAAGCTGTGCGGGGAGCTTCTTATTACACTAAATTGGATCTTCCAGGGGCGTATCACCTTATCAGAATTGCACCCAGTGACTAATGGAAGACTGCCTTTCGTACCCCGGCCTGGTGAATGCGCCTGCGGTGTTCCAACAATTTATGGACCATCTGTTTTCTGACCTTCTTCTCCATTTTGTCATCGTTTATTTAGATGATATTCTGATCTTCTCAACAAATTTGGAGGAACACATCGAGCATGTTAACATCGTCCTAAGTCGCCTTCAAGACAATCATTTATACTGTAAGGCGGAGAAATGTGAATTTCATCAAACGTAAATCACGTACCTCAGATTCATTCTTTCCGACAAGGGAATCTCCATGGATCCCAGAAAAGTGTCTGCCATTTTAGATTGGCCATCCCCAACCACAATTAAAAAAATTCAAAGATTTCTTGGGTTTGTGAATTTTTATCGCAAGTTTATTCCTTGTTACTCTGAAACAATCCTTCCCATCACTCGGTTACTGAAGAAAGATACAGTGTTTTCTTGGGATTTGCCAGCGCAACAAGCCTTCGAAACTTTAAAAAGGATGTTCACCTCCGCCTCTATTCTGCTCAATCCTGACCAATCGCGTCCATTTATTGTGGAAACCGATGCCTCTCAACATGCGTTGGGAACCGTTCTTCTACAAAGAACTGAACAAGGAGAAGAAAGACCTGTAGCATATTTGTCAATGACTTTCTCCCCCTCTGAAGAACATTACTCAGTTCTGGACAAAGAAGGGCCTTTGAAGAATGGAGGCATCTATTACTAGTATCACCTTTCTCAATAGAAGTCCGCACGGATCATCAGAACCTAAAGGCCTTACAACATGCACAAACTAGTAATAGCAGGCAAGCGAGATGTGCTAATTTCTTTTTACCTTATCGGATTGAGTTCACTTTTTTGCCAGGGAATCAAAATCTGAGGGCTGATGCCCTGTCTCGGAAGAGACCTCACACCTCTCGTTTCTGTTATGAGAAAATGTTTCCCAAAGCAACATTTATAGCGGTTGTTTCCGATTTCCTACAAATTCTCAAACAAGAAACTATCAGAAATCAACGTTTGTGCGAGGAGCTTGCTGCGACTCATCACCTTAGTAAGAATCAAGAATTATACTTTCACATGGAACAAGTTCTGATTCCCTCGGCTTCTCTTCAAACAGAAGTTCTTCAGATGTGTCACGATTCTAAAGTTGCGGGCCATCGGGGGGTTCAGACCACTTTAGTACTCGTGAAGAGACATTTTTGGTGGCCTACTGTTCATACAGATGTTCAGGACTATGTCAGTGCATGCACAATGTGTATTCAGTCCAAATCCTCCCGAGTCTCTCCATTTGGGCTACTCGCCCGCATGCCTATACCTGAAAGACCTTGGCAAATGATATCTACAGATTTCATAGTGGATCTTCCTCCTTCCTCTCAATACACAACCATTATGGTCACCACAGACTACTTGACGAAGCTAGCACATTTCACTCCTTTAGTCAAAATTCCCAGAGCTGTTCAAATGGCTTCATTATTCCTATCTGAAGTATTTTCTCGTCATGGTCTACCCGAGGTCATAGTATCAGACCGAGGACCTCAATATACCTCACAGTTCTGGAAGAGAATATGTCACATTCTCGGCATTAAGAGGGCCCTTACTTCAGGATACCATCCCCAGACCAACGGGCAGACTGAACGCCTCAACCAGACTCTGGAAGTCTACTTACGCTGTTTTGTGTCCGCAGCTCAAGATGATTGGAAGGACCTGTTACCATTCACTGAATTTGCTTAGAATAATGCCAAACACTCTTCTCTCAAGACTATTCCCTTCTGCTGCTCATATGGATACCATCCATCCTTTGTAACTACTGTCTCGGCAACTTCCTCTCGTTTCCCAGGTGTCGACGGCATTCAGACTGGACACCGTCTCTCCCGATTAGCTCTCCAAGCGGCCCAAGACCGAGCCAAACTGTATGCGGACAAACATCGCCGGGCGATGCCAAAGCTGAGTGTGGGAACTACGTCTGGTTGTCCTCACGATTCCTTCCGAAACGTTTGGTTCCTTCCAAATTGTCTCCTAGGTTTTATGGTCCTTTCAAAATACTATCCATTATAGGATCTGCCGCAGTTCGGTTGGCCCTGCCACCCTCTTGGTCCAGGATTCATCCGGTTTTTCACTTTTCTCAATTGAAGCTAGCCGTTAGGGATCGGTACCTATGCTCTGCCAAACCTAAACCTCCCCCGGTAGTTACTAATTCTGGGACTGAATACGAAGTGGCTAACATTTGCGACTCACGTTATCATAGAGGTTGTCTCCAATTCCTCATCGACTAGAAGGGTTATTCTCCTGCGGAAAGGACTTGGGAACCTTCCTCTGGTGTCCACTCTCCCCTCCTGGTGCGACGATTGTTTCGGTTACACCCGTGGAAGCCGGGTTCTCCACCCAGGAGGAGGGGGCATACTGTTACACCTTTCCAACGTTGGTCCATGTTTTACAGGAGACGGGGCGCAGAGCTATACTCCTTTCTACAATACGGAGGGCTGCAGAACCCGGCAGTACGTGCCTTAGCAGTCTAGTTTATCCACGCTATCAGCGAACGTCGGTAGCGAGTCACGATTGTTTGTTTGTTTATTATTTGTAATGCACCGGAATACCCTAGGGTAACAGGGCACAGCAGATACAGGAATTTGCGAATCTTAGTTGCAGACAATGAAATATATACATGGCATATACACAGTAACAATGGAAGAAAGCAGGGAATATATACATATATACAGTTAACAATTGTGTGTCTGGTATGTCCAAGTGACAAGAGGGAGAAGCAGATCCTGGCTCAATATGTTTAGCCAGCTGCTGTCTTCAGCCAAGACATCATCTTTGAACGGAAATTTTGGTAGGGTAAGTCCATTCTAAGAGTGGGTGGTAGGGAATTCCACAGTTTAGCCGCTTTCACTGGGAAGCTATTGCCACCTATGGTAGAGCGTTTATAGTTGGGGACGGAGAGGCAGTCTCTGTATGCTGTCCTTGTCGGTTTCAGGGATGTCTGTCTGTGAAATCTGTCGATCAGGTAGATGGGGGCCGCGTTATTGAGGGACTTGTGGGTGAGTGAAGCAGTTTTTAGGGGTATTTTGTCTATGATAGGGGTCCAGTTGTTCTGCTGGCTGTGTGCTGTGATGTGGTCTCTTCTGGAGAAGCCCAGGGCCCCTCTGAGTGCATTATTCTGGAGGATTTGTAGCTTGCTGGTGGTGGCTTTGGTGGACCCAAGACAAAGAGCGTTGCAGTAGTCTAAACGGGATAGAATGAGGGCTCTGGCCAGGGTCAGGCAGCTGGTATCGGATAGAAAAGGTCTGGTTGTACGGATCAATTTACACGTGTAAACCGTGGAGGAGGCTAGTGAGTTCACCTGTCTATTAAAGGAGAAGTTGGAATCCAGGTAGAAGCCCAATGTTTTGACTTTGTGTCCCACTCTGATAGTGTTGCCATCGATAATGAAGGATGAGTAAGCTGGGCTTAATTTCTTTAGGCTGGCAATGGTGCCCAGGGTGATGAGTTCAGTTTTATCATCATTCAGGCATAGTCCATGAGTGGCCATCCATGCCTGGATGATGATGTAGACCCTATTCACCAAGGCCAAATCCTTTCCATAATATCCAGAAAGCAGAAGGAGGATCTGGGTATCATCTGCATAGTTAGAGTAGGTGATACCGAGATGATCCAGATCATCGAAAAGGGGCTTGGTAAATATGTTATAAAGTGTAGGGGAGACACAGGAACCCTGTGTTACGGCACAGGTGATGGGTATGGGGTCTGCAGCATCTGTAGGCGAAAAAACCCTCATGGTTCTGCCATCGAGGAAAGATCTGATCCATGTAATGGCCTCAGGGGAGAAGTGGGCAGCCGTGTGTAGGTGAGTGCATAGGACAGAGTGGTCGACCAGGTCAAATGCTGCAAAGAGGTCAAGGAGGAGGAGTAGGGCTGCTTGGCCATTGTCTCTGAGCAGATCGATCTGTGTTTTGAGGTCGATAAGAGCTGTCTCAGTCCCATGTTGGGGTCGGAAGCCTGATTGTCTGGCTCCTAACAGGTGGTGTTCTTCCAAGTGCTTCTGTATTTGAACATAGGCGACCTTGTCCAGGATTTTCAGGAGGAATGCTACAGTTGTTATGGGTCTGTAATTAGTAGGGGTAGCTGGGTCAAGTGCAGGTTTTTTTAGTAATGCTAATACCCAGGATTGTTTTAGATTGGTGACCCTATTAAAGAATCTTCAACACTCTCCTTAAAGCGTCGCTACTGTTTACAGAGACGCTCCGGTTTCTTTATCGGGCAATCCCTTTCATTTCCGTCCGAGTCAACAGGCACTTCCGAGTTCATCGGTGTCATCCGATCCCTTTCACTCATACAAACGGACGGATGACTGCAGGACTTATATCCCCTCTCATACAGTGAGTCTCCCGTCCTTTGATCCTCGTTTCTCTTTTCTATTCTCTATTTCACCTGTACCGTTTTACAGGAACCTGCAAAACTGTCAGAGATCAGGTACATAGGCAGAATCCTACCTCGGGCCCTTCATCTTCCAGTCTAAGGCCAGTCAGTGTTGGAATCTCGTAAGGAATTCCCTTTCCTCTGCATTCTTTGCTTTCACACTCTCATTCTCATACGCCACTTACCTGTCCTTTCTTATTCCAGTAGAAACTGAGCCTCTGCCCGCAAGGATTCCTTACGTGAAGAAGCACCAGGCATCCGAGAAGTTTCATCTACTTCATCCAGGGTTTTTTCCCCCAGAGGGTCTCCTTGGGGTTCGTGCCTCTTCCCCGTTGGCATTTCAATCTCGGTGGGAGGTGCAGGATCCTCCGGGAGGCTCTTGCCATCTGCAGTTGCTGCTTCCGTGTCGACCATCTGACTAGGTTAGTGTAATTGCCTGTGAGGGGTTTTGTCCATCAACAATATCAGTTTTCATTAACAGAGAGAGAGACAAAGGACAGTGAAAGGAAATTGATACGAACATATGGCAGAGCAAACCAGAGGGCATAACATTTTTTTTTCATGTCCCTTCTTCATTAATTCACATTTTCATTGTTTCTCAACATCGTTTGTAGTACCCGTTGCACATTCCTGTTCGATCTGAGGGAGTGTACTATCGCGTGCCCTCCTCACATCTGAGAGGTGCACCCAATATTTCAGTCCCTTTACCTTGACCTTGACTGCAGTCGGCTTACTATATATGACCTCGTAGGGGCCATGAAACCTAGGTGAGTTCCATCTCCTCACGAAGCTTCGGACGTACACCTGTGACCCTGGCATCAGTGGCCCGCTGGGGCTGTCTGTAGCTGGTGTGGTAGTATCAGTCGCCACATTCTCAGTGAATGGTGGTGCTATTTGGCACGCTATGCTGCGAACTGCACGCGTCAGCCGAGTTAAATATTCCCTGAATTCTTCCCCCAACACTGTGGCAGCCCTGTGCACGTCCGATGCTCTTCTAATCGGGGAGAGTGGTGTGTGTATTCGCCGCCCAGTCACAATTTCATGGGGGCTTAGGTGGTGGTCCTTGCATGGTTGCGTTCGGAGTTGGAACAGTGCCAGTTCTTTTTTAGTGTGTTGCACAACTTTGATAATTTGCTCTTGAGCAGGCCGTTGATCTTTTCCACCACTCCATTGGCCATCGGATGATAAATGGAACACAGTTTGTGCTTTACCCCCAAGAGTGTCTTGAAGAGGTCATTCACAAAGTGTGTGCCATTGTCTGACCATATCAGATCACATATTCCCCACCGGGAAAACACTTCTCATACTAGAAACTTCACCGCACACTTCGAGTGGGGACACGGACCCGCCTCCACCCACCTTGAGAAGGGACACACCACCATAATTAGATATCTTGCTCCATTACATCTCTCCCCCATGTCGGCGTAGTCAATATGGAGTTCTCTAATGGCCCTACTGGTCGTGGCAAAGTACCTCGCAATGTTCTCAGTGTCATCCCTGAATTGTATGTTTGACATGTCTTACACTCTATGACAAATTTTGACAAATGCTCCTGTAGATTAGGGACAAACCAATGTTCCTGAATGTCTGCTGCGATGTGTTGTTTCGCCACATGGGCTGGGAAGTGCAGCTGTTGGAATGCTACTTCTAGCAATTCTACCGGCATCACTACCTTTCCCGTTGTCTCCTGTCTCCATATGAGGTCTGTGGCTGATTGTTTGCACCCCTGCTTGCTCCACAACTCTTGCTCCTCCGGTGGTGCTCTCCTCTGTAGCTCTATTAGCTGTGCTATGGGTGTGTTACTATAAGCTTCGTCTAGTGGTTCTGTAGTAGCTGCTTTTACAATGCATTTTGTTGCTGGCGTTGTGTTGAAATATGAGGCCTCCTTCGCTGCTGCGTCGGCTGCCGCGTTCCCCAATGAGATCGCATCTGTGTTGTTGGTATGGGCCTGGCATTTCACCACTGCCACTACTGATGGCTCTGCTAATGCATCTATCAATTCATTCAATAGTGCAGCGTGCTGTACTGGCGAGCCATCGGCCCGTCTGAACCCCTTGCCACGCCAGCGCAATAGTCCGGAATGAACCCTGGTAGTTGCATGTGCCGAATCTGAATATATCGTCACTGTGCATCCTTTGGCTGTGCGTAATGCTTCAATTAATGCAGTTAGTTCTGCTGCTTGTTCGGAGTAATGGGACGGGAGGCACTTTTGGATGATTGTTTCATAGCTGTCCTCTTCCATTCGTACTACTGCCATCCCTACATGTTTTTCCCCTTTTTCTGGATTTATGGATGCTGACCCATCAATGAAATTTATTTCTCCTTCCTTCAGGGCGTTTTCACTTGCTTTGGGAATATCATCACCCTCCCCCTCATACGTTGCACAGTCGTGCTCCTGCATGTCCTTCATTGTGCATGGTTCTGTTATGAACGTTGCTGGGTTTACCGTTTTACACCTGACTACATGTACATTGGGGCTAGAAATTATTATTTCATATGCTGTTGCTCTTTGTGTTGTCAATGTAGATTTTGACCGCTCGAGAATTGCAAATTATAAATGCTTGGCATTTAGTGTTACTGAACATCCCATCACAATTGTGGCACTCTTTTCAATGGCGAAGGCCGCAGCTGCGAGGGCCTGTTCGCATGCGAGGTGACCTTGCATCACCGCGTCTAGTGTTCCACTGTAGTAGGCCAATGGTGTGTGGCCTAATGATGTCTTTTGTGTCAATACTGCCGTCATCAGTGTTCCATTGCAGTGTGAGAACAAGAAAAATTCCCTCTCCTAATCTGGGTTCGCAAGGACTGGAGCATCAGCACTCAGGTCTTTTAATCTGAAGTACTGGGACACCATGTTATGTGTCCATTTTATTGGGGCTCTGTTCTTCTGCGCTTCTTTTAGTGCTTGCAGTAATGGACGTGTGTATGCTGCGTAATCAATAATCCATGCTCGGCAATAGTTACATATGCCAAGAAATGTTTGCATGTCCTTCACTGTTTTTGGTATGATTATGTTGCGTATTGCAGCTGCTCTGTCTGGGAGTATTCGTTTCCCGTCTTTTGATATCAACTGTCCGAGGTATACAACTTCGGCAAGGCAGTATTGCAATTTCCCTTTATCCACCTTGTACCCCTTTGTAGCTAACATGTTTAGTAGTGTTATGGAGTCTTCCCTGCACTTTTCCTCTGTTTTGCTGCAGACAAGTAGATCGTCTACGTACTGTATAATGGTGCTCTCTACATTTATGTTCCCAATATCTTCACGTAGTACCCTATTAAAAATGCTGGGGCTTTTGCAGTACCCCTGTGGGAGTCTGCGATGCTCATATCTGTTGTTTCCCAGTGTGAATGCTGTGAGGTACTGTGATCCTGGATCAAGTGGTATAGAGAAGAAGGCATTCTTCAAGTCAACCACAGTAAAACATGTCGATTCTTTGGGTATACTGCACAGTATTGATGATGGGTTAGGCACTAATGGGAATTCCTTTTGGATGATGTCATTGAGTGGGCGGAGATCTTGGATCATCCTCCATGCCCCTCCTTTTGCTTTTTTGATCGGGAAGATTGCTGTATTACACTGGGAGTTTGATGGCACTATGATACCTTGGCTCAGGAGTGCATTTATTGTTTCCCTAATTCCTTCCTCTGCTTCTCTGGATATTGGGTAATTTTTCACTCTCGGCGGTATGGCACCTGGTTTGAGTTTTATCTTTATGGGTGTCACTTCATGCAGTAACCCTACATCAGGGGGGCCTGTAGTCCAAATTTCTGGCACCACCTTCACCATATCTTCCTCAAATATTGTTGGTGGGGCACTAACACTGGCCATAAGCGGGTTGTGTACCTCTCTGTACTGGATCATAATGTCACATGGTATGCTTATTTCCATTATTATCTCTCCATCGTCTTCGTTATCAGTGAATAATTCTTCATCAGTTATGTCTCTGAGCATTATGTTGGGATCTATACATAGCACAGTTCTCCACTCGCCCCCATGTGTGTCCAATCCTATGACCACAATATGCTTACTCGATACCTGAACTGCCTCAATGTCTATGGACATTATCGTGCCTGGCACGACATCTACACTTGTGATTGGGCGAAATATAAAGTCAGATGGTGTCCTCCACTCTTTTCTTGTTATTGCAGGCACTACTCGGGCTAACACCTTGATGCCATAGATAAATATGCCTATATCAATGGGTATCCCTCGCACTGCAACCTCATTCATTATTGTACTGATTATCAACATTGCTCGTACTGGGCACACTCCTGGGATGGAACACACTACTCCCCGCTCTGCAAATGAAATGGTCATGTTCAATTTGCTTAGCAAATCTCTTCCTAGCTAGTTGATTGGCGCGTCTTCGTGGTACAGTAAGGGTGCGTGCACTGTTTTTCCCCCCACCGTTATATCAAGATCTTTCGTGTAAGGAACTTTTAAATTAGCCCCAGAGAACCCCAACGTTTCCAAATTCCTGCCTGAGAGCGGAAACCGCCCTTCCATAAGACATGATTTTTCTGCTCCTGAGTCTACCATGACGATAAACTGCTTATTTCCTATCTCTGCCCCCACTAGTGGTTTCTCTTCTGCACGTAGGGTGGTAGATAGGACTGGACACGCAAGTGCTCCCTGTGGGCTGTCCTAATCTGTGTACCTTTCTTGTCCTGGCACTGAAAAGACATTATCACCAATTACTGTTACCCCAAGTAATGGGGCAGGTGCACCGTTTGCAGCCGTTGTAAAGCTGTTATTGCTGGCATTCCCTACAGTGTTTTGTCGTACCATGGGCTGTGATGCACTGTGATGTGGCTGTGGGGGCGGCTGTCTTTGTTGCATTTGGGGTTCATTATAACACTGATCCTGCAGTCTTCCATTCCTCATTGGTAGTCCATAGGGACTACCTGGGTGTGGGCAACCCCATACCTGTTCATTGTCCATTGGGGGTTGCCCTTGAAAGTACCCTGACGGCCGCATTCTGCAATCTCTTGAATAGTGTCCCCATCTTCCGCAATTCCAACAAGACCCTTGCTGTCACCCTCTCATCCCTTGCCCACCACAACCTCTGTTTCCCATACCTCCGAATCCCCCTCTCTGGCCGCGGTAGCCACCTCTTCCTCTGCTTGGTCGCTCTTGCCACTACCGTCACCTCTGTGGTTCTTCTCCGTTCCTCTGTCCTTGTTCTCCTGCGGCCCACAGCGCTGCTATTCCAACTGGCCTGTTTCCCACACTTTCGTCCCCCTCGTTCTCTCTATCAGCAGTTACGCTGGCATTTATGGCAGCGACCTTCACTAATTTGTTCTGCACTAGTTTCGCTTCGTCTGCCAACCTTTTTTGTGCTATCTCCTTTTCCCTCTCTTTGATCCTCCTAAAGTGGTGTACAATTATACTCTGAATTTCTGGCCAACCCTATCCCAGCTATTTTATCCAAGGCCTTCTGTACCTCCTTCGGGAGCACTTTTTTGATAATAAAGTAGAACAGGGCAGTGGATTGATTCCACGCCGTGCCAGTTTCACTTCTCCACAAATCTTACACTCGCAGTATGAATTGCGTAAGATCCTCATTCTACTCCATTGTACATGCATCACTAAATGTAAATCTGGAATATCTGGAAACGTGCACCGCAATGCGTCCCATACTTGTGCTCGAACATTGTTGAATGGCGATCCATCGTGGCGGTCACAACTCATTGTCACTCCCGGGAACCCTGCTTTTTCCCACACAGCGTCGGCCTGATCACCAACGGCGGACACTAGCAAACTCTTTACATCACCTATCACTAGTGGTACTCCTGCTGTGTTTTTCTCAAATGCATGTATCCATTTTCCTGCCCCTCCTGCGAGTGGGGGGAGGAGCTTCAACAGGTTGTTTTTGGCCATTTGGGCCCACGGAATGTAGCGTGGCCTACCTGCTCCCTTATGTATCAGCGGCATCTGCAACTTATGTTTCTTCCCTGTCTTACTTACCGTCCCTTTCTTTATCTTATTCACCAACATGTTCCCTACTCGCTGCCTTAATCTACCCTGCCATCGTGGGGGTGATCGTGGCTCCATGTCATCGAAATGATGTGGCAGTGGTGATTCTACAGCTGCCACTCCTTCCTCGTGTTCGTCTAAGTCGCTCGACACCTCCTCTACTTCCTCTTCTTGCTCACCATCCTCCTCTTGCCCTTCTCCGCGCTGGCTTTCTGGGGTGACTGGGCATATAATTCTCACTGGTTTATCATTCAGATGGAACAGGAACTCTCCTGATCGCCATTCTTTTTCTCGCCCTTGTGATGTGGGTGTTCCCTGGGACAATACCGACTGCACTGGTTCTGGTGTGGTTGGGGCTAACTCTGCTGTAGCACTTAGCGGCGGTGTGAGATCTGCCATAGTCAATGGTGGTACTTCTCCTCCTCCCGGTAGCATTTGGCCCCTATCACACAATGCTATCAGCCGTGTTATTTCCATCTGTGCATGCGCTAACTGGCGGTCTAGATCTCCAGTTAATCATGCTAAATTTACAGGGGGTACGCTCATAGGGCCATACAGGCCTCCTTTGTCATATGGTGGCGGTGCGGTAGCTATTGCTCCGTTAGAAGCAGTGGTGGCGGGGTATGGCGGTATGTACAGAGGCTCGCTATATCCTACTGCTGGCCTTGTCATTAAGGGGTATATTTTAGTTGTGTCATTCTCAGCTGTGGTCGTTGTGCACTCACCCTTCGGTGTGCCGCTTGCCTCTTCCTGCGTTTTCTCCTTTTCAATTGCCTTCCCTGTACTTACCTCTACTGTGGGGGCTATTTCCTCAAACATTCGCCACAGATCTAGCACTTCCTTTCTGTTCTGCAACTGGTTTCCCTTATACCTCGCCAACAAGTGCGTGGGCACTAAATCTAACACCCGTATGTCGAACGACCCACCCTGTTGCCAAATTGGTGTCACGCTGTCCCCTTTTATCTCTGTCACCCACTAATTGTGGTATTTTTGTATTCTATCAATATATAGTGGGAGGTGTTGGCAAATATGAGCTAGTGGTGTTATTCCTCCCATGACGATATTTCTCCCTTTTCTTGTACGTGAACTTGCACCTGAGCCTCCCTTCTAATCACCCCCCTTCAACCACTTGTCCCCTTACACAGATCAGCAATGTCAAGTGTTTCTCAATTATTGGCAATTATTGTGTACCAATATTAAATATTACCTTTATACCAATTGCATTTCTAACTTCAATAGTTCATTTTAGCATGTATGACTTTTTACCAACAAATCACTTACAATAATTGAACATATGCGACAAAAAATGGACAAAAAGCAAAACATATAACACATAACACATAATATGTACATGCACTACCTGCACGCTTTTATTTCTCCTTTGTTCCCGTTACTGAACACCTCTCCCCTTTCCCCGTTTTACCTACTCTTCTCATTCACTTCCCACCTCTTACACCTTCTTACTTGTTCCCAAGAGATGCTTACACGGAAAAAGAAAATTCTAAATAACTACTCTGGGTCTACTCAATATATGAGACCCCTACTATTTTCTCTTTATCTTCACTTATTTATCTGCACTGGACGAGACAATGCTACGCAGCGCCGCCTTCTACCCCGTTCGGGCTAGAATACCTCCTTCTCCCCTTCTTCTCACTTTTTCACAAAACCTAATGGCCATATAAAGGACAGATCAGAAAAGCCTCAACCTCACTCACACAGTCCCTATTCTCGGTTTTAACCCGCTATCACCTCTTCCCTTGTTCCCGTACTTTCCCCCTTACCTTTCCTTGGAAACCTTCGCAACCGGCACTCACATGTTCGGTCAGGTAATCCGAGGGTCACCGTTCTCGGTCTGACCCCAGTCAGGTCCGCACCCCAACCAAGCCGTGGCCCGCCTCGGCGAACAGCTTTTCAGTCGGGTAATCGTCAACCGGGAACCCTTGACCCTTTCTTGTAGTGCGCACAGGCTGGTCGGCCACGGAGGCAATGGTTTTGCTGGGGGATGTCCCGGATCTCGCCACACGGTGTGGACCTCGAGGCACCTCTCTAAATCACGTCGGGGTCACCAAATGTTTGGTCCCTCTCCGTCTTTGACGTGCAAAAGAATAAAGAACCAACACACCCCTGACGGGGAATAAGGCACAGAGAGCAAGCTGTGAGAGTTCAAGGCAAGGTTTTATCTGGGGAATAATATTCAAGAGAGATCTCAGAGCGCTCTGCACAAGTTATCATTACATTACATTTTATAGGGTAAATGACGCAACTAACATAGGATACTACGTTGGTCCCGGATTGGTCAGTTCACTCGATGTCTCACGTGGGGTGGCATCTCTTCATCGGGGTAGGTCACTTGGTTGGCGGGAGGATTGACGTCAGTCATCTGTGCTCCGCATGGGTGAAGGTCAGGTCGCTGGAATGCAGGATGGTCACTATCCATCTAAGCTAACATAATATATTCTCAAAACATGCATGCACTAAATAATGATTGTTCAAAAGACCTTCAGTAGTTTATCATGTCTCTATAAAAGTCACACATATATCTATACTATTATTAACATAGGATTATACAAGTCTTAGGTTAAGGGTCTTGACCGCTATAATACACTGGTTGAAGTTAAGGTCCGTACACATAAAAATCTCTGGTATGTGGCATTTGTTAGTGGTAGGCAGCGATATATTGCAGCAGGGGTCTAATGTTAGTTGGGGATCGGCTGGGTGAGCAACATGGCAAGGTTAGTGGTCTGGCACATGAAAGGAATATCTTGCAGGGACACAGGGTTACAATGGCAGTATGTTTCCACTGGCGAGGGTATTGGAGGGGCAACGGCACATTTGTGGAGATGGATGAGCTATGTGCTTAGCTCATGCTTGTTCACATGCAGGACACTGATCTCAGAGGAAGAGCGATGTGTTACATTTATTATTGTGTTGCACGCATCTCCGGCTTTAGCATGAGAATGGACCGGCAAAGTTTTCCAGTCAGAGTGAGAACGGGGGTGGGGGCCCTGTGCCCTGCGCGCCTGGCCGGGCTGGTGTGCGAAAAGGGAAGAGAAGCGTTTTTGTACTATCGCAGTGAGGCCTAGTCGCCAAGATGGAGTTGAAAGGGGGTACAAAAATGGATGCCCCATTGTCCTGCTCAGTGGTCCCATCTACGCGAAAGTCAACCAAGGTTAACATCACATAAGGGTAACGGGCGAACCCACTACTGGAGGCACTTGGTCCGAGTTTTGTACTGAGAAGTAGAGGCGCGAGGGGCCTGATGGCCCCTTGCTTCCACACAGTGGAAATACACTTATATAATATGGTTTGTTTGAGGTAGATTACGCACTATCTTTCTACTAAGCATAGCAAGCAGCACGGTTTTCTTGGCTTTCTTGCGGTTCCAGTTATATGTACAGGTGTAAACTGGTCAAATATCCTTGCCATGCTTACAGCTTAAGCTTCTTACATCACGATATCCTTGTTCATGGTGTTTCATCTCTTTGCACCATTCTCTGGTCGTCATTTCTTCTATATGTGAGTCAGTCCGGCTTCTCGTGACGTCACCATTCGTCTTCCATTAAGACCTTTTTGGTCTCTTCAGGGACTGTACTAGACGATCTTCATTTTGTTTCATTTGTTGATAGGTTTTCCTCAATGGATACCTTACTGTCCATGGTTTTCTTGGTACTGGTACTTCAATAGGCATCGTTCTTCTGATAGGTACTGGACAGAGCCCTACTGCAGCTCTCTGCTGGTTTATTTGCTCATCATACGTCACATATTTCGGTGTGAACGTTCCTGGTACTTCAAAATGGGTCGTTGGAGTACAGGCTTTATTTGGGATCTCCTCTACAGAGGAAAGAAGTCAGCCATGCCAGGGCCTGACCTGTGATACCCAGGTTTTCGCAGAGACGGTTGAACAGGATGGCATGGTTGACCGTGTCAAAGGCAGAGAAGAGATCAAGTAAGATGAGGAAACAGGGGGTGTTGGAATCAAGGTTGGAGAGCAGGTCTTCATGGATGTTCAGGAGAGCAGTTTCCTTGCTTCTGGCCGCTCTGAAGCCAGAGTGATGATCATGGAGACAGCCAACAGATTCAGTGTGAAGATTGAGCTGGGAGATGGCCAGCTTTTCCCAGAGTTTGCCCAGCAAAGGAGCGATGGAGATTGGGCGATAGTTAGCCGGGCAGGACGGGTCGGCAGAGGGTTTCTTAAGAAGAGGATGCACAAGGGAGTGCTTCAGGGGGGAAGGGAAGGCTCCAGTGGTGAAGGATGGTTGCAGAAGTCGGCCAGAACAGAAGCCAGGGAGTCAATGCGGTCCTTGATGGTTTTGGCGGAACAGGGATGGAACTGTTTTGATAAGACTTTCATAGATCGGACTTGTCTAGAAACCTACTCAGGGGAGAACAGGGGAAAGGCAAAGAAGGAGGGTGGAGAGTTGGTTGAAGAAGGGCCAGAGGAAGAGCATGGAGCAGGGGGATGAAGGGGAGAGGAGGAGAGAGAGGACAGGATGTCCTGAGTTTTAGAGATGAAGTGAGAAGCCAGTGCCGTGCAGAGGGTCTGCAAAAGGGACAGGAGAGGTAGAGACTGCAGCAGGATTGGCCAGTTCCTTGTGGATTTTAAAGAGTTCAGCCGAGTTGTTAGATGCCGCAGAGACCCAGGCTTGGATGTGAGCTCTCTTCTTGGTGAGGACCAGTGGTTGAAGTGTACGACAAGAAGTAGTGGAACTATGTTCCCTACTGGCCTGCACCGCTCCCCACAGACCCCATCGCCGCGACCCCTCGCATGCACAATAAAAAACCCAAAACACATGTGCCTGCTCTTTAAGGAAATGTCCTGTGCAGTGCACTGAAAGTGCAAGTTCCAACCTCTTCCAACCTCTTCTTTTAAAACAAAACCGTTCCGGACCTGCTCCCACCCACTTCGACCACTGGTGGGAACATAGAGCCGGTATTACCTTTGGAGTAGGTGGCAGGCCAGTTTGTGAGAGGATGTACATGAAGCATGCCATTTCCTCTCAGCCACCCTGCACTTGCATTTAAGGGTGACGAGGTCAGAGTCGTACCAGGAGTTGCACTTGGCTTTGGGTTTCAAGCAGATCCTCATGACAGGGGCAAGAAAATCAAGAGTATCAGATATAGCAGAGCGTAGAATGGAATGGGCTGTGTCAGGGTGTGAGTCAGCCAAAGGGGGAGTGAGGGTGAGAAAGCGGCGGTGAAAGCCTCAACTGACACACGCTACATGGGTACGATGACCGAGAAGATGGGTGGTAGTGATGGAGTTGGCTTGGCCTCAGGGATGGAAAGGGTGAGTTGGGAGGAGAGGAGAAAGTGATCGCTCCAGGAGAGAGAAGTAGTGAGAGGGATAGAAAGGGGAAGGTCTAACGAGATCAGAGCATTCAGAGTGTGCCCTGCAGAGTGAGTTGAGCCAAGGGGGAGAATAGAGAGTGAGAGAGAGTCACAAAGGTCGCGGAAGAGTCCGGAGGAAGGACAGTAAACATCCAGGAGGATGTTGAAGTCTCCAAGGAGGAGTTGAGTGGTTGAGACCAGGAGGGAAGAGGAGAGGTCCACCTACTCAGAGAGGAAGGAGGAGAGCTGACCAGGTGGCCGATAGATAGTAGCCACAGCAAGGGAATGGCTAGGAGAGAGAGAGCCTCCAGATGAGGCATTCAAAAGAGGAGTAGGCCTGTGTAGGAATGACAGGGGCAGGAATCCACCTGGGGAAGATCAGGGCTACACCCCCTCCACAACAGTTAGACCTAGGTGCAGAGAGGATCTTGTAGCCATCAGAGAGGAGAGTGTCAAAGCTTGTGACAGAGCTGGCCATGAACCAAGTCTTGGTGAGACCGAGGACATCGAGGTCAAGTTCCTCCAGAAAGCAGCAGATGTCGGAGGAGTGTTTGACAGCTGAGCGAGAGTTAAGAGTGGCAATATGGAGATGGTTACCATCCTTGAAAGACTTCCGGGGAGGGGTACAAATCAGAGATACGCCCTGTGAAAGTGTAGGAAAAGCCAGAGGGGGGGGGGCATAAATGGAAGGAGGACAGGGCAAGGTAGCCAAGGAGGCGGCAGCAGTGGGACGCAAGGAAGCCGCGGAGGGGGGAGAGGGGACAGCAGGAGAAGAAAGGAAATTGATGAGGCGCGGGAAGCGTCTATCGAGGAGGAGAAGGTTGAATAGGGGGAAAAAGGCCTAGGTTTCACAATGCAATTTAAATACTTTCCCAGTGCAGTTTAAATACTCTCCAATACACTTTTTTAAGACAGGAGAAAAACACACTTAAGTTTGAGAGTCCTGAATAGGGGGGAACAGGCCTAGGTTTCACAATGCAATTTAAATACTTTCCAATATACTTTTTAAGACATGAGAAAAACACACCTAAGTTTGAGAGTCCTGAATAGGGGAAAAGGCCTAGGTTTCACAATGCAATTTAAATACTTTCCAATACACTTTTTTAAGACAGGAGAAAACACACCTAAGTTAGAGAGTCTGGAAGGTGGGTGGGGGAAGCGGGGTATCTTGAGGGCCAACCCTGGTAGATGGCTGGCAACTGGCTACCCCAGCAGACACCTGCAGAGACAGCCAGGAACCGCCTCTGTGGGAGCTGCCTTTGCCTAGGGGCCCTTAGCCGTGGGGCTGCCGGGTAGGATCTGCCCTGGGAGGGTCAGGAAAAGCAGAGGGGGGTAGCCAATCAGGGTGGTGGGCGGGATGAAAGGTGGGAGGGAGGTGAACAACAATAGGCACACACAGGGGAGAGAGCAACGCAGGCACACAAAACAAAGAAGGAAACACCAGAAATATTACAATAGGCCGAAGGAGGGTCTCACCAACACGGTCCCATTGCCAGCAGTCACCCGCTCATCCGAGATGGAATGGCGAGCGCGGGGTGCTGCGGCTAACATTACAGGGACCAGGAAGTCTCTCCACCAATCAGGGTGGTGGGCGGGATGGAAGGCGAGAGGGAAACAACAGAAGGCACACGGAGGGGAGAGAACACGGGCACACAAAACAAAGAAGGAAACACTATAAATATTACGATAGGACCAATGAGGGTCTCACCAGCACAGTCCCGTTGCCAGCAGTCACCCGCTCAGCCGAGATGGAATGATATATGCCAGTGAGGTTCATAGTGAGGTTCACAGATGTTAGTAGCTTATTTGCCGGATCCTACCTATAACTTGCACTGCCGGTCAAACTCCAGAATATTAACTTTGGGAATGCCAAGCCCAAAAGTCCAGTTAAGAATAGACTATGCACTGTCATCAACTACGGGGATTTATGCACCCTTGGGCTGGGTTGAGCGTTTATTGTAATGGTGTTGTTCTGTTTTGATAAGCATAAATAAACTTGTTAAATTTAGAAAAATCAAAGCAGCAATGCCATTGGCAGGCTCAAATAATTCCATTACTAATTTTATTTTGTAATTGCTAGTTATTATTTCTGGTCACTGATAGGTCACAATGTCTCCCACCGGAGGGTATTCATGTAACTCTTCATAGGAATAAACATTTCATATGCTTACAGAAAAACATCCAGCATAGGAATAAACATGCAGTATGCTTACAGAAAAACCAACAACGTTATGTCTATTAATCTCCCACCGGAGGGGATGCATGTAACTCTGCATAGGAATAAACATTTCATATGCTTACAGAAAAACATCCAGCATAGGAATAAACATGCAGTATGCTTACAGAAAAACCAACAACGTTATGTCTATTAATTGGAACATTTTGTAGATATGTGTCGTAGACAGAGAAAAATGCTGCCAGTATTGCCACTGTGAGAATGCACTTTTTATGGATTTGCCCAAATATCGCCAGTATGTGCCCCCATAGGAGCACACAGCTGATGACTTTGCCCAAATATTGCCAGCATTTGGCCCAGGAAGGACACAATAGAATGGGCTTGCCAGCATTTGTTCATGTAAGGAAACACCTGTGATTGCTTTGATACAAAATGCTAGCATTTTCCTATTTGATAAGATACCTGTGATGGCTTTGCCCCAGCATGCATATATGTGCCTAAGTAAGGAGAAACCTGCGAAACGTAGCCCCAGATGGGCAGCATTTACCCCTGCAATGATACACTTGTGATGGCTTTGCCCCAACATGCCAGCATGTGTTTATGTAACAACATTCCTGCTATCACTTTGTCCCAAAATGTCATAAATAATCTAGGCACCACATCCTGAAGGACACAATCCAACAATATGAGTTGGGCAATGACATATTTTACTGGTTCGAAGCACTGGAATAATCCTTCCAGCTCCAAGAGGTGGAAAAGGAACTGTGGGGAGCAGCACTCATGAGCTGTCTATCGACGGCTGGAACGTATACTATCATTCAGTTTGCACCCAAGGAAAGGCCAATTATGCTTAAATGAGCGCTTCCATCCTCAGAAACCCCCCCGAACAATACCTTAGAAGCTTTAGAGCGCTCACCAAAAATGGGAATCAAACCATGAAGGATTTTACACATCTATCCCTGAAGTATCTGAATGGGTGGGTCATTGATAACAAAGTTGACACATTTTAAGAAATGTGAAATTTGGTTGCATGCGATCATGTCCATAAGACCTGTGAAGCAGAGTTACACCAGCATCTAGTGGAACCTGTCAAAGACCCTAGGGAGATTGGAAGTGCTGCCGATAGGTATGTGAGTACTCACGCCGGACGAATTCACAGGCCAACACGCCCAAAGCAGAATCATCTGATAAAAGTAAACTTAAGGAGGGCTTGGCCAGAGGTTCTGACCCTTCTTCCAAGCAAGGCACCCAGAAACATGAAGGGTAAAACATGGCACATGGGTCGCCCACCACCATAGAAAAGAAGAGCTAAGGGCCGTCTACGACTGAGGCCTCTCCACCATCAACACTCAAATGATGTTTTCTGTGTGGGAACTTGAGACACAGGAAGGGAGATCCAGCCTGGAAGGTTACAGCCAAGCAGTTCATTGTGGCTGTTGGTCTCATGGAATAGGCCATAGTCAGTGCAGGCATCTTAGTAGATGAATTCCGACTAGGGCAGGGAATGGCTGAAGCTTTCATAGTCACTCTAAGTGGGAATGGGATCCGGTCAAAGACTCTATTCTAGTAGAGTGCCTGTTGGGTAATGACCTTCCTGACCCAGACACAGTCGCTGCGGTCTTTAGGGCGTGAGTTCTGAGAGCAGCAGGGGAAGAAGCACTTGAGCCCTAGGCCTCGAGGTTCATACACATGAGAGTGTGAGATACCGGTCATGCCAGTAGCTCCCAGTCCAGTCTTGAAGTACCCTGAGGCACCTACTCATGCGAGAGTGTCCCCAGTGGCCACTAATGCATCTACGGATGTAGCCAGAGGAGTAACTTGGCTGAAAATGTTGGGGGGACATGACATCTGAATAAAAGGTGCCTCAGCCAAATGAATGAGGACAAAATGGTATGCCATGAAAGTTGGGGGGGAACAAACACCCCTGTCCCCCCTAAAATTATGCCCATGGATGTAGCACAGGATTCAGTGATCTCAGGTTTGCCTACTGGCATAGAACCAGAACCGGAGATGGAGGGCCAGGTAGCATCAGACCTGAAGGGCCTGACAGAACTCAGTGTGTTGTCCTCAGCTGGAGGCCCAGGTCAGGTTGACTTGTGTGCCAGGAACCAAGGGACTTTCCCTGTCTGCAGGTCTAAAGAAGTGGGCAGGGCAGGCACAAGGTAAGAGCCCTGGCCTATTAAAACATGGAGCAATTGAGAGGTGGGAGACCTGGCCTGTTCAAAAACAGCAAGTCCAAGAATTCTGGGGCTATGTGCAGCCATGAGTTGGTTATTGTCCCCTGCCGCAGGACTTTCCTACCAGACTTTGCTCTTGATAATCTGGCTTGTCACTTAGAGGTGACTGGGAGACCTGACAACTTTTCAGATCATTTTTACAGGCCACAGAAAGGTGTAAAAATGAAGAAATCAGTGCACTCCTTCCACTCTTGCCAAGGTTCTGGTAATTCAGTAGAGGCGCCCAACACCACTTACCTGTAGTTGGGTGGTCTTGTGGGAGGAAAGGGCAATTCTCTCAATTGGGGTCCCAGAAGGAAGTCAGATCTTACAGGGGACCCTACATCATGTCTTTGGCTATTTAGATATCACAGACAGACTTCTGCCTGCCAAATAGATTTGCAGCGCTGGAACAATGGTTTGTCCTGGGGCCCAGTTCTAAAATCTGCAGACAATGGAGAGGGAAGCATGTGCTAGACAGGCACATGTAGATCTGGAATTGGAGAATAATTGGCACAGCTGAGCTCAGAAGGGACTGATCAGCCCAGGGCCCACCTTAGCAGGCAGCTGATAGGAACAGCCCCCCCCCCCATCTCGTGGCACCATCATCGAAGTGTTTCTGCACATCCGTGCAGCATATCACATGCCGGTGCATCCGAGCACCAGCATACGAAGTAAGCAACCGAATGCTTCGTTACTTTTATTTTCATCTTCGACCTGCTACAACTTACACGCATCAAGGCATTGCCTAAGGCTAAGGAAATAGCAGCAGCCACTCGAAGATGGCTGCTCTGATCCCCAACGAGAGCTTCTGAGCCCCGCTCCCCTCCCAGATCAGCTGATTGGCCGTGAGCCAATACTTACCCTGGTGTTGTTAACCGAAGGCGGAAGCCGGCCGCTCGATCCACGGGCCGCGAATCTAAGGGTCTGTCTGCGTCTGTCCGCGGCCGTATATGCCATCGGCCAGACCCCCTACCTGAAACACGTACACCAGTCCACGTGAGTATGCCGCCCCTTCCATGTTGCCCTCATTATTTGGACAGCATCAGCGGCACAAACACCCCACCTCTATCCACATCATCTGGCGCCTGTGACTCTCCCACACCCACTACTTATTTTGCTCTTTCCACATCGCCTCCTGGCCAGCCAATTCCCACAGCACACTCGACTTGACCAAATCGGCCGCCACCTATTTGAACTTGTTTGCTCGGTAAGACTACTGATACTAACGATCTAGAGATCCTATCTCGACCTGCACGCCCATTTGTATTATCATCACCTAGACTATATATATATCTTATGTGTACCAGATCAATCCTAGCTCACGTGTGCACTGTTATCAGAACTCTACTCAGCCTGTACTGCATGTCTTTATCTTGCCAGTGTGTTTGATTGTAATGCACTACCTAACTCATGTGTGCACTGCTGTAAGAATTCCACGTAGTTTGGACTGCATGTCTTTATCTCTGTGCCATTGTGCCACTGCAAATGCACTAACTAGCCCTTGCGTGCTCCGTAGTTCGAACTCTACTCTGTCTATACCGCATGTCTTTATTTTGCCACTGTGCCATCGTAAATGCAATATCCAGCGTATGTGTGCATTGTAGCAAGAACCTTATTTGGGCTGTACCGCATGTCTCTACCTTGCTATGGTATCACTGTAATTGTACTATCCAGCTCTTGTGAAGCCCTATAGCCAATATGTCCACTTAGCCTCTGTATTGCATCTATGTGACCTAGCCTTCATTGTTCTGCATTGTAATAGCCTTACCGAGTGCAAGTGCACGATCCGCTCTGATCCGATTGTTACCCATCTCAGTGCCTCGGCTCACCCAGATAGACGAGCTTTATAGCCTCATCTCTACCACCTCAGAATCCTGGACTGCATGATACTCTAGCCAAGAATTACTAACATTTGACAATCGACCATGCTACTACACCCTTCCCTAAGGCAACTGCTCTCTTCACTGAGGACAACACATTGTGCGCTGGGGGTTTCCACCAATATACTACTCCTAGCACTAGCTAGCCTAGCTGCACTCAGTATTGCACGATTTGTAACTATGACCCCTACATGCAGACCTTCGACTACCCTCTCAAGCGTTGAGCTGCCCAACATCTACTTAAATGACCCTGCTTCATGGTTAGACCACTTCACCAAAAAACCCACACCCAACCAACCCTGTTCCACTCACTTAAGAAACAAAAGATTAGGAACCAGATTCCCGGGCAGGATAGGCCATCCTTTACACCCTTGCATCCCGTCCAACCACTTATCACCTAGTCTGTCCCACCAATCTCCTATTTCATGTACTCCTGTTCACTCCCAGACGGTTTCTGCCCCTCTAAGAAATGCCACACAGATCAAGGCTGCGTTGGTCAATGCAAGATCCCTCGCAGCACACGCACTGGACATAGCGGATCTCATCAAGACTCAGGAGCTTGATCTCCTTGCTATCTCAGAAACCTGGCTGCACCCCGCCTCTAGCCCAGCACTATCCTTGGCTATCCCCCCCAATTATACCATCTCGAGATGTGACCGCACCTCCAGAGGTGGTGGGATTGCATTCATCTATAAAAAATTCTCTTGGACTCAGAACCCTCCCAAGTACAAACTTGGAATCGGCTGAGCTACTCTCTGTCAAACTTCCCATATCTGCCAATCAAACAGCCACACTACATCTAATATACAGACCACCTGGTCCTCTCACAACATTTGTGGACGACATCACGTCCCTAGTACTTGACAAAGTTAAAACGAATTCTCAAACAATCATCCTTGGTGATCTCAATCTAGGCTACCTAGACCCCAACGACCTCGCGGCCAGCGACCTTGCCAACACCCTCACTGACTTAGGCTTCTCTCACCATATATATGAACCTACCCACATTAAAGGGAGATCCCTAGACTGGCTAAGCGACACTAATTGCAACATTAGCCTGCTCTCCAATGTTCCGTGCGCATGGTCAGATCACCACATCCTCACCTTCACTATTGAAGCAGCCCTCTTGCCTAAGCCGCCTATTTCCCCCGCCGACCCCACCAGAAATAAAAACAACATCACTGCCGAAAAACATCTTCCCCTTATCCTTCCTGCTCTTAACAACGTCACTAACCTCTGTTCAGACCCCACCACCCTGGCTGATACCTACAACCAGACAGTGCTTTCAGCCATAAACTTCATTGCCCCTCTTAAACTAAGGAGTCCTAAACAGCACGCGCACCTCAACTCGTGGTTCACACCTCAGCTTAGAGGGTTATGCAAAGAGAAACATATTGTGGAGGCTCAGTGGAGAAGTCACCCGTCTGATGCCCACAAAGACAGTCTTTTTCTTGCTACTCTTAGCTACAAAGAAGCCATCTTTCAGGCTAAAAAAGATTCCTATAATAACCGCATCCTAACAGCACAATCTAACACTAAGGAACTATTCAAAATCCTCAAGGAACTGGAGACTCCTGCAGCACCCCCCGACTCTTGCACTAAAGATAGCACCTGGTGCTCCAACATACAGTCAGCACTTGTGGCAAAATTGCAACCCTCAAATCCAAAATCAAAAACAAACAAAACTCCTTACAGTCTGATCAACTCCTGACTGCTCCCACGCCTAACACCGGCCATACTAACCTACTCTGTAAACCCTTTGTATTCTCCCCCCTCACCACTCGGGAGGTTGAAGGGATTATAAAAAATCTCAAACCCTCCAACAGCCAAGGCGATCCTTGCCCTGCTCCCATCATCAAGGAAGCCGCACCTGAATTAGCCTCCTTCATCACAGCCTTCATAAACGCCTCTTTCAAAACAGGCATTGTCCCTGACAACCTCAAGGACGCCTGGGTAATCCCTTTACTCAAAAAGCCATCACTCAGCCCCAATATACCCATCAATTTCAGACCTATCACCACTGTCCCCTTCCCCCTCAAGATCCTTGATCGTGCAGCATACCTGCAGATCCAGGACTATCTTGAATTGAACAACCTTCTTGGATTAAGACAATCCAGTTTCCGCCCCAAACATGGGACGGAAACAGCCCTAATCAACTTGAAAACCCAAATGGAGATTCTAAAAGACAATGGAAAGCTAGCGCTACTCCTTCTCCTAGACCTATCTGCGGCATTTGATCTGGTCAATCACCAAATACTTTGGCAACATCTCAAATCAGCAGCCCACTTCTCGGACTCTGCCAATGCATGGATCCACTCCTTCTTAAGCAATAGATCCATGCGGGTCTTCTCACCGCTAGCATCCGCTGACCCCTCACCAATTCACTGCGGTGTCCCCCAAGGGTCCTGTGTATCACCCACCCTCCACAATGTGTTCACCAAACCCCTCTTCGATGTGCTCGACTATCTGGGTGTCTCCTACACCAACTATGCGGACGACACCCAGATACTCATTCCCATCACTGGTGATCACATAGCCGACTCCAAATCACTGAATGATGTCTATCTGGTCATCCAGGCCTGGATGGCACAACACAAATTATACCTTAACGACGAAAAGACGGAACTACTATTACTAGGCTTGTCTCAAAGTCTTAGCAAATTAGACCAAGCCTTTAAGTCGTTCAATATTGACGGCAATGATATCAAGGTATCGGAAGACACTAAAACCCTAGGCGTCTACCTGGACTCGACCCTCTGGCTCAACAGGCAAACAATTGCAGTTAGGTCGGCCTCAGCCTACACCTGCAAACTTATCACCGCCTGTAGACCTTTTCTCAACCCACACAATTGTATCACATTGGCAAGAACACTCATCATGTCAAAAATCGACTACTGCAGCGCCCTCTACCTGGAGTCCAGTCAGTCTAACCTCAACAAATTGCAAACAGTCCAGAATAATGCAATCAGGGCCGCCCTCAACATCCCCATGCGATCCCACATCTCCAACACCCGCTCCGACTTACGCTGGCTCCCAGTAAAACATAGAATCGCTTTGAAAACTCTAGCCTTGACCCACAAACGCCTGGACAACAAAGCACCACCTTACCTAGCCTCCCGATTCACACTCTACACTTCCACGCGACCCACTAGAACTCCACACATTCACAGCCTCACCATGCCCAGATTCAAACTCCAAAAAGCTGGTGGGGTGAGTTTCCCTGTCCTAGCCACCAAGCTTTGGAACTCCTTGCCCACTCCTATCCAAACAGAGCCTTCTTTTCTAACCTTTAAGAACAAAACCAAATCCTGGCTCTTCTTGCAGAATGTATGAACCGCGTACCCAAGACATGGGTCTGTCTTGTAACATACTGTAACTCTGTATATATCTTCTGTATTGTGCTGTAAATATTTTCTACATTGTATTATGGTAACTGCTCTCAAGATGATGCGCCCGGTTGCCTGAGAGCCTGGTGCGCTTTACAAATAAAATAAATTACAAATTACAAACAGAGGGACACTGTGCCTCAGTTGAGAAGAATCCAGGGATTTTGCACTGGGCCATGTCTCAACAGGGATCTCAAATGGACATATCACCTAAGCATGGATTTCTGGATTTCAAGGCAGATGGCCTCAGCTTATTTGCTTACCTAAAGGATTATCTAGACCCTTAGAAGGGTGGTGCTTAACTGTTTTGGTTGAGAGGGGCCTGTGACAGATTGTCATCTGAAAGGGGGTGAACAGGATTTTTATTTTTTCATTTTTAACAGCAGAAACTGGTTCTTGTAATTCTGTTTCTGAAGGGAATTTCTGCTAATCAGATCTCCCCTTTCATAAATGTTCCAAGCCAAAAGTATACTGCGCACATGTGCCTTTGCTGTAACAAGGCTCCTGACAGCTCCATCTCTAGTTCTACAGTAGCAAAAAGCAGGTTCATAGTTCACATGGACATCTCTGACAGCAGCTGGGAAACAAACTACCTGCAGGCAGAAGTGGATTTTTAATCTCCTTTATCTATAATCTAAATTAAAATAATTGTATGCCTTAGTCAGTCTGGTGGCACATAAATCTTTAACATAGGCAATGTCTGTTTGTGGCACAGTGACTGCTGGGAGCACAGAGTTATAGAGCCAAAGCAATTTGATATCACACTAATGTCAGCTCTGTGTACAGGGTCCAGCTATGACAGGATGTTTAATAGTGTCTGGTCTGACTGTCTATACTACAGCCATGTGGAACCTTTCAGGGTGCTTGCCCTTTAATTCTTCTGCAGGATGAGTGACATTATCACACAAGGCATAGGAACTTCCACCAGGAGCTCACCTAGGAACCAGTGCTTCTGAGGCAGCACTGACATAAGAAAGCCCCTCTCACTCAAGGCTGATCACTGGAGTCTCTTTGAAGTCAGCAGGCCTGGGAAGGGTGGGAGGATGGAGTAGCAAGAAGGAAGAAGTAGGCCAGGGGAATTGTCATACCATCTTGCTTTTCGTTATATTTCTCTTCGTTCTGCTCTTCACCCCATTTCCTGCACACAAATTACTCTGGGTGTGATGCCATGGGGGCACTTTTTACAGCAACTTGTTTTGGACCACTTACATCAGGTTTGCTTTGGACCTATCCCCGTTACCATTTTTCCTTTTAAAGGAGAAGGGCACCCATTCACTCTTTGATTCATCTCTGGACTTCCACAAGGACAAGAAGAATTTATATAGACCTCTGTTAAGGACACCGTCTATCTCAAAGTCCTTTGCCAGGGAGGTGAAGACAGAAGGCATCCAAGGCAGAGGAGAACTTTGTCCCTTAACCATCCACAGGGAACAGTGGAGCTGACTGCTGTTGGGCCGATGCCTCTTTACTGGCTACATTGGAACCATGCTCCTGTACACTGGAGGCGAATAATCTGTAGGTGAAAGCCAAGCACCCCGGAGTGGGAGTGCAAAAGGACTCTCCTTGCCTTGGAGCCTGTTGATTGGAACTCCCAGAAACCACAAAAACAATGAAGTGACTTCTGGCTCTCCCTGCATCTCCGAACCATATCAATGCCAGTTTGGGCATCTCCTACACCATCCAAGCTGCTGACAAGAAACTGGCAGAGTTGTCTTAAACCTCAATGCATAGTTTTCTAGCATCCCCAATTTGACACCGCTGCCTGCCCACCAGCTTCTTCCACCTCCAAACCACTGTCACTGATGTACCCCAATGCTGTGTGGAGCCAGTCGAGCACACTTGCCGCCAGAGGCCTATCTATGCTTCTCCACAACCAAGACGAGAGAGTGTTCCAGCACTGCTGACCTGATGTTGCCTGCGGTCCCCGACGTCTTTGACCCACAAGCCGCCACCTCTGCTGAAAAGCACTGTACGGTTATACCACGACTCGACAATGGCCCAGTGCTCAAAGCAACCAGACCTTTGGTTTGAACCAAAAAGTCTAGCTCATCGTTGTTCAGCTGCAAAGAGAAGAAAAATAAGGTTCTACAAAGAAGCCCTGTACCCCACATCTACTTTTGGGACCATAGTGACTTCTAAGCCCCCTTCTCTCCCTTGTTCTTAAAGACATAGGGCCTCATTCCGAGTATGGAGGTAATCATGGCGCTATTTGCACCATGACTACCTCCCATACCAGTACCGAGTCCGACCTGGTTCAATGGGGACTTACCGGTCCATTCCGACCTTGGAGGGACCGGTAAGTCCCCATTGAAAAAAACATTCCCCATTCCCATTTCAGCCCCCATAGGGCTCAATGGGAATGGGGAAGTAGCTAATAACGGTACCGCAATTTGCCATACTGTTATTGGCGCTAAAGTCCCTTAACGGGTCCCGTCCTTAACGCCTAGTCAGACCAGGCGTTAAGGAAGGAACCCGCTAAGGGAACTCGGAATAGGGCGCAAAGGGATTACCGGCACCGTTGTCCTTACCGGTGCTGGTAATCCCTTTGCGCCCAACTCGCAATGAGGCCCATATTCTTTAAATATTGACAATCTTGTGCCTGCACACCACTGCTCATCTACCCAGAGTGGCCTTTCACAAAAGTGTGCATTTTCTGTATTTTCTTTTACAGGGTGAGTTTTCCCATTGTGTTCTGTTTGGTTGTTTGTATTTTGTTGTTTAATTAAAAGTCTATATTTTTGGGGGATTCCAAGATGGTGGCTTGTCGGGGGAAGGCGTGCTAGACACCGGTCGTCCCCGGCCCGTGTTAAAGGTGGAAAAATGGGAAATTAGCAGATTTGCCTCCCCCCACCCACAGCAAGCAGGCACACGGGGAGAGGGGATGCCCCCCCCCCCCGTGGAAGCTGGAGTGAGGGTTGCCCCATCAGGCAGAGCTGTGGTGCGGCAGCACTAGTATAGACATTAGGCCGGAGATGGATCAGGCCCACCCTATAGTTCTAACCCGTCAGCCCCTGCCGGAGGAGGAAGCCGAATGCTGTGGTCGGAAGCAGAGACCAGGCGGGGGGAATGTGAGAAGGTGCAGTGGGAGAAGCGCGGTCGCTAAGAGGGACGGGTGGGCCACAGCCCGTAGCAGAGGTGCACAAGGTCCTCCGGTGACGAGAGAAGCTCAGTGGGGGTCGTAGCCTCCGTGAGATGACAGTGGCGGCGGGCCCGGCTGAGCCCAATAATGAGATTGGATGAGGGGCGCTGGCCTCCCCCACCGGAGCAGCTCTGTCCGCTGGGGCATGGACGCATTAGCAAAAGCACCAAGCCTGAGGGACTGCCTCTGGAAGGTGAGGAATGGCAGGGGGGCGCCGGCTACTACAGCAGCTGCAGCAGTTAAACGATGAAGGGGTACCTGGAGGGGGGGTCATCAAATTCGAACCAACAGAGCGTTATGGCCTGAGCAGAATCACGGAAGGAGTCTGGTAGTACATAGGGGCATGGCACCCTGACAGAGTGGAACCATCCAGAGGGAACGTGACACAGAGCAGCAGAGAGAGGAAATTAGCCCCACTGGTTGATAAGGGCAGGGGGCGCCGGCTGTGCACTGCCCGCATTTCAACATAGAGAGCTCTCTGCAAGTCCAGTGAGAGGACACCGAATACCTTGGGCATACAGGCCCCAGTTGCACAGTAGTGACAAGACCCGGGGCCAGCTGTGGAAGGCTGTTCAGTGAAAGAGGGGGAAGGCCACTGTATTCTGAGGAGGAACGGTTCCCTGTACTGAGGTGAGTGAGGAGGGTGGCCTCCAGAGGGGCACATGTCGAAAAACAAGGGCAGAGGAAGGCGCAAGGAGAACCTAGCTCACCCAACTGCAGCCTCCCATGGGGCAGATGGCTCACTAAACAGGTGATAGCAAGTGGACAAGTAGAAGGCCCTAAAGTCCGTATCAGCCCCATAATTGGACGCAACAAGAGGCGGGGCCTCACCACCATTGATCCCCATGGCAGTCAACAAGAAGGATCTGGTGCAATGCTTAGTGGACCTCCAGACACGAATCACTGGGTCCTTTAAAGAACAATATTTGTCTTTGAAGGCTGACTTCAAAGGAGCGGTGCAGGAGATGAAGAGGAAGCTCTCAAAACTCGGGGAACGCATGGACACGAACGAACGGGCTCTTCAAGAACTGGCCGAGGACTCCTGGAAAACCGATGAAGCACTTGTACAACTAGCTTGGATGTCGCACAAACTGGAATTTCAGTGCGAGGACCACGAGAAAAGGTCACAGCGATCAAACATACACCTCAAGAATGTCCCGCAGGATGTCACAGATAAAGACTTTAAAATGACAGTTCAATCCTTCTTTGCAGAGTTGCTCCTGGAGGCCCCATCTGATGGGCTCCACCTAGATAGAATCCATAGAGTGGGCCCTACAAGAAAAGAACCGAAAGCTCACCCAAGGGATGTCCTAGCTGCATTTGCGTCCTAGGGCCAAAAAGACGAAGTTCTGAAAGCAACCCGCACAGCCACCTCTTTGAAAATCAACAGGACTGAGGTCCATCTCTTTCAAGATCTGGCACATTCCACTTTGCTTAAAAGAAGGCTTATGGGGCCGGTAGTGAAGATACTCAACCAAGAGAAGATTCATTATAAGTGGACCATTCCATTTGGCTTTTTGTTCACATGGAAAGGGAGGCAGTGCAGGGTGATGTCTTGTGAGGAAGGTCTCAGCGTGGTCTTGCTCGAAAGCTATGATGGGCTCCTGCTCCAGAAGAAACGGGTGCTGGCACCCAGAGGAGGAGGCAATGGGAATTAACAATAGTGGCAATGGAGAATAAATAACCTTGTGCACCAAAAGGATGGAGCAAGTCTAAGAATATCTCGCAGGAGGGGTGACGATGAAGATGCTCAGTCAGAACCCGGCTGGTTGTGGCTAGAGGGCCAGTCGGACTAGTGGAGGCTGGATGGAGGGGATAGTCGAACAGAGATACAAAGGTCACTGCTTAAAAGAGCGCGGAAGGAATTGTATTCAGGGACTCCGGGGGGTTGAAGCACAAGCGGGAGGGGGTGGTGAGCGAGTGTTGGGGAGCTTGCTCTTTTGGTGTTCTATGGAGAGTAATAGCGAGGTCTCTCTGAAGTTCTTGGGCCCAGGTTGTTTACTGGTTCATGGTCGAGGTTTCATCCCAAAGTTGTCTCTAGGACTCATGGACCGGCCTGGGTTGTTGCATGGGAGGAAGGAGATTTGAGAGGGAGGGTCGGGGAGGGGGAGCTGCAGTACACTGTAATCGGTCCTCGGTGACCGGATTGGGAGGGTGAAAGGTGTTGAGGGAGGGGTCAGCATTCATGCGCCAGTCAAACCACACACGTTGGGCAAACAGTCTTCGTAGGTTCTCTAGCGGAGACAAAGAGAGAGAGTCAGAAGGGGCGGGACGGAGGAGGGCGATGGAAGGAATGAGTTCAAAGTCCTCTCTTATAACATTAGGGGATTGAATTCCCTGGTCAAACGTCGAAAGGTGGACCATTTCTTGGGGCATGAAACACCAGACTTTCTTACGCTCCAAGAGACCCACATTCGGAAGAGCGGAAAGTCGAAGTACCGACTACCGATGTATACACATATCTTTCAGGCTAATGCAACCAATAAAACAGCGGGGGTCCTGATAGCCTTTGATAGCCTCCAAGACATTCCCAAGCAGGGATGATTCCTTTTCATTAAATTCTACATCGACATAGACATAATCACCCTTGCAACGGTGTAGGCGTCGAATTCCGGGCAAGATGGGTTTCTCAGAATGACACTGGCTGAGCTTGAAGGGTTTGCCGAGGAGTAGTTCATATTGGCCGGAGACTTGAATGTGGCATGGGTTCCGGGGGAAGGTCCCGATGGGGCGGGACATATAGCCCAGGGAACACCCTCACTGTCATGCCTGCCAGGTTTGCTCCGGCTGTTTCTTCGCATTCTCCCTCAAGGAAGAATAATGTACTCATTTTCAAACAACAGTTAGAAGAGCAGCCAGGTCATTCTATTCATGTTACAGGCTCACCGGTCTGTTTCCATAGAGAAAGCGCTTGTTGCTAGGATGCGGCTCTCAACGTTCAGTTGTGCTTCCCTAAGATCTGCATGTTACGTTATTCTGATCACGTGTCTGGGGGTGTGTGTGTTTCATACTGAAACACAACTGTGGCGGGAGCCCGCTGCTTCTAATTATTGTTCCATCCGTGAAGCTTCAGTTGCTCCACGCCTCCAGCCTGGCAACTTTGTTTCTGTTGCTTTCCTCCTACTATTAGGAAAACATTGTGCCGTCATTTCGGCTTTTCGCTCGACTCTGTTATTACTGAGTCAGAGCCAAAGCTACTTCCTTCCTTCCTTCCTTCCTTCCTTCCTTCAGCAGTGTGTCACATGCCTGCGACTACCAGCTTCAGCAGTTTCCTCAGCCTCACTGCTCCTGGGGTTGTTGTTACCGCTTCATCGACCTTCATCCGCCGCACGGCTCCAGCGGCCCTTACCCACTTCATTCATTGTTATCACCCACACGGCAACAGCACCTGCTACAAACTTAATCTGTGTTATCAGCCGCACGGCACCAGCGGCGTCTGCTAATTTAAGCTGCATTTATTCAGTCACACAGGTCTGCTGCACCATCAGGCAGCACGGTTCCCGCAGTTGCTGTTCCCGCTACATTCAACTGCCTACAGATGGTACTACTTTCCTGGTAGTTTGTTTTTGTGCTAACAGTATGCCCATTGAAGTTTTAGCTAAACTGTACTCTGCATCAACTGTTATCTTTCTTCTTACTTGGATTCTACTGCAACCTGATATCACAGGACTTTTGTGTTTCCGCTATTGGAACTGAATATGCATCTCATAGACGCTTTGCAGTGGATTTTTTGCACCAACCCGACTCTAGTGCATCCCTCGTGCCGTACGGGTTCTAGTCCCTAACTAACTTCCCTTCCTAATTCGTTTCCTTGGATTTCTACCTTATCATCGAGGTTCAGCTATTCCCAGTCTAAGGTAGGGGATACCTCTGAATTGGTTGTTCACATGATAATAGAAAGGTTGGGGGGTTAGCTGGCTTACCATTTCTATACTGAATCCGGTCCTCCTCTTTTTAGAAGAATCTACAGTCCAGGAAGAACCCACAGCACTACAACACTGGCGTTGCCAATAATAGGGAACGCTGCGCCCTTTCCAGTGATCCACTACACTGGCTTTAGGTTCCTCTCAGCTAGTGGAGTACATCATTAGGAAGGTCTTGTTACATCATAGGATCTTCCATCATACCAGTGTACAGCAATCCAAACCAGTTGCAGTCCCGGTAAGTCACGTTCTACTTACTTATTGTATCTGGTTGTATTCTGTGTGCCTAGTGTAACACTCCGACACTCAAAGAGAGGTTTGCGGGATTCGGGCTGGTGGATGCCTGGACCACAAGCAGGAGTTCAGAAGTGGGATATACATATTACTCACATGTCCACAGAACTCTATCCCGCATAGACTATATCTGGGTATCTGCTCGGCTAGCGGGACAGATTCACGAGGTATCCCTAGGTGCGATAACACTGTCTGACAACGCCCCCTTGGGCACGTCTGTGGGAATGCTTCAAGGCCAGAGGAGACTCCGGCAATGGTCCCTGCCAGAATGGATCTTCGTGGACTCAGTCCTGTCAGTGACTGTGAGAGAAAAAAAAAACCTATTTTCGGGTAAATGCCATGTCCGAAACCTCCCGCGGTGGGATGCGGGCAGTAATCAGGTGAGAGCTGTTCACGCTCAAGGTCACCAGGGACAAACAAATTAAGAGAATAGAAGACGATCTGAAATTACAATTTAAAAACATTATGCCTAAAATTGGGCACTGCCCAGCGAAAGTCACACTGAAAAGCTACAGGGCAATAAGGGGCCAGCTAGACCAACTGAGAGCCAAGAGGGCAGAGAGGAGCCTCCTGAACGGGAAGCAGAAATTCTATGTGAGGGGGAACAGAGCGAGTAAGCCCCTAGTGAGGCAGTTTAGGCAGTGGGGAGCAGCCCAGACAATCCTGAAAATTCATGACGCAGTGGGGGAGGATGTAGTAGACACAGAGAGGATTCTCAGGTGCTTTGAACGTGTCTATGGTGATCTCTATGCCTCAGATAGGCCTGAAGAGGACATGCAGATGGCATACTTAAATGCGGTAGCGCTACCAACATTGTCTGCGGCGGACAGAGAAGTGGTAGAGGGAGATATCATGGTGGAGGAGCTTCGGATGGCCATTTGAAAACTTCCCTGCACAAAGCATTGTGTCCAGACGGCTATAGGGACGCTTTTTACAAAAAGTACTGATCTATTTTTGCCCCGCATCTAGTGCGATTATATAACTCTTTCGAGGCGGGAGGGGGACTCACGGACTCCATGGACCAAGCTAAATTAGTGGTGTTCCCAAAGCCAGGCAGAGACCTGACGCAATGTGGCTCGTACTGCCCGATAGCTTTGATTAATATTGATGCCAAGATATATACTAAGATCCGGGCAGCTAGAATCGAAGGCCTACTCCTGGACCTAATCTACCCTGATCAGTCAGGGTTTATTAGATCCTGTCAGACTTTTGACAACACTAGGCAGGTGTGTCATCTGGTTGAGAAGGTAACGAAACATGGGATCCCGGCAGTCCTGCTTGCCTTGGATGCTGAAAAGGCGTTCGACCACGTGGAGTGGTTGTTTCTTTTTCTCACCATGACAACCATGGGATTTGGGGAGAGGTTCCTTCGGTGAGTGCGGGTGAACTATCAAGCGCCTACCGTACATCTATCTATAAATGGACAACTCTTGCGTCGCATACGCCTACAGAGGGGGACTAAGCCGGGCTGTCCACTATCACCCTTGTTATACGCAATTATTTTGGAACCCGTTCTACACCTCCTGCTAGAAACACCTGCGGTACGGGGCGTCCTGTTGAGGGGGGTTCACAAGACAATGGCATTGGCCGATGACATGCTGCTGGCTCTCTATGAGCCACTGCATCTCTCCAGACGATTGCGTCGGAGATTGTGTTCTTTGGCAGGGTCATCAGGTCTAAAAACAAACCTGCACAAGTCAGAGCTGCTAAATCTCACGCTGCCAAGGGAGGCCCTGGGGCAAGCAGAGGCGTGCTCCCTGTTTAAATGGGTGACAGAGAGAATTAAATATTTAGCTGTTCATATACCGAAATCCTTGGATGACCCATATGAGGCGAACAACCCCCATTTGCTTGGCGCTCTAAAACAGACCTGACAGTTGGAACCCTCTTCATATATCCTGGATGGGGCTGATGGCCATTCCGCTCTTCCTCTACTATTTCCATGCCCTGTCAGTTCCTCTCCCCCGAAGGTACTTTCAGTCGCTCACCCGGCTCCTCTCTGCTTTTATCTGGAGTAACAAAAAATGAGGGTGCTATTGTGGGTACTTATGGCCCTGAGAAGCAAAGCGGGACTGGTGGTCCCAGACTTCAGACAATACTATCAAGCCACCCAGCTAAGGGTGTTAAAGCAATGGCTAACAGAGGAGGACAGCAAGTTGTGGGTGCGCATGGACAGAGCAGTAGTGGGTTCCCCCGATGGTGGAGGTGTTGTGGTTGGCTAGGACTGATCAGCCAGCTAGTAGGCGGGCATCCCAGATCACAGCATTAGTTGGGGAGGTGTCGGATGACCTAATAAAACGACAGGGGATATCGACCATACTAGGACCGTTCACGCCACTGTTTGGGAATACAAAGTTCTCGCCAGGGAGGGAAGTGGGGGCATTTGGGAAGTGGAATGGGGCGGGGTGTACGCGACTAGAGATGTTATGCAGGGACAAGAAATCAAATCTTTCAAGCAATGCAAGCAGTCCATTGGCATTTCTGAGGGAGACAGGCTTCGATACTACCAGCTCCAACACTGGGTGATGCACCCAGCTAACAAACTCACAGCGAGCAGACAATTCACCGCCTTCGAGATGTATGTCATATCCCACTCAGTAGACTCGCACCTGATTTCTGCACTATATGTCATTATCGCAGAGGGGGCTGCAAAAGGGACATGGCCCTACATGGGGAAATGGGAGAGAATGTTGGGAAGGCAAATATCCTTGGGGAGTGGGAATTCCTGTGGGACAACATTCCCAAGCTCACCCGGTCAATTCAGGTGAGAGTGATATGGAATAAGGCACTCACCCAATGGCACTACACCCCAGAGAAGCTTAGATCCATGTACCAAGGGGCATTGCCGGATTGCTGGAGAGGCTGCATGGAGGCGGGGGGACTGGGCACACATGGTGGTTGTGCCCGGCAATACTCCCCTTTTGGGAGCGGGTGCAAGAGTCCATTAAAGAAATGCTGAATTAAGACCTATTGTTGGGGATGCGGACATGCACTCTGGGCCTATGGGAAAGGGAAATGGTACCGCTGGGGAGGCTTACTTCAAGGCATGTATGGTTTTGATACTTACAGCATTACTCTCTCTCCAACCCCATGTCCACGCCCCCATCTCTTCCCCTGTACACACACAGCATCTGCCCCTTCAAGTTCGAATTTAAATCAGAACACCCCATACCCTCTTACAATGGTGATTGCTCCTACCCTACAAAGGGGAGTTGGAATTCTATGAATGGCACAGGGGTGAGTATTATGCATTACAAAACTATTTAGCTCCACAGCAGTAACAGCATATAATAAAGAACTACCAATACCACAATACCATTCACCCACCATCTATTTCCCATGAGTTCCCTCCTATAAAACACCTCTCCCGGTGTAGTCTACCTGCTTTCCACCCTGGGACACAATCAGCCATCCATCAAAGTGCCTTGAGGAAGAAACAGAAGCAACACCAAAACCATTCAAACCCAACATGACCATTCTGAAGATCCGTGCTCCATCTCGGTAAAAGCACTGCCTCGAGCAGGATCCCTCAGTCGGACGACACAGACAACAGTATTAGGGAGAGTACTCACAGGAAGGCTAATGCTTGCCTCATGGCATTAATACAAACCCGACTATCACAGGCTAGGAGAAATGGACATTCTATGACATGTCACAGAGGATTCCTATTATACACGTTCAAAATCTTTCCAAGGCAGTTCAGGAAGCTTGCACAATAGGCTTACAATAAAAGAGTACCATGTTTAGTTTAGTTTAGTTTATTTATCTATAATGCGCACCAGACCGAGGGGCATCAGGGCGCAGAAGATAAGGATTTGTTCAGCTTAGTTACAGGGTACGTGGATACATGAAATGCAGGACAAGATATACAATAGAACATCAGTATATACAGTGTAAATTACATAATCAAATATCATGGAGTTAAAGTGAGTGCATTAAAGTGAGCGCACTGCAACAGGAGGGGAGTCCAAGTGGACTAGCACATAGTAAGCAAATCGATAAGCAGAAAGGTGGGTGTGAATGGGGGGCGTCAGGAAGGTGTTGGTCAGAGTGATTATTTGTCATTTTCTTTTAGCCAGTTGGTCAGATTCTGTCTGAAATTGGAGAAGGGCTGGGCTTCTCTGATTTCAGGAGGTAGGGAGTTCCACAGTTGCGCAGCCTTAACTGGGAAACTGTATCCTCCGATAGTGGAAAGTCTGAATCGTGGTACTTGGAGGCAGTTAGAGTTAGCTGTTCTAGTCGGTCTGGACGATGTTTTTTTACAGATTCTGTCCGTAAGGTATGGCGGTGCATTATTATTAAGGCACTTGTGGGTTAGGGAATCAATCTTAAGTTTGATTTTATCAAAGGTGGATAGCCATTTGTGTTCTCTTCTTGTAGAGGAGATATGCTCATTTCTGTTTATCTTAAGTGCTGCTCTCAGGGCATTATTCTGGAGAACCTGTATTTTGTGGATAGTCTGTTTATTCGCTCCAATGTAGAGTGCGTTACAGTAATCCAATTTGGGGAGTATGAGGGCTCTGGAGAGCATAAGGCAGCTGTCGCTGGAAAGGAATTGTTTGCTGGCTCTGATAAGTTTGCATGTGTATGCGGCAGCAGAGGCTAGGGAGTTGACTTGTTTAGCGAAGTTAAGGGTGGTGTCTAGGTAAAAGCCTGGGCTCTTCACTTACTTTGCTACTTTTATGTTGTTGCCATCGATGGTAAAGTTGGCGTAATCTAGGCTAAGTTTGGATATGTGGGTCGGGGTACCTAGGATAATGAGCTCGGTTTTATCGTCGTTCAGGCATAGTCCATGAGTGGCCATCCATGCCTGAACGACGCTATAAATTCTATTCACCAAAGCCAGATCAGCGGCGTAATCTCCTGAAAGTGGAAGGAGGATTTGGGTATCGTCTGCGTTTGGGTATCATACCTGCATTAGAGCAGTCAGTTGCTGACAAACAAACCCTCTAATCTGTCACCAGAAAGGCTTAGATGCCATAGCCCGCCTAGCCAAATGAGGCCCAAAGAGAGTAAAATCCATCCCGGCCTGCTCCATCACCCACGGGTTCCACTGTACCAATGTTGGGGGGGTGACATAGGTTAAAAGGTTTTACGAAAGGAGACAAACAATTGATCAACAGGGCCCCAGAGTTCCAAAGTCCAATACTCATATTCTCGGAGACACAGTATCACACTCAACTGGGAAAAGCCTGAAAAAGAAGGGAAGGTGACAACTGTAGAACTGGATTTTGTCCTACAGGGAATGTGAAACCTAACCCTTCACTCGAGAGTTCCAATACCCTGACATCTCCACCTTTCCAGAAAGACACCAACCACATCAGCTTCACTAGTAGAAAGCGCTTTTAGGACAGCTCATTGTTGGGTGGCCAGTTCCTGAACAAAGGCAAAGACAAGTCTATGTCCCAAAGACAAGAAAACGTGTACCTGGGTAAAGGGCGAGACACCATAATCCCCCCGAAAGCCTGCACACCAATGGATGCTCACCCAAAGGAAACCTAGCCAGCAAAGCACGCTTGGAGGAACCCAACACTAGCCACCAGTTGCAGTGGCCCCTCTAGAATCGGCGAATGAAGACACAGCTCTGGGTCGAGCAGAAGGTCTGGCAAGATCGGCATAAGAAACGGTGGTGCCATGGAAACAAAGGATGACCACGCCAAAGAGGTGTAATCAGAATCTACTCCATACCCTGGAGCTTGGCCTGAAGAAGAGTGTGTAAAGTCATTGAAAAACAGTGGGAACACGAATTGCCTCCATATCCCTATTGTTGAAAAAATGCATCTGTCACCCTGGCAAAGGGGTCTGGCTGCCAACTGAAAAACCCAGGCAACTGTGTGTTCAGTCGGGGCACAAACAGATCCAGACCAATACGGACCTCAACACTTCTGAACCTCCAGAAACCACTGGAGCTGAAGCCTCGAAAACGCTGTTGTCTACCCATTGTCGAGAGCACATATCCAATGCTAGGATGAGTGTTCCCCAGCACCTTTATACAATACCACAGGCAAAATTCTCAAAACCTTGTTGACAGATCCACTAACGTATGAGACTGAGTGCCCCCTAGCTTGTTGATGTAGTGAACCGCTGCTGCATTGTACACAAACAAATATACCACACAATGGGAGAACTTGCTTGTGAAGCACCTTACCACAAAAGAAACGGCAATGATCGCCAAACATTTTAAATGCCATGATACTCCCAAGGAGACAATAGCCCTTCAGGGAAAATTGCGCCATACTGTGCGCCCCACCCCATCTGAATGGCATCAAATTCTAATTGCAGATTGGGGTAGTCGCAAAATAGACCTGCCATTTCACGTGTCTAAGTGTTTTCCCCAGAAGAGCAATTCTACTTTTGCATAGGAGAAAAATGGGACCACCCACAAAGCTTTGCCTGCCCGCAATGCCTGAATTTTAAATCTCTGTAGAACTCTGTAATGCAGGGGACTGGGAAACATAGCCTGAATGTAAGATGACAGAAGAACGATCAGCTGGGCTCGAAGACAGATATGACAGACAGACTTTAAGCCCCCCTGAACTCCCTCTTGAGAGGTCTCCTTTCCTGAGGGGAAACCCGAGGGTCAAAGATCTGGAACCTAAAAGAATCCCCAGAAAATGCATCTTCTGAGCCAGGATTAAATTGGATTTCTAAAAATGTAGAACAAAACTTCGGGACTGGCAAGTGAGCATGAGCCTGGGTGATACCCCCGGAGGACCACATGATAAGAATATTGTCTAAATAAATGATTGGGTGCACCCCTCTGGTCCCGGAGTTCTCTGCCACCAGCCTCAGCAGCTTGGTAAAGCACCAAGGCATGGATGGCAGTACCAAGGGTTGGGCTGAAAACTTGTAGCACCTCCCCTCCCACACAAAATGAAAGTAGCACCTGTGAGGTCTGAAGATGGGCACCGTGAGGTAGGTGTCCTTGAGGTCCAATCTCACAAAACTATCTCCAAGCCTCAACACGTCTTTTAAAGTGGCAATTGTCTCCATCTTGAAGTGAAGATAACAACACAAACCCATCCAACTCCCTCAGGTATATAACAGGTCTAAAACCCTTGTCTTTTTTTATTCACCATAAATAAATTGCTGAGGATCCCCACTGGGTTGACACAAGTCCTCCCCACCAACTTCTTGACCAACAAGCCTCTGAACTCCTGATCAATCCGACCCGATCCTCCTTTGACTTAAATACTACCTTTTCGGGTTGCCATTGCATGGGCAGAGCAATGAATTCCAACCAAGTATTTGGTGGGGAGTCTGTGTGGTCTGTAGTACCCAAAGGCTTAGAGAAAAAAGTAACCAATTTCTTGTAAAAATAAATAAATAAATAAATACCTCAAGTGTCCCTACTGGACACTGCAAAGCCCCTGGAGCATACAGACTTACCCTGGCTGAGGGCAGCTCTTCCGTGACCTCACTGGAATCCTCGACTCACGCCCGAGCAGGGGTGTTGCTAGGTCTGGAAAAGATCAGGGGCTAAGCTAATGTTGGGACTGGTGGGATTCGGGCCTAGCTATAGCCTTTTGGTCCCTGAGCCTTTATCCAGGGCTACAACCAAAGGACCCAGTCTGCCTGGTGACAGTGGGGGTCAACTATATAAGAACCATTGCCGGACGCATGATCCCTGCTGGGGCCATCCCGGGGAGAGACCCAGAGGGAGATGATCTGAGAACTTTCAAAGAGGTGAAGGTGCCAAAATAGCGACCTAGCCCTTTGGTATCTGCCAGTTCACCCAATTTGGGACTGATTTTAAGAAAGATACCTTTTCCACGCTCTTGCAAAATTGTGGCATTTGCATCTACCAGAAAACATATAACTCTCTAGGCCCAGTTGCTGATTTCTTGGTCATCCTTCACTTCTGATCTCACCTGAATAACCCACACTTCCTGCTTCATGTTCCTCCCAAATTGTCCCCCCTCCTCACTGGGATTGGTCCTCTTTCCCTGGCCAATCTGGCCATGACTTCCCCACCTGGGGCATGTGTGTGTGTGAAGTGAAAAGTTGTAAGTAGTGGCCTAAACCCGGCCTACTTTCTTCATGTGGGGTTGTGGCGGAATGACGATAGTGGCAGAGTAAGATAAGTGTTCCTGTTACAGGGTTCTCTTTTGAGTGTCCCAGAGATAGGTTTACTGGAGAATGACAGAAACTTCCCCCCCTTTTCATCTCTGGTGGTCTAGTGTTTTGATGCCTTGTTTGGCTGGCATACCGGAGCCCTTTGGTAGCCCTGTGATGATCTTCAATTCTCCACATAATGTGCCTTCTCCCTGTTGCTCCGTCCTTCTCAGTCGCAACCTGCTGAACCCAGTAATGCATATCTGCAAGGCTGTGTCTTCTTCTGAGGGTCCCTTTCTCTCTCCATGCGGCTACGGGTATTAGTTTTCCCGCTAGCAATGTGGGGCACTGGATTTGGTTTCCCTCTTTGGTGTTTCTGCTCGACTCCTGGACTGTATGAGCTGTCTCTAAAGGAAACAGATAGAGATTGGCAAGTATCTTCGTCCTTCTCAGTCGCAACCGATTTGATATTTGAGGCATGGCTGGAAACAAATGTGGTCTGCATAAGAACATGCTGGCACAAGGTGGGGGGCAGGAATCAAGGCCTTCTCAACTGCCACTGAGTACATTGGTAGGACTGGCAGTGGATTTCTCCTGGTATGCCTCCCACCCCCATCCCAGAGGGGTCCCTGTCCCGCCTTGATAAGGCCAAGTTACTGTCCTTGTCAGATATGGGTGCTGCTTTTTGTGCACTTTGCAATTTCTCAGTTTGCATAGTCCAGCCTTGTTAGGCACAGTGACTTCTGATCTTCCGGTTGACAAAAGAGGTGGTCGAGCATAGAGCTGCTCCTTTTATTCCAATGTCTGCCAGTCTTTTTAGAAGAATCTCATGGCTAATAGTATCAAAGGCTGCTGAGATGTTCAGATGGATAAGAATGTTCTCAGAATTTTCATCCATGTTGCTCTTTCGTGTGTCACAAATTGAGCCGATTTATTAACCCTCGTTGGTCTGAAGCTATGCTGTGCATCATGAAGAAGGCTGTTTAGACTAAATAAAATCCCAGATTTTACTGCATATGAATTTGTCAAGGACTTTTCCGATGAACTGAGTGTTTGAGATAAAGAGATAGCTTTTATGATCATTTTGATTCACTGTCTTTTTTGATGAGTGGCCTGACAAAAGGTGACTTCAACAGTAGAGGCACACTCCTGGTACTGATCAAGGCATTAAGAAAGGATATGGACACAGGCAAACGTTCTGGATGAGTTCTAATTGGTTTGAATAGGGTTAGGGGTGCATGGGTTTTCCAAAGATCCTGCTGAGGGATTCGGTTCTGAGGGATCCAGATACTTTAGGGAGAAAAAGCAGAATGTATCTAAAGACAGGGTGTTTGATGCCAGAGGAGATGCATCATTGGAAGGGTTGTGAGGTCCTGCCCCCTTATTATCCAGGTGTTCTTGGATTAGTAGAATATTTTTCCTGAAGTGTGCCAAAATCTGGTAAAAAATGTGTGAGTTGAATTGAGGTTGTTTTGCAACGTGCCGGGTATTTGAATCTTTGAATCATCTTGAACATTTGCTTTTGGCTGTGTTGTGCCGATTCTGTGCATAGGGAGTAATGCTCTTTCTTGGCTTTGATGATTTTTGCACTGTAGAAATGTAGCTATTAATGGTAGGCAAATTTGTCAAGTCACAGGTTGTTTTTGCTCAAGATTTTCTCCAGTTTTCAATCTGCTATCTTCATGCAGTTTCATTTTGGAGTGAACCATTTAGCAAATTTGTCAAGTCATTGAGTTTTTAAGCTTTTTTTGGTGCCATGCTGTCTAAGGCACAGTTAATCCAGCTAGTTCAGTTGCTCATTCAATGCACTTGTTAATGGGTGCAGTTTGTTTGCTTCAAGTCTTTCCAATAGAATGTTGATTCATACCTATTTCCATGATCTGGTCAAAGGCGTGGATCCTATGGATGGTTTAGCGAGTGGCAATGCCTTTGTGAAGATTTTTAATGGAATGGATAGGTAGTCTCCCCAGTCTGGTAGGCCAAGAGAAGAAGACAAACCAAATGCCTGGTTACAGAACCTACAGGCAAATTCATGTTTTTCCTCTTTTGATCGTGCCGCAAAAATGTCATTAGAGCTACACAGATTAAATTGAATCCTCATAAAAGTAGACCTAACTCAGGAATTGGGAAATTTCCGTATATATGATACAAGTGGGTTTGTCCTGACGGCTGTGTTTCTGGGGTCTACTTTTTAATTGCAGTAAACCTAAAGTTGTTCTGTCATGTAGCATACATGCAAAAACATTCTGTATGTAGTAATACTCATACAATTAATTAAGAGTGCAGACAAAAATAGAAAATAAATACAGCTTATATTTATTTAGCTGTTCATGCATTTCCTAGTCATGCATTTGGATTTTTTAATGATTTTTTTTTAATCCAGTATATTAAGGGTGGTTTGTTCTTAACATTCAGAAAACCTTAACATAGCTGAATTGGCAACATAATATAGTTGTACAAAGCTAAAACAGAGTAGTGCTTTGAAGTTGATGTGTAACCATCACCTATAGTGACAAGTGACAGTTCATATACAGGATACAACCAAACAGAAAGCAGTTAATGATATCACAATTGGTTGTATATAGCCAGGCTAGAGGGTGACCTAACACATCGTGTTTTCTGTCCATGCCACAAATCTTTTGAGCAACAAGGTTGCGAATACTTTTCAGAGAACATCTAATAGTGCTATTGGCCTATTGTTGTTCTAGTCCTCACGATGGCCAGCTTTAAATATGGGTATTATTGTTGCTGTTTTCCTCAAGGTAGGTATGGATTTAGACACCAGGATGTTTTGGAGAACCAGATCTAATATATTAGCCCATTGCTCTGGGTTTTCTCTCAGTGTTCGATTCAATAGACCATCAGGCCCCGGCACTCGGGAAGTACTCAATCCTTTAATTATGATAAGATCTTCGCGATCATACAGCAGACTCCACAAGGATACACTAAATGTGGACTGGGCCATGGCATGCATCATTGCTACTGAGTGCTGAAAGGTGCCCGTCCCCAGGTACTGTAGGACTGACACCAGCTTGACAAGTGGGGGCACGGCGGTGCAGATGGCAATCCTGCTCCCAATGTCCCCTTCAAATGTGGCCAGCAACTGGGTGATGGTAGCCCTGTCCAGCCTGTACTCTGCCACCAACTGGCCACCAGTCAGTGCTCAGGGTGATGGACTAACCCTGGGGATGGCTGCACGCCTTGCTGCGGCTGGTCTCCTCCTCCTCCTCATCCTCATCCCCCACACCTCCTGTGCTCCCTGTGCCCTGGCCTGTAGCTCCAGGTGCAGCATGTGGAATTCCATGTCGAAGCTCCCTGCAACAAATGGTATCATTTTGTTGGGAAGTGTGTTTGGGGCCTGAGTGGGCTTTTTGTATCCCTCTTGTCTGCATTGTATGTACCTGTGGCTTTATTCCTGTCACCTGGGTTTATTTACCTCAAGCAGGCAGGTGGGGTATTTCCAGAGGTATTAGCGCAGGGTTTTCAGTGCTAAAAACGCTGATACTGTACTTGTGATAAGTCTGTAATATCGCTGTATGTTGTCGGCGCTATTACAGCTGGCTGTGATAGCGCCAGCTGTAATTGCGCCGGCAGGTTCAACAGTCGTGATCCGGCGGAGCGGTATTGGCAGGGCTAATACTGTTACTGTCGGATTTAAGGGCTACCGCCCAACTCGTGATGAGGCCCAAAATCATTGGAACAGTGTTTGTAATCACCTTGTTATACACAACTATAAATAAATCACCATATAATACGCTCAAAGAACCATATAAAAAGATACAATTAGATGGCTCATAAACCAACTGGTCATAATATGCAGGAGGATAGAAATGAGTGTCAAACTACCTCGATTGTGCACAATCTTTCATGGGCAATTCCACTGTTTGAAATGCATATCCATTATATAATCCTTCATTATCATAAAGATAAGGTTTATTTTCAAAAACAGACAATGGAAATAAGGTTTATTTCCAAAAACAGACACAATTTATTATAACTGGGCAAATAAATCTCCTTCTAGCCAAAGCTTGCTTTAAGAACTCTAGCAACGACCAGCTCACCAGAGGGCTCTCTGCCCACCATAAATATAACAATGCTGGACGGCATTGCACAAACTGTCTATCTCTTGAGACAGGCACCAGTAGTCTCTTTGCTCTAATATCTCTGTACACTGGGCAAAAAAGCACAAAATGCAACAGGTCCTCCTCTTCTTTTCAGCCAAAATTGGCCCGTTAACCCTCCCTACCGTTTGAACAGCGAGATAATGTTGTTCTTAGCGGGAGGCACTTAAATGTTGCATGTGTTCGAAGGATTATTTCTACCGGGTGATTTGCCCACAGTAAATACTTTTGCACTGCATCAGACGAAATAATGACCAAGCTTCTGTTTACACTCTTCAGAATGTCAGTATATTCTCTATATTCCTTATATCTCGACAACAGCTGCATGTTTGGTTGAGCAGCAGCTGCTCGGTTAATCAAATTGGGGTTAGACAGATAATGTTCTGCATTCAATTTTTTCAGCTGCTTCCTAACATGAAACAGCCAAGGAACTTCAAATGCACCCCTTTTACCTCGTATATAATTAATAAAAAAATGCATCACCACTGCTTTAGGACTGACCCACAACCTAAGCCAGTGAAAAGCTGGCTCCACTGCCATTTCATCTTCCAAAGATATACACAGCCAACAGATAGGGGGTCATTACAGCTTTCCCGGTACCCCACCAGTTATTCCGTCAGGATACTGGGAAATCTGCATTACTGTCTCTAACGCCTGATATCCCGGCAAGCATTACTGGGATATTACGGGTGGCGGAGTAACGGTAAATTCACATTTCCATGGACTCCATTGGAATGAGAACCATTGTTCACGGTGCTGGTGCTTAAGTGATTTCTCTGCTGGCAAGGGCCAGAACTACCGGAAGGTCAGGTCTGCTGGTGGTTCACTGCCCCTACCGGCAGACCCAGAGTATGCCGGTCTGGAAAAAATACCAGAGCCGCTATTGCCGGCCTTATTATTAGCATTTTTTCAGGACCGGCATGCTCATAATGAGGCCCATAGTGTGCTTATTTTGTATTTCTCTGTATTCATGGAAGTTGACACCCATTACTTTACCCCACTATCCCTCTAACTGGCTTTCCTGTACCTACCCTCTATACTACCACGACACAACCCGACATGGAGGAAACACTAAGGTATTATAAAATTGATGCATACTTTATTTCGGGCATCGTAAAAGAAATGTGGAGCTTTTCACCAAACCACATTTGATAGTGTGTTCTGTTTTACTCATTACGATATAAATGTCAGAAACAGGAGTGCATGACTGGTAAATGGGACTCCATGTTAGAATCTGTTAAAGCAGGAGACTCGGCCACATTTGTGAAGTGTGTCACTAATAGAGACCTAAAGGGAGATGTGGCTCTCCAAGCATGCATTACTCCCGACATGCGGCATAAGCACTTCGAGGCTTTGTATCAGCCAACCCGTAGCACCAGGAAAGATGAGCTGGCATCAGTCCCCAAGCAAGTTATTAATGTTAATTGGGGGAGCTTGCACCTAGTACTCACTCTGACCGAAGTGGATGAGGCGATTAGGTCACAGTCAGAAGGAAAAGCAGCGTGCCTGGATAAAATTCTTGTTGACCTCTGCAAAAGTGAGCCCACAAAATGGGTCCCAGTTCTAACGACTGTATTCAATGCCATCTTGGCTACAAATAGGATCCCTGAGACATGGGCTAGTGCTAAGATAGTCCCAATTTTTAAAAAGGGATAACGGGAGGAACCCTCCGACTACCGCCCAATCTCTCTCTTCGACGCGTGGGTAAAACATTCGCCAAGGCGTTAATGAAACATCTCCACACTTGGGTTGGGACCATACACCAGCTAAATCATTTGCAAGCGGGCTTTCAAGCCAGAAGGACTACTAGAGATCAGAGCTTTAGGCTGCATTTGATTATACAGAAGCACCGAACAGTAATGAAGACCAAACTGCAAGTGGTGTTTGTTGATTTGAAGACAGCATTCAGCAGCATCCCAAGAGGCTTACTTTGGGAGGCACTTCGGGCAGAAAACAACCCTGAAAACGTGCTAAATCCAATATAGTCCCTTTATACCAACAGCACTGCGGTGGTCCACTGGAATTTGGCAGGGGGGTGTCACAAAACCTCTGGCAGTGGCAAGGGGGGTCCGACAAGTTTGTGTATTGGCCCCCTTGCTATTCTGCATATATAAATTCAATCATTGACCAACTGCTCCCTATTAGTTCATATCCCCCAAGACTGGCAAACAATCGAATCCCTGCCCTTTTCTTTGCAGGTGATGCAGTGCTGTTCTTAACGACCGCTATGGGGATGCATGCAGCCTTATCCTGTTTTGCAGGTAAGTGTGATATGCTTGGACTGGAGATTAATGCCAGCAAGACCAAGTCTATGGTCTTTAGTCCTTGGTATGATTATTTGGGCAAACGCTTTGTAAGTTGCGCAAGTTGGGCTAACCAGCTGTTAAAGGCTAAGGCTACCCCGGAAAAGAATAATGGGGCTCTGACAATTTTATATTTTAAGCATAGTGGGGTGTTATTAAACCAGTCCTTGAAATCTACCAGGCACAGGCGAAGAAATCAGCCCTGTATGATTCATGAATTTGGGGCTGTGTAAATACTCTCTCCCTGTCTGTAATTGAAAGCAAGTTCCTCAAGAGTACTATTTTACTACCACAAAGCACCGCAAGTGCACCAATGCGAATGGAGTGTGACTTGGGCTTCATTGGTGAAGATGCAGGGATTAGACCAATATATTACTGGCTACGGGTGTGGGGTGATCCAGGCCTAGCTAAATATCGGGAGGCCCTTGAGCATGTGATGTCACTGGGAGGTGGGCACAAAATTCAATGGCTCACTCATGTCAAAAAATGGCTCACGATATTAGGGCTAACTGTGTACTGGGATGACCCGACATCAATAACTAGGAGCGCAACCTCAAGGGCAAAGATGGCTTATCGAAGGTACACGGGAAACAGAATGACCGTAATGTATTCTGTATTGCCTGTGGGTCTGAATATTTGAATTACAAGCGTATGCCAGGATACAAAGAATACTTCAATGTTATTACCCCACAATACGCACGAGCACTGTACATCAAATTTCGAATGGGCTATCTGTCGGTACGGTCTTATACCTGCCATTGGCAAAGGATGCTGGGTGCAAGTTGTCTGATCTATGGTGCTGCGTTGAAAGTCCCAGTCACTTTCTGTTTATATGCGAGGGTTTTCGGTGACCTAAGGAGAAGATACCTAAAACCATTGTTTGTATTAACATCTCAACGGCAAGGGGTGCCATGTAATTTTCTAATTTACTTCAACTATGGGAAATTCCAGGGTTTATTTGATATAGCAGCAGAGGGGTTATCCCAGGTTTATCAAACTTTTATCGTAAACAAACCCTCCTGGGCTGCTTTTATACATAGAGTCTAAATACTTTCGATCACACGTGTAAATTAATCACTTATGATTCTTTTTTAAAAATTGTAGTATTAATTCCATAGAATCTTTGTCACCCTTTGATAAAACCAACAAGGTATCAACAAGTATATAGAGTATGACAACAAATACGTCTGAACATCCACGTATTGGACTGTTTAGGGCCTTACACCTGAAGATTTCCCTACACATTATAGTAATGTATTCATCATAGCTTACATTTTTATCATTACCAAGTGTGCAACTCCTACCTGACTTGCCCTTCCATCAAACTAAGCTAAATCATCAGGTAGCAGACCGCTCCGTTTGAAGATACAAGAACTTTGTAGTCCGAAACCTTAAAGGTTTTCTCTGAAACGCTCAAATAACGGCGTCCTAGAAGAAGAAATTAAATTGACATTTGCCAGAGATCTAAAACAGCTCCAGTACATAATCATTGGTTGCTGCTTCAATATTTTCAGAACAAGCATCTGTAGGTACAGACGCTTTTTTCCGAAACGACACACTGGGCTGATTAAACCATGCAAGAGAGCCGTACGCTGAAATAGCATAGCAGAGACTACTTGAGAGTGTCCTTAGATCTAATTAGCATAGCTGCCAGTAGAACCAGGCATTTTGTGAGCCTTCAGGGTTATAGGATTTAGAGCGGGCATTATTTCTACTCCTTTCAGGACATATTCAGGGCGTGGCACAGACCTCTTCCTCGCTCCGGACGTACAGCAAGTCACATTGCAATGCATGGAGAAGTTCAGAGCCATCCCGCATTCTCTCCGTCTGCTTGACCTTACAACCTTCCTATGGCTCAGCACTCCTAGTTTCTGCATGCACAGCCATACATATTCTCTTCCTCTTTTATAAACCATTGTTAGAGTATTTTCCATCAGGGGCCAAACCTCACAATGCATCAGAGGGGGGCAGATCAGGCTGTTGGTGGGTATATCTATTTTACTCCCAGCAGTGCTAAGCACCTGAAATCTACTCTGTTCCCTGAATGGAGCAACCCTTCTCCTGAAAGGGTAATGTTTGGGTCATTTAGGAACCGGGTGGAGGTGGAACATTAGACATTATGGAGAGTGTGAGTATGTGAGAATAGATGTAAACCCTTAGGTGTTCTCTTTATCACTGACCCAAGGAGTTACCTGGAGTGGGGTGGTGGGTTGGAAACCCACTAAGGGACCCACCCACACACTACTACCGATGGGTCTGGCTTATTGAGGATCCTGGAAAAGCTCTTTCTTTCGGGCCTCAGTGATTTTGTCTCAAGCAGAAAGCTTCTCCCAAATGAACAGCATGAGCCCTGAAAAGAGCATTCAATCAGACAAACTGCTAAGGGTGTTGGACACGATAAGGCATGGATGTAATTTCAGAAAATCAAATGGAGAGGTTTTCTTAAATGACACCAAAGTGGTTGAATGAGTTTGGCACACAAGACTTCTACACAAGCTGGTATGCCTCTAATTTCTGAGATTCTTGGGAAACCTGATGTCTAGCCAGCTGGCTGGATGCACTTTGCAAGTGGCCGTATGAAAGGGCGTTCCGTGAAGGGTTGCCGCAGGGTTTAAATCTTGGCACTTTCCTGGTCAATATCTTCAAAAAGGACATTTCCATAAACCTTCCGAATCTAGGCCTCCTAGTCCACACTCATGATGTTGCAGTCATCTCTAAGTCTTTTAGTCAAAATGAAGAGTATAAGAACCTTTACACCTCCCTTGATAGACTCTCGCTGGTAGGATGACAGGCAAATAGCTGTAACTACTGGCAAGTCTAATCTAAAGCAATGCACTTCAACAGGAAACAAACACCAAGGTATCCACGCAGAGGTAATCAAATGGCAAAACAGGAGCGTCTAGGTGTAACATTCACAGAAAAGCTGGACAATCCAGACTGACGCAAATCAGCCACTGGCATCTGTTGAATATGATGCATTGAACACACTCCTGAAAATTAGGCCAAAACAAATTCACCTTCATCAAGGTGATTATCTGATCTGCAATGGAATGCGCCGCTCCAGCGTCGAATGGCACAGAAAGTCTTGACAAAATGAACAACATAAGCTCTACAGGTAGGGCAGGAGTTGCACTCTTCACACAAAAGCATTACTGCAAAGAGAGTTGGGTACTGAGTTGCTGGATGGCCATCTCCTGAAGCATAGCGGCACCTAACAGTAACTAGATCAGTATGTTATGTCATTTTATGTTAGAATGCTTTTAAACTACGCCAATCACCACCGTAATGGACTTATGGTGCTGGTACTGTCTCTGAGAAATTGGTGTATAGTGCCCCTACTGGGTGTAATCTGCCTGTATTCTCTAGGGGAAGGAGGAGGCAAAGGCAAAAATGAAGGGGGGAAGGGGGGGCGTAAACCCATTGATCAGAGGCCATCCCGCCATTACAGCACCACCTTTAGACCTTCACAGTGCTGAGCCTCTAAAACAATTCAGCTGTGAAAATGTTATGCAGATTAATAGTTAATCAAAACTTCAACCAGGCCACCTGGCGTAATGAGGCACAGACATAGGTGTGCATGTTTTCAATGCCAGACTTAATTGGACAGCTAGAAGGAAAGACCGACACCCACAGAAATGACGCGCAGTATTTGCTGCGCAGTGAAAGGCCACTTCAGCAACGCATTGTAGTTAGTCCTCAATCATTTGGTTATGTGGAGAATTAAACATCAAAGAAAAGTGTATATGGAGGCCCAACAATCCTTCTCCACCCAAAAGGCAGTTAAATGTGCAAAACATGTCTAATGTAGCATAGGGCAGTGGGAGATTTGACTGGACGCCTCCCATGTACTCAGTGAGTCCAGATGACTGCATATTTGGAAGAAAGCTGTTTGATCTGCACATTTGCCAAACCAAGGCATGGGGGGGCGTGGGCCGATGACAGATATAGTTTGTGCCTCCAAAGGTTGGGCAACATATCAACATCTCACATTCCGGATTGTCGGAATGGGTTTATGGTTTATTCCAGACATCATTTTGTATGCATTCATGCGGTGGGTGCTGCAGTCTCTGCTGAATCATTCATGATAAGGCTGACAGTGAAGCTATGGTGGAAAGTCCAGACAATTTGTTTGGTTTCCTTGCATGTGTTGCGCATTTTTTTGCTCGGCAAACCCTAATCCCTAGACCTCATCAACAACGCAATCCCTAAAGTGAGTACATAGGGCCCAAGAAACTGGGGGCAAGGGTTACTCCATCTACCCCATTTTGTTCTAGGCATCTTAATGCGCATAGTCGGCTGTGTGGAGCTCAGGTTGCCTCTTGGCAGTTTTAATGATTTCGGGGTGAACATGATACGCTCTGGGGCGCAGCATCATTGGATTTATTGATGTTTGTGCCACTGGTTTTAATTACCTTCAGTGCCACATGATGTGTATTTGTGCAGTTCCACTTAAAGTGATTTGGGCTGTTGACATTTTGCCTTATGCTGGGGTGGTTTCATTACTGCCAGCACTGATGCCCATCAGCTCTCTTCTTGATGACCACTCTGTGGGACATTAATGAGATGTTATTGCAGAGCTCTGAGCGCTATATGAGAAATAGATATTAATATATTATTCTTTTGGTGACTGTGCACACTTTGCATTTGGTTGGGTATGACAGTACTGCCACTTCACCTGCACTGCACGTGATCTACCATGGCTCTATAAAACTGCTTGGCCGACAGTTGCTCTTCAGATTGAAAATGGGAAGTCGGAAAATTAAACATCGAAAATACTGCTTTTTTGCGTACTATGGATATTTGTTTCTTGCTACGTTACATGTATTAATGTTATGTTGAAAGTCTTTTCCCTCGTCTGCCCCCTGTGCCGTACGTCCTCACGCCTAATACTCTACATGTTCTTCCTAATTTACAGTAACAGAGGGACACAACTGGATCCGTCTTTCCTCCGAAATAAACACCAGTCTGCTCGTTTTAACAGCGTTTCCTTTTCAGCAGATAAAATGAAGTCACCCGCAGGACCCCAATTTCATCTACAAACACCTGAGCTCTTGCAAAGATTAATTCTTTTTCCCTCGCTTTTTCTAATCTTTTCTTTCACTTCTGGCCTTCGAGTGCGCATGCTCCTTCTGAGGTTTTCAAACTATAACCTTAAAAAGCTTTTGTTTTCAAATTTAGCACCATGTATCGATTAGTTGAGGTCGGATTATACTGGCATGGCCTTCCAGTGTCAGAGCAGCTGCCCCATGCCAGCCCTTCTGGCTCTACTTGAAGGCAGCACCTCTTCGCGCATTTATTTTCTGCAAACTCCGACGCTGGAATTGACTGAATATTGTGAAATAAACAGCTTTCCTAGTGGCCTGGCTCTAAAGTCTTCCAGTTTTTTCATACTGTATAGATATAGTTTTCCTGGCTCTACTTCCTTTGCCAGTGAAGTATGGCCGCTGTAAAACAATAACATGTAAATCAATGACATCTGACGATTATACTTCATTTATACTTTAAAATAGTTTCTTAAAACGCTGTCGGGACATTATTGGTGCCATGCTCTACACAGTGGACACCCACGCAACACTGCATATCGTGAGCGGTCTTTGTGTGGAGAGAACTGTGGTACTTCAGTTGATGAATTTTATGTTAATTAAATTTGGGTATAGGGCTAAAATACTCTGGCCATTTAAGCAAACACAATGAAACGATATTGCTTCAGCAATTGATTTAATGCGTTCAAATTCTGAACGGATTATGTTCAGCGGAAGCCATTGTTCCGGGAGTGGCTTGATGGCGTTAATGGCCGCCCTGAGGAGGGGCTGATGGGCCATTGCCGGTGTCAGCCCCCCTGCGCGAATGGGCCTATCTTCAGCTGACCGCAAAGCCCGCCAAGCACAGTGCTCAATATTGCCCGTGGCGCCATGCCAGACCCGCCGCAAGTCCACCGTCCATGGCCTTCATTTAAGAGGACAACGTAGACAATTGCAAAAGCCGACACCAAACACTAAGAGTACCGCAAATGCACCTGCAGAGCTGCAGTACGAACGTCTCTCACTCACATATCAGACACACCTCTAGCAGCTTCACAGCACATTTCTCATATACATTTAAAAAAAAGTACAGGGTACACATCAGCAATGGAAGCCACTTGCACAGATCTAGATAGGACCTTGAATGTTAGCATGCCCGCACTTAGGTGAAACCTGAATGCCAACATGTCCACACTTAGATAGATTTGTGAATATTAGCCTGCGTCTCATCTAGATAGGACTTTGAATGTTAGCATGCCCGCACTTAGGTGAAACCTGAATGCCAACATGCCCACACTTAGATTTGTGAATATTAGCCTGTGTCTCATCTAGATAGGACCTTGAATGTTAGCATGCCCGCACTTAGGTGAAACCTGAATGCCAACATGCCCACACTTAGATAGATTTGTGAATATTAGCCTGCGTCTCATCTAGATAGGACCTTGAATGTTAGCATGCCCGCACTTAGGTGAAACCTGAATGTCAACATGCCCACACTTAGATAGATTTGTGAATATTAGCCTGTGTCTCATCTAGAAGGACTTTGAATGTTAGCATGCCCGCACTTAGGTGAAACCTGAATGTCAACATGCTCACACTTAGATAGATTTGTGAATATTAGCCTGCGTCTCATCTAGATAGGACCTTGAATGTTAGCATGCCCGCACTTAGGTGAAACCTGAATGTCAACATGCCCACACTTAGATAGATTTGTGAATATTAGCCTGCGTCTCATCTAGAAGGACTTTGAATGTTAGCATGCCCGCACTTAGGTGAAACCTGAATGTCAACATGCCCACACTTAGATAGATTTGTGAATATTAGCCTGCGTCTCATCTAGAAGGACTTTGAATGTTAGCATGCCCGCACTTAGGTGAAACCTGAATGCCAACATGCCCACACTTAGATAGATTTGTGAATATTAGCCTGCGTCTCATCTAGAAGGACTTTGAATGTTAGCATGCCCGCACCTATGCGAAACCTGAAGACTAGCATAGGCCACACATAGAATTGTGGACATTGGCCTGCTTCGCATCTAGATAGGATTGATTGAAGGATAGCATTCCCGCGCCGAGATGTAACTTGAATGTTAGCATGTGCCACACCTAGACAGATTTCTAAACACTAGCCTGCGCCGCATCTAGAAGAGACTGAGTGTTGTCATGCCCACACCTAGATAGAATTCTAAACATTGGCCTCTGCCGCATCTAGATGGGATTGTAAAAGCCAACAAGTGCCGCACTTAGACAAAACTGTGAATGTTAGCATGCTAAAGGTCAGGTAAACCACTAACCAATATAAGCTCAAACTCTGCATACTTGTCTCACTCAAACTCACACAACCATCTCTCGCACCACAAGCCGCACGCACTTCACAACACTGCAACAACACATAAGCCAGAGCAACAGTACACGTGGACTGACACCGATCCAATACCCGCACCAAAGCTCAGCACCCGGTGTACACCGAGTTGAAGCTGCCAACAGAACACCACACCTCTCACTATCCTACTCCCTCTTCACCTCACTAACCCATCCCACCTTATCGTTTACAGATCCGCCAGAGCGCCTGGGGACCAATTCCGTTGGTGACGGTGCGCGGTACAAATACCTTTAACATTTAACATGAAGCTGCAGGCATGTCACGTAACAGGCACACCCTTAGCTTTCAACGCACACGCTTTTTGCGGGTGGCACCCCGCCAAGCCCCTTAGAAACCCATTAGCTTGAATGGGCTCTCACCCTCCCAAAATAAAATAGGTACTTTTCACGTGCCATGGCGACACAAAAGGTTGAGAGCTATTTATGACACGACATCACCCTCCACTCTCCCTCCCTCAAGGACACAGCACAGATAATTCTTCCCTTAAATTTAAAGGGAAAGCAAAGCACAACGAGAAGCAGCGAGCAGATGTTATAACACACGTATTCGTTCTAACAAAACAGGCATAGCACTTGAAACAGCACTGCAAGCACTCCTGCTCCCCAAGAAGGGTGCTGAGTGTATGGCTGATTAAGCTCTCCCGTGTAGCAGCAGGTGCAGGAAGCTCACTTTGCCCCCGCAGAAGCCCTCACTTTTCAGTTTCAAGTCGACTGTAGATCCTTAATGAGGATGTGGACAGTGTCCATGTTGCTGGAGATGAAACATTGCTCTGCTGAAAGATAGCCCTGTGGGTTGAGCGACTGAGATCTCTGTGTAACCTGCAGGCCGCTGCAGCTGTTACAACCTTGGTGGGATTGACTCAACCCCTTTTTTCTGAAGAAGAGAATCACATATGGTTTTGCAAACCTGTCTTTATTAACATTTTTGAAACAAAAAGTGTTCTCTAAGGTTAGGGAACTCCGGTTGCCTGCACTCTATCAAAAGCTTGTAAAAAGCCATATACATATAAACATTATTTTGAAATTTGATTTGATCATAAAACATACATTTTTTATTCATGTGGTGACCCAACGCGTTTCAAGAAAACTTCTCTTCATCAGGGGTCTTCAAACAATAGTATGATCTACAAATGATCAAAAAACATAGTAAATATACCTTACAAATAACCTTCAATTATATATAATTTGCATAATTAAAAATACCCTTTTGCATAATAAATAATAAAGAATAACATGTACAGCGTCCATTAGTAATACCTTACTTTCAGGCTATAAAGATTTTTGGTAAAAAAGTGTCTGTTTCACCACAAGTTAAAATTAGTTTGAGTTTTGTGGCTTGGCGAAGCGTTGCTCCTTATACAATTACACACTGTTTCACCAATCTGCGCCACATAGTTACCTGATAGGACCCTCCAGACATTACTGGCTACATGATATTTGTACACTCCACCCCTTTCCCCGGATTCCAGCAAAACTCGAAATTTGTTTGTGGGTGTGTGGCTTGGCCAAGCTCTATACCTTATACAATTCCACACCATTTCACTGATCTCAACCAAATTTTCCATAATTACCAGTTGGAACCCTGCAGACATTACTGGCTACATGACATTTGGACACCACTCCACCCAGTTCCCCGGATTCCAGCAAAAGTCAAAATTGGTTCGCGGTTTTGTGGCTTGGCGAAGCGTTGTTCCTAATACAATTCCCCACTGTTTCACCAATCTGCACCAAATTTTGCATAGTGACCTTTTAAGACCCTCTGGACATTACTGTCTACATGGCATTTGGACACCCCACCCCTTTCCCCACATTTCAGCACCTTCAAAAATAAGACGGTTGCCTGAAATCAGCAAAACATCACTGTGGTCGTAAAAGGACCGGTCCTCAACCCTTAAATGCACAGTTTCTGGGACATTTGCACAGCAACGAACTGCACCACGCCAGGGTGAGGTGACAGCTGGGGGGAGCACAGTAAGTCACAGTATTCAGCAGCACACCAACTCTCGCCTCCCCCCAACGTCTGCTATGGGGTATGTCAGCCAGCCACACACGCCTATTCTCAGTGCAGTTTACTTCAGGCTGCAAGGCACATCAAGCAATAAGCGAACCAGAACAGCAACCTACAGGATCATTGATTTTCAACAATTGATGAGAGTGTTGTCATGTCTGTCCACAGAACCCGTACAGAGAACGGGTAGTTTTTGCTACTTGGTAATATATTTGAAAATGAAACAGAAGTAGATGCAGTCTACACTGCTGTTTAAATGTTAAACCATGGAACCAGGAAACCCGAGCTCAACTCATGTCTTCCCAATTGACACATTACGTGATCCTGAGCGAATCACTTTACCTCACTGTGGCTTATGTTCCAATACTATTAAAATATGGTTCACCCAGCAGTGATTCAGTTCAATGTGTGCTAAATAAAAACTCTCCCTCTTGCAGGATTTAAATTTACACTGTTTTTTCATAAGTAAGCAGGGATTGAAAATAAGATTGGATAAGCAGGGTATCCACCATTAGCGAGTGACCAATAGCAACCAACGGGGAACGAGGCGCTTGCACATAGCTTTCTGCAAATCTAATTTCCACAAACAATGCAAACGTGTCATTTTGTCCATATTTTATGACCCCTTATGCTTTAAATGTCATATTGGTGTGCACTATTGTGTATTTTTTTTCCGATTGTCTCGTGCACAGAGTTAAATCACATAGGTGTGTTTCTTTGGCATCAGTTGACCTGGGGATCCAAAAGTAGCTCCCGGTAGCTGTTGGTATCAAGATAAGCAGGCTCTTCTAGGCCACAAGCACAAGCTAAATAAGTCCCAGCTCCCCTCAATTTCAAACAATGTTTATGAGATAAATCATCCTTAGCTTACATTATAAGGATAATGAAAGTCACAAAGGAGTTCCGTGACCAAACAGAGAAACATGGCTGATGTGTCCTTACCTTAAACGCGTCTCTCAGAAAAGTTAAGAAGGCCCAGGTTGCACATTTTGAATTAGCTATGAGCAAATAAAAAGGGTTGGTCGACACTGATTAAAATTAATTTGTTTTAAAATTACCAAGATTGTTCTTTGTCTAATACCCGAATATGCAAGACAGAATTGTACAACATGTAGCAAATCTTCATTCGGATGGTTACATAACGGGCAACTTGTGTCTTCTGGCTGTTCCTACCACTTTGCGGTAATAGCTTTCAATGGCAGAGCGTTAAAACGCGCTCTCGTAATTAACCATCTATCATAAGGTTTATTACTCCATGTCAAATAGACCTGCAAAGTATCCGTGCTTGATATTACTGCATGACCATGGTTAAAATATGTTTAAAACTCCCTAGATTCAGGTGAATGCTTAGACTGGGCAATTAAGTGCATTTTATAATGCTAACGCAACTTTTCATCCAGTGTGGTTGCTTGTGAAAAAGTGCTTGTGCTTTAATTCTCATAAAACTCTGCTTAAAATATTGTAGCCATGGGATTTTAAGGGCATCATTCTTTTTAAGGAGTTCTCTAATAATAAACGGTGTAAGTGTTGCCCTAACATTTACCGAGACCCTTATCCAACGCATCACTGGTTCTAACTTCAGTTCGTCGTCTATACAACGTTGACCTAACGCTTCATGTGTTGCGTAATTAGCTGCAGATCTATGTAAACATAGCAATTTCTTAAAGAAGTTATTTTCCGTAATGTGTAGCCTGGTGGTGTTCCCAAATCCACAGAGTGAAGTACCGAATTTCACTGCAGCTTTCGCCTGTGTATTATACGCCCTGAGAATCAAAATGTAGGGGCTGGCCCTTACACATAGTCATGAAACGAGACACCCCCCAGCAGCTGTTTTATTTTCAAGAGCTGTTTCCAATATGGCTGTCCTAAGGAGTTGAGGAAAAACAAACTCCTAAATAATCAAATTCCTCTACCTTTGGGATCCTAAAAAACGTCACTTACCACCTTTGGCATTTTTACTGTGTTCCTGTCTCTAAAATCATTACGGCAGATTTTTGCATGTTTATTTTCAGATCTAAAGAATTCATGAACACTGTGTAATATAAGAGGTTATACAAAGTCAGGTTTGCACAAACATATTTGATTTGCTTGTTCAGAAAAAAAGCAGCTGAGTCAGTCCCACATAGTTGTATAACAGCTGCAGTGGCATGCACGTTACACAGAGATCTCAGTCACTCAACATGTAGAGCTATCTTTCTGGTGTTAATAAAATTAATCTAAAAACGTGTTCTGTCTTAAAATAAATAATAACATAAGGATAGGGTCTTGCTCCCTGTTAAACTCCATCAGTGCACAATATAAACTCACAACCATACTAACACTTCGTTCGAAAATGCAACCGTCCCAAACAACCTCAAAGGGGCTTGGGTCTTACCCCTGCTAAAAAAGCCCAAAAAAAGCCCAACCTAGACCCCAGCATTCCAACCAATTTTAGACCCATTATCACAGTCCCATTCCTCCTAAAAATTCTAGATAGAGTAGCTTACCTCCAAATACAACAACATTTGGAGAACAACACCTTCTAGCACTGCAACAATTTGGCTTTAGACTTAGGCATGGGACAGAAATAGCCCTAATAGATCTAAAAATCCAAATGGATGAAGCTAAAAACAAGGGCAAGTTGGCCATCCTGCTCTTGATGGATCTGTCTGCAGCCTTCGACTTAGTCGATCACAAAATTCTAACCGAACACCTCTCTTCGGCTGCTGCATTCTCTAAGGATGCCACCAATTGGATTTGGTCCTTTTTATCGGACATAACAACCAGGGTCTTCTCCCCGTTGGGTGGTGCTGCCGCAGATCCTGTCCCTATCCAATGCGGAGTCCCCCGAGGCTCATGTATCTCACCCACACTTTACAACATCTTTACCAAGCTCCTCTTAGACCGTCTTGACAACTTGGGTGTCACCTATACTAATTACGCGGATGACACCCAGGTCCTCCTCGACCTTACGGGGAGCTATGATGAGGATACTGCTAAAGTGAATGAGATCTATCTAGAGATTCAAGCTTGGATGGCCACCCATTGTCAAAAGCCTCTTTCTTTCTCACCTTTTTCTCCTTGCTTGTGTTCTTCCGGGATGAGGCTTCTTTCTTTTTCACCGACCGTGACTTGTACAGGCTGGAACGCGAGTCCTCAGGTTCCAGCGTGGAAGCCGGCTGCCAAGCCGGTAGCGTTCGAATTCCAGGAACAAATGTCAAAGAATCCAGGAAGGAAGGTATAGGAAGGTAAGGATTGGAAGGGAGAGGGTTCCAGGAACAAAGAAGGAAGATAGAAATACAGGGCAATGCAGAGAGCGAACTCGAACAACGTCTAGTAACTCGTAGGGGTAGAGTTGAGACGCGTCGAGCCGCGGGGGCATGCCGTTTTCTAGGAAGCTTGCGACTGCATGCAAAGGCTAGACCGCAACGGTTCTGACTTGTCGACTATCTTGGATGAGTTGCAGTGTTTATGCCGCGGTGCATCATGGACCATGAAGTCCAGAAGGGTCGAATCTGGCTACTCATGACACCCATAGCCTCTGCTTAAACGACGATAAAACGGAACTGCTTATTGTCCGGTCACAAAATCGCTTGAACCAAATGGACTCAAGATACCACTCCATCTCCATTGATGGCAACATCATAAAAGTGTCGACAGAAGTCAAAACACTGGGGGTTTACCTTGACTCTACTCTCTCTCTAAAAAAACAAATTAATGCCACCATGTCAGCCACAGCCTATACCAACAAACTTATTAACGCCTGCAAACCATTCCTGTCCACCAATTGTCGCCTCACCTTGGCTAGCGCCCGCATACTATCCAAGTTAGACTATTGTAACACCCTATTCCTAGGCTCCACTAATAACAACTTGAACAGATTACAAATAATCCAAAACAATGCTCTCCGCTGCGCTCTTAATCTCCCACGCAAAACTCACATTTCCACAATCAGAAAGGAATCCCACTGGCTCCCCATCCACAATAGAAGTAAATTGCGGATGTTGGTCATCACTCACAAATGCCTATACCAGACTGCCCCACGCTACCTCTCAGCCAAATTCACAAGACAGCGCTCTTCCAGACCTACCAGATCACCCTACCTTCACCAAATCAAAATACCTAAATTCAACCTGAAAACACCTGGGGAAATTAGCTTCCGTGTACAGGCAGCTATTCAGTGGAATGCATTGGCCATGGCTATAAGAGCCGACACCTCATTCTGGTCATTCAGAGCCAAGGTCAAGGATCTACTTAGTACCCAACAATAACGAGATTCAGGCTCTCAGACCTTCCTAACGGATCCAATACTGCACTTATGTCTCCGAAACAACTCTATTACCCGCCTGATCAATCTAATGATTGTTGTAAATACTGCAAACCTAACTGTAATTGTAACCGCCTTGTCATAATATACTAAGCTTCTCCCAGGGCCACTCTGTAACCAGGTCCTCGAACCATAAGGGAATGTACCATTCTCACCTACTTGTATGTGCAACATTCTGTAACCATTGCTGTACTTAAAGAATTAGCGCTCAGCTACCCCAGGGTTCGGCAGCGCTTTACAAATAAACAAACTAAACTAACCTAATTTCCTTATTAATGTTATGTCACATTAATAGGTCTTTATACTGTGCCAAATCACCAACTTATCAGTATTAGATTGTCATGGCTTGTCCGTGGTGTCGTGTAATGTGCTCCCACCAGGAGTGCTGTGACAATTTGCACGATGTCATCACTTCTCTCAAGGGGGAACCCTTTTCCATGAGGCTAGTGAGGTCGGCCGCTACCCAATAATCCCCTGCGGGTGGTTTGATGCAGGTGGACCTCATGGGAAGGGACTCAACTAGGGTACAGCCTGTTGAGCCACGTCACTACCCAACATTCCCTAGCCCCCCTTCCATACCAAGCTATGCCATCGAGAGTAAGCCCATGTATTTTTGTAGCACATGTGATATTGCCAGATCAGAACATACTGAGACGAGGAAGAACACACCAACCATGAAGAGTAACCAACTCTTAAGTACTGCCACAAGGTGGCTCCCCAGAGGCATGAGGAGTGCCATAAAGACATTATCTGCAGGTGCTGATGCTGCGCCAGTGGCGGAGTCCCAAAGATAAAAAGTAAAGAGAAGAGCGACTAAAGGAAGTCAGAACACAGGAGAGCCAGGAGCCCACTGGAGCCAGAGAGTTTAGAATTGTGACTGAGGGCTGTAAGAAAGGCTGTCTAGGTTACACTGGTGGCAAGCTGCGAGAGTCAACTGTGGATCAGAGATAAGCAGACCAAGCTGTAAGGCCAAAGGAAAGTAGCAGTGGCATGATCGCACCAGCGTGGACCGTCGGGTCCCAGAGCGGAGCCAAGACCGTGAGGAGTGGAGGACCTCAAAGGTGCACCGCCATCCCCGAAGTGGACAAGAAGAGCCACGGAAGTCACCAACCAGAAAACCCATCCCAGGAAGGACCAGTGACATGCTGCATCTCACGAGAAAGTAATGAGAGGCATGTGAGACCCGCTAGGGATACCGGGTAGGCAGAGAGAGGGACACAATGTACTGTTCATCACCCTAGTGGCAGCTATGGGGCTAATGGGGAACTGAACGGTGTTGAGTGCATCAGGGAGGATCTCCCACATTCCAGTAGTAATGAAATATCTACTGGATACTGGAAGAGTAAACTAAGCATCCGAGGAGAACATCCTTGTTGCAGTGGCAGCCATAAGCCCACTGACCACCAGAGAAGGGTTAGGGACCCTAACCACAATCCAATAAGCCCACTGACCACCAGAGAAAGGTCTGACCCTAACAACAGTGAAGAGAGCATCCGAGGAGGACTTTCTCGTCAAAATGGCCATAATAAGTCTACTGATCCCCAGAGAAGGGTCTGGGACTGCGGATCGTACAGACCCCTGTCACTAATCAATGTGGACGCCAAAATCATTGCAGATAGAATCCTTTCCCTTATGCCGCACCTAGTACATAGCGATCAGGCAGATCCACAGCTTAGAACACCCGCCGCCTGGTCAATATAATGGCACGTATCAAACCAGATACGCGGCGGTAGCAGTGGCCATAGATGCCAGAAAGGCCTTCTCCATGGTCTCCTGGGAATATATGTTCATTATCCTAGAGAAATGCGGCCTAGGTGAAAGTATGATTACATTTATCAAGCTCCTATATACAAACCACCAGCCAGAGTGGCCATGAACTCACAACTCAGTGCTGCGGCTGAAGAGGGGCACCCGCCAGGACTGCCCCCTGTCGCCCCTCATATTCGCACAAATAATAGAACCAATGGCCAACATGATCTGCAAACGGCACAGGAATGATATATGATAATTTATTTATATAGCGCCTATACACAATGTGTTTCAAAGTGCTTCATGACAAGGGAGGGAGCAAGCGAAAATACAAAACATTCTTACAGGCCATGAACAACAAGAATGTGAAATTAACTATCATCCTCGGCCTAGCGACATTTCAGATGCAAGTGCTAAGACACAGATAGGAAGGAAATGGGAACAGACAGGCGACTACTGTACTAGGCCTGATGACATTTCTGGTAGAGCCGGAGAATTACAGGAGAGGAGGGAGAGGAACAAAGCAAGCAACTATCGTACTAGGCCTGACGACATTTCAGATAGTACTGGAGGGGGAAGACAAATATTTGTTACTATAATACTAAGTACAGGGACAATTCCTATAAAGTAAGTGCACAGAAAAAAAGCAGGGGAAGGGGGAGGAGACAGAGAGAAGGGGAAGGGAGAGCAGAAGAGAATAGAATAAAAACAGTGAAAAGAGCAGAGAAGCAGAGAGGAGGGCAAAAAAACTTTCAAACTGCAATGTTCAGCCAGTGGGTCTGCATCACTGTTCTCAGCTAAGTTAGAAAAAAGAGGGAATGTAGACCAGGAACCTGCAATACGAGGGAGTATAGCAGGAGCCATATCCTTTGTGGCTGACATGGCCTCAGTTTTTATGTTGTCTCGAATGGTCACAATCTTTGCCTGAAAAAGGTGGAGATGGAGTTACATAGCTTCTGAGAGGGGGGAACTGCATTTTGTCCCTTCTTGGGACTGGACAGAGTTTGGACTATCTCGATAGGGCTTTAGGTTTGTTAATAGCCCTTTCCACCGTTTGCCCAAAACAGACTCGTTTAGCATTTACTATATCACTGTGATAAGCAGTAAGGGTGCTCCGAAAGAGAGATTTAAGTTTGGCAGAGTAGCAAAGGTGCCACTTTCTTTCAGCTTGCCTGCAGTGAAGCTTCCTTTCCCTAAATTCCAGTGAAAACCAGGGTTCAAGTGGGCGATTGCACTGTTTACACAGCTTGAACGGGGCCAATGTGTCCGCAGTATTTAAGAAGGCGGCTTCCTGTGTAATCACCGAGCTAACCAACTCCAATTTGGACACACCGGTCCAGCTGTGCTTAAGAATGGCAGGCTTTGCGGCCACAATAGGTAGAGTTTTAAGGGGAATAGAAAAAGGTAGCATAAAGTGATCTGACCAAATTAAAGGAATAGGAATGGCAATATCAACATAGGAGACGGGGGTAAAAATAAAATCTAGTATATTGCCACCATTGTGGGTAGGGGCGTTGACACCCTGAAGTAGGCCTAGATCAGCCATCAACGCTAGAAAATTGGCAACAGGTTTAGCCGTGACCCGATTCATAGGCAGCTTGAAGTCCCCCAAAGTAATTAGGTCAGGGTATTTCACTAGCAGCTCCAGCACAAATGCTGGGTATTCTGTATAGAATGTAGTATCTGCCCCAGGGGGGCGATAGACCAAGAGAACAGTAATAGTGATGGTGGGAGATAAGGAGATGTGGGTTAGAATGCATTCCATTTTAAGAGAGTGCTTCGGGACTAAGCTGGAAACTTTATAGATGTTTTTGTGATTCAAGGCAACCCCACCACCAGGCTGGAGGGCACGCGATCCTCGTGTATTAGTGCATAGTTTTGTGGGAGAGCTTGGACAATGGCAGAACCAGATGTGTCTCTAAACCAAGTTTCAGTAATGAAGAGGAGATCAAGCCCCTCAAGGGATAGCAGGTCATAGCAATTCATTGAATGAGCATCTAGGGAACGTGAGTTAAGTAGAGCACATTGTAGTATATTGGGTTGAGTAGTTTCCTTCGGGGCCGAGACTATCACAAAGCCAGATGGCCATCTGGTAGTATCAGGAGCATGGGAAAGAAGCCTAATGAGGATGGGGCCTCTGCGGAATACTGCCTATTCTGCACGTTCTGCGCCCGTCCACTGCACTGGTGGAACGCGTGGCACATAAATGCTGGCGTGTGAAGGGAGGAAAGGCCAAGCCTGCCCACTCCGTGCTATAGAAAGCGGACTGCTCGTGTGGACGGCATCCAAAGGAAGTTCCAAGTAAACTGAAGAAGCAGCACAACAATCACTTTGTTAAAAGCAAATAAACACACATTTCAGGTAGCTATATTAAAGTTTTAAGCACAGAGTGGCTTTAAAATAACTGGTTCCTAAAGCAGCCTCACCTCTCCTAAGTGGGATAAAAAAGCTTTACTAAGCCAAAACTATACAGCACACCAAAGTCATGTGATGGGCAGGGTCGCCCGCCGGTGACCGGCCACGCTCTCAGTGGCGGGCAAACTTGCACTTGTTAAAATGATACTCCTACCCAAACTACTTTACTTGTTTGGAAACTTACCCATATGGCCGGGTAAAGAGTACTTTACCAGACTTCACGGCGTACTTGCGCACTTTTTGGGGCACGCAGGGACCATCCGCAAGAAATGGGTTGACATGGCCCTCCCGTATGAGAAGGGGTGGTCTTACTGCACCCAGTCTGGAAACATACTGGCTGGCGGCCCAGGCGTAATACTTGACATATTGGTACAGAACAGAGGGCACGCCCCCAAGTGTCCGGCTGGAACGCAAGGCAGCTGGCAGGTCCGACATTAGAACCCTACTGCTAGATGGGAAATACACTGACGACTGCCCCTTCAAACCAGAACAAACCACACTGCGTACATGGCGTGGTATATTTATATGCACAGGGGCCACTCGCCCGTACTACAAGTGGCTGCCACTGGCAAGGTTTCTGTGATTGGGGCCCACCTGGGACACCACATTTATGGGAAGATGGGAAGGGCTAGGATACCAGGGGGTGGGTGATCTATTCCTGGAGGGAAAGTATGTCACAACACAGATGACATGGAAACAGGGGACCACGAGCACCACGATTGACACCCTGCAGCTCTATAGGATGCGTGCAGCAGTTGCCAAACAATGGGATACTCACCCAGATGAAATGGTAGAAGATGTGTTCCTAGCATATATATGCAACTCAGAGGGATGCTTTAGGGTGTTGGCAACATTGCACAAGATGATAACGGACAAGGCTGGGCAAAAAGGGCCCCACGCTAGAGTAAAATGGGCAGAGGAGATGAATGTTGTAATTACAGACATGATATGGTGCAGAATGTGCTCATTTACTAAACCTATGTCCATTAACTCCAGGTTCAAGCTTATTCAATATAAATTCCTAAATCAACTGTATAACACTCCCTGAAAAACTCCGGAAAATATACGCAGACCAAAGAAGTGGGTGCAAAAAACGATGAGGCTGGACATCTACACATGATGTGGAGTTGTGCCAAGCTCCAGAACTTTTGGAAGCAGGTACTCGATACACTTGCAGAGATAGTGCAGCGCCCACTGATATACACCCCCATGGAGGCACTATTTGGGCTGTGGGAGACCATCCAGGAAAAGCGTATCCGGGCACTGCTGAACATGGGGTGTGATAGCCAAATGTTGCATACTGCAAAATTGGAAGAAGGCCAGCCCACCCACACAACGGGAATGTCTTTCCAACATGATCTGGACAGATGAGTGTGAGGAACTATACATATCTACTATGCCTGGCATATCCAGGCCCAAAGACATATGGGGGAATTTCGGTCCTACCGTGGCAACCTCTAGAAGGATCAACCGGCTCCGGACAATGATGCATCTGCATGTTGATAGGGTGGAGGGGCTGATCATGCTGCATACATGATACATGCCGAAATGTTGGCTGCTGTGTCCCTGTACCTAAGTGCGCCGAGGTGCCCTATGCTCTCTCTTGCCTGTAATACTACACAATGATAATCATATTCTTTACTGTTTTTCTGCCAAACACAAATACAATAAAGGTTTAATAAAAAAAAAAAATTATATTAGTCTTATTCTAGGGTGAGGGATAGAAGTAGGTGGTGACACAGGATGTTGGACTTTAATTTTGACGGACATTCTGATGGATCGTTTAGTATTAGTTTGATGCAGGGAAACACCTCTCAGATGATGGCCATAATTAGGGTCTTTTTTCATAAATAAAAGACTATAACCACCACCATGCCAACTGTGTGTCAGATTGCTTCTTTGAAACCTCTACAGTACCCAGACCGTATTGTGGAAGCATGTGTGTGTGTCAGTCCTGTTAGGTGGACCATGGTTCTGCAATGGGAGGAGGTGGATATGTTCAAATGCGCTATGGCAACTGGGTTGTGTTTCCAGGGCAGATTTGAAGAATTTTAAATTGGTACACAATTTAATGTTGGATGCATGTGTGACTGAAAAGTCTCCTGCGGCAATAACATAGGCTTGTCATGGCTTTAATTGTAGGCTCAATCAGCGTGCCTTGTGACATTTGAACCTACTCTAATAACTGATTACAGTGAAGTAGTGATGTTATTTTCCAATTATAAGCCAGTAGTGATGTCACATCTAGCCTTTAAAATGAATTACAGACATATATTAGAGTATTACAGGCTGCCATGTATTATATAATTATACTTTTAACTATTTACATAGTGCATACTGTAAGGTGAAAACTGTGAGTCATGGTTGTCCTGAAGAACAATGAAATCAATGATATGTCACAGCAGACAGGGGGACATGTAGTCTACATGAAGACAAAGTAAATACATTATACATCACAGCAGACACGGGGACATGTAGTCTACATGAAGACAAAGTAAATACATTATACATCACAGCAGACACGGGGACATGTAGTCTACATGAAGACAAAGTAAATACATTATACATCACAGCAGACACGGGGACATGTAGTCTACATGAAGACAAATTAAATACATTATACATCACAGCAGACACGGGAACATGTACTCTAAATGTGTTATTATAAATATATGTAATTTACATAGAGACATGTCTTCCACATACATGTTGATGGCGGTGCCCCAACTATGTATTTCTAAAGACGTCCCTGATGGTAGGCCACGTCAGGATTCAGTTCCCTTTACTCTTTTCAGCAACTTCACTCCCACACCGAGCATCTGAAGCATTGGAAAATATCGTATGTACAGAACGACCCATCTACCATAAAAAAATGTTTACAATATCTTCTGGCAAATGTCCCTTAACATTCACCATTTTTACCCATTATTTAAAAAAACCGATATCTCTAGACGAGCAAACGACTCACAGAGGAGGGTGCACGCGTTTTGGCTTTACTCTGTAGCTTGCACATATTCGGGGGGATGTCTGCCCCCATAGTGAAAATAAAAAGTCTGCATGCAGTGCCCCACGCCCCACGTCTTCCTCCCTCTGGCTACCCAAAACTCCAGAATAAGAACAGCACCACTAGTTGCCAGGCAAGTCGTCTGTTCCCTTACCGTGCTGGCTTTTCAGCTTAAGCAATGGTGGGACATATTGGGCCTCATTACACGGATGGCGGAGAACCAAGGTGCTATTAGCGCCATGGTTCATGCCGGTAAAATACCGGCACCGCCTTGGCGGAAAGGGGAATTACCGCCCCATTCCAAGGTTGGCGGTGCGGTAATTCCCCCTTCCACCATTGCCCTTCCCCATTCCCATTTTTGCCCCATAGGGCTCAATGGGAATGGGGAAGGCGCTAATTACGGTACCGCAAATTGCGGTACCGTAATTTGCTCCCTGGGTCCCTTTGCGGGTTGGTTTTTAACGCCTGCAAAAAGCAGGCGTTAAATCCCCCAACCCGCAAAGGGACCTCGTAGTAAGGCGGTAAGGATTTACCGGTACCGGTAAATCCTTACCGCCATCCGTGTAATGAGGCCCATTGTGTTTACAAATACAATTTGATTCCACAAGTGTAAGTTTTGATAGATGCCGCGATTACCCTCACATTGTTATGGTTACATGCTTTACAGGCCTAGAATGGCTGCTTCGTTTGTCGAGAAAGATGGCAATAAAAATAATGTCTTAGCTCGTGATGTCAATAACATATAAACATGGCGTTTGCCATACAAAAACGTGTTTACAAATGTCCCTAACGGATAGTGAATAGCTTTTATCAGCAGCAAAGCTAAGCGGTTTTGTTCTGTCTATTTTTCCGGAAATAGCAATTGATATGATATGGTATTTGTAACGCGCCTATACACAAGTGTTTCAAGGCGCGACGAGGCAGGGAGGGAGGGAAACAAGGGGAAGACGGACAAGCGATCCTACTAGGCCAGGTGTCATTCAGATCGCGCAAGTGCAGAGGTAAGGGGAAAAGGAGAAAGTGCAGGGGGAGGAGGTGGGGGGAAAAGTGCAGTACAAGGTAAGTGGCGTAGTGAAATAATAACGATAATAATAAATAAAAAGGGCCAACTAGTGGCAAGTGCGAGGTAAGTGCAGAGCAAGTGCTGAGCAGGGGGCTGTAGGGATACAGTGACAGTCCCACAGTGCAGGGGGAGCCAGGGGGGCAGTGCAAGTGGAGAGTGGCTGGGCCCTGGACCGAGGTCGCTGAGAGTGGCCCAGATGCAGGTTAAGTACAGAATTCAGTGGGGAGTTAAGCAGGTTTAGCAGGGGAGAGGGAGAGAGAAGGCAGAAGCGAAGAGGAAGGTTTTGAGGTGCTTCCGGAACCGGAGATGGTTCTCCTCAAGTTTCAGGGAGGCAGGCAGGCTGTTCCAGAGGGAGGCCCCTGCTGCGGAGAGAGATCTACCCCCAGCGCGTTGCTTCGAGAAGCGGCTGACCATGAGGGAGTTAGAGATGGATGAGCGAAGGGCTCGTGAAGGAAGATATTTAGGAAGAGAGAGTTGAAGGTATTTAGGCCCCAAGCCCCAGAAGGCCTTGTGGACAATGCAGAGGGTTTTGAACTTAATCCTCGCAGCCACTGGGAGCCAGTGAAGAGATTTCAGTCCTGGAGAGATACGGTCCCTGGGCTTGAGGCCAAGGACAAGTCTCGCAGTTCTGTTCTGGATAAGTTGCAGAGGGCGGAGAGTGGAGGCAGGGAGATTAAGATAGAGGCTGTTACAGTAGTCCAGCCTAGAGAGAACCAGGGCTCGGGAGACAGTGAGCTTCTGGGGGAAGGAGAGGAAGGGAAGAATACCTCTGAGGAGGTGCAGCTGGTAGTGTGATTTCTTAGAGACATCAGATATATGAGGAGAGAAGGAGAGTGTGGAGTCGAAGATGACCCCGAGGTTTTTAGCCTTGCATGTAGGGGCAGGAAGGGGGCCAAGGGAGGCCGGCCAGAGAGCTGCAGGGAAGGAGGGAGTGGGTGCGCCGATGAGTAGAATCTCAGTCTTACTGGCGTTAAGGCAGAGGTCATTGGCGGCACACCATTCCTGGATAGCAGACAGACAGTCAGAGATGAGGGAAGGAGAGGAGGAGGCCGAGGGTAGCCTGAAAATGAGCTGGGTATCGTCCGCATAGCACTGGAAGTGGGGGCAGAGGGCGGCGATGCGGTGGGCAAGGAGTGCCAGATACTGGTTGAAAAGCCAGGGAGAGAGGTTGGATCCCTGGGGGACACCACAGGTGGAGAAAAAGATGTCAGAGAGGAAGGAGCCCATTTGGACCTGGGAGGGTCGACCAGAGAGGAAAGAGGTCAGCCATGCCAGAGCCTGACCAGTGATACCCAGGTTAATTGACCATGTCATAGCTGATTACATACGGATTGTGTATGGGATAGTGTACCCCCTCCCCTACCATACATTATAAGGGTGCTGCAAGTCACAGAGGAGGTTCCTGACTAAATAGAGGAAGGAGGCCGAAGGAGTTCCTTTTTAAGGTCACCGAACTCCAAGGTGACTTACAATATCCTTTTTATGCATTGCAGGGGGTATCTTATTCCATATAATGCATGGCCACATTCTGCCATTCCCTTTAATAAGTCGTCTATTGGTTAACATAATGTAAGATCTACCATTTGCTGATCCCTATAATCAATATAAAATCTGTTTGGATTTAAAAAAGCAAAAATGCAACTCCTAATGTGTTGCTGAACACAGTTTAATAAAATGTATTTTAAACACTTTCATTTTGTGCTTTAAAATAAGTAATAACATGCAGATTCTTGCTCACGTGAGTTAAACTTCAGCAGTGCACAAATTAAACATTCTACCATAAACAGTTTGTGGTCAATTACCGGTTGCAATGTGTCACAGAAAACTTGCTTTAAATTAAGGGCTGCAGTGACAGCTGACATTCTCTCTGCTGGCTCATTGTGGTGTCACAAGTGAAGCGTAATAACTGATTATGGAGCAGTTGTGATGTCATTTTCTTATTACCGGTCAGCTGTGATGTCACAACTGACCTGTAATAAGAACATTATGTCCAGGCGTTTATGCGGATATTGCAGGCTGCCATGAATGATAACTTAATTAGAAGCAGCCAAATGTAACTGTTAGCAAACAGTCCCTTTCCGTGGTCATGAATCCTCAGTGTCAGTTTTGTAAGAAGGTACAGTGTGCTATGTCCTTGTACTAGAAGAACTGCCAAGAGGGCTGTGTTCAAAACTCACAGGAGAGATCCAAGGAAAAGATCCTGGGCATTCATAAGCAGCAAGTGATCTATGGGTATGGCCCCAAAAACTTTTCATAGAGGCACGCCTTACAGTCAGACTAATGCCAGAGCAGGTCATTAATCAGCTGTGGCAGAGCAAAATTAGGCATATATATTTGCAGAACACTGCTATGAGGCTAAAACAGCTCCACGAGTTTATCTTTTTTTAATGACTCGGTCAAAGACGTGAAGTAAGGCTTGTAAACACAATTAATTGTCCTGTTGGAGTATTTGAGAAGTACAGAGTACATACTAAAAACGAGGACTCTTGGTGCCAGTTGAGAACGAGAAGCCTGTAATTAACAAAAGAAAAAAGAGCAGGTTTCCTAAAAGCCAGATGATTGGAGAGAGACAGGAGTGGAACAGCTAGTGAGTTTCACATTTGCGGTCAGAGTTCAAAGAAGACTGAACTGCTAAGACTTTTCCCTTAATATGGGGGCATATGTCTCCAGTTCTATCACCAACTCCAGGCCAGCTGTTAACCCAGCCCCACCGCACTGACTTCCCTTTTCTGGATCTTGGGCTGTAACTTTCGAATTAGAATTATACCGACACTCGGGACTAAGGTACTTTCAAGTTCTGGCTGCACACATCCACACCACACGATTCGCAAATGCCACCTGGTCTGAAGGGCATTTATATTCTCCTGATGTAAGGGCTTTGGATCTGTGACGCTGCTATTTTAATATGCCCCAACAACTGCTTAGGAGAGGGCCTCTAACTCTGAGATACTCCTAGTCGTAGGGACACTGTCGCTGTCTGAAGATGTCTCATTCCGTGTCCCTCCTATTTAAGGAGACATTCCAAAACTAGGGAGTTTAGACTATGCCATTATATTAATCTGCTTGAGCTGACTCAGCCTTCTCTTAAACTCAAGTGCTTGTGAATGTCAAAACAAATAGTCTTAAATTTCAAATAATGAATTAAGAAAAAGGATTAATTGGTTTGCTTGCAAGACAAATGGACAGCATTCCAGTCTTAACCCATTCCCAATCAACCAACCCGCTCTGCCCTCCAGATTCACGACTTTTATCCCGTTCGCAGGACTTGAAAACCAAACTTTATAGATGTACTAACTGGACCTTCCGGAATGCTATTTCCACCTTCCGCCCAAAAAAAATATCCCTCTTTGTTAAGAAACATTGGTCTGTCAGTTATGTTCATGGTGAGAGATACCATGCAGTGTAGTAGTTTTGGGTAAAGATGGCTGCTCGCTTGCACTTCCCGTCCCACCCTCCTCAGGTGAGGGGCATAGGCCTCCGCCCCTGTGACAGCTTCTGCCTTTGATGAGCGGTCCAATGTTTTCGCTGGTTTGAACCAACAAGGACCATTATTAGCTTCAGTTCAATGGCCTTGTCTCACTAGCCAGGGCAAGTCATAAAATCTGTACTGAGCAGATTAGGCGCACATGCGCGGTCCACTTGATCACAGGCAAGCATTGAGTGCTGGGGCACGAGATGACGCCATGATGAGGTTAAACATTTGTTTTCCTCTTTCTCGTATATCCTGCAATGAAAAGACCTTCAGGCTCACCCCTTCATTTCATTGTTTTCCCACCCCTCTGAACGGCCCATGATTTATTGTTTATTTCATTGACTGAGGGCTGTGTTCCTTCACAGGCTTTGACTATGATTCTGGAATGGTCTTTAACTGTGGTAGACTCCTTGTCTTGTCACCATGTAAGGGATCCTGCTCGGCTCTCAGGTCCTTTCGGTCTAAAAAGTGCTGACATTAAAACCCTTCTAGTCTGAGCTGCACAAGGCTGTGTTTTAGATAAACACCTAGTCAAGGGGTCTCCGTCACCCTAGCCTAGTGTAAGGTGATGTATCTCTGAGGCCCCCTCAACCTGAGTGTTACTAACAATGAGCCCCTACTAGTTTGACGGGCTCAGAAACTATAAAACTCTCCTAATTTTAAAGCCATCATCTCTGACACCCATGTGACTTTGGCTGACAAAGTTGCAATAGATCATGGCATTAATCTGAGCTTTCACATTATATCATTGAAGCTAAAAAGGTTGTGCGATTACCCAAACATATGTGGATGCAAATGTTCTGCTTTCGAAGATTTCAAGTTCCATCCACATTATTTTTTATTTGTAATCTCTCACCAGTAGTTTTGAGGCATCTTTAACACAAATATGAGACTACAAGGACCAGAATGCAAAGAACAGTCTAAGACTGTGTGAGCTATTTATTATATTCATTGTTGTTTTGTAAGGCACCAACCGAGAACACAGTCACGTCATTGCAGAACCCCAAGTCGAAATAGAGAAAAAAGGTATAAGGAGAACGTTATAAGGAGAAGGAGAAGGAGGGGAGGGAGGTCTCTTTACAGTGAAAGCCTTGGGGCATTCAGGAGCAGTTAACTGCCAGAGAGGGACGAAGTTCAGTACAACCAAATAAATAAAAATAACAATAAAAGCAGATGTGCGCGAGTGGTACAACAATCTTCTTAATGCGCGACCAACCGGTGGGCCGGGACTTCAGTGTCTTCACATGGTGCATCTGGACCCCGCTTGAAAAAAACCTGACCCACAATACAGCTATATTTCTATCATGGGTTGTAAAATTGCTGTTACCACACACAAGTCAAGACACTGGGAGTGTATTTCGAATCTGAACTTTCCATGAAATCGAATCGCATGTTGCCACTCTGCGATCCTCCTGCTCTTATGTGATGAGGCTGCTGAACCAAATAAAGCCCTACCTATCAGAGGAAAATAGACACTTTCTTGCTACAGCCCTAGTCAAATGAAGGTTGGACCATTGCAACAGTCTTCTGATAGGAACTTCCCAGGCAAATCGATATTCTCTTCAGACACAAAGCAGTGCAGTCAGGGCCGTCTGCAGTTTAGCTAAACATGACAGCCGCAAGACGTGCCCTACACTGGCTCTCTGTAGTTAAACATAGGATTATTCACAAAACACTATCGTTGCCATACAAATGCCGAACCTCCAAAGCACCTCTATATTTTATGAACCGCCGGGCAGCCACTCAATCAGTGAGAAGTTGCGTTCTAGCGTTGATCAAAAACGTACGCTGCCACGTTTTAAACTTGTAAGATTTGGCGGGCCACATTTTGACGTTCACACCCCTAAGGAGTGGAATGATCTTTCCCTTTTGCTGCCCGTTTGTGCGTCCTGAGGCCTACAGGCAAGTGGCGCGTAAGAAGAATGAAATAAAAATAATAATAACACTGCAGCACAGTGTTGTGCGCCGCGCAGGTGTTTGGCGCTAAAGGTGCACAACGTACTCCTAATCCTCACGACTACAACAGCATCCCTCCAGCCTGCCGCAATGCTCGCCCTACCCACCCTAACCACTGCAGGCCCTTAGCCAGCCCCAGCGCTCGCACCTGCCTACTATCTGCCCAAAGCCCAAGGTAAGCCCCTACGCGCTCGCTCGCTACTCTTCATCCACCTAAATTGCACTTCCCTCATCCACCCCTGCGCCCCTCTACCCCTCTCACACCCACCCAGATGCCAAATTGCTCTCCGCACCCAGATACGCCAGTCCCCCGCAGAGCCCGCCTTTGCACACGACTTCCCACTGGCCCCCAGCCACCTACGCCAGCATCAAGCAATGCCCGCCTATGCACACAACTCCCAACTGAGCCATGTATGCCAACATCGTGCAACACCCGCCTATACACATGACTCGCCACTCAGCCACCTATGCCATCATCGTGCAAGCCCGGCTATGTGCACGAATCCCCACTGGCCCCCGGGCACTGACACCAGCATCCTGCAATGCCCGCCTATGCGCACAACCCCGCCCTGGCCCCCAGCCACCTATGCCAGCATTGCGCTAAGCCTGCCTATGCGCATGAACCCCACTGAACCTGTGCCACCTACAGCAGCATTTTGCAATGCCCACATATGGGCACAACCCCGCATTGGCCCCCAGCCACCTATGCCAGCATTGCACAACGCCCACCTATGCGCACGACTCCCCACTCGTCCCCAGCCACCTACACCAGCATCGCACAACGCCCCACCTCCTCCTTCTAGGATGACCTCTCCCACCTCCTCCTGCACAACCTCAAACCCCATACAAGTCAATCGCCTTAGGCAACTTCAACCTAGGTTACGGGGACCCATCTGACAAACAGACCACATCCCTCTCCTCCACTATGGACTCCCTCAACTTCTCTCAAAGGACCCTCAACCCCACACACCACCTCTGTCGCACCCTGGACTGGCTGCTCGACCATAACTGCCATTCCCTCATCACCAACACCCATGTGCCTGGTCAGAGCACCACCTCATCCTCTTCTCCATCCCCACCAGGCAACCTGCCCCCTGCACATCCCCCTCCAGCCCCCATCCACTTACTCCTGCTGCACCCGCAACATCACCAGCGACCACATCCTACCCCTCCTCAACTCACACCCCACCACCACTGCTGGCAATGACATCGACAAACTAGTCACCTTGTACTACACCACCCTCACCACGGCTGTGGACACTCTTGCGCCCTAAAGAAACATTCCCCCAAGCCTTCCTCTCTTATCAATACCTGGTAACAACCCTGCGCTCCACACCCTCCAAAAGCGGGCCAGAGAACGTGCCTGACGCACATGTCCCTCCATTGAGAACAAGAACAGATTTGCCTCCAATGCTAAAGCCTTTAAGAATGCCATCCACCTCGCCAGAGCATCCACATACTGCTCCAGAATAGCTATTGTGTAATCGGACTCCGGTGAACTCTTTCGAATCCTCAGAGAGCTTGAGTCCCCATCCCTCCCCCCTCCACTGTCTCCAAAGATGATCCCTGGTGCAAAAGTGTGCAGCAAGCCCTCTCAGTCAAAATCTCCCTCCTTTAAAACAAATACCAGCACAAATGCGTCTCCCTCAAAGCCCCCACCGCAGCCCCTTATAGCCCCCACCTATAAACCTGCGCAGCACCCCCTCTTCAAATTCAGTGACGTCAACACCCAAGAGGTTGCATTGCTCCTCAACAGCCTCACGCCCGCCATATGCAAAGCAGACATCTGCCCAGCTCCCATCATCAAAGAACGCTCCAAGCTCCTGATCCCTCTCATCACTGCCATCATCAATGCATCATTCGACTACTGCTCCATCCCATCCTCCATCAAAGAAGTCTGGATCACTCCCCACCTCGAGAAACCCTCCCTGGACCCTGCCATTCCGCCAACTACAGGCCTATCACCTCCATCCCATTCCTCTTGAAAATAATAGACTGCGCCCCCTATCTCCAGGTCTAAGATCACCTTAAAAAACACCACCTCCTCAGCCCCTGCCAATCCGGCTTCCGACCTGGTCACGGCATGGAGTCCGCCCTCCTGGACCTAAAAAATCAATTAGATGATGGCTGTGACTCTGGCAACCTCTCTCTCCTCATGCTACTAGACCTATCTGCGGCCTTTGACTTGGTTGACCATGCCATACTCTGCAACATCCTCCCGACAGCTGCCCTATTCTCCCCCCGAAGCCTTCCAATGGATCACATCTTTTTTGTTCAACTGCACCTCACGTGTCTTCTTCGGCAACCATTCCTCCAACCCCATCGTCATCACATGTGGGGTCCCCTAAGGCTCTTGCATCTCCCCCACCCTCTACAACGTATTTACCTCTTTGACCTCCTCGACTCACGCCAAATAAAATATACCAACTAAGCCGACGACACCCAGATACCCTTCCCCCCTCCGGCATCCATCACCAAGACACTGCCAAAAATAACTGCATTTATGAATCCTTCCATTCCTGGATGGCAACCCATGGGCTTTGTATGAATGAGGATAAAACTGAGCTCCTTCTTGTCGGCAACCCAGCCCACCTAGCCATCCTAGGACCTGAATACTCCCACTTCACCATTGACAACAAACCGTTCTGGTCTCCACGGTAATAGACACCTTGGGCGTCAACTTGGACTCCATTCTCTCACTCACCAAGCATGTGAACTCCATCGCCCCCTCATTAGCATATACCACCAAACTCATCAACGGCTGCCGCCCATACCTCTCCACCGGCAATTGCATCAACAACGCCCGAGCCACCACCTGCTCAAAGTTGAATTACCACAACTCTCTCCTTGCTGGCACCTCTAAAGGTAACCTGCATAAACTACAAACTGTTCAAAACAACGCCCTCCGCGCTGCCTGGGCCTAAAAGAATCAGACCACATCTCTCAAGCCAGTAGAGACACCCATTGGCTGCCAGTGATGGACTGCATCATAGCTCGTTCAAAATTCTTACCTTGACCCACCGCTAAATCAATAACACGGCTCCCCAATACCTCTCAGAGCGTATCACGAAACCAACTTCTTCCAGACCCACCAGAACTGCCTATGCCAACTCCTGCACATACCTAAGTTCAGAAGAACCAGAGCAGGAGAATCCAGCTTCCCCGCCCAAGTGCACCCTCCCACCCCACCTCAGAATGGAGAACTCTCTATCTTCAGAAGAAAACTCAAAACATTTCTGTTTTACTGAACTGATGTGACTTGGAATCTCATGTGCATACCTGACTTGTACATACCTGTAACCATGCCTCTAAACTCACAGCACCTAGATGCCTTCAGGTTTTTGTGTACAAATGTAATAAATAAAAATAAATAAATTATCATGGGCCAGCATCTTCAACAAATGTCAAAGGCAAGCAAGGAATGGAGTGTCTTCAACAGTTTCCTGAACAGATTGTGACCTCAGATTAATGGGATGGTTGTTGCATAGAGAACCTCCTGCAATGTTCAATAGCCAGCCACCACATTTTTTTTTGGTAGCACAAAACATGATTTGAAAAATTATTACCCAAGGATGGAAGTGCTTCTTGATGATTCTCTGCTGGATTTAGCTTGGTCCACCGCCCATTTGTTGGATGATGCACAAGGTTACAATGTAAGGGTAAAGGGTGATACCCTCCTCACTAAAGATAGACACTGCCTGGCTTCAATAGCTGGCATGATATGTTTTCTCAAATCCAAATTCAGTCCGGCAGCCTTATTTTGAATTATTTGCAAATGGTGCATCAAGCCTTTAGGGAAACTGTGAAATACCTGAAGGTATCTCACATAGCGTACCACGAGAAACCCTTATTCAGGTGGCCAACGAAGGGGCTAATCTGCTCGGATTCCAACTCTAGGGGTAAAAGAGCGAGAAAGGCTCACTAGGGTGGGGAAGCCCGGGGTTGTACTCGAGGGAATAACCCAAGAGAGATGCAGTATTCTACCAGGGACGACGTACCCAAAGCATTCTTTGGTTATTCTGCATCCACCTCCCTTACAACCAAAGAAGCTCCCTTAACATCCTGCAACCCCAACAAGTCTAGTAGAACAACTAGGAATTCTGTTACCCTCAAAACCCACAACTCCCAGAGTCATTGTTTTCTTGTTTTCTGCCCGAATACTCCCAACCATCTTTTTCACGTCCCTTTGATTTATCATTTCCCACATTCCCAACCTGCTCAGACAAAGCACTACCATTCCCATAAAACCCCCTGTTTATTTTCTGACAATAATCCTGGTCATTCCAGTTTATTCCACACCCCCCCACAAATCTCACCCTTCCGAATTTACCCAAACCCCTGGCAAGAGAACTATAATCCCATACAACACATCTTCCTCTCAATACCCCGTTTGATAATCAAACACTCTAATTTCCCCCCTTTCAGACAAAAAGCACCTCTTTCCCTTCCGACCCTGTAGTATATCTGAAAACTCTACCACCTTCTTTCTCCTGACATAAAACACAAAGGTTTAACACTAAAGCTGATTACCAGACATGAGCGGACACAAGGGCCAGGCAATTAACCAGAATGAGACACACCTCACAGCTCTTTCCTTTCCCCACAGGGATAAAAGGTTCTGCCAGAGAGCACAGTACGAGCGAGGCAGTAAGCACGGCGAGGCGGCTTTCCAGACCCAGCAATTGAAAAGGAAGAGAAAGGCAGCGAATATCGAGAGACTTACAAGAAGAGACACAAACTTGTCCTTTTCGACGCAAAACCGCGAAACCCCCACAGAAGGAATCGTAAGAATGAGGACAATAGACAGAGTGTGTTGCAGCAGTTGCCGGCGGTACCCACAGCTTGTTGACGCTGATAAGCAGGAGAGAGGGAAGCTCCCGCAACTGTCGTACTGACCTTGACTCCAGTGACGAGAAAAGCCAAGCGGTTCATCACAGCCGGTGTGTCGAATGGAGAACTGATAAGAACCGGACTGTGTTGAATGAAAGTCACAAAGTGGCAAGGTGAAAGAAGTTCAAAGAACTGTACATGTGTGAAGGAAAGACCAGCTGCAGAGGGAACCGGCACCATGTGGGTGCTAACTCGAGAGACTCTGGTCCATCCCATATTAAGTAAAACTACAGATACCAGAAGGCCATAGGAGAGCCGCCAAAAGAGGTCAAACAGGAGGTCTAGCAAAATCCCTGGACAATGGAAAGACTTTGATCTACAAACAGTTAGGAAGGAAAAGGGAAGTGAATCATGCATGGTGAAAGTAAAAGGGAAGTGAACCCCGACAATATTTAAAGTACTGAAATGGCAATAGTGAACCAGAAGGAGGCGTGCCAGAGAAGAGGGGAAAAGTCTAAAGTCCCAAGAAACAGTGTGTTGACAAACGTGAACCCGGCCGAGGGATGTCCACAGTGAACTGTTTGAAAAGACATTGAGAAACCAAGGGAAGTAAAACCTGCTGAAGAGAAAGCCATAGTGAACCTGGAGGAGAGAGGCTGAGATTCAAGAAGGGTCTGCGCCCGGAAGAGGAGTTGTCACCCAATGTATATGTGGGAAAGCCATAATAAACCCGGCAGAAGGGTACTGGCAGTAAAGAAGGGTCCGAGCCTGAACGAGGGAGATCCAGGGGTGAAGTTATCACCCAAAGTTAATTGAGAAAAGAACTGTTATGTAATGTGTGGAATACAATACGTTAGCGGTCGGTCCCTGGAAAAGGGGGACCCAGGGGTGAAGCTGTCACCCAACGTGAAATGTGGCTAAGAATTGAGAAGGGTCAGTGCCCGGAAGAGGGGGACCAGGGGCGAACCATTATCACCCTAAAGAACTTTTATTTGGTTAAAGGAACTTTTGTTTTTACTATTTGAATATGTCAGGCCCTCAAAGGCAAGAGGCTTTCAAATTAAACAAGACTTGGCCGTGACAACTTGAATGGAACAATCAGCTTGTGCTGAGACAGCTCGAGTGTGTACTGTGCTAGCTGAAACTGAACCGTCGGCTCGCGCTAAGAAAGCTTGAATGTGTTCTGTGCTCCAAGATCCCACCTTACCCCGTGCTCAAAACGTGGGGAAGGGAGACCCAAGCTACTGCATCCTGATATATTATTTATGAAAACTTCTTTCTTGATAACTACCCCACACCCTTTTTTGAATTAGTTGTGAGGCTTGGCAATAGGTTTCTTAGTATAGACCCTTTTTATTTTTGTATTTTGTATTTTGCATTTTATTTGTATTTTATTGTATATTATTATTATTATTATTATTATTATTTTATTGTATAATATTTTGACACAATGCCACAAGGACTGCTTTATTTTTCATTTGATGCTTGACACTTGCTCCCTTCTCAGATGTAGGTTTATATTAGGCGTTTTTCGCCATCAACAAACAAATAATGATGGTGTGGAAATCCAGGAAGAAGCCACATTGCGAGAACTGGGTGTCGGATATGCGGATGCTCTCTTGGTATGAGAAGACTCAGGCAGTTCGACAACATCGGGAAACTGAGTATGAGGAGAGATGGGGGTCATTCAGGGATTTATTTGGATGAGGTGTAGGCTTTGGTTTATTTTGTGGATATTGAAGTTGGGGATTGGTAGGGGTGTATGTTTTGTCCTTTTTTTTGTGTTTTGTGTTGTCACGTCTTGCCATGAGATAGGAGGGTGGGGATGTTTTCGGATTTCGTTTTGAATAGCTGTTACTTTAGTAGTAACTTGCATTTTGTTGCACTGATGTATATGGAGTAATCTTTTGCTTGTTCCCATTCTGTTGTTACTCAGTTGTATTATGTTTTGTACAATTATTAAATAAAGTTGATAAAAAAAAGATTAGGCGTTTTTCCAACCTGCATACAGCATGCATTGTTCATTTTTTTTAATTTTTTTTTTATTTAATGAATTTAGTTGAATTTAATCAACTTTTTTCAATTTAAGACAACAATTTATCAAAAGGTTTACATATAAAACACAGTAGATTATAAAACATAGAATCACAAGACCCTACAGATCACACCAAATGTCAAACCATCACTTCTAATGCTAATAGTTACGTTTGGGTTTTGCTTTATTAAACGATTGATAAGGCAATGAACAAGTATGACAATCACTGTTCTAAATAGCAGATATAGTTAGGAATCGAACTATTTTAGTAGATTTAAGGCTCGCAGAAAGTTAATTGAAGCCAGTCTTATACTCATACAGTTGGTAGTGGAAATAGCAAGCCATCTATGCTCATGTCTCATCTGGCAAAAGTAAGGCAAATGTTTACTAAAGTGACTTTGTCTTAAGTTCATAAGTTCAGGACAGTCCACAATAACATGCTCCAAAGTTTCAATAGTTGTTGCATTATTGCAAAAACGACATCCTGACGATTCCCGTGGGATTTCTTTCCTACGGGCTTGAATTTCACGGGTGGGACATAAATTAAAACGCATGCGCAACAAAGCATTCCTAACAGCAGGAGAAGGGGATTTGCATAAGTAGAAGGCCATGTCTCTATAACGCTTTGCTGAAAAAACAGATGGATCAAAATCTTTATACTTCAAAAACAGATCTCTAGTGTCAATCCAATCCATCATGTAGAGTTTTTTCTTAGCTCTATCAGGATCAGTGACAAGGGTTTCAATAGGAATGTCTGCATTTAGTAGTATGGTAAGGATGTTTTTAGACCATGTTTTCGGAAACAAATGAGAGGAAGACATCAAGTAACTGGCAACTGTAGCTAAAGTTGATTTATCAAGAACCGATAATAGACATTTTCTAAACAGGCTGCATAAACGCCAGTTATACATTGCCAAAAGTGAGGTCAAACCTACTTCATATCGAATGATCGGGCCTGGAATGCATTGTGGCAGATTTAGAATAGCACGCCAACATTTTGCTTCCAAAGCATGTAGGAATACTGGATCAGTTGCACTGTATGTCTCTAGACCATATAAGATGGTAGGGATGACATTCTGAATCCAGAAGATCAGAGCAGGTTTAATGGAGAATTTCCCAAATGTATGCATAATGAGACGAGTCTGGCGGATTGCTGGGAGAATTTTAACTTCAATTATCATTAACTGAGAATGAACGTTCGACGATCCGTCAAATAGGATACCCAAATATGTATAATGGGGAACCACCTCTAGACTTATGTGCTCTATTTTCCAAGTCATTCGAAGACTGCGCTTGCCTTTCGGAGTGTAAACTACAATTGGGGTTTTCTTATCATTTACTACCAGCTCATTAACTCGAAAATATTGACATAATGCTGTTAAAAGATTTTGCAGGCCAATGGGAGTTTTCGATATTAGTACTAAATCATCTGCATACCATAACGCTTTCACCTAGATGTTATTCAATTGTGGTGCATCTGCACGTACTTCCTCAAGTGCACTTCTAACATCATTAATGAAAAAATTGAACAACGCCGAGGCGAGAATGCACCCCTGCTTCAGCCCTCGATAGGTAAGGACATCCGATGATAGAAGCCCCTCAAAGTTCAATCGTACCCGGATGGAGGTATTCGAGTGTAATGCGAAAATGATGTCACTTAAAGTTGACAGACACCCAGCCTCTAACAATTTATCCATCAGTCGGGGACTAGAAACTGAATCAAAGGCCGAGTGTAGGTCAACAAACGCAAAATACATGGGCTGTTTAACGGACTGTGCTTGATGTTTAATGGCAAGAACAGTTGTTAAATTTACCGAGGTACCCAGACCAGCCACAAAACCTGTCTTTGCCGGATCACGCTGTTTTGTTTGGGCGGTCCATTGGTTAAATTCCTTCAACACCAACCACGAAAAAAAAATACCTGGCGCGTCTAGGAGGGCAATGGGGCGATAGCATTTTGGGTCTTTACGGTCACCTTTCTTGTAGATGGGAACTATAAGAGAAGTACTCCAAGATTTTGGAATTATCTTGGTGGATAAGATGTGATGAAAGGAATTAAACAGGATAGTGGCCCATTCTTCTGGGTTCTGTTTAAGCCACCTATGCCAGCAATGCGCAAAGCCTGCCTATGCGCATGAACCCCATTGAACCTGTGCCACCTACAGCAGCACTGTGCAATGCCCACATTTGGGCACAACCCCGCATTGGCCCCCAGCCACCTATGCCAGCATTGCACAACGCCCACCTATGCGCACGACTCCCCACTCGTCCCCAGCCACCTACACCAGCATCGCATAACGCCCCACCTCCTCCTTCTAGGATGACCTCTCCCACCTCCTGCTGCACAACCTCAAACCCCATACAAGTCAATCGCCTTAGGCAACTTCAACCTAGGTTACGGGGACCCATCTGACAAACAGGCCACATCCCTCTCCTCCACTATGGACTCCCTCAACTTCTCTCAAACAACCCTCAACCCCACACACCACCTCGGTCGCACCCTGGACTGGCTGCTCGACCATAACTGCCATTCCCTCATCACCAACACCCCATGTGCTTGGTCAGACCACCACCTCATCCTCTTCTCCATCCCCACCAGGCAACCTGCCCCCTGCACGTCCCCCTCCAGCCCCCATCCACTTACTCCTGCTGCACCTGCAACATCACCAGCGACCACATCCTACCCCTCCTCAACCCACACCCCACCACCACTGCTGGCAATGACATCGACAAACTAGTCACCTTGTACTACACCACCCTCACCATGGCTGTTGGCACCCTTGCGCCCTAAAGAAACATTCCCCCAAGCCTTCCTCTCCTATCAACACCTGGTAACAACCCTGCGCTCCACACCCTCCAAAAGCAGGCCAGAGAACGTGCCTGGCACACATGTCCCTCCATTGAGAACAAGACCAGATTTGCCTCCAAAGCTAAAGCCTTTAAAATGCCATCCACCTCGCCAGAGCATCCGCATACTGCTCAAGAATTGCTATTGTGTAATCGGACTCCGGTGAACTCTTCCGAATCCTCAGAGAGCTGGAGTCCCCCGCCCCTCCCCCCTCCACTGTCTCCAAAGATGATGCCTGGTGCAAAAGTGTGCAGCAAGCCCTCTCAGTCAAAATCTCCCTCCTTTAAAACAAATACCAGCACAAATGCGTCTCCCTCAAAGCCCCCACCGCAGCCCCTTATAGCCCCCACCTATAAACCTGCGCAGCACCCACTCTTCAAATTCAGTGACGTCAACACCCAAGCGGTTGCATCGCTCCTCAACAGCCTCAAGCCCGCCATATGCAAAGCAGACATCTGCCCAGCTCCCATCATCAAAGAACGCTCCAAGCTCCTGATCCCTCTCATCACTGCCATCATCAATGCATCATTCGACTACTGCTCCATCCCATCCTCCATCAAAGAAGTCTGGATCACTCCCCTCCTCGAGAAACCCTCCCTGGACCCTGCCATTCCGCCAACTACAGGCCTATCACCTCCATCCCATTCCTCTTGAAAATAATAGACTGCGCCCCCTATCTCCAGGTCTAAGATCACCTTTAAAAACACCACCTCCTCAGCCCTTGCCAATCCGGCTTCCGACCTGGTCACGGCATGGAGTCCGCCCTCCTGGACCTAAAAAATCAACTAGATGATGGCTGTGACTCTGGCAACCTCTCTCTCCTCATGCTACTAGACCTATCTGCGGCCTTTGACTTGGTTGACCATGCCATACTCTGCAACATCCTCCCCACAGCTGCCCTATTCTCCCCCCAAAGCCTTCCAATGGATCACATCTTTTTTGTTCAACTGCACCTCACGTGTCTTCGTCAGCAACCATTCCTCCAACCCCATCGTCATCACATGTGGGGTCCCCTAAGGCTCTTGCATCTCCCCCACCCTCTACACCCTCTTTGACCTCCTCGACTCACGCCAAATAAAATATACCAACTAAGCCGACGACACCCAGATACCCTTCCCCATCTCCGGCATCCATCACCAAGACACCCCCAAAAATAACTGCATATATGAATCCTTCCATTCCTGGATGGCAACCCATGGGCTTTGTCTGAATGAGGATAAAACTGAGCTCCTTCTTGTCGGCAACCCAGCCCGCCTAGCCATCCTAGAACCTGAATACTCTCACTTCACCATTGACAACAAATCGTTCTGGTCTCCCCGGTAATAGAAACCTTGGGCGTCAACTTGGACTCCATTCTCTCACTCACCAAGCATGTGAACTCCATCGCCCCCTCATTAGCATATACCACCAAACTCATCAACGGCTGCCGCCCATACCTCTCCACCGGCAATTGCATCAACAACGCCCGAGCCACCACCTGCTCAAAGTTGGATTACCGCAACTCTCTCCTTGCTGGCACCTCCAAAGGTAACCTGCATAAACTACAAACTGTTCAAAACAACGCCCTCCGCGCTGCCCTGGGCCTAAAAGAATCAGACCATATCTCTCAAGCCAGTAGAGACGCCCATTGGCTGTCAGTGATGGACTGCATCATATCTCGTTCAAAATTCTTACCTTGACCCACCGCTAAATCAATAACACAGCTCCCCAATACCTCTCAGAGCGTATCACCAAACCAACTTCTTCCAGACCCACCAGAACTGCCTATGCCAACTCCTGCACATACCTAAGTTCAGAAGAACCAGAGCAGGAGAATCCAGCTTCCCCGCCCAAGTGCACCCTCCCACCCCACCTCAGAATGGAGAACTCTCTATCTTCAGAAGAAAATTCAAAACATTTCTGTTTTACTGAACTGATGTGACTTGGAATCTCATGTGCATGCCTGACTTGTACATACCTGTAACCATGCCTCTAAACTCACAGCACCTAGATGCCTTCAGGTTTTTGTGTACCAATGTAATAAATAAAAATAAATAAATTATCATGGGCCAGCATCTTCAACAAATATCAAAGGCAAGCAAGGAATGGAGTGTCTTCAACAGTTTCCTGAACAGATTGTGACCTCAGATTAATGGGATGGTTGTTGCATAGAGAACCTCCTGCAATGTTCAATAGCCAGCCACCACATTTCTTTTTGTTAGCACAAAACATGATGCAGGATAAGGACTTAGCAGAAATTATTACCCAAGGATGGAAGTGCTTCATGATGATTCTGTGCTGGATTTAGCTCGGTCCACCACCCATTTGTTGGATGATGCACAAGGTTACAATGTAAGGGTAAAGGGTGATACCCTCCTCAATAAAGATAGACACTGCCTGGCTTCAATAGCTGGCATGATATGTTCTCTCAAATCTAAATTCAGTCTGGCAGCCTTATTTTGAATTATTTGCAAATGGTGCGTCAAGCCTTTAGGGAAACTGTGAAATACCTGAAGGTATCTCCCATAGCGAACCACGAGAAACCCTTATTCAGGTGGCCAACGAAGGGGCTGATCTGCTCGGATTCCATCTCTAGGGGTAAAAGAGCGAGAAAGGCTCACTGGGGTGGGGAAGCCCGGGGTTGTACTCGAGGGAATAACCCAAGAGAGACGCAGTATTCTACCAGGGACGACATACCCAAAGCATTCTTTGGTTATTCTGCATCCACCTCCCTTACAACCAAAGAAGCTCCCTTAACATCCTGCAACCCCGACAAGCCTAGTAGAACAACTAGGAATTCTGTTACCCTCAAAACCCACAACTCCCAGAGTCATTGTTTTCTTGTTTTCCGTCCGAATACTCCCAACCATCTTTTTCACGTCCCTTTGATTTATCATTTCCCACATTCCCAACCTGCTCAGACAAAGCACTACCATTCCCATAAAACCCCCTGTTTATTTTCTGACAATAATCCTCGTCATTCCAGTTTATTCCACACCCCCTACAAATCTCACCCTTCCGAATTTACCCAAACCCCTGGCAAGAGAACTATAATCCCATACAACACATCTTCCTCTCAATACCCCGTATGATAATCAAACACTCTACATTTCCCCCCTTTCAGACAAAAAGCACCTCTTTCCCTTCCAACCCTGTAGTATATCTGAAAACTCTACCACCTTCTTTCTCCTGACATAAAACACAAAGGTTTAACACTAAAGCTGATTACCAGACATGAGCGGACACAAGGGCCAGGCAATTAACCAGAATGAGACACACCTCACAGCTCTTTCCTTTCCCCACAGGGATAAAAGGTTCTGCCAGAGAGCACAGTACGAGCGAGGCAGTAAGCACGACGAGGCGGCTTTCCAGACCCAGCAGTTCAAAAGGAGGAGAAAGGCAGCGAATATCGAGAGACTTACAAGAAGAGACACAAACTTGCCCTTTTCGACGCAAAACCGCGAAACCTCCACAGAAGGAATCGTAAGAATGAGGACAATAGACAGAGTGTGTTGCAGCAGTTGCCAGCGGTACCCACAGCTTGTTGACGCTGATAAGCAGGAGAGAGGGAAGCTCCCGCAACTGTGGTACTGACCTTGACTCCAGTGAAGAGAAAAGCCAAGCGGTTCATCACAGCCGGTGTGTCGAATGGAGAACTGATAAGAACCGGACTGTGTTGAATGAAAGTCACAAAGTGGCAAGGTGAAAGAAGTTCAAAGAACTGTACATGTGTGAAGGAAAGACCAGCTGCAGAGGGAACCGGCACCACGTGGGTGCTAACTTGAGAGACTCTGGTCCATCCCATATTAAGTAAAACTACAGATACCAGAAGGCCATAGGAGAGCCGCCAAAAGAGGTCAAACAGGAGGTTTAGCAAAATCCCTGTACAATGGAAAGACTTTGATCTACAAACAGTTAGGAAGGAAAAGGGAAGTGAATCCTGCATGGTGAAAGTAAAAGGGAAGTGAACCCCGCCAATATTTAAAGTACTGAAATGGCAATAGTGAACCAGAAGGAGGCGTGCCAGAGAAGAGGGGCAAAGTCTAAAGTCCCAAGAAACAGTGTGTTGACAAACGTGAACCCGGCCGAGGGATGTCCACAGTGAACTGTTTGAAAAGACATTGAGAAACCAAGGGAAGTAAAACCTGCTGAAGAGAAAGCCATAGTGAACCTGGAGGAGAGAGGCTGAGATTCAAGAAGGGTCTGCGCCTGGAAGAGGAGTTGTCACCCAATGTATATGTGGGAAAGCCATAATAAACCCGGCAGAAGGGTACTGGCAGTAAAGAAGGGTCCGAGCCTGAACGAGGGAGATCCAGGGGTGAAGTTATCACCCAAAGTTAATTGAGAAAAGAACTGTTATATCATTTGTGGAATACAATACGTTAGCGGTCGGTCCCTGGAATAGGGGGACCCAGGGGTGAAGCTGTCACCCAACGTGAAATGTGGCTAAGAATTGAGAAGGGTCAGTGCCCGGAAGAGGGGGACCCAGGGGTGAACCATTATCACCCTAAATAACTTTTATTTGGTTAAAGGAACTTTTGTTTTTACTATTTGAATATGTCAGGCCCTCAAAGGCAAGAGGCTTTCAAATTAAACAAGACTTGGCCGTGACAACTTGAATGGAGCAATCGGCTTGTGCTGAGACAGCTCAAGTGTGTACTCTGCTAGCTGAAACTGAACCGTCGGCTCGCGCTAAGAAAGCTCGAATGTGTGCTGTGCTCCAAGATCCCACCTTACCCCGTGCTCAAAACGTGGGGAAGGGAGACCCAAGCTACTGCATCCTGACATATTATTTATGAAAACTTCTTTCTTGATAACTACCCCCACACCCTTTTTTGAATTAGTTGTGAGGCTTGGCAATAGGTTTCTTAGTATAGGCCCTTTTTATTTTTGTATTTTGTATTTTATTTGTATTTTATTGTATATTATTATTATTATTATTATTATTATTATTATTATTATTATTATTATTATTATTATTATTGTATATTATTTTGACACAATGCCACTAGGACTGCTTTATTTTTCATTTGATGCTTGACGCTTGATTCCTTCTCAGATGTAGGTTTAGATTAGGCATTTTTCGCCATCAACAAACAAATAATGAAGGTGTGGAAATCCAGGAAGAAGCCACATTGCGAGAAATGGGTGTCGGATATGCGGACGCTCTCTTGGTATGAGAAGACTCAGGCAGTTCGACAACATCGGGAAACTGAGTACGAGAAGAGATGGGGGTCATTCAGGGATTTATTTGGATGAGGTGTAGGCTTTGGTTTATTTTGTGGATATTGAGGTTGGGGATTGGTAGGGGTGTATGTTTTGTCCTTTTTTTTGTGTTTTGTGTTGTCACGTCTTGCCATGAGATAGGAGGGTGGGGATGTTCTCGGATTTCGTTTTGAATAGCGGTTACTTTAGTAGTAATTTGCATTTTGTTGCACTGATGTAAATGGAGTAATCTTTTGCTTGTTCCCATTCTGTTGTTACTCAGTTGTATTATGTTTTGTATAATTATTAAATAAAGTTGATAAAAAAAAAAGATTAGGCGTTTTTCCAACCTGCATACAGCATGCATTGTTCAATAAAAACCCTTGAACTGTGATCACTTGAATCTGTCTTACTTGTTGTCACCATGAGTTCCTCACAGTACTACCATGTCAACTGGCATTTGCCAACACTGATGTATTGTCCATCTGGACCAGAACCGCTGAACCCCCTGATAGCACAGGAAACTGTTTGCAGAGCCAGGAAGATAGCTGCCGGCTCCCTCCAATTGTATGATTGTGATGCCTGCATCGGCGTCCAGCATCCCTGAGCACTCTGGGCCCCAAACACTGCTCCCAACCGAAGTCCATTGGCATCAGTAGCAACCGTGTTCGATAAAGGGTGAACCAACAGAAAACCCTGTCAGAGATTGTCCAGATCCATCCAACACCGAAGCTGAACCCTTAAATTCAGGAGAATGACATGCTGTGATTCGTTCATCTGGGAATCGGTCCCCCAAGAGTGGTGTAAGTGGAACACCAGCGATGGTCGCATGTGCAGACATGCCCACAGGACTACAAAGACACACGCTGCCAAGTGACCCTGAACCCAGAGAACATTCCTGGTTATAACACAGACTTTGCTGATTAGAAGTCCCGAACGACACTGCAGACAGACTGCCTGGTCTATTAGAAGCAGAAACCACCCGTGGACTGTCCAGAAATAGGTCCTATATATTGTAGATCCTGAGAAAGCTCTAAGCAAGAGCTGTCCCAAATGATCAGGAACCCCAGAGATTCCAACATTCCACAGACGATGGTTACGTGCTCCATCAACATCTCCCTGGAGAAAGCCTTTAGTAACCAGTAGCTCAGGTACGGAAACATCTGTATCCCCCTGGCATGCAGAAGTGCCACCACCGGACCCAACACCTTCGTAAATACCCTGGCAGCTGACTTGTAGCTGAAGGGAAAGGCTGGGCCCTGGAAATGTTTGCCCAAAAAGAGAAAACGCAGGTACTTCCGATGCAGCCTCTGAATGGGCACATGAAAGTAAACGTCCTGGAGATCCAGGGACGCCAAAAATTCCAGATCCTCGATCTAAGGGATGATCCGTTGCAGACTCTCCATCTTGAAATGCAGAGTCTGCATGAATGTGTTTAACCACTTGAGGTCCATGATCAGCCAGAACTTGCCATTGGGTTTCGGCACCACAAATATAACAGAGTAGAACCCTATGACACTTTCCGTCCTGAGAATCTCCTGGATTGCCCACTTCTTGAAAAGGTCCAGGACAGTCTGGGTCATAGCCAGAGCGTACTCTGCCCTCTTGGGTAGTGGAGTCGCCAATGCTACTGACCACGGGGTGGGGGAGAGTCAAACCTGGTACGGTACCCCCACCAAACAATCCTGTTCACCCAAAGGTCGGAAAACATGGGGCCTCATTCAAAATTTGCCGATCCGGAAACAACAGTGCTGGTAAGCTTACCAGCACTGTTGTTTTCAGACCAGCAAACTATGGGTTTGCCTGCCGGAGCTGCTCTGCCCGACAGGTCTGACCCTGCTGGGCACAGCGGTCACGGCAGGCAAAGCTGTCACAGAAGCACCGGCACCGTTTACAACGGTGCCGGTGCTTCCATGTCTCCATTCCCAGAGTCTTATGGGACTCTATGGGAAAGGGGATTAGTAATTTTTTACAGGTCCAGCAGCACTGGCACCGTTACCGCCGGATCCATAATGAGGCCCATGGTCCTCAAGGCTGGCTCCAACATATTTGGTGTCAGGACTTGCAAAGGTGCCGGAAGAAAGGGTTTGCATGACTCTTCTTGTGCCTACCAGTAGCTCCAGACCTTGGCTCATTTTAGAGCATCGATGAAGCATGTCAGCGTGCTTATCCGCTTGAAAACTCGATGCACCCTGTCCTCCAGAAAATCACCAAACCACATCTTGCCCTCAAATGGAATCTTCAAGGCCACAGCTTTCTGATGCCCATCAGAATGCCAGTCAAAGAGGTGCAAGTGGCGGTGGCACAAGACCGCAGCCCCCATGGTCACTGCTGCAGCACGAACCCCATCATATGCCAAGCCCGACAGGAGTGCCACCCAATACTGCACAGCCTGCAACATGGGAGGACACTCCGCTGTGCCCTGCACAAGCTGAGCACAAGCTGAGCCAATTTCCAAAAACCACCCAAAGCAGTCTCCGCCATGTAAGAGCCGTAAGTGGGAGTCCGAAAGTCCATGTGAGCTCCAGTGTAAGACCTTTTCAGAGTTGAATCCACCTTTTTGTCCACCAAATTCTGAATAGCTGCTTCCTAGCGACCCACCAGGCTGGACAGGATAGTATCCACTTGAAGCCCCCGTGGAAGCACACTCTCCTCTCCATGTAAGGGACAAAGCTTGGCCATAAATCAAGGAATTAACAACTTTTCAGGCTCCTGGCAGTCCTTGAGGACTTCCTCTCGAATTTCAGGAAGCAATGGCAGTCTCATCCTGATAGTATGTTGAACTGGCGTGGAAGAGGCCTGGACCCGGACGCCACACGAAGCACGGGGGTGGTTGATCAAAACCCAATGTACTCCGCCACCTGCACCTACACTGCAGCCAGTGCCTTTTTATCCAGATACTTGTCTTTAGTATCGGCCTGCACCACAAAGGAAGATGAGGAGGACACGCCATCAGAAGAAGAAGCTAACAATAGCACCACCATCTTGAAGCGCCTGGACTTCTTCTGCACACCAGCCTCCTTTCTAAGGGCATTCCTACAATTGCGGACAAAACAGAAGCCCTTTTACGCTTAGAGGAGTAACGCTGGTCCGAATCCGTAGACAACCACAGGGAACTTGTTGTGTCGCCCTCCACCTCCACATGGTTCAGCTTACACTGCCTTTTTCCAGTAGCCATGGCAGCCAGGTACAACAACGTTAGGCAACTATCAGCAAAAATGCCTGCAAGGCAGTAGCAGACATCCACAAAAAACACAGCAGGACCCAAGAGCAGAGCACCAGGTGCAAGCACAGTCAAAAGACCAGAAGGCAAAGAAACTCAAGCAGAGCCCCTTAAATTAAGGCACCAAGGATAACCAGCTTCCTTCAATTCTAATCAGGCAAAGCCATGCCGTGACCTCCTTCACCTGCACTTGGGCCCACCATGTGACCCCCCCCAACCCAGCCAGGCAGCCCTGCAGCGTGCACACGGCCATCAGAAAATGGCACAGCAAGCATAACAGGTGTTATGAATGCTACAGCACCACCCAGCAGCAAACACGCGACTGTGGAATGAGCCACGCACAAATACATACATCTTATATACATTTTATGAAAGAGAAGGACCTTGCAGAGACACACGGGCCATGGGTGGATCCCCACAAGGTCCAAGAACAATGCGGTTGCCCCTAGAGGCAGCCGCTCATACCAGAGCCCCGACCTCAAGTCCATGCTCCGAAAAGCAGAGTCAGAGACAGAGACCGGGCCGAGCCGCATAAGAGGGAGTAGGAAGCCCCGCCTCCAACATACCTTGTACGAAGACGAAGGGCCCTGCCCCTAGTCCCCACTCACTGATGCCCAGGCCCAGAGCGACTCTCTGGCCCGGGCAGCTGACAAAAGAAGGCCATCCATTCCAGACCGCTCTGCAGGTCCTGCAGGGTGAGTGGCAGCTCAACCAGGCCCCCTGCTCAGCAAGGGGGTCTGGTAGACCAATGTCCCAACCCCCAAGCACCCCAAAGTTCAGCAGGGAGGGCAGGGGAACATGCAGGTGCCCCTCCAAGCTCAGCAAGGAGAGGAATCGACAGAGCAGCAGGTGGCCCAGCCACTCACCAAAGATCCTGACATGTATGCAGGAAAAATAAAACTAACATGGTGTGGGGGTAGAGGAGTATTGTAGTCCCTGGAGGGGTGGGGCAGGTATGGGTGTTAGTAAAAACAAAAAAGATGGAATGGATTCCTGAGATGGAGGTCGGGAACCTCACAAGTAAGTACTGGGACGAAGAAAAGGAACGCAGAGGTAATACCCCCTTCAGACCACCCCAGACAGTAACACAGAGATGTGTTTATTCCAACTAAAAGCATGTGTGCACAAAATGGTGCAGAATTGTCTCTGCTGCGGTGAAAGATATTTATATGTTGAACATAAACAGGTAGGCCATTTTACATGCTAAAATGGCTATGTACATTTTGAATGTAGTGCACTCGGTGAATCATTATCACCATTTCCTGAATTTTCAAATCTACACCATTCTGCAAATTGGGTTAAAAGAATTTTCGCTAAAACGCTTTGTTCCACCCTCATGAACGACACGTAGCATTGTGAGAACCAAGCACCTTGGGGTAGCACTGTAAAAAAACAGGGCCTGATTCTGAACACGGTATTAAGTACCACAGTGTTAAGTACCGAAAACATTATAGAAAGCGTTTGCAACATTTTTGTTACTTAACACCTATTCTGAAGTTAGCCGTTGTTCCGAAGTCGGAATCATGGGCACCAAGTATGCAGGTGCCCTGAGGTTTGGACATCCCCTGGCAAATGCCATCTGAGTAAAAGTCCCTATACTTTAAATGGGACTGGTTTTTTTTCGGGCGCCGGCACACCCTCCCCCTGGGAAAACCTGAAGTCGGTGCCTCTGGTCGGAATGAATGCGCCACTTTCGGAATATGTGCGCCGGTTGCTAAGAAGGGTGTTAAACCAACCTAGCAACAGGCACTTTCGGTATCAGTGATTTTACACGCCGATTCCCGTGGCACTCCACCACTTTTGAAAACGCAAAAAAGTGGCGTCCATATACAGTATCACTTTGGTGCCGTTCTGGTCGCTGTTGCGGTCGGAGGAGTGCCACGGATAGCATTGGTATATTGCTGAACAATCCCTACTGAAAGGCAGCTTGCTAGTTTAGTTTAAGGATTTTCCAGGAACGTTTTTGCTATATTAACTGGCATGTATGCCGCGATGCGCCGCCTGCCTCAGCCCTGACAAGCTAGTCACTTGGCAGAGCTGAGGGCTTTGATCTAATCTGCTCTGTGCTCCTGTCCACCCTTCATTTACACCATTGTGCGTGGTGTCTGTATTATATATACATTATATATATATGTATATATAATACATTGACGCGACACTCTTCCCATTTGTACTGTCCCTACCGTTCTTTTTAAGAGACACAAAGGATTTTCTACTATGAATTGCCATGTGAACCGGATTACATCTTGGCAACAATGGACGTAGTATCTTTGGATACTTACATAAATACCAGATCACTAACTACACCAGACATTCAGAGATGATTTTGGAAATGATACGTCTTAGCCTAACCAACAATGTATTTCTATTCGATCAGAAGAACTACAGTCAAAAACAGGGGATGGCGATGGGCACTACTTTTGCCCCCTCATATGCAATTTAGCTATGGGGTATTGGGAAAAGTATGAGGCTTTCAAAGAAGAACATGAAAGGTTCACAGAGAAAGTAGTAATGTGGCATTGTTACATTGATTACCTTTTTATTATATGGAAAGGGACGTACGATGAGTGGTGAGACTTTGTCATACACTTGAACATTAATTACTTTAATCTGAAGTTTACAGAGCCACATAGCTGTGAAAAAGTGGTTTTCCTTGACCTAACAGTTTTTATAGAAGATGGAAAAGTGAAGAGTGAACTTTTCAGGAAACCAACTTGAGTGAACATGCCACTAAATGCAAATAGTGCACAATGCAAAAACCTGATCTGGAGTATTCCCTATGGAGAATTTATTCGGTTAAGAAGAAAATGTACCAAGATCAAAACCTATGACAAGGAAAGTAAGATCACTGCCTGGGGATTTAACAAACAATGCTTTCCCAAACAAGTAATTGAACGGGCATATCTGAAGGCATGAAAATGCGACGGGATGACATTACTACTCGATTTGAAAGATGTAAATGAAACTCAAAGAAGAAAAGAGATGGCACGACTGGTACTGACATATGGACACACAGCCATGTGAGTGAGGAATATCGTCAAAAAGTACTGGCATCTACTCATGATTGATACTGATCTATATGACACAATCGGAACGTTTCCTAATTTCTCCTTACAGAAATGCAAATCCATAAAAGACACGTTAGTGAGTAGCTACATGGCACCTGAACCCAAAAAGAATGTATCTACGTGGCTGAGACAAAGAATTTAGGGTTTCTTTGAATGCTCTAAATGCAAGATTTGTAAATATGCGGATGAATGCTCCATGTATGTCCATCCAATTCTCAAGAAGACTGTGATCATTACTGAAAAGATCACTTGTGAGTCTGAATACATTGTGTATGCCCTAAAATGTACTTGCAAAAAATGGTACATAGGGAACACTAAATGTAGACTGAAAATACGGATCTTGCAACATATCAGAGCTATAAAAAAAACAGAGACTACACATACCCTATAGCCAAACACTTTTGGGAAGAACACGGAGGAAAGCTGTGTGACTTTTCATTTTTTGAATTAAAACAAATAAACATTGGACCGAGGGGAGGGAACAGGGAAAAACTATTGAGAGAGTATGAAACACGTTGCATTATAGACTTTGAGAGCAAGACCCCTTTGGGACACAATATCGATGAAGAACGTTGCACTTATTTGGGAGAGTGATGATAATCTGTGCCTTAATATGAAAGAAACAGAGATATGAATGAGATCCATATTCTTCACATATTGAACATTAAAGTTCTTCATTTAACATAAAATTATGCTTGGGAACAACAAAGGGTACTGCAGGAAACGTGTGTTTTTGGTTTCTGGGAGACAGGCCTTCTATTCTTGGCAATTGGGTATACACCTTTTGGGGATGCTCACACTAGACCCACACTTGGACCTCTTTAGTTTAAAACTGTTTTCAACATGCATTTTATTCTCTCCAGCTATGTTAAATTTAAGCATTTCAATACCGCACGCCAACCGGTTTTATTGACGGGAGCCTTTTAAAACCACGTTCAATGGCGTCTATATGGATCCGCCTAGATTTGGCCCAGCATGTCAGGCTCCACAGAATGACTTAGCAGGCACTTCTAGAAATGATGGCTCCTAACACTTCGAGTCTAAAAATGGTGTGTTTACAATTATTACATGCATGGGTAAATTATGACTGGTCCTTGAGGGCACTGTGTATTAGTACTGTATGAGATTCCATTCACAGTGATGGTTCTTAAGATAAGCATTATGAATCTCAGAAGTATATGTAGATGCTGCTACATGAAGTTCAGCGAATGGACATTCGCAGTTGATGCTGTGGAAACATTTTGGATCAAGCACTGTGCACTTTATAGTGGAAGACACAAAACAATTTAGAATGGTCCGCTTTGGATTACCTTTGCATGAGTACTTGCATACTATATTGGGGACTGTGTCCTTATGGGAGACTATTTGCTGAATGTAACTACACTATGCAATCTTGAATTGAGTGTCACTCTGCTATTTTAAAGTATGCACAATAATTAGCATTGATTGCAATCTATACTCAAGTGAGATAAATAACCATAGATTGCACAGACTCAAGAGTTATTGAACAAAGTCTTCAGTACTACACAAAGTATTTTCAAATTGCCCTCTATATACCTGTCTAGAGACTATGGGCCTCATTACGAGTTTGGAGGCAGCCATGCCCTTAAAAAGGGCATGTCTGCCTCCAAACTCGGGTCAGGATCCGTGGTCCCTGAATGGGGAAATACCGGGCCATTCCGACCTTGGAGGGCCCAGTATTTCCCCATTCAGTTAGCATGGACCCGGACCATCTGTTCTAACTTGATGGTCGTGCAGTTATGTAATGCCTCCGTCCCCAAGTACCGCTCGAGCAGAATGTAAAATACGGCCCTAGCAATCTTTGAGGCCACAGGTGGGAGTGTCGTCGTCAGCCTGGTACCGGGAACGCCGGAAGGACCCCTGAGTGCTGTAAGGCAAAGGGTTATAATCAAGGAAACACCCAAACGGCAATTGGCAGAGGGCGCAAACAAGATGCAGTGACACCAGCTTACCTAAAAGGGGTGGAGTATAGGTAGGAAACCTATGCAGACAGCAGGGGAACCCACAGCAGGCTGAGATGATGTACTTGGCACTCCTGAAAGCACCTGGTGGAACAAGAACTTGATCTGTGGCAAAACTTGAAGCAATCCGAGGTTTGCAGAAACAGAAGGGTAATCCAACAGCAAGTCCAGATACAAACAGGTGTCAGGTGTCTGGGAGATCAGAGAGCATGCCAGAGACCAAGGGTAATCCGAGAGCAGGTCCAAATGAAGCGTTCCAAGGTCGAGGCAAGGAGAGTAACAAGAAGCAAAAGGTAACGCCTGACAGTCCTCCGTAGAAGTAGCTGTGAAGCAAAGTGTCTTGTTTTCCGGCTTCTTTTGAAGTGGCGAGCGGTGTCACGTGACGCATCATGTGACCGCTCGCACGCGTTACGTGGGGCGCAACGCGGCCAGCAATTGGGGCTGCCGGTACTTCTTGGTATCCTGGCGTCGCCGGCTGTGCAGGAGGCGCCATGGCAACTGCCAACGCGGAAATGGGAGAAAAGAGGCGGGTCCGCCCAACATGGTATCCCGCCTGCCGTGCTTCCCCTGCTGATATGAATGGAGAAAACGACGGCGAGAAGCGCCTGATGGGAAAGAGAGGCGTGAGGGGGGAAGTGGAAGATGGGGTGTGTGAGAGGGCGTGACAGAGCCCCCCCTCAAAGGCCCAGGACCGCGTGGGCTGGATGGATGTTCCCGGTGAAATCGGGCCACCAGGTGAGGAGCGTGAACATCCCGGGAAGCAACCCAGGAGCGGTCCTCAGGGCCGTAACCCAGCCAGTCTACTAGATATTGCAACCCGCCCCTGAATATACGGGAGCCCAGAATAGCCCGCACCTCAAACACATCGGGGGACGAGACAGAGACCGGGGCAGGAGGGGTAGCCAACCGGGTAGGGCCAGGGCATGGTTTAAGCAGGGAGACGTGAAATACCGGGTGCATCCGCCAGGTGGGAGGCACCGCCAGGCGCATAGCCACCGGGTTCAGGACCTTGACCACCTCATATGGACCCACAAAGCGAGGGAGAAGTTTGCGACAGCCAGGGATGTGCAAATGCCGGGTAGAGAGCCAAACCCGGTTCCCCACTTTGTAAGCAGGCGCATCCGCCCTCCTCCTGTCAGCAGCGGTTTTCATGGAGGTCTGGGCCTCACGCAGGTGGACCAATGTTTGGGCATGGACTGAGACCAAATCCCTAGCGCAGGCCGAAGCGGCAGGGGTATCAGAAGAGGAGAAGTCCGTAATGGGGAGAGTACGGGGGTGTTGGCCATAGAGGGCGAAGAAAGGTGAGAACCCAGTAGCAGAGTGCAGTGTATTGTTATAAGCGAACTCGGCGAGATGCAAGAGGTTAAGCCAAGTGTCCTGATACTGTAACGTTAGGCAGCGTAGGTACTGCTCCAATGTCTGATTGACCGTCTCGGTTTGCCCGTCGCTCTCTGGATGGTAAGCAGAAGAATAATGAGCATCAATACCCAACAGAGAGGTGAGGGCCTGCCAGAAACGGGAGGTGAACTGTGTGCCTCGATCGGACACCAAAACATGGGGCAAGCCAAAGAGACAGAACACAGACCTAAAGAAATGCTTGGCCAAGACCGGGGCTGAGGGTACCCCCTTGCATGGTATGAAACGGGCCAGTTTAGTATAGGAGTCGACAATGACCCAAATAGTATCGAAACCCTGTGTACCTGGCAGGTCGGTAATCAGGTCCATTGAGACCGTGTGCCAGGGTCGTGGAGGAACGGGGAGAGGAAGAAGAAGACCCAAAGGTTGGCCCCTGCGTGACTTGCCCTGGGCACAGACTGAGCAGGTATTGACGTAGTTCTGTACGTCGCGTTTCATAGTCGGCCACCAACACCAGCGTTTGAGTAGGTCCAGAGTACGATGCTGCCCGGGATGACCATTAATGGCAGCATCACGAGACCACTCTAACGCCAGGTTCCTGGTTTCACTTGTGGGAAGAAAGAGCTTCCCGTGTACAAAGGGCAGCCCATCCTGCATAACCGGATCCCATTCTGTTAGTGATTGTGGATAGCGGGAGACTCACTGTCGTATGGTGGACTGTAAAGAAGGTGACGGTGTGCAGACACAAACTACATGAGTCTCACTCAACATGGTTTCAGGGAAGGATGGGAGAACCTCCCCCCCAGGGGAACGAGACAGAGCGTCTGCTTTCCCATGCCCGACACCAGGTCTATGTTTGACCACGAAGTCAAACGCGGCAAAGAAGAGATGCCAACGTACTTGTCGGCTGTTTGTACATTTCAGAGAGGCAAGGTCCTGGAGATTCTTATGATCGGAGAACACCACCGTCTGGTGTTTTGCGCCCAGGAGGTGGTGTCTCCAGGTCTGTATAGTGTCCTTAATGGCCAATAGTTCTTTTTCTGTAACTGTGTAGTGCAATTCGCTTGCCGTGAACTTACGAGAGTGGAATGCAACCGGATGCAAACGACCAGTGGCAGGACATGGTTGGGACAGTACAGCGCCTAGTGCATAGGAGGATGCGTCTGCCTCGAGGACAAACGGGAGTTCAGGTGTCAGGGTGTTGTAACACTGGAGCAGTGGTGAACATGGTTTTCAGAGAGTCAAAGGCGTTTTGTTGTGTCACGGACCAGACATAGGGGACGGAAGGGCTAGTGAGCGCAGTGAGTGGTGCTACAATAGAGGAGAACCCAGCAATGAATCGTCGGTAAAAGTTAGCGAAACCCAAAAATGACTGCAGTTGCTTGAGTGTGGTTGGAATTGGCCATTCGTGGATTGCCCGGACTTTGGACTGATTCATAGAGAGACCCCCGGGAGAGATATGGAACCCCAAGAACTCAACCTGACTGGTGTGGAAAATGCACTTCTCGGGTTTAGCAAATAGTGCGTTGGCTTGGAGACGCAACAACACTTCCTTGACATGTGTGATGTGTTCATCGAAGGAGGAAGAGAAAACCAATATGTCATCTAAGTACACTACCACGTAGGCGTTCAGGATATCACCAAATATGTCATCCATGAAGCGCTGAAACGTAGCAGGAGTATTACAGAGGCCAAACGGCATAACTGTATACTCAAACAACCCTTGTCGTGAGCAGAACGCCGTCTTCCATTCATCTCCATCACGCATGCGTACGAGATTGTACGCTCCCCGAAGATCCAGTTTGGTGTAAATCGTGGCATGAGTGAGTTTGTATAACAATGGGGTAATGAGAGGTATGGGATAGCGGTTTTTTACCGTGATGGCGTTCAAACGCCTGTAATCTATGCAAGGACGGAGATCCCCTTCCTTCTTTGGCACAAAGAAGATAGGACTTGCAGCTGGGGACGTTGATGGGCGAATGTGACCCAGACGCAGGGCCTGCTGTATGTATTCTTGCAGGACTCGCTCTTCCGTCTGGATTAGGGAGTAGATCCGGCCCTTTGGGATGGGGGCGTCCGGGACTAAATCAATGGGACAGTCGTAGGATCGATGCGGAGGAAGACCTTCCGCAGAGCCTTTTTTTCAAACACAGCCCAAAATTCATAATACTCAGGAGGTATGTTGTTCGTGACCGCCCCTACCATGTGAGTGTCCTGGGTGTCGGGTCTGTCTTCTATGGCTAAAGAAGCAACTACCCCTAGGATGTCTGCGGGGCTGGAAACCTGAGGTGTCTTGAGCAGGCAGTAGTATTGGCACGTTTCTGATTCAAAGGAGACCTGACCCGTGCCCCAGTTAATCAGAGGATTGTGCCTCTTTAGCCAGGGAATGCCCAAGATAACTCCAAACTGAGGCGTGGCTATGAGATCAAATGACATGGTCTCTCTATGGACTTCCTGTATGACTAATTCCAACGAGGCTGTCTGTTGCAAGATTGGTCCAGAGGCTAGGGACGTCCCGTCTACTGCATGAACCGGTTCGGGGTGTTTCTTTTTGATCAGAGGTCAGTTTAGTGAACTGGCTAGCGCTATATCTATAAAGCAGCCTGTAGCTCCAGAGTCGATAACTATTCGTACTGCATGGGAGATACCTGCAGCAGGGTTTAAGGAAGCTTGTACCACCACAGGTCGGACGGGACCAAAAGCCGGATCAGAGGAATTTTGTATAGGACTCGCCCCAACCCCTGATCTCAAGGGCGAGTCTTCGGAAAACCCGGAATTTTGTTCCTTGGCCGACGGGGACACTCTTTTACAAAATGCCCATTGAGACCGCAGTAGAAGCAAGCGTTGTCCGCCCTTCTGCGCTCTCGCTCGGCATGAGTAATGGGGCTGCGTACCCCGCCGATCTGCATGGGTTCTGGTGAGGTGCCGGATGTGGTTGAAAGTGAGGTATGGGATAGCCCTGCTTCCCCCTTACGTTCTGCCCGCCTGGTGTCGATTTGCAAGGTCAAATCAACTAGGTCGAGATAGAGTGAGGGAAGAGAAGGCACCACAGATAAAGCATCCTCCATGGAACCACACAAGCCCCGATAGTAGATAACTGTTTTTTTGTTCTCTGGCCAGGAGGTCTCAGTAGCGAGTTGGTTGAACTTGGTGATATACTTAATGAGGGTGGACCGGCCTTGAGTAAGATCTAGGAGTTCCATGTCTCTGGATTGGGCTTTATATCTAGTGTCAAAAACCTTGGCCATTTCTTGGGTCAATAACTCGAAATCGTACAGAGCAGGATGGTTGCCCTCCAACAATGGGTTAGCCCATGTGGCTGCCACACCCGACAAATGGGAGAGAAGAAAAGCCACCTTAGAGACAGGATCAGAGAAAGCCTGGGGTCGGCACAAGAAATGCAGTTTGCACTGATTTATGAAGGTGCGATATTTCAAAGGATCCCCCTGATACCTCTCAGGGGCTGCTAGAGGAAATGGGGTCTGAACCACCACAGACGGGGCTGGCAGAGTGGGTGGTGTGACGGGAATCGGGTTTTGGGATGGGGCAGCATCGCCGAACTCGGCGTCAACAGGTAAGGGATGTTGTGTGCTTTGCATGGCGTCAAGACGGTGATTCAGTGCAGTGGTGGCAGTGGGCAGATCAGTGCGGAGGGCAGTGGTAGCAGCTGCCATATCTGTCCTAAGCGATGTCACTGCTTGCATTAAAGCAGTCACAGGGTCCCCGGCTGAAACATCCATAACTGGACGACCATAAGGCTTCACAGTCTGTTCTAACTTGATGGGTCCGACTTGATGGTCGTGCAGTTATGTAATGCCTCCGTCCCCAAGTACCGCTCGAGCAGAATGTAAAATACTGCTCTAGCAATCTTTGAGGCCACAGGTGGGAGTGTCGTCGTCAGCCTGGTACCGGGAACGCCGGAAGGACCCCCGAGTGCTGTAAGGCAAAGGGTTATAATCAAGGAAACACCCAAAAGGCAATTGGCAGAGGGAGCAAACAAGATGCAGTGACACCAGCTTACCTAAAAGGGGTTGAGTATAGGTAGGAAACCTATGCAGACAGCAGGGGAACCCACAGCAGGCTGAGATGATGTACTTGGCACTCCTGAAAGCACCTGGTGGAGCAAGAACTTGATCCGTGGCAAAACTTGAAGCAATCCGAGGTTTGCAGAAACAGAAGGGTAATCCAACAGCAAGTCCAGAGTACAAACAGGTGTCAGGTGTCCGGGAGATCAGAGAGCACGCCAGAGTCCAAGGGTAATCTGATAGCAGGTCCAAATGAAGCGTTCCAAGGTCGAGGCAAGAAGAGCAACAAGAAGCAAAAGGTAATGCCTGGCAGTCCTCCGTAGAAGTAGCTGTGAATCAAAGTGTCTCGTTTGCCAGCTTCTTTTGAAGCGGCGAGCGGTGTCACGTGACCGCTCGCACGCGTTACGTGGGGCGCAACGCGGCCAGCGATTGGGGCTGCCGGTACTTCTTGGTATCCTGGCGTCGGCGGCTGTGCAGGAGGCGCCATGGCAACCGCCAACTTGGAAATGGGCGAAAAGAGGCGGGTCCGCCCAACATGGTATCCCGCCTGCCGTGCTTCCCCTGCTGATGTGAATGGAGAAAACGATGGAGAGAAGCGCCTGATGGGAGAGACAGGTGTGAGGGGGGAAGTGGAAGATGGGGTGTGTGAGAGGGCGTGACACCATCCCCATTCGAGCCCCCATAGGGCTCAATGGGAATGGGGAGCATGCTAATGACGGGCCCATTGTTAGCATGCTGGTCCACTCGCGGGACCCGCAAAGGACGTGTGGTCTGACCAGACGTCCTGAGTGGGTCATGCAAGGGGACCTCGTAATGAGGCGGTACGGGGTTAACGGCGCTGTTAATCCCTTACCGCCTCACTTGTAATGAGGCCCTATATGTTAGACGATGAGTCACAGCCACGGATGAAATATGTTGACATTATGCACTTTATGCCCGAGTTGGGATCACTGTGCACTTCAAATGGAGCATGAATATTTACTGCAGTTCAGAAAGACTTATTACACCACGCATTTCATTAAGTTACAATTCGAGGATGGTTGGCATTATGCACACTATGCCCGAATAGTAAAAATAACACACCATGCAAGTTACAATGGGCTGCGAGTGCGGATCCTACATTAGATAGACTAATTGCATTCGACAGCTCATTAAGTTACTACTTGATGGAATGTGTATGGAAAAAATTATTATACCTAGCACATTCCATTTTAGGTGCGAATTCATGCACGAAGTTAGACACCCTTTTATTTATTACATTAGAGATTCGATGTGTACATGAAAGGATACCATTGTAAATGTACTCTCAGTGGAAGTTGTTTTGTCAGAGACAGTGAAATAAGAGTCCTCTCTCTATGCATATGAATACGAGAGACTGCGGTGTTTAAATACGTGCCTTGAACGTGGGGGAAAGCATGTGAACAAGCTACAGGAAGTAACGAAACGCGTCATCCCATTGATGACCTCCCGTGATTAAAATGCTGGGGGCGCGGGTTGCAAACCCACACATTTTTTTTTTAAGTTAATTGATTTTTATTGAAAGTTAGGTATAATTAAGTAGACATTACAGCAAGTTGTATGAAAAGTGAAATACATCATAGTAAATATGATCATTGATGATGCTCTAGTTAACTACATACAATATTAAATATAATAAACCTTATAAAAATATGAAGTAAAACCATAGCATGGTTTGGGACAAACAGGGGAGGACAGACACCCACAAATTTTAAATGATATTTTTGTAACATTAAAGGATTGCTTTTTTAATACGATACTTCTGGTTTGCAACTCCAATGAGGAAACCGGATTTCCATTGTAACAGAGAGTCCTGATTCTGTGAGTGCGGCTCAACCTCCACCTAAGTCACTGGCGGAACAAAGATCGATATATATATATATAAAATCACGCCAGATATATATGTATGTATATCACCAATACACTGACTTTTTGGAGGCTTTGTGAAAATTCGAACCAAGAGGAATCTTTACGGCACATTATGTTAAATTGCCCAGCACTGGGGAAAGCTAGACAATTGTACCTGCTTAAGCATTACATACAGTATACTATGCTAGATGACAATGATATATGGAATTTCCTTTTTACTTCGAATCGTACTTCAATTTGCATTGCAGTAGTACATGTTCTTGAAATTGTATTTAAACCACAGCAGATGCTTGAGTTGACTGTTTAATAATATTGTATTTACTTGCCTTGTTTTTAAGGATTTCCCAATGTGGGTGTTGTAAAATGCTGGCTTTGTTGTCTTTTTTCCTCTTAATATGTGAATTGTTTAAAAATCTTAATTTGTATGAACTAATATTGTAAAGTTGTGTAAACAGCTAAATCAATTTAAAAAAAGGCGTGATATACATATATATATATTTTTTTTTTACTGTTGCTTGGAGATATATATATATATATACATATAAAATATATATATCAGTAGATCAGGAGACGGTGCTGTGCACATACCAGGTATTTCACGAGGACGTGCATGGTACCCACAAGTTGATCAAAAGGAACGTCACATTTTTGTCGTTGTGATAAAAACATGCTGAATCCGGTGCCCGGTTTTTATGTATAATTCTGAAACCGTTTGCGGCCTAGGGAAGCACACAGTGCAGCCACAATGTCGCTGGCACAAAATAAAGTAGTACAAGCCCGAGTCATAAGCTCAGCCTATCGCTCCCCCAACAGCCCCTTCTAGCAGCATTGCTTTGCTATCAGGTTCGCAGCTGGAAACCCCCTGGCCCTCGACTTCTCTATTGTTTGTGCTGGAGGCGGGCTAATGGGACTGAATGAAACACCTGCTAAATGGCCCTCCCTTTTCACTCTGATGGGCCATCAGGTTGTTAACGCCCGCGCGAAAACGCCCTTGCATAACAGAGGTAAATCTGCATGTCATTTGGAACTGAACGTACCAACACACGCATACCAACAGATACTTGCCAAGTGCTCAGACCAGTCACTCTGGCTGAGTGAATTTCAACTCCCAAAATCCACTTACTTTGTCTACGCAATCCAGGCCCGCCCACAAGACTCCTTGTTAAATCATATCATCAAAATGTGTCTGTACATATGGAGTAATATTATCTGTCAAATGAGGCACTACTGCCCGTTAAGAATGCGGGAGAATTGGGGAGAGGGGGCTGTATGTGTGTTTGGGAATACGGGGGTATTCTCTGTGAATGCATTCATGTGTTTATTAAAAATGCATTTGCTTGTAATAGCGGTCTCCTCCAAAAGCGCACTTCCAGTTCTACACTGTTCTAACATGGCGTTTCTTAACAGGCTGAATCAGGCTCGGACTGGCCTATAGGGAAATATGGCCATGCCCACCAGTGTGGGTCTATTTTTTTTTGGCCAAAGTCGGCCACTTTTTTTGCCAATGTGGGCTAGTTTGAATGTTTGATAAGTTACTTCATCATGCGGCTAGTAGTTTTGACCAAAGTTACTAAATAAATATTCTTAAAATGCACAAATTGCATCACATTTTATCAAAAAACTCTACTCAAAAGGTCTGGAACAAAAGGAACGAAATGCTTTTTGCAACTGTCGGTTGGAATGGGAGGCCGAAGTGGAATCGCACTCTTGCACAACGGTCTGCAACCTGTGGCTCTCCAGATGTTATGGACTACAACTCCCATGATCCGTTGCCATTGATCATGCTCTACGGGGCTGGTGGTAGTCATAGTCCAAACATGTGGAGAGGCACAGGTTGCAGACCCCTGCGGCGGTCTAGCATATTAATACTCACCATTGACAAATGAAATGGATCTGGCTTCGTTTAATACCACTTGCATCCTTCTATGTAAAGATACGGTAATCATATGCCATGGGATAGCGCCACATGCAAAAGCACCCAAGCGAAGCCTTGTGTGCAAAGTTTAAACATACCATGCACAGGGGGCGCTCCCATGCTATATGCAGCCTTGGACGTTAGGTTCAGCCGTATAAACAGACCCCACGCACTTGCCAGAATGCTTGCTCCCTCATATAAACCCCACTATTCAGTGTTTACTAGGCCATATTCAATCCTGCAGTTCCAACATCTCATAACATGCACTGTCTCTACCTCCCTCGGCAGAAATGGCCAGACAGTAGTGCATGTCACATAGCAATCTCCTTAAAAAGGGGAGCAAAGGCAAAGAACTACATATCCCACAATCCACGCCGCATCACTCAGTGCAGATGTTAGGACAGGACTGTATGTCCCAGAATACCTTTCACCCCATTCATCACGTCTGTACCCACAGGCAATCACCTCCTTCAGTGTACTTCCACACACAGCAAAGAGGCTGACTCGGCCACTTAGCATAAACTATTGGAAACATTTTGAAGGAGAAGGCTGGCAGTTGCCGGCCAGCCCAGAATTGATATGATATGATATGGCATTTATAACGCGCCTATAGACAAGTGTTTCAAGGCGCGACAAGGCAAGGGAGGGGGAACAGAGGGAAGACAGAGACAACGATCTTACTAGGCCAGGTGAAATTGAGATTGCGCAAGTTCAGGGAAGGGGAAAAGTGTGGCAGGGAAGGGGCAATGCAGTACATAGGATAACAGTAAAATAAATAAAGCCAATAAATAAAAAGTGTGGCCAGCTGGTGGCAAGGGTAAGTGCGGACATCAGGTGTCAAGTGCGGGTAGGGGACTGTAGTGACACAGAAACAGTCCCCAAATGCAATGGTTACCAGGGGGGTAGTGCAGGTGTGCAACGGGCGGGGAGGGGATCTAGGCCCGAGAACAGAGGGTAGCCAGGTAACCAGTGCAGTTTCAGCCAGGAGATCAGCAGGGCAGAGGAGAGAAAGCAGAAGCAAAGAGGAAGGCCTTGAGGTGCTTCCGGTACCAGAGATGGTTCTACTCAAGTTTCAGAGAGGCAGGGAGCCTGTTCCAGAGGGAGGCCCCAGCAGAAGAAACAGATCTACCACCAACTCGCTGCTTGGAGAAGCGACTGACCCTGAGGGAGTTGGAGGCGGATGAGCGAAGAGCATGAGGAGGAAGATATTTAGTAAGAAAGAGTTGAAGGTATTGAGGCCCCAGGCCCCAGAAGGCCTTTTGGACAATCCAGAGGGTTTTGAACTTAAGCCTCGCTGCCACTGGGAGCCAGTGCAGAGATTTCAGTCCTGGAGAGATACGATCCTTGGGCTTGAGGCCAAGGACAAGTCTCGCAATCCTGTTTTGGATGAGTTGCAGAGGGCGGAGAGTAGAGTCAGGCAGATTTAGAAAGAGGCTGTTGCAGTAGTCCAGCCTCGTGAGAACCAGAGCTCTGGAGACAGTGAGCTTCTGGGGGAAAGGAGAGGAATGGAAGACTACCTCTGTTGAGGTGAAGCTGGTAGTGTGACTTCTTAGAGACATCAGATATGTGAGGTGAGAAGGAGAGTGTGGAGTCGAAGATGACCCCAAGGTTTTTAGCCTCACAGATGGGAGCTGGAAGAGGGCCAAGAGAGGCCAGCAGAGAATGACAGGATAGGAGGGAGTAGGTATGCCGATAAGGAGAATCTCTGTCTTACTGGCATTAAGGCATAGATCATTTGCGGCACACCGCTCCTGGATAGCAGACAGACAGTCAGAGATGAGAGAAGGAGAAGAGGTGGCAGATGGGTCTCTGAAAATGAGTTAAGTGTCATCCGCATAGCACTGAAAGTTGGGGCAGGGAGCGGCAATACGGTGGGCAAGAAGTGCCAGGTATTGGTTGAACAGCCAGGGAGAGAGGTTAGATCCCTGGAGAACACCACAAGTAGAGATAGAGATAGAGGAGAGGAAGGACCCAAGTTGGACCTGGGAGAGTCGATTGGAGAGGAAAGAAGTCAGCCAAGCCAGGGCCTGACCGGTGATACGCAGGTTATAACACAGACGGTTGAGCAGGATGGCATGGTTGACTGTGTCAAAGGCAGAAGAGAGATCAAGTAAGATGAGGACACAGGAGGTATTGGAATCAAGGTTGGAGAGCAGGTCTTCACGGATGCTCAGGAGAGCAGTTTCCGTGCTTCTGGCAGCTCTGAAGCCAGACTGATGGTCATGGAGACAACTAACAGATTCAGTGTGAAGATTAAGCTGGGTGGCCAGATTTTCAAGGAGTTTGCCCAGGAAAGGAGTGATGGAGATTGGGTGATAGCTAGCCGGGCAGGAAGGGTCAGCAGAGGGTTTCTTAAGAAGAGGGTGCACAAGGGAGTGCTTCAGGGGGGAAGGGAAAACTCCAGTGGCGACGGAGTGGTTGCATAAATCAGCCAGGGCAGGAGCTAGGGTGTCAATGTGGTCCTTGATGGTTTTGGAGGAACAGGGGTGAACCTGTTTTGACAAGACTTTCATAGATCAGACTTTTCTATAAACCTCGTCTGGGGAGAACAGGGAAAAGGCAGAGAAGGAGGGAGGAGAGGTGGCCGAAAGAAGGGCCAGATGAAGAGCAGGGAGTAGAGGGAGGAGGGGGAGAGAAAGAGAGAGGACAGGGTGTCCTGAGTTTTAGAGATGAAATGAGAAGCCAGGGCCTGGGAGGGGACAGGAGAGATAGAGACTGCAGCAGGATTGGCCATCTGATTGCAGATTTTAAAGAGTTCGGCCGAGTTGTTAGATGCTGCAGAGACGCGGGCTTGAATGTGGGCTTGCTTCTTGGTGCGGACAGAGAGCCGGTATTGCCTTTGGAGCAGGTAGCAGGCCAATTTGTCAGAGGATGTACCCGAAGCAAGCCATAACCTCTCAGCCACCCTGAACTTGCATTTAAGGGTGACGAGGTCTGAGTCGTACCAAGAGTTGCACTTGGCTTTGGGCTTTAAGCTGATCCTCATGATAGGGGTAAGACCATCAAGAGTATCAGATACAGCAGAGTGGAGCATGGGAAGGGCTGTGTCAGGGTGTGAGTCAGCCAAGAGGGGAGGAGTGGGTGAGAAAGTGGTGTCGAAAGCCTCAACTGACACATGCTTCATGGGTCGGATAACCGAGAAGGTAGGTGGCAGTGCTGGAGTTGGCTTGTTCTGAGAAGTAGAGAGGGTGAACTGGGAGGAAAGGAGAAAGTGATCACTCCAGGAGAGAGGGGTGGGGAGAGGGATAGAGAGGGACACGTCTGAAGAGATCAGAACATCGAGAGTGTGCCCTGCAAAGTGAGTTGGGCCAGAGGGGAGAATAGAGAGTGAGAGAGAGTCACAGAGTCCGTGAAAGAGTCCAGAGGAAGGACAGGAAGCATCCAGGTGGATGTTAAAGTCTCCAAGGAGGAGGAGTTGAGTGGTCGAGACCAAGAAGGAAGAGGATAGGTCTGCCAACTAAGTAAGGAAGGAGGAGATCTGACCAGGTGGCCGATAGATGGTAGCCACAGTAAGAGAATGGGCAGGAGAGAGAGAGAGAGAGCCTGCAGACGAGGCATTCGAAAGTTGAGTAGGCCTGCACAGGAATGACAGAGACAGGAATCCACGCAGGGAAGATCAGGGCTACACCCCCTCCGGCACGGTTGGATCTGGGCGCAGAGAGGCTCTTGTAGCCATCAGGGAGGAGAGTGTCAAAGCTTGTGACAGAGCTGGCCGTGAACCATGTCTCTGTGAGACCGAGGACATCGAGCTCAAGTTCCTTCAGGAGGTGGCAGATGTCAGAGAGTGTTTGACAGCTGAGCAAGAGTTTAGAGTGGCAATATGGAGAAGGAGGCCGTCCTTGAAAGATTTCTGAGGAGGGGTACAAATCAGAGTAACGCCCTGCGGAGATGTATAAGAAGCCCAAGGGGGGCGCAGAAGACGAAGGAGGAGAGGGCAAGGTAGCCAAGGAGGAGACAGCAGGGGGAGGCAAGGATGCTGTGGAGGGAAGAGAGGGGACAGCAGGAGAAGAAAGGAAATTGATGAGGCGCGGGAAGCGTCTATCAAAGAGGAGAAGGTTTGGTTGACATTGCAGAACTGTCTCCCTTTAATGTTCTTCTATGGTGCGAAGTGCAAACTCAGTGTTCATTTATCAATCCTACCCCCTCTGTATACCCTTCCTGCTCTTCCTCCTCCCCCTTTATGTATTTATTTAATTTTTCATTTGTAAATTACCTTAACCCAAAGGCATCAAGGCGCTGTTTCAAGACCAGTTACACACAGAGTGGCATCTTAGGATAAAAACATGACAGACATCTTTAAGTGAATTTATATTTTTACTCGCTCAGACATGCGGGGAGCAGTTTTGGTGAACAGCCCTGTACACACTCTGTACGTGCTCTCCAGTATCCCACATGCATGCGCTTTATAAAAAAAAAGAGAATACATTAAAAGAAATCATGACTCTATGTCCCCTATCACGTTGCCTTGCCCTGGTCAAATTACCCACATGACTACATGTTTTACAGTGCAATGGGTCTTTCTCAGTATAGAAGCTCACATAGGGGACTATATGTCCCAGAATGTACATTGTCTCGGTACAGGTTTTCCCACAGAACTACAGGTCCCATGAAGTACTCTGCCTTCATTAGTGTCGAAAGTCACATAGTGCTACTTGTCACTGGGATCACTTGAAGCTAACTTAATAAAAATGCATCCAAGACTGTGCCAATTGATGAAGAACAAACACACCTATTTGAATTTCACTCTGTGCATTTGGGACAATCTATAAATAACCATTAGGACACATCTATAAGACATTTAAAGCATAAAGTACCATAAATAATGGACAAAGTTATATGTTTGCAATTTATGGGAAAGTTAAATTTGCATAACGCTATGTACTAGATATGATATGATATGGCATTTATAACGCGCCCATACTAGCACCTTGTTCCCTTGTATTAGCTTGTGGTTCCTGGTTCATGTTGGATACCCAGCAGCCTCGTTTAGCTCCTGCTTATCCATTTTTAATTTTGATCCTTCATTTCTCCAAAACATTTTCATGATGTTTTTGCCAACAATATATGCCACTATAAAAATATATTCAGGCTAGCCGTGCCCATACATTTCCATGCTGGCTAGACCAATATATGGCAGTGTTCCAATATAACAATGCTCATGCTTGCGTTGCACATAATGCCAGAAATGCCTCTAAGAAAACAAGTCCAGGCTTGCTCTGCCAATATATAGTAGTGCCCCATGTAAGAACATGCTCCAGTTGGCTTTACCATTAAAAATGCAATGCCACAGTATGAAAACATGTCCAAACTGGCTGCATAAAAAAAATGCCAGTCTAGCCACATAATAACACTTCTTATGTTTCCTTTATCAAGGACGACCAATACAACCGGTCATGCCACAGTATGAAGTGGCTAGACTAGCTAAACCAAAATGCCAATCTAGCCACATAATAACACTGATCGTGTTTCTTTTAAAAAAGATGCCCAATATTGTGGGGTTTAATGACAGCCCCAGGAAACAGAACAGAAAGACCAGGTTAGGCCTCTAATGTGATATACACAATGGCACAATGGCAGAATGAAAAGCCAGCCTCCAAACTTCAACACTGTTAAGGTACAGAGTGGACTCAAAAAATGCACTTACGGGGGGGCGTGGCCTGCACCCAAGCGATGCGGTCGTGAGCTTCGTGAGCTCCTGCAGGCGCCGAATACACCCTGATCTGACATCCTAATTTCGTGGGTTTAAAACCAACAAAATGCACCGACTGAACCCATGAGGTGGGGGGCCTCGGCTGACCGAGTTTGCTGTGCGTATCTGGTCGGATAACGGAAATATCTGAAGGACCACAGAGGACTGCTACCCCTGAAGGCACACGTCCAAAATGGGCAATGGATCCTGAGCGTGGCTAATCATCCGGGGCGGCCGTACCGGCTCTGTGTGACAGGCCTCGGAGGAGGCAACATAATCAATCCGCGACGGCATTCCTCTAAAAACAAATAGTGGCAAGAGGCTATGGCCACAGGATCCACATACAACCACCCGTGGGGGATCCGCCGAGAAAAAGAAGACGTGGCAAGATATGCACCCTGCCCGGGCGGCACAAACCACTGAGGTGTACGGACCCGGGAGGCAGTGAAGGAAGAGCCCGGACCCTGCCGAGAGAATACCCAGAGACATACAGCACACATCAACGCGACACTCACCAGACGACCAGTGGAAGGTACGCCCCCTGAGGAAGCTCGCCTGCAGCCGCGTGTGCTACGGATCACACGCCAGGTACGGGAGGACTACCTGCCCTCCCGGCTTTCGTGGCAGCCCTGAGCGGGAAAAACGTCCGGCTCGACCCAACAGCTCGCCCACCCCCGAAGCAGGGGATTGCCCGAAACAGAAGCCACCCTGGTGAAGCCACCACCCGTATGGTGGAGGAGGGTGGAACTGGACCTGTGGATCAGGACGGAGCCCGCCGCAAGTAAGTCTCCCCTCCCTGCCGAGCTGACTATTTGGACACCACACCTCGCGGTGGCATTTTCTGAGCCTGAGGCCCGACCACTGGAGCTTCACGGGGAAGTGCACAACGGGAGCTGGGGGAAGGCAAAGCCGCAGTGTGGTGGCTAACCTTCTGCTGGGGAAGCGCACGAGGGCGCAGCCTCTTGGAAGATATTAGGGAGAGGCAGGCCACCATCCAGGGCACGGAATACAGGCTAGGACTCACCACCCCCAAAAGCTAAAATTGTCCTGATACCTGCCCGCTGGGGGTCTGCTGGACGAAAGGCCCGGGGTGGACTAGTGAATTAGCTGATTGCTACACCCGGGGGAACACCTGACCCATACACAACAGAAACTGCCCATTGGGGACTCGCGGCCTTCCTCTACTGCACGGCTGCATCTACAGTGTTCTAGATTAACACCCCCTGTGTGGGTAGCAACACGTGCTACTGACGAAGAGACTGCCTTATGTACACATTGGCACTACGCCGGTCCTGAGAAAAACCAAATCCTCAAAACACTCGGACAGAACTACTTGGGGGGGGAAGAATCATGAACCCCGACCTGCGATAACTGACACTGTAAGAGGGTCTGCCTTGACCTACAGACAAAGCCATATTGATTTTACCAACAGAGCACAAGCTCAACATAATCCGGGAAGATGGGCAAGGATAGACAAAAGAAAACGTCCACACAGAGTAGCATGGATCAATGTACGGTCACCACCACCACAGCGCCAGCGGGCCAATCAACACGACCAACATCCCCCACTGGCGAAGATACTGTATCATTAAGGGACGTAATGGCTACCATCGCCAGCTCTCGCTCCTCTATGGAGATCAAAATGGACAGCATTGCGGCGGATGTCTCCTTTTTGCGTCATGATCTTCAGAAGCTCCCCTCCCGAACCGGGGAGGCGGAACACTGTATCTCCGAAGAGGAAGATAACATCAACGGCATCAACCGACAGCTATCGCAAGCCCTCATCCACCTGAAAACACTAGAATCCAGGGTGGATGAAGAAGAGGGGAGATCTCGCCGCAACAACGTGCGCATTCTCGGACTCACTGAGGGAGAAGAAGAACACAACATGTAGCTATTTTTAGAACAATGGCTCGAGGATATCCTCGCGCCCCATCCCTTCTCCAAATTCTTCTTAGTTGAAAGAGCCCATAGAATGCCCTCAGGCAGACCGACTCCAGGTGCGCCACCCCGTACAGTGATCGCTGGACTGCTCAACTATCGGGATCGAGATGTTCTCCTCCAGATGTCGCGCTCGAAAGGGACAATTACCCACAACGGATACTGGATTGCATTTTTACCTGATTACACCCGAGAGGTGCAACGTGCATGGTAATCATTCGAGCCACTCAAGAGACAGCTGGCTCTCATGAATGTGAAATACGGCCTGCCCTTTCCAGCACAGCTCCAGATCTACCATAAGGGGACCACAGGACATTTTACTGACCCGCAAGAGGCCTGGAAATGGGCAGAAGCTCATATTGAGGGCGACTGGATCATGAAACCAATGATACAGAGAGGGAGACCCCGGCCTAGACCAGGACGCGTCACCCTGTAAGAAATCCAGAAGTGCTGGGACTGCCCCAGAACTGGCAGCGGAGCGGAATGAACGATGAGAAAACCACGATCCCGCACCAGAGAAATAATGAGGTCTGTCGAAGTACAACGACAAGTTATTTCCTGACCTTTGGTTCTACCACACGATTTAATCCAATACAGAAGGCGCAGGAGAAAGAACTCCAGGAGGGGCTCCCCCCCTTTGATTGAGCCTTTTTCTTAGATTTTTTGGTTAAGTAGGGGAATGTTAAACTGACACCCTACAGGTACTTCGTGTTGGGGTGGAGTATAGGGAGGGTGAGGGAGGGGAGAGTTTGCATGGTTTTTTGTTGTTTCAGGTCTACCACATGTTCACACGACAAACCAATCACAACCCTATATACAGACCATTCCACACTATTTTACACGAGAATCTCACCCCCACGGAACGCACCAACGGAATACCGGTCTTTCTTTCCGATCACAACATCCTGAAGACCCCTATAACGAGCTGTGAATGATGTCCGCACAACCCCAAACACCACCCGTTGATCGACCCAGATGTCTTAAACTGCTCACTTGGAACGTGAACGGAATGGGGTCCGTGATCAAAAGGCGCCATATTACGAAACTTTTGAATAGACACTCCCCCGACATGGCTCTGATAACCGAGACACACCTGGTTGGGTCAAAATGTGCCTTACAATGGGATCCAGGGGTACTCTTATCCTGATACATAAGCGCCTCCTGTTTGTTCCACAAACTGTAGAGCAGGACCTCAGGGGTCGATATGTGTTAATCCTAGGAACGCTTTGGGGTGAGAAGCTGGCTATTGCGTCAGTGTACTCTCCACCGGGATTGGGGCAAGAATTGTTAAATGACCCTACCACTCTTATGGGAAAACACCAACCCGACATGTGGATTCTGGGGGGAGACTTCAACGACACCATGAGTAATATCATGGATCGCACCCATCTTAGACACCGGAACCCAGACACCCCCACGAAATTGGCCAACTTCGTATCAGCCTTGGGTCTCTGGGATGTGTGGCGGGAACTACACCCCGGAACTAAGGGATATTCGTTCCACTCGGGAGCCCACAGCTCCATATCTAGGCTCTACTACTTCTTCCTTTCGAACACCAACTTGCACAGGGCAGTGTCCACAGAGCTGCTTCCCCGTGGCATCTCAGACCATTCACCATTGATGATGGAACTGTAAATGCATGGTATAGTCCCCCCTAGAACCTGGAGAGTGAACAATGATTACCTTGGGTTCCCCAAATTGATTGATCGCCTCACTTAGGTAACTAACGAATACTTTGAAATCAATGAAGCTGCAGTGGGCAGCCCAGTGACAATATGGGAAGCCTATAAAATGGTGCTGAGGGGATAGATAATCTCCTGGACAGCGAATAGAAAGAAAGAGCGGCCCCAACTGATAGTAGAAGCAGAAGGGGAAATGAATAATTGGGCAGGTAGGTACATTCTCGCCCCAACCCTTGAGATCCATAGGTCCCTCAAACGCGCTACAGAGCGCCTTCGGAATAGGGTGATGGATAACGCCAAACAGGCCCACTGGCATTCCAGAGCAAGGATATATGAATTTGGGGACAAGGCGGGCAAAATAGTAGCTTGGCTCGAAAAGAGAGATGAGGAGCAACGCCATGTCTGGGAAATACTTACTCCACAAAACGAACTGTGCCAGTCTGACGCTGAGATAGAGGAAGCTTTTGCCGAATTCTATGCTAACCTATATCAGTGTCATGATGCCAACCCCCGGAGCACCAGGCCAGGCCCAGCAGCCCCGGGAGCAGGCATCACGCCCCCGGGTAAAAGCCCAGCGGCCCTTTATAGGGGCTCTTTGGACTCTGTCCTGGCGCCGTTGGCACCAGGCTCATGTTGGACATCAGTCCTGGCGCCATAAGCGCCAGGCTCATAAGGGGAAGTGTTTGGTGCACTTACCTGAAGCAGACCATGCTGCACACTCACCTGATGCAGACCATGCTGCATGAAGAACCAAGCCAAATGAGGCTTAGGAGGAACTATTTTTCTGATGGAACTATTTTGTTACTTGGGTGGGGCTGTGGAGGAATACTCACCTGCAACTTCTTCCAAAGCTATTTAAGCCACGCCCGGACAGTCACACGTGCTACGCGTTGTTCTGCATCCCAGCAGCTGAACGCTCACCGTGTCTGCTCTTGCACCTGGACTCCAGCCACGCCCGCCTCGAACCTGGAACACCTGTAAGGGAATAAGAGAAGAGAAAGGTGAAAACCAAGAACTTATTCAACCTTCTAACCTGCATCCGGAATCTTCACGCCAGCATTCCTGAAGGAAAACTTCCATTTAAAAGCACTGCGTTGCTCGCTGCAGCGCCGCGCTTCACTCACCTGTACCCGAGATGCCGCCCGGCTCCATCGCGGCTCTCAGCACCGGTCGCCACATCTCTGCACCTAGGGGAGAGAAGAAGAGACAAAAGGTGAGCAAGGGAACACAAGAGGAAAGCCGAATTTTCAGCCATATTACTTACCGGCTTTTCTTGGTGAACCCATTCCACATCTCGGGTCGGCGCCGCATCTTTGGCAGGTACCGCACCCCGGCCCCTATGGGGAAAGGACAAAAGACATTACTGGGGAATTATAAAGACATTTAGAGGGGTTGCCCTCATCACTAACTCACCTGATTTTACCACCGGCAATTTAACCCCTCAACGCATCGCCTTTGTTCTGCACCTGAAATAAAGGACAGAAAAGACAACATAAAAGGAGGCTCACACTTGAACTTTTGCATCTTCATACTTACGGCGTATTGCTCAGAAAAGTCAAGTGGATGTGCCAGCGCCATTCTGAAAACCAGTGAAGTAACTGGACGAACGCGCGCCCCTGCACCAGAAGCAGGATGGAGAGTTCATCCTTCCAAACCATAAGGTGAGCTTAAACCGGGGGTTTTGGAGGAATCAGTGAGGAACGAAGGGGGAAAGGGGGGAGTAAGCACACTATTCGGCAGACAGTTAATCCCCTTTCTCATCTGCAGAAGGATAATCCTACGGGCCCGACAAGCAAGATTTGGGGGTCCTGTTCAATCGGTGGTCCGAATTCTGCGCATCACGCTTGAAGAGGCCACAGCAACCCAGACCAGACCAGCGCCTCCGTGGGAGCCAGGTGAGTGTTACAATCAGGCTCCAGCCCTCCCACTGGACCCCTCCCATCTAGACGATATCACACTACCATCTCTCACGGCGCAACAGAAGGAGCAACTGGACCTCAACCTCTCGGATGCAGAAATTGCTAAGGCCATAACACAAATGCAAGCGGGGAAAACACCAGGCCCCAACGGACTTCCCGTTGAAACCTAGAAAATGCTGGGCGGGGACAAAATAGCGCTCCAACGCCATAAAATGTTTCTCCGCGCCCGGGAACAGGGCACCCTCCCACCAAATTTGTGTAAGGAAACCATCGTGATTATTCCCAAACAGGACAAACCCCCTGATAGATGCGCCTCCTACCGGCCTATATCGCTAATTAACAGTGAAGCCAAGGTCCTTGCCAAACTCCTAGCTAACCGACTACAATCGGTCGCCCCCACGCTGGTCCACCCGGACCAATGTGGTTTTATGCTACATAAATCGACTCAAATTAATTTGCGATGTCTTCATCTGGCACTAGAACAAGCCCCCATTATAGATACACCAATAGCTTTACTGGCAGTAGATTTTGAGAAGGTGTTCGATTCTATCCGGTGGGACAGCCTTTGGGAAATCATGCGACGCATGGGGTTTGGCGATGCCTTCTTGGGATGGGTACAACTACTCTATACAAATACCCAGGCAGAAGTCAGGGCGAATGGGTGGCCCTCTCGATCCTTCCCTTTTGGCAGGAGGACGCGGCAGGGATGCCCCCTCTGTCCCCTTCTCTTTGCCCTTGCGATTGAGCCACTTGCTCTGTGGCTCCATCAGAGCGTGGCCTGGATGGGATTTAGATGGCCAGAGGGACACGAAGACCGGACATCTCTGTATGCAGATGATCTTCTGATATATCTGGGAGACCCGGCCCAGTCTTGCCCTACAGTAACGCGGATGCTCATCCGCTTTGGTGAGTTTAGGGGGCTGAAAGTTAATTGGGGGAAATCCGTTCTTTTTCCGGTAAAGGGAGGAGCACAGGCCACCCCCCAGGACTGTCCATGCCGAGTGGAGTGGCATGGTTTTCGATATTTGGGAATTTGGATATCCGGGGATCTGACTGAGTACGTAAAACATAATTTCCAACCGATCGTTGACCGATTTATCAGTGATGTTCACCACTGGAAACTCCTCCCCTGACACTCATGGGTAGAGCTGCACTCTTCAAGATGATGACTCTCCCGAAATTTCTCTATGTTTTACAGAATGCTTCTCTCAAGGTCCCAGACTCTGAATTTGATCGGGTAGAAACACTTCTTAGAGAACTTATATGGGGTGGAGGTCAACCTCGCATAGCGCTAACTACGCTTCAAAGATCAATTTGGGAAGGTGGGATGGGAGTGCCCCGCCTCCAAACCTGTTACTGGGCTTCACAGTTGGCAGTGGTTAACAATCGGAACCTTGAGCCGCAGCCACACCTCTACGAAGCGCCTCTGCACTTTGCATTACAGAATTTGGTACTAAAACCTTGTATGCCTGCACCAACGATATTTCAACAGGCACTCAAATCTTCCAACGACTTTTTGAGCACACGAGCGAAGCTTAAAGGCTCTTATTGGAGACTGCAACACTGTGATTCCAGACAGTACTGGTGGGCTACTTACTAACATTAAGAGATGGTGTGGCCTGGATCGATTTTCTTGGAATGTTAACAAGATTAGACGGACATTATCTCCCTGAAGTGTCCATTAAGAAACATTGAATAAGACCTCACACTCTTACGACAGTCAGACAGCTACTATTTCAACTTGGGCGGGGAGTGTCTCTCGCCCCTACCCCCACACATTTCTCCAATGAAGAAGTTCCTACTATCAATCTATAGGACGATAGGAACGAAACATGTTGGGCTTTGGACAGATACTAATGTGAAATATTTTCTTTTGGATAAGTATTCCATAGATGCACTTTAGGTACTCCTTCACTAAGGCATCATAATTAGAGATACCCAACAAAGAAGGTCTCTACTTATGCACTTTGTGTGGTTTCTTTACTTTGTTGTATTTTGTTTGATTGAAGCTGTATATTATACTCATTCCAAAAGTACACAACTGTTTACAAATCTGTATGTACAATTGGAGCTTGATATGATGTATGTACCTTGCCCTTTTGTAGCCATGTGGCAAATAGCACTTAGCACTTTGTGTTGTTAGCACTAGTCACTTTGTCAGCACGTATGTTAGATTTTACATGTTAGTTTTATATAGTTGGTTTTAATGCTTGTTTGTTTTTTATTAAAATTGCATTATTAACTGTATTTTCCTATGAGGTCAGGTTGTATTTTCCTTAGACTTCAATTTTGCACTGTCCCCTAATTATCTTTTAGTGTGTGTATTTTAGTGATCCAGTAAATCGCATGCTGTGACAGTTTAAGTGCCTGGTCTCCCTTTTCTCCCCCTTCTGTCGAACTCTCCTCACCTGAACCGCCGGAATCGCTGTCGGGGTCCTGCAGATGCCGTCGGAGTAGATAATCCTTCTCCTTTTTCCGATGAGCTTGCTTGTCACGGAGGGAGGCCACCGTGACCGCTGAAGAGAACAGCTGTCCGAGGACCTCCCTTCCGGAACCAAGCCGAAATAGGGGAAAAAACCCCGAATGGGGAAAAACCCTTGGACTCCTCTGGTCTGTAGCCCGGAAGGCGTAGATCCAGCATAAAAGTAGACTTTCAGATGGGTAGGAGGTAGATAGTAGATAGTAGACTGGATCTGATGCGTAACTGAAGGTAACACTGCAGTGGAACAGGGGAGTCCTGTCGTGGGAGCCGGAACACCCACCAGCCAAGGCCTGCAAGCGGGGTAAGGACCGGAGGAGAGGTAAGCAAAGGAGAAAGGCGCCAGGCAAGTAGCGGAGAGAGAAAAGAAAAGCGCAGAGAAAGGGGCGGCGCCTATCCGCGGGGATGGGGCCGCAAGAAAAGAGAAAAGAGAAAACCGCCGAGGCGCGGCGGCAGCAGAGAAAACTGGAGGGAAGAGAAAGTAAGAACACTAGCTGTAGAGCGCGAGTGACTGGAGCCTGGACAGAGCGAGGCAGGAGCGAAGAAACCCGGAAGAGCGAGAGCTTCCAAAGGAAAGTTGCAACGCAGGGACCGCTGGGCCGGGAGAGTAGATATACTCCCAGCGGCCCCGCGCTACAAGGAGGAAAAAGTAACGGACACAAAGGAGGGACTAGTACCTCCCGTACCTACGTCCCAAAACCCAGCGCGGAAGAAACCGCCAGCCAGAACGCCTGCGGGTGACACATGCTTACACCCACCCTAGGTGCGGGAGCCCCATTCTTTGCTTTTGGCAGTGGTTAACGACCTGCTCCATGGGGACCGGGAACTACCCCACATACGTGCTGAGATGGCGGCCATTCATGACACAGACCCACTTTGCCTGTTATAACAACCCCCTCCGAAACCCTTCCACCTACAACCACAGCACACATTATTACTGTTTGGAAACAAGCACATCATTTTGTAGGTTGGAAAAATAAAATAACCGCCGCGCAACCCCTGTGGCAAAACAATCTGACCAAGATTGGGAAACTGGAGCCATGGCTTAGATGGAGGGAGGCAGGGATTCTGAAGGTTGGGGACATCCTTGTAGATGGTATACCAGCCTTTTACGGCGCTCTGCAAGCACAATTCCAGATCCCGAGTACCGAATGATACCATTATATGCAGCTGATCCATGCCCTGAAAACCCACATACCAACGGACACCGCTATACCTGATTATACGCTCATAGAGCGCAATATGCTGCCGGCATTCATCCCCACCAAATGTACCTCCATCCTATATAATGCTATATCATCCTTTGCCACCCCTGAACTGAATAGTTTAAAAGCCAAATGGGAAATAGATGTAGGAGGAATAGACCCAGAGGACTGAATCCAGGTGCTCATGCATCCACGCGAGATTGCCATCTCTTCTAGGCTTCGCCTGGTACAGTTAAAAATCTTGCATCGAGTGTACTACCCTAGAACACGCTTATATGGCTGGAAACGGGCCCCTAACCCAAACTGTCTCCGATGTGGGGAGGAGGAGGGAACTTTCACACATATTCTATGGGCATTCCCCCCGCATTCAAGCCTTCTGGAATGCATGCTGCAATGAGCTTGCTAGAGTCCTGGCCCGTGCTGTACCGTTAGATCCGAGGGTTCTACTCTTAGGCATACCCAACGAGATTGAGGTTAATAAATGGGAAAGGCTGCTCCTAAACACAGCATCTGGGTTGATGAAGCGTAACATAGCGCAGAAATGGGGAGCCCCAGAATCTCCGTCGCTGGATCAATGGATAACAGATATGGACACATGCGCTATGGTGGAGCGCAGGGTCTAAAATGCGAGGGGTTGCCCCAACAAAGCCTCCAAAATATGGAAGAGGTGGGAAGAATGGACGACTTAAGATCCCCTGACACAATTGGTGAATCTCTGAACAATATACAAAAGTACTTGTGTGAAAAGCCTCCTTGTGATTGATGCTATGTGAAAGACCATTTGGTTATGAATGGACATGCTAGTCCTTATGTTGCTTTGTTTTATGCTTAAAACAATAAAAAATGTTTTATGAAAAAAAATGCACTTACCACATGGGCCTCGCATGTGATGGGCCGAGCCAAGAAAAATTAAAGGACGATTCTAATGAAAAGCAGGGGTGTTCAAACACGGCAACTGCAATGTCTAAAAGGGTGTGCATTTCACAGCTGGAAATAAAGACATGGAGAACAATGTTCCCTTGTCAAAATGAACATATCATTAAGAAGGGCCTTGAACAGTGATGGCGAGATGCAATTTATTAAAATAAATAAAAAGCCTCACATTAAAAATAAAAGCAATAGATGGAAAAGGTTTCTTTTCTTTTTCAGATGCAACATTACACAAATCCTTATGCACCCAAGGAAAATTGAACCTTAACCAATATAATTGGTCGTTGTAGAGGCAGGACTGTACGTTTTGATTTCCTGAGAAAAAGTCAGTTGCTATGCAGAAACTCAGGCAGGGATCAAGAAACCTTATGGGGGTCGGGTCTCTGGGAGAAACAATAAAATGACCATCAGCTGTGGAAGAAGAAGGGCTTATGTGTTTACTCCAAGTTCAAACCAACAATGGAGCAGCAAAGATGAAGCAGATGCCAGAGTTTGTGGTCTGAGGAGGAATAAAAACTGAAACTTAGAAAAATTGTGAAATGAAACCTAAAATCTGCATACATGTTGAACATTTCCATTAGCTTGAATGGACTATAATAAGGATTCATTTTCTCAGCAACAATAAGTCGCAGAGGCCATTCAGCTGTCATATCACAGCTTATTCCAGGGCATTTGTGTTCATCAAAATCAGAGTTTCGGAACTCAAGTTATAAAACTAAAATGTGATGGTAGCTTCTCAAAAAATGCCACAAAACAAACTCGAGGAGATAGATAGATTGATGAATCATGTAACCATCTGTAAAGTTTGGAGACACTGGGCCTCATCACGAGCTGGGCGGTAACCCTTAAATGCGGCGGTAGCGCTATTACCGCCGCATTTAAGGATCTGCCAAATCACGGGTTTGGCAGATTTCCCCCCAGCTCTGAGCTGGGGGGAAATCCACCCAAATTTCGCACTCTTACCTCCGGCGGGAAATCTGCCAGCGGTAAGAGCGTGAAAATTCCCCATTGAGCCCAATGAGGAATGGGGAATTCCCGAATGGGCTCAGTGGGGAATGGGCAATACCCGTTTCGCCAAACCCGTGATCCGGCGCTATTAGCGTCGGGGGTTTGGCGCTAGGCCTATTAACGCTGGTACTAATAGCACCGGCGTTACCGCCCAACTCGTGATGAGGCCCACTAACTTTTATTAATTGCATCTAATTGGTGACAAATCACAGTTTGCACATGCAACATTCTGCCGACATAGGAATCATCTTAAAAAGATCACCATGATTAGGGGAACACAAATATGTACATATTATAATGTTTATTTGTAAATTGTAAACCCTTTAGTCATGTTGTGGATTTTTAGGTGAAAAATCAGAAAAGTGCAAATAGTAACGCTGGGGGTGGATTTATTCTTCCCTGAGTGTCAGTTTCAGAACTCCAAGGGCCTATCGGTAGAGAGGGGTTAAACTTTAGAGGAGGAGTGGACCGTAAAGTTCCAATGGAAATTCTGTGCTAATTAGCACTCCTGATCTCAATATTTCGGGTGTGGGACTTAGGAGTAAAAAGTGGCTGCACAAGCCAGAAGGGGGGAGCTGATTAACACCTTCAAAGAGACTTGCTTAAAGACCATCTGGGTGAATCCTGAGATAACTGCTTAAATATTATCTGAGTGGAAGGCCTCAAAATTGCTGCAGAATTTACTTTGCCTGGGAAGACAACAATTGGGAAATGCTGAAGCTGGTTGGGACCCCCACCAGGTGAGGGGACATAGGCTGAATAGAGCGACCGAGCCTGGAGAGTGATGGTAGATTCTGATGTTCCTGTCCTGTCCATGTAAGAGGCGCCCTGCTGAATTTCCTGAGCACCAGAAACAGAGATTTCTAATGTAAGTAGCTTAATCCAAATGAAACCGAGTATGTGGGAAATCTGCTTGCCTTAATATTTTTCCTTTAATAGTGGTTGGGGCAAACTGAGTAGACCTGTAGCATATTTTACTGAATAATAATTAAATTAACTCCCCTATAGATTGACACAGGGGGTGTTCGGGGGAGTTTGAAACCTCTGCCCTCTTTCCTAGCAGTAATTCAAATGATAGTCATTTAAAGTTACTGGGTATTCCTATTTTTCTTGTCAACCCCAGACTTCCCTTAAGGGACAGGAGTGTTCTTGTCTAAAAACAAAATTCCTAACTGTCACCACTCCCCAGACCTGGCCTTTAAACAGAGGGGTGCTGAATAAAACTGAAGCTTGGGTTTTTGGTGCTGGGAAGAGAAGTGCTTTGCCAAGTAAAACCAAGTGTAATTCTCTATTGAAAAATGCACTCTCTTTCCTGAGAGTGAGACAGTGACCCTGATTGCAGAAACATTTTGTATTGCTTGGGGTGAAGTAGGAACGTGTCAAGATACACCAAAAGGGGAAGAGAGGTCGACACTCTCCCCCAAACCACAGAAGCCGAATGAAGTCGACCCTCCCACCATGGTTGGCACAGGAACCTGTTATAGTGAACATGGCAGCCAGGGGGGAAGAGGGTTAGGGAGAGGTTGTGGACAGGGTGGGGGATTTTAGGAACACCGGATAGAGGGTGAGGGAAACCTAGTGTTCATAGGACTGGGGACGTAACAGGAAAAAACCCTACACTGCCTAATACCTTGTAACACCCTCAATGGTTGTCCTTGTCTCTGACATACCCTCTTTGCACTCCTTGATGCCTTTACCACATACTTCTGTAGTACACCTTGATACATGTACCTCATTCATCCTCTAACAGGAACAATATGCATAGCAAGCAGGATGGAACGTACAATTGGGAATAATCCCACTGTGAAAGACATAACACATGGCCCCAGGGACTAGCATAAGCAACACTTATAAACACTGAACATGACAGGAAGATAACCATGGAAACATAAGCATTTTGGCCATTCACCATTCCAGCCCAACGTCTTTTCTAAACCAAAAACTCTTAATTGCAGCATTGTCCGCCAAAAACCTGGAAGGAGGGGCCTTGTGCACACGTGCCCATATGAATGAATGTTTGCACATTAAGTACAACTGAATCAGTCTGTCCGCCGTACTAGATTGTGCTCTTAAACCCCTCAGCACAAGTGGAGCCTAGCGGAGTGTCATGCTGCCTTCCCCCGAACATAGCCCCTCCCAGTGCCAATGACGCTTGTTCGTGCGCTCAAACAAATGCCATGAACAGTTTACACATTTCCACTTATCTTAAGTCCGGGAGGCTCTGTAGCCCTCCCAGATGCAGCATGGTGAAGCTCGTAGCAGCTACAGCCTTTTCGCCACTTCCCCGCTGCAACTCTCAGTCACGTCATCTGCTGCCGCTTCTCAACACGAGTCCATCATCCTTCGTTCTGCCGACATAGAGCTCCGCACACACACAAAATAAGCCACACCTGCCGTGCGCCGTGGGCCCTTAATAAACCGTTACTCATCATGATCAGCTGGCCACACGCGCGCACAGCGGATGACTACTCAATCCTCCCAGGTACTGCTGGGAAATGTAGTTCTTTTTGTCTGATTCCCTATCTATCTATCCAGTCTCTGGCGCCGCCTGGGTCCTTGATACCCACTCCTACCCTTATTCCTAACAGAAGGAGGGTTCTATCGATCCAACTTATTCTCAAAGGTTTGTGTGATTTCAAAACTGCTAGCATTTTAAAGTGTGCAGGGAAATGAAACATACCAAGTATTGCATGTGAAAATCAAAAATGTGTGTGTGATTTAAAACTAAACCTTATCGGGGAACGCTAATGCTCATGATCAAGTAATGTTCCAGGATATTATTTAATTTTTATCATAAAAGGGGTTTGTGGGACAAGAGGGTGGAAGGAGAAATTACTTACCGTAATGTTCTTTCCATGGATTCTTCTCCTGCAGATTCCTCATCCGATAGATATTCCATCCAGATTTGCTGCTTCAGAAATGTTTTCGAGAGGGGGCTTAGTGGACCTGGACTCGGCTGTCGATCGTTGATCTTTTTTGCTTGGCACTCATTTGTCGGCTCCGAAGTGACCTCAGGCGTCGTATATATACTCTGTCACTACGCCCCACACCTCAGTCTCCCCCTTTTTTCCTGAGCCTTCACGCTGCATAGGAAAGGAGAGAGATAACAATGGGCTAATAATACCACAAAAAAAGAAATAACCATAAAGCGCTGAAGGAGGAAGACCTTGCGATAGACACAAACTAATTAGCGTCAGAACAGATTTTTTGCAGTAATGACAGAAAACGGTATCTAAGGGCCATCACCAAGTCATCGTTAAAGAAGAGATGCTCACCAACCACTGACTTTCTGAGCAGAGAGGGTTGGGGGAGGGGGTGAGGAATCTGCAGGAGAAGAATCCATAGAAAGAACATTACGGTAAGTAATTTCTCCTTCAATGGATTGCTTTTCTCCCACAGAGTCCTCATCTGATAGACTCCCAAAGCAGTAGATGAAGGAGGGGGGCAGAAAGTTAGACTAAGATATTTTGCAGTACTGCACGGCCAAAATGCACATCAGCTGTACGAGCCACATCTAAACTATAGTGCTTAGCAAAGGTGTAAAGGGATGACCATGTTGCTGCGTGACAAATATCCATAACAGGCACTCCCCTTTGTAACGCTGTTGACACTGAGACTCCCCTACTCGAATGGGTCCTGATGCCTGCCGGTAATTCCTTTTCAACGGACTGGTAACAGCCTAATATCATCACTGTGGTATAGTTGAACTTGGAAAGTGTGCCTAATATCATAACTGTGCTAAAGCCAAATCTAGAAGTGTGCCTAATAGCGTCACTGTGTTAAAACTGAATTTATATGGTATTCCCAACATCATTGAGAGTGCCCTAATAGCGTCACTGTGTTAAAGTGGAATTTAGAAGGTGCCAAAGTTTGATCTTGGAAAGTGTGACTAATATCGTCACTGTGCTAAAGCCGAATCTAAAAGTGTGCCTAGTAGCGTCACTGTGGTATAATTGAATTTAGAAAGTGTGCCTAATAGCGTCACTGTGTTAAAATTGAATTTAGAAGGTATTCTCAACATCATTGAGTATGCCCTAATAGTGTCACTGTGTTAAAGTGGAATCTAGAAGGTATTCCCAACATCACTGAGTGTGCCTAATTGCATCAATGTGGTAAAGTTAAATTTAGAAAGTATTCCCAACATCATTGAGTGTGCCTAATAGCATCACTATGCTAAAGTTTAGTGGGTGGAGTGGATATATCTCTGTATCACCTATTTATGCTATGTATATGCTATGTACCTGTTATCCCCATGTTATCTGGATCACATGTTGACCCTATCCATCCTCTCGCTTCATATACGTATGCTGCTATGTACACCCCCGGTCCTGCTCTTGTGCTTGGTCGCAGGCGCTTTACTGATAACCACCATATCACACTACTACGCTTACTCTCTCCTATACACCATCATTCAACTAGAACACAGCTACGCTATGACACATTCAGCTAGTTGTTCTCATACTAACATGACCCCATGAACACCTCATCATCCTAATAAAACACAGCTAGCTCAGCACATACCGGCTAGCTTAGGCGTCTCCTCAGGCCTAACGCAGACAGAACTCAGTCTGGGTGTCCACCCTCCAGACTGAACACATCCAACTGACTTCCTCAGCACCACACCTACTGCTAAGAAGCGGCTATCATGCAACAACCACACCAGCTGCACACAAATCCGCTCGCCCACGCACCATACGACACTCTCTCTACTGACTTGAACTGCGGTTCCCGAGGACGTTCAACCTACCAGCACTTTAAGATCATACAAATGATACATAAGGCGCTATATAAATGCCAAGTAACATAACATACCATCCACTCGCCAAAATCAGCTCAACGGACCAAAACAAAAACACACCCACACAGCAATCACTCTATCATTCATACGAGCACCCATCACCATACACTCACTCATAACACAAGCATACACGCATCAATACACATATTTAAATAAAAAATAAATAAACATAAACATACCTTCTGCAGGGGCATGGGTGTGGGTGCTCAAATGCCTTGCTCCAGGTTATGATATGATTTGATATTATATGGCATTTATAACGTGCCTATACACAAGTGTTTCAAGAAGCGACGCGGCAAGGGTGGGGGCAACAGAGGGACGACAGACAAACAATCCTACTAGGCCAGTTGTCATTCAGATCGCGCGAGTGCAGGGGAATGGGGAAGAGGAAAAGTGCAGAGTGGGAGGGGGTGGGGACAGTGCAGTACATGGGCAAAGAACTATTGAGGTTGCTCTGCCCGTATGTGCGAGAAGGGGCAGGAGCTCCCCCTCGCACATACAGACATGCAGTGCCCCAGCCAGCATTTCCAGTGAGCTATGCAAGGCTGGCGAAGCAAAACACCCCCAGCGTTGCATGGCTCAGTGAGCATGTGCGGCTGGGGAACTGAACTGTCAAAGGGAAACATTGTTTCCCTTTGACAGTTCAGCCAGCCCAGGAGCACTCTCTCAGCTGGAAAAAGCAGCTGAGGGAGTGCTCAGTGCCTCACTGGGCTGGATCCTCGGCTCCTGAATAATGGGTGAGGGGGCCACTGCCAGGGTGGACGCCCCCTCGACCATTATGGATGAGCCGCCAGGCTCAGACTGGCCAATAGGGCGATGCCCATACCAAAAATGCAAAATGCTAGTGCAGGCCAGTCAAAATGGGCCACTTTTTTGGCCAATGTGGGCCAGTTTGATGAGTTACTTCACTATGCAGCTAATAGTTTTGACCCTTGTTGCTGAATAAATATTCTTTAAATATCACTATTTGCTTACATTTTAACAAAAAAAAAACCCTTTGGTACTATTCAAACAATATGTGACTAAATGAATGAATATCCATTTGCAACTGCGGGCCACTTTTTCATTGGTGCCCGAGACAGTTTAATGGTCCAGTCCGACCATGCCCAGCCCATTTGCTCCAATCTAAAAAAGAAATAAAAAATAAAAAATATATATATTCTTTTTTTTGTTACATTTCATGCTGGGCTCTCGCGCTCCTCCTGGGAAGCGGCCGTGCCCCCCCGGGGAGGCGCGCCCCACAGTTTGAAGACATCTGGGTAAAAGGGAATACCTCCGCGGGAGGCATGAGGATGAAAAGAAAAAATAAGGAAAACAAAGGGGCCTTTTCCCGGTCGACTCGAGGATGTTGCTAAGAAAGGGTGTTTACAGTTAGATATTCAAGTCCATATCTGGTGCGGAGACCATGGGCCACCTAAAGAGGGAACAGGGTAATAGAGAGAACTCTCTCAAAATCCATGTTCACCAAGCATCTCTGGAATTACTGTAGCCAATATGAAACTTAGCAAAGCCAGATCAAAAACCTATAGAAAAGGTCAGATCGACTGCCAGGAAAAAGAGCAACCCAATAGCTGGTCCAATAACAGTTTCCTAGAGTTGAAGTACCAGAAGTTCCAAGAAAAACAACAATGTCAGACAGGGACTAAGGCATTTACAAGTTTTTGGAACATCAGCCTGAGGTCTTAAAAAGGAAAGCCAAAGCAGAAAACATGAAAAACATGCAAATAAACACACAAACGACTCACTGTTGTTGTCGATGGCGTGGGCAGTTTTTCTGTGGGTTAAATCCTCTCTCTTCTGCATATGTAAGCATCATGGGCTTTGTATGATTATGTACGCCACTTCAGCGTGCCCTGGTGAAGTCTGGAAAATGCCAAGACCAACAGCCCCTTAGTTTCAGGAAATATGGGTTTGGATAGAATTCAATAATGCCTTGCAAGGATTCAATAGGACATATGCAGAGTCCTTGGACTAGAAGCCTGTACGAGTATACAGCAGCAATCTTCAAACTGGGGGGGGGGCTGCACACTTAGGGGGATGTCCCGGCCGGGGGACTCTTTAAAAAAGGATTAAGATGAGTGTTTTTAAGATAAAACAGGATTAAGGTGACTGCTTTTAATAGGAAATATAAACAGAAGAAAATCTGCTTATATTTTAAAGAGCTGGGCTCCCCTGCACATGCTTTGGGACCAATAGGGGGGCCAACCACTAGATGGGCAGCCCAGAAATAATATTTTGACTCAAGGGGGGCCTCGATATGAAAACGTTTCAATACCACTGGATACAGTAAGGCACTGGGCCCCGGACGTTTCCCGGATAATGTGGAAAAGGCGAGTATAAGATCATTAAGAGCCAGATTAGGATCCCACATGCTGGGGATCGAATACACTGCTTTCCATTATACTAAGATCCAAGCAAAAATGGTATCAAAAAGAGTACAGAAGTACAATAAGAGCCTGGTACTCCTGGACCAGACATGCTTTTTACCAGGATGATCTACGTCCAACCTGGAATCTAAGAAGACTTCTAAGCATAATGGTCGAGTGCCAGGGAGCACATGAGGAAGCGATAGTAGCCCTCAATTTCGAGAAGTGATTTTACTTGGAGTCATGAGTTTACCTCAGGTGACTACTAAGGAGGCTAAGGTTTGGGAAACATCCCCTGAGAGGGATGCTATATACTTGACGCAGAACAGCGGCAAAGGCCAATGGGATGGTGTTTGCGCGATTCCAATTCCTGAGGGGCATGAGATAGGGATGCCCCTCTACATCCTGCTAGTGGCATTAACGATGTAACCCGTGGTGCTAATGATAAAGAGGGATCTCTATGGCAAGGGGATACATGTGAAAGGGTTGGAATCTATTCTTGCACTGTTTGTGTGTGATGTAATACTTTTATGTCACAGGCGCTTGCAAGACTCTTGACAGAAATACTGGATGTAATTTACCAGCTCATGGGTTTTCATATTTACGTATCAAATAGACAATGTTAGAGATATTTTACCTGATCAAGGGGGTTCCATTGGAAATAATATACACACCTCTGCAGTGGTTGCTGAGTATTTTAAATTACGAAGACTAAGGGCCTTTTTCAGCCCAAAAGTAACATTCCAGAAAAGCAATTTAAAAGTATTTGGGTCCTCAGAGGAGCACATTGCCTGATGGTTTTCCCTTCCCATCCAATACGGTTGTATGGAAGGAGAGCATTGACCAAAATGGTGAAAATCTGCACTTTTGTATTTGCAAACATTGCATTTGTCACCCGAGTACGTTATTCTAGAGAGGTAAGGCTCTCATAAAGAAATTATTAATATGGGCAGTGTGAATGCATCATGAAATAGACACAGACAACTGAATTGAAAGGTTTTTTTTTATTACATTCGCTAACAGCTGTGCTGCCTCCCTCCAGAATCTACCAATTTCCACGCATGCCCAAAACATATGTACCAAGTTAGCATCTCTCTCTGTGCATTTCAAGCACGCCTGGGTACTTGTCCAGTTAAACTTGGCTATTTTGTACAGAGTCAGATATACTCCCTGCATCACATACAACTGGATCTGCTGGAATCTTGCGTTTTGTGATACCTTCTTGTGATACATTTTCACTCTATCCCATTGCCCATCGGACAGTGTTGCTCCCAGGTCCGCCTCCCACTTCCCCCTGACTTGATCTATTTCCTCCCTTTAAGTTTAACTTAGAAACGTTCACGAACAGAAAAAGGGTTGGAAAAAGGCCTATCTTACCTTATGTAAGGTGGGATTTCCCTACCTAAATAAACTAAGTATAGTCAGTGTCTGGAAGTACGTAGAAAAAAATCTGTCTGTGTCCAAAACCTACACTTGCCGTCACATCTATTTGTATACAATGTGTAGGCATGTCAGCGTCAAAATGATAAGTGTTCAAATAAAAGTTCAGAGCTTGTTCCAGCTCTCGGGTCGTAAAGGATTTCGTTTCGAAAAAATTCAAGGCAATTAACAATGCAAAGGGGTTCCCTTCCCCAAGCTTTCAAGTCTTTCAACTTTTCTACAACACAGTTCTTGGCAATACTTTCCAGCGCTTCTGGTTTGGTTATCTTTCGGCAAGTTCATAAAGTACAGTTCCTTCATTTCAGTTCACACCAAATATCCTTTATATTCAAACGCAAGCTTCTTTACTGATATTTTGGGTGGCTAAGACACAGACAACAGACTTCAGTTCAAGGAAACAATATCTATTAACTTATATGTTAGGATGGTAGAAGGCCTAACTTGCCCTATAGGGCCTATACTAAGGTGGGATTTCCCTACCTGAACAAAACTAAGGAAAGTCTGAGTCAAAGAGTCCAACTTAAAGGCCTGTCTGTGTCCAAAACCTACACTTGTCTCACAACTAAAGCTTAACAGTGTGTAGGGATGTCGATAATCAAAGAAATAGTGATCAACACAAAGTTATAAGCTTCTTCCAGCTCCCAGTTTATCTTCAGCTTCCCTTCCCGAAGGTCAGGGAAGTTCCACAAAAAAAGTCTTCAGGATTTTACCTTGTTCAAATTCAAAGAGTTCCAAGAAGTCCTTAGGGCTACCTTCCCCAAGTTCAAAGTAATATCAATTCAAACAAAAGAGGTCCAAAGGCCCTGTCCTCAAGACAGTAGTTATAGTTCATCAAATCTCAGGGTTCCCTTCCCCCAAGATTTCAAAGTAACACAGTTCAAACAAAAGGGGGTCTTGAGGCCATATCCTCAAGACAGTAGCTGTAGTTCATTAAGCCTCAGGGTCCCCTTCCCCAAGACTTCCATGTTGCAACAAATGGATGATTCACTCTTCTTCTTGGTAGGTTTTGCAGTGTCTTTACATTTAATAATGTAGGGCTCATTGGTCTAGGCGCAGTTATCAGACCACACGGTACACCCATCACAGGTCGCGCAACTAGGGCTCCTTGGTCCTTCGGCCCACACTGGTTTCTAAGAGTTAATTAATAATCAATTCAAGTGTAACTTTTGTATTTTCAGCCACTTTGATATTCAACCTGCTTGATTTATCACTGTTGTAAACATTCCTTCAACTCTGCATCATGCGTGGTGTAACGCTGTTGAAAACGTCCACTTTGTTCGGTATTCAATATTTATATTTTTAATGATGGTTTAAGCTTTCATTCAGTTAGATATTCAAAATGTGCAGATTAGCGTTATTTGGAAACTTTTATTCAGTTCGGTGTTCAATATATTTAGGTTAGCGCTATTGGAAAACTCCCATTCCGTTTGGTAAGTAATACGTATCTCGTTTCGCTTTGAAGCTTTCATTAATATGGAGCTTCATTCACTAAGCAGCCTGTCCGGAGTGCCCCGGTTTCCGAGTGTCTTTTCTCCAGCATTCACCAGTTTGCAGCATCTTCCTCCAGCGGCTCTTGCTGCTCTTCTCAACTTCCCAGGCTGGTGCCCCGACCTCAGCAAGCCCCACTCGCATGTCACTTTCACTTCTACGAGCGCTGGCAACGTTGTTACCTTGGGGTGGACGCAGACAGCATCCTCGCTTTCTTTGGTGCCTGTTAGCAGCTCCCAGCTGCTCCGACTCCGCCACAGAGGCTCACACACCTCGGGAATGTCTGCCGGCATGTTGGTCACACCTCAGGCCCCACCACGGCTACCTCCACACGGAAAGGGTCCCCTGGTCTCTCCTCCACCGGCTTCCCTGCTGCTGCAGCCCTTGTCTCTTCACTGGTTTCCCTTTATACACCTGCAGCCCCTTGACAGGCTGCAAGTAACGACATCTAATTAGATTTGCCTGACCCTGTTTTAGATTACATGCCTGACTCTCACCATACTTTACAGGCATCTTCCTCATCTTAGTACCTACGTGGTGAAACAGTGTAGTGTTCATCCCTCTTAGTCTCCACTTCCTCGTCCCAGTACTTTCAGATGTTTAATGAGGGGAGAGGTCCTGCAATACCCCATAAAAGTTGGGGAAGGTTCAGGTTGTTCACAATTAGGGAAAGGAGGTACCATGTCTCGCCTAAGGGCACCCCAAGACCTCCCCACACCATGCTTCATCCATTATATACTATACCCATCCCCCACATATATATGGGGTAAAAATAAAAAAAGTCTATATTTTTGGGGGTACAAGTTTGTTCACTTCTTTCAAAGGATTTCTTCATTTGTCTTTCTTTAGTTCTGTTTCAACTCTCAAGTTCCTCATTCTAGGCACTGTGGCCTCTGAATGTTTACTTACTCTGTTCCTCTCACTTATTTTTGGGAACTGTTATTTTCCTGATAACAGTTCCTCTAATTCCATAGTTCCTGGGTTACCACTTCTTATCCCTTGTGGACACCCTGTGTTCACACTGGGATCTGTGTAATTGTGAGGAAAATTGACCATCTGCATGGTAGGTGTGTGCTCACCTGGGTTTTTAATTTTTTTAATTAATGAAATGGAATGATGGTAGATCAACCTCCGTAAAATGTGTGGGGCTAATCCGCACACATTTTCCTATGCTCAACGCACGACATACGCATAGACCTGTGTACTCTGGGTGGGCACAGCCTACAGGCGCAGCCTCCATGTCATATTTAGTTGGGATATGACAGGAGTACACAATGCCTCTTCAGAAGAGGGAATACCAAACCTTCCCCCTGCCATGGCTAGCCTGATTAACTAACAAAGGCTCCATGGATCTGAACTTTTGTTGGGCCCTGCAGCTGGTGGCAGTGATTAACATACAGATAGAGTGTACCTCAAACCTGCCCACATGATGCCTGGCTGCGGAGGTAACAAAGGAGACAGGAAACCCCAACAACCATTCATATGCAACTTTATCAACCTAAAACCAGCTGCCGCCCCCAATATCAATTGACAGTGAATGGTCAGGTCTGGCACTGCATGTTTACTTTAGTTTTACTTTACGCACCAAATGATCCTGAGGCTTACGGGTGCAACAGACAGACAACGAATAACATAAACCTCAGAACTATAGCAGCAGTCCCACTAGGATAGATCAGAAGTGACAGCCCCACAGAGAGACACAGACAATCTATCTAAATAGAAATGTCTTGAAACTGAGCAGTGGACCTGATCTCCCTCAGATCTGGTGGGATAGCATTCCAGGCTGCAGCAGCAGCCTCGGCGAAATCAAATTTCTTAACCACTGTCAGTTTACAAGATGGAATTTTGATCTGATTTGTGTTACTCGACATCAGGCACCTGGTACTAGATTTATATGTCAGTGCTTCACTCAGGTATGAAGGGCTTGTGCCCATCAGGCACTTATGAGTGATTAGAAGGAGGCAAAATTCAATTCTTGCCTCTATTGGTAGCCAATGTAAGTTGTATATTGCTTCTGACACATGATCTCACTTCTTGAGTCCTAAGATTACTCTGACCATACCATTTTGCACAGTTTGAAATCTAGCACATTCTCATTTGGAAATCTCAACCAGTAGGCTACTGCAGTAATCAATGTTTGACCCTATAATAGCTCTTGCTATGGTTTCACAGTTTGCTTGATAAATATAAGGGCAGAGCTGCGCCAACAATTTAATATAGTAAGCTGTAGAGGACACTAAACCACTCAAATGTGCCTTCATATTCAAGTGCTGGTCCAAATATACCCCTAGGATTTGTACTTTTTCCTTAGACTTAATATTGCAACCTGCCACTAAAAAGTGAGAATTCTTTAAACCCAGTTTGAAGATTCTTCCTTTCGTGGCAACCATTAGCTCAGTTTTTTCCTTATTGAGCACTAAACCATTGTTTAACATCCAGTTTTGTATGAGATCATAAATCTTACTGATTCTATTTTCATCCTCATAGTGATTGCCAGATAACAAGATGATTCATTGCATGTCATCCGCGTAATTTGTAAAGCCAATCCGATGTTTTCCCAAAAGATCTCGCAGGAGGACCCCGTTCATAAGGTACAAGAATGTGGTTTGCAGGAGCCAGATTCTGGTCTTGCCGCAGCTTCAAGGGAGACATGCCGTATTACAAACTATTACAATCCTTAAATATCTAACCAATAACTGATATCAAATCCCACATATGGGGAACCCCAGGTAAACACTCACCTGGGCAGACAGCAATGTATCCAGTGGAGGAAGCAGATGCAGAAATGAAAGATCAGCCAGACAGTCCTGCCCCTCCCTCACCTGGGAAACCAGCGAGAGAAAGGGCACGACCCCCAGGGAAACCCTCCGGGGGAAAAAACCCTGTGTAGAAGCAGGCAACAGGACTTCGCAACCATGTCTTGAGAATGGTCGCTGCCTGCTGGTGTATGGAAGGCTTGATGGCTGGGAGGGATTCTCTAAGGATGAGAGACAGAAAAAGTAAGTATCTCCTAAAGAGTAAGCAAGAATGAGTGAAATGTAGGAAGGTAGGAAAGCTAACCCTCACTTACGGGTCAGTAATGACCTTGGCTATATTGCATGAGCGGACTCTAATCCCCGTAAGCAAGAGCATCCATAACCAGAAGTTCTAGGAAGAAAATAGCCCTATAAGTAGAGAGAGGGATTAATTTCTGAAGAAAGCGCATGGAGGCAAAATAGAAGGACTGCTACCTGATGGCTGGGAAATGAAAACTCACTTTCAAGAGGCGGACGGGTGAGTTATGATATGCTTTTCTGAAGATAGACGGATTGGAATCACTTAGCAGAATGAGGGCGGAAGACGGGAGCCGCTTTGGAATTTCGGCAGAGGGAGTGAACCGCTGGGAAAGCCTAAATGTTGAAAAACACAGACAAGAAAGTTCAGAAAGAAGAAAAGCCAAGACATTAGAGGACACAAGGCTGGAACGTAGGAGCGAACTTATGAAGCGGCGGTAAAAACAGTAGCGACGCATTTGATTGCTGTTCTTCGGTCTGTATATGGAATCACGTGACCAGTAGGTAACGTCTCTTGCGGACGTGAAATGATTGTAGCGCTGTGTCCTGCACAGTCAAGTTGGCCGTCGGCCATATTGGACGTACTCCTCCGTATTGCTCCACATAGTTGTCTGTGCTGCCAAAGTGACCAGCGCCTGAAAGCTGTAACATGCCGCTTTAATCAGGAAACACATAGAGATCCATTAACCAGAGAGACTCTTCGACGCACAACAGACAAGAAGATGGGTGGGACTTAGTATCACATTTTCATCCCTTTACCTTTCCTGTTCCAAAGCACTCTGGTTATAAACGCATACAGGAGATTGTTAGTGGGGACCCCAGGATTGGGTCAATACGGTAGGATTAGCCTACACCAATCACTGTGGGCAATTTGGCTTTAAAAGAGGGCTGAAGCCCTTTTTTAGCAGATCATCTGAAGTCTTTGCAAGGAGTAGCAAGAAGAACTCATCATTGGACCCAGGCTAAAGGTACAGTCTGCCTTACATCTTCCACCAGAGAAAGAAGACCAGGACCTCCAAAGAGGGAAGCAAGATCCCTTCCATAAACATCTCCCAGGGAACAGAGGGAGATACCGGATCCAGCGGATCAAGCAGCTCCAGAACTGGTACCCAGCCAGCACACAGGGTGCCCTGCTAGGCTCTGCAGCAAGCTTCCTAGGTGGGAAGTGCCAGAAGGTCTGTGAACCCAAAACATGCTTTACTATATCGACTACCCTCCTTGTCAGTATCCAGAGTGCATCCCTTTTCCTTCTTTGAAATGGTCTGTCCTCTGCATTCCTTTACAGGGCGAGTTGTATTTCATAGTGTTGCTAGAACGGCCTGTTGTGATAATAATAAAGTCAATATTGTTGACCACCTTGACTGGACAGTCCCTTTTATCTTTGGGTAATAATTTTCTGTGTTGCAACTAACCAAAGATCCACGAGCTTTCAGAGGTAAGCCTGCTGCTCCGTCCTCGTGACCAAAATTGGACATGGTTTATAATTTGCTTGTGTTTCCAATATGCCTGGATCCCTTCTGGTATACTAGAGGCATGGGGCTGATTGATGGTTTAGAAACCGATATTCGTCCCTGGACAACTGGTGCCCCTGAAGTTGATTTGTCACAGTAATGTACCCAGTGGCCTTTTTTACTCCCATTGCAGGCTTTCCATTTTCTTGGACGAATTGGAGTTCCTGAACAAATGTCACCCTTATTATTTCTACAATCACTGGAACAATTATACTGTTCCCCTGCATGATTCTCCTTCTTCATAATGTATTCACATTCACTGGGACGAGTAGGCTGAGTTCCTTTATGATTATCACTCTTTTTAATGTATTCATGTTCAATGGACCAAGTAGGCTGACTTGATTCCTTATATGCGCTTTGGTTATTATCAAGACAGATATTATATTGCCTCAGGTTATATGTGCCGCTTCCCTCAGGTATCCCGCTCTCCCCGTTACCTGTCGTGTAATAGGGCTGCGTCACCGGGTATGCACTCGCCTTTGGCGTTCCTCCGTAGTTTGTAAGAATGGTTGTTTCACTTGCGTTGTCTCCATGTTCCAAGTAATTGGGTTAATTCAACATATATTTGGATATAGATAGGGGACTGACGTAGTGCCATCAATTGGCTTCTGTGACCTCCCTTAACAATTGTATTAAAATGTTGTATGGTAATTTAGCAAATTATGTATAAAATGTACAGCGGCAGTGGGCAGCGTTGACAGCTCACTTCATTCAGTTCAGTTCCACAGGTCTGTCTAAACCGTGCTTCCCAGCTGTTTGAGTCCAATACATTTGCGTTACTTCTTGCTTGGTGTACACACCATTTTTGAAAATTACTTTTATTCACTGGAGTTACTTTTGGTGGAGGTTCCCTGGTACACTTTCATCAACATTTAATAATGACTATCGGAGACACATGATTTGACAATAAACATTAAAAAAACGAAAAACATGGTGTGCGGCACTACCAAGAAGAGATGTCCTTTTGTGTGGAGGATTACAAGTGAGAAATTGGAACAAGTTGAGCAATATAAATATTTGGGTTATACCATCTAGAGAAAGCAAAAGATGGATTATTGGCAGTGCCTTATGAGGAAATGTGAGTTAAACATCTCTCCTTCATGCATCTCACAGGTTACCAGGCCCTGCCCAGTCGACACCAGCACCCCGCCCAAGCACTCCCCCTGTGGGCCCCCAACTAGGCGGCTGTGCACTCCACCCTGGGATTCCTCTTCCCTTCCACTTAGCCAGCAGCCTCATTCCCTCAGTGCTTGCCTCCCGGGCTCTCACTAGCACTTGCACATACCTTGCTCCCTTCCCTCCCTCCCCCATCTCCTGCACTTCTTTTCACTGCCCTTGCACGTCCAAATGTCACACGGCCTAGTAGGACCACGATTGTATATTTACTGCCTCATTCCCCCCCCCCACTTTGTCTTGTGGAGCCTGGAAACACCTTTTTATTGTATAGGCGCCTAACAAATGCTCAATAAATAAATGTGTAACCGCTGGGAGGATAAATGGGCCCATCACCAATACTTGAGTTTGGGAAATGTTATGCTAAAAGATATTTATACCGCACACTATCACCACCGGAGTGGTCCCTTGGTGGATCTGAAAAGCAAGCAGGTAGGCTCAGTTAGTAGGACTGAGCGGTAAAAACCTCAATCGACCTTGTGAGGTGCTGTTGGCAGCTACAGTTCGGTTTACCCTGTTCGTTGAACTTAGGTGTTTTTCGGTGGTAGCCGTTGTGTGCTGAGTTTAGGTGTTAATGGTGGTAGCCATTGTGTGCTGTTGTGCAAGGCTATTTGTGGTTTGTTTTGTTGTTGCTCAATCTGGATGATGAGATGGGTCACTGTATCCCTTCTTCCTCCTAGTAAATGCATTCAACCCGGAGGTATTGTGGCGCTGTTGCAGGTACAAGACTACTAGTAAACTAGTGTCATACAGACATGGTTACGACATGTTATCAAGGGTAACACAGGTACATTAACAAGGTGACAATACTCAAAGCGTAGTAGCAGGCAGCATGGTGGTGTGGCAGTGTAGGTTAGTGGTGGTGTGTGGGCGGGGGGTAGAGTTTTCAAAAAAAGTTGAGTTTTCATGGCCTTGCGGAAGGTTCAGTAGGATTTCTCAACCCTCAGGGAGGGTGAGAGGTTGTTCCATAGTTTAGCAGCCCTGTATGGGAAGCTGGAGCCTCTGGCTTTGCAACTCTTGACTTTTGGTACAAGGGTTCTGGTGGGTCTCAAGGAATGGGCTTTGGTAATTCTTTGGGGGTGCTAGGGTGGTGCTGTGTTGGAGAGGCACTTGTGGAAATTGGAGAGTGTCTTGAAAGTGATATGTTGCTGGATAGGGAGCCAATGTGCTTCTCTTGTAGCTTTTGAGATATGATCTTCTCAAAATGCTCGGAACTGGTCTCAGGAGTTGAGTCAGTGCTATGCTCTGAGCCACAACAGGAATCAATATCCCCTTCCTCCTCCTCCTCCTCACCTGAGGTAATGGTGTTGTCCGGTCTTTGTCCTTCTTTCTTCTTCTTGCTCCTAGACCTTCGATCGAAGAGAAAGGGTCTCCCTCGGTCGGAAGCCACTCTGCTGCCTTTCTGTGATGGCAAGCAGGAGGGGCCCCCTTCCGACGAAGTCCAACACGAGGAAAAAAAGCCAGCCCGCAAAAAAAACCTCTTGACGATGGCAGGTAAGGAATTCGCTGTGGATTGGCAGTGAAGGACTATGACTCCCAGAATGCAGCAGCAGCAGAAGTATGAACCAGGAGAGAAGGCTGATCGTGGAAACTTGCAAATGTCCAGAGGAATGGCTAAACCAAATGGGGAGACCCAAGGTGGAAGCCAAAAGGGGAAAAGGCTCCGGACAGAAAGCAGCCGAAGTCCCCGCAAGCAGGTAACAAGGGCCGTGTGAACGGTAGAAAACCGGGAGAAAAGAGAAACCAGAGAAAAGGACGGAAAGCGGCGCCAGGGGGGCCGGAGGGAGAAAGACAAGGGAAACCACAGAAGGAACGGAAGGCAAGGTAAAACGGAAGGTAAGAGGAAAGCAACACAGCGTCAGACTCACGGGGAAAGCAGTGAGTTGCAACGCAGTGTCAGCCCGGAAAGGCGGGGCTTAAGAGCAGAAGTAAACAAAGAAAGACTAGACCCATACCCGCACCTGGAAGAAAGGGAAAGTGCTAACGGGAATACACTTGTCTGTGTGGCCAAATGCGCCAGGTGAGGCGGCGCATGACAGATCTCTTTTAGGAATATTCAGGGCTGCTCTGAGGGCGTTATTCTGTATGACTTGGAGTTTGTGGACGTTTCCGGATTAGGTGCCAGAGAAGAAGGCATTGCAGTAATCAATCTTGGAACCAATGATTGCCCAGGCAATGGTTAGGCAGTTGTTCTTAGAAAGGAAGGGTCTGGCTGCATTGAGGACATTGGTGGCGTAAACTGCTGAGGAGGGAATGGCACTTACTTGTCTGGTCATCGAGTGTGAGGAGTCCAGGAAAACGTATAGAGTCTTTACTGAATTTGAGACGGGAATAGAACAATTGTCGATTAGGAATGCAGTGTATTATTTGTTAAGGGATTTTAGGGTGCTAGGTGGGCCGACAATTAAGATCTCGGTTATGTTGCTTTTAAGACAAAGGTGATTGGCTACCACCCAGGTCTGTATTGTGGAGTAGGTCCTATTGAGGGTGGCAGAGTCATCTGCATAGTTGCCTAAATGAGGGGTGAGGATTGGAGTGTCGTCGGCATAATTGGTGTAGGCTATGCCGAGGGAGTCCAAGATGTTGAAAAGTGGCCTCCTGAAGATAATATAGGGGGATGGAGCAATACAGGATCCTTGTGGCACACAAGTAATGGGCGAGGGAGGGGCATTAGCGATCTCAGAAAAGACCCTTGTGACGCATCCCTCCAGGAACGAAACGATCCAGGCAGTGGCAGATGGGGAGAAGTGAGCATGGGTGGTGAGGTGATGGGAAAAGATTTGGTGGGTAACCAGGTCGAAAGCTGCAGATATGTCAAGGGGGAAGGGTAGGGCTGACTTTCCTTCGTCCCTGATTGCATAAAGCTGGTTCTTTAGCTCGAGAGGAGCAGATTCAGTACCACACCCTGGGCGGAAGTCAGATTGACGCATTCATAGGATTTCATTTTCCTCCAAAAACTGCTGGACTTGCAGGTAGGCTACTCGGTCGAGGATTTTTAGGAGAATGGGACAGTGGTGATCAGCCTGTATTTTGATTAAATGGCTGGGTCCAGAGAGGGTTTTGTTCAGGAGGGGAAAGACCCAAACTTCTTTGAGTGAATGGAACTGTGCTTCCAGCGAGAGGCATTAATGATAGCAGTGATGATGGGGGCTAGAATATCAGTACAACCTTTAATGAGGGAAGCAGGGCCTATAAGGCCTTTGCATTTGGAAGGTTTCAGGCTTTTAATCAATTTGGTGACTTCACTTTCCGAGTGGTCTCTGAAGAAGAATTGAGAGGAGGAAGCAGTGGGGGCAAGGTGGACACCTAATGTTAGTGGTTATGGGATATGTAATGAATTGTGCTCGTGAGATGATTTTCGTGTTCCATTAGTCAATTGACCCTAATAGTGCTGCTCAAGCACCAGCTCTCGTCTTTAGTAAGGGCTGTGGGGGATAATGCAGGGGATTCAAGTTATCTGTAGATGTTGAAAACCTCTTTTTGCGTCTGACTTGGTGTTACTAATTTGTGTATTGAAGGAGTCCGATTTGGATTGCTGATTTGTAGCATTTTGAGATTTCAGTGAAGACATAGAACTTTATTTAGAAGGGAGTCGTAGTAAACATACAACACTAGAAGGGAGTCTAGAATTTAAAGAATCAAAACAGGATGCTTTTTTTAATAGCTTTTTACTTTCTCCTAAAATAACCCTTACACAAAAAGCAAATTAAAAGTTCTCGGAATTAACCCCCATTAAACGAGGTTAGTTATCAAGATGCTCCGAAGTCCAGCAATGCAGCCCACAATCTCGGTGTAACCTATTTTTTCCGACTGAAAGAAAATTTAAGTAGACTGAGGCTTTGTGCATCCTTGTAACAGAACGTCTCGTATGTGGTTCGAAATAACGAAATGGAAGTGAGCTACAGGCGACTGCCATTTTACATGCGATTCCCGTTTTCAAACTCAACGCTTTACCGTTCGGGGAATTAAGAGTTTACCATTACTAATACAACATTTACTGTCGTTCGTAAGGGCATTTGTATACACACGAACAGGGACGTTAGCAGCGCTCTTGCAACGTGTAGTCGGTGATTAGAACAATGGCTGTAAAAGCGAGAGGACGAAGCTCCCACTCTAAAATGGCAGCTCGTAACTTGTGTCCATTCTCTTTAGAGAGTAGTAACACTGTAAGGGGTGTACGAAATAAAATGAATGTGACATATCGAGAGATACCGTTCAGAACAAACGTGCGTGCATCTAGCAAGTCGAAATAACACAACTAAGCAGAACCGCCACACTGAAACGAAAAGGACTGAAATGGCGCGCAAAAAGTGGGAGAAAAAAACAGAACTGTGCCGGCCTAAAAACAACCATGTCAGGGTCAGGCCAATCCTGGCTATAATGGAGGGAGGTGATTCCTAAGATGGCCGATACCCTATCCGCATGCGCAGTTTCAACAGAGCCTTCCGGTGTCTTTCTTTCTGAATCGTGGGATCACGTTTTTTTTACTACGTGAGAGGAAGAATGACATTGGACGGAAAGTAATCACATATGCTCAGAGAAATAAAGTGGCCATTTTATAGAGCATTAAATGTTATACTATATTAATAAAAAATACCAGATTAGTATACATATCTTATCACCGAGGTAGGAAGAAAGGGTGTGAAGAGGCATGCTGCTATGTCCAAGAAGGATTCTGTTAAAAACAGTTCCCATCATGAAATGTAACTATACTTATAATAAATGTAAAACTGAAGTTCAATTTATTTGTGCTAAATGCTATCCAAAAGAATTTCTTTTAATATGAACTAAACTGCGGCTATTTTGATGTTCGCCGTTAAATTAAAGAAAAGTTGTTTTTTTACAAAATGGCCGGCGTATATCGTTAGGGTTCTAGTTCGTCCCTTCTTTGTTTTTATGGCCCTTGCTCCGCTTGGCCTATGGCAGCACGCGCCCAACTCTTCCACCACTGACGCAAGGAGGCGTATCCGCGTTCCAGCCGTTTTAATCGCGCTGCGGCGTCCGTTCGCTCTCTTTGTGACGTCACGGATAGGAGCAGGCCAGTTCTCCTCCATCCGCTGCGTGAGCCGTTTATAAAACCGAGTCCGCTGCACTGTTCAAATCGTATTCGGCTCGGACTCCCGTCCCCTACGCATCTTAGGCGCTTGTCCGCATCCCGCTAGCAGCATGGATAACTCACAGCTCTGCAAGCTGTTCATCGGCGGCCTCAATGTTCAGACGACGGAGCAAGGCCTGCGGGAGCATTTCGAGAGTTTCGGTGAGCTCACCGACTGCGTGGTGGTCGTCAACCCCCAGACCAAGCGCTCCCGTTGCTTCGGCTTTGTCACTTACTCCGTAGCAGAGGAAGCCGACGCCGCCATGAACGCCTCTCCGCACGTGGTGGATGGCAGCAACGTCGAGTTGAAGCGGGCCGTGTCCCGAGAGGACTCTGTCCAGCCCGGCGCCCATGCCAAGGTGAAGAAGCTGTTCGTCGGCGGCCTAAAGGAGGAGATCGGAGAGGATGATCTGCTAGAACACTTCTCTCAGTTCGGCGACGTAGAAAAGGTAGAGATCATCGCCGACAAACAGTCCGGCCGCAAGCGTGGCTTCGGCTTCGTACACTTCCTCAACCACGATGGCGCAGACAAGGCCGCAGTGGTCAAATTCCACCCCATCAACGGCCACCGCGTGGAGGTGAAGAAGGCCGTACCCAAAGACGAGGTCGGCGGCAGCGGTGGTGGAGGCCGCCCATCCCGTGGTCTTGGAGGAGGCCCTCCCGGTAGAGGCCGCGGCGGCCGAGGTGGTGGCATGCGTGACATCAACGGCCTCTCCAGCGGCGGCGGCAAGAGTTTCGGCGGCGGCTACGGTGGTGGCTATGGGAGCGGAGGCGGCGGCTACGGGAGCGGCGGTGGCTTCGGTGCCGGCAGTGGTGGCTACGGCGCCAGCACCGGTGGGGGCTACGGAGGCTCCTACGGCAGCGCAGGCGGTAGCTACGGAGAACAGAGTGGCGGCGGATACGGCAACGGTTTCGGCAGCTACAGCCAGCAGCACCAGTCATCATATGGGCCGGTAAAGAGCATGAGCACGATGGGGGGTGCCGGAGGCGCTTACGGCCGTACGAGTGCTAGTGGACCTTACAGGGGGGGCTACGGCGCCGGAGGCGGTGGCGGCGGCGCCGCTTACGGAGGTAGCTCGTACGGTGGTGGCGCCAGCTCCTACGGGGGAGGTTACTAGGCCCTGACACTGGGCGCAGTTACTGTGCGAAGATGGACTCAGTCACATCCCTTTGTGTTACAGTCATGATGGACTATATTTTTTATTATTCCTGGACCTTTGTCGTTTTTATACTGCAAGAGAAACGGAGGACTCCCTTATGTTTTCCCGCCCACGGCCTACCCCAACCAGCGGGGCTCCCCACCAGTGACCACACTGTTCACACTTCAACAAAAACTGAACTTTCTGTAACATTCTACACTTAAACTTTTTTTTGTTTTTAATAAATGATTGTTTTTATGAGCTGACATGTCTAACTTTCTTTTTCCTAGGACCCTAGGAGCTGTTCATTTTCTCCAAGTGGTCCCTGTAGACATCGTGTTCCTCCTCCCTAGCACCCCTTCCTTCCCCATGCCTGAATTTCCCATGTGCTTTTCACCGGGTCATGTCCTCGTGGGTTTCCCGTCCCGAGTCCTTGAGCAGGTTGGTGGGTTTTCATTAATTGTATGTGGCGGGGATTCTATCCGCCATTTTGTGGTGGTTTTTTTGGGCCTCTAAAATGTTCACATGCTGTGTGCGGTTACTTGTTCAACATGTTAATGTCCAGTTCGACTCCCCACCCCCCCTTCTGAATTCTATATCCTCATTTAAGGGAAATGTCCATATGCCACCACCGTGATTGTGTTCAATCCAACTCCCATTTAAAACGACACTGTATAACCTTTTATTTTAGTTGGGCAGCAGGGTTGCTGTTAAAATTTAAGTTTCGATTCGTTACTTTATGGTAGTTTTTCACCGGAAGCACAGTGATGCAGGAAACAAGATAACTAAGAATAGAGATGTCATCTATGCGTAACCTGCTCCACGGCACAGAGTACACTGGTCTCTAGGAGGGAGTCAATATAAGTTTAACTGTGCCCTGTCAAGAATCGTGCTTTGCTTTCAATATTGTAGCCGTTTTATGAGAAATTGCCATTTTGATCTAGTATAGAAATGTGTCTATTTTCCGCTATACAAAAATAAAGCATCCAGTTCTTGACTTTAAAACAAATCTACTAGTTTGGGACTCTTTATATGACGTACTTTATACATGTTACGTTTGACCCTTTCTTTTCTTGCAGTGGGCCATCGCAACCAGGTAATAGGATTTTACTTCGCATTTGAATGCTCGCAATGCCAGTTTGCTATACATTTGGGGATTGCCCGTGTTTGGGGGTGGGGGTGAGTACATCATTATTTAAGATGAAAAGGTAATTGTTTTTCGTGGCAATGCGGGTTGAATTTTAGCTTAAACGCTGCACTGCTTAACGCCAAGGTGTGGAGGGTAACGGGGAATTTGGATGAATTTACTGTCCCCCCTGCCAGGTAGGTAACGAGTTAAATGTCCACGAAATATATTTTCCTTTTGGTAGGATTCACACGTGTAGGGAGCGTAAACCGTAGTGAATTTCACGCCACTTGTAAAACCTCATCATTGCCATCCCCGTATCGCATTTCCGGGTTTGGCGCGCAAATTAGTCACGTGCTCCCAATTTTCGGGCCTAGTTAACGCTTTTGCCAATTGTGTCGTTCATATTGGATTGTATGCTGTGAGCTTGAGTTCGCTTGTTTTCCCACGTTTTAACGTGTATGTATTTTGCCACAAATGAAACCTGTTCCTCCGTTTGCTCCTTGTGGTCGGGTGGTCAATATTGACCAACAGCAACGCATCCTCTGCCTCCAGTTTCCGGGTGGGTGCAAACCAACAGCCCATGCACCTTTCCAGCTTTCGCTCGGACAGACCCTGGGGTAAGTCGCATAATTTGGTGCCATCCTCTCGCTGCATTAACTTGAGTCAGTGTTATCCTTACGGATGCTCATCTGCCCCACCACCTTTCGTGAATTCACTGCCTTAACACCCTATCGCTCTTAAAAACTACGATCTATCCCGCCTTTGCTTAAGTCTGCACGCATAGTCCCGGCCCAAGACAAAAAGAATCCTTAGTACAAGGGGGCGGCAATCGGAACTACTGATTCTACTGCTAGAGTATCCGTCGTTAATAACATCGGATGCGCCTGCCATTACATCCGGTTTTTTTTTGTTGAATGAAGTTACTTGGAGCCAATTTACGAGGGTGGTGGTTTTCACACCCTCCGTTTTGCTTCAGAAACAGCTAGTTTTAAGGAAATTGACGGCCACTTTACCAGCGGCCCTCGACGCTGCCCATAAAGTTAGTATCTCTTCCTCTTGGGAATGTGCCATTCAATGCCTTCCTGCTCCTCACTGGCTTTATCGCTCCTTTCCCACACCTCTGCAGTCACTTGGGTTAATCAATCCCGTGTTTGACTTCTCCACTGTGGTTTATTAGTGAATCAATTGACTTAGACCAATTGGTCTAACAATGTACCCTCGTCAAGACAATCGGACAGGGATTTGTCCATACCTTGATGCGAGGACCTCTTTCTTGACCATTTCCATTGAACATTGCTTTCTTTGCCTTAAACTATGCCATCGCAGCTGATATTCAGACCTCCAAACATGTGACCGGCATTGGCTGGGCAAGTTGCTCCATTCTTTCCCTTGTTGCTCTAAAACTGCACAGGTTTCACAGTTTACAAACCTTAACTCACTTCCGCTCCCTGACTATTAAGTAAATGCTAACCCACATCATACCTGTTCACATTACATGAGCTGGGTGGTCTTTTGCCTGATCCACTAAGTTCTGGCTTCCTTAGAAACCACCCCAGAATCTCTGCTCACCACAACCAACTGACTTCTAGAAGTTAGATGACGCTCTGCCATACAGATTTCACATACCAGAGATAATGCTCTGACTCGCCTGTATGTGCTAATGATGCAATCTCTGAAACCTATGCTTCAATACCATGATCTAGTGGTATTAAAAAAAGATTGTAGTTTTGCTATCTGGACGACAAGGCTCAATCGGATTCTGAATGTAAAATGCACAGGCAGCTACTGGAGCCCTTGAAAGGAAAGCATGGTGACCGCACACGCAGGACTGGAACATTGTTGCCCCTCCCAATTGGCCGAGTGCGTGCCCCTCCATGAGAAATCCTTGCAATGTGCTAAAACATGCGTGTCAGTTATTTGGCTCTAATGGAAATTGTTTTTCTCAACTAGCAAGTCTCTTCTGTGGGTAGTAACTCTTATGGGATTTTTTTCCCTGCAGTTGCTATAAAAGGGGCAGTACCCTCCAACCGGGAAACTGGACATCTGCACTGCACCACGGTGCATTGTGGGGTTTGGTATGCGTGAAGCGGCAACTGCCCCTTTCGAGGAAATGCATACGCTCTTGCATCATAGTATGGGTTGGGGAATCCTATTGAAGGATGCCCGGATCAAGAGAAAAGGGGATGCAATATTGATTCCTCTGGTATGCCATAGTTGGTTCAATAACACTGACTTTGGGCACTTGTGAATGTCTCAAGTGGTGGTCGATTCTCTATCACTTCACACTAGAAGTATATTGTACTGTGAGCATGGCCAGGCCACATTTCCTTTAGCTTTTCACCTGGGTGTGTAGGTGCACTATAAATGTGCAAATTCACGAACCAACTTCAATGAATCAGACTTCCCTCTCGCTGCTGCAGCAGCATATCCCCAGTGGTGACTTGTGGGATGTTGTGTGCACCTGACTAGTGTGTCTGGCTTGCTGCTGGGTCGCCTGCTGAGTCTTTCACACATTGTGGTTTCTCTGCTTCCCCATCTCCCCTAGTTGCTCTTAACTGCTAAAACTATTGATATCTTTCGAGCCTGGAAGATTAAGAAATCACATGTTTCCGATCCAGGACTGCCCATCGTTGACATCTAAGTTAATGCTTCTGTGCAGACTGCTGACCTCATTCCCTCTCCTGGCCAATGGTCTTACTCCTCTCCCTGCTTACAAATGATGGAACCAGATGGGAAATACTCATGGCCTACTTCTATCCGTTGTGCACCATTGTCTACCAGAATGCCACTGTCGTGGCCCTCAGCCCAACCTCCTCCCTATTGTTTGTGTTTCAACTTGCTCCCTTCTGCCACTTACTGACGTTGGTACATTTATGTGCCCCTTGTGATACTTCAACGGTGGCAACCAGCTTCACCAAGCCACCCTCTATTCGCATTTCTCACACCTGGCATCTGTCTCCTTGACAATATTTATACCTTGATGATCTCAATCCCACAAACACTTCCTGCCAGCTGTCACTATTTTCGACACCTCCCTGGGAAGGTCTTCTAAGCCCTGGTCTTCACTGGATGGATTCCTGCTACTATCCTACCACCTCATGAATTGGATGCAGGCTCGGTGTTTCAATTCTCTCGCAACTATCTAGATGGCCTGTCCTCTTACCCTTGAGTGGTCTGGCCTCCACTTCCAAGCATTCTCAGACTTCAATATTTGCCCTGACTCCTCATGCAGCCCTGGACTCTGCCGCCTCTTTCCTTCATCGCTCTTCCCTTGGGTCCAACACTGCCAGACACCTAGGATCTCAGCAGACATCCACATGTCCAACCCTCGCAATACACTTTGCTCCTAATGCTCTTTTCTTCCTCTCACCTAAGCCTCTACCTGCACTGCCAGTCTCATCCGTCATTCGACTGATCTGCTTCAGCTGCTGCTTTTGCTGCCACTTTCATACACCTTCCAGCCACCGACTAACAGCCCTTTGCCAACGTTTACCTCTGTCAACATCCTTGCCTCTGCTGTGAATGCATGAAGCTGGCCTCCAAGAAAAACCCGGTATGACTCGACCTGGCCTTTCTGAAGCGCAAGTGAAGAGTTGAACAGAAGTGGCAGGCGTTGGGCACATTGTCTTGATAGGCTGGCCTGTCTCGCTCCAAAGACTATGCTGGGTCTCCATCTGCTCGAAGGCTGCCTATAACTAGGTGGCAATAACACAGGTCAACTGTCCACATTCTTCAAGGAGATGTACAGATAACACTGTCTTGAAGCCCCGATTTCTCCAGTTATGGAAAACCCATGTTTCAAAAAGCTCTGAACCAACTGGTGATCATCCTTGCATTCATCCCAGACTCCCTGGAAGTTATGTGGACTTGTATTGTGCAATGCAGCCAACTAAATGGTCTTCAGGTGCCCTTGTGTATCTGAAAGGAAACGTGGGTGGTTTGGGCAGGAGCCTGGGGGGTGTGTTGCTTGGCTGTTGGTTGATGCAGCGCCAAGAGCAACTAATGTCTTAAATTATGGATTAGTTTGGTTTTCTTTAGGCAGCATTGACTGGATAATTCTTAACCAGTCTTCTGAAAGACTTCAAAACCTTTATCAAACAATTCGAACGCTTGTCCACAGAACTACTGGCCTGTTTACAAACGCTCGTGGGAGAAACAGCTTCCACGTACATTTTGGTGGGCTGTGGGTCTCTTCTAGAGCTGCCAACTTGATAATCTTCCACAGCTTCTTGCTTAGTGATATTTCGAGTTGGTAGCACGCCTCATTGCCTGTGCTTCTTGGCATGCCGCTTCCCTGTGTGCATACGCTGCACTTCTGCTGCTCGCCTTCACTCTTTATGGGACTGCTTCCACTGGTCTTCTGTGGCTGCTCTTGCACCTTGAACAGCCTCTGCCTCAGCACCTACTCCTTCGGCATCTCCTTCCTCCAGCTGTTTCAAGATTAGTGTCCTGTTCACGTACCCTGGTCTGTGTAACAATTGGGCTGAACTGCGTGGTTATTAGTACTCTTGATTCTCACTGCCTCTGAGCCCTTTCTCCCAGTACCATAAGTAGTATTGGTACTGAATCTGTCCATTTCGGTACTGAGTTATTGGAGTATGGGGAGGTTGTAACTACATTGGAGTGGAAAATGGGATTAGGACAATTTTTAAAGGGTTTCGCTTTTAATTAAATGCCGGAGGCACCAACCTTCTTTTGTCTAGGTGATTTCCCATGGTGGGTTCTTTGTGTAGTTATTGGAGAGAATTGCACATTGGTATGCCATTGGGTCTCTGGGAATTATGACTTATCTTCAAAAGATAAGTGAAGCACCCCCCTTAAGTAGCTGCCTCCTCCCATGTGGTCATCCTCCTGACACATCCCCAGGGTTAGGATTGGGTATCTGCTGCCTTCCCCAGGCCATGTGGCAAGAGACTTTAGGCTTTGGTTTGGTGATGACTCTGCAGGGTTCATCTCTGGGATTTGACCATCTGCACGGGAAGAATGCTCACCTGGGCTTTTTAGTTTGCAACCATGAATGATGCGAGCGCAACCTCAGAAAATGTGGGGGGCCATTCCTGCACACACTTTCCATGCTCGCTGCAAAGCACACAAATGGTATTCCCTGGGAGGACACGGCTTACCAGCACTGCCATCCCTTGTCATGTGAGTACATCAAAAGCCTTTGGCCGTGTACAGCCCAATCAGAATTTGAAGGCGCCATGGATTTGCATCTGTTTATTTATTTGGTAATGCGCACCAACCCCTTGGGTAACCTGGCGCAGCAATGTACATGAAGACTTAAGCTTGTTACAATATTTGGCATGAATATGGCGAACACAAGGCAAAAAGATATATACAGTAATACAATATTTGGCATGAGTATACTGAACACAAGGTAAAAAAAATATATACAGTAAAGTGTGCAAACGTGTCCACATACAAGACATAGCTTAAAGGAGTATGAAGCATTCTAGCAAGACTGCCTAGTAGCTGAATATATTACGTTTATAGGTCAATCTATAAAGCTAGATATCATATACTTGTAGGTGGGTGTTAGTCAGGTTAATTGTCATTGGTCTGCAGTATGGTTGTTCAGTTCTAAGGTCGGGTGGTAACTTGTTCCAACAGTGAGCAGCTTTGACTGGGAAGCTAGTTCCTCCCGCGGTTGATCGCTCAAACCGGGGAGTTTCTAGTTTAAAGGTATTGGCCGATCTCATGGGTCGCGTGGAGGTTTTCCTCGTAATTTTTTCTATAAGAGATGGGGGGGGGGGGGGGGGGGCGCTAGGTTGTTCTGGCATTTAGAGGTGATGGAAGCTGTTTTGAGTAAGGTTCTGTGTTATTTTTAGCCAATTAACCTTTCCTGAATTTGGTGACGTGCTCTCTGTGGGGGATTTTTAGTGCTGCTCTCAAGGCATTGTTCTGCAGTCTTTGAATTTTGTCTGGTGTATTTGTTAGCTCCTGAGTACAGGGCATTACAGTAGTCTAACCTAGGAGCATTAGCTAGAGTGATGCAGCTAGAGCTGGAGAGGTACGGTCTGGCTGCGTGGATGAGTTTGCAGGTGTAGGTGGTAGAGGAGGTGAGGGAGTTGACATGCTTCTTGAGAGTGAGGGAGGAGTCCAGATAGAATCCAAGGGTTTTAACCACAGGCATCACTTTGATAGGGTTGTTATCAATGCTGAAGGATGTGTAGTTTGGGCCTAGTTTTTGGATATTAGCTTCGGAGCCTAGGATTAGTATCTCAGTTTTATCGTCATTCAGGCAGAGGCCATCCATGCCTGAATGAGGGTGTATATCTTGTTCACCAAGGCTGGGTCTGTCTTGTGGTCGCCTGAGAGGGGTATGAGGATCTGGGTGTCATCTGCGTAGTTCGTGTAGGTGACCCCTAGTCTGTCCAACTTGTCAAACAAAGGCTTGGTGAAGATGTTGTACATGGTGGGGGAGACGCAAGATCCTTGTGGGACACCACAAGTTAGTTTGATAGGGTCAGCTGAGTCAGAAGTGGAGAAGACTTGCATAGTGCGATTAGCTAAGAAGGATTGGACCCAAGCAATGGCATCTCCAGTGAAGTTGGCTGCAGATTCGAGGTGGTTGCATAGGACTGCATGGTCTACCAAGTCAAACGCTGCTGACAAGTCCATTAAGAGGCGCAGGGCTGTTTTTCCAATATCCTTTAGTTCCTCAATTTGTGTCTTGAGGTCTAATGGAGCTGTTTCCGACCCATGGGGTGGGTGAAAGCCAGATTGCCGTGAGCCAAGTAGGTGGTTGGCTTCCAGGTAGTCCTTCATTCGTATTTAAGCGGCTCTGTCTAAGATCTTAAGTAGAAATGGCACAGTGGTGATGGGTCTGTAGTTGGTAGGGATAGTGGGGTCTAAGGTTTGTTTTTTCAGTAGTGGGAGGACCCATGATTCTTTGAGGTTGGTAGGTACCGTGTTGGATTTAAAGGAGGAGTTTATGAGCTTGGTGATGAAGGGGGCTAAGTCCCTAGCTGCATCATTTATTATTTGTGCAGGCAGCAGTAGCCCTTGCAGTTGGATGGTTTGAGGGACAATATTATTTTTTCTGTCAATTATGGAGATAGTCTTGAATCTGAAGGGTGCGGTAGACTCCTCCTGAGGTTGGGGTATTGTTGGTCAGAGGGTAACAGTGTGGCCTTTTTTTTTGTTTTGTTGCAATTTTGCTTTGAAGCAAGGACATTTTGTTAGAGGGCAGTTTGGATGTTGGTACACCAGATTTTGTTTTTGGGGGCATTGGTCTGTGGGTTGAATGGGGGATTCCAATTTGCGGAGGATGGTGAATAGCTCTTTAGTATTAGAGTTAGCTTTCTCAATCCTATCGTTGAAGGTGTTCTTCTTAATTTTGATTTCTTTTTTGTAGGCTTAGGCAAATTATTTTTGTTACTTTCAGTGGGTGAGTGGCGCCAGATAGATTGGAGTTTTCTTTTTTGTAGTCTTTGAGATTTGAGGTGGGGCGTAAACCAGGCATTTAGGTGGGCTTCCTGTTTTGCTTTGCGCAGTTTGAATGGGGCAGTAGCGTCTAGGGCTTGCATCATTGAAAGTATTTACTAAGGCGTCGGGGTTGTTACTTTCCAGTCTCGATATGGCTGGAAGGAGGAGAGGGATAATATTTTCAGCATGTCATATCCTTCTTGCTTCTAGTTGGGAGAGGAACCGTGTAGTTGATTTTGGGGCTCAGGAGATCTAGTGTGGCGGAGAAAGTTATTAGATAATCAGTCCATGTTTGAGGAGCAATATCTGTAATACTGATATTACAATTCAGTTCAGATACCCAATCAAGGGTCCTTCCTTTTGATGTGGGTAGGGGAGAGGACTTTTTGATCAAGCCCATGATCCTTGATCAGGGCTGCGACTGACTGCATGTTTGTTGTCAGTTTCATTAAAGTCAAGGTTGAAGTCTCCCAACAGTAGGGTTTGGGAGTGATCTTTAGTATTGTTAGCTATGAGGTTGGTTAGATCGTCTTGGTGCCTAGCGGCCCTGGAGGTCTATATAGCAGGTGGATTGAGAGCGTACGATTATTAGAGAGGGACATTTTGGCTGTGAGTGTTTCACAGGATGAGTAGGAGGCTGGAATGGCGGGTCTGATGGGAAGGGTAGATTTGAAGAAGATGGCTAGTCCACCGCCTCTGGCATTTGGCCCGTCGGCTCTGAGAATTTGGTATTTGTCGGGCACTGCTAGCATTAGTGTTGGTCCTGCTGCATCGTGAAGCCAGGTCTCAGTTATGGCCAGTAGGTCCAGATTGTCATTATTTAGGATGTTGGCAATTTCTGTGGCGTGGACCACCGCTGATGTTGCGTTAATAAGGGATCCTATTAGTGTCAAAGAGTTGTTGTGTTTAATCGTTTGACAAGTTTTAGGTAATATGGTCTCTAAGGTTGTGGGTACTTTAGTAGAGGTTTGAGCGCTGGTATAAGTGGATTGCTTGACTAATCGAGGTAGGTTTTTGGGCTGGGTATTAGCACGTCTATTGGCATTATTCGGATGGTTACTGAAGGCGAGTGTCCCCAGATAGCACGATCCTCCCCACAATGAGAGACAATAATGGACTCTCACAGGATGGGAATAAGGCCAGGACAAAGTGCGGGTGAGCTTAAATGGGAGTTTATCAGTCAGAATAGGGCATGCAAAGAACTCTGCAAACTCCGAGAGCGCGCTGTCTGACAATAGCAAAGACAGGCGTATATACTTACAAAAAGTGTCATAAGAACCTACATGCTATATGGGGCACAAGTTCGTGGGGATTGGGTGACGACTAGCTATAGGTGCTGCTGCGATGTGGTTTGCCGTGGCTGGAGGACGTCACTGGTTACCCTCGTGGGTTGGGCCGGGCCTGGCAGGTCAGCTGGGATCATCCGGACGGTGGTGTTGTGCCAACCGTGCCCAGTGTCAGAGATGAATGTACTTTCTGCCCTAGGGCCACACACACCCGGTCATTCAACATTGCAATATTATCTTCCCTGGTAAATCTTCCAATAGGTTATTCTACAGGTTAATGCAACACAGGAGGAATGCACCTAGAGGGGGGTCTTGGGGCGATACATCAATACATGGTTACCATCGTCCTGTTGAGTGGGTATCATAGGTCACAGGGTTGGGTCTCAGGGCATGGGACAGGCGGTCCGTGTTATGTTTCGTTAGAAGTCATTATGGATGTGTTCCTGTAGTGTTGCCATGATATTGGGTGTCCTAATTTTACAGGGGCCATTAACCTAAGGTGAGCCAGTGGGTCGTGGAGCCTAAGAAAGGGGGCCTTTGGATCTGTGTTTTAAGGCCGGGGTTGACTGCTGGGTTGTTAATAATTCAGGTGGCAGGCCGTGGCCTTGGGTGCTGCGAGGGAATGTGAATGCTGGAAGCGGCTCCAGCCGAATTGGGGGAGGTGGAGCAGGGCAGCACAGGCCTCTGCTTTTTCGTCTGGAATGCTTCACTGGGGGACGGGGGAATGGCCTTGCATGTGCTCACAAAGGTATTTTCCTCGTGTGTTGCATGTTTTAGGTGGAAGTGACATAAACATTCATACAATATACAATACTCATTGTCTTTTCAAAGCTCACGTTTTTGACATTGCTAGTGCCATCCATATGGTCAATTTGAGCATATTACTTATACACTAAGTTTTTAACAACTACAACATTTTGTTATATGCCTATACATGCGTGTTAAGTGAGGTAGTAGTAAGGTTGGTGGAGCACGCAGGAACAACCCGCCAATGAGACTGGCGGCAGTGGCACATGGTGAGCTTGGACATACATATGGTGCATTTTCGTGCACCCCTTACGTGAGCTCTCAATATGGTTGCATTTGTCTTCCTATGCACTCTAGCAGCATTAGTTCATTTATGGCGCATGGCGCGGGACCATGGGGTGCAGTCTTCTTGATGAAACACATAACACGAAAACCCCCCAGGACACTTACTATTTGCGCATAGCTACAGGGATATGGGTGCTTCATCCCTAATGTCATATAAACACACATTCTGCCATTTTTATGGAGTTTCCAGGTCTTTAGTCAGAGGGGCCGTGGAGAGAAGTTTCACCACAGGTGGTTTGCTCATTAGTATTTGGGGACACTGCTTTTGTCAGGGGACCGTTTACAGTTCTTTTCCACCCAGGCCCTGCTGGCCGGGTCATGCTGGAAACAGCGATACACTGTGGAAGGTGAAATGTTAGTGTTGGTATCTAACACTAGCTCATGTCCGTCTGTTCGTGGGAACGGGCTCTCGGCGGATCTGCCAGAGAGCTGCGGCCACAGGGATAATTGAAATTCTCCAAGGGTGGGGGCCATGCTGCGGTGCACAGGGCTCAAACCATCTTTATTAGACAAAATGGTTCCCAGGGCCTAGCTAAACTCAGCAGGTTTGGTCAATGTCTTCAGCCAGTGGCCCACCCACCACCTGGGCCCTGGTGGCAGGGACGACCGCTGACGAGCCATGGACTTAACCGGGGGAGACGATGCTGGGGAGGGGGGGGGGTCTCTTGGACCAAACCCCCCATACATTTCTTACAGGTTCGTAATAACTGGGCAGTCTGGACCGGAGTCTCAAGTTTCTATCCTTGGGGAGGGGGGCTAGTTTTGATAGAGGCCATTATGCTAAGTATAGCGGGGATGAGCGTTCGGATTAAGGTGACTGATAAGGCAGGTAGGGGACATTTCTGTCTAAGCAGTGTTGTGTTAAATGCTAATGCTTGGGGCACTAATTACTAGGGAGTACAGTGAGCTAGCATACAGTACATTTAAGTTGTAGAAATACACTGAGGATGTGCAAGCATACTGGCATTTAGATTCAATTTTAGCGCAAAATGCCTAAAACACTGGCGACTGGACAATTGTAGCTGCAAGGTCCAACTAAGTTCAGCAATCACAGAATGGTTTAAAGTACAATGTGCAAACAGGTGGGAGCAGCTCTAGCTGCAGGTCCACCTAAATTAAACAATCACAGAATGGTCTAAGGTACAATGTGCAAACAAGTGAGCAAGTTTGCTTAACTATGGCAGTGCAAAGATCAAAAAATGGTGGATTCACCACCACCAGAAAGTTGTCAAAACTTTCTGGTGATGAATACTGAAGAATGTTCATCAGCAGGTCTTGGAAGGCCTGGGTGCAGGAAGTCATAACAAAAGGTACAATTGTCGAGAGGACACGTACCAACCCTCTTGGCATTTGCGTATGACATTCTAAAGAAAAACAACCAAGGGGCCCAGTGCTAAAGTGTAGGCAGAAAACGAATTAATTTATTTTATTCTCTTGTTTTAATAATCTCACCAATATCATTGAAATGTCTACAAAACACTAGTTCATTAACCATCATTAAAAAAAGTTATAAAAAGCACCGCAACAACCTGAATCTTAAATTTCAAACCTTCATGTTCATTCATACCTATTCAAACCAATCTCATTCATACTTGTGCAACAACTGCAATCTATATTGTATGTTCCAAAAAGATGAAAAGAAAAGAACTGGTCTAACACAGACCTAGAAATGCGACTGTTATTTGTAGTCATAAAGTGCATCAATGTAGATTTTGAAAACTTGGTATATATTATCGTATTATTTTCAATATATTCAGTTACCACAATGTTTGTATAAATAACGCAAGTAATGTCCAACTCCTAGTTGGAGTCAGGACAGTGGTTGTGTTGACTTGAGTTTTGGGCAACTGTATCGATACATTTTTTTGACCACTGCACCTCGGGCATGTAGTTATTTTTTTAAACCATTCAAGCTGGTGTGTGATTGAATTCTTTACACAGCTGTTCAGAAACTGTTTCTTCCGTGTGACATACTCTGCCCCTTCAGTTGATGAATAACCTTATGGAAAGGGAAAGCAAAAACAAGGAAGAGACAAAGAGGATGTTTTTAAAGACCTATTTCCATGATACTATATCTCAAGCAACATATAACATATACTGGTGGTAAAAAACATGAACTTGTGTTCTGCCTGATGATACCACAGTCATCTTGGGGCGTCATCCAACGTAAAATTTATTGCAAGAATAAACGAGCACGAATTTCTTGTATATTTAGAAAGGATTGGTGCTACCCACTGCCAAGTCATCCTAGGGAATTCGCCCACACAGCGCATGATCCATATATGCCATGCAATACACGTAAAAAACAATAGCAGTGCACTATCCAGTGTCTGGCATGTTAATGCTACCTGTAGCTGGATTCTTAGTACCTAATTGAGTGTGTCCTTACAACTGTGTTGGCAAGCCGGTCATGCGCCAGGCTTGTAAGGACTCAAGCAACAAATTGGTGGAATTGTAGCACTGGTTCAGACCTCTCACTGGTGGTCTACAGGAAACAACGGTGTTCTCTCCCCCTCTGTTCTGTTCTTAGTTCATGTCTCAATGCCTTGTTGCCTACATGGGGGTTGTATCCCATACAACAAATGGACGAATGACAAATACGGGTATTGAATAGCACAACTTTTACAATATAGTGTATATCACTCCCTATCCCTCCCACCCCCCCATAAAGGGGTATTGGTCAGCCTTAAAGAGTATTAATGTATGCTACCTCATTGTGGCACTCTCTTGGTGACTGAACAGCACTCATCATGAAGGTATTTTATCATTGGTGCCGAGGCGCCTAGAGATGCAGGAAGTGATAGTGGAGACCAGACGCCAACACCTCTTTGTAATGCAATGTCTCAACTTGTTTCTGAAGCCCCTCCTTGGTATGAAAGGGCAGTGAATGTCCTGTCTGGAGCTACTCCTTTCAGAGCAGGGAAGTATGTGAATTGTAGGAGAATAAAGTCTGCCTTCAACTGCCTACTTCAAAGGAGGCCTATGTGATCAAACGCTGCATTAGGCTGTTATTTAGGGAGGCACTTTGATGTACAGCAGACAGGAAGATTGGTGGACTTTAGAAGTATATGTTGTTGTCCTGCTCTGTTGTGCAAAGCGCCCAGGTTCTGACTTGGAGCATCACTGAAGATTGTTGGTGGAGGCCCAATGATTTGTTCACTTGAGTTAGGCTTGGCTTACACCAATCCCGTGCCCCATCTGGCTTTAAAAGAGGGCTGAGCCCCTCATGATTAGATCTGAAGTCTTTGAAAGGAGTATTTGGACCCGAGCAGAAGGTACTGTCTACCTTGCGTCTTCCGTCAGTGAAGGAGGGCCAGGAGTTCCAAGAGGGGAGCAAGATCCCTCCCCTAAACATCTCCCAGGTAACCAAGGGAGATACAGGACTTGGAGGACCCGTACAGCAGCTCTAGAACTGGTACCCAGCCAGCACACCGCGTGCCCTGCTAGGTGCTGACGGCAAGCTTCCCGGGTGGGAAGGGCCAGAGTGTGTCTGGACAAAGGACAAGGCCGCTAACACCCTACTGAGCTTTGGCCCGTCTGCCTTGAAAGGACACATGTCCTGTGAAGAAACTAGGAGTGCCACACATGCATCATACATCGTCCCATCTTTTCAAGGTCAATTTTGAGACAGTCCTCGAACTGCATCCGGCTGCACCGCTGACTGTTGTCATGCTGCTGTTGCCAGAGCAATCTGCAAATCCGTGGCCAGCATTCCAGATCTGCCAACCAGCACAGAGATGACGATTGTTGGTCCCGAGCCGACAGCCTGCAGACATCCGTCAAGCCTCGCTTGCCGAACTGCCTGCCGCCTGATACCAGCAGCTGTCTGCAGCCACTAACCCTGTCTCGTGGGCTGTAAAGTGCCCTGGAACTGCCTCGATGCTGTCGAGGACCAAGAACTTCAGCACCAGGTACATTATGATTCTACCCCCCTGGTCCTTCTCTGAAGGGCCCTAGAGACAGTTATGACCCTATGCCCCTTTGGTGTTGAAACCAAATAACCATGGACAGTGAGACTGATTACTTTACTAACTACCCTCCATAGAGTGCATCCCTTTCCTTCATGAAAGTCTGTCTTCTGTTCCTTTACAGTGTGGGTTGTAATTGAAGTGTACTAGAATTAGTTCCATGTGTTTATCTCCGCAAAAATATTGGGATACAAAAATATCGCCACATTTTTGCTGTGATATTGACCCATGGACCCTGCGGGGGACACCCCTGCAACACCTGGATTATTTTAAAATGTGCGGGTGACACCCCTGCAACGCCGGCTCCCACAAAATATCCTCCCCCCATCACCTATGGCGAGACAAACTGCCATATGTATGGCAATATTTTTGGTGGGGATATTTTGTAGGGCTACCCTAGAATTGTCTGTTCTAGTAATAGTCGATATTTTTATACAACCATGACTGGACAGTCCCTTTTATCGTTGGGTAATTATTTTCGCTGTGTTGCAACTAATCAACGACTTGCAGAAAGAAGCTTGCCGTTCCGTCCACATTACCAAAAATTTGACACGGTCTTATAATTTACTTGTAGTTTGGATCCCTTCTGGTGTACTAGAGGTACACCAGTGGTGGCTGGTGAAGGGCGTAGATATTTCCCCCAAGTTGCCATAGCGACTGAGCTTAGCGAGGGACCCCCCAATCAACTGCTGTTTGAGGGAGGGGCCTTCTCCCACTGGGTATTTATTTTCAAACAATGGGATAGATAACATGTTGCATTTTAGAGCATACTTTAGAAAAAATGGGTAAAAAGTCAAACAGTTTTCAATTGGCGCTGGGGGGCATGTATCATATTTTTACTGGCCATCTGATAGATGTCCAGTTACAAAATACCATCCCTGGGCTCCACAGGGCCTCAGCTGATTTAGGCAGGTTTGTAGGGGGATTGGGCAATGCCTTTGTTGTACAACCCTCCTCCCTCCCCACCCAAAATTAACTCCATGGACCAACACAAATGCACATTTACACAGCTATCACTTATTCACATGTGCCCCCATCACCATACTCGTAACACAAGCATACACGCATCCATACACATTTAAATAAAACAAATCCATGAACATAAACACTGTCTGGCCCGGTCCTGAAGTTTCCTCTCCAGCATCGTGAACTGTAATCTGAAAGCAAGAGCTTGTGCCTATGTGTGGGTGCTGAAACGCCAAGCATTCTGTGCAAGGAGACACAGCAGCCCCCGCTCATAGACATGTTGTTCCCCAACAAGCATTTCCAATGAGCTAAGCAAGGTGAAAAGCCTTCCCAGCCTTGCATGGCTCATTGAGCATGTGCGGCTGGGGAACTGAGCTGTGAAAGGGAAACCGGGTTACCCCATCGACCGTTCAGAGAGCCCAGGAGTACTCCCTCAACTGGAAAAAGCATCTGAGGTAGTGCTCAGTGTTTCACTGGGCTGGCTCCTTGGTGCCTCCATAATTCGTGAGGGGGCCACTGGCATGACTGCCCCTCACCCATTATGGGTGAGTCAACTCTGCCCTGCTTTAACTTTCTGGTTTCTTTTTTACTTTTCGGCTGGGGTGTTACGTGCCCCACAGTTTGAAGACCAGCTCGTGGAAACTCTCCACTTAAACCTAAACAATGCTGCCTGTCTTCCCATTGGCTCTCAGCTAGACAACATATTAGCCCTGCGCTCAGTCCTACACTGGATTCCCATTGGTTGATGGGCTTCCTTTAAAACTGTGCCTCACTGTGCCCTCCACAACACGGGTCCTGAATTCCTCCAGGATAAATGCATATGGTATCAACGCAGCAGAAACCTCGGATCTGGCCCCCATTTACAACTCCACAAGATTGCAAAGAGCCTCTTTCTCCATCCAAACCACTGCTGTCTTAAACTCTCCACCACATTCACTGCATTGATCACCACCATGTTCCCTACTATAACATGAAATCCTCTTTCCCACCTCAATTCCATCATCCTTAGCCTCATTCACTAGCACCAGCCTCACTCATCGATACACCAAGTCATGTTTTCAGTGCATGCTGGCTGTTGTCACGGGGGCCTGCATCACTAACAACCTTGTATACACAAACCCATGTGTGGATGCTGGCTGTTGCAACTGCCCACCCTGCTAACGGCACCATAGACCACGCTTTGCGCATGATCACACATCAACCCCCAGGCCTCCTTTGCCCTGACTGGTGCACTCAGTCATACATGTGACAGTCTTATGGTAGCTTGTACGTTACCAATAAAGTTTCAGGACTGCAATTCTGCACATGCAATATACACAGAGTTCCTGTCCTTACACCTTCCTTGGCTGCACACCTAGAGGAGCCATACTGGTAGACCATCTCATTTCAAATTTCTATGGCCAAAAAGCGCTCAATGTTCGATTAGATGAATTGTTTGGGATAGGAAAAGGGGTGTGCCTAGATGGATTTTTGGGGTTAGGAAATGTAACACTTGGATTTTGGTGGTAGGGCATGTGTTGCACCTAGATGGATTGATTGGGTAGGAAATGTTTGCACAAATGTGGACTTTGGGGGGTAGGAAAAGTGACACACTCAGATTTTAGGGTGGTAGGAATGGTGTTGCACTCTCTAGCCTGTCACATTTATACAGATATTTTATATTCATAGCCACAGCACTGTGAAGATCATAGGGAGAACTTGACCAATGCGCCTGAATAACTTTGAGGACACTTAATTGCACCGAGAAGATGTATTGGGTTTGCTCCTTCTATGCTTAAAGATCAGCCAGGATAGCTTGCCACTGCTTCATGGCATTTACTTCTAGATAGGCCTGTGAATGTTAACATGTGCCACACTTAGATGGAATGCTGAACCTCAATGCTTAACTGTAGCCTACTCCACATCTTGTGATTACTAGCATATGCCACACTTGGATGGAACTGAGAGTGTTAGCATGTGCCACACTTGGATGGAATTGTGAGTGTTGGCATGTGCCACACTTGGATGGAATTGTGAGTGTTGGCATGTGCCACACTTGGATGGAATTGTGAGTGTTGGCATGTGCCACACTTGGATGGAATTGTGAGTAAGCATGTGCCACACTTGGATGGAAGTGTGAGTAAGCATGTGCCACACTTGGATGGAAGTGTGAGTAAGCATGTGCCACGCTTGGATGGAATTGTGAGTAAGCATGTGCCACACTTAGATGAAAGTGTGAGTGTTAGTATGTGCCACACTTGAATGGACTTGGATGTAATGCTTAACCTTAGCCTGCGTCGCATCTAGATGGAAGTGTGAATGTTAGCATGTGCTGCACCTAGGCGTAATTGTGAACATTAGCCGGCATCGCATCTAGGATAGTTTTAAAAATGACAGCATGTGTCACACTTAGAATTGTGATTGTTGGCATATGCCCAATTAACCAATCCACTAACAACCACAAGCCTATAACCCAACAAGCGGCACACACTTCACTACACTGCAACAACAAAACAAACCACACATAGACTCGCACAACAGCACACAACAGCTACCGACCGTAAAAAACACTCAGCCCAGCCAACGGAATTCTGTGTTGAGGCCGCCAACAGCACATCACTGCTCTCTCGCACTTTTCCACCTTATTCCCACTAACTCGCCCCCTCCCTTTTTTCAGAGCTGCCAGAGCACCAGGGGACAACTCCGGTGTTGATAGTGTGTGGTACAAATATCCTTTAACATTAACACTGGTGGCTGGACCTGACAGTTTCTTGATATTAGCAGATGTATACACTTACAATACCTGTAAGGAGCATGGGGTTGTATCTAGATATGTCGGTAGCCTGTCATTGTATCTGGAATAAAGCACATGCAGGTTAACAGTTATTACACGTGGAGCATTTATGCCTTATTATGTTCAGCCCATCCATGATGCTCAAAGATATGTTGATAACCCTCCATTGCACTTAAAACCGCTCAGGTTAGCCATTGTAACGTACAGTGGTTATATGCAGATATCCTTTATCGCACTTTACTTTGAAGGCGTGTAGTAAGACTAATTGCGCATAGAGAATCCCATTATCCTAGTTTCTGTGGTACCCCGTCTGTCCCGCCTTGAAGATGTTCTGGGTCTGTCAGTCTGTTGCACTTGGTTGGCTGTTCATGGTCTAGCAAGGTCTACAAAGGTAGCTTGCTTTTTCTTCCCACACACTATTGGATGACAGTGATATCAAAGAAAGCTCTTTGTGCTTGGATGTATAAATGCACTACTTCAGTGAGCACTTACACAGGCACAGCTATCCATCCACGCACTTTAGAATGCAACTATGACCATCCTAATTTGGTCTAGCTGGTCACATAACTGCTTGCTAGTGACAGCAGACGTGCCTCAGCACCTATGTGCCATTGGAGCAGCAACCTAGGACATTCGGTCTAGCTGGGTTCATATTGAGTCTCCTGCACTAGCACTGTCTGACCTGCCGCAGCACCCGTCCACATCCCTGCCCTCTTGGGTAGCTTACTGGAGCCTAGCCAGCCCTCCCAATTCCTAATTTTGGCTAAATATACTCTCATATTAAGCCTCCTCCTGAGAACTTTCCCATACCTGGACTTGGTCCCTGAGGGCGTTCCTCGCACAAATCGCGTTGCGCTACAAATGGGAAAAGGCGCTATATAATTGACTACTACACAACACTTTCCTGTGAATCTGTCCATCTACTGATACATACACCATATGGGATCTCCCTGCATCTGTACATCGGGGAGGCGCTCCTCTTACCCTTTGCCCTGACTGCTCTTGACCTCTACCCACCCAACCTCTTTAAAATGGGCTCCATACACCTCCCCCATCAACCCACCCCACCTGTGTGCCGCTACATATACAATTTCCTTTTGCTCCTTTGCACAGTACCCCATTCCTTGGTCCTCAATTTTTCTCACCGGGTCTGCCCATATAGAAGGATGGTGCGCTCACTCTTCATGGCGGGTTGTCATCTTTGTTCTAGACACTGTCAAGACTTCAGCCAGCTCTGGGTTGGGCACTTTTGACCTAGGCTGGCTCTGCTTTCCCACAACCCGATTCAAATACCTACAGCTCATTGATTGGGTATTTGCTTAAACCTATCCAAGCAACTTTTTGTGACTCTTCCCCTAGCCTCAAGCCTCTAGAGCAACCGCATTTACACTTTTAAATGTTGAGCCACCCTTTGTGTGCAAATATTGCTGCTGTGCCCCCCAGATGCCATTTCTACTTCCACGCCCCTCCCTCATAGCCCCACATTTTAAAGACGGCTGCTCTAGAGCAACTGTCACCCACTAGACATTGGCTTGCCTTTTGGGATACTTCCCACATGTAAGGGCACACTTGCTCCTCTATTGCAGGCTAAGGGTAGCATTGGTGGGCTTTCTCCACCACTTTTCTATAGAAGTGATCTACAAGGCAGTGACTTGGACTTTCTGCAACCAATACTCATTAGACCTGCTCAAGATCGGATGCTTGGTTTCTGTAAGCTTTCCTTCACATCTTCCATAATTATGGAGGAAATAGCATGGATGGTAGGAATGAGTACAAGTTAAGGTAGACTACTGTACTTCTAGTCCACAGTCCCATTTCCTCCATAAACCATGCACATTTCCTGCTTTAAAAAAACGTTCTACTTTACAAAATGGTTTTGCAGGACACTTTCGATGCAGTGGTGCATCAGAAGCAGTTTGCCATTGCGTGTGGTTCCAGACTGCCTCGTTTGTGTCCCTCTTTTACTCTGCTCCCCTCCACTTTTATTGTAACCTTAGTTGCAAACAGCCTTTTAACGTAAACTGGCCAAAAATGAATAAAGGCTATAGGACTGTTCCGCATGAAGCAACTGACTAGTTAGATTTCTCTTCAAGGCCTGTCTTGGTATTTCAGAGGCACTATGTAACAAAATATATGCAGATACACTAGTTTGGCTCTGTATGGAAGTGTCTGAAATGACATGTTAATGTAAAATGTGTGTGTGTGTGTATATGTATATATATATAGCGCAGCGTCACCAATGGAGTTGGTCTCCAGGTGCTGGATCTGTAAAACGAAAGGTGGACGGGGTGGGTTAGTGGATGAAGAGGGCTTAGGAAAGTGAGAGGTGGTGTACTGTTGGCAGTTTCAGTTTGGTTTTCACCGTGCGCTGAGCTTGGGGGTGCAAATAGTATCGAAGCAGGTCCTCGCGTGCTGTTGCGATCTATGTGTTGATTGTTGTTGCAGTGTGGTGAAGCCTGTGTGGTTTGCCGTGACAGCAGTGGTTTTGTGGGTTTTGTGTGCCTTAAGTAAGCAGAAATTTGAGGTTTTGGTTAGTGAGTTGTATGTCCTGTACTTTAGTTTATATATCAGGTAGTCCTATTGGGTTGGTATATTCTCTCTAGGTTTGCTGATTGTCTAGTTTCTATGGTGATACTGTGGTTGGTTCAGCAGATTAATTGGCATAGTACCCCTGTTTCAGTGAGCATTGTCCCTAGATCGATAGTGGTGTTTTATTATCATTAACCAGCTTCTTTCTATTTACTGTTGGTAGTCTAAGTGGTATAACTTCTCTTCCCTTTCCTGGCAGTCTAGTATCTGGGCCGGAGGATGAGGTTGGGCTCCATCTAAGTTATTGAGCTTGGTACAGCCAGGTAGTGGGGATATATTATCTAGCCCCGTTCTTTCCTATGTATGTCCTTTGCTGCCTGTGCCCTAAGGGTTGCCAGGTGCCATTGATGGGTAATACCTTGTTCTCCCTTCCGATTGATCTGTGGGTGTTCTTGTTATGATTGGTGAAGTTTGTTTTTTAATTGATAAGTGGATATGTTACATGTCTGTATATCCTTATACGGGTTGATGATTAAGGGAGTCAGGGTAGACTGTTCTCTCGGCCTAGTTTCTCTGTGTATGTCCTTTATGGCCATTCTTTCTGGTTATGGGATGAAGAGCCATGATTTGAGGAGTTTCCTGAATTTTAGGTGATCACTTCTGTTCTGTATGTTCTTTGGTAGTTTTTTCCAGGTTTTTGAGGCGAGGTGAGAAAGAGGATCCTCAGTTTTCTCTTGTATGATTTGGGTTCCAAACGGATGTCGCTGCTGGATCTGAGTGGCCTTGCAGTATGATGTACGTTTAGTTTTCTTCTGATGAACTCTGCACCTTGGTTGTGGATTGCTCTGTGGGTTATGCACATTGATTTGAACTTGATCCGCTGTTTGATGGGTAGCCAGTGTAGCGTTTTCAGCGCTGGTGTGATGTGTTCTCTTCGAGGTAGTTTAAGGAGCAGTCAGGCCGCCGCATTTTGTATGCGTTGGAGTTTATTTAGGAGTCGTTCAGGGAGGCCTAGATATAGGCTATTGGTGTAGTCTAGTCTGGACATGAGGGCGATGACAGCAGTTGTTTTGTTGGTGAATCAGAGAAATGGTAGGGTCCTTTTAACCGACCGTAGTAGAAAGGATTTCTTGACGAGGGGGTTTACTTGAGGTTCTAGAGTGAGTTTGTTGTCCATCAGGACTCCCAGTTTTTTTTTACAGTTGATGATGGGACTGGGGTTTCACCAAGTTCAGTTGGCCATGGGATGTAGAGGTTGTCTTCTCTGTTTTTTGTGATGATCATTATTTCTGTTTTGCCTGGGTTGATTTTGAGGTAGTTTAAGTTCATCCAGTTGGATATTTCACAATGGCAGTTCTCTAGTGTTGCGCTGTCCTCTTGGTAGTTATAGCAGGTGAGGCCATGTCATTCGATGATTTTAATTAGCTGTGATGGGTAGATGTTGAATAGAAGTGGCGAGAAGGATGATCCTTGTGGGACTCCGCATGATGATTCTTGAGGGTTTGATTTGTAAGGTTTCATCCATATTATTTGTTCTGTTCGTTAGGAAGGATCAGGCGTTGTCCGTGATTCAGTATTCTTCCAATCTCGTGATGAGGATGTCGTCGTTAACTGTGTCAAATGCTGCAGAGGGGTCTAGAAGTATCAGACCAGTGCTGTTGTTTGAGTCTGCGTTCGCCTTTAGATCATCCTAGATTGAAGTAAGTGTGAAAACTCAGAGAGCAGACTGAACGAACAGTGGTCCTCTTTTTTTGTTAGGGGCTCATGGGGGAGGACTCAATGTCATAAGAGAAAAAGGGGGATCGCAACAAGCTACCTCTAGATGTAGGCATTGGAGGTGACAGAGCTATGTATCAACTCCCATATTCTTATAACACAATCTATATCAACCAATGTAAAAAGATGGAGAGATTGGTGGTTACAGAAAATATATTCTTATTTTTATTTTGTGATTACTCATATGTTAAAAAAGACCTTACTGGTCACGTTTGCAAATTAGAACAACATAAAACAAAATTAATAAGAAGACAATTCTTTTAACACTTTTTGTCCTTGTGTTCACTCACAGAATACATTGAATTTCAAGTGATGTTAGTAACACATGGGTGACTTTGCAATGTACAATTCATGTCCAACTATTTGCAGGGTCCACATATATATTGTGTCGACATGAGTGAATCTGTTTCCAGCCTTCTTCTTGAAAACACAATTGAACTATTACTTATTCTTGGATATTTAAGCTGCTTGTGCAGGGCTTTCTTCAGGACACATCAACCCCACGTCTTAGGGGGTATGCCAGTGTTATTGCAAAATTATCTCCACATATCTATAATAAACCAGAGACATACATATAAATATTTCATTAACCAGCCACTCAATTCTCTCTAACATTTATCTCAAGCCATGGGTGAAACAATGCGGTCAACCTCTCAATATATTAAAGTGCACATCATCTTCATTCGTTTTTATGACGGTTATTCTTGTTTAGCAGTCAAATCACTAGATACTTGGTTAGAATCAATTCAATTTTATGCTTTATTTCAAGCCTTTTGTCATTTGGCTTCATTAATGAGCTTCTATTATTGCTGCGTTATTGCCAAGTGAGAAAGAAGGGGAGGAAGGGTGAAAAGAGGGGAGCGCGGAAGGGCGGGAGAAAAACAAGAGACATTAATGTTACTTTTAAACACCCTATCATAATTTATTATGACATATAGAGTGCAACAAGCCTACCTATATGGCTCTTGTGAGTCAAAAAAACGAAGCAATCGGCCATGGAATGTAGTACTTCTCACAATTTTGGCTACTTATAATGTTGATGAAAAACAGCTATGGGAAAAGAAATTTCAATTTCTTTCTTGTCAAAAGCTATTTGTTAGCATCTAAGAAAGCGCATGTGACTGCGCCTACCTGAAGTGGTCCTGCAAGGATTTTTTGGATGGATTTCTCATTAAGGTTAAGTCGCAAGATGTGTTGCAGTAAGCAGTTATTCGCAAGCACCTAATAAGGAGTGAAGATGGATATTGAGGTCACAGAGGAGAAGGAGTTGAGTGTTAGAGGCCAGGAGGGAGGAGGAGAGGTTTGCCCACTCAGAGAAATTAGGTGATTTGACCAGGAGGATGGTAGATAGTAGCCACGGTAAGAGAGTGGCTAGGAGAGGGTGAGAGCCTGCAGACAAGCCATTCAAAATAGGAGTAGGTCTGGGTGGAAATGATGGAGGCAGGAACCCACTTAGAACAGATCAGGGCTACACCCCCACTGTAACGGAAAGATCTTTCTTGTTCAAGGAGATGGCATAATGCCTGCCCTGACAACTACATTATACAATTTGGGGTCATTCATCAAATATCCCATTGGTTCTCTAATTCTTTTTGTTTTGTCTTTTAGCCGTTTTAATATACCATTTTGAAACTATAAATCTGGCCAGTCGTTTACACACCATTTATTAAATCATGGTTATTTTAATTTTCTTTTTGAGATTCTATATCGAACCATGGGGGTTCCCTTTTTATAACCTGGATCTTCTGAGCTGGGGAACTCCTGTTGCCAATAGCTCTGTCCGAGATAGTTTCTCCCCTGATTAGATATCTAGACAAGTCCCATCTATGAAAACCTCATCAAAACAGGTCCATCCCTGTTCCTCTAAAACCATTAAGGACCACATTGACACCCTTGCACCAGCCCTTGCTGATTTCTGCAACCTCTCCTTTGCCTCTGGCTCTTTCCCCACCCCTCTTAAACACTCCCATATGCATCCCCTCCTCAAGAAATCTACTGCTGATCCGTCATGTCTGGCAAACTACCGCCCAATTTCCATTACTCCCTTTTTGGGCAAGCTCCTGGAAAAGCTGGCCATCTCTCAGCTTAATCTCCATTCTGACTCTCTTGGCTCCCTCCATGACCACCAATCTGCCTTCAGAGCTGCCAGAAGTACGGAAACTGTTCTCCTGAACATCCGTGAAAATCTGCTCTCCAACCTCGATTCTAACATTCCCTCTGTCCTCGTCCTACTTGACCTCTCCTCTGCATTTGACACTGTCAACCATACCACCCTAATCAATCGTCTTTGTGACAACCTCGGCATCGCTGATCAGGCTCTGGCCTGGTTGACCTCTTTTCTCTCTGATAGACCCTCCCAGGTACAACTTGGGTCCTTCCTATCTTCTATCTCCCTCTCCACATGTGGTGTTCCCCAGGGGTCTATCCTCTCGCCCTGGCTTTTCAACCAATACCTGGCAACTCTCGCTTACCTGCATCTCAATGTTCTGCTCAACTTTCCAGTGCTATGCTGACGACACCCAACTCATTTTCAGGCTTCCTTCAGCCTCCTCCTCTCCTTCCCTCATCTCCGATTGTCTAATCGCCATTCAAAATTGGTGTGCCGCCAATGATCTATGTCTAAATGCCAACAAGACTGAGATCCTCCTTATTGGTACACCATCTCCATCCTTTCCTCTCACTCTCTGGCCGGCCTCCCTTGGATCTCCTCCCACACTCACTTGCGCGGCTAAGAACTGCGGGGTTATCTTTGACTCTACACTTTCCTTCTCCGCACACATCTCTGATGTCTCCAAAAAATATAACTTTTTACTCCACCTCCTTAGAGGCACTCTACCTTTCCTCTCCTACCCTCAAAAGCTCACTGTCTCCCAAGCTCTGGTTCTTTCCAGACTGGATTACTGTAAGAGCCTCTTCCTAAATCTACCTCCATCCACTCTCCGCCCTCTACAACTAATCCAGAACAGGACTGCAAGACTTGTCCTTGGCCTCAAGCCCGCCCTGGCATCGTATCTCTCCAGCCTTGAAATCCCTTCATTGGCTCCCAGTGGATGCAAGGATTAAATTTAAAACCCTCTGAGTTGTCTACAAGGCTTTCTGGGGCCTGGGTCCAAAATACCTTCAACTATCACTCCGTAAATACCTCCCCTCTCGAGCCCTTCGCTCCTCTACTTCAAACTCCCAGATCTACCCCCAGCTCGTTTTTTTGCAAAATGACTAACCCTGAGTTGGTCGTTTTGCAAAAAAATGAGCTGGGGGTAGATCTGTCTTCGTCTGGTGCCTCCCTCTGGTACAGCCTCCCGGCCACCTTGAAACTTGAGGAAAAACATCTTTGGTTCCGTAAACTTCTCAAGACCTTCCTCTTTGCCTCTGCCTTTGCCCTCCTTCTCCCCTGTTGATCTGTTTCTTCTCATGGCATTGTGCACCTGGCCACCCTCTGTTCTTTCGGGCCCAGGTATCTGCTCACCCTGCCACCCTCCTGCACTACCTCCAGGCCACCATCTGCACTAGAGTTCTGTATCTGTACCCATACAGTCCCCCTTCCACGTTTCTTCTGCACTTATCAGATATTTATTTTTGTGTAACATATAGTTTATTACAAACTTTTATTACAGCCAAAACCATCCTTTCATTCATTTCAAATTTCCCAAATATGCTACCAGCTGTCACATACACTACTAGCTGTTTCTTACTATCCACTAATCGTGGTTTCCTTTTTTCTCTATCAAATTATTGAATCTGTAAAATTTATCACAGAACATATTAGATGCACTAAACCTCCGCTTAGTATGCGGTACCACCAATCGTCCATATTACTGTTTATAGGTGTGAATTTACTCAGATGCAAGGTTCTCAAGGCATTAAGTTCTGTGCATTCAGCTATTAAGTGTCTTATTGTTTGTTTCAGTCAGACAGTATCTACATTTGTTGTCCTTTGTCTCTTGGTCGTGTCTCATCAGCAACACTTCCTTAGTCTTAATGGCATTCAGTCGTAGACGCAGAAAACTGTCACGATGATGACGTGAGGTAAATTGTGACGGGTAGCTCGGCATTTTGTTCAATTTGTTCTTGGTTGGCCCCGGTTTGGGCACTATTGGAAGTCCTGCAAGTTTTGTATCCATGCCCTTTCTTTCAGTTTTCTTTTTGCTATTTGGGGTTGCTCTTTCAACATAACATTGTCGATGTCAGCAGCGAGGAGGATCGCATTTAATCTTTGTGCCCATTGTAGGAGCAATCCAGCATGTGGTCGATTATTCTTCACTGCAAATAGTTCCTATGCTGGTTCTGGCTTTGACACGAACATCTTTCTATAGAGAGATAGCGACTTCCACATCACGTTTACATATAATTCGTCTACTGCGAGTTCATGCCTGATGACAGTAATCGAAATGTATTTTGGTAGTTTTAGGATTCGCTTCCAAAATAACCCTTCTAGTTTTGCCCAGAATTTATGATCCAGATTCCATCCCGCTTCTGTCCCAAAAGTAATCGCAGGAATCACTTTTTGCAGATAGAAAGTTTGTATTGGTGTTGAAGAGAATTTTCCATACAAGTTATGGATTTGTGCACCTTGTAGGGCTAAGGTTTTAGTTCGTCTCACAAGATCTTGTTCCCAACTCCATTCTCGTATTGATTTGCTAATCATGATACCCAAGTATCTAATTTCTACAATCTCTTCAATGATTGTGTTTTCAATCGACAATCGGAAAATGTTGTTTTTTTGCTCCTTTTTGTGATCCAATTTTCATAATTTTTGTTTTTGTGACATTTATTTTCAATTGATTATGGGTCATATATTCTTCGAGCTCCGTCAACAGACGTTGTAGCCCTATTTGTGTAGTATCTGCCAAAACTAGGTCATCAGCATAGGTGATGCAATTAATCTGGTGTCCATTTATCTTGGGAGGGAAGCATTTTATGGCACTCAAGGCCTCAGGCACATCGGCAATGAACAATTTGAAGAGACATGCAGCGATCGAGCAACCCTGTTTCACTCCTTTTTGGGTCTTCATTTCTTCAGATAGCTGACCCTTTTCATTTATTCTTATCTGAATTGATGTTCCTGTATTTAGGGCTTTTATTGGTTGCAGAGGATTTTCCGGACAGTTCCAATTTTTAAATTTTTGCCACAACTTTTCCCGGTTTATTGTATCGAATGCTTGGTTCATATCAATAAACGCTAGGAAAAGATTCGACCCTTTTTCTAAAGCATTCAATTTTAGCATATTTACCAATGTCAGATTGATTACAGTTCCGACGCCTTTGGTAAACCCTGTTTGTCGACAGTCGGTAATTCCATTCGCAGTTGCCCAAGCTGTTAATTTTTGTTGAAGGAAATTTGCGAATATTATGGCTGTTGTCCATGTAGTAGATGGTATTTGTTTTAGCTCTGCAATATTTTCGAATAATTTTTCAATGAATTTTGCCCATTCCTGTTTGTCTTTTTTCAACATCACATTTGTGATGCCGTCTGGCCCAGCCGCGCGCGAGTTGTTTAGTTCTGTGATTACAGAGCTGATTTCATCTGCTGTTTCATTGCAGTCCCATCTATCCACCATGTCTTCATGTGCTAATGGGGCTGTTTCAGTGTTTTCGGAGAAGACTTTATTTATAGTGCTTCTTCCACTCGCTTTCAGCCACTCCACTAGCCATCCTTTCTGCTTGGTTATTTGTGCAGTTATTCAGGATTCGGTTTATAAGGAAGGGAAAGGGGGGATCCTCTTTGTATTTTATAGAGGGGCCTGAGTCTGGAGGACGAATTTACACTAAGACTTGTGATTTTTTGTAATAGAACCCAACAACAATTTTTCACGGGTGCTTAAGAATTTTTATTTGGGACACACCCCAAAAATCACAAGTCTTACTAGCGTAGACTTGGTCTCATGTATGCTAGCGCGACACCTGTTAGTGTCTCAGAGGAAGAGGCAGCCAGAGTCCAACCCCCTTTCTTTGCAGTTATTCAGGATTCGCCAGATCTCTCTGCAGTTGTTCGATTTTATTAATTTCAGAATTATCTCGCCCCTCTCTTGGTCGCGCTGGAAGGCAAAGGCTTTGACCCAATTTCGGTATTTTTGCCTCTGTTTTTTGATCAATACCAAAGCATCACTCCCTCCATGCAATTTTATCTTGCTTATTTCTTTGTTAGTCTTCTTTTTTTCCTCCCTTATTTTCAGACTCCATTCATGCGTATGTGCTTTGGTTGTTTGTTTTTGCCATAGTTAACTTACTTTCCGGTGAGGGAGCATTTGGAGGTAATTTACTGTCATCTCGCCAGTCTTTTCTAATTTTTGAAAATTGTTGGTCATCATAGTTATTTGCTTGTTGGTTATCCTCAGCCTGTTTTGGGGCATTCTTACAGCATTTGTTTTACTTGCAAGGATCCTCACCATTTCCAGTACATCGTGATCACTGTTTTTCGTTTGTTTTTTTTTCTCATGCTCACAATTTTAAGCCAGAAATGTTTTGATACCCAGATTTAGTCCAAGGATTTCTCATATCCCGAATTGTGCCCGGTGGAATTAGGTGGTATGTCACCTTTAACATGACCAATCACCATGTCGCAATCACGTGCCTCTATTTCAATGTCCCATTTAGATAGTCTTTCATGGGGCAGGTGGCCTTTCGTTTTGCTCTCATTTATGCGATCTCCATTTGGATTAAACCAGGTTAAGTTCATATTACCACATATAAATGTAGCAAGTGCACTATACGATTTCTGATGTTTATCTATGTTTGATGTTACCGAAGATCCAAATGTTTCTGTGGTTATCTGCGCCGGGTTCCAATACACATTGATTATTAATAGATGTTGTAGTTGCGAAGTTGTTTCATGCAATGTTGCAGCAAGGTGCTTTGCACAAAAATGTTCGGATTTTCTGTTTCAAGCACTTCCCAGTTAAGTCCAAGTTTTATCATTGTTATTAGGCCTGAGAACGGTCGACCTTGGGCGTTTTTCCCTGCAGGGTTTAACAGAGTCACATAGCCATCTTTCACGGGCGTAGACCTCATCCAAGTTTCTTGCAAACATATTGCACGATTCTTTCTCAGCTCCACTGGAAAACCGTCATACAGATGTCGAAAACCTCGGGTGTTCCAAGATATTAGGGTCAGAGACGTTTCTTCCGGGATTTGGACTAGCTAATGGTTGTTCGCATCATGCTTCCTTTTGCCTGTTTGCTGGTGTGTTTTGGACAATGTAGTCAGATTTTTCCTTAGAGCATTTCGACGCTGCTCCTGGGAGTTGCCTTGTTGTTGGTTGTAGGTATCTCTGGGGTGACTGGATTGTGATTCATTTGACACTTCTGAGACCTCAAAACCCAACAGTAACAATTCCTCTTTTGCACTTGTTATCACCTTGTTTGTTTGTTTATTTGGTATAGCGCGAAACCAAACCCGAGGGTAGCTGGGCGCAAACATTACATGAATACTTGAGAACTTGGTTACAGGAATGATACAGATAGAAACAGTTAGATACACATTTACACATGTTGGTAAGTTGTGAACATTAAAGGCAAGGTGCGAAAAGGAGGCCTGAGGGTGAGCCTAGATGGCATAGTCAGGAGGGGGGGTAGGTTGTTCAGTCCGGATTATATGTCATTAGTACGTAACCAGGTGAGGGCCTGGCGCCTGAAGCTCGGGTAGGGTTGGTCAGTTCTGAGATTGGGGGGGGGGGGGGAGTCTGTCCCTGGTTTGGGCTGCTATGACCGGGAAGCTGGAGCCACCGGCGGTACTTTTTTGTATCTGGGTACCGTTAAGGTGTCTGCGTTGGCCTTTCTGGTGGGACGGTTTGATGGTCTCTTGGTGATTCTTTCTGTCAGGTAAGGAGGCACTATATTATTGAGGCATTTAGATGTGAGGGAGAGGGTTTTTAGGGTAATCCTGTCCTTGATTTTTAGCCAGTGGATGTTTCTTCTGGCGGCGGATATGTGATTTCTGGATGGGATGTTTAGGGCTGCTCTTAGAGCGTTATTTTGGAGAGTTTGTAATTTATCAAGGATGTATTTGTTGGATCCTGCATACAGAGCGTTGCAATAGACCAGTCTGGATAATGATTAGTGCATTAGTCAGTGTGATGCAGCTGGTCTCGGAGAGGAAAGGTCTGCATGCTCGGATTAGTTTGCAGTATTGCGTACAGCCTGTGAGCTTATGTGCAGATCTACACGGTCGGCATGATCTTCTGAGATATATTCGACGATGGAGATGTCATGTGAGGACACAGTTCTTAGGGCAGGTACCGAGTGTAAGAGTCGAATTACGTTTCCTCTGTTTAAATTTGTCGTTTTCATCCTTAAATATATTTGCAACCATTATTTTCACATTTAGCTGCTTGTGAGCCACCCTGCTTTGTTTGGATTTGGTTTCCTCCTTCTGTCTCTGCGCTGTCGTTAATTTAGGATTCAATTTTGCTAACTTATTCTTTATTGTTTGTTGGTCAGCTGCCTGGCTGCTTTCTGCAATGCCATTGTTAGTTTCCGCCTGTTTTTTTTTTGATTCATTGGTTCCCATTTTCTTTTGTTTGTCCTTGACTGTTCTCACATCCTCACAAGTTGTGCCAGTTTTTGTTTTCAGGATCCACGGATTTAAAGTGTGCTTCTCCACGCCATTCTAATGAGTCTCAGGGTCGTCGATACTTGCTTCGCACTCCTCGGTGCCGTAGATACTATTTTTGACCTCGTTGTCAAAGGAGTATGTTGATAGGTTACATAGTTCTTCAGACAACGTCACTGACTGGATTGAGCTGGCCCCTGAGTCCAGTTTTAGTCGCTTTTTAGGATTCAGTATAACTTGTGTAGGCTCAGGTACCTCATCTGTTTTCTTTCCATCTGTGTTTATTGGTTTGTCTGATGCTCCCTTTTTTTCGCGATTGAATAGACTTGGTTTCGCTGGTGTAGCTAAGTTACGTATGTACTTTCTTGTGTTGTTGGTCAATTTATTCAGTGCACAAAGTTTATTTTTCTGTCTTTTTTTTCGATTTTCCAGGACCTGCCTCCTGATTTTTTAGGTTTCCTTTTTCGATGTTTAGAGTTTTAGCTGGTCCTGTGAATATTCCAAATGACGTTTTTATGGTTTGGCAAGTTGCGGCAGGCAAAGGTTGTTGAGCAGGTGGCTTTTCAGAGGCCTCATTATTTGTCTTTCTCACTTATGATGTTTGGGAGTTTGTCAGGCAGCACCTGTGCCTGTCCGGCTCTGAGCGCATTTGTACTTTCATGCTGAGTTGCCTGTTTGTTGTTTAGGCCATTCACTGAGGGTATGGCTGGTTCATCTGGGCGTGTATCCTCAGGCTCTCGTGCAACTTCTGCGCATAAGACTGCAGTTGTCTGCGTGTTCAACTTTTTCCCCTCAATAGGAGGACTTGTGTGTGTGTTCACATTTGTTGTGATACTGGCACTCGTCTCCGCTCCTATAGGCACGGAGAGTCTCATGGTTGTAGTTAATTGTTGTAGGCACTCTATCACTGCATCCATGAGCACATTTTTATCCATCACTTCGTTTTCAGCTTTTTCATTCAATTTGTTTTGCCATGCTGCAAGAGTAGCAGCTTCTTTGACCAGTCTTCCTTGTAACATTGCATTTGTGCTGTCCATTTTAGATAATTTTTCATTTAATTGGATTAACATTGCCCCATTGTTTTGAATGGCTTAATTTAAGTTTTCATAAAGCTTAGTAAACGGAATTAGGGCCAAGGAGGTCACTACCAGTACGTTGTTGTGTATCTGTATTGATGCTGCAGCTGGCAGGTCAAATTTTATGGCCGCAGCAGCAACTTTTAGAGCCTGCGTTGAGTCATTTTCGTTGCCCATGTTGAAAGGTTCATGATCTTTGGGCGTTCCACATCCCACAAAACCGTGCAGTGCCTGCTCTGGGCCGTTCGACTCTGAGCTAGCCTTGGGTGCAGAGCAATGCGACAGCGGCCTAGCCAGTAAACTTTTGTTTTTGTAATTGGAAAGAGACTTGTTTTCTCTAATGAGAGTTAAATTAGACTTTGTGCCCTGTGAAGGGAGAAGCATCTCTCCCGTGTCCTTTAGTTCACTAGGTTGCACCAGGGATAACTGTTTTGTTTGTTTTGCTGTTTTTGATTGTGAGTTTTGTTGCAAGCTGCCTCCTCCTGCTGGGTGTGGGTTATCACATGCCCCGCCAAATGTTTTTTTAGATGGTCTAGCGAAGCTTTCCAACATTCGCTCCTTCATTGTCTCAAAGTCAGCTCTGAGATGCTCTGTAAGCCGGGCTTCGCGCCCAGCAAGATCGAAATCGTGGGGCTGAGTATTTTTTTTCTCTCCTTTCTGTGGTGACACGAGTAGGATAGGCTGCTCTTGAGAGATCTTGCCCATTGTGCTCTGTCTATGACACAGGCATTTGGCTGGTAATAATTTTATGTTATCATCTGAAATCACTGTGCTTGATTTTTTTTCTCTTTCAATGGTGTGTTGCATCATCTTTTTTGTGTGTGTCCACGACGTGGATGAATCGGTGGGGACACTTTTATCAATTTTACCAGTCTAGTGTTCAACTGTGTTAGCGGCACTTCCATCTCTAGTAACTCAGTGTCGGTTACATCAAATGGAGACTGGAAGGCCGTGATGTTCACTTCAATCGCGTTTGAAGATGTAGCTTTGTTGTTTGCTGCATTAATCCAACTATTTCCATTGCTTCCCCACTTGGATCCCTCAGCCGCGGTAGCTTCTTCGGCAGCCACGCTGAACGAGACCTTCGCCTCGGCAGGCGGTGCACTTTCAGCTACTTTGGCGGGTGCCACATCGTTGCTTCTCCTGTCGATTTTATCGGCCGCGGTAGCTTCAGCTGCCACGCTGCGCGAGACCTTTGCCTCGGCCAGCGGTGCGCTTCCCGCTACTTTGGCGGGAGCAACTTCGTTGCTGTCATTGGATTTGAAGGAGGAATCTGAGGTAGGATTCAATTCTATTTCCACATTTACCAGCGAGTGGTTGCCAGCTCGCTTTACATATTTCGTTAGGAGTTGCACAAGGGAGCTCGGACTTGTTCTCGTAGTTGTACTTGAAAATGTACATAAAGTTGTGTTAGGGAGGGGGGGGCTCAACGCTATGGTGTTTGATGGACCTCCCCACATCCATCCGACCCCCCTCTGAGCCAGTCATAACCTCCCAGTGCCCCTGTCTTGTTGTTATGCACTTGAATTTGAAAGACAGTCACTTGGGTGCTGGGATTGCTGAGATTGTTTTAGCATGGAGCGAGTCTGGGGGCCATATTCGACCATGATGCAGGTAACTAGAGTCTTAGCTCTGCGTTCTGCCGTGGACTGCAGCAGACTGAACTCTGCACCCGAACACGCGCGCGCTCCTCGCTTCCAAGGAGTTTTTAAGGGCAATAGGGCTTGATTTTCTTAAAGGCACACAAGCCCAGTGCCAAAGGAACAGAAACCACGTAGGAAAATTCAAAGTTCTGGTAGCAGTAGCTGCAGCTCCTCACTCATCCAAGACTGCAGCAGACTGAACTCTGCGCCCGAACTCTGCCGATATACCTTTCTGACTAACTTTCACCTGCCACTTGCTGGCTGCACTACCATGGTTTAAAGCCCTTTTTTATTATTTATTCTATTTAATATTTATTTATGTTTCCTCTCCTCTGCTTCGCACTTTCCACTCCCCCTCACCCCCCCGACCCCCTGCACCTCTCCCCCATTTTCCTTTCCCTTTCCCTTGCACGTGCGCTTTCTTAAATGTCACTGGGCCTAGTAAGATTGCTGTTTTCTGTTTTTTTCTTTGTTCCCCTCCCTTTCTGCCTTGTCGTGCTCTGAAACACTTATGTACGAGCGCGATATAAATAAAATATCCATTTCATTTCAACCAAAAACCCAAACAAACGGACACTTTCCTTTATGGCCTCGGAACTGTTGGACAGTTTTAAGAGAATATCTTAATTTATTTCTGAATTGGTAGTGCTTTCCAATGCCTCCTTTTCACCCTTGGGCATCGCCAACCAGCCCCTCTGGCTGTCAGACATCTTCGTGCTGCCCAACCTATGCCATTGAAAAATGAACTCAAGAAGATAGTGATCAAGCTCTGTTCAATCAGAAGCGCCAAATGTCATAACATTTCCTGAATAAAAAACAGTCCACAATACAGTAATCAATGAGTATGAAACAGTTTTACTGGTGTTGTATAATTGGAGTGCACCATTTGCCACTAAAGTTTCCGAAACGTGTCTGGGCAGAATCCTACGTACACCTGAAAATCAGTGCTCCATTTGTTTGTGACCAAATTTGCTGTCCAAACATTTGCACTAAATGTCTTTAAAATATTTTGCTGGAGAACCAGAAGCCCCTGGTATGGTGTATTTAGTCCTACTTTATTTTTGAACAATTTGACTGGTCCTATCTGTTTAAAAAGTTCCTACTGGCCACTCAAATTCCATTTCCTGTAGACAACCACTTGATGTCAAATGAAGTTAAAGGCCTTGCAAAATTGCTTTGCTTGAATTGCACGTGGTCCAGATAACTTAAGTACTGCACTTTAAAATGATCTATTAGCAGTCTTAAAATGTATTACATTTCTAATTTGTGTTGTAATCATTTTTCTGCCAACTGAGTGCCGATATGTTCTGTCGAAGAATGAATGTTGCTCACCATTTCATTTGATATGCACATTTTGCTCATTGTGCATTAAAGGTTGGGGACCCCTGGCTTAAATGATAGGCCTAGATCTTGTCAACTCTTTAGCAAACCATTCTGCTTTCAACAGTTATATGAACTGCGGGCACTATTTGTTTTTGATGTCAACCATTTATTCATGATGCATATTTTCCAGCATACAATGTAACTTGAGGGTATTAATATGCCATGTGAATTTGTGTTGGACTCTCTACCATCATACCTTTTCTCATATTTACCAATTTAGGTACTTCGTGGCACAGTACTTCTGGAGGGCCCCCAAATTACTCTGAGCTCCTAGTTAGGAGCACTGTGTGCCTACACATAGGCCACCAACTGGAGGTGGCAAAGACAAACCGGGACTAATGGATCCTATGATGGTTCCATAATGACGTGGCAAAGAGTGAGTTTCTTTCTTATTGATTTGACATGAGAATGCTCCGTTGCCATGAATCAGTGACATATACATATCTGCCGATTCCCCAATGCATGGGGAGCAGCAGTGTGGACCACCAACAAAAAACACTTTCTGGGTAACATTTGGGGGCGGCACTCAATTTACACCCCTCCTCCCTGCCCCTCACCCAGTTCACTGATTTCCCTTAATTTTCAAATTTCATCCCTAACAGAGAGGGGGGGCTGTTTATTACTTGGGACTGAACCCCGAGATAGGAAGCGGAACTGTCACCAGTGTATAATAAACCTATAGTCAAACCTAGTGTTTAGTTTAATCCAGGAGTCCCACATTCTGGAGTCGCCACTGTGCCCTTCGAGGTCTCCAAAAAAAGCATAGAGTTCTTGCCTATTGTTTATCTTACTGTCTATCTTTATATATAAAGTTCCACTATCTTGAGGTTAGTAGCATTTTACATATTCTTTCAACGTTTCTAATCTTTACATGAATCGTCAGACTATGATCTTTTTGGAGATGCATTCTTTTCTGCCTACAATCCCATGTCACAACTTTCAGGTCATCGCTGCTCAGTAGGAACCTTCCATCAAAAGTGACATCCTCGCTTTGCCTAGGTTTAACTTCTTGCTCGCTTTTTTCAATTTGCATTGAAGTATTAGAACTTTATAAACTTTCAAGCCTACCCATACCACCCCAACATGGTTTCAACCATCGCCAGGACTATCAGCAATGGCCTCCCCAATCTTTCCTATTTTCTTAGACCTGGTGACTATCACCCCTTCCACTGGCCGCAACTTGGCAGCTCCCGTTTGCCAACTACACTTGGAAGGCAGTGGAGAAATTGCCACTTTCACATTGCGAAATTACCTGCAATGCCCACAGACCTAAAAGAAAAATAAATATTATCAAAGGTCGGAGAGCCCCATTAGTTTATTTTTTGTACTGCACATACAGCTGGAAGGAAAGCACTTTTGTGGTGAGAAAAAAGTTCATGCTTGGCACAACTAAGCCCTCTGCCTGGCATCTCACGTGAGCTTCTACTTCCCTCGCAGTATCTCTTGGCCTGCACCCCACCCTGTTGCCCAGGAAGTGCTCTCTGCCTTACCTTTGTAAGTTCCCCGATGTAATCGCATACCTCCGCACAGTCAGCTCGCTTCAGCCCTTTTGCGCTGTTTGTGCCCTGCTGCTCCATGCCACTGGGTATCCACCGCTAGTGCTCTCTTGGATTTTTTCTCCAACATGTGCATCTATCGCTGCTGCAAGATCTAATGTAATCTATGCCCATACCAACTGCTCATGTCTCACAGGCATTATCATCATTCTGATTCTCGCTCCGCCTGTGGCTGCTGGCCTCACTGTCCTGGACCAGACTGTGTACTGCTTTGCGCCTTCCTCACTTGCTCACTAGACTCTGTGTGCCTGACATACTCTGTTCGCTCAAATGTAGATGTGCATTTTACTTGTATTCTTGAATTTTGAATCTAGGCGTGTTTCTCACATGAATTTTTTAATTGCACATAGTTTATATCATGTAATCTACCAGCAACTACCCATGATGACTTGTACAGCCCTGTGATCCTTATGCAACTTACCTGCAACTACCTATGATGTCTCATGTAGCCGTGTGCTGCTTATGCAGCTTACCTGCAACTACCTACAATGTCTCATGCAGCCATGTGCTGCTTATGCAACTTACCTGTAAATACCTATGATGTTGAATGCCTCCTTGTGCTGCTTTGCAACTTAACTACCTTCATTAGCACTTTCTGTAACTAGCAACTAGATGCCGTGAGGGCTTTGCGCACTGAAATAAATGCAAAAATAAATGGAGACCGTGACATTCTAAATACTATAATCTCCCTTAATGATGAGTGTGATTACATTCTTTACGTCTCTGAGCGAACCTGGACTTGGACATTCAGGGAGTAATAGACTTCCTCAAATTGCTTCCACCGACCTTGAGAATATTTGATTTCTCTTTCCCTCAAAAATGTCCTTAAATTTACGTTCTACACAAGGCGATGGCCTTTCTTTAGATTGGATCACCTATGCTGTACGAGCCAGCAGTATTGTCTGCAATAAAATGTAAGAAGTGTCTCTGCGAAAGATCAAGTCGAGCTGTGAGCTGCATAAATGAAAAAAAGAGCGATTTTTCACACTTATCCGTGGGAACTTATGCTGTACCCATGCCAACCATAATTAATGCCATCCCTTACATTTGCTGGCCGAGTTGGATTATCCCACATGCAGGTGAACTGGTGCATCGTCAGCATGGTGTACATCAGGGGCGTTGCTAGGGGGGGGGCTAAGGGGGCTATAGCCCCTGATCTTTTGGTTGTAGCCCCAGATAGAATCTCAGGAGCTACAGTCAAAAGACTAGCTAGCCCCCAGTCCCAACAGTTCCGACATCAGCTTAGCCCCGGGTCTTTTCCAGACCTAGCAACTCCCCTGGTGTACATGCGTCATCATGCCAGGTTGTCATAAGAGCGCTATGGTACTTCAGGCCCACTTTAAAAAATACTGAGGCTCTTCAAATTAGTACCCTCTGCAGTGCCTTACCACTTTACTGAGGTTTGCTGATTTACGGGAGTTGGGTACATCAATTTGAAGAACGCCAATCAGTTTATTTGCTATGGCTGACCAAGGGCACATTTGTCGATTTGTCGATCGAGGGAAGGAATACCCAATTTTACCAATCATGACAACCGTTTACTGCTGCGACAATGGTTCTTCCGATTCTTTATTTGCATTATGGTTAACAATTCAACCTTTAGTAAACACACACCTAATACATAAATTCAATAAATGCAATACAAATACATACACAAAACTACCATCATTTGTACACAGCTTTTAAAACACCGGTAAAATTGAAAACAGCGATACTTAAAGATATTTCATTAGAGTTCATCCAATTCCATATATAATCTTGGACCAGGGGACATCGTATTTGTATCGCCTTGTAAACTTCTGCTTTCTAAAAGGGGTCAGAATTGTGCATGCCACCGCCAAGTGCTTTGGTGTTTCAACCTCGGTATGGCAAAATCTACAATAGCCTCTCACTTCGCAAAATCCCTGAATGGGCACCAGTCACTACATATTTTAAGAACAAGTTTAGCTAACTTTGCTCTAAAATCATGGGATGGATGTTTGCATAAATAATGTAGTAATACACTGTATGGTGTAATTTCATACATTGAGCAATAACAAAAGATGGTATTGTGTGATCCTGCCTCTATTTGTCCATTTCAAATAATCTTTGTATAACTTTACAAGGAGAAAACATGAAAACTTCCAATGAACAGCCTGTAGCATCCGAAATGTGTTAACATTTATTTACCCTGCATCTCAACACTTTACAAGTGTTCTCTTCCAATTGACTATGCAAGGATATAAATAACTAATGCTTTGGTGCCAATAGATCTTTTACCTACGTCTGTAATCATTGTCAATTTATACGGGCTTGAATGGAAATGAGACCCAATTCATGCTGGATCACCCTGATCGGAACTTCCTTCGGGAGTGCCATGGTTCTTCTCCCCATGGATGCCTTGACCGTAACCCACTCCAAATCAAATCCACGAGTTTGTGCACCATAAGTTATTCTTGGGCAGATTTTCTGGGGATAGAACTGCAACAGAGGAAGGATCAAAAATCTCCCAAATATCTATATTTGGCCACGGTCTCCACATTTACATTGGTGAAATTGAAGCTAAACGAACCTTTTAAGAGCGATGGGTGCTTTGGTTTCATTTACCAACACATTTGTTTTTTGCACCTTTATGGTCCAGTCCAAGTCCATTAAAAACCGATAGACTGCATCCAAACCCTGTTGTAAACCAATGGCTGTAAGATCACATTGCAAGACTGTTTGCATATGCCATGGACTGCACATAGAGCAGACCATGTCGTGGGGGATTAGTACAAAGGTTATTAAAAGCTTAAGCCAATGTCATGGATATAAAAAACTGAGCTAAAACCCATCCTTGTCGCAACAGACTCAACTATTTAAATTACCTTGTTGAGGCAGTCTAATGCGGACACACGTCTCTGTATGCAGTGCAATTAAAATATTGAGATGGTGGTCTGGAGGATTTATTTTCCTCCATCTTTCCCTGTAACTCATCTCTATTGACAAATGCGTTGGAAAGATCCAGGAATGTAATGTAACACACACAGCAGTCCCCTGTATCTTTCCTTGATCCGTCAACAACTTTAATAAAAGGCAGTTTTGTGCGATCCCCACCTACTTTCTAAAAAAAAAAACAGCCTGGTCGACGTCCAACAGATTTTCCTTCTCCTATATTTCCAATTCCTTTTGTAGCAAAGTTGAAATAATTTTAGTGCTGGCATCCAGCAGGGATATTGGACGAACATTCCGGGGGTCCAATCTATCCCCCTTTTTAAATTATATTGGCCCCAGCCCAAAAACACGGAATTGCCCTGATCCTAATTATGTTGGTAAATAGATCAAACTAAACCATAGCCCACAAAACTGGATCGTATTTAAAGGTGCAGTTTGATAAACCATCGTACCCTAGCCCTCTCTGCGGCTTACACTTTCTAATACAACATAAAATGTCCTCCAGCGTTCATTCCAGCCATCACCCGCCAGGATTGTCAGAAGAGAACACAGCTAACTCTGCCCCACCATGATACAATTGAGCAAAATGATTCACTCCGACAGCTTCTTCAATTGGATTTTATTGTAAAAACAACTTCAGCCATGTGACTTAATCAAGTTCCAAAACAAGCTAGAGTGCTTATTCGTGACTGACCTCAACACAGTTTCTGAATCACATTGGACCAACATGTCCTTATGGCATTTTACTTGTTTTTTAATGCTGGTTTAGCGTGATGTATCTTAACATGGGGAAACGTCCTTAACAGCATCAAATTTTGATGCATTTCTTTTTTTCTTGCACTGCTTTATGTAAGGGAGCCCTTTTATAAACTGTGCGTGGAAACATCGGATCCACTCCAAAAACTGGAAAGCAGCCTCTGGGCCGGATGTACATAATTTATCGGTTCTGTAAAATCACGATCATCATACAATAATAATGAAGCCATTTTCTTATTAAAACGGTAACTATGGCCATTTCCCAAACTAAGCAGTCTTTCACGTACTTCCAAAAACACTGCCCCAGTTTGATGATCCCGAGAGCTAGTTGCTGTGAATGCAAGAACAAGTAAATTATGGTCCCTTGCATCACCTGATACAACCCGTATCACTGAACAAAACTGGAATATCTCACAGGAAACAAAAATATAATAGAGTGTAGATTTTTGCTGCATACATTCTCATACGAGATATGCTAATGAATGCGATCCCTCAAATCAATTCTCTTGGATTCGATATAACTGAAATCAATGAGAGAAAGGTGGTCACAATGTCTACTGACAATGATGCGTTTCATATGCCCACAGCCCCGGAAAACAGACATACAATGAACTCAATAACTAAAAAGAAACTGGATCCCAAGATGGCTAATGATAATCTTAAGGAAGATTGTTCAACATGGTCAACCAACAAGGACATGATAAAAATTACAGTGACCAAAAAAATATGGGCTGGGGCTATTGATACCTCAACATCGATTAAAGTACCAGATGACGCCAATGATCAAGAATGGAACTAGGTAGCGAAAAGAAAAGTCTAAATGGTGAGAGTGACAGTTCATGCCAACTGGCCCATAAAGAGGAAGGTTTCCACATTGGTTCATGGAATACCAGAGGATACGTACATCTATTTAATGAAAACTCAGCAGTGTTATGGAGTGTGGATATTCTGTGTTTACAAGAAACATGGATCCAGAAAAACCTGCTTGCTGCTGGATATGAGATTGCAATACTGATATAAAAGTTCTGAAAGGCCGTCCAATGTCCGGATTTCTTACATTGGTCGAAATAACTAGTGCTGCTCGGATACTAAATGTGATTAATACTTCATATATTCAAGTCATCAATATCCTGATTTCCACTTACCTGGAAAAAATAGGTAAGAATTTAACTCTGATTAACGTCTATTGGCAACATGATGCGATAAGGAGGGAAAATTTCATTAAGCAGGTCTCGGGTATCATAACTGACATCTATGCGAGAGAAGCAAATACGAACATCTTAATCTGTGGAGGTCTCAATATAGATTGTCTCCCTGTAATCAATATTCATGGCACAAAACAAAAAAGAACAAGGAACAACTGTCATGGTACAAAAGCGTGGCTAATTGAAATGAAAGTTTGGAACCTGTTAATGCTAAATGGAAACACCATAGGCGATGTACCTGCACAATCAACCTCAACAAGCCTCAACGATTGATTATATGTCTGCATCAGAAACAATAACACAGCAAGTTAAATCCTTATGTATCTTAAAGATGATGCATAGCGACCATAATATGCTTAAGATTGACATAGCCACAGATCATCTAGGCATCAGAAGGAATGAGACGACTGATCAACTTCTAGTTGATCCTGGACGAAACCGTCTCCGAGTAAATGGGCCTAAAATTGATGCTCTGATAAAATCATTACGGAGAGAACAAGTTAATGAACGGATTGAATATCCTACACTACTGGATCTCTAGCGTGAGACTTATGGCTTTAAGAACAAACCAGATTTCAAAAGACTGCATGCGTGGGATCCTGAAATAGCTAAAAAGAAGAAAGATCTAAGCAATGTACTAAGAAAATGCAAACATTTACATCAGGATGAGCGGGAAAGTATGATCAAATGAGAAAAGCAAAGTTACAAAAACTGGCTAATAAGTCACAAATCCATCATACTACAACGTGATGCAGAACTTATGATGAGGCTACTCACAAATAAAAGTACTAGTGCTTTCTGGAGATACCTGAATGAAACAGCTCCACAAGGTACCTTAATATGTAACACGGTATCTGAGAAAAGATGGATTGACCATTACACCACAATATTTACAATCCCAGAAGCCGGCGCTGACATACAATCGATGCCAGATTGTGAGTGGGCAATTAAGATTTATGAAGATGATATTGCACGAAACATCATGAGACTCAGCTCCTCTAGAGCTGCAGGCCCGGGCGGGCTTACAAATTCTCTTAAACATCCGGAATACTGGACAGAATTCTGTAGTGTATTGTTTGAAACAATTCTACGGAAGCAGAAAATTCCAACATCCTGAGGGAGCGAATTGTGGTTCCAATATTTAAGAAAGGTCTTCGTTCTGAACCAAAGAACTATCACCCAATTGTGCTCCTCGATGTGGTAGACAAGATCTTTGCCACTCAACTGCAAACTCATCTTCTAAAGTGGATTAAAGATTCCCGGAGATATGGCATCAATCAAGATTCGTAAAAGGAGTTGGCTGTAGCTTGAATCTAACAATCATACATTTCTTGAAAATGGAAGCTATACGACAAAAGAAAAAAAATCTATGTAGTCTTAATCGACTTATGAAACACATTTGATAGCGTCAACCGCAAATTGCTATGGTCAAAGCTAATCAAATGGAAATGTTCAGAGAAGTTATTATGTCCAATCAGAGAGCTTCATTCTGCAACCGAAATTAGGATCAGGCTTGACAATGTTGGAACACTAAGTACACCAATCAAAACTAACTGTGGTGTAAAACAAGGATGCCCACTTGCGGCAACCCTGTTTTTGTTTGTTTCGCTCTGACATTGGAGACACATTGGGTTCTGTCAGCTCATTTCCCCCAAACATCAATGGGAAAGAAATAAACTGGCTATTTTACACAGACGATCTAGCCCTGTTGGACTTGACTCCTATTGGTCTAAAACGAAAACTGTCAGCATTAGAAAGTTATGTTACCTAAAAGTCAATCCAGCCAAGTCAGACGTTCTGATACTACAACATCTAACACAAATGAAAAAAACCCAAACAAATAATAACCCAACATGGTGGTTGAATAATGAACCCCTGAAGTGTGTAAAAAAAAAAAAAAAAAAATAATAAAGTTAAGTATCTTGGAATGTGGCTAAATAGCAACCTGAACGACGCTCCATGGGTAGATACAGTAAAACAAAAATGTAAACCACTAGCATGTCAAGGAGCAATGATTATCAGGGATAACGTTTTGATCAATGGATTTGGCAATATCTTCCTCTTCACTTAAGTACAAGAGTTCCCCCGATCTCCCCCCCTTCTCCTCACCTGACGATGTTGAATAATCCAACTTCTTCCTTAGGGTGTGTCGAGCGTTGGGCTTCTTTTTCTTGAATAGATAGGGTCTGCCTCGAAAGGAAGCCACCGTGAACTCTAGACCAAGAGATCCACAGTGTCTCCCCCTCGTGACAGCCAGATGTTGCAAGGGGGAAAACCCTAGCTCAAAAAACCCCTTGGTGCAGAGATGAGTAGATGCCGGAGAAGCTGTCAAAAGACTTGGCTGAGGTCTCAGGAGTGTCCGCAGATTGAAGAAGCGGGTGGAGGAAAATCACTGGAAGAAGAGGCACCGGATTCGCTCCTGGAGGATGACTGGTGGAAGATCCACGGAGAGAAACACAGTGAGAAACAGGAGGGATCCTAATATGAAAGGCAGACGGGGGAGGAAGCAATAGATATGCTCAGGCAGACAAAAGGGAGGCAAGAAACAAGGGAAAGTAGAGAGAGCCAGGGAGTAAAGGAGGGTGAGCAAATAGCTGGAGTAGCGGGCGTAGTTAAACTAGAACACCGCCGGGAAGGTAGCAAACGAGCGCACGCAACGGAGGAATTAAGCACAGTTGCAACGCGCCGAGCTGCCGACAGACGAATGGTAAATACTATCAGCGGCGGCCATGTTGGAAAAAAGAAACTAGACCGTCAAACACATAGAAAAGGAAACATGGCGGCACAGTCTAATGGCGTCCTAGTTTCCACCTTCTCCACACACGCCAGTCGCCAGCGGCTGTGACAATAATAAATAGGAAATATGGAAAATTTTCATTAAAACCAGTGATTGCCCACTACAATCAAAAAGTAGTGCCCACGCTAATCTATGGAACTGAATGTGCATTTGGAGCACCTTCCTCCTTATGGCCACAGTTAGAAAATCTCTACTGGAGGCATATACTAAATCTGCGCAAAGGACTGCCAGTAACGTGTCTGCGGTATGAACTGGGCCTAGTGTCAATCAATGCGCGTGTACTCTGGAATATCCTATCTACATACAGGAAGACCATTGTAGACAAGCGAGAAACCCAGTTTGACATTTTAGCTGATCTAGCAAAAGGCGGTGCTGACTCAATTCCAAATAATGGTTTCTTTCTTGCGAGAAACATTTAAAAGAGCTAAAGACTGATTGTGAAACCTTGAAGAACAATCCAAATCAAGTAAAAAAAAAAAAAAAAAGCTCTGGGATCTAGATTGGAGTAAGACCGTAGACAGCAGGAATCGATACAAATTGATGGAAGATGCCGCAAACAAAGGAAAAGTCAAAACAATCTACCACAATATCTGGAAAAATCACCAAATATAAGCTATCAAAGGACCTTGCTGAAGTTCCGCCTCGATTTGTTTGATACGAAAATAAGCTTAAATCTTAGACACAGAAAACATGACGTGAATCAAATATGTTGATTCTGTAAAAATCACCTGGAAACCCTCAATCATCTAACCTTGTATTGCCCTGGGTTAAGAACACCGAGAACAATACACCTAGGACATATAATAGAGAAAAATCCATTGCTTACTGGAGAAGACTAGTGGTGGACGTTATCGAACCCCACAAACAAAGTTGCGAATGCACTAACAAATTGCCTGTGTAAGATGACCCTAATGCTGACATTAACTAATGAGTCAAAGTGAACTTCTGAAATCAAATGAATCTGCTTTGGATAAATGTTTGATGGCTTTTCTTTCTGTTGTATATTCTCAAAAAGTTTGTATAAACTAAATAAAAAACAAAACATTTTTTAAAAAAGAGGTCACCGCTGGGAAAGGAGTGATGACACCATCGGTTTCATCACAATATGCAAAAATAATTCCAGATCTTTCTTGGTGTTCTTTCCAGACTTTTAATACATAATACCTCATTCAATACAGGGTTTTATATTCATAAGCTTTTTGCAGAATAGCAAAGCGTCTGGATCCGTGGATGTGAAAATACTTGATGCTCTATAGCTTTCAAGTTGATAATTAAATGGTTATCAAAACAGTTTCGCTTCAGTGCTTTGAGAGAATGGTGTGGGCCCACAGGAGTTGAATCGAGTGGATAATAACTAAATACAAAAGCAATTGTTATTTAACAGGGGAGGGAGGACTTACCAAACTGGGAATATAAAACAGGCACTTCCCTCTGTAAATTGTAGTAAAGTGAGGTTTTCTTTAGGTTACTATATTTCTCAAGCAAGGTAGGGCCACAGATGTATCCTTAGTCAACAGTTTTATCCTAAAACCAGTTTTTGCCATATGACTCCAATCATATATAGTTATCAATGTATGAAAAAAATGCCACCTTGATTCTAGCAGAGCATTCATCTTGTATTTGGAGGGCAGTGCTGTGCTTCATTTTTTTAGCGCACCGGGAAGATGCTTCCCATGCAAGAATAGAGACCCCAAGTTCTGACCTTAAACCCTTGTTGTAGAAAAGATGCCCACTTCAACACAGCGTGCTTTAGTGTATTTGCCAATATTTCATAGGGCTATGTGCCTGGGATCTCATTGTTGTTTCTAGAGGGCAAAATAGATTTTTTAGGTTGAGCTATAGTACTGGGTTAGTCTTTTGGCACTTTGCCGGCCATCCTGGTCCAGTCATATTAAACGGTACGCTGTGTAACTCTAAGGTGTGTTTAGAGTATTGTCCTTCTGAAATTGCACAAGCGTTCAGTATCTGCCCCATTTGATTGGAGACACACACCCAGAATAATTTTAGGCCATTTCCTTTCCATTTTTGTTATTAGTTGACATCAATTTTTGTAGTCCCTTTTTACCATGAACACTTCCCAAGATGCACGTTGACCGACATTAGTATAGATCATCTAAATTGATAACTTTTAGCTCCTTTTGAGACTAGAGAACTTTGAAATGATGCCATGTCGCCTGTTTTGGTGCTTATTTTGCTAGGAGGCTATTCTGTCATTGATTAAAATGTTCAAATTTGGCTCGCTGATTTTCTTCCTTTCCACCAGAGGCATTCTGTGTAACTGACTATAATGGATGTACCTGTAATGGCAGATTGGTGAGGAGCAGGGATTGGCTGCAGGGTTTGATTGGGAAGGTGGACTAATTCTTTAAGGGGGTGGTCTGCCACCAAGAATTTCATACCGGTCAGTGCCAAAGTCTGTAAGGAGCCACGCGAGCTGTGTTGTTTATGGGAGACCAGTATGTGAGAATGTTAATAAGTGCAGGGTGCTTGGATTAAACTCTCTGCTTTCCTGGCACTTGCTCCATTCATGGAGTGAGAGCTTGCTGGCACCATATGAAGTATCCACTGAGCTGTTGTGAGCTTGTGTGGTGATGTGCATGAATCTGCAGAGGGCCTCTGCTGGCCGTGTAGGCTCCAGCATGAAACAATGTCTCTTTGCTTCAGGTGTGTTATGTTAGCCATGGACCACTGCAAGTCGTCTCGTTACTTAAAAGGATAGCGTCATTGCTATGTCTTTTCAGAGGAAGAAGGTACGTTTGCCCTATTAGCCCAGATGTGATGGAAAGGGGTGGATTCTTGATCTTTCCTGAGCCGTGTTGTAGAGTCTTAAAGGCAAAGTGTCATGATGGTTATCCATGCGACTGTCCCCTTCCCTATGGAGAGGCTGATCAGTCGATCCTCTCCATAACACCCCCATGCTCATCAACCTCTAGGTTGACAAATGTCACAGATGGCTCAAAGAACCCTCTTACCCCCAGCGGTGGTTGAAGGGTTTTTATTGGTTGATTCAGCAGGGTGCTAGGGCTGTCTCCCCCCCCCTTTCTCTCCCTCTTGTTTTCCACCCTAACCCAAGCATCCTTAACCACCATCCAAAAGTGGGTTCAGGCAGAGGACTGTCACAAGACCATAAGAATGCTTTCACAGACAGTTTAGTCTCTTTTGGCCCGCATACCACTTCTCCATTTGTTTTATTTTGCCATTCATCTCTGGCCACCAAAAGCTCTTGGTGAGTGTCACATTGGTCTTGTTCACACCTAAATGCCCTTCATGGGCATTCTACATTAACCCAGCATTCAGCCGTTACCAACCTAGCCCTGCTTACTACAACACTGATCTCGCGTCCTAACTCTGCCCTCCCCTTTCTGAGCTCCTTGAATTGAGGAAACTGCAAATTCACCACTCCATTGTCCTATCACACAGTCCAGAAACATTGTGTACAATTAATTCCCAAGATGGTCTCCTCTCACTGTGCTCTTTTACAGCGAGTCAGGAACATGTTCATACTTGCACTCTGCCATCGCGCTTGCTTTTCTCCCTTCCATTCTGAGACAAAGTGTCCCCCATAATATTGTCCTTACCCGCAAATTAATTTCAAGCATGTTAAGACCTTGCATTGAGGGACATCCATTTAGCTGTATGCTGTAAACTACATTCTCATCCCTCACCTTTGATCAGCCTTTTCAGATCTCTTTGTGCTGTCGTTTTATGGCCATTTGGCCCTCCAGCACCGCCTTTAACAGATTATCTATGGGTGTTGGTGTAGCTTTAACCCCTCTCTTTCCTATAGCAGCTGGATACTTCAAGTTTGCATCTTTTCTTCTGATAGGAACGTTCTTCTGGCCTACCTCAGCCAGAGGTCTAACCCTGGGGTCAATGCTGATTGCAATGTGGATTTCCTTGGGGACTCGGCTTTATCTTTGTGCTTTAGCTCTTGCAGTAGTCCCCAGCACTCCTGCCGCATTGACGCCCTTTTGGTAAGAAACTATTACCCCTTCGAGACTCCCCTCTGACAACCTGCACTACAACTACAGTAGACTTCCTTGGCTGTTAGAACGGCACCCATCTTCCGGAGCCTCTTCGCATGTCCCAGGTCTTACCAGACGGTGCTTCCCCAATGAAACTGCCTAGCTCTGTGCCCCTGCAATGTTAACTGTGCTCGCGAGAACCAAAGAACCTGCTTGTATACCCATGTAATGTGTGTAGATGAAATAACACTGTGTGATTGTTACTGTAGTTTTCCCTATGCCCTTCTTTCTCTGCATACTCACACATAGCATTCTACTGAGCCTTAGTAGCCTGCTCTGTGTGTTTCATGTATGCCATATTGGCCTGCCCTCCACTCTTGCGCGCATAGTCAAGTACTCACTAACATTGTCTACGACACTCGCCTTTAGACTCAACTGTGCCAGTTTGTGCTCTCAACTGTTTGCCCATGTTAGCAGACACCACTGCATCCCATTGCTAGGACGTAAATCTTGAGTAATCCCTTACTACAATGACTCCTAAGTCTCGCGCTCTGAAACACTTGTGTACCAGCGCAATATCAATAAAATATCATATATCATTTTCCTTACTAGGAATAGCCATACCCCAGAATACTAACCTGACTTCGCCCAAATCAACACCCAGACTAAACATCCCCTATGCAGTGCATCTTTCAAGTGTAAGTAGGAAGCATAGTCCTGTACCCTCTCTCTGAATGCCCGGCATAGCTCTTATTACTCGGGCATCCAACTATAGACATAACACTGACCTAAATATGACAAGCACACTGCCCTGCACGGCGGGCACCTTTGCCCAGTACAGGAATGGCCTTGCACGACTCTGGTGTCCACACTACCAGCTCCAACCTTGCCCTACACCCCTCCTACCCGAAGTATCACCCTTCCCACTACCACCCACGTGGCCCCCTAGCACTACGACAATAACTTCCAAGCCCAGAGGCTCAACAGCCTTCAAACTCCTGTCCAGCCTTACTTGTGACACCTTGTCCACCACCTCCTTAAGCCTAACAGGAACTACCGCCCGTGCTCAGGTACACCACGCTGCGAGCGCCTCAGTTAAAGAACATCAGTAACCTCACAATCCACCACCCTTCCCATCCTAGGGACCACTACGCAACTGAGATTATCTTCACAGACTTGATTAAACCACCCCCACCATTGCACCTCTGGTCCCCTAACAGATACCTCCCTGTCCACATCTCAACTGGACCAGGACTTCACACTGCTTAAGGAACCCACCCCCAATGGCTCTTCTACCCCCCCCCCTACAGAGCTCTCTTTGCTTCCATCAGTCCCCAACTCTAGCTTCAAAGGCGCAGTTATAAATGCCTTCTCATTAGGAGCTCATGCTATCGACATACATGACTTACCCCTCGACCACCATGTTGACTTCTTAGTCATCACAGAAACTTGGCTACACCAAGCCTTATGCCCCTTACTCGCCCTGGCCACCCCCAGACTTTACGATCCTCAGGGGTGACCGCCAGGACACCATGGGAGGTGGATTAGGCCTTATAGCCAAATCCACACTACAGTTCAGATCTTGCCCTCTAGATCCTGTGCAAGGTTACAAACTCCTTCTACTAAAGACTTACAACCGACCCCAAAACCACATTCAACGTCCTCATGTATAGACCGCTGAATAATGCCAACCACCCCGAATCTGACATCACCTTACTCATCCCCCCCCCTCCTTAAGTTCTTACTCTAAATGTATCATCCTAGGTGACATCAACCTTGGCTATAATGATAATCTGGA